>NC_091443.1:43179676-46122176 GCF_964237555.1 Oryctolagus cuniculus | reverse complement strand
TATATACTCAAGACCAGTAGTTTCATGGAGTTTTAACTCTTGAAAACATGTTTGCAGTTAGCATAAAAAATAAAAAAACAAGAAATTTCATTTTAAGTGATTTTTATCACTGTGTCAGTATAGAATGAACTGGTGTCATTCTATGGGTCAAGGAAAGAAGACGGGTCTATTAGACATGTCTATTAGAGACAGGCAAGCTGCAGATTTCCACATTTTCTACTCTAACCTTGACCTTATAGAGCATTAGCTCATTTTGAAAAGACCATTTTGCCTGATACAAATGACAGTGAACCTGAATGGCTAAGACCTTACCCGGGAAGTCTTTAATTCTGCTCTCTATATTATGGCCATACAGCCAACATTGTGGCAATCATTTCGAAGGTGATTTTAATACCTGAAGTTTTGTTTTAAAGCTCTTTAAATTATTTGTTTAATTGTTGTAGCTTCTTCCTCCTCCCCCTGCCTGCCTACACCCCTACCAACAACAACTCTAGTCAGAGAGCTCTATTTCTGCAAGACACTTACATTTATTTCCCTGAAGAGCAGGGTGATTCTGAGCAACGTAGGTCCCTGTGGCCACAGCATTGTGACCTACACTGGAAACTGAAGTCATTCCCAGGCTCATTTTTTTTCTTCCTGCTTTATCAGTACTGATGATGAATAGGTGAATTAAAATGCATAATATTTGGGCAAAATCACCATAAAGTTTTATTAAATCATATTTAAATGGGGTTCAATGGGCAAAGTCCCTAAATTAACCCACATTTCTTTGGTTCCTTGCAGCAAATAATCAGAAACTCTATTTTTTCATACTCTCTAGAAACAATATAATGATGCTATTTATTAACTTTAGTGCAGTCCATATATGATATCTTCTTTACCTATGCTGCATACAATGTTTTCATCATCCAGCATTTATCTAATAGGAGGCATTTATCTTCAAGACATTCTTAAAGCTAAATCAGTATTAAGACTATTATCAGACAATGGTTTTCCAAGTTCTTTTCTATGAAAATATAGCTGAAGCATCATCCATCTTAAAAGCTTGAAGAGATTGAGACTCAGCATTTTGTCAGCAAGTACTGAAATATGAACTTGTTTCTGTAATGAAAAATATCTTATTTAAGAAAAGTGCTATTTTTGAGTTTGTTCTGAACTTTTTAAAGAAAATGGTGATTTCCACCCTGATCTTCACTATCCCATAAACTGAGGTATGAGATTTTGTAGTCTGAACCTAAATAAGTAACTCAATTTCAGTTCTGGTATCTCAAACCATCTGCTGCTAAATATGAGTCCACTTAAAAAATTCAAGTTAAAAAAAAGCCAATATAGTAATATTTTGAAAACATTTAGCATCATTTACTAAAAATGTGGATGAGGGAGCAAAAATACTTGAAGAATGTATTGAAAAGCAACGCATCTGTTTAATGGCTCTTTCACGAATCCCCATCAGTTTGGCATTGTGGAGAAAATCGCTACTAACAGCAGTTCTGCATGTATTAACATTTTGCCCTCTTTTCAGCAATGTTTGCTCACTGTACTTCCACAGTAGGGTAATAATAATGCCTATCTTATGGAATATTTTTCTGTTACTTGTGAAAGAAATATATGTATTCTAGCCATAAATGCATAAGGATATGAATTCTAATCATAAGTTCAAAATATGCATACATATATAATAAATATATACATACAAATGTCAGTACCCAAATGTAATCTGGTAAGGATTCTTGCTTTTTCCTAACTTTTAGATATTACTTCGAGATTTAGGATGTTTTAGATACTGCTTTATCGTCAGACAATTTTAATAACTGATTAGTCATTGGAAGGAATCAAGATATTTTGAGATTCTATTGTCTTCCAACATCTGCATTATTACAAATGTGTCATATAAGTGGTGCAATTACTGCTGTACATA
The DNA here is from genome assembly GCF_964237555.1 of Oryctolagus cuniculus. Taxonomy (NCBI): domain Eukaryota; kingdom Metazoa; phylum Chordata; class Mammalia; order Lagomorpha; family Leporidae; genus Oryctolagus; species Oryctolagus cuniculus. Next base: position 46,120,258 of record NC_091443.1, on the reverse strand, counting down.
ACTGAAACACATCTTTTCAAATGTTTTTGAAATCTTGAAATCACTCACTTCATATTTTCTAGTGTGTACTATTGCAAAATATTTGGTTCTAACAGAATTGATAAATATGACTCACTTTTTGATTGAAAAGGGGAGGATAGGATCAAATACACAGAGAAAGTAAAATAGCAGGCCTCCATAAATTTAATTAGTGTTGCTTCTTGACATTCTCAGAATTGCCTTTGTTACAGTCAATGCTAATTTTTATTTCACTGAAGTCTTAGAGATAGGCATTTCAGAACAAGTGCTTCATGTATTTCTTCCTTTGACACTTTCAGGAAAAAAATATAGTTTTTGAAAGTATTTCTCACCTCCTCTTTTCCTAATCTATTCACCCCACATTCTCTACCACATCCTCCAAATACGACCAAATATTGACTGACAGCTTGAAAGTGCTAATCGAATCATTTCCAATCATATGTGTTCAATATGTTGGCTTTAAAAAAATTAAGAGCCCAAATCTTTCATCTAAAATCATTGCTCAATAGACAGACAGATTTTTTAAGCAGAGCAAATTCAAGTACAGCTTTCAGACCAGTCAAACCCAGGAGACAGGCAGGAGGTCTGCCCTTCCCCAGCCGTTCTTCTGTCTGCATTAGCCGCTCTTGCTCAGGCTCCATCGACCTGTCAGAGCCATCACAGTGATTGACTGCCCCGGCAGATGTGCTGCTATAACAGGTAACTTGATCATCCAGACCCATCTGTCTCTAAGTCCTCTTCAATTCACACTTTGAAAAATATTAGAGGTTGGGAGGGGTTGAATTCTTTGTTGTGATTTTTTTAAAGTAGGCTATCTGTATTTCACAAAGGGTTACCCTCTAGTAAGGAACGGAAATATATAGCATTTGAGCTCTTTATTGAGATGAGCTGCATCAAGGGCATATTACTATCAACCTTTTAAATTGGCCCATGAGATCTGAGAGAATTCGAAAAACTGTCTTCCAAAACACAATCTAAAGTTAAGGGCCAATTTTAAAGAACAACCGTGATAATAATAGAATGATGTTTTAAAGAACTGTTTCCATATGAGTGAGACAGATGGGCTATTTGTACCTAGAGAGGGTAGAAGGGAGTCTCATGCAAAGGGAGAAGTCCCATGTCCTCTCTTTAGTACCCATAGCCTAGCAAATGTTATGACTTCATTAAGCTGAACTGCTGATTTCAGGTAGGTCTGGAACCAGAGTGGGCTAGGATAACTCAAACTTCTTGCTGAAATATAGTTAACCAATTTTACTAGTGTGACTATTTCTGATAATTACTTTTCACTAAAATATTTTGCTGTGCTTATACACAGAGGATTTCATTCTACAAGTGAACACCCTAAGTGTGGAGCTGTTCAGGATATATCAACAACTTCTATTAAAGAGAGCATAATCTTGGTGAGATCAATGGCTAAGCTTTTCTCTTTCTCAGTAAAGTCTATTGCCAGCTATCAAGAGATGAACATGGGCTGAGAATGACACAATTCAGTATTAAGAGTGGCATACTGAAGTAAGCCAAACAAAGTAAAATGAATAGCAACTGACAAAAAAAAGTGAACTGAAGTTTTTCTTTCTCAAATGAGAGGAACAAAAATACACTAAATGTGTACATGAATAGTGACTTTCGCAGAACCTGAAGAAATAAATGAACATGAAAAAACATTTAGACACAAATATTCAATCTTAATAGAACTTGTTTGCAGTTATTTCACAGGCTAGCCCATGTTCATGTCTTGGAGTTATAATTCAAAACATGTAATTCAAACTATGCAAAAATGCATAAAGGCCCAAAAGATTATTGGCTAAGAGATTTAAATTATGCTGTGGTCACATTTTGCCACTTTATCTGCTGGCCAAATTCTATAATTTATCTCTCATGGAAATGAGCATTTTTCTTCAAATAAGAAATACAAAATATAGCATTGTTTTAAACTGACAATAACTATTCTACCATCTTTTTGTGTGTCTTGATTTTCAGTGTTTATATTGACATTCTTTGAAGCAGTTGCTTGGTTTGAATAAAGCTAGGTCTCAAAGGGTCATTTATCACTAAAGCTTTGGTTGATCAATTCAACTTAATAGTGCCCACTCTTCTCTATTCCTCAACTTCCAACTCAAAGTGGGAAAAAAAGTCACATAATTGAAACACAAACCTACCCAAAATTTAGTACAAGTTGAGAACACAATGGCACAATCAGAAAAAAAAAAAGTATCATCAGTGTCCTGATGGAAATTTTTAAAACAAACTCACCAACTTTATAATCAAAAAGTCAAATAAAGGGGACAAAATCACTATTTTGGTAGTGCTTATCATTGTGTGCTGTGCAGTTATGTGCTCTGAGGTTCTTTTAGACAAAATGGTATTTACAAGACACACAGATCTTCAGCACTTGCGAGCCATGGAATCAGATATGTAAGTATTCCTGATATGGAACAAGAGATCCTTTTTTAAATCTCTTGCATTTTCATCTACTTCACATCATATAACTCACATTCTTAAAAAACGACTGAAGATTTTTCTTATCTCCATGTGGTTCCTGCTTTCTAAATTCTGTTGCTTGTTTTCTCCTTGGATTTCTAAATGTTGCTTTAACATCTTTAGGTGTGATATAGATAGATTTAGAGTGATGTAGTTAGCAAGTCTCAAGCTGCAGCTTTTAAATACATTTGAAAACCTTCTTTTGGAGGAAAACAAGGCACTCTTCTGGGAAAGTTACACTTTAATTTGGAGACATCTCTTGCAACTTTCCTTTGAAAGGTGCTGAATTTACTATGAATATCAATACATGTATGTAATTAATCTTCTGTCACAAGGCTTTTCACATATAGTTAACTAAAGGTGGCATATCCTTCGAACAGCATAAGTACCAAATTTCTTATAAGAGAGACTAAGGTCTATTTGCCACATCAAATTCAGTTTAATGTTTGAGAAAGAGCCCTTTTACATAGGTTTATACCATATGATGTGTTAATCTTTCTGGGCACAATTTGCCTCTGTGTTCTACCATGTAACTATAGGCTTGTATTCATCTCAACCTTGCCCTTGTACCCTTCCTTCAACTAATTATATCCATAGAAAGAGCTCAGTGTAAATATGGTTTTTGCAGTTTATAACAAGAAAAATGGCTTCCACTTATTTTAAGTTCAAGTTCTGTATACTCAATTACCGTTAGCAAGCACTCCACCTACTGGCTTGCAGGATGTCGAGCAAGCAGTCCATGCAAATCCACAGGAGTGTGAATCAACTTCCAATGCTGAGATAATGAACACTACTTCAACTTCATGATCCTAGGCCAGGGTCAAGCATGTCTCCTACGTGCTGTTCACCAGGGCTGGGACAATTCTTGGCATTTGTCTAGGCTAAGTGATAACCTTACTCTATAAATGACTGTCAATGTGATCTTGCAGTATGGCCATAGAATGGTTCACTGTGAAGTGGATTTTTGCAATTGTGAGAAAGAGTAGGGAGACATCACCTTTCAGAAACTCAAAATGAATTTTATGCATATTTATAGCAAATATACATGTCCACAACCATAGTATAAAAAGTATTTTTGTCCAAAATATTCTCAAAGAAAATAGGATAGTTTTTATAAGTTAGAATTTTATATATTACTATATAACTATTTCTTGAACACAAACATGCCATTTTACAAATGGCAGTGGAAATGGAAAAATCAGCACTTGAAAAATTCCCTTAACCATTGCCCCCCACCTACCTGAACTTTTAAGCTTAGTAGTGTTAGTAATGTCTAATTATATGACAGACAAAGAGATTAGTATTACACATTATAGTGAAATCAAGAGAAATTAAACCAGCTCTGTTCCATAATGTCAACATAAGGTATAAATCATAACCTTCTGGCTTTCCCACCCACCACTGTCCATCTCCACACTGCTTTTGAAGCACAGCTTACCATGTAATTATTGCTACTGTGCCCATATTATGGTATATTTGAATATGGCAATAAACAATATGGCAATTAATTTGAAATAATACAAGAGCAAATCAAGGCACACAGGCTAGATACAGAGGCAGAGCAGCAGGGATGTTGAAAATAACTTTAATGGGCTGTGAGGTGAAAATTGTCTTCCTAATATTGTCTCAGTGTATTATTGTGAGTAATACAGGAAAAAAAAATTTGAAGAGAGAATGTCTAACTATATAAAAGGTTTCTTAGGGTCAACTGCATTTTTCTCACCAACATTCCATCTCCTGCAGGTTGAGTGAAGAATTATCCCACACTTTGAATAGCATGGACAGGTGTCTTGACTCCATAAACTCTTAGAGTTCCAACTAGACGGGCATACAATGTGACATTATGCCATAAAACCTGCTCTGGGTTGGTGAATACTTGTGCACTGATGCTGGAATGGCTTTATACTGCTTCAGTAAGAGCCTGGTAAAGCTACCTCCCAGTTGCATGTATTTCTCTTTTGGCTTTGGAAGGGAAATGTTCACAGAGAAAAAATATCAGTTCCATTAATCATTTACCCTGCAAAACAGAGATTGAGGAATCTTAGCACATGACTACACAACAAAATTTACCTGACCCTTCCAAGCTAGGGAAAACAAGACAGAAGGTCCTCTTGAGAGGCTGCATCATATATATGTTCAGAGCCTGTGCTACCCATATGTTCAATAGTACTGTTGAATCTCAAAGTTATAATAATTTGCAACGAGGTGCCAGAACCAATTATTAAATATCATATGATCCAACAGAGATGAAATAAAAATATACAGGGTCGATTTTACTGGCTTTGACTATTGCAAGGCATTTAAAGTACTTTGAATTTACAGTTTAACTTGAGGGTTGTATTAACGACATCCTTATGCTTAAAGTTTGTTACAAGCCGAATATCAAAAGCTAAATGCAGATGGCATGCTTTTCCAAGGACAAAGGGAGGCTTGGCCTTATCCTTTCTTTTTGATTTGTATGTCAACTCAGGAAAAGGAGACACGGTATTATGATATCTTCCACTAATGTAAACCTTTATTCAAAAGCGCAAATGACAGCCAAAAGTACAATTCAAGTGAGAAAAAAGGTAGCATGTGATGGTATCACAGAATAATACAATCTCAGCCAAATCTCTGCCTATAGTGCAGAAAAAGGACACTCTTAGTCTGCAGTGTAAACAGTCATAATTTATTTACCATGACATCTCTAAAAAATGAATGACTGAATGTTTTAAATACTGTTTCTGATCTCAAAGCCAAGGTCAGTTCTTCTTCTCTGATTGCTGCGATTCTACCCTCAGTGAAATCAAGGAGATGTGGATTGGTGGCTTGCCATCAGCCAAGCAAAACATTCTGAAGAGGAGGTTCTTTGTTGCTACTATTATTTGAAAAGCACTAGTGAGGGTTTCAGTCAAGTCCCAAAATTACAACCAGATTGTACTACCTTGGGAACACGGTGCTGGGATGAAATGATGTCTCTGAGAGGATTTTCCTGAGAATCGACCGCAAAAGGCAGACTCTCTCTCCAGCCTGAACACAGTGTGTCTGCAGGCCTCCTCCCACTGTGACAACTTCAGGAAATTAACACCAGCATTCCCTGAAACATGGGAGCACTGAACGCATAGGACCATGTTTGTCTATGTATGTTTACAGCACCTGTCAGTTGATACATGAGAAACAAGAAGAGTAATGTAAACTGATCCTCTCTTTTGCTGAATATTTAATGCAGTCCACTAGAAAGAAAAGCACAAACATTCTACCTTTTCAATGCTTTTCTTCCATGCCCTCTTCTAACATTCTCTGGGGAGAAGTGGGTTTCGATCTTGGTCAGGGCAAATACCCATTTACTTCAGAATCCTTACTTTCTTGTCTCAGCTTCCTTCCTGTCTCCGAAAATGAAATTTATTTTATTTTAGCCACCTCTGAGCAGACTTGTATGTATATATTTGCAGAGAAATTGAATTGTCCATATGGATTTTTAAATCGGTTTCCAGATCAAGTTCACAAATATGTAAACTGTTGTGTTGTTGGATAGGGCAGGAGTAGAACATACTGCTCAGATAAAGAGCACCCATTACTATAAAGTGATCTATAAATGAGAAAACTAGTGTGTAAGTCAATTAAAGCAGACAATAATGGGAAAACAAGTACCCATTTCAAGAGCAATTGCAAGACATTTAACCCAAGGAAAGTTGCATTATACATTTTTATTAAATTGAGGCTATATTCACACTTACTGTGGTTTGAAATGTGAAGCAGTATTTTCTATCTTTGGTTTCCTTGCTTTAAGATCTCTTAATGTGTATAAGATGTAATTCATAATATCATATGACTGTTTAAAGTTTGCAAGTTACTGTATCCAAAGTTATAATTTAATTTAAATTGACAAATGCCCATTAAACTACTGTACTCTCTCATAAAACTGTATCTGACCCAAGATTAATGTAATAAGACACTGGAATTCCTAAGATCCTTGATTCTTTGTCATTTTTAACCTTATTTACAACATAACATCCAATTTTAAAGACCCCTATCATTTAGCACAATATAAAGTATTAGCTTTCAAAGATATGTTTAAACCGTATTTAAAGCTATTTTTGAATAATCATTATAACAAGGAAGAGAAAAAAGATTCAGGTCCTAACAGACAAAAAAACCATACTTATGCCAACTCAAATCTGTCCTGAAAGATAGGCAAAAGTGATATTAGTAACTCTTAAAAGAATTTGTGAGCATTGATCTTAGAAGAGAGGGAGAAGATAATTTCTTTATATTTGAAATGCATAATAGAATCAGTAGAAAGGAACTCTATTCAAATACCAATAAGGAAAAAAAAGCAAAAGGAAAAATGAATTAAAACACCTGGCTCAACAATTGTGCTGTTGTCCTAGGAAAGTGTTAAACACAAATGTGACAGCTTGGGAACTACAGCATATCTGTGTTTTAATTTCCTAATATCTGATTTTGTTCTAGCTTTGTTCTAGACCATCCTGAAGGCTCTTAATTCTTGTTAAGCTTTCAGTTTTATCCATCCTGGCCATTTCTACTCTAGTACTTACAAGTATGAAAGGGGGTGGAATAAAGCATTACAAAATGTCATAAAATTCTGCCATTTGGGGTCATTTCTTATTAATGTTAATAAGAGGCTTTTTATAGACAATACTTACACCCAGGACAGACACAATGCTAAGTAGTCACTACTTTATCTCCAATGATTAATTTAAGTCCAATGATTGTATTATCTCAATAATATTGTAAAGTTTGTTTTTCTGCTCATTTCTAAGATGAAAGAGTTGAGGCACAAGAAGGCTAAATGAGCGATTGTAGGTCCTGGAACTAGAAATAGCATAAGGATCCTCACACAGTTACATTTAACTCCCATGTTCATGTGCAAGATTCTACTCTACTTGTTCTCTAAATTTTAGCCCTTGAGAATAAACCATTTAATGTTGAAGTTGGAAATGTCACATGCTGACCATAGTGACATGATTGACTGCCCAGCAATGAGAATGAAATCACAACAGGACAACTTCTAAATTTGAGAATAAACTGAGCCATGTCAGTATAGCACATAACACAGAAACTTTTCAAACGTGTTAGATATTATGGGTAGCCAAGCTTCACAAAACAATATGGTATTTGGTATGTGTAATGGGAACCAGCTCAAGAGAAAGTGTCCAAAAGGGAATAGAGATTTAATGTTATTAACACTAAGAAGTTGCTTTCACTTTATCTACCACATTTATCTTTGAGCTCAAGTGGAACATGTGAAGTGATTCTTCCTGGACAGGCTGAGTGTATAGTTAGGAAAACAGAAAGCAACAGCTCCTTTTTGCTTCTGCCAATAGGGTACTCACAGACATGGAACCTGAAGCAATGCCTTTTTAATAAAACATTAAAATAAATGAGTATACAAAAAGACTTATAATTCACTAAAGTCTGTTTTTGTGTTTTATCTAAATTATCAGAGAGAGAGAGAAAGAGAGAAGGGAGGGAGGGAGGGAGGGAAGGAAGGGGGAGGGAGGGAGGGAAGCAGAAAGGGAGGGAGGGAGGAAGGAAGGAAGGCAGGAAGGGAGGGAGACAAATAGGGAGAGAGGGAGGGAGTGAGGAAGGGAAGTATCATTATGTTCTTAGAATTTTATTTATGAACTGCATTGACTCTGTTCCATTTGTATTGGTACCACATTAGTGTAAGAATTGGTGAGAATAAAAAAGTCAGCAAACAAAAAAGAAAATAAACATCAAGAAATTATCCAAATATCCTTCTTTGTGTGATTCTTCTTTGTGTGTATGCCTTTAATTAAGCCAATGAAAAACATTACTGAAGTTTAATTAAAATAATGGTAGAAGGACTGGCAATGTGGCATAGCAAGTAAGGCCAATGCTTGCAAATCCAGCATTTCATATGGCTACCAGTTCGAGGAGTCCTGGCTGCTCCACTTCCAAGCCAGCTTCCTGCTAATAGCCTGGGGAAAGCAGTGGAAGAAGACCTAAATGCCTGGGCCTCTGCCATCCAAGTCGGAGACCCGGAAGAAACTCCTGGCTCCTGGTTTCCACCTGGACCAGCCCCTGCCTTTTGTGGTCCCTTATGGATTGAAACAGCAGATGGATGCCCCACCCACCCACCCTGTGTGTGTGTGTGTGTGTGTGTGTATCTCCCTCTCTCTCTGTAACTCTGTAACTGATTTTCAAATAAATAAAATAAAGCTTTTAAAAAAATGATTGGAATGACTGCCTCACTTTAGTAAAGCAGAATGAAAAGATTTGTTTATGCCTTTGGAGAAGAGAGAAATTTAGATCCTTAGTTTAAAAAGTAATATATAAATATCAATTTCTATCATAAATCATGTTTGAGAAAGACATAGTAAGATAAGAAGAGGACACCATGAGTGAAATGTGGAATTATAATTCTAGTGTTCTTACTTCACAAGTAGATTAGGCATGTGATTAGAAAAAAAATAATTATGGGTCCGGCACTGTGGCACAGCGGGTTAAAGCCCTGGCCTGAAGCACCAGCATCCCATATGGGCGCCAGTTCTAGTTCAGGCTGCTCCTCTTCCGATCCAGCTCTCTGCTATGGCCTGGGAAAGTACTGGAAGATGGCCATGTGGGAGACCTGGAGGAAGCTCCTGGCTCCTGGCTTTGGATGGCGCAGCTCCGGCCATTGAGGCCATCTGGGGACTGAACCGCAGATGGAAGACCTCTCTGTCTCTACCTCTCTCTGTAACTCTATCTTTACAAAAGAAAAAAGAAAGAAAAGAATTATAGTGGAACACTTCCAAGGTCAATGGTCAACCAAACACCTAAGTATCACCTAGGAATTATATAAATAACTTCCCCAGTCTTCATAAAGTATGTGAATCCTTGAGTATGTGAATCATTGAATAAGGACAGTTTGTCCTAAGATTATTGCAGTTCTCTTTTGGATAAATTCCTCAGAGGGGGATGGCCTCTGAGGAATCTCCATGCTAGCTTCCATAATGGTTGTACTAGTTTACATTCCCACCAACAGTAGAGTAGGGTACATTTCCTCCCATATTCTGCAGTATTTTTAATTTTTGATTTTTTATGATAGAAATTCTAACTAGAGTGTGGTGAAACCTCATTGCAGTTTCTATTTTCATTTTCCTGAGCATTGTGGATTGAAAATATATTTTTACAAAAATTAAAAAAAAAGAAAGGAAAGAGGTGAATTGAGAGAGGTGGAAATACAGTTTTCCTAGAATTGTACCTATGAAATACATGAAATATCTTGTTTATGTTAATAAAATTTTTAAAAAGATTACTGAAGATCTCTAAGTAACAGACTTAGTTAGCCCTTACTTTATTAAGAACATGCTATAATTTAAATAAGCAGGTATTTTTCAAAGTTATTTAATTCACAAAGTGATTTTGCAAATAAACTTTGATTTTCTAAATATCAAAACAGAGATATCTTTGAAGTTTAAGATTTAAAATCTAAGATTTGAAGTGTAAGTTTACAAGAATTCTAGTCTAAGACATAAATGCTGTCCAGAACTGAACTAACATATATGACATGAAAAATTCGGAATTGGGATTTCCAAAGTTCGAGAGAAAATATTTTTTTTTCTGTGTAAGATCAAATGAAGGTATCTGCTATATCAATATAATACTGAAAATCCAGAATACCTAATACCCCCAATAACAATTATTTATATCAATAACGGAATGATATTAATGAAATATTTTGCCTTTGATAACATTTAAACCAGATTTCCTTTTCTTTTCTTTCAAGATATTATCAAGAAAATTTTTTGTTCTTCTACATCTCTTCCCCTAAATAAAAACCAATATGAACAAGAGGTCGATTTCTTAAAAGTTTTTTTTTATTGTTTCAAGTTTTTTATTTGATGGGAAGAAATAGACAGGCAGAGACAAAAAAGATCTTCCAACCACTAGTTACTTCCCAAATATTTTCAACAGCCATGACTAGGCCAGGCTGAAACTGGGAACTCAATCCAAGTTTCCCACATAAATGTCAAGGATCAACTAGAATCATCCTGTTGCCTCCCAGAGTCTGCATTAGCAGGAAGCTAGAAGTGGAAACGGAGCTAGCACTTGAACCAGGCACCCTTGCATGGGATGTGATGCACCAAATGGGGCATCTTAACTATTGTGCCAAATACTCACGCCCAGTAAATAGGTTTCAGATTGTGGTCTGTGCCAGAAATTTGAAGGGTTTTATGTGACTTCATTGGTGTAAGTCAATCTGCAAAATTATTTGTTTGGAAGGCAAAATTCAGTTAATTGCCAATAAACTTTTAATTTTAGTGACTTTGAAATATTCAGGAAACACTTTCAAGGATATATACTGTTTTAGAGGAGTTTTCTTCTTTCAACTATATGTTTGCTACACAAAAGATGAGAAAGTGCTGATTCACTTATTAATGATTGATTTGGTTGTAATAGAATTAAAGAATCAATGATCTGATATTTATATCTGTATCCACATCTCTCTATACATTCAGTTATTTGGGACACAAAGGAATAATTTTATTTACTTAGCTTTTCTGTGTTACCAGTCACTATTCAATGAATGCTAATGTAATTGAGAATAATTATATAATAAGTCCTCGTCCAAATAGAGTAGCAAAGTATGAATAATTTTTTAATAAAAAATATCTTAGTTATTCAAATTTAGGCCCTGTGTTTTTGCCACACTAAAGCACATTTGGTTTAAGAGATAGGTCCTCTTGTTCTGAAAACAATAACAGTTACAGGCTTTTAAGAAGAAACTGCATTACATATGGTTTGGTTAATTTCACATCAACTAATTAATAAATTGCTTAATATGCATGCAAAAAAGCCTAAATTAATATTTATGCCCCATAGGAAGTCCACATATACTCATTTACTTTGAAAATATATAAATATGTATACACACACACCAGTACCCACTTACTTTAATATCTTGCATTAAATTGACATTCAAGATGCATTTACCTTATTATTTAATAGATACATATTATTATATAATTAAATATACACATATATCTTAGTTTAAAATCAATTTTTATACACCTAGCATTGAGTGACATCTAGGCAGTCAAACTAAAGTGGCTTGCTGGGCCGGCGCCGCGGCTCACTAGGCTAATCCTCCGCCTAGCGGCGCCGGCACACGGGGTTCTAGTCCCGGTTCTAGTCCCGGTTGGGGTGCCGGATTCTGTCCCGGTTGCCCCTCTTCCAGGCCAGCCCTCTGCTGTGGCCAGGGAGTGCAGTGGAGGATGGCCCAGGTGCTTGGGCCCTGCACCACATGGGAGACCAGGAAAAGCATCTGGCTCCTGGCTCCTGCCATCGGATCAGCGCGGTGTGCCGGCCGCAGCGTGCCGGCCGCGGCGGCCATTGGAGGGTGAACCAACGGCAAAGGAAGACCTTTCTCTCTGTCTCTCTCTCACTGTCCACTCTGCCTGTCAAAAAAATAAAAAATAAATTAAAAAAATTAAAAAATAAAAAAAAAAGTGGCTTGCTGACCTTCACAATCTCACATATTGTTAAATAATTATGGTCCTCTGGAACATGAAAAATTATTTTATGACTTTATACTTTAATAATTAATTGTATTGATAAAATCATTTTTATCTTTACTTGATAAAGCCAAATAAGTGGAATTCTAATTCCTAATTCTAATAAAAAAAGAGTTGTGACTATCCCTATTTCTATTTCCTCTTCTAAAACTAGTGTGATAATCCATGGTATCCATTTGCCTGTTAGTTTAGATGACTTAAAAGGTAATCAATGTATTTTAATTCCAAACTTGGGTCCCTGCCAAAAAAATCAATAAAAATATCATTTTCAGTGCCATTTAATTTACATGATTTGAATATCCAGCTATTCTACAGTTGTGTTTTGTTTTTATTCAGTGGATAGAATGCTCTGTTTTGTTTTCAACAGATGTGACTTTGAGTGCACTGGAGAACAATTTGTGCATTTGGCTTAGAATTTTAAATGAATGTACCCTCTGATGATTTGCCCAATATAAGCAGTCACTTTAAAAAAGTGATACCAAAAGCAATAAAAATTACTTAAGGGATCAGTTACATCTAAAATGTTGGAATCAATAACAATATTTTCTCTGTAATTCTTTCTCTCTGATAAGCAAAATCTTTGCTTAAAAGCCACATTAAAATTTAATCACAATCTGTGTGCTTTAGCAATTGATAATTTCTGGACAGCTGTCTTCTGCTTTGTTTAAGTCTTCTGTTCCTTCTGTTTAAGTTATGCCTTTTAATAGCTGGATTAAGTACATTTGGTTTTATAATACATTATTAGAATATGATCATACTGTACCATCTTCTAATAGTGGTTCATGATTTTGTATTGCTTTACAGCAATGTTAAAACTGAGGTGAAGTTCTCATGAGCTGTTAAACTACTGGAAGCAAACATTTGGTTTACAATTTTGTTGGGTCTTACTGTATTTTTTCTCAACTTGTCTGTAAATAGATAACAACTTGTGCTTATGCTCTTAAAATAAGTATTTAAGTTTTAGTCTCTGATCTAGAATCTTCTCTATCTTAACTCTGTTTACCTGAGGATAAATATTGAATAATGCAAATATGTGTTGAATGATTTCATAAATCTTAAATAAATTTTACTGTATGCTTTTTAAAATTCTTTAATTTTTTCTAAGAACCTTTTCAGCTGTGGCAGTTGGCTGTATATGATATCCTTGATATTTAAAGAGATAGGTAGATGATCTCTTGTTAAGTATCAGTACTTCATCATTTAACACAGATTATGTAACAACCAGTTCAGCAGTTACTGCTATACCATAGTTCCCTTCTCTGTGTGTTTCAAAAGAAGAGAATAAAAGAAGATTGTCTTTCAAAGCACTGCCTCTGATTACATTCCTACTCTCTAAGCATCTGACATGACTGGACAGACTTGGAGTGATAGTGTCATATTTATTGTATGGTGATTATTTAAAAGATTCAGTATGTTCGATGTTGGGCTATGTTGGGCATTTAAGTTTTGAAGGCTGAAATAACTTACACAGTGGCCATATTATATTGTCTGTGATAAAATGCTTTTATTATGTTATTTGAATGTACTCAACTAGATCAATAAGATTAACTGCATTTGCCAGCATTAGTACCAATAAAATTTGTAGCTATTAAATAGCATAATTTATGTGCTATTTATGTGTATTTACCTTTACCTTTGTATAAGATACTAATTAATTAAAGACTTCTGCTGAAACTAATAAATAAGTAATAATTAGATAAACACATTGCAAAAACACAATTTGAAAGAAGCAGATTGAAGTGACTTGGGAATATAAGTAGCCATATAGTATGTCAATTAAAAGAAAAACTGAAATATTCCAAATATGTCCACAATATGTCCAAATATGCCTGCAATATGTCCAAATATATGCACAATATTGTAAAATTTAAAGTACTGCATATTTTAACATATATTGAGGTTGTAATATGGACCTTTTAGGGTGGTTATCAGGAAATTAAAAAATTATTGGTAGTAGCAATTTGACACTCTAATTTATATAAAGCAACCTATAAGGTAAAACATATTTTTGTATAACACAATTTTGATATGTATACATTATATAAGGGGGTAAATTATTTAACCATAGGTGATACTGGATTCCTTTAACTAAGATTGCTTTTGGGGTAGTCGATATTGGACTAAACATGTCCTAAAATGCTTAATGAAAGCCATGTGCACAATATGTCTCCTTATTAACAGAGAAAATGCATTACAGAGAAGTATAAAGATGTGTGTTAGAAAGTATGCAGCAAATGAAGTTTCATTTCCCTGGAAAGTATAATCTCCATAAGTTACTAATGTCAGGGTTGCTGTTTTCTTTATTTTCTCATCATACTTTTTTTCTAGTGCTCTATATTAATGTATGTCATGTTTAAATGTTCAGGAACCGAAAACGATTTTACAAAATACCCTAAAAAAACTATAAAAATCAGAAATCTTTCCAGGGGATTAATCCAAAGTAAAATCATTTAAACATTCTTTTCACCCCCAGTAATTTCCAAAAGCATTTTTTTAAGATTAGATTTTGACACTATTTCTTTTCACACTATGTGTAACTCCTCCTATTACTAAGCTTTATGGTTTGAAAAATCTTTCTTATTTTACTGCCTTCAATATATTAAGTTACTTTTTAAACAAAAGGTGGACATACTTACAGTACATAAAATGTTAAAGTGACAAAGAGTTAAACTAGGAATTTTAGATGAATACACTAGCAGTTTGCCATTCTGACAGCAAAAGCCAAGCTAGTGCTTAAAAAAATGCAAGTTTGAAAAATGCAAATGGTGTTATCCAAATATGCAGCCATATGTCCATAATACACACATTTTTTGGGGAAAATTTTGTAAAGATTTCTATCACAGAATTGTATCTCAAAATGGTGGGAGTCTTGTTTTTTATATTGTGTTCCCATGAAGATGGTAAGATATTGAAATTATGTTTCAAAATATTCTATATATATTTTAGTGGGAAAATACGTTCCTTTTAGGTTTTCATGAAAATTTGGCTCTATGTTTTAAAATTCCATTTTGAGTAGGTGCTCTATTTCATCTATAATATAGTTAGCAAAATTGTCCAAAATATCCAGATTTTAGTTGTAATTTTCTATTCTGACAAGTACATTTAAAGCATAGTCTCTTCGTATAACAAGTTTACAGTCCTTGGACTCAAAGTCTATTACTAAGGAAAGTCATAATTAGTTTGAGTCATGTTAAGCTGTGAAATTTGGATAACCTTTAAGCAACTTTGCTCTATTGATCACAGCATCAATAACAATAGGAGAGTGGAAGCCAAATGCAAGTGGTGAAACCTCCAACAGGAAAATATCAATTAATGTTTTTCAATAGAGTTGAAGTATGGGTAATCCTCTCATTAAATAGTTTGAACCTCTTTCCAAGTAAACAAAGGAGGGATAATGAGTGATGCGGTCTGACTTGTTTACACAGAGAATCTTCAAGAGGCTTACACATAACTCTTCAAGACAGAAGTCTTCTTAGCCACTGGTCACTAATTACCCTCTTTCAAAGGTGTTTGTGTAAGCACAGAGACCGTGTTGTCAGAATTAACCTGAGAAGACCATTTAAAGTGCCAACATTTTCTACTTCCTGGAAAATGTCCTATATTAAGCATTGTCTGTAAAATCTGTAAGGCCCATCCTCCTCACACATGCCCAAACAGAATCACTATCGCTGATATGTATTTGTATAAATGTTCACCTCACAATTCTTGTTAAAATTATTTCCACCATGAGAAATAGCCCATGTCTAAATGTCAGAGTTGGGGTACAACTACTGACTGATCTATTCCAGCACCCCCAGACCTCCAATTGCTGTGAAAATCCTGGGTTGGAAAGGAGAAGGGAAGATTGGAATTAACATCTGGTGTGTCATCTGCCAACCAGTTTGGCCTTGATATTTAAGCAATTTGAAAGTAAATACATTCTTTAGTCCACTTGTCACAATGCAAGTGTCATTTAAGCTGATGCTTTCAAATTTCTGTATGATACGAGCACCGATAGTCCTTAATTATCGTTATATTCTAAATGTACCATGGACTCATTTATGTCTACAGTGCACCCAAAAGAAAAGAATTTTCTCACGACATTTAACCAAGGCCTATATTTGTTCCCATGCTTATTCATAATATTGATATCTCAGTGAACTTATATGTGACTGAATGTGTATTAATGAACAACGATCAACAACTTTAATGGAGGCAGCAGCATTGTTGTAATTTCTAAAGCAGTCTGCGTAAGAACGTGGAATTAATTACTAAATTTATCAACAGAAATTTCTCCTAGGGTAGTGGTGAAAATCATGAAACAGGGATGAGACGTAGAATAATTACACAGTTTTAACCTTTGTAAATTCTTCTTGTTTTTTGGCTACCGAATAATTTTCAACAATTACAATTTTCAGTGCTATTTTGATACTCTCTCTCTCCCTCTCTGGATTTGCTCTGTGGATGAAAACGTGAAAAGGGTAAGAGCTTTACATGAAGAGTTCAGTAAAAAGGGAGTTTTACGTTTACATATTCACCAATTGTAACTGCTGTTTTCTTTAGATCTTAAATATATATGTTTTGAAGTAGCATTTTATTATTTAATATACTTTAACAGATAATTAAGCCAAGAGTACATACAATTCATGCATTTATTGGTTCTCATAAATCTATGGTACACTTGAAGATAGAACATAGAGAAAGGCAAATTCAGAAGAAAATAGGAAGAAGTCAATGAGTTTGTCATTTGTGTCCAGGGTTTTTGCATTATCTCATCTTGGAAACAACACTGGATTTTAACATCATAATTTTGTGTCCAATTCCATTTCATTATTTCATATGCCAGATAAAGTTGAAAAACAAAATATATTTTACTTCGATTTTTAAAATCTATGCAAGAATGGACACGTTGCTTGATTTTGGTTTTCTTATCTATGATTTAGAGAGACTTTTTAAAAACATGCTTAAGAATCTTTTAAGTTCTATGATTCTATGTAAATTGTGTAGATATTAAAAGAAACAATCATAGTATTACTATTTATTTTAATGTGTTCTAAGGATGTCTTGACTCTATTTGATAGAAATTTTGTCTTTTTCTAATAAAACATTAGAAAAACAGATATATGTGAGTATATGAATAAAACTAATAAACCTATATGAATAAACACATTTAATACTCTTGAAATTGATAGTGACTCAGGGAGAAAATAGAATTGCCCTTTAATAAAATACACACAGTAGATGTTTTGCTCTTTAAACAGTGTAGTTAATAGTTAAAAAGAGAATGAATTATTTGTAGTGACACCAAATAATTGTGTGTAGGAAACCTTAGTCAACGTTTGCCTTTGTTATGCTTTGTGTGGTTGATGAAATTCCACAGCAGCTAAACACAAAAAGCAGCGTACTTATTAAAATCACACACAAAATATCCTTCTGCCCTTATGCTTGTTTATTTTTCTAAGTTTCTGTTTGTTAGAGATTGTCTATTATGGGAAAATTAATTTAGAGATGCATTTACACCTACACAGTCACCCATTTGATTTCCAGATACTTCTGGAAAAGCTCACTGTTGGTTAAATGAGAAGTGTGTGAGCCAATTAGCATACAGTTGAGTTTAGCTGATTTGCATATTTCTGTATCTATTACTAGAAGCTACTTTGTCACTCAAAATTGTGTTATTTGGCAAATTTTTTAAGTTATAGCAATGATTATGATTAAGAAACATGACTATGTATCAAATACAAATAAACCTCACTCTTTTAAATTACATTTCCCTCAGTTGTGTATCTGGCCTCTAAGGATATTAGCAACTTTTCCTGTCTGCTTTTTAATAACATTTCAGAGAAGACATTCAGTATATTTGTTACTTGGTAGAAGGAAGAAATTATGAGTTTTAAATGCACATATTTGACTTTCTCAGATTAGGATGTTTTGTAATTGTTAGTATGACCTGACAACTAAGCAGCAGCAATTTTATCATCTTCCTATTTATATCATCTGTAACGTAAAAGACAACTTCACAACCCTTTGAAGAATCTTAATGCTTGCCAAGTACGTTTCCCCTTTGACATTCTTAAATACAATATTTTCATCTTATAATCATGCCATGTGACATAAAATCAAAAATATGCCCACCCTAGTTGTGTAAGCTGTTATTTCTCAGAGTAGGGAAACTGTATTTTATGTATCATGTTTTAATAAGTCAGACTTTATTGAAAAGAGAATTAGACCATTTACTATGGGACAGATAATACATTTTTTCAAAACATGACACAAGACCATCAAAATAGCAAAACTTAATGATTGATCTGAATCAACTGATTGCAAATTGTTCATCCCATCACCACCCACATATTCCACAGAGACAACTCAACCTAAACAAGGCCAACCTGTGCTGCCAGTGAGACAGGGAGGCCTTCATCATTCCACTGAAGAAAAGGTAGAGCATTGGTCTGTACACAGAAAGAAGCTCTGTTGTCACCTTAGGAATGTTAGGAGAACAGAGGCTATGCTAGGATTTTACCACATTCAGTCTCCCTCGCATCTCTGGAAACACCTCAGAGTTGAGACTCGGTAATTACCTTACCTTCATTACTTAAAGAAGGAAGAACTAAAGAATGTGATGTAACCTACATGGAAAAAACTTTCCTTGTAGGTCATTAACTCCTTGCCTTTTTTTTTTTAAGTGAAGTAAGAAGAAATTTATAATCTTCCAGCCCCTGCTCTCCTTGCTTTGAGTGAGGGGGAATGAAACATTTCAAGTAAGCTAAGAGAAAGAAAAGTCACAAATGAGTCACCAAATGGAATAAAATCTGTGCTTTCATCAAAACTTTCTGTGACTCATCGATATTTTTTTCTCCTCCACAATATACCATGGTAAAGTCACTGTCTTAGTCACTCAATCAAGGGAGAATTGCGTTTGAGTCTGTTTCTAAAAATGAAGCCTTAAGATTTCTGAGTGAAAAATGATTAACTGTATTAACTCAGTTTGCATGCATCCCAAACAAGAAGGGAAAGAAACCTGATATGTAATTATTGATGGCACTGAAGTTCAAAGATGGACACAATCACTAACTTTGTTTTCTCGTCCATTATATTACATGGTTCTCTTCTTGTGAGAAGAAGTATTCTGAATTTTGTGGGTTTCCAAAATTTTGAAGTCTTTTTTAAAAATGGATACTTCTTAGGATCTGATTTTATGGTTGTATAATATGGTAAAGGCAGTAAAGAAATGTAGAAATCAAAATTTGTTGATATGAATAAAAACCACATTTCTCAAAATATATGAATTTATTAGTGTCCTTGATTGACATGTATCACTGTCATATGGTTCCCTTGATTTTATCTATTTTTTTAAGACAGCGAGAGAGAGAGACAGAGAGAAAGGTCTTCCTTCCATTGGTTCACCCTGTAAATGGCCGCTATGGCTGGCGTGCTGCGCCAATCTGAAGCCAGGAGCCAGATGCATCTTCCTGGTCTCCCATGCAGGTACAGGCACCCAAGCACTTGGGCCATCCTCCACTGCCTTCCTGGGCCACAGCAGAGAGCTGGACTGGAAAAGGAGCAACCGGGACTAGAACCCAGCGCCCATATGGGATGCCAGTGCCGCAGGTGGAGGATTAACCAAGTGAGCCATGGCGCCAGCCCCCTCCCTTGATTTTATTAATTCAAGTCAGAAACTACAAACCTAAGTATCTTGAAGTAGAAAAATGTGATACATAGACCCACAGATATAATAAATGGTAAGGTAGTAAGAAAAATTAAATAATAAACCAACAAAAATGTCTTCTAAGAGCTCAGAAAATGAGCAGATTTCTCCAACACCAGATTTTTCTGAAGACTCAAAGAAGGATTTAAAGATCAAGTGAAACAATGGTTCAGATAAAGTGAAAACTTGTCTTTAAACAAAATGGACTATCTCTTATACATATCCAGCTGTTTTGAATTCTGTGTCTACTTGAGACTTTATAATAACGCAGTGAAAATCATACTTATGACATTGTATGACATTCTAATGGATTAACCAGAGTAGTTCTATACTACTTAGTTATTCTGGGAAATGTTCAGCCTGGAGTCAAGGACCTTTGTGCCTTAGAGGTTTGTTCTGAATTTTCCCTCACCTCATTTAGGAAGTTCAGTGAATGTGACTTTGGGAACTCAGTCTCAGTACGGGAAGATCATCACTTCAAAGTACAAAAAGTGCCATCATTGTGGCCTGTGTCACATAACAGGAAATGAAGAGTAGCACCATGTCCTTTCTTTCTATTTTTCCTGTCCATGGTTCTCAGTTCTTGACCCTTCTGTTTTCCTCTATACAAGATAAATGACCTTATTTTATCCTCCTAATCCCCCAATAAAAGCACTGAACCCAACTTCTTGGGGTTAATGATGTGATCCTCTCTGGCCATCTTCCTTCTCAAACTCTTTGTGCTGTTAGAATTTCCATCTGATTGTTTTGCTGCTTGCCCATTAGTTGGACCCTCATGGAGAAAACATTAGGCAAACAAAGAACACAATGTTTTAGGCACTGATATGCACATATGTGAAATTTATATGAAATATTATATATGTGTGTGTGTTTCCAGAGCAATATCCATTTTGTCCCAATCTAAAATGAAGTTCATCATCTCTTTTGACAGTGTTAGGTGATTCTGTCCGAAAACTGAACTACAAGATTTTCAGAAAAGACATAATATTTACTATATTCTTAATTTACTATCTAGAAGAATTTATAAAATACCAAAAGAAATGCACACACACACACAAACATGGTATTTGATCTATTTATAGTTTACCTTGAAAGAACTGTTTTTACAAGAATCTAAAAATTAAATATTATTTAAAATGCACCAAATCTTTTCTTTTGAAAAATACACATCTTTTAAAATAAATATTTGATTTTATCTTAGTTTTATTGATTTCATTGAGTTTTCTTAAAGGTTGAAGGTTTTAAAGCATGCCTAAACACCATTAAGTTTCAGACATGTGAAAGAAATGGATTAAGACTTCATAGTTGCAATAGTAGGTGATTCCAACAATCTCCAAGAGAGTTCATATTTACTCAGTGTAAAATTCTGGGTTGATATTTGCTTTGTCTATACATATTATCTAGCATTTACCACCCTGGTCCTAATCAGAAATGCCTGCAGTCTTTCCTTTTCCAACCATAGAATATTCAGCAACCCAAAAGAATCAGATCACATAGATAGTTTCCTCCAGGAAGCAAAACCATGGAACTTCCAGCCTTTAGGCCTAGCCCAAGGACAAAATAATAATAATGATAACATAATAACTCACAAGTACATTTATGCTTTGTCTTGTATGGAAGCTTTTTGAGAAAATTTAATCTTAAAACATTTTTCACAGGGAGAGATAAAGTACATATTAATGGTACTCTTCAACAGAATAGATAACCTTTGTGACTCAATGTAAGATTTTGATATTCCAGAAGCTCCAAATATGTCCTAAGATTGAGCTTTAAGGAACAGGTATCAGATTTAATGAAACTGAATCTTAGAAGAAATCAATTACCTTTCTCATTGATTTTCATGGGAAATTATGAATGTCTCAGTGTACTCGAGATCAGGAAATGCTCCTCTGAATTCATGCCAGGAACCAAGATCACTGAAAAAAAAAAAAAAAGAGAAGTTAATTCTGAGAATAGGGTATTTTTAGTTAATGTGACTAAGGGATTATGCCATTGTAGGTAAGAGAAAATTTATATTATCCAATGATTCAAGCAAATATTTCTTTGGGGAGTAATTTTTTTTGTAAATCTTTACTATTCAAATGAAAAGAGACGAGAAAAAGAGATGAAGAAGCACATTTTTATCTAATGAATCACATCCTAAAATGTGACAAGCAAGCATAGTAGAGATATAATAAAGATTTCCTATAGTTAGAATTACTACTTATTTGCATAATCCCAACATCCATATGTTAAAACAATATGTACCCACATATTTTTTGTTTCTAAAAAAGAACAGCAGGAAAAATAGCCATAGAGTTAAAATTCACAGATTTAGAAAAAATTATATATGAAGTCTATGTATGCTGTCTTGAATTCACTTTTCCTTTATACAAAGTTTGAATATAGAACTATTTCTTAGTTTTATGCCAACTTTTGGAAAAATGAGTCATAACAGGTAAAGCTATTGGTTGATACAGAAAATATAATAACAGTAATCACATTTTGACATTTCTATTGCACCTTTCACCTTGAAAAAACCAAGGCAATTAACCTGAAAGTCATTTTTATACTCAGGATTTGTAACCCCCAATGAATCCAGTTATATTCTAAGTTACCTGAAAGGATGAGAAAAGCACCTGTAACTGTTGACCTGTCAGCCCATGTGGATGGCACCTTCTACAAAAGCTCTCTGAGGTCTGATGAGTGTATTTGGTCACTTAAATTACATAAAGTTAAACAGAAAATTAAGGTCATTTTATGTCCAAAAGTGAACCATATAACTTCACTAGCAATAGATACTAGTTAAACATGTCTAGCCATTAAGTAATTAATCTGTTAACCAAACAGGATATTAGCACCTTAAAGTTTTAATGGCCCTTCTGGGCCATTCAAATTTCTAACAAGTATAAGAAACATTTTCATTAATATTTATGTTGTGTCAACCCTTCATCTTAATCCTTGTTAGATGGGCAATTCTAATTGTCAGCTGAATATATTATTGTCTATGGTTTTAATCATTAGACACCTCTTTTTCATAGGGCACATAAAAAGTAGGTTCTTACTTTCTAAGGTTTTACAGGTGGTCCTTAAAAATTTAAAATATCATTCTACAGAGATTATGTCAGATTATAGCCTCACAAATGTAAAGGGAACAAAGAGGAGGGAGTAGCAAGTCTATTTGGGTAAAAATGTAGGTCAGAAGAGATTTTTGGACATAAAATACTTGGATAAAATGTTAATCAAAATATAGCAAGTTATAAATTGTATTTACAATATTATCTCCTATGTAAAGAAAAATGAATTAAAAAATTAAAGAGGTCAATATATTAAACATGGTGCCTCCGTGCACCAGAACAGTAGTTGGCTTATTTTCCTTTACATACTTAGGAGAGTAGTTGATTCTTTGTTACTCTGGTCAGGGGGTGGGGTGGTCAAAATGTGTTGCACCCAGAATAAAACAAATTGAGTCTACTTTGGAAGAAGAGAATTTTTTTTTTCATAATCACCTCACTCTTAATTTTAATTAGCTAGTTCAGTAAAGGGAGTCTTTTCAGAAAGAAAAGAGATAAAGAATACTAAATGAGTCTACCCTAGAGAAAAACTTAGTAATTCCACTACCTCTACAGCAGTCAGATAACACTTACTGTGTGACAGTTGAGTGTATATCAGCTTCTAAACCATAGCATGCAGACATGTGAAACAGTATTTGCATTAACACACTCCTTATGAAATGAATTTGAAAGACTTTTCTGAGTTGTCTTGAAAAAAAAAAATAAGCAGCCTCCCACAGCTGGCTCCTCTATTTTTGGCTTCTCCTATCCCTGTTTTCATGGCAGCTGAGAAATATTAATGTGAGAAATGTATCTTTTATTTTAATCTTTGGAAAAGAACTCAACAGAAACCCTGCAACTTTAGCAGAAGAGGGTTAGAGTTCTGGGTTCATATTGTGGAAGTACATTCTTGGGATGACTTGGAGGAAAGAGAACATTAGGGAAAATAATGTGTTCCATTAGCATCTGACTTTGCCCAAGCATATGCTGTTTATATCTAATATTAATAAATGCATTTCACTAAAAGGTAACATGTCCCCTAGGAATAATTACATAAAATAGGTGGGTAATCAATCTCATATATAGAAAAGGCTCAATGGAAAAAAAGAGATCTTTAATTAAATACCATTCAACAGAAGCAAATGATTAATATATCTATTTGAAAATGAGATAATTCAGCTTTATGAAAGACTTTCCATCTGACTTATCCTATTAATGCGTACATACAAAATTAAATGTCCCATGACATTAAGTACCTGTCAAATTTGATCCAGTAAACTGAATAAAGAAAATACAGAATTGTAGTCACAGATCCAAACCACCGTGGGAAGAGTAATGACAAGTTACTTGAGTTTTATTGACTCAATCAGATCATATGGTGAGTCATTTCCAGACATATCGATAAACTCATTGATTCCTCTCATTCTTGTAGTCACTGGACTATAGAAAAAAGGATCAGTAGCCATTTGACCTTCATTGTGTATTAAACAAACACCAGATGGCAAGGATTCATTCAGGAAATCCATTCTTTCTTCTTCATAGTCATGTTCACACTGTTGCTTCCCACTGAGCCTTTATCTCTGTTTGTCATGGTGCCAGAGCTGCCTGCATAGCACCTTTCATGCATCACAGCTTTCAAATCTTGTCCCATTAGTTTCATTTTGTTTCCATCATAAATAATCTCCCACTTTCTCATACACTCTTTCATTATCTAATAATGGGCTGGGTCACTATACAAAGGAACCAAGTATTAAAGGGTTAGTGAGTACAGTTTGTCCACTTGGTTTCTGGCCAGTGTGTAAACTATTTATTAAACAGATAAACTTATACAGCTTTTTAAAAAAGAGACTTAAAGAATACAAACATCCTCTTCCTGCTAACAAATTTTCAGCACTATAAGCATATAAAAACTAGAATAGTTGAATCTCAAATTGGAGACTTTAAAGCACTATACCATGAACAGTAATCTAATTCAACCTAATTATTTCAAGAAACACACAAAAGCAAATACCCTATCCTCAGAAAAATTCCACCACTATTGCTCTCCTTGGCCATTCCCTAGACTCATTTGGACATCAGCCAGCCATCTAGAAGTGTTGAAATGCTGGTGAGCATTAACAAGCCAAGTGACTCCATTCTAAGGGTGTTATGCTATGAGTAAATTTCACAGAGTCCAAGAAGGGAGACTTGTTTTTCTGGACAACATTGTACGCAGACAAAATAAGAAGGCTGTACGTTATTTAAGATCGACAACACTGCAAAGTTTAGTGCAAACATGGAGTACTGCCTGGGTCTCAGCAGAGTGGCTCTTCAGTGTTCACAGGAAGTTAAATGTTGAGCAAATATAGTATGCTAACAGCTAGAATCAGATTCTTCCCTTATTGAAGAAAAAGTTAAGAAGTTTAGAATGTAGTGTGTAGGATGCTGTGAATATGTCAGCACTGAGTGAAATCATCCCAGCCTATTATTCCCACAGGCAGGCCAATTATCAGGGGATAATTGGACTGATAATGAGCATTCTGACTGGTCGAGAGGTCCCTCAGTGGCTACAGCACCCTTTTCCCTTATAGGGTTGTCTTCTGTGCCAAGAATGCCAATGCTAAATGGGGACTTTAAAAAGCATGCTATCTTTGAGGAAAGCAGCTTACATTGATTAAAAATGAAGAGATATATGCTAAATTTATTTTTTAATAAAGGAACAAGGAAACAAGCCATTTTGTATAACACACTGAAGGCAATTCAACTATTTAGTTTTTCTGTAAAATGTTGCTATCATATGAAAGCATTTTAACTATATTTAAGAAAACATAAAAGTCACTCATGACCTGATCTCCCTCATGGAGCCAATTTAATCATTTCAAGTTAGAAACTCATGCAGTGAGCTGGAGTGTTCATATAAGTGATTATTCTATTTACTATTACATGTTGACAGTAAACGCATATTAAGTCCTGTCTTTGCCAACATACTTAACAAATATTTTCTGCCTGGAATATTCTTTTCTGCTTTAATTCAATTTAACCTCTTCTTAATCTTTAATTTCGACTTAATATTCACTTCTTTAGAGGGTTTTTCTGTCTTCCTCAAGCCAAAATTTTATTAGTAATTCTTTTTTACTGTTTTTTACTTATATAAAAAACAAATTTCATGTAGTTCATATATACAGTTTTAAGAGCATAGTGATACTTCCCACCCTACCCTCAAACCCTTCCTCTCCTTTATTTTCTTTTTCTTTTAATTTTCATAGTGACATATACTCAATTTACTTTATAATCACATGCTCAACCCTACACTAAATAAAGAATTTAACAAGTAGTAACTAGAAAAACCGCTGGTCCACCAGAATATAGAATAGAATTATTAACAATCTCCAAATGTCTATTTTGCCCAAATACATTATTTTTTGTACTCTGTGTATGAGCCACCATAACTCAGGAGAAACATATGATATTAGTCTTTTGGGGACTGGCTTATTTTACTCAGCATAATGGCCTCCAGTTGTATCTTTTTTGTTGCAAATGACAGGACATTCTTTTTTACAATGGAGTAGTATCCCATTGTGTATTTAAACTATAATTTCATGATCCAGTCATCAGTTGATGGGCATCTAGGTTGATTCCATATCTTATTATGAGTTGAGCTCCTATAAACATGGGGGTACAGATAACTATCTCATAGTATAAGTCACTCTTATACATTTATATACTCTCCATATCCCTTATCATTCTATGTGGATATTTTATAAATGTATATCTCTTCTGGTCAACAGTGATCTTCATGAGTGTAAAGTGTTTCCTCATTTGCCAGATTATTCCCTAGAAAAGCACCTAAAGCACACTAAACACACCTTAATTCAGAGAATGAATAAATGAATGAATTCAGACATTTTCTATCAGAAATGGGGACTGTCTGACCTGTGAAATGTATAAAGCATACAAAATCATTCGGTCTGGCTCTGCCACGGTAACTGTAGGAGGGACTCAAAATCAAAGAATCAATGATAATTTATAAATATGCAAATGGACTTTGACTGCAAAAAGATTCCCTACCCTCATCCCAGTTATTGATATATAAAGAAAGAAGGAAAAAAATGCTCTGTGTACTGGGATGTCATCTATTCTGATAATTACAGCACCTTATGTTTTAATTTTGTCATCAGCTAACTAGCCCCGTCATAGAAGAAAATAAAAATTATAATATTGTAAGTGACTGTTTAGAATGAAAAAGAAGGAAAACAAGGGGCTGGCACTGTGGCGTAGTGGGTAAAACTGCTGCCTGCAGTGCCAGCGTCCCATATGAGCACCAGTTTGAATCCAGCTGCTCCACTTCCGATCCAGCTCTCTGCTACGGCCTGGGAAAGCAGTAGAAGATGGCCCAAGTCCTTGCGTCCCTGCATCCATGTGGGAGACCCGGAGGAAGCTCCTGGCTCCTGACTTCGAATGCACTCAGCTCTGGCCATTGCTGCTAACTGGGGAGTGAACCAAATGAATCTCTTTTTCTCTCTCTGCCTCTCCATCTCTCTCTGTAAAACTCTTTAAAATAAATAAATAAATTTTTTAAACAAAAGAAGGAAAACAAGTAGAGGAAAAAAAACTTCTTGAGCTCCCAGTAGAAATTGAGAATCATTGTTTACCTCTTATATAATTTTCATTATAATGGACAAAACATTTCTTCATAGTTTTCAGGATGAATTCTGGTTTCATAACTAATTCCTCAGCCCAAAAAGATTGTAAGCCTGAAAAATAAACTAAAAGCAACTCATATATTCTTGAATACACTGAGTTCAAACTTCAGAGTAATGAAAAAAATCCAACTTGAACCTTAAATCACAAAAATTGTCTCAAATGTCAGCTTAAATTTCCCTTAAACTCTTAATTTTTTTAAGATTTATTTATTTATTTGAAAGGCAGATTTACACAGAGAGAGGAGAGGCAGAGAGAAAGAGAGGGGTCTTCCGTCCGATGGTTCACTCCCCAGATGGTCGCAACAGCTGGAGCTGCTCTGATCCAAAGCCAGGAGCCAGGAGCTTCTTCCAGGTCTCCCACATGAGTGTAGGGGCCCAAGGACTTGGGCCATCTTCTACTGCTTTCCCAGGCCATAGCAGAGAACTGGATGGGAAGAGGAGCAGCCGGGACTAGAACCGGCGCCCATATGGGATGCCGGCACTTCAGGCCAGGGCGTTAACCCACTGCGCCACAGCACCAGCCCCTTAAACTCTGATTAATATCTTGGAAACATTTACAAACTCCATCTTCTGCTTCAGTTTTGTCTCAATTGCTAATATGATCTGAAGACTCTTGGTAATTTATAGTGAGGGAATTTCATTTTTAAAAGAACGATGTAAGAACCAGTGTTGTGGCACAGTGGCCTGCTACATCAACATCCCCAATGGGAATCTGGGAAGCAAGGGGACAATGACCAAAGTTCTTGGGCACCTGGGTTCGTGTGGGAGACCCAGAAGGAGTTCCAGTCTCCTGGCTTTGGCCTGGCCCAGCTCAGGTCATTGTCACCAATTTGCGGGGAGCGAACCAGCAGATGGAAGATCTCTCTCTCTCTCCATCTCTCCAAGCATCTCTGTAACTCTGCTTTTCAAATAATGAATAAATCTTTTTTCCATTCTTTTATATTTTTCAATTTATGTTTCTTTATTTATTTACTTGAAAGGCACAGTTTCAGAGAGAGAGGGAGAGACAGAGATATCCTCCATCTGCTAGTTCACTCCACAGATGGTTGCAATGGCTGGGCCAGGCCAAAGCCAGCAGCGAAGAGCTTTTTCCTGGTCTCTCATGTGGGTGCAGGGGCCCGGGCACTTTGGCCATTCTCTGCTTCCCCAGGCACATTAGCAGGGAACTAGATCAGAGGGGAGCAGACAGGACTCGAATGGTGCTCATATGGAATACCGGCTTTGCAGACGACACCTTTACCTGCTACACCACAAGTTCTTACAATTTTTTTTTTAAGGAATTTATATATACATTGGATTCTTGGGGCCACAGAAAATGCACAATAATTACTACACCACAGTTCACATCAATTCTCATGTTAATGTGATATTAATACAAAGATAAGAGATTCAATGAATTCATATACACAATTCTAAGATTATAATGATAAAAGAACTAGAATTTCCCACTGTCTTTTAAAAAATAAATTGTAAACCCCATTATAAGTACATATGAAGATAAATTATGCCTGATTACTTCTATTATCTTATGGTTTACATTTTGTGACAACTGATGTTTTAAAACTTTGAAAAATTAAATAATTCTGTTGACCACATTTCCACCACAGTATCACTTAGTAAACTCAGCCACAGAATTTAGTTTGAAATTAATAAACTTTATATTTTAGAGAAGTTTGATGTTCATAGAAAAATTCAGCAGAAAATTAATTTCGATACTCCCTGTTCACAAATACAGCCAACCTTTTCTTCCAAAACATCTCACACCAGATTGATACACTTGTTACAATCAGTAACCATACATTAACACATTATTAATATCCAAAGTCCGTAGTTTACTTTAGGGGCCACTCTGTTGCTATATAATCCATGGGTACTGACGAACATAAAATGTCCTGGAATATAGTGTAGACTAATTTCACTGCCCTAAAATTCTTCTGCATTTCACCTATTTATTCTTCCCACCATCCAACCTTTGGCAAGCACTCATATTGTTACTGTCTCTTTAGTTTTGCCTTTTCCAGAATATCAAAGAGCTTACTCACACAGTGTAAGTAGCCTTTTCAGACTAGCTTCTTTTCGTTTTTTAATTCTCATTTTGTGTCTCTCCATAGTTTTTTACCTAATTTTTTCATAGTTTATGCCTTTTTTTGCAATATTTAGCGATATCCCATTGTTTGGTGTAGCACAGTTTATTTATCCATTTGCTTACTGAAAGACATGATGATTGCTTCCACATGTCGGCAATCATGGATAAAGTGTTTAAAAATGTGGTTACAGAGTTTAAGGATTTATGATCAAGTTTGTAAGAAATTGACAAAGTAGCTTCCAAAGTAGTGGTGCCATCTTATATTTTCAACAGAAAAAGAGGGTAAGTTATTGTTGCTCCACATCCTCACGAACATGTGATACTGTTAAGTTTTGGATTTTGGCCATTCTAAAAGATATTTAGTGATACGCTGTTATCATATTCATTTGTAATTCCCAATGTCCTATGACGTTGAGCATCGTTTTACATGATAATTGTAAAACTCCTATTACTTTTGTAAGAGTATGTTAAAATTTTTCTCCATTTGCTTTCTTATTGTTGAGTTTTATGAGTTCTTGGTATATTTTAATAGTCATGTATGTATCTTTTGCAATTATTTTTATCTAATTTCTATTTTTTTCTCATTCTCTTCACATTGTATTTCATAGAAGATTTTTTTTTAATTTTATACAGCACTGTTTACAAACTATTTCTTTCAAGGATTATGCCTTTTGTGTTTTACCAAAAAAAAATCATTGCCATACTCAAGGTCATTTAGAATTTCTGGTAGTTTTATAGTTCACATTTTACCTTTACTTATATAATCTATTTTGGGTTAATTTTTGTGAAGGATATGAGGTCTATGTCTAAATTTATTATTTTTCATTTGGATGTCCAATAGTACCATCACAATGTGTTTAAATGATTGTCTTTGTTTGATTGTATCATTTTTGCCTCTTTGTTAAAAACCGTTTGGCTATATTTATGTAGATCCACTTCTAAGTTCTCTGTCCTATTCCATTCATCTCTGTCATGATTAATGTAGCTTACTAGTGTGTCAGTTGGATAATGTCATCCTCGGACTTTATGCTTGTGCTTCAATACTAAGTTTGTCATTCTGAGTCTTATAACCCTCCATAGAAATGTGGGGATCAGCTTGTTAATACATCCACAGTAAGTTCATGGGCTTTGAGACTGCCCTAAATCTATAGAGTTAGGGTGACCTGACATCTTGATAACACTGAGTCTTCTTATCCATGAACATGAAATATCTCTTCATTGTTCTAAATTTTTGTATATTTAATCCAAATCTTATATAAATTCCTCATGGAAAAACATGTTCTCCTAGATTAATATCCAAGTATTTCCATTTTTTGTGTTAATGTAAATGGTCAACTATTTTTTATTTCAAACTCTACTTTTTGTTGCTGGTATACAGAGAAATGGTTGACTTTCATATGTTAAATTTCTATCATACAATATCTTATAACCTTGCTAAAATTATTTATTAGTTCCAGGTATTTTTACTGATTCTTTTGGATTTTCTACCTAGATGGCTATCATCTTCAAAGGAAATTTTATTTCTTATTCTATGTTTATAACTTTTTAGTTCCTTTAAATGTATGACTACACTAGCTAATACTTCAAATCCCATTACTATTTTGAAGTGGGAAAGCCTTACTCCTAATTTTAATGGTAAAGCTTTGAGTTTCTCACCATTTAATACGATATTTGCTGTAGGTTGTTTTTATAAGATGCTGTTTATCAAGAAGGAGAAAGTGCTTTCCTGTCACTAGTTCTATGAGAGTTCTTATTATGAATGAGTGTTGGATTTTGTTAGTTTTTTTTTCTGCATCTGCTAATAAGATCATATCATTTTGTTCCTTGATGAATTAGATTATATTAATTGATTTTTGCACCACTGAATAACTAGAATAAATTCTACTTGGTCATGGTATGTAATTCTTCATATATACTATTAGATTTTATTTATTAGTATGTATTTTGTGGATTTTTATATATGTGTTCAGAGAGTTATTGGTTTGTACTTCACTTGCAGTGTCTGGTTTTGATATAGGGTAATTCTGCCCTCACAAAATTGGTTAAAAAAATATTGCCTCTGCTTCAACATTTGTGAAGAGATTATAGAAAATTGGTATAATTTCTTAACTGAATGTTTCACAGAATTCATTAAGAAACCCAGCTGTACCTGGTGTTTTATGTTTTCTAGAGATATTAATTTTTGCTTCAATTTCTTTAATAGATATAAGACTATTCAGGTTATCTATTTCTTCTTGTGTGATTTTTAGCAGATATATCTTTCAAGGAATTGGTCCATTTAATTTAGGCTATTGAAATTGAGTACACTGGGTTATTCATAATATTCTCTTATCTTTTCAATATCCATGGCATCCATAGTGATGTCCCCTCTTTCATATATTCAATGCTATATATCTCCTTCTAACCACTGTTTTGCTACATCCCACCCATTTTTATAAGCTTTATTTTCATTTTCATTCAGGGAAAATACTTTAAAATTTCTCTTGAGATTTTTTTTATTTGTATATTTATTTATATAAAAAGAACAGATCTCATGTATTTCATAGGTATAATTCTAAGAAAATATCCATAGGTCCCTCCTTCCCTTTGTCTCTCCTTCCCCAATTACCCTCCTTCCTTTCTTTTTGTTTTCTTTAATTTTTTCAAAACGTAATTCCAATACATTCTGTAATCACAAGTTTAATGCACCACTAACTGTAACATTCAACAATTCAAAAGTAGAAAGACCACAATTCCATAGGAGTATTAACTTCTTTGATCTAATTGCTTTTCAGAAGTGTATTGTTCAGGGCCAGCACTGTGGCATAGCAGGTAAAGTGCTGCCTGCAGTGCCAGCATCCTATATGGATGCCAGTTTGAGTCCTGGCTTCTCCAATTCCAAGTCAGATAGGAGCCAGCGCTGTGGCATAATGGGTAAAGCCACAGCCTGCAGTGTCGGCATCCCATATGGGCACCGGTTCTAGTCCTGGCTGCACCACTTCCGATCCAGCTCTCTGCTACTGCCTGGGAAAGCAGTAGAAGATGGCCCAACTCCTTGGGCCCCTACACCCACATGGGAGACCTAGAAGAAGCTCCACACTCTTGGCTTTGGATCAGAGCAGCTCCAGCTGTTGCGGCCCTCTGGAGAGTGAACCAGTGGGTGGAAGACCTCTCTTTCTCCCTGCCTCTGCCTATACCTCTCTGTAACTCTGCCTTTCAAATAAATAAATAAATAAATCTTTTAAAAAAGTGTGTTGTTCATTCTCTAAGTATGTCTGAGTCTTTCAGCTATCTTCTATAATTGAATTTAGTTTAATTCTACTGCAGTCTGAGAGTAGACATTGTATGATATCTATTCTTTTACATTTTAGAAGTGTGTCTTGTACCTTGTTGAATGGTCTATGTAAGTTTGAGAAGAATGTGTAAATTGCTGTTGTTGAATGAAGTAGTCTATTGACGTCAGTTTTATTCAGTTGCTTGATGATGCTATTGAGTTCAATTCTGTCTTTGCTGATTTTCTGCTTGCTATATTTGTCTATTTATGATAGAGCATATATAATTTTCAACTATAACAGTAATTTATCTCCTTTTCCTCGCAGTTCTATCAGTTTTTGCCTCATATACATTGACACGTTCTTGTTAGGTATATACACATTAAGGATTCTTAAGTCTAGTTGGAGTATTGGTCCATTTATCATTATGTAATGCTCCCATTTATCCCTGATAAGCTTCCTTGATTTGAAGGCTACTTTATCTGAAATTAATCTACCTATTTCTACTTTCTTTTGATTTCATGTATTTCTTATTTTCCTTATATTTAATCAAAAGGACTGTGTCAAGTAACTGATGGAAATATACATTATGAAAAAAGTATGTATGGATTTCAAAAAATTTATATAAAAATAAACTTATACTTTAATTACATTTTCTATGAATGTAATTGATATATACTCATCTCTATGTCCTTATATTTAAAGTGAATTCCTTATAGATTAAAGAATTAGAACTGTTTTTGATCTTCTGTGATAGTCTCAGAGATAGAGAGAGAAAGAGAATAATCTATCTGCTTATTCAATTTCCTTAAAACACAAGATCTAGGGATAGGTCAAGCCATAGTTGGGAGCCTGGAACCCAGTTAAAGTATCCCATAAGTGTAGCAGGGCCTTAAATACCTGGGCCATCACCTTCTGCCTCTGACCATGCACAATAGCAGGAAATTGGAATCAGCGCAGTGCCAGGACTTGCACCAAGATACTCTATAATGGGATCCCAACTAGCATGTCAAACACTGCACCAAAGGCCTGGCCCTACCTACCTTTCAGAATTGGAAGTTTCTATTGTTATATTCACAAGCTCAGAGGTTCTTTCGTCGGCCATGTGTAGTCTACAAATGAGTCCATCAAAGGCCTTTTTATTTTTTACAATGTTTTTATATCTAACATTTGTATTCATTCTTAGAATTTCTACCTCTCTACTTATATAATCCAGCTATCATACATATTGTCTATATTTTCCTTTAAATCATCTATCATATTTAATGTATAGATTTCTAAATTCTTGGTCAGTTAAATCTAAAATTCCTGACATATCTGACTCTGGTTTCTGAGGTTTGTCAAAACTGTTTGCTCTTTTTGGCCTGTGAGTATGCCTTGTAATTTGCAGGAAAGGGCAATAGGCATAATATTTGGGTAAAAGGAACCATGTCAAGGTGTGTAGGGAGGGAAGCCCTTGATAGTTCTTTGATCAAGTTCAGTCTTTGGTGAGCTTGTGCTTCTGGACTGTGAACTTCACCATTCCTTCTCAGATGAATTCCCTCTCCTCCCACCTTAGATGGGAAAGGATACCTAGAAGGGACCAAAGTTGGGTATTTACCTTTCCTCCCATCAGTCAAGCTCTGATGTATCCTCAACAGTTTAGGTTCTGATCAATGTCTTCTCCTGAATGAAGATGTTGTTAAGAACAGAATACTCTAGCATATTTTAGGCCTGCTTCTCTTGCTCTAGTTGGGCAAGAGAAGATTTTTCTCCAATATTCATGATGCAGATCTGGTAGAGATCCTTGAGGAATAACAGTACCCCATGGACTGTTCTCACTGTTAGACTTGGCCACACTGAGTCTCCTTGTTAACTGCAGTTTAGACTTCCCTATCTTGACACTGGTTCAAATAGATGTTCTGCTATGGTCATTTGTGATTCCATGTAACTGTGTATCCATCTCTCCAATTCTTCAATCTTACTCCTAGCATACAGCCTTTTAACAAATCTGTGGATGTGGACAATGAGCTTCATAAATTACCATTCTTAGATTCCTGCTCCCACCTCTTCAGTGTTATAGGAAAACCAGAAGAGCTGGAGAGAGGGGGATAAGACTCCGGTAATGTCATTCTTCCCCAGAGTAGATCTTTTTTATCCTACACGAAGCATCTCTGTGAGTGAGACCCCAGTGGAAAGAAGGGCCATCAAATAAGAATGTGCTTTTCTCTGAAGGGAGGAGAGAACTTCCACTTTGCTTATGACCTTGTCTAAATACTGATGGAGTTTGTGGTCACAAAAGGCTGCCATAGCTTTGGCAGCTTATGGCAAGAGCCTTGGGAGATCATTGACATCATAAATAAGAGTGTTAATTGTTAAATAAACAACAGGAGTCACTGTGCACTTACTCCCCACATAGGACCTCTGTCCTTAATGTGTTGTACTATGAAAATTAACTGCAAAACTTGTTCTCAAACAGTACTTTATATGTTGTGTGAGTGTGTTGGTGCAAAATGTTGAAACCTTTACTTAGTGTAGAATTGGTCTTCTGTATATAAAGTTAATTAAAATGAATCTTGATAAAGAATGGGATGGGAGAGGGAGTAGGAGGTGGGACAGGAGTTGGGGTGGGAGGATGGGTATGGGAGGAAGAACCACTATATTCTTAAAGTTGTACCTATGAAATTTGCCTTCATTAAATAAAAGCTTTAAAAAGAGAGAGAGAGTAGATCTTATTGTGGAGAACCCTCTGGGAGTATTTCACAATGGCTATTCTCTTCTCTGTTAGAGCCAGGAGGGTATCTTTCTTGGATTTTCAATGTGAGAATTTAGTATGGTTCCTGGATACAAACCCTAGTAAGTGCAGAGGAAGCACTAAGATGTAGTCCCTTGAACTTTTCACTCTCCTGCTTCTTACTTTCTGGATTTCAGGATGACAGCTTATTCTGGAACCTAGGTCTCTAATGAGTTCAATAAAAGAGATTTATTTTCAGTTTACTAGAAAATTTTCTGCTAATAAGGAAGGGAGTAGCAAATTCCAAGTGTTATTACAAGTCTGAGCATGTGATGGGTAGTTTCATGCATCAGCTGACTAAATTAAGGGGATGCAAAGGTAGCCAGTAAACATTATTTCTGGGTACATTTTGGGGACCTTTCTGGCAGTTGTTAGCATTTGATTCAGTAGATTTATTGAAGAAGATCTGCCCTCACTGTTGTGAGTGGGCATCATCCAGTCCATGGAGAACCTGAATGGAACAAAAAGTGGAAGAGGTATGAACTCTCTCTTCCTTCCTTACCTCGAGCACCTGCCTCCTCTTGCCCCCAGATGTTAGAGCTCCTGTTGGTCAGGCTTTTGGATTCAGAACATAAATTACACCATCAGCTTCCCTGGTTCTCAGACCTTCAGACTCAGAATGAATTACAACACCATCTTTCCTGATTTCCCAGCTTGCAGATGGCAGATCATGGCACTTCTCTGTCTCCATAATAATATGAGAAGTTTCTCATAATAAACAAAAATTATATAAATACAACTATAAATATACAGAAAGACATAAAAGGGAGCAGAGATTTCATCATTCCTCTCTCTCTGGAGAGACCTAATGCAGAGCTGAAATCAGAAGTCAGGTTCCTTTTGTTTCCAATCACCCAATCATGACACCTTTTACAGACAACAACCCATTTTTCCTAAAAACAGACATGAATAGTCTATTTTGCTAGTACAAAAATTCTCATACTGCTGAAACTAAATAGCCAAGTCTCTGTTCTTATAAACACAGGCATACGTGAGTGGGCTTGCCTTTCCTAAGGATACAGTGGGAAGCCATGTGCCAGGGGAAATATTAGTCCTGGATCCAGCCTCAAGACTCTGGAAACCCCCACACTTGAAAGTATAAAATTGATATCACCATCCACCAAGTTTTGTTTCACTGCTTTTAAAAGTAGTGAAATATATGCCACAATATGTCTCATTCTAAAGGTTGAAAATTTTATGCTATGACTATAATGACATCATTCTGCCTCCCACGGAAGGCTTTTGCTTAGAGAATTCAGCAAGAGAACAAAATTAACAGGAAACGTCACTTTCACACACCCAGATGGAAAAATGTTAACATCTCCTGAATTCTATGACAGTCTCCTTGATGGGAACATATATGTCACTGTAACGTACCAACGATGTGCAAACACATCTTATGAGCAGGTGCTAAACTGAGGTCACTGTGGGAAGATGGAAGTTTTGGCAGTACTGAGAACAAAGGACTCCTCCGCAGAGCAGTTTTCAGTTAAGAAACAAGAATCATGTGTAAGAAATGTTCTAGGCAGTATAAAACTTCAGGGAACATTTGACGAAAATGGACTGATAAGGCCTTCTGTTAATACTATTCAAACTTCATTTCACAAGTGGTACAGAAATCCTATTCCTTATTTAAAGATATTTTGAAGTAAAGGGATTTTTTTCTACTCAAAACTCTGGATGATGTTGTGATTGTGCCAGTGTGAAGTGAAATATGTGACTTGTCCCTCCTTGAGGCATGACCCCATAACTAAACTGTGAAAATGTTTTGCTGGCTGAAGGAAAGAGACTGGAGAAAGGAACAAATTGCAAAAGCCATAGAGGAAATGATTAATGGAGTAGAGTATTAAAGAGGATATTTGCATATTTGTGATACAGTGTGTGTATGTGGGCGGAGAGGACTAGGAGGAAAGATAGATTGGATTAAGGTATTATTTTGTTTCACACTCAATTCTTTGAATAGTAACTCAGGTTGAGGTTTATAGGTTATTGATGTTGAATATCTCCTTATATCACTTCCATGCTCTGATTCAGAACATTTCTTTTCTCTATACAATTTTATAGATTCTATTGAACTGATATTTCCACAAATATAAAAACGTCTCACTTCTGATTGTCACTCTAATTCTTTGAGCATTCAGAATAGTTCCTCTTTCTATGCACAAAACTCACTTCCTACATGTGCTTTTTTAAAAGAATCAATAGGCAAAAAGTTAGTGAGTGCATCTAAAATAGGGCATAATTATGTAATTCTGATACTGCTACACTGATCACATTTAAACAAGTATCTACTAGAAAGACCTCTTATATAGTTAATTTTTCCTGGGATTGTCCTAAGAATGTAATACTATGTGAGCATTTGTCAGAGGACCTTTTGACATTTTCTAGAATAGGTATGGGAAATTTGCTTCTAGTAATAGTATGAGAAGTATTTAATGTATGTTTTTAAAGATTACTCAGTAGAAGCATAAAAATGCCTGAAGGTATTGTAAATAGAGTTAATATTGCCACACAAGGTCATACTTATAAGGAAGGAAGGAAGAGAAAGGTACTTAACAGGACCTTGTGGAGTTAATTTCACTATTATTGGTGTAAAAAATGGTATTCTAAAGAAGGCAGTGCTGTAAGTAATGATAACATAGAGAAGGATGAAATGTTTTGAGTCATGTGTAAATTAGAGTCAACAGGATCTGGTTAACTACAGTTACAAGCGTAAGGCAGGGTCCACGCTGATTTCTGACCCTGGAGCTCATTAGAGGACAGACATTCAAATAGAGAATGGCGAGGGGACAGTAGGAGTATGGCAGTTTCAAGGAGTGCCATGATGTGTGAAGCCTGTGAGATTGGCACAGGAAACTCCTTTACTGTTTTTCATAGAATTGCACCTACTCAAAGAGGCATATTTTTTCATGCCCTGTGGCTAAAAAGAGTGAAAAATTATCTCAGTTTAGTCTTTCTCTGATTTTCCTGGTTTCTTTCAATGATATTTGGTGCTATATCCCCTGGTTGATTTTTGTTTACCACTAAAACTAATATATTGTCTTGTATCAAAATGAAAATTCCCCAATAGTTCCTGTGTTAACTTCTTCAAATGATTGTACTTTTATCAAAGAAACAAACAAAACAAAAGCAAAAATGTTCTCCTTTGAGAGGTTTGAAACCAAGAATTCCTCTATTTCTCTGCTCATATTCTAGTCCTACTTTTGTACTTTTCATGTCTTTAAAAGACAAAAACTCCAAAACAATCCCAGAAGACACAAAAATAGAAATGAACAAATGGAAAGACATATCATTCTCCTGGGTTGCATCTCTAAAGATGCTACCTCCATAAAAATACCAATGGGTTTTTTTTTCTCCTGAAGCTAAACAGAGTTCAGCTGGAGAAAAACAGTAGGAATAACCTAAAATACAGGATAATCCTGAAAAAGAGAAAAACAATGGTTACTAGCCCTAGAATTTATCATTACATATTATAAACCTCCTATAATTAAAATAATATGGAATCCATGCATGAATGGACACACAGGTGGCATAATTTAGGGGATAGAATCATATGCAGTAACCTTAAAACCTGACTGTAGGGGTAGGCTCCGTGGCATAGAAGGTTAAGTCTCTGCCTGCAGCGTCAGTATCCTATATGGGTGCTGGTTCAAGTTCTAGCTGCTCCTCTTCTGATCCAGCTCTCTGTTTATGGCCTAGGAAAGCAGTAGAAGATGGCCCAAGTGCTTGGGTCCCTGTGGGGAGCAACTCGGACTAGACTAAGCCACTGGAATTAAGACTTATTCTATGCATCTGAGCTCCCACAATATGGCGCTGAGAAGGGAAACAGCTTCTACACAGCTGCCTCCAGTTCAACCAATAAACTGTAGGACCTGCTCCTGATTGGAGGAGAGCAGCGTACTCGGCGTGTGGGTAGCAGAGTTGGGATTGGTGGAAGAGGACTATAAAGGAGGAGAGAGACAACATGCACCGGGAACATCTATCTGAAGGAACACCTGTGCAGCCCCCGAGAGAGCCGGCCGGCGGTGTGCCGCTCCCCCGCGGAAGTGGGGAAAGTGACTAGGGGAAACTGCCCTTCCACGGAGGTGGAAGGGACAGTAGCCAACCCGGGAAGAACCAGCAGCAAACCCGGGGAGGGCCGAGCAGAGGAAAGAACAGCGCAGGGTCCTGTGTCGTTCCTCCACGAAGAGGGGGAGCGACATAATGGTGCCGTGACTCGGATATGAAGCCTAGGCAGGGTTTAGTGTCATTCCTCCATGAAGAGGGGGAGCGACAGGTCCCTGCATTCACGTGGGAGACCTGGAAGAAGCTCCAGCCTCCTGTCTTTGGCCCACCTCGGCCTATTATGGCCACTTGGGGAGTGAACTAGAGAATGGAAGATCTTTCTCTGTGTCTTCCTCTCTCTATAACTCTACCTCTCAGATAGTTACATAACATTTTTAAAAAATGTATGAATACAGATAAAATAAAATTAATAATTAATTGACAGCTTTCAAAGCCAGATAATGATTATTTGATAGTTAATTATATTCTTTTTTTGTTTTAAAATTTTTTTCATAGCAAATTGTAGAAGTACTATTGCACTTTATTTGCTCTCTCTTTCCCACATTGTATTCTCATTTGCCTCTCCTTAAAAAATTAATGTGTTACTGGTCTCATCAATTTGAATTTTATTTCCTAATATTCACTCAGAACATGATCATCATGTTTGTTCTCTTTAAGCCTTGAAACTCAACTTTCTACAAATAGCTACTCTGCTCAAAACCTGTGTTTCTCCACTTTCCTAAAAATAATGTATCATAAGATTATTAAAATAAAATATCCATAGTTTGACATCAAAGATACCTTGCAATTTTATTACCATTCAACTCTTAGAATTTTTTTTGTTTGCTTCTCTTTATGAGTTCTGTGATTTGGTCAAAGCATCCTTATGCATACACTTGTTTACTTGTTCTTAGAACAGGCCATGGGAATTCCATCTCTTGCTCTTAAAAGACCTCTTGTTTCAGTAATTGCTTTCATCTTTACGTTAATTTGTTCTTTCCTGAAAGACCAATTGAAGTCTCAGCTTCTCCATGAAGTTTTTCCTAAAAACTTCTCAGTCTATGGTCAAATCTCCTTTTTGGCTTCAGAAGCAATTATTTTCTTATCACTCATTCTATCACATGCTACCCATATGACTATTGAATTTTTAATGTACACAATCTACCTCTTTGACATAAGGTACTATATCAGATTTTTATATACTGAAAAACACTTCTTTAGGTGTCTCAAATGAAGTAATTATTTAAATTATGTTGATATTGTTATCATCATTTTGCCATTATTATTTCCATTGTTGGTGATGGTCATGATGATGATAAACGAATTTCATCCCACAATGGTTGTCAGAATATCAGATTTCTGATATCTAATATCAGATTAAATGATCTTGGCCCTAGAGACTAATTGTTGAATAAGAGTAACGACCAATAAAACTGACTATTCAACTCCCCTGTGGTCCTTAGAAATCAAACCTGTAGGTTAAAATGTATTCGTCCTAAAAATCAAGATGACTTAAAATATACAAATAAGCAAACAAAATGACAAAACAAAATTTATTTTCAATGACTTTCTACTCAATAGAGAACAAATTTTGAATTGTCTTGATATATAGCTTCAAAGGTTTATAATCTTCTATTATATACAGACTCAAATTATATTCTCATTATCTCCATATGCATACATTCTATGAGAGTTAGAACCGTTTAATTTTTATTTATTTATTTTAACATTTTTTAAAGGCAGAGAGAGAGAGAGAGACAGCCAGGAAGAGAGATCTTCCACCTGCTAGTTCTTTAGCTAAATGATTGTGATATCTAGGGATGGGACTGGGCCAGGTGGAAGCCTGAAGCCCAGAACTCCATCTGCAGCATCTCCGCATGAGTGCAGGGACTCAAGTACTTAAGTCATCCTATACTGCCTCCCAGATTGTGCATTAGCAGGAATCTGGAATTGGAAGAGGAGCTGTAATTCAAACTCAGGCACTCTGATATTGGATATAGTGTCTTAATCACTGTGCCAAATATCTGTCTTCTAATTAGTCTAATTTAAAATATATGTGGAACCATTGATCTATCTCCATTAAACTTCTTTAGTTTGGATCATCACAATTTCTTGGATTGTTTCCACTCCTTTTCTAATGGATCACCTAGCCTTTATGCGGGTTCATTTTCCACCTTTCACTGAAGCTCAAGACTGGCTTATCCCACTTAAAATTATTTTATGACAATCATAAATGGGAAGGCTAAATGCCTTGATGAGTTCAGGTCCCTTGTGATAGTAGCTCTCATTCCTGCAATACTGGCTATCTGTTTTGGGCCTACTATAGTGCAGCAAACAACACAAGTTGTTCCCACAAGCATATTCTCTAATGGGGGGGGGGGGTGGAGCAGATACCATCAGATACAAATATAAGATAACGACCAGGAATTATGGCAGAAAGACACAAATGCCATGGGAAAGAAATTTAAAGAAGCATAATTTAGATTGAATATTAGAAGAAGCCTTTCTATGAAATAATATTTAATCTGGTTCCTTTATATGGATAAAGTTGGAAAGGGTCCTTCCTTTAGCTCATTTGATTAAATGTTATCTTTACTAAAAATTGGGTGGTCTTATCTCCATATATAAATTATGGTAACTCTTCATATTACACACTGTAAATATTTTCCTAGCCTAATGAATCTTTTAATTTTATACATTTTTATAGAAATTTACATTTTTATAGCAGTCTGTGGCTTTGTGTCATGGACAATAGCTTTGTGTTTTCTACTTTCCTCCACACAATATTATTATAAATCTTCAGATACATTTCCTTTTCTACCTTCACAGTTCTCAGATTTGAATTTATACATCCTTAATCCCTCCAATTTTATTTTTATATAAGGCATCAGTGGGGAATTCATTATTGTTTCCTATGTTGTTAGTCATTTATTCCAACTCCACTTCTTCAATAAGGATGGAAATTTATTGTCGTTTACTATGAGCCACACACTCTGCCAAATGCTTTATATTAATAATCTCTAATTTTCACAACCAACAATGTAGGTACCATTATACTGTCTCTCTTTTTGGTAAGGCAACTGAAGAGCAGTTTAATAATTTGCTTGAGGTAATAGCTCGTACAGCTATTAAGCATAAAAAATACAGATTAGACCAAGAGATATAACCCCAAAGTACATTCTGTTCATGTTTATGTTGTACTAACTCCCATAATCCTTTCCTTTCTCATCAATTTGAAAGGTTTACTTTATGACTTAAGAAATTTGTATTGCATGTTGAGATACACTTTTACTTGGACTATTTCTGGACTTCAGAGAGTGCAATAATTTCAAGGTTATTAAAAACTGATAGTTATATTTGTTCCATATATTATGTTTTGATTAATTGATGAGTGCATTTTACAGAATTATTATTGAATACCTGGATGTACTTTCTCTTTACTACCAAAATTGTCTCTCTTCTGTTTCTCTTTTATCTCACTCCTATAGTTTTCATCCTTTCTTATACCTAAATTGATTGCAGAATTTGATATAATACTATTGAACTCCATATGAAACGGTTACATGTTTTATACATTTTTTAGTAAAAATATTCCATGCAATTCTTGTATAAGAAGAGATCAGTTTCTAATTATTATCTGCTAT
The DNA here is from genome assembly GCF_964237555.1 of Oryctolagus cuniculus. Taxonomy (NCBI): domain Eukaryota; kingdom Metazoa; phylum Chordata; class Mammalia; order Lagomorpha; family Leporidae; genus Oryctolagus; species Oryctolagus cuniculus. Next base: position 46,077,036 of record NC_091443.1, on the reverse strand, counting down.
TTTGATGTATTACTTAGTTCTAATGACATTTAATACATTGAAAAATGAGAAAAGCATTCTGCTAGTCTCATAGTCCCTGCTATAAAAATCTAAGTATTATTTGCTCCCAGAACGTGTAAATGTATTTGGGAAGAATCTAGTGTCTATTGTCATGCATCATTATCTCTTGAGAGAGTCTTTAAGAAGAGTATCCTTTCAATGTTTCTCCATAGGATTCTTGAATTTCCAAAGGCTCCATCTCCCCTTCCTTAGCAGAGCTCTATTCATCAGAATGACCACCTGCTCTTTGATAGACTCCTGCATAAGACTTATCTCTCCTCAGTATACTCACATTAGATGAAGCTATCAGTGAGTTATTGGGACACACTCTCTGTACACTGCAAACCAAGTCTGAATTGGGCACTTAAGGAAAGTGCATTAACTCTTTTACGCCACCAGGGTACCATTTAGGGCCCTCGTGTAATGTTTTCTTCAAACCAGGTCATCATGATGTCATTTAATCATTTTAGAGCACTGAAATAGATATTTATGAGGTGGTTTCCTAGGAGTCCAAAAGAATTAGTGAAAGTCTCCGAAGCCAAATGGGATGAACTTCTTAGTTTGCCAGTGAGTTTCCAGTCCTAGCTATAATTCTGCAGGAGAATGTGCAACATTTCACAAAGGAAAGGAAATCCACTGAAATTACACTACCTAATCCAATTGGACTTATTGGTTGAGATCTTATTCTTGTTCTCTCTTCATTTCATCTCTATTTTTAATGCACAGTTATAGCCTAGTTCAGGGACTATTAGCTGCTTATCTACTCCTACGAAATGAAACCCACCTAACAGAAATCACAGATAATTGTAGAAATATAGAGCTGGAAGCTTTCTTTACAAACCATCTGGTAAAAATGAAGCTTGCCAGGTAAAGCCCTTGTTAAACTACCTCAGACTAATAAGAAATTATTCTACTTTTAAAGGTCTCCACATTTTTCCTTGCTAATAGGAAAATCTTCTATACTGAGATAAAATTCCCTTTTTCTGTATGATGTTGAATTTGATAGGATTTGAGGATAATATCATCCAGCTGTTCTCTACTACTAAGTAAAAATCTTTCTGTACAACTAGGTACAACTCTTTTGACCTAATCTTGCAGGATCTGCACAATTGTCAGAATATAGTATTTTTATAGCCCTTAGCACAACCTACAGGAGATGTGTGGGAAACTAACTGTTTATATTGTCACTTTCTGTGACACCTTAATGAGGTGAATATTCTAGAAACTTAAAAAACACACTAAAAGAAATGTTACACTGCATCAGAAAAAAAAATTCTTCAAAGTCCCCCAAATTTCCATTTACGTAACTATTATCTGCCTACATCTAAGTGATTAGAACTCCCAGATATGCTGTTATTTATCAATTACGTGAAGAACTTCTATATAACCCGTGGTATGAGAGTATACCTTGTGATGTCACGCTGCTGTGTTTAACAGATGCTTCAGATTGTAGTCATTCTCACGTCATTGTTCAGCATTTCCATAAATCCCAAGCAAGATAATGGAACTAGAACAAACAATATTTTACAAGAGGGGAAACAAGATATTCTAATTTTTATGTGGAAATCTAAATTCACATTTAATTTGCTTTATGTTCATCATTTTCTAGAACACTTTCTTATTAGACTTCTATATATAAAAACAGTACTTACTGTTACATTTCCCATCTTCATCTGCAAGTAGAATAGTGTCCTTTAGGCTTCAAACTCCATTCAAAATGCCATGCTAACTATAAAAACCGGTTTGTTTGCACTTATATACTTAGCTCCTTATTCAGGCCATTGTGTGTTTTACACATCTCATAACCGAGATCTCTATTCTGTGTGCTTGCAGCAGTCTTGTGTGGATTTGTCTCTGAGCCAGATTTATCTTCGTATTTCCCATTATAGCCTGAAAGAACTGTATTAAGGAAGCCTTTCTTTTCAGTTCCTGCTTGTGATTGCTAACATATCAAATTTATTCCTTCATAATCCAGATCAATTTCCAGCAGCTTTGAGGCCTGCTTGTAGTAGTTTGTTAGAGAGCTCGTAGTAACCCTATACTGACAGACCAAAAAGCCCTTCGACTGTCACTTTATGTCATTAACAATTTTCTAAAGCCATTACAGATGGGACGGACTGATTAGAACTGAGGAGGGAGGATCTTTTTCCCAGCCAGAAATATCCCCTGAGACTTTCACGCCGTGTGAAGTTTCTAGTGATTAATGGGGGGAAAATAAGGCCGCCTGTTCCACAGTTGCCAGAGACTTTATTTGGGAAAGAGCATATTTATATTTGGTGATCTTTCTGGATGACTAAACATTAACTGGCTAACATAAAATATAGATAGAGAAATGGGTTTCAAGTGATCTAAAACACGTCAGGTTTAGACCCCGAGGTTGGATTTTTCTCTCCTTGTTTGAGTATAGCTATGATAATTGAAAGTGAGTGCTGTTTCAGGATGAAAGTGTTTATCTTCCCCTGGCCTTTTTCCCTCCACTTCTGCTGTTTTATTTCTGCAAATGAAAGCTACAGCTGGAATATTGTTTTACTGCAAATCTCACACCAGCACTGTCAGTTGTGATGTGACACCAGAGATTCTTATCTGTAGGTTGGGTTGGAATTATTAAACATTCTCACATTGTGCAAAGTGTTGGGGATGAACAGCAGTGCAGTGAGGTGCATCCAACACTTCTGTCTTTCCCACCTGATCCTTGAAATGTGACTCCTTTAAAGGGCTAATGTTCACTTTCTATAGCTTTATATAGAGAAGTGACAGTACTCAAGAAGTAACATGAACTGAAAATTATAGTACCTTCCCATTCTTCAATCTTAATGCATGCTCTCAAAGGCAATCTTAACAGTAGGCTTCATCTGAAAAGAACACGATTGACCATTTGTGATGAACAACAATGAGTGTTTTATGAAGAAAGATTGCTTATAACCTAAATATTAGATAATATTTACATTTATTTCAGTTATTTTTCAAGCAACCTTTCCTGTGGCCAATTTTGTGAAATTAAAATGAAAACTGAGCCTCATGGTTTCTTTTAAAGTATTATTAATACAGCTACAACATGTGCACTTGTGTTACTAGAGGCACACACCACTTTATATTATTTAACATCTTACTAATGCTTAGTAAGATACTGACTTTTCATCTTCAAAGCAGTTCAGAAATGTTAATCACTGTGACTCTTCTGCAAAGGTGGGAAGAACTATTATCTAGAGTTTAAAGATAAGAAGACTGAAGAAACAAGATGAAGTGACTTTTCTCAGAGCCCTCATTTGGCCTTGGTACCTAGATTTCCTGGATTCCAGCCTTAAGACAACATTAAGTACAATTGTCACAGCCTTGGCTTCAGATACACATGAAGACTCCTGATTCACACGGATTCTGTGCTTCAAGTTGCCTCTGCACTGTATACGCAAATACTTCCAGAAGTTATTCACGAAGGACCATAGCTGTACAATGATTGACAGGATACACTGATTTTCCTAGAAAGTACAAAAATCGTTTCCAGTGTCCTCTTTAGATTGGAATATGAATGAATAAATAAAGTGTTAACTAGCCCGGTTATCATTTATCAAAACAGAAAAAATACAAGATGTCCAGTTTCATTTCAACATCAGATTAACAATGACAAAGGCTTAGTATAAGTAGGTCTCAAATGTTGCAATATCATGGTTTATGTGACACTCAGCTGTAACCGGTACCTGCGTTTAACTTGCAACTCTAATCAAATCCAATTAAAACAAGTCTAAACATATATGAAAATTACTGACTCAAGAAATTTAAGAATGGTCTAGACAACCAAAGGACAAAAAGATCAAAGATGTAGGTGTCTTAGAGATCAATCAGGAGCAACAAAAAATATCTTTAATATTTACTTCTCCTGAATTATATGTTGGTTTCACAGTTTTATTACAGATCTTAGTGAGAAAGATGATTGAATTTGTCCAAGTTTTACTTTTGGAAAATTTGCCTTTGAAGAAAGAATGGTCTAAAGTTGATCCCAGATTCAAAAATACCAAGAAAGGGCTATGGTTGGTCTAGATCCAGCCAGCTGCCAACCTCTGAAATAGTCAACTAGAGCTGTCACAAAGAGCTTATGTAAAAATATTGCAACTTCTGCGAAGTTATATGAGCAGAGTAAGATTGATGAGCAGAGAAAAGGAAAAAAAAATTAAAGAAGGGTAATGTTCTTCCAAGATGAAATGTTTTTGGTTTATTCATTTTTTTGATTTTTTTTTTTGCGAGTAAATAGTAGGCAGCAAACACAAATATACATTCCAAGACAAATTTAGTCCAAACAAAATTGAGAGTTTTTAAAAGGATACAACACTAGCTTAAAGACCTCATTGGGGAAAGCACCTAGGCATCCAAGAAAACCTGAACAATCAGCAGGAAAGCTATTAGGACACCTGCTCTGTACCTTTTGTTTGTTTACTTTTTCTTTCTATTTTAATGATGTCTTTGTTTCTGAAGACCACTTTTCTGAGCTTGTGTGGTCCAAGTTGTTGCAGGTACATAGGGGCACGTAGTGCATAGTTGCTGGAGGCACAGCTCACTGACAGCATGACAGGGAACAGGGGCATGTTTGAAAAAGTGTAGGGAGTGGGGCACAATTTTCTGAGAAGGGCTATCTATTACATTCGAGTACTTTAAAATAATAACAGTATTACTACTTGTCTTATTTATTTCCAGGACCCAGGGGACGTATATCTTTTCACCTCCTATTATTTCCTTTCCTAAATTAACTGTACCCTTGGGATAATCAGTCTTAGGGAAGCTGTGCAACTTAGTTATATTGATCCGCAGCACTATTTTGATCCCTAAGTCCCTGAAAAAATTCATTTTGAGTGATCACACCCCCAAAATCCCATGAAGCAAGAGTTCTACTTACCTATCAACAAAATAACTTCTTTTAAGCTAGGTGCGTAAAGAATTACCCTAAAGAGAATATTAGTATAATTAAGACACATGTATTATATACATTTATAGAATATGATGAACTTGTCATGTGAATAGTTTGTTTCTTTAACTTAATACTGAAAAAGACCCTGTTTGAAATTTGAAGAGATAATGGAGGTAGCTACAAGGAACCAAAAGCTCCAAATCTTCCCATTTTTTTAGCATAATTTCTAAACAGTATCTGCTCTCTCTCTCTCTCTCTCTCTCTCTCTCACACACACACACACACTGTCTCTCTCATTATTGTTGTTGTTATTAATTCTAGGAAGTTGCTAGACCAGATGAACTTCCTATGACTCTTCCTATTTAGAAGACTCAAACAATTAGCAAAAGATTATTCAATCACTCCTAAAGATAGATTTCTGCTAGATGAGTAGAATATCATGACCTTTTGGTTTATTTTATGTAACATTCCATATGCACTTTTTCTTAAAATGCCTGACACATTGACAGTGAGAGATGATGGTTAAAGTAAGGCTGTATCACAGGATATAGAGAGAATGTGCTGCGGCTCTCCCCAGTCTCATCTACAAAAGAGTTTCCACTTCTGTACCTTCAAAACAGACTGGCCATGAAGCTTTCTTTTCCTTAATTCAGAACCATCAATATAAATCACGGGCAAATCTTAGGAGTGGGTGTGGTCATCTAGGGTTATATTTAGCATGAGAAGAGTAGGAGATGGAATTCAGAGGTACACCTATGTGGAATGAGTGTATGGATTAAGAGGATCCCTTGAAGGAGTCTTAGTCCATAAGGTGGAAAACAGAAAAATAAGGGTAAATTGGACCAAGAGGGATTGGACATCAATGAGAGAGGGACTAACAGCATCAAAAACACACGAAGTATACTGGGAAGCATCTTCTGAAATTTGTCCAGTTAGAGATCAATGGTGACTTTCCTGACAGCAATTACAATGCAGTTGGGGGAAGGAGAAAGCACAACATGGAAAGTTAAAGGGAAATGTGGGGTAGAAAATTTAGAAAATGGGCACAAGCTATCCCGAGCAAAAGTTGAAAAGCCAAATTTAAACAGAATTTTGCATACTTTTATGTGAATCAGAAATTTAGTAAGCTTAAGTATATTTTGAAAAGGATGAGAAAAAAAGAGACCTCCCAGTGATTTTCTTTGTTAGACCTTGTTTCTCTCCTTTGAGCAATCATGGACACTTTATCTATGTCTCTATTACCATACTTATCAATATCCATCTAGTATGGTTGTTTATATCAATAGACATTTTAACTTTCAAATTATGTGTACAATATGCCATTGCTTAACTGCAGCAAGAGGGGTCTTGGCATATTTTGCTTACATATTATGTCATGGCTTCAAAAGGACCAATTCTTTCCATGTAGTAATATCTCTTTCTCTTTTTTTAGTTACTTAACAAATACTTGAACACTGATTATGTTTCAGGAGCATACTAGACACTGAATGTAAAATAATAAGTAGAATATTCTTTATCCTTGAAGAATTTACATTGTAGTAGAGGAAGCAGATAATATTAATGTGCTATGATTTGAGTTTAATAACAATGCAACAGGGTTGGGAGGTTGGGATTAGAACCTAAGGAAAGGTCTTTAAGTCATGAGGCCTCCACCCTCATGAATGACTAATATTAGTTATAAAAGGGCTCCAGGATGTCAATTCAGTTACCTTTTCACATGCTCATTTGCCCCTCTGCCTTCTCCCATGGGAGTACACAGCAAGAAGTCTCTCACCAGATGCTTGCTCCTTGATCTTGGACTTCCTAACCTCCAGAATTGTGAGAAATGAATTCTTTTTCTCATATGTAAAATCTGGAAAAAAATAATAAAAACATCACCAATGAACTGACCAAAATTTCATGCAACTATTCCCAGGGACTGAAAAATGTTATTGCTACTCCTCAGCTTTCTTTTCTTACATTAAAGTCAACCCCAAAGAGGATATTTTACCCCCTTTGACACCAGTTATTCACTGAAAGTTAAAAAAAATTTCCTAGCATTCTCAAAGTAGAAGACAAGTTAACAGTAGATTGTGTACAAGTAATAAAGATTATAGTAAGATAATCTGCCATCAACAGGTTCCATCATTATTTTCCTGATACATATTACCAAATGAAAAGAAATTATAGGCAGAAGCTTACATTATTCTCTAATTGCTTTGTAACATTTACCATTCCCCATTTTAACCTGTTTTATACCTCCCTGAGGTAGTTATACTCCTCTTAAGTCCTGTCTAAAGTGTTTGTGAAGAAGGATTTGAGAAATTCATTCATACTAACTAATGATGAGAAAAATAGCCAAAATGTTACATTTCCCAAGACAACTGCATATCTGAGACCTAAAGTTGAGATAGGAGGGGGAGGATGAAGCATTAGTTACTTTTAGAGGTAGGCATGGTTCTACCAAAATATCAGAAAAAGAACTTAATGCTGCATAAATAAAGCCAATATCATGTAATATCTTAAAATTAAAGGAATATATAACCTCAGAAAGTAGATTTCTATTATGTAAGGCAAAGACAATTTTCCACTAATATTATAGAAATGTTTTCCAATAAGGTAATTGTTACATTTTCATTTGGACATATATGTTAAACATTTCAAAAAGCTTGTGTAACAGGGTGACTTTTGACATTGTCACAATTCCAAAAATGCTGTTCTTATAAACATGTAAGGACATTTCAAAGAAATTAGTGGCAACTTATAAATGAAAGGTTCTTCAATATTGATCTAATTAACATTTTCAAGGCTATCATTTCATTTAGATGAATGGCAGGCCTTGACTGGCAGCCTCAAAGACAGCTCACGAACATGATTACAACAAAGTAAATTTCCTTTGTCAGATACAGATTTTCATTAATAGCATTCTCTTGGCTTAATAAAGTTAAGCACCACTTATAATCGGTACTTCATTTGCTTCTTTTTATTTTATAGAACGTTGGTTGTTCTGTTCTTATAGCAGACGTCTGCGTAGGTGTTCATTTGTACTCTCCCACTGTGTGGGTATTCTGATTCTCAAGATTCTAGCTATAGAATAATTGCACAAAATGTAGCTTGAATTTTTATAAGCCAGCTTTCATCAACATTACCTAATACATGAAAACTTTGTACTTCCCAATATTTTATTTTGACTCATTGTTATATGTATTGAAAAATCCCCCTGTGTTTCAATATGTTAATATAACCACTAAAAATCACATGATATTTAAGTGAAAAACAACTGACATCAACTATTGAATGGGATTTATGAAATTTGTAGACTGCACAAAGACATTTTCATATAATGAAAACTTTATTTTTATCCAATCAACAATGGCAATAAATGTAACTTAGAAAGCTTATTTATCAATGAAAAGTTCCCAATAAGATTCATGTTTGTTTGTTGGATATTTCCAATTATTTTTCTCTAAAATTATCCTCCTGCAAAAGCCAACCAATGCAAACTTCAAGTTAAATAGAAACCATAGTTGGACTTAAATGCAAAATTTAAAAAAAGGCGAAAGATTTATACGATCTGAAGAGAAACCATGTATTTATTTGAGAGGCAGAGAAAGAGAGACATGTAGACTGAGACAGGGATAGAGAAAACCAGAGATATATCCAATACACTGGTTCACTTCCCAAATGACCATAATGGCCAGGGATGAGCTTGCACTGACCTTAGGGGCCAGGAGCTCAATCCAGTCTCTCACATTGGTGGCAGGTGCCCAATTAAGCGAGTCATCACCTGATGCCTCCTAGGTTCTGCATTAGTAGGAAATTAAAATCAGGAGCTAGGGCCAGGAATCAAACCCAGGCATTTAATGTAAGGAAGCATAGAAGTCTCAAATATTAACTTAAATGCCCAGTCCCCCAAACAGGGCTTTTGATATGTGTTAGCAAGCTACTCTTACACACTGGGACCTATAATGTTAATATGAGGTCTCTTAAAAGCTATTCACTGAAAAGAGGATAATTTTACAAGAATATAACATAAAAATATGACATGATTCTGTTTGCCTACAGGTAAAATAAAAGAGGATTATATTTACCTTAAAGAGTTATTGGTGGTTTAAATGAGATAACAGAAGCAAAATGGTTAATAAGCCTTGAATAAAGCAAACTTTCAACAAACTTTAATTATTAGCAAATGATATTTCTCTTTAATTACTGGTATAATTTGGAAAACTTAAGTACATTTAAGTAATAGTCACTTATATGAAACTGGTTATTTTTAAGGCTATTTGCTGCTATGATCTCCAACCAATTAAGTAACTACACAATTTTTCAAATCAATCTTGAGCTAAGTAATAGTTTTCTTAGGTTCCAAAAATTGCAACAGTGCATGTTATCATTAACTGTCACAAAGATGTCTTCTGTCATTGTGGCAAGTCCAACTGTGATTCAGTTCTGCTCATAAATACCTACTGAGTGTTTAGTATGTTCGTCATGAGTAATGTGTAACATATAAGCTATAACTAACCAAGACATTTAGTGAAAATAAGTCAACAAATACGGAAAGGCCCACTTCTATATGTAATCAATAATCTTTAAGTTAACTCTAATTTTTGCCAAGTTTAACAAAAATACAGCTCATTCTTTCAAATATAATGTGTCCTTATCACCATATTTATAGACGATGGAATGAAAACAATGAGAGCCAAGTGAGTTACTTCATTATCAAGAAAACAACAAGTAAAAAAATAGAACTTACTGCTTCTTCTTCTTCTTTTTTTTTTTTTTTTTTACAATTAACCAAGAGCTTCAGAAATAGCAAATTGTGGACAATTTAAAGTAAAAGGAAATGTTAAAACTTATTGGAGAAATTTTGAGATTGGTATCCTAATTAATAAGGAATGCCCAGAAGCAATTTTATTTATGTGTACTATTTGTTATGTTCTAAGAATGGTATAGTTTGCATCAAACAATGATTAAAAAATAGAAATAGTATCCATCAATGGATATATTTTCTTTTCAAATTTACTGACAAAGAATGGCGCAGATGGCACCCCAAATAAGAGACTGGCATGGACCAATATCTTCTCTGTGAAAATGACTAATGTATCACTATATTCCTGCCAGAACTACAAGAAGAGCCTGCCAAAAATGATCATATCATTATCAGCTAGTGTTCCCAATTGTTCACTGTTTGTGTCATATATGGCTCCTTTGAAATGCAGAACTCCTACCTACAGAAACCCTCTTAATATTTTAAAGCATGAACTTTTGCATGTTGTTAAAATGTTTTAAGGAAATTGCATTTATTCTACAGTAAACAGACATATTTTCCTGTTGTCATCAAAAAACAGTGAAAAATAATAAATCATATTCAAGTGTCAAAGCTTATGTTTGTTAAGCCAAATGCAAAACAAAGAAAACTTGATCTAGGTGTTTGTATAAACCAAGAAGTATTCTCTCATCTACTACCACCACCAGACATCTAGTACCAAACATTTGTTGTTATGGGGTCATTAATTTCATTAAATTTGTGAGGCTTTCATAAAAATGAAATGAGTAGGATGGTACAACAGGCCCAATTATCAAAATAAACACTGACATTAAAATGAAAATGAGTGCAAAGTAAGGTGTTAGTCTGGTTGCATATTAACCAGTAATAATCTTTTAGCTTCTTATTAGAAACTCTGGACTTAAAAGTTACTATATTTATATTCATAGATATATATCTAGCTATATGTTGCTTAAAATGAAGATACATTCTGATAAATACTTAGTAACTACACATGTAGGCTACCTGGTATAGTCTGTTCCTCCTAGGCTATAAACTTATACAGCATGTGTCAATACTGAAAACTGAAGGCAATGTAAAGCAATAGTATTTGTGTATCTAAACAAAGAAAAGACACTAAAGATAGTAATCTGTAAGAACTTTTCAGTTCTATTATGGTCTTATTAGATCACTGTAGTATATACAATCCATTGTTGACAAAATATATCATACAGCAAATGGGCAAGGAAATGCACAGTAAAATACTCACATCCACACATGCACATACACATAACCTTTTATACCCACACAGAACTTTCTATGTGTCAGCTATAAAATGATAATTTATACTTTCCATAAAACCCTATTTCTTGGGGCCAGCATTGTGGCACAGTGGGTTAAGCCACATTACATTGCCAGGATTCCATATCAGAGCAGCAGTTCAAGTCCCAGCTGTTCTGCTTCTGATACAGCTTCCAGCTAATGTAGCTGGGATGCCTACAGATGGCAGTCCAAGGCCTTGGGCCCCTGCCATCCATGTGGGAGACATGGATGGAGGTTCTGTTTCCTGACTGCTCTAGCTCAGCCCTGTGTGTTGGGGAGAGAATCAACCAATGGAAGTTTTCTCTCTCCCTCTCTGATGTTCTGCCTTTCTAATAAACTCTAAGATTCTTAAAAATAAAAAAAAAAATTTCTTGATCACAAGTTGTGTGATAAATATATATATATATATATATGTATATTCCACTTTGACTACAGTCTTGCCTAAATAAGATTAGATTTGGCGAACTCACAAGGCTTCCATAGCCTTGGCAACTCATGACAAGAGCCTCGAGTGATTACTGACATCATAAATAAGAGTGTCAATTGTTAAATCAACAACAGGAGTCACTGTGCACTTATTCCTCATGTAGGATCTCTGTCCTTAATGTGTTGTACTATGTGAATTAACAGTATAACTAGTACTCAAACAGTACTTTACACTTTGTGTTTCTATGTGGGTGCAAACTCTTGAAATCTTTTACTTAGTGTATACTAAGTTGATCTTCTGTATATAAAGATAATCAAAAATGAATCTTGATGTGAATGAGATGGGAGAGAGTGAGAGATGAGATGGTTGCAGATGGGAGGGTGGTTATGGAGGGAAGAACTGCTATAATCCAAAAGTTGTACTTTGGAAATTTATATTTATTAAATAAAAGTTAAAAAAAAGCACACACACAAGCAACCATAATAAGAATGGATCAAAGGGACATGGGAGCCCACTGAAAGATTTCCCAGTGCCAAAACTGGCACAGTTGAAGTTTAAAAAGGTGTGTAATTATATTGGATTATAACCCAAAGCACAAGATAAATATCCATGTGGCCATAATGACATGATTAAACATGATTAAATAAATGAGAGATAATATAATATACAAATCTCCTATCCAGAATTCCAAATATTTTTATCACCCTCAAAGAGAAGAATGATAGCGCCACAAATGTGGAAATTTCGTGAAGGCTTTTTTTCCAAAGAACACAGATAGAACAGTAGAGGATCCGAAAGAGTAACTCTTCAATGGAGGAATCTGATCAAAACTACCCCGCCAAGTTTATCAAAGTCCATGTCATTCATAACAAAGCACGTTGATAAATATGTGCCCTTGATATAATGTGGTGAAAATGACATTTACCTTTGCAATCTACCTTCTAACATCTTATAAACACAGTCTAATCATGAGAAATCATCCAACAAATCTTATATGAGAAATATTCTGTACAACACCTAAACAGTACTCCCTAAAACTTTCAAGGTCATCAAGAACAAGGAAAAACTGACAGTGTCAGCCCCAATTTAGTATTTTTTTAAAGTTTATTTTTAACAAATTTGTGGATGAATTAAATTATATATATACACATAAAATATTATTATTGAGTAAAATAAATAAATAAAATAAATGGAGGTAATTAATAGTAATCAGAGTTCATAGGAAAAGTTTTCAGTTTTTGCATTGACTTCAAACTCCTGTTTGGTTAAGCAAGTGAGGGCTCCAACATTAGAGTGAGGGATCACAGTGCCATGGAAGCAGATGGGCATGAATGCACTCATTGGAAAACAAACCCCCAAGACTTCTAGGAAATATCAGCACTCCCAGTCCAGGAGGTCCACACTGTGACAGACTTACTGTGTACTTTCTTACTTTACTAATACTGTGTTAAAATAATTTTAAAGTGTGTTCTAGGCTTTAAGCATGTCCCATATAAAGATTTAGAAGCAGTAAAAGGACTTACTGTTTGGAGAAAGGGATGATTTTTGCCTTTAAAAGAAAATTTTTTAGTTTTTTTTTTAAGTCTATGTACTCTAATATCTTTTTCTTTACATTCACTTGAAATGTTCAATTTTCAGTGTAGGTACTGTATCCATTACAACCAACCACATATTTAAAAAATACTGTTGTATGGGTCCTGCGCTGTGGCTTAGGGGGTAAAGCCACAACTTTCAGTGCCAGCATCCCCTGTGGGTGCTGGTTCAAGTCCTGGCTGCTCCTTTCCTGATCCAGCTCTCTGCTATGGCCTGGGAAAGCAGTGTAAGATGGCCCAAATCTTTGGGCCCCCGCACCTACGTGGGAGACCTGGGAGAAGCTCATGGCCCCTGGCTCCTGGCTTTGGATTGGCCCAGCTCCAGCCCTAGTGGCCATTTGGGGGAGTGAACTAGCGGGTGGAAGTCTTTTCTCTCTCCCTCTCTCTCTCTGCCTCTGCCTTTGCCTCTGCCTCTCTGTAACTCTGACTTTCAAATAAATGAATAAATAAATCTTAAAAAATACTACTTTGCAAAAAGACAGCTATCATTATACAGTAACCGTAAAGAAAATTCATTCTTCTGTTTTCAGTAGGTGTATTTGCAGTAAGGGTTGCCCAAGTCAGCTTGTCTGTCATGTATTTTGAGTGATAGGTAATTTATCCATTTTATTACGGAGCATACAGCTTAAAAATATTATCATCTGCTTCTGAGAAACAGTAAATAACCTTATCATTACCAAATTTTGTGGCTAACAAGGAAGTCTTATCAATATAAGCTGTATTTCATTATGTTTGCATATTTTCCTAAATTGTCAACATACCATATTACTTATTGTTCATTCATATTTTTATTTATTTTGTATTACTATGACTCTACAGAGGTATCTTCAAACATTTTTATCATATAAACAATGTCTAGGTCTATAGCAGCACTTGACTCATTCACAAAACCTATCAGATAATTTTCAATGAATTAAAAAAAATAACTTCTTTTAAATAAGCCATTTTCTGAGGCCCAAAATTATTTCCACAGGCCCACAAAAATATGTAACAAGCCCCAAAAGATTTCTCTTTTTTTACCATTATGTTCAGCTTTCCTGGTGAAATTATTTATGTTTTCCCCAGAATTATACCAGTGATATCCTAAGCCACACAAGTAGAGAATGTTATAACATTATTAGTTTTTTAGTTTTGTGAAAAAAAGAGTGGTTAAAAACACTGGGTTATAAAAGCATACTTTCTATTCCTTTTTTTTAATTTGAGAGATAGAGAGAAGCGAAGAGAGAGAGAACAAGAGTGAGAGAAAAACAGAGAGCTACCACCCATTGGTTCACTCCCCAAATGCCATCAATGACCAGGGTAGGCCAAGTCACATCTGGAAGCTGGGAGCTCAATCAAGTCTTTAATGTATGGGACAGGGATCCAACCACTCGATCCATCACTCTGCTGCCTCCCAGAATGCACACTGGCAGAAATTGGAGTTGGGAGCAGAGCTGAGACTTGAACCCAGACACTCTGATGTTAGGTATGGGTATATTAACTACTAGACCAAACACCAGCCTGCATACCTTCTATTCTTAATGTCAACACTTTTATACACTTATGACACCAAAAATGTTACAAAACCTCTGTTGTCCTTATTTTCTTTATCTGTAAAAAGTCACTTTGTCATAATTTAATAATATCCTATCTGCTACTAACGTGGGCAGGAATTATTCTGCTCGTACACAATGACTAACATATGTAAGTTAGTTTTACTGAATGAAGGAATAAATAAGTGAATGAATCAGTAGTAGGAGGAAAAGTCAGAAAGAGTTCAGAGTGAATTTATGCAATAGAAAACATGAGTGGAACTAGTAGAAATTGTGGATGTCAAATGGAGCTTCATCAAGTGTAATGGTTGTAGAAATGTATTTGCAATGTTGCCTGGTATTGGACTTGGTAGAGACAATATTAAATATCAGCCTCCCTATAGACATATACCTAAAATGTAACCCTGTTGTCTTCTCATCTGATTTCCAGCAAAGTTGAAATTTTATCAACTTCACACTTAATATAGGTGATTCACAGGCTTTTGGTAAATTTAAGGTAATTTATGATTTCATCTTTCTCAAGTAATTTTCAATCAAGTAAAGTTATCCAACAAGACTGGAAATTGTGCATGGAAACATTTTATTTTAAGATTTCGTTAGTATGCATAAATTCACAGCCCCTCCCAGCCTCTATCCATTTTTGCAAGTAATTGAAAAAAAGTGACTCAACATATGTGGATACCAGTTTTTAGGTTAGCAAATGAGGTATGGCATTTTATGCTTTAAATGTAGAACATCAATTGTGTTATAATTTAATTTTTAATGAACTTGATTATCTTTCAAAAATGAAGAGAATACTCTGTGGTAAACATGAAAAGACCGGATGCTGTCATAGAAAGCACATCATAGCATGAGGCAGCACATCTATTTTCCAGTCCCCTTATTCATTAGCTACTTAAGTCACTTGGCCTTAGTTTCTTATTACAGTTATGTACATACACAGAGGCATAAATGCAACCAAACCCTTTTTATTCATTTGCTATCTATTCAACCTTTTCATGTTCCATGTGCATTTTCCTTCCTTTATAGTTGTTTGCACAACACTCCACACAGGTGTAAACTGGGAAAGGAATACTGTATTCATGGTGGGCGATATGGGTTATGGCTAGTTGCTCTTGTAGTTACTTGTACATCTGGTCCTGTGTGGGCTCAATCCAAATGTACTATTTTCATCTCCAATGGGGTGTTGCTGAGTTCATCAGACTTGGCAAGACTGACAGAATCCAGCTTATAATGGATGTTTCCAGATGCGTGGTCACTTTGTGTTCACTCCAAGGTCAAGCATTCTGTCTGTACCAGAGCCTAGCAACACTGAGAGCTATTTCTCAAAAAGTCTGTGATCCCTGCCACAGATGGTGTGGATTTATGCCAGAATTCCATGGGTCTGCATTACATTCTCTTAATGTGGATTGCCACCATCTCTATACTGCTTCATTTCTCACCAGCAACACTATGGAATCTGCTAACTCAAATGGCCCAAGTTGCAAGGCTGATACAGTGCATCCTGAAACTTCTGTAGGGCTATTTCTTGACTTAAAATTGGAAATCTTTCATGTCACTCATTATTTCACCAAAGCAATTGTCTTAGATATGTATTGTGGTGCATACAGAACACGCCCACATACACAAATACACACACATATGCTACTAGTGCAGGGCTTTTTTCTTTATTGTAGGGGGACACAAATTGCCCCAATATATCTTTTACTCTGGAGAACTACCAGAACACCTCTAACCACTCCTAGCATAAATGCTGCAGAAGTGGGGCCAGCCTTGTGACTGAGTAAGTTAAGCTGCAGACTGTAACACAAGTATCTCATATTAGAGTTCCAGTTCAAGGCCTGACTACTCCATTTTGAATTCAGGTCCCTGCTAAGACATCTGGGAAAGCAGCAAAAATGACCCAAGTACTTGGACCCCTGCCACCCACATGGGAGACTTGGAAAGAGGAGCTCCTGAATCTTGGCTTTGGCCTGACCCAGCCCCAGCCAATGCTGCCATTTGAGGAATGAATCAGGGGGTGGAAGATCTCTCTCTCTTTCTGTCTCTTTCTCTCTCTCTCTCTTTCTCTCTACCCCACCTCCTCTCTGTCATGCTGCCTTTGAAATAAATAAGCATTTTAGAAGTTTATTGCAGGAATGGCAGGTCCCCGAAATTTCCTAGGGTTTGATCTCCCACCTTGAGTGTGTCTTACCAAAACCTCTAGCATACTAGTCATCTCTTTCTCATTGTGTACAGTCAATATAATACAATGTTTTTCATGGATCTGTGTAACATTCTACACAATGTTCATACAATTCAGTTCTCTTTGGACTATGTTATCCATAAAACAAAACTAAATAGATATTTGCATTTGTCCACATAAACGGAAACTACTTCTGATTTATTTTATAAGTGGAATGGGGAATACATTTGCCAGATTCCTGGCCACATACCATACACCTAGGAACTTAATAATATGCTGAAACAATGATAGCATCCTCAGTCAGAGCATATGACAGACTCCTACTTAACCAAGTCTGCAGTAGACTAGGGTCATTTTCCAGGATAAGGTTTCTATTTTTTAAGGATTTGTTCTATTTATTTGAAAGGCAAAATTCAAGGCAGTGGGTGAGAGAGGGGACAAAGAGAAAAGTCTTCCATCAACTGGTTCCCTCCCTAGATAGATATAATGGCTAGGGCTGGGCCAGGCTGAAGCCGGGAGCCTAGAACTCTATCCTGAACTTCCACATTGGTGGCAAGGTCCCAAACACTTGGGCCATCTTCCACTACCTACCAAGACTCATTAGCAGGGAGGTGTATTAAAAATGGAGCAGCCAGGACTTGAATTAGTGCTAATATGGGATTTGGGTGTCACAGAAGTAGTATAACACACTGAGCCACAATGCCTGGCTGCAGGATCTTTTTTTTTTTTTTTTTTTTAACCCCTCGCATAAAGCGAACTAGCAGAATGAGCAGAAATATGATAAGATTATCTCAACTATGGCACTAAACTCCTGCCTACCCCTACTCTGATGGCTCTCACTCCACAGACCAAGGACTCGAAGCAAGTATTGTTTCAAATACTATGTTATCAATTCAATTATGTGTGTGCAGCATCAAGAGAAGTGACCACTGAGTGGGTCATCAGTGAGCACGTTGTGAACTGGATCTTATCAGTAAGGATTCTCTGAAGGTCCACTTTCTTACTGAGTGCCACAGCACTTTCAGTGTTTAAGCTCCACCATCTGGTCTCCATTTGATTGGGGTTCCTTCACCCTATAGGTATTAATGAGCCTGAGTCTTTGATCACGCTTCCTCTAGTAACTCTGGGTTGAGGAGGAGCATCATCTCTGTCCTTTTTAGTGATTGTGTGCCCCTCTCACTGGTCTTTTTCCTGGTGGCCTGGATAAATATGCATAGGATATCCTCCAAGCTTTCCTGTGAAGCGTAATTCTCTGGTGGGTCCTTGGTCCTTCTATAGTATACCTTTTCAGTATGCCCAATTTCCTTTATTCCATCTTTCACCCTTTTCCAGAGTAACATGGGATTTCTATTTTGTAGAGTGTCACATAAAACTTTTTCCAGCTTTATAGGGGTTATGCTATTCTCTACTCTTTTCTCATTGCTTTCATACTAGGATTTTAACCCTATCACCCGATAAAGTAGTGCCAAATCAACTAATTCTTCTTCATTCAATATTTCATTCTAGCCACTTGATCAGACTCTGTACTCTCCTAGCTCCTGCTGATCCACACTAACAAACTCTTATAACTCTATTGGTATATAATTTTTCCCTTTGTTATCAGGCCCTGAAAATACCTATTTAAGTTGTTCAAAGGTTAAGTCTAGTTAGCAGCTTGTCAGCCAAGATAGAAGGTAAGGGCATCTCCAGAGAGTGGTGCCTGTTAGTTCATGGAGGAAAGATTTCTGCTGCATCCATTTGCTTAGGGGATTGCTTATCCATTACTCAGGAAAGGGATCTGCTTCTGAAAGTTCAGAGGGTAAATGCTATCTATGGAGTTAACATTTTCAAGGATAATCAATCAGATGTCCCATCCCATGTTTCAAGATGCTAGGTTCCCCAAAGAGGAGCTTGTGTCCAACCATGCTAATGGATATTTGCATGTCAAATTTGCCTTACCTAAATAGTCACCTTTCTCTGGTGCTCTGTAACTCTAACAGAGACATCAGCAGAGACATCTTTTTATTTTAAGATTTATTTATTTATCTGAAAGGCAGAGTTACAGAGAGGCTGGGGGGGGGGGGTGGGCAGAGAGAGAGAGAAATCTTTCATCCCCTGGTTCATTGCCCAGATGGCCTCAATGGCTGGAGCTATGCCAATCTGAAGCCAGCAGCAAGAAGATTCTTCCAGGTCTCTCACGAAGGTGCAGAGGCCCAAGGACTTGGGCCATCTTCCACTACTTTCCCTGGCCACAGCAGAGAGCTGGACAGGAAGTGTAGCAGCTGGGTCTCGAACTGGCACCCATATGGGATGTCAGCTCTTCAGGCGGCGGCTTTACCTGCTACGCCACAGAGATGGCCCCAACAGTGACATCTTCAGGCTGCTGCTGAGATGCATCTGCCTTTCCATTATAAAAGATAAAATATTATTTTTAAGGCATCAAGAGATATTTAACCAATAACTGCTGAAACTTATCCTAATTCTGTTATTGTCTCTTTAGACAGTATTTCTAAAATTTAGCAATAACCAGCCAACTCTGTCTTTATAGGTGTTGTTTCCATCACTTCTTTTAAACACCTACATCATCGCATCTGCTGAAGTGTTCCTTTACAGGGACATTTTCTTGAATCGCCACTGGTAAAATCTTGAGCAACTGAGCTACCACTTTATAATAAGGATTATTTGTTTCCTCTTGCTAGCCAGAATAGCATACTATTCACCCATCAGGTAGCAAGCGAAGCAGTCTCAAATTCCCACCTTAGCACATCCCATTTCCTCAAACGCAGAAACACCTATTCTAGTCCAGGTTTTTCATGATGTTAATGACAAGGCAGGATCAGATACACAAAAGCCACTTGTAAGAGAATATGAGGATGGAGCAAGAAGAGTCTGGGAAAGCCATCAACCTATGATGCACGGTTGATGCTTTTGGAGGAGAATGGGATACAAGTAAGTACAATAGAGTCTTAGCCTGCACTGCAATTCTAAGATAGTTCGGTAAATGAATGGGAATCCTGGAGACAAGGTCAGAATGTTCTCTTGTCTCCTGAGAATAGGTATAATAAGTGCCTCTGCCGTGCTCTTCACGAACTAGGAACAGCCCATGGAAGAGGCAGTCTCAGAGCAAAGACACAGGGACAGATTCCAGAGTTCTGCCATTGATGCTATAGGTCAAAGTACTCCATAGGGGCCAGCGCTGTGACCTAGCGGGTAAAGCCACCACCTGCAGTGCTGGTATTCCATATGCTGCTGGTTCGCAACCCAGCTGCTCCATTTACAAGCCAGCTCTTTGCTATGACTTGGGAAAGCAGTAGAAGACGGCCCAAGTCCTTAGGCCTCTGCACCCACGTGGAAGACCTGCAAGAGTCTCCTGGCTCCTGGCTTCAGATCAGCTCCAGCAGTTGCAGCCATCTGAGGAGTGAACCACCGGAGGGAAGACCTCTCTCTCTCTTACTCTCCCTCTCTCTCTCTCTCTCTCTCTCTCTCTGTGTGTGTGTGTGTGTTTGTGTGTGTGTGTCAGCCTCTCTGTAACTCTGCCTTTCAAATAAAATAAATAAATCCTTTTTTAAAAAAGGTACTCCATAGTCAGAGATATAAGAGGCACATTTTTATTTGTGTCATAATTCTTAGTGTTTACTGAGGGCTTAAAACATTCTGGTAACCATCCTAAACACATTTTAGTCATTATCTCATTGATTCTTCTCAATAACGTTGTGAGATCAGTTCTTTAATTATTGTTTTTATAGATGAAACAACTGAAGCTAAATGGCCTTGCCCAAGTTCACACAGATGGAAAGTGGTAAGAATAGGTTCAGTCACAGACTTCTCTTCACAGCCACATGTCAGCAGCCACATAATCCTTGTCCTCAAAGTTCTTAGAATCTGCCAAGTAAAAAGACATGGGAACAGAGAAACATAATGGAATATCATTGTACAGGCTGAGAATTGCAAACTGTCTATAAGAAAGACTTCTTAAGTCTTCCTGGTGAAATCAGAATGCTTTAACTTAAACTTAAAAGAGGATTCGATATATGTACCGAGAGCAAATTGATTCTAGGTAAACAAGGTAAAACACTGAATGGAAAAAAGACAAGGAGGAATACAACAATGTTATTTTCTATACGGACTGAAATATTTTCAAATTATTTGCATCATCAGAGTGTGCAGGGCTTTCTCAAAGCATTGAAAACCAAGGAAGCTTGTGCTCAGCCCAAGCTCCCAGCAAGAGGTCACTCTTTCCAGTAGAAGAGATTTAAACAAATGCTGCGAATGCCAAACAAGCAGAAAGGATGCTGATCATGGCATAAAACATGAAGACAAGGAAGGGTCGACTGAAGAGAGAGTACCATCTAAAGTAACAACAATTGCAGCGGCCATATGCATGAAGGTAAAACAAAGCCAGTATTTGTTAGAGTGTAGAGAGGAAACAGTCTCCTGGAGAAGTTAATTGATTACCAGTTTGCCCTAAAATACTGTGGAGTCAGCAGCAAAGGTGTATAACTGTCCACGACTTAGTATACTAAAAATAAACACCTCATTGAAAGTGTAAAGAAGCAGCAGCCAAGAGGAAATGATACAGGCTGAACACAATGGAGACTTTCCTCTTGCATTTACAATCAGCCAGTGTATTGGCATTCTGCTTCTCAAGCATAGAATATTAGCTGGATATTCTTTATTTTTGGAAGATATTTATTTATTTATTTACTTGAAAGGTAGAGTTACAGAGTGAGTGAGAGAGAGAGAGAATCTTCCATCCACTGGTTCACCCCCAAAATGGCCTCTACAGCCAGGGGTGGGCCAGTCCAAAACCACGAGACTGGAACTCTATCTGGGTCTCAGACATGGTTTCAAGGGCCCAAGGACCTAGATCATCTTCCACTACTTTCCCAGGTTCATTAGCAGGGAGTTGGAAGTAGAGCAGCTGAGACTAGGACCGGCACCCATATAGAAAGCTGGTATAGCAGGCGGTGGCTTAACCAACTATGCTATAAGACCTGCCCAAAGGGCTGTACTTTATGACATTATTCAGCTATCCCACATCAACACATTTGTATATCATGAATACATGGAGATTGACATATAAAAGAATCCATTTAATTTTTGAATAGAAAAAAAAAATACTGTGAGTATCTGTCCTTGGATAGAATTATAGTGCTGTGATCAGGTTACATATCCAGTAGAAGAGAGTTCTGGACCCAGCTTACCAAGGAGACAGTGTTCTGATAGGTGAGACACTATCTGTTCTTTTAATATAAGGAACTAAAATTATTGTACGGTGGGGTTAGGCACATGACTATTTGCTGAGGAGAGCATGAAGGAATTAATTCCAATCTATCATTTTCAATTTTTCTCTGTGAATTATATTAGTGGAGGCTAGAGAAGTATAAGAGTATGAGTGAGGTGGAAGGTGAGAAGAAAAAATGGCATAATATAATTTTCCCAGAAAGTGGGAAAGGGAATCTATTAAAAAATAAATAGCAGAATTTTCCAGGCAGTGTTGAAAGTCCATAGATAATTGCATACAGTGCAGATATGCTTGTTAATTATTCCTTCTGCAGTTAATATACTTCACTCTCTGTTTGGCTTTCCAGTTGGCAAAACCTCTAGCTTTAATACATGCAGGAATAATGTGGATACAAAAAATACAGAACAATTAAAAATATAATGATATTTAAACAAGCACATATACATTATAAGAAACTATGTAAATAGTGTTAAATGGAATTAGGCCAATAATATTAAAATAACTAAAGTTGTAAATGGACTCTGACTCACTTTAACATTAATAACCAAATTAAATAAACTAAAGTAAGTCTTTCCAAAATAACTTGTTTCTAATTGTTACTTACAAAATGATTCAAATAAAAAAAAATGGGCAGGTAGGAAATGGAAATAAAATGCAGAAATCTTATGTAGTCTAAATATAGATACAGTATTATGCCCAGCTTTAGTTGGAATTTCTCAGTATACTATGTGTAATGGTCCAGAATTTACCTTTTTAAATGTTTTATTTCTGGGGCCAGCATTGTATCATAGCATGTAAAGCTGCCTCCCAAGACACTGGCATCCCATATGAGTGCTAGTTCCTGTCCCAGCTGTTCCACTACAAATCCAGCTCTTTGCTAATGCACCTGAGAAAGCATCCAAGGAGGAAATAAGTCCTTGGCTCCCTCCACCCATCCTCCACCACCCCTGAAGAAGCTCCTGGCTCCTGGCTTCTATCTGGTCCCACTCCGGCCATTGTGGTAATTTGGGGAATGAATCAGCAGGTGGAAGCTCTCTCTCTCTCTCTGTCTCTCCCTCTCTCTTTCTCTCTATAACTCTGCCTTTCAAACCAATTAATATTTAAAATAAATAAATATTATATTTCTAAAATGCAGATAATGTCAATAATTAAATGCCAACTAACAAGGTTTTTATATTTCTTTTGTTTGTTTTATTTCTTTAAAGCTTCTTTTTTTTTTAAGATTTATTTGTTTGAAAGTCAGAATAAGAGAGAGAAAGAGGGAGAGATAGAAAGAGAGATCTTCCATCTGCTGGTTCACTTCCCAGATGACTGCAACAGCTGTGGCTGGGTCATCCTCATGGAGCTAGATCAAAAGTGGAGTAGCTGGGACTTGAACCAGTGCACCAACACAACTGACACTCCAGTATGTGGTGTCAAGATGTCCACAGCACAAGTGGAGGCTCAACTGGCCCCTGATTGCTGATTTCTATACAGGTTATGGCTAGGAGTGCAAGAGAAAAGGTCACCTTACTTAAAATAAGGAAGAAAGTTGTGACATTGAAACCCAACACAACAGTTTGAACCTAATAAAAGCTGAAATTGGGACCAGTGTCAAAATTTTAAAATCCTGGAGAGTTTTAAATTGCTTCTATCTTAGTAGTTTTCAGATATTACAGTAAGGCATTAAAATAACCTCTGTGGTAGTGGCTTACATACATCAGTGTATATCAGAATTATCAGAATTATTTGTATGTTTATGGAAAAGGTGAATACTTAGCTTCACTCCACGACTAAGGAATTGATTTTTTTAGGGAGATACAGGAATCAAACATTGAACAAGTCCATAGGTGGTTTTTGAAATAGATGATTTTTGATCAGATGTCAGAAAGAAATTATATTTAAATTTCAAGTTATTCTTTTGAGTGATGAATTAATGCAAAAACACACAAAAGTTATACATAATTTGCCATTTATTTTTGCCATTGCATTGACTATGGATCCTGGACAAAATTTTAAAATTATTATTTAGAGTACATAGGAAAACTGACTATTATTACTTGCACAGAGAGCCTGGGAGCAGGGGGAAGTTTTTTCGGGTTATGGTAGCAAGGTAAGAGGTTATTAGCTCCAGGAACATGTGCCACAGAAATGAAGCTACTGTGTCTACCAGTGTCAGCTAGTTTGCTCCTCCCCTCTAAATACCAAGAGGGAAAAGAGACAGAGCGAAGAGTAAAATCATAGCTCCCTTGAGGGACCAAAGAACAGGAGGAAGAATATCAAGATGAGCAACTAGAAACTGAAGAAAAGGGAACACTCGATGAGAGTTTGTATTTTAGTAATAGGGTACAAATAATCACATTTCTGATACCAAAGAAGTTGGGAAGACAAAGCAGATTAAAATCACTTTTCAGAAAGCTGTGCAAATAAAACAAACCTCTCATGCAACCCCTGCACCCAGAATATCATTACTCAGAAATTTCAAAAATTTCTCTGTAAAATATATTAAGTGGTTAGGAGCTTGCATTAAGAACACAGTTCTAAGTTACACAACACTTGTTCTTCATAGAAACCATAGTTATAAATTTAATAAAATGTAGTAAAATATATGCTTTGGTAGAAACACATATGACTCTTTATGATGTACACATTTATTAAAAATATTCAATGCCTGCAATGTAAAAAGTGTTATACCAAATGTTTGGAGAACTGTGAGCTATAAAGTAGTAATTCCCTCTGATTTAAAGTAAATGTTCTCAGAAGATTCTTTCTCAAGTTTTCTTGTCTTGGACAGATGTGTCTTATTCTCATTTTTCCAGATTTTCTTCTTGTTTTATTCCATATTTCTTGATCATTTAATTGAAGTTTTCCTTTAATAGTCCATTGAATACACCTCTCTGTTATACTGATGAAATAAACCCATCCATCTTCTCTACTTACCTTACCATTCACCTTCATACACATGGAACAGAAGCTAAGGGAAACTCAACACTTAAGAATGCCTATCAGTGCATCTGGTTAGCCCAAAGAGAAAGGATACAAATGGAGGATGAAAGAAGTATTACGATTTAATTGCATCAAATAAGGAATTCCTTGTCTGTTACTCTCAAATAACCATATCCCCTTAAAACACAAAAGAAAATAAATGAAGTGCTAATATCCCTACTAGATATATGGATAAAATGTATATACTACATAACTGCTTACAATGCGAATAAGAAACAGTTATTTAATAGCTGAAATTACACTTTCCTTTCTGACCCTTCTCTATAGAGGATGATTGAAAAGAGTATGTGGTGTACTTAATTCAAATTAATAAAAAAGAGACTCACCTGCATGAAAAGCTGAAAATATAGATTTAGTACAACATCTGGTAGATATTTATTTATTATGCCAACTAAAACAGATGGGCAGTCAAGCTTTAAAATCTGTTTTTCATAGCTGAAATGACAATGAGTGAGTAATAGGCCAAAGATTACACAGAATGGTGATTGTTTTTCATTCAAGAAGAATAAAGTGTGCATCTGATAATTTTGTTTGTTGGACTAGTTGTTCTTTCTTCAAAAGATTTCAGATTAGTTTGTATACTAATTTATTTACATGATACAGTATCATTGAAAAATTGGTCACAGAAAATTTTCATTCTATTTTCTAAAAGCAATGATGGAAAAGAAATATTATACTTTTTAACTGATAATTCCATTCTACAAGCACTAGCTACATGTCAAAAAACTATGGAATAAACAGAAAATTATTTTGGACAACATGAATGAAGCATCATGTTACACATACACATGCATGCACACACTTATAAAGTTAGGCATATTCATATGACATAAGGTATTATACTCAAAAGTCTCACAAAAATTTTAGGCTTCCAATTCTTCAATGTCATTGCTATTCCTTATTTTCTATTTCTAGCATCTCAACCTCTGACTCAAACTATAATCACTCTAGAACGTCCAAATGTCATTATAACTCATCCATCGTCTTTATAATCTTTAATGACATGATTTCATGCTTTTATGAGTTCAACCAAACTTTGTTTAATTAATGTACAATGGTCCATGTCCTTTCTTCTGCAGAAGAGTGTGAGCAGTCTTGATATTGAAGACACTGTGATGTCTCTTGGAGCCCCAGAAATAACAAAGATCTGGGGAAGTGGTGCCACAGTCCTGCAATGTTAGATGTAAGGCTTAGATAATGAGCTGTAACAATTATATCACAATATAATAGAGTAGCTGGGTGTGGCATTTGTGGAAACATTGTACTATCTCACAACTGCTAAATTTAAAACTATTTTTAAATAAAGTCTTATAAAATTAAAAGTACATGTAGCCGGCGTCGCGGCTCACTAGGCTAATCCTCCGCCTTGTGGCGCCGCACACCAGGTTCTAGTCCCGGTTGGGGCGCCGGATTCTGTCCCGGTTGCCCCTCTTCCAGGCCAGCTCTCTGCTGTGGCCCGGGAACCCAGTGGAGAATGGGCCAAGTACTTGGGCCCTGCACCCCATGGGAGACCAGGATAAGTACCTGATTCCTGCCATCGGATCAGTGCGTGCGCCCGCCGTAGCGTGCCAGCCGTGGCGGCCATTGAAGGGTGAACCAACGGCAAAGGAAGACCTTTCTCTCTGTTTCTCTCTCTTACTGTCCACTCTGCCTGTCAAAAACAAAAACAAAAACAAAACAAAAATAAAGTGCATGTAAAATAATCACATATGGGGATGGGTGTTATGTCTAGGGATAAGTCTCTGTTTGAAATACCTGTCACTCCATATGGGAGGCCTGAACTGACTTCCAGGCTCATAGCTTCAGCCCTCAATGTCTAATCACCCTAGGCATTTGAGAGTAAACCAGTGGCTGAAAGGCTGGAAGTTTCTTTCCCTCTCTCTCTCTCTTCTCTTAGTTATTTTTTTAAAACACATCAGAGATGGAGTCTCAAAAAAACTCAGATTACAAAGCTATAAAATAATAACAAACAATTTAGGATGGAAAATAATCAAGTATAAGCTTGCATGGTAGGAACTGTGTATGTTATAAAATTTTAGAGACAATTTAAACCTGGAGGATACAATAAGAGTGTTCTGAAAGTGTTGGGAACAACATGGGATCTGAAGGAAAATAGCATAAACTTACATACTAACACAGAAGATGTTTCAAGTAAGCTGCATAGACTAAAATTGTGTTAAGTAGTAATTGTGATACAACTGCAACAACCTGGTTAGATAGTTCTGTTAATCCTTTACTCCTCAAAGAACAGGCATGCAACAGAGCATTCTTTGTCCATTACAAGGTCCTTACTCATTGGTTTATTCATTCAGAATCATTGAACACTAGCTACTGCACCGGATTATAATTTGTATATGTACAAGCATATCTTTGCCTTTAGGGAGTTCACAATATAGCAGGAATAAACAGGTAAACATATGACATATCAGAAAATAAGGTCTATATGCAGTGAGAGAAGTGGTACACAATATTATGATCCAATTTCCACTTCCAATAGCCATGAAGAACAGACCAGGTTAGACATGTTTCAATCACATGATATTGACAACCCTTCCCATTAGATGAGTGGATTCAGTTCAAGAAGAAATCATGACCAAGAACTGGCAAAACTGATGAACAAATTTCTATCTTGGGATCTGGGGACAGTTGCAGTGAAAAAAGCAAGTCCATTAGCAACAGAAGTCAAACCCAAAGGGTCATCATTAGAGGGAGGTCCAGATAGGGGTAAGGCTAGGGGATATCCATGATAAACCTTGCAAAGTTGTGGCTCAAGAGAAAGGAAGAACTAGCAGATAGAGCTGACTCAAGTAGAGAAGCAGATGACTAGCACAGAAATAAGACATGATCTGCCTCAGTTGCCCATTGTCTTGAATAACTTAGCTCTTGTTCTGAGGATTAGCTGTAATTCTATTCTTGCTCTTGGATGACACATCTGAATGTGACCCCACAGTAATCTCACCACTAACATAAGCTTTTTATTAAAGCTCTTTGGAAGTCACCTTACATGTAAGAATATTTCACTGATTCCATTATCTAAATGCGCCCCAACTTCAAATTTCTCTTTAGCATCCTACTCTCCTCCCCCACCCATTTTCTTGCCCCAATCACCTCTCTCCTTTATATTTCTCCACAATATCCAAGTTTCTGTTCATTTTAAATGCCTATAAATTTACCAAACTCTTTATTTGACTTAGATCATATTGACCCTCAGGATTTCAGCTTTCTTTTATGTAGTCTTGCAAGGCATTTCCCCAAACAAATACATTTTCTTAAATGACTCTGGTGTCAGTGTCTAAAATAGCGAATCATTAAAAAAAAATAACAAAGCAAACACATTCCAAACAGATACAGAAGTTAATAAATAAAATATAGAGGAACGAAAGAAATTGAAGACACAAAGAAATGAAAAAACATCTTATGTTCATGCATTGGGAGAATCAATAACATTAAAATGTTCATGTTCCCTAAAGTGATTTACAGATTCAATGTAATCCCTATCAGAATTCTGATTTTTTTCACAGAATTAGAAAAACAAAATTACTAAAACTTGTATGGAACCACAAAAAAACCCACACAGAAAAAACAATCTTGAACAAAAAATAAAGCAGAAGGCATTACATTATCTGGCTTTAACACACATACAAAACAGCCATATTTTAAAAAACATATTAGCATAAATACAGCTTTATGGACCGATGGAACAGAATAGAGCCCCAGAAGTAACCTACACATCTACTACCAACTGATCTTTGACAAGGTACTAAGAACATGCATTGGGAAAAGGATAGTATTTTTAATAAATGGTACTGGGGAAACTGGCAATACACATGCAGAACAATGAAACAAGATACCTATCTCACATTGTTCACAAAAATAAACTCAAAAATTATTTTAAAGACATCAATATAGTACCTGAAGCACTGAAACTATTAAAATAAAACATAGGAAAACATTATAGAACATTAGAATTACAAGGACTATCTAAATAAAAACTCAAAAGGACAGGAAACAAAAGCAAAAATAGACAAATGGTATTCCATCAAACTAAACAGTTTGTGCACAGCAAAGGAAACAATCAACAGAGTAATGAGACAACCTACAGAATGGGAGAAATTATTTGCAAACTATGTATCTGTCAAAGGATTAATATTCAGAATATACATGGAACTCAAACTATTCAATAGCTTAAAAAATCCAATTAGCAAATTATGTAACAAATAAAGGATTAATAACCAGAATCTACAAAGAGATCAAGAAACTCAACAAAAAAAAAAAAAAAAAAAAAAAAAAAAAAAAAACACTTAAGAGATGGGCCAAGGACCTCAATAGACATTTTTCAAAAGGGGAAATCCAAATGGTAAACAGACACAGGATAAAATGTTCAGGATCACTAGCAATCAGGGAAATGCAAATCAAAACCACATGAGGTTTCACCTCACTCCAGTTAGAATGGCTAACATACAGAAATCTACCAACAACAGATGCTGGCGAGGATGTGGGGAAAAAGGGACACTAACCCACTGTTGGTGGGAATGCAAACTGGTCAAGCCACTATGGAAGTTAGTTTGGAGACTGCTCAGAAACCTGAATTTAGCCCTACCATACAACCCAGCCATCCCACTCCTTGGAATTTTCCCAAAGGAAATTAAATTGGCAAATAAAAGAGCTGTCTCCACTCAATGTTTATTGCAGCTCAATTCACAATAGCTAAGATCTGGAATCAACCTAAATGTCCATCAACAGTAGACTGGATAAAGTAATTATGGGATATATACTCCGCAGAATACTATACAGCAGTTAAAAACAACGAAATCCTGTCATTTGCAACAAAATGGAGGAATCTGGAACACATCATGCTGAGTGAAATAAGCTGGTCCCAAACGGACAAATATCATATGTTCTCCCTGATGGGTGACAACTAACTGAGCACCAAGGGGGAAACTTGTTGAAATGAAATGGACACTATGAGAAACAGTGACTTGATCAGCCCTCGTCCTGACTGTTGAGGAACAACTTACTATTTTATTCCTTTTAGTGCTTTTTTGTTCTACTTAATACCATTGGTTGAACTCTTTAATTAGCACACAATTATTCTTAGGCATTTAAATTTATCCAAAAAGTGATCCTTGTTAAATATAAAAGTGGGAATGAGGGAGGAGATGTGTAGTTTGGCACATGCTCACTCGGACTTACCCCTAATGATAGAGTTAGAAACATGCCAGGGGATTCCAATTCAATCCCATCAAGATGGCATGTACCAATGCCATCTCACTAGTCAAAGTGATCAGTATCAATTCATAATTTATCATAATGATAGGATTAAGAGTCAAAGGGGTCACATAAACAAGACTAGTGTTTGCTAACACTAACTGATTGAATTAAAAAGGAGAGAAAGATCCAACATGGGAAGCAGGATACACAGCAGACTCATAGAATGGCGGATGTCCTAAACAGCACTCTGGCTTCAGAATCAGCCCTTAAGGCATTCAGATCTGGTTAAAAAGTCCATGAGAGTTTCTCAGGCATGGAAAAAAAATGACCTAAATGGCAAAAAAAAAAAAAAAAAAAAAAAATGACCTAAATGATAAACTCACTGTGAGTGAGATCCCAGTGGAAAGAACGGGCCATCAAAGAAGGAGGTACCTTTCTCTGAAAGGAGGAGAGAACTTCCACTTTGACTATGGCCATGTCTAAATAAGATCGGAGTTGGTGAACTCTAGAGGCTTCCATAGCCTTAGTAGCTCATGACAAGAGCCTTGGGTGATTACTAATGTCATAAATAAGAGTGTCAATTGTTAAATCAACAATAGGAGTCACTGTGCACTTACTCCCCATGTAGGATCTGTGTCCTTAATGTGTTGCACTATGTGAATTAACAGTAAAACTACTATTTAAAGAGTACTCTATACTTTGTGTGTCTGTGTGGGTGCAAACTGTTGAAATCTTTACTTAATAAATACTAAGTATATCTTCTGTATATAAACATAATTGAAAATGAATCTTTGTGGCCGGCGCTGCGGCTCACTATGCTAATCCTCCGCCTGCGCCGCCATCACTCCGGGTTTTAGTCCTAGTCGGGGCTCCGGATTCTGTGTTAGTTGCTCCTCTTCTAGTCCAGCTCTCTGCTGTGGCCCAGGAAGGCAGTGTAGGATGGCCCAAGTGCTTGAGCCCTGCACCCACATGGGAGACCAGGAGGAAGCATCTGGCTCCTGGCTCTGGATCAGCACAGCACACCAGCCGTAGCAGCAATTTGTATACTATTGGTAGAAATGTAAATTAGTACAGCCATTGTAGAAAACAGTAAGGAGATTCCTCCAAAAACTAAATATAGAGCTCTTCTATGGTATGGCAATAGTATTTCTGGTTATATATCCTACCACTCTTTATTACAACACTGTTCACAATAGCCAAAAAATGGAAACAGCCTATGAGTCCATGAGTAGATAAAGAAAATGGGCTGCACTGACACAGTGGAATACTACTGAGCCAAATAAAGGATGAAAACCTGTTATTTGCAAAACATGGATGAAACTGCGAGTCATCGTGATAAGTGAAGTAAAGCAAGCACAGAAATACAACTGTCACATGATCTCAATCATATAAAACAAAAAGCAGGTGATTTCAAGGAAGTTTAACATGCAGTGGTGGCTACCTGGAAGAAAAGGTAAAAGGAAAGCCTGGTGAAAGGTTATATCATGGATGCTAGGTTACAGCTAGATGGGAGTAAGAAATTCTCAGAGTCCATTGCACAGTATGGTGAATATAGATAATGTTAAAGTACTGCATATTTCTCTATTAAGAAGAACAAACTAGAAGATAGGTTTTGGAATATTTCAAACATGAAGAAACATTAATTATTTGAAGAGATGAATGTATTTACCCTAATTGGACATTACAAAATAAACACATGTACTGAAACATCACATCACATACAATTTATGTCAGTTAAAATTTTTGGAAAAGTAAAAAAAAAATTTGAAATATTGTATGTGTTTATGCTTAAATTTAAAAAATCAGGAAGAATGCAGACCAAAATATTAATGGTTATTATATTTAAGAAGATGTTGAGAGCAACTTATACTTTTTAAGCACAAGTATTGTGTTAAAATATACTTTCCTCATGTAATAAAGATAATTTTCCAAAAATTACTTGTGTGATTATACTGATTTAAATGATGTATAATAAAATGCAAAATTTCTTCATTGTACAAAAAATTTCATAAGCAGAAAGAGTGACTGAATATAGAATAGGACATCATTTTTGGCAAAAATATAGGGAATATATAAGTATAATGCTGATAAAATCCTATTTTGTGCTGTGATAAACCAACTTTTCAGAAATAGAGGAGAAAACATTAGAAAAGAACAATTACCTCAAAGATAAGTTAATATGTGTATATGTGGAGAATTACTGTATGAAGCTGGCACCATGAATCAACAAGGAAAGAGATTCCTTAGTAAATGAAAACATTTACTATATGAAGAAATTTATAAATGGAATCTCACATAGTAACATACATGTACATTCCAGATAGTGAAGACCAAACTATGAAACTATAAACATATTTTAAGAAAGTTTGTGGCATGAGATTTCTTTTAAAATATCAAATGTGTAATGTATAAGGCAAACCAAGTTGCTTTCTATCCCCACAACATTATACTCCACTGGCCTAGAGATCTTAGCTCCAGAGAACTGATGCTTCCACTAGAAAACACAACAATGATTCCATTGAACTGTAATTTAAGACCACCACCCAGGTGCTTTGGGTGCCTATGACTCCTTGAATCAACAGGCAAAGAAAGAAATTACTGTGTGCCTGGATGATAAATCTTGACTACCAAGAGGAAATTGGACTACTACTCTGGCAAGGAAGAGTAGATCTGTAATACACAGCTTTTAGGGTGTCTCTTGGTATGACTATGCCCTAGTAGTGTCAATGGAAAACTATAGTGACCCAATCCAAACAGAATTATTAATGGCTAACACCCCTCAGAAATGAAGGTTTGGGTCACCCTACAAGGTGAGGAACCATGACTGGCTTAAAGTGCTTGCTGAAGACAAGAGAAATAAAGGAAAGATAGAAAAAATGTTTATGCATATCAGCTATGACAACAGCACCATCTACATAAATTGAGGACTAAAATTGTTGGTGATATTTTTCCTTATTTTTTATGAATTTGTTGTATGTATGTATGTATGCACACATCTTAAAATAAATATTTGACAATCATTTCTTGGCCTTTTGGCCAAGATCATGTGTAAAATAAATATTTGGCTCATTCCCTCTCTTATCCTCTATGGGTAACATAACATGTAATGACTTTATAACATTATCACAATATTTATGGGTTATCAAGGAGAAGAGTAAGCGTAAATATCACTCATGCACTTCACCTCTTCTGGGGGAAAGAATTAATACATTTTCAATTTACAAAGGATAGTTACATCACGTAAGACAGAACTTTGTGCTTATTTGGAAATTAAATATGATTTGGGAAGTGGATGGGTGCCAAGTTGACAAAGTCTGAACCTGTTATAATTAATTTTGTGTGTCAACTTGATGTGGCCACTGGGTACCAAGATATTTGGTCAAATATTGTTCTAGTTATTAATGTGAAGGTGGTTTAAATAGCCTCAGTAAAGCAGTTTGCCTTCCATATTGTGGGTGGGTCTCATCCAATAATTGAAGGTCAGAACAGAACAAAAATGCTGACTCTCATGAGTCATAGAGAATGCTTTTCATCTGGCTTCCTTTGCATTAGGATGTCAGTTTTTTTTCCTTGCTTTTGGACAGGAATGACATCATCAACTCTTCTAGGTCTCCAGCTTGCTGACTGTCATTGCAGAACTTGTGACTTGCTCTATCCATAAGCACATGAGTCAATTCTCTGGATAACCTTGATTAGTAGAGCCTAGAGAACAGACACCTTCATCTTCTACTTCTAGTTCCCTTTGGTTAGTGGTTGTCTCATGATGAGTTAGCTTGCTGTCACTTTCAAGATTGCACATTCAAGAGTATGAGACTCCCACAGCCATTTCACACCAGGAATATGAAAATCCTCAAACAGAAAGTGAAAAAATGCACAGTGAAATTGAGATAACCTGCTTCTAGACAGAAATGTGTGAACTTAGTTGTCATAAGGATGGCTGATATAAATGGTAGGATGAGCAAATTTGAGGCAGGGCCCATCCACCTAATGGAACACTCAGATAAACCCATGCCCTTCATTAAGTCCAGTCCATAAACAACTCTCTGGGTAGCATCCTGCCAAAGTTTTTACTGAAGACTTAATATAGGAAATAGAAAGTAATAGTTCCTGCTGTGGTACCTGGAACCTTGAGACAAAAGTCAATATTATTCACTTCCCTGCTCCACATCCCATAATAAATTTCCCTTGATATGAGTCTGCTAAAATGAATTATAGACTGAGGTTGCACCACCTGTTCCTTTACAGCTTTCACTGAGCATGTAAGAACCCAGATGTTCCACAAGTACAAAAAGAGTGCATCAAAGTCTCGGTAGAAATTAGCCCACTACAACAGTGACTTCTTTTTTGCATGAACAGCTTTGTCTTCCATTTTTGCTCATCTGAAGGACAAGGTTTTACTCCTACATTGTCCTCTGGATGATGACTGCTCATATGAGTTGTACCTTACAGTCATTTGCAAGTGTAGATGATTTCCTCCTGGGAAGTTTACTGTATTCTTCCTCTCTTACCATCATTATTAATCTGGAGGCAGTGTAAAGAGATGGTGTCTTCCAAAGAAATGTTACCTTGCAAAGACCATGCCTCAAACCAGGTCTCTAAAGAGCTTCCAGATGAAGGCAGGCTATAGAGCAAGGACTATTTCTGCCATCCTTGACAGTCCAGGTGTACCTGGAATTTTAAAATTTTCTTGTCTGTCCTCCCAGGTATTCTCATTTCAGGTTACACAGTCGTACTCTGCTTCTATCAGAACCCTGACTTTAACACAGGGGACCTGTCACATTTGTGCATGGCAGCACTGCAACCATTACACTTTGACCCCGGGTCTTTTGCTTTTTAAACTGATAAGAACAGATACTACACTTGATCTTAGCCAAAAGGCCAAGAAGCGATCTGTCTTTTGTTTTTTAAATAATCTATCTCATAGATGTGTGATATAAGAAGCTCTCTAGTACCACCATGGAAGCCTTCTTTCATTCTACACTTTGAATTGATAATTTGCTAATATGGATTTTGCTATTTTTTTCAGTTATCCAAAGCTACTAACAAAAATCAGTTAACTCCTCTTTATAATTACCATTGCACACCCTCCACTATAAATGCCACCAGCACATAAGCCAGTGCTTGAAATTTTAAATGTACTTTATCAAAATCCCTCACTTGTGAAAGTGCAAGAAATGTTTTGCTATTGTAGTTACCAAAGATAATCCACTTTCTTTACTGCTAGCAATAGTTCCTTATCACTGACTGAGGATTGATACAGTTTCAACATTTTAGCCTGATTATCTGATTTCTAATAATGATATGGCATCATGCTCCCTTAAAAGAATGTATCCCAAGACAAGTAGACAAGGACTTAAGTTGTAAGCATTTTATTTTGGAAAATAATAGCAATGTCAAAGAATAGTATCAGGAAAAGGGGAAATCCATTTAAGAGTGTATGATCATGCTAGCTGATAATTCTCTGATTAGAAAATCAAATATACAACTTGGCCTTTTCCAAGACCTTATAGGGAACCATGTAGAATGTGACTCGAGTTGTTTACCCAGGAATGGATGAAAGAGGCATTTATCTGGAGACTCTTTATCTCAGTTGGACAAAGCTGTTCTATAAGATGTTCATCCATGTTAACTTTCAATTTTGTACAGATGTGAGTGTTGGGCAGTTTCCTGCAGATGACCCATGCAACACAGAACTCCAAAGACAGAAAGCAAAAGGCACCAATTGCAATGTATTGTCAGGTTATGCATGCACAACCTGATTGCTTCAATAATAAAGCTAATGAGAGCTAAGATGATATGAAACATGGCACAAGATTTATCTAACAGTGTTAACTAAATGGAAGAAAACTTAATGTTCCATAAAGTAGTAAAGCCATGAATGAAATCTTGTAAATCATCTTCAGCAACAAAGATAAAACTCCCATAAAAAAGGAGCAAAATTTATAAAAAATTTAATTGTAGAAAATGAAATAGAGAAAGGTAGGAAGTATATAAGAAAATGACCCATTTTGTGATTTTGTTGTATCTCAAGCTTTCTTTAGATTAACATAGAATACATAAATAAGAATTTAAAACTCTAAAATCATTGTATAGGCTCATAATTGTGTAATAGCACCAATTAAGTACAAACAGTATCTTCTTTGATGTATCAAGCAATGAAATAAAATAATAAATTTTGAATCCTCATATATTTTCTTACTTACATAATAATATCCTTGAAATACAATGATAAATCATTATTATTTTCATGGAAGTTGGTTATTTCATATTATATCGAAACATTGTACTAAATTTCCTATAATTTTAAAGATTTATTTACCTGAAAGAAAAAATTTGAGAGAGAGATCTTCCATCTACTGGTTCACTTCCCAAATGGTCAAATGGCCAAGGCTGGACCAAGCCAAAATCAGGAGACAGGAACTCCATCCTGGTCTCCTGCATGAGTGGCAAGGGCCCAAGTACCTGGCATCTTGGGCATCTTCTGCTGCTTTCCCAGGCACACCTACAGAGAGCTGGATTGTAAGCAGAGCATCTGGGACTCACTCCAACAGGCACTCATGTGATATGTTGGTGTCATAGGCGGCAGCCTAAAACGCTGCACCACAACACCAGCCCCTACTGTCTACTTTTTTTTTAAAAGTTTTCTTTGTGACAATAATTTCTGCTTCTCATGTATGAAAGTAAGCTTGGGCCGGTGCCGCAGCTCACTAGGCTAATCCTCTGCCTTGCGGCGCCGGCACACCGGGTTCTAGTCCCGGTCGGGGCGCCGGATTCTGTCCTGGTTGCCCCTCTTCCAGGCCAGCTCTCTGCTGTGGCCAGGGAGTGCAGTGGAGGATGGCCCAGGTGCTTGGGCCCTGCACCCCATGGGAGACCAGGAGAAGTACCTGGCTCCTGCCTTCGGATCAGCGCGGTGCGCCGGCCGCAGCGCGCTGGCCACTGCGGCCATTGGAGGGTGAACCAACCGCAAAGGAAGACCTTTCTCTCTGTCTCTCTCTCTCTCACTGTCCACTCTGCCTGTCAAAAAAAAAAAAAAAAAAATGAAAGTAAGTAACATGAGAAGTTGGTCACTGTTTTTTCTCAGTCCTCAACTATTCTTCCTCAGAAAAAACACAACGGAGAAACTGCTGAATTTGATTTTCTGAGCTCACACACCACATACATGGTGTTAATCCCTTAAACCTAGCAAACTGTTGATGTATAAAAAACAATATTCTACCAGTGCAGAAGGTCAGGTGGTGCAGATGCTTAAAGTGATACAGAAGGCCTGTGTCTCTACTACCAAAAGAACTAATGAACTGCAATGCTCTGTTTTTGTCCATAACTTTTCTTGGCAACAGATGCAATATTTATAGTAAAGTCTATCACCGTTTAATTATGTTATACATTAGAATTATTTGTTACACTAAAAATGATTTGCTAAAATATGCCAAAGCATCTTCAAATAAAGACAAATGAGCTGATAATTTATTAATTTCATTTCATTGTTTCCTAAGAGAACATAATAAGCCTTGAATAAAACTTTAAATGTATCAATTCTACTTAGCATAATTGTGTTAACAATTTATAATGAAATATCCAGAAAGTCCTTTACTGCTTCATTTTTCCTCAGATTGTTAGACTTCTTTCTCCTTTTTCTTGCCTTTCCTCTTCCATTTTTTAGAACAATTACTTTCTAGTAATTCATAAACAAGTAGAAGAGCAAAGCAATAATATGAAGGTACATATGTCTATAGCAATGGCAGACAGCTTGCTAAGTAATATCCTACAATTAAATATGATTTGGGAAAACTTGCAGGAATAGTTTATCTTGCATGTTAAGTTTGTTGCAAGACAAAATTAATTAAATTATTAGTCTCAAAGTTCTAATAAACAATTGTTAAAATAGGTACATTATTAAATGCATATTAATGATTTAGCTCTCCAGAAGAGGGAATATCACCACATGTTTAATATATTATATTTTAAATGATTACATAGCATACTGTCTTTTGCTTAGAGAAACTGACAAGAGTTATGTAGGAATGTCAAAAAACTGTATATGAGTTAAACCTGTAGTCACTATACCACAATTCCAATCACATCCCAGGGAGCTAGGAATATACATTTACATGAAATTTATCTTTTAAATTCTATAAATTTCTTGAAATGTGTTTATGTTTATGTTCCCGACTGCTCTGAAAGTATTTGACAGGTGCACCTTTTTCTCTCACAAGAAGCATCAGTCTCTATTTTAATAGTAAGGAGAGGGCTATGGTGAAGAGCAAAACAAGAAGAAGACAATTTCTTCTGATGTTTCAGTATACAACAGAGTCAGTATCTCAAATAAGGAGAGAGAAGACAGACTCCTCAGTTAATAAGGCGGCTGGCTGAGTGAGGATAGCCGCACAAAAACAACAAACGTGAACCAATTCTTCACCTTGTGTACCAACATAAATTCCAAAAGGATCTGAGTTTCCTGTTAAAAAGCAAACAAAGCAAATATTAAAAGAAAAACATGGAATAAATTATCTACAACTTGCGTTTGAGATAAATTTTCTTAGGCAAAATGCAAATCCAGAAGCAATTGGGGGGAAAATGACAAGTCTTATTAAATTTTAAAGAATTTCTTACAAGGAAATAAAATCATAAGCAAAACAGGCATATCATCTGGTCAAAATATTTGCAATTATATCACAGGCAAAAACTTGTGTCTTTAATATATAATGAACTTCTGCTAATGGAGAAGAAAAATCAACAATCCTAAAATATCTATGACTATGAAAAATATGCCAACTTTCTTTTAACAAGCAAATACACGTGGAGATTATTTCTTACCTGTCAGACTGGACACAATATAAATCTGAAGACATAATCTATATGTGAAACTGTTAGGAAATACGTAATCTGTATATTGCAGGTAAGAATAAAAATATCACAATCCATAAGGGAAAGAACCTGCCATGTCTAATGACATTTCACATATATTTACACTTTGACTCAGCAAAATTTCTCTCTGAGAAACTATTCCAAGTTATAATTATAAAACCTGTGCAAGGTGAATTACTATAGCACCCCTCACAATAGCAAAAGTCTTGAAACAAATGAAAAGTTCATCAGATTTGAGACTAGCCTCAAAAAACATGCATATCAACATAATGGAGTACAAATACAAAAAGTAAGGAGAACTCTCTATATATGCTCTTACAGAATTATATCCAAAATATAATATCAGGTACAATATGTCAAGATGGAAAATAGTGTCTTAATGTTCTACTGTATATCTAAAAGGGGGAATGCATATACACATATGAACATATACATTTTAATTAAATATAATTATAGAATTTACATGGTGATATCATGTAAACAGGTGACTTATATTGTAAGATGATATAAAATATATAGTAAAAAACATCAAAAATTAATATAAAGGTCACCCCAGAAGGAGAGGAACTAGAGTAGAGAACATAAGTCCTGAAACAGTGAACTAGATAGTCACAATATGCATCCTTAGCCTCTGGTCTTTAATGCTATTCCTGACTAAATAAAGAATCCAGATATCTTAGAAAAATGACTGATTCCAGTGGCCAACATTACAGCATAGCATGTAAAGCTGCAGCCCAAAAAGCCAGCATAAACCTAACAGTGCCAGTCAAGTCCTGACTGCTCTACTTCTGATCCAGCTCCATGGTAAGGCCAGACAAAAGCAGCAGAAGATGGCCCAAGTATTTGACCTCCTGCCACCTATGTGGGAGACATGGATGAAGCTCCAGGCTCCTGGCCCAGGTCTAGTCGTTGTAGCCATATGGGAAGTGAACTAGTGAATGAAAGATCTCTCTGTCTATAACTTAGAAAAAGAAAAATGGCTGATTCTACGGTTATGACAAGAATGTAAAAGATAAACCTAAATCATCTTAAATACCAAAACAAAAGTTACTTTTGAAGCACGGTTATGTCCAATGGACTCAGAACAAATATAAAAAGGTGACCACTGAGCAAAGACTGAGCAATTTATGCATCAATAAAGATAATGACTACCATGAATTGAAATACATGAAATATGTTTAAGTACACTTCTTTGTAAGGATTCCTTTAAGCAAGAAAAGGAGAGGCTGAGATTTTTGTGCTTCTATTAAGATGCTTTTTGAGACAGCCACACATTCTGGTCCTGGAACTACTATCCACCCAACTTCCTATTAATGTACAACTTGGGAGGTGGAATTATCAGCCTATTTCTGTCACCTAAGTGGGAAACTCAGATTGAGTTCTCAGCTCCTGGCTTCAGATTGACTCAGTCCTGACGACATTAGGCATTTTGGGAGAGGCCTATTAAATAAAATGAAAACAAAATACACTGCTAAAAATTTAATGATAAGAGAAAAACCCTCATTGAAAGGTGTGATTTACAGATTCAATGAGATCCCTATCAAAATACCAATGATATTCTCCTTAAATATAGAAAAAAAGATGCTAAAATTCATGTGAAACACAAGAGACTGAATAGCTAAAGCAATCTAGTACAACAAATACAAATTTGGAGGCATCACAATACCAGATTTGAAGACACATTACAGGGCACTTATAATCAAAACAGCCTGGAACTGGCACAAAAACAGACATGTAGACCAATGGAACAGAATTCAGAAATCAATCCACTCACCTACAATCAACTAATTTTAACAAAGGAGCTAAAGTCAATCCCTAGAGAAATGACAGTTTCTTCAACAAATGGTGCTGGGAAAATTGCATCTTGGCATGCAGAAGTATGAAATTAGGCCCCTACCTTACACCTTACACAAAAATCCACTGAAAATTGATCAAGGATCTGAATCTACGACCTGATACCATTAAACTACTAGAGGATAGCATTGGGGAAATTCTGCAAGACATTGGCATAGGCAAAGACTTCTTGGAAAATCCCCAGAAGCACAGGCAGTCATAGCCAAAATTGACAAATGGGATTACATTAAACTGAGACACTTCTGTACTGAAAAGGAAACACTCAACAAAGTGAAGAGGCAACCAACAGAATGGGAGAAAATATTCTTAAACTATGAAACTGATAAAGGATTGATATCCAGAATCTGTAAAGAGCTCAAGAAACTCAACCACGACAAAATAAAAAATCCAGTTAGGAAATGGATAAAAGATTTAAATAAGTATTTTTCAAAAGAGGAAATTCAAATGGCCAACAGACACATGAAAAAATGCTCAGCATCACTAGCCATCAGAAAGATGCAAGTTAAAACCGCAATAAGTTTTCACCTCACCTGAGTTAGAATGGCTCTCATACAGAGATAAACAAATAACAAATGTTGGCAAGGATGTGGGGGGAATAATATTCTAATCCACTGTTGGTGGGAATGTAAACTGGTGCAGCCACTGTGGAAGACAATGGAGATACCTCAGAAATCTGAAAATTGATCTGCCATATGACTCAGCCATCCCAGTCCTGGAAGTTTACACAAACAAAATGAAATCAGCATATGAAAGAGTAATCTGTACCCCCAGGTTCATTGCAAGTCAATTCACAATAACTAAGATATGGAATTGAAGCCAGCGTGTAGCTCAATTGGTTAATCCTCTGCCTGTGGTGCTGGCATCCCATATGGGCGCCAGTTCTAGTCCCAGTTGCTCCTCTTCTAGTCCAGCTCTCTGCTGTGACCCAGGAGGGCAGTGGAGGATGGCCCAGGTGCTTGGGCCCCTGCACCCACATGGGAGACCCAGAAGAAGCACCTGGCTCCTGCCTTCAGATCGGTGCAACACCAGCTGTAGCAGCCATTTGGGGAGTGAACTAATGTAAGGAAGACCTTTCTCTCTGTCTCTCTCTCTCTATCTATAACTACCTGGCAAGTAAATTAAAAAAAAAAAAAAAAAAAAAAAAGGATCCTTCCTCTGGATTTCAAAAAAAAAAAAAAAAAAGATATGGAATCTATTCATATGTCCATCAACTGATGACTGGATAAAGAAATTGTGGTTTATGTATAACCTATGGTATACTACACAGCGGTAAAAAATAATGAAACCCTGTCTTTTTGCAACCAAATAGATGCAATTGGAAACCAATATATGTAGTAAAATAAACTAGTCCCAAAAGACAAATGTCATATGTTTTCCTAGATTTGTGGTAACAGAACACCTAAAACCTAATGTGTAGGAGACTGACATTT
The DNA here is from genome assembly GCF_964237555.1 of Oryctolagus cuniculus. NCBI lineage: Eukaryota > Metazoa > Chordata > Mammalia > Lagomorpha > Leporidae > Oryctolagus > Oryctolagus cuniculus. Next base: position 46,034,728 of record NC_091443.1, on the reverse strand, counting down.
TGAGATTCAATGATTGTTTACAGCCTTTATCTCTTCTGTTGAGGAACAGTATTTTTTTCTTCATGCTATTTGTTGAACTCTTTAATAGGTATAGAATGAATCTTATGAGTATAAATTAAACTGAAAATAGATCTTTGTAAAAATTAACAGTGGTAATAGGAGAGTGAGGAGGAAGAAGGGTGAGAGTGTGGGCAGGAGGGAAGTAGCACTATGTTCTTAAACCTGCATATATGAATTTGTATAAATTATAAAATTTTAAAGAACTGGAAATTAAAGCACAAGATTAAGCAGTTTTCCCATCTCTCCTATATCAGTTTTACTTCAAGGATCACCAAACTGTTTATTAGGGCATCTTTACATATTATTATTATTCCAGTTAATAAACAAATGATAAAATTAAAACATAATTATTTTAAGTCAACTGGTGAAATACAAATCTAAGCAATGATTAGGTTTTGCCAAAACACCATAAAAGTTCATCGGTGACACTACAGGTCTCCTATTAAAAGTACTCAACGTCACTTATAAAGTATCCTTGCCAAAAAATAAAAGAAATTCAAGCCTGATTGTGGTTCATACCTCTTGTCTCTTGAACATATTTCCCCAGTACTGCCATCATTTGTAGCGATAAACAACCCTAAATAATTAACTTGAGGAGCAGGGTTGTTCCTTCCCCTCTTGGGAATGTGAGTTTTGACTTACTTCCTCATTTATTTTCCCCTAAACTTCATTTCCCTCCACTGTTCTGTAACTTCAGATGGCAGATATACCAACAAAGCAAGTTTTCTTTAAGACTAGAAGACTGGAAACTCGAATTCAGTAATGATACGCTCTGTTTGTGGAACGGGAGGAGGAGAAGATGAGCCATGACAAGGTCAGCAAAATAACGGAGAGCTTGTTGAATGACCATTATAAGGTGATGTATAGAACAAGTACACTTTCTTTAAGCACATGTCCAGTTGCATTTCTGAGTAATAATCATTAATCACATTTCTGAGCATACGTCTGAACCTGCCACCCTTAGTAAGAGTTGGGTACAGACAAGGAACAGTGCCAGAGAAATTCTTGATACACAAATTGCCAACAAGTAAAATATTCCTTAAGATTATGGAATAAAGGGGCTGGTGCAGTGGCATAGCTAGTGAGGTTGCCATATGGGTGCTGGTTGTAGTCCCCTCTGGCTCCTCCACTTTTGATCCAGCTTCCTGCTAATGGTCTGGGAAAAACAGCAGAAGATGGCCCAAGTACTAGGGCCCCTGCACCCACATGGAGACCTGGAAGAAGCTTCTGGCTCCAGTCTTCGGATCAGCCCAGCAGCAGTTATTGTGGCCATTTGGGGAGCGAGCCAATAGATGGAAGATCTCACTCTCTTCTCTTTCTTTCTCTGTAACTCTGCCTTTCAAATAAATAAATAAAACTTTTTAAAAATGAATTTGAATTATGTCCTCTTGGAACTTTGCAGCCTACATATTACCCAGCATGTTGCCAGGTTATATGGTGAGCATTCAATATGTAATTAGTGGACATGAGATAATATGATGGAATAATTAGAATGATTGCATATGATAAAACATGGCATCATGGACTACAGAAGTTTTCTATTTTCACTGAGGAAAAATAAACTTGCTAGAATTATAACATTTAAATTTTGGTCAAAAATCTAGAGTCTAAAGAAAAGGATGAGAATTAATGAGTTGGGTATACTTAAGAATTCAAAAAAAGAGCAACAAAATAAACCTAAAGAGAGTTGGAAAGAGGAGATGATTAAGACAAAATCCCCAAATCCCCAAATCTCCAAAATGAAAAAATCAAGATGTAATGGAAAGAATCTACTTAATAGGGGCAATGCTAGCACATTTGACTTCTTAAGGAGACCTACAAAATTTCTCCCTCATCTCCATGATAAAATAATTCTCAGTGATAATTAGGAAATGAAAAGATTAACAATGACCAGGATAGATACACAGATGGTAAAAATTTTATTTTGTTAAAGATATACATATATGTATATATATTTTAAGAAAATATCAATAGAAAAAGGATAAAAAGTAATGGAGTACTGTTTTTAAGTTCCATTAGTATATTTTATCTTGAAAACTAGAAAAAGAAATATTTGCACATTTATATTTTGTTGCAGTAATAAATAACAGACATTAGTTAATAAAAGGGCAATTATATAAAAAGAATATCAGTTAAAAAGATTAAATTTCTATTTTAGAGGTATTACCAAATTCCATACATATTTCATGTTTGAAGTAAAAGTATTCACTTAACAGAAGCAGTATTTTTACCTAGAAGTGCACACTCTATTTCATTGTTTTGAATTTTAAAAAACTCAAGTGTTACTTGGAACAAAAGAAATGAAATAATTTTAGTTGTGTCTTACCATGACTGATGTTGAATCTATGACATGTAAGATCACTGCAATTTGGTTAGCACAGCACCTCAAACATGACCTACCAGTTCTAAGCCATTTACTCTCCAAATAAATGCATATGTTAGAGATAGATTGTATAACCAAAAATTCTCCCATAAAGTTTCAGGCTTAATACAATGTTTATCAATGCAAACAGTTAGTACATGATAATGTGGTTTACCCATACAATTTCAAAACTCAGCAGTAACCAGGGCAATTATCTAAATCTTAGGCCAACAAAATAGTTGTTAATGATGATCTATTTTGTTTAAAGTTGTCAGTGCATGCTGTTACTACAAATACCTGATTCTAGCTGGTTTCTCATTGTTTGATTCTAAACAGAAAAGGTCTTTCTTTACTGCTGTCCCCAGAGAAGACCATTCCCACCATATCATTCGTAGTTATGCCACTGCTGCAAAAACCAACACCTGAAAAGACTAGGAAAACAGAGAAATCTATTTCTAAAACAGAAGGAAATTATAAATAATATAGGAGTGAAAAGGGGAGATAGAACTATAAATATCACAGTATCTAAAAACATGAAAAGAATTGGCTGAACAAATGTATGACAGAAAATTTAAATATTTAGATGAAATGAAATATAACCTGGTAAAATATAACTTATGAAAACTGACCAAAAAAAAAAAAAAGAAACTGTTGTATATTCAACTAAACAGAACAATTTTTTTTTTCACACAAACACTAATCACTCAGGGTTATTGGTAATTCTCATAAAGCCATTATTCCAACCTTCAGCTAACTTTTTCACAAAATGAAGAAAAGAAGAGGAACCTCTTAATTCATTCCATAGGATCAAACATTAGTCTTGTTTGTGAACATGAATACAAAACTCAAAAATTAATTAACAAGCTAAATATAATAGTGTATAAAAAATACATCATGACATGCTAGAATTTATCTAAGCATTACAAGGATGATTTGACATTATTAGGAGAAAACTTAAACTATTGTATGCAAAAAACTTTAACACAATTCAACATGCATCTGTGATTTAAAAATACATTTAGAGGCCCGGAGCCGTGGCTCACTAGGCTAATCCTCCGCCTGCGGCACCAGCACCCCGGGTTCTAGTCCTGGTTGGGGCACCAGATTCTGTCCTGGTTGCTCCTCTTCCAATCCAGCTCTCTGCTGTGGCCTGGGAGGGCAGTGGAGGATGGCCCAAGCACTTGGGCCCTGCTCCGGCATGGGAGACCAGAAGGAAGCACCTGGCTCCTGACTTCGGATCGGCATAGCGAGTCGGCCCGGCCATAGCAGCAATTTGGGGGTTGAACCAATGGAAGGAAGACCTTTCTCTCCGTCTCTCTCTCTCTCTCTCTGTCTAACTTTGCCTGTCAAAAAAAAATACATTTAGAAAACTATGAATACGAAAGTACTGTTTAAAAGCTACCTATGAAAAGTCTGAAGCAAATATAATTTTAATGTGGGAACTTCAAAGTATATCCTTGAAAATTAGATATAAGCAAAAAGTATGTCTCATCGCCACACTAATAGATAGGTAATCAGATATGAAAATTAATCTAAATGTGTAAATTTGGAAATACATAAAAACTGTCATTATTGGAAGATGACAAAATTGTCTACATTGAAAATCCAAAAATAACTATCTATGAACAGATTATCAAAAATAACTTCGGCAAAGTATAATACAAGTAACCCTGAGGCTGAAGAGCTAGAAACTGAGGTGCTAGAACTCAAATCAGGCACTCTGATATAAGTTGTGGGTATCACAGGCAATCAACTAATTGCAGTGCCAAAAAATATAAAATTTATTGAAAATTTTTAATGGAGTTCTTTAAATGGGAAAATGTACATCTTCATGGATAGAAACAGTTAATACTATAAATATATATATATATTTCCTCAAGTATATCTATAGAGTCAATGTGTTTCAAATAAAAATTCTAATATTATTTTGTAAAGACAGTTCACAAAGTAATTCGAAATTTTGTTGGAAGAGCAAAGGGTTGGTATAACCAAACCATTCCCAAACAAGATTTATGTGGAAACCATTTTCTCCAAGATATTAACAATTAATGCAAATTTCAAATATTTAGAATATTCTAATATTGGAGTGGTTATAGACAAAGAGAATGATGGAGCCAAATAAGAAACAATTTATAGAGGGGCGCATAACTTCTGTAATGTTAATATGACAGATACATTATTAGAGGGAAATGTGGATATGAATTTTTCCCAAAAAGGTGTTAAGAAAATTGGTTACCATTATGGGGGAAATTTGAAATCTACCTGACATAAAACACAAAAAGACATTTCTGAGTAGAAAAGATATTTCTATATGAAAGGTAAAAATTTATTTTTAGATAAAAATATAGGAAAAAGCTTTATGACTTTAGGATAGGATATATAAGAAAAATTTTTCAGCATGAATTTGCATATGTTATTTTACGCAACTACCTGGAAAGTTTATACTTTTGTTCAATTAAAGTCTTTGTTTTAAAAATTCAGATTTTATAAATGAGAGAAAATAACTGGAGTACATGTAATTCACAAAACATAGTATTTAAAACATATAATAGATTCCTCTACAGCAAAAGTATACAAGCAGGAATTGCAGTGTTGAAACATGCATGATAATCACACATGCAAACTTTAAAAAATGCAATGCCATTCTTAATCAGTGTTGTGTCAATTTACTCCACAATGAAACTCTTTCCATCTCTTTTCTAAAAAACCATGAATGCTGTTAGCTCCAAACATTGAAAATGTTGTTGATAAATTGGTAATCTTACATAATGTTGAGGATAGTGTAAGTTGGTAAAATGCTTTGAAAACAAATTTGTGTATTAAAATTCAACACTTGTGAGCATATAATATGACATGGAAATTCCACTCCCAAATATAATCTCTACAGATACTTTGGCACATGTGCACAAAAAAAATGCAAATTGTGCAAAGTGTGTATTTACTACCTCTTTTTTATTTTCTGAAGAAACAATCCAGAGAATCTAAAGGACTCATAAATAAATTAATTTTAAACTGAGGCACAACTAGGGCTACAATTCCACCACACAGAATTTCATGCTCCAGCAAGGTGATGTTCCAGATCATTGTTCATAAATGAAAAGAGCATTTCTGGAACGCAACACATTCTTAGACAAGTAAGTGGACACTGTGATACAATGGGCTAAGCCATTTTTTAGAACACCAGCACCCAAATAGGGGTGCCAGAAAGTTTCAGATACTATGCTTCCAATCCAGTTTCCTATTAATGCATTCATTGAAGCAGTAGATAATGGCTCAAATGCTTGGGTCCCTCTTATGCCTGTGGGAAACCTGGATGGGATTTCCTGGCTACTAGCTTCAGTCTGATCCAGCTCTGGCTGTTGGAGACATTTGGGGAGTTAACCAATGAGTAGATCTCTATCTCTATATATCTCTACCTCTACCTCTACCTTTATCTCTACCTCTATTCCTATACCGATCCCTATCATCTCTATCTCTATCTCTCTGTCACTCTCTCTATCACTATCTCTATCTCTTTCTTCTCTCTCTATCTCTATCTCCTCCTTTTTTAGTCTTTCAAGTAGATAAAATTAAATTAATAAAAAATAAGTGGAAGTGTAGTGTAGCCTTGTAAACAAGCCTGCAGAGCTTTTATTGCTGTTGTTCATCACCTCCTCCCACAGGAGAAACACTTGTCAAAAATTGAATGAACTTATTGTTGTTTCTTTAATAACTTCCCTGAAGAAATAAATAAAACTTACTATTTCTGTGTGCCATTCATTTAATGTAGCAGCTTTTGCCCTACCTTTAGGTGTCTTAGGAACAGGCAAGAAGATAAACACTGGATTCCATGTGATTTCAACCTCAGTTATAAAAGGACTAATGTCCTGATGGAAGAGAAAAAGGAAAAGGAGGCCAGGGTATGGCACAAAATGTAACAGGGAGGCTGAAATAGGAAAATGGAAATTAAGTGCTCAGTGTTAAATCATTCCATACAGCTTATTTAAAAAAAAAAAAAACCATAAAATTCTTCATGAAAATTCTCCTATCTTCTTGATAAAAATAAATACTTCTATGTTTATCAAAGTACATTCATGCAGGACTAATTTTTTATGTTAATAAAACATTGCCACAGACCTGTTGAAGAAAGCTAGGCAGCAAGAAAATTAAAACAGAATAAAACATAACAATATTTGAGATTTTGTCATTTTTACTTATATATTAATTACTTCCTGAAAGCTTGGTTTCATTTTGGTTTATCTTGTTCTTTCCTCATGGTTTGTAAATATCCTATTTTGTACTTAAAACTAATAACTCTCCTTGTCATCAGCCTAAGCTTGGTTCCCTAAAGCATTTTTAAATTTCAAAGTTAATTGAGCTTGGAATGAAGTCATGCTTAGAATTCTAATTTGCAGAGGAGAATCTGCACCATGCCTGATGATGTCTCCCTGGAGACAAAGCATCAGGTAGTTTTGTCAATCAAATCAAAGTCATCATGTTCCCTTCTAATTTATTATAGTTATTTATATGTTTACTTAAGTCTTCAAGGGAGATTTGATTATGAATTATTAACTGTTGTTACTCATTTGTAATGCACCAATCACCACATCGGGACCAATTTAGGAATGATGTCTGCAAATTTCCAGATAAAGAATACTAAGCAATTTAAGTGATAGACTAATGATACCACCAAAAAAATAAAAAAGAAATTGTTCAACATGAAATTGCCTCCTTATCTGCTCTCAAAATTTTAGGAACATTTCAAACTCTAGCTCTTCATTCTCCTTCACAAAACCTTTGTTACTACTGATAGTTTCCTTCTTTGATAATAAAGTATCTCTTACCCCACACACCACTTAGCTGTATATGTTTTGTATTTATAAACTCCAAATAAGATTGCAAACTCCTAGAGGAAATGGATGACTCACAAGTTTTTCTTTAATAATTTTTCTATCATTCTAATAGCAGTAAAAGTATAATTTACAAAAAGAGTTATTGGTGAGCCTACTGATTGAAAGATATGGTGGTAGGTTGTAATACTTGCCTAAATTTCTTTTTTTTTTTTTCTGTTTAATTCATCCTTCATCTTGAAATATTCAGGTGCTCTTCCATGGTAAGGGAGGTAGTATAACTTGACTTCCCCAAACCTAGTCATGTGACATGCATTGATCAATGGAATTTTCACAGAGATGTCATCAAAACAGACTTGAAATAGACTTTTAAAATAGTCTTTTTGTCTTGTACCTTTGTAAACTCCATTTTAAAACAACAGAAGAGTTAGGTTAATCCAGGAGGAGATTCAGAAACATTTGCAATAGAGGTGATAAGCCCCAGTAATAACACCTCCAACTATCCTAGAAAAGTGAATAGCCAGTCACCTTTCAGACATGTGACTAAGCCCAGCCATGATGCAGAACAATAGATACTTGTTGTATGCTACTGAGTTCTTGTAGCTATTTATCATGCCATATTGTCATAATTACAACTAATTCAAACACTAAGAATATGCTTTTAGGAAAATTTGCAACTACAACTGGAGAACATTTTGTTATAAAGTTTACTAAATTTTTAATTAATTTGGAAATAAGGTAATATATTTGAGGTAAGAACTTACTCATTAAAAACTTTCAATCTGTGACAATGTGACAGAAACTGCAAATGTTACTAGAGAAGCAGGAATCGTGTCTCACGATTCCTGCTCTTGGGTTAAGCCCATAAATGCACAATATGGTCAGAGTATTTTTTTTTGTTTGTTTGTTTTTGATTGGTGAGTATTTTCACGTGTTACTCTGAAAGTGGATAGGCTCAAATAGTTCCAGTTGTAGAACTGGATACATTTTCTTCAAAGAAATACCTTTGGGCCGGCGCCGCGGCTCACTAGGCTAATCCTCCGCCTAGCGGCGCCGGCACACCGGGTTCTAGTCCCGGTCGGGGCGCCGGATTCTGTCCCGGTTGCCCCTCTTCCAGGCCAGCCCTCTGCTGTGGCCAGGGAGTGCAGTGGAGGATGGCCCAGGTGCTTGGGCCCTGCACCCCATGGGAGACCAGGAAAAGCACCTGGCTCTTGGCTCCTGCCATCGGATCAGCGCGGTGCGCCGGCCGCAGCGCGCCAGCCGCGGCGGCCATTGGAGGGTGAACCAACGGCAAAAGGAAGACCTTTCTCTCTGTCTCTCTCTCTCACTGTCCACTCTGCCTGTCAAAAAATAAAAAATAAAAAAAATAAAAAAAAAAAAAAAAAAAAGAAATACCTTTGAAGATGTCAAAAGAACTTCAGAGCTCAGCAAGAAAAATAAAAAGGGATGTGTCTAACAAAGGCCTCGAATTCCAAGCAGTCTGTTGAAATCTTTACTTAGTATATACTAAGTTGATCTTCTGCATATAAAGATAATTGAAAATGAATCTTGATGAAGAATGGGATGGGAGAGGGAATGGGAGATGAGATGGTTGCGTGTGGGAGGGAGGTTATGGGGGAAAAAACCGCTATAATTCAAAAGTTGTACTTTGTAAATTTATATTTATTAAATAAAACAAAGTATTCCTAGAACACCAGGTATATATGGAAGAGGTTGAAAAGTTAAGTAGAAGCCAGAAAGCTAGATTATTTCATAAATGATAAGGACTTTGGATTTTATTCATAAAATGATGCATATTTCTAATCATTTTTAGTAAAATAAAGGATAACATGGTAAGATTTATGTTTTCTAAAGGTTACTCAAGCGAGAAGTGTTAGGAAGGATTGGGATAGATAAGATTTCAGTTGAGCATTGATGAGAGCCTACACTGAGAAGAAACAGAAAACATTATATTAAAATGGAATAACTGGTTATGGTGGGAAATAGAAAGTGGAAGTGATGTTGGAGAGGACAGAATCCCAGATCTCTGGATTAAAAGAAATGATTAATGGGGTAAAGAGATATAAAATAGTGCTTTGGAAAAGGAAGAATGAATTAAGTTTGAAAACCATATTGAGGCCGGAGCCGCGGCTCACTAGGCTAATCCTCCGCCTTGCGGCGCCGGCACACCAGGTTCTAGTCCCGGCCAGGGCACCGGATTCTGTCCCGGTTCCCCCTCTTCCAGGCCAGCTCTCTGCTGTGGCCCAGGAGTGCAGTGGAGGATGGCCCAAGTACTTGGGCCCTGCACCCCATGGGAGACCAGGAGAAGTACCTGGCTCCTGCCATTGGATCAGCGTGGTGCGCCGGCCGCAGCGCACTGGCCTCGGCGGCCATTGGAGGGTGAACCAATGGCAAAGGAAGACCTTTCTCTCTGTCTCTCTCTCTCACTGTCCACTCTGCCTGTCAAAAAAATTAAAAAAAAAATTAAAAAAAAAAAACATATTGAGATTCACGTACCTCCTCCATCCTGAAGAAGATCCATATGAAGTCGGAAGCATGGAGACAAGAGCTTTACCCCCAAATGGCAACAAAAATGTAGGCATGATTATCATGTTTAAGTAAAGCTTAAGCATGAATAAAATGGGAATAGATAGTAAGACAAGGAAATAGTGAGGACAGATTCCTGGAAGACAACACCATTGAAAAATAGATGGTAAAATACCTTTAGGTTTGGAGATTGGTTGAATGGATTGCACGGAAAGAAAGGACTATCACCCTAAAAGGCTAAAGACAGTGTTCATGTGACCTAATTTGAATATGGAAGGAAATAAATTTAGAATGATGTATTTTGCTTACAATATAAGCAACATTTTGAAAATGGGAAAAGTTCTGAATTCTTTTATATTTCAGGCATCAGAAATATAAAAGGCTAGAAATTTGGAGTTAAAAATTCCACTTCCTGAATTATGTGGAGAATTAAGTGTACAAATAAAAATTTTGTGTAATTCTCATTCTGCTGCAGTCCTGGCAAAACCAAGACAGGGAGTGTGTGTTTTGAAGCTAAAATTCCTTGGCAGTCTTTGTGACTGTGGCAGATTGTGTTTTCCAAAAATGGTCATAGCAATATTTCCAGTTCTACAAGCTCCTCCAGAACATTGCCACTCTTACTGGAGAGGCGGCTTCCTGCCTCTACGTCTGAATCAGGGTTAGATTTTCTAACTGCCTTGTAAATAAAATGTGGCAGAAGGGACTTTAACCTCCAAGACTAGATCGTACAAGGTGAGGTGGTCTTCACCTGGCTCTTGGGATGTTTGCCCCTGGAATCCAGCCAAGATTTTGTGAAAAATCCAAGGGCACACGGAGAAGTTACATGTAGATGTTTTGGCCAAAACCACAGCTATAATCTCAGCTCTCAGTCAGCATCAACATCCAGATATGTGAATGAGCAAGACTTCAGAGCATTGCAACCCAATTCCGAGTTGAACCAACTGATTCTAGAAGGATCAGAAAAGAACTATCTTCAGGGAATGCTGGCAGCTCAACATACTTAATGTGATGTGCTACTAACACTTTAAATTTGTAATCCCACCCCACCATAAAATAATCACTGCCTTATCATGATTTTCCTATTTCTGTTCTTTCTTTTAATAACCTGAGACTTTTTAAATCCTTTCCCTCAAATCCAAAATTGGATATATCTCTTTTATTTTCTGCCACTCCAGTTTCATTTCTTTACCACTTATGCCATCCCCCATTTTCATTCCATGGATCTATCTTAGAACTATTGAAACAGTAATAATCTGTCTTCTCTTCTTCTTCTTCCCAGATTCTGTCATATAATCCATGACATCTATCCTGATGTAATTTATCTTAAAGCAAACCCCAAATTATGTTATTTTCCTTTTAACACTTAACTTCAGAATACTTACTGTACAACTGACAATAAGACATCAAAAGAATAGAAAGTAACTTATTTTTGGAAGTGGAGAAGGAAGGTGGAAGAAAATTTTTCTCCAACATTTAATATTTTTTAAATATTCTGTTTTTAAATTATGCCACCTTTGAATAATTTAGATGATATTCTAGTGAACTCTAAAATGTTTAACTTATAACTTTCATTATCACCTAAACCTAGTTTAATTTGGTAAAACTTGATTCAAAACTTCACTGTATTTCAATAACATTTTGAGACTTTTAGTTTAAAAAGTCAGTTTTAAAGAAAGTGTTTTTATCAGATCGATGGAACTACTATAAAAATTTTTTGTATAGCACTAAGGATTGCTTTTGGAATTTGCAAGCATTTCAAATGCTGAAATCCTTTAGCAGTTGTGTTGTGCTTAGTTGTGGTCGTGAAAATAAAAGGATGTATGAAAAGAAAATTGCACTTATGTATAGTGACTTCAAGTTTAAAAATTTCTTTCACATATATGATTTAGCTTGATCTTAACTAGTATCTTGAGATGGAAAACACACTATACAAATTTTTAAATAAATGCTGTAATGGATACTGAGTATTGGACAATAAATCACAAAATAATAACAAAATGGGCCATGTACTGAGGACTTACCACGTGTTCAGGACAATAGTAAGCAATAGGCACATCACCTGCATTCATGAAAGTTCGTGTTGGATCTCTAACCACCTTTAGAGGGAGGTTCTATATCACTTCCTTTTTATCTGTGGAATGTGATGCTCTCCAAGTTTCACTAAATGTACTCAAAACTGCAGGTGACAAAATGGCAGAGCTGGAATGACTAGATATGCAATAGCTTTCCTCAAAGCTCTGGTCATACACCCAGGCTCTAAAGCCAGATCTCCTAAGCTTGAATCCCAGGTCACTCCAAGGTGTCATCTCTGCCAAATACTTAGCATAATATTGACACTTAGACTAATTTAAATGCAATCAAAAATTATGACGATGAGCTACTTTGTATCACCTTTAATGTATTCTCTGAGTTTTCCAAATTTCCTGTTGTCACAAAATTTAAAGCTAATTAACTAAATGTTAACTTTATACATTCCTCAGCCAGCATCACATTGATTCTAAGATTCAGAACCAAACAAGCATCCCCACCCTCAGCATCATCATTCAATGTAATTTTGGAAATTTTAGCCAGTGCCATTAGGGAAGAAAAATAAATCAGAAGGATACAAACTGGAAAGGAGGAAGTTAAATTACATTATATATCTAAACACATAAAATGGTGTTGCAGAGTTGGAAGTTCATTGAGTAATCCATTTATTATGCAATTCAGTCTAAAAGAGAGTACATATTATTACTGCAGAGATTTCTTGATGGACAGTATGACCCACAGAGGGTATCCAAGACTGTCCTAATTGTGAAGTTTAGGGGTGTTTTAGCTAATTTTTCCTTGACCTCTAGTTTATTGCTGTACCACTGTAGCATTATTTCAGGGTCACACAATTTTTTAAAAATTTATTTATTTATTTGAAAGGTAGATTTACAGAGAAAGAAAAGGAGAGAGCAATGGCTGAGGCTGGGCCAGGCTGAAGCCAGGAGCCAGGAGCTTCCTCCACATTTCCCATGTGTGTGCAGGGGCCCAAGCACTTGGGCCATCTTCTGCTGAATTCGTAGGCCCATTTACAGGGAGCTGGATCAGAAGTGGAGCAGCTAGGACTCAAACTGGAGCCCAAATGGGAAGTTGGCATTGCAGGTGGTGGCTTAACCTGCTTTGTCACAGCACAGACCCCATCATATAATTTTAAGTTCCTCTGGAGCTACCTTGGATACACCTAACTATGGCAGCAGCTAGCTCCAACAAAACTTTACAATGTCCAAATGCTTACACAATATTTATTATTAGTGATCTGCTGACTACTTTCCTAGAACCATAGAGGGACCTATTTAACAAACCTATCACATAGAAAGCGATCAAAGGAAGAGGGATCACTGGGAAAAAAAGGTATTGTGGGTTGAAAGGTTATAAGATCATGACAAATACAGAAACACGTGTGATGGCATATTGTAGGAGATTTGGATGCATGAGGAGGAAACATTGGAGTTAAGAAGCTGAGAGTTTTTACCCTTCTCGATGACAACAAAACCAAGGTACAGTCATGAGAGAGGTTGATTGAAGTTTATGGCAAGGAGTTTAGGAGATTACTGTGGAGAAAAGAAGGTGAATCAGTTGCCATAATTGTTTTTCATGAACCTGTGCATTTACAGACGGTTTCTTCTGCCTGGAATATCTTTATAACCACCCATTTGCCTGTCAAGTTCCAGTGCCTTTTTTGAGTACCAGCTCAAACCTCAGCCACTCTATGAATCACCACCTATGAATCATGTCAAATTAATTCTTCCAAGTTCTCTGATCTTCTAACATTTTATTCTCACCTTTATTATAGCACTTAACAGATTGCATTGTACACATCTCTCCATTGCACAGTGAACTTTTCAATGGTAGTCACCCAGTGGCATTCTATGTCATAAGCTCCAAAGCATACATAGTGCCTACTGTGTGGCCAATCACAATATTGTGTTTATTAAGTTATACAGGGGAGAAATAACAAACAACTATCAAGGGAATATACATGAAGGCATAATTGATTCTTACGTAAGAGGTCAGGGAGAGATCCCATAAAAGGAATCAGTTAAGCAGATCTTCAAGAAGTATAACAAATCCTCACTAATCGCAGGATTGAAAGAAGAGCAAACCAGGCTGAACAAATGGCAGAAGCAAAAGCACATGTTGTTGATAGACCAAAAACATTCATAAAAGGCATGGACTCCTCATTCATTACTGTATTCAGTTAAAAGGCATTTATTGATCACCGTTCTGTCAGAAACGTACTAAATATATGATATGAAAACTAAATACTAATGCATTGTGTTTAACCCCTTCACTAACAAGAGAAAACAAACATGACAAGTGGTAAAGTCATATACAACATGCGAATGTTGCAAGAATTTGAACTATATCATAGGATAGCACAGAGAACAAGCTGAGAAATCAGCCATGACTTGTATGAGATCACTAACCGTGATATTTCACTGAGTGTACCAAGACATAGGATGGCAAAGTGAACCTTCAAGAAAAATAAGGAACATTGCGTGCAAATGTTTTTGAAGAAGCCCTTTACAGAGGTTCTTTTGTTCTGTGGTGAGGAGATACAATTATTATCTTGTCAATAGCAGGCCAAACTACCAAGAAATAAGATCAAATCTGGGAGGAAGGGAGGCGATAATGCTGGTGACCCTGTGGAAGATGCATTAGAATGGAAAGACATGGAGTTAAAGACCAGTTAAGACGTTTGCAACCATTCAAGCAACAGGTAAAGAGAAAGTAGAAATAAACAGAAGAAGGATACTAGAGAGCTTGTTGTGGCAAATTAAAAGGATTGATCCTAAAACTCATATCAGAAAGTTTTTAATTTACTTAATAAATAATTCAAGATATTAAAAAGAGAGAGATTACTTAATTTAAGGACACAGATGTTTCTTGTGTCAAAGGGATTTTTGGATGAGAAAGACAAGAGGTCAAAGGCTAAGAGATCATTAGGAACTGATTACAGAGTGCTGGAGAAAATATGTTAAGGACCAGACTAGAATTTTGGAAGATGAATTATAAATCAAATGAATAGTGATGGAGCTTTTATATGGAAATTGAGGCAAATGGTTCATTCATTTGCTTGTCAATTTATCCATTTGACACATAGCTTTTCAAATGTCATGCACCAAGCACTTAGCTCTGTACTGAGCAAAATAAACATTCTTGCCCACAGCAATGGCTTAATATAAAGAGATAATTTACAGAAGTAATTATAAGAAGAGATGCTAAATGTTGTAATATGAATGAAAATACATATTGACAGCATTCGATGTTCTCTAGAGAATTGGTAAGTTGTTGATTTTTAGTCTGAAACCTAAAAATGAGGACAGAATCATCCAGGCAATGAAGAATTTTTTGACAGGAGGAACAGTGTATGAGTGAGTACATTCCTGACATCAATGGTTGAGTTTAAATCACACTAAAAATTTTCTTCTTCTTAGCAAGGGAAAGAAGGAATCAACAGAGTTGATAGACAACCTACAAAATAAGAGAAAATATTTTCAAACTAAGCATCTGACAGAGAATTAATATACAGAATATATTAGGAGTTCAGAAAATTCAGCAACAACAAACAATTCAATTAAGAAATGAGTAAAGAATCTTTCAAAAAAATTTGAAAAGAAGAATAAAAATGGCCAACAAGCACATGAAAAAATGCTCAGTATCACTAGGCATCAGGGAAATGAAAATAACAAACACAATGAGGTATCATCTCATTCCAGCTAGAATGGCTATTATCCAAAAGTCAAAAAAATAACAAATGCTGAGAAGAATGCAGAGAAAAGGAAGCTCTAACACACACTGTTGGTGGGGATGCAAATTAGTACAGCCATTATGGAAAACAGTATGACTGTTCCTGAAAAAACTAAAAATAGACCTACCATATGACTCAACTATCCCACTTCTGGGAATATATCCAAAGGAAATGAAGTCAGCATATAGAAAGGATACCTGCACTCCCATGCTTATTGCAGCACTATTCACAACAGGAAAGGTATGGAACCAACACAGAAACCCATCAATGGAGGACGGTATAACAAAAAATGTGGTAAATATACATTATGGAATATTACTCAACCATCAAAAGAATAAACTACTGATATTTGGAGATCACTGTGTCAAGTACAATAAGGCAGACAAGGTAAACAAACATCACAGAATTTATCTCATTTGTGGAATTCAATCATTTATATTTTATATATAGTAAAAAATATGGATACCATAAAATTGGTATATATATTTATAAATGTGCACTGAATTATATGCCTTACACAATAATTAACCCTCTTCCCTCATTTTGTATTTGTCTTGAATCCTATATTATGCAATTTTACTATATTAACCCATGTTTTCAAAAAATTAAAGCATATGGGTATTCATATAAGTCTACATGTGAAGCAAATAAGCAAAGCATTATGATTGTTAAATGTATGTGTGCTTACTGAGCTCTCTTCTTTATACATCTCTTTATACTGTTGAAATATTTTAAAATAAAAAGATAAATAAAATACCTGGCAAAGGTAAGAAAATGAAGAATACAAAGGAAGCAACCCATTTAATAATAATTTAATAAACCCAAATAAATAAATACTTATTTGAAAGGCAGGGCAACAGAAAATGAGTGAGAAAGAAAGAGAGAAAGACACACACACACAGAGAAGTACAGAGAGATCTCTCCACTGATTGACTTGCCAAATGTTCGCACAGCCAGTGCTGGGCCTGGCAGAAGCCAGGAGCCTAGAACTCCACCCAAATCTCCACTTGAGCCATCATTTGCTGTCTTCCAGAATGTGCAGTTACAAGAACTTGGAGCAGAATTGAAATAGACAGGACTTCAGGCACTTAAACATAGATGTGGACATCATAAGTGGTGTTCACAACATCTGTCCCAAAATAATATTCTTGAGATTTATCCATTTGTGTTATGCATCAATAGTTTGTTATTTTTTATTTTCGGGTAATATTCCATTGTGAGGATATGCCAAACATTGTTTATCTATTCATCTGTTGATGAATATTTCAGTTTATTTCTCCTGAACCAGTCTTTTTTTTTAAAGATTTATTTTACTTATTTGAAAGGCAGAGTTACAGAGAGAAGTAGAGACAGAGAAAGAGAGAGGTCTTCCATCCATTGGTTCACTAACCAATTGGCCACAATGGCTGGAGCTGCGCCAATCCAAAGCCAGGAACCAGGAGCTTCCTCTGGGTCTCCCATGTGGGTGAATGGGCCCAAGCACTTGGGCCATCTTGTACTGCTTTCCCAGGCCATAGCAGAGAGCTGGATTGGAAGAGGAACAGCCGAGACTAGCATCAGCGCCCATATGGGATGCCGACACTTCAGGCCAGGGTTTTATCCTGCTGCGCCACAGCGCCAGCCCCTAAACCAGTCTTTTTATTTGCTTGTTTTTCTAGGAAAACTACTGAATCATAGTTAAGGTATATATTTCACTTTATAAGAAAATGAAAAACTGTTTTCAAAGCGGAGGTTAATTCAGTGTACTTTTCCATAAGCAATTTATAAGAATTCCAATTCTTTCACATTCTTTTTGGCAGTTGATAGTTTCAGTTTTTTTTTTTTTTTTTTTTTTAACTTAGTAAATCTAGAGTGAGCTAATTTGAAGTTCTAGTTTGCAAATCCCTAATGACAAATTTAAGGGTTATTTCATGGACCTGTTGGTTTCCTGTGTATGTTTTTGTCAAGTATCTTTTCAAGAGCCTGGGGGGATTAACAGAGAAAAGATGAGAATACGTACTTGCATAAAGAAGTTGTAATGAAGAAGTTGAAATAGAAAACAAAATTAGTAGAATAAGTTGCTTGTGAGAAATAGATAATGAATCATAAGTTTATAGCTTCTATTGTAAAGAGTGAATCAGTGCTTTATTTACCTTTCAATTTCTTTTGTGGGGGAACTTAGAAACATTCCAGCATTACAACTGAATACTGATGGTTTAACATTGAGAACATCCAGTAAATCTTGGAGGACACTGTGTAACTATCTGAAATCACTTCTTAAACTACAGATTAATCTTCTTATTTTGAAATTGTATTGCATTTTTACATCTGCTCTTAAAGGATACTGCTGTCCTGCATGTAACAGAGACCATTGTCATGTGAATTCAGAGAAGGACATAAATGAAAACAGAAAAAATGAAGTTAGCTTTATGAGGTAGCTAAGATTGAATCAAATCACTATTCCATCTCAAAAAAGTTTCTTTTTAAAAAGTATAGGAAGGAAATATATGTAATTTATATTTAATGAGACTACATAGAATAAGATTTTTTTAGATGTATTTATTTATTTTAAAGTCAGAATTACACAGAGAGAGGAGACAAAGAGAGAGAGAGGTCTTCCATCCACTGGTTCACTCCCCCAACTGGTTGCCACGGCCGGAGCTGGCCCAATCCGAAGCCAGGAGCCAGGAGGTTCTTCCAGGTCTCCCATGCGGGTGCAGAGGCCCAAGGATTTGGGCCATCTTCTAATGCCTTCCCAGGCAATAGCAGAGAGTTGAATTGGAAGTGGAGCAGCCAGGATTTGAATCAGTGCCCATATGGGATGCTGGCACTGCAGGTGGTGGCTCTATCTGCTTTGCCACAGTGCAGGCCCCAAAATAAGATATTTAACAAAAATTGATGAGAATTACCTATATTGCAAAAGTAAGGAAAATTTAAAATGGCGGTCATTGACTAAAGATATCCTAATTTCTGTACTTTGCCATTGCACAATTAGCAGATTTCTAAAAAACACATCAAGGAAGCCCTGTATTTTGTATAGAAACACACATTTTTTGACTTTTTAATTCTGTGCATGGTTTTAATGACAATATAATTTTTTTTACAAAAAAAGATCCATAAATTGTAGTAATAAACAAATCAAAAATGAAGGTTTTGGTCCATGTAGAGTTTACTTTCCCCAAAATGTTGATTTGCACAAGTACTTGCCCACAACCACGTCATATAATCAATGATTAGTGTTAGCAGCAGTGTCATTTTCAGCTCTATGCAGTGGACCACAGAAAAGTAAAGTTTCCCAAGTACAAAGTTCGACTGTTTTCTCATTCCCTCCTTCTGTTGCAAAGATTATTCCCAAAATCCAATGAATAAAGAAGAGAATTATAGTCTGTATTTTAGGATTGTTAAAGGTTTTTCTGTTTCTGACAGTTTGGCTTTCTTTTGTCATTTTCTCACTTAAATGTTGTAAACTCAGAAAGTGCTAAGCTAAGATTCTTTATGTAGTGTTACACATGCCATAAGACAATATTATTTTACCATGTCAAAGTTGTTTGCACCATTTGGAGCACATCTATCATCAAAACTCAATTAAATGGAGTCTTTCTATCTTCAACTAAAACAAACTGTTTACTTAGATTTGCTCAGTGTTTACTTCGCACGAGGTAGAGGACCCAAATAGCACAGTAACATAGGTGTCTGGGGATATACCGGGGGTCAAAAAATTTAACCCAAAGAAGGAGTCCTTCTTTCTTGGTTGCAACAAGAGACTTTCTTTTTCTTTTGCCAAGTAAAAGGCAGCATTATAATGTTATTCATACCTCACTGGTGTCCTAACAATTCCTCTATTCAAACTGAAAAGGGATATATTCTCTTTGTTGCAAAGTATTAAATTTGTCCCTCGAGATTAGTGTGTAGGCAGTTTTAGAGGATGAAATGGGATTAGATAAGGTTTCTTCACTGAGAAAGAGTTCTGAAACAGTGCAGCATAAAACCTTCTTGTATTACATGTATTGAAAAAAAATCCTTTGTTTTAACACTTCAAATCACAAGTCAAACTTATTATATTATTAGTTGACAAAATGTTTCTTTGTGCGGTTTTGTGAAAGGTAGGCAAGAAAAAAATGACACATACTTTATTGTATTTGAAATTTTATCTCTGAAATCCCTCTACGGTATTCATAATTCAAATATGTTTTTAGAGAAAATAAAAAAGATTAGAGTAATTGTAGTTATCTGCTTGAAGATTCAGATGAGTGCTGTCCTTCTTGATGCTATTCTGAAGGGCTGAAAATTATATTACCATCTATAAACTAAGCCAATATTAGTTAAGTTTAAAAGTATCAAAATTCTACAAGGGCAGCTTGGAAAATATATTGCATTCTGCTTACTTCTTTACAGTTAATAATTATGTATATCACGGAAAGATATAAATGAATATTTCCAGTTGTCAAGTGAAATAGCAAGATATGTTTTCTTCAGAAATAAAAAAATAACTTGTAATAATATATTGCTGGTAGTTATATGATTTTGCAATGAGAGAGCTTTCCAAATTACCAGTAAAGTGGCTACGAGACTGCCTGGTATGGTATTTGTGTTGAGCTTTTAAGTTTCCCAAGGTCAGGCAAAGACGAAGGCTTTCTGGGCCACCATAGTTTCTTGTATTTTGACTTTTATGCCACTCTACAATTCATGCTTTTGTTGGACATTTCTAACTGCAGAGAAACAAAGGTGTTTCTTTAAAAGAAAAATTTACAGAGCCAGCGCCGTGGCTCACTTGGTTAATTGTCCACCTGTGGCGCCGGCATCCCATATGGGCACCAAGTTCTAGTCCAGATTGCTCCTCTTCCAGTCCAGCTCTCTGCTGTGGCCCGGGAGCACAGTGGAGGATGGCCCAAGTGCTTGGGCCCCTGCACCCGCATGGGAGACCAGGAGGAAGCTCCTGGCTCCTGGCTCCTGGCTCCTGGCTTCGGATCAGCGCAGCGCTGGCCATAGCGGCCATTGGGGGGGTGAACCAACGGAAGGAAGACCTTTCACTCTGTCTCTCTCTCTCACTGTCTATCTGTCAAATAAAAAAAAAAATTTACAACAAGATTCCAGTTTTTATTATAGAATGAAAAAAACCCTTAATTTAAGGTTGAATGGTATGTTTTTGCCATGAATTTTTGAATAATAGAAAGAAAGAATTGAGAATATGAGATGTCTCCTAATGAAGCAAAATTGCTTTGTGTCTTAGTATTAACTTGCCATCTGAAGTGCAAGAAACCTGCATGTGCCTCTCTTTTATAAACTGTCACCAGGCTATCAATATTCCCATGGCACAGCTCTGCTTAAGTCAGCCCCTGCTCACAGCTATCTGTGGTATCCCACTGTCTTCAGAGTAGTCCAGACTCTTCGATTTGATGCTCAAAGCCTTCCCCAATCCTTCCCTAAACCTCCCACCCGAACTTTTCTGAGTTAATTGTATAGCAGTTTCAATCACATCCACTACCTAGACTCCTTCACTGTATTCTTAGCAAGTTCCCATATGTAGTTCTCAGCTTTGAGGCCCCGATACTGCTCTTGCTCCTTATCTATACTTTAAAATTTTGATTATCTATTTCACCTTTCACCTGCTGGTACGTTAGCTGGTCTGTTTCTGTTGAGCCACAGTTTGAAGACATTCTGATATAATGTCCCTTGCCTGCATGGAATGTTCTGAAACATTAAGGAAGTTTTGCTACTTGGCAGGCCAATAAACTCACTATGTTTGCAGGTTTCTGCTAATTCAGTGGCTCTGAAATGTGTTCAGCATTTCTTCTGATTTCATGTATTCCTTTTAGTTTGAAACAGAAATAAAACTGTTAATGTCATGCAAATATAACTGACACAGGAAAATTTTAAGTGTGTAGTAATACAAAAAGAAACATCTAGATTTTTACAAACACTCTGATACTGAAGTAGGTGGGTGGTTTTTGTTTTTGTTTTTAAGATTTATTTATTTGAATGGCTCCAGAGCCAGGATCCAGGAACCAGACCATTATCCAGGTCTCTCATATGGCAGGCAGGGACACAAGGACTTGCACCATCATCTACTACCTCCCAGGATACGGTAAGAGAAATATGCATCAGAAGTGCAATAGCCAAGTCTCAAACCTGGCCCTCTGATATGGGGTGTTACCTTCCCAAGCATTGACTTTATCCTCTGTGTCACAATGCCTATCCCTGGACTGGGAATTTCTTCTTTCCATTTTCATCCTGATGCTTAAGGTCAGAAAAATAGAGTCCTGAAGTTTGGTAGTATTACAAGACAGAAATTAAAATATACCAGAGGTCAAAAAATTTTACAGATATATCATGTAAATTAAATTTTTCCTTAAATGACATTTTGACTATTATATATTTCAGTTGGACTTTGTTACGGAAATGTCTCTGCAAGGAATTTAAGAACTTTGGGAAAACATATTTAACACAAGAGAAGGGGAAAACTGAATATCAGATGGCTTGAAAATGAGAAAAGAAATATTTAGATGAGTTAACACAGTTGTTGAAAAGCAATTGCTTTTTCCTATTTTCATGAACACAGTACAACATTCAATAGTGAGGAGGACTGAGACCAGCAGGTGTCATTGTCGATGGCGATGTTTTGATTTTCAAAAGTTACTTAGAGTTGATAGTTCCTACCTAATTCTATATTTGAAAAGAAAGCCATGCTAGAGCCATATGATAAAAATAACTGTTTTCCACTTTACAGCTTTTAAAACCAAATGTATAATGTCTTCCATTTCAGTCGTGAGCCATAAAGTAACTGCACAGATAACAAAACTTGAAGCCATAGTCCCTTACCCAAGTTCATAGAGCCTGTTTATGATAAATCCAGACAATGCCAGGTAAGTGAACTCCTTGTCTGTTCTGTTTCTCCCAGTGGATATTTGAAATACTCTTTGACTAGGTCAAATTAGATGATTGAATTTTGCATGATACATGTTTAGGTAGTTAAGCATGGTTTAGTTTTCTGATATGTTTTCAGTCAACTCTAAGATGGTTCCTGCAGCCATGTCACATGAAATTTTTCCATAAAAGCAGACCCGATCCATCATGTTGATTTACAGTGCAGCAGCAGATTTGAGAGTAACAAATTCAGAATCAAATATTCAGAGAAGATGAAATATTGCCAATGAAATGCCTTCTCATCATTTACAGTCCTTTAAGTAACGGATGATAAGGATTTTTAGTCATAATAGCTATCATTTATTGGATGTTTTCGATATAACTAGCATTGTGTTCCTTATATACACAAACTTATTTTATTAGCATGGTGATACAATAGGGAAGCATTCTTTGTTTTCTAAGTGAATCAACAGAAGCTCAAACAAGTTGAGTAAAGTATTCAAATTCATACAGACAATAAGTTGAAGAATTGACAGTTGAAAACAAATATTTTTTACTTAAAACCCAAGTTATTTACAGTCATGCTCTCTGATTAAAATTAGCAGTGTTACTAATACTTTATAAACAAATGATATATTGAACAATATGTGTATATTGTCAGATATTGGATAATACACTTGTTGTATCATTCGATATTCATAGCCATTATTTTCAGTACTATGTTGACTTCCTGTGAGGATAATAACAGTTAGAAAGCTCTACAGTGTCATCAAGATCACCTGTTAGGAAATAGCAAACTTTGGTTTTCAGCATAGGGAGTCTGGTTTTATCCGCTACTGTGTTCTGTCTCTCATGATCTCTTTATCTCGATGAATAGATGGCTGTTTTCTATGTGTGTTAGTCAGGAGAGAATAAACATGATGCTATAACAAATTAAATCAGAATTTCAGTGCCTTACAACAACATAGTGTTGCTTCTCATTCATATTTTCTGTCCATTGTGGTTCTGACTCTAATCCAAGTGGGAATTACTAGAGTCGGAATAACAAGACAGACGCACCACTGTTCAAACCTCATCTCATGGCAAATGAGATTTTAAAAACCCATAAACAATATATATATATACTGGCTTTTTTTAAAAAAAAGATTTTATTTATTTATTTGAAAGAGTTACACAGAGAGAGAATGAGAGGCAGAGAGAGAGAGATGTCTTCCATCTGATGGTTCACTCTCCAACTGGCCTCAATGGCTGGAGCTGTGCTGATCTGAAGCCAGGAGCCAGGAGCTTCTTCTGGGTCTTCCCACGTGGATGCAGGGGCCCAAGTACTTGGGCTGACTTCTACTGCTTTCACAGGCCATAGCAGAGAGCTGGATCTGAAGTAGAGCAGCCAGGTCTCAAACCAGCACTCATATAGGATGCCAGCACTGCAGGCCACCACTTAACCTGCTATGCCACAGCACCAGCCCCATATATTGGCTTTTAAATTTCCAACTGGATTTTACATGGTTATCACTGAGTGCTGCAGGCTACATATAAATAATCCCCTACCAGAAACTGAAACTAGACCATTCAAAGAATGGTTGAAGTGATATCTGGAACAGTATCACTGGGATATGAATATCTATTTATAAGGTGACAAAATAAAGTATACTTTTTAAAGTTTGTGCTTTTTTAAAGATTTATTTTATTTATTTGAAAGGCGGAGTTAGAGAGAGAGGTAGATACAGAGAAAGGTCTTCCATCCAATGGTGCACTTCCCAGATGACCAAAACAGCCGGAACTACGCCGATCCAAAGCCAGAAGTCAGGAGCTTCTTCCTGGTCTCCCACACGGGTGCAGGGGCCCAAGGACTTGGGCCATCTTCTACTGCTATCCCAGGCCATAGCATAGAGCCAGATTGGAAGAAGAGCAGCCGGGACTAGAACTGGTGCCCATATGGGATGCCAGCGCTTCAGGCCAGGGCGTTAACCCGCTGTGCCACAGCACCAGCCCCTAAAGTTTGTGCTTCTTTAAACAATACCAGCTATTGGATTGCCAAGAAAAATTCACAATACAAAGGAAAAAATTACAAAAGTCAGGGAAAAAAATCTGTTAGGCTAGCATGATATTCCTCAGTAGTTAATATATGAGGTCTACAATTCACAAGAATTTCTTTTGCTTGGAAAATGAGACTTATCAGAAAGTGTTGTTTAACTGTTTGTTAGTGGTATATTTAAAACATGTGTATAAAGATAGATATCTATGATAAAATGAGAATGACCTAAATGAGCTAAATAAATTACAACATCTATGAATGGAATTCTATGCAGTGATTTAAAACAACTAACACTTCGTAGTACTGAAGCTATAAGCTAAATAGTATAAAAATCAATTTATAAAATAGTACTACAGCAGCTGGCGCCACTAGGCTAATCCTCCGCCTTGCGGCGCCGGCACACCAGGTTTTAGTCCCGGTCGGGGTGCCGAATTCTGTCCCGGTTGCCCCTCTTCCAGGCCAGCTCTCTGCTGTGGCCAGGGAGTGCAGTGGAGGATGGCCCAAGTGCTTGGGCCCTGCACCCCATGGGAGACCAGGATAAGTACCTGGCTCCTGCCATCGGATCAGCGCAGTGCGCCAGCTCAGCGCGCCAGCCGTGGCGGCCATTGGAGGGTGAACCAACGGCAAAGGAAGACCTTTCTCTCTGTTTCTCTCTCTCACTGTCCACTCTGCCTGTCAAAAAAAAAAAAAAAATAGTACTACAGATGATCTACTTCATATAATTGAATATGGTTTATACTATATTGACAAATCACCAAAATAATAAAAGTTATCTTTGGATGATAATTTTTGGAATTTTGCATTGTTTTTGTTAATAGTTTTCAATTTTCCACACTGAATACTAAATACCCTTTTAAATGAATATATAAATATTAATTAAAATTGGAAAGGACATGGGGAATAGCACATAAAGCCAAGAAACATTACATACAACTGTATGTCGTTCATCAAAAAGAAAACAAAGGGCCAAATTTATATAATTCTTGATCACCTAATAGATGAGTCAGGAAAAAAATTAATGATTTTTATTAATCTTTGCTTGGCTACTTTCTACTCAATATTAGGTTCACATTTTATTTTCTCTGTAGACAAATCTGCACAAAGCTTGCAGTGAGCCTTCAGCTCTTCCACAAGGAGTTCTGCATTATAGTGAAAGCTATTTCATTTATTTTTTGTTTGCTTGTTTGTTTATAAGGCAGAATTACACAGAAGAGGGAGAAAAGAGAGAGAGAGAGGGACAGAGAGAGAGAGAGAGAGAGCTTCAATCTGTTGGGTCACTCTGCAAAGGCCACAAAGGCCAGATTTGGGCCAAGCCAAAGCCGGGAACCTGGAATTTCATTTGGGTCTTCCACATGGTGGCAGGTGCCTAAGCACTTGGACCA
Organism: Oryctolagus cuniculus; assembly: GCF_964237555.1. Classification (NCBI taxonomy): domain Eukaryota; kingdom Metazoa; phylum Chordata; class Mammalia; order Lagomorpha; family Leporidae; genus Oryctolagus; species Oryctolagus cuniculus. The sequence goes on along the minus strand of NC_091443.1, from coordinate 46,008,912 downwards.
TCCACTGCTGTTTTCCCATATACACTAGCAGGAAGCTATACTGGAAGTGGAGCTTATGGGACTCGTGCAGGTACCCATACTGGGATGCCAGCATTGTAGGCAGTGTTTAATCCACTGTATCACAATGCCAGTCCCTATTGGAAGCTACTTACATGTTTTTCTTTCTCCCACTAACCTGCAACTTGGTAGCAGGGATGAAAGTTCATTCCTCTTTCAGTCCTCTAGGTAACATTCACAGGTGCAGGCTTCTCCATGTGCATCTGTGACCATGCAATTGGCAGAGTAGGCTAGATATAAAAGTTGCATAAAATTGAAATGGAATAATATAATTTGGAAATTCTTTGTTTCCTTATTATTTTAGAATTTTCCATAGTCATAAGTGATCTGTAAATCTCAGGGGCCTGCAAAAACAAAGGCTTGTCTGCCTCATATTACAAGTAAGCAGGGCAGGGACAGCTGGGACTCTGCTCCACCCCTGTCTTTTTCATTTCTGGATTCACTCAGGAAAAGCAACCCTATTTCATTGAGAAAAGAGTGGCAGCCAATGGATGGCAGATCCCTTCAGTAGCTCTTAAAGTTCCTGCTCTCTTGTGCTGTGCATCACTTTGACTTACAGACCATTGAACAAGAAAGTTCTGTTAGCTAACCTGGTGTCAGTAACGCATAATAAAATTCTGTCACAAGGAGGAATGACAGAGTATTGGAAACAATAATGCAAGCTACCACTAGGATAAATACTGTCTTTACTGGATTTGCACACACTTTTCAATATATTAATAGATCAAATGAGTGAAAAGTAGGCAGAGTTGCTAACCTTAATAAGTATTTATTTGCAAAACATAATATAATTTTATGTTCTTATTTTGACAGAAGTCAAATAAGGGATCTTAAGTTTCTGTCCAGATCAAAATGGCAAAGTTGGCAAAGTTGGATCCTGTCTACATAATACTACAAAAAATTTAAAGATTTATTTTTTTTTGAAAATCAGAGTAAAGAGAGATAGAGAGAATCTTCTATCCACTGGTTCACAGCCCAAACGGCCACAATGGCCAGAGTAGAGCCAGGCCAAAGCCAGGAGCATCTTCCAGGTCTCTCACATGGATGCAGGGGTTCAAGCACTTGGGCCACCTTCCTCTGCTTTTGCAGGCACATTAGCAGGGAGCTGTTTCAGAAGTGGAGTAGCCAGGACTTGAACTGGCATCCATATGGGATGCTAGTGTCACAGGCAGCAGCTTTACCTGCTATACCACCATGCTGGTCCCACAGAAATGTTTTAAGTTGAGAAAGAATTTCTGGACCCTTGTAACTCTCTAAAAAATCAACACAAATATTTTTTAGGTTTCATGTCTTTCATACCCATTTGTACATGGACATGGAAGAGATCTACAAAAGTCAATAATGGTTAGCAGTACAATTTAAAATTTCAATCCCAGGAGTTGTATAGACATATCTACATATCCTCTATGTTAGTGGAGTCCAAGAACAGTTTACAAAATGCTCAGCCTGGTTTATTAGTATTTTTACATTGAACTTAACTGGTTCCCCTGAACAGTCATAATATTCCCAACAATCCAGATATCTTTATTTAAAATGCTACAAAGCTTAAATTTTGCTGATTGTGCTTCTTGATCCTCAAGTTATTAATGTTTATGGACCAAATCTTAAACCAAAGAACTTCGTAACTCATATTTCAATGGAGAACTATCCCTGCAAGCTTCACTAATGTATAAAAAATACAAGACTGTGAATTAATAGAATGCTAAAATGCAGGGCATTTTTTAAGAGTATGACCTTATTTTGTTTAAATACAGTAATCTGATCTAAATTTAGCTAGAAGACGTCCTTAGAAACTTGTTTTAAAGAATGGATAAAAATTGTTTGGGATTACTGTATTAATTGTTTATGCAGAGGCTGCCAAAGTATTTAAGAGTTCTTGAGAAGAGTTTCTTTTCTTGAATATATTTATTTTACAGTTTTATTTACATTTACTAATCTGGAAAAATCTTTTATCATAGATCCACAAAAGACGCTGGTTTTGATGTAACTGAAAAAATATAAGCTAAGCTGTTATTTTGCATTACACAGACAAATGAAAAAAAAAGCACTTGCTGTTCAGAATCTGAACACTAAAAAAGAAATAATTTAAGAGACACTGCTTGCATGTAGAGAACAAGTCTTTCTGTATTCCTTGATAAAATACTTACAAGGAATAGAGATATCTATATCTACATATCTGTATCTATAGCTATATATATATCCTATGGGCATATCTCTATCTGTCTATATATAGAAAGAATTATATATGCATTGCTACAGTTATGTATGTATAGTTATGAATATATGTAAATCTATGTATGTATAAATATGTGTATATATATAAATGCAGATATATAGATTTTTCTTAGTTAAGCATTAAAAACTCATCATTTTTCTGTTCCTGGAAAGGTTGTATAATCTGCAGGAATGCATTGTTTGGGACAGACAAAAAATTGTGCACAGTGATCTGAAAACCACTCCTCCTGGGTAAGTAAAGGTAGACCAAACAATCCAACTGGCCTATGTAGACAATGCCACAAAGGAATGCCAGCCTCTAAGAGCTGACTGCAGCCTTGCTTATGCTCAGAAAATTACTCAGTGTTACAGTGTATATTTGCAAATATCAAAAATTGGTTACAGCATCACTTGTTGACATCTTTATTTGTATATTGGAGATAAAAGCAGTAGGAGTTCTCCCTATAAGCAACACTATTTTCTAAGCTCGGGAGCCCACGATGTCTGCCTCTCACATGGTGATGCTACGGCGAGCGTGCTGCCACAGTACTTCTAAAATGTACTGAAATATACCAAGCAAAGAGAGAGCTTTTAATAGTCCTGAATATCATGCTCCCACATTTCAACAGAAACCTTTGAAGGTAGGCCATAATTCTGTTTCAATGTACAAAAGACTTCATAATTTGTGTTGTGAGTAATTACAAGTAATACTTGGAGCGTTCAGGTTAACTCTGAGCTTTGTTTTAGCTTCTATTTTGGTTGCAGAAGTATGTCAGTTATAAGTGTACTAAACTCGTACGTGTTTGCTAACTTGGTTCAATGGATGTTGCTGCCTAGAATGATCACTTTGAATTGAAATATGCTTAACCACACTTTAAGTTTTAAAACAGCAGGGGTTTTTAGGCAAGGTGAACACATGATAACAGTCATTCCATAGTGGTAAATTTCTTAAGTTAATAGTTTTATGTTACAAACAGTATCAAGTACAAGCCAAACTTTTTCTTTTTTTTGCATTAAACATGAACTGGATTACTGTATAATTTCAACATATGACATCTCATTTCAAAAATTATTTTCCATAGGCAGTTATTTCCACTTTTAAGCATGTTAATTTCTTGAATTAAAGGACGCATTGTAGGTAAAGATATTCCTATATTTTCAAGTTCTCTTTTGATTGGTAAGGGACAGTGCAGGCCCATCTGTTTTGCAGCAAAGAAAGCCCCAAACCATCTGTGTAGAACCACATGCCAGATAAAACACAGAGATATGCACAGTTTTTTTGTTATGAAAAATTTTGCAGTATTTTTTTCTGTATTAGTGTGAATAAATTAGCAACAACTAAATGAAAGAAATCTTTAGAGCACATATTAACTTTATGGTGCCTACAGCGAATGCCGAAATTATGAAAGTTGCACTATCCCTATATGAATTTGTCCTTACTGTTCTGAATTTGACACTGAAAAGTCATCTTCTACAAAGTAAATAGCTTCATTATTGGTAATGTAAGTTCATTTTTATAAAATTGGTTTTGATTAAACAATTATTTGACTTTCATGCAGCAAATAATAGTATTATTTTTACTCAGCAATAAACAGTGACACAGTAAGAATAATAGAATTATAATTTATATATATTATATTATTTGTACAATATCTGCAGATTATAGTAAAGAAAACTGTTTATGGTATATTTTGAAGAATTTTTTGTTTTCCATTTTTCATTGAAGTATCTCTGCTAAACTATTTTTGAATATACCAGATTATCTGAGTAATTGGATATGTAAATTAATAATTTTCCTTCAGGAATCAGTAATAATATTTTGATATATACATTAAATATTAACTATGGTTTATAAACATATGGTTTGACTAATCGGATCAATGTTTTAAAAAATCTCTACATTTAAAATATTTTAAGCTGTACTTAATGATGCACTTTTGTTCTAAAAAACTGGCTATCTGAGACATTTTTCTCAAAATCAGCAAAACACATATAAGTCAACAATCTCTAAAAGCATCATAAATATCATACTTTCTGATATTCTTGCAAGCCTTTCATCTTCATCCTCATTTAGTTTATATGTGATTGCTCTTAAAAGTGAGTTGGAAAATAACAAATAACAGAGATGTGTAAACACGTATTAGTTCCTTAATGCATAGTTAACTATTGATGAAATATGTCACTCTTTGAGGGAGATCTTTTCTATTATGCTTTACATTGGTGTTGAAAATGCTTATTATCTGTTTGAAAAACATTAAAAGCTTTAAATTCAAGCAGCTCATTTTTCATTTTGTTAATTGCATAACATACTAATGTTGCACTAGGTTGTTTTTTTCAGTGGTATAATGATGCAACAATATTTACATACCAACTCTGGTTTTCCTTTAATGGTTTCTATAACAAGATCATAATTTCCTTTAGCGTAATCACTGGCAGATTTATTTGGCGTCCCATCTTCACTCCGCTCTGGCTTTGGGGGCCTGGGAGAGAGTGCATGCAACTTCCCCTCCCTTTCACCATTAAGTACACTCTGCGCAAACGTGGTTACTGCAGGTCTGGATAACACGCCTGCCAAAGACCCGTGTTTAAAAAGCTTTTAGGACAGAGTATCAGTCGAAATCAACCAATTCCTCTAAGTTGTGCTCAGAAGCTCTAACACACTGATTTATCCACCATGATTTCACCACACAGTAGAGACTTCAATATGAGAAAGTGGAAGGTTCATGGACATTTTCATTGAACTAATTTCAATAGATTCATAGGAAGAAGGGGCATTATGAAAAAGCACATTCTGGTATTGAGGTTTTTCGGTGACATACTCACTCTCACTCTGAATGCTGATGCTGGAAACTTTGTTCTCAATCCACCTCAGTCACACTTCTTGAGAAGTCTTTGTGGCCTCTCCTCCCTCCATCCAGCTTGATCAAAAACTACTTATACTGCTGTTAGGCAAGCCACGCAGAACTGCAAATTCATATTTGGAACTTTTTAAATTTTTCTCCACAGAACAATAAAAAGGTGTTAGGATTTGTCTGGATACATGACTCAACATGCCTTGGGAGCTGATGAAAACATCATAATATGACATTCCAAATTTAGCCCCATTTGTCCTGCATAGAAAAACAAAATTAAAAAAAAAAAAGAAAAACAAACAACAACAACAACAAAATTCCAAGCTGTCTCATAAAATGAGCTGATTTCAAAGCAAACATCATTTATCAGGGGCACTGTGGTCCTTAGGACCACATTGCGTGAGATAGCATTACAGGTCTCTCATTAAGTTTCAGAGATAGCTTGTTAATGGCTGGCTTCTTTGCAGTCAACTAGCAAGTGACCTGTTTTATACCACAGTAACGGCAGAGTTTTGAAAAGAAAAACTCTTCACACACGACAGAGCTGGGCAAAGCTGTGATTTTCTGCTTGGCTGGAACACAGTCTATGATTCAGTTATAAGGTTAATCGATCTGAACTAAAATGTAAGGGGATACGCATAAAAGACACACATAAAATGGGATCCTTAATTTCTCAGAGGAACATGTATTTGTCCTCACAGGGGAGACTCAAGCTAATTTCATTCTTCCTTTGAGCTCTCTGATGGCAACCTTGAGTGTCATTATTGCACTTTTTTTATGAGACATCCCTTTCTGAGGAAGAAGTAGAAGTGGGCATTAAAAGCTCTAACATGGTCTTGAAAGACATCCTTAGCATACTGAAAGCTGACATAATTACTCATGGCATCCAATAAAGGAAAAACATTTCATATTTTCTTAAAATACTCTTACAATAATTGTGTCTCAAAGCAGGATTTATTTCAACTAACTTGGGAAGCAAAATAAATATTTAACTAATCTAGCATTCCACAATTAAGATCTATCATTTCAGTGATATGTAATTAGTTTTCTCTCTTAAATGAAACCATTCTCTCCGAAGTGTGGGTCAGAGCTTTATATTACCATACTCTTCGAAACGACATTTGTTTTTCAGAGTTTTTCTTTCCTGCTGCATTTCTTCTGCTCGAAAATTCTCAAACTTAACTGCTCCAATACCTGCACAGTCAAGACTTTCTTCTGTTTTATAATGTATGTGTGCTTATTAAAGTCTTCAAGACATCCTAGACTTAGGCAAACAGTGTCCAAATGTACCATATTTAGCTTCTATCTCAAAATCTCCCGAGCTGTCAATTTAGGTGTTAAAGAGACCATTTGTAAAGCTTGGCTGGGAATTGCCATTATTGACTGGAATGTGTGTTTATCATTACATTCAATGATGAAAGTGGAACATGTAGCATATGAATAAATGTCAGCAGATGTTTCTTTTAAATGGCCTGATTTCAACCTCCTGTTGTTTGTCTTGAATACAAATATTAAAAAAGGGAAAAAAGGCAGCATTTTTTATGACATAAGTGCAAGGGTAGTTAAATTTTTTGAAAAACAACAAAAATAATGGCTAGAGTATCAGACTGAGAGAGTGAAGTAGAATTAAGAGTTAGTTGGCTGTGCTTGACAACTCTTGTGGGCTTCTAAACAGGTCTAGCAAAAGGAGCGATTTTCAGTATATGGTAATAGTAAAATTTAGTCTCATGGATTCTTGTGTTTAACAGCTGTTATTAAAGATTTTTAAAAATCACTGAACTTGATGACTGTATTAAGGGCATTTAACTTGGGTCCTAAGGGTCTTCATCTCTTCTTTGGAGACAGTCATTAAAGTGGATGATATTTTTTTTTAAGAATTCTTTCTTTGAAAGATTGACATTAAACAAAGTGTGTGTCTTACATGTTATCATGAAAAACGCAACATAAAATCAATGGGATACAAATGAGTTACACATTATAGATGGAAAGATACAGATTTATCCTTTGTTCATTTCCACAAGAATTTTTGTGACTATTTTAGTGTATTTCCTATGGTACTTTGGGGGTTGTAAATATTTGGGTGTTATTTGAAGAGGTGTAAAATGACTAAAGACAAATACTGGGTGGGCTTTAAGAGTAGGAAATGTAACTTTAAAAATCAGGCCCTCTTATTAACATAAATTTTCAACAGGATTGGTCTAAAATACTTCAGAGGAAATTTTCAAATACATCTTATAATAAAATTGTTCAGATTTGTCACCATTACCACTTTATTTAAACGATAATAATTTGTACTTCAGATCGTAAGGAGCACTACACACAGGCTAATGTTCACGTCTGTCAAAAAGAGAACTTTCAAAGCTACTGAAGTTATGAGCAAAGCATGTTCCAAGCTTCAAAAAGGGCAATGACTCCAGGCCGGTTTTTTATCCCTGGCTTTCATTTTGGTAGCAGGATTGTTTGTAGCCACTGTTAGTTGTGGGCACAGATATTGCATACACAATTAGCCATTTTCTCTTAATTTTTAGAGTGTAAATGCCTAATTGCTTGTGCAATTAAAGGAAGCACAAATTTTCTGCCTGTATAAGAGAAAGCTAGGTTTGAATGTAAATTAAAGCCATTAGTATAATTTTATGACTTGTATATCAACAAATTATATATGCTTTTCCTATATGTGATATTTCTATACTATTGATCAAAAAGCTAACCTTGAAAATCAGATATGCTTTCACATAATATTCCATGATTCCAATGATACAGAAGATTTTGACAGTGTTGCTAATCAAAATGCCAAGTTTAATATTTAATAACCAAGCTTTTAATTTTTTATAAAATGAATGAAGTACTCTGTTTTAGTATTTTTGCTTACTGAGATTTTCTGCATTGATGCTGTATTCGTTTTGCTAACCTGTCTAAAATTCAATATTGAACCTAAATGTGCTTTTCCATCAGTTGGCAAATATACACTATTCATCCTTGCAAGTCAAAAATGGCAAAAGCTACACTTACCTACCTTTCTGTCACTTAGACTGAAGACATGCTCCAGCAGTTGCTGGGTTACCTCCAAGCACTTTCAAAACCAAACTCTCACCTTTCCTCAGCCAGCGCCTTGGACACATTCCTTCAGGTCAGCACTTTACACCACCTCTTTGAAGCACAATTATAAATTGTAGACCATCCACTCCCTAAAGAAACTTCTCTCTCAGGTAGGTTAGAGTCACCTTTCTTTTCATTCCTCTCAATTTTTTTTTTCTTTTTACCCAGGCTTTATCTGTTCTATCATAATCTGTGCATACACATACGTACCTCCACCACAATACATCTATGACACTTATTCCAGAGTTCATCCTCAGCTACAAAACTACTTGACATAGGAAACATGAAATGCCTATTAATTAACTCTGCTTGACTTAACTATGCTTAACTATGATCAAAATTATGCTCTGAGGCTCTATTATGATGAAAAGGAATTATTAACTAGCTGAAGAGTTCTTCGCATGATTAGAACGTGAAAGGATCTGAGAAATGCTGGATTTAGTTAGACCTCAATTGTCACAATAGGAAAGGGAAGAGAGAGCACAGAGTCTGTTGTATTTGGCAAAGAAAGGTCAAGAATTCCTTTAGTCATCCTGCCTCTGTCTGTGTACCAGAACGTGATTTTCTATCCCAGGCTCTTCAAGTCTATAGGGTCTTCAAGGGCTATGGAATTTAGCCTTTCCAAACATCTCTTTGTTGTCCCAAGTTGAAAAAAAAAAAATCCAGCCACAAAGTAAGAGACACAGCAGATCTTCATGTACAACGCATCACAATAACATGGACTAGAGAAGTCTATTAGGATTGAACTGAATTACTCTTGATAAACATTTGCATTTAATTCACAAAGAGGAAAATTTGGAAAGCAGAAAAAAGTTTTTAATAATGGTATGTCTCATATTTCCAGATTAGTTGAAAAGAAATAGGTGATCTTGCTTATTTATTTATTTTGAAAGTCAGAGTTACAGAGAGAGAGGGAGAGACAGAGAGAGAAAGAAAGATCTTCCATGTGCTGGTTCGCTCCTCAGATAACTGCAAATGGCAAGGGCCAAACCAGACGGAAGCCAGAAGGCAGGAGCTTCATCCAGGTCTTCCATGTGGGTGAGAAGGGGCCAAACAGAGCATCTTCCACTGCTTTTCTCAGGTTATTAGCAGGGAGATGGATTGGAAGTGGAGCAAACTGGTGTTCATAAGGAATTCTGGCATTGCAGGCAGCAGCTTTACCCACTATGCCACAACACTGGCCCCAGTGAGCTGTTTTTAACTGCCAACAAAAAGTAATGTCACTTTGTAACTCTAAATAAATCCTAAAGTCCAGGAAAATGGCAGCTTCTTTAGAAAAATAGATTGAATAGAAAATTTGAAGGTTCATGGCTACAGAAATTTCATAGAAAAATGAAATTAAAGGATGAACTTAAGTCAGTGCAAAATATTTTGAAATCCATGCATAGTTTTTCCATAATGCATATTTTCTATGAACTTGTTGAAGATGTCCTATATACATCTTAAACCAAGAAAAATGTGTAAGGATTGGGACAGGCATTGTGGCACAGAGGGTTAAATCACTGCTACGGACCCCAGTGTCTCTTATCAGAGTGCCTGAAATAGAATCTCATCTTTGATTCCAATCCAGCTCCTTGATAATACACACTGAGAGATGGTTGAAGATGGTTCAAGTACATGGGTCCCTGCCACCCAAATGGGAGACCTAGATGGAGTTCCTAGCTCCAGGCATTGGCTTGTTCTAGCCTGGGTTGTTGTGGGTGTTTGGGAAGCGAACCAGCAGAAGGAAGATCATCCCCCAACCCCTGTGGTTCTTGGTCATTCCAATAAATAAAAGACTTTACAGGATATAAGAACTATCATATTCTTATAGTTTTGTCTGAGTGTCTTCCAGAATGAATTTCAGGAATTAATAATTTGTGGAGGATACTGAATTAGGTCAACTTGAGCACACTTCACTTTTCAGGAATTTGTATTATCACCATCAAACTGTACCAAACAATTTTCTAATGCATTGGATTACATTTTCTAGAGTATCTCATTATATATTCTAATACTATAAATGATTAACAAAGAAAGTTACAGTACCTCTACTAGCATGTCTTACTAGGAAAGGGGAAAGGACTCTCACCACTTGGGCAAGTTCTTTTCACTTTTCCGCAGTAGTCTGAGTTTTAATCAGATTTTACACATTAAAAAATTTTATTAGATTTTCCATTCTTCCCTTCATTTGGTGTGCTATTTGGAATCATTTACAGTTTCTAACCATTAAGTCAAATATCACAGCAAATATCATAGAAGAAGGTCAAGAGGATAACAATTTAAGGTACAGGGATCATCAAAGGTCTATCAAGGTAGGTGGTCTTTTACGCATCATGGGTGAGGAGCATGAAATACCCACTGGCTCCAAAAGTTCTATTTATCCAGGTTTCCAGCACTTCTCTTCACAGGGTAGATTTTAAGGATAAGACCATAGATGAGAAAAATATTTCATCAGCGTCATCTGAGTAACAAGGCACTCAGTTGAGCACTTTCACAAAAATTATTTCATTTATTGTCTCAACCATGATGAAAGGTAGGTAGTATCTTCCTTATTTTCCAGGAGAGAAAATAGAAACACCTTTTCCTTTTCTAGAAAGTACTAGTCAATGTGCCTGTGTTTTTCCTCAGTGGATACACTGGAGAGAACAGGTAAGAAAAACTTAAATAATAGGAGGAGGGAGGGGAAAGCTGGAGACTACAAATGCACAAGGATATATGCAGCTGATTATAATTAGCGGAGCCAGAAGGTAACAAGAGCCTGTCAGTGCTTTAGTAAATGATGATTGCTGCTAAGGATAGAGTTTTAACAGTTAGAGATGCTCAGTGTTTACGCGAGTAAAAGAACAGATACTGACAGGTTCCATGTAGCCAGGTACTAAGACACTTCTGAAATTACAAAGAAAATTGTTGATATCTCCATAGGTCCTTTAATACGGCTATCAACGCAAGCTACTAAAGGGATCCTCAGTTCACGGCATTCCTATCTTCCATTGAAAAGTTTTGTTTCTTTGTTCCTGATACAAACACCAATTACGAACATTGAGAGGTTCTGTTAAGAAATCAAAGATATTCCATGGGTTTCCTATCTCTCTCAGTAGCTCAAATAGGTCTTAAACTATTCTCAAAATAAGTGTTTCCCCTATATTATTTCTTGTGTTATTAACAGAAACAGAAATCATTTATGCTGAAGAGCTTTCAATGTGATTAATCATAAAAATAAAATAGAATTGTTTTTCTCTGACATGCACACAATTTAATCAAAAAGCCATTTAAATTCTCCTTTCAATACTAATTTTACTGTTTACAAGACTACAAAAACAAAGTTTATGTTTTCTACTCTATTAAAATAACTAAAAAATAAAACTTTACATAATGCCATTAAACCCACAAAATAAAACTGCAAACAGATACATCAAAATTTTACTCTTCCAATAGTTACTATCTGACTCATTATCTTTATGTACTAACATTGTCACAGTTAAGTCACTATCTATCAAATATAGGAACAGAATGATACAACATGGGATGAGCCAGATATGATCAGATAACTTTTCATCTATGCAATTGTGAATCTCATATTAATGAGAGGATCCACGTCAGAAATTAGTAACAGGAGGTATCTTACAGATGGATGGTGATAAAAAATTCCAATTTAAAATGAAAGTAGCAGCAATGCAAATTAGTGCAAAGTATAACTTTTGTTCACAAAAAAATTAAGGTCAAATTGTACAGACTTAGAAATAAGTGTGTTAATTCCAGACATTGTCAGCAGTCAGTTTCTTTAAGAATATCTTCATTCATCCTTCTTAGAGTAATATTATAATTCTCCTAGACAATTCCATATTCTAATTGGTGCTTTCCAAGTCCCTTCACTATGACCTGGGTGCTGGCATACTCTCTTCTGTTTTCAAATGAGACGCTCCAATCTAAAAACCTGTTTTTAAAAAGAAACAAAATTGAAAATAATATTCAATGTCTAAAGAGATGAAATGTTCTATGTGAGTTTCAGTCCTGGACAGAGAATATTTTCTATGAGGAAATGAGAGTTTGGAAGCATTTGGAATGAAAGGAAGGGAATCATTCCTCCCAAATATTTCCAGCTTGGAATATGTGGTAAGGAAACTGGAATTTTCAAAACTAGAAAAAAAAGAAAACATTTTGGCTGATAAGATGCTTCTGAATAAAATATTATCTGAAACAAATGTTTAAGTCAGAAAACACCTGCCAATGTAGATGTGCCCTTCAATGAATATGGTGTCTCTATCCTCACTTAACATGTTTCTTAGCAAAGAAATGTTGGCATTCCATTTAAACACAAGTGCAGCGTAAAAGAGGCATATAGCTAGATCTTATGGACATGGTGTTATAACAGCTACACCATGGATTTTCAATGTTTTGAAGTTATAACATCTTCATATTAATACCACTTAGAGACTTTAATTAAGTAGCAACACATTTAATGATACAGGTAAGAGAATAATAGTACCACAGTGATATCAGTCTATTGCTGATACTTTATGTAAAAAAGAATAACAAAACGTAAGTCCTATGATAATAGTAGGACAGGAAATTGGAGGATAAACATTTTAATTTTTTATACTTTGTTTCCTATATCATGTAAAACATCATCAAAAATGGTTTTAGGTACAAATGACAATACATATACTATTTGTTTTCTTTTTGCATAATTTTTAAGGATTTATTTATTTTTTTATTTGAAATTCAAGTCTCAGAGAGACAGACAGAGAGAAAATCTTCCATCCACTGGTTCACTACCCAGATAGCTGCAAAGACAAGACCTAGGCAAAGCAGAAGCCAGTAGCCAGGAGCTTCTTCCAGGCCTCCCACATGGAGCAGATGCCCAAGAGCCTGGGCCACCCTTCGCTGCTTTTCTCAGGCCATCATCAGGAAGCTGGATGGGAACTGGAGCTTCCAGGCCACAAAGGCACAAACTGGAGCCCATATGGAATACCAGCATTGCAGGAGGTGGCTCTCTACCTACTACACCACAATGCCAGCCCCTACTATTTGTTTTCTACTACATTCTTGAATGCCATTGAGACAAATGTATATTTTTAGAATGGAAGTGCTAAATAATTTAGAGATCTGAATGAAAATGGATTCATTCTTTCATGGACTTACAAATAATATCTTACCTAAAAATTTATACTGTAAAATAATGCTGCGATTTCAAATAAAAACATCTACTGATGCTACAATTACAAACCATGAAAACTAGCATTCATTTTAAAGGAAATTCAAGAGATCTAGACACTCAGAAATTGCAATTCTTGAAATAAAGAAAACCAAATACCACCTTGGTTGAATGAAAAAAGTTTCAAAGCCCAGAAGTATTTTAATTACTATGACAGTTGTATCATATCCCCCAAAAGGAATGGCCAAAATATGGAGACAACCAAGGTGTCCATCATCAGATGAATGAATAAACAAAATGTGATACATACACACACAATGAAATATTATTCAGCTATAAAAGGAGTGGAATTCTACAATTTGCATCAAAATGAATGTAGCATTATGTTGAATGAAATATGCCAGACACAGAAAGATAAATATCTCATGTTCTTCCAAACATGTGGGAGCTAAAATTACAAAAGAATAAAAATGAAAAAACAATAACAAAAAAGAAAGTAATCCCTGTGTCTATCAGTACTGCTGCAAATAAAGTTGTGTTAAGCTCATTTTATATTCCCTCTTATTTTACTATCACTTTATAAGTTAGGAAAAACACACACCAATTCTCTGAGTTGTTGATATCTAAAAATATAAAAATTCTTACAAAGCGTACAATAAACAAGCTTTAAATAAAATGTCAAGTTATCTGAATATAGCTGCACAGTATGAACTTTCAATAAAATATATTCAAAAGTTTATAGGAGGGTTCATTATAATACAAAGGAACATAATATCTTAGAGTGATTTATTTAAAATAAATTAACATGTAAAATATCACTAAAATGAGCCACTGTAATCCAAAAGCTCACTTTGGAAATTTATATTTATTAAATAAAAGTTTAAAAAAATGGTTAGAGGAGTACCAGGAAATATGTGTGATGAAAAACTCATTAAGCAACATTTTAATAAAATTTGATTCTTATTTCCTTTAAAAAAATAAAAAAAAAAAAACTTTGACCATGGCCTTATCTAAATATGATCAGAGCTGGCGAACTCAAAAGCTTCCATAGCCTTGGCAACTCATGACAAGAGCCTAGGGTGATTACTGACGCCATAAACAAGAGTATCAATTGTTAAATCAACAACAGGAGTCACTGTGCACTTACTCCCCATGTAAGATCTCTGTCCTTAATGTGTTGTACTATGCGAATTAATGGTATGACTAGTATTCAAACAGTACTTTACACTTTGTGTTTCTGTTGGGGTGCAAACTGTGGAAATCTTTACTTAGTATATGCTAAATTGATCTTCTGTATATAAAGATAATTGAAAATGAGTCTTGATGTGAATGGAATGGGAGAGTGAGTGAAGGATGGGATGGTTACGGGTGGGAGGGAGGTTATGGGGGAAAAAAGCCACTGTAATCCAAAAGCTCACTTTGGAAATTTATATTTATTAAATAAAAGTTTAAAAAAATGGTTAAAGGAGTACCAGGAAATATGTGGGATAAAAATGCATTAAGCAACATTTTAATAAAATTTGATTATTATTTCCTTTAAAAAATAAAAAATAAAAAAACACTAAAATGGTGTAATCTCATCATTTTCAAAATAAAATAAGTGTATTTAGTGCACTTCCAAATATCATGGAGCAGCTTACAATAGGTCGAAGTTCTACCTGAGAACAACTAGAGAAAGTTGAATACTATGCAGAAATAACTCGAAGGCAATGATGAATGGCTGAGGCAGCAAGGACTTGAAGGGCAAGGCTGTGGATAAAAGGGAGCTCACAGCTGTCAGCCCTATGGCGTAGCTGGTAATGCCACAGCTTGCAGGGCAAGCATCCCATATGGGCGCCAGTTCAAGTCGCTGCTGCTCCACTTTCGATCCAGCTCTCTGCTATGGCCTGGGAAAGCAGTGGAAGACAGCCCAAGTCCTTGGGCCCCTGTACCCACAAGGGAGACCAGGTAGCTTCAGGCTCATGGCTTCTGATCGGCCCAGCTCTGGCCATTGCGGCCATTTTGGGGGAGTAAACCAGTAGATAGAAGATTCTCCCTCTCTCTTTCTTTCTCTCTCTCTCTCTTTCTCTCGCTCTCTGCCTCTCTGTAACTCTCTGCCTTTAAAATAAATAAATGAATCTTTAAAAAAGGGGGAGCTTACCAAGGCAAACCCAATTTTTTATTGCTTCATTTCCCCTGTGGCATATGTCAATTCTGAGCTTAGGATAAGATGATGAGAAGGCATGTGGTGGCCAACTGCTAAAAGAGGAGTTTTACTCAATCTCGGGGGACTGAGAAAACAAGAATAAAGGCTCAGAATTCAAAATTAGAAGTGGTGGTGGACAAGAGAGAATCTGGGTTAGTACGACCCTTCTCTTCAAGGGGTTATCAGTTAAGCTGCATTGAGCAAGAGGCTAAGAAGCCAAATAGAATGAAAACACAAAGAAAGATGAAATACCATGGTCCTGGAGAACCTCTCAATTGGGAATGCTAGAAAGCTATACCACTGGAAGGTCCTGAAAAAGAGGAAGATCAAGACTCACAAAGAAGAAAACCTTTCTCCAATTAGCTCAACACATCACTAGGATGCTATGTTCCATCCTTTTGCTGCCTACCAGAGAATGGAATGGGAACAAGATAATACATCAGTTGAAATAATCTAATATATCTAAGATTCAATTAAAATTATTATTATTAATAAAATGATGTAGATGGCATAAATATCAATATCTTCAAGAAACTAAACAAATCTGAAATTTTTTCCTTAAATCTGGAACTTATAGGATGATCAAATAAAATTTATAGATCTAAAAATATAGTGACTTAAACTCAGTTATGGAAATATAGGTTTCATAGTAGTTTGAAAGAGCTAAACATGTAATTGCACAGCCGAAAAAATAGATCAGTATAAAATATCCAAATTAAAGCATAGAGAATAAAATAAATTAAAAGCACACAAAGGAACATAAGATACATGTGGGATATAGTAAAAAAATCTAACATATATGCAATTTGAGTCCCAGAAAGAGAACAAAAAGAGAATGAGGCAAATACAATAGTAAAAAGATTATTATCAAGAATTTCTCAATTCTGAAGAAAAACTAAGGAAAATTACAGGGATGACCTATGAAGCAGGGGTAGACCCACATTAAAGAGCATAGTAAAAGATGTTTCTGAGAAAAGTGAGAATTAATTCACAAATGAGAAATGGAAAAAGTAAGAATGTATATGCATGTAATGTAGAGACACTAAATTTATAAAAATATATAATGCATTTTTGTATTAAAATATCATTAGGATTAAAATACATGACAATAATAATACAGAAGGCAAGAAATGGGTAAATGAAGGAAAAGTGTTCAATGGGTTTTTAATTTTCTGAAAAGTAATTGAAGTAAAAATTTAAAATAGGTGCTCATAAAATAAGGGTGAAAATTTAAATTTTTGGGTAATTAATGAAAATACAGTGAAGCATAATTATCAAACTAGCTGAGAGGAGGGTAATTAAGTAAGCAGATTAGTGAAAAATAAGGAAAGAAGTAAAAACATAATATAAAGTACGTGAAATAATAATGGGAAAGTAAATACACATTCATATACACCAGCAATCACATTAAATATAAACAGGTTAAATAAATCACTGGCAAAACAAAAATGTCCAATGATTTAAAAAAATTTTAAAAACCCAACCCCATGCTATTCAAACACCCACACACACACACACACACACACACACTACTAAACATCAAAGAAAGTAAAAGATAAAGACATCGTTTTCTAGTGACAAAAGTGTTAATATGTCATGGAAATGTAATAATTTTAAATACATATGCACCTAATGTCATTGCTTTAAAATACATGCAGCAAAAGAAAAAAGACAGGAAAATGAGTGGAAATGTACAAATCAACAAACAAAATGGAAGATTTTAACATTACTTCTCTTAGTAATAATACAGCAAGTATCAGTAATTAAAAAGAAAATCTCAGCAGCAAAATAAACACTCATTATCCATAGATTTATTTACAAGTCTATCTGCTAAGGTGATGGAATTTGTATTCTTTCAAGTTTATCAAAATAAGAGCCCATTTTAGTCAATGTTTATATATGTTTAACAAATTTCAGAAATTAAAATAATTGTATATTCTCCAGTCATATTGCTGTTTTTTTGTTTTTTGTTTTGTTTTTGTTTTTTGTTTTTTGTTGTTGTTGTTGTTTTTTGACAGGCAGAGTGGACAGTGAGAGGGACAGACAGAGAGAAAGGTCTTCCTTTGCCATTGGTTCACCCTCCAATGGCCACCGATGCTGGCGCGCTGTGGCTGGCGCACCACGCAGATCCAATGGCAGGAGCCAGGTGCTTCTCCTGGTCTCCCATGCGGGTGCAGGGCCCAAGCACTTGGGCCATCCTCTGCTGCACTCCCTGGCCACAGCAGAGAGCTGGCCTGGAAGAGGGGCAACCGGGACAGAATCTGGCGCCCTGACCAGGACTAGAACCTGGTGTGCCGGCGCCGCAAGGCAGGAGGATTAACCTAGTTAGCCGCGGCGCCGGCCAATTCTCCAGTCATATTGCTGTGAAGTCAGCAGCCCAATTAAAGCAAAAGGTAAGTTTAAAATCCACAGATTTTTTTTACAATTAATCCATACACTTTTAGAAATAGATTAAAACTTCCTTAAAATCGTATGTATCCACATAAAGTCTATAACAAGTGTCATGTATAATAGCAAAGCATGGAAACTATTCTCCATAAGATCAAGGGAAGGACAAAGATGTCCTTTTGCTCCTCTTCTTTTCCGTATATAAACGGATTAACAAACAAGAAAAATAAATAAATACATGGAAAGGGTATAAACTGGCCTTATTTGCAGAGGCATAAGTCTACATATATATGCATAAAAGTAAAGACCTACAGAAAAATAATTAGGATTTACAAATAAGATAAGAAAGACAACTAGAAAAACAGTATAAAAACAATTGCATCATACATCATTAACAAATCAAAAAATGACTAAATGACTGGAAAATGACTAGTGTTCTTGGGCCCCTGCATCCATGTGGGAGACAGGATAAATCTAGTCCTGGCTTCGGTGGCAGCAATTTGAGGAGTTTCTCTCTCTCTCTCTGTCTCTGTCTCTCTCTCTGTCTCTCTCTCTCTCTCTCTCTCTCCTTCTCTCTGTCTGTTATTCTGCCTCTCAAATAAATAAAATAAATCTTAAAAAAAATTAAAAAGATATACCATATTTGTAAACAGAATACAATGTTGAAAAGGTAACATTTCTCTCCAAAATAATATATATAAAATTCTTCAAAAAGTTCATGGAAAATGAAATTAAGAGATAAGTTTATATTTATGCAAATCATTTTTGAAAATAGTGAGGGCACTGTGGCATAGAGGGTAAAGCCACCACCTGCAGTGCTGGAAATCCATATGGACACTGGTTAAAGTCCTGGCTCCTCCACTTCTGATCCAGCTCGCTGCTACAGCCTCAGAGAGCAGTAGAAGATGGCCTAAGTCCTTGGGCTCCTGCACCTATATACGAGAACGTGGAGGAAGCTCCTGGGTCCTGGCTTTGGATCAGCGCAGCTCTGGCCGTTGCAACCAACTGGGGAGTGAACCAGTGAAAGGAAGACCTCTCTTTCTCTCTGCCTCTCCTTATCTCTCTGTGTAACTCTGCCTTTCAAATAAATAAATAAATCTTTTTTAAAAAAGAAATTAATAAACAGTTTTTCTATACTATGCATTTTTTCATTAACTTTTTAAAGACCCCTCCCTTGGAGATTCAATAAAAATTCTAGCAGGTATTTTTTAACATGGAAATCAATAATATAATTCTAAAATCTATATGTAAATGCATTTGGATAAGAATTACCAAGATTATATTGAAGAAAAAAAAACTAAGAAGTATATATTACCAAATTTCAAGATTTAATATATAGTATGGTATTTAAATCAGTACATTACATAAGGAGAACTAAAAGAGAATTCAGGGGCAAGCACTGTGGTATAGCTGGTAAAGCTGTCGCCTGCGGTGCCAGCATCCCATGTGGGCACCAGTTTGAGTCTCGGCTTCTCCTCTTTTGATACAGTTCTCTGTTGTTGACTGGGGATGCATTGGAAGATTGCCCAGTTCCTTGGGCCCCTGCACCCTTTTGGGAGACCCAGAGAGGCTCCTGGTTTTTGCTCCAGATGCGCCCAACTCCAGCTGTTGTGGCCATTTGGGGACCAGCAGATGGAAGCTCACTCCTTCTACTCTGCCTCTTCCTCTCTGTAACTCTGCCTTTCAAATAAATGGATAGATCTTTTTAAAAAAAAAGAGAGAGAGAGAGAATCCAAAGACAAAACTGAACAAAACTAATCTAATGTATGACAAAGGTGACGCTATAGTGTAATATCGAAAGAATTGTCTTATAAATAATTAGTGCTGAGCCCACTGGTTATCCATAAGGAACAAAATCTGATTTCTACCCTACAGTATACACACACATACACACATACAATTCAGATACTTTTCAGATAAAAAATGGTAAAAATAATCTTGAAATATAGGATTATATTTTCACGCCCTTGGGTAAGTAAAGGTATGTTTAACAGGACACAAAAAGCACTAACAATAAAGGAAGACTACCTTAAAATTAGGAGATTATATTTATTCATTAAATTTAAAAGGAAAACCACAGTCTAGAAAAAGATGTTTGCCAGGCATACATCCCTACAATGCATGTATCCAGATTGTGCCAACTGCTACAAAATAGGAATAAAGATGACCCAAAGGGAAAACAGGTAGCAGATTTATCAGATGTTTCACCACAGTCAATAGCTGGTAAGCTTAGGAAATTTGGCCAAGCTTTATTAGATGTCAAAGAAATACTAACTAAAATTATAAATGACATATCACTTGTATGCCCTTCAAAAGGATACAATTAGAAAGAGTGAAAACATCAAATCTTGGAGATGATATGAAGCAGCACCAGGCACTGCTGCACGAGCATTCAGTGGTATAACCACTGTGGAAAATTAAATATATTTGGTCAGATCAGCCTCCAACAAACATACATATACTTCATGATCTTACATCTCCACTTCTAGGCATATCTTTAACAGTAAAGTCTATTTAACATTTTTCAAAAGAGGAAATCCAAATGGCCAAGATACACAGGAAAAAAAGTTCAGTATCACTAGCAATCAGGGAAATGCAAATCAAAACCACAATGAGGTTTCACCCCTCCCCGGTTAGAATGGCTCACATACAGAAATCAACTAACAACAGATGCTGGCGAAGATATGAGGAAAAAAAAAAGATACTAATCTACTGTTGGTGGGAATACAAACTGGTAAAGCCACTATGGAAGTCAGCTTGGAGATTCCTCAGAAACCTGAATATAACCCTACCATAGAACCCAGCCAACCCACCCCTTTGCATTTACCCAAAGGAAATTAAATTGGCAAACACAAAAGCTGTCTGCACCTCAATGTTTATTGCAGCTCAATTCACAATAGCTAAGATCTGGAATCAACCTAAATGCCCATCAACAGTAGACTGGATAAAGAAATTATGGGATATGTACTCTATAGAATACTAAAAAGCAGTTAAAAAGCAATGAAATCCGGTCATTTTCAACAAAATGGAGGAATCTGGAACACATCATGCTGAGTGAAATAAGCCAGTCCCAAAGGAACAAATAGCATATGTTCTCCTTGATCAGTGACAACCGAGCAACCAAAGGGGAAACCTGTTGAAGTGAAATGGACACTATGAGAAACAGTGACTTGATCAGCCCTTGTCCTGACTGTTGATGAACAACTTAATAATTTATTCCTTTTAGTATTTTGTTTTGTTCTGCTTAGTACTATTGGTTGAACTCTGTAATCAACACACAATTATTCTTAGGAGTTTAAATTTAACTGAAAAGTGATCTCTGTTAAATATAAGAGTGGGAATAAAAGAGGGAGGAGATGTACAATCTGGGACATGGTCACTCAGACTTGCCCCAAATGGTAGAGTTAGAAACGTGCCAGGGGATTCCAATTCAATCCCATCAAGGTGGCATGTACCAATGCCATCTCACTAGTCCAAGTGATCAATTTCTGTTCACAATTGATCATAATGATAGGACTAAGAGTCAAAGGGAGCACATAAACAAGACTAGCGTCTGCTAATACTAACTGATAGAATTAAAAAGGGAGAGAATGATCCAACATGGGAAGAGGGATACACAGCAGTCTCATAGAAGGGCAGATGTCCTAACCAGCACTGTGGCCTTCGAATCATCCCTTAAGGCATTTGGATCTGGCTGAAGAGCCCATGAGAGTATTTTAGGCATGGAAAGCCAAGACAATCTGGCAAAAAAAAAAAAAAAAAAAAAAAAAAAGAAACCCTAAATGAAAGATCTCTGTGAGTGAGATCCCAGTGGAAAGAATGGTGGAAAGAATGGTCAATCAAAGAAGGAGGTACCTTTCTCCGAAGGGAGGAGGGAACTTCCACTTTGACTATGACCTTGTCTAAATAAGATCGGAGTCTAAAACTAAAAAGGCTTCCATAGCCTTGGAAACTCATGACAAGAGCCTAGGGTGCTTACTGACCCCATAAACATGAGTTTCAATTTGTTAAGTCAACAACAGAAGTCACTGTGCACTTACCCCTCATGTAGGATCTCTGTCCTTAATGTGTTGTACATTGTGATTTAATGCTATAACTAGTACTTAAACAGTATTTTACACTTTGTGTTTCTGTGTGGGTGCAAACTGTTGAAATCTTTACTTAATATATACTAAATTGATCTGTATATATAGATAATTGAAAATGAATCTTGATGTGAATGGTATTGGAAAGGGAGCGGGAGATAGGAGGGTTGTGGGTAGGAGGGAAGTTATGGGAGGGAAAAAGCCACTGTAATCCATAAGCTGTACTTTGGAAATTTATATTTGTTAAATAAAAGTTTAAAAATGTAATGTCTACTTATGTGCCCAAAACACATATAAGATTAATAGTAGCCAAAAATTGGAAACAACCCCTTCCCGTCAAATGTAGGGATTAATGAATTTTTGTATATTCATGTGATGAAATTTGCTTCAGAATGAAACTTAATGGAGTGAAATTACACATATGGGTACAACAAAGTACATATCATATGATACTACTTATATAAAGGTCACTAACATGAATGCAATTTTAGGCTCAAGGAGAAAGGAGTCAAGACAGTGATGTCTTTTGGGGAGTGACAGACTGGACAAAGAGGAGTTGCTTACATGATGTTCAGTTCCTGAATATCACAGAAAACAGCATAGATATGTTCACTTTGTTAAAATATTCAATAATATTTACACTCTTGTTTCTGTATTTTTGAATGTATATGTTGGTTCAGTGATAAATTTACTGACACAGAACAAATGCATGCATGTCAAATGAAAATATGACTCAGAAGGTATTGTTTCATCTTTTCCTCATCTTCAATAACTTACTGTACCAACAAAGAAATTGTTCCAGTTGTAGGTCCTATTTTGACTTCATGGAGAGTTTAATACTCATTTTGATTTATGATAATAAAAGGTTGAGAATTTCCACTTTAAATACTTCTACAATAACTTCAAATGAAAGGTACTATAAGCCACAATAGAATACCATCTTTTAGATTCTTTTTTTTTTTTTATTTTTGACAGGCAGAGTGGACAGTGAGAGAGAGAGACAGAGAGAAAGGTCCTCCTTTTGCCGTTGGTTCACCCTCCAATGGCCGCCGCGGCCAGCGCGCTGCGGCTGGCGCATTGCGCTGATCCGAAGCCAGGAGCCAGGTGCCCCTCCTGGTCTCCCATGCGGGTGCAGGGCCCAAGCACCTGGGCCATCCTCCACTGCACTTCCGGGCCATAGCAGAGAGCTGGCCTGGAAGAGGGGCAACCAGGACAGAATCCGGCGCCCCAACAGGGACTAGAACTTGGTGTGCCAGCGCCGCAGGCAGAGGATTAGCCCATTGAGCCACGGTGTCGGCCCCTTTTAGATTCTTTATGCCAATACCATTTCCCCTAAAATCTCAAAAGTTATATTGAGAAGCAACCATCTGTCTTCTTGTATCTTTTCTTTGTGATGTGAGTAGGGGAATATATTATTCATCTCACAGGTGAATAGAAGGAACCCAACACCCTAGTCAAAACCCAATTTGATGTTTACTTAAAGAGGATGATTAATTGTTTTTTTTTTTTTTAGTTTCATGTTCTTTTTTTTTTAACTTTTATTTAATGAATATAAATTTCCAAAGTACGACTTATGGATTACAATGGCTCCCCCACCCATACCGTCCTTCCCACCCACAACCCTCCCCTTTCCCACCCCCTCTCCCCTTCCATTCACATCAAGATTCATTTTTGATTATCTTAATATACAGAAGATCAGCTTAGTATACATTAAGTAAGGATTTCAACAGTTTGCTCCCACACAGAAACATAAAGTGAAAAATAATAGATGATTTTTTTTAAATGATGATGAAATCAGATCAGACCTATTGTCATGTTTAATCCCAGTGAGAATCAAGTTGGGAATTCATAATTTCTTTTTCTTTTTTTTTTTTTTTACAGAAGATCATTTTAGTATACATTAAGTAAAGATTTCAACAGTTTGCACCCCCATAGAAACACAAAGTGAAATATACTGTTTGAGTACTCGTTATAGCATTAACCCTCAATGTACAGCACATTAAGGACAGAGATCCTACATGAGGAGTAAGTGCACCGTGACTCCTGTTGTTGACTTTACAAATTGACACTCCTGTTTATGGCATCAGTAATCTCCCTATGCACCAGTTATGAGTTTCCAAGGCTATGGAAGCCCCTTGAGTTCTCCGACTCTTATCTTGTTTAGACAAGGTCATATTCAAAGTGGAGGTCCTCTCCTCCCTTCAGAGAAAGGTACCTCCTTCTTTGAAGACTTGATTAATTGGTTTGTGACCTTACCAAGTCAGTTGTGTAATTTCTGTGTTGATCTAATCAATTAAACACAGACTACTCTAGTTAATCTCAAGGAAATGATTTTAGCATCTCTTTCAGTGGATACTTCCATCAATATTTGTTGTGGACACAAAATACTTTGGACAGCTTCCACATTTCTCTCCAAATTTTTTAAAAGATGTATTTGTTGATTTATCTGAAAGACGGAGTGACAGAGAGCAGCAACGGAAGAGGAAGAGTGAGAGGGAGAGGGAGAAAGAGAGGGACATCTTCCATCTGCTTGTTCACTCCCAAATGCCTGCAATAGCCCAGCTCAGCCAAGATGAATCCAGCAGCCAAGAACTCCTTCCATGTGGTAAGGACACAGATACTTAAAGCATTACCTGATGCTTTCCTAGGTGTGTTAGCGGGAAGCTGGATGTGAAGTGGAACAGCCAGGCATTCCAATATGGGGACTCCAGCATTGCCAGCAGCAGCTTAACCTGCCACACTCCAATGCCAGGCCACTCTCCAAAACTGTTTTTTGAGACTTCTTCAATTCTACTTACATCAGATGGAGTGCTTGAAGACTAGCTAATCCACATTCAACACCTTATGGGATGTCCCTTATTCCTTTTCACCAGGACAGCAGGTAATTCCTTAAAATGGAGATGTGCCCCAAAGCCTTATGCAGAATTCGTGGATCTGCATCAGTGGTTATGAGACTGCTTCTATTCTTCATGAAATCAAAGGTTGTTACATTCATCTTGAACTGCCAAGCCGTATATGTGAAACTAGTAACCACTATTCAAAAGATCCAGGGAGTGTTCTGATGATGGTAGTCTTCTTTTTCAGAAATAGGAGTTGTGGCATGTCTGAAATTTAATAATTTAATAATGTCCCCAGTTGTGTTACCTCAAGAAGATCATGTCAATCTATCTGATTATGCTAAAGTTGACCCTAAGAATCAAGTTCTCCTAATTTCAAGTCCAGTATTTTCTTCCAGGCATTTTCTAAATTGTATGATATGAACAAATAGCCAGGTTTGATTTGTGAATTGTGAAGATTATGCAAGTGCAGAGTTTGCAAACTTCAACCATCTAAGAATATTGGTTCAAGTTTCGTATTTGTATTTCTCTACTGTGCATGGAACATGTCTATTAAGTGAATCTCCTTAACACTCATGCTACTGATATTCTTAGAAAAGCATTATCCTCTGGTATATTTTCAAAAATTGGTTCAAAGCTTACAGCTAAAGATCATGGTGAACTGATTTCTCTCTCTTTTCTTTACCTATCATGATTTTCTTTATTTCCATTTTCTAGTTCTAGCTCCTCAAGTCAGAGGATATCTTTTCATACACACATACACACACACACACACACACACACACCCCTGAACTTTTCCAGAATATAAGCACTTGGCTATAGGGCAATATTCAAAGAGGCTAAATTGAACTATTGAGAAACTATGAATATGCTCAGATTCCACTTGGGTCTATAATTTTAGGATAGGGACTAAATGGTCTGGGAGAAGCTCTAATCAAAATTAAAATATAACTTCCAAGTTATTCTGCCATTGGCTATTATTAGAGTTTAAGATCATAGAAATTTTTAGGAATACTAATTTTGCTGCTATAAAAATGGGTGAGACATGGAAATGATTGAATTATTCTTCCATATTTCAAGTCCTTAGAGCTTCAACATTTACGCACAAAATGTCTTGCTGAGAAACACATGAACAACCAAATAGCACAATAGTCTTTCATCCCAGAATTTGTTTAAAGCATGTCATTAGTGATAGAAATACTTTAATACACTCCAAACATTTTCTGAAGAAATGTCATAACCAACTTCAAGAGAAAATTAATTCCTTACTAATATTTTCCTCCTGACAATATTTAAATGGGCTTTGAAATATATTTAAAAGTCATCCAAGACCAATATAAAGTAAATTTATTTTGTCACCCAAATTCTTATTTGTCTTAAATCAACTTTCCTCTTACCTAGATTGTGCAGTTTTCCTCATGCAATGGCCTTGAATATTGATTTCCTTGTTAAAGTTTTAAAAGGATAATGTTCCAAATTATAAAAAGCATAAGCACTGAGGGTATTTGAAATTGAAGATAGTTGAAAAAAGTTGCTTTTAGAAAGAGCAAAGAGGACAAGTGAACAATTTAAAAATGGAATGAATGGAATTTAAAAATGCAAATGAGTGAATCATATTTTGCACAGGAGCCAGATGTCCACTTGCTTC
Source organism: Oryctolagus cuniculus (assembly GCF_964237555.1). Taxonomy (NCBI): domain Eukaryota; kingdom Metazoa; phylum Chordata; class Mammalia; order Lagomorpha; family Leporidae; genus Oryctolagus; species Oryctolagus cuniculus. The sequence continues at coordinate 45,982,413 of NC_091443.1, read as the reverse complement.
CATGTTACACAGTATAAAGGCTTATTTGTAAGGAAAGGTTTACACAATAAAAACAAAATGTTGTATTTAGAAAAACAGTCTATTGATCCATCTGGTTTCAATGTCTATATAAGAAAGGAGAAAAAGAATGGCATTTTGGTTAACTCTACCTCAATTATCAAGATCATATTGCTTAATCTTACTCCAAGAAGGCAGTGAATGTGCACCACTTGGTATGCAAAATTTCTTTGTGCTTCATAAACATTTTTTGTAAAGGGAAGGAGGAGCTACAGCTTTTATAAAAAGTCACATTTCCAAAAATTTTGAGAACCACAGCTCTTCTGTAAATATATAATTATGAAAGCATATTGTTTGCAACTTCTTTTGGTATATATATATATATATATTACTGATGAAATATATGTATACAATATGCGACTGATTAAACAATTATGATTTTTAAGGAGTCAAAGCAATATGCAGGTAAAACTTTTTCTTAGAAGAGTTCAATTTGTTGAATGGGATCAGAAATGAATATGCTTGGGAAATAGGGGGGGGGAAACACAGAAAAAGTCCTTAATTTTAGATTAAGGTAATAAAGATAATCATTTATCCTCAGAAATGTTAATACAAAGAAGCCACATATATCAGATATAAGGAAATGTTAAAATTGTATTACCATGTTTGAGTATTTTTAGATTTATGTGGCTAACATATTTGAGTATTTGTATTAAATGATAGCTTATTCATATTTGTTCCAGTCCACCAAAAAAATAAACTTTGAATTTAGAGAATTGTTAGTTATGTAAGAAGCATTTTTAATTACTCAGTTACTGAATTTAACACTATCATATCACTGGGAAATTTGTGAATGATAGAGGCATAGAAAAACAAAAATGTATATACCCCCAGGGTGCTTAAAATCATTCAAATTGGCCATAGTATACACTACAGATCCTATTTCTTATAATTATTATGTTAATGTTCTTTTGGAAATGTTTATTTCAAATCCAATGATATATGATCATTACTGTGATTTTACTTTTCTATTTTTTAAAGGTTTGTAAAGTAGATATGGAATAGCGAGTCATCAATTACTGAGATGTGGGATGAAGACAGCCAACACATTTAAGTAAGTCTCTCTCACACCCACATCCATAGAACCCAACAGGAACTGCTATCTGATTAAAATTAAGTGTATTTTCCAGCTCATTTCACTAGATTTAGTTCAACCTTTTGCTTTACATAAATAGAACTTGTCTAACTAAATCAAAATTTAAACAAGAAGGCTGTATAACACTCTTTGACTAGTATACTATTTCTGAGACCCTTTCTTCTTTTTCATTTCTGAGTAAGATATTAGGGTAACCTTTTTTCTTTTTCTTTATTTCTTTAAATTGTATTTATTTATTTGTAAGGCAAAGTTATGAAGAAGCAGAGGCACAGAGAGGGAAAGAGAGGTCTTCCATCCATTGGCTCAATCTCTAGATAGCCACAAGGGCCAGAGCTGAGCCAGTCCTAAGCCAGGAGCCTGGGACTTCTTCCAGGTCTCCCATGCGGATGCAAGAGCCCATCCTCTACTGCTTTCCCAGGCCATAGCAGGGAGCTGGATCAGAAGTGGAGCAGCCAGGACTCAAACCGGTGACCGTATTGGATGCTGGCACAGCAGGCAGTGGCTTTACCCTCTATGCGTCAGCGCCAGCCCTTCTTTCTCTCTTTTATTATTGTTTTTTTTTTTTTTTTGGCCTCTATACTTATACACAATTTGTCACCCTTGGGGAAATATAATGGTTTAATAAAAGGCCAATTTGGGAAGCATTTAAAGTTCCAGAGCACTTATGGAAGTGACATAAAAATACCATGCTGTTTTGAAAATTTCTTCACCTAATTCTCTTACAGTAACTATGGAAGCCATTTCATGCAGAAAACAAGAGCTCAGTAAATGCTTCTCAATAGGATGGTAATACTTCTATTTGTTCTCACTAGATATAAAAGTCATTAACTATTACTAACTCTTCTTGGTAAGGATACAAGGAAATAAAATCTTTATTTGATCTTATTATTTTATGAAATCACCAAACTATGCCATCCTGGCTTCTAATGTGGGCAGTCATCTCAACCCTTGCTTCTTACCATGTGGTCTACAGACCAAAAGTATGAACATCACCTTCAAGCTTACCCAAATGGGAATGCTGCCACCCAATGAATCAGTATCTTCAGTTAACAAAATCCAAGTGACTCATAAGCAGATTAAATTTGAGAAGCACTGCTCTAAATCAGAATTTCTTAAAGTAGGATCTCAATCAGTATCAGCATGTATGAGTTGGTAAAACATGAAAGTTGGTCAGACCTACCCTAGGGATCTACTCTATATTGACACATTCTTCAGGTAGTTTTTAAAAACATTACAGTTTGGCCAGCGCCGCGGCTCACTAGGCTCATCCTCCGCCTTGCAGTGCCGGCACACCAGGTTCTTGTCCCTGTCGGGGCACCGGATTCTGTCCCGGTTGCCCCTCTTCCAGGCCAGCTCTCTGCTGTGGCCAGGGAGTGCAGTGGAGGATGGCCCAAGTGCTTGGGCCCTGCACCCCATGGGAGACCAGGAGAAGCACCTGGCTCCTGCCTTCGGATCAGCGCCGTGCGCCGGCCGCAGGCTGCGGCGGCCATTGGAGGGTGAACCAACGGCAAAAGGAAGACCTTTCTCTCTGTCTCTCTCTCTCACTGTCCACTCTGCCTGTAAAAAATAAAAATAAAACAAAAACACATTGCAGTTTGACAAACACTATCCTAAATCATCAAATCCTGATTTTGCTTCAGATATTTTCTTTGTACTAAGTCTTCTGGCTACCTGCTTCTTTTTCACACCTGCTGTAAAAAGAAATCTTGTAACACATTGTATACTTTAAAAAAAAATCCTTGGAGAATTCTAGAGTTCTCTCAAATATTACAATAATTTTAGAATATATTTCCCTATTTTGGTTAATTCATATGTCAACATCTGTCTTATTATCTGATAAAATCCTTATCATCACATATATTTAACTTATATTTACTTTACTTTTTCATACAACAGAAACAATTAAAGAACAGAGGAATTGAATGGGTGGAAAGTAGCCATATTAGTCACATTTACATTTAGTATTTACTATCTCCCCATATCTTCCTATATAGTGTACAAGATGATAGAAAGAAAACCCAAATTCAAAATAAAATTGTAAAAACAGATAATACTTTACAAAAGTGCATATTTTTGAAGACACAAACACAGAAAGGAATAAGAAATATCTTAAAGCCCAGAGTCTCCTAAGAAATACAAGTGAAGTGAGAGCCCTCTTATAGAGGTCTTCAATCTATTGACAAGAAGTTTTAGTGGTCTCATTTTTTCAGAATTACTATTTTTTTTATTTATTTGAGAGAAAGTGACAGAGACTGAAAGAAATGGAGAGAGAGAGAGAGAGAGAGAGAGCGAGAAACACTCCATCAGCTGGTTCACTCTCCAAATGCTCAGAATGGCTAGGGCTAGGATTGAGCAAAAGCCAGAAGCCGGGAAAGCAATCTAAGTCTCTGATGGGTGTGGCAGGAGCTCAATTACTTGAGCTATCTCCACCACCTCCCAGGGACTATGTAGTAGGAAGCTGGAGTCAGGAGCAGGAGCCAAATATCAAACCCAGGCACTCTGATATGGGACACAGATGTCTTAACCCCTGGGCTAAATGTCAGCTCCCAGAAGTGATTCCATCTTTATTGTAAGTTAGGCCACTGCCTCCTCTATGGAGCTTCCCAGTCTCTCTGAGGCAAAGTTAGAAGCAACTCCGCCAAATTCTTATAATCGTCATTGTATAATATGTTGTTATTTTTGGTTTATTTCCTCTCTCACTGGACTACCAATATTTTGAAGATTTAGAACTTTATATTACTGGTCTCTGAATTACTGGTAGCAAGCATGGTCACACCGTTTAGTCATTAATAAATAGTTTGAATGAACAAATGAGTAAACGAATGAAACTATCACAATAAATATAATTATACTCTTTCGATGAGTAATAGCTTAAACTACAATGGAAAATCAGGCATCAGAAATAATTTTCTGTTACATCTTACATTATTATTGTTAGAATGTGATTTACTTTATACCATGTAGCCATTTTTTACAACTATAACTATAGCATAGAATCATCTAATATCACCATCCTGAAGGATCTTGAATATAATGAGATAGACATTATTTTCCTTTTGCTAATGAAGAAATGGGATATTATGATTAAATGATTCATGCACATTTACATAGGATGCTATTGATAAACCAGAGAGATTCTTTATTCATATTCCCTTTGCCCAATGCTGCCATTTGAACTAACATGAAAGAAACTACCAAATGTATGCCTTTCACACTTAAATAATTATGAAAATTACGTTGTATTTCACTTGAGTCATCACTTAGTTCTTAACACATTTTAGGTCTTTACAAAAAAACTGTCATGATTTTTAAGCCTCCAAGTTCTTACTATTTAAAATGGTTTTGTTCCCTTTCTGCTATAGGTATTTTTTAAAATTTTTGAAGACCCCATTTCACCTTAAAAAGCGCATTCCTCTCTCCATGCCCATGTTTGAATCTGTTTAGTGGTGAAGAAGTTGTACCTTCTTCCTAAGGAGAGAAGAGACAAAAGCCCTGGGCAGCAGGATTTCCTTTCTGTGCTTTGGTCCCAGACAAGCATGAATAATGTTGGGCGACCTTTAGCTCCAGACTGTTGAGCCTATTGTATGGTGACTTCCTTTTCTTGTATGTTGCAAAGAGGAGTTCAGATGTCAAATCTTCAAATTGGAGCATCAGAAATTTACAATACAAAAAAATCCCAAAGATCTTTGGAGCAAGAGAATCAACATCGTTAATAGTACCATGCCTTTACTCAACACACTTGAAGAAAGGTAGATAAATAAGGCTATAGGGAAAAAAAAGCTGTAGTCACAGTAAAGATAATAATATATACAAACTCATGCTTATGAATACAGTTAGTCATTAATTTGGCTATCAATTCATTTAGTTGGTTTCTAACTTAGACCTTTTTAATGAGAACATTTGTATAATTCTCTTATTCAGGTGATAAAATCAGTTCAAGAAGCACCAACTCCGTGACTAGGAAAATGTTTCAGGATAAATACACTTAAAATGTTTCTCTGAGCTAAAGGTAATGCAGTGTGTGTGTGTGTGTGTGTGTATAAAACCCTCCAGCTAGTAACCCATTATGAGATTTTTGAAATATTGGAAGGCAAAATATATTATTTTTGTATTCCATTTCCCAACCATGCATACTCTACAATGACTTCATAGATGTCATGTCAAAGTCATAATTTTTTAACCATGTGGGAAGAGATATGGAAAATAATGAATATTGAAAAATGCCTTAAACTTCAGTGCTAGCAGGCTGATTTACAGCCAATTCCCAGCAAAACAAGTCTAAAGAGATTTATTTTAGAAATCAATCAGCTAAAGCATCTAATTCCTTCAGTTCATGGATAATATAATTCCTGAAATAAGAGCTCTAAAATATATGACCTTGTAAATCTTTGATTCTTTGAAATGTACTCATGATTATTCAGATTCTTCTTCATCATGAAACAATGATACTGTGATGTAGGAGGAAAAACAAGCTCTGTACCACTAGGAATGGCATTGCCACTGGAGAAATATCTTTTAATACTGAAGTTAACATATTCTTGCTTGTGTAAAAAAATACTGTAGCCATACCGAAGTTCAATTAGAAGGAAAAATCTAACAGCTAATTAAAGAGTTGTGTGTACTAGATTAAAGTCAGATTTAATATGTAAACAAGATTTTTGAATGTGTATTTGGCTAAGGATATGTGATCTAGTCACATATGCTGAGTGGTCTGGAACATAAGAAGGAGTAAGAGCCAGTTGAGATTTTTAAACTAAAAATTAGAGAATTTTAATGTCTGAAATTCATCTTTGTATGGTTTTACAATTGCATTACTACTTTCTAATAAAAGCATATATTTCCATTATTCTGTGAATTTTCAACCCTATCAACCAGGAAACTCAAATTTCAAAGTTCTCACACAGTCAAAATGTACCAACGTGGAATGTATAATCAAGGACTCAGCCCTAGAACATATTTAATTCTGTTCAAATAAAGTGTCTCCTCTCCTAAATGATCTTACATATCAAATCTCTGTATTAATCTTTATGTATTATTTCTAACTTTAAAAATATCAGTGTGCATTACTTTTGCAGAATTATTGAGTTGTATATCTGAAAATCAATAGTAGGTTTGGTGACATAATTATTCTCTCAAAAGCCAGGCATTCGTAAATGTGGAGCTATGTCTTTTTCTAGTGGTAAAGTTCAGGATTTGTTAATTGGTGCAATCAGAGAGTAATGGTTCCAAGGCTGCTGCAGCAGTATACTTACCGAAATTGAAGTACAAGCCAGGTCCATGGCGATAAGCACTCATTTACCCACAAAACTGAGAGATTATACTGCCGAATAATCAATTTGCATAGATATTTGTACATAGATGCGTCTCTGCTCCATCCATGCACGAAAAAGCAGAGCTATGTAGGATCTTACTTCTTCACTCTCCAAAGGACAAGTCACTAAACAAGAGAAGTTACAAAAAAAAATATAGAAGAGAGTCATAAAATACAGGAGTACTATCTTCAGCCCACATAAGCTTCTTATATGATTGTGCAATTACAAAAAGTATTTCAGTGATGTAGCACTGAATTAAAGACCTTTATTTGAAAGAAAAGAAATACACAGCCTTATAATGAAAAGGAAAAAAAATGATTTCAGAAGCCGGTGTTAATTTTCTGACTTCAAAGTTCACGTAAGAGTCTTGTAAATGACATGCTCTTAACATTCACATTCCATAGCTTTCAAATATTTTACATGCATAAAATGAGTATGGTGCGTTGATTCAGTCATCGCCTACAGCAGGACAGACATCCGTCATTTCATTTATTTTACTATCGATAACTGGGAGCCTCTGGTAAGCCTCCCCCTACCACAGAATTTATATTATTAAAGATTATGTAAGGAAACCATACTGTATTTACATATGTACAACTTGAGATGCACTAGGAAAAGCAAGCAATCAGGAGCTTCAATTTGGTGTCTTAAGAATCGCCCTGTATTCTTATTATCCTGCAATTGTGTTCAGAGCTTGAGAATTTAAAATGGAGGAAAAAAATCCTTATACTAACAATCACCATTTTTCCTGTAATCAAGTCCATACTTCTTTTCATATTCTTTTGGTGGATTGCTTTTCCCTGTTTATTTTTGTTGCTAAACAAGGTGAGAGTTTAGGTGACATTTTTCAATGATGACTTCTTTTGCAATAACAAAATCTTAAATGCAGTCTCTTTTCTCCTGCTATGTGCTATCAAATTCATCTTTGTATGGGAGGCACAAACTAAAATGAGTAAATTGCCCTTAGTAGGTAGTACTCTTTTCCTGGCACTAGGAAGTAAATTGTCAAAGAGTTACACAGGGTTTTAGCTGCATGATTCCCATTGACTTTAATGGGAGTTGCAAGGAAAACACCCCATGCAAAGCTTAGAAAAGTAGAGGTTAGTTTTCTTTATGGCCTCCACCGTATTTTGTACCCTCTAGCCTTGAACATTCTCTCCTCATATCTCTCCTTATTCCCCATCCCACCCCCATCTTTGTACCTTATCCCACAAAGAATATAAATTTCAGGCCCCGTCATTTAATCATTCCTGTATGTAACTAGTCTACACATTCCACCTCAACACCATTTCCATGGCGCCACAATTAAACATCTCACTCTCCAACCTCCCAACCCCAAGGCATTCACTACCTTCCTGTTTACATGGATAGATATAAAAAATGAATTTTCATGTCTTTATGAAATATTGTAACATTAGCTGGATATTTTTGAAACATATTTTAAACAATATCAGAGTTGCCTAAATTATATTATTTAATCTTTCTTAAATTTAAAATTTCTTAAATATTTCTTATATGATCAGTTTTCCCATTATTTGACTCTTAAGTTATTTAAGTTCCTGAAAGTTTGCATAGAGCACAAATGTGTAAGCTTCTGGGAAATACAGCCAGCATCGCAAGACAGTTATTACAGCCTCTTAAGCAGCAGTTAGCTAAAGTGCTTCATAGGACAACTAGCGAACAACATAATAGATACCATGATGTTAGCTGCTGGCAGAATGGGCACAAGATTCCATCATGTCTGAGGAATGAAGGACACCCTTGTCTGTGTGATGGAGACAGCAATACCACAATTGCCTGATGTCACTCTTATATAATGCATTATAACACACAGACACACACACACGTACACCCTATGGGATTGTTCTAATTCCCTAGCAAGTTTTGATTGTGGACTGAGCCAGACTAGGCTAGCTTTGAGCTGGATTTTTATGAGTGTTTGGTTCTGTATAGAATACACAAAAGGCCCAATCTTCGTGCCTACCACTTTTTTCATTACTGTGGCATTAATTACAAAGTAAGATGCCAAGTAATTGGCAAGGAGAACACTACTTGCTTATTTATCGAATACCTTTATCCTATGCTCCTGGCTTCTCTCCTTTACTGCACTTTTATAATAGATTCCCAGGGTAGCAATGTAAAGAGTAAAGGGTCTTTCCTTTGCGCATTTATCACTCAACTTACCTTGAATTCTTTGTCCTATTTTAAATCATACCAGTAAGAAGGAATTTGCCCTCAGCAACATACTAATCAACACACCATATACAAACACATGGAGTCTCAAACAAAGAAAAGAGTACGTTCTGCTATAAGCAAATGGTTTGCTACCAAAAATCTTCCCAGTTCATTCCTGTACCTATGGATTCATTATTTCTCTGAAACACTGAGAGCGTAAAATACCAGATGCATCAAGCAAACATCCTCAAACCTTCTCAACACTTAGAATAACTCAAAAAACACACAAGGACCTTTTTTGTTTTTTTGTTTTTTTCTCAATTGGTTGTCTTATTTGCTCCCGGTTATTACCAATTGCTACCGTTGCATCTCTATGTTGATCGTGACAAAAGATATGTTTTTCATAAAATAACACATTTGGACATAATAAGGAGAACCTTGGTTCCCATCTTCCCCGTTGCCGAATAGCACGTCTCGTGCTGTACAGGCGCAGTTGGCTGTCCAAGGACCCTGATGCCAAATTGCGGAGGATATTCTTGTCGCAGTGACAAATTGCTTGCTGGTGGGCTGTGCAGAGTGTTGTTCTGGCAGCATCAGAGTTGTCTACGTGTCTGTCACTTGGTTAGGCTGCCTCGATGCTAGGTGTTTCCACCGCACTCCCCACCCTCTCCCCTTCTCTTCTATGCATTTTTTAGACTTACCTTTGCTTCCCAGTGAGTGGGGGCTTTAACATTCACTTGTCAAAGAGCCTATGGAAAATGCCTCGAAAGCTCTCGGTACAGGTATCTGTAGGGTGAGAGAAGGATTTTTTCACAGTGCCATACTTGTTTTCCATACAAACCTACAGGCTGCCATTACAGCCACCCACATTCCGGTTGGCAAGGCACTTATGCAGTGAGCGCCTTAATGAATCCAGACAAAACTGCACAGCATTCCTGACACACAGGAAAATCATGCATTTTAATGATATTGCAGGGTAATTTCTTTCTTTAGTCTGTAAAATATTGATGGTCAATGTTACTTGATGACATTTCAGCAAGCAGATTATTCTGCTTCTAACCTGACACTATTTTAAAACAAAAGAGATTTCCTTTATAAATTCTTGATATAAGTATGTTTTTTTCCTTGAGGATCTACTGAAAGAGTAAAAAGCAGAAACATAAATGAGTAGAAAATATTCAGTAAACAGATTAACTGGTAAACATACTGCAGGCAATCCCAACAGTGTCAGTTGACTACCTATGAAGGTATATAATTTAATGCCTCCAGATAATTTGTGGGTAAAGTCTAGCCAGCTGACATGATGAGATAAACAATAAATAACACTCCTATTTCATTACTGAGTTTATAATTAGATGTACATGTAAAGGCATTTTAAAACTACAGGAAATAGAGTATTTTAAAATTGTTTTATAAAACTGAAAAGGATAAAGTAATGAATACAAAAGACATAAGAGACCTTTTTTATTCTATGGAATGACATAAAGCATATTCTGCAGCATTGGTGTATTATTTAAGACTCAGGGATGTATAAAGGAATCTAATGGGTTTTTTCACAAAAGATAATATACAATGGAATAATTCTTGGAGAGAGTGAACAGGCTTTTAACTTGAGGAAAAGAAAATGTTTGTTTTTGCTCCCCTCAAATATAAATGCATTTGTTGGTTTTATTGTTCAAACTGTAACCCTGAAGTAAGTAGACTATGAAGCTCTCCTCAATACTTTAATATAAAGACATTAAAGAAGACTTATTTTCAAAGCATTATTTGTAACTTTCTATTATATAGTTCACCTCAAAGATTTCACTTACTAATTAGAATAAATAACAGTAGAGCTCTAAGAAGTGGATCTTGGAGAGAGAGTAAAAGGTATTTTAACAGTTCAATTTTCAGGGCACAGAGGTAACATTTCCAGTCCAAGATGATGTTGGAATAAGTTTGCTTTCATTGTAACCTACTGATAGAACTCTAGTCGGCCTTCTGAACTGCCTGGGGATTTTCAAACTAAACTGATCAAATTATCTTTCCCTACACTTCTATGTTTTGTTTTATTCTCTAAGACCTGGCAGCACAAATTTCTAACTTTCATCACTTAGGAGCATCCAGTGCAAAGCTATTGATCCTAAAATTGCTAAGATTTTCTCAGAAGGCTGCTTGTTGGTTCTGCGCTGTTGTCACTGAAGTGGTTAAAGCCTTGTTTGTTTGTTTTGTTCTGAATGGCTCTTAATGGATTAAGCTTTAGGCTTTCACCAAAGCAGTAACTGATTGTTAAAGTAGCAAGGAATAAACTAACCACAGGGTGTGTGTGTGTGTGTGTGTGTGCGCACACACTGCCAGAGCAAAGTAAATTATGATCGTTAAAGTTCTAAAGCTAAACCAATATAAATATATATTAAACATTTCTTACTATGTGTCTTTATCAAGCATAGTGGCTGTAAAGTATCATGAATTATGTTAACCAATACCTACAATGGATTAAAACTATTTGATCAAAAATAATTGAATTAAGTTATGTAACAACCCACAACTATTGGGATAGACAATATTAATTATGGTAGTAGGTTCATATTTCACTACAAAATTGATATGTCACTATTTTGATGCTAGAACTTCTTTTCATACTTTCACCAATAATATCCAAAATGGTGATTCCAAGTTATACAAACCTTTGATGATATCACTGGGATATTAAGAGATATATATGCACTTGTCTTCATAATCTTATGCTATGGTTCTGGACTCATATAATTAGATTTTGGCTTAAGTGTGATATTAAGTAGAACATTAATGACTTGACAAGTAAAGAAACATCCATGTCTGTAGAAACAGATGGAAATGCATGAATTTATATGACTATTTAATACAGTGCCAGTTCCTCTATAAGAGAAGGACCTTATTCAAGGTCTCAATAGCAATGAACAGTGACTTTAAGGACTAAATGCTCAAATCAAAAAATGACATTCCACTGTACAACTCTCATAATGGGTATGACGGACAAAGTGCTTGTGATTGTGTTCAAGGCTACTCTCAAGTTCTCTAGGAATGTTATAAGGACCATTCTTGAGTATTCTCTACCAGTTGAGTAATAAGTAATGGATGGTAAGCACCTGTGGCAGAGAATAACTGTCACTGGATTTTCTAGAGGAGATACAGATTTTCCAAGGGCAAATCACAAAATCCAAAAAAAATGGGCTTTTAAAAAATGGTCTCTGCTTCAGCTTTAAACAACCCAAGATTCATTAGTCAAAGTCCACAGGGATGACAGTCCCTTGGCAAATTTTCAACATGGCTGTTCCAGAGAAATACAACACAGCATCTGGACCTCTCTGAATGTCATACTTGGATTATTACATTTTGAAAGTAAATCATGTTAGAATTAAGTTACTTTAAACATTGGAATTAAAAGCCTTCCATTATACCTCTAGATTCTTTTGGACATGGATATTGTATTTCATACTTGCACATGTAAGTGCAAATGAACAGTTTGTTTTACTTCATGAACATTAACTCAGTTCACTAAATCTCATATAAAAGAACAGCAGAAAGTTCTTCTCTATCTCATAAATATTGCACACAAAAGATTTGAAACCATGGAGGAACTTCTTAATTTCCATCTTATAATAAATGCAGTGAATTAAATTGAAAGGGGAGCTATATAAAAGAGAATGCATAAGCTTTAAAGGAAGGTACTTTTAGCATATGGAGAGAATGGTTGAGTCTACAATATCCCTGTGCAGTCTTTGTAATTTTAAAAATTCCATTCAAAGTGCTGATATTCTGATGACAGAACTGACTGCCACCATAACCCTAGAGCCTAGAATTAAGAGAATGTATTTCAATAAGGGAAATAAAATAGGAGGCAATTTTCCCTTTGCATGTAATATATTAAAATTAAGGTGGGGAAATTGTTATAAAACCCAAATGAATACTCTTAGAGAAGAACTAATTTGTTAATTGTGTGATACCCAAAAAGCCAAATATGGTTAATATTTATATAAGATGATGCACTTATAAAAAGGAAGGCCATTGCATCCTAATCCTTTCCTAAGGCCTTGGACCAAAATAAACAGCATGAGGAGTGGTTCTAACAGAGAGCTTTTGTCCTTGTCCTTCTTTCCTTTCTAAGACCTGGGATACCTTTAAGTGACCTACTGTACTCTTTTTCCCTGACACTCATCAAAAACAAAACAACACGCTCTATATGCAGAGGCTAAACTCTTCCTTTTATTCTCCTGTTTTTTCTGATTGTATTTTCCCATAAGCTCTCATTTCACTTTCCCTATATGCATTTCATCTTTCCTGCTCACACCATCCTGGCTCACATCCTCTTGCACTAACACCCCTGAAGTCTCTTCTCCTGTCATTCCTTTGTCATAGAGAGAGGAGGAGGAGCATTGAAGACAGACAAGGCCCAAGACACACCCCTAATTTTCTTCCCTGTTTACCCCACCACCTGCAAAAGAGAAGGAAACTTTCCAGAGTTTGAATGAGAAGCTTTGGCCTCTCCTATAGACTGGGATGCACAAGGCGGAAATAGTGTTTGTTAACCAGGCTGCACCATTAAAAAGATCACACACAACAGGGTAGCTTTAGAAACTGAGGAATTAAGGCCATGTTAGGGTAGCTAAATGGGAAGTTACTAAATCAGGTGAACTTTCATGACCCCCAGACATACAAAAGCCCAAGTTTATACAGAACCTTTTAAAGAATTGGATTATGAAGGGTTTTTATTTTGTTTGTTTTTTAATTTCATGAACATGAAAGAGTTCTTGGCACTCTGGCAATCAGAAAGCAGAAATATGTCTGCATTTTGGAAATAAAGTACAATGTCCAATCTTCCAGAACTGATGATCAAAGAATTGGTTTTAATAGTGCTTAGATTTTTAGATACTACATTAATAATGTTGAAACTCAATTTCAAAGTCTTACTCAAATTGGAAAGAGACACATATGCAAAGTGGAAAGAGACACATGACTGGAAGCAAATATAATTAAGATTAAAAACTAGAAATATAATACAAATCTAATATACTGATTTGTCCCTCTTTACACATTGCAGCATCTTCTTTAGAAGACCTTAACGAACAAAAATTTCTAAAATATATTTTATTTTGGACCATAGTAATAATTTACATTAGTAGGATCTAGTGGCTTGAAAAAATTCTATTTGCAATAAGAACCTTTTCTTCAATAATTTGGCCCATGAATTATGGGGAAGAAATTTTTAGGACATATTTGTTATTTATATGTTCACTGCTAGGCATTTAATTCTCAACATTTTGAATGAAAAGTTACCTCTATCCAAGAGATTCTAAGGACTTACCCTTTATATCTAAATATATTTTGAATATTTGATAAGCTAGAAATATATCAGTATTTCCAGCCATCAGTTGCAATATTAGTCCATGGCAATGTTCAATGTATGTTGTTTGTATGCCACTTATTAAAGCACTACACTCTATCATTATATTTAATTATTGTACTGATTTTAATAGGGACACATTTTATTGTATTAATCTGAGAGAGAGAGAAATTACAGAGATATCATTCAAGTGGAAATAGATATGATATATAGTTATGAAATATTGTTATAGATATGATATATATATGAATATAGTTGTATCTAATACAAATTTAGTAGAAGTCAAGGAGATTTTGGCACAGAATTATTTTCTGCACTAAATTTGAGTGTCTATAGGACTTATGTTCCTTTACCAGCTGCATATAATGGTTGTTATCTGTTTTAAAATAATTTTGAATCAAAGAAATCAGTGTTTCACAGTTGGACTTAACAACTTTTAGCATAAATGGATGATCAAAATATCTTCAATTTTCTTTAAGCAGCAGAAAATTGTCAAGTAATACATACAAATGTCCTGTGGCAGTACAGTCCTCTGGCTCCTAATTAAAGAAATCATCTCCTGTATATACATATACTTCGCTATGTCTGTAGCTCCTCTAGAGATACCTAGAGGCAATGCTCAGCCCCAGAGGTGCTCAATAACACAGATGCGGACTGACCCACTGATCTTAAAAGAGAAATCGTACCCAGCCTATGTTTCATTGCTACCATTTCCATCATTTTTTCCTTGAAGAGCTGACATTTTTAACTCTCATTTTGGGATACTCCAATTCACACAAAAGCATAACACGCAACACACACACAAATTCATTTAGCCTCTAATTTCCAAAATAAATGCTGAGTCTTCTCCCATTGTCGCCCACCCACTACATCCCACACACACACACACACACACACACACACAGATTGCCTACCCCACTTTTATTCAGGAGTGTGATGGAAAGAATAACATACATTAAAGTCAAACAAAAGTAGATATAACAGACCCTTAAAAGAAATCATTACCATAGATGGCAACAAGACTAGGACAACTGAACAATGGCAGTGATCAGAGAATTTCTTTTTCACACACACACAAACAGGAAGAGAAAGGGGGGGGGTTAACTGGGGTTTCAATATAAAGAAGTTAACAGAAAACCATATTCCAAGTACCTACCGAGCATCAGACACCAGACATAAGTTAATCATGATAAAGAATTGTACAAAGTGTGAGACAAGTGGATTTTTTCTTTTGTCTATGTCTGCTCTATGAAATGCCTTAATCCTTTCAATGTCGAGACATCTCCAAGGAAAGGATGTTAGGCATGCTGTACCATTTGACTTTGATAATGTACTTAGGAAAGAATGCCTGGCACATGGTAGAAACTTAAATATTTGTTGAATGAGTAAATGGTTATAAGTACTTTCCAAAGACAAAATAAATCATCTGCCACTTCTAATGTATTTGGAAAGACATCAATAAATGGCCATTGTAAGGAAGATTACAGATGCGAGTTAGGATAATCCAACTGTGTAGTAGCTTATTTATTCTACTGTAGAATTATTGCTCGGGGCCTGGGGTGGTGGGGGGCTTTTGCTATGATTACTTCTAGGCTGGCAGTCAGTGACTCTACTCAAGAGCTAGATCTTAAACCAAGCCCATGTCCTTTCTTCATGTCCCTGCCATTTAACTATCCAGTTGTTAACACATTTTAAAATCTGACAGGTTATTTCACTTCCAAAACGATACCAAGAGTCACACATGTCAGAACTCTACTTGATAAGTCGTATTTGTTTCAAATGTGGTGTATGAGCACTGAATCCTCACTCTTCAAATCCCGCAAAGTGTATCAATAATTATGCCAAATCCATCCAACAGTTGATTGAGGTGTTTTCAGTTTGATATATGTGTCAAAATGAGAACATTAACTTTATTCAGATCTTTGCCTGATATGTTGAATGGAGAAAAAAACCCTCCATTCAAACATCACAGATTCATCCCTAGCAGACCTTAGGAAGAGGTGTTTTTGATTCCACACACATTTCCTTTGTGGCTACAGAGGTGACTTTGCCACCTGGTGTCCTGTCCCTTCTATATCCAGTTGTATTCATTATATGTAAAAGTCCTAAGGATACAAATTTGTTTAATTCTCATGTGATATTTTACAAAGAAATGTCTTTTGTAACTCCAATTTGTATTCTGTTTTGAAAAGATCAATGCTTCTGTAACTATAAAGAAAATGTTAAAAGTATATCTACCAGGAGCGCTTCCCCAGGCTTCTCCTGATTTGACCTTGCACATTCTTACTCTGTCATGAGTGGCTCAACTCCAGTCAGGAAAAAAAAAATCAGTGATGGAAACTCTTTACTTGGGCATCCAAGTATTTATTTGTGAAGTTTTCAGTTTGCAGCTATATTTGTGCTGGAGCAAGCAGAAGTAACCAATGACGAAAAACACCCAAGCAATACAGTTTTATATTTAAAGTGGTATCATAAGGCACCAAGGTAGTAATCTGGGAAGATTCAAACTATGTATTTAGCCTAATGAATGTGAACATAAAGTAAGTATTTAAAAAAGAGAAGAATTTCTAAAAAAGTAGCATACTGACATTGGAATAGAGAGTCACCGTCTATATTGAATTTACTAAGGGTGAAATTTAAGGAAGGTTAGTCTCAATTTTATTTTATGTCCACGAAACTGCAGTAAAAAGGTTACCCATTAGATATAATAGATAAATTAATCTCTGATATGCATATATCTTTTCAATGCTGTTATTTGGCAACATAGCTAAGAATTATTTTGTTCTTATGTACCTTTCAGTGTCTAGAATTCTTTCTTTGTAAATCCTCTGGCCATGGATGACAATGGCCTGAGGTTAAAATCTAAAGTAAGTTTATTGTCATCTTTAACTTTGTGTCCTTGAGCTTTGACCCAAAGAGATATTAGGCATGTACTAGGGCAGCACAAAATAAAACAAACACTTGTCTTTGGAGCCCAAGCACTGACCTTAAAGATGTAAAGTGAATTGCTTGCTCCTGAGAATATTGCCATAGTCAGGTATGTGGAAATGAGCAGTAAGAACACGAAAGGGAAAGAGAGCAAACGAGCGAGAGAGAGAGGCACTTCAAAAACTTTGATTTGGCATAAGCATTTAGTGTATAGTTCACATATTTTAAATTTTATTTTTTATTTTCATCAAGATCAGATTTAAGAACTGTAAACAGAAGAGTCAGGAATCTGACATTCTATGAACTGCTATGAAATTTGGTTACATACATCACTACAACCCTCTGATGCTGGGGTTGGGGTAGGGGGAGCATGCGGGGACAATTATAGTTCATTATATGCTTCTCAAGTTGTTTATTCCTTATGATGCACCAGGATAGTTTAAGGAGTTGCTTCTGCCAAGAGCTTCCCCCCACAACCACTAGCAAATAATTTCACAACAGAGTAAAAACACATGGACTTTATATAAAGTAAAAATAGAAGTGATATAAGGGTTGTATTTTTATAGCTGTATTTGAGTACATTTCAAATGAATGTTTGTTAAACAGGGGGAAAAATCAGACTGGCATTGTCGTGGTTCTAAGCGAATTAGGTGAGGCAGGAACAGGAAGAATCTGAGTAGCTTGCATTTAATTAGCACTTACTGGTACAAAATAAATTAGACAGATTTGTCTTGTTTTATGAGCAAGATCCTGTTTTTCTATTTCATTTTCTTTGTGCTTTTGGTAAGGACGGATCTGGCGCTTTGGATACTAAATAGGCAACTAATTCAATTGGTGCTTTCTCCAAGGGTCTGCTTGCAAACCGGTGCCAGACTCACTGGTCCTTTGTGTACTGCCCGCCCTGCATGTGTCTGGGCTCCCCTGGCCAGTCCGTTTTTTTGTCTCTGATGGTTAATAAGCTTTGAGCCTAGTAGTCAAATGTGGTGGGAACGGGGACAAGACGAGGGTCCTTAGTGAAGGTGTTTGTTGTTAAATAGAACAATTCAGCTGTCTCTTTAGAAAACTTGACAAAAGGAAATGCTCCCTGCTGAAAATTTTCTTAGCCTGTTGCACAAAAGATGAAGTTTGTTTAAGAAATTGCTGCTAAAGAAAGCGTCAACCCATTAAGGTAATTATATGGAACCTGTGCCGTATAACAGCTTAATTGATGTTAATGTTTGTCTAATTGGTGATTGGGAGAGTGCAAAGGACTAAAGGTCTTCCGAGCACTTTCAGTCGCGGCTCTGAAAGGGGCTCTTCTGGTTTTCACAGTTATAACAATGCCTGCGCGTCTTTCTCAGATTACGCCTTGTTTTCAGCCCCTTGCAGCATTCTGCTCCACTACTTAAAGCGTAAAATAAGGGTGAAGAGCCATTGTCTAATGCAGCCTTTTTCAAAGAGTGTTTCTGACAGGGATTGTTCCAGGAATCAGGCAGGAGAGAAGGGAGTGTGAGAGGTGAAAGCCACTATCACCCACTTGTGTCACCTCCCCAATGAGCAGCAAGAGCCGCCTAATTGCTGCATCTGTTTTTTTTTTTTTTTTCTCCAAGCCTCCATTCTCTTAAACAAGATCCTTACACCGATGCCACATGTTCTTGTGGAATCTATCAAACAAAACAAAACAAAAAAAAAAACCTCAACCTTGCTGACATTTTAAAAAATTGGCATAAAAAGGACTGTTAGGAAAACATATATAACAATTAACTGCATGCACAAAAATCTATAAACTTTTGTCTTTTCTGAGATTTCACACACTGGGCATATTTACAAATATAATTAAATAAAACAATACATGTCACTTTCTGGACACATATATGTGACTTTTGTGTTAATGATATAGCATGATTAGCACCTGGATACTTACATATACAGGCACAAATCTATAGATTGTGAAATCTTGCATACATTTCCACATGAGAAAGGTAGTTAATTGTGTCATCCATTTTTATGGTTTAAAAAAAGCCACAGTAAACATATTGATCCAGGTTATAAAACTCAAATGCTTAAATATTTTGTATGCTTAGATAAACTGATTGAAGAGTCAACACTTGTCTTAATTAAAAAAAATTCTCTGCTTACACACTTATTCACACACACACACACACACACACAATGCATTTAACGCCCTCCATTCCTACAAAGTTATAGTTCTCAGGCTTTTCAAATTTTATGTTTCACATTCCCATATTTAACAGATTGATATTTTCCTGTTTGTTCTCTTTAAGATTTCTTTTCTATATACAGTGTGTATTCATGTGCTATCCTAATGAGGAAATGACGAGTTTTTATCAACCTTATTAAACATACACCCAGAAGATATCCATTTTAATAAGGGGCCAATTACTAAGTGTGTCTTCAGTTAGAAAGAACTTAGCTTTTACCTTGTTCTTTGGCTCTCCATGTCTCTAATTAATTGAATCTTGAAATCGTTGGACTTTCAGCTTAAGAGAAGACTGAAGAAGGGAACTTAACAACACTGCCTATTCCTTTATGTCTAGAACGGGCTAAAAAAAAAAAAACACCTGTAATGCTAAAAGACTCAGGCTTTTGTCTGTTTCTAATATTACTTTTCTGCCTAATTGCCATCACTGCCACGTACATTAGGCCCTTTTTCAGCAGGGTTAAAACAGGGCCAGTGATGAATGGAAAACTGATTGTACTGCTGTCAAACTTGAATGTGAGGCTTATTCTAGAGATAGAAGTATGAGGAAAAGGACAGAGAATTGCACTTCATTAAAGCTCTACCAAGCTGATTGGAGTGGAGGAGGTAATTGAGATTTAAAGTGGCATTCCCATCACACTGTCCCTTTTTCAACTTAACAACTGTCATTCAAGCCACATAGGGCAACAATTGGCCAGATTTCCCAGCTCTTCTGAGTAATAAAACAGACACTCACCTTCTGGCTATTCGTTTTACTTACTTTGTTCTAATTTCCAATTCATGTGTCATTAGTGAACGAAGATTGACAAGAAATAGCTTTGACCTCACAGATTTGACCTTCAACCCCAACGACCCAACTCTAGTCTGAGCATAGGTTGGAATATGCTAAGAAACACCTTTCCTTTGCACAAGAATGAATGGCAGTTTTTTCATCATTGTACCACCCCCTGCTTGCCACTACATTTAGACTATGAGACGTGTCAACTGCCTGTCACAATTACAATAGACACAGCAAACCAGAATTTTCCCCAAATCCAAGGGGAACTTCCTGAACAAAGAGGAAATTTTATTGCACAGATTTTGGAGACCTCCAATGTGTAGAGCCATAATGAATGCATCCCACAGACAAATAGGTAGTTGTTAATTATCCCAGCAATTTCTTTTTTTAATGTGCTAACAACACAGCACACTAAGCCTTCATATCCTACACTGTTACCTGATGATCTCATCACATTTGAAAAGATGGTAGTCTGGGAAAAAAAGCATTATTATAGCAAATATGCATGACAATAAGCTACATGATTATAATCCTTTATTTTCCTGATTTAATAAAAAGAAAGTGTGATATTTTGGAAACAGATGGGTGAGCTACACCTTTACTGAACCAACTGAAAGAGTTTACCTATAGTATCACTTTAAGATAAACATAATCTTTGTATTGTCTTGTCTAGTTATCCTGAAACTTATATATACTAATTTTGTGTCATCAAAACCTGCTATGGATTTTTTAAAAAGTGCTGAAGGGTAAGACCTATGACCTGAATAGGAACCCTCATGAATTTAAAAGTAGTTTACGCCTTGTACAGAGTTTTGACTGGCAATCGGATCTTGGATATTTATTATGGCAAGAAAATTTATCATGATCCCATATTAAATAAGAAACATTTGGATTATTCTAGTGTTTCATCCAATCAGAAAACCAGCATAGGGAAATATACCACATTATTATGTCAAGTGTTAAAAAGCTTGACTCAATTTCCTTCATGATAAAGCATTCTGAAAACATTGCTGGGTTACTGCTTCATTTTGCCAGCAATATTCACTCTTCTACAGTTCTTTTTCTAATCATGGGTATATGACTATACTCATTTCACTTAGCAGATGTTACAGTCATTTGGTTTTCCCTTGTAATATTCTCCTTTTATAACATGAATTTGCATAACTCATTGTGCTTCACTGTGTTTTCTGAATTTCTTGTATTGCTTAAAAGGAGTATACAATATATTTTCTTCAAGAGGAAGCATTCACTCTCATGAGCAACCACAATTGTTGCCACATCATCTGTGAGACTCCCCAAGCTACAACCTTCAGAACATTTAAATGAAACTCAAATAATTTATATCTTTTGAAGAAAGTGATTAGCATATAAATATAAATGCTTTCAGAACAGGACACATTTCCAAGGTATGACATAGTATGAGTTTACTAATAATTACAAAAGCTCAGGGAGTCTATTATGAATAAACATTCTTTATTAGGTCGGTGTCACAATTATGTTCAAAGCATGCTTTCAGATTAGTGACAATATTTTTGCCATGGCTTTAGCCTGATGCATGCACCCTCACCCTTACAGTAGAGATCTTTGAGCCGGATAGTGAAGAGAGATCTTTGTATTTGGAATTTTGCTTTCCTGTGAGTAAATTTTTATGTCCTTATGGGTCAGAGGAGGTCCAGACCTAGGATTTTTGTCTCAACAGCACACTAGTAGTTATCAGAAGAAATAAGTTTTCAACTGTTGGTAGCTTCTGTAGAGATGTCTTTTATCTTACACCTGTGACAATTACCTTGTGTTAGTGAAGCTAACAAGAGTCAAGCCACAGGTCAAGGGTCAGGGCACTGTCAAGAGGAAGTTATTCTTCAGTCCACTAAATCTCTTCTCATTTTCATCTAAAGTGATATCCACCTGTCAGTAAGAGAATGGAGGCCATTGTCTTGTTCTAAGTGCTGCACTTTATACCTCAAAGAGAGCACATTTTATTACTTTTCTCATAATTACCATTTTCTATCTTTAAAATTCCACCTTCAAAACAAATACACTGAACTGGTAAACATTTCAAAGAGCTAAGATTGTTATACCAAAATAAAAACAAGCAGTGATACTAAAAACATGTTTCAGGCATTGGTGATTGCTTGATTCATTTAATAGTCATATGTTATGAATTGAGTCAGAAAAATAATGAACAAGATGAATAACAAAATGTGGGTAGCACTGGGGAAATAATGAATGGTAGAGCACCCAGAGAACAGTACGTGCTGAGTGTGTGTCTGCATCTGGGCGGGTTCATCCAGCTTTTCTGTACTAGTACAACATCCTACTACCAGGAATGTTTCTAGGGTTCAATAGAGCAACTTCTGAGAAATATTTCCATAATGGACTTCAATTGAGTTAAGCAGACACAATTGGGTCTTCTGGTGTTACATCTGGGTATAATGAACTTGGGTTTCAGAATGTGGCTCAGTGAAAAGTTCAGTTATCCTGGTATAGGATTGTACGCAAACTGCAATCCCATTGTTGGAAGGAGCATCTTGTCTCAGAAAAGTCTTTCTTTAAAAACAAAAAAATTAAAATAAAGATCTCAAAATTAAAAGAGCAGGTCAAAATAGAGCTAAGTAAAGTCATGTCAGCTTTTTCTCTCATTGCAAGAAGTCTAAATCACAAAGAAACATCATGTTCTCCTTTTCCTCTACAAAGGTATAAAGTAAATCTCTAGCATCTGCATATGCCTTTTCTGGCAACTCCGATAATTTGGTGTGGTGAGAAGTTTTAGAATGGAACTCAGGGAAGGGACCAAACATCTTAACTTCAGGTTTGCCTAGCCTGTTAAATAGCATGTGTCTCAGTTTCCTTAAAAATATAATGGGAATGAGAGCTCGTTATTCTCAATTCTGTATTTTAAAGGCTACACTTCATCTTTTCCCACACTCTTCTGTGCCCACTAAAGACAACTTTATGTTAGTTCCTAATAAAAATGCATATCATCCTCACAGCCTTGCTTTTTATGAGGATAGTGTGGTGTCTTCATTTATTACTCAAGTACTTATTACTTTCTTACTAGGAAAGAATGATTTTTTTAAAGATTTATTTATTTATTTGAAAGTCAGAGTTACACAAAGAGAGAAGGAGAGGCAGAGAGAGAGAGAGAGGTCTTCCATCTGATGGTTCACTCCCCAGATGGCCACAACAGCCAGAGCTGCGCTGATCTGAAGCCAGGAGCCAGGAGCTTCTTCCAGGTCTCGATGCAGGTGCAGGGTCCCAAGGACTTGGGCCATCCTCCACTGCTTTCCCAGGCCATAGCAGAGAGCTGGATCAGAAGAGGAGCAGCACAGACTAGAACTGGAGCCCACATGGGATGCCGGTGCTTCAAGCTAGGGCTTTACCCCTCTGCACCACAGCGCCAGTGCCTCCTATTCTTCTTACCTTTCTTTATCTTCTGTTTGGTTTGAAGATGAGAAATTATTTGAGTGAACAATGGAAGCATAGATTTGGACTTCTGCATTCACTACCATTCAATATTTAAATCAATTTACTCCATCAACTTACTGGAGTTCCTTCTAAATTTCTACAAGTTTTTTAAGATTTCATAAGTTCTTTTAGCATCTTTCTCTGATCATCTGTAATTAAACCTGAATTTAGCCAAGCATGAATGTCACAAAAGTAGAAACAGGATAACTTTAGCTTGAATATTCTTAAAGAGTTACTTTAAGACTCAAAAAGAGGAAAAAAATTTCTGAAAGGGAGCAGTCAGGTGTCATGTCATCTCTCAACTCAATTTGATTTCTCTAAGTTTGTTGATTTGACTACTCCAGATCTTTCTGTTAAGAGCCCTAGTTTCAAAAAATCATTTACTTCATTATCGCTTCAAAATCTGCACCTTTATAATTATTTTATTTTATTTTATTTTATTTTATTTTATTTTATTTGATAGGCAGAGTTAGACAGTGAGAGAGAGAGAGACAGAGAGAAAGGTCTTCCTTCCATTGGTTCACCCCCCAAATGGCTGCTATGGCCGGCACTGCACCAATCCGAAGCCAGGAGCCAGGTGCTTCCTCCTAGTCTCCCATTCAGGTACAGGGCCCAAGCACTTGGGCCATCCTCCACAGCCCTCCCAGGCCACAGCAGAGAGCTGTCCTGGAAGAGGAGCAACCGGGACAGAATCTGGTGCCCCAACAGGGACTAGAACCCGGGGTGCTGGCGCCACAGGCAGAGGATTAGCCTAGTAAGCCACGGTGCCAGCCTATAATTATTTTTAAATATTTTAATTATAAATTATTAATTATTTTAGATACATGTGCTATTCATATGCAGTTGTCAGAAGTAATAAGAAATATACAGGAATCCCTTTCCCTAGTGTTCCTGAACAGTAACATTTTGCAAAACTACAGTACTAGGATGTTGACATTGATATATTGATGTCAAGTTACAGAATATTTCTATCACTACCAGGAACCCTCATACTGCCTGCTATAATCACACCCACTTCCTCCCACATCTATCCTCTCCAGTGATCTGTCATCCAGTAATCTGTTCTCTATTTCTGTAATTGTATCATTTCAATAATGTTACATAAATGGGATCATAAGGTTTGTAACTGTTTTTGATATTTTTGTTCTAGCATAATTCTCTGGAGATTCGTTCAGGTTGTGACATGTTATTAATAATTCCTTTCTTTTTATTGCTGAGCAATATCCCGTGGTAGGGAAGTTCCACAGGTTGTTTAATCAATCAGTATTTGAAGAATGTCTGGGTTGCTTCCAGTTTGGGAAGATTATAAATACGACTTCCCTGAACATTTATGCACAGGTGTTTGTTTGAACATAAGCTTTCATTTCTGTGAGATAAATACCCAGGAGTGCAATTGGTAGATAATACGGTAGCTGCATGTTTGATTCTTTAACTGCCAAACTGTTTTTCTAGGATGGCTGCTCCATTTTATATTCCCACCAGACCGCAAGAATGATCCCCTGCCCCTGCATCATAGTTAGCACTGGGGCTTGTCACTTTTGTAATTTAGTCTTTCTGATAGCCACTTAGTAATATCTTCGAATTTTCTTTTAGATAATGAATTTTATTTCTTACGTAAGTTTTAGGTTTGGAGGAAAAATAAGCAGAAAGTACCAAGTTAGCATATACCCTCTGTCCCCACACTTGCACAGCTTCCTCCACTATTGATATCCTGGACCACAGCAGAACATTTGTTCCAAACCACAAACTACCTTACTCATCATTGTCACTCAGCGTCCATGCTTTACATTAGGATTCCCTCTAAGTGTTGTAAGGTGTATGGGTTTTGACAAATGCATATAATGACACATATTTGACGCTGTAAAGTACCACTATGCAGAGCAGAAATCATCTAGGCTCTGCTGATTCACATCTCCCTCTCCCAAGCCCCTGACAACCACTGATCTTTCTACTGATTCCATACTTTGGCCTTTCCAGAATGTCTTATGCTCAGAATCATACCGTATGTAACCCTTTCAAATCAACTTGCTTCATGTAGGAGTAAGCATCTACATTTCCTCCATGTCTTCTCATAGCTTGATAGCTCACTTATTTTTAGGGCTTAGTAATATTCCATGATATGGATATAACACAGTTTATTTATTCAATGATGGAAAGACATTTGAGTTGCTTCCGATTTTGTGCAACTATGAAAAAATACAAATATTTGTGTTTTTGTGTGGACATACGGTTTCATTTAGTTGGATAAATACAAAGGAGCACAACTGCTAGTTCATATGGAAAGAGTAGGTTTAATTTTATAAGAAAGTGCCAGTCTTCCAAATTGGCTACCTTTGCATTCCTATGAATGATAGTGCTTGTTAAATTTTGCATAGCATTAGGTATTGCCAGTATTTTGGATTTTGAGTGTTTAAATAAGTAGGTAGTGTTAACTCACTGTTTTAATTTGCGATGCCTAAATGATATGTTATATTGAACATCTTTTCCTCATATTCTCATTTGCCATATGTATGTCTTCCTTGGTGATAATTTGTACAAGTTTTTGCTGATTTTTAATAAAGTTGTTTGTTTTCTGATTGTTGAGTTTTAAGTGTTCTTTATATATTTTGGACAGCAATGCTTTATCAGATGTATATGTTGCAAGTTTTTTATAGCCTGTGGACTGCCTTCTTATTCTTGTGTGACTATGGCTTTAATTTGTAGTTTCCTAGTGATTAAAGAAAATTTCTTCGTATCTTTATTTAGCATGTTCATGCCTTCTACAGTGACTGGCCTTTTCCTGTCTTCTGACTATTTTCTCACTGGATTTTTTGTTTTGATTAATGTTGAATTTTAACAGTTCTTTATTTATGCTGGAAGATAAAAGAATATGTGGTTTCCAAATACTTTCTCATAACCTTTATCTTGTCCTTGCATCTTCTTCACAGGGTCTTTTACAGTTGAAATATCTAAACGAATGTATCAATTTTTAGGTTACATATTTTTATTTAGGTGTTAAGCATAAAAATTACATGCTTAAACATAAATGCTAAAGAATTTCTCCTATGTTTTATTTTTCAACATTTTGGTTGGGGTTGGAACCACAATTCTGGTCTTTTGGCTCAAGTAAGTAGTTATTGTCTATGGTTTTCAATCTTCTAGATTGTCCCATTTATTGAGAAAGTGTAGACTTTATTGTGGCTTTTTTTGTCTGGACCCACTGGCTTTTCCAGGTTACTGACTTCTTCAGCACAAAGTATGGAACATAAGAAGTGAAAAAAAAAATGAAAGAATAAAGAACTCACTCTGAGCCCTGAGGTCACAAGATTGTATGCCTCCTCCTCATGTGTCATAGTTTTCTTATGTTTATCCTATGTATAATGACCAGGGCTTTTACTATTACTCAGGGAAACATCTGCCAATTCTATCTTCTGAAAAGTAGAAGTCAATTTTTATTATTTTTATAATTTGTAATGATTTTTAGTAACAAAATATAATATATTCTGTTGGTGATGGTACACAGTGCATAATACAAATTTCTTCTCAAAAGAATTTAAAATTTAGACCAATATGTGTTGGAAGTAATTAGATAAGAAAGACAAACACATGTTGATAAAATTCTCTTTTTTAAGATTTATTTGAAAGTCAGAGAATTATACAGAAAGAAGAAGAGGCAGAGAGACAGAGACAGAGAGATAGACATAGAGAGATAGAGAGAGGTCTTCCATCTGCTGTTTTGCTACCCGAAGCCAGGAGCCACGAGCTTCTTCCAGGTCTCCCATGCAGGTACAGGGGCTCAAAGACTTGGGCCATCTTTTACTGTTTTCCCAGGCCACAGAAGAGAGCTGGATCAGAAGTGGAGCAGCGGCCGGCTAATCCTCCACCTAGCGGTGCCGGCCACCGGGTTCTAGTCCCGGTCGGGGCGCCAGATTCTGTCCCGGTTGCCCCTCTTCCAGGCCAGCTCTCTGCTGTGGCCAGGGAGTGCAGTGGAGGATGGCCCAAGTGCTTGGGCCCTGCACCCCATGGGAGACCAGGAGAAGTACCTGGCTCCTGCCATCGGATCAGCGCGGTACGCCGGCCGCAGCGCGCCAGCCGCGGCGGCCATTGGAGGGTGAACCAATGGAAAAGGAAGACCTCTCTCTCTCTCTCTCTCTCTCTCTCTCTCTCACTGTCACTCTGCCTGTCAAAAAATAAAAAAAAAGAAGTGGAGCAGCCAGGACACGAACAAGCACACTCATAGGATTCTGGCATTGCAGGCGGCAACTTTACCAGCTACACCACAGTGCCACCCCCAATAATGCGTAATTCTTGGAGCAGGCATCTGGTGCAGCAGTTACGTCAGCACCTGGATGCTCACATCCCATATCAGAGTTCCTGAGGTCAGGTCCTTGCTCCTCTGCTTCCAATCCATCTTCCTGCCCATACGGAGCCCGGGAGGTGGTAGATTCCACTCACCCATGTGGGAGACCTGGATTGAATACCAGGTTGCATGCATTTGGGAGGTGAAACAGCAGATGGATGATCTCTGTCTTCCTGTCCCTCTGCTTTTAAAATAAAATGAAAAAAAAATGTATTAGCCTCTGCTTTTAAAATAAAATGAAAAAAAAAAATAAAAAGAATGTATTAGTCTTTGGTTGGACCACACATGTTGTGTGTGTGTGTGTGTGTGTGCACTCACCTGTTTATAGTAGAAGCTTATGGCTTGCCTTTATACATTTTGCTTATTTTTTTTTCTGAGCTTGAAAAATCTAACATATTTTTCTGATCCTCACTTAATTTAAAAGTTATATTTAATTATATTATATATCTATTTGCTTTTATATTTCAATTATTTGTAGATTGGGTAGTTAACTTGAAAATATAAAATGTTTCTAAGTTAATTATATACATATCACAATTACCTTAAGCACAAATATAATTAATCATACAGTATATTTTGTATATACGTTTATAATTAGGAGTGTAGTTACCCACATTAATTATGTACACATATTTACTTAGCTGTTAATTTAGACATTTCTATAATTATAAAAAGTTATAAGATGTACTTGTACACTAAAAGTATTATTTAGTTCTCTGAATTGATCAGCTTTATTTTTTTTCTTCTAATCCAAAAGAATTCCTTTAAGCACTGTAAACCATACATTACTAGACTCCGTGGGGCCTGACAAATATTAGGCATCATCTTGGAACAGCTGTACAAAATAAAGGACAAATTATTCACAGTTTACACAGTCCGTCAGGGAAAGGAAGCACAATGCCTGATGAGCTGTGTTAGGTTTTGGAGGCATCGTCACGCCCATCTCTGAATGCTCTTCTGGCCAACATATTGGTAGCATAAAAAGCTGCTATTTTGCTGGGGGCCCAAGATAAGGGCTCAGGCAGGTCTAAGTTACCATAAAAGCAGCCTCGCCAGTTGACCTATATGTTCTGGTAAATTCCTTGTACTTGTTGCATTGTTAGTGGGAAGTGTCATGTTTAGATGGTATGGCAAAAGCCCCACTGGGCAGATCACAACATGACATCAAGGACTCTCACACAAGGGCACTCCTTTTGCACAGATCAGTTATGCACCCAGTAGAGAAGACGCTAGGCAGACTGAACTTGACAGAACTCAGTCTGGCCTATAAACAGTGTTCATTACGGGTGAGAGTGCCTTGTACTCTTTTCTTTCACCACTAGTATGATACACAGATACATTTTGGAAAGTAGTTTCAAATATACTAGGTTGAATCATATAAAAATTGTATATTTTATGGATAAAAATGACATCAGCAATTTCATATGCTTCAACCTAACAGAAAATGAATAACTGGCATTTATTCAGTGCCTAATAATATAGGCCCAAACAGAATTCCTCCCTCCCTTCCTTCCTCCTTTCTCCCTCCCTGCTTCCCAGTCTTTCCTCCTTCTTCATTTATAATGTACTTTCCTGTATTATTTGACATCATCATTCCTTCTTAAATGATCAGATGTGTTCGGATTTTCGTAGCATGTCTCTGTTATTTTTGATTATGGTTCTTGGTTTTTGTTTTTGCTTATGGTTCTTGATTTTGATAAAATAAAATTGCATGGAAAACACAGCTGGTCTCAGCTGCAAATGACCAGCTTACAGTTAGTATAAAGCCTGCTCTTAAGATACCTTCAAAATACAAGAGGTACACATCAGTGGCTGCAATGTTAGATACTGGCAGGCAATGAAATAAAATGCTTAGACGTTAGGGAATAAAGGTTTCCCAGGATAGAATATAATTTGTATTAAACTGAAAGCATTAATGTTTAGTTTGAAGCATGCCTGACCTTTGGTCTCTTCACTCTTTTAATCAGTAAGGTACTCAAAAGACAAAAATAACACCATATGATGCCTCGAATTATCACTGAGTAAACTTTTGTACCACTAAAAATGCACATCAGGTGCTGGGACAGAACTGCGGGGGGGAAAAACTGCCCTTGTCATCTGGTAAGTTTCCACAGCATGTATGCCACCCAGAGTTAAAAAACACTTCTCTTCAAGAGAGCAGGCACATTTAAGTAGAGAGGGAAGAATCTGCAATAACACTAGCCAATGACTTCTAATTTCACATATTTGGCAACATTATTAATTTAGAGAGGCTAATTTATCGCCCCTTATTTACTATAGTAATTGTAGAAATAACATCAACTAGTAGCAAAAAGTTTCAAAAATGTGCTTAAAGGAATTGATCAGAGATGTAAATTTTTGATTTCCTTGCTGTTACCTGAGAGTTCAGAAGGTAGAATTATATAAGAATGAAGAAAGGAACATCAAAGAGCAGCCAGTCTAACTCCTTGTATTTTATCAGTGAGATGACTACGATCCAGAGAGGATGGCTTTCTGATGCCAAAGTTGGAACTTAGATGAGAGATCAAGTATCCTAAATGTCTGTAGCCTTATATCGTTACACAGCAGGATACAATATAAACAACATTCTGCTGTTGGTAGTGGGGATCACCTCGAAATAAACTGGTCAATTGAATTATCGTGTATCATATCTGCAACGTATAAAACAACATGTACTCTACATACTTATTAAATGTACATGGTAATTATTCCTCGAGGGCAATCTGAGAACTGTTTTGTGATGAAATATTTCTCATAATAAGCGGACTGCTTTGAGTATTCTTTTGTTTAAAGCAAATATGAAACTGATTTCAAAGTGGAGCATGAATTCAAACTCAAGGTGGGATCAGGGATGAAAGAAGAGAGATATTAGAACAATGAGCTTGGAAGATATGATTATTTTTGACATGTTTTGCATTCTTTCAACTAGGAGTCACTTGATAAAAATGACCTAAAAAGTTTTTTTTTTTTTTCCTGGTGCTAGCTCCTCAGCTCCCAACCATGTCATTGTAACTAACAGAAATGAAGCCTATTTGTACTTTTATCCCTTCCACATCAGCGTCGATTCCTTTTTATATACTTGCTTTTATCTAGGTGTCAGATTCTCTCTAAATGATAGATTGTAATCTCAGCTATACAAAAAAAATGAAACTTACAAAATGGCTGGATTTGATTTTCAGAGATGTGGGCCAGTCAGGTGGCAGCTGCACCGAGATGAGCCTCCACTGAGCTTTAGCATTTTGCATGTTTTACATTAGCCCTTGGACCCATGCATGCAAAACCATTTTGTTAGGAATTTCTTTTTTATATTTTATAAAAGTATTTACAACATCCTCCCTCCTTAAATCTCTGAAGATAATGCAAAAACCTCTGGCATTTGTTAATCAGAATATGAATTATATTCTCAAATACAGTCTCTCTTGATCACTCTAAGGACATGTCAGTCAGTCATGTATTCAATGATTTTTATATAGTAAGAACTTACTAATGCTATACACATGTATTGGAAATATTCAGCAATGTGAATGAGGAATGAATAAAACTTTTATGATATCTAAAGGATAATAGAGGTGAGGAAGTCAACACACAATTATAACATAGAATGACAGATCTTATGATGACAGCTTACAGAGAATAAAATTGTGGCTTCCATAAGGCACGGTCTGTGTCAGTATGTTTTGGTTTTATTAAAAAAGCCAATTGGCTGCTTGCAGCTGAAGTTCTTGCATAAAAAGATGACTCTGTGATCCTCAAGCAATATACCAAACAGGCTTCACGCTTTCAACTTCTTTTTGACAGTGTATAGAATAGGCTTTTTAAACATTTGAGTTGAGAAGGAAAATTCAGGACATAGTAATTTTTTTTTTTTTTTCAGCTGGCTGGACAGTTTTATTTTCCCATTAACAGTGATATCAAATGATTGAGTTTTTCCAGGTCTTCACAAGCATCGGTGATTTTATTAGGCTTTTATTTTAGTCATTTTGCTGTGGTGATATGTCATTGTGCTTTCTTTTTTTTTTTTATTTTTTTTTTTATTTTTTTTTTAATTTATTTAATGAGCATAAATTTCCAAAGTACAGCTTATGGACCACAATAGCCTCCCCCCCCCCCCGCCCGTGTCTTCCCTCCCATCCACAATGCTCCCCTCTCCCACTCCCTCTTCCCTTCCCTTTCACATCACAATTAATTTTCAATTATCTTTATATACAGAAGATCAATTTAGCGTATGTTAAGTAAAGATTACCACATTTTGCTCCCACACAGAAACATAAAGTGTAAAATACTATTTGAGTACTAGTTATAGCATTAATTAAACACCTAAGAGTAATTGTGTATTAATTACATAGCTCAACCAATAGTTTTAAGTAGAATATAAAATGCATCTTTTGCATTGTTGTGGCTTCCCCCCGACCTCCCTCCCTCCCATGGCCCTCCCCTCACCCACTTCCTCTCCCCTCTCCCCCCTTCATCACGTTTCATTTTCGGTTACCTTCATATACCGAAGATCAATTTAGTCTATACTAAGCAGGGATTTCAACAGGTTGCACTCACACAACCGAACCAGGTATAGGGTATTGTTCGACTAGTAGTGTTGTTTTTGAGTTTCATAGATAAACATATTAAGGACAGAGATCCTGCGAGGGGAGCATGAACCCAGTGACTCCGTTGTTGATTTAACAATTGGCACTCTTATTTATGACGTCAGCAATCACCCGAGACTCTTGCTATGAGCTGTCTAGGCTATGGAGGCCCCTTGAGTTCACCAACTCTGTATTAGGACATAGTAATTTTTGAAATTATTTCTCATCCTCTCATACTAGGGAAGTTCTAGTAGTAGCAATGATGTAAGGTCTCCATATTTGAGCATGTAAGTCACAGGTGATTGTTCTTATCTTGGGAATGTCTCATGGAATACAATGAGTATCAGTTATTGAGATGTGTTTCAGACTCTGTTAACTCACTGGGCCTTGCCACATCTCTAGTAAACATGAAAATTCAATCCAGAGAAGGTAAATACAATCTCTTTAAGGAGTTACTCCTTATTCCCAAATCCAGGAATTTAAACTTTGTATCCAGACATACACACACCTGCTCTTAACTGTCAGCCTAGATGCTGAGAGAACATTGGAAAATGCAATAGGTTTCTAGACTACCTATAAAACTTGGATTTTAATTATCTGAAATCATATAACCCCAAATTGATGTTATTTAACCAATGACAATAGCAATGAGACATGTACATTCAGACACATCATGTAAATAAACATTAGAAGGCAAATTGATATAATACTTTTCTTTTCAAAAGTACCTTATGTTTGAGGTTACACTGGTCAGGGCACCCACATCTCATACTGGAATGCCTGGGATTGATTCCTGGCTCTAGCTCCTGACTCCAGATTCCTGCTTATCTAGACCCTGAGAGGCAGCTGTGTTGGCTCAAGCAATTGGGTTCCTGCACTGACATGGAAGACCTGGATTGAGTTCCCATTCCCCAGCTTCAGCTCGGCCCAGTCCCTGCCATTGCTGGCATATGAGGAGTGAACCAGCTGATGGAAGTTATTTCAGTCTGTGTGTGTCTCTCTCGAATGAATATGTAATTCAAAAGTTATCCCACATTTTTAGTATATTAGTTTGAAAAGCACAATGATCTGTGATAACCTCACATTTTTCTATCATCATGGTTTTAACTTATACCAAGATTTTGTCTTCAGTATCTTTTTATCATTTTTCCATCTGTTTATTTTTAAATCAATTTCCATCTTTTTCTCACCACCCTTTCCTTTCTTATATTTCTTAGGCTTTTGGTGAAAAATTAGCTTAAGAGTTCTCATTGGGGGGTGTTTTCTATTTGTTTAAGGTTTAAACTCTAAGCCCAAGTAGGTTAGGAGAAGACAGCATTACATCCTGTACTAAGCATACAGCCCTGGTTGCTACTGACTGGCACTCTCTGTTTTGCTCATTTCCCCATCTCCCTAGTTTTATTGGAGCAAGGCAATACTTCTTTAACACCAAAGTGCCCTCACAGTAATTGCTTTGTAAATCCAGGCTACTCCCTCAACAATACCCAACATTCTGATGTCATTTCTTGACATCTCACCATCTGGTCTGCTGAGTTGGGATAAGTGTGTCTTTGAGGACCAGATGAGACACACCCATCTGAGAACTCCTCACTAAGAGTTTACCTTGACAAAAAGACCTAGAATCTCAGTTAAAGGGAAAACAGAAACAAGTAAAAATATTTTCACACAATAATCTTAGATCAAAGTTACCCAAAGTGCCTCAGGACATGTCGCTTGCATCTCAAACATCTCTTTTTTGTCTACTTTTTTGGTAAAAGTAGCCAGTTGTAGTTTGGCCAATAGGAGTAACCTGTAGGAGAGTGCAGCATGGGGGAAGGGGAAGGTGGGCTTTTTGCCTCACTTACTCCCACTGAGTCAGGTTTGCTGCTCCCACATGGCCGTATCGCCCATTGCTTTCCCTTCCTCTGTGCTTCACTGACAGAAGCCCCTGCCTTTCCCTCAACTCTACAGACTCAAGGATGCTCATGGCTTCCCACTTTTACCAACACAAATGTACTTCAGATCCTAAATTGGTTCTGTTTGTTCTATCCATACCTATGTAAAATGTCTGTTCATTAAGTTCCCGGAATTCCATCTGAGGGTGTAATCTACTTCCCTCAGGGACCCTCGTTGATCTTAAGCATATTTAAGATATTATGTTCCCTACTTATTACCCTACAGTTAACATTTCAGTGAACACATGGTCTGAGCTGCTAGATAGGGCTGGGCCACATTTGAAGTAGCGACTGCCCTGGCACCTGGCAGTGATAGCCATCTCCACAGCCTGTGATAGGCTGTCATGATTGTACACAGCTCATTCTGTATTTTGGCATCTGCTATGGCACTAATCTTAGGCACAGATTTGGTATCAAATATGATGTTTTTGTTTCTAAATGGCAGAAAATACTAACTTCAGTAGGCCTACATATTAAACAAAATGTATTACCTCATTTAACATGAAAGCAAGGAAAAAGCACTTTAGTCATGATTTCATATGAGCAAAATTTCTCTCTGCTAATTTTGAATCTTCTCTCTACAGTTTTTATGCTGACTTTTTTCTTATTATGTCTTCTCTCAAGGTTCCAAAATGGCTGCCAAGAGCAATCAAGTCAATGAGCTTCTTGATTTAGACTGGGCAAGAGCCCTTGGCCCATCACAAATCGCTTACCCACATTCCATGCTTTACAGTGAACAGAAACAACAACATATATTTAAAAAATCAGGCAGGAGACAAAGATCTTGTGCCTTTGCAGAAAAATACTAAATTTTGTATACTTGAATGCACTATGAGTATTTTTATTTTGTTCTTAAATATTAGATATAGAAAATATATTGAGACTAGAGAGAGAGAAAAAGAGGGGGAAGAGAGAGAGGAAAAAAAGAGAGGGAAAGGTATCATCCACTGGTTCATTTCCCAAATGCCTGCAGCAGGGAGACAGAAACTTATCCTGGGTCTGTTACATGGGCGGCAGAGACTCAACCCCTTGAGTTATTACCTGCTGCCTCCCAGAGTGTGCATGGGCAAGAAGCTGGAATTGGGTGTAGAGCCAGGACTTGAATCCAAGCACTCGAATATGGGACTGCAATGTGGGCATCTCACTTGGCTTCTCAATCTCTAGGCACAAAACCTGCTCCTGATTTTCTTTTTTACTATGACAAAAAGTCATAAAACTCTTCAGCTTGTGCCAATCTATGCTTAATACTTTTCTTCTGAGCCGGCGCCGTGGCTCAATAGGCTAATCCTCCACCTTGCGGCGCCGGCAAACCGGGTTCTAGTCCCGGTTGGGGCGCCGGATTCTGTCCCGGTTGCCCCTCTTCCAGGCCAGCTCTCTGCTATGGCCAGGGAGTGCAGTGGAGGATGGCCCAGGTGCTTGGGCCCTGCACCCCATGGGAGACCAGGAAAAGCACCTGGCTCCTGGCTCCTGCCAGGATCAGCGGGGTGCGCGGGCTGCAGCGGCGGCCATTGGAGGGTGAACCAGCGGCAAAGGAAGACCTTTCTCTCTCTGTCTCTCTCTCTCACTGTCCACTCTGCCTGTCAAAAAAAAAAAAAAAAAAAAAAAAAATACTTTTCTTCTTAAATAGCTCTGAGACCAAAGTCCATAGCATCATTATTAAACACATGTAGTATGGTACAGTATATGTTTTCATGAGAATAGCATTATGCCAAACTTTTAACTGTTTAACAAATACATATGAAATTCACTCTGTAGTTCAAGTACTTCTACAACTGCTGAAAAGTTTTTAAAAATGCCAAGAGATTGATGATATGGCCTTTGAGAAAAATACTTCCACATCTTCAAGTGGATAGCGTCCCATCTAGCACTTCCAGTGAAGATAATAGGGTTAGATGTTATTAAAAGAAACATTTCATTTTGTTTCCCAAAGTGTTTTCCAAATAACTGTAATTTTAAACTATGGTACGAAAGTTATATTGTCCAATAAATGTAGGAATTGATGGCTTAAATGTTGGATTCAAAATATGTCTTAATTCCCGACTCCTCAGGATTTCTAATAAAAAATGTATGCATTGCAGGCCAGCGCCAAGGCTCACTAGGCTAATTCTCCGCCTGCGGCACTGGCACCCCGGGTTCTAGTCCCGGTTGGGGTGCCAGATTCTGTCCCTGTTGCTCCTCTTCTAGTCCAGCTCTCTGCTGTGGTCTGGGAATGCAGTGGAGAATGGCCCAGGTCCTTGGGCCCTGCACCCACACGGGAGACCAGGAGGAAGCACCTGGCTCCTGGCTTCGGATCAGCGCAATGCACTACCCACAGCGCACCAGCCATGGTGGCCCCTTAGAGGGTGAACCAACGGAAAAAGGAAGACCTTTCTCTCTGTCTCTCTCACTGTCTAACTCTGCCTGTTCCAGTTGGGGCGCCGGATTCTGTCCTGGTTGCTCCTCTTCCAGTCCAGCTCTCTGCTGTGGCCTGGGAAGGCAGTGGAGGATGGCCCAAGTGCCTGGGCCCTGCACCTGCATGCGAGACCAGGAGAAGCACCTGGCTCCTGGCTTCAGATTGGCGCAGCGCCGGCTGTAGCGGCCATCTGGGGGGTGAACCAATGGAAGGAACACCTTTCTCTCTGTCTCTCTCTCTCTGTCTAACTCTGCCTGTCAAAAAAAAAAAAAAAAGTATGCCTTACAAATGGTTCAGAAGGTGGTATAGTATGATGTATTTCTCAAATATATTTATACAGTGGAAAGCTTTTTGAAAATAATGTTTAAAGAGTGTACTTAGATAAATGGCAGCATAAGTTACTGACATCTGAGCCTGGTGATCCTGTACATTATTTAGAATTGTCAAATGTCTATCTGGTTTGAAAAGTTACTTATTCATTTGGCAGTAACTTAAGATTGCCTACTTTCTCCAAAAGAGGGACTTCCATAAACGTAGAGGCACACAGGTCTTTATTAAAACCATGCACATCTACTGATGTATTGACAGTGTCTCATTATGCTAGGGCACTGCACTAAGAGTCCCACACCTTATGGGTCCTATAACTTAAAAGGCAAACTCAGCATAAAAATAATGAAATCTATTAGGCACGACATGCTGTCATAGATCATGTAGCCGTTGTTCAAGTTAGGGGGTCATTACCAAGGACTGAAAAGGTCAGAAAAAGCTTTTTGAATAATGTGGGAGTTAAAGTGAATTTTGGAGGAATGCTAGGGTTTCTAAAAGGTTCAGGTGAGGAGGGCATTTTGAGATCCTATGAGAGTGGTTTCAGAGGAAAATAGGATGATTTCTCTGAATTACAGAGGTTGTCTTTCTCTTGCATTCTGTTCATCAGTTTTGCTCTTTATCAATGTAGATTGAATGACTTGGTCTTGAAAATAAAAATGTAAGGAACAGAGTCTGAATGATGAGTTACAGATATCACCTACCATTTAAAGAGTTCATTATATCAGTAGCGGTTTTGAAACATCTACTTGACTTCAAAAATAAAAGAAATCACAGCACTTTGAAGCATTTTTAGAACATACCAAATCTAAATGACTATTGGAAATCTAATAAGAACTGAAGTACTTGTCACAGAAAGCATCTTTTTTTGTCATCTAATTTCAAGGTTATTGACTCAGGCTAGTGGACAATCATGAACATCAAAAATTGTAGATTCTGTAATTTCCCTGCCTTTTGAAATTTTTCTTGTTTTCTTCCACATATAAGTTTTCATTTAAAAAAACACATTTTCTTTAGTTCCAATGCCGAGATAAAAACCTTAAAATTTTACCACATTGAGACCTTATTTTACAGCTATGCTTCTTTCAACTAAACTAGGAAAAAAAAACTAATAAAGTAAGCTGCAATTATTTCTTTTCTACTTTCAGAATTCATACAAAGTGTTGGATTCTTTAAATCTTAATTGTTGTTTCTGCGAATGTTATTGTTTCATAAGCACTCAGTCAGAGCTAAGGCACTTAAAATTACTAAACCACTTACAGTTTCTTTCTTTCTAATTGGCCATTTTGATTATTCATCAATAAAAGCTGTTGGCCTTAATCACTGAAGTTATGTTCCAGTGGTCCATTTACTTCATTTTGGTGAATGACAAGCCTGACAACAGATGAATGTAAAATCATAGTCATTAATTGGAGACCACAAAACTCTGGACTCTCACTAATACTATTCAACCAATCTTTATTGAACATTTACAGATTCTAAGATACTATGACAACTATAGAAGGAGGCTCAATGAAAGATGAGCAAATGACAGGCCATGTTTTCAAAGACTTTAATGGTTTGCTGGGGAACCAAATAAGCAAGCAGAGATGAATTGATGCAAACATGTTAACATTAAGGAATTAAGTGAGAAATCAAAATGGAGAGAGAAGACAACTAGAGTTACTAACCAGAAAGTAATCCATGTGGTAAAGAGAAATTCAAGTTATGCCACTCGAAGAAAGAAAGTTTCTTTAAGAAAAAGAGGTCTAGGGAGAAAGTACAAGTGGTGAGCATCCCAAGAACAAAAAATAGAGAGAAGGAAAATAAAGGACTTCTGAAGGTAGTAATTTATTTTCATTGGATTGCCTCGTAGGTTGCTGGTGGGGAAACAGCCCAGCTAAGATGTAAAGGCAGCTTGAGATCACCTTGAAATACCTAAGGAAGGACATGATGGGGACTTGCTCACTTGGTCTTGAATTGGTAGACAATGGAAGGGGAGGAGTCAAAGAAATGTCATCACTGGATATAGGTTGAAGTTAAATGTAGTTAAAATAGTTAGGTTACCAGGGTAGGAGGACACATCTTGAATCTAGTAACACACCCTGGATCCCATGTTACAAAGAGATTCCTTATGTAAAACAAAAAAAATCAGGTCAGACATTAAGAAATTTGTATTCAATAAAAATTTTTATTAGCTTTTGATTCATTAGTTCTCATCTCAGAGATAAAAAGAAATGAAAGTTTTCCCTATTGTGTAGTTTTAATGATGTATTTAAGCCACCATAATGTTTCACAGAAAGTTTAATGTCAGTAATAACTTCCTATTGGTTACAATATTTAATGCTTAAAAGGGTTTCCATGTAAGTAAACTATGAATAAAAAAAAAGTATTTGGCATCTAACTTGTAAAAATCCCTGCGCCTCCAAACCTTGCATTGTCTGCAATTTAACGTTGCTCCTCATCTGTTCTTTCTACTCTTCCAGCAAAGCTGCTACTGAACTTAGAGTCATTTTTTCATTGTCAAATGCACTATGGGTTCTTTTTCAGTATGGAACAAACTTTGAATCTCTTTAAAATGACATTTTATATGATGCCTTTTAAAATAATTCCAATGATGTATGACGATACTCCAAAAGATTTGCGGAAAGTGGAATCAAAAAAACCACAAATTTTTGGCGAAAAATTAATGAAACCATGGGTGGTTTTTTCATAATCAATACATTTCCATTTTATTTTTGAACATTTTGAAAACCCCTCATAAATAAAATTCTATAACTTTCATAGTGAACTATATTTTTCCTGTGACACTTTATTTATTTTAAAGTTTTATTTATTCAAAAGGTAGAGAGGGGCAAAGAGAGGAGAGACAGAAAGGGAGAAAGAGATCATCCATCTGCTAGTTCACTTTCTAAATGGCTACAATGCCTAAGGCTGAGCTGAGCCAAAGCCAGGAACCTAGAACTCCAATAAGGTTTTCCACATGTTTGGAAGGGGTCCAATTACTTGAACCATCTTCTGTTGCTTTCCCAGATGCATTATCAAGAAGCTGGATCAGAAGGTAAACGACTGGGATTCAAACCAGTGTTGTGATGCTGACATTGCAAATGGCCACACCACAATGCCAGCCCTCTTTTGACATTTTTAAAACATAGGGTTGTCAGATGACAAAGACAGCTAGCTAAATTTGCATTTTAGATAAATGACAAACAATTGTTTCTTTTTCTTTTTTTATTATTTATTTGACAGAGTTAGTGAGAGAGAGAGACAGAGAGAAAGGTCTTCCTTCAGTTGGTTCACCCTCGAAATGGCCGCTATGGCTGGAGCTACGCCGATCCAAAGCCAGGAGCCAGGTGCTTCTTCCTGGTCTCCCATGTGGGTGCAGGGGGCCAAGGACTTGGGCCATCTTCTACTGCTACCCCAGGCCATAGCAGAGAGCCAGACTGGAAGAGGAGCAGTCAGGACTAGAACCAGCACCCATATGGTATGCTGGTGCCACAGGCAGAGGATTAACCAAGTGAGCCACAGCGCTGGCCCCAACAATTGTTTCTTACAAGTATACCCCAAACAAGGCCGGCGCCGCGGCTCACTAGGCTAATCCTCCGCCTAGCGGCGCCGGCACACCGGGTTCTAGTCCCGGTCGGGGCGCCGGATTCTGTCCCGGTTGCCCCTCTTCCAGGCCAGCTCTCTGCTGTGGCCAGGGAGTGCAGTGGAGGATGGCCCAGGTGCTTGGGCCCTGCACCCCATGGGGAGACCAGGAAAAGCACCTGGCTCCTGGCTCCTGCCATCGGATCAGCGCGGTGCGCCGGCCGCAGCGCGCTGGCCGCGGCGGCCATTGGAGGGTGAACCAACGGCAAAAGGAAGACCTTTCTCTCTGTCTCTCTCTCTCTCACTATCCACTCTGCCTGTCAAAAAAAAAAAAAAAAAAAAAAAAAAAAAAACAAGTATACCCCAAACATTGCATTGGAAACATTCATACTAAAATTATTTGCTATTTATCTGAAATTCAAATTTAATTGTTTTTTTTTTATTTTGCTAAATAAATCTGACAACTTTTTATAAAATTTAAATACAAAATAGATATTTTTTAATTCAGAGATGTTTTTGTCTAAGTAACTGAACTTGCTAAGACATCATTACAGATATTTAGCAGAACTACACCAATTGGAAGTACTTTTTCAAACAGCTCAGCCAATGTAAATAGATCTTGATATCACTTGACAATAAAGGAATTGCGGTCTTCCTAAAATACATCAAATCTCATTAAATAATGGTAAGTAGTTTTGAACAAAAAGAAAGCTTATTAACTTGATAGAAGAAAAGGTTATCAACTCTATTCCCTTTTCTAAAATACCTTAGACTTTGACTATTCTCCCTCAACTCTGGAGGCCAGCTATGGAAGATATTTCATTGCTTTTAGGTAGCTCAGATTTGGCCAGCTTTCTAAAGAACTGTGAAAATAATTAAAAGAGTTTTATCTAAAAGTACACTTTTAGAAATAGATTAAAACTTCCTTAATCTCATATGTATCCACATAAAGTCTATAGCAAGTGTCATGCATATATCATGCATAATGGAAAAACATGGAAAGTATTCTCCATAATATCAGGGAAAGGACAGATGTCCTTTTGCTCCTCTTCTTTTCCACATACAAACAGATTAACAAACAAGAAAAATAAATAAATACATAGAAAGGGTGTAAACTGGCCTTATTTGCAGAGGCGTTAAGTCTATACATATATGCATAAAACTAAAGACCTACAGTAAAAATAATTAGGATTTACAAATAAATTATGAAAGACAACTAGAAAAATAGTATAAAAACAATTGCATCTTATATATTATTAACAAATCAAAAATGACTAGATGACTGGAAGATGATCAGCGTTCTTGGGCCCCTGCATCCAGGTGGGAGACATGATAAATCTAGCTCCTGGCTTCAGTTGGCAGCCTTTTGAGGAGTTTGCCCCACCCCCCTTCTCTCTGTCTGTAACTCTGCCTCTCAAAAAAATAAAATAAATCTTTAAAAGAACCTAAAATTGAAAAGATTTACCATATTTGTAAACAAAATACAATGTTGAAAAATAATTTCTCTCCAAAATAACATATACAAGATACTTCAAAAAGTTCATAGAAAATGAAATTAAGAGATAAGTTCATTTGATGCAAATCAATTTTGAAATGAATGAGGGGCCAGCACTGTGGCATAGAGGGCAAAGCCACCGCCTGCAGTGCTGGAATCCCATATGGACACCCGTGCAAGTCCTGGCTGCTCCACTTCCGATCCACCTCTCTTCTACAGCCTGAGAGAGCAGTAGAAGATGGCCCAAGTCCTTGGGCCCTTGCACCTGAGTGTGAGAACCTGGAGGAAGCTCCTGGCTCCTGGCTTCTGGCTCCTGGCTTCGGGCTGGCTCAGCTCCTGCTGTTGCAGCCAATTAGGGAGTGAACCAGTGGATGGAAGACTTTTCTCTCTGCCTCTCCTCTCTGTGTAACTCTGACTTTCAAATAAATAAATAAATTTTAAAAAATGAATTACACATTATTTTGAGAAAAGTGCATGCAAAATCTTTCTCTTTTCTTTTTTCTTAGCCCCTTTTCTTTTTATTCACAAATCAGTTTGGCTGATTCTTGAGCTCTATGCTGATATTCTCTGGTAAGCAATAAAAGACCTCAGGTTCACTGAGACCATGGATTACAATATGAGAACTTGGGGGTCAGCATTGTTGAGTAGCAGTTAAAGCCACCGCCTGCGACACGAGTATCTCACATGGGCTTCAGTTCAAGCCTGGGATGCTCCACTTCTGATCCAGCTCCCTGCTAATGGCCTGGGAAAGCAGCAGCAGTTGGTCCAAGTGTTTGGGCTCCTGCCACTCATGGGGAGATCCAGAATAAGCTCCTGGCTCCTGGCT
Source organism: Oryctolagus cuniculus (assembly GCF_964237555.1). NCBI lineage: Eukaryota > Metazoa > Chordata > Mammalia > Lagomorpha > Leporidae > Oryctolagus > Oryctolagus cuniculus. The sequence goes on along the minus strand of NC_091443.1, from coordinate 45,939,583 downwards.
CAGGCCTGGCCTAGCACTGGCTATTGCAACCATCTGGGGAGTGAACCAGCAGATGGAAGATCTTTTTCTCTGTGGCTCTTCTTCTCTCTATGTAGCTCTTTCAAAATAAATAAGTAAATATATTTTTAAAATAACAATATAAGAACTTGGCTACTATTTTGTTGTTCTTTCTCCTCTTCACCCAGGACCTTTCTGGACCGTGTGCTTTTCCTTCTGTGTATCACTTCCTGCTGTTGTCCATATTCAGTCCCAGTGCTCTGAATTTGGAAACTTCTCTTTGGATACCTTTATGGCTGTTTCCTTTATATTTAAGGCTCTCTATTTTGGCCAAATGGCACCAAGGATGAGATTTTCCTGGTCATGCTTCCATCAATGACTTTATTATTCACTGTCACTTCTATCTTTTTGACCACATGAACTAGATTCCCAGTTGCTTTAAATGTACCAGTTTAATTAATGCTATTTATAACAAAGCCACAAAGTAATCTCTGAAAACTTCCCATGAGCAGGTTGTTCTGTTCCAATCTATAACTTGTTGCAAATCTGTATGGCTTTCTTTCACAAAGAGGAAGGTCTTATTTTCTTGATATCCTTATAATCTGAAATAGGAAGGAATAGTTTCTAGGAGGAAGGAAGCTAGGTAGACTATCCCTTAGGGAACAAAGTCCTCTTTCTCAATGGCATTTTCCTATATTCCTTCTAATATTTCATGGTTACTGCCAAGCTCATGGTATGGGTTTCTGTAACGAACTGTGGCAGATATGTCTGTCCTAGTTTGAAGTGTAACTCTTTTCATAATAAAGACAGATGTCACTGCTAAGAGATTTTCCTTCAGTATGTTTTCAGTCCTCCAGCGCCTTATCATACCATATCTCCTTCACAAACATAACCACTGCAGTATTTAAGGCGATGATTCCAAAATTCACACTACATTTGCTATAGTTCATAGTAAATGTGAAGAACTAAAAAGCAAAAAGTATAGAAAAGACCAAAGGATAATTTAATCATTGAATAGAAAGTGGTTGTCTAACCAAGTCTAATTCAAACATGAATTTTTAATTTTAAATCAGAAGATCCTTTAAATTTTCCAAATTTCCAGATTTGCTTATGATGATACACATCTATCCATGTACCTGGCTTGGCTACTATTTTATAAATATAGATGTAACTGTAATTTCACATCTTAGGAAGGCAATTGACTTGGTATCTCAGTACATACCAACACTAATTAATGTCCCTCCAGATTCCATAAAGTCACTCAGCAATAATTTGTGGAACATCTAACATTTGTTAGGCCCATGCTATGTTCTGGGATTACAAAGACATGAAACACATCGTACCTGTTTTCTCTAAACTCCAGTCTTTCTGAGAAAATGACAACACTTTACAAAACATAATTTCCAGAACACTGTACTGAAAGAAATATTGTGCAAAGGCAATGGAATCATCCAACAAGACAGGAGTATCTTTTCCTTAGAGTCCTAGATGTGCTGGCTAGGCTTATATACTCCTCGTGTATATAAGAATAATACAATACGTCTTTCCCAAGAATTTGTCATGACACATTGGAACAATTTTCATAAACTGAGGTGTTTTAAAAATAGACTAACCTTGGCTTAATACTGAGTTCCTAATGAAGATAAAGAGAAGGAAAAGCATTAGTGTTAGTAAGGAAATATTATCTAAATTATCTATTTAGGAACTGTATCTCCATATGATTCTTCATTCTGGAGTTTTGAAAATGCTTATCTTTAATTCTGTAGAAAGTTAGTAGTATTGCATTTGTAGCCATAATACAGTTGCAGAATTCCAAAAGGACTATTTTGTTCCATTTATTATAGTAAAAAAGAAATCCTTGCTGAATACAAAACATTGCTGTTTTGATTATGTGAACTGATTGTGTGTAATTTTGCTGCTTCTTTTTATGTCATCATGTCCATTGAATCCCTTTTAAAGGAAAATCATTTTCTAGACTAAAATGTTATCATAAGAGCAGCTCTACTTTTGCTGACATGATTTTGATTAGGAAATTTAGATCTTCACACTATATGAATACATTAGGAGAGGATTACTCTGATCGAGACTCCACAAGAGAGCTAAAATATACCACAAATAAATAATCAAGCATCTTGTATGAATTTAAAAATAAATCATGTATCATAAAAGTAAAAATGGCCAGTTTAGGCTCAGAAAGAACACAGATAGCATTGCTAATTTGTAGCAGAGCGAATCCACTAGCATGGGTTTTTAATTAGATGGCAGAAACAGTAAGGTGACAGGACTGAGAACAGGTAAATCATCCAGGAATAGCAATGCACCGAGCGCAGAGCCAGCTGGTGCGGTGCTGCCTCGGTGTCAGAGATCCGTGCTGCATCCTGAAATGGGGACTGTTCAGACAGTCTGTTGCACAGCTGTTCTTACTCAGAAACAAACAGCCAAGTCTGACAGTGGTATCACTCTGCAGGTACCAGAATGACAGTAAAGTTTCTAGGAAGGACTGGATGTCTCAGAGAGATGAAAAAAATCAAGCTTTATTAGAAACACCAGAAAAGATGTACTTCCAAAGAAAAAAGCTCCTTTCTCCTTCTTTTATTAGTCTAAGTGCATTAGGTATTAATTGAGTTGAGTTATTTGGTTTGAACTTTATTTGTATTTTAGAGTTCTTAAAAATTGGGGCCAAAAGGGAGTAGCCAAGTTACTGATGTTATTTTTAATGCTGAATATGACCACAAATAAATTCTGGATTTTAAAAATTGAAGTTATACCAATATGAATAAATACATTATTAAAATTTGTTGAAGGGGTGGGCATTTTGGCTCAGGTGTAACTGCTACTTGGGACACCCACATTTCATTTCAGAGGGCCTGGTTCCAGTCCCAGCTGCTCAAAGCTTCTGATCCAGCTTCTTGCTAATACTCCTGAGAGGTGGCAGATGATGGCCCAAGTACTTGGGTTCTCAAAACTCATGTGGGAGAACCAGAAGAAGGTCCTGATTCGTGGTCCCTGGCTTCATCTGGCCTTGCCCTTAGCCCAAATGTTACTGATATTTGGGAAGTGAACCAGAAAATGGAACGTCTCTCTCCCACTCTGCTTTGCAAATAAATCAATAAATATTTTTAAAGAATTGTTTGAGAAGGGAGCCCTTTACAATATTGAACTCATTTTTCTTCATCAATGTTTTAATTATGGTTTTTACAGACATTTTATTTTTGAGACCCTCCCCAAATCATAATAAAACATCACTAAATTCAGTAAAGTGAGATATAGCAAGTCTAGAGAGATTAAATAAAAAGGAAATCAGTATGAGACTTCAGAAAGTTCACAGGAAGCATTCATTTTCTTTCAATTCCATTTTTACATGAACTTTTTGAAGTACCCTTGTCATTTGATATATTTAATCAAGAGAGAGTGCATTTTTATGAAAAGGAAGAAAATAACTTTGGAAACTGTCCCTCAGAGCAAATTGTTTGAAGATCATTGCCCCAGAAAGAACTGAGGGCATTCTGAAAAGCTCCTGGTGAGTCCTGAGAGCCTGGGCAGTGATGGTTGAGCACCTGGTTCCATGTGCTCCACAACTAAATATGCAGACTGGACAGTCCAGCAGAAGTTGCCACGAATTCCTGATACTTGCTGTTTCTTTTCCTCTTGATGGTTAGCTTTTGTTACTTGGTTTGTGTAAGAGTAGGGAGGATAGAACTGTTTGGTTTTGGTTGTCTTGGGCTTTTTTTTTTTTTTTTTTTTTTTGACAGGCAGAGTGGATAGTGAGAGAGAGAGACAAAGAGAAAGGTCTTCCTTTTTGCCGTTGGTTCACCCTCCAATGGCTGCCACAGCTGGCACACTGCAGCCGGCGCACTGCGCTGATCCAAAGGCAGGAGCCAGGTGCTTCTCCTGGTCTCCCATGGGGTGCAGGGCCCAAGCACTTGGGCCAACCTCCACTGCTTTCCTGGGCCACAGCAGAGAGCTGGCCTGGAAGAGGGGCAACCAGGAAAGAATCCGGCTCTCTTTACAGGTCCCTTGTCTCTTGGCTTCGCATCCCCAACAAAATTCCCCTGATTCTCTTCTTCCAAGCATTGCCAATAGCCCCCAAGTCCTTCACGTGCCACTCAAAGTAACCCTGGCAACTGCCCGAGAAAATGGCTTGGAATTTCAGCTCTTGGGACTGCTCCACAGAGCAGAGGGAATAGGGAGAGGCCCCGCCAGTTTCTCCAGGACTAGAACCTGGTGTGCCGGCGCCGCTAGGTGGAGGATTAGCCTATTGAGCCGTGGCGCCGGCCCAGCTAGTTTGTTTTATAAAAACTATCTTGATAAAACAGAAAAGAAAATCATTACCTTTAAAACATCTGAAAAATAACTATTATTGAATGTTTTCTATGAACAATGGATAACTCTTACTAACTGTTCAGTAGAAACCGGCCAACCTCCACTGGGAAAAAAGTTCAGTACTTTATCAATTTCTTGCTTTGTTGAATTGCCAAAGGCTTAAAAGAGGATGTGTCCTTGACAATATTTGCCCAAAGAGAGTGGAAGCATCAATGCATGAGTGGGATTCTTATCAAAGCCATTCACTCATGTAGTACCCAGCCACTTTGACTTCCTAACCTTTTCATTCCTTTTTATTCTCTACTTATTACTGGTATTTCACATTTCATATACCTTAGATGCTATTCCCACTCATTCAAAAAAAATTGTAAACACTTTCTGGATGTTGAAAAGACAAAAAAATGGACAAACCATTTCCCTTGCTCTCAAAAGACCAAAAAAATTAAGTGAGCAGGTAATTATGTAGGTAACCCAATTATAAAATAGTAAGCATTATTTACAATGGTAGTATGAACATACTCAATACAATAATGAATGTAAGCACTGTGGTATGAATGAATGGTAAGCAATAAACTTAATCTTTTGTGAGAGTAAAAGAGAGAAGAAGTCAAAGAAAGCAGTAGAAGAAATAACAGTTGCTGCTAACTTTGAGTGATGGGTCATTATTTATCACAAATGTATACTCAGAATCACAGTGAGCAAAAAATAAATAAATTTCAACTTGTATACCTTCGTGGGAAAAGGGCACATGCACTTCAGTTCACACGGTTCCCTTCTCAGTTTCCCAGATGCTTGAAAGTGCTCATATTTGCAACTTTCACAGTTGAATAGCCATAGTAGAATAAGCCATATCATGGCACTGGAAGAATGAAGACCACTAAGGAGATGGGCATAACATGATATTAATAAAAATTGCCAGGCTGGCATTGTGGTGTGATGGGTAAAGATGCCACCTGCAACACAAGCATCTCATATGTGCACTGGTTTGTGTGCTGGCTACTCTGCTTCTGATCCAGCTCCCTGCCAGTGGCCTTGAGAATGGCAGCAGCAGAAAGCCCGAGTGTCTGAGCTCCTGCTACTGACATGGGAGACCCAGAGGAAGCTCCTGGCTCCTAGCTTCACCATGGCCTGGCCCTGGCTGTTGTGGCCATCTGAATGATGGAGAAACTCTCTCCCTCTCTCTTTCTCTTTCCTTAACTCTGGGTTTCAAATAAATACATCTTTTTAAAAAGAAAAGAAAATTTTCAAACATGTACCATTAATTCTAAGTACTTTACCAGTATAAATTCAATTAAACTTCCTACTATTCCATGGAAAGTAAGGATTATTAATATTGTTGTTACTATTAAAGAGGAAACTGATAATGCCTGCATTATCAGGAAGCTGTAGATAGGAGTAGGAAATTTAACTCATGCACTTTGATGTGGTGCTCAGGCATCTTAACTGTGAGGTCAAGTGCCCACACTATTGAAGTCTCTGAGAATAAAAATAATGACTCTAAATTGTGCATTAGGAGGGTACCATAGAGGAGGGGTGGGAGTGGAATGGAGACATTTGTCAAGGGCTGTAACGGGAAACAGTAGAGATAATCTAGATGGGCAGTGATGGGCAGTGACGGTAGTGATGCCAAGAACCATGTCAAAGACAGAATCCACTTGCTGCCAAGAACCATGCCAAAGACAGAATCCACTTGCTGCACAGTCTTCCTCCCCAGATACCCTCTGATCTTTGTCCTGCTCCCAACACCCAGCCAACTAGGATTTTGACTGCTATGTCTGTGTCCCCCACTGAAACCCTCATCCCATCTCCTTTTGAGCCCTGATTCCTGCACCTTTCAAAATGCACTTTAATCTGTGTTAAAACATTAATGAAATGAAGGAACCAACATTAGCCTCAGTTCCCTTAGCAGCAATGTCCATGTGAGAGGTGAGTTGAAGGTAGAATAATTCTGAACTCTGATATAAAACAGACTTAGAAATCTAAAGAATCAGTGATTGAACAGAGTTAGTAAGTCTTGTGTCAGTTCAAGTCCCAGCACATCTACTCTGGTCCAGCTTCCTGTTAATGCATTTTGCCAACCACATGAAACAATGTGACCTGGATGGAGCTCCTCGCTCCTGGCTCATGGCTTTGGCCTGGCCAAGATCTCACTTTTGCATAAATATTTAAAAGGAAAGACAGAAGGAAAGAGAAAGAGGGAAGGAGGAAGGGATGGAAGGGAGGGAGGGAAGGAGAGAGGGAGGGAGGGAAGGAGGGAGGGAGGGAGGGAGGGAGGAAGAAACATGGATTTGTGTCTAGGAACACCCAGGATGGGCCTGGAGTGGTTTATTTGCATAAAGGACCTACGAACTCACTGGAAAAGAGTACATCTTACGGGAACAGGTTAAACTTCTAGGAGAGATCTAATGTTTTTAGGTTGGTATTTGAGAGATACGTGCCAAGCTGCCATCACTACCCCATGTCCAGGTTTTGGAACAAAAATCTGACAATTCTGCTTGACTATCTATGGAACACTAAGAGCACAGAGCAGGACTGGCAGAATCCTCAGTGTCTATGCCTTAGCATCCACAAAGGTGTTAAGAATTGGTAAATACAGCAGTACTGGAGAAGACTGTTGATGTTCTGGGAAAAGTCAGGTACACAGCCATCTAAGGTTACACAGTGGCTTTCCAGCACCTCCAGGAGAGTTCCACAGCCTCCTCAGATGCATTTTCTTCTGGTGTTGACACCAGAAGAAGAAAAAAAGAGAAAATGTGGGATCCCACATACTGAAGGGAGCCACTCATCTTTCTCAATGCACTGCCCAGGACACTGAGAACGGATTGTGATACAATTCCGCATGATGAATCTGCTGCTCTTGGGAATTCAAAGAGAAATCACCGTTCAAATTATTTTTAATTAAAATATTTAACTTTAATACATTTCACACACATATATATATATATCCCTTCACACAGACAGTAGACCAAGTTTTGCAGCAAATTGATTGCCATTGCGTGTAAAGCAACTCAAAGTTTGAAACGGTTTGACTCCTTTTCCATGTACAAGAGCTTAGGTTTGAATGTGTCAACCTAAACAGAAAACTCATCTCTAACTTCTCTTATAAAGACAACTGAGACATCTGTTATTTCTGGTTTATTGGGGCAAAAAATAAGTAAAGGGACATTTATCTTAGATTTTTCATAGCTGGATAGGTTTTAAACATAATACAAAGATTTCAGAGATACTCTGCTTACTCCCATCATTAAGAAAGAGCAGTTTTGAACTAGGGAGAAGTGATCATTTTTTGTCCACTCTAATCTTCACTCTAACCATCCCAGGGCCTGTTTGTTCTCATGGCAGGAAAGTCGAAAGTGTGAAGTGATGAGAAGGGCTTTCAAATTCCATTAACAACTTTTTTGCTGTCTGGAGATATCTTGAAACTCTGTTTCAGATACTAGTACTGTTCCACCTAGAACCTCATTTACACATGAAAAGAGATAACTAAGAATTGGCAGGCATTTGAAGAAAAGCACCAGCAAGAAACAAACTACAGTTAACACAGAAAAAAAAATAAGCTGCCCTAAATGAAACAGTGCTAATAGAGGAAATGACAAGTAACTCTAAAATAATTAATACTAAATGAATAAGAGAGAAATTGAAGGGGGTATCACATCTATGTTTTGAGATCAAGATAGGCTCACTCTTGTAATATTATAAACTTAATTCTGAGAATGATAGACATTAAAATATAAAAAGGCTCCATAACAAAAGATAGACAAAAAACGACCAAGCCTGCAAAGAGTAGACTATTCTGCTAGGTTGTGTAAATCCTCCAAGAATATCCATTTAAATGGAAACATTTACTCATTCTAAAAGATTTTGTGTCCCTGGTATCAAAACTAATAACAACAACACACAAAAATACAAACTTTTGTTCATTACAAATGTTTATCAGCAGAATACCAGCAAATCACTCAAAGAAAATTACAAAAAGACTGGCAAATTACAAAAGAATAATGCAGCATGAAAAAGTAGGCTTTAGCCCAAAAGCTTAAAGATGCTTCAGTGTTAGGAAAACTATTAATGTGATATTTATAGATTGAAGCATAAAGCCAAATAATCATTACAATACAGAAAGAAAATAATTTCATAAATTCAGCACTCAACTCTGATAAAAAAGAGTAAGTTTGAAATAAAATAAATCTTCTGTTTATAATGGGTTATTTATAAAATAGCTCTGAAAAACTTACACATAATCGAAAAATTAGAGACAACTTCAGTCAGGACCTAGGCAAAAATTCTCACTGTCACTGGTACAATGCAGTAGCATTTTGCCTAGCAAGACTACAAGAATAAACAGAATGTATACATATTGAAAAACTGAGGGAAAACTGACAATTAAATGCAAAGTGGTAGGAGCAGTGGACTTCAATAGCAGAAAGGTATATGTTATCTACAGAACATTTCAAAACAGTCACAATACCAACCAAAATTCACTCTGCTTTTGTTAGCACCAAGTACCAACAATTTAAAAACTAATGTCAATAATAAAATAATTTTCGCTGAATTAAAATCTATTCATCTTCAGTTCCTGAAGTTATTGCTTCCATTTTTGATGTTCATTAATGTACAGAAGTTTTGAATTGGCACATTTTATTTTTTATCCTCCAACAAATTTGTCAGTTTATAGAATTCCTAGGGTGTTTTTAATAAAAAATATGTATTTTTTTGAAAGTCAGAGTTATAGAGAGAAAGGAGAAACAGAGAGAGCGAGAGAGAGAGAATCTTCTATTTATATTTTCACTCCCCAGATGGCTGCCATGGCCACAGCTGGGCCAGGCATAAGCCAGGAGCTTTACCCAGGTCTCCTGCGTGGGCACAGGGGCCCAAGTACTTGGGCCATCTTCCAATGTTTTTCCCAGGCCATTAACAGGGAATGGGGTTGGATGTGAGGCAGCCGAGACACAAACTGGCATCCATATGGGATGCTGGAGTTGCAGGAGGGAGCTTTATACCCACCACGCCTGCCTCAAGAATTCTTAGTTGTACTGTCAGCCCCTAACATCGGTTGACCCATTTTTCTGGATTTCTTTCTAAAGTCTGTGTGAGTTCAAAATGATTCAAGGTTTCTTCAGGCACTACTTGTATCTACAGCCCATACAGCACTGCATGTGGCATTCAAATAGTAGCTTTCAAACAAAAAATACAGAGATTATAAAAATGAAGAGATCAAACTGTCCTTACTTCAATTCTGTCACTGTGTGAGTGCCAACAGAAAAAAAAGTACTGGGCTTGAATTTTTCATTCATTTTCCCAAGAACTGAACACTTAACACGAAGCAGGAGATCAAACAATAGCAATGTATGCTATGATTCAGCAGTTTCCTCTGAGGTTTGCGGAAGAGAAGCTCTGGATGTTTTGAGCAAATCATGTAGGAATTTACAATAACTGTAGATAGTTTAGTGGAACATTATCATGCACAGAGATACTTGGTAGCTGATAGAATGGATTCCCAAAAAACATAGACATGGACAGTATTAAAACTTCTGGATTGTAGCCAGAACTAGATCATTGTGAAACAGTGACAGTTTTATCCTTATGTTTAAGACTTCCTACTTGCATATCTGTTGCTTTTTGTGGAAAAAAATACAACTTTTTAAAACTAGGAAGAATGTTCTATCTACTGAATAAAGATGGATTAACAAATATGACTATAACTGTCAATTAAGTATGAATATAGTAATATGAATTTTCCATATTTACTGAAAATTTGCAGAATTTAAGCCTGAAAATAAAAATTATAGATATCAATTATTGTTAGACTATTATATATCCCATATTTTTAAAAAACATACTAATATAATTAAAATGCAGGACAGGCATTTAGTGTAGTGGATAAAATGCCATTTAGGGTCCCCACATCTCATATTGGAATGCCTGGGTTCCAGTCTCAGCTAGCTCCACTCACAATTCTAACTTCCCAGTAATGCATAATTTGAGAGACAGTAGGTGATAGCTAAAGAATTTGATTTCTTGCCACCCATGTGGGAGACCAGTATTGAGTTCTTGGCTCTCTGGTTCGGCCCAGCCAAGCCACATATATTGTAGGCCTTTTGATTATGCGATTTCACTCTGTCTCTGTTTCACTTTCTGTCTCTGCCTCTCTCTATATCTCAAATAAATAAAATAAATCAATTTTCAGTATATATCATTAAAAATTACTAATTCAAAACATTTCCCATCTTAAGTACAGTAATACTTTCTGTTATTTTAATACTAATTTTAAACTGGCAGTTTTATAAACACAAAATTCAATTAAAAACATCCTAATCTGCTTGTATTGCTTTTGTTGCTACTGTTATTACTTGTTGCCCTTCTAGATTATTATCAAAAACAATTTTGTCTTATGGAGGATAGACTCTCAAAACTGATCCACTTTAAATATCAAATACATGTCATATGCCACTATGTCTACCTAGAAAATATAAGACTCTCAATAGAAAAATCTCTTAGAAATGCTGAGAGAGCTTGGAAACATGGGACTACATTAGCTTTCTCTTTACCAACAACAACAAAAGTCTATAACATCAAATTAGGAAATGTATATTATAAATAGGCACTAAACTGTACAACTTTAATTAAGTAATACAAAATAAATAGAATAAATGTACAGGATGGGAAGGTTCACTGGTTTTAAGATCTAAATCCTTCCTTAAATTAGGATTATCCAGAGAAACAGAACCAATAGGAATTACATGATGGTGGTGATAGATGATGATGATAGATACATACATAGATACGCAGATGATAGTAGGAGAGAGGGAAAGAAAGAGAGAGTAGGGATTTACCATGAATGGGCTCACATGATTATGGATGCTGATAAACCCTAGCATGTGCCAACTACAAGCAGAAGAATGAGAGGAACTGGTAGAGGAGCTCAGTCTCAGTCTAAAAGCCAGAAGGCCAGGAGAGGCAATGGTGAGCTCTTACCCTGAGGCTGAAGGTCTCAGCATATGTGGGGCTGTTGGTGCAAATCCAACAAAATTCAGATGTTCCAGGGAAAAAGAAAGATTGTTCCATCTCTAGGAGACAGATACAGAGAGAGAACAAATTCACCTTTTCTCTACCTTGTTCTATCCAGGCCATCCAGTGATTGTGTGATGCCCTCCCTCGCTGGGTGAGGGTACATCACCACTGCTTCAAATGTCAATCTCTTCCAGAAATACCCTCAAAACACATCCAGAAACAGTGTTATATCCACCATCTAGGTATTCCTTTACAGTCAGGTTGACTCTTAAAATTCACCATTTATACCTCACCTCCAATTAACTGAAAATGCTAGTATAGGGTTCTGGTCAAGATTTATAGAATTTGAGGGTTGAAAATGTTGATCAGTGGACACTAAGTTATAGTTATATAGGAGTAAGAAGATTTTGTGTTCTATTACACAATAAGGTGACTAAAGATAACAACAGCGCACAGTATGTTTTTCTTTTTTAAAAAGTAGAAGAAAGGATTTTTAATATTTTCACCATAAAGTAATGACAAATATTTAAGGGGATAGATATGTTTACCCTGACTTGGACATTATACAATTTATACATGTATTGAAACATCAATGCATCCCATAAACATGTACAATTTTTAAAATGCATTTATTTATCAGAGAGACAGGGGTGGTAGGGCTGTGCTACTCTCCCAATATTCTCAATGGCTGGGACTGGGATGATCCAAAGCTAAGAAGCAGGGACTCATCTATGTCTTCCACATGGGTGGCAGGGACAGAATTACTTAACCACGACTGTTGTCTTTTAGGGTCTGCATTAGCGGGAAGCTGGAGTGAGGACACAGAGGCAGTGGTTGAACCCAGGTACTGCAATATGGTATGCATCTTAAGTGCTAGCTTAAATGTCAGTCTCATGTACAATGTTCACTGTCAGTTCAACTTTTAAAATTTTTATAAAAACAACCTAGAAGTGCAGGCAGAACTATAAAACGTAAAGATCTACTTGAAGCCATTCAATTTGCAAACAAGACTAGCCCAGTCAGGGTAGTACTGTGCTCATTCTGCAACAGAAATAGAGCTTTGATTTGCACATTGTGATGTGGGGTCTTTCATATTATATTTACCAACACTATATTATAGGTCGTAAAAACTTTCTAAACTCACTGAAGTTTATTTAAAGTGAATACTTTTGTTATCAGATGAAAACTTATATTGAGCCAAATTATTAACTTACAGATACATTATAGATTAGTAAGAATTTTTTGCAATGTATATAGGAGATATTGCATATGTGCTTTCTGTCCTGGAACCCCATATTTTATCAAAACATCTGAGTTCCTTTTTCAATATCTAACACCTAGTGTCACCTATCCTTTGCATAGAGCTCACCTCTTGATGCAAAATCATTTCTATATTCCGTAGTCCCTTTCTCTTGTGGTATCCATAGTAGCCCAGTGGCCAAACATGGCAATTTGGTGAACACTAGCATCTCTACAAGTGTTCAGAAAATTCAGGCATAGAAGCTTTTAAAATAAAATCACTAAAGGTATGTTTCAGGAATAGTTTCAAATTTAAAGCTCCTTTCCTCTGTTTTCTTTAATATTTTGGATAAATACCGGAGGCTTCCATTTCTATACAAATCACACTTTATTTCTCCCAGCCCTGGCACAACAGGACCCCACAATCTCAGCCACCACCATCACCTTTAGACCTCATGATGGTGACCGAGCTGTCTGTGGGTTTGACTTAAGTAAACCTCACCTGGCTTCCCAAAGTCACACTCAAGGAAGCTTTCTGAATTCCTAAGTCCTTTCTTCCATGTTCAAATCCCTCACAATTCTATTCTTTCCCTTTTTCTAAACTCACACTTATTTAACATTTTTTTCAATTTTTCCCCCTCTGACCTTGTTATGGAGGAGCAATTCCACTCACCCCATTCTTATCTGCTGGTCTAGAATGTACAACTCATACTTCACCATAAATTACAAAGTCTTGCTAAAACCTGTGTGCCCGATCATTCATTCTCTCCAAGCCAGTAACAAAGGAGGCGGCTTGGCTAATATAATATTTAGACTGGCAGTGAAGAAAAAAGATCTTCCTCCCTTCTGTACTCTGAGTAAACAAATTAGTCTGACCAAATGAAGAGATGTGGTGTAACATGATTTATTTAGGTCAGAGCTGACACGGGTAAGACAAGTCCTCCTTATCTGCTTACAGAAACTTCGGTGGAGGTCAATGGTGACATCCTCTGATCTGTTTGCCTCGTGTGAACAGTGAGAAGAACTTGAACCTGGTCTTAATAGGATTCCAAACATACACTAATATGTCTGATAGACCAGAAAGAGGTGGAAATAGAAGCCAGACTCCATCCGAAGCAATTCGGCATCTCCTCCCCTTCCAAAGGAGGACAAGGCAGCATGTTCTACTGGCCCACCATGAGTGAAAACAAGTAACCAAAGTGCTCTCACCTAGGACCCATTAGTAATTAGTAATGGCCTAAAGTAATACCCATGTGAAAAAACAGAGTTACCCAGATTAGGAGGAAGGAACATGCAATGTTTCACCACAAAATACTTTTTTTTAAGAAATAAACTCTTCTCTCCTTAAACATGGAAATTCAGAGTACCCGGTGAGGTCTTTTGTTGGTCAGGATGTCATGTTTAAGGCAGAGAATGAACAAGGATTCAGGATAGGAGTCAAGCAAACTCACAAACTAGAGATTCCATTCCATTTAGAAAGTCAGTCTCAGTTCCAATGCAAATTACACTCCAGTTAAATCTCTTCACACTTGGGTATGCATTTGTACATTCAAACTAATAGATTGACTGGGAAGAGAGTCTGACAGGTTAATTCTGGAGAAAGGAGCTCTTCATTGAAGAAACTGGCAGCACAGAGAGCACAAGGGCAAGTTACTGGATTCTGTTGACTGAGAGTAAGAGGCTGAGAAAAGTGAAGAAATTTGGGCAGTTTCTGAAACTAGCTTCACATTCCTCTAAACAACTGTGCCTGGATTTCTAGAACAAATCACTTGTATGTTGTGAACACCATTTTGATCTAACAACTGACTTTCTGCTAATGGTTGTTAATGAAAAGGATTAGAGCAAGAGACCCACCGTACATAGACAATGTGTATAAATCAATCAACTGATCGATAATCTTAACACTTGTATTTGAAGTTCCATTATTTGTTGTGAGGGGCATTTTCCCTACAAAGACCAGCACTATTTAACTTTTTTTCTTTTGATATCCAAGTAGGAAAACCCCTGTGAATTGAAATAAGTTGTATATTGTTAGTAGTGAAGGAATTAATTCCCTTTGAATAAACTATTTTTTTTTTCAAATGAAAACAAAAGATACAGAGGTATAGATATAAAAATCCCTAACTCAAGAAGTTAAATCATTTTTTTGGTTCATTAGTGTTCCTTTTTTGTCAACTTTCAGTATCTTTACACCTTCTGTAATGCTCAGTTCTATTCATGTACACTCTATTGTTCTCCTTGTTTCAACTACTGGCAAAATCACAAAACAGTAGACAAAAGAAGTCATAATATTCTATCAGTTCAAATCGAAGGACCATGCATTTAGTAAGGAGTCAAGTCTACTTTTGCAAGATGATCCTGTAACACAAAAACATGAGGAATATCAAAAATATTTCTCACGTACTGGCTGCCATAAAAAAGATTATTTAAATTAAACATCATTATTCCTCTGTTGTCCACTTAACATACTGAGATGAGTCACACAAATGCCTGAGCTCTATCATGATCCACAAAGTACTGCTGTATTTATAATTGTTACTTTTAAAATATTTAATATTTTCCAGAGCAGACTAACCCAGACCATGGAACCTCTTTTTTTCAGTTTGTTTTCCCTCAAATTGTAAGAGACAAATTCTGAGAGATCTTTTGAACACTTCAAATGTTTTAAAGTGCATTGCTGATGAGTGGCATCGTCTAGGACAGGGGCTTAATTAATATGTTTTGTCATATAAATGTAACCGAGACCAGGGAGACTTTGCTATTATTTCAAAGAGCTTATTGTGATGGAAAAACCTGTCTTAGTGCAAATGCTATATTTAATTTTTTAATTAATCAGATTTAGCCTAACTTGTTTGTGTTTCATAAAAATTTTAGCGACATAAAAAATTTCACAATCATCTCACTGAATCTTCTCCTTTTTTCTCTGAGGAACTAGTGGCCAAAACGTTTAAAGAACTTGCCCAGGGTCAAGCAATCAAGTAATGCATGTGGACTTAAATCCACATGTTTGCTGTGCCAGCCACAGTTGGGCACAACTAAACCATAGTTTGGTTTAGTTTGCTGTGCTAGCTAAAGTCTTTTCTATATAGAAGCAGCTAAAAAAAACTTTACTAAGACAACAAAGATAAAACAAAGAAAAAACATTAACTAAACTATTATGGATAGCCAACTTTTAGAGTTTTGACTGAAACAAATTTAGATGTGAAGGTTGCATTGTTTGATTATCTATTTAACCAAGTGACAGAATAGAAATTAATAGCAGAAGAACAAATACTTCAGTTAAAAAACAAAAATAAATACTAATATAAGATAATCCTGACTATAAAGGTACATGGGCTTTATAATTCTAAGGACAAATAGAAGAAAATATACGATTATAAGCTTTTCTCCCTATATAAATAATGGAGACAAATAAAAATCTAGTCAATGAATACTAACCAACTACTATGTTAAAGACACTCTCCTAGGCATCAGGCAGATTTTTAGTAAGTAATAAAATAGACAAAATCTCTGTTCTTTTTTTTAAGATTTTATTTATTTATTTGAGAGATAGAGTTACAGACAGTGAGAGGTAGAGACAGAGAGAGGTCTTCCTTACTTTGGTTCACTCCCCAAATGGCCCAACGGCCGGAGCTGCGCCTATCCGAAGCCAGGAGCCAGGAGGATCCTCCTGCTCTCCCATGCAGGTGCAGGGGCCCAAGGATTTGGGCCATCTTCTACTGCTTTCCAGACCACAGCAGAGAGCTGGACTGAAAGAGGAGTAGTATGGGATGCCAGCACCGCAGGCAGAGGATTAACCTACCATGCCACAGCGCTGGCCCCAAAATCTCTATTCTTAGGTAGGTTAACACTCTATTGAAGGAAGGCAGTGTATAAAAATGAACAAATTGACCCAAACAATGTTTCTATTCTTTGTTGTCAATTTTCCACTTCTAAACCAAAAGATTTGACACAAAATAGAGTGACAAGATCTATATTTATTTTCATGTTATGTTTCTTTTCTTGCTAGAATATTATCTATAAAATTTTGATTTTGTCTCCTTAAATGTTAATATCTTTGTAGGCCATTAAATGTTTTCCACGTGAAGAAATTGTTTGCAGTTAATGAAACAAACCTAGAATGATCATGTACTGCTTGACAGTACTGAGGATAAACACTTTAAGAACTCTAGTGTGACGTGCAGAAGCATGAAGCAAGACCCCTACCTTACACCTTACACAAAAATCCACTCAACGTGGATTAAAGACCTAAATCTACGTCCTGACACCATTAAGTTATTAGAGAACATTGGAGAAACCCTTCAAGATATTGGCACAGGCAAAGAATTTCTGGAAAAGACCCGGGAGGCACAGACAGTCAAAGCCAAAATCAACTATTGGGATTGCATCAAATTGAGAAGTTTCTGTACTGCAAAAGAAACAGTCAGGAGAGTGAAGAGACAACCGACAGAATGGGAAAAAATATTTGCAAACTATGCAACAGATAAAGGGTTAATAACCAGAATCTACAAAGAGATCAAGAAACTCCACAAAAACAAAACCAACAACCCACTTAAGAGATGGGCCAAGGACTTCAATAGACATTTTTCAAAAGAGGAAATCCAAATGGCCAACAGGCACATGAAAAAATGTTCAAGGTCACTAGCAATCAGGGAAATGCAAATCAAAAGCACAATGAGGTTTCACCTCACCCTGGTTAGAATGGCTCACATACAGAAATCTACCAACAACAGATGCTGGCGAGGATGTGGGGAAAAAGGGACACTAACCCACTGTTGGTGGGAATGCAAACTGGTCAAGCCACTATGGAAATCAGTCTGGATATTCCTCAGAAACCTGAATATAACCCTACCGTTCGACCCAGCCATCCCACTCCTTGGAATTTACCCAAAGGAGTTTAAATTGATAAACAAAAAAGCGGTCTGCACCCTAATGTTTATTGCAGCACAATTCACAATAGCCAAGACCTGGAACCAACCTAAATGCCCATCAATGGTAGACTGGATAAAGAAATTATGGGATATGTATTCTTTAGAATACTATACCGCAGTAAGAAACAATGAAATCCAGTCATTTGCAACAAAATGGAGGAATCTGGAACACATCATGCTGAGTGAAGTAAGCCAGTCCCAAAGGGACAAATACCATATGTTCTCCCTGATCGGTGACAACTGACTGAACACCAAAAAGGAAACCTTCTGAAGTGAAATGGACACTATGAGAAATGGTGACTTGATCAGCATAGCCCTGACTGCTAATGGACAACTTAATACATTATCTCTCATAGTATTTTTTTTTTGTCTGTTCTACTTAATATGACTGGTTTAATTCTGTAATTATCACACAGTTATTCTTAAGTGTTGAAAATTAACTGAAATGTGATCCCTGTTAAACATAAGAGTGGGAATAAGAGAGGGAAGAGATGTATAATTTGGGGCATGCTCGGGCTGACTTGCCCCAATTGGTAGAGTTGGAAACATACCAGGGGATTCCAATTCAATCCCATCAAGGTGGCATGTGCCAATGCCATCTCACTATTCCAAGTGATCAATTTCAGTTCACAATTGATCATAATGAAAGGACTAAGAGTCACAGGGAGCACATAAACAAGTCTAGTATCTGCTAACACCAACCGATAGAATAAATAAAGGGGAGAGTGATCCAACATGGGAAGTGAGATACTCAGCAGACTCATAGAATGGCGGATGTCCTAAATAGCACTCTGGCCTCAGAATCAGCCCTAAAGGCACTCGGATCTGGCTGAAAAGCCCATGAGAGTATTTCAGGCATGGAAAGCCAAGACACTCTGGCAAAAAGATCTCTGTGAGTGAGATCCCAGTGGAAAGAACAGGTCTTCAAAGAGGGAGGTGCCTTTCTCTGAAGGGAGGAGAGAACCTCCACTTTGACTATGACCGTGTCTAAACAAGATAAGAGTCGGAGAACTCAAGGGGCTTCCATAGCCTTGGAAACTCATGACTGGTGCATAGGGAGATTACTGATGCCATAAACAGGAGTGTCAATTTGTAAAGTCAACAACAGGAGTCACTGTGCACTTACTCCTCATGTAGGATCTCTGTCCTTAATGTGCTGTACACTGAGGCTTAATGCTATAACGAGTACTCAAACAGTATATTTCACTTTGTGTTTCTATGGGGGTGCAAACGATTGAAATCTTTACTTAATGTACACTAAACTGATCTTCTGTAAAAAAAAAAAAAAAAAAAAAAAAGAAATTATCAATTCCCAACTTGACTCTCACTGGGATTAAACATGACAATAGGTCTGATCTGATTTCATCATCATTTAAAAAAATCATCTATTATTTTTCACTTTATGTTTCTGTGTGGGAGCAAACTGTTGAAATCCTTACTTAATGTATACTAAGCTGATCTTCTGTATATTAAGATAATCGAAAATGAATCTTGATGTGAATGGAAGGGGAGAGGGAGTGGGAAAGGGGAGGGTTGTGGGTGGGAGGGACGGTATGGTGGGGGGAAGCCATTGTAACCCATGAGTCGTACTTTGGAAATTTATATTCATTAAATAAAGGTAAAAAAAAAAAAGAACTCTAGTGTGAGAGAGACAAAGAAAGGTCTCTTCACTTCCTGGAAGCATCAATATTCCTGTCCTGAGATAACATAGATAATAATAATTCGCAAATACTTTTAACAACCCCATATTTGCTCATACATGCATAGTATCAAATCGTGACAACAACCTATATGTTGCATGCCATTTTTCCTGTTTTCCAGGTGAGGAACTAAGCTAATCGAAGTTCAGTCTTTACCAAGACTGCATGGGTGGTAAATAACAAGCCAGGAATACTTCTTAGGCTGCCTTATTCCAAGACCTTCGCTCCCTCTACCTACCCTCCCTTCCTCAGACTCCTTCCTGCCTGGCACACTTTACTACTTTCAGGCATTTAAACACCTCTCTATAATTTTTATGGCACTGCCCCCACAAAACATGGAATGGAGACCCCAAGTGACTTGCCTCCCTGAGAATTGATGTGCCCTGTTGTGTAGGAGTGTGCTTTACTCCTAAGAAATGAGATGCATGCAAATCATTTCCATGTTGTAGGCAGGCTTCTGAGCAATATGTAAATAAGTGAGAGAAAAATATCCACATTAATAAACAGTCCCTTGGATATAAGAAACCCATCTGCAACATTAGGTAAAGAGTTTGTATACTGTGTAGTCAGACAGGATGTCCATATTGCATTCCTCTCTGTCTGTAAGGGAAAACAGAATGATGGTTCAGGTAGGGTGGTGCCATATGGCTGAATCCATGAAAATATCACAGAGTTATTTTTTTTTTCAGCAACTGTGATCGGTCCATGTAAGCAAGGATCAAGTCTCTGCAAATAGAATTATGACACTCCAAGTTTCATCCTGTTTCTAAGGTCTCTTTCTCACACATCCTGCTGAGATTAACCTATAATATTTCTTTGCACGTGGATTGAGTGCTCCTAAAATAGGGGATGGTGACCAAAGAGAAACAGAAAGTAAAAGAGACACAAGCAACAGAAATGGCCCAAAGTGAGAATCACAGATTGACAATACAGCATGTGCCAGTAAGCCCATGGCTGACATTATCAAGTAAGATGACTCAGAGAAAAAAAAAAAAATACAAAATCCACCAAAGGAACTGTTAACTCACACCAAACAGGAAATGACTGATTAGAGACAGAACAGAATTGCAAAGCCAAGATACAACCTAAGACTGAGATTTTTCACTGCACCCTCAAATGACAGAATTGTAACTTGAAAAAGCACCTATACCTGCTTGATATTACGGTCCCTCTCTTGAGGAAGTGGGAATGATAACAAGAAAATAACAGGGCTGCTGGCATTTATCAGTATCTTAATTGCTCTATTTATTATGCATTTTTTTCCTTTCCTAATTTGATATTTGGGACTCAGTTTTACTATGATAACTAAAAAGCTAAGAATTAAGAACAACAATATCAATAGAATTAGACAAATTCACTGTGATGTTTTTCAGGGCTTCTGTTCACTTCACCCTCTCTTATAATCCTCAGATTCTAAATGAAATAGACTACTTCTATTGCTGCCATTATTATCCACTTTGGGAAAGATGCATTTTGGAGGCTTTAATAATATTTTTGCTACTTAAACCATACAACCCAAGACACTCAACACTCTTCGGCTAGCTTTGCATTTGAATTTCAACTACTTTGTTCCCCCAGGGTGAATACCATTTGTATTTCATACTTGAACTATGTACACAAGACCAACACATAACTCTGGATTTAGTCCTCAAAGTGTATTTGCATTAATATTCTGTGTGGAACTTCAAACCAAGTCACCCCTTGTGGCCTTGGCCGCTAACAGGAAATGAAGAGGTCTACAAGCTCCAGAGACTTCAGCTAGCAACAGCAAGCAGTTATATACGAAAATTCTTTTCAGAACAGTCAACCAAATTTCTCTCCCAATCCTGTCTGTCATCCAAAATACAAGCCACACTAGCCTTTCATTCTCTCCTGTACTCTCACTTACTTTGTTCTTGCTGCTTTTGAAACAGCTGCCAGATGAACTACCTCTACTTTCTTGTCCTCACTGAAGTCTGGCCTTCCAATCATTTTCCCTGTGTTGTATCTCTGGAGCTGGGGAATGGGATAGAGATTAATTCATCTCCAATTTTCTGATTTTCACTTTCAGATCATTGTCTTCTTCTCTCTTATCAAATCTGCTATTCTCTTCAGGCTTTTACCTTCTTGCTATCATGACACATTTGTTTCATTTCATTCCATTCAAGTCCCAATAACTGCTTTTACATATTTTTGTCTTTTCATTTTATTTTGTTAAAGAATTTTTTATTTATGTGAAAGACAGAGTGATGAAGAGAGATCTTCCATCCACTGGTTCACATCACAAATGGCCACAATGGACAGGGCTAGGTCTCCCACATGGGTGGCAGGGACACTAGAACTTGGGCCATCATCTGTTACTTTCCTGGATGCATTAGCAGGGAGCTGGATAAGAAGCAAAGCAGCCAGGGCTGACCCAGCTTTCTGCTTTGGAAGGATTGTAGGAAGAGGCCTAACTTGCTGCACCACAACACCAGCCCCTTCCCATATTTTTGAACACTTCAGAACCTGAAAATTCATCTTCCTTTCCACCCCAATTTTGATTATCATGTCCGTGCAAAAATCTAGTCTGACAGTGATTTGACATCCTCAATTTATTGGTTATCAATTATTTGTTCCAAACTCTCCCATAGTTTTTCATCACCCAGATACTTTGTACTCTTAGGCTATTAAAGATCAGAGTCTCTGAACACAGCCTTTTACCTATCTATCTTATTTACTGTTTTGCTCTTACTATTTTGTTGACATCCCTAAGCTTCCAGTCCCCCCTCCTCTTTTCTCCCCATCTGTAACTCCTTGCAATCACTGAGCAATAATCAAAAAATGTCATGTGTTTGCTGATTTTTTTCCACTAGAAGTTCATGACCTCTTGCCTTCATTTCAACACTGCCTGAAATTTCTCCATAGTCAGTTTTTTTCACCTTGGGTGTTCTTTCAGAGCTTAACTAATTTCATCAAGTTTAAGTTTAACATCTTCGAAATTACCTAGTGATCTTCCATTCTTGTTCCTCGTTAAGATCATGCAAAAAAGTCTATGAACGGGAAATGGTTAGACTGGCTACTTTTCCTAGAATTGCTTATGTTCTCCAATCAATGTAGGAGAGTAGTCAAAGTTCTCATGTGTCAAGTGGAATGGGAAGATTTGAAGAGAGAGAGAGAATGTGAATGTACTATTTCATGGGCCCTGGAGCCAGGATGATGGGATGCAGGAATGGTTACTCTTCCAACAAGAAACCTGAGGACAACATGGCATCTCAGAAAAATTAGCTATGACAAAAATCTAAGCAGGATTCAATTAAAACCTCAGATTGGATATCATTGAAGAAACACTACATGCCATTGGTGACGAGGTATAGCCTCAATAAATCACATCTGGGGAAAATATCAGTGCAGAACCAATACAGAGCCAGGTGAGGACATACTCTTTCTACCCTAGCTTTAGTGGCAGGTGCATAAGCCACTTGGAACACAGAATTGACCCCGACATGAAATGGTAAGAGATCCAGAATGACAAATTTAGATCTCCACATGGAAGAATTCTTAACCTGAATTAAGTAAGTGTAAGGTTACTTTATTAGGCTGTTTTTAACCTAAAATTGAGTAGATAATATTTTTGTTATCAAGTAGAAATTGGGTCTAACCACAAGGATAATGTTGAATTAAAGAAACATTAAGTTATAAATTATGAACAAAAATATATGGAGTCCACCAAGTTAATAAAAATTCATGCAATTATTGGTGTCAAAATGTATAATATACCTACCTTTTAACCAACAAGTTCCACTTGAAGACATTTTCCCTGATGAGAAGATAATCAATAATACAATGTGTGCTAGGTTGTTCCTCAAAGCATTATTCATAACAAAGAAAAATGTTGTTCATCCATCAATGAATGGATAAAGAAAATGTGGTTCATATGAAAAATGATACATTACTCGGTCATTTAAAAAGATGAAATCTTGCCATTTGCAACAACACTGATGGAATTGGAGGTCATTATTATATTAAATGAAATAGTCAAGCAAATAAAGAGCAGGATCATATGATCTCACTCATATGTGGAGTCTAAAAAAAGGTGATCTCATGAATTTTAAAAGATAATGATACTATAGAGAGGGAAGAATGAGGTGGAGGAAGGGATAGGAAAGAGTTGAGTAATGGGTGCTAGGTTACAGCTTCATAGGAATAAAAAGATCTAGGATTTTTTTTTGTTAAGTTTACTTATTTATTTTCATCTTCTTGAAAGGCAGAGAATGAGAGTGAGAGAGAGCGAGAGCAAGAGCAAGAGAGAGAGAGAGGGAATCTTTTATCTACTGCTTTACTCCTCTCTCCTCACCCCTGCCAAATGCCCACAACAACCAGGGCTGAGCCAGGCTGAAGCCAGGAGTCCAGAACTCCATCCAGGTAACTGCTGCCTCCCAAGATATATTACTGGGAGCAGAGTAGCAAGGACTTGAACTGGCACTCTAATATGGAATAGGGGCATTTCAAAGAGTGGCCTAACCAGCTGCACCACAACACTTGACCCAAATTCCAGGATTCTGTTGCACAGTAGACTGAATATAGATAATTTTAACATGCTATATGTTTCTCTATAAGAAAAGGAAAGCAATCCAGAAGACAAGATTTTGGCTGTTTTCAACATAAAGGAAAGTTTAATTGTTTGAAAAGATAAATATATTTACCCTGGTTGGACATTGCAAAGTGTATGCACATAATGAAATATCCCATAATACTCCATAAATATTTGCCATATTTAGATGTCTATTATTTTTTAACGTTAAGAATTATCCATATCCTATATTTATTTACACAGAAAGATATCACCCAGTGAAAAGGGTGAACAAAATGATAACTCCTTCACATATTTGCAGTATTACATTTTTTATTCCCTAACAAATAAATACATGATACCTACTTAACACTACTCTAGCAGTCATTCCTTTTATGGCCAAGGTACACCTGTCAGCATCCTTACTAATAGCAACATAGGGATGTCTCATCAGGTAATACCTCATTTCTTTACATTTTTCAGTGGCAGGAATTTCATAGTGTCACAAAAGTATCTTTTCTGCAAGGAGCTTATTCAACGTGAAAGATCACTCTACCTATAACAGTACAATTCAGGGTCATGGTTTTCAGAGTTGACTCTTATCTCATGATATCCTCCAGGTTTCTTTGGTGGATATGTTCCTTTTCATTTTAAATACTCTACTTGAGTGGTTTTATGCATGACATGTCTTAGGTAGACAACACTGAAACATTACTTCCCAGGGAGATCATCGTTGGAGTAGGGAAGCAGGACCAGGAATGGAAACTAACCAAGCTAAGGTGTAACTCTGAGTAAAGAGACTCAACTGGAGGCAAGAGATCTTGGCGCCTATTTTTTTTTTTTTTTTTCTGACAGGCAGAGTGGACAGTGAGAGAGAGAGAGAGAGAGAGAGAGAAAGGTCTTCCTTTTGCCATTGGTTCACCCTCCAATGGCTGCCACGGCCGGCGCGCTGCGGCCAGTGCATCACGCTGATCCGAAGGCAGGAGCCAGGTGCTTCTCCTGGTCTCCCATGGGGTGCTTGGCCCAAGGACCTGGGCCATCCTCCACTGCACTCCCGGGCCACAGCAGAGAGCTGGCCTGGAAGAGGGGCAACCGGGACAGAATCCGGCACCCCAACCGGGACTAGAACCCGGCGTGCCGGCGCTGCAAGGCAGAGGATTAGCCTATTGAGCCACAGCGCTGGCCTCCTATTCTTTATCGGTTGGTCATTGTCTAATATACACTCCATGTGACTGAAATAACCAGACCTTCCCATCATTCCAAGCCTGTAGAAAAAGCAGCCACAGTAACTGAGAGTAGCCTTTCAAAGGTTCAGATCACTAGACACAAACCATAAGGGAGCTTGGGTGTTGACGCTAGATGAAAATAGAAAGTGCAATGGTACCTGCATTATGGCACAGTGGGCTTGTGCCTCCAGCATCCTATATCAAGGTGCCAGATTGAATCCCCCAGCTTATTTTTTTTATTTGACAGGTAGAGTTATAGACAGTGAGAGAGAGAGAGGGACAGAGAGAAAGGTTTTCCTTCCATTGGTTCACCCCCCAAATGGCCACCATAGCCGGTGCTGCGCCGATCCGAAGCCAGGAGCCAGGTGCCTCCCCCTGGTCTCCCATGTGGGTGCAGGGGCTCTAGCACTTGGGCCATCCTCCACTGCCCTCCTGGGCCACAGCAGAGAGCTAGACTGGAAGAGGAGCAACGGGGACGAGAACTTAGCGCCCATATGGGATGCCGGCGCTGCAGGTGGAGGATTAACTAAGTGAGCCACGGCGCTGGCCCCCTGACTCAGCTTATTGCAAGTACACCTAGCAAGGCAGCAGCAGATGGCCCAAGTACCTGGGTCTTTGCCACCCATGTGTGGGATCTGATTGCAGTTTCTGGCTTCTGTCTGGACTGCACCTGGCTGTTTCAGCCATTTGGGTAATGAACATGAAAGACCTCTATATGTCTGTCTGTCTATCTATCTATCTATCTATCTATCTATCATCTATCTATTGTTATGCCTCTCAAATCAGTAACTCTTTAAAAAGGGAAGAAAAAAGAAAGAAGGAAAGGGAAAGGAAAGAAAAAAGAAATGAAGAAAGTGCAAAAACGTTCTAAGGACATGTTTGGAAATTGTCAGTGTCAACTCTAATACCCACACCATTATCTGGCAAGGCCAATTCGAAATCTGGATCATTACCATGGTCCTCAGCCTTGAACTCCAGACCCATATACCTAACTGCCTTTTGGACTTCTTCCTTATCAAAAATGTTCCCCAAACATACCTGGCCCAGAATTGAACTCATCCTCATGCATTGATTTTCTCAATGAGTGTCACTTTCATTATCCCACAGGTAACCCAAAATCAACTTACCTTGCCAGGCACCTCACCCGTTAATTCACCAGGCCCTATTAATTTTGACTATTCAACGTATCTCTTATCTATCCCTGACTCTCATATCTTAGTGCTGGATTAATATCTTGTTCTTGTTTCCTTCCTGCAGTTTGTGCTTCCCAGTATTCATCTTCCATCCTGCTGCTCTAGATTACCCCTCTCAAATTTATATTTTACTTTAGTATTCCTCTACTTATACTATTTCAATGATTCCTCATTTTCAAGGTTAAAATATTTGGCATTTCAAACTATCTCTGTCCTGTTCTCACTCCCATCAATCTTCTGCATTGTCTTTAAATCCTAAACTTGAGGCAGATATTTGGCCTAATGATTAAGCCACCTGCATCCCCTATCATAGTGCCTGAGTTTGATACCTGCCTCTGACTTCTGACTCCAGTATCCTGTTTATGTGGGCCCTGGAAGGCAGCAGTTATGGCTCAAGTAATTGGGATTCTGCCACCCATGTTGAAGATGTAGATTGAGTTCCTGGTTCCGAGCATCAGCCTCAGTGCATCCCTGGCCATTGTGAGCATTTGGAAGTGACACAGTTCATGGGAGCTCTCTTGTTCTCTGACTGTTCATCTCTTTGTGTATCTGTGCCTCTTAATTTAAATAAAACTCTGAACTCAATACTCACTTAGCTATTTTCTATTTCCCAAAGTTGTCTTGCTCTCTTATGCTAGAAGTAATCGATGAGCATTTGATTCCCACATTAGCTCTTTTGAAACGTTCCCTTTCCTTTCTGCAAATTAAATCACCCCTTTTGATTTCCTCAACAGCCTGTACACATATTCTTGGTAGCAATTTTTGATACCTATATTATTATAAAATTATATCTTAAGGGAAATAAGTATCTTGTTCATCCTGGGCTCCCTAGCACACTGTATGATGCAATATTCTAAACTCTTGTAATTTTGTCCAACTTCGGCCCATTTCCATGATCAGGCATAATACTGCTGTATTAGACACCAGTGATACAAAGATAATAAGTCTGGTCCTCTGCTTACATTCTAATGGAAATTTTCCACATAAAAATGATTCTGTTACAATACTATGGTGAGTGCTGTGTTCGGAGTACACACACGGTGCTGTGAGTTTCAAAGGGGTACATTTAGCCTAACGTATGGGTTTAGGGAAGGATTGCTGTAGAAAATGATGTCTGAGCAGAATTTCAAAAAAAAGATTAAGGTTATCCAGGCAACGAAATGTGATTCCTCCAGATGTTTCAATTTCAGCTTAAAGTCAGCAGTATTATCAACTATCTTGTCCTTAAATGTCACCAAGGAAACAAGCAGCAAACTTGGAAAGGACAGTAAACTGAATGGCCCTGCTCACCAGGAATCTGGGTGATTTCATCACTTGGGTTGCAGTGTTTCTGAGCCTTAAAGTTAGACAACAGCAAGCGTATATGGAATAGACGCTCTTCTTACTGTAAACACTATCTGGAATGAACTTACTGTTAGCCTAGTGTTCTTGATTTTGTTGTTTTTTTATTAAGAGATAATAGGGAAATTTATGTAACTGATTTGCCACTGCCTTTTTAAGGTATCACCAAAGTCCAAAATGTTTGCAAGGTTTTTTAAACATTATTGCAATAGGGTAAATTTTCATTATTATATATGGAAGCTAATCATTTCAGAGTAAACAACAGATGTTTGCACCCTTATTACTGTTTAGTACTGACATTGATATTAAATGATAATATGAAAACATGTCACAGACATGAATGATGAATTTAAATGTCAGGAATTATGGAAAAGAAATGTTTAAAATAGAAAATGTAAGGTTCTTGGATAAGAAGTAAAACTAAGAGCACCTTCTTCAGGCAATGTGTAATACTACTTTTCCAGAGAATAATAATAATGGAATTCCAAATCAAACTGCTCTTCAAAAGTTTCTACTGGAGTTTAGGTGACTAAGGGGTTCATTCTACCAATTTAGTTATAGCATCTGGTTAAGCATTGAATTGTATCAAAAATAGTAACCTTATTATATATTAAAAATGTAGTCAGATAAATAGATGGATTCATATATATTTTTTGCTGTAAATCATATTTTCTGGACATTATTTGATATGCTCTTTGTAACCCTTCTCCTATATTTAGTTGTTAATTGATTTATATCACATACAGCTTCAAATGAAATTATTAATTTAAACTATCACTGTCATTTAATGCTTTCTGAGATGGAATCTGATTATGGTAAAATATAAGCCTCTCAAAGTGCACTAGTTTTCACCCAGTAAAAGCTACCACTAATTCTCTTATTCATTAGATTGAAAAGTTTTGTACAGTTTACTAAATTGCATCTTCTATGTCTTTTGTCTCATCATTTGCTGAAAGTGATTAAGAATGATGAAATTGGACACCAACGCCTTGATCACCTGTGCACAAGTTCTGACTCCTGTGATGGTAACATAGGCTCCATGGAGGCAAGCATGTTGTTGGTCTTACTGTTGCTGTGTGCTCACAGCTGATGGTAAGATTCAATGCCTACAAAGAGTTACAATATCTGTTTGTTGGATCAATGAGTGAATGAATTGATGAATAAGTGAATGTCTTAGTTTTGAAATCATTCAAGCTATTTATGTTTTCTTTAAAATAGCTTTAAAACTTTCAAGGCGTTGACAGAACACTGCAATGCATAAATCATATATCTGTCTATAATGTTTGAAAATAATAATAGTTTCAATGAATGGGTCAAAAAAGCAAACTGAGCACAAATTCACCAGTGTTCTCCACAAATAGCCATTGGAGACAGCCCCCTGCTGCAGAGAAGCTGTGGCTCCCATCTTTTCCTGTACCACCACTGATGGTTGAGCCAGATTTCTTTAAAGTAGCTATCTAAAACCAGAACTACTTATTTCCCAAGTGAGTAGGAAAGATGAAGTGATTTAATTGCCAATGGAAAGAAATTGTTGCTCCAGGATGGAAGATTGGGCTTCTTACCCTAAAAAATGAGGTGGAGAGGCCGGCGCCGTGGCTCACTTGGTTAATCTTCTACCTGCAGCACTGGCATCCCATATGGGCGCCAGATTCTGTCCCAGTTGCTCCTCTTCCAGTCCAGCTCTCTGCTGTGGCCCAGAAGGGCAGTGGAGGATGGCCCAAGTGCTTGGGCCCCTGCGCCCACATGGGAGACCGGGGGAGGCACCTGGCTCCTGGCTTCGGATCGGTGGGGCCATCTGGGGAGTGAGCCAACGGAGGGGGACCTTTCTCTCTGTGTCTCTCTCTCTCACTGTCTATGACTCAACTGTCAAATTAAAAAAAAAAAAAAATGAGGTGGAGCTAAGGCAGCTACACCTGTATGTGTCAGTTCATTTCAGAATCTTCACAAATTTAGAATCGCCTCTCAACCTGAAAATACATGTCCTTGGTCATTACAGAAAGAAAGTGGCTGAATCTTTCCATTCCTGCGTCTAACACGGTTGTAATAATGTGGACTCCTGAAAAAGAGCACAGGGTTTGAGTCTCAGAACTCTTCCAAGCTGCCTGACCTTGGGAAGGTTACATAAGTTTGTCACCTATAAATAGATGATACAGTGACAGTTCCCCCTGAATAAGGTTTTTGTGAGACTAATCAATAACCAATACACAAAAACTACCTGCAGTCCAGCTGCATCAGAATAGAATATGATGACCCTTGCTCAGCAATGGAAGGGCTCATGTAGAGAAGAGCAAACATCCCTCCCTCCACTTCTCTCACATTGGCTGCTGTGGAGTCTCGATGTTAAATCTGAAACCATTAAAATCACTAAGGACATTTGTCACTTGTAGAACATGAAGGGAAATTGAACTAAAATGTATTATTTCCTTACAGTGTGTCACATGCTTCCCGTATGGTTCTTAATGTAATCTTCTCGACAAATCTAAAAGGTCAGCGGTATTTTCCCAACTTCACACACAAGAACATAAGGCTGACAAAGGTCAAGGAGCTTACAGCGCTTATGGAGCTGGTATGTGGTGGAGCTGGTATGTGGTGAAACTGGTGCTCCAGCCCAAATCCAGATCGACAGTCCATATTGTTTGCATGATGTTCTTGGGTTGTTCATCATTCTGGACTGTTTTACAAGGACCTATGCATCTACACACTGTCCCATTACTAGACAAATGTACTCCTGATAA
This sequence comes from Oryctolagus cuniculus, assembly GCF_964237555.1. Classification (NCBI taxonomy): domain Eukaryota; kingdom Metazoa; phylum Chordata; class Mammalia; order Lagomorpha; family Leporidae; genus Oryctolagus; species Oryctolagus cuniculus. The sequence continues at coordinate 45,909,359 of NC_091443.1, read as the reverse complement.
CCACATGAACAGAACAATAGGCCTCCATTATCTCTCCACTCCAGTGCTCAAAAACATTTGAGTAACAGGTACCTTTTGGGAGAAAAAATTGCACAAACCATCACTTCTCCAAAAGTCTGATATGCCCACCAAATACCTGGAAGTTAGGTTCTGGTTCGGGAGGGCTGGAACAGATGCATCCCTCCATGGTTCTGATGTCAACAGTCCTGGGACCACTCTGAGTAGCAGTAACAGGCCTCTATAAGTGAAAAACAGACATCGGTTTTATGCAGTGCCTATTTGTAATGGCATGCACAGATTTCATTTGGTGCTGTTTTATTTTGGAGTAGTAGGAATTCACATCTTACTCAAATACGTTTACTTTCCTAAATCAAACTGATATATGATTTATACAACTCAGTAATGAGAACAGGAACTGGGAGGAGCCTGTAAAAATATGAGAAAGAGAGAGAGGCATATCATGATTTATTAAGACATAACCATGGAAACCTAAATATGTGACCTCTTTCAAAAGAAAATGTAGGGGCTGGCACTGTGGCATAGCAGGTAAGTTGCCACCTGCAGTGCTGGCATCCCATATGGGCACCGGTTCCAGACCTGGCTGCTCCACTTCTGATCTAGCTCTGTGCTATGGCCTGGGAAAGCAGTGGAAGATAGTTCAACTCCTTGGGCCTCTGCACCTGTGTCGGAGATCCGGAAGAAGCTCCTGGCTCCTGGCTTCGGGTCAGCTCAGCTTTGGCCCTTACAGCCATCTAGGGAGTGAATCAGTGAATGGAAGACCACCTCCTCCCCCCTTCCCCAGCTTCTGCCTCTCTGTAGCTCTGCCTTTCAAGAAAAAATAATTAAATCCTTTTTTTAAAAAAAAAGACACACATCTTCCTAGTACAGCATTTGTTGGGACATTCTCTGATAGAAAGATACACAGTTGAATGAGAGATGAGAAACTATATGTAGATTTTGAAAAAAAAAAAACAAGAAAACTTCCTTTCTAGTCCCCAAAAAGATACACACAAAATAATCTAGACAACTTAAAAATACATATGTTTTTGGAAATAAAAAATAGCAGACCCAAAAGAAAGAAAGTTGAAGTATGACCTGGAAGAGAAAATCAGTATACTGAACAGATAAGACTTTTCAGTTCTATTAACATAGCTAAGAGTCAAGCAACAATGGTTGAAGACACACTTACTCCCCACTCTTGTTTCTTTAAAGGAGAGGAAATATCCCCTCTATTTCCTAAGAGAACAGAAATCCCAGAGCACCCCTACAGCTTTTACTCTCAGGTCCCTTGGAAGGGGTCGCAATTTCAGGAGGAAGAGAGCCCACAGTTTTTCTCCCTAGGTCAAGCTGTCAATGGGGAGACTGTCTTGAGAATCACTCCCTGCTAGGCAGAAGGCTCCAGCCCTACTAGGGATATCTGTTTCTAGGGGGCCTTGCCTGTGGCCGGGTGGGAGGTTTATTTATGGAGTGATGTTGAGTGTGTGAGTCAGGTCCTATTTTCACCAGTTTACCAATAACAAAGTAGGTATTCAGAGTTCTGTTGAGCTGCTTCTAACACCTATCTTTTAATTGATCCTAAACTAAGGAGAGAAAGGAATGGTGTTATTTACTGGCCTCCTCTAAGCACAGCTAACTGGGATGGGTAAAGAATTATTCAGTATGATTTTGGAGAAGAGGCAGTAATAGCTGGCATATTTTGGAACATCAATAAATTCAGCTTTTACTATTGAATGACTCATTAGATGAGTTAATTAGCTGATTTTTTCTAGAATAGTTTTGTGTGATTTTTTAAGAGGAATTTTCTAATCCTTTCCATGTAAGCAACTTTGCTTTAGAGAATATAGGAGTTTCATAAAAAGAATATAAAATTTAAAGTTTGGATTCCTGGTAGTGTAACCGATCTATTGAATGATCTCTGGCAAAAGCTATGTAAACAGCGAAATCCAAAAGGTATTATTAATTATCATCTTTCTGACTCAATTTTATAATTTCCTTATGTATAAACGCTTGAGATTCTTGGAAGAGAGAAGCTAAATCAGTTCTTTCCTATTCCACGTGATTTAGCTTAACTGGGCCTATGAATTGTATCTATTGTATTTCTCACCACTTGGCTTTTAGTAGAAAATACCCTTCTATTGCATTTGCGCTAACATAATATAATCTGATATTTATCTGCTCTTCTTTCCACTATTATTTCTTTCAACCTACAAGGTGACATCATTGTTAACAATATAGTATTTAAATATCTTTCGTCGTGATTTTTTAAATTTTTTAAACAAGGTAATAACAGATGAATTTAGGTTGGTGCTAAAGATGACTTTTATTCTATTGTGAGTGTGTCACATATAACTTAAGCCAAATCTAACTCCCAAAAGTCAAGGTATGGGTGGGGGAGGGATATTTATACTCCATGAAATTTATTTGCAATTTTGACTATACAAAGTCAAGTATAATATTCTTGACATTTTCTGCATAGGAAGTAAAAGTGAATTTGACATTTCAAATGATGTTTCTCTCTCCCAAGCCCACTCCAGAAGCTACGTTCATGATAGCTCCTGCAAAACATACCAGCCTTGAGGGATACTCTATAAAAATGGCAATTTGTTTCCTGATTTCGTTTTCAGAGTTAAGTAAAACTGTGAAATTAAGTGCCCAAAGACTGGAAGTTGATACATACCCATTGAAAAATAACAAGCACATCACTATTATGAAAAAAAATGTTTAAAAGAGAAAAAGATACAAGTTTCTCATTTTAATAACCCAGATGTTTGTTGTCAGCTTAGCCTACCATTATTAAGAATTTAATTGATAATAATTCTTCAACAACTAGATTAGCACTTTCTCGTTGTTTTACTTCTTCTCTATGATTGCTACATTTAACTCTCTTAAATTCCCTCCAAATTCCATATGACCTTCTTCTCTATAAAGATAAGCTGTAAAGATAGCAACTTTGTTTAGAAATACATTTTGCCAAGCTTAAATGCTATTGAAGTCTCATCAGCTATCAAAGGACAAGTCACACTTTATTTTTTAGATAACTCACATTGTTTTCCACATGCAGTGACTAGAGCTTGGAATGTTTAAATGGTACTTCACAGGGCAGACGTGGTCTAAACTTCTTCGTGATTATACATATGCTATTCTATAGTGCGCACTAATCTCTTCTGCCTTGGATGTTTTAACAAAATGGCTGAAATTTTCAGCCATTATGGATGAGTTATTCAGCAAATCTGTAAAAGCAATTCCACTTGACAAGCCTATAGTACTACTTTAAGTGATTGAATCTCTTTGATTCCACAATGGCAAGGGCCTTATTATTCTTGCAGGAATTTTACAAGTTCTAAGAATATTTCCAAAATGCCACTGGCCACATTGCCAAAGAGAACGGGGAACTCAGCGAGAACTATACTAATTTGATTTAGGGAATCCAGTTAAAGAAATGATTTTTTTAGAAGAAGGAAAAAAAAAAACAATATATCAAATGCAATGATCTTTTATTAGATTTGGTGTCTCAAAGTTCCATCCTAAAACATGCCTTCTTCTCTTGCTTAAATTTATTTTCTAGCGAATGAATGGAAGCTACAAAATTGGTGAGGTCATGAAACTTACTTATCTGAAACACTGAATTGTATACATCCCTTAAAGGCAAATGGATGTTTTTTGCCCTGAGGGTATTAGTCATGGTCCATAGTTCGTGGGAAAAACTGAGGAAGTCTCAAAATTGTGTTCCTATTATTTCCATTTCTCTAAGACTTTGTTTGAATTCCAAAGTGAATTTTCTATTATCCCATTGTACATTGCATAGGAGGGTACCAACCAACAGCCTTTGGGGAGCAGCACCTGCAGTTACATTCAAAGGCATGACTTTTCCAAGCAGTTTGTGAGCTGGCCGGCATTGTCCCCGAAAGGATAAAGGCCTAGGTTCTTTACCTGACTGGCAGAAGCATTCCAGCACCACGAAAGGACTCTAAACATTGTTTTGTAAGTAATGAGTCCTGCTGGTTTCATCCTGCAAGACATTGAAATCCCACAGGGAAAATGTGGTTAGAAATAAAACAGAGGGCTGGGGCCTTTAATGAGTTTCCTATCCACAGATGCCATCAAGCTTTTATACTATTCATTTTATTTCTACAGCTTCAACAAAGATTCCCAGAGTTGTGGGCCATACTCTTAACACTGAAGTGCATAGAACTTGGCAGAAATCTACACTTCAGAGATAATAACATATCATTCCATGAAATAAAGGAAAAGGCATAATCAAAAAAAGAAGTTAAATATGGAAACCTGTTTTGACAACAAATGAATACAGATGAAGCCAGACAGGAAAGGTGTTATGTATGCATAGCTTTTTTTTACATGCTTCACATAAATTATGATATTGCAAGAAACTATCGAGTTTTTTTTCTTTTTTCCTTATCCGTTAAGTCAGTTAGATTATTTATAGTGCTCTCCATCTTTTATCAAAGAGAATTTTCAAATAATGTTTTAAAAGAGTAGGACAACATTTGCAAAATCGACCAAGAATATATAACTGCTCATTCTCCAATTGCATTTCATTAATTATTAGAGTTGAGAATTCCTGAGAGTCACTTAGCTGTACAGCAAAGTAAAACTAGTCTTTCTGAATTTGAAAAATAGAAAAAGGGAAAAAGTTTTGTTAACTAGTATACGCACTGTGAAAATTATGTGTCAACAAACATTCAGTAAACATTTTGTTAATATTTACTTTGTTATCAAGTTTCTTCAAATATTGCACTGGATAAATATCGTCTCATCAAATTTTAAAATGAATGGTAAATAAGAGATATTATTAAAATAAAACTTAGATTATTTTCTAATCTTATAAATTTGTCCTGGCTTTATTTTTTACTTACAAAGTCTTTTCACTTTCAGTCAAACTAGAAAATTTTATATGTTATTTACAAAACAACAATCCAAGGATTGTTGAGAAACTATGTCACAAAAAATTATGTTTCTAGAGATATTCTTACTTTAAAAATATTTAGGTTGCATTTTGATTACTTGATACTGACCCTTGGCTGAGTTTTTCAAATTAGTTAGTAATGAGCCAAAAGTTACTGACTGTCGGATCTACAATCCTATCCAGAAAATCATTGCTTTACTAAATTATTGAGAAATCCAAGAAATAACTTTCCTATTTATTTTTAATTAAAATAGTACTGAAATTAGGTAGTAGAGATCATTGAAATATTTTTATCCTTTCAAATTTCCCTGTGCTCATGCCAATGAAGGAGATGTAATTCAAGAGCCCTACAGAAACTTCAGAAAAACAGATATGCAAGAGACCTAAGTTGATGAGCATGCAGAAATAGAAGCCTGGAGTCATACAAGTGTATTAGTTGAAAAGGAAGGAAAACCTTACAGAAATCATGAATGAAAAAGTCCATAGAATCTATTTCCCCAACCCAAACTATGTGTTTCAAATTCTTTAATCAATAACATTTCGTTTTTGTTTATCTGACATTTATAACAAAGAGGTCAATATGAAGGAAAAGTCAAACTGGTTTATAGGTTTATATTTATGTATGAAACTCCAAATTATTGCTCTCTCCCAAAATTTCCACCATTGTGGATCATAACAACTGCCTTTGTTCTTTGAATACCTACTATGCGCTAGTCATTTCAACATACATTTCCAATAAGACAACTTTCTGAAAATGACTACTATTCCCATTTCATGAATGAGACTTAGAATGTTTATGTAAGGAAAATCTTGCAAAATGACACCACTTGGAAAAGTTGACCCAGGATCTGAACCAAATCTTTTTCACTACCAAGCCCATGATCCTCATACCAAACATGGTGCATTATACATATAAATTCTTCTCCCATCTTTGGTTTATATCTTTATTTCCTATATTAACTCAAGGACATTATATTTTCCCAAGTGATTTTATTAGTAAATTTTCAATATGATCAAATTAAGTAAGCTTAAAAAAAGTATGAAACAGATCAATTGAGCTGACCAGTTTTTAAGTAAATATTCTGTGATTGGCAGTTCAAATAATTTTAAATTAATTGAGCTATATTGAGCACACAAATTGCTGGAACCAACAAGCAATAACTGAAACCAGCCTACTGTATCAACATGTGAAGAGTGGAGAGAATTATAAAATAGAAATTCTTGGTCCTAGGAACAATGGAAAATCATTAAAATAGAAGATACCAGCAAAGACAAAAATGGAGCAACTTGAATAAATTAAAAGAAATAATCACTATGAAAAAGTGGACAATATTTTTACATTTAAGACTAAGAAACAAGGAATTCTGCACACTGCTATACTATTTGTCTTGTTTAATATTTTTAATCAAAATTCTGAATGAAGCACTCATTGCATCTCCACATTGAACAAATATTTTCCAATATATGATGGATTTGAATCTATAAAGACTTTGTCCATAGTTTCCCTATTGATTTGGCAGCAAAGTCAAAATGAGGCCATATTATTATTAGGCCATTTTACTTTTTTGGATTTCTGGGCAATTTAATGTATTCTCTGGCAAAAAATTAAAGTAGTTTACTATTATGTTTTATGTATTATTTTAGTCTATGTCTTAGTATTATTTACCTTACCATGATTTTAAATAAAAACACTTTTATTTTTTAATTCCATATTATTTGGAAAGGGTTGGTTTAGTCAGCTAACCTAGTTTAGTTTTGTTGTTTCATTGTTTTAGTTTCTTCAGAATAGAAGAGACCTGAAGTAACTGTTCTGCTTTCAGCAGGTAATAATTTGAACTCATTTATGCTAATTCACAGTTTAAAAAAATAACATATGGGAAAAATTACTTATTCCTCAATGTGCATTCTAGAAAAGCCTCAGTAGCATCACACACAGAATATATTTCAGGGAAATGTAATATATTATATTGGTTTTCAATTAGGATTCAAGAACATACCTCAATTTCTTGATTAAGAAATGTTAAAATGGGGTTTCATGTTCTTGAATCTAAATGTATGGAAAGAATTAGAGCTGATTTTTAACATTTAGAAAAGTTTAATTTGGGGGGAAACATAAGAGACTTAGATTTAACAAAGTGATTTAAAGAAAGAGAACTTGTGCTATACATCTTAATTATTACATGAATTAGAGTCTTTTGGCAAACAGCATTAGAGCTATACACTTTTTGATTGTTTGTCATCAGCCTTAATTTCATTTTTAAAAACCATTTCATTTTATCATAAAATATGAGATGGACTTGAGATAGACTGTTAGATCATATTTGAATCACTTTTTGATTCTTTAAGTATATTTTCAAACAAACAAAATGTAGGGAAACTCAATGGGATTATGTAGGAAGTGTGTAATGACGGCAAGTTTTAGTAGCACACTGCTATGTCCCAGTAATTAAGTAGTCTGTAAAAAAAAAAATGAAACAGCAATAAGCTACCAAAAGATTCTACAAATAAAATGTTTCAAGTGTGTCTTTTAAAAGTTCATGGCTTTCCAGAATATTGGAAAAAGCGACACATACTTGTAAGTAAATTTCCATTATTATCTATTGTTGCTGTCTATTTTGTGTAAGTGAAGTAAACAGCAAGTGATTTAAGGAGTAAATATCCATTTTTAATTCTTACATTATTTGGTAAAGCGGGCAAGTATAAGTGCTAACTAGTATTTTGCATACATACCATAAGATAGAAAATAGCACGTGCTTTCTATTTATGTTGGTTACCAATCTTGATATTCAAGGGAAGAGTGTATAAAGTTAACAAGCAATTATTATTTGGCAAATTAGTACTCAACAATCCTGAGTAAATAGGAAGTTTGAAACCTATCTGTTATACAGCTACTTTAATTTGCATAGCACACTGGTGTGTTTGCTTTGCAAATACTTTGCAATGAATCATCATTTGTACTATACAGTCCAAAGAAAAGCAATCAAAATTCACAGCAAGACAATGAAATTAATTATAACTGTTGAATTCTGTGGTGGTAATTCCTCCTCATGCAGGAAGATTAATTGCATTGCACTTTCCTTGCACTCCACTAAATGATCTGATGAATGTATAATCATTTACAGATTTCTCAAATGCTGAAAATTGATTACCTTTGATTAGCTCTGATCTGCACAAAGAGCTCTGACAGAGTATCACTGAAACATTACAACATTACAGACAAAGTAACAAATGATTTAATTACCAGTGTGCTTATTAATGTTAGATTCCCTGCAGTGATCCTGGCAAATCAGGGGCCTGTAATAGACCTGTGGGTTTCACTGAATTCCATTAGGGTTTAAATAATATTTCTCACTATTTCTCAAATCCTTCTTTTCATGGCTCCTTAATAACTCTAATTAATTTTAATTTGCACAAAAAATCCGTGGCATCTTTAGAAACTTTTAATTAGCCATAAAATAAAACTCTTCTCCCAAGAAGACATATATGATCAGCTTTGCAGTAGCCTCACAAATAAGTTTTCGTTAACAATAGTTGGCTCTCTGTAATATTATTAAATGAAAATCTAAAACAAATGTTGAATTGCCCATGTGGTCCAACTCTACTCTTCCAGCAGCAAACAAAATGAGGTTTGTTTAACAAGAACTAAGTAAAAGAGCAGTATGGTAAAGTGTTTAGATAGTGACGTGGTGAGCATCATCATAATACTCTTTTTTATTTTGAGTGCAGATGCATGCTTGCAACCATTTTGTTAACTGTAGTATAGAAAATCTAGCGATTAAGACGCTTCAGTGTGTGTTGAAAGAGGATTTGAAAATGCAAGAGCAGGAGAACACTGGCCCAGTTAGACACAGAATGTGATGAATAATGTTGGCACAAACAAGTCAGGCTTATCTAGACTTGTACACGAGGACATTCAGATCACTTTGGATTGGCAGCTTTTAGGGCCTTCCCCAATTTGATGCCATTATATATGACATTAAATTATTGTGAAGCAATGACAATGAAAACCCAGATGATCAGAGGAGTCAAACAGAGCAGCTTAAATTAAAATATGTGTCTGCAAGTGTTTCCAGGCAAAGAAAAATTAGAGGGTAGGCAATTAAAAGGTTGTTTAGCACAAAAACGCTGATATACAGACGACTTTATAATAATATTTTTTCACAGTGGCTTTGCAGTTCTGCAGAGACAAGGCAGTGCTGCAGGTGTTTCTGGGTGGCATTTCAAAGCCACTAGCTGTAAAACTTAAGACATGGGGATATGCAGCCCCCAATGCTGATGAATACATTTATTATGTTCCATGCTGTCAGCAGCTGAAAAGCTATCCATCACATTGAAACAGCGCAGAGTCAGGAATCTCTTTTTGTGGAGAAATATTGAAGTCAGATTGTTGATGTCAAAAGTCAAAGTATAGTTCAGCTATCTGTTTTATGAATCTGACTGAGACACATTGTGCCTGTGCGCAAACTGATATCTAGCAGAGCTCATTTTAGCAAACGTGTGATTTAGAAGTCAAAAAAACATTCGTACAACCAAATTCATAGCAGGCAGAGGCTGTGGCAGGCATACATAGTTTTTACATTTTAATATGACACCGTTTGGTAGTGTTTATCATCTGAAATCCAAACCATATCAACTTTCTTGCTACGGTATTTAAGATCTGTATACTTAAAAAAAAAAAAAAAAAAAAAAACCTTCACACAATAAGAGAATACATTAGAATAGCGCTTCAGTAGTAGAGTGATTGGCCTCACTGGGCTTGGTTTTGCTTTTATTTCTTCTATAAGCCAGGCCACAAATACATAGTGAACTCACGTTATTCTGAATTTTAAAAAATAGACATAATGTGGGGTTGAAATTAAAGGACTATTTAATAGCCACTGAATTGAAGACAATACCTGAAGCCTGGTAATGGTCCCCATTACATCTCTGGAACCCTAGTATAGTATAGCTTGTAATATCTGAGTATATGTTTATACATTACCTTGGGTACCAGATATCACCAATAGCCAATTATTGCTGCATTCTTAGAAAATGGATGTAAAGCAGCAAAAAAGAGCAAATTTACTAGGCTCAGGACCTTCTTTTTCATTTACTCCAATCTTTAGCTCACCTTAATTTTAAAAAGATATCCATCTTCTTTCTTCTCATGGGAATTTTTAAAAATTAATTTGCAATTAAAGCACAGAGTACATACTTAATCCTAGTTAATAGAATTTTTAAACCAACTTAAAAATGGAAGGAATGGCTTGGAACCTTGCTTTATTTGAATAAATCTTGGGGCTCCAAGTGCACATTTGGAGTGTATTCCTTTAAGCGAGGGCTTTGTGCCTCTGAGGTAGCATATGCTCAGGATGCTATTACACTTGCCAGCCTCCCTGCAAATTTGTGGTGTTTAACAAAAAACAAGAACATTTTTCAATTCAAGTCAGGAAGACTCTTTTATTTTTGCTGATTTCGCCTTCTTTTCTCTATTCCAGCCCAACCCTCAGGGCGCATGATGTAATGGTCAGCACTTGCACAGGCGAGCCAGAGCAACTTTAATGAACGGCAAACTTTATTCAATAAAAATGATTGTGTCCCTGCTCTTTTCTCCTCTCAAGGAGGGGGAAACATACAAATATCATGTGGAAAGCTTTAGGAATCCTATAGTGCTCAGTAGGTCTTCAAAGCATTCATTATTTTTGAAAGCAAGGGGAAAAAATTCACACACACACACACACACACACGCACACCGACAGAGATTATTTTTAGCCTAACTTGGTTCAGTGACACCATAGGTAGGACAGGGCTTGATGGCTTGAAGGGTCACAACGTCAAGTCAAAACTCAACTTCAGGTTAATTGGCTGGCGACTGGTGCTGCACAAATTGAAGAGAGACATCCTTGTTTCTGATGGCAGCAGGAAGACCACTGTTCTTGAGTCCAAGTACCCCCTTGCTATCTTGTCAGGAGCTCCCTCTTGTAAATAAACATCCTCAAGACAGACACTCTCATCTTTTCTGATAATAAATGCATAAAGATCACATTAATCATGATAGATCCCCTCAGAGGAAAAAACGAACAAAGCAAAACAAAAATCAGGGGACATTTTTCCTTCCAGCTGCCTATTTGAAGTAATATTTGTTAACCTGGCTTTTGTCTGTCTTATCTGGCAAGTATGTTGACATTCATGTTCATTAAATAAAATCTGATATCATTTTTTAGTTCTACTGAGTTGAAAAGTATAATGGCACACCCTACAGTCTAATGTCTAGATACTCTTGCAACCTTTATTATTGATTTTTTAAGTCAAGTGGTAACTTCTTTGGAATAACTAGGCTGGATTATATCTTTTAAAACTCCTTCCAGGTAGGAGACAGGAACCATTTGAAATAATACTGTATGTCTGACAAGGGGAAAAAATAATCCCCAAAAGAGAAAGAGCCACCATATGGAATTCACTAGACACTAACCCTCTTGTCCACCCAAATTACAGCATCCCCACATAATAAGACATTGCAGAGGCTTTGCTGTATGCCTTCCAGGCAGAGCTCCATAGCCAGCAATTAGTCTATATAGTCAGAGGCCAAAAAACCGTATTGTCTTCCTTGCTGTATAATTATCTGTTATGATGAACTGTGATTCTAAGGACTATTGTCTTTAAGCTTGGATCTGTGTGTGGAGTGGTTGTCTGGCTGAGACCCAGGAATGGACCTTCCTTTTAGTATCTCTGCCTGAGTGATTTCTCTGGTCTCTTCCTGGCTGAGTAAAACAGAGACTGTTTCTGCATGATTTCTTGGGTTGATGAGAAGCAATTATGCCTTAAATGAAGTCATTCATGTCTGCCATTTTGTTTGCATATTTTCCCGTGTTCACCTGTTATTAAACCTGTCTTTAAACTGTAAGCTAGTTTCAAGTAGACTTTTGTGTCTAACACAGTTCGGTAATCAGAGGAAAACAAAATAGATAAAATGTTTTCTGCACAAATCACTCAAGCAAGAAATCTAATAAAGTGATTAAAATCTAAAATAGCATTTAAGGAATTCCTGGGCATTTTTATTTCTTTGAATCCCCCACCCCATTCCCTGAGAGATGACGATTGTCTTACCAGTTTTAGTGTTAAAGTTACAGCACCTTTGTCAATCAGCAAGAGAGAAGAAAAAAAGCAGAGGGAGAAGGAGTATTAACAAAGCTTGTTCTTATTGTCAAAACAGTAATTGCTGTTCATGATTATATGAAAATAATACATTGGTATGCAGTATCAGGATTATTGGAAATATTTCTTTAAAGTGATTACACAGATTATATACAGATTATATATAGAGGCAAATTAATTAGAAAATACGGATTAAAGACTTTAAAGTAAATAATGTAACCAGACATAAATATTAATTAAAAATGTATTCTAATGAACTTCCAGGTGCTAAAAGAAGAGCATACATAAAATCTTGGAAAGTAGAAACATTTTATTTTACACCTTCTGGTCTTTAAACACCTGAAAATTAAACGCCTTTACTAGCTTCTAATACAACATCAGATGAGCTATAATTTAGAGTTAGAGCAGTCACAAAACAAAGATTGAGAGTACTTATTATCAATTTATGTAAACTAATGCATGCTTTATTAAACAGAACTTTCTTTAATAACTTTTTCACTGTTTACATTTTGGAAGGTTTTACACTTAGCTCTGTGCTAACTATTGTTTGCTAATAGGTATATTTTATAGATACATGGAGTTTTTAAAGTGAACCACAGAGGTGGAGCCAAATGATTTAATTATAATAATAAATATAAAATGGAATATTGTTCATCAAATTGGAAACATAATTGACCCTATGATTACTTAAATCATAACATGTAGTTATTTATTTTGGGAAAAATGATTTTTTTAAAAAAAGGATATAAACTTGCAAGGTAATTTAACTTTAAAACAATTTCATTTTGTATAACTTTTTTTTAAAAATCCAACTTACCATGTGTATTTGACTCTGGAGTTTCAATGAAATAAGAGAAGTGTTGCTGATGGTTTAAAAGTACTTAATTTATCACCAGTGAACAAAAAAGTGTTTCCCCCCTGAAGAGGTTTGTACTAAGGTGACCTCTGCTGTTTAAAAAAAAGATTTACAAAAAGCAGTCCCTCTCCTAAAATATTCAATAATTCTAAATTACAAGGATAAAAGTGGATACTGCTGTGCTTAAAAGTATTTACCAAATTCATTACTGTTTCGATTACATATGTGATTTTTAAGCTTTCTTCCCTAGTAGCTGGGAAATTTCCTCTGTCATTTACTTCCTTGCATTTTGCACACAGATTCTGACTGGCTGGGATCCCTGCCATTGCCCTTTCTTCTCACTGAAGGGTTTTATCTGCTCCTGGTGGGGCAAAGTCATGACCCAGAAAAAAATTGATTCATGAATTCTCAGGGTGCAAGTAAAGAAGAGAGGAAATATGCCTTGGCTGAGTTCCGACCAGTGACAATTTAAAACCCGTAATTAGTCTGAATTCAAGCTGCAGAAGGAATCTGAATTAAAAATTCATTAATTCAAACTGATATATTAACTTGAACAAACTCAATCCCTTATTATAAAGACTCACTTTTACAAGCTGTTGTATGAACTGCAGGAACCTAAATTTTACTAATTTTAAAATTATGTAAAAGTGGTAGAAAGACCACCATAATGTATTGCACTGAACCTTCCCTCCTCCTTGGATTTGTTTAGTTGTTAGCACCTTAGTCCTGGGTTTTATTTCCATCCCAGTCCTAAACTTTGTGTTTGTAAAATGCCCATTGTCCTGTGGAGCACATGTTCATTTGCTATTACCCCCCTGATGTTTCCAAACCCCCAAATCCCCTTTAGCTAACTCTCTGACATTTCTATGAACTACACTGCTGAAATGTTATACAGTAATTAATGTTGATCCTAGTACATACTCAGCCTCCAGTACAAATTAGGATGGAAAAGGTTATCATAATATTTTGCTAGTCTATTTGGTAGATTTGAATTGCTCCCTGTAGGAGGACAAACAAAAAAGAAAGGTGTTTTAAAGTTACACTTTTAGAAAAAGAACAACCAGATGATAATGATTCCTTTTAAATTCCACATATTTTAAACGTTTAACTATCAGAAAATAATATGCTTTCATGTTTCAGCATATTGGTTCATAGGGTAGAACCTCCTGAGGACCAGTGTGCAAGATTGTCAAGTGAGTTAGTAGGCATCATCAATGCACAGGCTCTGGAATTCAGGCTTCAATACTGTTATCACTGTGTGGGGTTCAAATCCAGGTACAAGCAGCAGCTGGAGCCTTTCCAACTGTCAGTAGTGTCTGAAAAACACTAAGAGACTAAATAATTTAGATTACACTATATTGACCTGTATGGTTGTTTAAATGAGTAATGCAGTCACCAACTGAAAGAGGTCAACCATCTGTAGAGGAAACACAGAATTTGGTTTCATTTCCAAACAAACTTTTGAAGAGCAAATTGTTTTTCCTGTGGGAGGTAGGGGAAAGTCTGAAGACAGATTAATGGCTTCTCTTGCTAAACAAAGGTTAGGGCTTCTGTCTTTTATAGAACACAACTTCAATAGAGAAGAAGTCATAGGGCACCTGGTTCCAACTGGCACATAATCAGTGTGCATAGGTATTATTGCAAGTGGGTTAAAAGGTAAGTGGCTTTGAGAATTCAGTATTATTTCACTATATGCCATCATTATTCATTACATATATGTGTGAGTACATGTGTATATAAAGCAAAAAAAAAAAAAAAGAAAGACTAAATCTTGAGGTTAGATTAATCATATTTTACCCGTAATGGCAAGTAGTTTATTTTAAATGCAACCCTACCTAAATCTTTATCTCTAAAGGACAGAGTTGCTGTAAACCAGATTTTTTAGACACATACATTATGCATCCAGTTTATTTTGAAAGAAAGGTGCCTATTTTAACCAGATTAACACATACTGATCAAGCCCTTGGTGTGCAAGCAGTTCATGTTGAATTAAAAACTGCAATAATTAAGTGCTCCTACCAACTTATTCTCCACAGCCATTACCTTCCAACAGGTAACTTGCCAGGAAAAGTGGCTTAATTACTGCATTTCTTTTGTGATCCCCTGTTCTCCTGCCATTGTACTTTAACAGACTTCTCCAACCTCTTCATGGGAAAACAAATTATAACAGAAAAGAATGACAGAGAAGAAAGAGATTAAGTTCGGTGCACCTATGAGCTAACTATGAAATTAATGCCATGAGGTTTTGTAAAAAAAGCAAAAGAAAAATATATTGTCATTGATCTTTACTTCCAACACATGTACACACATGAGTGCACTCACCTGTCTCACCCCTACATGCATTTTATATTAAATTTGTTGTAGCAACATACAATGAATCCTTAGTAAATTATTTCCCAAATGCTTTTGGACACTTTATCCATCCATCTAATTAACGTGCTCTTCAGTATTCATCCTTGTATCATTATTCATCTGTTCTGAAGTAATACACTTTTATCATAACAATTCAATAAATGAAGATATTTGTGTTGCATATATAAAATGTTTAGCTATTGAAATTTTCTCTGGTTATAGTAATACCTAATAAATCTTCAGAAGTTTGGATAACATCCAGATATTACTACAGAACTGTAAATTTTGTTACTAGTCATTGATAACAAATACCAACTGAAAATTCATTCTTTTTTAGAATAAATTTACTAAAAGATTATTGAGGGGTTGGCAATATGCAGACATAAATAAAATACAGATACCATGCAAAATTTGCTTGTAATGTAATGAAATTTCATTATAGAGCTATATCTTGAACACATAATCATACTGTTAGAAGTCCCTGTACTCTACATTCATGGGCAAGTACAAGTGTGTGTCTCTCTCTCTCTCTCTCTCTCTCTCTCTCTTTCTTTGTCTCAGTCTCTCTGTAAAGTGAAACATTACCCTATTTAGTGGTGAGCCCTACTTAGCACCAATACTGCCTAACTTACATCCCCAAGTAAAGTAACAAAGAGTGATAAATGGTAAAATAGGATCCATTTGATGAATATATCTCAAAAATAGAAACCAATACATATTGCTATCTCCGTTTCATCAAATAAATACTATAACAAAATGAAAAACTTATTAGTGGATAAGAAAAGACAAAGTTCTATTATTCTGGTCACTTTTATCTGTTACTTTAACATAATCCCAATGCTTTTATGTCTACTTATCTATCACTTAGTGCAAATATTTTATATTATCTATCACAATATTAGAGAAATTGAAAACAAAAAATATAATTCCAGAATACAATTCCTCAATTTTTGTGCTGTATTTCTAAATGATTTATGCTCTTAAAAACAAAATAAAAATAATAGTTTCCTTGAATATTGCTATACAGTCATTCTTTATTACAACAAATATGAAGTCCTTACATATGCCAGGCTTCATTAAATAAAAAATTGGTCTGGGTGCCTGTAGTCCCTCCTCTCATGAAGCTTACATGTTAACAGCAAATTATGCAAACTATTAAACTTTGCTAAGTGGGAAAAAGTCCAGTTTTTCAGGAGAAATCAATAGCTTGGGAGTCTACATCATCTGGATCAGACTGTAGAAAATGGTGCCACTACTTGCATGTGGAATATGAGGCTGTTGAAGGCTTCCAGTAGATCATGATCACTACGATTTCTCTGTTGAGAATAGAATAATTCTGGGTTTTGCCAACCATCTTAAAAATTATTAATAGTGCCTTATTTCACTCTCAAAAGAACCCAGCTTAGATGACAAACGCATGGTCACTCTAAAACAGGATTGTTGAAACTCTTTTCTTCCAAGAGCTATGTGGAAATTTATAACATCATTCATGAGCCATACAAATGATCAACTTGAAAATCAGCCTGATATAGATACATTGAATTTCAAGTCTCTCCTGTGGTTGCCTTGTCAAGGATAGACCAAATGATTTTGTGAGCATGATATTGCCAGCCCATGGGCTGGATGTATGAGACTCTGGAAATAATTGACCTAGTCGCTTGGATAAGGATCTTAGCAGTGAAATAAAGCATATTCTGCAAAGCAGATGGATACTTATTGCATAACCTTATATTTATTTTTCTTTGTTTATTTTTTAACATTTCATTTCAGACTACTTTTAAATTTACAAAACCAAAATTATGTGGTAATACTACAAAGAATTTCCATATACCTCTCACTCTATCTGCTCTATGAAGTTCTCATGCGTGTCTTTGTCAATTAATGAACCACATTCAATTTCCCCTATTTTTTAATCCAAAAACCTTTCACCCTTCCCACCCCTCCCAGCTTCTACTAATCAACAATCTATGCTCAGATTGAGTTCTATTTTTTTTTTTAACTTTTACTTCCCACATCTAAAGAAGAACATGTGGTGTTTGTCTCTCTGCATCTGGCTTATTTCAATCATCATGATGTCCTCCAGTTCTATTTCTTGCAAGTGATAGGATAGGATTTAATTCTTTTTGATAGCTGAATAATATTCATGGTACCACATTTTCTTTACCCATTCAGCTGATGACCAACACCTTGGTTAATTCCATATTTTTTGGTTACTGTAAACAGTGCTTTTTTTTTTTAGATTTATTTATTTGAAAGGGAATTACACAGAGAGAGGAGAGGCAGAGAGAGAGAGAGAGAGAGGTCTTCCATCCGATGGTTCACTCCCCAATTGGCCACAACGGCCAGAGATGCGCTGATCCAAAGCCAGGAGGCAGGAGCCTCTTCTGGTTCTCCCACATGGGTGCAGGGGCCCAAGGACTTGGGCCATCTTCTACTGCTTTCCCAGGACACACAGAAGGCTGGATCGGAAGTGTTGTCCATTTGTGTTTCTACCTTTGAGAACTCTCTGATCAGGTCTTTTGCCCATTTCTTAACTGTTGTTAAGAACTGTTTCTTTTGTATTTTGAGTTGCAATGCATTCTGGATATTAATCATTTGTTGAATAAACAGCTCGCAAATATTTTCTCCCATTCTCTTGGATGTCTCTTCACTCCGTTGATTGTTTTCTTTGCTATGCAGAAGCCTCTGAATTTGATATAATCCAATTTCTTTAGTTTTCCCTTAGCTGCCACTTTTTTTTTTTTTTTTTTTTTTTGGACAGGCAGAGTGGACAGTGAGAGAGAGAAACAGGGAGAAAGGTCTTCCTTTTTCTGTTGGTTCACCTCTCAATGGCCGCTGCTGCCAGTGCGCTGTGGCCGGTGCACCACGCTGATCCAAAGTCAGGAGCCAGATGTTTCTCCTGGTCTCCCATGTGGGTGCAGGGCCCAAGTACTTGGGCCATCCTCTACTGCACTCCCGGGCCACAGCAGAGAGCTGGACTGGATGAGGGCAACCAGGACAGAATCCGGCACCCCAACCGGGACTAGAACCCAGGGTGCTGGCGCCGCAGGCAGAGGATTAGCCTATTGAGCCGCAGCGCCGGCCAGTTTTAATTTTTAATTATGGCAAAATTCATATAACAAAATATACCATGGAGACCATATTTAACTGTGTAGTTTAGTGGCATTAAGTATATGCACACTGTTGTACAACCATCACCATCATGCATATCCAGAACACTTTCCTTCCTGAGAAAGTGGAACGCTGTACTCTTCAAACAGTAACTCCTCATTCCTTCTCCCTGGTCCCTGCCAGTTACCGTTGCACTGTCTGTCTCCATGAATTTGATTACTCTAGTACACCAGTAAGTTAACTGACACAAGTAGCTATCTTTTAGGGTCTGAGTTATTTCACAGAGCATAATGTCCTCAGTGTTCATCCATGTTGTACAGTGTGTCAGAATTTCCTTCTCTCTTAAGGTTGAATAAAAAACACTATTATGTACGTGTCCATGTGTGTGTGTGTGTGTGTGTACATGTCACATTTTATTTATCCTTTTATCCATAAATGGACACCAGGGTTGCTTTTTCCTTTTAGGAGTAGCACTACTATTCTTTGATACCCTACTTCTACTTCTTTTAGGTATATGTTCAGAAGTAGAAGTGGGGGCTGGCATTGTTGTTCAGTTTGTTTAGCTCCACCTGCTACACCAACATCCAATTTGAGCACTGGTTCATACCCTACCTGCTCCACTTATGATCCATCTCTCTGCTAATGTGCCTGGAAAAGCAATAAAATACGGCTCAAGTATTTGGGTCTATGCCACCAATGTGGGAAACCCACATGAAGTTCCTGCCTCCAGGTTTTGAACTGACCCAGCCTCAATCATTGTGGTCACTGGGGAGTGAACCAGAGGATAGAAGCTCTCCCTCTCTTCCTCCTGCTCTTCCTCCACACTCTGCCTTTCAAATGAATAACTAAATGTTTTAAAAAATAAGTCAGAAATGGAATTGGTGAATTAGATTTTAATTCTCCTTTCAATTTTTGCAGAATTGCCCTTGGCTTTGCCACAGTTGCTGCATGATTTTACATTTCCAAGGGTGTGGTGTTCAAATTTCTCCACAACGTTGCCAACATTTGTGAATTTTTTGTTTTGTTCCTTTAGTAAAAACCACCTGAAATGAGGTGGAGTGGAATCCTATGTTTCTTAAACTACAACTCACATATCCACATTCCAAGAAGTTGCATATTCCTGAACTGTCAAAGCATTACAAATTACTAGGTATAACCTACTTTTGCATTAAAAGAAAAAGATTTTTTAAATGAATAAATCATTTTTTAAAGATTTATTTATTTATTTGAAAATTAGAGTTACACAGAGAAGAAGAGGCAGAGAGAGAGAGAGGTCTTCCATCCTTCCATCACTCCCCAGATGGCCGCAAGGGCCGGAATAGTGCCGTTCCGAAGCCAGGAGCTTCTTCCAGGGGCCCAAGGACTTGGGCCATTTTCCACTGCTTTCCCAGGCCATAGCAGAGAGCAGGATCAGATATGGAGCAGCCAGGACTCGAACCAGCGCCCATATGGGATGCTGGCACTGCACGCAGAGGCTTTACCCACTACACCACAGCACCATCCCCAGAAAGGGAATTTTTAATTGAATACATTCTTCATAATGCCTTGTGTATGTGAGACAGAAAACTCCATTCGGGTACTTCTAGGACTGGCTCTCTCTTGGTCTCCATGGAGTGCCAGTTCACTTCTCTCTTGATTGGTGCTTGGGTGGACTATTTTGTGAAGCAGTGGGAAAGCTTTTCTTACACTCAATTCAGGTAATGTCAACCAATACTTGAGCCTAGTTGAACAAATATCAGACATATGTGATGTGACTCCTTTTATTTCAATTAGGGAATGCTTGTTGTACAAAGAGATAATAAGTATGAAAATACACAAAAAATCTCAGAACTACATTTCTAATCTTTCTAGTTTAATGTCTCCCCTATCCCTTCACCAAAGTAGTAGCTGGTAGGTAGTAATGTATTCCAGTTTCATTGTTTTTTTTGTTTGTTTGTTTGTTTTTTATTTAGAAACAGCATTACAAAATGGTCAAGAGAATATCCCTAAGAACAAACTGCCTTGGTCGGCACCGCGGCTCACTAGGCTAATCCTCCGCCTGCGGCGCCAGCACTCCGGGTTCTATTTCTGGTCCGGGTGCCGGTTTTGTCCCGGCTGCCCCTCTTCCAGTCCAGCTCTCTGCTGTGGCCCAGGAAGGCAGTGGAGGATGGCCCAAGTGCTTGGGCCCTGCACCCGCATGGGAGACCAGGAGGAAACACCTGGCTCCTGTCTTCGGATTGGTGCAGCATGCCGGCTGCAGCGCGCTGGCCATAGTGGCCATTGGAGGGTGAACCAATGGAAGGAAGACCTTTCTCTCTGTCTCTCTCTCTCTCACTGTCTAATTCTGCCTGTCAAAAATAAATAAATAAAAAAAGAACAAACTGCTTTGATTTCAATTTTAGCTACTTACAAGTTGGGTTTCTGGGTGACCTCAGGTTACTCACTAATCCTCCCTGAGCCATAATTACTTCAAATTGAGCATGCCAATACACATAAAGCACTTTGAAAAAGTGCTTGACCAAAAAGAATAAATATCCTCTTATCAATTAATTAGCAATAATGTTTAATGTCATCATGAATATCTATATTACTTTCTTCAGAGCCACTGTAAAACAAGCAGCAGTAATCATAAAGTAAATTCACAAAGGAAATTTGTTTGTCAACCAGTAGTCTTCACTCAATTAGAAGCCCTGAGAAAATTCATTTCAATTGGTTTGGATCAGAATTGCTAGAAATTATTCAGACTGAGAAAACATTTCTTTCACTCATTTGTTCTAAGACAAACTCCCCCCTCTTAGAAATGAACTGAAGCTGTTGTTTCATCTGGAAATGTGTTCTTCTATAGATGCTTTATAATGCTGGATTCCACACTAATCTACTAAAAAGGTCTATAGATACCTACTCCAATGTGCTATCATCTCATTACAAAAAGCTATTTCAAAACTTAACACCATGATGTTTCCTTCTGTACATACACAGAAAAGTCACTGATCGGTGACAAACAAATTGGCCACAATAATTAAATTTCCTGATAACATGAAATAGTTCATGGCTACCCACTCACTGCTAGGCAATAATGTATATTTATTGTCAAAATATGAACTTGACCTATCAAAATTACTACCTTTAGATTTAGTTTATTCAAGACTAGTGTCTGCTAATACTAACTTATAGAGCTGGCACACGGGCTCGCTTGGCTAATCCTCTGCCTGCAGTACCAGCACCCCAGGTTCTAGTCCTGGTTGGGGTGCCAGGTACTAGTCCCAGTTGCTCCTCTTCCAGTTCAGCTCTCTGCTGTGCCCTGGGAGGGCAGCAGAGGATGGCCCAAGTGCTTGGGTCCCGGCCCCCGCATGGGAGACAGGGAGGAAGTACCTGGCTCCTGGCTTCGGATTGGCACAGCGCCGGCCATGGCGGCCATTAGGGGACTGAACCAACAGAAGGAAGACCTTTCTCTGTGTCTCTCTCTCACTGTCTATAACTCTACCTGTCAAATAAAAAAATAATAAAATAAATAAATACTAACTGATAGAATTAAAAAGGAGAGAACAATCCAGCATGGGAAGCAGGATACACAGCAGAATCATAGAATGGCAGATGTCCTAAATAGCACTCTTGCCTCAGAATCAGCCCTTAAGGCATTCAGATCTGGTTAAAAAGCTCATGAAAGTATATCAGGCATGGAAAGCCTAGACACTGTGGCAAAAAAAATAAAAATAAAAAATAAAAAAATAAAAATCTCTGTGAGTGAGATCCCAGTGGAAAAAAACAGGCCATCAAAGAAGAAAATACCTTTCTCTCAAGGGAGGAGAGAACTTCCACTTTGACTATGGCCATGTCTAAATAAGATTGGTGTTGGCAACTCAAGAGGCTTCCAGGGGCCGGTGATGTGGATCACTGGGTTAATCCTCTGCCTGTGGCTCTGGCTTCCCATATGGGCACCGGGTTCTAGTCCCAGTTGCTCCTCTTCCAGTCCAGCTCTCTGCTGTGGCCCAGGAGGACAGTGGAGGATGGCCCAGGTCCTTGGGCTTTGCACCCACATGGGAGACCAGGAGGAAGCACCTGGCTCCTGGCTTTAGATCGGTGCAGTGCCAGCTGTGGCGGCCATTTGGAGAGTGAACCAATGGAAGGAAGACCTTTCTCTCTGTCTCTTTCTCTCACTGTCTATAACTCTACCTGTCAAAAAAAA
This sequence comes from Oryctolagus cuniculus, assembly GCF_964237555.1. Lineage (NCBI taxonomy): Eukaryota > Metazoa > Chordata > Mammalia > Lagomorpha > Leporidae > Oryctolagus > Oryctolagus cuniculus. The sequence goes on along the minus strand of NC_091443.1, from coordinate 45,886,817 downwards.
AAAAAAAAAAAAACCTTAAATAAATAAATAAAAGAGGCTTCCATAGCCTTGACAGCTCATGACAAGAGCCTCTGGTGATTACTGACGTCATAAATAAGAGAGTCAATTGTTAAATCAACAACGGGAGTCACTGTGCATTTACTCCCCATGTCCTTAATGTGTTGTGCTGTGTGAATTAATGGTATAACTAGTACTCAAACAGTACTTTATACTTTGTGTTTCTGTGTGGGTGTAAACTGTGGAAATCTTTACTTAGTACTAAATTGATCTTGATGTAAATGGGATGGGAGAGGGAGCAGGAGATGGGATGATTGAGGGAGGGAGGGAGGTTATGGAGGGAAAAAGCCACTATACTCCAAAAGTTGTAGTTTGGAAATTTATATTTATTAAATAAAAGTAAAAAAAAAAGTAAGTAAGTGCAAAAAAAAGACTAAATGCCATAAAAAACTGTTCAGGAAATATTGTTTAAAAAATAATTTCCAAACAGAAATATCTTCAGAACTATAGATTTCAACATACTTTAAGCATTGCGTAATAAAAAATTTTGTAGCCTGGGGGGGAAATAAATAAATAAATTTAGTTTATTAGTGATGTAATATTGTTCTACATGGTTTGCAATAGCCTAAAAGATACCTCTTTCTAATGTGTAATCATGCTAGTGAAAAAAACAGGGGTCAGCATTGTGGCATAGCAGGTAAAGCAGCCCCCTACAACACCAGCATTCCAAATGGGAGATGGTTCATAACCCTGCTGCTCCACTTCTAATTCAGCTCCTTACTAATAGCCAGAGAAAAGCAGGAGAGGATGGCCTAAGTGTTGGGCCCCTACTACCCCATGCTACCTGGATGAAGCTCTTGGCTCCTGGCTTTGGCCTGACTCAGTGAACCAAAGCTTGGAAGATTCTCTCTCTCGCTCTCCCCCACCCCCCCTTCTCCCTTTCTCTTTCTCTTTCTCTCTGTGTAATCTGCCTGTCAAATAAATGTTCTTAAAAATGGTAAATGTGAAATACATGAAATTGGTTCCCTTTATGCAAACTGAGAAATAAATAAATAAGTAAATAAATCTTTTCTATAAAATGATAGCTACCAAAGACCCCATTTACTCCAAATTTAAAGCTGGAAATGAATGCTTTAAGAAGGTTTAAGAGTTCAAGGATTCAAAACACAGCAAAAAATGAATTAAGCTCAATACACTTTTCTCAGAATTTTTAACATGTCAATTTCTAATGAAATTAAGTACAGTATTTAGTACAGCACATAGTAGAACTAGCATATACACAGACATTTGTTTGTGTGGGGAGCAACTGAGACTAGACTAAATTACTGGAACTGCTAGGACTAATTCTGTGCATCTGATCTCCCACAATATGGCGCTGGGGAGGAGTAAACAACTTCTACGCAGCTGCCTTGCCAATTCGACTGATAAACTGCAGGAGCTGATCCTGCTCCTGAATGGAGGAGAGCAGCATGCTCAGTGTGTGGGCAGCAGAGTTGGGATTGGTGGAAGAGGACTATAAAGGAGGAGAGAGACAACATGCACCGAGGAACATCTGAGGAACATTTGAGCAACCCCTGAGAGAGCCGGCGGGTGGTGTGCCGCTCTTCCGTGGAAGCGGGGAAGGCGGCGGGGGTGCCGCCCCTCCGCGGAGGCGGGGGGGGGGGGCAGCAAACCCGAGAAGGACCGGCAGCAAACCCGGGAAGGGCCGGGCAAAGAGAACAGCACAGGGTCCAATGTCATTCCTCTGCGAATGGGGGAGCGACAGTTAGCACCTATGACTCAAGAAATTGTTTTTTTTTCCTTTTTTTATTTTCTTTTTTTTATTTAGTAAATATAAATTTCCAAAGTACAGTTTATTGATTACAGTGGCTTTCCTCCCCCCATAATTTCCCTCCCACTCACACCCCTCCCATCTCCTGCTCCCTCTCCCATTCCATTCACATCAAGATTCATTTTCAATTATCTTTATATACAGAAGATTGATTCAGTATATATTAAGTAAAGATTTCATCAGTTTGCACCCACATAGAAACACAAAGTGTAAAAATACTGTTTCAGTACTAGTTATACCATTACTTCACATTGGACAACACATTAAGGACAGATCCCACAAGAGAAGTAAGTACACAGTGACTCCTGTTGTTGACTTAACAATTTCACACTCTTGTTTATGGCCTCAGTAATCTCCCTAGGCTCTAATCATGAGTTGCCAAGGCTATGGAAGCCTTTTGAGTTTGCCGACTTAGATCTTATTCTGACAAGGTCATAGTCAAAGTGGAAGTTCTCCCCTCCCTTCAGAGAAAGGTATCTCCTTCTTTGATGGCCCCATTCTTTCCACTGGGATCTCACTCTCAGAAATCTTTCATTTAGGTCTTCTTTTTTTTTTTCCCAGAGTGTCTTGGCTTCCCATGCCTAAAATACTCTCATGGGCTCTTCAGCCATATCCGAATGCCTTACGGGCTGATTCTGAGGCCAGAGTGCTGTTTAGGACATCTGCCATTCTATGATTCTGCTGTGTATCCCGCTTCCCATGTTGGATCGTTCTCTCCCTTTTTGATTCTATCAATTAGTATTAGCAGACACTAGTCTTGTTTGTGTAATCCCTTTGACTCTTAGACCTATCAGTGAGGGAATCCTCCCAAATTCTTTCTATGAAGCCAGCATCACCTTAATTCCTAAGCCAGAAAAAGATGCAGCATTGAAAGAGAATTACAGACCAATCTCCCTGATGAACATAGATGCAAAAATCCTCAATAAAATTCTGGCCAATAGAATGCAACAACACATCAGAAAGATCATCCACCCAGACCAAGTGGGATTTATCCCAGGCATGCAGGGATGGTTCAATGTTCACAAAACAATCAATGTGATACACCACATTAACAGACTGCAGAAGAAAAACCATATGATTATCTCAATAGACACAGAGAAAGCATTTGATAAAATACAACACCCTTTCATCATGAAAACTCTAAGCAAACTGGGTATGGAAGGAACATTCCTCAATACAATCAAAGCAATTTAGGAAAAACCCACGGCCAACATCCTATTGAATGGGGAAAAGTTGGAAGCATTTCCATTGAGATCTGGTACCAGACAGGGATGCCCACTCTCACCACTGCTATTCAATATAGTTCTGGAAGTTTTAGCCAGAGCTATTAGGCAAGAAAAAGAAATTAAAGGGAACAAATTGGGAAGGAAGAACTCAAACTATCCCTCTTTGTGGATGATATGATTCTTTATTTAGGGGACCCAAAGAACTCTACTAAGAGACTATTGGAACTCATAGAAGAGTTTGGCAAAGTAGCAGGATATAAAATCAATGCACAAAAATCAACAGCCTGTGTATATAAGAAATTGGTTTTTATTGTTGATTCCTGACTGTCATAAAAGAGATTCTATGTGGCGGGGAAGCTCCAGACAGATTGGTGGAAAATTTTCTTGACTCAACTCACTGAATCATTCATTTAAATTGAAATATAATATATATGACATAAACATTGTTCTCCAAAACTTTACATTTCAATAGCTGTTATTATATGTACATATCTGAGCAACCATCACCACTGTACAATTTCAGATATTTTTGTCATCCAAAAAAAGAAACATTTATGCATTTAGCAGTGACTTCCTATTCTATTTGCTGGCAACTGGTGATCACTAATAGCATTGATTTAGTCACACTGATTTTTAAAATTTCTTTTCTATTCTCCAATTCATTGATTCCCACTAAAATTTTTATTACTTCCTTCATCTGGTTTGAATTTGGTTTAGTTTACACTTCTCTTTCTAGATTCTTAATATAAAGCTAGATTATTTATTTGAGATTTTTGCTTTCTTTTAATAAAGATGGTTACAGATCTGCATTTCCCTCTAAGCACCTCCTGAAAGGTGTTCCACAAAATTTAATGTGTTATTTTTCCATTTCAAAATAGTTTTTCACATCCACATATTTGTATACTTCCATATTTCTCTATTTAACTTAAGTGCCACCCCATTTTGATTATAGAACATACTTTGTATTTTTACAGTATTTTTAGATTTATTGAACATTTCCCTAATACATAGTTTTTGATAGGGTTTCATGTACATTTGCAAACAGTATGTATTCTGTTACTTTGGACGGTAGTGTCACATAGGAATCATTATTTCTAGTTGGCTTGTAGTGTTGTTCAAGTATTCTATTCCCATGTTGATCTTCTGTCTATATATTCAATCCATTATTGAAATTGAGGCATTGAAGCTTCTAACTAGTATTAATGAATTGTCTATTTCTCCACACTAATTCTCTTCTCATTTCAGTCAGGTTTTTTTTCCAGTGAATCTGAACCTATGCCATTGGGTGCATGTATGCTTATAATTATCATTGATTATTGATATCATAATTATCTTGATGAACCGACCCTTTTATCATTGTGAAATGATCTTAACTGTCTATCAAAACAATCTTGGTGTGAAAGTCTATTTTGTCTGACAGCAGAATAATCATTTAAGCTCTCCTTTGGTTAATGCTTCTAGATATATTTCCCCATAGTTTTGATATTGAACCTAGTTATGTGTTCAGATCTGAAGTGTGTTTCTTATACACAGCATATAGTTGTGTTGTGTTTTTAACCCTTTCTGCCAATTTCTGCTTTTTGATTTGGGATTTTAATCTGTTCACGTTTATTGTAATTACTGTGATTATATGATTGCATGTAGAATTTTAGTATTTGTTTTCTTTATTATTACATTACTAATTTATTTTGTGTCAAGTAGATATTTTCTAGTATACTATCTTAATTCACTGTTATTTCTTTTACTAATTTTTAGGTTTTTAGTAACTGTGCTGAAATTTACTAATAGTTTAGGAGCACGTTATTGAATTTGCTAGTATTTGTACCATTTTATATTCTTGTGGTCAAAAAATATATTTGGTATGACTTCAATTTTGTGATTTTTAAGACTTGTTTTATAACCAATAAATATGTGAGAAAAATGCTCAATGTCACTAGGCCATCAGGGAAATCAATTCAAAACCACAATCAGATATAACCCCATGCCTGTCAGAGTGGCTATTATCTGAAAACAGAGAGTAACAAATGCTGGGAAAGTTGTAGAGAAAGTAAGGCTTGTATACACTGTTGGTGGGAATGCAAATTAGTGCAGAGACTGTGAAAACTAGCATGAAGATTTCCTTAAAAACAAGAAATAAAACTGTTATATATTCCAACAATCCCTGGGGTATGATCCAGGAATCTCGCTAATTTGCTACATACCCAAAAGACATGATGAGCTCATTGTATCAAAGAGATACCTGCATGTATATACTGCATACACAACAGATTATTATTCAGCTATAAAAAAGGAATAAAATAACATCATTTGCAGCAAAAGGATAGAATTGGAGGAAACCATGTTGAGTGAAATAAGCAAGACACAGAAAGACAAATACCACACGTCCACTCTTATATGTGAGAGCCAAATTTAACAATAAAATCTCAATCCAAGCACAGAGTGTTAATTACTAGACGTTGGGTGGGGTGGGAGACATAAAAAGTTTTGGATTAAAAAGTAGCGTGAAATTATCTCTTACACCTGAAAATACATTGAGTTAATAAGTAAAAAAGACTTGTTTTGTTGTATGTTTGTCCTAAAGAATATTCCACATACAATCAAGTAGAACATGTATTCTGCTGCTGCTGGATAGAATATTCGGAAGCATCTGTTAGGTCGATTTAGTCTAGGTTAAACTCAAATTTTGTAAGGTATTGAAGAACCCCAATATTGATGTATTTAAGACTCTCTCCCTCTTTGACTTGTTAATATTTACTTTGCATATCTAGGTGCTTTAAATTGTATATAGCTTTGTAGTTATATTCTCTTTATGAATTGACCCATTTATCATTATATAACGGCCTAAATTGTCTTTTTTTTAGTTTAACTTATATAAGAATGGCTATACCTGCTCATTTCTGATTTCCACTTGCATGGGAATTCTTTTCCTGTCTCTTCACTATCAGTCTATGTGTGTCCTATGAGTCTCTTGTAAGTTACAAATAGTTGGGACTTGTTTACTTTCTCCATTTATCTACTCGATTTCATTTGATTGAAAAATTTAGTCTATTTACATTCAAAATAGTTATTATAGGTAAGGATTTATTATAAGAAATTATTTTCTGGTTATTCTGTAGATGGTTTCTTCCTTTCTTTTACTTTCTTCCTTTGTGGTTAAATTATTTTCTCTTATTATAGTAAGATTTGATTCCTTGCTTTTTGCTTTTACTATATCCCTTATAGATCTTGGATTTGTAGTTACTATAAATCTCACTAAAATCATTTAAAATTATAGGGGCCAACAATGGGGAATTTTGTTATTACATCACCCTTAACAGATTATTACTGGTACCATTATTTTTAATGGTTTTATAATAACTTCATAGGGAAAACATGATATTTACATAGCACTATTACATTGTTACAGTATTCTAAATTGATTATGTTCTTTTACCAATAGATCTTATACTTCTGGATGTTTTTGTGCTAGTCCTTAGTGTCCTCTTCTTTCAGTGTGAAGAACTCTAACATGTTTTGTAACATAGGTCTAGTGGTGATGAACTCCGTCAGCTTTTGTTTGTCTGGGAAAGTCTTTATGTCTCTCTTGATTTCTGAAGGACAGCTTTGCTGGGTATGGTATTCTGTGTTGGAAGGTTTTCTACTTCAGCCCTTGGCATATGCCTTGCCACTCTCTGCTGGTCTTTTGGGTTTCAGCTGAGAGATGTACTGCAAGCCATTTTTGAAGTCCTCTATATTTTATTTGCTTCTCTTATCTTGCTTTCTTTTGAAATCTCTTTATTTGATCTTAGACAACGTTATTGTATGCCTTAGAGTAAACTTTTTGGTCTAAATCTGATTGTATACAAAATTTTGATGCTCCTGAACTTAGATATGTATATCTTTCTCCAAGTGTAGGAAGTTTATTGCCTTAATTTATTTAAAAATATTTTCCTCCACTTTATTTTTCTCTATTCCCTCTTGAATGCCAATTACTTTTACATTGGTGATTTTGATGTTGTCCGATAAATCTCATAACCTTTCTTTTTATTTTCCATTATTTTTTCTCCTATTATTTTTATTTTGGAATAACCTATCTACAGATTCACAAATTTTTTTCTTCTGGTTGATCAAATTTGCTACTGATACTCTCTATTACATTTTTTCATTTTGTTCATGGTGTCCTTTATACCTGCAGTTTTATTTTATTATTATCATTATTTAAATATCTCTTAATTTTTTTCTGATGATTCTCTGAATAATTTTTCTTTTCTTGGAGTCAGCTGGGCATCATTAAAATATTTATTTTGAATTCTTTGTCAGTTCATAGAAATCCATCTCTTTAGCATCAGTTACTGGTACCTTATATTGTGTATTTGATAATGTTAGGTTTCTTTAATTGTTTTATGTATTTGTTTATTCATTTACTGTAAGGGGAGCTAGATAGAGATCTCCCATACACTGATTCATTCTCCAAATGACTGCAACAACCAGGACTGGGGCGAGTTGAAACCAGGAGTCCAGGATTCAATCCAGGTCTCCCACGTAGGGGTTAGTGACTGAAGTACTTGAGCCATCACCTGCGGCCTCCCAGGGTATACACAAAAAGGAATCGGGAACTGGGAGCGTGCTGAAGTTTGATATGGGACATGGACATCCCAAGTGGCATCTGAGCTGGCAACCCTTCTAATTGTTCTTGTTCCTTATAGTCAGGAATCACTATGTACACATCAGAAAGTCAGGTATGTATTCCAGATTTTGCAGTCTTTGTGTCAAACTGTTCGTAAATTCCTAGTATATGACCAGTAATAGTTTCTAGGTTTGGTGCCAATCAACAGAGTTCTCAGGGTTCTTGTACCAAGGTGGTCAAAGAGAATAAAATAAAATAAAAATGTAGGCCATGACTCCTCCTCACCTTATGTGAAGCCCAAACAAAGCCCATGCCTGCCAAGGTAACTATGGGTCATCCTAACCCTTCTGAGCTTTTTAGGGAGCTGATCAGCTCTCAACAGGACAACATTGAAGATACACTTCTCGTGCTCACCACCAGTCAAAACTTCACTATATAAATTTCACAACTATAAGTTGCTATGTTATCATAATACTGTTGATGTTTATGTTTTCTTGGCCACAATGGTAAATTAGGCAGGCCAGGTGTGGGGAGTTCTTCTGACGGAGCAGCATACTTACCTGGAAAACAATAAAATACAAATCCTTGACTCATCTTAATATACTGAGCCTAAAGTTGGGACACAAGCACTTATCATTTAAACACTTTTAAAAAACATACAGAGGTTAACCATGTGGCGTAGCAGGTTAAGCCACCTTCTCTAGTACCAGTATCCCATGTGGGTACAGGTTCCAATCTCAGCTGTTCCACCTCCAATCCAGCTCCATGCTAATGCACCTGGGAAAGCAGAGGAAGATGGTCCAAGTCCTTGGGCACCTGTATTTATGTGGTAGACCTCGAAGAATCTCCTGGATCCTGGCTTCATCTTGGCCCAGCCCAGCCTATTGTGGCCATTTTGGGAGTGAATCAACAGATGGAAGATTTCTCTCTCTCTGTCTCTCCCTTTTTTTCTCTCTGGTAATAAGCCTTTCAAATAAATAAAATGAATCTTAAAATAAATAAAGAATGAAACCCTGCTATTTAAGAAAATTTGTAGATGAAGTATCATTTAAAAATATATATTGTGTTAAACATGACAATAGGTCTGATCTGATTTCATCATCATTTAAAAAAATCATCTATTATTTTTCACTTTTTGTTTCTGTGTGGGAGCAAACTGTTGAAATCCTTACTTAACGTATACTAAGCTGATCTTCTGTATATTAAGATAATCGAAAATGAATCTTGATGTGAATGGAAGGGGAGAGGGAGTGGGAAAGGGGAGGGTTGTGGGTGGGAGGGACGGTATGGGGGGGAAGCCATTGTAATCCATAAATCGTACTTTGGAAATTTATATTCATTAAAAAAAGTTAAATATATATATATATATTGTGAATTTCACATAATGAAAAATTAACCATTTTGAAGTGAACAATTCAGTAGTGTATAGTACATTCAGACCATCGTGCAATTGCAATTCTATCTCATTTGAAAGCATTTCTATCACTCCAAAATAGAACTGCAATCTTTGCAACTCTAGGTGACACCCTAATCCCAGGAATACTGCAGCAAATCAGCAGTGCCAACCATCAAGATCCAAGTTAATTTCTGTGAACCTCACATGGTTCTGTTTCTCACCGACTCAAGGTAGTTTGGAGTACCACTTCCAGTGATGGGGAAGCCTAATATCTATCTCCAATGCATCTTGCCCACTGTAAACACCAGGGCAAGGGAATTTCTCTGTGTGTCACACTGTGCCAGCTTGTGACAGGGCAATCCAATCACAGAGAAGCATTTCTCTTACATCTGACAATACCTCTTCTCACGTCTTCGGTCCAGGGATCTATCCCAGCCTTGATCTCATGTTCTGGAATATTCGGGGTGGCATCCTTGCCTGTGGTTAGTTTTGATTTGGATATCTGTAGGGAGCAATGAAACCAGAGAACTCCTATCTGGCATCTCGCCGATCTCACAAGACACAGCAATTCTCAATTAATGATTGTATCCGTGAGTTTTGGAGGCAATTCAGTCTAAAAAGAGTGAAGAGAAAGACTTGTTGCCTCACTGTGGTTTGCAAGTGGACATCGTAAGGAATTGCAGAGATATTGTATGATCAGTAGTAGTGCAACTTTTCTGTCCAAAATCATGTTTGCAATGAGATATACTCCTGTGTACCCAAAATTCTTTAACTAGGCCTACTGAAATGTCACAGAATTGGCTGAATTACTCATTTCCTGGCTCTCTACATCTTTAAATTTTGCATATTCTTATCTTATTATAGCTATGATGGTTAACTTTATATGTCAACATAACTGGGCTGAGGGATGCCCAGATAGTGACAAAACATTATTTCTGGATGTGCCTGTGGCAGCGTTTCTTGAAGAGATTAGCATCTAAATTAGTACACTGAGTAAAGAAGATCCTCCTTTACCAGTGTAGACAAATATTATCCAGTCTATTGTGGGGCCAACAGAACAAAAGTGTGGAGGAAGGGCAAACTCTCTCTTTACTTGAGCTGAGACATCTTCTGCCCTTAGACATTTGCACTCTTTACTCTTGGCCATTTGGACTCAGAGCAGAACTTAGGCAACACCCTAGTTCCCAGCCTTTCAGATTTAGGTGAATTATACTACCAACTTTCCCCATTCTCCAGTTTATAGTTAGCAGATCATAGGAATTCCTGGCCTTTATAACCACATGGCACAATTTCCATCATAAATTTCCTCTATAGATATAGATATAGATATAGATATAGATATAGATATAGATACAGATAGATAACTAGATATTTGGATACCCATTCTCTTGACTGTTTCTCTGGAGAACCAGACTACCACAATAGTTAGTTCAAATAATCCTAGTATCAATTCTACTGAAACTAAGATTGATATTGCCAATATTAAGTAATCCAACCGAGTATATTTACTTACTTAAATTTCCTAGAAATCAATTTAACTACTATATTTTCATAGATATATTTATTTACTTATTTGAAAGTCAGAAAGAGGAGGGAAAGACAGAGAGAGATGTATCCTATCCACTGGTTCAATTCCCAAGTGGCTGCAACAGCCAGGGACGATCCAGGCAGAAGCCAGGCGCCAAAACCTTCATCTGGGTCTCCCATGTGGGTAGCAGGGGCCAAAGACTTGGGCCATCTCTGCTTTTCACAGGCCATTAGCAGGGAGCTGGATCAGAAGTGGAGCAATTGGGACACAAACCAGCATTGCACGTGGCATTTTTACCAGCTATACCAGAATGCCGGTCCCTTAACTCTTACCTTTTCTAGGTTAGCTGATGATTTGGGAATACAAATTCAAATATTTCAGAGGTAGAAAACTACAATTCCCTCATGGCTAAGTAGATGGCTTCCTATTAAAGTTTCAGGGTAAAATTTTTGTTCCTGTTATGTAGATTGATTTGTAATTGTAAGTTTCTTTTTTTTTCTTTTTTTTTTAACTTTTATTTAATGAATATAAATTTCCAAAGTAGGACTTATGGATTACAATGGCTTCCCCCCCATACCGTCCCTCCCACCCACAACCCTCCCCTTTCCCACTCCCTCTCCCCTTCCATTCACATCAAGATTCATTTTCGATTATCTTAATATACAGAAGATCAGCTTAGTATACATTAAGTAAGGATTTCAACAGTTTGCTCCCACACAGAAACAAAAAGTGAAAAATAATAGATGATTTTTTTTTAAATGATGATGAAATCAGATCAGACCTATTGTCATGTTTAATCCCAGTGAGAGTCAAGTTGGGAATTGATAATTTCTTTTTTCTTTTTTTTTTTTTTTACAGAGGATCAGTTTAGTATGCATTAAGTAAGGATTTCAACAGTTTGCACCCCCATAGAAACACAAAGTGAAATATATTGTTTGAGTGCTCGTTATAGCATTAAATCTCAATGTACAGCACATTAAGGATAGAGATCCTACATGAGGAGTAAGTGCACAGTGACTCCTGTTGTTGACTTTACCAATTGACACTCCTGTCTATGGCATCAGTAATCTCCCTATGCTCCAGTCATGAGTTTCCAAGGCTATGGAAGCCCTCTGAGTTCTCCGACTCTTATCTTGTTTAGACAAGGTCATAGTCAAAGTGGAGGTTCTCTCCTCCCTTCAGAGAAAGGTACCTCCTTCTTTGATGACCTGTTCTTTCCACTGGGATTCAACAGGCACATGAAAAAATGTTCAAGGTCATTAGCAATCAGGGAAATGCAAATCAAAACCACAATGAGGTTTCACCTCACCCCGGTTAGAATGGCTCACATGCAGAAATCTACCAACAACAGATGCTGGCGAGGATGTGAGGAAAAGGGACACTAACCCACTGTTGGTGGGAATGCAAACTGGTCAAGCCACTATGGAAGTTAGTCTGGAGATTCCTCAGAAACCTGAAGATAACCCTACCATTCAACCCAGCCATCCCACTCCTTGGAATTTACCCAAAAGAATTTAAATTGGCAAACAAAAAAGAGGTCTGCACCCTAATGTTTATTGCAGCTCAATTCACAATAGCTAAGACCTGGAACCAACCTAAATGCCCATCAACAGTAGACTGGATAAAGAAATTATGGGATATGTACTCTTTAGAATACTATACCGCAGTAAGAAACAACAAAATCCAGTCATTTGCAACAAAATGGAGGAATCTGGAACACATCATGCTGAATGAAATAAGCCAGTCCCAAAGGGACAAATACCATATGTTCTCCCTGATCGGTGACGACTGACTGAACACCAAGAGGGAAACCTGTTGGAGTGAGGTGGACACTATGGGAAACGGTGGCTTGATCAGCATAGCCCTGACTGTTAATGAACAACTTAATACATTATCCCTCTTAGTAGTTTTTTTTGTCTGTTCTACTTAATATGACTGGTTTAATTCTGTAATTATCACACAGTTATTCTTAAGTGTTGAAAATTAACTGAAATGTGATCCCTGTTGAACATGGGAGTGGGAATGGGAGAGGGAAGAGATGTATAATTTGGGACATGCTCAGGCTGACTTGCCCCAAGTGGTGGAGTTGGAAGCATACCAGGGGATTCCAATTCAATCCCATCAAGGTGGCATGTACCAATGCCATCTCACTGTTCCAGGTGATCAATTTCAGTTCACAGTTGGTCATGGTGGAGGGACTGGGAGTCAAAGGGAGCACATAGACAAGTCTAGTACCTGCTAACGCTAACCGATGGAGTAAATAAAGGGGAGAGTGATCCAACATGGGAAGTGAGATACTCAGCAGACTCATAGAATGGCATATGTCCTAAATAGCACTCTGGCCTCAGAATCAGCCCTAAAGGCATTCGGATCTGGCTGAAAAGCCCATGAGAGTATTTCAGGCATGGAAAGCCAAGACACTCTGGCAAAAGATCTCTGTAATTGTAAGTTTCTATTAAAATATATATTTATGAATTTGAGTAGTTCAAATGCTGTTTCTTAAAAGAAAAGTTTAGCCCTTACCTTAGTCTTGGTATCTTTCAACTCACCGCTGTGCCGGAGGGAGTACAGAATTGAACTCAATTCCTGAAGGTCATAATGGCATGTGAAACTTAGAACCTCTCTTCTGAGACAACAATGGGACTCAACTAGATGGTGCTCATTAGTTGTTACATGTGCATTTAACCTTTGCCTAAACCCAGTGATTGTCTCTATTGTCTATTGTCACCCCCAATTTATAGAAGAAGATGCTTAGGCACTGAAGTCTTATAGCTAAAAGGAGGATAACTCTTTTTCTCTTTTTTTAAATTTATTTTTATTTATTTGAAAAACAGAGTTACAGAGAGAGGCAGAGAGAGATGTCTTCCATCCACTGGTTCACTGCCTAGGTGGCCGCAATGACTGGAGCTGCACCAATCTGAAGCCAGGAGCCAGGAGCCTCCTCCGGTTCTCCCATGTGGGTGTAGGGGCCCAAGGACTTGGGCCATCTTCTACTGCTCTCCCAAGCCATAGCAGAAAGCTGGATCAGAAGAGGAGCAGCTGGGTCGCGAACCAGCACCCATATGGAATGCCGGCACGTCAGGCCAGGGCTTTAACCCACTGCACCACTGTGCCACAGCACCGGCCCCAAAAAAGGAGGATAACTCTTGCTCTTGAACCTTGGCATTTTGTCTCCACAGCTAGGATTTATACTGCTACAAGGAACCTCTCAGAGCTTAACATTTTGAAATTCCTAATACAGAACTGATATTCTGTGTTTTATCAGTGACATCATTTTCAGAAGAAAAGATACATTCCCCTGTCTACTTTCCATTCACAAACTCTAAGAAGTGGTCCATATCCAAAGAAAAGAGAATATTCAGAGGATGGTATGAATACTTTGTCTGTTTTTCTGAGCACTACTTCATATATTAAAGAAGAAAGCTATAAATTTAGACTACATTAGCTAAGGTGGCCACAGCAAAATATTTACTAAGTAAATAATGTATAAAAACCTTACACATAAAACCCTATTACAAATACTTTATTGTTACTGATTTATAATGTGATATCTTAGATTTTCTCTAAAGTCTGCATAGAAAAAAACATATAGAATTCTCTTTTGATACCATCCACATGCAATGTCTTCTACAAAAAATGTTATTTAGAACTTAGTAACCTAAAAGGCTTTCCTTTGAAGAAGTAATCTACATCTTTCACAAAATTTTAAGTTATGAAATTCATCCTCATTTCTTTGTTATTGTCTGCCAGGAGTCTCCGAACTAAGTGTAGGGCTTAATCACCATTAATGCATTTGCTGCTGAGATAGTATGTTTTCTCCCTCTTAAAATAATCTTTCCTTCTCTATTTTAAAAGCATTTTTTCTACATATATTTTTAAAGTTTCCTTGAATTCATGCTAAAAACAAGCAGATGATTTTTTAAAATGCCTTATTGAGAAAACATCTTTCTTGGAAAATTAATGGAAAGAGAGTGAGATTCTGTGTTACATTCGTTTTCCTGTAGGCTAATGCTGAAGTTCTTTAAATACTATAAAACTACAGGAAATGGGACTGAGAAACTGTAGACTCATTACTTTGGTGAACAATTCCCTGAATCTCACAAAGGAAGAAGTAGTGCTGGTCTGTTTTTCTTAGTCTTCTATTGAACCTCAAATGACATTGCATCCTTCAGTATGTCATGTGTTCTTCCACAGGCCAGAGGGGCTGGACACCATAGCTGTATGAGAAATTTCTCACCCACTCTACTTGATGGTTTGGAGACTACCCTGTCCTGTTAATTAGCCTAAAAAGGTGTTTGTTTGCCCTGGCTCATTTTAAATAATGCAATTTTTACTTCTCTTCATGTATGTATTTGGGTTTATTCAAGGACAGAGCAAGAACTATCTTTGATTGAATTGCTGCTCATATTTTAGCAAATAAATGAGAATCTAATTAACATCTACTTTTTATTCTTATTGCTTTTGTTTCTTAGAAATAGCCTGATGTCAAATATGCATGTTTTCTCAAATTTTATGCCAGATCTTTCTCATTTTGATGGCTATTTTCCTCTTCTCAGTCTGTGTAACTATCACAGATTGGAATTTTTGTGATTATCCTTGTGCGATTACCATATTTTACTTATATCTCTAATTGGACGCACATCCATATTGCCCTCTAGGCTCTTATGTTTCTTTTAGGACAAAGGTCTTTGCAGAACCCAAATCTCAGTCCTGTCCACAATACCCCCTCAGTAAATACAGTTAGCTGTTACTACATAGGATTACTGATGGATTTTGTTGAGTAGTTTATGCATTATAATTTCTCCTTACTTACTTACAGATTGACGTCATTTTAAAATTTTTGCATTGTTTACTAATTGGATAGTCAGGGAAAGATACACAGACACAGAGAGAGAGCTCCCATTAACTATTGCATGCCCTAGTGCCCAAAAAAGAGAGGGCTGGACTGTGCTGAAATCAGAAGCCAGGAACTCCATCCAGATCTCCCACCTGAGTGGCAGAAATGCAATTCCTTGAGCAATCACACTGCCTTGTTGGATGTGCATTAGTAGGAACTTGCAGTCAGGTTCCAGAACTGGGTATTTAACCCAGGTACTCTGGTATAGAATGGGTATGCATTAACTGCTAGTCCAAACAGCTACCTCAGCCTCACTGTTAAACTAAGAATTAGGATACTATCAGTAGGATGGTATTACAGTAAGACTGTCAGTGTTGGAGCTGGACTGTTTGGATTCCTAATGTTACAAATTAATAACCTGTTCTTAACATCCTCATCTGTGAAAGAAGACAATAATTGAACATAACTTCCAGAGTATAAAAAATATAAATTACCTAATATGTGCAAAGTACTTAGTGCTTGACACAAATTAAACTTTAACAATGCAAACAGAAACATAAGAGCTCTGACTTGAGTGTCAAGAAAGTGTCACTTGAAAGAATCAGCATTTTAAAAGTTATAATTTGATATCAAAATTTTCATTAATAGTTTAGAGATTTAATGAGCTACTGGGATACTTCAACATGGATTGTATGTTTTCAGAAACACTTTTTTATATGAGACATTATCAATATTTTTAAATTGTGTATAATAATGTTAGAAAAATGTATTTTATTGATTTATATAATTTTTGAAATACTGTTTTGTAACTAATATAGAAAAATAACTTTCAGGGCCGGTGATTTGGTATAGCCATTGCCTGAGATGCCGGCATCCTGTATGGGTACCAATTCATGTCCCAGCTGCTCCATTTCTGATCCAACTCCCTGCTAACAGCCTGGGGAAAGTGGTAGAAGATGGCCTAAGTGAAGGGAGATCCAGATGAAGCTCCTGGCTTTAGCCTGACTCAGTGCTGGCCACTGCAGCCACCTAGGGAGTGAACCAATGCATTAAAGATCTCTCTCGCTTTCTCTGTCTTTCCCTCTCTTTCTGTAACTCTGGATTTCAAACTAAATAATTATTTTTTAAAAAGAAAAAGAACTTTCACATGAGGATATCTTTATTATGAGATTTATTATACAACATTTATTTTTAGAAAAACTTCATTTTCACAATTTGGGCAAAAAGTAATATTCTATAGTATTCAAATATCATAGTAACAACATTTAGTATCCAGAGTCTAGAACTGAATAACATTTGTATCTATTTTACACAACAAAATGAAGCACATCTCACTGAAATGCTGCTGCTAATAGCGAGACTTTGCGCACACAACAAGCACTCATCTTTCTCCATCATAGCACAAGAGCTGACAAGAAAGGAGAAAATTAAGAGAAACTGTAATCAATTAAATATTGCTCTAAGTCAAGATCAGTCATTATGCAAAAGTCAAGCAATCAGCTCTTGTCTTCATAGTTGCATTTGAATCTTCACATTTTCAAATAAAAAATAAATCTAAATCAAAATTTTGAAAATTGAGAAGCAAGCATTTACTTCCAAAATCCCTTCCCCCAAGTATCCCTTTGATTCTCCTTTATATACTCTGTACTTCATTAATCAGCCAACCTTTCCTGACTAACCAAAATGTTTTTATCTTTGGCATTTTTCACATAGCCTTTGTATAATAAAAATAATAATCAGTTACAATGAAAAAAATATAAAAATTGATTTTATCCCATATATACTCCTTCTATGAGTTGAAGAAGTCAATAAAAATCTTGGAAGTGGAAACACAAGTAATTAGTTTACATTTTTTAATACTGTTTACTTGCAAAAATGTTCAAAATTTAGTATTTTTTAAAATTTGGGAGAAAGCAACCTTAGTAGTGTAATTAAAATTCCTGAAATTTACATAAAGTGTATCTTAGGTATCTCACAACAAAAGTAAATATGTAAGCTGATGAATATGTTAATAAGTTTGATTATTATGGTAGTCATTTCACAACATATATGTGTATCTAAAAAGTGTGTTGTGCACTTTAAACAATTTTGTCAGTTAGACCTCAATACAACTAGAAAAAAAAACATATTAGAAATAGAGATTCTTAAAGTGTTAAGCCTATAATATATATTAATATACACACAGCAAAAGACTGCAAGTCTTTTTCTTTAGCATATATCACTATTATTCACTTTACATTTGCTAGTTGAAGTGTTCACAAACCATGGTGTGTAAAGCCTTGACATTCATAATAGAACAACTTATCAGCCTGCTGCAGATCACGGAGTTTGAGCCATTGTCCTAACAGTCAAATATGTTCTTGAAACTTAGGCTGGACGTTGTACATTAGCTTTATATATTTCTATATACTTGTAAAAATGCTAAAATTATGACTTTTTTTAGTTTTGTTTAATACTTGTGGAAGATGCAAACCCATGAGTTGGTGTGGAATTAATGACAGGCTATTTTAATGCGCTCTTCTTAACCAAAGATTTCAAAAGACTAGAAGATTGTCAGGTATGAAAGGAAATTAAGGGATTGATTTCAAAAGATATTCAAATTAACAACAAACAGAGAGTTTTCCTTTAAAACCTTTTAAATAGCTGGATACAGCAGGATAAAAAGTAACAAACAGAAGAAGTTTATTTTTCATATTAATACTAGAGATTAAAAACAGATGATACCAAGTTCTAAAATAGCATGTTAATTCAACTCCATAAAATGTGAAGTGGACAGGCTTGATTACTGAATTGATTAGTTAATTCTTTAAATCCTCAGTTCATTCTCACAAATATGTTAAAATCTGAAAGAAGTCCAGAGACAATAAGCTAGAAATGTTTGAAGAGACTGACAATTTCAATGGGTATAAGTGACTATCATTTAATAAGAAGACACATATAATAATAAATAGAACTAAAAAATGCTAAGGTTTAAGAAATCTTGAAAATATATCATTGAGATATGTATAAATGTGGACATCTACATCTGTGAAAATAATATGCTTATGTTTTCTTCAAAAATCTTTAAGATTACATAAAAGTCAAATTGTGAAAGTTTAAGAGAAAATATTAGACTAAAATTTTAAGTAGTTTAACGACAATGGGAAAAGTAAAAAAGATTTATTCTGCACTATTTTTCCTCTGGTGTACATTAAAATAAGGAGGTTTTATTATTTCCTAGGGAAACAAAAAATATGAAACAGAATCCAAGTTGAAGCATGTATATACATACATTCAATATGCATAATCTTATACAAAATATATAATGAGGCATAATAGATTAGTCAATATACACCAATTACATGACATGAAAAAATGATTCTAATGCACAAGGAATACCCATTCCCCAAGTTGTGGGTAAATAGCAACAGCCTGTGGTCATTTCTGATGCTGCAGTTTTCCTAAGTTTTTGTTTACTTCAAGGGCAAAATACAATTTTTACTTTAACCATTCACGTTAAGTGTTACAGTAGTGATGTATGCATTTATATTAGCATACAGCTTTCAGGGAAGAAAATCTGTAACTAAGAAATCTCTTTGGAGTAGGTGTTGAGGAACTGAAGATTGAGCTGCTGCTTGGGATGCCTACATCTCATATCAAAATACCTGGTTCAAGGCCCATCTCCACTTTCATTCCAGCTTCCTCCTAATGCACCTGTGAGACAACAGATAACATCTCAAGTGCTTGAGTCCCTGCCATCAATTTGGAAGACCCAGATGGAGTTCCTGGCTTCTGGCTTCTGGCTTCAGCCAGGTCCAGCCCTGGCTGTTGCTGACATTTGGGGAGTGAACCAACACATAGATATTTCTCTTTCTCAAACTGTTTCTCCCTTGGTCTATCACTCCCTCTTTCAAATAAATTAATAAAGCTTAAAAAAAATTTCATTATGTAGCCATTACCTGTTGTGGAGGAGGGTTACTACCTCCCACCTGAAAACAAAGCAAGCTTGCAACTCTTGCCAGCGTTGACAGATTCATACATCCTGAATGAATCCTAATGGTGATTCAGATTTTGAGAACTTTGTAAGGAGTAAGATTGTTTTATCAGGGCAGTGACAAAGCCAATAGAAAGTACTAAGCAGGGGACTGAGGTGATGTTTAGAAAGTACCCCATCAGGGCCCTGCATGGATAGCGGTGAGGAGATAAATGTAAGAATCCAAAGTGAGGACTCTGCTTTAGTCTAGACAGGAGAAGAGGGGGATTTTGCCAAAATGGTAGAAACAAAGATGGCGGAAGGTAAAAACCTCAAAGCATGTTGGAATTAGTGCAAAAGGGAACTTCTGCTGATTACATTGTAGGGCTGGGGACTCCGAGATAAATACAAGGTTTTCCAACTGAGTAACTATGCCATGAAGTGAGAAAGACTGGTGTGGTGGAATGAGAAGGCCATGCCAAGATGGCCGCTGGCAAGCGAGCGTCAGTTACTCAGGAATGGCTTTGGAAACCCCCTGGGAAACCACCTGGGAAACCACCTGGCAATGGAGCCTGCCTGGCAACAGGCTGTGATTGGTTAGGGCATAAGCTGCCCCTTGACTGGATTGGCTACCTCAACTACTTAAACTGCTGTACCAACTGAAATAAATGAGTCTGCAGGCTGCTCGCCTCTGGCCTGCTTTCATCCAACTCCCAGGGTCTGTGTGGTGACTTGGCGCCTCTTGCCCCCACCACGCTCCTCCTCTCAGAACAAATCAACCTCAACATCTGGCATCCAATATGACTAAGAGAGAGACAGCGTGTCGGACTCGGCGAGGTCTCCCCTTGATTTCGGCAAGTAGGCCCCTCGGTGTTTTGTGTGCTGTTCGGTTCTGTGAGGGTGAGCACAGAACCCCCTCCTACGCCCCTTTCCTGGTCCTTGTCCTCGGTCTAAGTGACCCCAGGTTAGGCACACACTGCCCAGAAGCGTACGTCGCTTCTCAGCTCCTCCTTTTACTTTCGGTTTGTTCGGCGAGTTCACATGAGGGACTGATCATCCCAGAATTTGGAACCAAGTCATCTTCCCTCACTTGAGAGCGGTGACGCTCCAGAGACACCATGTGGGCATACGGCCTTGACCTAACGAATCAAGGAAGTCCCCCACTAAGCACAGGACATACTTAAAATCTGATACAGCACTGTCTGTCCGTCTACTGTAGGGAACCCCCTGCAGAAATCCATCAGCCGCTGAGGTGCTAGGAATTTGTTTTGTTATGGCAGCAGTGCTGTGCTAGCCATAACTCTTTGGCTAGAGTTGGCATGGTGCGCTGCTCTTAAGTGCTCAAATATGGGAAAGATACCCCCCTCTCAGAAACCCACACAGATTACCAGACATAATGAATCTGTGAGTGATAAGGGCCTGTCACACCAGGCCTCTGCCTCACAGGCAACAATTAATGACTTGGGAAAAGAGAGCTCCAACAGTGAAAAGGACATGACAGCAAACAAGGTAGCAATGCCTAGTCAGCCACCCTCCAAATATCCATGGGATGAACTCAGACGACCTCAAGGCGATAACCCATGCGAGGTCATCCCATCCAAACCCAGTGAAGATCCCCACTTTTGTGCAGTCCCCGGGCACCCCAGATTCTCAGGGCAGCCGCTAGACCCCATCCCACCCCCATGTTTCCCGTTAATGTAGGAGTGGACGCAGAATTCAGGCCCTGGATTCCAACGTCCGTAAATGACCCTGCTATGCTAAAAAAGGCTTCTCAAGAGTCAGGCCCCGACTCTCCCTACTTTGAACAGGTGCTCACACAATGGGCAGCGAACCTTCAAACTCATTTTGACTGGGTTACACTGCTCAAAGCATGTTTGTCGAGACCACACTTCTTACAGTGGAGAGCCTCCGATGAGGAGGAGGCTGAAACCGTGGCGAGGACAAATGCTGCCTATGGAATTGCAGTCACCTTTGCTATGCTTACAGGCCGCAGCACCTACGTATATCCTCATGAACAGGCCCGCATTGGGGTAGTTGCCTATTTTGATCAGGTCAAAGATTTGGCACTTAGAGCCTGAAAAAATATAAATCCTTCTAATTATAGTCAGATCTTTAGAAACCTAGTTCAAGGCCCAGGCAAATGGTTCCCTGATTTCCTTGCCAGAGTCTTGGAGGCAGTAGAGAAAAGATGACCGCTTGGCCCTGATCAAGACGATCTGGTCAAACAATTAGCTTGGGAAGGTGCTACCAAAGAGGCAAAAGCTGCAATCGCCCCAGTCCATAATGAAGACATTTCTAAATGGGTAGTAGCCACAAAGGAGGTAAACCTGCTGATACACCCACACAAGCCCTAACTGCAGCCATTAACAAACCGAACACAAGAAAGTCTAATGGCCCTCCAGTTTGTTGGGGATGTCAGGAAATAGGACACCTACCGCAAAACTGCCCACACACTGAAAGACGGGTCAAGCCCAAAATGCTGTGTCCCAGATGTAAAAGAGGCTTTCATTGGGCAAAAGATTGAAAGACCAAGCCTTTAAACTCCCAGGGGGGAGGCCCTCAGCTCAGCAAGTAAGAGGGAGTCCCACCACCATTAACTGGCCGATGCCTATCTTCAATCTGAGGCCAAAATTGACTCTATATTTAGATGGCATTGCCTTTGTGGGTTTGATTGATATGGGGGCAGATGCC
This sequence comes from Oryctolagus cuniculus, assembly GCF_964237555.1. NCBI lineage: Eukaryota > Metazoa > Chordata > Mammalia > Lagomorpha > Leporidae > Oryctolagus > Oryctolagus cuniculus. The sequence continues at coordinate 45,864,753 of NC_091443.1, read as the reverse complement.
ACCGTCTTAAAAGGTAGGGATGCATGGAAAATGCAACATTGGAAGACAGCACTTAGGGCCCGACCTCCTTTAATCCTTTAAGGAGGATTAAAATTGGCTGATCAGGTCATCACGCCTGTAATGTGTCGAGAGGACAGTGGAGATACGGGAACTATCTTTCAGCTGATTGCTGAGGTTTCCATGGCCTTATGGGGGAGAGATGTGCTCTCACAAATGCAAGCGGTCCTTACTATGGGTCACAAATCTCCACAAGCCAACAGCTTTAATGGAGAGCCTACAAGTAAGATTCACCCCCAATTCTAGGGGCCACTGCTCACCTCATACAAAAACCAGGCCCAATCCCCATTGAATGGGAAAAAAACAGGAAACATCTGGGGAGAGCAGTGGCCAATATTACAATCCAAACTTGGCATCCTTAAAGAATTGGTACAGGAACAATTGAAAAGGGACACATAGAGCCCTCCACTAGCCCTCACAACACGCCCATTTTTGTCATACCAAAGAAACAGGGAAAATATAGGCTACTACAGGATTTGAGTGCCATTAACAAAATCATAAAAAAGATGGGAACATTCCAGGCTGGCATTCCCCATCTAGGGGCCATTCCTAACGGAGACCACATGGAAACAGGGTCAACAATGATATGGCCAAGAATCATGCCTTCTGTTGCTCAAAAATAAACAAAAAGGGGGAAATGTGGTGGAATGAGAAGGCCATGCCAAAATATGTGGAAATCCTTATCAGAGTATATGATACACAGTAGCAGTCAAAACCTTATTGTTGATGACAAGCGAGATTTATTTTAATAGTTTGGATTAAATAATAACTCAACAACAACAATTTGTTACCGAGCATACGAGTTCTGAATTTTTCCACTAAACATCTTAAATTAGTTCTGATACACAGCGTATTTCCATATAAATAAATATGAATAAACAATAAACATAAGCCAGCACTATTGCATAGTGGGTAAAGCTGCCACCTGCAGTGCCTGCATCCCATTGGGCACTGGTTCAAGTCCCAGCTGTTCGACTTCCAATCCAGCTCTCTGCTACGGCCTGGGAAAGCAATGGAAAATGGCACAAGTACTTGGGCCCCTGCACCCTCATGGGAGACCCAGAAGAAGCTCTGGCTCCTGGTTTCCGATCAGCTCAGCTCCAGCCATTGCAGACATTTGGGGAGTGAACCAGTGGATGGGCAACTTCTCTCCATCTATGCTTCTACCTCTCTGTAACTCTACCTTTCAAATAAAATAAATAAATCTTAAAAAAAATCTAAAAATACTTAATTTAACAATAAATTAAGTTCAAATAAGAACAAAATTTTAGCAGCATTTTTAAATTATTGAATTTTTACTTTTTAAATACAATGGTTAATGTCGATAAAAGAACAAGGAAATGGATCTTAAGCCAAGTTTGTGAGACTCTAATCTCTCTGAAAAAGAAATTCATATATGTCACAGGCTCTTAAAATGTGTTTGCTTTTAGTTTTTAGAATCTTTGCCTTAAATTTCATCGCAGTATAATTTATTTAATGCGAGAGAAATTATGAAGTCTAAGTAGCACAAATCTTTGACATTTAAAATGAGAAACTGGACATGCATACATTCTGTGTAACATCTGATTAGTACAAAATTGGTGAAATACCCATCCTCTCATATTTTGTCACCCCTGGGCTAATTGTTACAAAGTCCCATACTCCATGCTAGCTCAGGACCACCCAGTATGTCCCACAGTGGGAATGCAGCTGTCCACCTCCTCAGCACAGCACTCTAACTAGAATGCCAGTTTGGGGGTTGGGTTTGCTTTTTTTCCCTATTTTCTGAAATAGTTCTAGGTGAATGACAACATTCTTCAAATATTTAATGATTTGGCCCCATTTTCCCTAATAAGTCATTGCTCCCTTTAGCAACTCTATCCTCAGAGCTAAAATTCTATCCCCAGAGCAATTCTATCCTCAGAGCTCAAATTTGCGGGGCCTTTGTGTCTCAAGCTGTTTTAATAAACGCTGACTGGCATACACTCAGTGGCCACTAGGGGCAGACGCTGTGGTGTACCGGGTTAAGCTGCTGCTTGTGAAGCCCGTGTCTCTTGTCGGAGCTGGTTGGAGTCCTGGATCTTCTGTTTGTGATCCAGCTCCTTGCCAATGCATCCCAAGGCAGCAGGTGATTTCTTGAGGGCTTGGATCCCTGTCACGCACGTTAGAAACCTTGATGGAATTCTGGGCTCCTGGCTTTGGCCTGGCCCAATCCTGGTTGCTGTGGGCTTTTAAAGCGTGAACCAGTGGATGGAAGATGTCTCTGTCTCTGTTTCTGTCACTTTGCCTTTCAATTAGATGAAAGTAAACCTAAAATTTGGTGTCAATTAACAGGCCTAATAAATGGAAGATGGAAGAATTCTATAAATCTGTAATTCCTTAAAGGGCCACAAACACCAGTCCAGTGTCTTGGAATGTGATTGCTCACACATGATGGGGATTGCTTTTACAATATTGATACAGGAGTCATGTCACAAAGCAGTGTGGTTATCATTTCCTCTCAAAACTGATTTTTTTTACATCAGCCATCTATTAACTTACTTTTAATCATTTACAAATTTTGAAAAGTTGTACTATTTCATTTGTGCTTTAGGGTAATCTGATCCTCACTTAATACATTGAGAAACTGATGTTGAGCCCTCCCTGTGTGGTAATAAGGCTTTGTTTGATAGAACTTCCTTAACCTCTGTTAGCATAATCCCCTAAGTGTGGCACAATGACCATCAAAAATCTACAGAGTGTGAGCACGTATGAGAGTGACACATTAACTTACTTTTGCCCTTTAAAAGCCACTGGAAACACACCAGCAAAGCTGTCTTTGCACTCGCTGCTTCTTACATATGGCCCAGAGTATGCTTCCGGCACCAGTGTCTTTGGGAGAGGTGTGAAAAAGACTTCCTTCTGAGTCCAGGAGAGTGGGCTGTTCGAATCCTCCTGGAGACAAAAGAAAGAATTGGTTCCAGTGCCTTTTTCAATCCTAACAGCTTTCAGATGACACATTGGGAGTCATTTATACAGACTTGAATATACCCAAAAGTGTTCCTCGCCAAGCCTTCCCACAGTCTACATGAGCCAATGCAGATCACTTTATTTTAAAAGGTTACATGTTATGTAAAACCCACACAACTAGCTGTCTTAGATTTTTCTCTACCCCTCTTGGACTTCTGTAGGATTTCTTCTATATTTTCCATATTTAACTACAGACTAACTGATTTATTGTCACCCATAAAGCAATGTTCATTTTAGTAACCCACCTGCCAAAGGTACCAGCCATTGGAAATCCTGCTCAGTTCATCAATAAAACCCACTGCTAGTTAACAAGATAGCTATAAATTCAAAAGGCAACATACTTGGAAGTTTATTTTCTTTTGACTAGGAAATTAAACCAATATACTATGCAATACTGTGCAACTTATGCCCAAAAATGTTGTCTTTTTTTCCCACTTATAGCAAACTCCTGAGGTCATATCTGAATCTCTACCTTGACCTATAGGTCAAGTATATTTAAGCCCTGCTGCAGGTGACACTTCAGCAGAATGTGTTTTCACAACTATTCATCTACAGAGGCTGCCTTACACACTCCAAGGTCAGGACTCCTTCTGTTCTATATGTTCTAGTACCGAAAGGCACAAGAAGCCTCCACAGTGACATCCTGGAGCCGGAAAACTTATTGTTGGCTGTGTCTAGACTCAATATTCTAGACCCATGGAAATCCCTGTTTCGTTTTACCAATTAGAAAAGAATGCCTTATACCTAAAAATTTATTTATATAGACACTATTTTATTTTACACAATGTTTCCCATTATTCTGTGGTAAGAACAATGTCTTGCTGTATATCCTTTTGTTCATCTTTAAAACCAGCCATTAGGTAGACAATTTTAAATGAGATTTACATGGTCAGTATTTTAGATTGAGAGTCTAATTTCATATTATGCCACTTCCCTGACATATTTCATGAACAAATTTTAGAAAAATAGTAGAAGAAAATGTGAACTTGCTGATGGGCACTTGGCCACCCATTGTCTTAAGTTTCTTTTCCTTCTAATGTCCATTTTTGTTCTTCTTTGGTCAATCTTATATAATTTTAATTTAATAACTGTTATTTAATTTCAGGCTTAGGATACTGGTTGACCTGGGTTCCCATGCTTCATATTTGTAATTATATTTCAAAGTAGTGTTAAAATATTTATCTTTATAAATATTTTTAAAACAAATGAAACTATATATACATATATTAGTAATTATTACTTATAAGTCACAAGTGTAAATTTATATTTTGTAGAGCAAAAGTTAAATTTTATAAGATGCATAAACCAAATCTTATGTATAAATTGAGTATAAATTCATATACATATATGTGTGTACATGCATTTTTTCTGGATTTCTTAAATGCACACTTAACAAAATCTGTACACATACTCAATGTTTAGCTTTCATGTTTGAGTCTGCAACTAAATGCAATGAGCAATTTTTTCAAATCAGTTTTTATATTATTTATTTGCTGGAAGTGAAAACAACATGAAATTATACTTTAATACTGGATTGCCAATGCAATTATAAGTTATTTTCCGCAGCCATCTCTATTTTTGGTAGATGATTAGTGCCCCGTGGGATCCAGAGACTTCTCTGATCGAGAGCTGTTTGTTTTCTGCATGCTGCAATTATATATTACACATACACCAATGATGAGTAGCCTCATGTGTTGGGATAAATATGTTATTATAAGTTCAAATGCTTAGATACTTTTTCGATGTTTATTTGAGCTGAGCAAAACATAGTGGTTTGAGTTCACAGGGGGCTTACATAAACCTTTTGGGGGAGTATTTCAGCTCACAGGGGTTTGCAAGCAGATGGCATGTGCAAGCAATCACACTTCTTCTTGGTGGGAGGAATGGCATTCTCAGGGTAACAAAATAAGACAGGGAGGTGCCGTGACAAGTCTGTTCTCAGAGTCTCCACCTGGGCTTTCCCCACAAGGCAGAAGCACTGAGTTTAAGTTTAAAGGATAATATGGAATCAGAACACAGTGAAGTGCTTCTCCCAACACCTACAGACTGGCCCACCCCCACTCTCCCTCTGAGAGCCTTGGAACTAGGTTGTGCCATCTCACTGTTAAGAACTGAGGCACATTTTGAAGAAATTTGATAAAATTAGGATACAGTACTAGAACCCTGAACTAAAAGTACTGGTCCTCACAGTGTGCCACCTATGGAGCTACATAAAAGAAATAATTTCAAAACAAGAGACTCCTTTTATAATAAATAGAAAAGCGCTCAACTCATCAATAAATGGAACTTGGGAAAATTTGGGTTGGAACACATGTGCTAAGAGCATTCCACCACTCAACCACCTCTATTCATTCCCTACCTTATCAGGGCTGAGCCATTTACCCAGTGTTATAAGAACTCAAAGCAAAAACCAGTGAAAGGAGAACAGATAGGAAAGGTCGGTGTCTCACCCCTCAGAGCCTCACTCGCCAGCAGTGTGTTGCAATCAAAGTCTTAACCCCTGACAGAGACTCTAGCAGTGCTCCCTCCCAGAGAGGAGACATGAGTAAAGAAATGGGAATAGAGTTGGTCAAAGACAGCAAGAAGACATTTTATCCTCTCCTTCCTGCCAAACCATTGTGTTTTCAAATAACCAGAGATGTCCAACCAGACTGACCCCAGATCATTCCCTTAAAAATCTGTGACTACGGCATGTGTCTGGAGGACAGGACTGACAACCAGACGTTCTCTGTGTCTCTACCACTGGACCAGCACAAACAGTCAAAAGCTGACTCCTGTCAGTCTGGGTAAGCTAAACGTAAACCTGCCATTCCGGCTAGCAAAGGGGCAGAGAAGACAACTTGCAAGACTTCACATTCTTTCAATTTTTTTTTTAAGATTCATTCATTTAACTGAGAGGTAGAATTACAGATAGAGAGAGGGAGAGACAGAGAGAGGTGTTCCAGCTGCTGGTTCACTCCCTAAACAGTTGCGATGACCAGATCTGGGCCTATCCTAAGCCAGGAGCCAGGAATTTCTCCAGGGCTTCCCACGTGGGTGCAGGGGCCCAAGCTCCTGGGCCACCTTCCAGTGCTTTCCTAGGCCATTAGCAGGGAGCTGAATTGGAAGTGGAGCAGCAAAGACTCCAACTAGCGCCTATATGGGATGCCAGCATTGCAGGTGGAGACTTAACCTACTGTGCCATAGCGCCAACCCCATAGCTTCACACTTTACCTCAATGTTCATTCACTATCTGTACATTTTAGGGGAATTCTTTTGTATATGGATGAACATAGATCTATTCAGCATTAAATGGAACCAATTTACTGTAGAGAATAACAAAGAGAACTGCTGATGTTCAAGTAATTTTTAGTCCAAGCTTATTTCATGTACACTGAAACAAACCTTCCAACATAAAACAGTAGACCTCCTTATCAACAGAAAGTGTCCTAAGACCTCCAGAGGATGCATGAAATCACAGATAGTACTTAATTGTATCATTAAACATCCTTGTCATCTTAACCAAGCACTGTGGTCATAACATTTTCAGTTTGAGGTGTGACAGCAAAACTAGCATTAATTACTTATACCTTCTTCACAGTTTCATGGGTTGATGATTCATTTTTCCCATAGCATTAACTAAACTCAGCATATTATTTTCTTTCTTTTTTTTATAGCCACCTTACTTCAAGGAAGAGCTTTATAGCTTCTCTTTGGCTTATTTGCATAGTCAGCATCACTACTGCTGCTATGGGCCATATTCAGTAAAATAAATGTTATTTGAACAAAAGTACTGTGATATCACAACAGTCATTCTTAAAACAAAGACAGCTACTAAGTGAACCACAGGCTGGTAGTGCATACAGTGTGGATATACTGAAGGCAATATGACACATATCCCTACCAGGACAGAGTGAGAAGGCATCCGATTTCATAACACTACTCAAAATGGCATAGAGTTCATCAATCTAGTTGTCCAAGAACTGATGACTGGTTAAAGAAAATGTAGTATATACACAAGATAGAGCATTGTCAAGCCATGAAAAGGAATGAAGTCCTGACATTTGCCACAAAGTGGATGGAACTGGAGGTCCTCATGCTAAGTGAAATAAGCAGATGCAGAAAGGCAAATATCACATTTTCTCTTATATGTGGAAGGTAATACGTAAATGGTGTGGCTATCATATCGTTTGGCGTATGATTACAAATATTGTATAAGACAATTTACCCTTCTTTCCTTTGTGATCATTTTCATACACCCACATTTTGTGATATGAATATCCCTGTTTTCAAGAAAAAACAGTATATATAATTCATATGAAGTGATTATGGCAAAATGTTAAAACTTGTTAAATCTTAAAAATAAATAAAATACAGAAAGGTTGACAGAATAAAAAAATACAAAGAAAAAAAGAAACCATACATAGACTTATTTTAATAAAATTGCTAAAAACTAAAATTTTAAAGATTGAAAGCAGCCAGAGGAAAATGGCACATTCCTTGAGAAAGAAGCGTTAGAGTGGAGGCCAACTTCTCTACAGAAGTAGTGGGGGCCCAAAGACAAAGAAACACTGCTTCTGGAGGGCTCAAGGTCAAGTTGTCAAACTCAAATTCTCCATCAGCAAAAGTACCCCTCAAAATTAAAGAAAAATAAAAATGGTTTCTCAGTGGAACTGAGAAAATTCGTGATAACAAACGTTCCCCATAACAAAGGCTGAAGGAGTGGGCCTGTGTCAAGGCACAAGTGAGTTAAGCTGCTGCTGGCAACACCAGAATCCCACGTCAAAGCACTGATCCAAGTTCCAGCTGCTCGGCTTCTGATTAAGTTCCCTTCTGATGCATCTGGAAAAGGAAAAGCAATGATGATGGCCCAAATACTTGGGCCTCTGCCACCAACATGGAAGACCCAGAAGGAGTTCCGTGCTCCTGGCTTTGTTATGGCCCATTCCTAGCTGTTGCAGCCATCTGGGGAGTGAAACAGAAGACGAAAGATTGTCTGTGTGTGTGTGTGTGTGTGTGTGTGTTTCCTTCTCTCTTTCTTACTCTGCCTGCCAGAAGATAAAATTATTATTTTTGTAAAAAGTTAAGAAAGGTGAAAGGAGACACAAGAGGAAGGCGACTCCAGAAAGAAATCTTACACTACGTGTTTTTCTTTCATCTTGGTTCTAAAAGATACATAACTAATTAAATAAAAAATCATGCAAAAAATTGAATTGCTTATTTCTGGAATTTTCCACATAATATTTTCAGATCAGTTTGACCATAGGTAACTGAAATTTCAGAAGGTAGAACTGCAGATAAGGGAGTGCCACAGGACCTAAATACAAAGACCCTTTAAATCTCATTATAGCATTTTCCAAATGGCTACTTGAAAACTTAAACATAAGCATATAGCCTTCTCTATGTAGTTCTTTCAAAGGAAGCCCCCCGCATAACAAATAACAGTGCTGCTCATAGTTGAAGTTTCATCATTCACTAGGATCTAGTTTATTTAGTTAATAAATCATGCATGTGCAGTTTTATAAGCAAAGAAAATACCATGCTAAATATGGGAGCAACTGCCATTAAATTGATGGATTATTCCTTTTTTAAACTTTTATTTATTTTTATATTACTTGAGAGGCAAAGAGAGAAAGAGAGAGAGGGAGAGGGAAAGAGAGCGAGAGAATCTTCCATCCACTGATTTACTCCCCAAAGGCTCACGATAGTCAAGGCTAGGCCAGGCCAAAGCTCAGAACCTAGAACTCAATTTAGGTCTCCCTTATAGGTGGTGGGGACCCAAGTACTTGAGCCACAGAACCACAATAGATTATTTCCTGGAATTGTTTTGAAGGAGACTTTAATATTAGTTGAAATTATTGTGTCAGTTACTTAGAATTTATATCTAATTACCATGTGGTGCAACAGAGAGGATGCATATTTTTACAAGTCAAAGTTGGATCTGATTAGAACACCAAACATTATTTAGACATTCACATATGTCACCATGTGTTTATACACCATGGCCATGGGACGAAAGAAAGGAAGAAGGGAGGGGAGAAGGAATGAGAGACAGAGATGGAGGGAGGAAAGGTGGAAGAAGGGAAGGGAAGAGTGGAAAGGGAGTTTAGAGAAGGGAAAACTTGCACCTATTGTAACAACAGAGAAGGAGAGAGAAATACGAAGATGCCACGTAGAAGAATCAACGAGATGCAGTGATCTGGAAAGCAGGTAAGTAGAAAGAGGGAGATATGAGAAATGAATTGGAAATCTGAAGATAACTTAATATTTAAACTTCATTCTGCTAAGAGGGCTGACTGATATTTTACATTTTATGATCAACACAGAAACAGGATATTCACAAGGAAACGTTTTAAAAATATTTGCTATTTTCCACCTATGGGCAAATAAGCCAGCTTTTGCAATATGAGGTAAAACAATTTATGGAGATATTTTGGAAGGCTTGGCTCATGTTACCAAATGACAAGGGGGACAGCAAGAAAAAGACTCATGATGGTGTGGCTTGGTAGAAAGATGTGACAAGAAGGTAACATATAGTATTTAACTATCCCTTAGGACTGAAGAAATACTTGCATTGGGCTTGTAGGAACCTGATAAAAGGCTAATTTTCCTACTGTAATTCATGTGAGTTATTGGCATTAAGGAAAAGTATATTTTCCATATTATTTTTTTTTTCTACTTAGAACACTTGAGGGGTCAGCACTGTGGCACAATGGGTTAAAGCCCTGGCCTGAAACACCGGCATCCCATATGGGCGCCTGTTCTAGTCCCGGCTGTTTCTCTTCTGATCCAGCTCTCTGCTATGGCCTGGGAAAGCAGTAGAAAATGGCCCAAGTCCTTGGGCCCCTGCACCCACGTGGGAGACCTGGGGAAAGCTCCTGGCTCCTGACTTCGGATCAGCGCAGCTCCGGCCGTTGCGACCATCTGTGGAGTGATCCAGTGGATGGAAGATCTCTCTCTGTCTCTACCTCTCTCTGTAACTCTGTCTTTCAAATAAAATAAAATAAATATTAAAAAAGAGAACACTTGAAGCAGAAAAAGGCATTTAGATAAGAATTAACGAAACACGAAGAGAGGGAAGGCAATATCTTCAAAATACAAAAAATACAAAAAAAAAACCTAGGAGAGTTTATGCGCCAATAAGTGTATCATACAAACATATGAAGTAAAACAGGTCATCAATATGAGAAGAACATGAGGCCTCTGGACTTCTCTAGGGCCAGCAGCCACATAAGCAAGGGCAGGGGCCACGGGCTCTGCCGCTGACCATGGGCTCCGTGACCAACCAGCAGTTAGCAGGTGGTTACATCAAGGCAGTGGCAAAGGGGCCCCCAAAGGCATCGGAGGGTGAGATCCGGGCAGGTGGCGACTGAGCCATAGCTGCTGCTGCAGCTGCCGCACGGGGCTGGCATCTATAAGTGGCTCAAAGTGGCATGGGGTTCCCGTCCATGACCATCCTGGCTGGGGTTGCACTAGAACCCGTGGTGGACGTCCTCAGGCACCAGAGTAAGCTGCACCAGGAGGGCTTCTGGAGCCTGAAGGAGGGTGAGGCAGTGGAGTTCACCTTCCAGAAGTTGGCCAAGGGCCTGGAATCCATCTGTGTCGCTGGGCTTGGTGTGGTGTTCAGTACTAGGAGTGAGAGGTGTCCCAAGGGGAAAAACGTGCAGAAACACAGATCTCAAGGAGGGCAGGTGCTTTTCTGTGGATGCCTAGACCATGCCTATTAGTGCAAGCTGCCGTCCCAGCCCAAGAAGTGTCACTTCTGCATGCACATCAGCCATGTGGTGGTCACCTACCTACTGAAGGCCCAACAGGCCCCCAGCTTCCAGGGAAAGCCAGCCTACTTCCGGGAGGATGAAGAAGAGATCCCCAGCCTTGCCTGCTCCCTGTGGTCCAGAATTGAGCTGCAGCAGGTGGGGGCTCTTCTTTTGCTATCAGGAAGTTTCAAGGAGCAGACATCAATCTGGGTGGGTAGGGGGTATCCAGCACTGCCGTGTTTCTCAGACTGGGGTTCACAGCATCTCCCCTTTTTCCCTCTTGCTGGGAGGAAAGTGAGGCAAAGGAATTCCAGCGATGCTGAATCCAAATGCAGGTGCGAGCTGTGTGGGGACATCCCCCTCTGAGCTGCATGCTTCAGCTGAAGCCCCACATTGCAAACCTCCAGCTTTAGAAGGTCACCAGGATGGGGCCGTTGTTTCCTTTCAAGGGAGGATACAGAATAATACTTCCCTTGCAGGATGAAAAGATTGATTCCTGGTCCCAACCCACAAGCCACTGCACCCTGTGGGAGGGACTCTGTCAGGAGTAAGGCCGGGTTTTCCACGTCTTGTTTCCTCATAACCCAATCCTGGGACAGGGTGCTGACAACTGTCCCAAGCTAGGGGATGTGATGACCAGCAGAAAGGGTGGTTAGCGCAACAGCTGCAGACCTGCTGCTCCTCAACTCATTCTCACGCCGTTCTGGGACAATGTGGTTTTATTCATCTGCTCCCTTGGGTAACTGAACCCTGGGTCCCACTTTCTCCAGGATGCCAGCTGCATTGTATGTGAACGACATATCTTACACATTGTAACCTTTTATTCCCTAATATGAATATTCTGGTTTTTTTTTTTATATTTTAATCTAGGGTCCTCATTCCTACACTGTGTTTCTCAGGTACATGAGCAGAATCAGGGATGAGTCTGCAGCAGCTCCACGTCTGCACAGGACGAAGATGTTTGTTGTTTTACCACCATGGAGAGCAACAGCCTATTGAACTACCTCATTTTGCCAATTGGAAGTGGTTTTTTTTTTTTTTTTTTTTTTTTTTTTGACAGTGTCCTCTTGAAACCCCTCTCCACCCTGAAAATATTTCATGGAAGACAAGATTTTAGTTGGATTTCCCTGTGATTTGATCTCCTCCTCCTGGAAGACTGGAAATTATTCTGAACAGGAAAAGCGGGTGCAGCAAAGTTAAGAGAGGCTGAGCCAGGTGAAAGGCCCAGAGAGGAAGCCATGGATAGGGTCACCTGACCCTAGTACACAGGTCTTTTTGTTTCTCATAACAGATCCATCCTGCCCCAGATTAAGCCAGGCCCACTATGCACAAGAGGGTGTGTGTGTATGCATGTGCATGTGTGTGAAAAATGTGAGCTGGTAGCGATTAGGTTGAAGGCCAATACCCCTCCATCCACCCTGTGCTGTCCCGGGGTGGCAACGTGAAGCAAAGACTAAAATCTTTAACTTTCCAAATTTTTTGCTTCCAGGGAGACCCATGAGGAAGGACTTCGTGGTATCCAGAGCCAGTGTCCTGCCCTGTGACCGTAGTCATTACTAGCATCGTGCTAACGAAAGGGAGTAAAAGAGGGTTTTGTTAAGATGCTGAGCAGTCACTGCAAACCTCCCTCACTGTGCTGAAATGGTGCAAATGCAGAAGAACGCACTGGGCGCTGCGAGTCTGATCCTGGGCTCCTGTCTCCCGGAAGTCACCTCTCCTTTAGTCACTGTATTTGTCGGGGCTTTGTAAGACTTCACTGAGAGTTGGTGATTGCTAGGTGGTCTGGTTTGTATAAATATAAAGTATTGATCTTTCTCTATGTTCTTTTGCAGTTTTATTGTTTACAAACTTCTTTCTGTATTGAGAGAAAAATAGCCAAAGCATCTTTGGCAGAAGGTTCTGCACTGGGCAAAATGGTCTGAAACATAAATTTGGTGGATCTTCTTTTTGAAGTGGATATCTTTAATCATCTGTTCTTTTGTGTGCCCGTTGCACTATCCTATTTTGGATCTTTTGTCCTTAAAACTTGACTCCTGCCCTACCCTCTTCTCCCCATCCACAAAAAAAAAAAAAAAAAAAGCTACACACCCACACATGAACATTTAATTCTTAATTCTTGGAGTGAATCCACAACTCTAAAGGATTCATGCAAAAATCTTGAAGAAAGTAGGAAACCCCCAACCCTTGTTCCCAACATCCTGAGTCAGTACCATTTCTTGATGTGACCCATGTAACACATGTGCTGATTCTCCTCATTTCTTCTCCTTTCCTTGGGAAAATAAAAGGAATAAATCAAGATTTATTGGTACTCAAAAAATAACTTCATTCTGGTTATGAAGTGACATAACTTAAAATCTGACATGAGTAGAACTGAAACGATTGACAAATATGCTTAGAAAAAATAGAGAGAGCTTTATACCTAGCTGAAAATGTTTTTTTCCTACAGACTAGAAAAAAAAAGTCATTTACCAAGAAACAAGTCTCATCATTTCCAAAAGGTAAAACATTTATTGCACACATTATTTTGCATAATTCAATAATACCTGGAATTGACAAAGCACTAATTTTTTCTTCTAATTTAATTTGCATACTACTATAAGAGAGATGTCATTATCTTCATTTCAGAGTAAATTATAAAACTGAAGTAAAAGTATACTGGATTCTACAATGCTATGACTATAATAAAGACAATCTGATATAGATATATATATATATACACACACACATACATACATATTCTTAGAGCAAAATCAAGTGATAAAATAAGGGGGAGGAAAAAATAGTGCCAGAAAAGTTTATAAACATATACACAGATTCTATGTATATATAACGCACACACTATTTATGTATTATGCATATATTATATACACAAATCTTATGAATATATATGCCAAGATTATAAACATATAAAATATTTTTAGAATGATGAAAAGGAAGAAAAAATTAAAAAAGGAGTTTCACTAAATAAAATATTCAATTTTTTAGCTAAAAGAACTCACTTGGCATGAACATGATTATTTTATACAACGTTTCTGCTTCGGGGTTGTTAACCTTTTTAGTCACAATTCTAAAGCTGTAAATAACAAATAATTATAAAGATGTCTAACATTTAAGCAGGATGAGAAGGATATCAACTGGGAAGAAAACTTAGAAGTTCCTTCTACTCATTCTCTGGGACACTTCATCTTCTGGCCAAGCTGATCCATGCTTTGAAACTGATTGTGACTTTCTTCAGATCCGCAACCAATCACCTTCAAGCACTCTGGTTAAGGGCTATAGATAGTATCCTTTGAGCTCTATTACAGTCCTGCTCTTTTTTTGTTAAGTATTTCAAACTGTGCTGATACTGCAATTGATGATTTGCATGGTCCTGAAATTGTACCTTTGTAAAATATTTATAAAACAATGATACAATTTATGTTTTGAGAAAAAATATGTATTTGTGTGTGTGTGTTCATATTATCTTAAGAAAGCACACAAGGGAGTAAATAAACAGAATTAAAATAGGAGAAACATGTATGTGGTGTAGAATGGTTATCTAGGTGAGGTAGTCAAACCTTCAAAACCACTCAGACTCTTGAGTGAAATAATATTGCCAGCCTCATACAGGACAATTAGGACACAGGCACCCATGCTCGGCAATCAACCTGCTTAATTATGCTCAAGTAAAATGTACAAACACTTGCATTCAGGCCAGGGTTACTCTGAGGTAGTTTCACTGCATAGATCAATTAGGTGGAAAATATCATCTAAAATATCGCTGCATTCTCCAGCTGTTTTTCTTAGTTGAAGTTCACTGTAGTGGCTTCAGAGATACCCATTATCTTTTTAAAACTTTGGGAATTCTGTTGCAACATTTTCCCAATGTCCATGCATTTGTGGTTCAATCAGCAGTAGCAATTGTTCTTGATTCCCTGTGGTTCCTTAAGACAGCCCACTGAGCTGAGAGAGTTGTTATTTCTGAGTTCCTGCAGTTTGCAGAGCTACCTAGAAAGTGATATATGTAAACAATCACATCCTATCCACTTTGACTCCATTCAGAAAAACAGCATTGCCTGATGCATAGTCTTTAAAAAATTTGTTTTTCAGTTTTGCTGTCAATCTATTTACCATGACCAAGCTGTAGTCTCACCCTCTGATCTGTAATTTCCTCAAGGATAAGGATCAAATTTAATTTTTAGCATGTCATCTATACCCAACATCTACCTACCCACCTCTGACAGAGATATTTAGAAAATAAAAATTTTATGGGTGAATGGAATGATGGATGGATGGATGGATAGATATGTTAATTTAAAACTTTCAGCTTTTTCTCATCACAAAGAACTTCAGCCTTTATGAACCATTATGCATTCTCCTGACTTCAATGTGTTGGTATGTTGTAGTAAGAAAATAATTGTGGACTTTTCCCCTTTGAAATGAAAGTGAAATGAAGTGATTGAAAAATAACCTCATTTGTGAAAAATACAATATGCTTCTAACTTTCTGGTCATCATTTTCATTGGTCCTTACAATTTCCCTTTTCTCTATTCTCCAACAAAGTATCTATTTTTTTTCAACAGGAGTCATTAATAATATTAGTATTTCTTTTAAAAAGTGTTCTAAAGGGATTGGTGTTGTGTTCCAGTAGGTTAAGCTTTCCCTTGGGACTGCACCCCATATCAGAGTGCCTAGGATTAAGTCCCTCCTCTCCTTCCAATCCAGTTACCAGTTAATGCATGTGGGAGACAGATGATAATGATTCACCTGCTTAGGTTCCTGTCCAATATGGACCTAGATGGAGATCTTGGTGCCTAGTTTTGGCTTGGCCCATCCCTGACTCTTAGGGAGTGTATGAGCAGATGGGAGATCTCTTGATATCTCTCTCTTTCTCTCCCATCTCTCTCTGTCACTATGCCTTTCAAATAGAATATTTTTAAAAAAGTATTTTAAAATATATTTTTAAAGATTTATTTTATTTATTTACTTGAGAGCAGAGTTACAGAAAGAGAAAGAAAGAGAGAGAGAGATCTTACATTCCCCAAATGGCAACAACAGTCAGGGCAGGGCCAGGCCAAAGCCAGGAGCCAGGAGCTTCCTCTAGGTCACCTAAGTAGCAGGGGCCCAAGGACTGGGATCATCTTGTGCTACTTTCCCAGGCACATTAGCAGGGAGCGGATCAAAAGTGGAGCAGCTGGGTCTTGAATCGACACCCACATAGGCAGTGGCTTAACTCCCTGTGCCACAGCGCACCAGCCCCTAAAATATATTTTTTAAAGCCATTTTAACCAATGTGTCCCTTAGAAACTCAAGCCTGGCATGAAGCGTCTTTATTTGACCAATTCAAAGTTGACAGTCTCCATGAGGTATAAAGGAATTCTTTTCAAACTCCTGTTGCTATCAAGTAGTTTTTACCAAAACCCTAAAATTATTTTTACTTTAATTCTACATCAACAATACACCTTCATGTTGGTCAACCAGTGATAGTTGTCACTCCCTGAACTAAATGAAAATGACAATAGTGAGAAAAATTGAACAAACCAAATATATCCCAGAATTTAACAGGTCATTTTCATTGTTTTCTCAATCTCAGAAAGGGAGAAATGATGGAGTATTTTTACATTAAAATTTGCACATCAGAAACACATATCTGGGTAACTTCCTGCTTTTTTTTTTTTTTTTTTTTTGATCAAATGACTTTTTTAAGTTGCCTTTAAAAAAATCAGTAAAAGAATCAGGAGAATGAAAAAGTGACTCTAAATCCAGATCTGTGAAATTAGGCTCACTGTCTATTGAATACACCCTACACCTGTTACATTTTGCCACTGGAATGGGATAAGCATTGTAACTAAATGGATTATGCGGCATTTTACTAGAAACAAATTACCCAATACTACCATTTATGAGTTAAGATTTCCTGTAAGAAAATAGTGCCAGAAAAAAAGAGGGATTATTTCATATCTTTGAAGGGTGTTTTATCACACTGTGCAATTGCATGCAATTTAACACCTAAACTGCTTAAAGTGCAAATGATATCAACTAGTCCACCCTAAGGGCCTGGTAATAGTCCTGCGTTTGTGCTGCTAGAGCTGGTTTTGTCAGCACTTCCATTATAAGCCTGGTCATTCAGGTTTTTTCTACTCAACCATGAAAATTTGCTGTAGTTTACAACTTGGCATAGGAGGTTTTAGCTTAACAGCTCCTATTTTTCTTCCAGCTATTTTGTCCCAAAAGAAGTCAGCTGGCCATCTCTCAGGCTTGTAAAGAAAAGAAAAGAAAATGAATCATGAATTTATGATATAAAATATAGAAAGTACATTTCAAATTGATAGTCAATTCATCAGGAATTTTATCCAAATTCATTAATGTCAAGGTAGTACAATCCCTTCTCCATGAGAAACCTCTAAAATACTCAAGGGACAATAATCATTTCTTCCCAGAGTGTCTCCTAGTCTGATCAGTTTTCCTCAGCCCATATACTCAGTTGGGGAAGTACAGATAGTCGCTGACTTGTCTTGCTTAGACTTATGATTGTTCCACTTTATGATGGTGTGACCATCATGTACCTTCAACAGAGAATGCGCTTTAACTTTTAAATTTGAGGGACAGCTATTATGGGCACAGTGGGTTAAACTGCCACATGAGATACCTGCATTCCATATCAGATGGTCAGTTTGAGTTTCTGCACCTCTCTGTCTGCTCCAGATTCCTGCTAATGTATCTTGGGAGGCAGCAGATGTCAGTTCAAGTGTTTGAGCCCCTGGTACCCGGGTAGGGTACCCAGATGGAATCCTTGGCTCCTGCCTTGCTCCAGTTGTTGTGGGCACTGGGGGAGTGAACCAGTGAATGGAAGATCCTTCTCTCCCTGACCCCACATCTTCTTTTTTTTTTCCTTTCTATCAGCTGCTTTGCCTATTATGTAGCTGAAAATAAATAATCACAATTCTATTAACTTTAAAAAATAAATTTAGTATTTTGATATTTCCCTGGCTAGAGAAATACAACAGGACACTCTCTGAGATGTTGGGCAGCAGCAGTGAGCTACATTTCCAAGTCAGATAAATGATTTTCAGCATGAGCAACCAATACTGTACAGTGCACTGTGCCATCAGAATTTTTTAGCTATTATGTTTTGTGAGCTCACAACCCATCAATCATATCTATAGAAAATATAAAAAGAAGGCTGGCGCCGTGGCTCAATTGGCTAATCCTCCACCTGTGGCACCGGCACCCCGGGTTATAGTCCCAGTTAGGGTGCCAGATTCTATCCCGGTTGCTCCTCTTCCAGGCCAGCTCTCTGCTATGGCCTGGGAAGGCAGTGGAGGATGGCCCAAGTGCTTGGGTCCTGCACCCACATGGGAGACCAGGAGAAGCACCTGGCTCCTGGCTTGGATCAGCATGGTGCGCCGGCCGTGGTGGCCACTTGGGGAGTGAACCAACAGAAGGAAGACTTTTCTCTCTGTCTCTCTCTCACTGACTAACTCTGAAAAAAAATTAAAAAAAAAAGTGCAATTATTCTTCCTTTTTAGATTTATTTATTTATTTATTTGAGAGTCATACAGAGAGAGTAAGAGAGAGAGAGAGAAGTCTTCAATCTGCTGATTCACTCCCCAGATGGCCACAACGGCTGGAACTGTGCTGATCCAAAGCCAGGAGCCAGGAGCCAGGAGCTTCTTCTGGGTCTCCCACGTGGGTTCAGGGTCCCAGGGACTTGGACCTTCTTTTACTGCTTTCCCAGGCCATAGCAGAGAGCTGGATCAGAAATGGAGCAGCCGAGACTTGAACCTGCGCCCACATGAGATGCTGGCACTGCAGACGGCAGCTTTACCCACTACACCACAGCACTGGCCACGAGCAATTTTTCTTGACCTAGAATTCAAGGAACTTGCCCAGCTTGAAGGTGGTAAGCCCATAATTGTTGGCTATAAGAGTTAGGACTTTTGCAATGGGGATCATGAACATATTAGATGATAAAAAGTGAATCAGCCATGCAATGAAACATCAGCAGTGATTAAAGTCACTGCCATAAAGAAAAATTATGGGTCATCTGATGATATGGCAACCACAGACAACACATGATGCCTCCATCCCACTGCTTAACAGCAAGCTCCCTGAGGCTGCCTAACATACCATCAGTCCACAATAGTTATTTGCCTACCTGTTGCCTAGTAACTTAGAATCCCATAATAGTTGTTTTTGCCCAAAATTAAATAATATTCTGCCGTGCTGTGTTGTCTTTCCAGGATCCCTGATAAAACCAGTCAAAATGGGCTGCAGGCGACACTAGAGCCTATGGACCCTATGCCAATTGACTCAGACAGAGCAGAGTTACTTTATGGCTCATCGTCATGTTAAATAACACACTCTGAAGATGTTTAAGTAGCCGTGTTTTTTTTTTATTTTTATTTATTTTTAATAGAAAACTTTTATTTAATAAATATAAATTTCAAAAGTACAACTTTTGGATTACAGTGGTTTTCCCTCCATACCCACCCTCCCATCCACGAATCATCCCATCTCCTACTCCCTCTCCCATCCCATTCTTCATTAAGATTCATTTTAATTAGCTTTATATAATGATCAACTCTATACTGAGTATAGATTTCAACAGTTTGCACCCACATAGACACATAAAGTATAAAGTACTGTTTGAAGATTGGTTTTACCATTAATTCTCATAGTACAACACATTAAGGACAGAGATCCTACATGGGGAGCAAGTGCACAGTGACTCCTGTTGTTGATTTAACAACTGACACTCTTATTTATGACGTCAGTGATCACCCGAGGCTCTTGCCATGAGCCAGCAGCCATGTTTGAACCTATGATGTATGTCAAGAAGCAATTTGTCAAGGCACATGCTCAGCTTACTTTCTCTAGCCTTTACACCAATCATGTTCCACCGCTTTGCTTGACCCAGTTCCACCCCAATTTGCACTAACTCCATAAATCCCCAAATCCCATTCTGTATGGGCTTAATGATTTGGACTTCAATGGGCCCTATCCTTTCTTCCCAGGCCTGTAATGGTATTAATGATAATATACATGTTCTCTTCCTAAAAAGGTGAACTCATTGTTGTTAGGCTAGTAATAGTGAGTGTGCAAATAGGAGAACCTGCTGTCCAATAACAATATAGAAAATTTACTTGTGTGGGTGGAAGATCAGATACAGATACAGAAATGCATACCAGTTAACCTACTGATGCTGCAGGCTAACGTTAAGTCTTTTTGATACACTAAAAGAGTGTGTTAATGATTCTACATATAAGTAAATATTTATGGGAAAAAATGGGCGACTCCAACACTTTGAAAGGCATCATAATTTTCATAATGTATTGGTCAATATTGACACAGAATGTTCTCATTCTAAAGCTACTAAAGATTTAAGGAAGAACTTTATAAGATGATTGTTACTGAGAAATTTTTGCCAAAACAATTATTTAATGCTGGATCCAGCATATCCTGGAAGCCCATTGTGGGGAGCAACTCGGACTAGACTAAGTTACTGGAATTAAGACTTATTCTATGCATCTGCTCTCCCACAATATGGCACTGGGAGAGGAGTAAACAACTTCTACACAGCTGCCTCTCACCAATTTGACTGAGCTGCAGGAGCTGATCTTGCTCCTGATTGGAGGAGAGCAGCGTGCTCGGCATGTGGGTAGCAGAGTTGGGATTGGTGGAAGAGGACTATAAAGGAGGAGAGAGACAACACGCACCAGGAACATCCGGACAACATCTGAGCAGCCCCCGAGAGAGCCGGCCGGTGGTGTGCCACCCCCTGCGGAAGTGGGGAAAGTGGCAGGGGGAGCCGCCCCTCCATGGAGGTGGAGGGTCGGCAGCCAACCTGGAGAGGACCAGCAGCAAACCCGGGAAGGGCTGAGCAGACGAAAGTACAGCGCAGGGTTTAGTGTCATTCCTCCACGAAGAGGGGGAGCGACAGCCCATTAATGAATATACATGCATTTATCAAGAGTTTGAAACAAGGCAGGATTCAAGGCATTCAAAGACCATGGAAGACTCCTTTGGGGCAGAAATATTGCAGATTAAAAATTAAAGCTTATCCTAGTCAACCACTTTGGAAAATCTTAGAACATTTGAGAATATGAACATATACTCCCCATGTATTATATCCATAGCAAGAAGGTCTAGATGACATCTGTATTGTTTGAATACTGGTTTTTGAACTGTTTTATTCTGCAGGCAAGAGAATATTATAGGCAAAACAGCATCCTACTGAGGATTCTTCTTATGTTAGATAATGCTGCAGAGCATCCATAGTGTAACAGCAACAGGCATCTGATATAAAGGTTATGTGTTTGGCGCCAAACAGAACTCTACTCATTCAACCAATAGACTAACACACAATAGCTGCATTACAAGCATACTATTTATGCCAAACTGTTTGTGAAAAGTGTTGAAGTGACTGAATCTTGCCACATGCTCCCAAAGTTTTGGAAAGGTTTTAACATTCTAAATGTTATCTGGAACATTGCTTCAACTTGGGAAGAATTACACAGTAATGCATGAACGGCATTTGGAAGAAAGTTTGGAGACATATGTGAACACATTCAAAGGCTTTAAAAGGATTTCACTATTGAAGCAATAGTAAGAAACAAGATATTAGTGCTTAGGAAACAGCTAGAATTAGACATTGATGAAGAGGATATTCATGAGCTTGTTGGCATTGGTGCTGAAGAGCTTTCCAATCAGGAGTTGACTGAAATGGAGGAAGAAAAAAATATGAAGTTGAGGCAAAGTAAGAAGTTATATCCAGAAAGTTCATAACAAAAAAATTGTCAAAGGCATTTACTACCATCAACAACAATATGGCCATGTTAGGAGAAAGGGGTGTCCACTAAAGGAGACTCCTGAGACATGACAGGCAGATACAGGATGTTCTTGTTTGCTATAGAGAAATATATAAAGAAAAGAAGAAACAAATTTATGGTGAAAACTTGATCTCTTCATTAAAAATACTATGCATGCTTTGTTACAGTCCTATTTGTTTAGATTTGCTTTATTGCCTGTGCTTTGGAGGTCTTGTCCAAAAAATCATCCCCTACACCGATGTCTTGGAGTGATTCCCCAATGTTATCTTTTAGCAACTTCATAGTCTGAGGTCTTAAATTTAAGTCCTTGATCTATCTTGAGTTGATTTTTGTATTTGGTGAGAGATATCAATCTAATTTCATTCTTCTACAGTTATAGACCCAGTTTTGCCAGCACCATTTGTTGCAAAGATTATACTTACTTAGTTTCTGGGTTCTCTATTCTGTTCCATTGGTCTACATTTCGGTTTTTGTGCCAGTGCCAAGCTGTTGGATTACTAGCATTGTAGTATGCTTTCAAATCTGGTATTGTGATGCATCCAGCTTGGTGTTTCTTGCTCAGGCTATCGGGGGTCTTTTGTGATTCCATATGAGTTTTAGGATTGCTTTTTCTAACTCTGTAAAGAATGTTACCAGTATTTTGGTAGAGATAGCTTTGAATCTGTAGATTGCTTTAGGTAGTACAGACATTTTGATGATGTTGATTCTTCAATCCATGAGCAAGGAATATCCTACCATTTTTTGTGTGTCCTTAAACTCAGAAGCTTTTGCACATCAAAGTAAATCATCAATAGAGTGAAGAGACATACAACAGAATAGGAAAATATTTGCAAATCACCTATCTGACAAAGGAAGAATAGCCCAAATATATCAGAAATCTCAAAATCTCAACAACAAAAACACAAAAATACAGTTGAGAAATGGACAAAGGTCTTTAAAAGACAGTTTTCAAAAGAAGAAATACAATTAGTCAACCAATATATGAAAAAATGCTCAACATCTCTAGCCATCAGGGAAACACAAATCAGAACCAGAATGATATCACCTCATCTCTGTCAGGATGGCTAAAATCTATTCAGAGTTTAACAAATGCAGGTGAGTATGTGGAAAAACGGGGACACTCCTACACTGCTGATGGGAATGCAAATTAGTGCAGCCATAGTGGAAAACCATGTGGAGATTTCCTAAAACTACTAGAAATAGGTTTGCCATATTATCTCGCAATCTCACCATTGGGTATATACCCAAAAGACTTGAACACAGTGTATCAGATATCTGCACCACCATGTTTATAGCAGCACTGCTCACAATAGCCAATTTTTGGAATCAACCATCATCAGATGAATGTATAAAGAAAATGTAGTATATATATACACAATGAAATATTATTCAGCTATTAAAAAGAATGAAATTCTACCATTTGCAGCACAATGGATGCAACTGAAGGACATCATGTTAAGTGAAATAAGCTGTCCCCAGAAAGACAAATATCATATGTTCTCCCTTATATGTGGTATCTAAAATTTAAAAAACAAACAAAAGAACAGAAAAGAAATGTCTGTGTGTATCAGTATTGCTGCAATTATAGTTTCAGAAAACTGTTTTATACCTTTGTGAAACCAATAGTTAAGAATGTTATACTACTGTAGTTTTAATGATTTGTGATTACTTAAAACTTACTGTATATGAGTTAAATGATCATATTTCCATTCAATTATTATTTAAAGCCATTGTCTATATTGCCACTAAACTAGGGTCTTTTTTTTACTTGATAAACTTCTTATTTGGTGAAGTATAAAGTCTTTTTACTGAAATGTAACTTAAAATACATAATCTCAAAAACTAAAAAAAAAAAATAAAGATAGAAGAATGGAGGGTGGGAGGGAGGGAGAGTGGGAAGGAAGAAGTGAAAGAGGAAGAAATATCATTAGGTTCTTAGAGTTATGTCTACAGATCACATTGAATCTGTTAAAAACTACTTAAAAATTACAATTAAAAATGAAGTTAAAAAATTCTGGTAGGAAATATATGAAACCAAGTCTAAATTTTGACACATGAATCAGAGAATTTAAAACAAATACTTTCAGTATATATTTACATATATTTATTGACTATAAAAATAAATAAAGATCTTGTTGATTCTCACCAAAAAATTAGAGTTTTTCACTGGTATTGATCATATTAATTATAACAACCTGATTGAGGTACAATTGACACATAATAAACTATACATATTTAAAAAAATACTATTCATGCAAAACCACCAACTGTTGATGTCCATGACTTCTGCAAGGTATTATTTTTTAAAAAATATATTAATAATAATTATAGATATTTACAGACTATAGCATGATATTTCAACACATGTTGAAATACAATGTGTACTGATAAAATTAAGGTTATCTACATTTCCCCTTCTTTGACATTAATTCATGATTGGATGTTTGGAGCTCTTTTCTTCTATTTATTCTTAAAATATATACTAGTTTATTGCAAGCTATAGTCACCCAACCATGCTGTGTAATATGAGGAACATATTCCTTGCATCTAACTCTGATTTGGTCTCTGCTATCCAAATTCCCTCTATCCCAACCTATCAGTTCCAGCCTACAGTAATAATTACTATTCTGTATTCAGAATGAGTTGGATATCTTTTGTGTTTTTTTGGCTTCCATAATGCTGCAAATAAAATGAATACCTGCTATAATTCCATCAAAAGTAGTAGAATAACAGTTTGTGAGAAATATTTACTAATTATCTATATTACAACAGTGTCCCATATTGTCATAGGTGCTGAGGACAGGCAGTAAACAAAACAGGCAGAAGTCCTGCCTGCCCTCAGGGAGGCTACATTTGAGTGCAGAGAACAATAAATAGACAATTAGAATGAAAGAGGTTTATGTGCTTAAATAATTCAAAAGCCTCACTGAATATTTATCGTTTTCAAAATTTTACACAATCAGAAATAAAATGAGTGTTAAAATGCATAACTTACTCTTCTGTGTCTGGCTTATTTCACCTAACATGGTATCCTCCAGGTGCATGCATTTTGCTGCCAAAGAAAGCAAAATCAAGAAGACACCAAGTACTTGAACCTCACCAAAAGAGAAATCGGTGATCTTGTCACTGTAGCATCATCATCATCTAGCAATTAATTGTGGTTCAGTACTTCAAGCATTCTTCAGTCTTGATGTGATTTCAGTTATGTGTGTTAATAGTGAGTACCCATACTGTCACTTGCTTTTCATTTGCAGTACTGTGTTCAATAAATACATGAGATATTCAGGCCAGCGCCGCGGCTCAATAGGCTAATCCTCCACTTAGCGGCGCCGGCACACCAGGTTCTAGTCCCGGTTGGGGCGCCGGGTTCTGTCCCGGTTGCCCCTCTTCCAGGCCAGCTCTCTGCTGTGGCCAGGGAGTGCAGTGGAGGATGGCTCAAGTGCTTGGGCCCTGCACCCCATGGGAGACCAGGAGAAGCACCTGGCTCTTGCCTTCGGATCAGCGCAGTGCGCCAGCCACAGAGCGCCAGCCATGGCGGCCATTGGAGGGTGAACCAATGGCAAAAGGAAGACCTTTCTCTCTGTCTCTCTTTCACTATCCACTCTGCCTGTCAAAAAATAAATAAATAAAAATTAAAAAAATAAATACATGAGATATTCAACTCTTCACTATAAAGTAAGGATTGTGCTAGATTATTTTGTACAACTATAGGCTAATGTAAGTATTCTGAACAAGTTTGAGTAAGCTCTGATGTTTAGGTGTACTCAGTATATAGGTCTGGTGTATTAAATGCACTATGATGTGCATTATCTTCAACTTACTATAGGTTGATCATAACATTACCCCATTGTAAGTTGAGGAACACTTGGACAATGGAGAAATAAGAAATATTTGAAAGGGGAGGGTTGTGGGTGGGAGGGACGTTATGGGGGGGAAGCCATTGTAATCCATAAGCCGTACTTTGGAAATTTATATTCATTAAATAAAAGTTAAAAAATAATAAAAAATAAAAAATAATAAAAAAGAAATATTTGAAAAATAGTCCAGTAAGTCTCAAAGGAATTATTGTGGTTAATAGCAGAGGACATTACACTTAAATTTAGTTTCTCTTTTTTTTTCCTCCTTGGACCACGGACACCCACAGAAGAAAATACTTATAGCCTTAGATCTTTAAAATCAGGGTGTTCTTACACCAAGATTTCAACTCTTCTGATTTTCCTAACTCCCACTGTGACCAAATACCCTCTCAAGTGTCTTTCTGGAAAAGGTCCTCAAAAGAAGTAGTTTTTCATCCACAATCTCTACTTTGCATATATAAAAATATTTTTTAAAAAAATATTCAGCTTGGGGCAGGTGCTGTGGTGCAGCGGGTTAAAGCCCCAGCCTGACGTGCCGACATCCCATATGGGCGCCAGTTCTAGTCCTGGTTGCTCTTCTTCCGATTCAGCTCTCTGCTATGACCTGGGAAAGCAGTAGAAGATGGCCCAAGCCCTTGGGCCCCTGCTCCCACGTAGGAGACCCGGAAGAAGCTCTTGGCTCCTGGCTTTGGATCCGCACAGCTCCAGCCATTGTGGCCATCTGGGGAGTGAACCAGTGGATGGAAGACCTCTCTCTCTGTCTCTACCTCTTTCTGTAACTCTGTCTTTCAAATAAACAAAATAAATCTTAAAAAATATATTCAGCTCTTTTTGTTTTCTTTACAACCTAAAGCATAATTACATATGCTTTGGCTGCCGATCGTGAGCTATCATAAGTCTGGGGTGATCAGCTACCATAGAACATTGTATCAACATCCTCCTGCTCCCTATTCACTCCATTCATTTCATTATTCTCTTGAATCACCTGAATTCCAAGGCCTCTTCTGGCTCCTTCCTGTAAATTTTCATCTTGGAAAAAAAAAAAAAATAACTCGGGGCCGGCACATTGGCGCACTAGGTTAATCCTCCACCTGCGGCGCCAGCATCCTATATGGGCACCGGTTCTGGTCGTGGCTGCTCCTCTTCCAGTCCGGCTCTCTGCTATGACCTGAGAAAGCAGAAGAAGATGGCCCAAGTCCTTGGGTCCCTGCACCCAGGTTGGAGACCAGGAAGAAGAACCTGGCTCCTGGCTTTGGATCAGCTCAGCTCCGGCCATTGCGGCCATTTGGGGAGTGAACTAACAGAAAGAAGGAAGACCTTACTCTCTCTCACTGTCTGTAACTCTACCTGCCAAATAAATAAATAAATAAATCCTTAAAAAATAAATCTAGCACTATCACTGGTATAAATAAAAAGTTACTGAGTACCACATAAATGTTTTGTGTGCTTCAACTTTATAGATTTTGGATTCAGTACAGCATATCACATATTCTAAATAAATTTCTTACCTTTCAAAGTAACTAAAAATATTATATTTTGTTATTTTCTCACATTTGTTTTTGTTTCAATTTTATTGCATTAGATAGAACCTGTCATGGCAATAAAATTTGGTAGTAGAAAATATCCTGATATTGATTTAGAATCAAAGTATTCAATGATTGAGAGTTTAATATGATTTTAGAAATTTGATGTTTCTGATAAATACTGTGTAATATTTAGAGTGTATTTATTTTTCCCATTTTTTCCACAAGGCAAAATTTATTGAGATTCAATTTGTCAGGATTGCTGCAGGCAAAATTTATATTGGTTTATATAATCAAAATTTGTGTCAGGTGACTCTTGAAATAGTTTTTTTTTTTTCAAGATTTTATTTATTTATTTGAAAGACAGAGTTACAGAGAGGCAGAAGCAGAGAGAGAGAGAGAGAAAAATGTCTTCAATCTGCTGGTTATCTCCCCAAATGGCCGCAATGGCTGGAGCCAGGCCCATCTAAAGCCAGGAGTCACGAGGTTCTTCCGGATCTCCCATGCAGGTGCAGGGGCCCAAGGATTTGGGCCATCTTCTACTGCATTCCCAGACCACAGCAAAGAGCTGGATGGGAATTGGAGCAGCAGGGACTCAAACCAGCGCCATATGGGATGCCAGCATCCAGGTGGTAGTTTTACCCACTACACCATTGCACCAGCCCAGAGATAGTTTTTATGTAATCATGAGAACTTTTTTGCCATTGGTTTACTGATAGTAATAATATTAGCTAATGATTATGTATTTCTCACTATGTGTCAGGTATAATTAAACACTTTATATGTATGAACACATTGAGGTATACCATATCACTATCCGCAACTTTAAGATACTGATGCCATAAACAGGAGTGTCAATTTGTAAAGTCAACAACAGGAGTCACTGTGCACTTACTCCTCATGTAGGATCTCTGTCCTTAATGTGCTGTACATTGAGGCTTAATGCTATGAGTACTCAAACAGTATATCTCACTTTGTGTTTCTATGGGGGTGCAAACTGTTGAAATCTTTACTTAATGTATACTAAACTGATCTTCTGTTAAAAAAAAAAAAGAAGAAATTAGCAATTCCCAACTTGACTCTCGCTGGGATTAAACAAGACAATAGTCTAGATCTGATTTCATCATCATTTAAAAAATCATCTATTATTTTTCACTTTATGTTTGTGTGGGAGCAAACTGTTGAAATCTTTACTTAATATATGCTAAACTGATCTTCTGTATATAAAGAGAATCGAAAATGAATCCTCATGTGAATGGAAGGGGAGAGGGAATGGGAAAGGGGAGGGATGCAGGTGGGAGAGACGATATAGGGGGGAAGCCATTGTAATCCATAAGCCGTACTTTGGAAATTTATATTCATTAAATAAAAGTTTAAAAAAATGTTAATCACAAGCATCTTTATAGGAGACAGGGGGAGATTTGATTTCAGAAGTGGAGTAGGTGATGTGATGACAGAAGCAGAGGCTAGAATTATGTGCTATGAAAATGGAGACAAGGGCCACAACCCAAGGACTAGAGGTGGCTACTGGAGCCTGAAAAAGACCAGCGACTGGATTCTACTGCATCTCCAGGAGGAAACAGCTCCATCAACACCTTCATTTTAGCCCCTTCAGACTAATGACCTCAGAACTATAAAAGAATAAATTTACATTTTTGAAGCCACTAAAAAAAAAAAAAAAAAAAAAAAGATTAGGAAGCTGGTCAGAGTTCACACAGCTTTAAGAGCCATCGTCAAGACTCACTACCAGAGCCTATAAGAAGAACTGCTTTAAATACTGCCTCTAGTATTTAATCTCTTTGTATATTTTAGCAGTTCCCTTCCTTGGCCCCTATCCTGTCTGTGTGGGTAGCTCTTATGTCTACTGTAGCACTTAGAATTATTTTATCTTATCTGTGTAGGTAACTCTTACGTCTACTGTAGCACTTAGAACTATTTGTTCTGGTTTTTTACTGCACTGAGGGCAGGAGCACCTTCTTGTTCACTTCTGTGTCCTAAGCTTGTGTGTATATTTGCCCAATAACCATTGAAAAATAAAGGAAGCATTTGTACAACACTACCAAAGTAATAATAAGTGATAAAGTCAAAAATAAAAGTAATAAAGTCAAAGTAATAAAGTCAGATTACCTCAAATTTATGACATGTATTCAGAACATGGTGTTTAAAGGGAATAAGACCTGGGAACTTCCTAGCTTAAAATCAATAGCCTTGGGGCTGGCGCTATGGTGCAGTAGGTCAATCCTCCAACTGCGGCGCTGGCATCCCATATGGGTGCCTGTTCTAGTCCAGGCTGCTCCTCTTCCCATCCAGCTCTCTGCTATGGCCTGAGAAAGCAGTGGAAGATGGACCAAGCCCTTGGGCCCCTTCACCCATGTGAGAGACCCCAAGAAGCTGCTGGCTCTTGGCTTCAGATCATCACAGCTCCAGCCATTGCTGCCAATTGGGGAGTGAACCAGTGGATGGAGGACCTTTTTCTCTCTCTCCCTCTCATTATTTATAACTCAACCTCTCAAATAAAAATTTTTAAAAAATTTTAAAAATAAATAGTCTACATTAGGCCACTTTATAGTTCATGTAATTAAGAAAATTATTTCTTTATCAAAAGATGTTAATGTGGCAGTTGAAGTCATTTTTATTCAGGGACACTCCCAAATTATGGATGATGTCACCTGTGGTATTTTATTACATATAATAAATTATTATATGTAATAAAATACCTGCTGTAATTTCATTAAGGTTAGTAGAATAACTGAGGCAGTCTGTGAAAACATTTACTAAGCATCTGTATTTCAACAATGCCCCAGCATTGTCTGAGGTGCTGAGACAAGCAGTAAATAAAACAGGCAAAAGTCCCACCTGCCCTCCAGGAGGCTACATCTAAGTACAAAGAACATTAAATAGACAACTGGAATGAAACAGGTAAATGTGCTTAAATAATTCAAAAGCCTCACTGAATATTTATCATTTTCAAGATGTTACACAATCAGAAATAAAATAAGCTTCAGTGTTCCTTCCAAAAGGAGTTCAGATAGAAAATCAGAATAAAACATAGATATCCATAGAGTCTTGATTTAATACAAGAGAATCAAACAACATGTCAGTAATGTGCTACCCTGTATCCTGTCTTACAGCCAAGATATACCATAAACATTTAAGGAATTTGAAATGGACTATTTCGAAAGAATTGGAGAAGTTGAAACTATCATCACATATGAAGTTTAAGAACAGACAACATGACAGGAAAATAATTGTGAAGGATGCTTGATAATGAATAAAAAATGAAAAGTGTAATTGTAACAAACTAAATAGAAATATAGGCAATGACTTCAAATGGAAATTATTATAAAATCAAAAATATTTTCTGATGTTGGAAAATAATGTTCACAGCAGTAGCTTCATCTTGAGGGAGCCCGTTTACTAAAATATATAGTATCATACCTATTGTATTAAAAATTTGAGCACGTTATGTGAAGCAACAGCTATATTTGTGTTGAAAAAGTACTGTACCCTACCTGACCACAGAATTCCTGATTTAAGAAGCTTATGACAGTATGTGATGTAATAACTTGTTTTGTAAAGAATTCCACACAGACTGGAAGTAATTCTTGATGCATTACTCAAAAATAACTTCCTTTTATGAAGTCCAGTGATTCATGTTTCTTTCTTTCTCACTATTATTCCCTGACTACCATTTCCCCAAGTATCCCAATCTTTCCTTTCTTCTTACACTCAATCAGGATTTTTCTCTTCCTTCTTGACAAGGGTTCCTCTTGTCTTCTAATACATCAGAACTAAGCTTTCCTGGGCTGTAGGTAATAAGTTGGAATCCCGGGAGATGACTCACAGTGAGCAAAGAAACCAGCCCACACTCTTTCATCTACACTTTCCCTGAACGGACTCACACCTAGTAGAATGGCACACGTCGGGAGGGAAGATGGGGACAAACTCTCTTGGGGTCTCAGTTTCTTCCTGTAAAATGAAGGCCTCAATATGACCACCTGACAACAGCTTATACATGATGCACTAGAGAAATAGTTTCTGTCTGCTCTTCTTAGTTCTCAGCTAAGTACTTGGAAACTTGATGGTATTCCTTTATCCAAGCTCTCCTAAGAAGACTCAAACTGACTATGAGATTAGGAGAATGAATAAAATCTTTGGTTTCTCACCTTATTACCTGTTGTGATTCTGCAAAAAATCAGGACTTGATGCAGACTGAGACCTGACCCATGTATATATGCTATTTCTTGAAGTAAAAAGCTTTGTGTCTCTGATGCTAAAAAGATCTAAGCTAAAGTGAAAAGTCTGACCAGTTTCCACATATGTAAATTTTCTGCTCATTATCTTTAAATTGTCAAACATTTTGCTGTACCTTGATTAATTATGAGTGTGCCTTTAGTAATTTATTACTAATAACAAGATATTAAATATCACAAATAATTACCATTTTAAACAAATCGGAGCAGGCTCAAGTTTATATCCATCTATTATGTTACTTTTGTCCTTGTATCTCAATTTTTCCAGAACAACAAAGATGAAATTAGAATAAGAATATGCAGAACAGTAAGCATGTGTTCTTTTTTTTAATTAATTTATTTATTTGCAAATTAGAATTACACTGAGAGAGGAGAGGCAGAGAGAGAGAGAGAGAGAGGTCTTCCATCTGTTGTTTCACTCCCCAATTGGCCGATTGGTCGCAACGGCTGGAGCTGTGCTGATCCAAAGCCAGGAGCCAGGAGCTTCCTCCAGGTCTTCCATGCAGATGCAGAGGCCCAAGCACTTGGGCCATCCTCCACTGCTTTCCCAGGCCACAGAAGAGAGCTGGATTGGAAATGAGCAGCCAGGACTGGAACCGGCGCCCATATGGGATGCAGGCCAGGGCGTTAACCCGCTGCGCCACAGCGCTGACCCCAAGCATGTGTTCTGCATGCAAATATAATCCACTGTATCTGTTATAGGAAAGATATTGTTGAGGATTAATGTATTCAATCATTTAAAAAATGAACAGTCACTGAGATAGAAATATGTAGATTGCAGATAGAAGGATATGATGTGGATAACAGGTTGGGCCCGGGCTACTTATAAATACTACGGAGTCCTAGAGGAAGGCCGTTTTCCTCTGGGCTGTAAATGCATTTATTTCTTACCCTTTACCAACCCGAAGTCTATTGACAGTGACACATTACCAACCAGGTAGTCTATCCTGTGACTTATCGCAGTGTCTCTCAAGCATACCTATACACCAAAACAACTTAGGGACTCTTCAAAATATATCCATTGCTGGATCCCACATCCAGAGATTCTATTTAAAAAATTTCCCCCTGTATCCAGTGGATATAAAATTCAGCATGCTTCAAATCACCTGGATGGCTTATTAAAATACAAATTTCTGGAGCCCTCTTTCAGAATTTCTGATTCAGTACTCTGGGGTAGCCTCAGAATTTCCATCTAACAGTGTTGCTGACACTGATGGTCTGGGGACCACGTTCTGAGAAAGAATGTGTTAAACATTGCCAGCAAAAAGCATCCGATGATCATCACAGAGGCGAAACCTATGAATAACACAGAATCCCAGACTAATCACAAAAACCTTTGATGCAGACTGTGACATAGCATTGGGGAATTTTTACTTTGACAATTATCCACAGTGATTCTTCTCACAGGGCAAGCGTGGCATCTACCATCAGAAGGTTTATGTGAGAGGAGCGGACACCGAGGGTGGTGCGTCTGGTCTTTGTGTGGTTCTGTTCCACATCCTGACACGAGTGTGGCAAGTTACCATGGGTTGCCTGTTTCCACATGGAAAGGGCCAGGCGAGGTCTTCTTCCACCAGACTCTGCCCTCTCTAGCCTCTCCCTCTCCGTGGCTGTCTAACCACGACAGCTTCCATTCATTCCTAGGTCCGCTCCATCTTGACCTCTCCTGCCTGATCAGTTGAGTTCTTCCATCACATTTCTCTCATGGATATTTTATGCCCTCAAAACCACCATTTTCTCATCACACAACTCTCCTTAGAGGAAATAAATCTAATTTTCACCCCCTTTACTTTACGAATAGTTTTTTCTAATAGTTTTACTAAATAGTGTTTTCTTTCATCTGAGATAATACCCCTTGTAACAAAATACTTACCTAATTCAATGGCAGCATTAAATCATTCGCGTTTTCATATTACTTAAATACGTATAAACACAAATTTAAATTCCTCTTAACAGTTATCAGTTATGATAATGTAATCATTAAAGTATAAATTAAATAAAAACCGGAAAACCAATTAATAGAAAATTAATATTATAAAATTAATACACTAGATAATATTATACTCTAGTGATAAAATAACATGACATAAATATGCTGATATATATAAAATATGATTCTCAATTTTATATCAATAATACTTATGCATATAGCTATATATATATGTAACCTAGTTTTAGAAATTATATGAATATTGTCAAGTCTTTGAATTTTGGTTCATGGTAATCAGACCTTATGCTTAACCTAAACTCTTTGAGGGAGCAATCTTAAAATGTCAGTTTTAATTAGATATCCCTTGGAAACTCTCCAAATTTGTCTTCTTTGCTTAGAGATAAATTCAGGAGTGCTATGTTGTTGAAATCAATGTTAAGTACCTACAAAATCCAATTAGTATGACAAAGAGAAACAGAAAGTTTCTTCGTAAGTTATTTAGATTTAGAATGACTGTTCATGAATGATGTGACAAAGATAGACTCTACATGATACAGGTAACTCACAGAGTGAACATGGAAAGAACTGGCGCTGTTGTTTTGAGTTCAAGTGCCTATCCTCAGTGTGCAAGGTCATACTGTAAACCCCTCCAGGCACTATGAAAGCATTGTAAGTACAGGAGATACTGATAGAGAGGAAATGTTCTTCACCTTCTAAAAAGAATATATGTGTATGTATGTGTATTTATGTGTGTATTAGCACAAGAGCTGATCATGTAGCAGATGAATATTCAATAATACGATTAATGATTGTCTTTTTAGATTTTCAAGTAAAATGAAAATATAGAACCTTAAATTTTTATCATGAACTCACCATTCTCAGTTCCAGGCCTCAGGATGACCTAGCCCTGGCTGGTGCGGGCATTTAGGGAATGAAATCAGTGGATGGGAGATCACTCTCTGACTGCCACTGTCTTTCTCTGTCTGTATTTCAAATAAGTAAAAACTGAACTGTGGGGAGCAATCCGGACTAGACTAAGTTACTCGAATTAGGACTTATTCTATGCATCTGCTCTCCCACAATATGGCGCTGGGAGAGAAGTAAACAGCTTCCGCACAGCTGCCTCCAGTTCAACTGATAAACTGTAGGACTTGCTCCTGATTGGAGGAGAGCAGCGTACTCGGCGTGTGGGCAGCCGAGTGGGGATTGGCGGAGGAGGACTATAAAGGAGGAGAGAGACGGCATGCACCAGGAACATCTATGGGGAACATCTAAGGGAACCTGTGCAGCCCCCGAGAAGAGCCGGCCGGCGGTGTGCCGCTCCCCTGCGGAAGTGGGGAAAGCGGCCAGGGGGAACTGCCCTTCCACGGAGGTGGAAGGGATAGTAGCCAACCCGGGAAGAACCAGCAGCAAACCCGGGGAGGGCCGAGCAGACAGAACAGCGCAGGGTTCAGTGTCGTTCCCCCACGAAGAGGGGGAGCGACACTGAACAAATAAAATTTTAAAAATAACTTGAAATCTTTTCAAGTGACACATGTCCTGCCATGATGTCCTGATATAGAACACTGCTTTTGATAATTTCCTGCCACGGTAATGTGTTGTTGCTGAAGATAGTGGTTATATATCTCTGGCTAAGTAAGGAATTTAAGAATCATTATAATCAAAAGTAATGCGGATCCGGCTGAAAAGCCCATGAGAGTATTTCAGGCATGGAAAGCCAAGACACTCTGGGGAAAAAAAAAAAAAAAAAAACACCCTACATGAAAGATCTCCGCGAGTGAGATCCCAGTGGAAAGAACAGGTCATCAAAGAAGGAGGTACCTTTCTCTGAAGGGAGGAGAGAACTTCCACTTTGACCATGGCCTTGTCTAAATATGATCAGAGTCGGTGAACTCAGGGGGCTTCCATAGCCTTGGCAGCTCATGACAAGAGCCTAGGGTGATTACTGAGGCCATAAACAAGAGTGTCAATTTGTTACGTCAACAACAGGAGTCACTGTGCATTTACTCCCTATGTAGGATCTCTGTCCTTAGTGTGCTATACATTGAGATTTAATGCTATAACTAGTACTCAAACAGTATTTTTCACTTTATGTTTCTGTGTGGGAGCAAACTGTTGAAATCTTTACTTAATGTATGCTAAACTGATCTTCTGTATATAAAGAGAATTGAAAATGAATCTTGATGTGAATGGAAGGGGAGAGGGAGTGGGAAAGGGGAGGGTTGCGGGTGGGAGGGACGTTATGGGGGGAAGCCATTGTAATCCATAAGCTGTATTTTGGAAATTTATATTCATTAAATAAAAGTTAAAAAATAAAAAAATAGCCAAAGAAGCCTTTATATCACAATAAGAAGGTTCTCCTCAGTTGCAATCCTGTACCACTCAGAATACTGTCACGTTTACCATCTCTTTCTTAAAACTTTTCTCTATGGTCTTTGAAACATTTTTATTGCTTACCCTTCCACTTAGAGAACTGTTCCTAATCTTCCTTTTTCATTGGATCCTCTTCATCTTGTTTGTCCTTAAATGTATGTGTCCTACAAAATCATCTTCATTTTCTAAACTTAATTCTTCTGTTCTTATTTTAATTATTTGAGAGGCTGAGAGAGAGAGCAAGAGAGCCCATTTTTGCAATGGTTCACTCTTAAATGCCAGCAACAACCAGGGTCAAAACCAGGAACCAAGAATATAATCCAATTCACACATGGCTTTCTAAGGCCTATATTGTCAGGAAGTTGGAGTCAACAACTGGAGCTGGCTATCAAACCCAGTTATTCTGCTGTGGGCTGTGTGTCTTAACCATTAAGCTAAATACCAGCTCATAGATTTTCTTTTTTTTTTTTTTTAGTGTGCCATCTTGTATTTATAGAATAAATGGATACATGATATCTTTTGTGAAAAAAGGCAGGTTACTAAACAGTGTTAATAATAGCTAACACTTATAAAATATTTATTATGTGCCAAATATGCTAGAAGTTTTATATATACTGTCATTTTATTTATATAAAAACTCAGTATGATACAATACTTGTTTTAAAATTTTTATTTTGTTTTTATTTTATTGGACAAGACA
Organism: Oryctolagus cuniculus; assembly: GCF_964237555.1. Taxonomy (NCBI): domain Eukaryota; kingdom Metazoa; phylum Chordata; class Mammalia; order Lagomorpha; family Leporidae; genus Oryctolagus; species Oryctolagus cuniculus. The sequence continues at coordinate 45,828,525 of NC_091443.1, read as the reverse complement.
GGCGCAAGCACAACAATAAAGCAATAACATGAGGATGTATAAAAATTCAGGGGAAATGGAATTAAAAGATATGTTTGTATTGGTGCAAAGAACTTCTGAAATTCATGCATAGTATTTTCATAATATATGTTGAACTCTTTGAAGACTTCTTTCATTTTCTCCCACCTTTACTTCATAACCAGTCTTGGGATTTAGCCCTGCCTCTGGGTGAAATCTCAAGGCAGATCTCAAAGCTTTTTGGTTCCTTTTGTTCAGTTGGACCAACTTTAGTAATTGCAAAGTCCAGTCAGTTGGAACTTTGTAACTGAAAGGGACCTCCTGTTCCCACCTTGGCCAAGCTCTCCAGGCAGAAGAAAACTTTTGTTATTAACAGCAATTCTCACTTCCATAACATATTCTGCAAACTGCTTTTAATCTTTCAAATTATTAGGCAAAAGAATAAAAAGAATCAAGGATTAAGTAAACGAGTTTACATAAAATATGAAATGAATGATCCCAGTTCTCATTAGTTTAATATGATTTCAATTAGTCAACATTTTCAAGAGATGGTAAAACCTTTGAAAAACAAATTCAAAAATTCAGAAATTTCAGTCCACACATATCTTAGCACCATTAAAAGTTCTATTAAGGGCAAAAGAGGAAAAAATCACTTATAGAAAATATCACATGATTAATCCAACTTAGAACTCTAAGTAGGAGGCAGCATGGTGGCCATATGGGTGCTGGTTTGAATCCTGGCTTCTCCACTTCCCATCCAGTTCCCTGCTAATGTGCCTGGACAGCAGCAGAGGATGATCTAAATGCTGCACCCCTGCACATAGGAGACCCAGAATAAATGGTTGGTTCCTGACTTTAGCCTGGGCCAGTCCTCGTCATTGCAACCATTTAGCCATTTGGGGAGTGAACCCGAGGATGAAAGCGCGCTCTCTCTCTCTCTCTCTCTCTCTCTCTCTCTCTCCCCCTCTCCCTCCCCCTGTCTCTTACTTGGGAAAAAATAAACTAGTGATTACTCAGAAAAAAATGTATCTGAAGAAAACTGCTGGTCTCAAATACGTTCTTAATGAAGAGGATTTGATATTTGGACCAGAGTTTGAAACACATATACATATCCTAGCACCAACCTTCGAGGGCACCATTCTACAAGAAGATACTGATGAAGGAGGCTTGTAGTTTTTTAATACCTGGACCTGAAAGTGACACACACCACTCCCACCACAGCCAATTGGTCAGAACTATTCTCATAACCTAAACTAATTACAATCTAAACTAATTGCAAGAGTGTATGAGAAACTTAAAGCATAGAATACCTTATGATAATTTCTTTGAATATGTCTGCCTCAAATTTTTCAATAGGGATCCTAAAACCCATGGGGTTTTTAGTTTATTTATTCATTTTTTTAAAGATTTATTTATTTTTTATTTGAAAGGCAGAGCTACAGAGAGGCAGAGAGAGAGAGAGAGAGAGAGAGATCTTCCACCTGATGGTTCACTCCCCAAATGGCCGCAGGCCAGAGCTGAGCTGCTCCAAAGCCAGGAGCCTGGAGCCTGGAGTTTCCTCCCAGTCTTCCTCTGCAGGTGCAGGGGCCAAGGACTTGGGCCACCTTCCACTGCTTTTCCAGGCCATGGGGAGAGCTGGATCAGAAGTAGACCTGCCAGGACTCGAACCGGTGCCCAGATGGGATGCCGGCACTGCAGGCGGTGGCTTTACCTGCTACATCAAAGAACCAGCCCCTGTTTTGTTTTGGTTTGGTTTTTTTTTTGCTTGTTTATTTGTTTGTTTGTTTAAAAAGTTATATTTATTGACTATTTTCCACTTATTGGGAAATTTGCACATATGTTAAAACTCACTGACTTGAATAATCTTCTAAAGTAGATTAGTAATGTTATCCCAATTTACAGATGAAAAGCAGGTTAGAGAAAATATTTTTCTGCATATGTATTGCAATTAAGTTTTTTTTAAAACTTTTATTTAATGAATATAAATTTCCAAAGTACAGCTTATGGATTACAATGGCTTCCCCCCATAACGTCCCTCCCACCCGCAACCCTCCCCTTTCCCACTCCCTCTCCCCTTCCATTCACATCAAGATTCATTTTCGATTCAATTAAGTTTTGAGTCCAGGACTGTTTAGCTTCAGCAGATTTAGCTGTTCCTCCACATCTATCTTCCATGAATATGGTATAATGAAAATCATTTTTGAAAGTTTGTGTTTTGGCATAAGTAGAAAACAAACCTGAAATGTGTGGGTTTGTTTGTTTGTTTGTTTGACAGGCAGAGTGGAGAGTGAGAGAGAGAGACAGAGAGAAAGGTCTTCCTTTTTGCCATTGATTCACCCTCCAATGGCCGCTGAAGCCGGCGAGCTGCGGCCGGCACTCTGCGCTGATCCGAAGGCAGGAGCCAGGTGCTTCTCCTGGTCTCCCATGGGGTGCAGGGCCCAAGCACTTGGGCCATCCTCCACTGCACTCCCTGGCCACAGCAGAGAGCTGGCCTGGAAGAGGGGCAACCGGGACAGAATCCGGTGCCCCAACCGGGACTAGAACCCGGTGTGCCGGCGCCGCTAAGTGGAGGATTAGCCTAGTGAGCCGTGGCACTGGCTTGAAATGTGTTTTAATTATATTAAAATCTCTAAAGGAAATTGAACTCTTTTTTTCTGTAATAAGACTATTGGTTATCCAGATGGTCAAATTTTCTTACATATGATTGAAATTATATAAAATCTTATGAAACCAATGATTACTAATAATTAATCAATGATTAATAATGCTTATTAAAAGGTCTGGTAGTGGCCGGCGCCATGGCTCACTAGGCTAATCCTGCACCTTGCGGCGCCGGCACACCGGGTTCTAGTCCCGGTTGGGGCACCAGATTCTGTCCCGGTTGCCCCTCTTCCAGGCCAGCTCTCTGCTGTGGCCCGGGAGTGCAGTGGAGGATGGCCCAGGTGCTTGGGCCCTGCACCCCATGGGAGACCAGGAGAAGCACTTGGCTCCTGGCTTCGGATCAGCGCAGCGCACTGGCAGCAGCGGCCATTGGAGGGTCAACCAACGGCAAAAGGAAGACCTTTCTCTCTGTCTCTCTCTCTCTCTCACTGTCCACTCTGCCTGTCAGAAAATTAAAAAAAAAAAAAAGGTCTGGTAGTGCATTATGGGTTTTTATGGACAAAAATAATATACAAAGTGTTAAATTGAGTAATAATTTTAGAGAACCTTCACGATATAAGTCCAGTGGTACTGGAATGCATTGGATACTCATGAAAAGATTTATAGCAGGAGGGTTGCCCAACTGCACTGTACACATTGTTTTTGTCATGCTTGCAACTTCTTTGTTCCTGCCAATTGCCTATATAGATAGCATCACATTAGCTCTCCTGATGTTTTGTTTACATGGTACCAACTCTGTAGTTATTTGGAAACCACAGGTGATTGAATGAAGTTTTTCCTCCGCATTTGAGAGTTTGAAATCAATTAATATAACAAGAATGGCATTCATTTAATTAATAATCACTGAAAACTCCCCCTTGTCCCAGCACCTCTGAATTTATCCTCCTTTAAGGAGATGCTGTTCTTTATTCATGTTGTGTATTCCTTGAGTAACAACGATATGCCCAGCACTGCAGTAAGGCTGGGTTCAGAGGCCTGACCCTTAAAGCACTGGAGAGGCCATGAGTGAAAATCTCTTCTTTCAGCTTATTGTTTCTCCATAATTGGGCCCCACACAACTCTCTCTCTAGCAGTTTACATTAACTATTTCCTACGATAACTAAGCTTTTCATTATTTTAATAAAGCATTTGTGCTTGTATTGTCTACATGGCATCTGTTTTCAAAATACCTAGGGAATATTAATCAGCTTTTTTTCAACACAAAAGATAAAATTATGTTTTAAAAATCCAATTACCTTTTATCAGCTGTAGTAATAAGGTTTATTTTACATATTTCTTTTACAACAGTACACAAACAAATGCAAGAAACAAAACACAGGTACTATGTTGTAGGAGCTCAGTATTTTGGAGAAATGTGATACTGATATCTAAAATTTATTAATATGTGTTCTTCATTGTACAGAAACCTCTGAAAAAACTCAATTTATGTAAAATCTATATAAAATAAAATATAGACTCTTTATTTTTCTCTTTCAATTCTAATCAATTATTCTTAATTTTCTTGTAAGAATTGGAAATGCTTTTTCAGTGTTTTCAAATACAGAAAAAATGTACTGAGTTAATCCAGAAATGCCCTCTTGTGACAGTCTCCAAAAATGCAGCTGCCTTTTTCACTATTCCCTATACTTTCAAAAATAATAATTTTATACATCCAGACTGCAGCAGTTTTGATAAGGAAAAATATCAGCTTGGCATTGTTATCTGATCAAATTAATTTTATCTCTATTTTAAAGAGACTGATATAAAATTTAGGCAGAAAATGTGTGACTGTACTATTCCCTGGCCAAGGTAATTATTGAAAGACCTAAGATTCTCCATCTACTCTCACCGCACTGTACCTCAGTGAACCCGGTGAGGGAGTTCTATATGTTTTGATCAGATCATTTTTTCAACTTTTTATTGAACTACCAAGATCATAGAACATCTCTCTGTGGGGAGCAACTCGGACTAGACTAAGTTACTGGAATTAAGACTTATTCTATGCATCTGCTCTCCCACAATATGGCGCTGGGAGAGGAGGATACAGCTTCTATTCAGCTGCCTCCAGTTCAACCAATAAACTGTAGGACCTGCTCCTGATTGGAGGAGAGCAGCGTACTCAGCGTGTGGGTAGCAGAGTTGGGATTGGTGGAAGAGGACTATAAAGGAGGAGAGAGACAACATGCACCAGGAACATCTATCCGAATAACACCTGTGCAGCCCCTGAGAAAGCCGGCCGGTGGTGTGCCACTCTCCTGCGGAAGTGGGGAAAGTGGCTAGGGGGAACCGCCCTTCCACGGAGGTGGAAGGGACAGTAGCCAACCCGGGAAGAACCAGCAGCAAACCCGGGAAGGGCCGAGCAGACAAAAGAACAGCGCAGGGTCCTGTGTCGTTCCTCCACGAAGACGGGGAGCGACACTCTCAATATGATAGTTAAAAGATAGTGAATACATTGAATTAGTTCTACCTGTTCCTTCACATACTGTCGATAAGTTTAAGCAATTATCTTGCTTCTATTCTAAAGCCACCTTAGGAGTTTCTAGGAAGACATTACCATATGTCCCAGAGGCCAACACATGGCTTTCCCAAGGGCTTTAAACACTTGTATTCAAAATCAGATCATTGCCAAAGCTTTTTAAAGGACATCTGATGTGTATTTCCTAAAATTTATTTCAAAAACTTAATGTTAAGCCAAAAATACTTAACACTATTTACCTTAAAAACACAAAAAGAATGTTGAAAAGTGTTTTCTTTCTGAGATTCAGTCTAGAACAACTTTCCATAAAGAAATAAAAAACAAAATTTCTTCTTAAAAAGATGGCAAAACATATAACTTTGAAATCAGCTAGATTTCTATTTGGGCTAATTACATGATTTAAATAATATTTTGTGGTTCAGATGGCCACATACCAAAACCTTAATTATTTTATTGCTTTCTTATTTGTCAAATTTAAAAACACTGTAATTCTATACCCATATACAATGTACATTGCAAATGAGAATAAGAAAATTCAATAATATAAATATCCTAATTATACTTTTATTATTAATTTATTTGAACTAAATTCTCTTATTAATAAGCCTTCTAATTAGTATCTATTACTTATCCACAATTTATTCACAAATATCCACGATTTTTTCCTGAAGCAGATACAATCTTAAACTTACAAATTCTTATCATCACCATCTGCAAGGGTTTAGATAACAAAATTGAGTGATCATTGATGGAACTCAGAAACCTCTTGGACAAAGGAAACTTTGATGTAAAAGCAGAAACAGAGACACTAGCCATTTCTTACCTCTCAGAGGGAAATCTTGGGAGTAATATGATTGAATTTCATGCCATTTTGGAAATGGACACAAAATATTTTGGAAGGATACCAATGGAATGAGATGTTCTATTATGTGAACCCTTGCAAATAATGATGCCATTTAATTTCACGGTCACATATGAGTTTCAAAGCATAGGGCAGAAGATGTAAGAAAATTACTGTAAGTTATGACATTTGAAAAGATTCCCCTTCCCAAGAGTATATCTTTGACATTCTTCTCTCCCTCACTTTACATTCTCAATCTATTACCACTCTTGTGCATTTTACTTTCTAAACGTATCTTGAATATTCCTTCTCCTCTCTCCCTTAACCAATACTAGCCTACTTGAAGATACCATTATCTTTCATTGGGGTTACAAGAGGCTCCAAATTGTATTCTTGAATCTGTTCTGTCCCTCACTACCACCTCTTGCCCCCACTCCAAAAAAACTGAATTCTGTCTCCAAACCAAAACTCCGGGTAGTCTTTTGGAAACACAAATATGAAGGCATAGCACAATAGTTCTGAAACTCCAATGACTTTTTCTTTTTAGCATTCATATGATAAGTGCCTCAGTTTAACTGGGTGCACTCCCTGCACCCAATCCACTGTCTAACTGGGTTCCTTTGCATCTCTAGTCTTGCATCTATACACTCTTCCCAGCAAATTATTAGCCACTCTGGCCTTTGTCTAGTTTCCCAAGTACCTTAAATTCTCTTTTGTTTTAGGGATTTCCCATTTTTTTCTGTCTTCTATCACTTTTTGCTTAGTTCATATCTACTCATCTGTTACAAGCTCAAGCATCAGTTCTGTAGAATAGTCTTTCTACCTCCTGGACAAGAATTGCATGTGTGTTATAAACTATCATAATGCTGGCTCATTTCCTGCAAACATTGTATTACAGTTTAGCCTGGGCTATTTATTTGATGATGGCATTGATAAGAACTGGTTATTGGCCTCATTAAACTGTAATCCCCATGAAATTCTATTTGCTCACTACAATAATTCTAAAGTCCTTAACAGTGCTTGGCAACATAGCTGATGCTCAATACTACTTGCTGAATAAATTAGCTACTTATTATTCTCTATACTAATAATTTTGTGCCTAATCTGTCTTCAAATATGTATCCTGTCCAATATTTTCCTTTTCCCCTTCTCTTCTTAATTATAAACTGATCAGCAGCTCTTCTTGCTGAACAACTAAACTGTCTTAATCCAACGGTGCCACCTGTTGGTCCTTCTCTGCCTCACATATTCTTCTCTGTCTCCTTTATGAGGGATGGGGCCCTGATGCACACTCCGTGTTCTTTTTTTGTAGCTAAACACAAAATCAAGTTTTCCTTTAATCAGTCTCTTTCTCACAAGTGCACACACATTCTTTTAAACTTTCTATTTAATCTACTCTGTTTCAACTTTTGTTCATGCCTTAAGGAAATTTTCCTATACTTGCTTTCTTCTTCTTCCTCCTTCCTCCACTATCTCTCCCAGCCACCTTCTCCTCCTTCTTTTTCACTGTAATATTATTTCTGTAGAAAAATATATTCAGTGTTCCAAAAATCTTTCTAAATTTTAGCTTTGAATTATTTGTAAAAGTAGAACTTTCTAAAAGACCATTTTCTTACAAAAGCAAATGATAAATATCTGTCCCATTAGCATTCCTAATAAAGTCTAAGATGTATAGAATTTTTATGGTAATGCTGTGTTCTGTGTCTGTTTTAGAGATCAATTTAGATATGTACTTTTAGCAAACTTACATTATCTCAATGAATCACTGATATTAAGTACAGTTGGCAAGCATGTATGGTATTATGGTAAGTGAAACAATGCATTGTGCATTTAAAAATTAAACTTTTAAGAATTTAAAAGGAGAATAAATTTATTTTATAATTTCTAATACAGGATTTGTTAGTTTTTCATTTCAACCATACTGTACTTAATGTTGCAATTTTATGATTATAAAATAATTACCTATATCAAGAAATAATCTAGCAAAAATTTTTTAAAGTAAGAGCCATATTTAAATTATAATTTTGAATCAACAATATAATCTTTCTGGAAACACATATGAAACTCACCAAACTAGATGCTCATTGGAGTAAAAACTTTCCTATGTAATCTGGATTTTTTATAAGTACAAGGAAAAACATTGATAATAAATGTATATTCAGGAATTCTTGGGGCCAGCATTGCGATGCAGTAGGTTAAGCCTCCATTTGCAACTGCAGCTTCCCATATGAGAGTGCTGGCTGGAGTCCTGACGCAAGTACTTAGACTCCTGACTCCCATGTGGGAGACCCAGATAAATTCCTGTCTCTGAGCTTCAGCCTGGTCTAAGTCTGCCCATTTGTAGAGTGAGCAAGGGGATGGAAGATCTGCCTATCTCTCTCTCTCTTTTCTGATGCTCTTTCAAACAAGTTAAAAACATCTTTTTAAAAAAGAATTACTGTGGCCAGCATCGTGGCATAGTGGATAAAACCACAGCCTGCGTCAGTGGTATACCATATGGGCACCGGTTCCAGTCCCAGCTGCTCTACTTCCCATCTAGTCCCCTGCTAATGCGCCTGGGAAAGCAACAGAAGATGGTGCAAGTGCCTGGTTCCAAGCACCCATGTGGGAGACCCTAAAGAAGCTCCTGGGTCCTGGCTTCTTGTTGCAACTATTTGGGGAGTGAACCAGTGGATGGAACACCAATCTCTCTCTCTCTCTCTCTCTCTCTCTCTCTCACTAACTCTTGCCTTTCAAATAAGTAAAATAAATCTTTAAAAAATTTTAAAAAGGGAATTCTTAAATTTTAAGATTTAATATTACTTATTTTGCATGTGTATTAACTACTTGGCTACTTGAACATGAGCTATTATGTCATTCTATACTTCCTGAAACCTTAAACACACAACCAATTGTATATTCTTTACAATTTTGCACAGACTGATAATTCAATAAAATAGAGATGAGCAAAGCAACTTTTATGTTTACAACATGAAAACTAAGATGAGGAATTACATTTTATCTAGGTTTATCCTGTGAAGCTAATAAATTATTTCTGTTAATTTAAAAGGAATCCTATCCAAAGTTGCAGCAATGTCTCATGTAAGAAAAACTCACCTGTCATTGAGTTCCATTCCAACTGTCAAATATGTAGTAAGCCACAACTTGACTTGCATACTGTGAAGAATGGTAAATATATGAATGAAGAAGCAGAATCCTCAGCTTTCTGGAGTGCGAGTGAACCCAGCAGGCATATTGGACTTCCATTTGAAACAAAAAGGAAATGGAGAAAAAAAGTTGGTTACTTTGACAATATTAATCTTACACAAATCAGAGAACCCACCTTTCAAGATATTATGATGCAGACTTTAGTGAAGCCATCAGTCTAGCCACTCTTTATGTACCATATCTGAAATAATCATATATTGTTTTGAGTTATATCATAATTCTTCATAACTTATTTCAGCATGAGTTATAACAAAAAGTTGCTTACCAATGAAATAGCCTTAAAGGGTACTTGAACAGAATATATTTACGGAAAATTTGCCTTACTCATTGTTGATTAACAAGTGACAAAATGTTATCATGGTAAATGTTTTGTGAATAGGATTCATAGTATTAATGAAAAATCAGAAGGTCCAGGGGCCAGCGCTGTGGTGCAGCCGGTTAAAGCCCTAGCCTGAAGTGCTAGCATCCCATATGGGCCATGGCTGCTCTACTTCTGATCCAGCTTTCTGCTATGGCCTGGGAAAGCAGTAGAAGATGGACCAAGTGCTTAGGCTCCTGCATCTGCACTCATGTGGGAGACCAGAGAAAGCTCCTGGCTCCTGGTTTCAGATAGGCTCGGCTCTGGCCGTTGCAGCCATTTGGGGAGTGAACCATTGGATGGAAGACCTCTCTCTCTGTCTCTGACTCTCTGTAACTCTTTCAAATAAATAAAATAAATCTTTAAAAAAATAGAATTCCAGTTGCGAAATGAGTGTACTAGTATATACTCTTTGTGAAAATCTTTAATTGTATTAAAATTGGAAGCAGTTTATGGAGACAGAGTTCTTCTTAGAAATCTATCTGTTGTTTATACACTTAAGTGTTACTTTTAGAGAGGAAGTCAATTTTGATATTTTGTACTTTACTACATTTTTTCTTTCCACAGGTGCATTTTTGAGGCATTAATATTCTTTCTCTGCATCTGGAATATAACAAGACAAAAAAAATACAAGGAAAAATTGTTGGATTACCAAAAACACAGATTCCATGAACAACAAGTACAGCCATCACATCCAATCAATGCCTCTCTCCAGCACAATGAAGCAGAGATGCTCAACAATTTGTCCAAGTTAAGTAGGAAGCAAGACAAAAAAATCATTGTGCATATTTGAATGATTATACCTCCACTTTAACAATCCAGAGGTCCAATTGTTCTAAATATTATCATATACTAGTTATCTATAACAGTGCCTCATATGTTGTAAAATATACTCTTGTATCATATAAAATAAGATCAGGAGACAATATGCCAGGACTAAATCCTTCAGATCATTGTAATCACTGAAATATAAATAAATTAAATAATTACAACATTATTTGCAATAACTAAGCGAGGGAGTCAACTTGAATGTCCATCAACAGAAGAATGGATAAAGAACATGTGAACATATATACCCAACAGAGTACTATTTAACCTTAAAAAAGAACACAGTCTTGTCACTGGCTTCAACACGGGTGGACCTGAAGGATCTCACGCAAAGTGAAACAAGCTAAGCACAAAAGTAAAACTAGAGCCTAATCTCACTCATGTGTAGAATATACAAAAGCTAACTCACAGAAACAGGAGTAAAGTAGTAGTTAGCAGGGCTTTGGGAGTGAGAGGTGACTACTGGGGAGATGTTTGCCAAAATATATAAAACTTCAGTTAGGAAGAATTAGTGTAAGAATTACATTCCACAACATGATGAATAAATATTATAAAAATTGCGAGAAAAGTAGACTTTTAAGTGTTTTTACCACAAAGAAAAAGTATGTGAAGTAATGCATGTATTAATTAGCTTGAGTCATTCTATCACATGTACATCTTTCAAAACATCATGCTATTCACAACAAATATAAACAATTATTTTTGTGAATTTAAAAAAGGAAAAAGTTTAAAAATGTAGGCATTCCAATATTTATTAATAGAAAAATCTAATAATTTTACATCATATGCACCCAAAAATTATAGCAGGTTACTAATTTAATATCTTTATCAGTTAATTAGGGAATATTATCATCCAGGGGAAAATAAGTAACAAATACTTAAGGCCGGGATTGGAATCTTCCCAGGAAACAAAATCTAAGCCGTATCACTTTCCTTAATATTGACATATTCCTGGGGGCAGTCACTGTGGCATAGCGGGTAAGGCTGCCTCCTGCAGTCCTAGCATCTCATATGGGTGCTGGTTCGAGACCCGGCCGCTCCACTTCCGATCCAGCTCTCTGCTATAGCCTGGGAAAGCAGTAAAAGAAGTCTCAAGTCCTTGGGCCCCTGCAACCTCATGGGAGACCCAGAGAAATCTCCTGGCTCCTGGCTTCGGCTGTTGTGGACAATTGGGGAGTGAAGCAGCAGATGGAAGACTTCTCTCTCTGCCTCTCCTTCTCTCTCTGTGTAACTCTGACTTTCAAGTAAAATAAATAAATCTTTAAAAAAAATACTGACATATTCCTGTCTCTATTCCCATAACAGGATAGGTCAATTTTTTATTTCCATTATTTAAAGATTTTTTCTTCTATTATATTGTATGTTTTGTGCTAAATTGAAATAATAAACTATATATCATGTGAAAGTATCCTTTAATAACATCATGCAAATAATGAAATTATAAATATTAGCATTCTTATTATACAAGTGTTTTATTGAGTTTTTAGTACATGGCTAATTTGGATTCACCTGAAACTACCAACTGATTTTTTTTTTTTTTGCTGAATTATACATCTCTAAACAAAACTGAAGATAAATATTGAAGAGTCATAAATGTGAAGCTAAAATCATTTAGTCTCCTAATACTGGCATTTTTAGCTATTTAAATCTTAAAATTCTATGGGATTTGAGAAGTCATCTAATTCTTTTCCCCATTCTCCACTATTTAGCAAATTCACACTGGTCTGAAACATTCCTCCACTAAGGAGCCATTCCAAAACCCAAGCCTGAGTGTTATGGTATATTTTTAATGCTTATGTTCAGCTGCTTATTATATTCAAAGTGTTCCATGACCAGGATAAGTACCTGGCTCCTGCCATCGGATCAGCGCAGTGCGCCGGCCGCGGCGGCCATTGGAGGGTGAACCAACGGCAAAGGAAGACCTTTCTCTCTGTCTCTCTCTCCACTGTCCACTCTGCCTGTCAAAAAAAAAAAAAAAAAAAGTGTTCCATTAAGAAGGTTGTATATACCCTAAATTTAGTGAGTACAAAATTAGAAGAAAAGGATGAAGTATGATTTATATATCGTTTCATTCATTCATCCAACAACTTTTGGAAGCATTTACTATTTGACATTATTTTACATATATTTAATGTTGATTTTTTACATATTTATTAAGTGCTTAAGTGTCGCTCCCCGTCTTCGTGGGGGAACGACACAAGACCCTGCCTAGGCTTCATATCCGAGTCACGGCACCATTATGTCGCTCCCCCTCTTCATGGAGGAACGACACAGGACCCTGCGCTGTTCTTTCGTCTGCTCGGCCCTCCCCGGGTTTGCTGCTGGTTCTTCCCGGGTTGGCTACTATCCCTTCCACCTCCGTGGAAGGGCAGTTCCCCCTGGCCACATTCCCCACTTCCGCAGGGGAGCGGCACACCGCCGGCCGGCTTTCTCGGGGGCTGCACAGGTGTTCCTTCAGCTAGATGTTCCCCATAGATGTTCCCGGTGCATGCCGTCTCTCTCCTCCTTTATAGTCCTCCTCCGCCAATCCCAACTCGGCTGCCCACACGCCGAGTACGCTGCTCTCCAATCAGGAGCAAGTCCTACAGTTTATTAGTTGAACTGGAGGCAGCTGTGCGGAAGCTGTTTACTTCTCTCCCAACGCCATGTTGTGGGAGAGCAGATGCATAGAATAAGTCTTAATTCCAGTAACTCAGTCCAGTCCGGGCTGCTCCCCACACTTAAGTATAATTCCTAAAATAAATAAGTCTTAAATAGTTACTTTCATTTCTTACATATTGATTATGTTTTATCTTTGTATTTCAAACAGTGATTATAGTAAATGTTATTTATAAAGTAAGGGTTGACTCATAATATTCTAGTTAAGTAGCTATGAAGCAACGTAATAGTTTAATAATGTTGGAGTTGATTTCCTTAGACTCAAATATATTATATATGTATGTATATATACATTGATTTGCATAGTGAATATCATTTATATCTTAAGGATATATTATAATATTCTACATAAGTAGTTAGGAAGCAACATAACAATTTATTATTATCAAAGTTGACGTCCGTAGATTCACTATGTTAAAATATGAATATGGTATGCACATAAACATACATACACATGTGTTATATACATACAACTGATCTTGGGCACAGCTGGCCTTCATGAGCTTCATTCAGTTGCTCATATTTCTGCATGGAAATAAATGAAACTGATGCTACCAGCAAGGGAAGGATAGTTAACCTATTTATGTCTAAACGTAATAACTTGTTATCTTTGAAATCATATTCCCTCTACTTTTCATGGCCATGTAAGTACAACAATATTTCTCTTTGCATATAATATTAAATTGGAATTTTAGATGTAATCACAAGAAATAATAAGATAATTCACTAGGGGAATACTAGATATAAAATAAGAAGTTTTACTTATAAAGATAAAATTACAACATATGAAGCAGTAGAAAGTGTACACTTGTGTGTATATGTATATACAAAGATATTTATATATGTGTGTATTTCCCAGCTTATAGCCTTAATTTTTATAGTAATTTTTGATACAGAAAATGATTGATTCTGAGAACTTTGGATACACACATTGAGGGCTTTGGGGATAAGGATGGGAAACAGCAAACGTTAAAATCAAAAGAATTTAAAACTTGAGGTACTGAACATTTCAATATAAATTTTAACCAAGGTTACAATAATACATATGTTTTTATAGTAATTCTAATCAATGAATCTCATTATAAAGCTACCCATAATTTAGTGTACTTAAAATATAAATGTGTCATTTAACTGCTGACAAACCAGTTTTATTGATAGAAGTAGCTTGAGTTGAAAGAGGGATCTTGAAAAGTTTACAGCTTTATTTTCTTAAGCACTACAAACTAATAAGCAAAAACATATGAATTAGATAAAATACTTCATTAAGTTACTTTTATTGGGTGAGTCAATGTGATATGATTACATTTCAGAGACATTTAATTCCCCATCATATAAAATCACATTGATGTTTGGTTATATTTTCTCTGCTGGTGATGTAGCCATTCAAAGTATTTTACTCATATCAAAGCAGAGATATTATGAAGTTAAAACTAAAGTCATTTTCATCAAAGCTAATCATAAATTTTATTTTCTAAGTATTTCCCAGAGTAATTGCATTGCAGGTCTGTGAAGGAGACTCTTAGAAATACTCTTGGGTCTTGGGTTCTAATTAGAAACAACCCCATCAAGTTTGGCAGTGTTGCTATGATGACGGTCAAGAGAGCAATAAAAAACAAAAACAGAACAAAACAAAAAACCCACACTTGGTTCAGGAGGCTTTGGATGAACCCATTGAACACAGATATTTTAGGAAGGTATTTCTTAATGTTGAACGTATAATTGGCTATTCATTACTTAGATGGTCAGCTCCACAGTGGTTTGCCACCCATTTGTATAACTTATGTAAATGCATAAATGCTTCCTTTGAAATGACACAAAACTTGATTCACTACATAAACTAGTAAATGATAGTTGCTCGCTATCTTGTACACAGCTCCCTTTTTATTGGTTATAAAAGGTAGGTGAACATCACAGATGCGAAATGTTTGTTGTTAAGAATGTGTGTTTACAGGTGTGGAACACCCTAAGGATGGGTAGAACTCGCATCCTGCTGCAGGTGCAGACTTTATAAACAGGAACTTGTCTTTCCTCTAATCACTTCTCTCCTTTATCATGCTTTTGGATTATCTCAATTCACATTAAGTATCACTTGTGCATAAAGCATATACAGTGCACTATATTTATTTAGATATACATGTGACTAGATCTTCTGTGAATAAAACCCAAAATGCATTCACATGAGAAAATGGAGTGGCTTAATTTAAATATTTTAGGAGTACTAGAATACTAATAAACATCTGGAAGAACAGATAAAACTAGATAAATGTTTAGCCTTGTTATGAGTAACACACTAGCATACGATTAGGTTTATAATGGTTGTAATTTAACAAAACTGTTGTATGAAATATTTTGTTTAGCATTCATTAAAAACTGTTAATGCATTTGTGTTTCTCATGGACTGAATCTTTTGCAGCAGACGCACATTATTAGTATAATACAAATATGCTAAAAAGCAAACAGTTTGGTGCTAAAATGTTTTAAGTTGGATTGTGAAAAGAAATTTTACACCAATCTTTATTTTTTTTTCATTTTTACAGGGAAAATTTTACCACAAATTCCATATTTTAATGATATTATACCAACTCTATTTTTTAAACTCATTTTGTCACTGTTTTGTAACAGAAACACTGTAAATATTATAGATGTGGTAAACTATTATACTTGTTTTCTTATAAATGAAATGATCTGTGCCAACACTGACAAAATGAATTAATGTGTTACTAAGGCAACAGCCACATTACATGCTTTCTCTTTCACAGTAGGCAGCAGAGCATATGGTTTTCTCTTAATGGAACGCTAGCTTCTCATTAACATACCAGTAGCAGTGTCAGAACTTACAAACCAGCATAACAGGGAGATGGAAAAACTTATAAATTAGACCCTTTCAGTACTATTGAGAAGGAAATGACTGATGTTCTAAGGTACAATATTTAGCTAATACTGTGCCCTTTTCTGCACCTTCTTTCTACAAAAAACTTTTTTCCTAATAATAAATATAAATACAAATATTGAAGTGCAAGTAATTTTTACCCTGCTTCTAAGAATGATTGGCACCCAGATTTTGATAACTCTTCTTAAAAATAATATTCCATTGCCTTTTTGCTCACAGTATGTTTTAAACAGCTGTATTTCCATCATTCTGTTTCAATACAGAGAAACATTTGAAATATAAAGCTAATTTCCATGTCTTTCTAAAAGATGAACTCCATCAGGTAAAGAAAAATGAGAAAGAGGAGGAAACTATTTGCTTTTCTGGAGGCTAAAGATGACCATTCCAATAACAAACAGAGCAGTCAAGGGGATATTATTGGTGGTGAAAGGAAGAGAACTATTTTATTTAGTTTTACTGCATGCAGTACAAACCATATGTAGCTATCTTATAATATCTGCAATGATTTGAGTTTTTTTCATCCACTTTTTCTTTTATTTCAAGCTCCTTACTGAGAACTCAGCTGTTTTGTAGAAGGGCTATGTCAAGGTCAGATGTTAGGAGACACATTTTACAATTTAAACCTATACATATGTCACAGAAATTATACTGACATACAGATAATCATGAGCTGCTTTATGACCTCACATTCCAGGAACTCCATAAACAGAAATATGTCATCATTTATATTTTTAAATTTTTCATAACATTTACCTGTAATTAGATGGTTTCCTGCTGTAAAAGTGCAATGTAAAGTGCTGGAAATGAGACTTATGTTGAAGGGCTGCTCTACGGTGGTTGCAGAAAAAAAGCAGATGCATTAATCTTCTGATAACCAAAAGCCTGGAGAGAAAACAAAGTGGGTTGATGGTTCATTCTAGAGACTTTAGTGTCTACTGTAGTTCAATTCGCTTAATGGAAAATTTTACTCTGAAGCATCTAGCCGTTTACGAGGCTCTCTGTAATGGTGTTTGTAGGTGTATCCCTTAGATATGAGGATCATGATCAATGATAAGAATAGCAGTAAGGAATATACTAATAATATAAATAGTATTTGCTAACCATAAAATATAAACAAACTTTCTAATAATTAGTATTCTGAATAAGTAATCCATTGGTTTTAAAAATGATTTTTTTCTTTGAGGGCGAACAAAATTGTACTCCATTTTGCTGACTGCAACATTATTGGTGACTTTGCTCATTTTCTATTAATGCCCAAATATACAGTCAGGAATCAAAAAGTCTAAAAAGTTATCCAAGTAACATTTAAAGAAGTACAGTCAGGCTGATTTCCTAGGAAGTAAACTCTAGCATCAGAAATTTTGGAAGTTATGTATTTTCTCTTTGCAAACAGAAAGATATTAATTCTGTTCACACAAAGACCTTTCTATTTCCATCCATCATGAAATGTGACTGGACATTTATTTTCTAATCACTTTCTGTTTCCCTTTGCCTCAAAATGCCATTATCCCCAATATGACTGCAAACACTTTGGAAAGTAAGTTAATAACTATTATTGATTCAAGCCTAAAGTTATTAATACAAACTGTTAATTTAAGGGTATGCAACTTTCTGAGTAGCAAGCAGCCAGACAGCGATGAGCTATGGTGCAGATTTAACTTGAATATCAATGGGCCCAAATTAACTAAGCAAACATCTCTTGGATTTTACTGGAATCCAGGAGAGCCACAGAGAGTAAGTGGCAACTTGAAGATCACTTCCTACATGCAGGTGGTTTCTCTATAACCCTAACAAAGGTGTGTGAAAACTCGTTGCCTATTGGTGTGTTTTTCAACACCCTTAAATCAGAAACATCTCTGCATACAGGTGTTAAAAGAAGCTTCCACCTGATGTCTAGCACTAAAACCAGAAGGAAAGAGTTGTGTTCCTCCCAAGACAGTACCAGTGTAAAGTTCCACGGATCTGGTCACTATCTCTGGGAGGCTGCCAGACCTTCTGCCTTGCCTTCATGGTGTAGTCTGTGATGGAAGCCAATTAAGATCACAAGATAGTGGCTGGTAATAATAAATGTCTAATGATGTTCCTGACTGAAGAGAGGTAATTAAAATGTGTATATGGATGACCCCAGCTTCTGTCATCTCAGTGTAGCTATTACACTGACAACATCCATGCTTTGTTTAGGAAAAGGAGATAGTGTTGTCTAACAGCCACAAAACAAGCAATTTAATATCAGAAAAGGATTGCCTTAGAAATGCACACTCGTTTCTATTTTGTTGCATCTCTGTTAGAATTCAGTTGACTGCTGTCTCTGGAGTGGTCAATGTTTCGTTGTTTTGGTTTCTGGCTGTAACTTCTCTCACCTCTCCCTTGGCATCCACTCTGTCTTCATGCAACACTCTCATCCCCTAACCGCACCCCCAGTATGAGCTTTGGGGTGGTGGTTGTATTTCACTTGGACTGGGCCTTATCTTCTTCAGCTGCTTCTTGAAATTGAAAGACTGTGTTTTGAAAAGAAAGACAATTAATTAGGTAGCAATGGAAGCCAGTCCTCTTATCACTAGATCTGGTCGTGGACATCAGTGCTTCACACTTTTTCCATTCCTTAACCCTGCAGCCCAAAGCTTTCCTGTACACCTGCTCGCTCAGCTCATCAATTTTCTGTGAGCCAGTTAAGTTCCTTTAAGCCTGTCCACTGAGAGGTGGTGATAGCTCTCTGAGAAAAGAAGAAAGAGAAAGAGAAACAGAATGCTGCTCCAGGCCTTTATCTTGATCACACTGTTTGTTTTCGCATTGATGTCTGTAATGAAACAAAGAGGATTTAATCGTGTTAAACAAAAGCCTGTTAGTACCCAGAGGAAACTCATTTAACTCTACTCCAAGTCCTGGAGTTTCAGGTTTCTTGTCTTCCTCTTTGCTGATCCACCAGGCTGAGTTTCTTACCTGAGGCTTAAAATTGTGAGGTGTGAAACTCTTCTTTTGTTTTGACAGGTGCTCTTTGCTAAACATCAGCCTAGCCTTGATGGTGATAATACACAGAAGAGGGGGAAAAACATCGGAGAAGCTAATGACTGTAGTTACTCAACTTCTGCCTTTAATGGGTTTTATTAGCTTCCCTCTTTGGAGTTCTTTAGTATAAGGTGGGAAAACAAACTGGGCTGATGGGAAGAGAGTGTGAAAAGAAGAGTAGGGAAGGAGAAGACCCAGGAGTCATCACGTGTTACAATTCCAGAGGGAAGTAAAGTGAATAAAAGAGGCAGGAGATTTGTTTTCTGCTGGAACAAGGAGTGAGCTGGCAAGGCCAGCACTGTGAAGACATCCAGCAAAAGACAAGACTCTCAACTGGTACCAATCACTCAACATTTGGCCAAGGAGTCCGCAGACAAGAATTTTGCTGTAGGATGCTGGTCCAGCTGTCAAGAATGTGGAGGCTCCAGAAGGAGAGTACCTTTCTCCTGTCCCCAGGAAAGAGTCTCTTCCTGTGGAGAAAGAAACTCCGAGGCCCCATTCATTGACTTGAAACCATCCCAGGGAAATCACTCCTTTCCAGCGGTTTCCAAACAGCCTTCTTAAATTTATTGAATTTTTATGCTCAACCGCTACCTGCTGTCATACTTCATTCTATGCACTCGGCGTCCCTCTGCTTAGGAGGGAAACTTGCGCTGATGGATCTGTTTGTGCTGACTGGGCTCTCTGGGGTGAGGACAATGGACCACATTTTCAGGTGGTGGGGAATGTCGCAATTTTGAGCGATGTCACCAACACAGAAAGTTGCGCTTCCCCAAAATAAGGACAAAAGATATCTTTTTTTGCTTTGTGAAATTCTGGTCTTTCTTCATCTTCTTTAGATGGTGGTGATAGGAGTAGAGTATGGACTTCTCTTCAAAACAGTTCAATACTTACAAAATGTTCCCAGAAAATTATTAGAGAGGAGGTACAGATGAGTGATTAAATTATTACAGAGAATTAGGGCTGTCATTGTGGCACAGTGGAGCATCCCTTCAAATCCAGCTGCTCTGCTTCAGATCCAGATCCCTGCTAATATGCTTGGGAAAGAGTGGAAGATGGCCCGAGTACTTAGTTTCCTGCACCCATGTAGATGGCCCGGATAAAGTTCCTGGCTCCTGATTCAGCCGGAAAAGCTCCAGCTGTTGTTGCCATTTGGGGAGTGAACCAGCAGACAAAAGATAACTCTCTTTCTCTCTGTCTCTGCCTCTCACCCAGGACCACTCTGACCTTTAAATAAATAAAACAAATGTTAAAAAAAATTACTGAGAACTATTAGAAAAGTTTCATGGGTTAAGTCCCGACTACACAAATAATTTGGGCTAATGTTGTATTGCAGATTTTAAAGTGTATGTACGATAACAATTGTTATATGTACTTGAATTTTTAATTAATATAGAATACTTAGAAGACTCATTAAGGCATGGTGTTTCTCACTCAAATATTATTATTAATTATTATTATTATTATAGTAACCATTATTATTTGCAAACTGGAAAATCTTCTCAAGGTAGGTTGTTAATTCCCTGAGCCTCATTTCTTTTACCATATTTCATCCTCCATGCAGTGGCTTGACTTGCTTTCCAAAGCTTTGGTGGAAGTGTGCTTCTTTCTCCAGGTGAGAAGGCTTCACCTCCAATAGCCAGCAAAAGAATCAACCTGATTTCTACCCACATAGTCTTATCCCTCAAATGACTAAGTCAGTCTTTTGGTCTTTTTCTTTCTTGTGTAAGGTCTTAAAGAAGATGGGATTGCATATTTAATGATAATCCTTTTCTTGAAACCAGAAAGACTCACAGAAAAATCAACCCGGAAGGCACAGAAGACCACGGAAGCTGCAGTTAGTTCTGCTCTTGGATGCCTGCTGTCTTCACCACTGGGCGCATCTTCTTGTCTCTGGGTGGAAACCAACGGACCTCAGGCACCCACATATTTCTTGCTTTTTGTGGCTTCTGGTTTCAACCAGGATTTTCTTCCATACATGACATAAATTTTTTTTAAATGACAGTTAATACACTTTGGAAGGGCCCTGAGGATGATAGTGAGGCATTTAATTACCAATTTCCTAATTAAAAAATTCAGAATGAATAGATCTGAAATTGAACTATGTATTGGGGCAAGTAGCTTCAATGCAAACTTAATGTTTGTTTCCAAACTCTTACCAGAAGAAGGAGTATGAGAAGAGGAGGAGGAGGAGGAGGAGGAGGAGGAAGAGGATGTCATCCCTGATGGCTGAAACATTCAAAAAGAGTATTTGTTTCTCTGAGATATTCATGGCAGGAAAATGGATAGATCTGTCCTTTTTATTCCTTTCAATGTGTCCATGTTGCTTTTTTTTAAGATTTTGTTTTATTTATTCAAAAGAGTTACAGAGGGAAGTAGAGACAGAGATAGAGAGAGGTCTTCCATCCGCTGGTTCACTCCCAAATGACTGAACAGCTGGAGCTGAGCCGATCCTAAGCCAGGAGCCAGGATCTTCTTCCGGGTCTCCCACATGGGTGCAGGGGCCCAAGGACTTGGGGCATCCTCTGCTGCTTTCCCAGTTGCATTAACAGGGAGCTGCATTGGAAGTGGAGCAGCTGGGACTTGAACCCCTGTCCATATGAGATACTGGCTCTGCAGGCAGGGGCTTTAACCTATTGTGCAACAGCACTGACCCTGCCATGTTGCTTTTTATAGTTGGATGTTTATGCAGATTTATTAAAGTGTTTTCTTACAATAATGATTCAAGCTAGCTAGGTGTTTGCAAAATGAATATGAGTTATTTTCCTAATTTCTCTCCCAAAATCAAAATTAGTTGATTTCAAAAGAGCAAGTCTTATCTCTATTTTTTGTCTTTATTACCTGCAGGTACAGGTACAGAGAGTTTGCCTTGCATTTGAATGTACAGAGGTCTGTAAAAAGTTCACATATGGCACACAAATTATTTTGTTAGGGTGCCATCTGCTGGTGTCAAACAATCAGACTTTTTTTTTTTTTAAGATCAAATGGTCCATATCTATTAAAACTAGACCTAGAAGTCATTTGACTCAAAGAATTGTCTTTTGTCATTGAGAATTATAGACTATTTGTAAATTGTTGTCTAGTGCATAATTCTTAAATACTCCAAAAAGGCATCTGAAATGTAGCTTTATTTGTAAATTAGGAAAATGGAGGCACAAAGCTTTGCTTTGACTTACTGGTTTCTGATTTGCTTGAAGTCAAGTTTCCATGGCTTCTGTGACTTTAAATAAAAAGTTCTGTTAAATTTTCCTCTTGGAAAAATAACTTAATTGTTGCATCTGTGACTACATGAATTTGAACATATTATAGTTTCATTTACTCATTTGCAAAACTCTCTATGCCATGGCATAAGGTGCAAGCACAGTTTGTTGGCTCTCTTTAAAGTAAACTTATCAGTATGGTCCTTATCATTCATGTTCAGCATGAGTGCTGTTTCCTGATCTTTTCCCAACCTACCTTCCATAAGAGGTGAGGAAAAGCAAGTACCTTTCCCTTTCTCCACCTTTACTACCTAAGTGTGTGTGACCTTGAACAAGTCATTTAACTTTCCTGTAGCCTTTTTTCCTTAACTATAAATTGAAGATAATATAGTAGTGACTTCATAGGATTATCAGGTTAACCTGGAAATTATACATATATAGTTCTTGGAATTCCAAGATGGAAAGAAGGGTGAAGAAAATGGACTGGAGACTGTTGCTACTTGACCAAAGAATGAGTTGGCTGGGCCAGTCCTATTGAGACTTACCTGGTGGAAGATAAGATTTACAAGTGGCACTAATAACTTGACCTTTGGTCAAGAAGTTCCCAGATGTAATTCCTAATAAGCACACGATAACTGTTGGCTGTTTTATCACAATTGTTATTTAAGCATGACAAAGAATATAGGTTAATATCAACTAGAGAAGTGTAACTTTATAGGAACTCTTGGGATCCCTAACATCTTTACTATTGGGAGATTTAAAAAATGGTTATGTTTCTATTTGGGGGGAGAGGGACAATGTATTGATTATTCTTAGCACCTCGTCCCTACCCTGTTCTATGAGTGCTTGCTTGGCTTAAAGTCTCAACTCCTGAAAATCCTATGTAACTCCTTCCATGGTGTGACTTTTCACTTCTCTGGCTTCATTTCTCAATGTTCTCGTTTTCGTGCTGTGTTCATGCATCATGAGCATGGCAGTTGCAGGAGTGAACCACACTTTCACTCTCCTCCTCTTCTCCTCTGCTTTCTCTTCCCTCCCTGACTCTGTGTCACAGACTGACACCTTCCTATCTCTCAGTTCTCCTGTTAAGAAACCTTAAGACATGGATCAGATAATACTTTCATGCGTTCTCACAGCACTCAGTACTGTGAGGATACAGTCCAGCTAATCTACGTTACACACCCAGCTTCTACATCAGGACAGACACTCAATTGGGATGGGATAAATAACTATCAATAAGGCACTGCACAAATGGGCACTGAAAATCAAACAAGTGCTATCTCCTGCCTATAAGGGTAAATTCTGTTAAGCAGTGAACATTTTTTCTACTAGGTCACTTCCAGAGTTATTCTCATTCACTAATATGTTTAATTCATATATAGTAGCAATAATCAAACACATACAATAAAAATGGATGTGACTGGTATTTTCAGTATGCATGTAGGAGTTTATTTTTAATTTTGTGTTGGAAAATCATAAATATTATCTTTACTGAACATTTTTATTTAATAAAAATGTATATGTAGGGGTCGGCACTGTAGTGTAGTGGGTAAAGCCGCTACCTGCAGTACCGGCATCTTATATGAGCACCGGTTCGAGTCCCAGCTGCTCCACTTCTGATCCAGCTCTCTGCTATGGCCTGGGAAACCAGTAGATGTCCTTGGGCCCCTATACCAGTGTGGGAGACCTGGAAGAAGCTCCTGGTTCCTGGCTTTGGATCGGTGCAGCTCTGGCCATTGCAGCCAATTGGGGAATGAACCAGCAATGGAAGATCTCTCTCTCTCTCTCTTTCTGCCTCTCCTCTCTCTGTGTAACTCTGACTTTCAAATAAATAAATAAATCTTTTAAAAAATGTATGTGTATAGCAGCTCATATAACAAGTATGGAATGAATGTGGATTCTCTGCCAGGAACTCTTCTAGTCCTTGAGCAAAGCATGCAGAAATTCCTGAGCTCATTGACCTTGGCTGGCTATATTTTCACTTACTTTTTCCAGTATCCTTTCAAGGCTTCAGGAAGGAAATAAGAAAGAGATGGTGGAGCACCCTGGGGCTCACAACAAGGGAAGTTTAACTTCCCCTGCGTCTAGAGCCCCAGGGCAGCGGTAGGTGAGAGATTGTACAAGAGGGAACCTAGCAAATCAGCTGCACCTCTCACTCTTTCCTTCTCGCTTTTCCTGCTGTTTGCTTCCATTGGCTAAAGCCAACTGAAGCTGGAGGGCAGCAAGCCCAGAGAAAGCGGTCCACACCGCTCAGCCTCCTGGAGCCTGGAACAGAGGACAGGAACAGCAAAGCAGATCTGTAGGGACAAACAGAATTATCCAGCACGAAATCTCATCAAGAAATTATTTTTTTAGTCTCTGATTTTTTATTTATTTTATTTTTTTTTTTTTTGCTAAATGCACACTGTTCTTTCCAATAAATGGCAGTTTTGTGCTATCCAAGGAAAATTAGGGCTGAATTTAATCAACCCATGCCTTTTAAGCAAATGTTAATATTCTGTATTTGGAAGTGCTTTTTGATCAAAAGTGAAGAATAAATGCAATCAAACATGGATGAATAAGCTTGTTCTAGATTATGCCTCTGAACTTATATCAAAACTTTTAAAGGGAAAATGTTTCAAATTCTGTGACTAGAAAGCATTAGAGGTGAGGCCAATCATTTCCATCATTTCTGAGCTTCTCCTGGAACAGCCCAAGAAGCAGTCATGACTTTGTGCAGTAGCCTAAGACCTGAGCAGTGGGCCACAGGAAAGTTACACATAGGTGTAAAAGGGGCTGGTGAGGTACCATGGTACCTCAAGGAGACCACGATTTCTTACTAACAGTGGAGGAGGATCAGTCTGCATTGTACATTAAAGATGACAATGCGTTAACCTTGGTTAGGATGCCACTCATTTCTCTGTCCTTTGTTATCTCAATGTCCCTGAAATTGTATTCAAATTTCTGTATGCAGGGCTACTATACATAATATTTATGTTTTCATAGCAAGTACAATTTCCAGTCATTTGTAACTCAGGTGGATGCACATGCTATTAGGTAAATTAAATTTTCAGGACTGCTTAGCTACTTCTTTTGAAATTCCACCTTTGCACTTCACTGTTCCCAGCTGAACTATGATCTGATCTAAGAATTTGGTGTTTTACATGCGTTCTATGCTGTAGGAATATCAGCTTCTAGGACTTCCTTCTAGGATTTAAAATACAAAAATATTGGGAACAAGAAGAACATCTTATAAATTTGGTACTATATATTTTTCAGTCTTGTTCACTTTTGAAAGTAGATTTTTAATAACAGACTTCATAGTAAAACTGAGATCTTTATAAAATGGGGAAAAAAGGAATTTAATGAATCCTCAAGACAAATCAATACATCAGTTAAGGACGTACGGCATGTACCTGATATCTGATAAAAAACAACACCCAGATGAACACGAGAAACTGAGGGTTCTAATCCTGGCAAGTCCAAGTCCATAATGAGTAACTTTCTTTAAATCTCAGCTCCCACTTCTGTACAGTAAAGAGTAGGGCCAAAAGCTTTGGGTCCTTTCCGGAGTTAGACGTCCACGGAATTCTATAGGCCATTATCTAGCTTTGACAAGCTGTATTTTGGGGTTTCCAAAAATGTTTTAGATTAAAATCTACTTAAGGGCTGAATCCTCCCTATCTAGCACAGTGCCTGCAAATGCTTGGTAGGAAGTCGCTAAATGTGTGCAGGACTGAATATCTCACAGAGCTATTTAAAAATAACCAGATTTCTAGAATTATTTCAAAATATTTTGCAACTCTAGCTTTAGCACTCTATAATGTTGTGTTTTCAGTAGCTAACAATGTACAAAGATGCAGGTCAATGGAGTATTTTGAATGTTTTAGAAAACTTGGCCAGGGTTAGAACTCTCCATTTGATTAGATTTCTGGGAAGAGAATTCAAGTATGTTTATCTCAATTGAGCAAAAAAAAAAAAAAAAGGTTGCATTTCATATTTTAGCTAAAATTTTACCAAGAAATGAGACAATCAGTTCATCTTTTGCTACTATCCTTTTTAAAGGTGACCCTGTGCAAGGAAATTTATTCTCTTCACAAACAAAACAGAATATCATGAATGATAAAGTATTAAAGTATTAAGAGCTGATAATGAATTCTTTTATAAATGTAATTAATGAGTAAGAAATGATGGTAAGTACTTGAAATGTTGACATCAACAACAGAAACGACCAACTGCAAGCAAATGTGATGGAATATGGCAGATATATTTTCAGATCAAGCAGACCCTTCCAGGGATGGGCAAAGTGAACCTCCACTGCTGGGTCTCAAGTTTCTCCAGATTGGGACTTAAGACTTATTATTCCTCTAGAAACTGCCAGAGAATGAGTTGCCTACAAATTCATCTTTAAAAAGAATGAGGGGGGCGGGGAGAGAAAGACTGTCCATTGGCTGGTAATAATTTGGTAATGCTGGTAATAATCAACCCACAAGCAGGTGGAATTCACCACCTGTTTCCTCTTCATACCTTCTACAAAGAGTACATTAGCTTGTTACACATAGTAGGTGTTTTCATGTAATAAGGCCTTTGTACATGTGTAGGGAGTTTTTTTGTTGTTGATGTTGTTGTTGTTTTTTTGTGACAGGCAGAGTGAGACAGAGAGAGATAGAGACAGAGAGAAAGGTCTTCCTTCCATTGGTTCACCCTCCAAATGGCTGCTACGGCCATGTGCTGTGCCGATCCGAAGCCAGGAGCCAGGTGCTTCCTCTTGGTCTCCCATGCGGGTGCAGGGCCCAAGCACTTGGGCCATCCTCCACTGCCCTCCTGGGCCATAACAGAGAGCTGGACTGGAAGAGGAGCAACTGGAGCAGAATCCGGTGCCCCAAGCGGGACTAGAACCTGGGGTGCTGACACTGCAGGCGGAGGATTAGCCTAGTGAGCCATGGCGCCAGCGGTGTATGGAGTTTTAAAGATGAGAAATCCAGTTAAATTAGGTCAAGAAAAATGGTTGTTGTAATTACATTAGGGGCTCATCAAAACAAGTAAAACTAAGTCATATGTAAACTAGAACTGGGACAGAAACCTCTTTACGAATTGTACTTGCCCGTTTGTGTTAGTTTTTCATATTTTTCTCTTTCCCTCTCTCTTGCTCTCTTTTATTGCTCCTTTCTCTTATCATTCTCCCTCTCACTCCAAGTTTCTGTGAAAATTCTAGCTGCTAAAGACAAATGTTAGTCCTCCTCCAAGTTTATTTCCTGAGATTTTCAAATGTTTAATCATGGATCTATTTGACTCCCCACTAAAACATGTCCTCAGTTCTAACAGTGCTACAACAAGACACAATTTCTGTTAGACCCAGAAATCTTTGTGTTCAGCCAAAACATTTTAGATTCAATTCCAGACCCTGATTCACATGAATACTTTGTGGGGAAAGATGATGCTTCTGGTATCCTCTTACTATGGAAGCAGAACTGGGGAACATCCTACATTCCTAAGTTCATTCCAGAAAGGCAAGAATTTAGTATCTGGAACTGGAAATTCTTGACCTTTAAGGTCTGTTGCCAGCTTTTCTAGACCACTAGAATTTCAAATATTTTGATAAACAAAGCAATAAAAATCAGGCCAGGTCCAATAGGCACTCTTTTTCCAGCTCCACTCCTGTGGTTATCTAGCAATTGCAGAAGGCAAGAGAGATGAATTGCCTATTCTACATAAAAATAATAAGTGCCTC
Source organism: Oryctolagus cuniculus (assembly GCF_964237555.1). NCBI lineage: Eukaryota > Metazoa > Chordata > Mammalia > Lagomorpha > Leporidae > Oryctolagus > Oryctolagus cuniculus. The sequence continues at coordinate 45,800,714 of NC_091443.1, read as the reverse complement.
TTTAGATGAGTATATCATTAGCTTTCAAAAATGTTCAAGCATCTATCAGGTTCCCAAATAAAGGGTCCTGCCTCATGGAGTGCTCAGAGCCCAATCATCTTGAGTATTTTTAGATTAGATGATCACCTTTAGGCTCCAAATTCTAGCCAAGACTCTTTGTTCTCAAGTAACACAGACTACAGTAACAGTAACTCAAAGGAAAAAAAAACCGGTGGTCTTACAAGGTTTTAATAAAGAAAGGATAATAAAATTAGAGGTCACTCAAGAATCCAGGTTGTGAATTTTTGCACAAATGAACTTCATGGAAGAATGAAATCAATCTGAAGCTACTGTCACATCTTTGAACAGTCTCTTTTATCTCTAGGTGTATTTCTCTTTCTAACTTGAATTTTCTGGGTACCCCCTGAGCTCACACACACTTTGCACAGGGGCTGACAGGGCAAAAATGAGTAGCCCAAAGTCCCTGCCCTGTGAACTGAGAAGCCAGCAGAAGACAAGAAGGCAATAGGCAACAGTGATGCAACTCTAGTGGTTGCAGTGTTGCAAAACATACACTTTTCTGTGGTATTGTATAAGATACAGAAAAGAGAGAAGAATAAAATGTAGAATGCTCATTTCCATTGGGGGGTATGAAAGAGTTAATGGGCTTCAGGGAGACATGATATTTACAGCAGGGCTTAAAGATAAATGATAAATCACAAGGAAAATTACACAAGCATGCAAAATCCAGATTATGGATGTCTCTGTGTGACAACCTGGGAAAACTGAGGGAACCCCATGACCCAGTTCACATTTAGAAAGACCACACCCACAGTGGTGTGGGAATTAAGTTGTAGCCAGGCTAGAATGTAGATCAGGACCTCTGTGGTGCTGAACAGCAATAGACCAGTGAGGGACAAGGGACAAGACAGGACAAAATCAGGATACTGGAAAAACAAGAGACGATGAAAATGAGATGAGGAAAGTGGGTCATCTTTCTGCTGCTGGTGACTGACCATGAAACCACAGAACTCCAGGTAAGCCATGCAGGTGGATCTCCTCCACCCCAGTATTGTGATGGTCCCGCATGTTTGACAAGGGTGTGTGCTTCTCTTTGTCTTCCAGTTTTCAGCCTGTGAGCATCTCCCCTACTTCTTCCACCATTTCAGTCTCTCTGTTGAGTCAGATACATTTGTGCCTATATCTTGTTTCCAGTTTATCTGAAAACCATGCCAGGCCTAGTAAGCACCCTTCTTGCAGCACCTCTCTGGCTTTCTGCTTGTCTTCCATCTCTTTTACTGTGGCTACTCCATGAATGCCTTGGTCCTGAAATCCTTTTTTCTTTTTCTTTTCTTTTTTTTTTTTCTTTTTTTTTTTTTTTTTACAGCAGAGTTAGACAGTGAGAGAGAGAGACAGAAAGGTCTTCCTTCACTCCCCAAATGGCTGCTATGGCCGGTGCTGTGCCAATCTGAAGCTAGGAGCCAGGTGCTTCCTCCTGGTGTCCTGGTCTCCCAAGTGGGTGCAGGGGCCCAAGCACTTGGGCCATCCTCCACTGCCCTTCTGGGTCACAGCAGAGAGCTGGACTGGAAGAGGAGCAGCCAGGACTAGAACCGGAGCACATATAGGATGCTGGCACCACAGGCACAGGATTAACCAAGTGAGCCACAGCGCTGACCCTTGGTCCTGTATTCTAGCACCCAATCTTCTGACCTTCAGTGGCTTGATGTGCATAATTTGGTCCAGCCTTGAGAAACATTGTATGGGGTATCTGTAAATCTAAAATTTAGGTCCAGCTGTGTTGATACTCAGTGTTTTATATTGAGGGACTCTCACATGGCCTTGGTTTTCATAACTGTAAAATAAGAGTCTCACATTTGATAACTATAGGGGCCTTTAAAAATACAAGAAATACTAAGACTTTTCATTAGGAATTACCATACACCTGGAATAGGGACCTGAGATATGTTTATTTGGGAAACTGTGAAAAAGAGTAATTTTGCAAACAAAAAGACTTGAATTCCAAGCCCGATTCTACCACATTCTATCTTTATTTCTTTGAACTTCAGTTTCCTCATTTGTAAAATGAAGCTAACAGCTGCATTGCAAGTTTTTTTTTTTTTTTTTGTAAATATGTGAGGTGGTGCACACAGAGAGAAAGTAATACACATATCATAGACAACCAATGGCATTTTTGCTATTGTTACTTTAAATTTAATTCAATACAGAAGTGAATTCTGATGAGTATATTTATCAGACTGTGAACACTGTGTTCTATCAGTTCTAAGTCCACCACTCAAAACAATTATTTTTTAATTTAAAAAGCCCCCTACTATAATCATTTACCAATTCTTTTTACTGTCCTGATAACAATAACAATCTTTTTTGTCTATATATTTCTACAGCTATGCTTAATGTGCAGTGAAACTTCTAAGTATTTAAAAATTGGAAAAATAATTATTTTTAATAAACAGCCTTACTTCTAGTCTCACTGAATTTTAACTCATAAGCATTTCAATTTAGGGTTCCTAAATAACCACATTTCTTTTATATTGTTAGGAGGTATTATTTTTCTGTAATTTTAAAAAATAAAGTATTTTATATCATTTATGATAGCTAACTGATTTGAAATGACACCAGAGAAAGAAAAATAAACTTGTGTGTACTGCAGCTTGTTTTGAACAGAAACATAAGGTCTACTGAGTGCTGCCATTTGATTTACTGCATATACAAAGTTCATTAGGACACTGGAAAATCACATACACTGTTTGTCATGTGACATCAAAATACCAACGTGAGTAGCCCACAGAATATGAACCAATGGAAGCAGCTCCTTCCATTACCACCTAACTCTTCTGGCAAGTTCTGCAGAGTAAGAGTTCTCTCTGTGTGTGTCTCTCACTCTTTCTGTGAAACTCTAACTCTTCAAATAAATAAATAAATAAAATCTTTTTAAAAGAAATTTCTTTATTCAGATTAGAGCTGGTTGGTAGTTTTGGAAAAAAAAAAAACGAATGGCTTCTCTAAGTCTTGGCTACTTGCTGATTCTCAGTCACTCCTTTGTTAGACACATGAGCCAAATAATTTGTTTGAAAAGCAGGGCAACAGGGCTGGTTCTGTGGCTCACTAAGTTAATCCTCTGCCTGCATCGCCGGCATCCCAAATGGGTGCCGGTTCTAGACCCTGTTGCTCCTCTTCCAGTCCAGCTCTCTGCTATGGCCTGGGAAAGCAGTGGAAGATAGTCCAAGTGCTTGGGCTCCTGCACCCACAAGGGAGACTGGGAGGAAGCACCTGGCTCCTGGCTTCAGATCGGCGCAGTGCCAGCTGTTGTGGCCATTTGGGGAGTGAACCAACGGAAGGAAGACCTTTCTCTCTGTCTCTCCCTCTCACTGTCTGTAACTCTGTCAAATAAATAAATAAATAAATAAAACTTAAAAAAAAAAGAAAGAAAAGAAAAGCAGGGCAACAGATAAACTCAAACACACATAGAGGGAGACAGAGATAGAAAGAAATCTTCCATCTGCATCTCCTGAATGGGAGACAGGAACCCAAGTACTTGAGCCATCATCTGCTGCATTCCAACGCATGCATAGCAAGGAACTGAGTTAGATGTGGAGGTGGGACTGGGGCCCAGGCATTCCAATATGGAATGGAGGCATCCCAAACAGCAACTTAACCACTGGACCTCAGTGCCTACCCTGAGTCAAAATGATCTTGAGAGCCTACCATTTATAACAGGCTTACTATTTTTAGTGTCTGTTTTGGGTTGCTTTTATTGGTAATGGAGATAGACAATAATCTCTCCCCACATTCAAGGCTGTGTTTTTAGTTCTGTACATGGCTCCCTATTTGTGTAACTTTTTTTTTTTTTTGACAGGCAGAGTGGACAGTGAGAGAGAGAGACAGAGAGAAAGGTCTTCCTTTGCCGTTGGTTCACCTCCCAATGGCCGCTGCGGCCGGCGCACCGCACTGATCTGAAGTCAGGAGCCAAGTGTTTCCTCCTGGTCTCCCATGGGGTGCAGGGCCCAAGCACTTGGGCCATCCTCCACTGTCCTCCTGGGCCATAACAGAGAGCTGGACTGGAAGAGGAGCAACCGGGACAGAATCCGGCACCCCGACTGGGACTAGAACCCGGGGTGCTAGCGCCGCAGGTGGAGGATTAGGCTATTGAGCCGCAGCGCCGGCCCTATTTGTGTAACTTTAATGCATTCCATTGAATAACATGAATAAATACATTCTTTAAATCTTATCACTAAAGCATAATAAATGAGTTCAAAATATATAAAGTTTTTAATGCAAAAAATAATTTAAGGAAATCTAATTAAGTTGTTCATCTTGCTACATTTTGAAAGGATCTCCTGTATTGTGACAAACAAAATTCAGGTTAAGAATGACTGTTCTGGGGCTGGCGCTGTGGCGTAGGGCTTAAAGCCGTGGTCTGCAGTGTTGGAATCCCATTTGGGCACTGGTTCAAGCCCCAGCTGTTCCACTTCTGATTCAGCTCCCTATTAATGTGCCTAGGAAAGCAGCAGAAAATGGTCCAAGTTCTGGGCCCCTGCACGTATGTGGGAAATCTGGCAGAAACTTCTGGCTTCGGCCTGGCTCAGCTCCAGCTGTTGTAGCGATTTGGGAAGTAAACCAGCAGATGGAAGATCTCTCTCTCTGCCTCTGTGGAACCCTGCCTTTCAAATAAATAAATAAATCTTTTAAAAATGACTATTCCCATAAAACTCTTATTCTAAATCCAGTTCATTGCCTCAAGGTGGAAGGAAGCAGAGACTTGGAATGGCAAAACTATTTATACTTAAGAGCACTAAAAGAAGATGTTCTCTGAAAACCTTTTTAACAGTAAAGATGAAATATTTTGTAGATTTACAAATAAAGAAAAGATGAAATCATATGTGAAAAGGAATCCAAACATGAAATTAAAAATGTATGCAGTAATTATTAACTTGTAAGTAACCTGAACTTCTCAAAAAAAAAGTACCTGAACCACAATAGCTATGTGGCAATGTGCACCACACCTACAAAGACAGTTTTTTTTTAAGAAAGCTTTTATTTAATAAATACAAAGTTCATAGTTACAGCTTTAGGCATATAGTGGTTCTTCCCCCAATATCCACCCTTCCACCCCCACTCTCATGCTACCTCTACTCCCTCTCCCATCCCATTCTTCATCAAGATTCCTTTTTAATTATCTTTATATACTGAAGACCAACTCTATACTAAGTAAAGATTTCAAAAGTTACAAAGACATTTTCAAAGTTCACTTCTTCAGCCCAGTTGCTTCTAGTAATCAAACTTAAAAATTTGGAAAGAAGAAATTAGCCTGTGGTTTGCTTTGAGTTTTTCAGAAAACTGTCTTATTTATTCACATGTAGGCTCCACATACATGAAGTCATGGGTTTTATTTTCTGTTTAAAACCTGTACTTGGCGGCAAGTGAAAATAACAGTTGTACTTTCTTATTTTCATTCATATCTCTTCTGTGTCAAAATAGTTTCTATAGCAATATGTAGGGGAAACTTCACAACACTCCAGAGAAAGCAATCAAGCAGATATATCAGTCCATAATAAACTCATCAGATCAGTATTCATCTTGGTTATGGTCATTTTTTGTCAAGTTTGTTCTAACATGTTTTTGCTGGCTTTGTTTTTAATTGAATATATAAGAACACATAGCCATTTTCACAGGAAAATTAAGTCACAGCACAGATGGGGACATGCAAATAATGACAATGACCACAAGGTGGCAAAGTACACAAATCTACATCTTTGAGGAGGGAGCTTCCTGAAGAAAAAGTGTCTTTCAACATGGGGGAGGGGGAGGGGACTTCTTTTATGATTGCTGGCTAGAGAATAGGAAAATTATACTAATTTCTCAAAATTTGGTAATTACTCAAAATTCCTGGTTCTTGAGATGAGTGTATGTATCATGTTACTATTTTAATTTATTATAAATTGTTCTGCTTTAGCGTAAAATTGAATTTCTTAAATACCAAATGCATATTTTAAAGGCAAAATTATTGGGTCCCTTCTCTTACAGCATTTTAAATCTGTTTGATATGTATATATGAGTCAGTTGGAAAGTGGGCGTTATTGCTACATGAATTCAGAGCCATCATGTGATTATATGATTAGTGCTAGTTATCACAAAATTACAGTTATTTATATTTCAAAATTTTTTGGTTTAGAGATGCTGGATTATAAGGCTTCTTAACATTGCTGTTCTCTAAACTCTATGGTCTTGCTTATCTTTTCCTTATACTGTACTGAGTGATCAACCAATTTTCAACAACCCAATATATAACAATGACTATGAAATTTTTATCAGAAGCCATAACCTCCAGAGTCTTAGACCAGGAAATCTAAAGTATGCACATGAGGTGTTTGGTGCGACAGCAACAGTTAATTCACCACATGGGAGGCTGGCATTCCAAATCAGAGTCCTGAGGAGTCCTGGGTATTCTGCCAGTGTGCACTCTAGGAGGTCCCTGTCCAAGTAGGAAAACCGGATTGAGCTTCAGGCTCAAGGCTTCAGCCTGTTCCACCGGCAGATGCTATAGTCACTTGGGGAGTGAGCCAGTGGATGAAAGCATGTTCTCTCTCTCTCTCTCTCTCTCTCTCTTTCCTCCCCCAACCTGCACAAGCTTTTCAAATCCAATGAAAGCAAATAAAATAATTTAAAAGGGCTGGCATTGTGGCATAGTGGGTTAAGCCACTGCCTGTAATGCTGGCATCCAGATGGGCACTGGTTTGTGCCTCACTGTTCCACTTCTGATTCAGCTCCCTGCTAATGTAACTGGGAAAGTAGTAGAAGATGGCCTACGCACTCATGACCCTGCCACCCATGTGGGAGTCCAGGATGAAGCTTCTGGCTCCTGGCTATGGCTGGACCCAGCACTTGGCTATTGCTGCTCTTTTGGGAGTGAACCAGCAGATGCAAGATTTCCCTGCCTCTCTCTGTGTGTCTCTCCAGCTCTCCCTGTAACTCTTCCAAATAAAATTTCTAAAAAATTTTTAAAAAAATTTTCTCTTCAAAAATAAACCCATCTAGATGTTTCACACATACTTTATATTTAACATATTTAAAACTGAGCTCATTACCTGTCTCCCCAAACATATAAACTTTCATCTGATTTCTCTTCTTGTTGTAATACAATGGACTATGATATCCAAGCCTGAAACCTGGGACTATGTAATACCTATTCTTTCATTTCTCTGTGTAATTCACAATATTGGTCCTGCCCATTTATTTAGTCTTAGCCTCTACTCTTCTCCATGCCCCACCCCCAAACTTACCATGCTCTCTCACCGTTCTGTTCCCTTTCCCATACTTTTTGTCATCTAGCTCGCATCTTGGATTGTAAACTGACATGAACTTTCTGAAAGTTTTCGGCATAATTTATGAAATACCTTACAAAATTTATGTTCATGTATTCGTCAATTTCACTTCTTGAAAAATCATGAAAAAGTCGGTCTAACATTTGTATAAATATTTATTAAAAAAAGAAAAAAAAACTCAGAAAAAAACTCTAGAAATGTTGTGCAACTATATAAGTGGAATTTTCAAATAATTTTACAGTTCAGAAAAGTTTGTAATATCAAGTAAAAAGCAAATTTAGAATAAACTGTAAATATGATGTGCTTCATCTCCAATGAAAAAATCGAAGATTAGTTTAACATTCACATCTATCCCTAACTCAATAGCATGATAGCACTTGGGACATTGTGTCACAATTATCTTACCATTTATGTTTGTCATACTACCCTTCTTTCTAAACTCACAGTCTATGTGCCACCTTATCAGAATGATATGTATTGTTTTCATATTCTCAAATTTCACACCTATAAAATGTAGTCAGACCCACACTATGAGAGTGAGAAATTTTGATATGCCTTTGTCTAGCTTTATTAGGTGATCTGGATGATGCTATTTGTAGCCATCAATGTCATTGTTAGGTTTCCATTAGTTACCCCGTGAAGAGGCTACCACACTGAGTACTACATTGCAGCTACTCTTGTCCTATCCCAACCCCTACTCCTGCGTATCCTATCCCCCAACCCAAACCCACTTACTGAACCACCTACCACCCCTTGTCACCTTCATTGTGACTTGAACTTTACTCCTGGAGGGAGAGCCTAAATGCCATTAAATGGCTAGTCACGTGAAGATGTTATTTGACAAAAGCAGAATAGAAACAGAGTCAAAAGATGCAATTGTGCTGTGTCTCAGAAAGTGAAAGCCATTAGAACGAGAAGGTGTTCTCCCAGTGCCATGGCCACTGAGGTGAAGCAGTAGTCCTACCATGACCCCATCCATCTCAAGATAACAAGAACCTCCTTGGAGTCACCTCCCTCATGGATAGTTAGGAGCTGCACGATGTCAGTCTCCTCAGCATGGCAACTCTTCCAACTCCTTCTTCCCTCCCTCTTCCAACCTCTGGTTCACTCCCCAGATGGCCACAATGGCCAGAGCTGAGCCAGTCTGAAGCCAGGAGCCAGGAGCTTCTTCTGGGCCTCCCATATGGGTGCAGGGGCCCAAGGACTTGGGCCATCTTCTACTGCTTTCCCAGGCCATTAGGAGTGAGCTGGATTGGAAGTGGAGTAGCCAGGACTAGAACCAGTGCCCATATGGGATGCGGGTACTGCAGGCAGTGGCTTTACCCACTACGGCACAGCGCCAGCCCCCTCCAGGAGGTTCTTAAAGAACAAGTCCAATTTTGAGGAAATAATGAGACATCCTCACAGACCCATTTGGTTGACAGGACCCTGGAACCACCATTTGGTTCCTATAGCAGCTTCTCACTACAAAAATTTATTCTCTATGTTCCTCAGTTTCTCATATATAAAATGAAATTGATAATGCTGGAACTGTCATTAATATCGTGAAAGGGAATCATATAAAATGTTGATAGTGGCTGGCACATAGAAAGTGTTGAATAAAAGGATACTAATGTTTTTGCTTGGTGGGAGTCAGGACTCCAGGTTCTGTGATTTTATTAGTGATTATTAAGTGTTCGTTGTTTTGTCCAAAGCATTTGTTTAATTCTGCATGCTGACGCACTCTCAGGAAAATAAATCATGTTAAAATCGTTCACCTTTGTTCTAAATAGTAGACTTCCTAGATAAATTGTTTATAATTCGAGAGAACAAATTTGTTGCATTTCAGTAGCTGAACTGTTAAAGTACAATGATCTCAGATAAAAGTTTTGAAAAAACTGATCTCAAACTGAACATTCTAGATAAAACCAAATTTAATGTTCCAGCTTTTGTTCTTGAAATAGAAACTATGATACACTTTTCCCAAATGAATATTAATGAATATAATTAAAGACACATTATGATAGTCTGCTGATTTACTCTGAGGGTGGCTGAGAATTCTTTGGGCCAAAAATTTAACTTAGACATGAAGATATGAAAGATTTCACATTTCTTATGTTAATTATCTTCTGATATAAAAGGTAATTAATTTTATGTTGATTAGTCAGTCATTTATAAATTACTGATATTCTGATATACCTATGATATTGAAGGTCAAGGTTTAAGACTATAATCACGTTTTCTCTCCTCTTGAGTTCATCAAATTGAGAACTGCTTGTAACATATGAACTAACATTAATATATAGGAATGTTATTGAAATAAGCAATTCTCCAAGTGAATTCAGGTATATTTTAATTCTTCAACTATAAAATTTCTATTGAACTTTAAAATACTTTCATTATGTATTATAATTAAAACACAACTAATTTGTGATCACTTACAAGGAATCAACTCAAGTTGATTCTACCTGTGAGGAAAGAATTTGTTAGCCACACCAGCACCTATACACAATAACATAAATACATTTAAGGGAAAAAAGAAGTTGCTTTCAAATTTACAGGACACCATGACATTTCACTGATGTTATAATTCATTTAATAGATTGTTATCTTTATTAAAATCATATATACCAAAATATAATCAGAATTTTCAGATATTTTAATGATTTCACTCTACCAAACTGGGACAATTTGGCTAAAAATCCAGTTCATTATCCATTTTCTGTGCTGTAGTGGTTTGATTTGTTGGTCTCAAAAGAGATGTGTCCACTTCCTAAGCACTTGATTCTGTGAAATGACCGGAAAAAATGGTCTTTGCAAATATTACAAGGTCAAAGGTCTGAAGATGAAATCATTCTGGTATAGGGTGGGTCCTGTATTCCATGCCACATGCCTTTAAGAGACATATCTGTCTAGATGAAAACGAAAAAGATTGGAGTTCTGCAGCTGCAAGCCAAAGGACTCTCGGAGGCACAGAAGCTGGGGGAAGATGGAAGCTCAGCCCTGCTGACAACTTGATTTCCAATTTTTTCGCCTCCACAACTGTGACAAAATGCATTTCTATATTTGTTTTAAGATTTATTTATTTGAAAGGCAGATTTGGGGAAGGGAAGGGAAGGCAAGGGGAGGGAAGGGGAGGGGAGGGGAGGGGAGGGGAGGGGAGGGGAGGGGAGGGGAGGGAAGGAAAGGGAAGGGAAGGGAAGGGGAGGGGAGGGGAGGGGAGGGAAGGGAAGGGATAGGGAAGGGAAGGGAAGGGAAGAGAGAGAGAGAGAGAGAGAGAGAGAGAGAGAGAAAGTCTTCCATCCACTTGCTCACTCCTCATTTGGCCACAACAGAACAACTGAGGCTGAACCAGACCAAAATCATGAGCCAGGAACTCCATCCATCTCTCCCACATGGATGGCAGGGACTCAAGCACTTGGGCCATCACTGTCGGCTTTCCGGGGCACATTAGCAAGGAGTTGAATCAGAAGTGGAGCAGCCAGGACTCAAACTGGTTCTAATATGGGATTCCAGTGTCACAGGCTACTGCTTAACCTGCTGCACCACAATGCTAACCACACCTCTACAATTTTAAACCACTAAGTTCATGGCAATTTGTTAAGGCAACCCAGGAAATTAATACTTTAACAGTCTTTAAAAATTCATTAAGTACAGGAATTAGTTTGGTTGAATTCTTTGAAATTTATTTTGTTTTTCCTGAGAAATCTATTAATACCAGGTTTTCTTTCTTTGGGGAAATATTTTCAGTAAAACATTAACTAAATTCAGTACAAGGAAACTCAAAATGTTTATTAATTATTTGAATTTAGTGCTTATAGATTATTAGAAGATTGAATGTGAAGCAATATTTGATATTCTTTCTAAGAGAGATTTGCCACACTATTCAATTTTCTTTGCTTAAGTGATGGTTCATTTATTTTTGAAATAGTTTGGGGCCAAATGAAGCTACAATTTGGAAACTGTTTTATCCTTTAATCTCACAACTGATTGCCCTAGCTGACTGTAGCTACTAGGATAATGGAACGATTCCTTCTTGAAAGGTCATTGACTTGGTTCTGGAAGAAAGAGGCTTCATTGAGAGCTTTCTGGACCCATATCTGACCCCATTCCTCTCTTTCCTACCAACCATGCCATAGGATATCGGTGCCATGAGACAAGGAAAGGAAGGAAGGAGGTAGGGAGTGATAGAGGGCAGAAGAGAGAAAAGAAACGAGAGAGGATGCTGGGCTCCTCTGTGTAAAAAACAGTAAGAGGAATTGAGATGTTGACTGCCAAATGGAACAAGCAATAAGCAGTTTATGGAAGCAACTTTGATTTAGTAATTATTTTACATGACTGAACAAGCTAAAGGAATTTCATAGACAACAGGATGTCTATATTTCATTTCATTCCACCTGCTGCATTGTAACTAACCTCATACCATTATCTCTGAACAAATAACAGCACTTCCTAGATGCTTGCTATATGCCAGGCAATTTACATGCATAATTTCACTTTATCCTCTTTACAATTTTGTAACGTAGAAACTATCATGAATCACAATATTCAAGAAGGTTTACAAGATCTAGATGTCTTGTGGAAGTGATATATTTGGGAAATGCTTCATATTTGAGGTAAATGCAGACTAGAGAAAATATAAGAAAGCTTAAAAAATATTGTGAGCAGTATGAGATTTCACACTGGGAGAAATGTTAGACTATCACAAGAATCTCTAGGAAATCCTGGATGAAACGGTAAATGTCTTACCTTAGAAGGAATATTTATTTCATTTGTATAGAATAGAATGGTTGAAGTATACTTAAAGACTTGAGTACCTTGAAGCAACAGATATCTCAACAGTATAAACTAACACTGATGAACTAGTTTACAGCTAATAAATATTTTTCATGGTGATTCATTTCAGAATTTTGGCTAGAGTAATTTGGCTAAAAATTTAAAATTCTATTTTTCCCAATGCTATACATATTTTTATTCTATTACAGTACAGAGTTTTGGAGCATGAATAAAAAAGTCTTGAACAACTAACAGATTTTTTAAAAAAATTAAATGCTGTTGTAAAACTTTATGACAAGGAATACTATCTCCACACTGTAGAAAGTTCTTTTCTCTAAGAATACATCTGTTTTTCCAATACATTGTTTTAGATCAAGTCTTAATGGTTTGTTGCGATTTTTAAAAAGATACCAATAAGTAACATGAGGGTGAAAATTGTGAAAAAAAATTCGTAGGTACTAGCTGAGCTGATTAAGCTAAAGAAGCCAGAACTGTTTGTTTCTGTGTGGGCTGAGTAATAAGGAAAGTATTACATATATGTAGCTGTTCACTTGCCTCCCATACTCTCTCTTTCGCCTTTATTCCTTGACATTGCAAGAATGTGAGTACAATGCCCTTGTGCTCCAAGACTGCCAAGACCCAGACAAACCATAGGTTCTTGGTTGGTATGAATCCCTATTACAAAAGGCAGATTACCAACAGAGAAAAAAGTTTATTAACTAGTATATCTCATATACACATGGAAGTCAACCACAGGCTGAACAGTTCTTGAAGAGGTGGCTTTGAATTCTAGAATAATGCAGTAATTTCAACAAAGAACAGTGAAGTTTTCAGAGAATAGACATGGCAAAGAAATGATTTTGAGTCTTGGCAGACGTTTGGGGGAGGGCAAATAAAAGGCAGATAAAGGCTAGTCAGCAGATCTCGTTAACACAGATTCCTCCAGGACCCTAAAGGTGCACAGTGGTCTTTAGTAGTTAACCCTTGTACACTCTAGTATAAGAATGGGCAGAATCTCTTTTGTCTTTATAAAATCACTGCCTTTTTTTCAGGAAAATAGGGAGATGGCAGAGGGCTTTCCTATACTACCCTTTCCTTTTATTTCTTTTAAGAATTATCTATTTGAAAGGCAGAGTTAGAGTGAGACAGAGCCAGAGAGAGAGAGAGCTTCTATCCACTGGTTCACTCCCCATATGGCTGCCACAGCTAGAGCTGGACTGATCTGAAGCTAGGAGCTTCTCATGTGGGTGCAGGGGCCCAAGCACTTGAGCCATCTTCTGCTGCTTTCCCAGGTGCATTAGCAGGGAGCAGGATTGGAAGTGGAGCATCTGGGATTGGAACTGGTGCACATATGGGATGCCAGTGCCACAGGCAGCAGTTTTACATGCTACTCCACAGCACTGGCCCCTCACTTTTTCTTAATTATCTTCAGTTGAACAATTCTTCATATTTGGGGGAGGGCATCAAATCTGGTCTCCCACAAAGCCCAGGTCAGGGGCTTGACTTAGCCTCAGGGTTTGTCATCCTCCACAGTCACTTTCAAGTTCTGCATATGCAACTGCAATAACTTGTTCTCAAGGCTTCAAATTTGAAGAAAATAAAAATAAGCACAAATATCAACTTTTAGGTAGGTTAAAAATCATCTGTTGTGGCTCTCAGTTCTTTACCGAGATGCTCACTTGGTCTTTTGGGTATAATCTCTTCAATAAACTTGGCTAGCATGCTTACTGCTACTCTTTGTCTCCCATCTGAATTCTTTCTTATATGAAGACAAGAACCTCCAAGGAGCCATCTCTGGTAACATATTTGGCGAGCTCGCCAGGAGAGAAAGAGCAACGGTAAGTCCTGAGCAACCTTGCCCTCAGGAATGCTCCGTGTCGAGTTTTCTTCTATCCTTTCTCCTGCCTTATCTAGAGACAAAATCCCTTGGCCAAAAATTTCATGGAGACAGGGACTTGCCCACTTTCTTTTAACCTGGCCACATTGGCCTTTTCCTGCTCTGTTTTTTCAGTCAAAGTCTCTTTGCCACACATATGCAGAAGGAGTACCTTTCAGGATATGCCAACTTACTATTTCAAACAATCTACCTGGACCCTGTTAGCCAACCCCGACTTGCCTGACCAGCCCAGGATTTGTTCACTACCCCTTCTTCTTCAAAAAACTCTGGCAAAAACTGGTATTAAGGTGAGGAACTAGTTTTTGTTTCATTTTATTTTTAAAATTTCTAATCCATTGTGTAGCTACACTTTTTACCACCAGACTGTGCAGGGCCATGTTTACAGTACCTCCTTACTTTGTTGTGTGTGGTTGAATGTAGAAGCCTAGCCAGCAATTACATACATAAAATATTAGTTATGTTCAATAACCTTGGTAGGTGGGTCCTAGTCCTCTCCCACCAGCAGAGGGAAATTTCTAATACTCTACACCGAGGGGGATATTGGGTCTATTCTGAGGTTCTGGGAGGAATTTCAGGAATCCCACAACCAGAAAATCCTACATCAAACAAAAAAACATTTTCACTGCTTCTTAGGTGTAAGACAGGGAGCAGTAAAGAGAATGGAGGGCATGTACCCACATCTAAAAACTCATTCCAAGTTCTTTACTGAGATGTCTACCTCATCTGTCAGATGTAATCTGTTCATTAAACTTGACTAGCAAGCTTACTGGTAGAAAAAGAATCAGCCCTTATGATTTTTTCCTAGGTCTTTGTCTCTTACAAATACAACTTTACTTAAAATTCCTGACACAATTTTTGGAAATGTGAATAATCACTGAAGAAACAAAATCATGTCAGAGATCCCTGTGTTCTAACTAATTTTGTCATCATTTCTCTTAAAATTAGAAAGCAGTCACTGTGTTTTAGGATGGCATGTCTTAAATTGGTTTTAGTGAGGAACTAGTTTTGGTTTCGTTTTATTTTTAAAATTTCTAATCTATTGCATAATTACACTTTTGGGAAATATAGTAAAAATGAATGAATAAAAAAACAAAATAGAAATGACAACAAAATATGAATTCCGTGACTTGGTAGTATAGTCAACAACATAAAATTGATATAGATTTCAACACATTTTCAATTTCTGTACTTGTCTTTTGATGGCTCAAGATAATCCCCAAACTCACAGATCTCACTTTGTAGAACACACTTTAGCACCTTGATTGGAATATTATTTTATAAATTGCTGATTGTTTTAATTAAATAATATTTTTTACAGCATGAATTGATTCTTAGGTTAAACTTCCACCATCCATACGTCCTCCACTTAATAGTTTAAAAACATGGTAGAGGGGAGAAGGGAGTAGGAAAGGAGAGCTGTGTGAATAAATCCAGCTGATGCAAATAAATTTTCAAAGCATCAGTGAGACTTCCAAATGGCTTTGATTCCCAAAGTATTCTCTTGGCCCATCTCAAAAGTAGTAATATCACCTCTTTACAAACTTTTGTCCTTGAACTTCTTTTATCCTTAACTTGGGATATTTTATCCTTAACCTAAGTTAAAAGCAAAATAAGTTAAACTTGTAGCTGTACAACAATATTCAAGTATTTTTTCCACAAATGTGCAATATTATGTATGATGAAGCAAAATAAAAAGAAAATATAAAATGAGGGGCCGGCACCGTGGCTCATATGGTTAATCCTCCGCCTATGGCGCCGGCATCCCATATGGGCTCCGGGTTCTAGTCCTGGTTGCTCCTCTTCGAGTCCAGCTCTCTGCTGTAGTCTGGGAGGGCAGTGGAAGATGGCCCAAGTGCTTGGGCGCCTGCACCCACATGGGAGACCAGGAGGAAGCACTTGGCTCCTGGCTTCGGATCAGTGTAGCTCTGGCCGTGGCGGCCATTTGAGGGGTGAACCAATGGAAGGAAGACCTTTCTCTCTGTCTCTATTTCTCACTGTCTAACTCTGTCAAATAAAAAATTATAATAAAAATAAAATATAAGTTGAGACCTAAGGTTGTGTAGTCATTAAGAGCTTGGGCTCTGAAGTCTGGTTCCATCAGTTAGTAGCTTGCAGTTATGACCTTGGGTAACATACTTAATATCTTTAGACCTCAGTCCCCTAATCTGGAAATACATAGTAAGTGACAATGTAGTAACATGTAAATGGAAATATATAAACTAGATAAGAAAAATATATAAGTAATTTCCAAGTACATAAGGAAAACAGAATATACAAAAGGAAACTATTTAAGGAATTACAATATAAAAGTGGAAGTGTTAAAACATCTACCATATAACCCTCATAGGGTTATGAGGAGGGTTAAATGAAATGGTTAGATTTTGGCACCTTGGTTACTTAAATCTTACATATTATTATTTGAGCATTTATTTTAGCTCTAGACTAAAGCATACTTTAAGGATTGGTTTGCTAAGTAGGATTCAGGAAATCTAAACTGTGGTTTCTGGTTCCAATCAAAATGGCAGTAAACACATTCCATCCTGTCTCTTCCCCTAAACGCAACTGAAAGTCCTTGAACGTAATGCATAGAGTAGTTGTCTAAAAACTCTGAAAGTAAATGGTAGCAGCCAGATTGGAGAAAGAAACCAGAACCTGGATTATCACCAGATCAACAAGTTCTCCCCCACCCACTCCCCCTGCAACTCAGTGTCTCTTGGTAATGACCTGAAAAGCAGCTAAACCCAGGGACTGTGCTTGAACATAAACCCGAAAAGCTCCAACAGAAACTTGTCTACTTTCTAAGGAATAGTAAGTGGCCCACTAGGGTTACAGGGTTGGCACAGTCCTCTGTTGCTTTTCCCCATTTCGTTTTTTTTTGTTTTGTTTTTGTTGTTTTTTTTTTTTTTTTTTTTTTTTTTTTTTTTTTTTTTTTTCTCCAGCCTCACTGAAATAGCAGCAAAGGAAATGGCAGTGATGCTGGTAAGGGACCTGCAACTCCAAGCGAGGGAACCCTTCTCTTTGACCAGAGAACCTGCAGTCCCAAGAGTATAAGGGCATCTTGCTGTTTCTTGTGCACCATGTATCCT
Organism: Oryctolagus cuniculus; assembly: GCF_964237555.1. NCBI lineage: Eukaryota > Metazoa > Chordata > Mammalia > Lagomorpha > Leporidae > Oryctolagus > Oryctolagus cuniculus. Next base: position 45,783,657 of record NC_091443.1, on the reverse strand, counting down.
CCTGCAGCCCTGGAGGCAGTTACAGTCGTGGGTATTACGTAGCAGAGCAGGGCACCCAAAGCCATGGCTTCTCAGCTAAAGGACCATGAAACAGGTTCCTGGGAAACACACGGTATCAGGGAGATCACACAGAGGACAGCGCTCAGGAAAATATTCCAGAATATGCTACCTGAGCTCCTGGGCTCAGTCACAGTGGTCATGCTTACATCTAACCCTAATCAGCATATCAAAGGCTTTGAGAACTAAATTACGGGGTAGACTTCTTCCTAGACCTAGACTGCCACTGTATGATGCACACACAAAGACAGCCCCAAAAGGCACTGCAAAGGTTTAAGAAATTGCATTGACAGGAATTAAAGTTTACAAAAGGCTAGGAGAAATTTGTATAATCAAGAAATTATAAGGCGATCAATATTCTCCAAAGGGGTTAAGATAAAAACATAATATTAGAGATATTCAGGGTAAAATAAAAAAAAATCCAACAGACAGAAACACGAAACTATCAACATCACACAAGAAAGTGACAATCAACAGACATTAATCCTGAGATAGCACAGATATGGGAATGATCAGATAATAAATTTAAAACAGCTCTTTTAACTGTACTTCCAACTAATGTGAAATAAATGGAAAGAAAAATCTCAGAAGGTCAATAGAAGATATAAAACATAGAACTGGAGGCAGACTTCAGAACCAAAACATGGAATAACAAATATTGAAAACTTACAGAATAGAGATGACAGCGAGTAGAGACAGTAAACTAAAACAGATCAATAGACAGCATCAAATCTGTGGAAAGACTGGGGAGAAAAAGAACAGACCCTACAGGGGCATGTTGGACGATACAAGGAGTTTCAAATCATGTCATTCAAGTCCCAGAAACTTAATAGAAACTATTTTAAGAAATAATGACCAAAAATTCAGCAAAGTTAGTGAAGATATACACTCAAATGTATTAATGTTACTGGAAAATATATAGGACAAATGCAAAGAAATCCATGCCCACAGACAACATAATCAAGCTTCTGAAAACTAATGACAAGCAAAACATCTTGGAAGTTCCCCCCAAGTTAAGCATTTCACATAGAGAAATAATATTTAAAAGCAGTGGTCAGAGGGCAGTGCAGAAACATTTTAAAGAAGGAGCCTGTGCTGTGGGGTAGCCATGAAGCCAGCATCCCACAGGGGCACTGGGCGAGTCCCAGCTGCTCCACTAAGGATGCAAAGGCAATGGAGAATGGTCCAAATGGTTGGGCCCCTGCTACCCATGTTGGAGACCTGGATGGAGTCCAGGCTCTTGGCACCAGCCTGGTTCATCCTTTACTGTTGCAGCCCTTTGAGGGGTAAACTCCATGAATGGAAAATCTCTCTCTTTCAAGTATATAAATAAATCTTTAAAAAATACTGAAAGGAGAAACTGTCAACATAAAATTCCATACCCAGTGAAACTGAAGATTTTTATCTACCATATTTACCATAATATGATTTTCCCCCATTTCCTTCATTGATGACATTATGGTTCCTTCCAGTGCCATCTTTATTCAATCTGAAGAAATTTCTTTTGCACTTATTTACGAGCATTTCTGCTGTCAAAAAATTCACTAATTCATTGGAGAGTATCTTTATTTTATCTCTATTACTGAAGAAAAATTTCAAGCAAAAACCACAAAGAAATACCACTAGGTACTGATCAGATTTTAAAAAATGTAAACATTTATTTATTTATTTTAAAGGGAGCTAGAGAGAGACATCTATCCTCTGGTTCACTACCCAAGTGCCACAACAGCCAGGTCTGAGCAAGGCAGAAGCCAGGAGCCAGGAGCACCATCTGGGAGGAGTTCATTAATTATACTCAGGTGTGGAACTTCTGTACTCTGCCACCATTGTGTCTCTAAAATATATTTTTTGTCAAAGTCACAGTACTATATGCTGGTGAGAAGGTCGAGAAACTGGAACATTCATGTATTCATGGTAGGAATTCGTAATGCTAACACTGGACATGCATGTTTCTTATTTATTCCTTTTTAGTAATATTTATTTATGTGAGAGGCAAGAAGCTGAGAGTGAGAAAGAGACAGCGAGAGCAATAATGAGTCTGCGGGTCCACTCCCCACATGGCCAGAACGGCTGGGGCTGAGTTGGGGCCAGATCTGGAAATCAGGGAATGCAATCTACGCTTCCCATTTGGGTGACAGGAACTCAGTTTTTTCAGCCATCACTACCATCTCCATGGTCTTCATTAGCAGGAAGCTGGCATAAGAAGCCAGAGAGAAATCGAACCCAGGTGTTCTGATGTGGAAAGAGGTTAGACTTCTAAATACATTGCCTTGTTTGTCAATTTCTTAGAAAGTTAACATGCACTTACCTTATAAATCATCAATCTCACTCATGAGTTTTAACCTAGAGAAATGTCTCCAGACCACTGCCCCCACCACATACACAGATACCTAAAGGTTCTGTGTCAGGTTAATAGATAAACAAACTGGATACATCCACACAATGGAGTAATTCTCTGCAGTAAAAAGGAATGGCCTATTGATTCACATAACCACTAAGATGGATCTTAAAGCTGTTATGCTGAAACAAAGAAAAAGGCCATATACTCTGTAATTTTATTCATATAAATTTCTGAAAAAGGCAAAAATAGTAGGGTAGAGAAGCAAACTAGTGTTTGCCAGAGGTTAATGTGGGAGAGAATCTGACAATGTATGAGTAGCACAAAGAAACTTCTTGGAGTGATTGGAGTGATAGGATTGTTCATTCTGTATCTCGAATGAGGTGGTAGTTATACTTGTCTACATGTACTAAAAATTCTCATAAAAATGTACACCACTGGGGCTGGTGCTGTGGCATGGTGGGTAAAGCCTCCGCCCGGCATCTCACATGGGTGCTAGTTCTAGTCCTGGCTGCTTCACTTCAAATATAGCTCTCCGCTATGGCCTGGGAAAGCAGTGGAATATGGCTCGAGTCCTTGGGCCCCTGCACCTGCGTGGGAGACCTGGAAGAAGCTCCTGGCTCCTGGCTTCAAATTGGCCCAGCTCTGGCTGTTGCAGCCATTTGGGGAGTGAACCAGCGGATGGAAGACTTTTCTGCCTCTGCCTCTCTGTAATTCTGCCTTTCAAATAAATAAATAAATCTTTAAAAATGTACACCACTAAAAGGCCAACTTTACTTAAATATGCTTTAAAATAATAAATGGTTATAAATATTATGCTTCACTGATTCAGATTCAGTGGGCAACGATAGAAACAAACTGTAGCCATTTGATGCATCAATTTTCTTAGTTAAGAGATCCAAGAAGTTATTTTTTATTGCAGTACTCATCGGATTAATGAGATAATATTTGTGAAATGTTTTGAGCTCCTTAAAAGGAAGTTGCTATGCAAATATAAAGTGCTGTTACCATTATTCAGGCACTATTTTTTTTTCATTTGCTTACATGATGAAGTTTATGATCATCTTCATTTTTCACATTATTTTTAATGAATTGTAACAATAAAATGTGGTAGCCAAGATACAAAATGAAACACATGTTAATGAAGCTAAAAATTTGTAATTAGAATTTGAAACACCAGTCTGTCTAAAGATAATTGGCTCTAATGATTATTTCTCTATGTACACAAGCTACAATCTTATGAAGTCCAAGTGTAGCTTATTCTGCATAGTTTTGCCTACAGAACATACTTCTAGTATAAATCTGGCAGTGGGGTGTAGACTACACATAAGAGAGAAAGGCCTGAATGAAAAAGTTCTGCTTAGATGGATACAGTACAGCTGATTTGAGGGCTAAAATAACAAGTGGTTTTACATAAATTGAATTGAAAGTCACAGTGAGATCTCTAATAAAAAATATCGTATACATTTGTGCAAAGATGAAACTGGATTGATGAATCTTTAGAACCGAAGAACTGAAGAAGCCCCATATTGGGTGCTAGTGAAGGTACTTAAGTTAACAGCTAGAAATCTTATCAGAGGGAGAAAACACTGAAAGAGGAGAACAGAACACCGCATATAGTGAATTGATATTTGTTGAGCTGTAACATACTGCTAGCAACTTGACTAAGAAATTTAAATAGCTACTTAGTCGTCCCATCCACACTCTAAAGTATCATTGTATTCTTTTCCTGAGTACACTTGAGACTCAGATACCTTACAGTACGTTGTCTAAGTTCACAAAACAAGAGATTTGAATCAATGCTTGTCAATTTTCAAAGTTCATGCCTTTCGTAGTACCTCATCAAAACAGAAGCAGGATACTACAGAAGGGAAGTCAGAGGAAATGAAGGCAGTAGCGACATGTCTTTTAGTCTACTACAGTCTCAGTACATGCTAAGTGGTTAAAATGTTCAATGGATGACCAAAGCATGACAAATATCGCCTACTGAAACTTTATTGATGCCTGAGCCAAGTATGCACTAAGTTTTATGTGTTATACCAGTGAATATCTCTAACAAGACATCAGAGATTTTCATGCTTTATGGTCACCCAGAGTGCAGCTACATTATATTGAAACAATCTATAAATTTTGAATCAGAGACTATGGATGACTCTTTTCACAAGGTATTCATTGGCAAAAAATGAGGATTTCATTTTATGGGTTGTTAAAAAAAAGAAGGAAAAATCACAAGAGAAACATAGCAGATCAAGAAAATGTAGAAATGATCTTTGCTAGAAAGATGAGCAAGGTTTGAACTCACTTGTGTATATTGTTATGTTGAAGGGGAAGCCTAGCTATTGTATTTATTCATTTTTTCCCCAAGGGTAATTTGTTGGTCGAAAAGGATAATTAGGGATTGTGGTGGTTTCTCTCAATGGAGGCAAGAATGAACCCAAATCAGAGCCAAGTAGAAGGGCTACTACAAGAAAATTTAGAATGAGGAGATAGACTATTCAAACCAGAGGGACAAGGGGAAAAGGAGCTCAAAATGCTGAGGAAATCATGCAGAACAGTTATCACCGGTGCTACATATGTACATGAAAAAGCAATTCAGCATCTCCTCAAACACCATGCTGATGTTAGCTGAGATGACCCCTAAGAGTTTGAAGATTTTTGTGGGTCATGTCCAGAGAGAGAGAAAGAGTGAGCAAGAGAGCGAGGGAAATCAAATGTTTTCAGATTAGATATTTTCTTCTCACAAGACAATCAGTTTGCCTGATAAGTTCTTTAGGAACTTTCAGAACGGTAGTATAAGAAGCCCAGCAAATATTTTCCCAAAGAATCATGATGTGACTACAAAATTTTCTAAAGCAAGCACTTTGGGACTTTGGAAATGGGCCCAGAGATACAAGGAATTGATAAGCATGTATTAAGAAAAACTAACAAACTTCAGGAAGACCAATGGGAGCCTATGACCTTTCAGCATGCTTCTACCCCCCCCCCCCCATTCTCTGCTCCATGTAACAAAGTTGTCTTACAAGTTTTTGCAAGGGAGACAGATTCTAGAGAATTAATTCTGGAAAGCTACTAAGCAAGAAACAACAGCAGTGACAACCTCTGGATAGAGGAACATAATACAGAGTTACTACAGTATTAATTATTATCTAGTTTTCAACAAAAATATAATACATGAAAAGAAATAGCAAAGTGTGCCACATACACAGTAATACTGCACTCATGGAAATTGTCTCTGATAGGGTGGAGCTTTGGAAAGACAGCCCAAATGTTTGACTTGGTTAGACAAGCACTACAAAGCTGCTATTATAAATATGTTCAGAAAAATCAAGAAATTCACATCTACAGAATTACAGTATGATAAAAATGATTCATTCAATATAATTTTGAGAAGAAAATCATAATAAAAAAATTTTAAAAATAAAAATGAAATGAAAAATTCACCAGAGGGGCTGAACAGCAAATTGGATATTGTTGAATAAACAACCAATTTACTTAAAGATAGATAAATTCATGTAATCTGAAGAACTCAAAGAAAAAGAATGAAAAATTGGATATTGTTGAATAAACAACCAATTTACTTAAAGATAGATAAATTCATGTAATCTGAAGAACTCAAAGAAAAAGAATGAAATAAAATGAAGAGACTCAGAATCCTCTGCCACTCACCAAAATATATAAATTTTTATTTAATGGCAGTCCCAGAGAGGAGGTAGATAAAGGAACAGGAAAAATATTTGAAGAAACAATGGTCCTAATTTCTCAAACTGGATGGAAAACATTTATCTATACATCCAGGAAAACAAACTTAAGGTAATCACAAAGATCACATCTGGGCACATCACAGTCAAGCTGTGGCCAGACAGAGAGAAAATGTTGAAAGCAATTCATCATGTAAAAGAAAACCATAATAAGATTAAAGGTGATCTCTTGTCAGACCCAAGAGGCTAAAACACATGGGATTACATATTCACAAAAGTGAAACATGTAAAGCTGTATAGTTGTGCATACATTCCTATGGTCTTACTTCTAAGGATACAGTTTAAAAACTTGTCATGGGACTCCAAATCCCATTAAAATTGGTGGTAAAAACGCCATCTTAATTGTTAAGGTGATCATATTAAGTATTAAAGTGAACATACAGATAGGATTAAGTGTCAAAGTGACATATAAATAGGATCAAGAGTCTGGTAACAATAGATAGAATTAAAAAGGAGTGAATGTTTCAACATGGGAAGCAGTCCACAGAGCAGACTCATAGAATGGCAATTGCTTTAAGTAACACTCTAACCTCAGAATCAGCCCTTAAGTCTTCTTGGTCTGGCTGAAAAGCCCGTCAGAATATTTCAGGCATGAAAAGCCAAGACATGGTGGCAAAAAATGTTCTACATGAAAGATCTCTGTGAGAGAGACCTCAGCGGAAAAAGTGGCCATCAAAGAGGGATGTAATTTTCTCTGAAGGGAGGAGAGAATTTCCACTTTGCTCATGATATTGTCTAAATACTGATGGAGTCTGTCGAGTCATTGACATCATACATAACAGTGTTATTTGTTAAATTAACAATAGGAGTCACTGTGCACTAACTCCCCATGCAGGACCTCTGTTCTCAATGAGTTGTACTATAAGAATTAACTGTAAGGCTTGTTCTCAGTTTTTTATATTGTGTATGTGTGTGTGTGTGTGTGTGCAAATTGTTGAAAGCTTTACTTAGTATAGAGTTGGTCTTCTGTGTACAAAACTAATTTAAAATGAATCTTAATGGAGAATGGGACTGGGAAGGGGAGAGGGAGGAGAAGGAGGGGTGAGAGAGTGGGTGGGAAGAATAATTATATTCCTAAAGTTGTACTTAGGAAATTGCATTCCTTAAAAAAATAAAAAAAATCAAAAAAATGGTAAAAAAGTGAAACAAAAAATATCTCTCAGCCAAGAATTTTACATCCAGCCAAACTATCTTTCTAAAATGAAGGTGAAATAAAGACACTCCCAGATCTACAAAGATGGAGATTTGTTGCGTGCAGGCCTGCTTTAAAGAAACACTACAGAAAGGAAGAATAGAAATCTAACTACATATAGATAGTATTTTCTTCTCACATAAGAAAATACAGAACCAATGGTAAAGGCAGGTATAAAAAGGCAATCTACTTTGCTGCCTTTGTCTCTCAACTGATTTACGGGATAATTGCAGATTATGTTATTGTGTAAAAGTATTATTTGTATTATAATATATAAAGCCATAATATACATGACAGTAGTATCACAAAAAAGTTGTATGAAATGGAGGTCTCATGGAGTACAGTTTGTATATCTCACTGGTTTTGTTAGTCTTAATTTGCAGTTAACACTGACAAGTAAATATGCACACCATATTCTCTTAAGCAATCTTTAAGAAAACAGCTAACATAAATAGTAAAAATACAACACAGGAGGCCGGCGCCACAGCTCACTAGGCTAATCCTCCACCTTGTGGTGCCGGCACACCGGGTTCTAGTCCCGGTTGGGGCGCCGGATTCTGTCCCGGTTGCCCCTCTTCCAGGCCAGCTCTCTGCTTGGCCAGGGAGTGCAGTGGAGGATGGCCCAAGTCCTTGGGCCCTGCACCCCATGGGAGAACAGGATAAGTACCTGGCTCCTGCCATCGGATCAGCACGGTGTGCTGGCCGCAGCGCGCCGGCCGTGGCGGCCATTGGAGGGTGAACCAATGGCAAAGGAAGACCTTTCTCTGTCTCTCTCTCTCACTGTCCACTCTGCCTGTCAAAAAATAAAAATAAAAATAAAAAAAATACAACACAGGAAATAAATGTTACACTAAGTATATATATATAGCACAAAAGGGGCAGTCAAAGAGAGACAAAAAGACAAGAGGCATAGGGCACACAAATGAGAAAGAATGAATTGTAGTTACAGCAATACGGAGAGAAATGTGGCATGGAGAGAAAGATGTGTTTGGTGCTGTGAATAGGCTCTGAAAAAAAGCAGTAGATTGAGGAGGAATTTTTAAATGTTCAGATGTATTTGTTTAAAATTCAGCATTAATATAAAAGACTAACCATTAGAAAGATTAACTATTCTCCCATTCTCTATCCAAGTGGAAATAGAATCTGTAGTCTTAATGTGCTCACATAATATATTCCAGTGTCTCACAATACTTATACCTCCAAATATTAATTACATTTTTTTTCTTTCTCATAGTATACGATTGTCACTCTGCTGCCATGAGGAAAACAGCCCACATCACCCACTCCATACACACAGAGACTTTGAGGAACAGTAACAGCTTTCTCTTCTCCAGGGTCTATAATCTCACTTGAGTTGATCTTCTCTTTAGGGATTATTTTACAGTATGCATTTTGTTGAGAGAATATGAAAAGAAACCAGAGTCAATATTATTCTTTATTTATCAATTTGAAAGGCTGATTAACACGGAAAAAGAGAAAGAGATTCATTTTGCTGGTTCATTCCTCACGATGCCCACAACAGCCAGTGCTGAGCCAGGCCAAAGTCAGGAGCTTGAAACTTCATCTGGACCTCCTACATGAGTAGCAGGGATTCAAGTATTTGGAGCCTCCCAGGATGTGCATTAACAGGAAGCTGGATCTGAAGCAGAGACATGCTGTGCCACAATGCCAGTCCCTAGCATCAGTATTCTTAGTCCCTGACTTACACTGACTAAATCAGGAAGCTCCAATGGGATTGCTATTTGCAGTATTTCCAACTATGACTAGCAGCATCATGTTTGAAAGCTGTCTTTACTACTGGAAACTAGAAGTACTGCAAGACTGAAAGTGTTCATTATATTCTGAAACATTTTTGACCACTTCAGCATCAAGTTGAATTCTACACCATGAGATTTTTGTCCTGCCTTTTTGAGTAGATATTTCTGCTTCTAATTGGTCTGAAAATAATAGCGTGGACAACAAATGGAAATAATCCAATCAAATGGGCACATATTTTGACAAGAATATTTATTTGTTATTGTTGAAAAATACACAAAGGCAAAAGGTCACTTAGCTGCTGGTTTTCCATGGTACAGCAGGGTGTTGTTACAAAGGGGGAGATACATCTGTTATATAGAGCAGTTTACATTTCTAAGGCATTTAGGTTTAAGAACAGTAGGCCCTGCATGCCTAGGTGCGTTTACTTGAGTTTAAACATAATGAGGAACACCAGGCAGACAAAGAATTTGAAACCACACAATGAAATTCTTTCATGCATTTATATCAGGACTTCATGTCCTTTACCCTACCCATCCCACCTTTTGTTTTTCCCCAGGTGAGTTTGGAGTTGTTCATAGAACACCGGTAATAATTGACTCTTCAAGAGTTTGCTTACAAAGACAACACCAATGGGACACACCAAATGGAACTGCTTCGTGGATAGGTTCTGTCCCTTATCAAAATGAGGCTCCAGTAAGAAAAACACTGATTTGCCAAGGCACAGTGGAGACAGGTTTAATGCATTAAATATAACATGAATCATTCACAATAACAAGTTTAGTGTTTCAGGGAACTTTTGTTAATAAAACACAGTTGGTCACACAAAATACAAATGCTTCTGTTGATTTGTCTTGGCAACTCAGATACATCAACAGTGCTAACAGTTTAACAGCTTTGTTCTCATCTGACAGAAAATAATGGCAGTTCTGCAAGGCAAATGTTAAACCTGACCGTATGTATTTATTAATTCCACAGTGTTTTGACAGATTATAGGGGATGGAACTTAGAGGATGCTGACACGCTCACTGAGGGCTTTCATCTCTGTTTCTTCGGTCTCAGGACTGTCACCGTGGCTGGCGCTCGGATTGATCAGGTGTGTGGGGTACTGCAGCCCCTGCTCGCCTGCATACTGCTCCCACCTTGAGTCATCGCTTTCATGGGTGATGTAGCGCTCCCCAATTTTGCATTCCAGCTCTCGTAAATCTAACCAGGTTTGATAGTCCTGAAGAAGAAATCCCAAAACATTGCCATAGAGATCATTGCAACACAACACGCCTTTTCATATGTTGTCACTTCCCACAAGCAGACTTACCCTTTCTCTTCCACTCTAACAGTGCTGCATCTTTCATCACATATCCTCAAGTTACAGCATGAGCTGCAAAGCCATCCTCTTCACCTAACCTTTCAAATACATACTGTTCATATGATACCGCGGATCGACGTGTATGCAATTAATGCTTGCAGTCAAGCAATTAGGAATTTCTGTTTCCCTTTGAAATGTAATGCCTACAAATAATCCTTCAGTATTTCAGAGTATCATTTTTAAAACTTTAAGTTCAACAAATATTTAAGATAACATATAAGCATACACATGTACTTTACATTTGCCATGCATTTTTTCCATGTTCCAATAGCCTAGGACTTAAAAATAGAGCTTTTGATTGAATACAGTGAGTAACTATTTGGACATTTATCAGGATTTATATTCTGAAGTTTTTGAAATCTGGCCCTCTGAGACATGTTATTATCCTTGTTTTCTGTTGGTGGTGGTGGGTTTTCTTAGTGCTTATTTTGGTGTGTGCCTGTGTGCGTATATATGTGTATCTCTCCTCTATCACATTTCCTTTGTAGAGACAGAGGTTTTGAAACACTAAACTATTACTAAACCCTAAGATTTTACATGCATTTGGCAAACAAATTAATTAGAATTATTATTATTTAGAATTATATATATAATTATATATATGTTAGAATTATCATACATTTTAAAATAGAAGAAAAGTTTCCACAAATAATGTTAGAATCCTATAAATATTTCTCCAACCAAGAAAAATCAAGGATTGATTTTTACCTGTAGCCAAGGATGACTCAGGGTCTTATCCACACTATAGCGTTTTCTCATTTTTACTTGCAGCAAATTATTGATAAGATCGATGGCTGAAAAACATTTTTAATCATTATTAAAAAGAGATGATAAATCTGGAGCATATGCACAATTCATTTACAGTTTATTCCACTTCTGTTATTTCACACAGTCAAGTGTAACACAGTGATAACAGGTACTACAATCTGAAAAAAAAAATTCCCCTTGAGGATTCTAAAACCATGAACTTCATTTTATTTACGATACATATTTAATTAATTGGGTACTTAAAAAGTGAAGTTGGAAATAATTGTGAAGGAAAGAGTATCAGAGTCTCTTGAATAATGTAAATTTCAATTGGTCTACTCTTTAGTACATTTTTTAAGAAAGGGAATTTTGTTTAAATATGTCATTTGATGCTGTCATACACTAATAGAATGATAAGACCAATATTTAAAAGAAAGCATGTGTTATTTTTATTATGAAATGCATCCAATGTTTGCTACGCATAATGAGCTTTCTAATAGTGAATTAAATGATAGACATTTGGACATTGTAATTATATAGAAAAAATATAGAATGACATGGATCATGTATCATGATAAACTTGGAGCCTACAAACCAATGGCCCAACAGAAAAACACTTATCTCTTTCACTTTACTTTTGCTTTTAAAAAATAACTAACAAGTCTTCATTGACTTCCTAGGGGAAGACAGGAAAGAAATGGATCTAACAAGAATTGTTCTCTGAATGGTTATAACTACAACCCACGCAGCCTAGTATCCTGTCTCTGACTGAGTATTAAAGGAAGAAAGATTATCAACTTACCTTAAAATTTTTGAGTGATCAGCTTATAACTCTGATTAAATCTGTCCCACAATCCTGGCTAAAACACACTGAATAAACAGATTACTACTTTTACATAACCTACGATCCTATTTTGACCATTTTTTTTTTGACAGGCAGAGTTAGACAGTGAGAGAGAAAAACAGAGAGAAAGGTCTTCCTTCCACTGGTTCACCCCCCAAAACGGCTGCTATGGCCGGCGCGCTGTGCCGATCCGAAGCCAGAAGCCAGGTGCTTCCTCCTGGTCTCCCATGTGGGTGCAGGGCCCAAGCACTTGGGCCATCCTCCACTGCCTTCCCGGGCCACAGCAGAGAGCTGGGCTGAAAGAGGAGCAATTGAGACAGAATCTGGCGCCCTGACCGGGAACAGAACCTGGGGTTCCGATGCTGTAGGAAGAGGATTAGCCAAGTGAGCCGTGGCGCCGGCCTGACCAAATGTTTTGATCTCCTGACAATCCAAAATTTTAATTAAGTTTTGAGTTTGAGATTTTCAGGCAGATACCTGGAAATCTCAGCGTGGGACTCTCATCTTGGAGAAGCAACAGCTATGGTATAAAACGCATTGTCAGGTTAATCAAGAATCTAGGACCCTTTGAAAATTACCCCCACTGACAATGCTCCAACCTGTACTCCTAGCTAATGTCTCTGTTTATCAGGCCACTTCAGGCCAGAGTTGATTTACTAGCCAATACTTCCTATTGTCATTCTTGTTGCATTTGTTTTAGAGGCATGGGGCTCAGCTGGAGAACCATGGCCAACCTCTCTACAGGTATGGGCTCAGACAGAGCAGTTCATGTATTATTCAGGTTCCATCGGGTATCAGGGTATACGTGCATCATTCAAGACAGACAGCCTCTCATACTCTGTTATGAGGCCCATCTACACACAGATCAACCCTAGGATGTATCTCTCCTTTGTCTATACTTGCCTGAATTTTTCCAGAGATACCCTTGGGGATCCCTAAATAACTGCAACTTCACAGTCACTACACACACTGATGACTGGACACACTCTCTCTAGCCCCACTTGCTCCTCACTCATCTGCTCATTCCTGCCAAACATATCAGCAACACACTAACTTAATTATACTGGGACTGTCTGCATGGAAAGTCCCTTTCATGTGCACACCTAGCTCTGACAGGGCTCCTAATTTAGGAAGAAAAACTAACTCTTCTCATTATCCATTTTACAGAGCACCCACTTACCCAAAATACCATAAGATGGAGTTCTCACTCAGCTTTCCTGGAAATTGTATTCTCAGTCTGTACACTAAAAATTCATTATTTATTGAAGCCATCATATTACACTTACTAGTCACAGTTATAACAACTTCCATATTTCTTTCTTTCACTTAAACATTTTTCCCCAAAAAATAGCTCAGTGCAATCTGTCATTGTAATCCAAGTATTTACACTTCAGAGAGTTAATTCTCATCCTTACCTACTCTGGGAATTATGTCTTAGAAATGGATCTTTCCACCAAACCTTTTATCCAAACAGGTAAGCTGATTTAATAGCAATAATTAACTTGTCAATTTTTCCAAACACCAAAGACCTGAATCAAACTGCTCTGACTCCATGGTTTGGTTTACTTTACTTGTATGGACCTGGAAATGCAGACTGCTACAGGCATCCAGAGGAACAAAGATGGCTTCATTCCATAAAGACCAATCAGAAATCTTTCTCGTTTTGGAGCAAAGAAAAATGATTTCTACAGTTTTTAGGCACATAGAATTGTATATTTAGCTGATAACACCCCAATTATTTGCCTGTACTGAGGGTATGTAGAATCAAACACTGAAGTATCTGTTGACTGAAAAAATTAAATGAAGCAATATGCATATACATGCAGTCTATGCCCGTACACTCTTGTCTTAGCTAGGTATCCCTGCACTGAGGAAGTGCAGTACTTAGTACGATTTCAAATTCCAAGCATGTGTTCTCAGAGAGCTTTTGAAAGCGCAGCTCTCTCAGTGAACTGTGTATTGGGCATGTGCTTTAAAACATTCATTCACATGATTTACTCACTGGTGAGTAAAGTGCACCTTCCATTCTTGCTGCTGTGAAGTCACACAGCAAAAATGGACGATGAGGAGCACGGGGAGAGCTTAGTGCTACTGCACACATGCTGCAGCATTACGCTTCCCTGGACACCGCAGGGAATAAATACATGGTATTAATTCACTCATTCTGCTGCAAATTCTGCAATTAGGAAGGTAGGAGTGTAGTAACTCAACAAAAGGTCTGGTTTGTTCCCAAATGGGCACCAACAGTGAACCACACTGCCTAATGGGAAGGGAACTACTGCTAGTGGAGAAACTAGAAGTGTCTGAAGGGAATGCTATGTGAGGATGACAAAGCTGAATGAAGCACACAGTCCTAAGTCTGACTGTGCCACAGCTACCCAGTGACCTGAGCAAACACAGCAAGGCAACAAGCAGCACCAAGAGAAAAAGCAGTTTAGGAAATTAGGCTGAGCGTGTGTGTGTGTGTAAATTTTTATTTTTGGGCTCATAGCAGCAGAAAGCAGAAATGTTGGGACTCTAAGGTTACAGAAAAATTGGTACATTATCATATGAGAACTAACATCTACTTGTGATTGTTTCTAGACCCTGTAAAATATCCTTTTCATTAATTAGGTTCATAATCCAGAATTGTATGAATGTTCAGGTCTATACTCTCCAAATGCCTTTCACTAAACCCATTTTTAAAAGAGAGTCCATTTTCTTTTACTTTTTCTTCTTTTTACTGTTACACTGGTCTCTTTACTACTCATGTCCAAATTGCTTTAATAGTTATGTAGTTAGAGTTCCTCATATGTATGAATCATTCATTGATTTATCTGTTTGTTCACCCCATCTTCCCAAAGTATACCACTGGCAATCACTCAGGGAATAAAAAGTTAATGATAAAACCCTACCTACAAGAAGCTCCCAATCTAGTCCTAAAGAAAAAACTTATACCCACAATTGCTACTACAAGTTATTAAAATGACAAAATCCACCATTTTGAATTTGTGACACTTAGCTACACAAAGAAAAGAAGCTTTGTTTTAATAACATCCTCGTTGGACCTATGTATGTTCTTATTGCAGTGGAGAACTTAATATTCCTTATGAATGTTCAAGTCTTTGAAGACATGGAGTCCCCCAAATATCATATGTTTTCCCTGATCTGTGACAACTAACTGAGCACATAAAAGGAAAACCTGCTGAAGTGAATTGGACACTATGAGAAACAGTGACTTGATCAGCCCTTGTCCTGACTGTAAGGAACAATTTACTATTTTATTCCTTTTAGTATTTTTTTGTTCTACTTAATACCATTGCTTGAACTCTTTAATTAACACACAATTATTCTTAGGCGTTTAAATTTAACTGAAAAGTGATCCCTGTTAAATATGAGTGGGAATGTACAGTTCAGCACATGCTGACTCGGACTTACCCCTAATGACAGAGCTAGAAATGTGCTAGGGGATTCCAAATCAATCCCATCTTGGTGGCATGTACCAATGCCATCTTACTAGTCAAAGTGATCAGTTTCAGTTCATAATTGATCATAATGAAAGGATTAAGTGTCAAAGGAATCACATAAACAAGACTACTGTCTGCTAATAATAACTGATAGGATTCAAAAGGAGAGAACGATCCAACATGGGAAGCGGGATACACAGCAGACTCATAGAATGGCAGATGTCTTAAATAGCACTTTGGCCTCAGAATCAGCCCTTAAGGCATTCGGATCTAGCTAAAAAAGCCCATGAGAGTTTCTCAGGCATGGAAAGCCAAGACACTGTGGCCAAAAAAAATAAAAAATAAAAAATAACCTAAAAGAAAGATTTCTGAGAGTGAGATCCCAGTGGAAAGAATGGGCCATCAAAGAAGGAGGTACCTTTCTCTGAAGGGAGGAGAGAACTTCCACGTTGACTATAGCCTTGTCTAAATAAGACCAGAGTTTCTAAACTCAAGAGGCTTCCATAGCCCTGGCAGCTCATGACAAGAGCCTCGGATGATTACTGACGTCATAAATAAGAGTGTCAATTGTTAAATCAACAACAGGAGTCACTGTACACCTACTCCCCAGGTAGGATCTCTATCCTTAATGTGTTGTACCAAGCAAATTAACAGTAAAACTACTACTCAAACAGTACTTTATACTTTGTGTATCTGTGTGGGTGCAATCTGTTGAAATCTTTACTTAGTATATACTAAGTTGATGTTCTGTATATAAAGATAATTGAAAATGAATCTTGATGAAGAATGGGATGGGTGAGGGGGTGGGAGATGGGATGGTTGTGGGTGGGAGGGAGGTTACGGGGAAAAGCCACTATAATAAAAAAAAACTTGTACGTTGGAAATTTATATTTATTAAATAAAAGTTGAAAAAAATAAAGTGTACAACAACAACAACAACAGAAAGTCCCCTTATCCTTCTCTTCCACAGCTTCTGCAATCTCCCCAGACTTCCTGTGTGCTCTTATTTTAATATTCACTAGTGTGGACCATCTCAGCAGTTAGGTGAGCCCAGCCATATTTTTCTCCTCCCCCGCCTTCTGCCAATCAGGTAAACAACTCCATATGTAGCCCAGGCCCATTAAGCCACCTGGGAAGCTACGTGACCTTCAAGCTGATTGGATAGGCATACTGGTGCCAGTGTCCACCATTCTGTCCTCTAGTTGGCCTTCCCCAGAGTTGGTTACACCTCTTCTGCCTGCCCTTTATAATATAAGTGCCTGTGAATAAACGTGGACACGTTCACAGAAGCCTGACCCCAGTATCTTCGTGTGGGAAAAGGGACTGCTGCCCTGCTCATCCTTGACAGTGTGGCTTAGCAGGACTAAGTTGCACACGAGTGTTTTTTTCAATGTTAAAATTAAGTGATCATTAATTGATAGGATTGGTTCACATTATAAGCCACTAATCTGAATTATAAGCATATTAATCAAATAGCTGAGATCTGAAAATGTTCCATTTAAAAACTACATTCAGATTCTTATTTACTCTTCCTAACAAGTGAGTTATTTTCATCTCCACTTTATAGAAAAGGAAAGATGGAGTATTCAAAAGATCATGTAAGTCAGTTAAGTCAGACAGTTCCTGGGCAACAGAGCTGAGTTTGAAACCCAGGGGGACCAGTTTCAAACCTGTGCTCCTATATGCTATGCAGACAGCAGCCACTTTATACCACTAACTCATTAAGTGATAGCAGTGTCAAAACAAAATAAATGAATTAGTTTTTTAATTTGTGGACAGTTAGTTCTTCATAGTTACACTTCTGTCACATGCTCATGTACTTGAATACAGGTAAGAGTGTGTGTGTATGTATCTTTATGACTCCACATTTCAGCACTCAAATACGATGTAATCACCTCCTGTTAGTGCAGCTCACCTTCCTACCTTTCTGCCATGCCAATACTGAGTAAGACAATTGGCTAGGCAAATCAAATATTACAACTATTTTCATTACAAGGCTTACACACAGGTTTGTAGACTTTATCATAAAAATTTCTATGCCTATTAATTATTCTTAAAACCAAGAACTTTAAACAAGCAAGGTTTCCTCCAAGGAGTATTTCAATCTGGTCCATGTAGTGCTCAATACAAATTTCCAAAAGCTATCGTAGGAGATATGTTCAAATGCATTAGTATTTTTTTTTGACAGGCAGAGTTAGACAGTGAGAGAGAGACAGAGAGAAAGGTTTTCTTTTTCTGTTGGTTCACCCTGCAATGGCTGTCATGGCCGGCGCGCTGCGCCGATCTGAAGCCAGGAGCCAGGAGCTTCCTCCTGGTCTCCCATGTGGGTGCAGGGCCCAAGGACCTGGGCCACAGCAGAGAGCTGGACTGAAAGAGGAGCAACCGGGACAGAATCTGGTGCCCCAATTGGGACTAGAACCTGGGGTTCCGGCACTGCAGGTGGAGGATTAGCCTAGTGAGCTGTGGCTCTGGCCCAAATACATTATTACAGTCAAGACACATTAGGTCTGATATTACTCATTCTACCAGTCTTGATTTTACTCATTCTACCAAAGGATAGTTATTGTGGAATAATACATCCTAAATAAACTAATATTCATCCTGACTTTTTAAAAGATTTTAAAATTTATTTACACACACACACACACACACACACACAGAGTCTTCCATCCACTGGTTCACCCCCAAATGGTTGCAATGTCTGTGGCTGGGCCAGAGGGAAGCCAGGAGCCAAGACCTTCTTCTGGGTCTCCCACGTTGGTGCAGGGGCCCAAGTATTTGGACTGTCCTCCACTGCTTTCCCAGGCCATTAGCAGGGAGCTCTATCAGAAGTGGAGCAGCTGGGACTTGAAAGAGTGCCCATATGGGATGCCGGCACTGCAGCCGGAGGCTTACTCTCTATACCACAGTGCCAGTCCCTAATTCTAACTTTTAACCATTTCTTTTCAGGGACCAGGATTTATTTCCTAAATGCTTGCAGACTATTTATTAACACACTGATTCTAGCACTTAGTCAGGGATCATTACTATGCTTCTTTTGCAATTATTTCAGAATCCATCCTTTCTCTTTTTAGAATTTCAGATAATGCTTGCCTGTGTTATAAACTTTGGAATCTTTCTCATTTTATTCATGGTTACTTAAAAAGCACAATGGCTCTAACAGCAAATCTGTTAGCTTCTTCAATATTCAATGTGTCTGGTTCTGAACCATTATCCATCCTATGGCTCATGCTGAATGCCATCTTGTGGTATTCCATTTCCCTTAGATGCTAGCTTCCAGCAGAGTTGGCTTGGTGTGATTCATTATGTATAATGGATCCAAGATGAAGAAAGGGGAAGTGAGCAGGCATAGCAGTCCAAGAGGAGAGCCAATGATATGGAAAAAAAATAGCCCACATAGGATCTCAACTCCAGCTCCAAAGTCAAAGTTCAGAATTTGGTTCTTGAGGGAATATGGTAGGCCATGTCTTTAAACTGTGCAGGCAGAATGCGAGAGATGGATTAAAATTGGGCCCGTCTGTGCATTCCTCGCCAATAAATAAATAAATACAAACATGAGCAGAGGAGAAAGAACATGGTCTGGCTGCAGGAAACAAAAGAGGAGGACTGTAGCCAAGTGGAATGTCAGGTAGAAAGGTGGCACGGGGAGTGGGGTGCCAAAACTCAAGGCCACCTGATGGGCCTCAAGGGTCCTTGGCCCATCAGGAATCCAGGACCCCATGAGAAAGGGATAGTTGGGGAAGAAGAGAATGCCTCACAAATTCTCAGGACCCTTTATCTCCTTGCACAAAAACTGTGCAAAGACTAAATCCAGATACCTGTGTTTATATAGTAAGGAATACTGCCATTCACTGCTGGTCACCGAATGACCCTGGGCAGCACGTAGACTAACTGTAAACGGTTGGTTGTACGAGGACCCAAGCACAGCAGGAAATGAGAATATTCCACTCCCTTGGGCTGCCCTTTTGATGCACAGCCTCCTCACCTTAGTGTTTGAGTGTAAGACTGCCTCCTACTCCAAAGAAAATGGGAGCAAAATAGGCAGGGGCTCATTCCTCTTCCTTTTTGAAGAAAATATGAAATATAAGTGGTAGGATAATTTTCTGATTATACTTGCTCATTTATTCTGAGAGCCAACATTCTGAGAATTTTGTTATTTATCCTTAAGCTCAACATGTTGCTATCTTATTAATAAATTATCTTAAATCCAGGCTCTTCATAAATAAACATATCAGAACTTTATAGGAAATTTTTCTCTTTTTTATGTTTTAAAAAATTGTTTATTTGAAGAAGGGGGAGAGAAAGAAAGGGAGAAGCTGCCATCCATTGGCTCATTCACCAAATGCCTGCAACATCCTGGGCTAGACGGGGGCAAAGTCAGGAGCCAGGTATTCAGTGAAGGTGTCCCACGTGGGTGACAAAGGACCCAGCTACCTGAGCTATCACTGCTGCCTCCCAGGTTCTATGTCAGCAAGAAGCTAGAGGCGGGGGCTAGCATTTGGAATTGAATTCAGGTATCTTGATGTGGGATGTGGGCATCTCATCTGCTAGGCTTAATGTCAACTCACTCCCTTCTTTTCCTTTCTCATTGGGAAATTTTCAATGACTCTGTATGGACACAAATTTCAGTTTTTAAATTTTTTCTTCATGAGAAAAATGTTTTATGCTTTCTAAAATGTCTTTAGCCAAAGAGTCATACTAATGTTTCCTATATTGTGGGGAGCAACTGGGAGCAACTCGGACTAGACTAAGTTACTGGAATTAAGACTTATTCTATGCATCTGCTCTCCCACAGTATGGCGCTGGGAGAGGAGGAAACAGCTTCTACACAGCTGCCTCCAGTTCAACCAATAAACAGCAGGACCTGCTCCTGATTGGAGGAGAGCAGTGTACTCAGCATGTGGGTAGCAGAGTTGGGATTGGTGGAAGAGGACTATAAAGGAGGAGAGAGACAACATGCACCAGGAACATCTATCTGTAGGAACACCTGAGCAGCCCCCGAGAGAGCCGGCCGGCGGTGTGCCACTCCCCCGCGGAAGTGGGGAAAGTGGCAGGGGGAACCGCCCTTCCACGGAGGTGGAAGGGTTGGTAGCCAACCCGGGAAGAACCAGCAGCAAACCCGGGGAGGGCCGAGCAGACAAAAGAACAGCGCAGGGTCCTGTGTCGTTCCTCCACGAAGAGGGGGAGCGACATAATGGTGCCGTGACTCGGATAGGAAACCTAGGAGGGAAGAAACAGGAAGAAGTGGGAAAATACTGGAGAAAGAGACTAGCAAAGAGCCTAGGGAAAAGCCGGACGGAAAAGGTGCCGGAAGAAGCTATCCAAAGCCTAGGCAGAGACTCGGATACGGACTGTGGGAAAGAAGTTAGGATTGGACGTTAGGATTGAAAGCGAAAGTGAAAGCTGGGAGAAATCTCTAAGGTCGAAAGCGAAAGTGAAACCTAGAACAAACAGACTTGGATACGGACTGTGGGGAGAAGCCAGGAGAAATGAGAGGGGAATATTGTTGGAAGAAAAGTTAGGAAACATACCGGGTAGAGAAATATGTTAGGGAGGATGTAGCCGCGGGGGCAGGCTGAAGCGGAGACGTAAGCTATCTTGGGATTCTTCAAGTCAGCCTGGGGAACAAAAGGTGAAAATCTGGAACCAGAGGCAGAGACGTGGTCTGCCAGGTTGGAATCCGTCAGATTAGCCCGGGGAGCAAAAGACGGGAAGCCAAACCGAAGCGGAGACGTGAGCTAGGTTGAATTCTCCAGGTTAGCCCGGGGAACTTAGACTGAATACCGGTGACGGAAACGTGAGCTAGGCTGTGTGATTCCCCGTCTTCGTGGAGGAACGACACTATATATTTTAAAGAAAAATCTATTTTTGAAGCCTAATGCTTTCTTTTTCTTTTTTTGGTATAATAAATTCTTAGCTGACACAGTTATATAAAAAAATAAACTCCTAACTTCCTATATAGCATTTTTCCCTCCTTGCTCTATCAATTAAGAGACTATATGTCAGGAAAGTAAACAGAAAATTGTATCAAACATCCTCTTTTAGCAGACTAGGACTTCTAGCAGATGTTAGGATCACTGAATTTCTACATTTGCTATTTTCTACCTCTTCAAGGATACCTGAACAAAGAGAAAATTAAGTAGTATATGCAGGTGCTGAAGGCTTTATGTTTTAGTATGAAAAGAACATCAGAGTTGCAACTGAGCATAATTCCATTTTTTCTAGTATCGAAATACAGAATTATCTTTTAAATTGTGCAAGCTGTATTTCAGTCATTCTCTATTTCAAAGCAAGCACCAAATTTCTGGACATAACAGGTTCTTTATGTGTACAAGCTACATCTGCATGCTGCATTGATGTGGCTAAACTGAAGGGCACCAAAGCCTGGATAAACTCCTACAAAAAGAGTGCAACTGGACATATGTGAACACTTAATAACAAACCTCTTAGTCATATTCCAATTCCTGTATTTTATTATTCCCTTTTATTAAATGACTGCCTGCCCTCATTCTCTCCACTAGATCTTGGGTCCATTTAGGTAACTCAGATTAGGTATTCATTTTTGCACTAAGTTTCATAAATCTTTGCATCTACATTTTTTTGGGGGAGAGTAAATTAAACCTTATTTATTTTCTTTAAAACCAAACAACTAGGAAAATATATCACAGCATTCAAACAGTGAACAGACAAGCTATATGATCATTTCAGCAAGTTCTTAAAAAACCAAACAAGGTCCTTATCAAAAATGATAAGGTGCTGAGCTGCGGCACAACACTGCGTGTTGCAAGGGCCTCAGACAAGATGGGATCTGGTAATGGGGGGCTCCCTTCCCTTCCCCCGCTCTCAGGCAGTTGAGGCTCCCCCAGGCCGCCTGCTTTTCCTCCCTTGACCTTCCAGTCACCACAGGATTGTCTGAATAAGGCTCTGTTAATTCAGGGGCTAAGTAAGCAATGCTCTGTTTAGGCTTTCATCCCATTCTGTTAAGATGAAACTCAGGTTTTTCCAAACTCAGTACTTGCCAGCTCTCTTAATTATGTAGCCAGCAGTTCACCTTGTACCGTTCATTCCTGGATATTGGTATAGATCACAGTCAAACCCCCTTTCCCTTCAAGGGGAAACTCATGGCAAGTTATCCTGGGACTCCGTGAGAGGGGAGCTGTGCTTTCCACACCCTGGGTGACATCACTTCTCCTGGGTTTGCTCGTCTCCAGGCTGAAAGATGCGGTCCACAGAGTCCTTCAAAAATTCTTCCCCAAACTACTCTCCCTCTCAACTCCACATCCTGAATCAACTTCCTGCCCTTGTGTATAAAACAAAACCGAGCAAAACAAAAGCCCAGACACCTATTTTCCCCTTTTCCATGAGTGACCCTGGGAATTCTGTTACAGTGTATGGAAAACGGTGTGGCGACAGCTCAGCCCAACAGGAGGCTGGCAACGCACAGAGGCCCCTCTCCTCCAACTGCACCAGACCTCAGGCCAATGAGAGGAACCCACCGCCTACTGTACCTGTGCAGGTAGGAAGAATCTGGTGCTTTGGGGGGCTCCGCCTTGGTACAAGGGAGGGCCCTACTGCCAGCACAAATCCTTGCCACATGAAGTTTAGGCTCGAAAACACTCCCCTGTATCTCTAACCCAGATTTTAGCACCATTTTTTTTTTTTTTAATTTCACTTCCAAGGATCGAAATATAAAGGAATCAGTGTCCAGGGGCAAGTGACATATGCTTTAAACTCATTGTCTTCCATGATTTCACTCATAAAAGACAAAAGTTCCCATTCCTTTTTAAAATAGATTCCTTCCCACAGCCCTGATGGCCACCGGCAGACTTTTACTTCCTGATGGATGGATGAGAGCGACTCCTTCATCTTCTTGGTTGGGATGAGGTGCATATGGTCATCCACACACTTGGTCATTAGAAAAAGCTTGCTAAATAGCATTTGGTAGATTGAAACATAAATTAGAAATTTAAACGCCCCTTTTGTCAATTCTCAGTTTTAATACCTATATTGTGTGCAAAGGGTTTGTCTACTATGACTAAAAATATTCCTGGATTCTAAGACATCACAGCTCAAAATGCAACAGATCACAGGATAAGTGATTTAAAAAAAAACAATTAGAATTATGCTGAGAATACTTGCAATACAGATGCTTTTTTTTTTTTTCAGCAAGGCAATTACTTGTGAAACCCCAGGGCTGACCTCTTCTGTCCAGACACAGTGCTTTCTATTTCTTTTTCTATCTTGTATTCTCTATACCTCAAAATTATTGAGCTACATATTTTCAAATTAGAAACTAGACCAAAACTATCACTGGTGATTCAGCCATCACCAATCAACCTCCAGGATCCTTGCCTTGAAACAAGTGTTTACATATTCCCCTTTATTCTCTGCCTCATGGCCTGTCACAGCGTAGTACTTAGTACTTGTCGCCCTTTGGTTTGCCTCATGCTGATGGTAAGTTGTGTGTTTACTTAAAAATCATTTTGCAACCCTTCACATTCCAGCTCTCAACCCAGCATGCTGTTGCCCAGCAACACTAACTGGGACGCTCCTCTCAGGGGCTGAAACCAGAGGCTGCCAGCCGCAAACAAGGCCACTGGAAATCATCATCTCACTTGTTCCTGAGTCAATTACTGGAATCCAATGAAGTGCAAGACCTTTAGAGACTCAAGCTGGAGTCTTTCCTTTTTCAGTTCTTTCATCCCAAGGAAGTCATTCTGTCAATGGTTACTCCATTGCTTTGCATTCAATTTCACTTCTTCCTGAAAACTAGCAACACAATCCTGAAAACCATGAATGGTTTAACATAGAATATAGTAGCCCTAGAAATCATGCCTGACTACTTTCAATCTTTAGATTAGAAATCAAAATATATTCTTTGGGCTGGTGCCATGGCGCACTAAGTTAATCCTCCGCCTGCGGTGCCGGCATCCCATATGGGCGCCGGTTCTAGTCCCGGTTGCTCCTCGTCCTGTCCAGCTCTCTGCTGTGTCCCGGGAAGGCAGTGGAGGATGGCCCAGGTTTTTGGGCCCCTGTACACTCATGGGAGACCAGGAAGAAGCACCTGGCTCCTGGCTTCGGATTGGCATGGCTCTGGCCATTGCGGCCATTTGGAGAGTGAACCAACGGAAGGAAGACCTTTCTCTCTGTCTCTCTCTGTCTGTAACTCTACCTGTCAAAAAAAAAAAAATATATATATATATATTCTTTATTCTGATAACGTTTAAGATGGACTTTTATGTCTATTTTTCACTGCACATTAAAATCCTTTGCAGAGTTTTATTTGTAAATGTTAATACTCAAACCAGAGGTCAAGTAAGAATTTTTAGGAGAGGGTCACCAGGTATTGGTAGTTTTAGAAGTGCTTCAGGTGTTTATAACTTGTGCAGCTAGACTTGAGCATGACTGGGCTAAGCAGTGGTTCTGACCTTTATGTAGCTATGGATACTAGCTCACAATCTTAAACAGAAGATTCTCATTTGGTAGGTCTGGGGTACAGCCTAACAGTCTACATTTTTAATGGCTTCCAGGCAATGCCAACACTGCTTATCTTGACCAGATTTTTGAGTAGTAAGGAGCTAAAAGTATAAGGACATTGAAAGTGGCTAACAATTGATCTAATATTGTCATAAGTGCCCTAACTACTGAGAAAGGTTTGTAAACATCACACCAGTCATCAACCCCATGTTGTTCAGTATTCTGGAATTGACGTAGGTAGGAGGTAGTTAGCTAGGAGAAGCTGGGGTTGCCAGCTCCTTCCTGAAGGCTTGCCTGTACTACAAACCTGCACGGACCCCTCAATCCCTCCAAGCCCCATGCCTGCCCTCCATGCAGCAGAAAACTGCGGTTTCTACACTTTCACCTAAAAGTATCCAATATGGCTGCCAGATGCATTCCTGTGATTTTTAGTTCATTATAATAAAATGACCATGGACAACAGTTCCATCATACACATGGTGCCATAATACTTCCAAGATTTTCGAAAAAGGGCAAGGAAATGGGAGGTAGTCAAGCCCAACCCAAACTCTGTCCTCTTTGAATATCCCATTAAGCTCTGTCCCAGACACAAACCTCTATTCTCCAGATCATATAAAAATATGGCCCTGAAGCTTGTTGAATGCAGCTCTCTCTTGATCACACCCACTCCTTCCTGAATGTGTACTTTCACTTTGCAGGCAAATCAATCTTGCTTCTTTGTGGACCTTTACCTATGTCTCATCCTTGAATTCCATCTTGTATTGAAGGCAAGAATCTAGACCCAGGCACTCCATGATAGAATAGATACAGAAGGGTTTCCGGATAAACTTCTGCACAGAATATGCCAATAGAAAGAGCAAACATGTTCAATTAAGTAACTAAAATCCCAAGTAACCAGAGGCTGGAACAGTGGGCCAACCTGGTGAGGCAACATTTAGAGTCTTCTATTTATATCCCACTGTTGCAGCTGCTCTCTTTCTCCCCACAAAGATCTAAGTACAGAATTAGAAAATCTGACTAATCAGCAACAAGTACACATATAAGAAAGAATTCTGGATTTAAATCCATAGAAAACTCAATTGGAGTAAACTTATTATTCCCAAATTAAATGTTATTTTATGCCATGCTGAAACTTCTGTTTTTTCATAATGAGAGAGATCGTAGCTTTACTTGACTCTTAGACCCATCGAATCTGGAGTCAGATGAATTTTGAGGTTTGAGTTAAAAAGAATCCAGAGAATTTGTAGGTATTTGGACCAGAATGAACAGGAGGTTGAAGGAAAAACTGCCCAGAAAAGAGAAAACTAGGGGAGACATAACATCTACTTGCAAGACTATGAGATAAGCCTGTATTTGGTAAAGAGAGTGAGCTGCTTCTACCAGAAGCAGAAACACAGGTATTTTTGCTCACTGTGTTAGGGTTGGATTAAGAAGAAACTGGATTCCTCATGAATTTGTATATTTTCCATCACTGGAGCATGTTAATACTATTCTGGAAAATTGCTCCATGGATTGGCACTGGGGAGCAGTTGAGGTATTAGATATCTTGAAATATCCTTCTGTTTTGTTACTGTAAAAGAAAGCAATTTTACCAAATAGGTAACTTCTGTTTATCTTCTACTCAGACATTTTCCACATTTGCCACATTTCTAAATTTCAACTGAACTGATATTCATTTAGAAATGAAACTTTAACCATGTAAATGGAATACATAGGACATATTTCAATTTGAGAGGCAAATAGCTAGTTAATTTTTGAGCATTTATAATCCAATTTGGCTAAAACTTATGAGCAGTTTCACTCACAATTTATCATTTGCTTGAAAAAAATCCCATTAATTACATCTATATACTGGCTATCAAAATAAATTATTCTTTAGGCACTGGGACATATTTTTACAAACTACTTTATTGAATTATGAGATATTTATATACACATATGCACATTAAAAAGTTCACTATACTGGTAGATATTTTTTCAAATTATTGTATGCTCTTGGATGACAATTATAAAATTCTTTTTTACTGAATAAAAAGAATATATTTTAAAGTATTTATTTGAAAGGCAGAGTGACAGAAATGAGGGAGGAGAGACAGGGAGAGACCTTCCATCCACTGATTCACTCCTCAAATGCCTGTAACAGCCAGGTCCAGCAGAAGTCAGAAGCCTGAAACACATCCAGGTCTCCCAGGTGGGTGGCAGGAACCCAAGTAGGTTGGTATCAGCTGCTATCTGCCAGAGGTATTAGCAGAAAAGCTGGACTGGAGGCAGAGTAGCCAGTATTCAAACCAGCCATTCCACAAAGAATATTCCTTTTTTCTTTTTTGATTTATTTATTTATTTGAAAGGTGGAGTTACAGAGGGGAAGAGACAGAGGCTGAGGCAGCCAAAGAGAAGTCTTCTGTCTGCTGTTTCACTCCCCAAATGCCTGAAAATGGCCAGGGCTGGCCCAGACCACAGACAGGAGCCAGGAGCTTTTTCTGGGTCTCCAACATGGATGCAAGAGTCCAAGCACTTGGACCATTATCTGCTGCTTTCCCAGGTGCATTAGCAGGGAGCTGTATCGGAGTGGAGCAGCCTGGATGTAAGCCAGAGACCATGTGGGATGCTGGCATTGCAGGCAGTGGCTTAACCAGCTATGTCACAGCATTGCTCCCTCCCCCCTTTTTCTTTTTAAATTAAACACAGTTAATTCCAGAATTTTAAGTTGAGACTGTTTAAAATATTAAGGCCCTGTGGAGGTTCTGACCCACATAAATCATTACTTTATCAATCATGATTAAATTTCCTGGTACTCAGAATTTCTGAGCTGTTCACTGGCTAGTCCCCTCTCCTCTCCTCCGTGCTGTTATGTCTGACAGTGGTGTTAATATGTTGACAAATCAATCTATTCATTAATATTCAGGAGGCATGCTGGATCTGCAAGACTCTAAACTGTTACAAACACAGTTTAATGATAAAAATGACAATTGTCTTTCTTTTGTTTCTCATATCATTGGATTTCTGGATCTCATCTCCCCGAAGTTTATTTTCAATGGGGTTATTTTTTGTTTTGAACAATATGTAGTGAAAGAGGGACCTACAGCTGGTTCCTTTTCATGGCAAAGTGCTACTTTCAAATTAAGTGCTTAGCGTTCTGGAACATTGTTGAATTCTGAAAACATACCATGTAGTAATGGTCCTAGGCTTTTATTTAGTTTGCTTTGTGTTTGTTCTGGCTATATTTTCAATCTCTAACTTCTGGTGGGAAATACCTGTGACCAATTTTATTTGAATTCAAGAAGTTGAACGGCAAAAATTGTAAAATAAAATTTAGATACTTTATAAATTTAATGGCACATTATTATAGAAATTCTATGTTTCAAAATATTATATATTCTATACTGGGCAGGCAAGGCCTGAGGCCAACTGAAGGATTACTTTAGGCTGTGTTTATCAGGGAAAGAAGAGGCATATATATTTCAGTGTCAGAGCACCCAGAAGGGAGAAACACACATCACTGCTGTACCACCACAATGTGATAACTGATTTAGCAAAAATCAACCTTTAGGATTAATGCAAAAATTTCCTTTTTTCCCCTTTTATACATGGTATGTCATGGCTTCCTGTCTGATCTTAAGTCTTCATATTACCAACGAACCACGTGGCTCTGAAGCTGAGCAGTGACAACAACGTAGGAGACCTGGGGAGAGGTGCTGCTTCAGATGCCACCTGCAAACACAGACAACGATCTGTTTGCATGGGTCAGGGTTTGTCCTGAGACAATTTCCGAGGCTGTCCCTGTGTTGACTACTGCCTACTTGTCACCCTAATGGCATATAAAAGAATAGCAAAACTTAGAACAAAAAAACGGTAATTTTCCGTTGATCCTGATGGACCGACCGTTACTAACTTTCCTTATATTTTCCATATATTTCTAATTAAGCACATCAATTCAACCTGACAAGGGAATGTACTGTCAGGCTAACACTTTCCCATCCATCTCAGCTGTTTTGTCATCTTCTCCTACTGCAACAACTTGCATTGAAGCAAATTTTATCTCACTTCAACTACACAGTACTCCTCTCTCGCTACCTGCCTCTCTCTCTGAGGACAAACCCTAGGGAAAACAAAGTTGTATAATCAAATCATACTTGAAAAAGAGTTTGAATATGTTATGGTTTTGGGTAAATGAAGGCATATAAAGAATGCATTTGACTTTCACACTTGAAAATTCTCCTTTGTGTTGACTTGATAGGTTTAGAGGCTTAAGATGAACGACATTCTCTTCATCTGTTCAGTCACACTGCAGTAACTGGTGTTATAAAAAAAGGAAATGTAATCCTGTAATTCTTCAGTGAATAGTATTTATATGGAAGTGTTTTATATAGATATGTAGTTTATCTTAAATATTAGGCAACTAATATTTATACAGACTGTATTTATATAGCAACTAATATTTATACAGAACTGTATATATATAATATTTATACAGAACTGTATATATATATAATATTTATATAGAACTGTAATTATACAAAATTAGGTAATTTACTTGCTCCCGGGTCACTGTATTATGCCATATATTTTTTCTTTATTTTTTACAAAAGTTAACATATGCACCTGCTAAAAAATTTAAATTAGTAAAGCAGAGTTCAAAATGAAAAATAAAAATCTCCCAACTCATTATTCAATCTACTATCCAGAGATTACCAGGATTAAAAATGTTTAAAAGTTTTCTCTGATTACTTTTATAGTACTAAATAATAAATGTGTTATCTTTTTTTTTGCTTAATTCACTAACTCAGGGTCAGTGCTACTCAAAGTGTTGTCCATGGCTCAGTCCAGTCTGTGCATGGTAATTACAGTCTATTATGAGATAAGGATGGAAAGTGAGACTAAGTATCTGGAAACTTTTATAGATACTTGGCATTGCTGTCCCCTTTTTAATTATATTTTACAAAGTACTGGCCCATATTTCTAGACATTAAAATAAACTGTTCCTTTATTACTGACAGTTTGAGAAGGACCAGTTTTTATAAGAAGTGATTCAGTCCATTACAGCTGATGACTCACTTCATTACAGTTTCCTCTATTTTACTGTGCTCCACTTTCTGCTAATTATTTTAGATATATTAAATACTGGCCACCTGACATACAAAATGAAAACTTAAGAGATACACATCTAGAAATATGGATATAACATATAGAGGTAATACATATAACATGCAAGCTAAATTTTTTACTTTCATGATTAAATTGTATATTAAATTATATGTGTGAATGTATTTTCTTTCATCTGCTCACTTAAGGAGACTCCTTTTACGAACTCTGGGAGTTAAGGCTTTACACTTCACTTCCCCTCTTCTTTGTGACCCTATTTCTAGTGTAGTAGAAGAATTATTACTTAATACTCTTTTGTATAATTGCAATTCAGACATGTTGTTTAAAGTTTACCTAGAATTTAAAGTTAATAAGTAACATGTAGAGTAATTTATTTTAATTATATCTGATAACCTTTATGTTATACCTCATATCCTCTACAATCTATGTAGATCCAGCTCTGAATCTATACACAAAGAATTCAAGCATTAGAAACAATTCTGTTGGCTTCACTACTGAATTCTACAAAACATTCAAAGAGGAAGTAACACCAGTTCTCAAACTGTTCTGAAATATTGAACAGGATGGAATTCTTCCAAACACTTTCTATGAGGCCAGCACTATTTTGACACCAAAACCAAAGACATGACACGAAAAGAAAACAACAGACCTATATCCTTAATGAACATAGATGCAAAGATTCTTGAAAAAATACTAGCAGATCAAATCCAAAACCACATCAAAAGATCATATATCATGACCAGGT
This sequence comes from Oryctolagus cuniculus, assembly GCF_964237555.1. NCBI lineage: Eukaryota > Metazoa > Chordata > Mammalia > Lagomorpha > Leporidae > Oryctolagus > Oryctolagus cuniculus. The sequence continues at coordinate 45,752,829 of NC_091443.1, read as the reverse complement.
GGGATTTATCCCAGAAATGCAATGTGGTTCAACATTTGCAAATAAATAAATGTCATAAACCACATCAATAGACTGAAGAACAAAAACTATATTGTTACCTCAATAGATGCAGAGAAAGTATTTGATAAGATTCAACACTCCTTCATGATAAAAACTCCACAAATTAGGTATAGAAGGAACAAAACATAAAATTATAAAGGCAATATATGACAAACCAATAGCCAATATCATATTGAATGAAGAAAAGTTGAAAGCATCCCCCCTCAGATCTGGAACAATATAAGAGAGTCCACTTTTGCTACTCTTATTAAATACAGTACTGGAAGTTTCAGTGAGAGCAATTAGGGAGGAGAAAGCAACAAAGCACATCAAAATTGGAACACAGGAAGTCATATTATCATGCAGATAACATGATGTCCATACATGGAAGAACCTGGACATTCCACTAACAAGCTGTTAGAATTGCTAAATTGTAAAGTTGGTGATTACAAAGTAAGCATGCAAGAAACAATGGCTTTTTTGTATGCTAATGATGAACTCACAAAAAGAGAATCAAGAAAGAAATCCTATTCACAATTGGAACATAGAAAAATCAAATATTTATAAATATTTTTTTTTTTATTTCACAGGTAAAGTTATAGACAGTGAGAGAGAGACAGAGAGAAAGGTCTTCCTTCCATTGGTTCACTCCCCAAATGGCCACTACAGCCGGCGCTACGCCGATCTGAAGCTAGGAGCCAGGTGCTTCTTCCTGGTCTCCCATGCAATTGGTCCCCAACTACAAAAAATTTTTTTAAAAAGATAAACAGAATAATGATCACCCTCTACACAAACAGTATTTTTGTGATGCTGAAAAGCAAAAACTACACATTAAAAAAAAAAAAACTATTCCTTGTTTCACTGTGTTATTCACATTCCGATTATTTAGGAATGATGGAATGATAGATGTTAGGAAAGAATAAAGATCTGGTATGGAGCACAACTTTTTTCCTTTCTTTTACTTTTAAGGATTTATTTATTTGAAAGACAGTGTTACATAGAGAAAGGAAAAAACAGATCCTCCATCCACTAGTTCATTCCCCAGGGCTGGGCCAGGTCAAAGCCAGGAGCTTCTTTCAGGTCTCCCACATGGTTACAGGGGCCTAAGCACTTGGGCCATCTGCTGCTGCTTTCCCAGGAGCATTAGCAGGGTGCTAGATCAGAATTGGAATAGCTGAAACAGGAAGCAGTGCCCATAGTGGGGACAGCATAACTGGTGATGGCTTTACCTGCTATACTGCGACTGCAATGCCAGCCCACAGGACACTTTTTTTTTTTTTTTTTTAATTTGACAGGTAGAGTTATAGACAGTGAGAGAGAGAGATACAAAGAGAAAGGTCTTCCTTCCGTTGGTTTACGCCCCCAAATAGCAGCTATGGCTGGCGCTGCACCGATCCAAAGCCAGGAGCCAGGTGCTTCCTCCTGGTCTCCCATGCAGGTGCAGGGCCCAAGCACTTGGGCCATTCCCCACTGCCTTCCTGGGCCACAGCAGAGAGCTGGACTGGAAGAGGAGCAACCGGGACTAGAACTCGGCACCCATATGGGATGCCGGTGCCGCAGGTTGAGGATTAACCAAGTGAGTCATGGTGCTGGCTCCAAAGAAATAAATTTAACCAAAGAAAGGAAAGATCTCTACACTGAAAATCATCAAGCATTGATGAAAGAAATTATCAAAGATCCAAAAAAAATGGAAGATATTCCTTGCTCATGGGTCTGAAGAATCAATATTATTAAAATGTCTATACTACCTAAAGCAATCTAAACATTCAACACAATCCTTAGTTGTTTCTTTATTATACAACTTTTTGTACTGCCCTAGAGTTTATAGGTTTCGGTTTTCTTCTTTCATCTTAAGAAAAAACACTAACAAATTATATGTCCTAATGTTATATATCTGATAAAGAAGATGATGTATATGCAAAAAAGTAATTTTATGGAAATCTTATGTTTCTGCACTTAAATATTAGAAACAATTCAAAATATTTTTAGAGCAATGTCAGGTCTCATGTCTTAGGGGCTCTGTACTCTAGAGGAACATTTTTATTTAAGATTTATTTATTATTTATTTGATAGAGTTACAGAGAGAGAGGGGGAGAAACAGAGAGAGAGAGAGAAAGAGGGAGAGATCGATCTTCCATTCACTGGATCACTCCCCGATGTGGCCACACCAATCACAAAGCTGAGCCTGGCCAAAGTCAGGAGCCAGGAGCTTCATCTGGGTCTCTCATGCGGGTGGCGGGGGCCTAAACACTTGGGCCATCTTCTACTGCTTTTTCCAGACACAAACTGTTGTCCATATGGGATGCCAGTGTCCCAGCAGTAGCTTTACCCACTATGTCCATGGAGGGACGTTCTAAGAAGGCTGATCTACCAAATTATATTCCCAGTGCAGGATGGCAGTTTAAGGGAGAAAGCCTGGGAATTCTCATTTTCAGTTAGCACTTCTGGTTAACTGTTGACATGTGAAAGGTAAAAACATGCCTGCTATAGATATAGAGCTAAACATGACTTGTTTTTGCTAAAATAAGTCATAAAATAATAGGCAAAGAGGGTCATTTTGAACTTGTCAGGAAACCCCTGCTTTACTGATATTCTTGACTCAATGATTAGCTAGTTTGTTCATTTCCCATTTGTTTTACACCCTGGTTTACTTCTTAAACCATAGACTAAGCCTTGCTTGCAATTTTCTACTTTTATGTCAACTTTTGGTACTACCCATATGATGTATCAGCTGTGACAAACATAGAGGAAGAGACCTGGATCTATCACGTCTTTGGGAATTTTTAAAAATGCAATAGAGGGAAGAACATACTGGTAAAGGATCAAGTAAGTCAAAATTTCCTTAGTTTTATGTTTTTATCTAATACATGACCAAGAGGTAACAGGCTATAGATAAAGTTTGGAATAAATAAAGAGGTAGGTAACTTTCCATAGATAAAGTATATTTGTCAAATCAAGTGACTATTTTAAAATAAGCACACAAATCTTTTCAAGGAACCAAATAAGGTTATAGGATGGATGTGCTTGGTGCTAAGCCCAATCTGATATGAAATAAAGCTGTACGTGAGAGTGAGGCACGCCTAATTACTAAAGGGTAGTTATGGACATACATGACAAAATTCCATTCATATCATCACAATGATGAAATGAATCATAGTGGGAAACCAGCACAGCCTTGGTATTAACTGATGTGCTCCCAAACACTCATCACATGATGAGCTAGAGTTTCATACGATCTTTTTTTTTTTTTTTTTTTTTTTTTGTACAGGCAGAGTTAGACAGTGAGAGAGAGAGAGAGACAGAGAGAAAGGTCTTCCTTCCATTGGTTTATGACCCCAAATGACGCTATGGCCAGCGAGCTGTGCCGATCCAAAGCCAGGAGCCAGGTGCTTCCTCCTGGTCTCCCATGCAGGTGCAGGACCCAAGCACTTGGGCCATCCTCCACTGCCTTCCAGGGCCTGAGCAGAGAGCTGGACTGGAAGAGGAGCAACTGGGACAGAATCCGGCGCCCCAACTGGGACTAGAACCTGGGGTGCTGGTGCCGCAGGTGGAGGATTAGCCTAGTGAGCCGCTGCGCCGGCCTCATACAATCATTTTTGATCATATGATTCATTCAGGGCTGTTTTATTTTTATACATGAATTCTTATATAGTTATATGTGTATAGGTAAATATACGTACATATGCTTTTTTGGTCACATATTGTACACAAGAGTATATGTCACTCAATGCACAAGTAACATCAAAAAGTTCATGGGAAATGGAACAAAAAATGTTTATTTTTGTGTAAAGCATTTTGAAATCCATGCATATGGGGGATCCTCCAAAAGTTAATGAATTTTACACATTATTAAAAAATGCATGGTTTCTAATATTTTTGCAACAAAAATAAATCTATTTTAAATTTTTCCATGAAATTTTTGCAGTTCTCTCAAATAACTTTACATTATATTCTATTAATTATAATTAAATTTATAAATGAATTTAGTTATGTAACTTTAAATATAACTGTAGTTTCATACAGCTATCTGTAGATACATACACAAAACTAAATGCAGACATTCATACAGATGGACAGACAGACTGTAAAGTAACAGGGAAATAGTGATCAAGATATTTAAACTAATGGAGTTATGCTAATCACTGTGCTAAGTGATTTCTAGCCAAATCTCCTTTCCTACTGAAAATAACCCATGTTAAAGGAAATATTTTAACTATCTTTCTGCAAAGAAAACTGACACCAAAGAGAGTAAGTGACATGGATAAGGAAGAGGTCAATGAGAAACTAAATAGCTCTCAGCTCAGTTCTCTATCACAGAATGATCCTGTTTCCAGTATTTTTAGTAGTATTTAAAATTGTGTTCCTCTCTGCTCTAAGTTAGTGAAACGTTTAAAAGGAATTAATGTGTCAGAATAGGTAAATCCACTGGAATGATAATCATAAGGCTGTAGACACACTGGATAAGAGCATCTACCCTGGGCATGGCTCAAAGTATTTGCACCCTGGCCCCATCTAGGCAGCCACTAAACTCTCCATGCCTGATAACCTTCCCTTTAAAACGAAACAGCAGGTAGTGTTTAGTCAAAACTTGGGAGCAATAAAATACACAGAGAGTTCAAAGTAGTGCTTTGCTATGGAGTAGATTGTTTGTTAACTATTAATATTTTTTCTTTCCAAATTAAAAGTTACTATCTCTATTTCACTTGCAACATTTGAGAGTTAAATTTTCCTCAAATGTTTTCTCATTTTTCAAATTATACCTTGATTTACAAGAAAAATATGTATCTATTTATATAATGGACATCTGTTAACGTCTTTGTATTTGCTTTTAGTCTAGAGCGCATTTTCCCTGAAGGAACTTCCCTGCTCCCACCAGAAGTACATAAACCTGGAGCTGTCGGAGGACCATTTAGCACCATGGGAGGAATCCGCAAGAGGGAAGTCATCACAAGAGAAGCACACCTCTTGAACTGCAGGATGCAGCTGACTCCGAGCCTTAACTTCTGGACTTTCCACTCGTGTGAGTCAATAAATTACCCTACTTTCCTAACCTAATTAGGATAGGTTTCTGTTATTTATAAACAGGAGTCTTGATTAATTCACTGGTAAGCCTAGCTCCAGAAAGTTAGTACTTAGCTTATTATATTATGATAGCAAAAATAATGAGTATAAAATATTTCTATAGATTCCTAAATGTCAAACCATCAGAAATAAGTACCATTTGGCATACAACAAAGTATACAGAATGAAGACAAAACAGATGATTTCAAGTCTAAGCCCTTGATTTCAAGGTCGATGTGACCTTAGGCAAGTCACTATGTCTTTGTGCTTCCTCTCTTTGCAGAAAGTAAAGCAAATTACTTATCTGAGGATTCTTGTGAGAATCAAGCAGCACCACTGTAGCACACCAATTTACAGGATTATATTGTATCAAGTCCATGTCTACACTAACAGAAAAGAAATACTTTATCTGATAGGTCTGCATACCCAATGAAAACTTTATAACATTTTCTTTTGATTTCTCATGCCAAGAAAAAAATACAAATAACACTTTGTCTCGAGAATGTTGGGGAAATCCAAACATCAGTTTGCATATGGTTTCTAACAAAATATTATTAATTCATAGCAGCAGGGTGACTGCTTAATGTTCTCCTGTCCTTATCCTTGTCCAAATTCTTCACTCACCCCTAACCTGCCTTTGTAGCTGCTTTCATACCCTTTATCTCAATCAGTCTTTATTACAGCTTCCTTATGAAGGCAGGCGTTGTAACCTCAGTTGACAGACGAGGAACTGAAGCCTAAAGAAGTGATGATAACTTAGAATGGGTGACAGGGATATGCATCCAACCGCTTGACTGCTGCCTGTTAACCTTTTCATTAGAATAACGGAGGTCCCAGGTTTCTGTTATCCTGTATCTTGGATTCTCTGTATTTTTTAGGGTGATATAAAGTAGCAGGAGGCTAAAAACTGATCAGTGTGATCACCCTTGGCCAGATACTAGCTTTTGTGTGTATATCTGATAGTTCCTCCATGCTTAAAATGATTTGGTATTCACCTTGTTGTAACTTTAATCAGAGAAGTACTTGTCTTCAGCAGGAGATGGAGCAGACTGTGGGCCAGTAACTGCCGTGGTGAGACCTCAGTTGACATTATGACATAATTTAATTGATCCTTCTCTATATTCAAGCATGAGTTCTGTACATATACAGCAGTTAAAGAACTCATTTGCCATCCAGAGTTTCAATAAAGAAATAGTACACTACCCCTGTGTCTCAAAGGTAAGAATGAGCCAGAAGGAGGCTGGATGAGGGGGACCAGTTAATTCTCAAATTGATACTCAGTCATCGGGAAAAGTGCGGCTTTTATCTTCCACCTGCATTGGTCTCCACATCATTTTGTCCAACTAATACAGAATTTTTAGTGCTTACATATATCTATAACTAAGTGAAATGCATTCTTCCTGGCCAAATAAAAATTAGTCTTTGGAATTATACTCAATTTCCTCTTGCTAACACGTTATACCTTGTTCTTTTTTTTTTTATCTTTTTTTTTAACTTTTATTTAATGAATATAAATTTCCAAAGTACAGCTAATGGATTACAATGGCTTCACCCCCATAACGTCCCTCCCACCCGCAACCCTCCCCTTTCCCACTCCCTCTCCCCTTCCATTCACATCAAGATTCATTTTCGATTCTCTTTATATACAGAAGATCAGTTTAGCATACATTAAGTAAAGATTTCAACAGTTTGCTTCCACACAGAAACATAAAGTGAAAAATAATAGATGATTCTTTAAATGATGATGAAATCAGATCAGACCTATTGTCATGTTTAATCCCAGTGAGAGTCAAGTTGGGAATTGATAATTTCTTCTTTTTTTTTTTACAGAAGATCAGTTTAGTATACATTAAGTAAAGATTTCAACAGTTTGCACCCCCATAGAAACATAAAGTGAAATATACTGTTTGAGTACTCGTTATAGCATTAAGTCTCAATGTACAGCACATTAAGGACAGAGATCCTACATGAGGAGTAAGTGCACAGTTGACTCCTGTTGCTGACTTTACAAATTGACACTCCTGTTTATGGCATCACTGGATTTCCACGTGCAGAAGCATGAAGCAAGACCCCTACCTTACACCTTACACAAAAATCCACTCAACATGGATTAAAGACCTAAATCTACGACCTGACACCATCAAGTTATTAGAGAACATTGGAGAAACCCTTCAAGATATTGGCACAGACAAAGAATTTTTGGAAAAGACCCGGGAGGCACAGGCAGTCAAAGCCAAAATCAACTATTGGGATTGCACCAAATTGAGAAGTTTCTGTACTGCAAAAGAAACAGTCAGGAGAGTGAAGAGACAACCGACAGAATGGGAAAAAATATTTGCAAACTATGCAACAGATAAAGGGTTAATAACCAGAATCTACAAAGAGATCAAGAAACTCCACAAAGACAAAACCAAAAACCCACTTAAGAGATGGGCCAAGGACCTCAATAGACATTTTTCAAAAGAGGAAATCCAAATGGCCAACAGGCACATGAAAAAATGTTCAAGGTCACTAGCAATCAGGGAAATGCAAATCAAAACCACAATGAGGTTTCACCTCACCCTGGTTAGAATGGCTCACATTCAGAAATCTACCAACAACAGATGCTGGCGAGGATGTGGGGAAAAAGGGACACTAACCCACTGTTGGTGGGAATGCAAACTGGTCAAGCCACTATGGAAGTCAGTCTGGAGATTCCTCAGAAACCTGAAGATAACCCTACCATTCAACCCAGCCATCTCACTCCTTGGAATTTACCCAAAGGAATTTAAATGGGCAAACAAAAAAGCGGTCTGCACCCTAATGTTTATTGCAGCACAATTCACAATAGCTAAGACCTGGAACCAACCTAAATGCCCATCAACGGTAGACTGGATAAAGAAATTATGGGATATGTACTCTTTAGAATACTATACCACAGTAAGAAAGAACGAAATCCAGTCATTTGCAACAAAATGGAGGAATCTGGAACACATCATGCTGAATGAAATAAGCCAGTCCCAAAGGGACAAATACCATATGTTCTCCCTGATCGGTGACAACTGACTGAACACCAAAAAGGAAACCTGTTGAAGTGAAATCGACACTATGAGAAACGGTGACTTGATCAGCATAGCCCTGACTGTTAATGAACAAGTTAAAACATTATCCCTCTTAGTCGTTTTTTTTGTCTGTTCTACTTAATATGATTGGTTTAAATCTGTAATTATCACACAGTTATTCTTAAGTGTTGAAATTTAACTGAAATGTGATCCCTGTTAAACATAAGAGTGGGAATAAGAGAGGGAAGAGATGTACAATTTGGGACATGCTCAAGCTGACTTGCCCCAAATGGTAGAGTTAGAAACATACCAGGGGACTCCAATTTAATCCCATCAAGGTGGCATGTACTAATGCCATCTCACTAGTCCAAGTGATCAATTTCAGTTCACAATTGATCATAATGAAAGGACTAAGAGTCAAAGGGAGCACATAAACAAGTCTAGTACCTACTAATACTAACTGATAGAATAAATAAAGGGGAGAGTGATCCAACATGGGAAGCGAGATACTCAGCAGACTCATAGAATGGCGGATGTCCTAAACAGCACTCTGGCTTCAGAATCAGCCCTAAAGGCATTCGGATCTGGCTGAAAAGCCCATGAGAGTATTTCAGGCATGGAAAACCTAGACACTCTGGCAAAAAAAAAACAAAAACAAAAACAAAAAAAAACACCAAAACCAACCAAACCTAAATGAAAGATCTCTGTGAGTGAGATCCCAGTGGAAAGAACAGGTCTTCAAAGAAGGAGGTACCTTTCTCTGAAGGGAGGAGAGAACCTCCACTTTGACTATGACCTTGTCTAAACAAGATAAGAGTCGGAGAACTCAAGGGGCTTCCATAGCCTTGGAAACGCATGACTGGTGCATAGGGAGATTATTGATGCCATATACCTTGTTCTTTACAATCTGCAGTGACTGGCCTAAGTTACACCTTGCTTGCAAAAGGCAATTCTGACTAGTCAAATCCTCTGACCTTGGAGATCTTGATTTTTATACCTACCCTAACAATCTGATGAAAAACTGATCATTTTTCCAATCCTTGTAAATCCTTGTAACTCGTTTCCCCAAGTAAATTTTAAAGTTATCTGAGGTACATGTTATGTTCTGCCTTCTACTTTCACATGACCTCTGATGCGTGTATATTATGATTTCCTGACAACTCCTTCTAGAGCCATTGATATCTGTGTCTCTGGTCTCAAAGAGAGAGATCATCACAGGCAAGTGTCTGACTGCCTTTAGTGATATTCCAGATTTGAATCCTAGTTAAGAGCAGTAGGCTATTTATTGGGTTTCTGGATTACAGGGATGAAGTATAATTGTCATCTCCATTTAGAAGTAATATTTCTTAAGATAAATAACAAGGCTATTTTGATAATTCCATCTTTTCTGTTTCTTGGAAAAGAAAAGTAAATAAACTTTTTTATCTTTGTTGGATTATTCTAAATATTTAATTGTTCCACTGTAATATATGATAGTTCTTTTGTAGGTCACAAATATCTTTAAGATATATCCAACTAACTATGACTTACAAGTAAGTAGTGAATGTTAAAGGCTGTTGCTAATGGTAACTTAAAGCTCTATTATAGATAACTCTTGGCATTTAAAACCAACAATAGTCAAAGAACTTAAATTGCCTTGGACAGTTTATACACACTCTTTCCCATTTCTACGTGAACATATGAAATAGCAGGTATCAAATAACGGATGTTTATCAATGAAGGTACCAGTCTTTTAAGCAGTAAAAATCTGAATAAACAACTAGGATGAACAGAGAACTATAAATCGCTTGTACATTAGAGAGGCTCAAGGCCGGAGGTGAAGGGATGTGTGCTCAGACTGCTGGGTGTGAGCTCTAGCCTGACCACTCAGGAGTTCTGCCATTTTGGATCTGTGGTGTCATTTTTTTTTTTTTTTTGCTTTTGCTTTCCCACTTGAAATACAGTTAAAATAGTAAAACTCATCTTATTGGATTTTTATGACAATTAAATAAACTCCAAACTATGTTCACTAATGAACTCTTGTCATTTCCCCTTTAAGAAAAATAAATATTTATTAATAAGCATATAACTAAATAATGTAACACCATCAATGGAATCTACCCTAAAGAAGTCATGAGAACTACTAAGGATATTCCAATATGGAGCAGACATATTCTGCTTAAAGATTCCAAGGAAATGACCCAATGAAATAATATAAATAACTTACAGGCACACAAAGCAAATGGCACACTAATACATGTAATATATGTAATCTGATGACTAAAATATCAATCATAATTTCCCTATGTTTGTCATAGTATAAAAGTGCTTACTCTGGGCCCAGGTGCATGGTAAGCAGGCCCTTTTGGAGGACTCTTTATTAGCATTACATCAATTTTTAAGTTCAAAGAAACATACTCAAATATGAACATCTTATCCTTAATTGTTTCATTTACTTTTTAAAATGTATTTCCAAGTGTATCTACTTTTCTTTTTCTTTTTTATTTTTATTAATTTGACAGATAGAGTTAGACAATGAGAGAGAGAGACAGAGGCAGAGAGAAAGGTCTTCCTTCCGTTGGTTCACCCCCCAAATGGCTGCTACAGCCAGAGCTGCACTGATCCGAAGCCAGGAGCCAGGTGCTTCCTCCTGGTCTCCCACATGGGTGCAGGGGCCCAAGCACCTGGGCCATCCTTCACTGCCTTCCCGGGCCACAGCAGAGAGCTGGACTGGAAGAGGAGCAATCGGGACTAGAACCGGCGCCTATATGGGATGCTGGTGCCGCAGGTGGAAGATTACCCAAGTGAGCCACGGCACTGGCCCCGCAAGTGTATCTACTTTTCATGCACACAGATCCATGGAAAAAATGTAATTAAGAGTTACTTTAAACAATTCATGGAAAAATGGAATTAAATGTTAGCTCTTTTTCTATGACCTTATTGAAGTACCCAGGCACACACACACACATACCACCAAATGACCTTTTTGATCTCCATTTCAATTAGTTCTCAATCTACCCCTGTCAATTTGTGCCTCTACTCCAGTGGGCATTTTACAATTTGCATTTATTGCTTTAACAATTCTCAATGAACTACAAAAGATAACACTTAAGGATTCCACCACTATCTTTGAGAATGGAAGACCTTACCTTCAGGAGAGATTTCCTTCCATGGATTGGGTGGATACATGAAAGCCGCATTCTGGATCTGGTCATGTATGTCTTCATCCTCGTTGAAGGGGAACGTGCCACTCAGGCTTACATAGATGATGACCCCAACAGACCACATGTCTAGAGAGCGATTGTAGCCCTTGTTCCTCAGAACCTCAGGAGCCAGGTACGCCGGGGTACCCACAACTGACCTCCGGAAAGACTTCTCTCCAATAATCCGGGCAAAACCAAAATCACAAAGTTTTACCTGTAGCAAAAAGGGTATTGCGGAAACACTAAGTTCTCAAGGGTGTGTCTGTGCGTGTCTAAATTCAGGTCTGCCAGAGACAACACTACTACTGTATACAAAATGATATGGACTTCACAAGGTAGAAGGAAAAATTTCCTATTTTATGTGTCTGAAGACAGTGGTTTAAGTATCATTATAAAACTATGCATTTTTCCTCCTCTTCCTAAAAACCAGAAGACAAATGTAACAGTAAGTATATTTAGAAGTGGGTAAGAGAGTTTACCAGGCAGGAAAACATTTTGCAAAGCAAGAGAGAGACAGACTTATGTCACAGGTAAAGGATTAGGATAAGCAAGAAATGTGTTAGGTCATCCACAAGAATCCTCAGTCAGTACGTGGCCAGGAACTGAAGCTGTCAAGGAAGTGAGGCAGGTCAGCCACCTTGGTCTGGCCACTTTAGGACTCCCTGTTGACAGATCTGGTTGTGTTCTATCATCTGACCAGAGGAAAAGAAGAAAGTGTTGCCCTAGTTCTTGAGGACATAGCTGAAGTTTAATATCGTACTCAACATTACAGACCTGGCAGCATCTACGGAACTCAAGTAAAATCACCGAGGATTTTGCTCGCAGATGGTGCCTTGTAACGAGGCTTAAACCTGATTGCTCCTGGTCATCAATAAATCTGTGATCATTTTGCCTTTGTTTTGTTTGTTTGTTTGTTTTGTTTAATTCAGTGCATAACAAGGTAATAAAAATGTTCTCATTCTCAGGCTATACTTTCAATACTGGACGAAGGCTGTCAGGTCCAGAAAAGACAGAAAGCAAAATGAGAGTTGTAAATTATTCATTTGTGTAACGTATCTAGTTGAAGGCTGAGTGACAAACCCACAGCCTCTGAAATGTAAGGTCACAAATAGATGAAAAGGAACAGGAAAACCCTGAAATGAAAAAAGGTTCTGAGGGAAGAAAAGAGGGTGACGGGATACTGCCGGGGAGCGAGTGATAGGGTCAGCTGGCCTCTGGCCGACAGGCTTTCATACTTGCCTGAGGGAAAGGATCCGCTGATGCTAGCAACACGTTCTCTGGTTTGAGGTCACAATGAACAATATTTTTAAAATGAAGATGTCGCAAAGCCACAAGTATCTACAAAGGAGGAAATGACCAAAACATTTTCATTTCATTCTTTTAATTTTAAGATGTTTTCTATCAGGGCATATGTTTTGTATCACTACATTCCTAAATCTGTATATATGAAATACATGAAACTTGTATAACCTAAATAAAATAAATAAAAGCCAAGAGACAACCTAAAACAAGTAGACAAGCCGACTGATGTTTGAAGCAGTGTACTGAGTTAGATAAACATTTAAGGTTTCTAAGGAAACTTCAGCAGTAAAAGTAGTACATTATGGTGTTCAAACAATGGCCAAGACAGGTATAAATCAATGGATTCAACAACTAATAAGGATATCAGTTTTTAATTATTTTCAAAGAATCAGGTCAAGCCAATATACATTTTAATATTCATCAACAATATTAACACATGGGCCTTTGCACAAGTAATTAATTCATTCTACTGGACTTTGAGTAACATAAATATTAATCAGATGACACAATGCACCATTGCAGCATTTTCTAGTGCCATGTAGACTAGAAACAAGGACTGAACAACAAGGCCAGAAAGCTGGAGTTAAACAGGGATCACATTTGATATTAAATGTTATCTTTTTTTCTGTCTCTAATTGATTTCTTACCTGAGTAATTAAAAACTTCGTTATGTGCTCTGGCAACCTGCCCTTTTCACTTGACAAGATCATCTCCAGCATGTCTCCATGGAGTTTTTCCATCACAACAAACACTCTTTCAGGCGTCTCAAACATACACTCCAGATTTACAACACCAGGGTGATGAAGGTTCTATTAAAGATAAATAAAACACTTGAAGAAAATGAGTTTTTTGATACTGTTTGGCAAGCTCACTGATTATACAAAACTGTTCCAGCTTAAAGCTATGGAGAAACCCACACTGAAGATTTTTTAACACCTCTAAATTCCACATGTGCTGCCTTATATTTTTGAAATTCTAATGTCTCCAAAAAATATATCTTTACTTTCTGTGCATAGTGAAATTTTGTCTATGCTAAAAATCCAAGTTCCAGCACAGTGAATTGCTAATTAGGTTTTAATTAGAATACCATATTGAGAAATGTGCAATTTCTTAGGATCATTTCCAGTATTAAGAATACTATCCTAAATATGCACACAAGGCCATCACTATACAATTGGTAGAAATTCAAGGCAGAAAAAATGAAATTTCTACATGCAATACATTTGACTACACTGATGAAGGACCTTAGTCAAAACCTTTTGAAACGTCTCTGCTGGAGGAGGAGCAGTAGTTTGTTATAGAAGCTTTGCTGCTGAGTGGAAATCACTGTGAAAACAGCCAGAGTAGTGTGCGCATCCTTCACCAATACGCCATGCTACCTGGTAGTCTTACATGGATTTCAAGCACTTACTAAATATTTCCACAATAAATAATGGCCAGTAATGGTAGAGAGAATTTTGCTTGAAATGTTCACTATCTCTTATGTTAGGTAAAATTACTCTAGGTTTTTGATGGTCCCTTCTAACGATGCTTAAATCTGAATGTATTTCTGGTATTCAACAAACGCTTTTCTTGATTCGATCTGTATCTTTTTCTGGGCACAACAACAACAACAACAAATCTGAACATTCTAAAAACAACTGCATATTGTACTTCTATTCTAATGAGAAATGGGGAAAAAGCCAATCATGAACAAAAATTACCTAAGCAAAAAACAGAAAAAAAGGAAAACAGGAATGATCTTAAATGTGCTAACAGCTGAACAGGGGAAAAAAAGTAAAGGCTTTTTTTGTTTGTTTTAGAAAAAAATTTTCAGTGAGGAATAAAATTGTATGCAAAATGAAATCTTTACAAACAACTGTGGACCTGAAATGGCTCACGATTCAGAAACATCACAGATGGATGTTGATGCTGATAGTGAGTAGCAGAAGGGGTTGTGGGTAAATCTACACTACTACAGTCGTCCTTGGTGTTACCCACTTGCAGGGAAAGCCTGGCATCCACTGAATACAGAGCCACCACGTGTGTACACATGGTAACAACCTTAGTACATGGCCTTAGTACATATGATAATAGCCTGTCCCTCTGGATGCACCATTATCTCTTTGGCCATTTGGCGATCCCCCTCAAACATCTGATGAGTCTTTTTTATTCTGATGTCTGGGGCCTGATCATGCTACATAATGTGGTCTTGCAAGTTTATAAATGTGGTCTGAGCACGTTTATGGGGTTACTCAACAGCCCTACTGCCTGTAGAGGGCTAGGGTCATTGTCTTTGAAATTCTCTTACTGTTAACTGCTCAAATTTGCCTACTTCACACAGACTAGGCAACTAGAGTTGTTCTTTCCTGGTCAGAGCTGAACACATGGAGAAAAGATACCTTGCACTATCCTTACTGTTTGTCCAAAGGACATACAAATAAGAACAGATAGCTATTTGGCTTTGAGTAATACAAGAGTGCCAGGTCCTCAGGCTAATTAGTGACTACATATATGAGAGTATTTCAGAAAGTTTATGAAAATATAGAATTGAAATATAAATTAAATTTGGTGCAAAATATTTTGAAATCCAGGCCATTTTTTCATAATATTCATTTCCATGAACTTTTTTTGAGGACCTTTCTTGTGTGTGTGTTTAAGTGATATGTACTATGGAATATATGTGATAGCACTGTTTAATCTCTGAATCTGCACCCTACACTTACATCCCCCTTCCCAACAGAGGAATCTTGTTGACTGAAAAGTCAGTGGCCTGCAGATGTCCAAAGATCTTAGTTGTCCTCTTTGAAACCAGTGATCATAGAAGAAGCTTTTAAGATTAAATGAGAGAGCCCTGCTACAATTCTGGTCTCCTGGGACAACTTTGCTCTGAGATGTGCTTGGTGAACTTTCCTCTGGGAATCTTTTTTAATTGATTATTTTTTTCTATGTAATCTAACGTTAAAACCATAAGCAGTGTTCAGGAGGAGTTTGTCTTCAAATGACCAAGTCCTTGCTTTCTGGAAGAAAAGCAGGAAAAACAAACAAGAAACAAGTATATCAGTATAGATAGCAAGGCAGGAGTGGAGGGTCTTTCTGTAGGCAGATTGGCATGAAAAAGGGAATAAAAGTAAAGAGAAAATAGAGTAAGGAGGAGGGAACTGGAGTAGATCCTAAGCTGCCTAGCCAGTTACTTCTGCTTACCTCATCATAGGCTCTTCTGAAGGCTGGGAGAGAGGAGACTCAACAGCTGATGAGGAAACTTTCCTATCCAAATTCACTGAACATCTACACAGTGCCTATTCTCATGTACTCCTACCTGCATTCCTCTAAGCACATGAGTTCTTGAAGGTAAAAAAGATTTTTATTCATGATGTTCATTTTTCCCTTCCCCAAGAAGGGAAGTCTACAACATGACTCATACAACCACTATACAGAGGGTAGGGCCTCCACATTTGTTATCTAATTGGTGTATGTCCTAGGTGAAAAGAATGTTCTAGGTGAAAAGCATGGTACAGAGGAATGATTATGATTACTGTCAACTATTTTGTGCTATATTCACTGTAAGCTCTCAAGGACTGTACAAATATGTCCTCTCTTAGCATCTTTATGAAAAGGATAAGGAAAAATTTTGATATTTTCCAATAAAGGATTTGAGAACGATTAGGTAAGCAGATTAAAAATAAAAATGCAATGAAAGCATCAGACTAAAGATCAGGTATACGCTACTGGTAGCAAAAATGTTTTAGAAAAGTTTAAACTAATATGTTCACTGAACTTGACCTTTGCTCTTTTATGAAAAGCTTTATGCTTTATAGGTTTCCTAAAGAATACACTTAGTGACAGCTGAAAAAATATTTCCAAAAGCAACATGATATTAATTTTTCTGAATAACTGATATTTAATAAACTAATTTTTCTGAAGTTTATTATATATGGTTGACACAAGGCCATCACAGAAACTTACTCTTGAATTATGTTTTTTTGGATTGAACCAAATGACCACATATCCAGTATCTGATAAAAAACTTAAGGAAGAATATAAGGAATCATACCCTATTTATCCAAACTCCCAGTAGTATACAATGAGAAGTATTTCTTTAGCTTAAAGAATATAATATTTGAATATGGGAAGCTGGAAAAGCCTAAGCTATTATTTTTTTACTTTCATGTATTATGAGTTTTAATATCTTAAAAAAACTTTCATATAACCTTTAATCAAACTGGCTCACGGGAGTTGATGACAGTTTTAATTTTTCATCTAAAACATGCAATAACCTCTGAACTTTTTTTGTCCTAATGTCTAATATTGCTGAATTTGAAAATGACATGAAAATGGCAACATCAATTATGGCATCATAGTGTGCAAAAGAAATGAATTTCTGCTAACTTCTCTGGCTTACATCAGGAATTCAGATAATAAATTTCATGGCAGAGCAAGCTTCTACAGGACTCTCTGGCCATCTGTTTGCTGCATTTAAGTAATTTAATTTTCAGGAAATGAAACATTTGGTCAAGTACAGGAAAGAATAGTGTGCATTCACACATAGCAGATTGATGACATATCCATGGGGTGAATGTAAGTTGTTTCAAAGTCTGGAAGGAAATATTATTTGGAGAGCAAGAAAAAAATTTTTCTGACCTAAGCTGCCTAAAAATTCTTATGTAATCAGTGGAAGCTAGTCATAAAACCAGAGATACTTTAGAGGTGCCACTCTGCCCACTACATCACATATAGAAAGCCTCCATCACTTGGCTTGACTACCACATTCCTTGATTGCAGAGAGCAAAGATGCAGAAGATGTTCCACATGTTATATATTATCAAGGCAATACAGATTAAAACAATGAGATGACACTGCAAACTATTACAATCACCACAATCTGGACTACTAACGATAACAAATACTGGCACGTGTGTGGAGCAAGAGGAAGTGTCATTCATTGATGTGAGAATACAAAAATGGTACAACTACTTTGGAAGACAATTAAGTGCTTTCTCCTAAACCAAACATACACTTCACATAAAATCTAGCACTCATTCTTCTTGGTATTTACCTAAAAGAAACAAAAAATTATGTCCAAGGAAAACATGAGTGGTTAGAGCAGCTTAATCATAACTGTCCAAAATTGGAAGCAACCAAGGTGTTCATTATTAGGTGAATGGACACACTGTAATGCATCCAGACAAGGAAATATTATTGAGTGATAAATAGAAATAAACCATTAAGCCACAAAACAGTATGGGAAAAACTTAAATATGTATTAGTAAGAAAGAAGCCTGAAAAGACTACATACTGGGTGACTCCAATTACATGATGTTCTGGAAAAGATAAAACTATGGGGACAGTAAAAGTTCAGTGATTGCCAAGGTTAAATACATGCAACACAAAGCATTTTTAGGGCAGTGAAAATATTCTATATGATACTATAATTAAGGATACATGTAATCATATATTCATCCAAACTCATAGACTATTTAACACCAAGAGTAAATAAACCCTAATGGACTTTGAGTGATATGATCAGTTAAAGGAGGTTAATCAATTGGAGAAAATACACCACTCTGTGGTAGATGTTGATAAGTGTGGAAACTATGTAATTGTGTGGGAAGGGAGTATATGAGAAATTTCTATACTTTCCTCTTAATTTTGCTGTGAACCTAAAATTGCTCCAAAGAGAACTCTACAAAGTCTTTAAAAAGCAACTCAAAATACCTAAAGAATTCAGACACTCTAAGCCCATCATCTGTGTTCATAAATTGGAGATTTCTAAAAAATGTATTTGAAAGCAGAGTTACGGGGGCGGGAGAGGGAAGAGAAAGAGAGAGCGAGAGAGCAAGAGAGCGAGAGCGAGCGAGAGAGAGAAATCTTCCAATTGCTGGTTCACTCCCCAGATGCTTGCAATGACAAAGGGTGGACGAGGCTGAAGCCAAGAGCCAGGAACTCCACCTAGGTCTTTCGAGTGGGTGGCAGGAAGCCAAGCTTTTGGGATATCTTTCACTGCTTTCCCAGATGCATTAGCAGAGAGCTGGATCAGAAGCAAAGATGCCAGGACTCTTCATGGTGTCATATGGGATGCTGGTGATGTCATAAGCGGTGGCTTAACCTACTGCACCACAATGCAAGCCCCGTAGACTGGTGTTGCTGGCATTAACATCTAAATTATGGCTGAATCTGGCACTGTGACTTCTGAGGATAATGATTTCTATCACAAGACTTTTAGAAAGATCCTCACACAGCAAGGATCTTATGTGCATCTCAGTGTCTACCTCTTAAAACTCTCAACCACGGCCAGAATTTCAAGTTAAATTTAAATAGATGTACTACTTAAGAAAAAAAGCAACAAAGTCTACAATGATAGAAAACTAATGATTATCCAACATCTTTAAAAAAAATCAGTGTTAGGAAACATTCCAGCCATCAAATATGACCCCTGCCTCTTCCTGCCGCTAGTGGGATTGTGTTTAGTGGAAAGACCAGAATTAAAGTATGCCTGTTATTAAAAAAGAAATTAGAGTTCAACCAATAGTATTAAGTAGAACAAAAAAAAAATACTAAAAGGGATAAAGTATTAAGTTGTACATCAACAGTCAGGACAAGGGCTGATCAAGTCATTGTTTCTCATAGTATCCATTTCAATTCAACATCAACTTAATACTAATGGTTGAACTCTATAATTAACACACAATTATTCTTAGGTGTTTAAATTTAACTGAAAAGTGATCTCTGTTAAACATAAGAGTGGGAATAAGAGAGGGAGAAGATGTATAAATTAGGACAAGCTCAAGCTGACTTGCTCAAATGGTATAGTTAGAAACGTGCCAGGGGATTCCAATACAATCCCATCAAGGTGGCATGTACCAATGCCATCTCACTAGTCCAAGTGATCAATTTCAGTTCACAATTCATCATAATGATAGGTCTAAGAGTCAAAGGGATCACATAAACAAGACTAGTGTCTGCTAATACTAACTGATAGAATTAAAAAGGGAGAGAACGATCCAACATGGGAAGCGGGATACACAACAGACTCATAGAATGGCAGATGTGCTAAACAGCACTTTGGCCTCAGAATCAGCCTTTAAGACATCTGGATCTGGCTGAAGAGCCCATGAGAGTATTTTAGGCATGGACAGCCAAGATACTCTGGCAAAAAAAACAAAAACAAAAACAAACCTAAATGAAAGATCTCTGCGAGTGAGATCCCAGTGGAAAGAATGGGCCATCAAAGAAGGAGGTACCTTTCTCTGAAGGGAGGAGAGAACTTCCACTTTGACTATGACCTTGTCTAAATAAGATCGGAGTTGGTGAACTCAAAGGCTTCCATAGCCTTGGCAACTCATGACAAGAGCCTAGGGAGATTACTGACACCATAAACAAGAGTGTCAATTTGTTAAGTCAACAACAGGAGTCACTGTGCACTTACTCTTCATGTAGCATCTCTGTCCTTAATGTGTTGTTCAATGTGAATTAATGCTATACCTAGTACTCAAACAGTATTTTACACTTTATGTTTCTGTGTGGATGCAAATTGTTGAAATCTTTACTTAATATATACTAAATTGATCTTCTGTATATAATATAAAGAGAATCGAAAATGAATCTTGATGTGAATGGAATGGGAGATGGGAGGGTTGCGGGTGGGAGAGAAGTTACAGGGGTAAGAAGTCATTGTAATCCATAAGCTATACTTTGGAAATTTATATTTATTAAATAAAAATGAAAAATAAAAAAGAAATTAGAAATTGTATATCAAGCTATTTTATTTTATATAAAAGTTGAAAAACAACAGTGCATGTATAGTCTTGTGGTTAACATGCCTGCACAGCATATATGACCGCTTGGGTTGATACGAGGGTCCATTTCCTGACTCAGTTTCCTACTAATGCAGAACCTGGAAGACAGCAGGGAGAGTTCAAGTAATTGGGTTCCTGGCACCCATGCTGGAAACCTGGATTGTGTTGTGGATTCCCAGACTTGGCTCCAGACCAGGAGTCAATTGTTTCCCTATCTAGGGAATTCACCATGAAGCTACCTGTCTCTTTCAGTGTCTGTCTCTCGAATAAACAATTACATTAAAAATTTTAAATTTGAAACATAGATCAAATACCTAATTTTTTACTATGTGGTATGAACTCATAGAGATGGAAACATATCTGGAATTCTTTTAAAATTTCCTGTTAATATATCTGATGAGAAACATGAATACAAGAATCTAATCTAGTATTGCATTAGATTATCTTTAGTAAGTGAAAGGCTGTGGGGCTGGTGCCGTGGCACAGTAGGTTATTCCCCCACCTGCGGCACCAGCATCCCATATGGGCACCGGTTCTAGTCCTGCCTGCTCCTCTTCCAATCCAGCTCTCTGCTGTGGCCTGGGAGGGCAGGAGAAGATGGCCCAAGCCCATGAGCCCCTGCATCCACATGGGAGACCGGGAAAAAACACCTGGCTCCTGGCTTCGGATCAGTGCAGCGCCAGCTGTTGTGGCCATTTGGGGAGTGAAGCAAAGGATGGAAGACCTCTCTCTCTGTCTCTCCCTCTCACTGTCTGTAACTCTACCTCTCAAATAAATAAATAAAATCTTTTGAAAAATGAGTGAAAGGCTATAATCACTCCTGAGATGTGGATGATCTGTATATGGTACACATTATTTTTCAAAATGTTTTTAATGAAGGAACATTCTTCCCTCCTCCTTTCATGAAGCAACCCTCAAGACTAATACTCTTTCAAAAAATGTTAGGATACACTGATTTAAAAATCACATTACATAACACTGAATTTATTCCTCCAAATATTCATGTGAATCAAATCCAATAAGTTAGCATGATTTACAATCTGCAGTTAAGGAAGCCAAGTTTCAGAGAGATTTACTGAAAAGTAGAAAAGTTTCCACTTGGAATTTGGCCTTTGGACACTATGTTTTCCCTATGAATAACTTCTGACCTATGCAATATCTATTTGGATATTCTTCTAAACTTACTTTCTTCTCCTTATAATAGAGACTTATTTTTTTCTATATGAGTATATACACAATCTGTGGGCTTTATCTTTTCAAATATGCACAAGGCAAGAAGATTTCCTAAGAGCTGAAAAACTTTGCTGTCTAAGAAGTAATATCATGAAAATTTTTCATTCAAAACACAAAAAAATATTTGGTGAAACAGGAGTATAGTAAACATATTAGATGAAACAAAAGAAGCATAAACCAACCTCTCAATACACAACAAAACAGAAAGCACCTACATTTTATGTATTTTTCTCTAAGGAAAGAACTGATTTCTTCAAAACTTAAAAAATGTCACCAGTTTGTGAAATTTTCCCAACCACACCCAGCAATATTATTCTCTAGTTTCTCCTCACCATCTTCTCTTGATCATCTGTAAGATACACACACACACACACACACACACACACACACACACACACACACTCATGGGCACACACATACACTCACGGGGAAGAGGGGAGGGAATCATGCTCCAGGAGGACAGATTACCACATTTTTAGACAGAAAGGAATGGAAGTAAGGAATCATTTATTCTATTATTGGCAATTCCTTACCCCTCTAGTTCCTTGAGTCCTGGCTATATAATTGAATCAATAAATATTTACTGAGTATCCACCAGAGGCCAGGCATTATGTGCAGGACATGTTCAGCTCCACCACAAGCAAATCACCAACCTTGCAATGATGAAATTGTTTCTCATTCTGGTGTTCTGAACTGGTTCTGAGGAGTCGGACTTACAACTCTGTGGCAGTAGTAATGACACCTAGTACGTTTGGCAGCTTTACTATATACCAAGCCTTGCTAAGAGGAACACAAAGTGATCACATTTGGTTCTTACAACATCTCCATGGGGTTTCCTAAATAAGGAGACTGAAGCTCAGAGAGCTTAAGAAATGTTAAATGGTACCTGTAAGATTTGCATCCAGTCAGCTTAACGCCAGAACCCATGCTCTTTAACCATGTTGTATATTGTTATAATTCTTGTCTTGGATTCATGTCCACTTAGGAGCAGGTTCTGCCTATTATAATTAGTATGTCTCGGGAACACTACTTCAGCCTCACCACTGTGATCTCACAACCTGTTTAGCACATTGTCTGGGTGCCTGACACTGCCAGCTGTCAGTTTTTCACCACAGTGTTCCCTCCTCCTCCAGGATCTCCACCTTGACAAGCTGCCTTGACAATTTGGGTTCCACATATTTCTGCAGGGTGGGAATTCTCCTCAATTCAGCTCTTTCAGTTTCTGAGTTCATGGACAAGCACAGCACCCTGTGTCACCAAATCCTCTCCTAATGTTGAGGCTCCCGGCCTGGGCAGGAAGCTCTCTCACAAGTTCTCTGCTTTCCTCCCAGCTCCAAGTCCAGATATCTTCCCTCAGTTCCATCTTTTGAGCCTGTAGTAAATGACTGGCTATTCCACAAGCTCTTCTTCCTCATCAAATAACAAGACTGTCTTATTAGAAGATAAAATTTAAGAGCTAGAATGTATTCATAAAAAGGTATTATATTCAAAGCCTGAAAAAGAATTTAAGAAAATATAGTATGTCATTTCAGACAATTTTGTCAAATGTTAAGAGTATCTGCAATGTTCTTATTACTCTGCTAGGCATCATGGAAATTGAAAGAAAAATACAACATTAGTGGGGTCTTCAAACTGCAAATGCACTTAACACATAAAAAGTATCCAATAAGTGTTAAAATGATACTGTATACCCAAACTACAAACCATAAATAACAGGAGATGTAGGAAGCAATACAGAGAAGACTGGTGAAAGATGGATAAGCTAAGTAAACCAAAATGGGCACCCAAGCTTGGAATTAAAAAACTGAGCAGTGGGTAGAGGCTAACAGTGTAATGAGGACAGTGACCTGAAGATGATCAGTGTTGGGGAAAAATGACTCAGTTGAATAGGAGACAGAGTCCAGCAAAATCACCTACATTGCTCAAAGCCAGGAAAAACAGAGGTCTGATGAAGACGATGAAACAACTGAGTCAGCATGCTAAAATGCAAGCTCACTGTGGACTCTTCTGGTCTCATTTCTTAGGATGAACCATGGAAAAGGGAGAGTCAGGGGGTGGCACTGGGATGGGGGAGGGGAGTGCACACAACTGACAGGATTATCATCTGTTGCAGCAATCAATTCATGCATTTCAAAGCCTGCTCTAGACTAGTGGAGATGAAAATGTTAAGGCTAAAGCCCACATGGGTTTGTAGTAAGAAAGAATAGAAACGGGACATTTTGACTGTCATTTGCTGAAAATAGCCTTGTAAAAAGTTTCTTACTTTTGAACTTCCTTCTCTATACTACGTAATTCCCAAACACTTATCTGATCATAAGATTTTGATCAAAGTGTTTCAATAATTTACAATTTCCCAGGCTTGATACATTCGAACTGAGTTGGCACAACATCTAAGGTTCTCCATGGACTCACGATAAATCCATTTCTTGGTCTATCCCATCACAGCAGACTCCTACTAAGGTAGGCACACTCTTGGAGAGCAGAGTTTTAAAAGATATGTGAAAATATAATTTTTAAAACTAAAATCTATTTTGTTTATCTATAACTCAACTGCCTAGACCAAGAGGGGCACCCAATAACTGTTCTTTGAATGAAAGAGTGAATCGTAACAGTCCATGGATATTTTTCTACAATAGATCTGTCTGAGAATTTCTCTGTTGTCCAGAAATTCTCCATCCCTAAGTTTCCTTTCAAAATCATTTTTTTTACCTCCAAAAGGAAGGCATACACCCTTTTCAAAAGAAAACTTTTGATACAGGGGAAGAAAATATTTTTGGACAAAAAATAATAGGAAAATTTGAAACACTGTGTTGGTATGAAATGAATTATCCAAATGACTTGTGAATCAATCCTTTTGTAACTTAGTTCTTTTTTTGAAGATTTATTTACTTTATTCAAAAGGGAGAGTTACAGACAGAGGGTGAGACAGAGATATCTTCTGTCTGGTAGTTCTCTCCCTAAATGACCATAACAGCGAGGGGACAAGGGCTGGGCAAGACAGAAGCCAGGAACTAGGAACTTCTTCTGGGTCTCCCATGTGGATGAAGGGGCTCAAGAACTTGGAACATCCTTTGTTGCTTTCACAGGCCATTAGCAGGGAGCTGAATTAGATATGGGATAGCCAGGACTCAAACTGGTGTCTATATGGGATGCCGGCCTTGGAGGCGAAGGCTTAACCCCCTATGCCACAGCACGGTCCTTTTGTCTTTAACAAAAATATTTGAAAGGCACATACACACTAACATGCACACATACAGAGGCAGAGAGAGAGAGAGATATCCCCCATCCCAAATGTCTGTAACAGCTAGGGCTGTGCCAAGCTGAAACCAGGAAATGAGATCTCAATCCAGGTCTCTCATGTGGATGTCATCACCTGCTGCCTCCCAGGGTGTGCATAAGCAGGAAGCTGGAATTGGGAACAGAGCTGAGACTCAAACTTAGACACTCTGACATGGGGTGCAGGCATCCAAAGCAGCATCTTAATTGCTATACCAAATGTACACTCCTGAAATTAATTTTATTAAATGCATGAATTAATAAAAGAATAATTTATAAGCAGAGAATTAAAATAACTTTCTGAAGTAAAATCACGAAGGTTTTTCTTTTGCTTACAACTCAGCTCCTACATATACAAAAAAGGAATAAATTATTGCTGAATCTGTCTCATGAGCGGTAATAATAGTCAACCACAAAGTTATGAATTAAATAAAAAACCAACCTGATTATATAAAAGTGTTTCAGTAACATCGTATTTTTATGTCACATAAACATAGACTAACATTTATAGAATATCTTTCTAGAGAAATATTTTACTAACAATAATTATGATAAATTAACCCTGGAGAATGAATTATTTTAACACTAAAAATGTAGCCAAGTAACTGTAAAAGTAGGAGCTGGTTAGAGTCTTAGCTGCTCCACTTCTTATCCAGCTCCCTGCTAAAGCTCCTAGAAAAGCAGCAGAAGATGGCCCAACCCTCGGGACCCTGCACCTACGTGGGAGAGCCGGAAGAAACTCCTGGCTCCTGGCTTCAGACCAGCCCAGCTCTAGCCACTGAAGCCCTTTGCAGAGAGAACCAGAGAATGGAAGATCAATCTCTCTCTCTCTCCAATGCTGCCTTTCAAATAAATAATTCTTTAATAGAATTATGAACAGGGGACCAAGAAAATGACTTTAAAGTACAGAAACACAGTATATTAGAACATATATCTGTAGAGCAAGTGGAATAGGTTCAAGAAAAAGGAAAGGAAGTTGTAAAATACACTATTATTAAAGAAAAGCCTATTCATTTTATAAAATGGTTGATAAAAACTATTGAATGTCCATCACATTTAAATTCTAATGGATACATTTATAGGAGTATTTATCTTCAAATACAAACACTTTGAACACCCTGAAACTTTAAAATCTTTAAACTCCTCACTAAGTCGTTTGGGATGAGTCTCTGTTGCCATAGTTAAGATGCTGCTTGGGACACTCACAGCCTTACCAGAATGCCTGGGTTTGAGTGCTGGCTTTGCTCCTGACTCCAACTTCTTGCTAATGTCTACCCCTGGAGCCAGCAGATGTTGGCACGAGTGGTTGGGTTCTTGCCATTCATGGGGGAGACCCAGATTGAGTTCTCACTTCCAGTGTTAGCCCAGCCATGGTTGTTAAAGTGAACTAGCAGATTGGAAGATGTCTCTCTCTGTCTGTCTCTCTGCCTCTCACACAAAACTAAAATAAATGATAGAAAAAGTCCTAGCTTTCCACTTGAAAATACACAAGCATGTAGAAAGCTTTTCAGAATTCTTTTTGAGAATACAAGGGGAAAAATATTTAAAGATCTTCTAAAATGATGTAAAATTTTCTAATAATTTTTCAAAGAATATTTATTTTGCTGAGATAGTCTCCTACCTAATGACTCTTTCTGCCATTTCTTTGATGATTAAAATCCTATATGAATCTTTCAAGGTTTCATTGGTACTCTATTTCTTTTTTATTTTTAAGACTTATTTATTTTATTTGAAAGGCAGAGTTAGAGAGAGGCAGAGGCAGAGGCAGAGAAAGAAAGGTCTTCCATCCGCTGGTTCCTCCCCAAATGGACACAATGGCGAGAGTTGTGCCTATCTGAAGCCAGGAAATAGGAGCTTCTTCCCACACGGGTGCAGGGGCCCAAGGACTTGGGCCACCTTCTACTGCTTTCCCAGGCCACAGCAGAGAGCTGGATCAGAAGTGGAGCAGCTGGGACTTGAGCTGGTGCCCATATGGGATTCCAGCACTGCAGGCTTTACCCTCTACACCACAGCGCTGGCTCCACCTTATTTCTTTTTGAAACACTCCCTGATTGCAACATCCAGGCCTTAGCCATAACTCACAATTTCTTTTACTATGGTTCTCAGCTCCTCTGACTTGCAGCTACTTTTATCTAACCGTACAAGTAGATTACGAACATGTTTAAAAGTTTAATTAATTTCCCTATGGTCCAGAGGCCCAGAAAATTGCTTTATATAAAGGAAGGAAATGTTCCACTGGTGGTGCTGGGTGACTCAAAATTTTTATTAATGAAGGAAAGGGATTCTTGCCCCCCAAAACTGGAAGAATAACAACAATTTAGGTGAGTCAAGGTTAGTGAAAAGTTTCTTATGGGGAAGGACATTAGGATGAAATGTTTGGTTTTAGGGCAGGTGCTCTGGGGTATGAGTGGCACAGCAGAGATGTCCTAAGGACAGAACCTGAGACTGAAGTGCCTGTGAAAATCAGATCTCAACAGCTCTATTAAGGAATGGCCTGCGAAAAGAGGACAGCTCACTCTTAGAACGGATGGCTGCACTCCAAGAATGAGCTCTAAATTAGTCTAAATCATTTAGGTGGATGGAGGGAAAAGCTCAGGAAGACAGTAGGAAGAGCTAGCAGGGAAGGAGAAATAGGAAGTAGGTGAAGCAAGGAGAGAGATTTAAAAGGAACAAAGAGTTGACACTGTTGAATGATAGTTTAGTGGAAGTAAAAACCAAGGAATGTCACAGAGTCAGGTATTTTCTTTAAGAATGGTGTGTAT
The DNA here is from genome assembly GCF_964237555.1 of Oryctolagus cuniculus. Classification (NCBI taxonomy): domain Eukaryota; kingdom Metazoa; phylum Chordata; class Mammalia; order Lagomorpha; family Leporidae; genus Oryctolagus; species Oryctolagus cuniculus. The sequence goes on along the minus strand of NC_091443.1, from coordinate 45,725,158 downwards.
TTTTGATTTCTCACTCATGAAATTCATGTATTCCCCCCATATTTTGTGGTCTATAGTCAATCTTTCTATGATTTCAAAATGCTTCCCACACATGGTACAATATACATGAGACCTAGTAGTATTCCTTATATAGAGAAATAAAATTTCATGTCAAGACAAGGAGAGACACTAATAGCATATCAGTAGAATTAATTTATATGACCTATTTTAAAGTTTTTAGTGCACTCTGAAAATCGAAACTACAAATTCACTTTTACAAAACAAGCAGTGGTTGATGAATAATACTAATAAATTTATTATACCAATATTATTTATGTATGGTTTACACTTTGAGGCGTTCCCAAGATACAATTATATATCCTTATGAAGATCCTTCTTCTGTAATGTTCCTACCAATAAAATAACTATATCTTAATTTTTAATTTATTGACATGAAAAAATTCAAATAACCTTATAAATAGAATCTCTTGAGAATTTTATGAGCAAGTTTAACATATATATTACTTAATATCCCTCTGGAATATAAATAATAGTTATTTACAGATAAAGAAAACAGAGGATACCACATATTTCTGGGTGTCACTTTTATATCCAGAGTCACAGATTTTTGTTCTTCAATAAAAGAAAATCTTCCTCCCACTCAACTGAGTTCAATCATGACTTTTCCTGAATATATTAGTTGCCAGGAAAGAATTCCAAATCCCAGTCTTATCCTCAATAACACTTTGTCTTTTCAGGTCCATAAAGGTGAGTTCCTCTTTGAATAAAAAAAAAAAAAAAAAAAAAAAAAACGAGGACTTTTGCAAAGCAAGCTATATATAATCCTTCTCAACTAACCAGCCAAATGACATGAGTAGCAAATGAAGTCTAGCCTATTTGTTACATGCTTGGACACTATGTATGAAATCTTATGTTATAAGATGGGGTTTATGTATAATTTTAATTACTCAACAAGTATTTATTAGACAATATATAAAAACAATAATTTCTGGGTTTTGAGGATATAACAGTGAAAAGAAGAAAGATATCTACCCTCTTGAAATGTATATTCCAGTCAGCGTTGGAAGTGGGGAGAAGAACCACAACAGATATAATAGATACAGTTTTTTCATCAGAAAGTGCTAAATCTTCCACAAAAAGAAAACAGGCTTGGGTAAGAATGGAACAGAGGTAGCAGGGGCAGGAGGGTCTGAGTGGACTGCAGTTGTAGATAGGGGTTGGAACAGTGCTCATACTGCTGAACTTCACTGTCTCTGTATACTAAATCACAGTATTTCCCAAGAAGCTGATATATCTGACAATGGTGAAAAGGGTATAAATGAGTTTTTCTTATATCTTTGTTTTCAGATGGAGGACATGATGAGTTTTCCATTTCTGATTAACATATTTTAAAATAATTAGCAATTTTATAAATTATGAACTATTGAACCCAGAACCTATATAATTAAAATAAGCCTAAAAAGACTCCTTGAACAAGTTACGTGATAGAAAATTTGATATGTAAATACATTGAAAATAAAAACTAAAGGTGATACAACTTAAAGACTCATGATAGCAAGGATGTGTTTTTCTTTGTTCGTACTGTTATCTACTGGACACAAAGCAATGCTTAGCTCATGACAGAGACTTGTATTTAATATATACTAGTTTGGGGGCCAGCGCCATCTCTCACTTGGTTAATCCTCCGCCTGGGGTGTCAGCATTCCATATGGGCACCGGGTTCTAGTCCCGGTTGCTGCTCTTCCAGTCCAGTTCTCTGCTGTGGCCCGGGAGGGCAGTGGAGGATGGCCCAAGTGCTTAGGCTCCTGCACCCACATGGGATTCCAGGAGGAAGCACCTGGCTCCTGGCTTCAGATCGGCACAGATCCAGCCATAGTGGCCATTTGGGGGTGAACCAACGGAAGGAAGACCTTTCTGTCTCTCTCTCTCTAACTGTCTAGCTCTATCTGTCAAATAAATAAATAATATAATATAAGATAAGATAATATAATATATACTAGTTGATGAATGAAACAAAGAATGATTGGGGGAAGGGGGACATGACATGTGATGAGGATTTTTTTAGATTTCAGCTATCATATCAAAGATGTTTAATCTCTTGATATGCTTGAGGCATAGAATTTGGCTTTTGGCCTAACCAAATTCTTTTTATAAAAATCATACCATATGGAAAATGTTTCCACCAGTATACGTATTATATCTGAGTTGTTGTTTGAGTCTAATATTTTAGAAGAGGAGATAGGAAACATTTTATGCTTAGGTGTATTTTATTTTTCTATCTCTCTGTAAAGTCAGCAGCTGATAACTGTGTTGATAGACATTGGAGGACCAATTAAAGGGCCAGGCACCAGAAAATGAGACCCTTAACAGTCTCCTACAATTGCAGCAAAATGCGGAAAGATGTAAGCAAGTTAAGCAAGAAAGCCTCTCGTCTTGTGTCCTGTCTCTGGCACCCAGGCTAACTCTGTAGGCTTTCTCTCCGCAAAGGAACTTGCCTTCAGGAGTCTACCTGGTAGAGCAGCCTGGAGGGGCAGGAGCCAAATTTGGAAATCGTCATTTACTAGATTTGCAGGTGTTAGTTGCAATTCAGTGTATACAAGTTAAGAATAATCTTTAAAAGAAAAGCTTTTTGGTAACTGATTAGCACGTGCTAGCTAAGCCACGAATACATCCAGAGATCCATGGTTAACTTCTTCCCCATGAAAGCAGAGATCATTGATAATTCTTGTGCTGCACTGGTTGTTCAAGCACACAAAACACCATCTTTAGAAATTCTGAGTCCCTGAAAAGTCTTTTTTTTTTTTTTACATGTGTAGAAGGCATTAGTTTTTGGTTGTTTGTAAACATGGGCTCTTTTAGTGTAGAAATCTTATCTTTTTAAACTTACCATATGAAATGCATTAAATGACACTTAAAGGGAACAATAAATGAAGACATACAATCTGTTTTCTTTGGCTATCAAGAAGCAAAGGAAAATTCAATGAATTATGAATTAGAAACTATTATCAGCTTTTATCAGTAGAAAACTATGGAAGTCATGTAAAAATTGGCATTTGTCAAAGGTATAAACTCTGTAGACCTGAAAGCTATGCTGATCAATTTTAGCAATTATGATCAATTCAGCAAGCAATTGCTCAATTTCCCTTTAGTTCACACACAAAATAATTTGTAATGATTACAAAAATCATATATACCACATAATAGCTTTTACTAATTCTGATTTTAAAAAGGTATGATTACAAGGAAACTTCAAAAAATTTGTAGAGAATGGAATTCAAAGGTAAGTTTATTTTGGGACAAAAAAATTTTTTGACACTCATGCACATGGACTTTTGGATATCCTCCCACATTAATGAGAGGAATTAGGTGATGTGCTCAATATTAAATGGAAGGCTTACAAGGATAGGCAAAGAGATTAATAAACTCATGATGATCTGATTACAGACATCTTACTCATATACCTGATATAATGACAGTGACATCCCCAATTCATATAATTATCACAGCATAAAGGAGGAATGTTCAGGTCGTTTGTAATATAAAACAAAATTGTCTCAGTATGTCCACTACGATCAAATGCTGAAACGTTATCCATTTAATGAATATTCATACCTAGAGTTAGATGAAAAACTGTTGCCAGTGCTCAGGAAAGATACTATTCAGATAGTAGTTTCATGCTTGATCTGTCTTTTCAGGTCTTTTTTAGTGTTCCTAAATATCTATGCCATATATGCTTGGATAACAGTTCTTTGCTTTTCAGAAGAAAAGGAGGGGAATTTACAGTCACCAAATGAGAACCAAAGAAATACCTGTAGAATTGCAACTTCATTACGAAGCTGGCTTTCTTGTTTGGTTGGAAATCTTAATTTGTCAATGATTTTAATAGCTACATCTCTTCCTGTTTTACGATGTTTTCCTTTAAAATAAGAATGGGAAACATTAGTATAATGTTATTAAAATCATCTATGTTAAAGAACATCAAAATTTACAAGGACATTTATAGGGAACAATAAAAATGTTTCAATGAATATATTAACATTTATGAAATGTTATGAAAGGCATTGACTTAGATCCATGAAGACTTCATTTTTTAGTTCCAGCATTCTGAATCAAATGTGTGCTTTAACGTTAGCCACGATTTAGAAAACAACAAAACTGGGGCATAAAAAGCCTGATATTTTCTCATAAAAATACATGTTTTGGTGACAGAATATTGAGCTAATTAATATAGAAAGTATTCATCCAACCAACATAAATATTCTCCTCAAAAAAATATAATTTTAAAGTCCTGGGAAACTAATGTTATAAGGGGAGGAATTAAAAATTTGGTTTTGTCAGTTATTAGCTTTGTGATCTTGAGCAAATCACTTAATCGTTCTGAATTTTATTCTTCATTTTCAACAGTGGGCTTGTTGTGAGGATTCGATGAAAGAAGGCATGTAAAGTACACAAGATGCCCAGATAACACTGACATTCAGAAAATATCAGCTGTCATCACTGTCATCCTTATCTTGACATGACAGGCTCTCTACGTAGATCACACTCCATTTAATTGCCAGAGCAAACCCTTAGGAAAGCAATGGGCATCCTCAGGCTCTTAATCTACACTACTTTATTGCAGTGGTGCTGCACAGAATGTTGAGGTATCAGCAAAGATGTAAATTCAAAATGAATCTGCAAATTAAAATGAAAAATGGATCTAACAACTCCAGTTTTGGTCACTTACAAACTCATTTAAAATTCTATCATTTCAACTTCCGTTGTCCATCTAGCAGTGTTCCTTCAACACCCACCCACTCTCAGCATTCCTTCTGACTTTCAGATCCTTCCATTCAATACCACATTACCTTGCCTTTACCTTCTCCACTTTCTTAGCATCACTGCCCTCTCCCCCTCTGCCACTCCTTGACTCACTACAGTTTCGATTCAGCCATTTTACTGCAACTGTTCTCAAGGCCACAGCTACTCTGTCACTGTTGTACCTGAGCTCTCTTCTGAGACTTTGTTCTCATCTGCTTCATCCCATTTGTGTTTAGTCTTAATGTTTCTGTCTTTGTTGTTGAGTTCTCTTCCTATGCCTGGTCCTTCAAGGTTGGATGTAACAAATTACCAGGCACCTGCTGGTCTCTCTAACTTATCTGACACTGTTGTCTCACCTCCATAGCATGTGCACTTTTGTATATTAATACTACGCTCTAGCTATCATGATATTTTAAATGTGATTATTACTCTGTACAATTATAATCTAATACTTGCACTCCCCTATTGCACTGCTAAGCATTAATTCACAGCTCAAGTGTTGCTGATTCACTGATAGCTTTTTGTTTTTTTGGAAAAAAAAATCATTGAAGCATTTTATAAGAATCAAAATTAATTTGTAAAATCAAGTAGAAGTTACTTAGTTTATAAATAGAAAGATATGCTATCAAACAATGATAAATAAAACTGAGTGGGGCATTATGATGACATCAGAACACTCAGCTTCACAAAAAATGACAATATTTTAACTGATAATATCAAAGAACTTATAATTATGTGTCAGTTTTTTAGGGCAGGTTAAGACATTAATATTAAACATCACTTAAGGCTTAAAAATATGACTGAACTGGCCAGAATCTAAAACAGCAGAAGTTAAATTAATGAATTCACCAAAGGCTTGGCAATAAGAAATAGTGGAAAGCTTATTATTTCACTAAAAAAATTAAAAACTTAATGAGACAAATACATTTTAAAAATATTAGGAAGTTACAGGATACTTTTGCCTGATAAGTGGACTTTAGAGTTCTAAACAAATATGATGAAAGAAAAGAAATTGATTTCTTTGCTTCCTCAATATTTTGTCTAAATAACTGAAATTGCTTCAGTACTATGTATAGAGTATATTTAAGCAAAGGAAGTTTTCTTTGGAGTAGAATTCTTTCTTTTTTAAACAGAAAGACATCAACTATCCAAATAGTGATTATCTCAAAAGAAATTTTTAAAAAGGTGAAACAAAGACTCACACATGCATATATAAATATAGGTCTTAAATCTTTTTATATTTTTCTTGGAAATACCAGTAGTTAGGATATTAAGCTAACAGAATGTTTAATGAATGGACCTACCTCCATAAACAATTCCAAACTGTCCAGAACCCAGTACTTCATCAGGGAAAATCTGATATACTGTGCTGATGTCCTGTTGGTACAAGTCCAAGGAAAAACAAACATGAGGTGGCAAGACAATAATCCTAAGAAATAATATAATTTTATAAAGTATTAAACATTGCAAAAATAATTAAATTATAATTGCTACACGAATCCCATAATAGTCAAAATATATTTTATATTATATAATATTATAATATTTTGCAAACTATTCTGATCTCAAATACCACAGTTTTTCTTTTTTTTTAATTTTCTTTTCTTTTTTTTAACTTTTATTTAATGAATACAAATTTCCAAAGTACAGAATATTGATTACAATGGCTTCCCCCCCATAACATCCCTCCAAACAACCCTCCCCTTATCCACTCCCTCTCCCCTTCCATTCATATCAAGATTCATTTTCGATTCTCTTTATATACAGAAGATCAGTTTAGCATACATTAAGTAAAGATTTCAACAGTTTGCTCCCACACAGAAACATAAAGTGAAAAATACTGTTTGAGTACTAGTTATAGCATTAGATCTCAATGTACAGCACACTAAGGACAAAGATCCTACATGAGGAGTAAGTGCACAGTGACTCCTGTTGTTGACTTAACAAATTGACACTCTTGTTTATGGCATCAGTAATCACCCTAGGCTCTTGTCATGAGTTGCCAAGGCTATGGAAGCCCCCTGAGTTCACTGACTCTGATCTGAATACTGTAATCAATACACAATTCTTCTTAAGTGCTGAAACTTAACTGAAAAGTGATTGCTGTTAAATATAAGAGTGGGAATAAGAGAGGGAAGAGATGTGCAATTCGGGACATGCTCAAGCTGACTTACCTCAAACAGTAGAGTTAGAAACATACCAGGGGATTCTAATTCAATCCCATTGAGGTGGCATTTACCAATGCTATCTCACTAGTCCCAGTGATCAATTTCTGTTCACAACTGATCGTAATGATAGGACTAAGAACCAAAGGGATCACATAAACAAGAATAGTGTCTGCAAATACTAGCTGATAGAATCAAAAAGGGAGAGAATGATCCAACATGGGAAGTGAGATACACAGCAGACCCATAGAATGGCAAATGTCCTAACAGCACTCTGGCCTCATAATCAGCCCTTAAGGCATGTGGATCCCGCTGAAATGCCCATGAGAGTATTTCAGGCATGGAAAGCCAAGACACTCTGGGGGAAAAAAAAAAAAAAAAACCTAAATGAAAGATCTCCACGAGTGAGATCCCAGTGGAAAGAATGGGTCATCAAAGAAGGAGGTACCTTTCTCTGAAGGGAGGAGAGAACTTCCACTTTGACCATGGCCTTGTCTAAATACCACAGGTTTTCTAATGAATATCATGTAAGTTTCAATAGGGAAGTAAAACGTAAAATAATACAGTATAATTTATTATAAGTATTCAAGGTGGGATCTGTTTATTGAGATTCTTATTTAGAATATTATTACATAACCATGGATTCTAATTACATGTCAGTGTGAACCCTGATTTCTACCACTTCACCCTTTATCACCTAATCCAGATGAACCTGAACTGAAAAAAGAGAAGACTGGATCACTCTGAGTGACCCAGATACACTACAAAAGAGTGACAACCCATTATAAAACTCTCATCTGCAAAGTGGCTAAACTTTTCCATTTTTATCACTTCTTGGGTAAAAAGGTTCTAAATATACACTCTTGTCTGAAGTAATTGCTGAATAAACTATGGTTTATTAAAAAGATGACTTGACGGTCATCTCATGAAAACCAAGGTAATACTTTTTACTTTATCTATTCCTACCATATCATATTTTCTGCTTATCCTCCACTCGTATACTCTTTGTTATGTCATAACACACACACACATGCATACACACATACACACACAAAGACCTTTAAATCCTATCCTTCTCTGCATCCTATTTCTCTGTCCTTCCATCTAGAAAACAACTACGAGTTATCTCCATCCTGTGATCCTTCAAAGTGTCCAGTGTTGCTTGAAGACAACAGAGCATATTCTTTTCTAGTATTCTGAATCCAAGCTATTCCATTGGGCCACAGAAATTATTCTTTAAGTCTTCTTTGAAATTCAATGGCCAGTGGTCAGTGGTAATTGGACAGGTTAGAAGGACCTCAGAGCTACCTTGAAATTCCTAAGAGGTTTCTCTGGCTCAGAAAAGCAACAGGACCTGTTGATATCTAGACATCTAGACATCTACCTTGTGATTGACAGCACAAAAATCCAGCTCACCCTCAGTATGAAGTTAGTCTAATTCTCTCCAATTTATTTTTGGTCTTTTTGTTTAGTTTTTGCCAATCTAACAAAGACTGTAAAATTTAGTAGTGAAGAATATAGTTTCATGGAGTTTGTTCTTTGAAAATAAAACTCATAGCAGTGTAAGTGAGGCTGTAAAAGGCTTTCTTTTTGTCACAGGGTATAACAAGTGAAATACAATAGAAGGCTTGCGTCCCAAGAATAAGGCAAATAGTTGCCATAGTGAAAATGGGCAACAAATAAAAGCAAACATATGACAGAGCCTAAAATATTTTATAATAATTTTGATTTATCTTTTAAAAAATAGAGTTCAAAGGAAGGAGCTATGTGATCAAAGTGTCTAGGATGCTGAGGTCTTCTTTATGGGCATAAGTGAGAGTAAGAGTAATTGTAATTATTTCTCTTATAGCAGCATTCCTGGGTGGCAACCAAGGAGTGAGAACAATGGCATTATTTAAGCTGATATGTAAATCAAAGAATTTATTTTCTTTTAATTGTGTATTCATTTTACTGTGGAAACATCACCCATTAAAATTCTAGTACCAAAAAAGAAAACATGCAAAAAATCAAGTATTTCATTATAATAGCCTGCCTGAGATGAAAAATAGATTTTAACATTACAGATTAATTAATATAAAAATCACTAAACAAGTCCATATAATGTAATTTTTCTAAAATATTAGGGAAGAAAAATATTCAAATAGATATTGTTTTATTTTTAGAAGTTGCTGCATAATTAAAATATTCTATTTTATGTGCAATAATCATACTATCACATTTTATGTCAGTAGATACATACTCACCACATTTTCTTGAATCTGGCAATTTGATACGGAAATGCTCACAGAAACATCTCCTGGAAATGCATGTTAAAACACACACACACACATACACACAAAGTCAATAAGAGAGGTAATGGCAAAACAAGTACATACATGCTAGCCAATTATGCTACAGGACTAGTTTAAAATAAATCATACCAATTAGATTTTCAGGGGAAATTTCTATTAGACTATTTTTTTCTTTTAAAAATACAAGTTTGCCCTATACTTGGTATTTGAAAAATATTATCTTGTCAGTAAAGAGCTTGGAATCAGAAGAACTAGAATTCAAATAGTAGCTTTGCTACTTTGCAGCTCTGCTGTAAGCCTAGACAACTTAACCTCTCTAGAGACTGATTTACTTATCTGCAAAGAGGCAAATCATTAACATCTACCTGTTGGGGTTATATTAAAATAGAGGTCTCACATAAAGTGCTCAAGACCAAAATAAGTATATGTATTCTATTGATATGTATGTTGATTGTAGAGATAAATAAAAATGTGATAGATCAACATGTAACAGACTATAAGGTCATATTAGATTGATTATAGACTTTGTGAAATTTAGCATCAAATGTTCATACAGATATTCTTCTAAAATTTACTTTTAAAATTCATCCTTAATAACTGAACCTGGTTTTTTGTCAAAATCTATCTCATTTTACTAACGAATAGAGATTTCTTTCTGGGACAAAATTATCAATAGTTACTAAATACCTTCACATCTAGTGTCCTGCACAGAATGCCAACTTGGACAGTTAGGGGGCGATATATTCATTCAGATTTACAAACAGCAAGACTGGCATTGTAGGTCAATTTCTGTTGACCAGATTACCCCATCCACTTACGACATGCAGCTCTAGAGATGTATAATTGCCCTGATATATCCATGGATTATATTCACTTGTTGAAACTTTAATATAAATTATAGACAACAAAATACAATTTAATTATTGTAATATCCTAGCATGAGTAACTTTCACTCAGAGACACTACGTTCACTCACTGTGAGAACTGCTTCCTGAAGCCACAGATGAGCCCTTGGGAATGACAGGCATGAGGGCGTGCTGGATGGCCACCTCCCACATTCTGGCCACGTCTGTGCCAGTGCCACTGGTAAGGACGCTGTTATTTGGTGGTGGGCTGGAAGGATTGACCACATTCTCTCCCACATAATATACTATGTTCGCTGTAGTGATTTCAAAACAATGAGGATTGGCCCCATTAGGTATCAAAGCTGACTCTTTTGCTGGTTCCAGAGATAAAATTTCAGATAAAGGAATTTCCTGTGGAAGAAAGAACATGCTAACTGCAGTTCATCAATTGTGTGTAATCTTACAAATAAAACTGACTACAGGAACATGTGAAAAATGATATTACAAATAGTCATTGTTTATATAAAATAGTCAAAATTCAAAAACACTCTTACTACAGGAAGCTTTATCATCTAATTTTTCTTAAAAAAAGGCTTTTTTTTTTCTTTTCTATGTTCATGTGGCAGGAAAAAAGAATGGTGAACAATAGCAATTTTGAGTCTTCATCAAAATCCAAGACAGCAACTATAAATGATAATTTTTATCTCTGAGATAAAATTACAACACTTTTGAAAGGCATCTGGTTATGCCTGGTTGTTCTTAAATTTCAACTATTCTGTAAGGCACTGAAATGAATCATCTGATTATATTATGTTAATATAAACACATAGCCAAGTGGATGGTCTTAGTGAGGAAAATCACAAAGGTGAGTTTCTAGAGTGGTTTGTTTTAATATTTAAAAAATGAAACTATATCGTTCCCAGGAAGTACTGAATGACTAGGAAAGACCTTGGCAAACAGAAGTTTTAACTCTAAAGATGAGGCTTCCTTTTTCTCGGATGGCTGTATAAAGTGCCACGGACAATCAAATCAACTACGCCCAAGTCACATTCATTCTGAAGGATAAGGTGCCACTGGTTTTACTATAAACTTCTTTTGAAGTTGTTTCACTGGGTGATTTATTATGTCACATCTGTGTTATTTAATGTAGTGGAACAGAAAGACAACTGGTGTCACATATTATCCAAAGGGAAGTGCTTCTTATGAATACTAGCAAGCACAGAGAAATCATATAATGCTTCCTAACCCCCAGAGACTTGCTGGATGTAATGGGTCTCAGGATTTTACTTTTTTGCTAATCTGCTGTGACCATGAATTTCCTCGTTAAATCATACTTCTCTGCTGAAATATTTAACTATGCTACCCCTCCCTTGCCTTCCTCACCATCTCATGAGCCCAGAAACCCTCTCCAGGGAAATGTGAAATTCACTGATGAATCAAGAGGTCACAACCTGATTCACAAGAAATTTGCAAACTACTGAGAGGAAAAAATAATCTCTTGGAAGGAAGCACAAAAAACATCAAGTCTGCTATTTCATATTTCTCATACTCTACATTCCTGTGAGAATACAAGAAAGGACATGAGACTCCAATCAAGACAGAGCCACCCAGGGCTGGTGTTGTGGTGTAGCTGGTAAAGCTGCTGCCTGCAGCAGTGCCTGCATCCCATATGGGCACCCATTTGAGTCCTGGCTGCTTCACTTCCAATACAGCTTCCCGCTAACACACCTGGGAAAGCAGTGGGAGATGGCCCAATTTCTTGGGCCCCGGCACCAGCATTGGAGACCTGGAAGAAGCTCCTGACTCCAGGCTTTGGTCTGGCCTAGCCCTGGCAGTTGCAGCCACTTAGGAGAGTAAACCATTGGATGGAAGATATCTCTCTCTCTTCCTCTTTTGCTCTATTTCTGCATTTAAAATAAACAATATAAATATTAAAAACAAAAGAAAGAGCCACCCATACCTTGTAGTATCTGCTTCCTGTGTCATTTTGGAAAAGAGTAATACATTTGCTGTCCAATCTCCAATAGTGCCGTTTCCGCTGAAACACAAGTTAGATCCAGGATCTTTAAAAATCTTTAAGAAAATATCCAAGATTCATAAAATAGATACAATTTCCCAATTGGCACAATTTCCCAGTTGGCACAAGGGAATTGATAATGGAAAGTATGTGAGTTTTAGATCATGTAGACGCACAACCAGTCTCAACTTCAGAAATTGTCTATTTGGCAAATATGTATCTGAATCATGATATAATAAAGAAGGTAGCATATTAGTGCCAGTAAAGTTATTATAGTAGCTAATAAATACAAATTAACTAACACACTATTTTAAAATTAGCTTCATAATCAGCTAAAGGTGAATTTGTAGTCTGTAATACAACAAATCTTCAAAGGACAGATAATGTTTACACATGATTAAGATTTTAGAATATAACAAATGCCATGAGATTCAGCCAGGTATTCTGATTTGTGTTAAGAGATGGGAGAAACTGGTTATTAAACACAACTAAAGAATATATTGTAGGATGGGAGGGTTGACTCCATGGCATCATTGTAACAAAGTCAAGGGAAAGCATCAAACAACTCTACCTACTCTGAGTTCACAGAGGACATAACTACTATGATTTGCTGACCAGATTCTCATTTACTCCATGTATATCCTTCATGATTTTAGGGGGCATGTGTGTGTATTTTCATCTTTTTAGACCCCAAAGACCTAATATTATTTTTGGTCTCTTCCACCACCAATCTTAGACCAGTTAAATGCATTGAATATACTTTATATATCTTAGATATATTTTTATGATAAATATTGTCATGTCTAAGAAGAAACATTTGATGTTTGACTGAGTCCTACAGTAACTGCGTAAGTATTTCTCTAGCAGAGAAGGATGATGTTATAGATAGATCAGTGAGGTTATAGGTATCTGTTTATCTAAAGAGATGATATGGATTACAGAGATAGGAGGAGATGCAGAAAGCACTACTAGCCAGCAAGAAATCAGCCTATCACCCACTTCCGAGGTTAACTTCGAAATGTAGATTTAGTTTTCTCTCTCTTACACATGTACACAAAACTACTTCATTGATTATTAGGAAAATTTGTAGAAGTAAACAGATCAAAGTATATGATTACTACATTCCTGAATGGGTCAATTTTAAAATGAACACTTAATTTAATAATTTAGGAAGTGTGCAATATTTATTGTTACTCTCCCCCACTAAAATTCAGTGTTTCTTTTAAAATTCTAAGTCTCAGAGGAGTGTTCAGAAAGTGTGTACTGTGGCTTTCGTGACTGCTACAAGACAACAGGCAGGCATTTAAGTTGTTTACAGATCATCTCAAGCAATTGAAGTAAATTATTCTCAACTCCTTCTGACTCCCTGATCCAAAGTCATGGTTGCGCTGTTTCCTCCCAAAACTCAGACATTCCACAGTCCTCACAGGTCTGAGCAACTCTCTCCTTAAAGCTCTCGAGACAAGAGGGAACGGTTTGCTGTGGATCTTACCAGTGTGTCCTTGCTGGTGTAGTGGACCATCCAGCCCTCTTTCATTACTGTGCTGCTTTTCCTCTTCGTGTGCTTCACAGACTGCACAACTCTCATGAGTGGGATATTGTTGCTTGTTGATGGACTTGAAAAGTCAAAATATTTTAGGAGAGAAAGGTTTTCAGATACAGATATTTCTTTCACGCATAAAGCCTTATTTCAGCTAGTCCAAAGTGGAAGTCAAAAAAATTGACAGCTCATTTTCAGTGAAACCCATTGTCAGAGCAACATGGTTTAGAGAACGGGTGACTGAATAGTCACAGGCACTTACCTACCAGTCTGAAAAATCCCCAGATAGGGTAATCAGTACCTTAGTTTCAAGGCTGAACCATATGGTGTTCAGTGTTTAGGAAAACACCAGGTATATTACTGTCTCAGTGTTCCAAGGGCACAGTATACAGACTCATACATGAAAATGTATTTACTTACTTACTACATGTTACAGGCACAGTATCAGTCATTTATAGATGCATTTGTTCATATCAATTTTAGTCTCTCAGCATACTTTTTCAAATAACTAGAATATTCCATTTAAATTATTTTTTATGGGGCTAGTGTTGTGGCATATTGGGTTAACCCAGCACATGTGACTGACTTTCAAATAATTCAATCAATCTTGAAAAAGAAAGGCTGAAAAGCCCATGAGAGTATTTCAGGCACGGAAAGGCAAGACACTCTGGCAAAAAAAAAAAAAAAAAAAAAAAAAAAACCAAACCTAAATGAAAGATCTCCGCGAGTGAGATCCCAGTGGAAAGAACAGGTCATCAGAGAAGGAGGTACCTTTCTCTGAAGGGAGGAGAGAACTTCCACTTTGACTACGACCTTGTCTAAATATGATCAGAGTTGGTGAACTCAAAAAGCTTCCATAGCCTTGGCAACTCATGACAAGAGCCTAGGGTGATTACTGATGCCATAAACAAGAGTGTCAAATTGTTAAGTCAACAACAGGAGTCACTGTGCACTTAAACCTCATGTGGGATCTCTGTTCTTAATGTGCTGTACATTGTGATTTAATGCTATAACTAGTACTCAAACAGTATTTTTCACTTTGTGTTTCTATGTGGGTGCAAACTGTTGAAATCTTTACTTAATATATGCTAAACTGATCTTCTGCATATAAAGAGAATCGAAAATGAATCTTGATGTGAATGGAAGGGGAGAGGGAGTGGGAAAGGGGAGGGTTGTGGGTGGGAGGGAAGTTATGTGGGGGGGAAGCCATTGTAATCCATAAGCTATACTTTGGAAATTTATATTCATTAAATAAAAGTTAAAAGGGGGGAGGGCGACTGCCTATGGCTGCCCACAGTTTGTGAAAATGCCTATTATGAAAAAAGTATGCATGGACTTTTCCCACCAAAATAAACATCTTTTCATTCATTTTCCCATGAAGGAAGGAAGGAAGGAAGGAAGGAAGGAAGGAAGGAAGGAAGGAAGGAAGGAAGGAAGGAAGGAAGAAAGAAGGAAAGAAGGAAAGAAGGAAAGAAGGAAAGAAGGAAAGAAGGAAAGAAGGAAAGAAGGAAAGAAGGAAAGAAGGAAAGAAGGAAAGGGAAGGGAAGGGAAGGGAAGGGAAGGGAAGCCACCAAAAAGCTCTAAAGAGCAAACAGCACTTGGAGTTCTGTTGTTTGTGGCCAGGGATGTTGCTCTCACCTGATGGTTCTGTTGGACTCCTCGTGGTCTGGGTCTGGATCTTGCATTTCCCCACTGTCAGTCTGGCCTTCCACCATGGCCATCTCAGCATCTTGCACCAGTGCCTCTTCCATGTCATCCATGAGCCCACTGTTCCTTTCACTGTCATTGTCATCACTCCCTTCTTCCATGACCACATCAGACTCTGCCCCAGGGCTAAGCAAATCTAGAAAATTGTTTTGACCCATGAAGATAAGCCTGGAATCCTGGAGCCAGGGCTTAAGAGAAAGGCAATCCTAAAACAAATCAATTGGAATCCCTAAAAAAAAGTAGTCCTGTGAAGAATTTATTGTTTCTTTTCATTTTATTTAAAAAATTATTTCATAAGTATATGAATTAATGAGGATGACCATATAACTTTATAGGTAGATACTTGCTTAACATGTCTTTAAGCCTAAACACATGGCTACTCATAGAGAGCCTCTGGGAGGAAGCAAAGGCTGGGGTCTAAGCATGGCACTGGAAGGCAGAGTGATAAATTGGTTATATTTCCTAGCACAGCCCTGGGGGCAAAAGGAATATATAGTAGGTTGCAGAAAACTTTCACTCGTAAGTGTCACAGTCACTGATTATTGTAGTAACTTTTAATATCATGGACTCTGATGTATTAAATGGTTACTGCAGCTTTTGAGTACTTAAGATATTTGATATTTGAATGTTAAACTCTGCCTCTAACTGTATAGGGAAATGAAATTTCAAAGTAGTCAACAACATCAAAAGCTGCTCTTTTTCCCTTCAGTTGTCAAAGTGTCAAAGACACTTTGATATGCCCTGGGCTTACCAAGGTCACTATCACTTGCCACAGAAAGTAAGAAACTGCCAGACTTTCAATTTTGGCAGCTCACTTGTGAATATCCAAGCTAGGAATCAGTATGACAACGTTTTCCTGGAGAGCTCTCTCTGATCATTCATAATGGTATATTTCTTCTAGACATGAAAGTTCTAGAGCAAAGATAATCATTTTTTTTTCTTCAGCTTTTTAGGAACAAAAATACTCAGCCTGTTTCTCTGGCCTTCTGTAGCTTTTTTTGTTTCCAGGGGAATTGAAAAGTGGTATCAGACTGAAGGTCTGAAGCAGTTCACTATCTGGGGAAAACATTAGCTTCATTCTGTGACAAGCATTTTGGCAACAATCCATTAGAAGACTAGCAGGGAAGAAAGTGCAGATATTCCTTAAAATTATAGCATATTTTTTTCTGGAATTCTTCAAAGATTGTGGTCATAGAGTTTTCACAGGAGACTATTTCCAAATAGAGTAAAAGGTAAGTATTTTTTTAGCTAGTTCATTTTCTTATTAGAGATGCAGGTTAGCAATCACATTTATAATGGAACCAGTAATTGGGTGGAGAAAGGAAGCAGGCAACTGTTTCCTGATAGACCAGTCTGTGAACCTTCCCTTTCTTAACAGATGGAGAAGAAAGTTAACCTCTGTCTCAATGCAGATTGAGGAGGACAGAAGAAAAGAATGAGAGCTGTCACCTGTAGTCATTCCAATGACTTCCATGTTTCTGAACACACTAGAAATACAAAATCAGAAAGCTGGGAAAGAAATTATGGATATTCCAGTTTTCAGTACTGACTGTTTACCATGTAAAGATCAAAAAAGTCTCTTTAATATTTTTTCTCAATTAGTTGGAATAGATACTTTTCTATAGCAAAATAGAACAAGTCAAGTCATAATTCACTTAGGTTGAGATTACAAATACCCCATAGACCCTATAAAAAGGCAAAAAATCTCCCACTACTCATTAACCCACAATTCTGCAATAGGGAAGACATGTGGGCATGACTGCTGTTATTTTACCTACCTCCATTAATGGTCACTTCTCCCAGGCAGTTGTTGGGCACCTTCGGAGCACAACGTTTGTGACAGTTGAATCTGCAATCTAATTATAACGATTTCCAAACAAAAGAAACAAGAACCAAGAATTCATCAGAAAGAGAAGTTGTGAAACAAAAAGAGTTTCAGATGGATGCGAATGACTTTAACCTTCAAAGATGGGCTGGGGAGGAGATCACCCTCACCTTTGCATTGCAGGCCCTGCCGGAAAAGTCCCTTGAGCAGCTTCTTGCAGTACTGGCACACTGTGGGCCGGGTGTAGGAGTGAATGACGAACGTGTGTGGCACTTTAACTTTAGACATCAAAATCTTGTCCAGCTGAATCGGTCGTCCTACATAGGACTGAGAATTCGACCTCTTCTCGCGACCAACAAATGACTCAGATGGTGATTTTTGCTACATTTTAAAAACAAAATAAAGGACAATAGGGTTTAAGAGACTACCTAATTTATCCACTTGTGCATTTTTAAAATTCTATTTCATTTTGTAAATGCATTTAGTGCTTTGATCAACTTGCTCCTTCTATCTTGAGTTACCTTGCTTATATAGTTTGAAAATCACACAATTGGAGATGAATAACTGAACCTGATTTCTAGATCTTTCAAATAAGTCTTTTATTTTTAAAAATTAATTAGTTTTTACACAGAAATATAAAGTTGGAGGCAAACAAAAAATGGTCCTTTACCCTGATGCACATATTACCTCACTGATATTTTTCTACAGTATTACGTTTATAGTTAGAAAATGCACACAGTCCAGAAAATGAAAAGAAAACCCCATTTGCCCTATATAGTACTTACTTTATAAAACACTTGCAATTCTTTTAAATTCCCTCAGAGAAAGAACTATGAAATTATTTCTCAACCACATACAAAGTAAGAGTTAAAATTATAAGATCATTTTTGCAACTAAAAAAATAGCAACTAATGAACTATATAAGGTCCACAAATATTGGTGTTTTGGGTTATAAGTATATGTCTTTGCAATCTTATGTCTCATTTTGAAGTTTTAACCAATCCAGTATATAGAATTTTAAAAATCAAATGAATTAAAATTAACTGATATGTCATTGTTCTTTGGACAATTTTATGGTGCCTCTTAATATCATGGTACTTTGGAAATCATCTAAATAAATGCATTCTGGAATTATCAAATAAAAAGATAAACTGTATTTCTTTTGTAGTTATTAAGGCTTTATACCTCATTTATTAAGCTCCTATGTTATCAGGATACTTCAGAAAGTTTTTTAAAAAGTCAAGAAAAAGATACATTTACTTTGGTGGGAAAAATGTTGAATGCATGCATAGCTTTCTTCAAATGAATATTTTCCATGGACTTTTTTGAAAACCTCTCTTTGGTAATAACTGTTAGGTGCCTTAAAACATAGGACTTCCTACCTAATACTGAGTCATCAAAACTCATAAAGTTTAAGTACATCTCTTTTGATCAGACACTAGTAAATAGTGGAGGCAAGGCAGGAACCCACATTGGTTTGCCTCCAGAGCTGTTGTTTTTAACACCTATCCAGTTAATTTCTAAATTGGAAAAATGACTGACGAGATAAGAAATAAATCAAATTTACATACAATTTCCATCCAGTTCAGTCCCTATCTGTACCATGCAGTCATGCCATCTATTACTAAAAGGGAAAGCTTTGATTTGCAGATTCATTTGCTGCTGTGAAAAATATATTTGAGGTAATGGCCTGTGCAGAGATATTATGTCTACAGTTAGAATTCCATAAAGGAAAACTACAAAGTGTAATTACCTTGGAAAGGCTCAATTCTAACAGAGAAGTCCAAGTGGCTCATAAAGACAGGCCAAGATTTGCCAAACCAGAATCATGAATGCACTGAATAAATAAATACCTTCAATTGAATTGAAGAAACATTAAATCCACAGGGTTAGTTCCCTGCTGTGTGTATCCTTTAGTAACTGTAGCCAGGAGCCAGATTTGAGCATAAACTAAAATGAAAGTGACGTTTTTCCATAGTTGGAAAATTTCAACACTCAGAATAAAAGAGGACCTGATGTCACAGTTTCTGAGTAGACTTCAAATGTTCTCAGATTTGGAAAAATCCTATGAAAACCTACTCAAATCACTCTTAAGTTATTTTCCTTAATTTAAGATATTTAATTATAGGCTGTGTTAACATAGTCAGTCCCATACAGACTATTTACTACACCAGAGGGCAAACTCACATAGAAGAGCAAGAGGGAATCTGAGAAACTGAATGTTTTCTTCTCATCCAACATGGTAAAGACACTACCATAACCTGCAAGAGTCAGAATTATACTTGAGATGTCATTTCAAGAATTACCTTCAAGGAGAATGATACAAGGGTACTTAAAAAAGATTGAGGAAAATCTGTATTATGAAAACCTATGCAGTTCTTTCAATATTTTTGTGCCAAAATGAGCCTATCTTTTAAATCCACTTCCTATGAAGTTTTTGAAGTACCTTCATGTGAGGAATTTTAAAATAGAGTAAGTTTAAGGAAAAGAAGTTGGCATCACTCTGTGGCTCAGTGATTGTACTTCACAAAACTTCAGGCAACAGTGAAACTCACAGAGCTCCATGTAGCACAGAGGAACTCACCAACTGCATATTCATGGTGTGAATTGACATTAATGGAATTAATAATGAGTGCCCCCACGCCACTCATGGCAATTTAAAGTCAGTTAGAAAAAATTGGCTGGTGCCGCAGCTCACTGGGCTAATCCTCCGCCCGCAGCGCCAGAACTCCAGGTTCTGGTCCTGGTTGGGGTGCCGGATTCTGTCCTGGTTGCTCCTCTTCCAGTCCAGCTCTCTGCTATGGCCCAGGAAGGCAGTGGAGGATGGCCCAAGTGTTTGGGCCCTGCACCTGCATGGGAGACCAGGAGGAAGCACCTGGCTCCTGTCTTCGGATGGGCGCAGCGCCGGCCGTAGTGGCCATTTGGGGAGTGAACCAACGGAAGGAAGACCTTTCTCTACCTCTCTCTCTCTCTCTCTCTCTCTCTCTCTCTCTCTCAATAACTCTGCCTATCCAAAAAAAAAAAAAAAAAAAAAAAAAAGAAAAAATTACTAGTGACTTTTCTTGAAGTCTCAAATATAATTAGTCGTTTCAATATGGCCTATACTTTCAAACAAAAAAGCTTTAAAACATTGAGATGGGATGCATGCATGATGATTTCTCATGCAGACATGGATGTACTGCTGGGGGGAGACTGCTCATGTTGTGTAACTTTTCTAGATAAGAAACACCTTGGAAAAGGGAGAATGGAGACATCTCTGGAAGGTCTGCTTGCAGAATCAGGTGCCCAAGTTTCTGATACTGTTAACATGTACATTTGGACCTACTTCTCCTACCCATGAAGCGGACCTAAGAAACAGAGACAAGAAAGGAAGCCTGGACACTATCTGATTCAGTGGGTATTTATTTACCCTTCTTACACAAAAATGTAAAACAGGGACTTCAATGATCTATAACAGATTGCAAACAACAACAACAACAACAACAAAAAAAGCCAACTGAAACAACAGCAAAACAAGAAAGCAAGAACCTATAGAAATAAGGCCAGTGCTGTATAAAACATATTCATCATTGGAGTTTAAGAGCCTCCATTTCTGTAAACATTATTCCCTTTAAAACCAAAACAATGATGTAAACACAAACCAAAAACTAAGGATTTTCAGAATCACAATGCATTTTCTTTTTATTAAAAACTAACATACAGGGGCCGGCACTGTGGTGCAGTTTGTTAATGCCCTGGCACGGGCATCCCTTGTGGGCACCGGTTTGAGACCAGGCTGCTCCAATTCCCATCCAGCTCTCTGCTGTGGCCTGGGGAAGCAGTAGAAGATGGTCCAAGACCTTGGGCCCCTACACGCGCTTGGGAGACCTGGAAGAAGCGCCTGATTTCTGGCTTCGGATCAGCACAGCTCTGGCCATTGCGGCCAACTGGGGAGTGAACCATCAGATGGAAGACCTCTCTCTCTCTCTCTACGCATCTCCTGTCTCTGTGTAACTCTAACTTTCAAATAAAATTTGTCAATTATCTGAAATTCTATTTGGAAGTGTGTACAATTTAAAATGAATTTACAATAGATTTTGAAATTAAAATAGGTATAAATTTACAAATCAGTGATTTTAAAGGAAATTAAGTGCTTTATGAATTCACATTGATCTTTGAAATTTAAGATGATATCAGTACAAAATTAAATAGTAATTCAAAGTATAGTATTGACAGAAATAACCAGACAGTGGCTGGCATTGTAGTGCATTGGGTTATGCCATGGCTTGTGATGCCAGCATCTTGTATGGGAGTGCCAGTTCACATCCCAGCTGCTCTGCTTCTGATCCAGCTCCCTGCTAATGTGCCTGGGAAAGCAGTGGAAAATTTCACAAATACTTGGGCCCTTGCTACCCATTAGAGTGACCTAGACAGACTCTTGACTGCTGGCTTTGGCCTGGCCGTTTCAGATATCTGGGGGGTGAAACAGTGGATGGAAGATCTCAATTTCTCTCTCTCTCTCTCAAACACACTCAACTCTCACTTTCACTCTTTCAAGAAAATAAAAAAAGAATCTTACATAAAAGGAACTAGACTTTTTTTTCAAGGAATACCTTATAAAAATATACAAAGTGAACAGACAACATTCTTTTAAATTTTCATGAACTTCATTTGCTTGTTTTTCTTACTTGTATATTTAATTATCATGTGCACAGTATGTTGAGTTTTTAATAAGACCTTTTTAAAAGTCATCTCTAAAAAAGAAAAGATTTTCCTTATTCATCTACACTAATAAAGGTTTTACTGGACTTATTACGTGAACTAAATGGTGTTTAAATCAATTTCCATTGTTATTTGTGGTTCCAGTTTGGCCCTGAAGATTGGTTCCATGAAGCTGAACTATCTGCAGAATGACTGTATTTTACGGGAACAGGAAGAAAGTTGAAATGCTCTGGAAAAAAGAAGAGCGACATTTTTTTCCCATTCTGTTTCATTAGTATATTAACAGAAAAAACTGGTTGCAAGTTTGGAGAGTAGATTTAAATTTCCCTTCTCTATAATTATGGGAAACACAGGAAGGAAATGCACTTTTTAAAATTTGCATTTTTATATTTGCCATTGGCACTGTGTGCTGTCCTTTTCCTCACTTGAGTAGTTTGGATCAAACAACAGGTGTCGAACTTTTGTGAGAATTGACAAAGCTGCAAAATATGGTATTGGGATAGGTGCCTGCAAATGATCTGATTTTGCAAATTATAGATGATGAAAACTATAAAGCTCTTTTTTCCATTCTAAGTGTAAGAGAGATCACATCTTGGATGGGAGAGAATATAAAAACAGAACAATGATAAGCTTAATATTGCTAGGGATAGACATGAAATAAAGGTTATAGAGAGAAAAAAATAAATTGTTGGTTCTGTGAAGCATCTGTAACATCTGTATATAAATAGTGTTTAATCTGAAATTCCTGTTAGTATTAGGACTCTGCACTGAGTATCTACTTAGAATGACATGGTATCCTCTTTTCTAGAGATTGAATTTGTTTTGTAACCCAGTACACCCAATTAATGACTCTGCAAGTCTGGAACCCTCTCCAGGAAATGACTGCTTAGATTACATTATGGAAACTCCAACTGCCAGCAGGTCTTTAAATATTTAACACGGCTCAAACAATTTCCCAACAAGGTATATTCCACTCTGCAGTTCCAAATGAAATCTCTTCATTAATGAAGCTACAAAACAAAGGGGGAAAAGTTGCTTTACTTGTGTTTTTGCTTATTGTCACTCAAGTAAAAGTCAAATATAAGTTTTCTTGAGTGATAAATTATTCACTTTATGCATGCACACACACACAAACACACACACAAAAGCGCATGGTTGATGTGAAGACTTTTGCAGTATTAAAATATTCACGTTTATTAACTAAAATTTTTTTCACAGCCCCATATTACAACTTGATTTTGAGAGACAAAAATTCCTCTTAAGTGAAAAAGTAAAGTTGAGAATACTTTAGCATACATATAGATGTCTCTGAAAGGACCTGTTTCAATCATTAGACAATAAGCTCCTAAGAGAGGGACCGTGTCTTAATCAGATTTCTACTACTGGAAAGAAATACTTAGTATGTGACAAATAACGAGAATTGTTTGACCTCAGCAGAATGTGTGTTTTCAAGAAGTAAATGCATGAGATTAATGGGTGGGACATTTTAATAAAGCTAACTAAAAATGCAGACTTTAATGTTATTTTTAATGTCACATGAATTATACTTTTGACATATTTACTTTATAGAGTTTCAATTTTAAGAGGAAGACAACTGGCTAAGGGAACATTTTCCACTGCAACTGCTCTTGTACTTATCTACCTGCTCCGTACCCAAGTTGGATATAGAATCTACACAGAGCTTAGAAAGACAGAGGCAGCAAATACCTACAGGCTGTTAATATTAAAAGGTGGTCCTCGGTGTCAGGGAAGCTACAGGGAATGGTGGGCACTGCAATAAACTGGAGAGAACAGGCTCATTGTAAAAGGGATGACCACTGCTCAACTACTGCTAATAGCTGCCTTGTAGATACGAAAACCCAGTGTTTCCAGACCTTTTATTTCCCTGCAAAAAGCAGGAAATTTAGTTGTGTTATGAAATAGTTCTAGATGTTGACAATACAAAGAGAAAAAACTGAAAGACTGTGCCAGTCAGATTATCTGGGGACTAAATCTGGTTTATAGGGAAGCTGAAATTTAGATAATGATAGAAAATATTTTTAAAACAATTTTATGGCAACACTGTTTTCATAGCACTTCACTTGCATTAATTCATCCACATCTAATGACCACTAGTATTGTGATTCCCCCTTTTACAAATGAAGAAACTGATCACAGAGAAGTTAAATCATTTGCCCTAAATCACGGCTTGTACACAGAAGAACTATAAACTCAGGTAGTCTTGCTTCAGATAGTAATGCTTTCTCTCTCCTTAGTTCCTCTCCAGCTATCACATTTCTTGGTTTTTTTTTTTTTTTTTTTTTTTTGCTAAAACAGAACATGTGTTTTCCTCATTTAAGGAAGACATAAACAATGCATATAATCAAATAGGACATTCTGCATGTCAAGGTGCAATGTGACAATATCATGAACCACTTAAATTTGATCTATAGAATAGACTTTCAGTCATCCTGTCTGTATTTAGGAGACAGCATTTGAGTCGTGCATGTTTTCTAGAACACAGTAAGCAGATGAACAACGAACCTCGACTGTATAAGCATCATCAATTGCCTGCTTTCCCAATCAGGTGCTCTTATGCTTAAAGTATGCTAAAACAACTGTGAAAAACAGACCAAGCTACACATTAATCCTCTATTCCAGCAGTTCTTAATTTTTTTTTTTTTTATTTTACAGGTAGAGTTATAGACAGTGTGACAGAGAGATAGAGAGAAAGGTCTTCCTCCTTCATAGGTTTACTCCCCAAATGGCCACTACAGCCAGCATGCTGTGCCGATCCGAAGCCAGGAGCTTCCTCCTGGTCTTCCATGCAAGTGCAGGGGCCCAAGCACTTGGGCCATCCACCACTGCCTTCCTGGGCCACAGCAGAGAGCTGGACTGGAAGAGGAGCAACCGGGACTAGAACCTGGCACCCATATGGGATGCTGGCACCACAGGCAGAGGATTAACCAAGTGAGCCATGGTGCCGGCCCCTATTCCAGCAGTTCTAATAGCTAGCATATTGGATTACTATTCAAAGACCATACAGAATAGCATCTTAAGACAGTGCTCTCCTGTTGCCATCAAGATGATTGTCTCATTTAGTAAGCCATTCTTGGCATAAATCCCATCTGAAGATTCAATTCAGATGCTGTAGGTCATATAAAAACCAGTCTATAACTGTCTTTATGCCCAATGAGTTCACTAGCTAGTTGAATCCTGGAAATAATGCCACTGTCATTACTGACCATTATATTTGCTCTTTATACATCCTTCTTTCCGCTTAGACCATTCCTTCCTATTCTTCTGATTTCAGCTCACATCTCCAGATTACTCGATGTATGACCTACACTCACTCCACACTCTGTTGCTCACTGTCACGTCATCCCGCCTCCTCCAGAAGCATTACACAGCAGGCAACTATCATATTCACCTCCTTGGTCTTTTTTTTTTTTTTTTTAATTAGCAGTTTTTATTAACTCCCTTCATAGACTGTAAGTTGCCTGTAGAGAGGATCTGGGCTATGTGTTTATCACTCTATCACCAACATCAGGAACACTGCTTCACACAGAGTAAGTGCCAGGATCTATGGAGATCTGTAGAGGAGATAAGATTCCTGCATGGCAGGGGCCAGGAGTTATTCAGAAGGAGAGGTTTTGTGGACCCAAAATGAGTCTTATCATGCTATGGCTACACTGAGTACCATTTCCAGTCAAAATTCTGTTCACAACAATGTAGTCCTCCAACCTCAGACTGCTCAAATATCTCTCTTATATCCTCTGAAATTCATTTATCCAATTTGGGGATGACTATTTCATCCCACCTATAATTACTGCTAAGAAAACACAGCAGTCTAAATCTGAGACTAACTTCTTTTTGAAGCAAAAAGTAACAGGAACTTCTTTTCAACAACATTTCCATGAACATATTACCTCTTATGTGGGCAATCAGGGATTTTCCAGCACAAATTAGTTGTTTAGCAGTGGACAAATATGAAGACTCGTGATAAAAGAAGTTCATGTGGGAAGACACACTTTTCCAAGCCCTTTGATCGAGTGAGTAGAGGACATGGTTGTTTGATGAATTTCAAATTCTTTGGTGCTATTTTGATTCTAAAATCCTTGAATTACATGCCAAATATGCTGTATATATGAGTTTGGTTCCTCAGTTGGATATCTTAAATATATAGCATAAATAAAAACTAATCAACACCTTTTCATAACAGTGAAAAGGGTTGCTACAGGGCAAGGAAAAAAAAGCGTGCCCCCTGCTTAGTGGTGATGGATGCTGTGTTTTACAGTGGAGAATCCATTTCTTAATGTTTGCAGCAATTTGTGAAAGCTTTCACAGTAATAACATATATAATCTCTTTTTAAAAATACAAGGTGATCTAGATTTTCTGAGTGCTAAAGTAGTCTTGGAAGTCACATTAACTTATACTGCGCCTCAGTCTTTTAAGTAAACAGAAATGAAGGGTAAAGAAACCTTACTATTTTCTCAAGTGATCCACCCTTTGTTGGGAAAGTACCAGGACTGTTCAAGAATTGTTGCAAATTACATGAAATGTTCTTTCAAAATGTCAGTTACCAACATCCTATAAATCTGATAGTTCCTGGAGAAAGGGAAGACAATGATTTAAGTGGGATTACCTCTGTTTTTACATGAAATCAATGTAAATTTAATGCAATCCTTTCTAAATTTACAAAATAAAAGCAGGCATTTCAGTGAGGAAAAGATAACTTATATGTCAATAACTTCTGCTATATGGCTTTAAGTGTCAGACTTTAAGCGGCAGACTTAACCTGCACATAGGTAAGTGAATTGGAGGGTAAAAAAGATTATGTGGAAGAATCAAGGACAATGATTTTAGGGACAGACATTCACATCGTATTTGATTTTAGCTGCCCTGTGTTTCTCAGCTCACTGAAAAGCGGAATCAATCTAGAAAGAGGCTGTCCCATTGATCTGCCTTGGAGATACTAAAGAGAAACATGAATGCCTGCCACCAAACACAACTCAGGGCCTCAAAGATACAGCCTCTCTCTTCAAAAACGGCCCATAACAGAATTCTAACTTGCCAGAGTCAATAGTGAGCACATAGTGCATATAAGGCATATTTGTGATAATATCTTGACAATGTCTCATCTTGCATTTCACTTTATTTATTCTCAAAATGATGATGCCTTCCCTCTGCTTGAGAAGCAAGGGAGAAGTCATCTAATCAAACTGAACTGATTATTAGAAAACTACATGTAATGGACTATGTAAAATAATAAATATTTCTGAAGACAGAGAAATATTTTAGAAGCTGCCTTATTTACAGTTTCTAGAAGTTTTATAGTACTAATTTCAATCTTCTGCTCCCTCTCTACTCATTATTCTTTCTTCTATAGTAGTCTTGCTCTTTCTTCTGAGTAGGTACATTTATGAGGACACTGAAGCTCTCTGAGTGAACAAAAGGAATCTTTTATAAATAGTACCCAGCTATGAACTTGGTAGTTACGAGTGGTCAGGAATTACAGAAGGAAGACAAATATAGCCCAGACTGGCGAGAGGTCAGAGAGACACAGAATGCTGATCACAGTGCAGGGTTCCATTTGTGTCTTGTGGGAAGTATTACAGAAGCTGTGGCACCTTGCTTGGGAATGAGCAGACCTTTCCCAGCCTTTGGTAAAGATCCAAATGTTACTAAGATCAGTAGTATAGGCAAGTAGTATGGGAGATTCCCGAAAACTCTCCTGTAATATTAATAATATGTATCTGTAATGGTTTGTTCAGAGCATACTTTCATAAAGAACACATAAGATAAGCCAGACCCACTGAATACAAAAAGGTAATGATAGATCAGAGTGGGCTCCTCAGTTTTAGTAATGGTACTGAAGAGCTCCTGCCCCACCAGCCTAGCAATGTGTATGCTACTTGGACTCTCATGAGGTGGGCAGGTGTGGGTTAAAAGAATTCTTGGATATCATTCTTCAGTGAAACTGTACACTGCCCAGGTTTGAATGTAGAGAACTAACTGACACAATCATCAAAAGAAATCTTGCAATAGCTGGCAAATATATGCCATGGGTGTGATAGTGCATATTTAAATGGAAAAATGACTTTTTAATTTAGATGAATCACTAGGATTCCTGGAACTCCAGGACACAAAAGTCAACATAGTCTCTACTTCTAGAGAGACTTCTGCTACATTGGAAAATATCCTGGAAAATATTCATTTGGGCAGAAAATATCATCACAGTTTCATTCAGGTTTAGAAATAGCATTTCTTTCATTATATCCTCATTTGAAAAGAATCCATTTTGACTATTAAAAAGTGTAGCAGAATCACATCCAACTGTAGGCAGATAATACAATATTGATATTCTCTTGTCTTCATTTTTTTAAATAAATGAAAACAGTAAGTGAATGAGTCATTTTGAGGGCATATTTTCTAAGAAAGTACAGCCAAGAGCTCTTTTCTGTACAATGCTTGTCTTAATTAAATGTGAGTCAGTATGGCTTTTTTTAAAAAAAATAATAGCAGTTTATGGAAAATTGTTACTTAGAAAATATGTGACTTCACACAAAAAATTAAATTCAATACCCTAGAAGTTTCATACAAACAAAAGGATGCAAGAGGTGAGGACAAAACATGGTCCAACAAGGGGAAATCTTTTAGAATGAGCAATTCTCCCCTTAAAAATCTCTATAAGGCAGTTTGAATCTTGAGAATAGCCCAGGGCTGGCATTGTGGCACAGCAGGTTAAGCCACAGCCTGCAGAGCTGGCATCCAATATGGGCTCAAGTTTGAGTCCTGGATGCTCTGCTTCTAAT
Organism: Oryctolagus cuniculus; assembly: GCF_964237555.1. Classification (NCBI taxonomy): domain Eukaryota; kingdom Metazoa; phylum Chordata; class Mammalia; order Lagomorpha; family Leporidae; genus Oryctolagus; species Oryctolagus cuniculus. Next base: position 45,696,472 of record NC_091443.1, on the reverse strand, counting down.
CCAGCCCCTTGCTAATGCGCCCGGGAAAGCTGCAGAAGATGGTTCAAGTACTTGGACCCATGTACCCATGTGGAGACCCGGAAGACGTTCCTGGCTCTTGGCTTTGGTCTGGCCCAGCTCTGGCCTTTGTGGCCATTTGGAGGATGAACCAGAAAATGGAAGATCTTTCTGTCTCTCCCTCTCTCTCTGTCAACTCTGCCTTTCAAATAAAATAAACCATTATACTTACTGAAATAAGCCAATCTCCAAAATACAAATACCAAATGTTTTCCCTGATCTGTGGTAACTAATACAGTACAAAAAAATATATAACATATATGAGCAAAACTGAAATTTTTGAGATTCAACGACTATTTACAACCCTTGTTTCTGATGTTGAAAAAGTGTTTTTTCCTACTATTTGTTGAATTCTTTATTTAGTGTAATGTTAATCTTAAGAATATAAAATAAACTGAAAGTAGATAATTGTAAAAATTAAAATAAAGAGTAAGAAAGGAAGGTGGAAAGAGGGTGGGGGCATGGGTGGGAAGTATCACTATGTTCTTAAATCTGTATATATGAAATACATGAATTTTTTAACCTTAAAAAATAAAAAAAATAAAAAATAGCCAAAATAGATTCTTTGTATAGCCCCTTAACCTCAAAGCAGTATTAGCAGATGCTTATTTGAAGACATTTTAAAATATTTACAGTGTTTTGCAAAGTTATTTAATTTAAAAAATCATAAAGCCTAACTTCTTTTAAAATTTCAAATTGTATCACCAATTACAGCCTGTGAGCACAAAAGTCACCCTGTGTCTTAATTTTCTACTTTGAAGTTAACTCTTTTACCTCAAGAAAAGATTCTTACTTTCCATCATTTACATGAATATTATGCTTAATCTACCCACATTGATTTGTTTTCAGCATTCTACATATAGCAACAGAATGAATGAAAACGTTTTCACTATTTAAAAAAAATCAGAACATATAATACACACATAGATCAAAACACCACACCAAGTGGAGGGTATTTGGCTGAGCAAGTTAAGAGACTAGTGAGATATCCACATTCCACATTGAAGTGTTGGATTTGAGTCCTGTAGCAAGTGTTGACTCAAGTAATTATGTCTATGTCACCTGTATAAGTGATCTGGTTTGAGTTCCTGTGTCCCAGTATTTAGGGAGTAAATAAGTGGATGGGAGCTTTCTTTCCCTGTCTCTGTCTCTTTCTGTCTCTCTCTCTCTGTGTCTTTCTGACCCTCAAATAAATATTTAACAAATAAGCAAACGAAATGCCACACTGTATCCCATAAATATACACAATTATTATTTGTTAATTAAAAAAGTCAAAAGTACAGGAAAATACATAAAAAAAAATATACACAAAACTCCCATGAAAGGTTAACAGAGGATTACTATCATAACTCAAGGATACTTCAAAAAGATCATGTAAAGTGGAATTTAAAGATAAGCTTATCTTGGTGCAAAAATTTTTTAAGCCATGCTTAATATGCATTTTCCATGAATGATGTGAAGACTCCTTACATGCGTGGATAATGTACCACTAGACACTACTATTTGCTCTGGTTTCTGTAACAATTCTGCTACTTATACAACTGTTTATAAAATATTTGTCTGGATAAAATTTCATGTATAGCTTTTTTCCTTGAAGACATTAAGAGTAAAGTTCATTATCTTCTTGACAAACTACATGTAAACACAGTTCAAGAAAAGCAGGTTATATAGAAAACACATCTGATTTTCATCAGGGGCTATCCTGAGAAGGGCTGGCTGTCTTTAACTTGTACAACTTCCACAGAAAATCAGATCACTCCTCACCCCTTTTCACAGTCTGTTCCCAACTGCAATGTGGGAGAAGGAAGTGAAAAATGCTTCAATCCTGCTTTGGCTTCAAGCCCAAATGACTATTTGAACGGAAAGATGATAATTCACATTCAAAATTATGTCTGGAAGGCATTTTAAATTACAAAACAAATTTACAAGAAAATAAACAATTACACTTACCTACCTTCCACAATGGACTTTTCTAAGTAAGGCACTTTTTGAACAAAGATGATCTTGCAAAAATAAGAATTTGCGATTGTTGAAGTAGATTTCTGCATTTTATAAATCAAAGATCTCAACTCATCAATTTTGTTTAACCTAGCACATGTTCTGGTTGTATTTGCATTAAGTTCCTTTTTTAGAGTTACCTTATCAAGGCCATCTTACAAGTGAGCACTAAGAAGGATGACTCAAATTTATATTCTCATGAGGGAAAATAACAGTATGGCAACTCACGGTTGGCCACAGATATAGAAATAAGGGAAACTAAATGTAAATAATGCAGCTGGTCACAACAAGTCATCTTAAGAAGCACACCATTGTATTCTCTGCTTTCTCACTTGACTCAAATGTGCCTCCTTCATGATCAAGTTATTAACTGCTTAAGATACATGCAAGACTGATTTTAGAGGAGGACTTAATTGAAATCCTTTTGAAGTAAATTTGTGTTTTTCCATATGTAAGTTCTACTTGGATGGAGAACTTGATTTTCCATTTACATACCATCTTCTCAAAAATAATTAATAGATTGTGATACTACAAATAGATTATAAAATCCTTTCTTGAAAATAAACTAAGTGCCGGAGCCCTAACGAGCAGTTATCTTGAGAGTTGTCCTTTTGCTCCTGATCAGGTCAATCAAACCTGTGCATGGTGGGATGAAGTCATCACTTTGCATGACTTCCAGTTAGCCATGTAAAGTGAGGGCTGCATTCTGTTTTATTCTCAACTTGCCTTCTCGTTGTCATAAAAAAGATAACAGTGTGAAAAAATCAAGTAATCTGAGAGGAAAATTTGATCCATCAAACCTAATTTTATTACTCTAATATCTGTATTCCTTTTTGTCTTACTGAGAACTGTGAAAAGTTAAACAGTAAGAACAAAAAACACAAAACAACAAGGACCTGTGGGCTTTCTGCAGTTCACTGAGCTGAATGCTAACCCAGCCTCTCACTTTGTTATTCTCATGTAGTCAACACAGATAACTGTGTGATGTCAATTAATACTACAATGTTGTTTTGAAATAGATAGAACACACATTCCTACAACCAGGCAGCTTTAGTACCTACCTCAAAGCCAGGACTCACAGGAGACTGAAACATGAAGTTTTAAGAGCAAAAGCAGGGAAAAGTGCAGAATAGAGAGAGAGAAACACAGGAAAACAAAGTTATTAGAGGAAAATAATGCATATTACTCAATAATGTTTCCTATAACTGTGTTTTTAAGAAAAAGCAAAATGTTACAATCTTTGTGGCCAGAGAAACATCTGAGTTGGAAGTGAAGTTTGAATTTATTTAAATGGAAGTACAGACACTGTCAAGATTGCAGAGTTCAGAGTTTTGAGCTGCTAAAGTCATTCATGTACATGTGTGCATGTTCGTGTGTATTTCTTTCACCTTGCTGAAAAATTTTAAATGACAGTCAAGATGAAGTATTTTTTGACCTTTAAGTGAAAGACTGCCTTTCTTCATAATACTTCATCCTCTCAATGGGAAAAGAAAGAAAAAGGTCATCACAGTAATTAAATGTTAGATAGTTGTTATCTGCTTGCAGACAAGAATATGCTGATGCATAATCGGTATTAGTGGCTTACAAACCTAAGAAGTACAGTAGAGGGTTACAGTTTCATGAAAGAAATATCCTTACACTGGGTTCATTGCTCATTTAAAAGTTACTGAATATCATAGTTTTCTTGTGATTTAATTCAAGGTTGAAACATAATTCAAAAGCAGAAAGGTGACATGGCATTTTTTTAAAAGAGCAGGAAGAGTATCAGTGACAAATACAAAGCACAGCTTCTGATTCAGTAAACACTTAGCTGGCAATGTATATTGAATATACTTTTTAAAAAATTCCTGTTTTCTAAATATTTTGGGGGTAGCTCTAATAACTAAAACCCAAGTCAAAAGAAAATATTGTTGACTTTTTTTTTTTCCTCTGGGTTTTCATAATAATTCAGCTTCAGCAGAGTGCTGCTCAGCTCTTCATTTTATTTTATTTTATTTTATTTTATTTTATTTTATTTTATTTTATTTTATTTTTTTGACAGGCAGAGTTAGACAGTGAGAGAGACAGAGAGAAAGGTCTTCCTGTTCTGTTGGTTCACCCCCAAGTGGCCGCTATGGCCAGAGCGCTGCGCCGATCCAAAGCCAGGAGCCAGGTGCCTCCTCTTGGTCTCCCATGTGGGTGCAGGGCCCAAGGACTTGGGCCATCCTCCACTGCATTCCCAGGCCACAGCAGAGAGCAGGACTGGAAGAGGAGCAACCGGGACAGAATCCAGCACCCCAACCGGGAGTAGAACCTGGGGTGCCGGCGCCACAGGTGGAGGATTAGTCTAGTGAGCCGTGGCACCAGGCGCTGTTCAGCTCCTAATACTAAAGACTGTCCAGACTGCACACATTCATTCACGGATTCCTTCCCCATAGTGCATGTTTTCTCCCATAAGACATTCATGGGTTTTATGAGAAAAAGGAGTTCCATATTTGAGTGAATTTAGGAACAACTGATTTTTTAAATTGCAACACATTGTAGGCCACTGGCTATGCTTCATAATCACTGTGATGTTCAATACTTGGATGGATTAAGAGGCATTTCCAAATTTTACCAAATCTGATTTGACTACGATTTCTTATGAAAGACCATGTTATGGGACACTACTTAGAAGAAAAATGTTGGGAAAGACATTGGCAGCTGTGTATTTTTATCTCACTATCAAGCCACAATCACCAGAAATGTACATAGATCATGGGAGGGAGGAGGAGGTCTATTCCATTTGTAGTTGTAATATTATACCACTTTTTTTCCCCCTTAAAGGAAGGTTATATGAATTAGTGTTGCATCTTTGGTGAAAACTATGGATATACTTTTATTATGCAAATGAATACTAGGCATCCCAGGATAGTGTAGAAAATTATTTTAAGTTTAGCACCCAATGCCTCTGTTTCATATTATTGAATAATATAAAAGTATATAACCCTATTTAATTTTAGTTAACTGGTAAAAATCTCAGAACTTAATATTAATTATGCTGGTAAAATATTTCATTCTCTTTTCACACAGCCTGTGATGAAGATCCTCCGTGACTTTACAACTTACTATCAGATGGCTATTATTGAAAGCACTTTGGATAATTTATATGGAGTAATTGTACAAAATTCTAGGTGTATAGCACAGTGAGGTTTTGTGTGTGCATATAACCATGTGATACTTACCAAGATAAAGATATAGCACACAGGGTCGGTCTTTTGGCGGCTCAACCTGCTGTTCCATAGCTCTCTGCTTATGGTCTGGGAAAGCAGTGGAAGATGGCCTAAGTGCTTGGGTCCCTGCACACACGTGAGAGACCTGGAGAAATTCCTGGCTCCTGGTTTCGGATTGGGCCAGCTCCAGCTGTTGTGGCCATTTGGGGAGTGAACCAGTGGTTGGAAGACTTTTCTCTCTGTCTCTCCCTCTCTCTGTCTGTAACTCTGCCTCTCAAACAAATAAGTACAATCTTATTTTAAGTTATTTAAGTATGCTCCTACAAAAATTTCCATTCATCAACAGAGCACTAACGAATTTCATAAAATACTTCTTTTAATCAAGTATCTCAAATAATTAACTTATTTAGCTAAATAAACCAATTAAATAAATTTGGTTTAAAAGTAAAAAAGATAGAAGATCTGTTGAATAGTATAATAACCTAAATTATACCTATAGATAATTTATTTGTATTTATATGTATAAATACATGTATTCATAGCAACTGGAATATAAAAGGTCTTACAAATACTAAAGTATATATGTATATGATGTTTTGAGGTATATATATGTGTATAAATATATATGTATGTGCATATTAAATAAAACTAAGCAAAATATGTAATCTTCAATATTAGTTGTCTAGATTCTAATCTATTCTAATGATGGATACTATAACTTAGAGCTTTAGATTCCTCATGAGATATTTTATAAAGCTTTTCCTGGTAAAACTGAAAACAAGGCACAGTCAATTTATAATTTCATTTATTTTTCTATTTTCTCAACAAAATGGATGCTTTTTATTGTTTGAATTGCTTACCATTTCTTTTATTATTTTTTCAAAATTTTATTTAGGGTATACAAATTTCATGTATTTCAAATATATAGATTTAAGAACACAGTGATACTTCCCACCCTGTCCTCCCTCCCTTCTGATTCCTCCCTCTCTTATTCCCACACTTAATTTTTATGAAGATACATTTTAAGCTTACTTTATACTCATAATATTAACCCTACACTAAGTAAGAAATTCAACAAATAGTATGAAGAAAAAAACCTATTCCTCAACAGTAGAGACAGGGGCTGTAAATAATCATCAAATCTCAAAATATCAATTTCACTCCTACACAGATCAAGGAAAATATGTGGTAGCTGTCTTCTTGGAACTGGTTTATTTTAATTAGTATAATGGTTTCAAGTTGAATTTCTAAAATTCATTTTTAAATGTCTATCTTATTAAATTATAATTTCTCAGTGCTTATACTTTAGCATAATTTCTATAAATCGCAAAAATTCAAACTCAGTCAAAGAACTGCTAAGGTGGGAAGCTGGTATGAGAATTATTCTAAGGAGATTTTGAGTTAAGCAATATCACCAATCCAATCAATAGAACTTTATGAAATGATGTACAATCACACATAGAGATTCTGAATAATAAAAAAATATAATGTATTATACATGTTGGTGGGTTTTAGTTCCCACTCTCTTCCAACAGGTTAAATTAGCAAAGGACTGAAAACTCAAGAAACAAGCCCCCTCAAAAGCCATGTAGAAATAGATTATACAATTTTCCTATTTAACATGCATTCATTTGAGTTACCTGCTTGGTTTAGGCTACAACAAAATTTAAGCAATACAGAGACCACAGTAAAGTATTTTCCAAACAATTAAGTAGTGAACATAACTTCTTATAGATGTCTTCAAAGTGTATTACACTGCTCCAGAGCAGGAGGGACTTCCTGAACCTGAACACTGAAGTAATTCTAAATCTTTTCTCTCTAATTGATTTTTACAATAGCTAGGCAGTAAAAAGCGCATAACATCCACTGAAGGGTAGAGGAGTAAATTTTGGGAATTAAAAACCTTACACCACTAGCCTATTTCAGAGTAATGTTTTTTATATTATTATATTCATAGAATTCTACCCATGATCTACATTAAATCTGTTCTCTTTAATCTTTAAAATATAAGAAAATTAATTCTCATAATTACAACAAATTTTGAGTACTTGTTTACATTCTTTAAAGAATAGTCATATCATATCTATATATTTTAGAGCTAAAGGAAATATTTAAGCATAAGTGTTATTTTCTCATGGGATCTGACAATAAACTTCTCAGTATAGTAGCAATAGAAGACTTTTATATTATCATAAAAGCAAATTTAATTTTTTTCTCTCAAAATAAATATTCAACTATTCCACAAATTACTCTAGTGAGCTTCAGAGAACTCTTTTATAACATTAACACATTAGTTTGTGCTGCTGTGGCCCCTTGACCATGATGAAAGCTCAAATATTTTATAACTCACTAAGCTCAAAGATAAAAGAAATAAATAAAGTAGCTGTTGGGTATTTGATGAAGCACTGACCAGTCTACAGTGCAGGCCCATAAGAAACCCAGTCCGCCCTCCCAGCACACTCTCTTGGATGCACAGGTTGTCACATCAGCCCACATCTCTCTCATGGACATGGGAAATGGATCACCAAGAGGCCATACCAGCAGGGGCTCATCGGGGGCACTGGTGGAAAGCTCAGCAGAGGACGTGCGGGTGGTGCTGAGTCCAGTAAGGGAAACGTTTGATAGCCTTCTCCGCCTCACGCCGCTGCAATTGTTGGGGATTTTAAATGCACATCTCTTATGGTAATTCAGCCCACATCCTGGAAAGAGAAAATAAAAATAACTTTTGTTCAACCATAAATTAAAAGTGATTCCAGTATTAGTTGTAAATTATAGATTTTTTAAAATAGTACTTGTTCCCTTTTTCTTGAGGTTGTTTGGAAATCCAAATTTTCTTTTGAGCTTTTTCTAACTTTTCCTCCAATCTGGAAATAGGTTTTACATTCTGATTTTTTTGGAAAAGCTCAGCAATCATCTTATTCACTTACTTTTTTAGTTTGGTGATTCAATGGACTTGAACTTTGAGGAATCTAGTAACACAACTATTGTATTCAGCCTAGTGGTTAAGATGCCGCATCCGCAATCAGAGTACCTGGGTTCCAAGACCAGTTTCCTGCTAATGTGAGCCCTGGGAGGCAATGGTGAAGGCGTAGGTTCCTGCCATCCTCATGGGAGACCTGCACTGAGTTCCTGGTCCCTGTCTTCAGTCTGTGGTGTAGCAGGCATTTAGGGAGTTAGCTAATGAATGTGAGCTCTCTTTTTACCTCCTGCTCAAGTAAATACATCTATATTTTTATCTAAAAAACCCAAATAGATTGCCTGAGTTACATTTATCTTCCACAAGCTTAAATGGCAGTGGACACATAGAGAAAATGAAGCACAGTGCATGACAGCTTTTGAAGTACTCTGATTTGTATCCTGACTCTGTATCTTACTCAACTAGGCGGTCCTTGAGCATCCTACTTCATTTCAGTTTTTGTTCACAAAAATGGAGAAAATAGAATATGTAAGGAAATAGAATATATAAGAATAATATGCAAAATACCTCACAGGCTGGTTTCCACATGGTAGGTGATCAATAATTTCTACTGTTTACATTTCCTCACGGCTAGAATACCCTACTCAGATTTCTGCACATGTCACATAGCAGGCCACACAAATGTTCATAGAATTACATTTCAGGAAGAGTGTATTTTGGAGCACTATTTCCAACTTTGCTTTTCACAGACAGAAACAGAAAGTTATGGTGAGCTTATTTATATTGTATCATAAATGCTTTGTCATACTGGCCAAAGTTCAAAGAGCTTTTTCCCCTCCAATCCAAAGAGAACACTGTATGACTGGGTAAGTTTTTAAGATTATATCATGGTGTTCCATCAGTTTGAACTGTGCAGTTCAAGGAGTTCTTTAACAGGATATGAAAAAATTCTGATATTGGTGTAGAAATGCAAGTACAAGATCTAGTTTGTCACTCAATAGCTAAGTGACCATGAGTCTCTGTTCATTTCAACACTTGCTGAATACCTACTATTCGAATTTCTGCCTAAAGATGCAAATTTTATTTTTAGTCTGTTGCTAAAATATCCAGTACAACACAGTGGAGAAACACATCCATATGATATAGGGGAAAAGATGTGATTCAGGGTGCCCAGATCAGACCAAGTATGTTGAAACAAGAAATTTAACAGAATGAGCAATACAGAATCTTTGCACACACATATACAAGAATGCCTGGAAGATACTTCTGGGAGAGAGAAGACACTTTGGCAGATGGTACAACATAAGCAGATAAATCCAACATGAATTCAACACGGCAGAGGAAGAAATAAATTACCTTCACATTTAAGGCCTTGACGCACCAGCCCCCACAGCATTTCTCCACAGTGATCACAGAAAGCTGGAGCTCTATATGAATGAACAAAGAGGGTGTGGGGACGAATCTGAAAATCTTCAAAGGTGGCAGAAGCTGTAGGAATAGTAACATTGAAAAATAAGTTGAATGAATATTCTGGATAAGCATGCAAGATAATAAATGTATACACATGGATTTAACTCTCTAGGTCAAATCAGGAAAGATGAAATGCAACATGGATTGCTCTTTCAGCCATTAGATTTCACTGTTCCCAGCTATAGTTTACATGGGGCATAGCAATCTCTCTCCTGTCTTTTCTTCCTGCTTGGCCAATTCACAAACTTTGAATACAGCCATAAGGCTAGAAGAAAGTATGATTGAAAGGATAAATAAACCCAATTTATAAATACTTTTTGTTAATTGAAAATATTTTGCCTTTTCTATTCCTAAGTGAATCAGACATATATTCAAAAGTATTGTAAAAATCCAAAAGGCTAATGAGTTGAATTCAGATAAATCTGAAAGCAGTATATATGATTATGACCATACTGTTATATGGGCCAAGTACCATTAAAAGAAATAAGAAACCTGAGTGGCTCTGTCTTAGAGGGTAGAGCTGTTTAAACTCCTGAGCAACATAATCAAACATTTAAACCATGACCAATAAATAACCAAGAATCCTCTTCACCAACATGCCAAGCCAAGGAATTTAATACTTATACCAGTGATTTGCAGGCCACTGGTATAAGTTATGGGCTGGGTACCATTGGAAGAAATAAGAAACCTGAGTGGCTCTGTCTTGGAGGGTAGAGCTATTTGAATTCCTGGGCAACATAATCAAGCATTTAAACCGTGACCAGTAAATATTCAAGAAGTCTCTTCACCAACATGCCAAGCCAAGGGATTTCATACTTATACCAGGAAGTTGCAGGCCACTCTTTTAGAAACATCTTTAGCAAACCACATTCACACTATTTAACACGCTTTGCTATTCCTTATTGCTGTTTATTCTATGTGGCACTCACATAGTATACTGATGTCCATGTTTCAAAATTATTTTTTTCACATGATAGTTTTATTATGGTATAAAAGTGGTTCATACTTCTTTTGTTACTCCAATCCAGAAGGAGAAAGATATGAAGAATCAAAAGTGAAAGATCAGTCTCTTAGTTCTAAAGGCGAGGGCAGATTGCCCCAGACCTACACACGTGCATGGGCCTGAGGTTGAGGCTGCACAGTCCAGTCCAGAGAGTGCTGCTCCGCAGTCAGTCAGAAGAGCTGGAGGAAGCTTCGCCATTACAGGTGGCATCTCACCTACTCAATATGAGCCCCAGTCTCTCACACATAAAAAGAGAAGGTCTGGTTGTTGATGACTTCTCCAGTTTTTTAAAGTTTAAACATCCACTAATCTCAGAACAGATCTATGTGCACTTACGCAAAAGAGAAATTTGAGGAATACTGAAGCCTTAACTGTATCCTTCTGATCTGCCTTTGTTTCCCTTGCTTTGCAGCTGTAAGATGTTTGAGAAATTGCATATTTATGTTACACTTCAGGATTCACAGTACTACAGTCAATGCTTATTCGAAGTAGGTCAGTAAAAAGGTGAGGTTTCAGTACCACTTATCTACTTTGGTCAAAATGTATCCAACATGCAAAATGATAAGTTATCTTTCAAACAGGCCTCTCACACCCACATACAAAACTTGTTTTTAAAATACTGAAGAAAATAGTTAAAGGAAATACCTTTTACCAACCCTTAACTCCTAGCTTCTCCTGTAGCACCCAAAAGTCAGTCCTAAGGGCAGAACACCTATGACAATACTATGACAGCAATTAGTTGAATAATTACTAAAGTTTTCAAAATAAGGAAGACTAGAATTTGACAATCAAATGCCAAGCTGTGTTCAGACATTTCTGGAATTAATCAGAAAGAATATAAATAATTAAAGATTTTCAATGACAATCTCACCCCCCCACCCAGTCTATGTCAGCTATATCTGTTTTTTTTCGAAAGGGATTAACATTCATAAGCAGTTGGCGCCCTTGACTTATGTTAAATGCCGTATTTCTAAAGTTCAATTTTAATATTCTCCTGTTAATTTTAGAATAATTAAACACATTTTAAAAATGAAACTACCAAGTGTGGTGAGGTTTTTACATCCATTTGAAATCAAAGCACAGCATTCATTCATTATGAATTTACCTGTTCTGCACCCTGGGGGAAATCAGCATTAGTGGAGTATATGCATGCCGTCTCGCCTAATCACAAAATTGCACTTTAGAGATAATCACTTAGCACAGGAAAACAAAGTGAATGCTGTAATTCCATTCCATTTAAGTTTTGGAATCAAAATGGACAGATAAGAATAGGAATATTAAAGTGTCTAGAGACTTCAAGAGAGGAACAATGTGCTATCTGTCAGTCTGTCATAATCAATCAGCCGACCTAAATTAAAACCATATGACAGGGCAGCAAACTAAACACAATGGGCCCCTTACACTGGTGTTTGTGTCTCTTTGATTTGCTCTATTCACAGTCTATTGTTATACTCCAGTGTGCAGGAGAGGAGAAAATGACATGCTTTCCTTAGTCACTGAGCATTTGAAACAGGTAATTGAGCCAAAAACCCTAATATAATCAGTAGTTCTTTTAAAGTTCATTATAAATTGTTACACAAAATGGAGTAAACTGTTTGGTTAGCCATACAGAAGAAATGAGACTTCTGAAGCAAAATAAATAATCTCTGCAGGTCAAAATTATTTGTATAATAAAATAAAATAATGTCAGATTTTCAAAGTTTTTTTTTTTAACCAGTAATTTTGACTATTTTAGAGAAGCATTAACTCTTTCTGGCTATGAAGAGTTGTGTTACTAAGAAGAAATACTTAGCACACTGCAAATATCATATTCAATTTTTCATCAGCAATCTGAGAAAGGTATTATCATCCCTTTCTACAGGTCAAGAAAGTCTCAGAAGTCAAGGGCTACATTTAGTTAATCCAGGATCTGAACTCAGGTCAAAATCATGCAAACGCTCTTAGTCACAATAATTCAATTTATCATATTTCTTTGACCACTAACACACTATGTATTATAAAATGCCCCTTTATTTTATGCATCACTGGGAAATATTTTTAAGAACACAGCAGTTAAATATAACACACTGTCTGCTATAATATGCACACTTATCTCACAGATGGTAAAAATATGGAAATAAAGAACCCCAGAAATGAAGCATACAATGAAACTAATACAGTTCATGATATAAATTTCTTTTAGTTTGCTTTCTGTAGGGACTCTATGTCATGAAATCCATATAAACTGGAATTATGAACAAGAATTGGCCTTTGGATTTTTTACAAAAAGAGTAAAGAGCCAAACAGAGCTTTGTATCTACATGATCTCCCATGTTACCACAGTGAACAGATGTCTGCCCCAAAGCAAAACATCGTAAGGCTGTTGAAAGCTATGAAGATTTGTTTTAGGATGATGTTTTTTCCCCCTTAGCCTCTGGAGTATTCTTTTAAAATATTTATTTATTTGAAAGGCAGAGTTGCAGGGAGGGAGGAGGAGAGAAAGAGAAAGAGAGAGAGAGATGGTCCATTTGGTGGTTCACTCCCAAAATGGCCCCAACAACAATAGCTAAGGCTTTTCTAGACTGAAGCCAGGAGCCAGAGGCTCCATTCAGATCTCCCACATAGGAGTCCAACTACTTGGGACATCTTCTGTTGCTTTTCCGGGAGCATCAGCAGACAGATTGATCAGAGCAGAGTAGTTAGGACTCAGAAGCATAAAGGGATGCTGGCACAACACTGGCCCCTCTAAGAACTTTCTGAAGAATATATACATATATATCCTAGAGAATATATATATATATATATATATATATACACACACACACACACACACACACACATATATATATATATATATATATATATATATATAACCCTCTGTTGCTTGAGAATTTTCATTGGTGGAATGATCCCAACTCACAATCATTTCATTGCATTAGGGATATCTCAAATTATTAGGAAGTTATTTATATTCAGCCTCAAATATTCCCTTGAATCTTCGAGCTAGTGTTTACAGTCCTTTAATAAGAGACATTTTCATGTCTTTCTTAAGTGTAATCATGAAGGCCAAGCAGTCCTAATAACTCAAGCCTACAGTCAACTTCTATCATCTTTTATTAATATATTCAGAGTCTACTAAGTAATATAGGATATGCTTGCAATAGACAAAAGACTAAGGGATGCTATCTGTTGTTGAGGGATCAAAGTGAAAATGAAGATGGTAAGCCCATAAACAATCATAATACAAAATACAGAGATGGAAACACACACAGAGGTTGTCTATGCCTAGGTGTATTAGGGAAAGCTTCATTGAGGAGGCGCACTGTAATGAATCTTGAAGGATGAAGAGTATTTTGAAAAGCAGAGAACAAGATCAAGAAAAGAGGAAGTATATTAACACTGTCTGGTTTTCTTTAAGTATAATTTATAGGGTTGCCTACATATTTTTCTATAGTTATTGTGGCTTCTTAATACTTAATCATCTTTAGTACACTGTCAGCTTAGTTGGCAAGAAGGACTCCAAACTGGCCATGAGGCAGGTAACTGAGAGATGACAGCAGATCAGTTACAAACAATTTTGGCCCAGATGTGTGACAGTGCTTGTAAAATTAGCTTGTACATATCTTTACATCCTTCCCTACCACTCAATACACACATCCCTACACACTGAGGCTACTTTTTTTTTTTTTTTTTTGTGCTTCTCTATTTGTCCCAACCTCTCTGAGCCACTTTTTTAAAAAATTTGTTTATTTATTTGAAAGGCAGAGTTACAGAGAGGCAGAGGCAGAGAGAGACAGAGATCTTCCATCTGCTGGCTCACTCCCCAAATGGCTGCAACAGCTAGAACTGAGCCAATCAGAAGCCAGGAACCAGGAGCTTCTTCCAGGTTTCCCATGCAGGTACAGGGCCCAAGGACTTGGGCCACCTTCCACTGCTTTCCCAGCCCATAGTAGAGAGCTGTATTGGAAGTGGAGAAGCTGGGATTCGAACTGGCGCCCATATGAAATGCTGGCATTGCAGGCAACAGCATTTACCTGCTACACCACAACATTAGCCCCTCTGAGTCATTTTTATATCAGACTCTCCCTTCATGCAATCTTTATTCAAATTCCAATCCCATTCTTTATATATATACATATATATATTTGTACACATTTAGAGTTTGGAAAAACCCACAGCTCTCCAATGATAAGAACATTCAAGGGGGCCAGTGCTGTGGCTCAGTGGGTTAAGCCATGGCCTGCAGCAATGGCATCTCTTATGGGTGCTGGTTTGAATCCCAGTTGTTCCACTTCCTATTCAGCTCCCTGCTAATGTGTTCGGGGAATCATGGAAGAAGGCCCAAGTTCCTGGGAACCTGCACCCTCATGGGAGACCCATAAGAAGCTTCTGGCTCCTGGCTCCAGGGTTCAGCCTAGACAAGCCTCAGTCATTGCAACCATGTGGGGAATCTCTCTCTCTGCTCTCTCTCTCTCTGTAACTCTGACTTACCAAATAACAATAAACTCTTTAACAAAAAAAGAAAACATTCAATGAATTGTCATTGAGACACTTGCAATAGCATCTTTCAGATGGCTGCTGAGGGAGCCAGCTTTGTGGCCACAGTGGGTAAATCGGCTGCCTAAAACACCAGCATCTCATACAGGGGCACTGGTTCATGTCCTGGCTACTCTACTTCCAGTCCAGCTCCCTGCCAATGCAGAAGAAGATGGCCCATGTGCTTGGGCCCCTGTAACCACGTGGGAGACACAGATGAAGCTTCTTGCTCTTGCCCCAGCCTTGGTCGTTGTGGTCATTTGTGGAGTGAACCAGTGGGTGGAAGATATTCTCTCTTTTTCTCCTCTCTTTCTCTCTCTCTCTCTCTCACTCTCTATCTCTCTCTCCCTTTCCTCCCCAACTCTTTCAAATAAATAAAACAGATAACTATATATACATATATGTATAAACATACACAGAAACACACACATAAATACTTATATGAAGGTGGCTGTCCATGTATGAGCTAAAGAAGCAGATCTTCATTTTGACTTTAACATTGACCAAAAAAATGTTAGCGAGGTGCAATGATGACAACTTGGAGTCTCTGAACATGCTATCCCAGAGGTCACAGCAGTGAAAAGAAAAAAAAATCATAAAATGCATTTAAATATATTCATTAGGCAGATCAGAAAGTTCTCAGAAGCCTTAAGTCCATGCTTAGAGCATCTGCCTGGGTTTCAGTCCTGGCTCTGTATCCGATTCCAGCCTTTGATGGTGGGCACCCTAGTAGAGAAAAGGTGGTGGTTCAGGTTTGTTGGGTCCAGGCCACCTCAAGGTGAGACCTGGATTGAGTTCCAGGCCCCTGACTATTTTTGGCTGGGCTCAGCCCAAGTTACTGCAGAGATCTGAAGAGTAAACCAGTGGACAGGAAATCTCTCTTTCTGCCTTTCAAATAAATAATTAATAATTTTATAAGAGGGATGAAAAGGTGTCATACAGCAGACTAATGACAAAGAAATAAATTTCCCTATTTAGGAAGAAAAGGGAGTGGCAACTCGATAAACTGATGTGACTGCCCAGTAAAGGTTCTGGTAAACTAGTACTCAGAAGGAACCTGTATCAATCAAAGAAGAACCAGAGAGAGTCAGGATCAGTTCCAGGAAGGCTGAAAGAAGGGAAACCCGGACGCTTTTAAAAAGCTGAAACAGAACAAAAGGCTTTTCAGTTGTGTTTCATTTGGAAAGAATGAGGCAGAGATAGGCCTGAATCACAGAAAAAAAATATTTTAATGCTAACAGACAAAATATAAAGAGATTAACAACGGAATTGTAATTTTGTTTCTATCTTTTCTAGAAAAGTGGACCATCTTTAAACTAAAAAAAAATGCTCAAGAAGAAAATGAAATCTAGGATAGTTGAACAAAGATGACTTAAGGGCTTTAAATAAATTGTTCTCAACAGGCCCAAATGAAGTATACATGAGGGTTCAGAAGTTTGCTTTTAATCTCAACACAACATCTACCTCAATATTCTAACATAACTTTGGGCTTAGTAAGAAATACTGGAAAGAAATTAGTAAGAAATACTGGAAAGTATTTCCAGTATAGAAATATTCTAATAAGAACAAAATTTTTAATAGGAGAGTAATGAAGTTTAGCATTATTTGATATAAAATATTATATAAAATGATATTTAAAGACACAATTTAGAAGCTTAACTCCTCTCTTATATAAAATAATTACCTGTTGAGTAAGGAGTTAAAAGCCCATAGAAAAACTGAAGGAATTAGAGTGAATGCTTAAATCTCGGAGGAAAACGTCTTAGAAAGTGAGAAGGGTTCTTAAATCTGAAAACTGATGCAAGAAATCAAAGAAGGATTCATTAGGCATGACTTGTTGACTTACCAGAAAGCCATATAACAGTCTCTCATTTAGCATAATTACAATAGATTTATTTGCAATAATTGCATATTCTAGGCCACAGAAAGCTAAGTCTGTTTAATACTCTCAGTTATATAGAACATAATTACAAACATTCAAGGAGAGAGCTCTAGGCATGCATGTTTCACACTGTTAGATACCAGACATGCAGGTGGCAGGCTCTGTGTTCCTTTATGAAAATTAAGAAAGGTAACATGTATTCAATCCTGCTTCTGCTCAGAAGGAAACACATTTTCCGTTTCCCTTTTAAACCAGAAGCAAGCAGCAAGACAGTAGGGGTGTCTGATGGCATACCCTAAAGCCCTGCTCAAGAAGTAGCTCAGTATTCACTCAGGGAGGCAGAGAGTCAGGGTTAACAGGTAAGGGACCCTTTCATTCCTTCCCAGGCAACTGAGCTTGATGCCTATTGCAGGACATCTGCTTCCAAAGTCGCAATGCCTCCTTTCAGGAAGATGCCTTAGGATAAAACAGCTACAAAATATATACAAGTAACATTTATCGTTTAGATTTATAAAACCGAGCTATAAAATGATATCTTATGTTTAAGAGAGGCATAAAATGTAATTATTTTAGGTCACTGATTTTCACCCGGGGAAGTGGGCAAGAATACTCCCCTCAACATACTTTTGCTTCACCTATTACTTCCCTGTCTCTTACTCAAACCTTCCCTTGTGTTTTGCATGCAGCCACCCCTGAGGCAGCAAACCCCTGCTCACTCTGCACCTCATCTCTACCAGCTGCTCTGGAACGCCCTCTGATTTATGCTAAGTCATTTGTGTTCTCCTCTGGTCTATAATCTCCTTGGCACATTTCTATGGTAAATTGTGTCACTGGACCCTGCTGTCTTTTATTCAGCTATCTGTTCACACTTGACATAAAAGACTGCTGGAGGACAGAGACCACAGCTTCTCTGAGTGGATATGCATGGGTTAGAATGACCGATTAATGCTTGTGGCTGAATAAATAAAGCAATGCCAGTAAAGCTCAGGCTGCCTGCCTGTAGTTCTAATATTCTACATTTTATTAAAACCCACTAATCTGTCAATACAGTACTTAAAGTTCCAAAGCAAAGCCCATCAAAGTTGTAATTTGGATCCCAGTTTTTGAAGGTGTCTGATAATGCTTGATAGTAATGTCTGTGTTAGCACATTTTGACTCTAAATGAAATATGGCAACAGGTAGTGATGAAAGCATGGACAGAGCGTTGGAGCAGACTTGGGCTTGAATCCTGGTCATAGAAAACAGGTGGCCTTGGGTAAGTTATTTCACCTTCCTGAACCTCAAGAAGTGTCTCCTTCTATAAAACTGGCCTAATGAAATTTACTTCTTTGGGTTATGAGGAAGAACAAAGTAATGAGTATGGGGCCAGTGCCGTGACTCACTTGGTTAATCCTCTGCCTACGGCGCCGGCACCCTATATGGTTGCTGGGCTCTAGTCCCAGTTTCTCCTCTTCCAGTCCAGCTCTCTGCTGTGCCCCGGGAAGTCAGTGGAGGATGGCCCAAGTGTTTGGGCTCCTACACCTGCACGGGATTCCAGGAAGAAGCAACTGGCTCCTGGCTTCGGATCGGCACAGCGCCAGCTGTTTTGGCCATTTGGGGGTTGAACCAATGGAAGGAAGACCTTTCCCTCTGTCTCTCTCTCTCTCTTTCACTGTCTATAACTCTACCTGTCAAAAATAAATAAATAAATAAATAAGTACCATCCTTGGTATACTGGTGACAGTCATCACAAAAGATTCTTAGCATAAACTCAAATACTATGTGTTTTATAGTAAAAAAAAAAAAAAAAAAAGACCTGGGTCTGAATCCCAGTTATTATTAATATTATTTATAATAATTATTATTGTCATAATCATCAATACTAATGGAGGGGAACACTGCTGTTAAGTCTATTACCAAACCACGGAACCTAAAAGCCAAGCTAAAAACTACTATTATTTGTTCCCTCTACTAACTCGTACAGAATATGTTCCCACTACAGAGGAAATTGCTTTTCTGTCCTCTGTTCTGGTGAACACTAATTAAATGCAGCTAAGTCCCTAGGCCTGTGTCTAGTTCCTTCTCTAAAATGAATCAATTAACAGTTGGGAATTGCAGTGGGACAAGAAGGGTCACCATATCCTGATGTGACTGAATGACAAATGCCACAGCTGGAAAGAGATTAGAGAGCATCTCAGGTCAAGAAAGAAAGTAAATGGTTGCCCCATGTGTCCAACATAGAGGGGAAAGAAAATTAAGTAAAAATGTCATGGAGTCAAATTCTAGCTAATGAGTGCGAGCTCTGCAGGCACCCGGAATAGAGGGAAGAAAGGTCAAACCTGTTTCTTAGAAAGCCCCATTGCTCCCTTGTGTACAGGAGACTTTATACCTTTACAAGGATAATGACTTAATTTACAAGAGAAACACCAGCATACAAATTACCCTTTAGACTTAAAAAAAGCTGGAAAACAAAGACTAGGTACAGTGCTATGCAGAAATGTTCTGATAGGCAACCAGGTTTCCTGGGACAAACAGCATCATTGTTGTCAAATAGATTTGCAAACAGACACACCAGGCTGAGGTCCTGTAAGCTTTACTTCTATTGCCTTTAAATTTTCCTGTACTTTTCAGAAAAACATATGGTTATTTTTTGGTTCATGCACAAAACCCTTAAAAGCTGTGAAATCTGCTAGATACTTCCCATTGCAGAAGCAACAACAGTTCAACAACGGTTGAACCAATTCAATGCCTGTTCACCAGACCTTGTTATGTGCATGTATTGTTCTGGCTTCAGCTCAGAGACAGAGAGAAGTGAACTTGATACCAAGGGCCTTGTATTTATGAAAATGGCTTGGACTAATTGAATTGGTTCACTCTGGTTCAATGAAATAAAAGAACTTTATTAATTTGTGCTTCTAAATCATATTCACTAATATAATTTAAATGAAGTTAAAATTTACTCCTTTTAGTTTTTCAGTCAGGATAAACACAGCCAACTATGTAATCTAGATGGCAAAGAAGATGAACAATGCCATCACACTACCTTCCCCCTATTTTCTTTTGTCCCTTTGTAGACCATACCTTCCCCACCCACCTCCTCTGGCGACCATTTGATTTCTTTTTTTCCCCAAATATCATATAAATGTAGTCTTTGAGTCTAGTTTCTTTCAGTGTGATGCATTTGAAGTCTTGCACTTTGTTGTGTGCATAGTAATTCATTTCTTTTTATTGCTGAGTCGTATTCCATTTTGCCGATATGACACAGTTTATATATCCAATCAGCAGTAGAATCATTTCAAGGGCATCGATCTATTCACTCACTAGAGCATGAGGGTCAAAGGTCAGCTGGGAGTTTCAGGGATAAAGTGTTCCCAGCAGCAAGCTGCAGTGAAGAAGCCAGGGTGGAAAGGAATATTTATTTGTGATGTCCACAGGCTGTTCATTACCTCTGATTAAAACAATTTCCTTCCTGCTTTTATTAGAGATGTATTTTTGCTTACTTGAAAGGCAAAGAGACAGAGAGAAACAGTCAGTGATAGATCATCCATCTGCTGGTTCTCCAAATGCTTGCAGCAGCTATGGTAGAGCCAGGTTGAAGCCAGAAGTCAATGATCAGGCAGGCGCCGCAGCTCACTAGGCTAACCCTCTGCCTGCAGCACCAGCACACCGTGTTCTAGTTCCGGTTAGGGCACCAGATTCTGTTTCGGTTGCTCTTCTTCCAGTCCAGCTCTCTGCTGTGGCCCTGGAAGGCAGTGGAGGGTGGCCCAAGTGCTTGGGCCCTGCACCCGCATGGGAGACCAGGAGGAAGCACCTTGCTCCTGGCTTTGGATCGGCGCAGTGTACCAGCTGTTGCGGCCATTTGGGGGGTGAACCAACAGAAGGAAGACCTTTCTCTCTGTCTCTCTCTCTCTCTCTCACTGTCTTACTCTGCCTGTCAAAAAAAAAAAAAAAAAAGTCAATGATCCAACCTGGGTGTTCCACATGGGGGTCAGGGACTCAAGTATTTGAGTCATCATCTACTATCTCCAGGAATGTGTGTTAGCAGAGATTGGAAGCAGAGATAGGATTTGAACTTGGACACTCTGATATGGGATGCAGGAGTCCCAAGTGGTGCCCTAACTATTGCACCAAAAGCATGCAGTTTCCTTTTTCAGTGCTGTTATCTGACTCTGAAAATCAGATATCATGGCTTCATTACTGTTTTTTCACTTACCACTTACAAGCTTCAGGATTTCTCTGCACCTCATTTTTCTCATAGTTGAAATGGGTATAATGAACTCAAAGAATAGTTGTTCTAATTATTAAGAAAACATTTTGGGTAGAGTATAGTACTTGACACTACATTGTGACAGTACACAAAATATAGTAATATATAATAGACATTTTAAAATATGTTTTTTAGGCTTATACTTTTTATGTACCCTAAGAAAAATTAATGTGTACGTAAGAAATTTCTGTATTTGAGGATATCATGACCCCACATTCAGGCTACCTATATTTGTTTCAGAATCACACACATCACATTCATCCTTTGTAACTGAAATCACAAACTTTAATTGTACTTCAGAGGATGTTTGCACAGGTCAAGTTATAACCACTAAACAATTTTTAGAAAAAATTGCAAGTAATTGCAGACTATGATTTCTAATCTAAAATAAACCATTGTCAGAACATTCTTTAATACACTTTGTACAATGATATCCACTTTTTTGTCTGTCAAAATTCTCTGCAAGTGTATGGTAAATGAATTATGACTTTGAACTCTATTTTAATATTTATTTTATCCTCACACAGTACTAGGATAGTCATTCCTCATTATAGCATTTAAATTTCCACAAATCACAATGTCATTATCTTTTAAAACCCAATGGGTGAATTTCATCACCATATTAAATTCTGAAGCAATTCTCTAGTGATTCAGGACAATAAAGGAGATAAAGTACAGGAAAGAAGATAGAAGAAGTTTTTTTTAATCTTCATTTGATGCTTCCTGTTACACTATGGTTGGGTAAGTGATTTCAATGCAATGGCAATGCTTTCACAGGGGGATGGACCACCATGGGTGTGAGAGGAAGAAGTAGTTTTCCAAATACAGATATGCTCCTTGGAATTATTACAGGCCACAATTCTTGCCTAGAGGACTATTATCCATGTGATGGTATGCATGTATGGAGAAAATATGCAGGCAGAAAAGCTGATGATGTTCACTTGTGCAGTGTGTTAGTACTGCAGTTCAGGAGCAAGGGTGCCTGAGTTTAAAACCCAACTTCTTGGGGCCGGCGCTGTGGCGCAGCAGGTGAAGCCACTGCCTGCAGTGCCAGCATTCCATATGGATGCCAGTTCGAGACCCAGCTGCTCTACTTCCCATCCAGCTCTCTATAGCCTGGGAAAGCAGTAGAAGATGGCCCACATTCTTGGGCCCTTGCACCTGCATGGGAGACTGGGGGAGTCTCATGGCTTCACTTTGGCCCAACTTGGCTGTTATGGTCATTTCTGGAGTAAACCAATGGATAGAAGATCTCTCTCTCTCTTTGCCTCTGCTTCTCTGTAACTCTGCCTTTCAGATGAATAAATAAATCTTTAAAAAAAAAAAACTTCACTATTCAGTACTTTATCAACCCAGTTGTGTTTCTTATCTCTATAGATCTTACCATATCTGTAAGATGAGGGTGACAAGTAAGATAGTAGATCCCTCAAGACTGCTGATGGACTAAATATGCATAAAACATTTAGATCCATCCCCAGCATACAATAACTCTGCCATAGTAAATGTCCACCAATATTTAGGAAGCTCTTTACTCAAATTAAAGTTACTGTTTCTGTTTGCTTTGTCTACCTTAGTTTGTCTATATTCATTCTAGGGTTCATTCATTCTAATGTTATCTGAAAATATAACATAAAAAACTAAAACAGTGAGACTTGATTTCTGTTTAGCTTACATGGAATGTAATTATTAAATGCTGTCTCTAAAATGAAAGTTCATCCAAGTTAACTCTCTAATCAGCAACTGCAAATCATCAGTACAAAGAACTTTACACAGATATTGAGTCTTGTGTTTTTATTTCTTTGTCTTTGCTTTATTTTGTGGTGTTCTTCTGAGGAATATAGCACATTGCCTGGCATTTAAGGTGTTCACTAGACAACTGTTAAATGTATGCATTATCTGTCTTTTACAAAGTAACATTTATTCACTTCAAAAGTATACAAAATGAAGTTAGATTTAGAGTATTGCATGGGTTGGAGAGTTAATACAGGAATTATTTGTATAACAATAGCAAATAAAGTCATATGAATTATGGAATTCTCTAGAATTTCCTTTAAAGATTTATTATATCTATTTATTTGAAAGGCAGAGTCAAAGAGAGACAGAGAGAGAAATCAGTCTTTGGTCTGAAGGTTCACTCCCTAGATGGCTGCAAGAGGGTTGGGCCAAAGCCAGAATCCAGAAGCCAGGAACTCCATCTGGGTTTCCTACTTCAGGGGCAGGAACTCAAGTGCCTGGGCCATCACCTGCTGCTTTCCCAGGCACATTAGCAGGGAGCTTGGTCATAAGTGGAGAAGCCAGGACTTGAACCAGCACATTGGTATGGGATGCTGGCATTGTAAATAGCAGTTTAGCCCACTATTAAACAACACGGGCCCTTAGAGTTTTAATTTACATTATGGTAGCCACAGCCACCTGACACATGATGTTATTCCAATTTAAATTTATCAAAATTAAAAATTTGTGTACTAGATACAGTAGCTATACTTCTCAAGAGCTACATGTGACTAATTGTTACCATATTGGAAAGCACAGAATATTTCTTTGATGAAAAAAATCTGAACTGGACATTACTGCTCTAGAGACAGAATTTTTTTAACTTTTATTTAACAAATATAAATTTCCAAAGTACAGCTTATTGATTACAGTGGCTTTTTCCTCCCCTATAACTTCCCTCCCACCCACAACCCTCCAATCTCCCACTCCCTCTCCCATTCCATTCACATCAAGATTCATTTTCAATTATCTTTATATACGGAAGACCAATTTAGTATATATTAAGTAAAGATTTCATCAGTTTGCACCCACACAGAAACACAAAGTGTAAAATACTGTTTCAGTACTAGTTATAGCATTACTTCACATTGGAAAACACATTAAGGACAGAGATCTTACATGAGGAGTAAGTGCACAGTGACTCCTGTTGTTGACTTAACAAATTGACACTCTTGTTTATGGCATCAGTAATCACTCTAGGCTCTTGTCACGAGTTGCCAAGGCTATGGAAGCCTTTTGAGTTCACCGACTTCGATCTTATTCCGACAGGGTCATAGTCAAAGTGGAAGTTCTCTCCCCCCTTCAGAGAAAGGTACCTCCTTAATGGCCTGTTCTTTCTACTAGGATCTCACTCGCAGAGATCTTTCATTTAGTTGGTTTTTTTTTTTTTTTTTTTTTTTTGCCAGAGTGTCTTGGCTTTCCATGCCTAAAATACTCTCAGCCAGATCCAAATGCCTTAAAGGCTGATTCTGAGGCCAGAGTGCTGTTTAGCACATCTGCCATTCTATGAGTCTGCTGTGTATCCCGCTTCCCATGTTGGATCATTCTCTCCCTTTTTGATTTTATCAGTTAGTATTAGCAGACACTAATCTTGTTTGTGTGATCCCTTTGACTCTTAGAACTATCATTATGATCAATTGTGAACAGAAATTGATCACTTGGACTAGTGAGATGGCATTGGTACATGCCACCTTGATGGGATTGAATTGGATTCCCCTGGCACCTTTCTAACACTACCATTTGGGGCAAGTCAGATGGAGCATGTCCCAAATTGTACATCTCCTCCCACTCTTATTCCCACTCTTATATTTAACAGAGATCACTTTTCAGTTAAATTTAAACACCTAAAAATAATTGTGTGTTAATTACAGAGTTCAACCAATAGTACTAGAACAAAAAAAATACTAAAAGGCATAAAGTATTACATTGTACATCAACAGCAGGACAAGGGCTGATCAAGTCACTGTTTAGAAATAGAATTTAGCAGAGATAGCAGACTCTACGTAGGTGGTTTACCAGACAGATACTGATTTTACTACATTTATTTTCTAAGTTCAAGCATCATTTTTTAAATTACTATTGCACTTACTAAAATAGGCTAACATTTAATGAGCACTTTCTTTTACTCAGTTTCCAAATTGAAAACAATGTATTATTTAATTCTTCAAACTCACAAAATGAAATTCTGTCTTTTGCATCAAAACAGATGCAGCTGGAGACCATTATATTTGGTGAAATAAGCCAATCTCCCTCCCCCCCCAAACCAAACCAAACCAAATATCGTATGTTTTCTCAAATGTGTGGTAGTTAATATAGAGTACAAAAATGCCTAAGAAGGAAATGGACATCTTATGATTTTGTTATTGCTTACAGCTCTTGTCTATATCCTATGAAACAGTGGTATTTCTACTTTTTACTACTTGTTGAACGTATGGTTAGTGGTGATTATAAAGTAAACTGAAATTATGCCATTGTAAAAATTAAAGAATAAAAGGGAGGAGGGAGGTTTAAGTGAGTGAGGGAGGAAAGATGGTTATTAGGGCCGGTGCTGTGGTGTAGCTGGTAAAGCCACCATTTGCAGTACTGGCATCCCATATGGGCGCTGGTTCATGTCCCTGCTGCTCCACTTCCAACCCAGCTCTCTGCTATGGCCTGGGAAAGCAGTAGAATATGACCCAACTTTTCGGGCCCCTGCACCCAGCTGGGAAGTCCTGGAGGAAACTCCTGCCTCCTGGCTTCGGACTGGCACAGCTCCAGCCGTTGCAGCCAATTGGGGAGTGAACCAGCGGATGGAAGACCTCTCTCTCTCTCTCTCTATGCCTCTCCTTCTCTCTGTGTGTAACTGTGTAACTCTAACTTTCAAATAAATAAATAAAAATCTAAAAAAAGTATGGTTATCTTCTTAGAACTGTATCTATGACATACATGAAATTTGTTATCTTTATATTAATAAAAATTGAAAGTATTCAAAAATGAATACTATTATTACTCCCTGTACTTTGGGGATGATGAAATTAAGTCTTTGAATGCTAACGAATTAAGCTACAAAATAACAATATCCTAACAGGGAAGTTATGGGGGATAACTCAAATTAATCTGAATTCATATCCACATAACAGATTCTCCATGTAATCATATTAATTAACATGAACATCCCCATCTTAAAATGATAAGTAGTGATAAAATATCAAAAATAGAGGAGAATTTATATATTAATTTCCATCTTTAGACAATAGCTTTAGCCACCATTAAAAGTTGCCTGGTCATCAGAAGGCCACATGGCAGGAGAAAATGCTGTCATTTTCCTGGACTCTTTTTAGTGTTTGTCCTAGATGAACATGATAAAGGAAAAAGTCTAAAATTCAGAAACAAAGCCATGTGCCACATTTATTTTTAAAAGCTGGTAAAAGTGAATCTAAAAATAGAAATTTAAGATAGATGGAAATTTATTTGATGATAAGCAGAGAATAGATTAAACATGAACCATATGGCAATTTTAGTCTATAGTCCTAAAGTGTGCTATAAACATAACATTAGCACAAGTGATTTTGAGCAAAATGTTCCAAAAGGTGATTTTGCCTGCAGGATTATTACATTTGGTAGAGCTTTCCAGTCATTTTCAAATGCCATTGTTCTTAGCACTCAAAGATCCTATCTGGCTTTCAACATTTTTTTGGCTCACTCTACATTTACAGTAACATTCTCTGTATTATTTCAACACTCAGCATGATTAAACCAAACAAATATAGCATCCTCCAACATATTTAAAACAAAGTAGCAAAAGATTCATGGTCAACTTTCCAGAAATTTATATTCTAGCTGAAAGTATGATAAATACACTACAAATGAACAGAGGAGGTCACATTAACTGAATACAGATTTGCAGACCGTTGTGATCACAATGAGTCACAGAAAAAGAATATGGAGAACAGATAGACTAGCTGTCAAAGATGAAGAAGGGCATAATTCTTGGATTAAAGAAGTAGAATTTCCCATAAATACAGTGGGAATAGCCTCAGAAGAGGAAATAAAGAAATAAGTCTCGGAAGTGAGGGATTCTGAAGGAATTAATATCACTTCAAGGCAAAGACAATATAGCCAAGCAGTGGGAAAAGTTAGTTAATTTCAAATTAGCTGATGGTCAACTCTGCTATTTCAAGTTGAGGCTCTAAAACGCAGTTAAGACAGTTTGTTCTTTAAAAAAAGTTATTATAATTTAGTTAAAAGAATTATGTATGCATAAAGATCAAGCATTTGTAGTATTTTTATAGTTTAAATAATAATAAACACTCATTATATTCTCTATCCAGGAGCAAAAAGGGGTATCTCATTACCTTTGAGTTTGCCTTG
The DNA here is from genome assembly GCF_964237555.1 of Oryctolagus cuniculus. Lineage (NCBI taxonomy): Eukaryota > Metazoa > Chordata > Mammalia > Lagomorpha > Leporidae > Oryctolagus > Oryctolagus cuniculus. The sequence goes on along the minus strand of NC_091443.1, from coordinate 45,669,070 downwards.
CAATCTCCTACTTGGCAGGGTGCACTAAAAAGACAAGTGTTGGTTTGTTGTTAAGATCAGTTGAGTAGTGATTAGGATCCCAGCTTAAGATACAGACCTTATCAACTTGACCCACAGTTGGAGCTAGGCCATCTACTGCAGTATAGCAAAGACGGCAATAGACAATTATGATAGTTCTAAGTCATGGCCAAGTGCCAGAGTTCTGGGCTCAGGTTTTGTACGCCTCCCCTCCTTAGCACTTAACTGCAGCTCAACTTTGGAGTAGTTACTTAACCACTTTATTCTTCAGTTTGTTATCTTACAAAGGAGGTGAGGATATTAATAACATTTAATTGATATTGAAGTTGGAATGAGCTCTTTGAACACTACCTTACAAACAGCAATCATTCAGTAATCATAAGCTATATTTTGTTGTTACTTTTTCTCTTTTTTATTTCACTTCCACTTACTTCTCTTATCCCTTCTTTCCTCCCCTCCTTTTCCTGCCCTCCTCCCTCCTTCCCTCCCTTCCTTTCTCACTCCCTTCCTTCTTTCCTTCCTTTCTTTACAATTGTGTGTGTGTATACAACAAACAGCATTATATTAGAGTTTAGCAAAAAAAAAATAAAAATAAAAATAAAGTTTTGCAAACTGTGTTTAGTATATCCCAAAATCTAAACCTAAATCTCAGTAAAGATCTTCCATGAACACTCACCTGGCCTCTGGAAAACAAGCAAATTTTTGCTGCTCAAAATGTAGTCCATGAACCTAGAGTCTTAATACTACCTGAGAGTGTATTAGAAATCCAGAGTCTCACACACTCATTTCCCTTCATCAAATTTACTGAGATAGAATATACACTTTTAACGTGGCATGTGGGAAATTTAAATACATATAATAAGATTTGGGACTTTTGAAACAATGCATTTTGAAGTAATTCTATGACTTTTGGGAACTTGGGCAGTGGTGAATGTGTTTTGCCTATGAAATGGATATTAATTTTGGGAGGGCAGAGGGAAGACTGTGATAGGCAGGATAAAGCCCTCCAGCAATGTCTCCAACTAAATCCCCCGAATCTGTGAGTAAGTTATAGCAAAGTGGAATCAAAGTAATATAGGGAACTGAAGTCACTAATCAGCTGGCACTGGATATAGAGACTACACTGGACTCTCCCAGTTGGCACAATATCATCACAAATGGAAGAAGAGTGAAGCAAAAGAGTTAGGGGCAGAGGGATGCAAAATGAGAATTATCCAACTGAACATTGCTGCTTTTGAAGATGCCAGGGAGCCAATAGCCAAGGAATGTAGGCAGCCCCGAGTAACACCAGAAGGCAAAAAAATCTTCTTCCTCAGAGACCACAGAAAGGAATGTAGCCCTAAAAACATCTCAAATTTTATCCCTACAAGACCTATGCGGATATCTGACTTCCAGGACCATGAAATAAATCTGTATTGCTTTCAGTCAATAGTTTTGTGGCAGTTTGTTAAAGCAGCCAAAGAAAACCAAAAAAGAAGCCCTGTTACTTTTTTGTCTCTTAGCTCTGTAGAGTTCTACGCTGCAATTATGAGACAAATGTGCTGTTGCAAATAATGCATTGTTTCTTCTCATTTGCCTGCTCCCTTTCATATTTTCTTGCTTTCAAAAATGGTGAGGTGGGACCAGAATTGTGGTAAAGGAAATAAGGTTGTCACTTGGAATGCCAGCATCCTATAAGGGCACCAGTTTGAGTTCTGGTGTTCCACTTTTTTTTTTTTTTTTTTTTTTTTTTTTGTATTTGACAGGTAGAGTAGACAGTGAGAGAGAAACAGAGAGAAAGGTCTTTCTTCCATTGATTCACTCCCCAAATGGCCGCTGCGGCTGGAGCTACACCCATCTGAAGCCAGGTGCTTCTTCCTGGTCTCCCATGCAGGTGCAGGGGCCCAAGCACTTGAACCATCCTCCACTGCCCTCCCAGGCCACAGCAGAGAGCTAGATTGGAAGAGGAGAAACCAGGACTAGAACCCGGCACCCGTATTGGATGCTGGTGCCTCAGGTGGAGGATTAACCAAGTGAGCTACAGCGCTGGCCCCCACCACTTTTGATCCAGCTCCCTGCTAGTGTCCTTGGAAACCAGCAGAAGAGGGCCGAAGTGTTTGGACCCATGCCAGCTACATGGAAGACCAGATGAAGCTCTTGGTTCTGACTTTGGCTTGGCCTAGCCCTGGCTGTTGTGGTCATTTGGGGGGAGTGAATCAGCAGATGAAAGATCTCTCTCTCTCTTTCTCTCTTGCTTTCTTTCCTCTTTTAATTGTTATTATTTGTTTAATTGAAAGTCAGAGTTATACAAAGAGAGAAGGAGAGGAAGAGGGAGAGAGACAGAGGTCTTCCATAGCTGGTTCACTCCCCAGATGGCTGCAACTGCTGGAGTTGCACCAATCCAAACCAGGAGTCAGGTGCTTCTTCCAGGTCTCCCATACAGGTGCAGGGGCCCAAGGACTTGGGCCATCTTCTACTGCTTTCCCAGGTCATAGCAGAGAGCTGGAAGAAAGTGGAGCAGTTGGGACTAGAACCGGTGCCCATATGGGATGCCGGCACTACAGGTGGCAGCTCTACCCGCTATGCCACAGAGCTGGCCCCCTTGCTTGCTTTCAAAATAAAAAATCATTTTTTAAAAAACTGGTAGGTTACTGCATTAAAGCCCCCAAAACTTTATTTAGCTACCACTTTCAATTTTTCCCACAACAAAATTCAGTTTTCTTGGGTTATATTAAAGTTGACTTTTTGACCTCTTACATTTTTTTCATGAGAATAAGTGAGAAGTTTAAAGTTAAGAAGGAAAAAGAGGAGAAGTGAGAGTCTAGGAAAATGTATTCTGCCACTGTCACATATTTATATATGTCCATAAGAGAGATGAATAAATACTGTCACACTGGGTGAAGAGAAAGGTGAATGAGTTGTCCATGTCACAGTCATAAACAGTGTCTACATGGGACCAACTCTGCCTTCCTCATGTCACCAGTCAGTGTGTATTTGAAAAGGTGTTATGACAGGCATTACTCTCCGTTGCATACTAAGGAATATGAACCAAGCTGAGACACTGATTATATTTAAATTATTAGGAGGGCACTTAGATATGTTAAGTAATTATACATTTAAGTATATTTAAATAAAATCAGAACAAAACATTAAAACTGATAAACGCTTCTTTTTTTTTTTCCCAGTTACGTGGCCCTGTTTAAAAGTCAAACCTGCCCTCATGGATCATAGTTCTGATTCTGCACTTTCAGTTCAAATTTGCAATTTATATTCAAGAGCTCACATACTTAATGGGGAAATGCTTTTAAAGGGATTAATACAGCCAATAATACTAGCAGTATGCTGAGAAAATGAGCAGTTAAGCTTTCCAAATTGCTGAGTATAGATGGTAATTCTCAATTACACAACCAGTGACATTTTCCATGGCAAAAATCTACACTGAACTTAGAGACCATGAACAAACTGAAAGTGAGAAATAGCAAAATGGACAAGGATGATTGTACACAATACAATACTCATTGAATCATAAAGTGTGTATGTCTGTGAGTGCCAGTATTCATGTAATTAAGAATTGATGTATATAATTTGACTTAATGGTTCTCTATCACTCTAGGTCATGCAGAAATATAAATGTCATATCTGAGCATATCAATATGGTTTGGTGATTATTATGCATATTTATAGAGCATCAGTTAAAGTGAGGATGTCGAATTATGCACATTTTAGGAGACAAGATAAAAATAAGAATCTTCTTTAGCCTTTATTTCAAAAGTTTTTTCCTAAAACTTCTCTATGCTTAAAAGAATACGACTGGGTGAGTCTCATGAAAGTTACTTTATTTCCCCGTATCACTTTCAAGTACTGTGAGGAAGTTAGCTTGTATCCTTCACGTATTTACCACCAGACTAATCTTCCTAAGAATCCACTTTTGTCAATATCCCTCATTTGCTTTAGTAAATGGCTTTTATGTTTCCCATGATATTATTCCAAAAAACATTTTTTTGAACAGAAATTACATGAAAGATAAAGTCTTGGGAAATGGGCTGGGAAGGGGGACTTGAGATGCAAAGAGAAGTGAGATGCGGGGAGCTGAAGGCCTAATAAAGTATATGAAAGGTACACAAACACAATTATAGAGAATCCGACAAGTGTTTTAAGTACGGAGGGGACTTGGGCTCACAGCTGTGTCTTAAAGGGTACACGTGAAACTTAAAAGGCAAAGCTGGGAGGAGGCAGATTCTCCAGACGGAAAGAAATGCTCAGAATCAAAAAGTGAAAGGACAGCTCCAAGAATGGCAGTTGTTCAGTTTGGCTAGGTCTTGGAATATCCAAAGGATATGTACAGAAAAGCTAGATGCACAGAGAGGCCTGGATGTCTGCTTAGGGAAACTATTTAGCAGACAGTGAATGGGAAAGCAGTGGAGGTTTCCCATGCCAAAGGTGGTACCAGATTATGGCCAGGGTTTGAAGACTGATGTGTAGGCTGTACTGCAGAGAGAATGCACTGCCGAGAGGACAAGAGTTAGAGAATGTTCATTTGGGAGTATAGCAGTGAAAAGAGAAGACACAGAAAGCACAAGTTACAGACTAGCCAACTCATGCCATGAGAAGGAAGTGAGAAGAATGGTCTGTGGTGATATTGAGCCTTTACAACTGACTGGAAACCAGCTGGTGCCATTAATGATGACCATCAGCAGATGTGAGTTGAGTAGGTATAATGAGCTCTGTTCTAGGTATGCTGAGCTGGAGTGTCTGTGGCTATCCAGGGGCAGATGACCAGCAGATGGTGAGATATGTGCTTTAAGCAAGAGGTCAGGGAAGAGACTGGAATTAGAGAGATCATTGCAAAGGAGGCCAAGTGGAGTTCTGAGAATGGAAGAGCCAAAAGCAAGTAGAAGGCAAGAATTCAAGATAAGTTAAGGAGGAAACAATGTCCGAATACAAGAGTTTTTAAAATACTATAAATGGTGAAATGACGTCTGTTGAGTAGAAAATGGACTGATAAATAACAGTAAATAAAATTATACATGTGACATAGATCAAGACACTGGTAAATACTTAGTAGATATGATCTCATTTAATCATGACTTTAAACCATGGTGAGGTAGATTCCAATACCATCATCACCAGTGACAACTGGGGAAACCAAGGTCTTTGAAATTTAAAGAATTTGTGAAAGGACACACTGCTAGCTAGTACTGACAGGACAGGGATGTGTCCTGGCAGGGCCGCTGACCCCATAGCTGTTTTCTCACTTAACAAACCACGCATACAAACATGTCCCAAGGCAGTGGGATTTCCTTAGCTGAAATGTCCTCACATTCAACACTAGCCTGCAGACTCCAGTTCTCAAGAACCATAATTTCCAGGCAGTCTCTCCTGACACTATCAATATCTTCTCTTCACACGTATATTGCATTTGGTCTTCAAGAAAGAAATTATTGGGGCCACTGTTGTGGGGCAGTGGGTTAAGGCCGACACTGGCATCCCACATGAGGGCCACTTAGAGTTCTGACTACTCCATGTCTGATCCATCTCACTGCCAATGTGCCTAGGAAAACAGCAGAAGGTAGCCCAAGTCCTTGAGCCCCTGCTACTCATGTGAAAGACTTGGATAAAACTCCTGGCTCCTGGTTTCAGCCTGGCCCAGACCGAGCCATTGTGGCCATCTGGGGAGTGAACTAGTGAATGGAAGATCTCTCTCTTGCTCGCTTTGCTCTCTTCCCATGCCTGCCACCCCCTACCCCGTAACTCTGCCTTTGAAACAAATATTTAAAAGATAAAATTAAAAAGAGAAATGGGCAGGCATTCTGGTATAATAGATAAAGCTGCTGTCTGTGATGCCTGCATCCCATGTGGTGCTTGCTCAAGTCACGGCCACTCCACTTCTGATACAGCTCCCTGCTAATGCGCCTGGGAAAAGTAACTGAAGATGGCTCAAATGTCTGGGCACCTGCCACCCATGTGGGAGACTCGAAAGAAGCTCCTGGTTTCTGGGTTCCACCTGGCCCAGCCCTGGCCAGTACAGCCAACCGGGGACTGGACCAGTAGATGGAGGATCTATCTCTCTCTCTCTCCTTCCAAATAAATAATAAATAAATCATTTTAAAAGATATAAATTATTTAATTTCCTGCAACATCCCAAGTTATGTTCCAATAATTTAAGTCTACTGTTCTCAACCAAGTAACAAATAGTTGAGACACAGATTGGCACCTTTTATATTTCCTCTGAATTCTACAGAGGCCACTTGTTTTCAGTGAGGGGCAGGGTGTACCGAGAGGAAATATTTGTTATGAATTAACCCATGTCTTCACACTCTAAAGGAAATCAGAATCAGACTGAGGATTGAGCAAGCAGAAAACACCCCACTCTATGAATTTACTATGATGATCAATGAAATTTACTATGAAGACAATGGAAAGATATCTCAGCCTGGAAAAATGTACAGGTCTGAATGGACAATAACTAGGAAGCAAAGCCACTGCTCTCTGGGTGGGGCTGAGGCAGACTGTCCCTTGCTAAATGTTCTGAAAATACACGAGGCAGCTCCTTTAGTTATCATATTCCTGAGACTGTTAGCAAATTAAGGCTTACAATTTTTCCAGTGGACATGTAGTTTAAGCGTGTGTTCGAAGCCTATTTTGACTTGGTTTCTGAATTCTGAAAGAACTCTTTCCTCCTTTGTAGAGAGTATTCCACAAAAAGCAGCTTTCAAACAAAGCTTTGCTTTTCTAGGTTAGAAAAAAACAGGGAACTGTTCTTTGAAATAAAGTTTAGACATACTCCAAAATCTAAGCTCCTCAGATTCCCTGGCTCATGTCCATCCAGCAGTATTTTCAAGTTACAGGGTTAAGATACTTTCTTAGCATTTCCCATTCGATGTGCCAAGACTAGCCCATTAGACAGAAGCTCCACTACCCGTGGCACTAGGGATACCTTATTTTAATAGAGACCATCCTCCTTGACAACTTTTAGGATGGATGCTGTTTTCTTGCTTCAAGTGCTTGTTTTCAGCTTGCTTAATTATATTTGATGATGTTATCTGAAACGTATTTGAGAGAGTGAATGCCAAACTAAATGCATTTAAAAACCACAGTTTCTTTCATCATCTTGCAGTGGAACTTCACTCTAACAGAAGTGATAGGATAGCACATCCAAACATTTGAAAGTTTTCATTAAAGTGAATAAAAGACCACAGAAATGGAAGTTGATGGCACAAAAATATGGATGGTTAAAACTCAATCCACTAATATACATGGTGATACATCTTTCAGCAAAAATGACGGATCTTTGTAGGCAAACAGCATCCTTCATGGAGCCTTAGTTTAATATTTTAGAAAGATAACTATAATTTAAAGAATGAGTGAAAGATATGTCTTTATTTTATTCTCACGTGTGTGTTTGTTATGTGTTAAGTGTATGTATCAGTCTTTTCTATGCGATACTGGACCAGCTAACTATAACTCAAGTTCAGATGTTTATGCTAAGAAAAAAAATTTCTATTTTGGACTGTATAGCTCTCATCAGCATTTAGTTTTAGTAACAGAAACTTTTTAAACTCAGAATTTCTAACAGTAAGACAGATTCTCATTTTGATGATGACAGCTGATTTGGAGAAAATGTTTATTTCCATTTTAAAGTCTTCAAAGATGAACACATAATAACTTCCCATAGTAACTGTATTATAAGGGGGTATGCATGATGTAGTTTTGGACTTAGTTTGCACAATTCTTAAAAAGGGCTTCCTATTTTGACAGTTTTTGAAACAGGATACAGAGGTCCTGTATCACTGATGGCTTACGCCCTCCTGTCTTCACCCTGCTTCTCTTAATTTGTCTTCTTTTCAGTTATTTCTCAATTGAATAGGAAAATGTTCCACAATTCAGCTGGTGACACAACTACTTGATGTGCCTGGCTTTGGTGGGTTGGACTCACATGCACCAGGATTTTCATACAAGAGTCAGAGGAGGTATTTAGAGGAATGGCTACAGGTAGTGTGCCTAGTTGAGAGAGGGCTGATGGCTTTAAGTTGATATTGCCAGTTATGCTTCCAAAGGATTAGCAACAGACACTCAATCAGAGCTGGGCACCTGCTATTGTTTGACAGGTTTCCATTATAAAGAATGGTAATTCTTAGATTCCAGGTAGGCCATGTAACTCTACTAGCCACTCAGCCAGCTGTATGACCTTGGATAAATTAGTAAACTTCCCCATACCTCAGTTTTCCTTCTGTAAAATGGATATGATCATCTTATTATTTATCTAACAGAATATTCTGAGGATTTTTTATAACATGATCAAGATAGTACATGGCACTTGGTTAAGTACTTAAGACAGAAATCTATTATTCATTGCTATTCTCTTACTTGAGGTTACACAAGTCTGATACTGACCACAGTACAGAGCTTACCCTTAGCTGTTAACAACACAACACAATTTTGTTGTATTTCTGCCTTTCAAATAAAATGAAAATAAACAAATAAATAAATAGATGTTAAAGAGTAAAGTTCTATTCCATCCAGATAATACTTTATAGGAGGGCTAGTATTCTGTAGGGGTAGAACTCCATGAATTAGCAGTGTTCAAAGGGTAAAATATGCTGATCACTTTTTCTGCACCTACTAATTATAAACTACAACAAAGATTTCCTCTAGTTGTCATTAGATTCACAAACTTTAAATGTATACTTAGAACAGTCTCAGCTAGAACTGTGAAATTTATAAAGAAGATTTTCCCCTCTCTACTCCCTACATTGGTGAAAAGAAAGCCTTCCTCCAAGAATTTTAAAGATGCACAGGTAGATGCCTAACCAGAACACACAGCATATTGAACTTTCATGGAGGTGTATAAATCCAGTATCTATAATGTGAAGTTTAACTCACACATCCAAACTTTGAGTACAAGTTAAGTCTTACAATATATTATGGTATTATAATGCTTGGGATCACTAATTAATTTAGCTCTCAGCACTAAATTTTCATTAAGTAGAATTCACAACAGACTTTCTAATCATTCTTAAAGTTTTGTTCCAAATAAAATGTAGACAGTTCCAAGAGCCTTTGGTCTATATGTACATGTTAGATGATTTTATTTCTACCTTTAAATCTCTCTGTGTACATTCACAATGATATACACAATTAAATCTCCTAGAGCTTCAGATTGGCTTAACACTTAACCTCAGTCATAATTTGAAAGGAAGAGAACTCCATGACTTAAGTATTTGGTTTTAGTCAAGGAGATCCTCACAGAATGGACGTTCTTAGTATGGCTTTTAGGGGAAGGATTGTTTCTCTTTAAGTAAGAGAAGGAAAGCAATTGCAAAATTTGTGGTCACTAGAAAAGGACTAAAATGTTATGTTTGGTAAAAAGTGAAAGAATTATATGATCTGAAAACAAATAATAATATTGTGTACTCCAATATAGCTAGAAGTGGAGATTTTCAGTATTCTCTTCACAAAGAAATAATATGTGTCTAGCTGATGGATTTGAAATTACCCTGATTCAATCACCAATGGATTCATGGTCAACACCAGGAAAGAACCTAGTGATATTGCATGGTCCTGTACTTGGCCTCTACATTTGCTTACGTACAAGAGTTTTTGCTTTTGTTTTTGTTTTCTTTCTTTTTTATTTTCAAAACAGTATATTGGATGATACAACAAGTGGCTTAGCATACACAAAACTAAGAAACTACAGCTGTTTATGAGACATAAAAAGAAGTTTCCCAAGTTTTGAAATAAAACTTGGATTACAGAATGGAACTGATTCCTTTGTTTCACGTTTTCAACCAAGATTAATACTTCAAAATGCATATAAATATTGCTAATGGGTATGGGGTTTCTTTTGGAAAGTAAGTCAGCACAGGGGACAAGGCTGTGGCAAAGAGGGTTAAGCTGCCACCTGCAGTGCCGGCATCCCATATGAGAGACAGTTCCAGACCCAGCTGCTCCACTTACAATCCAGCTCTCTGCCAGGCCTGGAAAAGCAGTGGAAGACAGCCCAAGTCCTTGGGCCCCTGCACCTGCATGGGAGACCTTGAAGAAGCTCCTGGTTCCTGGCTTCGGATAGGCACAACTCTGGCCATTGATATTGCCAGTTATGCTTCCAAAGGATTAGCAACAGACAATCAGAGCTGGGCACCTGCTATTGTCTGATAGGTATTCTATTATAAAGAATGGTAATTCTTTATAATGGGATGAACCAGCGGACGGAAGATCTCTCTCTCTCTCTGCCTCTCCTGTCTCTCTGTGTAACTCTGACTTTCAATTAAATAAATAAAAAGAAAGTAAGTCAGCCCAAAACCTCTAAATTATAAATTTTAAGTGAGAAATTTTATGGTTCATGAATTGTATCTCAATAAATATTTCCTGAAAATGTCTATAAAGAAAATGAACAAAAATGACTGAAATTTATGTTATTTCATTTCCTTCTGTTTGAAACATTCACTGTTTGCAATTTTTTGTTTTCTGTCATTTGCTAGGGAGTTTCTGTAAATATTTCTGGAGTTTGAGAGACATAATTGGCAATTGTGGAAATGAGTGGTAACAGATACCGAGCCTCAGTGGAAGGAGACAGTAGAGACTAGAGGATTTTGTAGAGAAATGAAGACTTCATGACCTATCAGAAAGGAGGCCAGCTACTCCAGGTGTGACTTTCAAAGGGTGCTACCCGCAAGAACCAGTTCTTTTAGATTTTTCTTTTTTCTTTTTTTATTTTTTGACAGGCAGAGTGGACAGAGAGAAAGGTCTTCCTTTGCCATTGGTTCACCCTCCAATGGCCGCCGCAGCCGGCGCGCTGCGGCCGGCGCACCGCGCTGATCTGATGGCAGGAGCCAGGTACTTATCCTGGTCTCCCATGGGGTGCAGGGCCCAAGCACTTGGGCCATCCTCCACTGCACTCCCTGGCCACAGCAGAGAGCTGGCCTGGAAGAGGGGCAACCGGGACAGAATCCGGCGCCCCGACCGGGACTAGAACCAGGTGTGCCGGCGCCGCAAGGCAGAGGATTAGCCTAGTGAGCCGCAGCACCGGCCAGTTCTTTTAGATTTTTCATCTGGAGCCCAGACTGTCATGTGAAATCTTCATGTTCTTAAATATTTGCTCTAATTTTCTAGAAATAAAAAGATTTCTTGGCTTAATAAAAACACATCTGTAGTCCAAATTTGGCCCATGTACTGACGATTTATAGCCATATTTTGACACATACTCAAAGAAAAAAATCACATACCCATATTTAAATCTTTTGCTTCTATGAGTATATAATTTAAAATCACGGTGTCAGGAGATAATACATACGGCTGTATCTTTTGAAAACTATTCTTACATCATGCTCCAAGGAAGATGGCCTCTTACACTAAGATAAGAAACAACAGCATTAAACACAACTCTCAGTGTTTCTACAGTGCAAGTGAATATAACATATAGAGGAAATGAAACATTTAATTCAAAGTTAAAATTTCATGTGCATTACCATTTCCTGAAAATCAGGATGGTCTGCAGCATGCATACATACAAAAAAAAAAAAAAAGATTTGCTTTTGCCAACATTTTAAATTTCAGGAAGCAGTTTTAAGACAATCACTGATTAGCAGTATGTTAACCCATGACAAACATCTGTTTTATTAAAATCTATGTGCAAAACAGTCTTTGGGAAAGGCAATAATGTTGTAAGATGAAATTTTATTTCATGAATTGGCCTAAAGAAATTTCAGATAATCATACTTCAGCTCTTTTTCATTTTTTTGACATGATTGTGCTTGAATTTCTCTAGCAGTTTCAGCAAATGTATTTTTAACTTTAACAAACAGTAAGCTTTAATGTATTCCTGTTTGACATAATGAAATTGCATAACTCCCACAGCTTTCCACTTTTTTGATATTACATAAGAACCCTGTAATTTTATATGCCAGAGAAGACAGAGCACCTGAGAATAAATGCCTATTCAAACTTTTAGAGCAATATCTGAAGATGCACTATGCATTTCTAAAGTAACTTGAGGTCAAAATTCACAAGAAAACAAGAGATTCTCAAACATACTTTACCAAAATGTGTTTTTGCTGATTATACCTTATAGTTCAAATCTTCCTAAAAACTGTTATCAGTGGTTATATGGGTTATATGTCAATGCACAGAAATTTATAGTACTAACCTTGTGTTTTCCCACTTCAAAGATCTGGATATTTGAAACTCTATCTTAAAAAATCTGTAGATAATATTTGAAATATAAATAAATGTTTCTAACTACTATTATCTAGATAATGATATACGATTTGAACTTTTGAATTTATTAAAATTAAGAGAGGGATACATGTGTCTGCAGGATGTAATTTTTTAATGAAGAGAACAACAGTATCACTTACAAGGAAACCTTTTCTATCACTTTGAAATTTTACAAAGCAAGTTTTATCAAGCCCTGTGAAGCTAACAAGGTAGAAATAATTTATTAAGGAAAAATCACAGATAGATGGTAAAGTTTGGCCTTCTGAATTAATTTCTATTTTCCGAGGTACAACTTAAGTTTAAATACAACAGGAAATTACCTTTCCAGTTCCTTTCTAGCTATTTAAGAATGAAATCTTTTATTACTCTTGAAATTAAGAGGGTAGGCCCTTCTTGTTGGAAGCATCACATCATAGGCCTTGCCATCCTGTGCATGCATTTAGAGTCATGCTCCACCCAACAAGTATCAGCACAACTTGATAGTCCATTTAATCATGGTGCATCTTTCTGTAGATTAATGATAAAAATCATTAAGTATCAGCCATGATTCTACTTAAAAACAAATCACAAGATTCAGCCTACATTGCCTTCATGAAGTAAAGGAAATTGTGTTTGAGATGAATTAGAAGGCCTTATCCATGGCAATGAATTATTATAATTTTTTTGATCAATGATTGGTATTTATTGGAGGAAAGTTCTAATTTGTTGCTTATCCTTATAAGACTATTTCTATATATCAGAGTATTTCTAAAAGTGCAAAATTAGAATTTCTTGGTCAATGTCTTTCCACTTGGAATCCGGACTCTCTGTCAAGTTGGCTACTATCAAGCTAACAATAGAACTTCACCAATTAACTGATGAGCCAGCAGTATGTGAAGCTGAACAGGTCCTTGCACCCTCAGTACTGTACCCAGTCCCGGGGATTTGCTTTTTTTGACAATATGAAAAATAAGAAACTATACTGGATTCATCTGCATTTCTTATAGTGGGTTTGACCATTTTATTTCAAGTGTTTATTGTCTTTATGTACTTTTAGTTCTTCTTTTTGTTAACTGTTCTATTTTGTGAATTTTCCTTCAATTACATTGACCTATTATTTCTGCAGGAAGCTCCACATATATCCTAATTCTTAATCCTACCATCTAAAGTTTTCTCCCATTCTTCCACTAGTGATTTATAAAAATGTTTAATTTTTCTTTTTCTTTTTTTTTAAAGATTTATTTATTTATTTGAGAGTTAGAGTTACACAGAGAGAGAAAGAGAGAAAGAGAGAAAGAGAGCGAGAGAGAGAGAGAGAGAGAGAGAAAGTCTTCCATCGCCTGGTTCACTCCCCAGTTGGCTGCAATGGCTGGAGCTGCAACGATCCGAACCCAGGAGCCAGGAGTTTCTTCCGGATCTCCCATGTGGGTACAGGGGCCCAAGGACCTGGGCCATCTTCTACTGCTTTCCCAGGCCATAGCAGAGAGCTGGATCGGAAGTGGAGCAGCCAGGACTCAAACCGGCGCCCATGTGGGATGCCAGTGCTTCATGCCAAGATGTTAACCCACTGTGCCATAGCGCCAGGCCTTTCATCTTTATTTTTCAGAAGCTTAAATATTTTAGAAAGTTCTAATCTGGCAATAATTTCCCTTGTGGTTTTAGAGTTTTATGTCATGCTTCAAAAGGCTTCTACTTTTAATGTATACCTCTTGACTGTTTAGAGTTCATTTTCTAAATGCATATTCAATTATTCTAATATAACCCATGTATAATCCATTTTTTTCTAAATAATCGAAATGAAACTAAACTTTTATACAGCTACGTCTCTTTCATGACTGTATTTTCTACTGATTTCACTATCTTTAAGGCAAACTTCACAGTTTTAATTAAACTTTAATTAAACTGAAAATAAGCTTTATTTCTGAAGACCTACTGAAGGAAGGAGTTTACAATTTAATTAAATAAATGCCTATTATGTTTTGATATCTGGAAACATAAGTGTCCCTCTATTGTTCTTCTCTTGAAAGGTAATTTTTTAATTTAAAATTTGGTTATGAAAACTTCAAACTTGAAGAAAAACAGTAAACTCTCATTCTTAACATCAGATGAGAAAATTACCAAGATTTTACCGCATCTGTTTTACTAATCCTCAAATTTTGCCCTTTGCTGAAGTATATAAAAAAAATTCTAGACATTTACTTCCACAATTACAAATGCCACATAGACCTGTGATATCATTTAGTCTGGCCCTGCCAAGGCAATGGCAGGTGGGACTCAAAATTCAATATGTCCATAGCAGGCTAATTTTTAAGTTGATAATTTAATATGGCCTGCAAATGATGGTATAAGATAACTAAATGGTCCTAGCCAGAAAATAATGTTCCCCCAAACCTAAATGAATCTTCCAAAAAGCCTTCAAAGAGGGCAGAGAATATGACCAACGTCCATCTGACTGCAGAGCCTTCACTACTACACACTAATCCTTCTCAACTTCTTGATGCTATTTTAATATAATTCTCAAAGTTACTGATGTGAGAGCTTGTGTGTCCCCCAAAACTAACTAGTTTGTTTTGTTTTCAATGAGACACCCAAATTTACATTCCATAAGTCCAATCACTACATTTATTCATATATTTCAAATGAGTAATTTTAAAATATTTTAGTAGCTGACATAATAAAAAAAGTTGTAGGGCTTGACAGTCTCTCTCTCTGTCTCTCTCTCTCCCTCTGTCTCTCTTTCATATACACATACACACACATTTAGTCCTTGCAACATTTTTCTTATCAAGGCTAAAGATGCAGTATTGTTCCATCAAGAATATCACTGTGAACATGTGCAAATAGAGAGAGTTCTCCACTGACAAGGATGAGAAATCTCTACCACATGGGAACAAAACATACTGTACTTCAGAACTACAAGATACTAAAGCCAAGTCCTTTGAATTACTCACAATGACACGTTATTCTCAAAAGAGGATAACTTGAATAATCACCTTCCTTCAGTAGGTCTTCAGAAATAAAGCTTATTTTCAGTTTCTTGACTCTCTAACCTTTAATGTTCTACAGATCTTAAGCAATCAAAAGCTAGGACTGTGCATGAAAGACTTTTGTGCTATTAATACAAAACCCTCCCTTGTACTCCTTCCAACAAACTTCCATCATCTTGGTGAATAGAAAATCCAAATTCTACCTTTTTTTCCTTTTATTTCTAATGAGATAATTCATCTACCCTATAAAACACCCATTTAAAGTTTATGAGTTTGTGGTTTTCAATATATTCATAATATTTTTCAACTATCACCACTATCTAATTTCATCTTCTCCCAAAGAAACCCTGTAACCATCAGGAGTCACGTGGCATTCGTCCTTCTGCCAAGAACATGACGGCCACTAATCTACTTTCCATCTCAACTGGATATGCTTATCCTTGACATTTCATTTAAATGTAATTACCCATTTTGTCATTTGTGACTTGCTTCTTTGATTTAGCATGTTTTCAAAATTCATTCATGATGCAGCATGTATCAGTACTTCATTCTTTTTATAGTGGAATACTATTCTACTGAATAGACTTACCACATTTTGCTTATGAATTCATCATTTAACGGACATGTAGGTCAATGCACTTTTTGGTTACAATGAATAATGCCACTAAGCATTTGTTTACAGGTTTCTGTGTGAACACATGTTTTAAGTTCACTTGGGTATACATCCAGCTGAGGACTTTTTGAGGAACTGCCAAACTGTTTTCCAAAGCAGGTACACTATTTTACATTCCCAAAAGCAACTTATGAGACTTCCAGTTTTTCCACATCCTTGCCAAAATTTGTTCCTATACATCTGTTTGATTATAGCCATCCTACTGTGGGCATGAAGTGGTATCTCAAGTGCTTGTAACTTGTGCTTCCTTATTGATTAATGAAGTTGAGCACATATGTGATTTCCAGCCAGCTCTGCATCTTCTCTGCAGAAAATTCTACTCAAATGCTTTGTCCATTTTTAAAATTTCCTTCCGCATTTCTTTGTAAGGCTTTGAAGTTCACTGTAAATTCAACCCACATATTCTTCATTCTTCTTCACTGATGATTATTTTACAGAAGTCTTGTTGCTAGATGTTGTTAATGCTATCAGTTATAAAAATCCACACAAATATCTATTAAAAGAAATCTGCATACCTGAAATACATGAAATTTGTAAAACTTAGATAAAATTATAAAAAAAGAATTTGTTTTTTGGATAGACAAGTGAAAATGATAATGGTCTAAACAAATCATCATCCATATAAAATTTAAGTTCAAATCTGATTTAAATGCCCAATATGACAATCAATGCAGAAGTTTAATATATTCAGGAATAATTATTTGGCAATACTTATTGCCAGATATTGCACAAAACTCTGGGAATGATGATAAGAAGAAAATTTTAACATGTAAGTGCTTTTTAGTATCTCAGATGATCTTTAGCAAAAAATCCATAAAATTTTTTTTTCACTTGTAAATTAGATGACTACAGCCCCTTTCCTCATAGAAAGTCATCATCTATAGAACCAGAAAATATTGTAATTATAAATATCATTTGAATGATCATGAGGGAAATAATTGGTAGTAAGAGCTTTTTAACCCAAACTTGGGATTTCAGGTAAGACTCTTTTTTGGAGGAGGATATATGAGTGTAACTTGAAAAGTTTATGGAAAATGAAATTAAAAGATAAATTTAGCTTGGTGCAAAAAATTTTTGCTTGAAATCCCTTCATAGATTTTTCTTAATAAGCATTTCCCACAAAGTTTCTGCAGATCTCTTATATACGTGCTGAGTCTTGAAAAGTGAATAAAACTTAGGTAGGCCTATAAAAAGAGGATGGAAATGTATGTGGATAGAACATGTTGAAGGACTAGCACGTGTAAAAGGGCACTGGAAGCAAGATAGGGCAATACAATATATTAGAAGAAATGAAAAAAATCCCATATGCTTATATTCAAGCATTGGGTCGAGTAGGGTGTAGAACAGAGAGCCATATGGCTGAGTAAAAAAGCAGAAGTCAAATCACAAACAGTTTCACGTGTCATGTAGGATGATTTATCCTCATGCTATTGAATGATTTTATACAGAGGAATGGCCTGGTGCAATTTGGGTTTTAGAAGGTAATAAATTTCACAATAGAAAATAATGGAAGAGAGGAAACAGCAAGACAAGAGTCAAGGAAATCAGTTATGAAGCTATTCCAGTGACACAGGTGAGAGAACATGGTATTTGAACTAGAAAATAGTAACGGATGTGCATTTTAATTAAAAGTTTATTATCTTTTATCTTTTATTTATTTATTCTTTTTGACAGGCAGAGTTAGTGAGAGAGAGAGAGAGACACAGAGAGAAAGGTCTTCCTTTTCCGTTGGTTCAACCCCCAAATGGCCACCACGCCCAAACCTCTGCACCAATCTGAAGCCAGGAGCCAGGTATTTCCTCCTGGTCTTGCATGTGAGTGCAGGCTCCCGGGCCACAGCAGAGAACTGTACTGGAAGAAGAGCAACCAGGACAGAACTGGCGCCGCAAGCAGGACTAGAACCTGGAGCGCCGGTGCCACAGGTGGAGGATTAGCCTAGTGAGCCACAGCACCGGCCTATTAACTTTTATCAACAGAACTGCTATTTCATTATATTCATTCACTATTTTCTATATATTGTGGCTACTAGGAGTCAGGTTCTACTGCAGGCAGTGGGGATCAGAAATAAAGAAAGACAAAATTCACTTTCCTTTCAGGAACTTATATTTTAGTGGGTAGGAAAAACAAATAGTAGCTAAATAGATAATTTTGGTGCACAATCGTAAGTTCAAAGATCGGCTGGCACCGTGGCTCACTAGACTAATCCTCTGCCTTGCGGCGTCGGCACACCGGGTTTTAGTCCCAGTCGGGGTGCTGGATTCTGTCCCGGTTGCCTCTCTTCCAGGCCGCTCTCTGCTGTGACCCGGGAGTGCAGTGGAGGATGGCCCAAGTACTTGGGCCCTGCACCCCATGGGAGACCAGGATAAGTACCTGGCTCCTGCCTTCGGATCAGCGCGGTGCACCGGCAGCAGCGCGCCGGCCGCGGTGGCCATTGGAGGGTGAACCAACGGCAAAAGGAAGACCTTTCTCTCTGTCTGTCTGTCTCTCTCTCTGTCCACTCTGCCTGTCAAAAAAAAAAAAAAAAAAAAAAAAAAAAAGAAGTTCAAAGATCAGCATTACCCACCTCTCCCATCAGTTTCTTCCCAGATGCAGCAACAACAAAACTGCTATCATTTTTCACTTCGATATCCTTCCTTTCAGGCACTTTCTGTGATTCTGGGGCTCAACTCCTTATTTATACACAAATTTCCTTACCTTCTTTAAACTCTTTCTCCCTGTGTGTGTGTGTGTGTGTGTGTGTGTGTGAGAGAGAGAGAGAGAGAGAGAGAGAGAGAGAATATTAGGGCTTAAATAAATAAACAGAAAAAAAATAGAAAATAGAAAAATAGAAATTCTTACAAAAGAATGCCATTTACCACATGCTGACACCCCCTGTCCACAGGTTTGGGCCTATCCTCTCCATGTTGAGCATGGGTTAGACTTAGTGACAGAGTAGGGAAAGAAAAAACAGTAACTTTACAGAGAAAAGTCCTTGCGACTTTAGCCAAGTGACAAAGTTAAACTGCATCAGTGCTGTAGGGGGTGTAAGAGTGGATCACTGATGTGCTGTGTGATGCGGTGAGAAAGGCACCTGACATTTATGATGCTCTTCCCCCAAAGCCATAATTCCTTTATAATCATGAAAAAACATCAGATAAACCCAGACTAGGGACATTCTACAGACTACCAAGCCTGTATTACTCCAGACAGTCAAGGTCGTGAAAAACAAAGAAAAGTCTGAGAAAGCATTACATACCAGAAACTATGGAGATATGATAACTAAAGATAATGCGGTACTACACGATGGGTCCTGGAACAGTACATTAATGGTAAAAACTGTAAGTTCCAATTGTATACCAGCATTTCTTAGGTTTGACATTGCCAATGCAACACAACACCAGTGGGGGAAACTAAATCTAGGAGCGTCAGGCTCTCTGCACGTTTTGCAACTTTTCTGCACATCTAAAACTACTCTACAAGGAAATCTTTGATTTTTAAAAAATGTAATTTTAACTACTGACACAGTTCCTAAGGTCACATCATCAATGAAGGATGGTCTGATTTTAAAACTAGAAAGATGCTTTGCGCTTCCCTCCCTCATGCTGCATGTTAAGTACTCCGGAGACCAAAAATAGATGTTAGTCACTAGAGACAGCAAGCCAAGACTTCTGCTCAGCACTAAATGTTTTCAAAAGCATACAACTAGCAAGAGTAGAGACTTACAAAGGAGATAATCCTGAGATTGTTGTTGATGTTGCAGGATAACAAGATGAATCTATTTGGCTCAATATATAAACAGTACATATTTGTTCTAGGTACAAAAGGTTGTATAATAACGCTACAGAATGCAATATTTTTTATTAATTTTTCAAAATTATTGTTGTAATAACATGTCATAAACCCTAATTTTTTTTTTACCTTTTATTTAGTAAATATAAATTTCCAAATTACAGTTTATGGATTACAATGGCTTTCCCCCCCATAACTTCCCTCCCACTCTCACCCCTCCCATCTCCCCCTCCCTCTCCCATTCCATTCACATCAAGATTCATTTTCAATTATCTTTATATACAGGAGATCGATTTAGTATATATTAAGTAAAGATTTCATCAGTTTGCACCCACACAGAAACACAAAGTGTAAAATACTGTTTCAGTACTAGTTATAGCATTACTTCACATTGGACAACACATTAAGGACAAATCCCACATGAGGAGTAAGTACACAGTGACTCCTGTTGTTGACTTAACAATTTGACACTCTTGTTTATGGCATCAGTAATATCCCTAGGCTCTAGTCATGAGTTGCCAAGGCTATGGAAGCCTTTTGAGTTCGCTGACTTCGATCTTATTCTGACAGGGTCATAGCCAAAGTGGAAGTTCTCTCCTCCCTTCAGAGAAAGGTACCTCCTTCCTGTTCCTTCCACTGGTTATCTCACTCATAGAGATCTTTCATTTAGTTTTGTTGTTGTTGTTGTTTTTGTTTTGCCAGAATGTCTTGCCTTCCCATGCCTAAAATACTCTCATGGGCTCTTCAGCCATTTCCAAATGCCTTAAGGGCTGATTCTGAGGCCAGAGTGCTGTTTAGGACATCTGACATTCTATGAGTCTGCTGTATTCCCATGTTGGACTGTTCTCTCCCTTTTTGATTCTTTCAGTTAGTATTAGCAGATACTAGACTTGTTTGTGTGATCCCTTTGACTCTTAGACCTATCAGTGTGATCAATTGTGAACTGAAACTGATCACTTGGACTAGTGAGATGGCATTGGTACAAGACACCTTGATGGGATTGTATTGGAACCCCCTGGCACATTTCTAACTCCACCATTTGGGGCAAGTCAGATGGAGCATGTCCCAAATTGTACATCTCCTCCCTCTCTTATTCCCACTCATATTTAACAGGGATCACTTTCCAGTTAAATTTAAACACCTAAAAATAATTGTGTGTTAATTACAGAGTTCAACCAATAGTACTAGAACAAAAAAAATACTGAAAGGGATAAAGTATTACATTGTACATCAACAGTCAGGACAAGGGCTGATCAAGTCACTGTTTCTCATAGTGTCCATTTCACTTCAACAGGTTTCCCCTTTGGTGCTCAGTTAGTTGTCGCCGATCAGGGAGAACATATGATATTTGTCCCTTTGGGACTGACTTCATTCACTCAGCATGATGTTTTCCAGATTCCTCCATCTTGTTGCAAATGACTGGGTTTCATTGTTTTTGACTGCTGTATAGTATTCTATAGAGTACATGTCCCATAATTTCTTTATCCAGTCTACTGTTGATGGGCATTTGGGTTGGTTCCAGGTCTTAGCTATTGTGAATTGAGCTGCAATAAACATTAATGTGCAGACAACTTTTTTGTTTGCCAGTTTAATTTCCTTTGCGTAAATTCCAAGGAGTGGTATGGCTGGGTTGTATGGTAGGGTTATATTCAGGTTTCTGAGGAATCTCCAAGCTGACTTACATAGTGGCTTAACTAGTTTTCTAAAGAGTAAGAAAAGCTACAACTTTTCAATTAGTCTAAAAGAATATTTTAACTTCATAAACCTAAGATCACATAGACTTAACAGCTACACTGCAATATTAAGTAATTAATACAGTAACTATAAAACTAGATTCAGTATGATACAAGGCAATGAAAGAAGTAAATAAGACAGTGAGATGATGGATATTTTTCCTTCATTAGTGGTTAGAAACTACTGCATGCAAAATTAACCAACTAGATTTATAAAATTTCAACTTTGGATTTTTTGAAATATATTACATTTGAAAAACATAAAATTATATTTTCTTCTAAGTTTAAATCCAATTTTGAAATTTTAATTTTACCAAAAAGCATTTCAATCATGAACAAAGATGCCTATTTTCAATGCTACTATTACACATCTGGTGTTAAATGAATTGTTACAGAGTTCTTTTAAAAATAGCTTAAAGTCCTTGTTATTTATTAGTGTTAATGTTGATGAAGATATAAGGAAAATACAAATTAACTAAATCTATTTGTGGAAATTTATTCTGGCAAATCATTAAGTTTTATGCTCTTACAGAAATAAAACAATATTTTACATGCCAGTTCTCACAACTATACATATTTTTAAGCATATAAAATTCATGGGGAAAGATTTCATTTGGGATCCACATTTCCACATTGGCATATAACTGAGTGAACTGAACTTTGACCCAGGTGTAAGAAAACCATGTGTAGGGGCTGGCGCCGTGGCTCACTTGGTTAATCCTCTGCCTGCTGCATCCCGTATGAGTGCTGGGTTCTAGTCCCGGTTGCTCCTCTTCCAGTCCAGCTCTCTGCTGTGGCCTGGGAAGGCAGTGGAGAATGGCCCAAGTGCTTGGGCCCTGCACCTGCATAGGAGACCAGGAGGAAGCTCCTGGCTCCTGGCTTCAGATCAGCACAGCGCCAGCCATAGTGGCCATTTAGGGAGTGAACCAATGGAAGGAAGACCTATCTCTCTGTCTATAAATCTACCTGTCAAATAAAAAAAAAAAAAGTGTCCTGTGGGCTGGCCTTGCAGTCACAGTGTAGCAGGCAAAGCCATCACCAATAATGCTGTCCCCACTATGGGCACTGCTTCCTGTTTCAGCTATTCCAATTCTGATGTAGCACCCTGCTAATGCTCCTGGGAAAGCAGCAGCAGATGGCCCAAGTGTTTGGTCCCCTGTAACCATGTGGGAGACCTGGAAGAAGCTCCTGGCTTTGACCTGGCCCAGCCCTGGGGAATGAACTAGTGGATGGAGGATTTGTTTTTTCCTTTCTCTATGTAACACTGTCTTTCAAATAAATAAATCCTTAAAAGTAAAAGAAAGGAAAAAAGTTGTGTTTGGGACACAGTGCTCCATACCAGATCTTTACTCTTTCCTAACGTCTATCATTCCATCATTCCCAAATAATCAAATGTGAATAACACAGTGAAACAAGGAATAGTTTTTTTTATGTGTAGTTTTTGCTTTTCAGCATCACAGAATTACTATTTGTGTAGAGGGTGATCATTATTCTGCTTATCTTTTTAAAATTTTTTTATAGTAGGGGACCAATTGCTTGGTCTCATTGAAAATTCTCCACACAGCTCTACATGATAAGTATTCTCATGAACAACAAGTTATAATGATACAAACTTCAAAAACCACAGAAAACAAAAACTGGGTTAGCTAGAAATGATCTAGAAACTCAAAGGTTGAAATCATTTAATGATATGAAAAGAATCAGAGCTGACTTAAAACCTAATTTTTGTATTAAAATATATCTAGCATATATTTGGTATATTTATGTGTTGACTTTACCTTAAGCCTGAAGTCAGCACTGAGAACAGACTATACACGTCTTGAATATACTTTAAAAAGTGGAGGTACAAATACATTCTGATGTTGTCTTGCTCTTTTCAAGTACATCTTTCTATTTTATCCCTTCATACTGGCAAAATGAATAGTGCCATCGCTGCTTAAGACCTAAAACAGCTGCATTTCTAATTTTGGAAGATTATGAGAGATTTTTATATGAGTTGCATGTTAAAAGCAAATAAGCAACATGCCAACCAGCAGAATGATAGTGTGGGGCAGATGGTGGCACGGCTGAGTTACTGAACTGAAGTGCTATGTGCCACCAATCATGGAACATCAAAAAGGGATATCTGGCAGCTTTTCAAGTAAAAGCCTGAGCTTCTACCTCAAATAAAAATAATGTATGCCCACGAAATCTTCATGTAGCCATTCTCCAACTGACCCTGGTAATGCAGGCAGCCTTCAAAGTCATTGCCATAGGTTTTGATGACATAAACCATTTCTTCCTTTCCTTCTCTAGGCTCCTTTATAAGCACATGTGCACGTGTGTGTGTCTGTGTGTGGATAAAGATAGAGAACTGAATGCAGAAACAAAGCTTGGTTTATGATTTTTCCATATTAATCAGAGGATTGTTATTGCATAGGATGAAGTTAAACAATGCATCTAATATGACTTCATCATGAAAAAGAGAATCTGTCTACATAAGATCATCCAGTAATCTTGGTCAATACTGAACTTATTTCATCAATCTTGATTAATACATTCTAAAAACTGCATTCAGAATGTTACCATGTAAATTACCCCAAAACCCAAATAGATGATTGTTCTCATAATAAGGATCAGGAAATTTACAAAAGAAATATTTAGCCTTCACAAGTAGGTTTTCCTTTGATTCAAAGCAGTTTATTTAGCATAAAAAGTATATATGACTTTTTAAGTGTCCTTATTTTTAATTTAACTTGAAAACCATATGCATTCATAATACCATATGATGTTTTGATACACATTTATATTGTATAAAATTCAAATCAGGACAGGTGGGTCAGTAGCAGGTGGGTCTGGTGCCTACAAGGGGTTTGGTGTTACAGGCTGCAGCTTTATCAGTTATAACATAATGCTGACCCTGTATTTCTGATTTTCTAAGGACACTCCATACTATTTTCCATAAAAGTTGTACTAATTCACATTACCAGCAACACTGTACAAATGTTCCCTTCCTCACTCGCACTGGCATCATTTGATATGTCTCTTTTTAAATGAATATTCAAGAATTTATATGCCTAACTACATGTTGTTTTTCTATCTTAGCACCCAGTGTCAATCACAGACATTTTATTATATTTTGTGAGCCACTATACCTTAGATACATACATTTAAAAATGTGGGCTGAAATAAAGAAGCAAAGCCATTCATAAGCTGACCAAATAATCTACACACTATACCGTACTGCTGCACTATTCTATTTCCTTCCCTTTCTCCTAGCTACATTCCCTGTTCCTTTTCTCTTTAAGGTGATTTTATAAGCTCTTCATGGATTATGTAGGTTGTTAGACACTTTACATTATTATCATGGTTACCTCTCAGTTTGGAGATGAGGACACTTTGGCCCCCAAACACTAAATAACTTTTCCAGTGCCATATAAGTTGTAAACAAGGCAGCTAGGAAGTGAACTCAGGCTGGTTTCTTCCAGACTGTGTTTCTCACTACAGTATCCTATGCAGCACACAGGAAACAGATAAAGGAATTAAGGTATCCTGGAGCAATTGAATATTGTGCCAAATACAAAGAATTCTTATAGGAAAAGAGGTGTACTATTAACTTGTACCATTATCAAAAGTGGCCCACAAATTCACATTTGAGAGTTTCAGGCCAAAGCAAGAACAAAAATTAGATGCCATAAGAGTAACATGACTCATTTTTAAGTAGAACTGTTTTGTATACTAAAACCTGAGGAAGTTATCCTATAAAGAGGTCAGAGGGTGATACAGTAGAAATCTCCCGTAACATTTTTGCCATAAATATGCTATTGAAATTTACTGATGTGTTATTTATAGCCTCCCTAGACACATCATATGAAAGATTGCTTCTGTAAAATCACTTCTGCAGGATGCATGTGTATGAAAACAGTGAGATCCCAGCTTATATTTTTTGGGTAAAATTTCATTTATCTAGCTGCTGTCAAATGAAATTCTTTTTCAGATAGTTAAAATGGCAGCTATTAGCCACATGTGTTTAATGAACAATTGAAATGTAGCTTAGTTGTTCTACTAAGGATTTAGGTTTATTCTTTCTTCCTTCCTTTCTTTCTTTTTTTTTACTTCTGATTACTTTAAAAGCAAATAGCCAAATGTAACTAGTGACTACAATACTGAACAAGGTAATCTAGTGGAATGCTGGGCCGTATATCTCTCACCTAATTCTCATCACTAGGATTTCACAGTTTTATAACAGATGAACACAATGAAAACTCAACTCACACATTTTTATTCTCTAATTTAAGCCCAGATGACAAGAATTTTTGTGTTCTCCAACTTATCACAAAACTTTAGTTTTCTTACCTGAAAAAGATCTTTCACCTTTCTATAAAATTGAGGCAAGCGTACCTATTTACAAGATACTAGTATTGCCTAAAACATTTTCACCTGACAATCAGATTCATAACAAATCTCTTTCAGTTATCTCCAATGTATCAAACTTTCATTTTTAATGAGGATTGTGATTTTTGTAAATAAATGCAAAATAATTAAAAGCCAAATACGGTAAATAATGTAGATCAATAAGGCCTTTTTTACAGCTGATTTGTAAACCAATTCATGTCAAAAGGAAAAAAAGAACAAAATAATGTTTTAAATTTTCTAGAAAGGTACTAAATGTGCAAAATTTTCTGACTTCCTGCTTTAGGCCCTAACACAGCAAGATTTATCATCCTGAGACTGTTAAGCCTCTACCCTAAGAAGCAAATTTAAGGAATTTGGTTCCACAGAGAAAAACTCCCCTGTGTATGGTTTCCAGTGCCCTTGTGTTCTGCCCCTGTTTATCTAGACGACAGTCATACTACTGTCCTCAATTAGCTCAGTAATAGATGAAAGAGAGGGGAAGAAGAAACTATGATTGCTGGCTGGGTCTCCACTTGCCAGATGGTGAAGAACTAGCCCTTGGGCGAATTCTGTGTGAACAGAGGGGTGGGATTTATCCTTCCCTGAAAACCACGGTATGCACACTGACAGAGATCTACGGAGATTTAGTCTCTAGTTCTGCAGCACATGACTCAGCTTTTCCTATAGGTCTTGCCAGCTGACCCTTAGGCAGAGACAGCTGTTGTGTTAAATGGATAAAGCACCAGAGCTCCAATGTAGGGGGCAGAAGGCAGGGGGGAGCAGCAGGAAAGACCAGTCAGAACTTCAGGATATCAGTCATCTTTCCTTCCAGACTCTGAAATGAAAAGCCAGACTCTGAAGCTAGCTTCAGGGCCACCACCTGGGGGTGCTAATGCAGATAGGAAATATAGAGGCCCTAGTGCAGATGATACAATAAATCAATTGATGAAGTGAAGTGAAGTTACTATTGGGGATGCACTGTCACAAATATATTTTAAAATGAAAGAAAGAATATTTAGGAAGCAAAGATCTATGGTTGGGAAAACTGATTCAAGGAAGAGTGCATTGGGCCCAGCAGCAAATGCAGGTATTTGGTGTAACTTGGTGCTAAGCAAACTGTAGAAATCATAGGAATTACAATGGAAAGCAATTCAATTGGTATTCTATGAATTAGTTCTCATTTTACATGATAAATTTTGTGAAAGAAACTGTGAGGTTTTAAAAGCAGGGCTATTTTTCTAGAAATAAATAATCTCTCAAATACAATCTATTTTGGAAAACAAGTAGGAGACAGTAAAAGTCCAGGAAGAAGAGAGGATTATTCAGATGATAATAATAATATGAATTCTACTAACAATTTAGGCCAAAGAGAGTCAACAGTAGGGACTGAAGTGTGCGTGTGTGTGTGTACAGAATACATATACCCTGTATGCTGTATCTAGGATAAATGAATATTACTGACACAATGCCATATAAATCAATAACTTATACTTTCCATAAAGGAAAAGAGGCCTTTGGAGGAATATTGTTACCACATATACTTTCGCTGGCTTATACTTGAGGCACTGAATCTTACTACAAGAATGAATAAGCAGTACAATCTCTTAAATATAGTGAACCTAAGACATTATTTCAATTTTTTAATTAATTAATTATTTATTTTATTTTAAAGGCAGAAAGAGAGACATCTTGAATCTACTGCTTCACTCCCCAAATGCCCAAAACAGCCAGGACTGGGCCCAAAACAAAGCCAGGATCCCAGAACTCAATCCAGGTCTCTTACCTGGGTGTAAGAAATCTAAGTACCAGAGTCATCATCTCCACCTCCCTCAGTGCGTTTTAGCAGGAAGCCAGGAAAGATGCTGAGGAGCCAGGACTCAAACCCGGCACTCCAAATGAGATGCAGGCATTTCAAATGCTGTCTTTACTACGTTTCCAAATGCCCATCCTTGCTATTTCAAATTTTATCGGAGATGTTAAATTAGAATAACACTCTAGATAAACAATGTCAGTGGTGAGGCCGGCGCTGTGGTGTAGCCAGTAAACTGCCGCCTGCAGGACCGGCATCCCATATGAACACCGGTTTGAGTCCCGGTTTGGGTCTCAGCTGTTCCACTTCCAACCCAGCTCTCTGTTATGGCCTGGAATAGCAGTAGAAGATGGCCCAAGTCTTTGGGCCCCTGCACTAGTGTGGGAGACCCAGAAGAAGCTCCTGGTTCCTGGCTTTGGATCAGCACAGCTCCAGCCATTGTGGCCAACTGGGGAGTGAACAGTGGATAGAAGACCTCTCTCTCTTTTTTCTGCCTCTCCTTCTCTGTGTAACTCTTTCAAGTAAAATAAAAATAAATAAACAATGTCAGTGTTATATAATATTTTAAATTATTACTGTACTGATAAGAGCCTGCAGTGTTTTTTTTTTAATTATACTTTATATAAGTAGATACATATATGTTGTAGGCTAGGTTGGCCTAAATTAATTTTCCAGACTCCTGCCTTTTACTTAGAGAAGAATTCTAAGTATAGGCACGAACATGGCATGAAATATGATAAACTTAATTTACAAATTGAAAAAGATCCACAGGTACACTAGGCCTTTACTTAAGGAGACTGGGCCAGGGAAGGGGAGTTAGCCTACCTTGCTCTGCTCGCCTGAGTCCACTAGGAGGAGACAACGCTTCTGTTCTACCTGGCTTTTCTATGAGCTTAGAAAAAGGAGTGTTTAGGTGGTACCACCCCTGTGTCCCTGGTAAGAGGAAGTACTTTCCAGGGAGAGGTCCCCTGATTGACAGGTAGGTAGATGAACATGGCAACAGAGGGCAAAGGAGGTACAGCTTCCTGCTCATTAACTTAAAAATTATCTAACTACTCTTTCCCACATCATAAATATTTTTATGAGGAAGAGGAAAATTTTGGTCTTTGATAAGTATCATGGCAATGGATCTTTAAGTTCATTGCTGTTTTGGTTGTTAGAAATATCATCAGGGCCAGCGCTGTGGCACAGTGGGTTAAAGCCCTGGCCTGAAGCGCCAGCAACCCATATGGGTGCCGGTTCTAGTCCTGGCTGCTCCTCTTCCGATCCAGCTCTCTGCTATGGCCTGGTAAAGCAGTAGAAGATGGCCCAAATCCTTGGGCCCCTGCACGCACGAGGGAGACCCAGAAGAAGCTCCTGGCTTCAGATCAGAGCAGCTCTGGCCATTGTAGCCATCTGGGGAAAGAACCAGTGGATGGAAGACCTCTCTCTCTGTCTCTACCTCTCTCTGTAACTCTTTCAAATAAATAAAATAAATCTTTAAAAAAATCATCAATGGTTCCATGAAAGATAAACTTACTGTAGTAGAAATGCTTTTTAATTATTATAATTTTTTATTATTATAATTTTAATTATACATATTTGTGGAACACAGTGATATAAATCAAGGCATATATTCAATTCAATGTATGACGATCTGACCATATAAAATCAGTTAGCATTTCCAACTCTTGTATATTTTAAAGGTTTTTGATTAATAATAATTGTACATATTTCTGGTGTGAAGTTTTATTTCAACAAATGTAATCAATCTGTAGTGATAAAATCAGGGTGATTAATGTTTTCCTCTCTTTGTCATTACATTATGATTGCAGCCTTTGAGCAGCTCTCTTCTGTTTACTCAATAAAGACACAATAGGTGACTGTGATCTATAGCTTCCCCCCACTGTGCTGTGTAACACTAGGAACTCACTCCTTCTGTCTATGAGCTGACACTCATTATATAATCCCCCTCAAATCCCCTTTCCCCTACCCATCCCAGCCTCTAGCAATCGTTACTTTACTAGCAGGAGTACTCTCAACAAGCCCTCGAGAACTTTTGTTTATTACTTTATGTTCAAAGGTCTAAACGACAGTAGAAATGGTACAGACAGTATCTAAACAAATGCTCAGATTCAAGCTCTGGTACTATTCCTGTGCTATGCAATATGTTGGCAAGCTAAAATTCATTTCCAATATCTGACTTCTATACTTCCCATTTCTTGAATGGGGTGGATACTTATATAAGTTACTCTAAAGCTTGTGATATAATGAAAGTAAAGATTCTTCCTAGCCCTCTACTTTCCTGTGGCTCAAATATTTCCCTTGTGAAAGAGAGAGGATATTGCCCTTAGACTGGTTGATCTGTGGAAAAACCCAGAGAGTATCTATAGGGTGATCACTGAACCAAGGCTCACCAGATGGTCAGAAAAAGAAATCCCACGATAAAGTGAACTTGGAAAGTGATCTTGGAGATCCACTTCATCAGAGTATATACCTAAGTGCTCAAGACTGTTCAACTAAAGAATTTCTTTCACAATGTTTAGCACAATATTCATCAAAGTTATTAGACCAGGGTTTCCCTTTGTAGCAGGTCTGCTACCTATGAACATCACTCAGAATGCCTGCTGAATTTGTGAGGAGAAGCAATCATCACACAGCTAAAACATATTGCACGGTAGCCATGAAGTACTTTACAAGAATTAACTTATTTAAAATTTTCTACGAACTTTACATGGAGATGCTAGTATTGTTCCTGTGTTACAGATGAAGAAGCAGAGGCACAGAATGACTAAATGTCTTGGCAAAGATCTAAGTAGTGAAGAACAGAGAAAGGATGTGAACCCAGATGATCTAGCCCTGGAAAATATATTCAGTCATCATGCTTACTACTGTACTTACAAACAAGAAAAAAAAAAAACCAGAATTCATGCATTATTAGTATTGTGTGGTACTGACACCTGGTTCACTGTTTAATTAAAAAGCAAACAAAAAAATGTGATGCCTAGAAGTTTCGCAACTTGTAAAACAAAATCACAAAGCAAATCAGTGTTACTACATGCCAAAGAAATCAGTTATTCCATCCCTGAGGGAAATCTCCAAACCATTTGGAAAACACATTGAACACTGAATACATGGAACAAAGGACAAGACTTGGAATGGGGAAAAGGAAATCTCATCATTCTCAGGTGGCTACAGCATACTTATATGCTTCACTTTCTCAAACTCCTTCGTCAACCACTCGTTATCAGGTCTCTTTAATTTTACTGCTAAAATATGCCATGACTTCTCTGCCTCAGTTTCCACTCTTCTGTTCCTGCCCTACAACAGGCTCTCATCCTCTCCAGGGCTCCAGCAGCAGTTTTCTAACAAGATTCTCATCTCCTGATGGTGAGGAACAAGTAACTACTCATGGAAACAGCTTTTTGCTGTTTACAACATGGAATCTATAGTAAAAATGTAACAGAAATGTAAGAAAAGTACAAAGTTTTATCAGAAATGAAATAAGAAAACATTCAACATTTAACTCTCAGATTATAAAATTGTGATTTTTATTTGAGGAATTATTATCGTTCCTGTCTATTCTCCTTTTTAATCACCTACAAAGTGCACACACACATACTTAATTATCAGTAACTGAGCCAAAAAAATAAAAAAAAAAATCACTGAGCCATGCAGATACAGTTCTGTTATTCATTTGCTGTGCTATGGCTGAATTATTAGATTTGACAGAAATCCATCATGAATAAGCCTTCAGATAAATTCCAAGAACTTTATTTTACAGCTCAGTACCAGACACTTGAACTTGACCTTGGCTTGGGAAAGAGATATTTCCATTGGCAGTGTTTTCCTCCTCATAACGTTAGTAAGTAATGTTAATCCCTTCCTTAACAGACAATGAAAGTTTACCAGCAGTGGAGATATGTATGATAGAAAACTTTCATTATTTTTTTCTCCATAAGCCAATCTTTTCACTCATGAGAAAACACTCTCTGGCTTACTGAGTCCAAATGTACTAGCCCCTAAAAACCATATTATTCAAAAAGAAAGACAGGAGGAAAAGAACCAAATTAGCCAGGACCAGCCTGATTAGTTTCTAACTTTCAAAGCAAGCAACAGATGATGAAAGAGCTCAACAGAAAAATGACATCTGAGTATTGAACTTGGCTCAAAATTATGACTTTGTCCAGATTTTATCTCATTTTTGCTACAGTCCTATGTCAGAAAACATTCCTGTTGCTGGGACATTAAAGTTAAAAAGAATGAGATTATATTTATGTTGAACTACAGAGGAAAATTTAATTTGTGACTAGCAAAAAGAAAAAGTTTAGATAAGTAAAATTTAACAGTAAAACTATAATCTTCAACAAGACAATTTTCAGTTTGTTTATGTCTTGGGACTAGTCAAAACTAGAGGGGATGTCCAATGTTTTATCCCTCCACCCTTGCTCTTGCCACTGCAGTTTCACTGCATCAGACTCTTAAGTATACTTTCAGGAAACAGTACAGTTGACCACTTCACAAAGTCCACACAAAAATGGAATTAAAAATAAGTTTGTCTTGCTGCAGGAAAATTTTAAATCCACGCATATGAAGTGTCTTCAAAATACTCCTGCAAACTTCATATTATGAAAAAATTATTATATATTTAAAACGTTTTTGCACCAAAGTGAACTCAGCTTTTAATTCTATTTTCCAGTCTCTGAAGTACCATGTATTTCTTAGGCCAATCACAGCACACCATCCTCTTCAAGGAGTGGGTTAGAAATGTGGATGTGATCTAAGCTCCCTTGCACCTGAAGCCAGATGTGTCCTAGTAACTATCATTTTCCTTGCCTCAAATTATGATGCAGTGCAATTCTGTCCACTTTGTAGAAACTAATTTCTTGTCTGAGTTGAGTGAACTGAATGCATATAAAAAGGCTTGAACTTCGGTTCACTTTAGAGGGTTTATCTACTACCAATATTTTTAAAGAATAGGCATTTGTTATAACACTTTGCACTTGTGGTAATTTCTAACCTAAGAACCAAAGAGTCAATCAATTAAATCATAAACATTTGTTGAGCATCTCATATCACCAACAACAAAGGGATAGGTTTGGGGACGAGGCAATATTGCAATGGTAAGGACAAGCACAAGTTAATCTACACTGAACAAAGTAGGCAGAGGACTGGGTGTCTATCAGTCACATGTGGCTCAAGAACAGAGATGGCAAAAATAAATGGCAAAGGAATTCAGATCAGTTAGATACAGCAGAGCTTGCCACAGTAAAAGAGGATATAAGTCTATGGAGATTGTATCAAAGGAGTGTAAGATGAGGACATAATGGGCCAAGTGCTACAGGAAAGAAAAAGCAAAAATATAGTTTAAAAAAGTGGTAGGGAGTTAGTGACTAAGGGAGAATGAAAATGACAGGAAGTGGTATGTGCATTTGGAAGCAAGAGCTGAGATGGAAAGGCTATAGTTAGAAAGGAGAAGAGCCACCAAGTGAAGATCTTGGAGCTGGGATGTTATCTTTTTGATACGGTCAAGTATGGGACTACGGATGACTGACAACAGAAAGAAATAACAAGAAATCTGAAGAATCACCAACACGCAAGTTAACAACACCAAGGTACCTAAAATAGAGAGTAAGATCAAGAATCTGACATTGGTTATTGCCATGGTTAAATGGAAATGAATCTTTAATTAAACAAATCACCCTGAAGCAACAGTATAAAGAAAGTGATGTAAAGAAGTGAAATAGATATCTTTGGACTGGAGGGAGAGTGTTACAGAAAATAATCAAAAGTGGCATTGGAGAATGAGAGGAGGGTCATTTAGTTCAACTCCACACATGCAGTGGAAGAAAATAAGAGGCAAAGACTCCTAGATTGGGAGGAACAGAGCATTACCTTCTGCAGAGGCAGGCTGCAAGTAGAGAAGACAAGGAAGAAGGAAGAAATAGCAGTTATTTGATAGCAACAGACTCATGGCCCAAAATGGGTATGAAAAGAGGGCAGCGGTGCAGGGGAAAAATAAGGCTGTGGTATGGAAGGTTGGGAGAATTTTTCAGAATGATTTTCAATATTTATTTAACAAGTCACAAGGCAAGCATCAGAGTGAAAGGGCAGCTAGGACACTGATGCAATGGTGTCTACTGGACAGGCAGAAGAGCTAAACACAACTCAATAGGTACACATGTGTTTGTAACTGAATACACACAACTGAATATGGGTTCAATGCCACTGAGGGAGTGGGGTTATGGAGCTCAAAAGTAGAACTAGGCTGACAAAGATGGTTTCTTCTAAAGATCAACAGGATAGCAGGTAAGAGTAAGGGAGGCCCTCTAGACAGGGCACGAGGGAAAGCACATGAAAAATTGGGCTTTTCGATCTCCGCGAGTGAGATCCCAGTGAAAAGAACAGGTCATCAAAGAAGGAGGTACCTTTCTCTGAAGGGAGGAGAGAACTTCCATTCTGACTACGACCTTGTCTAAATATGATCAGAGTTGGTGAACTCAGGGGGCTTCCATAGCCTTGGCAGCTCATGACAAGAGCCTAGGGTGATTACTGATGCCATAAACAAGAGTGTCAATTTGTTAAGTCAACAACAGGAGTCACTGTGCACTTACTCCTCATGTAGGATCTCTGTCCTTAGTGTGCTGTATATTGAGATTTAATGCTCTAACTAGTACTCAAACAGTATTGTTCACTTTGTGTTTCTATGTGGGTGCAAACTGTTGAAATCTTTACTTAATATATGCTAAACTGATCTTCTGTATATAAAGAGAATTGAAAATGAAAAAAAAGATTTATTTTTTATTTTATTTTTGAAAAAGTTACAGAGAGAGGTAGAGAGAGGGAGAGAGGACTCTTTATAACTCTGGCTTTGAAGTAAATAAATAAATCTTTTTAAAATAAGAAAAATAAATAAAAAATAAAAAAAAATTGGGCTTCTCTTTAAAGGGTTTGGCTGCAATTGTGATCAGGGAGACAGGACAGGAGGAATATCAAGGGTGGGTGAAAATGGAAATGGAACAATACAAGCACAAAGAGTTTCTTGGTATGTAAAGTTGGGAGAAGAAATACAGTTTTCGTGTAGCCAGAACAACTCTGGTGGAATACAACAGGACAATGCAGGAGAAGAGCAGGCCATTCTCATGGATGCTGGGCTTATACGCAAATAGACAGTCCTCTGCTATCAAATCATCAGGCTCAGGCTGCAATCTGTCTGTTACTAACAAAAAACACTCAATGAAACAAGTAAAATGGAAAGAAAAATAAATTAAATTTAGAGATGCAATTTTTAAAATCCTCATATATTTCAGGACATTGCCACAGGGGAAAAAGACATACAAAACACATTACATTATTTGCAAAACAGCTTGGCTGTGAGTTTAATATGAATTATGGTGAGACTAGGTCCAGCGTATGAGTTCCCTGAATAATTTATTTCAGGCAGCCCCTAGTGTTGAGAAATAGGAAACTGAGAAAACAACATGCCTGGTCATTGGTTTTGAGAGTCCAGGTTGCAGTAAGCAAATGTGGAAAGAATCAAAGAGAAAGAAAAGGGAGAATCCAGCCAAAGCAGGGGACTTTTTCCAAAATTTTTATTTAAAAAAAGCTTGAAAGACTTTTGCTGTTTTTCTCTGTTTATTTAGCAACTGTCAATCCTATAAACAATAGGAAACTGATTGCTTTTATCTAGCCCTGATGTTTCTTGGGACCCATCTACACAACAAAAATGTGGCAATTGTAGGACCTCACACAATTAGAATAAAGGCAGTCAATAAAGACAAAAAGTGAATTGGACTGAATGAATACAAAGTAAATAAAACAGAGACAAACTGAATTATAATCACTGTACTCAAACCACACATTGAACAAGTTGAAGAACTTGAGGAAATGAAGTCTGGAACCATTAAATCTAATGGATTTCCTGCAGTCAAAGAGGTAGCAAGCAATAAAGGCCAGATGGGGCAAAAGGAGCAATGCAATCTGAATTTGTCAATAATGGCTATTTGTAACACAAATAAACAATAAAAATCTGGACATCTGGAACTCTGACATGGCCTCAGCTTCACTGTTTATGAGTGCTTTTGTTTGTTTTCACCGCTGTCCAAATGACTCGGGGTGCTGAATGAAGATATGCATGTGTGTTTTGGGGGCTCTGAAGGAAGCATGCAGTTGAGAGATGTCACTGGAACAGGAATGGATGTGGAACAGCTTTTGCTTCTCTTCCAAAATAACTTTCCAAGTTTGAGGCAGAACCCCCAAGTTTCCTATCAGGGCCAGCTGAGTTTAACAACTGCTGTCTACAGTTTTGTGAAAATATACCCCAAAATCCTTCAAATGTGAATGATTTAGTTTATACATAAAAAAAAGTATAGTACCTGATAAGACCACTTCAATAAGATCGCCTTCTTGAATATCACCAGCCGTTTTCACCAACTGAAGGATGTTTTCAGAGGTAGGGTCATGGCGAAAAAGCAGGATCTTATCGTACATTCCATAGAAACCACATTCAGGGAACTGAAAATACAAATACCAACAACAGTTTAAAATTCAAAATTCTCCCGAAATAAAAATGAAAATAAAGATAAAAAATAAAATAAGTGAATGTCAAGGCACAACACAAGCTAATTTAAAATGTTCAAAATATCAAAGACATTAAAAAAATTTTTAATGAATCACAAAGTTTATACCAAGAAGACTCCAAACCAGGAGGGAAGAATAGGGGTATCATAAGGACAAGTGGTTTTCTATTTAAAAAGCAAGAAAAAAAGAGACTACAGGATGACACTCGAAGAAGCTGGTTAAGAAATAATATAATAGGTGGGAAGAAATACGTATTTCAAATTAACTATAACAAGCCAATAGTCGGTTTACTATAATTCTACTAGACATAACTGTGACAGTTTTTATGCAAAAAAAAAAAAAAAAAAAAAGAGAGGTCAGTTTGTTTGGGTATTTTCAAAAATAAGAGGTGCTGTAATAAATGTCTTCTCTACGGGCAGAAGTGCTGCTTGGATCCTCTGACACAAGACAGCCACAGAGGAGACAGACCTTCTCTCCCTTCCGCTCCCGCCTGTACTACATTCCAATCAGTCTTTGTACAGCCAGTCAATCCATCTTCTAAGCAATGGGAGAAAAAGGTCCATCTCCACTCATAGGGAGGATTCTCATGAAAACAAATGACCTAGGCTGATGTGGCATCTGAAATGTTTCTTTTCTTGTATATGACATTTCCACATAAAATTGGAGATTATCTTTTATACACTGATATTTGCAATGTAGCAGGAAAAGGTCCAATGTCAGGGAAAGAGAAAATTTTCTTTCTTAGCCCCAGAACTGGTAATGGATCTGACACTTACATCAACATGTATGGGTACAACATCCAGAAATTGATATCTTTTAAAGATAAATAATATTATTAATTCCCTTTTTTCTTATATTCATAAGGGTCTATGTTCATGTAAGCCATCCTATATGAATTCAAAATATATTCATAACACTCTCTTCTTAAGAGTTTGTGCTGACAAGTAGGCTCAAAACTACTTCTGCATGTCACTTAGCAGAGCTTAATTCCTTAAAATAAACAGAACAGCTGAAATGATGTCATTGCTTCCACTATACTAATTAAAAGGCAAAAAAATTAGTTCACTTGTCTTTGAAATGTCTCTAATAATATTAGTAGAACACAAGGAAAATAAAGAAGAAACTAAAATACCATTTTCCTCACCTTAAAAATAATGGAAGGTTCATGTATTATTTTAAAAATCAGCTTTATTTAAGTATAATTTACATGGAATGAAATGAATATGAGTGTATAATTCTATGAGTTTTGACAAACATCAATACCCATGCAACCAAAATCACAATCAAGCTGTGAAACGTTTTCATCAGCCCCAAAAGTTTTATTATATCAATACCACCCACAATCTTTACACTAGGCACAAACCTTCCTGCCACCACAGTTGGTCTGCTACAGAATTTCCTATAAATCTAATCATACACAACATTCTTTCTATGAACCCTTTTCTGGCTGGCTTCTTTTGTTCATTTTGATGGTCTTGAGATTCATTAATACACACTGCATTTTAGATCAATTTCTTTTTTATTATTAATACTTCTTTAAGTGGATTTAGCAGAACTATTTATCTGTTCATCTACAGACATCTTTTTTGTCTCTCATTTGTGGCTATTAGAAACAAAAATGTTAAGAACATTTATATACAAGTTTTTTAGTAGGCATATTTTTTTCATATCAATCAGACAATAACTGCATGTTAGATTTATGTGTTTGTCCACAAGCTATTAACACATGACATTTATTATTGTAGCTTTACAGTAATTTTGGAATTCAGGTACTTTAAGTTCCCCAATTTTTTTCCCTTTTAAGGTTGCTTTGGATATTACAGATCATCTGAACTTCGAAGTACATTTATAAAAACTTTAGTGAAATTAAAAAAAAAGTTTGGATACTTCAAGGACATTCTATTGTATCATAAATATATTTGAAAATTATATTTTAACAATATGGAGACTTTTGTCTTGTTAAAAACAAAATAAATCTTCCTGTTTATTGGTACATCTCTGTTAAATTGAGCTCTGGGTATTTAATATTTTTATACTATAATAAATAGGGTAAAACCAACATGATAGAATTCACACATTTTAGTGTGTAATGATGTGAGTTTTGTAAAATATGTACCACAACCACATGCCACATAAAGCAGACACACCATAGACAAGACATAGGTCAGTTCTCTATCACTTCAAAAGACTTCATGACTATGGTAAGGATTGGATCTCTCTGCCTGACTCTGGCTCCTGACAACCTGTTTTCTGTCACTATAATTTGGTCTTACAAAGAATTTCAGACATGTGGAGTCATACATCCCATGAAACAGAAATTAATCCATGCTGTTGCACGTATCCTTCATTCTTCCTTTTACACTGCTGAGGAATATTGCATTGTACTGGATGCATGCACCAAAGCATGTGTGTCCATTCCTCACCTGAGAGACACTGGACTTAGTTCTACTTTTTGCCTAGTACAAATAAAAGCTGTTATAAGAGTTCATAGCACTTGGTAATGCCAATTACTTTGTTCAGGTTTTCTGAGTTCTACTTTTTAAATTTTTGAGATAATACTGTTAATGTACATTACAATCAAAAGCTTAATGCTCCAGTAAATAACAAGTTTAAGAAGTGAAAAGTAAAAAGACCATATTTCAGTGGGAATACAGGCAAAGGCCATTAAAAAAATGAAAAGAAGCTAATTTAAAAATTTAAAATAACAAATCATGAAAATTTTAGTAGCATATGATTCTTAACAATTTATTTGAGAAAGATATATAACACAGTTTGGCAAAACACTCTATTTGCGGCAATGCTAATATACACAGTGATTACTTGCTTTTTTGTTCTTGTTTCTTCTTTTTTAATTTTAACTTTCACATATATAGGAGAACATGCAGAATTTGTCTTTCTGCGCTCAGCTTATTTCACTCAACCTGATGTCCTCCAGTTGCAAACATCTTGATACAAATGATAGAATTTCATTTTTTAAATAGCTGATTTGATTATTCATATTCAATATACTTAATAGATACAGCACTACTCAGATTTTAGTTTCCCCTCACCAGCTTCAGTAGTATGTTTCTTTCAAGGTTATCTGTCCATTTCAAACAGGCTACCATATTTATGAACATGAAAAGAATCTGATTAGTCATTCCTCAAAAGAACACATATAAATGGCCAACAGGTATATGAATATCATTAATCACAGAGAGATATTACAATCATATATCACTTCACATCTATTAGAATGACTACCAAAAAAGACAAAAAATAAGAAATGTTGCTGAGATAAGATCAGACATGTTCAGGGTGGTATGAACCAGCGTTTTTAAAAGGAGGAAATATGAATGGCCACCACTGACATGAAAACCCACCCAGGATCACACACACACACACACAAAATCCACAATGAAGTATCATCTCGTTAGAATAGCTATTATCTGAAGATCAAAAAAATAATATGAATAACAGGTACCCCAATACATTGTTGATGGGAATGTAAAATGGAACAACCATTATGAAGATAGCATGGAGATTCCTCAGAAAATTTAAAACAAAACAGAGCTACCAGATGATCCAGCTATTCCACTCCTAGTAATATATCCAAAGGTACTGAAAGCAGCATATGAGTTACCTGCACTCCATGGTACTTAAAAAGCAGTTCAACTCACAATAACTAAGATATGGAACCAACATATCCCGTCCATCAACTGTAGCCAAATAAAGAAAGTAT
The DNA here is from genome assembly GCF_964237555.1 of Oryctolagus cuniculus. Taxonomy (NCBI): domain Eukaryota; kingdom Metazoa; phylum Chordata; class Mammalia; order Lagomorpha; family Leporidae; genus Oryctolagus; species Oryctolagus cuniculus. Next base: position 45,629,253 of record NC_091443.1, on the reverse strand, counting down.
GGTCAATACACTTGATAGAATAATATTCATTCACAAAAAATAATAAAATCCTGACGTTTCCAACAAATTGGGGTCAACTGGAGATTATTATGCTAAGTGAAGTAAGGCAGCCCCCAAAAGAAAAATGTCATGTTTTCTCTTATTTGTGGTAGTTAATATACAGATATACTACTATAGTTGTAATGATCTGTGATTATTTTAAACTTTTCTGTATAAGTGAAATGGATAACTTCATTTGATTACTGTTTTAGCACTTGCTTTTACTTCTGATTATTTTTTTTTTACATTTTACTTGGTGAGCTCTATTTACTGGTGCATTCAGCCTTTGACTATAATATAAATTAAAAATATGCTATCTTAAAAATTAACACAGACAGACAAAGGGGAGAGAAAGAAGTATCATTATAAGAACTGTACCTATGAACTACATTTAATCTCTTATCTTTATATTAATTCCATATTAAAATGAGATTTGAATAAAATTATTTATTTATTTGGGAAGTAGAGTTACAGAGAGAGGGCAAGAGGGAGAGAAAGGTCTTCCATCCACTGCTTCACTCCCCAAATGGCTGCAACAGCCAGAGCACCCATAATGATATGCTCACACTGCAGGTGGAGGTTTAACCTACTATTCCACAGTGCCAGCCCCCATATTTTTATTTTTTAAAAAAATATTTTTGAATCACCTTTCAAGATGTGAGGCATTCAAGCCTTACTTGAACACCAAATCCTTTATAATATTGTATCCATGGTTTATAAAAGAAGCGCAACACAGGACATGACATTCAAATGTCAGCAATACAGGGCCAGGGAGAAATGGAATATAGAGATGTCCTTTAAGAAGGAGACATGTAGTTGAGTGTAGATCACACCAGAATTGTGATGAGCTGTCAGAATCTTTGTTTGCTAAGCCTCTTCTTCAATTCCCCACTTGACACTTCCATATTCCAAAATGCTTGCAGAAAATGGCAAAAAAAGAAAAAAATCTGCAAATACATTTAGAGATGTCAATACTCTTTTCTCAGTAATAGAAGCAGTAATAGAAATAGAAAATTACTAAGTATACAGCAAATACGAAAAATGCATAAATCAATCTAACTGATATTTATAGAACTTGCCACCTAACAATTGCAGAATACACATTCTTTTCCAATGCACAGAGAATTTTCATTAAGATTAATCATTTTCTGGGCAATAAAACACCTTAATAAATTTAAAAGTGTCAAACCAGTATGAAGCAGGATCTTGTACCTTAATGCAACTAAAATTGACATCATTGTTATTAACTATATTCTCCGTGTTGTACAATAGGTCTCTTGAATATATTCCTCACATGTAACTCAAATTGTGTATCCTTTGACCAAGATCACCCCAACACCTCCTTGATCTCTAGCCTGTAACCATCAATCTACTATCCATTTCTACGAGTCAACTTTTTTTGTATTCTTACTGAGTAACATCATGTGGAATGTGTTATCCTGTGCCTGGCTTGTTTCACTTAACACTGTCCTCTGAGTTCATCCATGTTCTTGCCAATGACAGAATTTACTTCTTTCTAAAGACTGGATAGTATCTGTGTGTAAATATCATGGTTTCTTCATGCATTTATCTGTTGATAAACAATTAAGGTGGTTTCATATCATGGCTATTGTGATTAATGCTAAAATGAACATGGAAGCACAGGTATCTCTTTGAGATCTGATTTCAATTCATCTGACCATATAGCCAGAAGTCAAATTGCTACATCATATGATAGTTTTTTTTTAAAGTTTTTTGAGAACCTCTATACTGATTTACATAATGACTATACCAGTGCTTATATATCCAGTATTATACATGGGTTCTCTTTTTTCACATTCAGCAACACTGTGTTTTTCAAGACAGGAAGAGTTTACTTTTGACTTGTGACAGTTTCTAACTTAAAGAAATTACTCAGACTTTTTTGGGGGAGCTGACACTGTGGCTTAGTAGGCTAAGCCTCTGCCTGTGGCACTGACATCCCCTACGGGCACTGGTTCACGTCCTGGCTGCTCCTATTCCAATCCAGCTCTCTGCAAATGGCCCAGGAAAGCAGTGGAGAATGGCCCATGTGTGTGGGCCCTTGCACCCATGTGGGAGACCCAGAAGAAGCTCCTGGCTCCTGGCTTCAGATTGGCACTGGGGGTTGTGGGGAGCAACTCGGACTAGACTAAGTTACTGGAATTAAGACTTATTCTATGCATCTGCTTTCCCACAATATGGCGCTGAGAAGGGAAACAGCTTCTACACAGCTGCCTCCAGTTCAACCAATAAACTGTGGGACCTGCTCCTGATTGGAGGAGAGCAGCGTACTCGGCATGTGGGTAGCAGAGTTGGGAGGAGAGAGACGGCATGCACCAGGAACATCTAAGAGGAACATCTATCTGAAGGAACACCTGTGCAGCCCCCGAGAGAGCCGGCCGGCGGTGTGCCGCTCCCCCGCAGAAGTGGGGAATGTGGCAGGGGGAACCGACCTTCCACGGAGGTGGAAGGGTCGGTAGCCAACCCGGGAAGAACCAGCAGCAAACCCAGGGAGGCCCGAGCAGACAGAAGAACAGCGCAGGGTCCTGTGTCGTTCCTCCACGAAGACGGGGAGCGACATAATGGTGCCGTGACTCGGATATGAAGCCTAGGCAGGGTTCAGTGTTGCTCCTCCACGAAGACGGGGAGCGACATAATGGTGCCGTGACTCGGATAGGAAGCCTAGGCAGGGTTCAGTGTTGCTCCTCCACGAAGACGGGGAGCGACAGGGGTCTGTTTTCCAATGAGTGCCTTCATACCCATCTGCTTCCATGGTGCTGTGATCCCTCACTCTCATGTTGGAGCCCTCACCTGATTAACCAAACAGGAGTTTTAAGTTAATGCACAAATTGAAAACTTTTCCTATGAACTCTGATGTACTATGAATTACCTCCATTTATTCAATAATAACATTTTATGTTCATCCATAATTTACCTCATCCACGATTTTGTTGAAAATAAACTTAAAAAACTACTAAATTGGGGCTGGTGGTGTGCCATAATGGGTAAAGCCACTGCCTGAAGGGCCAGCATCCCATATGAGCACTGGTTTGAGTCCTGGCTGCTCCACTTCCAATCCAGTTCTCTGCTATGGCCTGGGAAGACAGTAGAAAATGGCCCAAGTCCTTGTGCCTGTGTGGGAGACCCAGAAGAAGCTCCTGGCTTCAGATTGGCACAGCTCTGGCTGTTGCAGTCATTTTGGGAGTGAACCAGAGGATTTAAGACCTTTTTCTCTCTCTGTCAATGTCTCTCTCTAACTCTGCTCTCAAATAAACAAATAAATCCTTTAAAAAAAATAGGTAGAATAATACCAGTGGTGTGTCACACATATTAAAGATAGTATTTACAGACTAAATTTTCAAAATGGAGATAGTGGTAGGAATGTACATGCAGGCAGTCATGTAATGCATAAATGACTGAACGTGGATGTCCTCTCCCCCACTTTCCCTCTTACTGGCTCCAGACACAGTTGGCCTGACTTCAAACCACCGAGAAACAGGTGGCAGAGCCCCATGCAGCAGGGCACAGACTGAACTCTAGGCTCAGCCTCTCAGGACTGTTGTCATGGCAGTAGAAGCTGAAGGTTCTGCTTTTTCAGGATATACCTTGCTTTTTGAAACACACCAAAAAATGCATAACTGTCTTTGTTAGCAGAAAAATCTTTTCTTTCATGTAACATAACAATCTGCTTGAGTTGAGCTGTACATAAGGTTTCAAAAAATTTGGAAATAATGTCTGGAAGGTGAAAAGTGTAAGAGAACAATGCCTGACAAGGGAAAAGAGAACATATTGGGGGAAAACACTCATGGAACAACATTCCCTAATTTGGTCATAATCATCTGTTTTTATGTGAAGGTGTGTGAGCTTTGAAATCTGAAAACCCTCATTAAACTAAACAGGCTTTCAGAAAGGCTCAGAGGCTTGTAAACTCAGCTGGAGCTTATTACAAGATCAGTCCTGTGTTGCTCAGAGGCTTTGTGGCTGTGAGCGCAAACATGTGAGATAAGTGATTTCAAGCTCTCTCCAAGTTTGAGTCTAACAAAACTGGCCACTGTGAAAATATGGCCAACAATCCCGGCACTGGTCCTAAGCTCTTTAATTCTACCCTATGCTGGAAACCTCTGTGCTGCTGTGTGTATCATTTGGCATTTTTGACCACAGAGCACAATTCACTGTTACATTTCACTATAAATTCATGGCTGGCCAGACAATGTGCTCCAGAGTAGAATAAATACATGTTTTAATGAGCTGCTGAAATGTGAGCTGGCCAACGGGAAAGCTCAGGACCAAAGGGTGCTTTTCCATAGTTGAGGCCAATCACAAAGGGCGAGAAACAAGCAATACAGATCAATCCATGACTGAGTCAAGTGGAAAAAAAGAGAAAAAGAAAGACATAGACCAATTAGGAAATGAATATATTCTACCAATAACACTGAATAACAGGTGAGGATGTAATAAAAGTCTAGAAACTGAATTATTTTGATCAATAACAGAATATAACAGGTACTTGGATATTTCAGTCTTCTCATGGAAGACGATTTCCAAGTCATGTTCCAAGAACTCTTCCTATCAACTAACTGAGCACCAAAAAGGAAACCTGTTAAAGTGACATGAACACTATGAGAAACGGTGACTTGATCAGCCCTCACCCTGACTGTTGATGAGCAGCTTAATATATTATCCCTCTTAGTATTTTTTTTTGTTTGTTCTACTTAATACTTTTGGTTGAATACTGTAATCAATACACAATTCTTCTTAAGTGCTGAAGTGATCGCTGTTAAATATAAGAGTGGGAATAAGAGAGGGAAGAGATGTGCAATTCGGGACATGCTCAAGCTGACTTACCTCAAACGGTAGAGTTAGAAACATGCCAGGGGATTCGAATTCAATCCCATTGAGGTGGCATGTACCAATGCCATCTCACTAGTCCCAGTGATCAATTTCTATTCACAATTGATCGTAATGATAGGACTAAGAACCAAAGGGATCACATAAACAAGACTAGTGTCTGAAAATACTAGCTGATAGAATCAAAAAGGGAGAGAATGATCCAACATGGGAAGTGAGATACACAGCAGACCCATAGAATGGCAAATGTCCTAACAGCACTCTGGCCTCATAATCAGCCCTTAAGGCACGCGGATCCGGCTGAAAAGTCCATGAGAGTATTTCAGGCATGGAAAGCCAAGACACTCTCAGGGAAAAAAAACACCTAAATGAAAGATCTCCACGAGTGAGATCCCAGTGGAAAGAATGGGTCATCAAAGAAGGAGGTACCTTTCTCTGAAGGGAGGAGAGAACTTCCACTTTGACCATGGCCTTGTCTAAATAGGATCAGAGTCAGTGAACTCAGGGGGCTTCCATAGCCTTGGCAGCTCATGACAAGAGCCTAGAGTGATTACTGATGCCATAAACAAGAGTGTCAATTTGTTAAGTCAACAACAGGAGTCACTGTGCACTTACTCCTCATGTGGGATCTTTGTCCTTAGTGTGCTGTACATTGAGATTTAATGCTATAACTAGTACTCAAACAGTATTTTTCACTTTATGTTTCTGTGTCGGAGCAAACTGTTGAAATCTTTACTTAATGTATGCTAAACTGATCTTCTGTATATAAAGAGAATCGAAAATGAATCTTGATGTGAATGGAAGGGGAGAGGGAGTGGGAAAGGGGAGGGTTGCGGGTGGGAGGGACGTTATGGGGGGGAAGCCACTGTAATCCATATTCTGTACTTTGGAAATTTATATTCATTAAATAAAAGTTAAAAAAAAAGAACTCTTCCTATCCATAATAATTAGGGCCATGACTGGTCACCCATAATGAGCAAAGGAATTTTAAAAGTGCTATCATTTCCTAACTTGGCCAAAACACCCACTAAGTGTTATTCCAGCAGTACAGGGAGGAGAACAGAACAAATGTGATCAACTATTCTACAAGAGTCACTAAAATGTTGGATGAAAAGGTCTCGGGGCTCCCCTTGGTGGAGCTACACCTTATTGGCTCCAACATCCAGCTACTATCAGCAGGCAAGGTCTGTCATCGGAAAGCTTTTCTGAGAGCAGTAATGTTTGAGTTTACCAGATCAGACAAGAGAACCCAAAGAGCAATCCTATACTTGAATTATTAACTAGAACCTAGGAAATTCTTCATAACCCTCAAAATTGAAAAAAAAATTCTAGTAACAAACTACGAAAACTTAAGTATCTCAATAAAAAAAAAAAAAACAGAGAATTGGGTGATTATTATGTACAAAAGCACATCAAAAAGATTGTGGAAAACATAATTAAAAGGTATGTTTATGGGGTAGGCATTGTGGCACAGTGAGTTAAGCCACACCCTTCATCAGAGTGCCAGTTTGAGTTCCAGCACCTCTGTTTTCATATCCAGATTCCTGCTAATTGCATAGTGGTAAGGAGCAGACGATGACCACTGCCCCCAACATGGGAGACCCAGATGGACTTCCAAACTCGTGACTTCAGTTTGGCCCATTCCTAGCTGTTGCAGGCACGTGGAGAGTGAAGCAGAAGATAGAAGATCTCTTACTTTTCTATGGTTTCTCCTTTTCTCCTTCTCTATCTCTCTTATTTGTGTGTGTCACTATGCGAGTAGATGAAAATAAAGAAACATTTTTAAAAAGCTTATACTGGTGCAAAAATTTAATGCACACTTTTTTCAGGATATGCATTTTCCATGAACTTCTTGAATACTCTTTGAATATACCACTACAGCTAGAACAAAAAAAAAAAAAGTAAGACACTTCAAGTCCACCAAAAGCATGAACACTGTAGTTTCACTTAGAAGTGCAAGTTATAAAGTGTAAATAAAAGTGGGGGGTAGTAAATAATCTGTATTATTTGGAGGCACATTTCTGAAATTTAAGCTCTTTTATTTGGTGATTTCATATCTACAAAAGAAGGCACATAAAGTCACACTATGAGTACATAGCTATAAACTAGTCTCTCTAATGTTAGGAAACACAAAACTGAAAAAAAAATTTTAAAACAAAACTTTTTTCTTCTCTCTCTTCTTTTGTTCTCCTTTTCTCCTACACCCTAATACTACCTACCTCCACCCCCACGACACACATCCTTGCCAAGCTAGGCAGATGAATGGTGTTAATTATACAATAATCAAACACCACCATCAAAAAATAGGCTTTGCTGTGTCTCCTCTTGGCAACGTTAATTACAGGTTACTGGTCTAATTATTGAACACCTAGTTCAAAATATCTGATTCATGAAGATAAATTTTTGAAGTCTGTTTTCATAAAATACTTTAAAACATTTGAAAAACACCAGTTTTAGAAACGATAAAGACCATACAATACCTAAGCAGGTTGAAATAAGAAGATTCAGAATAGGTGTTTGTTTCAGAGGTTAAGACGCTGCTTGGAACACCCACAATCCATACTGAAGTGCCTGCGTTGAGTCAGTCCTGGCCACTCTGCTTATGATCCAACTTCCTGCTATTGCACATCTGGGGAGGCCGCTAGTGATGGCTCAAGAATGTTGGTACCTGCCACCCATATAAGAGACCCAGATTTCATTCCCAGCTCCTGGTGTCTCTGCCTTTCTCTTTCTCTCTCTCTCTCTCTGTCTCTCTCTCTTTCTCTCTCTCCCCCTCTTCCCTCTCCCTCTCCCTCTGTGTCTGCCTTTGAAATAAAGATCAATTAATAAATGTGTATTTTGCAAAAGAAAAAAGATTCATTATACATTTCCAAATCCATGCAAAACAGCCAACCATTTACTGCAAAGCTAGTAACAGACACTGTCTGCTCTTCTGGGTCGTGGGCTGCTGTCCACATGCAGGTAACTGCCAATCACACTTCATGTATTGTTCCCTCTGCAGTTCTTTCTTGCACCCAAGTACCTGCAATCCCATGACTCTACTCCACAATGTCTCCTTTGAAATGGATGGCTAACATCAGATGTGTATCAACTCCAGAAGTCTCTTAAGTCCAAATTTAGAAACACAAAAGTCAATCTAGTTAGTCCTCTTTTCTCATCTGTATCACCAAAAAAATATTTTTCTCACTCAAGACAGGAATTTAACTTAGTCTACACTTGCTTTCCTCAGGAGAGATCTAAAATCTGATCCATATTTTATTTTCTGCTTATATCTTTTTCTACTTAGCCACTCTCCTTTTAAGCTTATAATTCCATTGTTTAAAAAATAATTTTTATTCATAATTTTAAATGTTGACCTTTAACTTGAATACCCCTTTCCTGAATTAGAGCATAGAAAAACAAAGGTACTTGAAGTAAAGTATGAGTATTTTAATCAAAGAGAAGCGTGCTTATTATTTTCTGAAATTAAAGTTTACATTAAATGTGAAATGATATGGATTCTGGTGATCAAATTCTATAGTCTCTTATACTACAGAACTTAAAAACATGCAAATAATCTGAACTTACTTCACTTTTGGAAATAAAGCTAACTATAAATGTTTCTTCCTTGTGCATATAAATATATTGATGTTTTATATCAAATATTATTTTAAAAGTAATAAATTATATGCTGATCTCTAAGGCAGCAAATAGCAGAGGTAACTCTATATGATGCTTAACTCTGGGCAGAAGCTTTTCTTCTACTTTAACTAATATGTGATCTACTAACAAGAAAAAAGCAATAAGAAATGGCTTACTAGATCAACTCTAATGCAGCAACTTCTGTGTATGGATGTCCAGAGGTAATTTAAATCACTATTTTGTTGTATATAATTTTTTGTTTTAAAATAAATGTTCATATTAAGCAACTGCAGGTGGTAATAATTAATGAGAGTTCGGCACTGCTGTGTAAGAACATACTACCTTGCAGTATACCTTGACAGATTCCTAGTTTGGAATAGGGATTAGAATTAACACACTCTGAAATTACTCGCACAGCAGTGATTAAATGCATGGGTGCTCAGCACAGAAACGAAAAAATGCTCCTTAATCTGTCTCAATATGAGTAAAACTGTCATGATCGTACAGAGGTTTTTTTTTTCTTTTTTTTCTTTTTTTTTTTTTTTTACATTTCATAAGGTTCCTTGTTTATTACTTTAATACACTAAAAACAGTGGGTGCATGTACTCGATAAATTGAAAAATCTGACAGTAACTAAAAAAGTTATTAACCAAAAGTTCAGAATCATTGACTTTTGAGAAGAAAAACTTCCAGAGATAAATGCCTTCTCATTTAGAGATGACTAAATGGATGTCCAGAACATATTAAGGATTATCCTATCTTCCATACATTCATGAATAAATCACATTATAAAAGAGAACTATGTATGGATTTCAGAAGCACCAAAATAAACTTGTTTCATTTTTCCAAACTTTTAAAAGTACCCACATGTTCAAAGTGGCAGTGCTAGAGCAAGGGCTAGAAACCAAGGCTCCTGGATCATGTTCCCTGATCTTTCCACTCAGTCCTGCCTCTCAGAAAGGAAGTATGGGGAGAATGGCCCAAGGCCCGGCAAACAGTGATTCAGAACTAAAATCCCTGAGGACCTTTCTTTGCCAGAAAGCTCCAGACTTTGGCTTACAGTTTTCGGAATTTGAACAAAACCAAAGTAAGTGACTTAAGGAGATTTGGGGCAACTGTTCCCTCGAAATCTGAGGTTCTTACTAGAAGACAAATCATTAAAGGGGTGAGAGCACTGAGGAGCCTACTACATGCTGGCGGGCGTCAGAATGGATAACAAACAGGAAGAGAGACATTGGTTAAGGTCATTCAGACAGAGGACGATTAGTATTACAAACCCCATGCTCAACAGATTTTTGTATTATAAGTGAAATGTAATTAATATTAATAGAATTATTGATGCTTTCTCTAAAAGGAAATATTTACACATCCCTGAGTAATACATTTGAAAAGGTTTTTATTAAAATTTCTAATTTAAAATGGAAAATAAAGTACACTCCTCTCCTATTTAGACTATATACATATATGTGTGTGTGTATATATATATATATATCTGACTAGCATCTTCATTAATGACGATAAACAACTCTATTTAGTACTACAGGTTGCACTTGTATTTCAGATGAAGTATAATTTTAAAATAAATTAAAAGTAAAAATTAACATATGTGTATAGTTGAAAGTAAATTTTGACATTTATATATAACATTTAACAAGTATATAGAATGATAAGAAAATGTTACTGTTTATGGCACAGATGTAAACAATATTTATGTAAACTTTAAAGATGGCACTAAAACTCAAGTAGTTATGGAACTACAGTTTGCTAAACTATGAATATCAAGTTTGTTTGTTTTTGTTTATAAAGATTTATTTTATTTATTTGAAAGAGTTACAGAGATAGGTAAAGGCAGAGAGAGAGAGAGAGAGAGAGAGAGAGAGAGGTCTTCCATCCAATGCTTCACTCTCCAAATGGCTGCAACGGCTGGAGTTGCACCTATCTGAAGCCAGGAGCCAGGAGATTCTTCCAGGTCTCCATGCAGGTGCAGGGGCCTAAGGACTTGTGCCATCTTCTACTGTTTTCCCAAGCTATAGCAGAGAGCTGGATGGGAAGTGGAGCAGCTAATACTCTAACCAGCTCCCATATAAGATGCTAGCACTGCAGGCAACAGCTATACTGGCTACACCACAGAGCCAGCCCCAATAAATCATTTTTTAAAATTTCAAAAAATCAATCATCGGGGTGGACATTGTGGCAGCATAGGTTAAGCCACAGCTTGTGATACTAGCAGTCCATGTCAAAGTGCCTGTTCTGGTCCTGGCTGCTCTACTTCCAATCCAGCTTCCTGTTGATGCACCTAGAAAGGTAGTGGAAGATGCCCAAATACTTGGGTTTGTGTCGCCAATGTGGGAGACCAGGACAGAGTTCATGACATGTAGCTTCAGCCTGGCCCAGGCCTGGATGTTGCAGCCATTTGGTGAGTGAACCAGCAGATGGAAGATCTCTTTCTTTCTCTGATACCCTCCGGATCTAAGTCTCTGTCTCTGTCTCTCTCTCTCTCTCTCTCTCTCTGTCCCACTCCCTCCTTCTTTCTCTCTTGCTCTTTCTCTCTTGCTCTGCCTTTCAAATAGTAAAAATCTTTTTAAAAGATCAATCTTCATTGAAATAAATAAACAATCTTGTTTTAAACTCTCAGGTTCCAACATGTCTGATTTTTGCTGAATGTATTTTATTCTAACTAATGATCTTTTAAAAAATTATTTGATAGATTTAATTGTATGTAATCACAGGAAAATAACATCATTAGAGAAGTGTTCAGGAGAAATGAGAATTGCCTGGGTTATGTCCCAGTTCAGAAATACAGACCTGGATACTAGGGAATAGTCTGGAGATACAACACTTTATTCACACCATCTGAATTATAAACCAAAAACAAACAAGGAATGCATATGGGCAGTGTCTTTCGAAATGGCACTGGAAAGCTGATGCTTTAAATCCAGCCATTGTGGGGCAAACTCATTCACTCACCTAAATCAACATAGCACACCTAATACACATTTCTGTACTCAGGAGACATGGGAACAGACATCTCATACCACAGCTGCTCATAGGCATTCATTCAGTCAATAAATACTGAGCAAATACTAACAAAACAAGACCCAACAGCTTTTCCTCATGATATGCACTGTATAAATATGAGGAGGTTGTATAAGGAGGGGAGCAGAAGTAGAACAAGAGAAGGGCAACATATATTAAATGGGTCATCATACAAATGAAGTACAATAACAAAGTGAAACAAGTACTACAAAGAAATGAAGCATCCTGTTAAGAAAGAAAGCATGTAACCGATGAATATGACCTAGACAGGGAGTCAGGAAACACCTCTCAAAGAAATGACATTTCAATTCAGCTCAGATGCTAAAAATGTAGTAACTTCAGATGGAGGGTGAGAGAAGTTCCAGGTACAATAAGCATCTAAGCAAAAATCTTATATAGTTTTGTTATTCTGATAAATGGTGCTAAGTCTCTTGATTAAGGAGAGAAAAAATATCACTGGCTCCCACAGAACATCTCTTCACATGCTATGGTAAACCACAGAGTACAATGCCTGCCAGGATCTGCTTTGTGGCTGTGACACCACAAGTTCATATGAACTGCTCATTCATATAAGTCTCAAGCCCTAGATTTGATTCAGTTTTTGAACTGACATGTCCTAAAGGAGATGTATCTGTGCCATGAGCAGCTCTATAAAAATAAGGTTTGAAACAAGTTTGGCAAAAGTGACATACACTACCCTCCTGTTAAAAATTCAACAAAAGCATTATCATAATTAATGTCAATATGTATATATGCATATAAGTCATCTTTGGTATCTGTGAGAAATTGGCTCCAGGACCCCGTGAGGATACCAAATCTTTTATATAAAATGTAAAAGGCACTCAAGTCTCTTATATTAAATAGCTGAGTATTTGCATATAACCTACACACACCCTTTAGTATATTTCAAATCATTTGTACATTATTTATGCACTACCTAATACCATGCAAATGCTACATAAATAGTTGTTATACTGTATTATTTAGGAAATGACAAACATATTCAATACAGAAGCAATCTTTTCAGGACTGAAAAGCAGAGCTGGCACTGTGCTCACTTGGTTAATCCTCCACCTGCAGCACCAGCATCCCATATGGGCACCGGATTCTAGTCCCAGTTGCTCCTCTTCCGGTCCAGCTCTCTGCTATGGTCCAGGAAAGCAGTGGAGGATAGCCCAATTGTTTGGGCCCCTGCACCCATATGAGAGACCAGGAGGAAGCACCTGGCTCCTGGCTTCAGATCAGCTCAGCTCCGGCCATAGCGGTCATTTGGGGAGTGAACCAATGGAAGGAAGATCTATCTCTCTCTCTCTCACTGTCTAATTCTATCTGTTAAATAAAAAAAAAAAAAAAAAAAAAGGCAGAGTTAGAGAGAAGGAGAGAGAGAGAGAGAATGAATTTTCCATCTTCTGGTTCATTCCCCCAAATTCCTGCAACAACCAAAGCTAGGACAAGTTGAAGCCAAGAACCTGGAATTCTATTTGGGTCTCCCATATTGGTGGTAGTGACCCAAATACTTGAGTCATACCCTGCTGCCTCCCAGGGTACATACGGGGCAAGCCTGAACAATAGTGTTGGGATGTAAACCTAGGCACACCAATATGGGATATGGGCATCCCACGGGGACCTAACCACTGTACCAAACTCCTACCCCTTTAGAATATTTCTGATACATGCTTGGTTGAACTGATAGATGCATGGAGGGCTGACTATGTACTTATATTTATTTATGAATTGATTGATTGCCTCCTAGAACCATTGTGGAGATTAAAGAAACAAACATATGCAAAGAAATTAAAGCTTTTCTGTTTTTTGGCCTTTCTTTTGCCAGTGGGTGCCTTGCTGCTGCAACCTGCCCCATGCTTCCTGGCCTAGACGCTCCTCTACGTGGCTGGCTCCTGGTACTCGGTATGAATCCACATTTACCTCTCTTACACACAGGGCCCTCATTCTCCTTTGTATCTCTTTCACTGAATAAAAGCTTAAAATCTAAAAAAAAAATTAAAATAGGCCCAATCTTACAGTAAATGCTTTAGTGTCTGTTGTTTGTACAGGCAATCATGACCTTGAGAATGTTTTCAATGTCACTCTATTCTCGATAAGAAGAAGGTTCCAGATAAGGAACAACACAGTCACATCCATCAGGCAACTGAGTGTTCTCCTGTTTCTGTTCGGTTCCTATAGCTTTAATACAGCTCAGAGCCAGGTGCTAGAAACCAAAAGGCTAAAGAGTAAGGCTTCCTTAACTTCTACTTTTGTGAATTTTCTGATACATATATTCACTATAGCTTTATAGCTTATTTTTCTTCAAACTAATCTTTATTTGGTAAAGTTGAATAATTAAACATTCTTAAAAACTCCCCTTTACTTATTAATGTTATGAAATTTTTACGTTAGTTTCATGTACCATGGTAGAACCAAGCAAGGGGCCACAGATCGGGATTCTGGCATGGATAGAGTGGAATTTCATTGTTCTCATTTATGCTGCTAATGATACTTTGGTTCCATGGATAAAAATCTCATTTCCTGAAAGCCAGTTCCCCAAGGAGCTGGTGTATTTTTTTCTTCTTTGTACTGATAAGCAGGCAGTGCATCTGATTTAAAGGGGCAAAATGAAAACAATTCTCTCATTTACTTTGATGTTCTCCAAGATAGGAAAGAATTTCTTCTCCCCTTGTAAAATGCTAAACGGTTTCTGGAAAGAATGCTATAGTATGTGAGAAAGTCAGGGGAGCCAAAGATAATAAAACCACCTGCCACACCACCAGAAGTAACTTTTAATATTTTTGGTCTTTCAGTTTACCTCCAAGTAGCTAGATTCCTTAGCTGAATTTACAGTCAATGAATTGGATCCTACCTGCAAAGACTTTTCTAAGGCTGTATTAAAAAGGATATCTGCAAAGAATCTAGATGACTTGTGATCTTGATTCAGGTTACTAGGTCATAGAGGAACATACTACATTTCCAGAAAAGCTAACAGATGGTCTGCAGTCCCTATAAGCAGATATAATTTAGAAAGAGAATAAGTGTACAACAGGCTAATTCAGCCTCTTCTAGACTGAAAGAAAAAGTAGTCTTCACCTGTTTGTGTTCTTTAATTTAGGGTACAGTAAAAATGGATATTATGGTGAAACGTGTCTTGCATAAAATGGCTTAATCCCTTTCATTTCCATACATATCATCTATATACTAAGTTGAATGAAAAATTATATTTTAAAAAGTAAAACAATGGGAGCTAACCTGCCAATAGCTATACTAATATCCATCACATAAATTATTCCAGAAGTTGTCTGTATTTGTATTTTATTGGATATCTGGTGATACAGTAGTAAAGAATAAAAGGAGCTTCCCCCATCATGGAGATCTGAGATGTGCTGCCTGTTTTTTCTACCTAACATCTGTGATCTTCATGGACTTACTACAGAAAATCTCCAGAAAGCTAGCTTCCTGACATTGCTCACCCTTTGTATTTCTGTGATACAATTTGCTTATAATCAGCAGACAGTTAAGGCAGTGTGAGAAATGTTTGAAGCAAGGCATTTTGAGAGAAATTTCTATTTTTTTTAATGAGAGTATAATAAAATCCGCTAGAGAGAAGTCTGGTTTACAACTGAGCAATCTGGACCCTCTGAATAGGCCAACAACTGGGAGTTGTCAAAAATTTCTATTGTACTACAGAAGCCACAGAGAGTAAAAGGAGGTTAGCTGCCTGTCACGTCATGGAGGTTGCTGTTGCACTAATTCATATGCCTTTTTTCTGAGACGGAAAGGACACATATGAAAAAATTAAAATGGAAATCTGTGAGTTAAACATTTCATTCAAATACACATGCACATGTGCACATAAGCACACACACATAGAGTGAAAATTAATTGTAGTTTAGAAAATCAGAAAATAAAAACACAAAGGAATTTGTTATCTTGCTCCAAACTCGCAGAAAATAAAATCTATTAGTTGAGACCAGAACATGTTAAGAATCAGAACATCTTGCCTTTACAGAACTTCAAACACAACAATCAAAGTTCAGATTGCTGACAAAAGAGTGAAGCTATGTTGCACTCTGAATTCCACCCCCCAGGCACAGCAACACTCCTCATTTATCCTCACCAGGAGGGCTGCCTGCCCAGCCTCAGCCTGTCTTCAACCAACGTCACATTGCCAGACTCCACAGGCAACTTGCAGTCCTCAGGAACATCTCAGCTGCCACTGGCCAGATGGACCATTCCCTCCTTCTAACACACTTTCTGCTCTAAATTTCTAAAGAGCAAACTTTCCAATTCTTTTTCTCCTGACTGGCTGTATCTTTTCTATCATTATTACTGAATCATCCCCTTTCCAATCCCTGGACAGATGTTGGGTGTTCAGGGCTCCATCTTCAGAACGTTCCCTGTTTATATTTATCCTCATATCCTCGAGGATCTCTTCTGTCCCCAGGTTGTAAATGCCATCTATACTCAGGTGCCACAATTTCTTCTCTTTATTGTCGGCTTCCCCCTGAAAGAAACCGCCATTTATCTGCTACTCAACATTTTTGTTAGATACAGAATGTCACAATTAAAATGTGTGGTGACACAACTCTTACATTATATCCCCCACACACCCTTCCTTTTTGTTCCTCATCCCAAGAAATGGCACCATCTTCCAGTTGTTCAGGTAGAAAACTCCTAGCATTATCTTTACATTTTCTCTTTATTACTATATTTTTCATCCATCAACAAAGCCTGTTCCCTATACATTAAAAGCACAATAGGGGAATTCTTCTTAAAGTGAGTGAGAAAAAAATTAATTATAAGTTTATTTTTGGGCAATAGATTTTGCCACCCATACATAATTTTGTTAGAATATGAATTTTCTGTTAACTTTTGAAGATCCCTTGTATACTCCAAATCCAAAATTTGTTGCCATCTCTATTGCTCTCATCCTAGTCCAAATCTCTCCCTCAAACCCTAATGACTACACAAGCCATCTGCCCCTGCGCTTACACCTCCATTACTTTGCAAGCAGAAACTGGAGTCACCCCTTTAAATATATGTCAGATGCAAGTCTTCCAGTGGCCTCCCTTCACATTTAGGGTTAGACAAAGGTCTAAAGGCCCACAGGTTCTCACTCACAAGTATCTCAAAGCCTTCAACTTCTTCCACCATTCTTCCTCTGCTGTGGCCTCCTACTGTTTTTCAAGTAAATCATAAGCACTTCTGTCTCAGGGCCTTTGTACCTGTGCCCCTCCTCCACTTCAGTACACTGTTCCCCAATATCCACATGGCTAATTTCTCATTTAGTTCATGTCACTTCCTTAGCCTTTCCTCCTCCACCTAGAAATAAAATAGCAGCTCCCCTAAGTCATTTTTTAAGTCCTGCATCCTTTTACTTTGGAGAAATCATGACTACCTGAAATTCTATGATACATTCATCATTTTAAAAATTTACAACAACTAGGGGCCGGTGCCGTGGCTCATTTGGTTAATCCTCCGCCTAAGGTGCCGGCATCCTGTATGGGCACCAGGTTCTAGTCCCGGTTGCCCCTCTTCCAGTCCAGTTCTCTGCTGTGGCCCGGGAAGGCAGTGGAGGATGGCCCAAGTTTTTGGGCTCCTGCACCCGTATGGGAGACCAGGAAGAAACACCTGGCTCCTGGCTCCTGGCTTCGGATTGGCGCAGCGCCAGCCATAGCAGTCATTTGGGGAGTAAATCAACGGAAGGAAGACTTCTCTCTTTCTATCTCTCTCTCTCTCTCTCTCTCTCTCTAACTCTACCTGTCAAATAAAAAAGAAAAATTAACAACTACCCTATAAGCTCCATTAACTCCAGGACATTTTCCATGAGATTCACTAGTGTTATCTCAAGAGTCTAGAACAAGTGCCTGGTACACAGTATGCACTCAATATACAATGCTGAGCAAATGAATACATTAGTCATATGAAGGTGAGTTCTTTCATCTCACAGAAGTACTAGAGTAATTACCTACACAAGCAGAACTGCAATCAAACTTATCATTCTTAATGGAAGACATCTGCGAAAATGGTACCTAGCTCTCTGTGGGTTTGAAGAAATGGTCTCTTCATCTTCCAAGTCCACAACTCAAACACTTCAATGACCTGTATTTACTAGGACACTCTGTTCCCCATTGACTCTTAAAATAAAAGCCATCTTTATTTTTAGAAACCAGGATTTCCTCTCCCTGCGGAGGCTACAGCGCAGACACATTTGAACTCTCTGGTGTTTACGGTGACTGGCAGACGGCTCACATCAGTGAAGCACGTTTCCCCAGGGTGGAACCTCCAGACCTCTGAGGGCCTCGTGTTCCTTTTCTGTGCCACTGTGTGAACTTTCTTGATCGCCTTATCAGATTATCTTGATTTTATCACTTCTAGAAATCTTTAGTTAAGCAAGGAAAACTGAATGTGCTTATTCAAAAAACAAAAATCAACAGATAACCACACAGCCTTGGCTCAGTTCTGCACCATCTCTCATCAATCAACATTCTCCTCTCTGCCAGTCACTCTTTTCAAGAACCTGCACCACCACACATAGCTGACCTCAGGGACTTTGTTCCTACTGTTCTTTTGACTGGTACAGTGCATTGGAACACATCTTCAACTGGTTCTAGTCCATGCCTAATATTCTAATATTACTTACCTCATCACACACATGTGTTGTCGCTCTCATTGCTAAAAGGTGATCTCAATGTGAACAGCAAGTATTTGCATTTGGTTCACTGCTGTAGATCGGTACTCAGGACATGGCCAGGCTCAGAGCACACAGTCATCAAATGCCTACTCAACAAATAGTGTATTTTATCATCCCTTCCCAGTTGTGCCCATTATTCATTGAATAAATGTTCATTAATTTCAAAGCCTAATATGAGTAGGCTATTATGACACTTAACTTTAGAATATAATTTCATTTCTCAGTTATGAAAAGTTTCCCTTTGCTGATTTGGACATTATTGGAATATACATAAGTATTACTTAGAGCTAACAATGATATATTTCATTAACTTGTGAACTGATATATTTTAGGCATCTATGGTTTTGTTCCACTACTTCTCTGGAATAATTCCATACTTGCATTCTGTAAGATTCTATTGCCAATATATATAAATAATTTCATACAAGCAGCTTCAAACAAATGTAGTTTTTTTAAATTATAATTCTTCCTAAAATACATATACCAAAAGTACTTTATTTTATATAATGCTTCTATGGGCACTGTGTAATCTCACTTCTTGAATATTATTGGCAATATCTGCCCAATAGAAAATATTCTGATTCTAGTAATAAGCTGAGTTACAGCATATAAATGATTGACATATATATGTTATGATTTTTGGATTTCAAAATATCTAGGGAGACATAAATTGAAATCTCAATTACTAAGCAAAATGCATATTAAGCAAATTAAATATAAAGTAAATAAATTAAGCAAACACATATGACTATATTTACATGATCTGGGAATGTCCTTTTGAATCAGATAAGACAAAAACCTTTCAGGTTCAACATGGCAGCTGAAGAATAAACATTAACATTTTGTGTCTACAAATGCTATTGAAACAACAAAATCATAAGGCAATTTAATTCATTTTACCTCTGAATATGACAGTGAAGAAAACCATCAATGGACCAAAGTTTTTAGCAAACATCAAAAGACAGAAATCTGATGGAACAGATCTCACACAGGCCCTCACCTCCCCAGAGCTTATGCTTACTTGGAAACTATCATTTCCCTCAGCATAAGCTTCTAGGAAACAGCATCAGGTCTGCATCATTCCCTACTGTATCCTCCACACCCAGGACAGCATACCAGTCACATAATAGGTGCTCAGTAAATATATTTCTATTGAATTACTAACAGCCATCAATACAAAATAAAAAAAAATAAATCAACATAATCATTTTAATGTACTATGCCACCTTTAAAATTCAGTGCCTCTCCCACATTAAATTCTCAATAAATATGTCTGACTGAAGGAATAAATGAATGCATGGTGAAAAATGAAACCCATACAGTTAAGAGAAATCTGCCATGAGGTTCCAGTAAGTGAAACAGAAGGTCATAAAACTGTGTAGACAACAGAGTCCTTATTCTGCTTATTAAAAATGCATTAGTAGAAAAAGTACTTGATAAGAAAACAAAAATATTAACTGTAGATACGCCTAGAATAAAATTATGAAAGACTGTATTATGTTTTATGCCTTTCTGTACTTTTCAAACTCCCCACCACACATATGGAATCCCTTTGTAATTAAGAGGATGTAAGGAGCTATTGTACAAAAGGTTTTCCTGTGACGTACCATACTTTCGCCTCTCCCACTAACAAGCAAACACACATTGTGCTATAATATCAGACTAGCCCCATTCTTCATCAAACACAGGAGGGGAGAAAAGTGGAGGACTGAAAGTACACAGTACACACAGGTGAGAACAAGCGTGCAAGTTGTTTTCCACCTTACAGGATGGTTTTTATATCAGGTCGGAATATAAATGTGAGACATTACTGTATGTGTGTTTGTATAGGGATGGTAGGGAGGGATCACTCTTTCACTGATTCATTTCTTTCTTTCCAACAACAATGGAGTATACACCACAGTCATCTGCACCAAGATGTACTCGTAGGAAAATATGGCCACAAACGGGCAGCACATGTCAGGCACACTTTGCTCAGCTACTAATTTACTGTGTCATTACTGAGCCATGCTGGAGATCACCTTCATACCCTACGTGTACATAAACTTCATGGCTACCTGTAATGTTAGTACAGGGTCTGACATCCTGTCAAGGTTAATAAATAATCAACCTTATCATAATTATTAATAAGTAAGACAAGGAAAGCCGGCGCCGTGGCTCAATAGGCTAATCCTCCACCTTGCGGCGCCGGCACACCGGGTTCTAGTCCCGGTTGGGGCGCCGGATTCTGTCCCGGTTGCCCCTCTTCCAGGCCAGCTCTCTGCTATGGCCAGGGAGTGCAGTGGAGGATGGCCCAGGTGCTTGGGCCCTGCACCCCATGGGAGACCAGGAAAAGCACCTGGCTCCTGGCTCCTGCCAGGATCAGCGCGGTGCGCCGGCTGCAGCGGCGGCCATTGGAGGGTGAACCAGCGGCAAAGGAAGACCTTTCTCTCTGTCTCTCTCTCTCACTGTCCACTCTGCCTGTCAAAAAAAAAAAAAAAAAAAAAAAAAAAAAAAAAGTAAGACAAGGAGTTGGTGTAAAAATCAGGGACTGGCAGATAAACTTCTATACTTCTAAACTCCTACTTAATTAGAAATTCAGTATTTACTTTCCACCTAATGTTTTCAAAGCTGCTTTGAAGAAAATGTAAGTTATGGGCAGAATTACTTGGGGGGCATATGCTATACAAACACAAGCATATCCACAGCAAAATATATTTTTAAAACTGTGCTCAAGGTTATAATAAAAGTAGTCCCATTAGGAAGAGTCTGACTAAAGGCCAAAGGAATTACTTCCTCCTCCTTGCACTTTCTCAGACAAGAGCCACTGTACCACCCAGAGTTCATCATAAGGTTCCCTCTAAGGCATGATGAATATTCTAAGAGATGGTGGATAAGGCAAACCCCATAGGTGACCCACTCACTCTAGTACAACAATTTTATCAAAGATTATTTATGACTTTTAAAAGTTACAAAGTTTACTGGGGAGTGAACCAGCAGATGGAAGACCTTTCTCTCACCCTGCCTCTGCCACTCTAACTCCCCCTTTCAAATAAATAAATAAATCTTTAAAAAATTTACCATAAACCTGTATCATATATTTCTGTACCAGAAGAGCATACCATGTGGCAGGGGAGATACTCAGAAAAAAACTGTTTTCCCATTTTAAAGTCATGCCCCATCCCCCATTTACTATTGCCACTTTGCAAGCCATTTGGGGATAGCATTTTACTTTTTGGTGGAGGCAATTGTAATTTTATCTTTGGTCCACTGAATGTACAATAAAAGAACTCTGTTCCCCTATAGTAAAGGGATAATGATCTAACCCAAGATGCAAACCAGACTCAAACTATGCCTCCAACCTTGAGTTGAGTGAAACAAAAGCATGAGAAGAGACACCACTCAAATTTTGATCAACTACAAGATTCTTCTCAGACATCATTAGTGGACTATTCACCAGTTAGCTATTCCCATCCCTTTGAAAAAGACTTAAAATTGTTATTCAGACTGAACTAGGTCATGCCATATGTCTAGTTCTGGTCAATGAGATGCACAGGGTTGTGCAGTGGTTTTTTAGGAAAACTTTAATCTTCTTGTTGAAATAATGAGGCATAAAAATCGATCTTGTTCACTGCCCCAATTCCTCAGATGCCTCTTGTCCTTATTCAGTCTTATAAGAGCAGGATGCATACATTGTATGTAGCTACTTTCTGAGCAGGAAGAAAATGCCAAGGAAATCAAAGAGAGATTATCCCTTCAACCAGAGTTTATCAAGCAGAAGGAACTACTGAATCTGCTTCCTACAAACTTCATGTAAAATATATTCACCTGTACTTACAACTTAACATCAGTTTTCTGTGACATTTCACTGAAGGCATCTATGACAGCATACATGAATGGCCAAGAATTATTTTCTTCTCTGTATCCACAATGAATCCCTTACCATTAAATTTATCAATGTTCTCTCATTCTAACTCTAAGTTGGCCATTCGACTTGCTTTGGCTCATAGGATGTGAGTAAACCCAATTCAAACAGAGGCATGAAAAAGCTCCATGGAATAGGGTTTGTCTTTCTGCTGCCCTTGAAACCAGCCCCTGCCTCAGGAACACCATGTGCATGCGTGCACTCACACATAGACACACACACAAGTAATGAGATTTTCTTCCAGTATTTACAGTCATTACTCATTTGAGCAAGTAATTCATTCCTGTCATTAGTGGATATCTGAAATTGTGATATGCATCTTTGCTGTATCTTTTCCATCTTACTTATGATATAAACAAAATTGTCAATGGATAGTCATGTTAGAACTACTTACTCAACATTTATAATCACAGGTTGCCTACAGTAGTTCAGACAAAAATAGACAAATTATTCTGTGGGACATAATTGGTTATATGGATTTATAATAAGGTATATTGCACATTTTACTAATGTTTGAAAATTAAGCTATACATCTCTTGTATCATTAAAATGTACAAAAATTTTCAGAAAGCCAGATGTTCAAATATTTTCCAGCATAATACTAAGTGAATCCCCTAAGGAACAGGATGCTGTTTCAGAAAGATGCTTAATGCAAAAAAGATATTTGGTTCTTTTCCAATGAGTGAATGCTGATCAACTCTCTAGGAAAAGGATGAAATAACCAGTAAGCAAAGGTTGAGAATTCCTTACAAAACCACAGAGAAAGGCAGAGTTAGAGGAGGAGTTAGGAGAAGGATTGTAGATACAAGCACCTTTTATGTTCATCCTCCACATGAATGGATGGTCAAATCTTTTTTACAACAATTAGAAATAGGAATCAGGTAATGCTATCTTGCATGAGTGTCATTTTTGAGACTCTATAAGGACATCACCAACTTAACACAAGGCTAAAGGCCAAAAACTATGCTAGTTGTTAGCAGTGATGAAATTAAAGTTTGCCGTTTGTGTGAAATCATCCAAGAGCAACCTACAGTACTAAAAAATAAAATGTAAAAGGAATATATTTAGAAATGAACTTTTCTGATTTCCTGGGATTTTTTTTTCATAACCTTTACTTTCTATTGCTAAAATATGTGCCTGAAAATAAGACCAAGGAACCTAGCAGTTCATTCACTCCTACCATTTTCCTCACAAGGAGGGGGAGTGTGGGAGGTATGCCTGGGAGGTTTAAGACTCAGGAAAGTCAATATCCTAGTAGAAAGAACGTGGGCAGGGGCTGGATTATTGTTTGAAACACGAAGAAAGTGTGAAGAAAAATAAAAAGCTATTAGGTTTCTTTAAAGATACAGACATAAAGTGAAAACAATACTGTTAACCTAGGGATGGAAATAAAGATATAGAACAATTAAGAGGCAAAAAGACAGAAAAAGAAAAAAGACATGAAGGAACAATCAAAATGAAGCACATTTTAACAGAGCTTGAAAAAAACTTGTGCTTGTACCATGACTAGAGTTTCTGGTCTACTCTGTCACTATGGGTATTTCAGTATCCACTCTGAAATGCTTGTCAAACTTCCTCCTTCATCATTCTCTTCATGGTTTGGAGGCTCTGACCTTTGGGTTGCTCTAAATTGGGTAAATGCTACCAACATCATCTGCTGTAGACTGGTTTCCACACAATATTCTTACATACTATGCCTATTAGAGTCTACTTTTGATATTCTAAATTCTTGAATATGACTGAAATAGCACACACTTGGAAACTTCTGGCCAGACAAAATTCATTCCCCCTTCTTTGGGAAATGCCATCAATGCTTCCTGCTTCCCTTGGCATACATTTTTTCCACTCCTTTATTCCTACACCTCATTTCTATTCCACTTCTCAGCTCAGACTAAGCCATCAAATTGTGTTTTATGTGTATCTTTTGTTTGAATAGACATGCATACATCTTGATTTATGCAAATAGCATTATGAACATATGATTTTGCTCCTGTTTTTTTTTTTTCTGCTTTTGAGGTATATCTATGTTGCTGTATGCAAACTAAATACATGGCATCTATATGCCACATAATGTTTCCTGGAGTTCACTATATTCTAACTACCTACTTCCTAGTCACAAATACCAAAACCTGTACTAACTAGCCCCAAATAGTTGCAATGGATATCCCCATGCCTACCTCCTCATGTACCTGTGTGAGAAAGTTCCCCGGGATATATGCACCCAAAAACACTGAGCTGCAATGAAATCCTCATTTATTTTTTTTTTTCAAATTTCACTTATTTTACTGATTGGAAATGCAGAGGTATATATAGAGACTATCTCCCACTGGTCCACTTCCCAATTGTCCAGAATAGCTGGGAATGGGCCAGGTCAAAGCCAGAAGCCAGAACTCAATCCATGTGGGTAGCAGGGGCCCAAGAAAGTACTTGAATCCAGGGTAGGCATTAGCAGGAAGCTGTAATTGGGAGCACAGGCAGGACTCAAACTCAGGTACTCATGTGGGATTGCTATGAAAATGTATACCCCTTTATTTTTATTTTAATTCTTAAATGGCACTAGATTTTTCTCTAGGGTAACTTCAAGAATCTACATTACTATTCAACAGTGCCTAAGGCTTCCATAATACAAAGATCCTTGCCAATGCTTAGCATTATCCAATTAACTAAGATCTTATAATTTAATTGTTGAGAGATGACTTATTATAATTTAATTACTTCGCATTTACCAAATTACAAAATAATGTGAGGCAATGGGCATTAGAAGTCTTTTCTTCTATAAATTGACTGCTAAAATTCTTTACCTATTTTTCTATTGGTGCTGCTTTCTCTCATTGACCTGTTGCAAATCATTATGTTCTACATATTGGCCTCTTGCAAATATCTTTATTCATTTATTCATATGTTTTTTATGTTGTCCATGGTGTTCTTTGATAAGCAGAAAGTCTACAATTGATGCCATTAAATTCATCAACTTTTCATCTTATTACTTTGATTTTAAAGTTTTAAAATGGCCTTCATCTCCATTACAAAGTCAGCCTCCTAAATTTTCCTTGACTTGATCTATAATTTTAGCTTTCATCTACTTAGGGCACAACTTTGTATATTGTACTAACTAGGGATTCTTTTCATTTTTTTTCCATATAGTCAGTCAATTTTCCCATCATCTATTAATCAATCCATCTGTTCCCCATTGATTTGTAGTGCAAAACTTCCAACATGTTTTCTTCTTTGGCCTGTGAGAAACGGGTGACTTAATGGCCCTTGCTTCAACAGCTAAGCCCATATTTTCTATTTTTCCTCATGTGTGCCAAGACAGATAATAATAAACAGCAACTACAATCCCACTTTGAGAAGTTGCCTTCCTGGGACCCTGTCAACAAACAGCTTTCTCTTTAGGTCTTCACCCAATCAACACAGATCACACAGTCCCGGTCACAGCATTAATGATTTGCAGATAAAACCCAGTGATTTACCCATCACCACACATTTCTCACTGAATTTCAATAGTTATTCCCTAATTGGGACATTACTATATTATAAACCTAATCAGAAAGAAATTGGAAAAAAATATCCTATTTATATATAGTCATATATATAACTATATCTATAGTGGTTATACATATGTATTTTCTTCCAGTAGGTTCTGGCACTCTCAATATCCCATTGAGTTTCTAGAACATATGATATCATTTCAAAGACATATGACAGAGAAACAATGTTTAGATTTCTAAAAGTCACACAAACTGAATTCTAACTGTAACAAACTGTTGTACCAAGCTATGTTTAAAAACTTTACATTTAGAAACAATGACACATGCTGCCAAAGTCTGTTTGGTGTTCCTTCTCTGTACTATGTATAAAGACACTCAATGTTTTAAAATCAAAATTTACTAAGTGATGAACGTATATTTAAGATTTTGAGGATTTTATGTGAGAGAACAGAGCTTTAAAATATGCACGTTGTAGTTCTAAGAATAAAAGCAACATTTTAAAAGCATACTAATAGTCTAGACAACTCTTCAGAACATTAAAATAAAAAAAAAGAAGACAAATACTTTTACCAAACACCATCCTATGACTGCCCTTGATGTCTTTAGATGAAGACAGGACTAATGTGGATATTGGGTACTCATGTGTTCTCAGGAACTAGAACATTAATTCTTCCTATTCTTCACTGGAGGTCAGAGTCTTTACCCGTTAATTAGAAAGTCTGAGTGGCTGAACACAGTTATGCAAGCCTGCACAGTTATGCAAGCCTGCAGAGGGGCAAAACCAGAGATAGCTCCAGATGTGCTGTTTCAGAAATAATCTGTGAATGGCTCAGGACTTCCCATATGGGAATGTCCTTGGGGTTAGCTATTCATCAATTTTATGAAAAGGGAACAGTAGCCAGGGACAAAATCTTTGTTTTGTTTTTGTGTTTTTTGCTTTTGCTTTTTAATGTCAAGTTCTCTGCCAGAATGACTGTTTTGAAAGTCTCCTATACCAAATAAATTCCATGATTTTCATTTTAGGTTTAGTTGTCTGTCAAGAGATAAAACATTATTTAAATATAACCTATAATTTCAACCATGTAATAACTGTAACATACGAGCAAATGAACTGATTCATGTGAATTATTCTTACTGAAGATTAATTGATTTAATATGTCATTTGTTAATATCCGGAACAGCTCCATACCCTGAAGGAATGAATAACTGAAGTCTAGTATCTCTTTAACCATTCTTGTGGCCCAGCATAGTGTTTAGACATAGAGGCAAAGATCCAACTAAAACCTAAGGATATTGAAATAAAAGATATTTGCTGTTTTGAAGGAGATCACAGTCTAGTGAGAGCAGGAGAACCACACAGTATCTGCATAATAACAAAGCTAAATACAGGGTGGGAAAAAAAAAAAAAAACACAAATGAAGAGCACCTAGCTCCATGCGAAGGCTGTCTGAACAACAACAAAAAATCTAACCAAGAGCACAGGGTGCAGCTGAGCAAAGAGACATGAGAATGCACAAGTACACAGCACTCCACGAAAATGACTGATAGTTGTGGATCAGTAAAACAAGTCAAATTTCAGCCTAATGGTAGGACAAGGAGCAGGGGATAGTTCTTAATACCCCAACAACTGTAGAGATAAAAATGACCAATTTCTTTTTAATCCAGAATCATGGCCTTTCATTAATGAGGTTTTCCAAAGACTTGCTTAAAACACTGAAAATAAACTACCAGGCTGAAAGGCACTAATCTAAAAAGGATCTGCTGAGTTAGATTAGTGATCTGCTGAGCCTTGCCAAAGGCGGAAGCAGTGGGTATGAAAAGAGCCGTAGATTCGCTATGAGGAGTGTAACATGCACAGGGAAGTTGCAGAGACAGGACAGCTTTGAGATCTGGGGTTTGACTCACCAGGTAGTTCACGTTGACATTCTCTAAAATTGGGATGACAGAAGGAGGAGAATAGAATCGGGAGGTTGGGGAGAGAAGAGGGACTGTTCTAAGAAGCTATGACATGCCAGGATGCAAAGTCTGTTTCTTGGGTGTGCCTCTTGTTCTGATTGCACTACTATCAGAAGCTAGTAATTTTCTGCCAAAATTATAGTTCCCTACAGGGTAAATAAAAATCTCTTCCTACTGAGAGAGGGTAATAAAAGGATGAAAAGGACAAAGAAGGAAAAGCAACTACTTCAATGAGCAGAGAGTGTACAATGTGGGAGAAGAGGGAAACGATACCAAGGAAGTGGAGAAGGAACAATCAGCAGCATTGAGTGAGCTCAGCCTTAGCAGCTCCACAGATAGGACCTCAAGGTGGGCAAAGTAGAGAATTTTTCAAAGACTTAGGAACCAGCAAACCTTGTAAAGGAAGTTTCCAGCACTGGTGGACAGTTCAGGCACAGATCTCAGGAACCTCTGGAGATTAAATACATCGGGGATTTACTCTCCCTGGGGAAGCCAACCAAAAAGGACAGTGCAGGATGAATTTTACTCCTCTTTTCGTGGATTACATCATATTTGTAAAAAGCCAATTTTTTCTTTGAGTTTTAGAGCATAAGATGTAAACTCCACCAAGATACTTACTCTATATTTTTGCACCACTATTTAAAAATAGAGAGATTTACATAATTTCTGATTTGTCCTCAAATATTAAAAGAGCTAACTACATAAGGCCGATACTTTCTCATGTCACTTAAAGCTAAGACCGAGACACACCTTCGTCTTCAGACAGAGAACACGTGCATTTTGGAGCCTTAGTCTGCCACTCTTGAATTAGGGATCAATTTGTCACACAAATTATTGTCTATATTGCAAGTATATATAATCTCATTCATTCACAGAAGCAGTATATTTTTTAAATATAGGGGCTCTTCTAGTTAGGAACTATTAATTTATCACCTTTCTTTGAATGAAGCTGCAGGGCCAGCGTTATGGCACAGTGGGTAAAGCTGCCGCCTGCAATGGTAACATCCTATACTGGTGCTAGCATCTTTTTACAGGCGTCAGTTCAAGTTCTACCTACTCTACTTCCAATCCAGCTCCCTGCTAATGCACTTGGGAAAGCAGCAGAAGACAGCCCAAGTGCTCAGACTTCTACACTCACGTGGGAGATCTGTTAGAAGCTTCTGGCACTGCCATGGTTGTTGTGGCCATTTGGGGAGTGAACCATGGGAAATCGGGTTTTCTCACTCTCTCTAACACTTTCCAATAAATCTTTTTTAGAAATCAAGGCTTGATTCCAGAGCAATATTGTCTCAAAATATACAAATGGTGTTCATTAGTCATATATGGTCATTTGGTTTTAGAATCATAGTATTTTTTTAAGGTAAACGTTGTAGCTATGCTGGGTTTTTGGGATTACACAATCATAGTTAACATTTGCTACTGGGATTAGGAAAAAGGCAATGACTGTAGAAAATGCTAGTAAGAAGAGACATGCTACCAGGATGCAAAGAACTAAAAGGAAACAATGAGAAAAAAAACCATTGGGAATGTTCCAAGTACACATCCAATTTACCTGAAAGTGTATTCAAAGTACTTTACTGTAAAAATTAAAAGAAAAACGAAAATAAGAAAGAAGGGGAATGAGGAAGGGAAGGAAGTATGATTATCTTTTTAGAATTGTATCTATGAGGCTGGCGCCACGGCTCACTAGGCTAATCCTCCACCTTGCGGCGCCGGCACACCGGGTTCTAGTCCCGGTCGGGGCGCCGGATTCTGTCCCGGTTGCCTCTCTTCCAGGCCAGCTCTCTGCTGTGGCCCGGGAGTGCAGTGGAGGATGGCCCAGGTGCTTGGGCCCTGCACCCCATGGGAGACCAGGAGAAGTATCTGGCTCCTGCCATCGGATCAGCGCAGTGTGCCGGCCGCAGCGTGCTGGCCGCGGCGGCCATTGGAGGGTGAACCAATGGCAAAAGGAAAACCTTTCTCTCTGTCTCTCTCTCTCTCTCACTGTCCACTCTGCCTGTCAAAAAAAAAAAAAAAAAAAGAATTGTATCTATGAAATACAAGAAATCTGTTCCCTTTATATCAGTAATTGTTTTAAGGAATGAAAAAAAAGAGCATGTGCATAGGATGGTGTGTGGAAAGCACAAGACCCACATTAAATAGACTCTAATTAATCTTAAAACACCAGTATTCTATTAATATGAATATATGCTCTGTCACTAAGCTGTATAGATAGACTAAGCTATAGAGATAGACGTGCTAAGCATTTAAGCGTCTCCACAGTTCAGATAACTCTGAACACTGTCATGACACTGATAAGAAAAGGTGAAATGTTCCAGAGGCCACCACAACCTGGGTAGCAACTGCATTATAAGCCCTCTACAGATTGGCAGTAATTTGGAGGTTGTGCAATTTAGGAATACTCAGAATCAGCTTACGAGTCATTTCGGCACAAGGAGAGGATGTCTATTATAGCAAGAAATATGAGAGCTTACCAAGCACATAAAAACTCCTCAGAGTCACAAGTACCATAGCAGAATGACATTGTGTGCTGTAATGCTCCGACTTCACCTAAGTGAAAAGGTGAAGAATGCATTGTAGCAAACTTTCCCTAGTGAAAATTCTTCATTTTTCAGTTTTTCATTTTAATTTTAATTAATTTTTAAGATTTAATATGATTTATAGATACAAGTCCAAGAACATAATGATATTCCTCTTTCTCCTCCTTCCCACCTTCCTTCCTTCTATTATTTTTTAGTTTTTGAGATAACATATTTTAAATTTGCATTAGAGTAAAAGGCTTAATATGCCACCGAATAAGAAATTTAACAAAAAAGGCAAAAAGAACAGCGATTATTAGGTACATAGTCAACAGTTATAAACAACAATTGAATGTATAAATTACCATTTCATCCATATACAGTTTTTTGGATAATTAGTCATAATTTATTTCAATGAAATAACACCAATAACAATGTAACATCCAAATATTTCCAATATGGTTATAATAATTACGTTCATTTAGACTATAAACCATTAGCTCTCACCAGTTTGTGCACAGGAATAATTTTATGCACATTGCAATGGAAATAATTATATATTATATTTTATTGTACTCATTCACCAGAGATCAGGCAAAACATATATTTGTCTTTTTGGGACTAGCTTATTTCACTAAGTATAATGGTTTCTAGCTGCATCCATTATGTTGTCAAATAAAGGATTTCATTCTCTTTCACAGCTGAGTAATACTCTATAGTGTATACGTACCACTTTTTCTTAATCCAGTCATCAGTTAATGGGTATCTGGGTTGACTCCATATCTTAACTATTGAGAATGGAGCTGCAATAAACATGAGGGTACACAAAACACTTTGATAGACTGATTTTATCTCTTTTGCATAAATTCACGGAGTGCCATGGCTGGGTCACACAGTAGGTCTATATTCAGCTTTCTGAGAAATCTCCATACTATCTTCCACAATGGTTGTACTAGCTTGCATTTCCCCCACGTTCTTGCCAGCATTTATTGTTTTTTTGATCTTTGTATGAGAGCCATCCTAACTGGTGTGAGGTGAAACCTCATTGTGGTTTTGATTTGCATTTCCATGATGGCTCTCAAGAGCATGTGTCTGCTGGCCATATGAATTTCCTGAGCATGTGTCTGTTGGCCATCTGAATTTCCTCTTGAAAAATGCCTGTTCAAATCATTTACCCGTTTATTAACTGGATTGTTTGTTTTGTTGTTGTTGTTGGGCTTCTTGAGCTATTTTTAGATTCTGGATATTAATCCTTTATCAGTTTCATAGTTTGTAAATATTTTCTCCCATTCTGTAGATTGCCTCTTTATTTTGTTAAGTGTTTGCTTTGCAGTGCAGAGGTTTCCTAGCTTGATATAATCCCATTTGTTTATTATTGCTTTGATATCTGTAATTCTAAGATCTTTTACAAAAAGTCTTTGCCTATGCCAATGTCTTGCAGTTTCCTCAATGTTCTCCTCTAGCAGTTTGATGATATCAGGTCACAGGTTTAGATCCTTGATCCATTTTGAGTTGCTTTTGGTTTAAGGTGGAAAGTAGGGGTCTTGTTTAATATCTCTACTTGTAGAGATATAATTTTCCTAGGACCATTAGTTGAAGAGATTGTCCTATTCTCTAGGGATTGATTTTAGCTCCTTTGTTAAAGACTAGTTGGTTATAGATCCATGGATTGATGTTGGGGGATTCAATTCTGTTCCATTGGTCTACATGCATATTTCTGTTACCAGTACCATGCTGGTGTTATCAAACCTCCACGTAGTATGTCTTGAAAACTGGTATTGTGATGTCTCCAGCTTTATTTTTGTTGTATAAAGATGGCTTTAGCTAGTCATCATTTCTTGTATTTCCATATGCATATTAACATCACTTTTTCTAGATCTGAGAAGAATGTCATTGGTATTTTGATTGGTATCACATTGAATCTGTAAATTGCTTATGGTAGTATGAATATCTGAGTGATATTAATTCTTCCAATCCATGAACATGGACAATTTTTCCATTTTTAATGTCTTTTATTTCTTTCTTTAATGTTTATAATTTTCATTGTAGAGATATTTCACCTCCTAGGTTAAATTTATTTCAAGGTATTTAATTTTATGTGATTATTGTGAATGGGACTGATGTTTCAAGTTCTTTCACAGCCATGGCATTGTCTATGTCTAAAAAAGCTATTTTTTTTTTTTTGACAGGCAGAGTGGACAGTGAGAGAGAGAGAGACAGAGAGAAAGGTCTTCCTTTTGCCATTGGTTCACCCTCCAATGGCCGCCGCGGCCAGCGCACTGCGGCCGGCGCACCACGCTGATCCGATGGCAGGAGCCAGGAGCCAGGTGCTTTTCCTGGTCTCCCATGGGGTGCAGGGCCCAAGCACCTAGGCCATCCTCCACTGCACTCCCGGGCCACAGCAGAGGGCTGGCCTGGAAGAGGGGCAACCGGGACAGAATCCGGCGCCCCGACCGGGACTAGAACCCGGTGTGCCGGCGCCGCTAGGCGGAGGATTAGCCTAGTGAGCCGCGGCGCCGGCCAAGCTATTTATTTTCTGTGTTGATTTTATATCCTGATGCTTTACCAAACTCTCTCATGAGTTCCGATTGTCTCTTGATGGTGTCTTTCAGTTCTCCTACATACAGAATCATGTCATCTGAAAACAGGGATAATCTGATATCCTCCTTTCCAGTCTGGATCCCTTTGATTTCTTTTTCTTGCCTTATGGGGCTGGCTAAATCTTCCAGGACTATATTGAATAGCAGTGGTGAGAGTGGGCATCCTTGTCTGCTTCTTAATCTTAGTGAAAATGCTTTAAACTGTCCCCCAATAAATATGATGCTGGCTGTGGGTTTGTCATAGGTGGCCTTCATTGTACTGAGGAATGCTCTTTCTATACCCAATTTGCTTAAGGTGTTTATCATGAAAGGATGTTGTATTTTATCAAATGCTATCCTGCACCTATTGAGATATATACACAATTTTTGGTCTTTAGTTTGTTATTGATTTTCAAATGTTGAACCATACCTGCATACCAGGGATAAATCCCAGTTGGTCCCAGTGAATGATCTTTCTGATGTGTTGTCAAATTCAATTCACTTATATTTTGTCGAGGGTTTTTGCATCTATGTTTATTAGTGATATTAGTCTGTAGTTCTCTTTGTTGTATCTTTTTTCTGGTTTTGGAATTAAGGTGATGATGGCTTCACAGAAGGAGTTTGGAAGGATTCCCTCCCTTTCAATTGTTCTGAATAGTTTGAGAAGTATTAGAATTAGAAACTAAAAGTCTTATAAAATTCAATAGTAAAGGCATCCATCCATCTGTCCTTTTTAGTTGCAATGGTCTTTACTACTGATTCAATCTCTGACTTGGTCTATTGTTTTGTTTAGGTTTTGAATGTCTTGTGTCTCAATTTTGGTAGATTGTATATGTCAAGGAATCTATTCATTTCTTCTATATTTTCCAACTTCTTGAAAGATAGCTCTTTGTAGTAATTCCTGGTGATTCTTTTTATTTATATGGTATCTGTTGTTATAGCTCCTTTTTCATCTCTGATTTTATTGATTTGGGTCTTTCCCTCTTTTTGTTGGTTGGTTGGGCTGATAGTATATCAATTTTGTTTATTTTTTTTTTCAAAAAACCAGCTCTTCATTTCACTTATGTTTTGTATTTTTTGTTTCAATTTTGTTTATTTATTCTCTAATTTTAATTATTTCTTTCCTCCTACTAATTTTCGGTTTAGTTTGTTGTTTTTCTAGGTCCTTGAGATGCACTGATAGCTCATTCATTTGATGCCTTTCCAATTTCTTGATGTAGGCACTAATGGCTATAAATACCATCTTAACAGTGCTTTTTCTGTATCGCATACATTTTGATATGTTGTATTGTCATATTAATTTCCAGGAATTTTTGATATCCATTTTGACTTCGTCTGTGACCTTTTCTGTTCATTAAGGAGTATGTTGTTTGGTCAACATATGTTTCCATATTTTCTAGAGATTACTGAGTTGTTAATCTCCAGCATCATTCCATTGTGGTCAGGAAAGATACTCAATATAATTTCTATTTTTTTTAATTTGCTAACACCAGCTATATGGCATAGCATATGGTCTGTCCCACAGAAAGTTAGATGCACTGATTAAAAGAATGTGTATTCTTCAACTGTGGGGTGAATTGTTCTATAAATATCGGTCAGGTCCATTTGGTCCATAATGTAGATCAGCTCTGTTGTTTATTGATTTTCTGTCTAGGTGATCTGTCCACTGATAAAAGAGGGGTACTGAAGTTCCAAAAATTGTTACTGTTGAAGTCTATTTCTTCCATTAGATACATTAACATTTATTTTAAACAGTAAGGCACACTGGAATTGGGTGCATATACATTTATTATAATCAGATCTTACGATTAATTGATCTCTTAATCATTACATAATGTCCTTCCTTGTATCTATTAACAGTTTTTGTGTTAAAGTCTATTTTATCTAATATTAGGAAGGCTACATCTGCTTGTTTTTGCTTCTCGTTGATATGGAATAACTTTTTCCATCATTTAACTTTCAGCCTGCATGCATCTTTGATGGTAAGGTGAGTTTCTTGTAGGTAACAAATAGATGGGTCTTATTTTTATCCATTCAACCACCAGTCTGTTTCTTTTAATTCCAGAAATTTAGGTCATTTACATTCAAGGTTACTATTGATAAGAAATGATGTGGCTTTGCCATTTGCCCATAAATATTTATATTTATAGCTTTGGATTTCCTTTGTACTTTTACTAGGAGATTTTCTGCCTTCACTTTCTTTCATAATGATGACTATCTGTGTGTCTGTGTGTAGCACATCCTCAACCATCATATGTAAACTTGGGAGAGAGGTGACAAATTCTTTCAATTTCTATTTGTTATTGAAGGTCTTTATTTCACCTTATTCATAAGTGAGAACTTTGTAGGATTCAGTATTCTGGGTTGACAATTTTTCATTTAAAACTTTGACTATGTCTCTTCATTCTCTCCCAGCTATAGGAATAATGAGAAATCAGCTGTGATTCTAATTGGAGATCCTCTGAAGGTAATATGGCATTTCTCTCTTGCATATTTTAGAATTTTCTCTTTATATTTTACCATTGAAAGTTTGACTACAATGTGTCATGGTGAAGATCTTTCCTGGTTATGTCTATTAGGTGTCCTATGCACTTCCTATATTTGGATGTCTATTTTTTCAACAAATTAGGGAATTTTTCTGTTATCATTTCACTGAATAGGCCTTCTAATACAGTTTCTCTTATCACACCTTCAGGAACTACTACAACCCATATATTGGGTCATTTGATAATATCCCATAAATCTCCAACACTGTTGTTAATTTTTAGAATTAATTGTTTCTCCTCCTTCCTTCTTCTTCCTCCTCTTTTTCTACTTCTTTCTCTCTCTCTCTCTCTTTCCTTCCTACCTTCCTTCCTTCCTTCCTTCCTTCCTCTCTCTCTCTTTCTCTCTCTCTCTCTCTCTCTCTCTCTCTCTCTCTTTCTTTCAGCTGAGATATTTCCAAAGATTTGTGTTCTAGCTCATCTACTCTTTCTTCTGCCTCACCAAGTTTGTTGTTAAGGCTTTCCACTGTACTTTTTTATTTGACATATTGAATCTTCATTTCTACTAATTCAGTTTGATTTCTCTTCAAATCTCAATTCCATGGGAAATTTTTCATCCATGTCATGTAAAGAATGCTTAATTTGCTTCTCCTTGTATCTGAATAATCCTATAATCATTCTACTGAGTTTTTTTTTTTTTCAGGCATTTTATCAATCTCTGCCTTCAGAGTATAATATTGAAGTGTTGTTCTATTCTTTTGGAGAAGGCATATTTCCTTCATTGTTCTTATTTCATGCATTACTGCATTTATTTTTAGGCATTTGTGGAAACACTAATTGATTTTCTCCACTGATGGGTGTTACCTTTGAACTATGTTTGTGTGGCTTAGTGGAGTGTTGGCTTCTTCAGTGATACCTAGAGATGCTGGGTGAGGCTAGGGAACTCTGGTCAGTGCCCAAGGCTAGGGCAAGAATCCAGGGTGATGCCAAAGTTGGGTATAATAGATCTCCTCTACTGTCAGCAAGGGTAGGACATGATCACATCTGTTATACCCTCACCTCTCTCTTCCACAGTGATTTAATGCCTGGGATTAACCCACCATGGCTACAACCCTCACCCACACTGGCACATAAAATACACAAAGGTTCGGTGCAGTCCTCAGTGTTAGCATGGAACCCTTGCACTGACCCACCACAAGCAGTCAAGGAGCTCTAAGCTCTGACACACAGTGATTTCCCAGAGATGAGGCTACACCCCACACCCTATCGTGCAGTCATAGGATTCCCACAGTCACAGAGTGCAAGGCTCCCACACAGTCACAGGTGAAAAGTATCCCCTCTCCACCCCACGAGCCAGCCCTGTCCACTGAGAGAGCACAGTGGTTTCCAGACCAGCTTCCTAAGGGAGATCCCACTTGGCTGCTTGAGCCCCAGAACCTGAGAGAGACTGAGACAATGGGGGCACCTCAGAATCTTAAGTGAGTACCCAGTCTCCTGTCAAAGTGCCCAGGCAGACTCAAAGGCAATGGGAAACACAGATTTCTCTCTCTGCTAAAATCCCTTGGTTGCGCACACAGGAGCCATTGCAGCCTCTACGTCAAGATGGTGCCTTCTCACCTCTGGTTTCTGGGAGCCCTTTTTGGAATATGGGGAGAAAAATGTGGTTCTCCTTTGTTGGATGGGTACCCTGCCCCATGCTGGGACCCTGGGTAGGACTCAAATGCAATGTGGTCCAACAGGTTCTCAGCCAGGCAATATCACCATTGGCTCCAGCTGCCATAGTCTGCCTCACCTTGCTCTCAGAACCAGGCACCTCCTCCAGTCTTCAGCTGCAGGAGTTGTGGATGTTGTCCCTGTTCATTGTTGCACATTTACTTTTTCCACACTGTTGCATGGCATTCCTCTCATTTCTATAGAACTTCCTCAGCAAAAGTCTCTCCATTTCTCCCTTGGAAACACACTTCTGCCTTTTTATCCCCTGGTCATAATCTACATGTCTTTTTGCAATTCAGCCATCTTGGAATCGCCCTAGTGAAAATTCTTAAATAGACCACACATATAAATTTCTTTTTACATTTAGGCTCCTTATGCCTAATAAAATTGCATGTTAGGAGCTGGCAAAATATTTTCTATTTATGAAATTAACTTTTCCATACTCACAAGCTGATAATCAAAAGTTAAAAAAGTCTGGTCAAACATACCCTTGACTATAAACACATACAAAGGTTTTAGAAAGACAGAGCTCTCCAACGTTATTAAATAAGTGTCCATTGTATCCAGTTAATAGGCAAGAATCATTGTTTATTCTTTGTGTATCACAAAGTTTTTAATAGATCTCCTATTTTCCATATTAATAAGCAGCATTTCATTCAGCCAATTCAAAGCTCTCTTTTAACTCTCTTTTTTAAAATGTCTACACTATAGTTTCTATCATCACTGAGTTATGCCAAAAAGAGACTCTGTGCAGGTCAATCTGACATGCACCAGTGGCTCACTAGGACAGCTTCACAATTTCAAATGCGTTTTCAGGTGACCCTTAAGTCTCACCATCTGGAAGTCTCTTACTTACTAAAAATATGTGAGGAG
This sequence comes from Oryctolagus cuniculus, assembly GCF_964237555.1. Classification (NCBI taxonomy): domain Eukaryota; kingdom Metazoa; phylum Chordata; class Mammalia; order Lagomorpha; family Leporidae; genus Oryctolagus; species Oryctolagus cuniculus. The sequence continues at coordinate 45,591,506 of NC_091443.1, read as the reverse complement.
TTAAAATGTATATTGATGAATTATTTCTAGGTCAACCTAGTGGCTCTACTCTACAAGGCCTTAAAACACAAGTCACTACTCTTATTATATACAAGAGGTCCTTAGAAAAATCATGAGAAAATGCCTATGATCAAAAAACTATGCATAGATTTCCTTGCACCAAAAATTGTACTAACTTGTTAGAACATGTCTGAGCATGAGGCATGAAGAAGGATAAGAGATCAGTGTAAAAAGAGCCCCTATAAGACAACACAAAAATTTACAAAATTTGAAGCAACAACAACTACCGAATGTATGGCAAGGCTTGGGTGAAAGGATGATGAAATTATTTATGCTTTATAAAAGGTTTAGGCCAACAGTGCCCAAAGGAAATCAGCAGTTTACAAGGAGATAACTCATTTGAAGAAAGCCCACAAGTAGCAGACCATCCACATGAATTCAATTTGTTTGTGCCATGATTGAATAGAACTCACGATTAACGAATTAATGGCAGAAACAAGAGCTAAGACCATTGACATCTCAATTGATCTGGCTCGCACTATTCTGACTGAAAAATCTGTGAAACAAACTTTCTGCTCAATTGGTGCCAAAAGTGTTTTGCTCGGATCAGCTACAGACAAGAGGAGAGCTTTTAATGGAAAATTTGAATACGGAGGATAAATATCCTGAAGCATCTTCAGAGAATTTTGACAGGAGATGAAACTCAGCTCTACTAGCATGATCTTAATGACCAAGCACAATCAAAGCAATGACTACCAAGAGGTGAAACTGGTATAGTCAAAAAAAGCAGAGCTCAAGGCAACCACACCTTGGGATACTCAAGGTGTCTTTCTCGGTGACAACAGTGATCCCACTAATTCCCACATTCAAACAAGAATGATTTAGTTAGCATTTTTAAGAGGAAATCATTAGGCACCCACTTTACAGTACTGATTTCATTCCTTCTCACTTCTAGACAAATGGGATTATATCAAGCTAAGAAGTTTCTGCATTGCAAATGAAACACTCAACAAAGCCAAGAAGCAACAAACAGAATGGTAGAAAATATCTGCCAGCTATTCAACTGTTAAAAGAATAATACCTAGGATCTAGAAAAAACTCAGCAAACTCAACAACAATAGAACACAATCCAGTTAAGAAATGGGCAACAAGTGCTTGGGCTCCTGCACCAGCTTGGGAGACCAGGAAGAAGCACCTGGCTCTGGGTTTCAGATTGGTGCAGCTGTGGCGGCCATTTGGGGAGTGAACCAACGGAAGGAAGACATTTCTGTCTCTCTCTCTCACTGTCTATAACTCTACCTGTCAAATAAAAAAAAAAGGAAATGGGCAAAATAACATGAACAGAAATTTTTCAACGGGTGAAATACAAATGGCAACAGACACATGAAAAAATGCTCAGGATCACTAGCCATTAGGAAAATGCAAATCAAAACTACAATGAGAGTTAACTTCAGCCCAGTAAGAAAGACTATCATCCAAAAATCAAAAAATAATAAAATCTGGTGACGATCTAGGGGGAAAAGTACCCTAACACCATTGGTGGAAATGTAAACTACTGCAACCATTATAGAAGACAGTATGGAGATTCTTCAGAAATCTGAAAATAGATCTGCTGTATGACCTAGTCATCTCACTCCTGGGAATTTACCCAAAGGAAATGAAATCAAAATATTCAAAAGTTACCTTCCATACTCCCCATGTTTATTTAAGCTCAGTTCATAATAGTTAAGATATGGAATCAACCCAGATGTCTACCAACTGATGACCGGATAAATAAAAATTAGTATATATACATTACAGAATATCAATCAGCCATTAAAAAGAATAAAACCCTGTCTCTGGTAACAAAATGGATGCAACTTGGCCAGTGCCATGGCTCACTTGGCTAATCCTCCACCTGTGGCGCCGGCACCCTGGGTTCTACTCCCGCTTGCAGCGCCAGATTCTGTCCCGGTTGTTCCTCTTCCAGTCCAGCTTTCTGCTGTGGCCCGGGAAGGCAGTGGAGGATGGCCCAAGTGCTTGGGCCCTGCACCTGCATGGGAGACCAAGAGGAAGCACCTGGCTTCTGGCTTCAGATCGGCACAGCATGCCAGCCGCGGCGCACTGGCCATAGTCGCCATTTGGGCGGTTAGAAACGGAAAAAGAAAGACCTCTCTCTCTCTAACTCCGCCTGTCAAAAAAATTTAAAAAAAAATTTAAATGGATGCAATTTAAAAATATTAGGCTTAGTGAAATAGGCCAGATCCAAATAGAAAAATATCATACATTTTCTCTGATATGTAGTAGCTAATACAGAATACAAAAAATGTATAGGAACAAAGTGGACATCTTGTGATTTTGCTGCTCCTTTGAGCCCTTGTTTATACTCCTGTGGAACTGTCGTCTTCCTACTTTTTACTTGTTGAATATTACTGTTTGTGGTTCATTAAACCTGTGATTATAGAGGGGACTGAAATTATGTTTTTGCAAGAATTAAAGAAAAAAAAAAGGAAGGAAGGAGTGGGATTGAGGAAGGGAGGGAGATTGGGAGGTAGGGTTCTATAGTTATCTTCTTAGAATTGTACCTATGAAGTCTCTTTATATTAATAACATTTTAAAAATAATTTTAGAATATATAAACATTGGGGCTGGTGCTGTGGTGTAGTGGGTAAAGCCACCGCCTACAGTGCCAGCATCCCATATGGGCACCGATTTGATTCCTGGATGCTCCACTTTGATCCACCTCTCTGCTATGGCCTGGGAAGGCAGTGGAGGATGGCCCAGGTCCCTGGATGCCTGCACCAGTGTGGGAAATCTGGAAGAATCTCCTGGCTCCTGGCTTCAGATCAGCATAGCTCTGAACATTGCAGCCATCTGGGGAGTGAACCTGCAGATGGGAGGCCGACCTCTTTCTCTCTGCCTCTCCTTCTCTCTCTATGTAACTCTGACTTTAAAATAAATAAACCTATTAAAAAGAATATATAAACATTAAGAAATCATTAAAGAGCTCCCATTTTTCTTAAGTTGAAAGTTGGTAATGTAAAAGAGACTTCACTGACACAGTTGGATTCCCAGGAACCTCAATTTTTATTGATGGACTTAAATGGCTGCTATCATTACTTTTAAACATGTCGTTATTCTGTGTTTCTCCCTCTCTCTGTCACTTTGCCTTTCCATTAAAAAAATCTTTTAAAAAGAAAGAGGAAAGCAGGAAAGAAACGAAGGATAAGGAAGAAAGGGAGGGATGATGAATGAAAACAAAACCTATAGTAAACTTGACCAAAATACCCAAATACATTAGAAAGTAGACTTCAATAACATTATGCTAGGTTTTTTAGCTCCTTTTTCTTTGTAATTTTAGACACTCTCACAGCCACTCTGCAAGTAAGACTCCCCATTTCAGAGGGATCAATTGATCTTCTCTTCAAGTCAAAATAAAGAATGCTCCTTTGAGGGGATCCACTGGAATTTTCTGTAAAGATGTGAGCTGTTCTACTTTTTGCATGATTCTTAGATAAAATATATGGAAGAACCTGTATAATTTCTAATAAACCATACTCATTTCTATATTAAATAGTTACTTCTCTTTTTTAAAGATTTATTTATTTATTTGAAAGGCAGAGTTACAGAGAGGCAGAGGCGGGGCAGAGGGGAGAGAGAAAGAGAAAGAGGTTTTCCATCCAACGGTTCACTCACCAGATGGCTGCAACGGCTACAGCTGAGCTGATACGAAGCCAGGAGCTTCCCCCTGGGTCTCCCTTGTAAGTCCAGGGGCACAAGGACTTGAACCATCTTCCACTACCTTCCCAGGCCATAGCTGAGAGCTGGATAGGAAGTAGAGCTGCTGAGACTCAAACCTGCACCCTTATCAGATACTGGCTCCACAGACTGCAGCTTTACCGGCTACACCACAGTGCTGGCCCCTAGTTATTTCTATTATTTACTTAATTAATTATTTGAGGTTCATATTTATCAGGGAATATTTGAAGTGTTCTTACTGGCCATTTCTAGAGGGCAGAGACTCACAACGTCCTTCCCATACAACTGACGATGCCTGAAGTGGAAAGTTAGTTTGAGCACACTTCTATACCACTGTCTAGAGAGAAGAATTTTAAAAGTAAATATTAACAATATAAGAAAAGGAAGCTTTTCTGATTATTGTTAATTTTGTGTTCCTAGTAGTAGGTGAAAGACAAGAAATAAAAGGCAAAAGTAGACTAGTACAGCCATTGTGGAAAACAGTATGGAGACATCTCAGATATGTGAAAATAGATCTACCATATGACCCAGCAGTCCCACTAACGGGAATTTACCCAAAGTAAATGAAATCAGCACATAAAAGAGTTTTCTGTACCCCCATGTTTACTGCAGTTCAGTTCACAATAGCTAAGGTATGAGATCAACCCAGATGTCCATCAATTGATGACTGGATAAAGAAATTGTGATCTATACATCATGAAATACCACCCAGTTGTGAAAAAGAATGAAATCCTATCTTTGGCAACACAATGGATAGAATTGGAAACTATTATATTTAGTGAAAAACCCTCCTGTGTGCATACCCATCAACTGCAGAGGGTACCTCACCACACCCCCACCCAGGAATGAGAACCACATTTCAGAAGAAGTTCTTCACCATCACAGAAGCTGTACAACAAGAAGTTCTGAATATAAAAACCTCAAGCCCGTTTGGGAGTGAGCTGGGCCCCAGTAGGCAGGGCTCTGTGAATACATTTGGAACACACAGACACACAGCAGCTCATAAGAGATAAACTTCACCACAAGAAAATCTCCACAGATTAGAAGTGCAGTTTGTTAAGCAATGTGATATAACCCTGAACAAAGCAGAGACTAATGCTGGAGGATCCCACACCTGTGAGGAAAAGGGTAGGTTACATTAACAGACAGGAACAACCTCCTCTAACCAAAATTCCAGAAGAAAGATACAAAGCCCCATGGGGGTCTGACATGGGATACCTCCTTTACCCTGGAATACTGAACACCCAGGCCACATCCAGCACACCGCTAGGAGCTCAATAAAAGTACAGATGTACCACTAAATCATAAAAATACAAATTAAATAGAAAAGCAACCAGACAAAAAAGAAAAAATAAACAAATGCCAAAAAAAAAAACCAAGGAAAACCCAAAATAAGAATAAGGAAGACACTATGAACCCCCCAAAAGGAGCACTACAACTTTTCAATAATAGAAGGTGAAGATGAAGAAGGTGAGGGTATGTCAGAAACAGAATTCAGAAAATTAATCAATAGACTACTTAGAAGCAATCAGAAGCAAATTCACGATCAAAATGAAAACTTCTCTCAAGAAACTGAGATATTAAAGAAAAGTTAGAATGGAAGATGGCGGAATAGTGAGGGCGCACACCGATAGTCCGGGAAAATTTAGTTTAATAAAAGGGGAGTTACGGTAGCCTCAGAAAAAAGAACCAGGAAAATATTCCAGAGGAAACTCTTCTGGATCGAGTGGCTGTGAATCGGAGGACCTACTGGGAGAACAAGGTCGCCCACCGCGCGGAAGCTGAGCTGCGGGACCAAGCCGCGGAAGCCACAGGGTCTGCGCGCCAGTGCTCGAAGGGGAGTGCATGCCACACAGACAACAGCGGGGAGAATTGGGACGTCCAGGGCTCCGAATCCACACATCGGTGCTGGAAGGGGAGGTGAGCTCAATAACCCGAGACATTGGTGCGGAAACGGGGGTCAGAATCTAGAGGGGGGCCGGAAAGTGCAGCAAACTCACTACCAGAAAGAAGGAAAAAAGCTTGGGGGTTTCTCTTTCCCCTAACCTTGCAAAGGTTGCAAGGCTGCAAGGCTTGAAGAATTCGCAAGAGACAAAGTGCAGGCCCCCTCTCTGGATTTACATATCAACGGGGGAGAGCTAAGGAACTGAGTCACTACAATTCAGTAGCCTAGGCAACCCAGTGGAAGTCCAGAGGAGCCTACACAGACTCTGTGGGTAGAAGCCAGAGACTGGAAGCTAAATACCATCAATTCTGCACAGCCATGCCGTGCAGTGTTACTTACGCCCTGAATAAATAAAATAAATAAATAAATAAAAAGAGAGAGATTGACCATGCATAACCTGAGGGTGTCACCTTTGCACACCCTTAACCAGGAAGAACCAAGCAGAGCTCTCAGGCCGCACCCATCTCAAGCCTCCAAGGCTCCTCCAACAGCAGGCAGTCCACTTAACACGGGCATAGTATAAAATAAAAAAAAATAAAAAAAAAACAAAAACAAAAATGCACAGTGACGAAAGAAGAATTAACTATGCCAAGCAACAAACACAGAAATCGAGGGAACAAGATCAACGATGACACTATGATGCCTCCAAATAAACAAAACACCGCAAACCAAGATTATGAAGATGATGAGATAGAAGAAATGCAAGATACAGATTTCAAAAAAATTATGATAAGAACATTTAGAAGTTTTCAAAAGCAAATCCTTGAACTACAGAAATCCTTATTGGACAGGATTGAAAATCTCTCTCCTGAAAATGAAATTTTAAGGAAGAATCAAAATGAAACTCAGAAACTAGTAGAACAGGAAAGTGTGATAGTGAAGAGAAATCAAAATGAAATGAAGAGCTCAATAGATCAAATGACAAACACATTAGAAAGCCTTAAAAACAGAATGGGTGAAGCAGAAGAGAGAATATCTGACTTAGAAGATAGAGCACAGGAAAACATACAGTCAAACCAAAGAAAAGAAGGGGAAATTAGAAATCTAAAAAATATTGTTGGGAATCTACAGGATACTGTTAAAAAAAACCAACATTCGAGTTCTCGGAGTTCCTGAAGGCATGGAGAGGGAGAAAGGATTAGAAGGCCTTTTTAGTGAGATACTAGCAGAGAACTTTCCAGGTTTGAAGAAGGACAGAGACATCCTAGTACAGGAAGCTCATAGAACCCCCAATAAACATGACCAAAAGAGATCCTCACCATGACACGTGGTAATTAAACTTACCACAGTAAAACATAAAGAAAAGATCCTAAAATGTGCAAGAGAGAAACGTCAGATTACTCTCAGAGGATCTCCAATCAGACTCACAGCAGACTTCTCATCAGAAACCCTACAGGATAGGAGGGAATGGCGAGACATAGCACAGGTGCTAAGAGAGAAAAATTGCCAGCCCAGAATATTATATCCTGATAAGCTCTCATTTGTGAATGAAGGTGAAATAAAGACCTTTCATAGCAAACAGAAATTGAGACTTTGCCGCCACTCATCCGGCCCTGCAAAAGATACTTAAAGATGTGCTACACTCAGAAACACAGAAACACAGCCATCAATATGAAAGAAGGGAAAGGAAGAACACCTACCAGTAAAAGAGCATGGGAAGCTCAAAGCATATACTAGAAAATATTTCCGGGAAAATGGCAGGGCAAAGTCACTATGTATCCATAGTCACATTGAACATTAATGGTCTGAATTTTTCAGTTAAAAGACACCGTTGGGCTGACTGGCTCAAAGAACACAACCCAACTATTTGTTGCCTACAAGAAACACATCTCTCTAACAAAGAGGCATGCAGACTGAAAGTTAAAGGTTGGAAAAAGATATTCCATGCCAACAGAAACCAAAAAAAGCAGGTATAGCCATATTAATATCAGACAAAATAAACTTTAATACAAAAACTGTTAAGAGAGACAAAGAGGGACACTATATAATGATTAAGGGTTCAATTCAACAGGAAGATGTAACTATTATAAATGTATATGCACCTAATTACAGGACACTGGTCTATTTAAAAGATATGTTAAGGGACTTAAAGGGAGATTTAGATTCCAATACAATAGTACTGGGGGACTTCAATACTCCACTCTCAGAAATAGACAGATCATCCGGACAGAAGATCAACAAGGAAACAGCAGATTTAATTGACACTATTGCCCAAATGGATCTAACAGATATCTACAGAACTTTCAACCCTACATCTACAGACTTCACATTCTTCTCAGCAGTGCATGGAACCTTCTCTAGGATAGATCACATACTAGGCCATAAAGCAAGTCTCAGCAAATTTAAAAGAATTAGAATCATACCATGCAGCTTCTCAGACCACAGCGGAATGAAGCTGGAAATTAGCAACTCAGGAAACCCCAGAAAGTATGCAAACACATGGAGACTGAACAACATGCTCCTGAATGAACACTGGGTCATTCAAGAAATCAAAAGAGAAATCAAAAACTTTCTGGAAGTAAATGAAGACAACAACACAACATATCAAAACTTATGGGATACAGCAAAAGCAGTACTGAGAGGCAAATTTATAGCAATAGGTGCCTATATCAAGAAATTGGAAAGGTACCAAGTAAATGAGCTTTCAGCGCACCTCAAGGACCTAGAAAAACTGCAGCAAACCAAACCCAAATCTAGTAGGAGAAGAGAAATAATTAAAACCAGAGAAGAAATTAACAGGATTGAATCCAAAAAAACACTACAAAAAATCAGCCAAGGGAGAAGCTGGTTTTTTGAAAAAATAAACAAAATTGACACCCCATTGGCCCAACTAACTAAAAAAAGAAGAGAAAAGACCCAAATCAATAAAATCAGAGATGAAAAAGGAAACGTAACAACAGACACCACAGAAATAAAAAGAATCATCAGAAATTACTACAAGGACCTGTATGCCAGCAAACAGGAAAACCTATCAGAAATGGATAGATTGCTGGACACATGCAATCTACCAAAATTGAACCATGAAGACATAGAAAACCTAAATAGACCCATAACTGAAACAGAAATTGAAACAGTAATTAAGGCCCTCCCAACAAAGAAAAGCCCAGGACCAGATGGATTCACTGCTGAATTCTACCAGACATTTAAAGAAGAACTAATCCCAATTCTTCTCAAACTATTCAGAACAATCGAAGAAGAGGGAATCCTCCCAAATTCTTTCTATGAAGCCAGCATCACCTTAATCCCTTAGCCAGAGAAAGATGCAGCACTGAAAGAAAATTACAGACCAATATCCCTGATGAACATAGACGCAAAAATCCTCAATAAAATTCTGGCCAATAGAGTACAACAACACATCAGGAAAATCATCCACCCAGACCAAGTGGGATTCATCCCTGGTATGCAGGGATGGTTCAACATTCGCAAATCAATCAATGTGATACACCACATTAACAGATTGCAAAAGAAAAACCATATGATTATCTCAATTGATGCAGAGAAAGCATTTGATAAAATTCAACACCCTTTCATGATGAAAACTCTAAGCAAATTGGGTATAGAAGGAACATTCCTCAATAAAATCAAAGCAATTTATAAAAAACCCACAGCCAGCATCCTATTGAATGGGGAAAAGTTGGAAGCATTTCCACTGAAATCTGGCACCAGGCAGGGATGCCCACTCTCACCACTGCTATTTAACATAGTTCTGGAAGTTTTAGCCAGAGCCATCAGACAAGAAAAAGAAATCAAAGGAATACAAATCAATAAGGAAGAAGTCAAACTATCCCTCTTTGCAGACGATAGGATTCTTTACTTAGAGGATCCAAAGAACTCTACTAAGAGACTATTGGAACTCATAGAGGAGTTTGGCAAAGTGGCAGGATATAAAATCCATGCACAGAAATCAACAGCCTTTGTATACACAGACAATGCCATGGCTGAGGAAGAACTTCTAAGATCAATCCCATTCACAATAGCTACAAAAACAATCAAATACCTTGGAATAAACTTAACCAAGGACGTTAAAGATCTCTACGATGAGAATTACAAAATCTTAAAGAAAGAAATAGAAGAGGATACCAAAAAATGGAAAAATCTTCCATGCTCATGGATTGGAAGAATCAACATCATCAAAATGTCCATTCTCCCAAAAGCAATTTATAGATTCAATGCAATCCCAATCAAGATACCAAAGACATTCTTCTCAGATCTAGAAAAAATGATGCTGAAATTCATATGGAGGCACAAGAGACCTCGAATAGCTAAAGCAATCTTGTACAACAAAAACAAAGCCGGAGGCATCACAATACCAGATTTCAGGACATACTACAGGGCAGTTGTAATCAAAACAGCATGGTACTGGTACAGAAACAGATGGATAGACCAATGGAACAGAATTGAAACACCAGAAATCAACCCAAACATCTACAGCCAACTTATATTTGACCAAGGATCTAAAACCAATTCCTGGAGCAAGGACAGTCTATTCAATAAATGGTGCTGGGAAAACTGGATTTCCATGTGCAGAAGCATGAAGCAAGACCCCTACCTTACACCTTACACAAAAATCCACTCAACGTGGATTAAAGACCTAAATCTGCGTCCTGACACCATTAAGTTATTAGAGAACATTGGAGAAACCCTTCAAGATATTGGCACAGGCAAAGAATTTCTGGAAAAGACCCGGGAGGCACAGGCAGTCAAAGCCAAAATCAACTATTGGGATTGCATCAAATTGAGAAGTTTCTGTACTGCAAAAGAAACAGTCAGGAGAGTGAAGAGACAACCAACAGAATGGGAAAAAATATTTGCAAACTATGCAACCGATAAAGGGTTAATAACCAGAATCTACAAAGAGATCAAGAAACTCCACAAAAACAAAACCAACAATCCACTTAAGAGATGGGCCAAGGACCTCAATAGACATTTTTCAAAAGAGGAAACCCAAATGGCCAACAGACACATGAAAAAATGTTCAAGATCACTAGCAATCAGGGAAATGCAAATCAAAACCACAATGAGGTTTCACCTCACCCCGGTTAGAATGGCTCACATAAAGAAATCTACCAACAACAGATGCTGCAGAGGATGTGGGGAAAAAGGGACACTAACCCACTGTTGGTGGGAATGCAAACTGGTCAAGCCACTATGGAAGTCCGTCTGGAGATTCCTCAGAAACCTGAAGATAACCCTACCGTTCGACCCAGCCATCCCACTCCTTGGAATTTACCCAAAAGAAATTAAATTGGCAAATAAAAGAGCTGTCTGCACCTCAATGTTTATTGCAGCTCAATTCACAATAGCCAAGACCTGGAACCAACCTAAATGCCCATCAACGGTAGACTGGATAAAGAAATTATGGGATATGTATTCTTTAGAATACTATACTGCAGTAAGAAACAACAAAATCCAGTCATTTGCAACAAAATGGAGGAATCTGGAACACATCATGCTGAGTGAAGTAAGCCAGTCCAAAAGGGACAAATACCATATGTTCTCCCTGATCGGTGACAACTGACTGAACACCAAAAAGGAAACCTCCTGAAGTGAAATGGACACTATGAGAAATGTTGACTTGATCAGCACAGCCCTGACTGTTAATGAACAACTTAATACATTATCCCTCTTAGTATTTTTTTTTGTCTGTTCTACTTAATATGACTGGTTTAATTCTGTAATTATCACACAGTTATTCTTAAGTGTTGAAAATTAACTGAAATGTGATCCCTGTTAAACATAAGAGTGGGAATAAGAGAGGGAAGAGATGTATAACTGGGGACATGCTCAAGCTGACTTGCCCCAAATGGTAGAGTTAGAAACATACCAGGTATTCCACTTCAATCCCATCAAGGTGGCATGTACCAATGCCATCTCACTATTCCAAGTGATCAATTTCAGTTCACAATTGATCATAATGAAAGGAATAAGAGTCAAAGGGAGCACATAAACAAGTCTAGTATCTGCTAACACTAACCGATAGAACAAATAAAGGGGAGAGTGATCCAACATGGGAAGTGAGATACTCAGCAGACTCATAGAATGGCGGATGTCCTAAATAGCACTCTGGCCTCAGAATCAGCCCTAAAGGCACTCGGATCTGGCTGAAAAGCCCATGAGAGTATTTCAGGCATGGAAAGCCAAGACACTCTGGCAAAAAGATCTCTGTGAGTGAGATCCCAGTGGAAAGAACAGGTCTTCAAAGAGGGAGGTGCCTTTCTCTGAAGGGAGGAGAGAACCTCCACTTTGACTATGACCTTGTCTAAACAAGATAAGAGTCGGAGAACTCAAGGGGCTTCCATAGCCTTGGAAACTCATGACTGGTGCATAGGGAGATTACTGATGCCATAAACAGGAGTGTCAATTTGTTAAGTCGACAACAGGAGTCACTGTGCACTTACTCCTCATGTAGGATCTCTGTCCTTAATGGGCTGTACATTGAGGCTTAATGCTATAACGAGTACTCAAACAGTATATTTCACTTTGTGTTTCTATGGGGGTGCAAACTGTTGAAATCCTTACTTAATGCATACTAAACTGATCTTCTGTAAAAAAAAAAAAAAAGAAAAAAGAAATTATCAATTCCCAACTTGACTCTCACTGGGATTAAACATGACAATAGGTCTGATCTGATTTCATCATCATCTAAAAAAAAATCATCTATTATTTTTCACTTTATGTTTCTGTGTGGGAGCAAACTGTTGAAATCCTTACTTAATGTATACTAAGCTGATCTTCTGTATATTAAGATAATCGAAAATGAATCTTGATGTGAATGGAAGGGGAGAGGGAGTGGGAAAGGGGAGGGTTGTGGGTGGGAGGGACGGTATGGGGGGGAAGCCATTGTAATCCATAAGCCGTACTTTGGAAATTTATATTCATTAAATAAAAGTTAAAAAAAAAGAAAAGTTGGAATGAAATACTAGAAATAAAGCATTCAATAGATCAAATAAAAAATACTGTGGAAAGCCTTAACAACAGAATAGGTGAGACAGAAGAAAGATTATCATAACTAGAAGACAAATTTTTGAAATATTACAGTGAGACTATAAAAAAAGAAGAAATTAGAATACTAAAAAACACGGTTGGAGATCTACAATCTACAATCAAATGACACAACATAAGGATCATAGGAGTTCTGAAAGGAGAGGATAGAGAAAGGATTAGAATGCATTCTTTTTTTTTTTTTTCAGGTGAAAGCGGGCCAGAGGCGAGCAGCCCGCAGACTCGTTTATTTCAGTTGGTACAACAGCTTATTTTTTTTAACTTTTATTTAATGAATATAAATTTCCAAAGTACAAAATATGGATTACAATGGCTTCCCCCCCATAACGTCCCTCCAACCCGCAACCCTCCCCTTATCCACTCCCTCTCCCCTTGCATTCATATCAAGATTCATTTTCAATTCTCTTTATATACAGAAGATCAGTTTAGCATACATTAAGTAAAGATTTCAACAGTTTGCTCCCACACAGAAACATAAAGTGAAAAATACTGTTTGAGTACTAGTTATAGCATTAAATCTCAATGTACAGCACACTAAGGACAAAGATCCTACATGAGGAGTAAGTGCACAGTGACTCCTGTTGTTGACTTAACAAATTGACACTCTCGTTTATGGCATTCTTAATGAAATATTAACAGAAAACTTCCCCAATATGGAGAAAGGAAGAGACATTCAAGCACAGGAAAGACACAGAGCTCACATTAGAAATGACCAGAAAAGATCATCATGACACATTGTAATAAAACTCTCCATAGTAAAACATAAAGAAAAAACCTTAAAAAGTACACCAGAGAAATGCAAAATCGCATTCAGAAGAAACCCAATCAGACCCATTGCAGACTTCTCATCAGAAACCTTACAGGCAAGGAGAGAATGGCGAGATATATTCCAAGTCTTAGGAGAAAAAAACCGTTAACCCAGAATACAGTACCCTGTGAAGCTCTAATTTATCAATGAAGGAGAAATAAAGATCTTCCATAACAAACAGAAATTGAAAGAATTTTTAACTACTTGCCCAGCCATAAAAAAGATACTCAAGGATGTGCTACACACAGAAACAGAACATGACTATGAAAAAGATGAATGCAGAAAATTACCCAGTAAATGTCAAAGTACGAAAGTAGGACTATTTACAGAAACATGGCATGGCAAAGTCGGTACTTAACAACAGTCACCCTGAATGTAAACACTGTCAACTACTGAGTTAAGATACAGACTAGAAAAATGGATTAAAAAAGAAAACCCATTTATTTGCTGACTACAAGAAACACATCTTACCAACAAAGATGCATGCAGACTGAAAGTGAAAGGATGGAAAAAGATAATCCACACCAACAGAAAACAAAAAAGAGCTGGTGCAGCCATCCTAATATCAGAGAAATAGATCAGACAAATAGACTTTAACACAAAGACTATTCAGAGAGACACAGAAGGACATTATATAATGAATAAAGGATGAATTCAACAGGAAGATGTCGCTATTATAAATGTATATACACCTAATTATGGGACACCTGGCTACCTAAAGAAATGTTAATATTTAAAGGGAGATATAGACTCAACAAAATAGTAATAGGGGACTTCAATACCCCACTTTTAGCAATGGACAGATCAACCAGACAGAAAATCAACAGGGAAACAACAGAGTTATTTGATACTATAGACCAAATAGACCTAGCAGATATCTACAGAGCCTTCCACCCTACAGTCACAGAATACACATTTTTCTCATAAGTGCATGGAACTTTCTCTAGGATTGACCACGTGCTAGTCATAAAGCAAGTCTCAGCAAATTAAAAAAAAAAAATTGAAATCATACCATGCATCTTCTTGGACCACAATTCTATGAAGCTGGAAATCAGCAACTCAGGAATCTCTAGAAAATATGCAAACACATAGAGACTGAACAAATGCTCCTGAATGAACAGTGGGTCAAAGATGAAAACAAAAGAGAATTCAAAAAGTTTCTGGAAACAAATGAAGACAACACAACACATTGAAACTTATGGGATACAGCAAAAGCAGTGTTAAGAGGAAAGTTTATAGTAACTGGTGCCTACATCAAGAAATTGGAAATGCCCCAAATAAAGGAGCTATCAATGCACCTCAAGGATCTAGAAAACAATAGCAAACCAAACCGCAAATTAGTAAGAGAAAAGAAATAATTAAAATTAGAGAAGTAATCAACAAACTGAATAAAAAAATACAAAAGATCAACTAATCAAAAAAAGGAGAAGGAAGACCCAAATCAATAAAATTAGAGATGAAAAATAAAATGTAACAACAGACACCACAGAAATAAAAAGAATCATCAGAAACTACATAAAGAACTGTACGCCAACAAACTGGGAAACCTAGAAGAAATGGATAGATTCCTGGACACATACAACCTACCACTATTGAGCTATGAAGACACAGAAAACCTAAGCAGACCCATTACCAATTTGGAAATTGAATCGGTAATAAAGACCCTTCCTACAAAGAAACGCTCAGGACTAGATGGCTAAACCACAGAAATCTCCAGACATTTAAAGAAGAACTATCTCTAATTCGTTTCAAGTTATTCAAATCAATTGGATGGCAGGGAACCCTCCCAAGTTCTTTTGATGAAGCCAGCAGCACCTTAATTCCTAAATCCAGAAAAGATTCAACAGAGATAGAGAACTATAGACCAGTTACCCTGATGAGAATAGACACAAAAATCCTCGACAAAATTCTGGCCAAATGAATCCGACAACACATCAGAAAGATCATTCACCTGGTACACAGGGATGGGTCAACATTCTCAAATCAATCAACGTGACACATCACATCAAAAAACTGCTGGAAAAAAAAAAAAAAAGACCACATGATTATCGCAATAGGTGCAGAGAAAGCATCTGATAAAATATAACACCCTTTCATGATAAGAACTCTAAGCAAATTGGGGTCAGAAGGAACATTCCTAAACACAATCAAAGCTATTTATAACAAACACACAGCCAGCATCTTATAGAATGAGGAAAAGTTGGAAGCATTCCCACTGAGATCTGAAACCAGACAAGGATGCACAGTCTCACCATTGCTATTCAGTATAGTCCTGAAATTTTAGCCTGAGCCATCAGGGAAGAAAAATAAATCAAAGGGATTTAAATTGAGAAAGAGGAAGTCAAACTATTCCTATTGCAGATGACATAATTCTATAAAAAGGGGATCCAAAACACTCCACCAAGAGACTACTGGAACTTATAAGAGTTTGGCAGAATATAAAATCAACACACAATGAACAATAGCCTTAGTACACAAAGACAATGCCACAGCTGAGAAAAAAATTCTAAGATCAATCCCATTCACAATAGCTACCAAAAACATTAAATAACTTGGAATAAATTTAACCAAGGATGTCAAAGATCTTTACAATGAGAATTACAAAACATTAAAGAAAGAAATATAAGAGCCAAAAAAAAAATGGATAAAACTTCCATGTTCATGGATTGGAAGAATCAATAACATCAAAATGTCCATTCTTCCAAAAGCAATTTACATATTCAATGTAATACTTATCAAAATACCAAAGACATTCTTCTCAGATCTAGAAAAAATGATGCTGAAATTCATTTGGAAACCAGCAGAACCCGAATAACTAAAGCAATCATAGAAAACAAAAACAAAGCTGGAGACATCACAAAGCCAGATTTCAAGACATACGACAAGGGAGTTATAAACAAAACAGTCTGGTACAACTTATATTTGACCAAGGAGCTAAAACCAATCCCTGGAGCAAGGGCAGTCTCTTCAACAAAAGGTGCTGGGAAAACTGGATCTCTGCTTGCAGAAGTATAAACCAGGACCCCTACCTTACACTTTACACAAAAATCCATCCAAAATGGATTAAAGATCTAAATCTATGATCTGATACCATCAAATTATTAAGGAACATTGGGGAAACCCTGCAAGACATTGGCACAAAGAATTCCTGGAAAAGACCCCAGAGGAACAGGCAATAAAAGCTAAAATTAACAAATAAGATTACATCAAATTGAGAAGCTTTTGTGCTGAAAAAAAAAAAAAAACATTCAGGAAAGTGAAGAAACAACTGGCAGATTGGGAGAAATTATTTGCAAATCATGCAACTGATAAAGGATTTAACCAGAATATATAAAAAGATCAAGAAACTACACAACAATAAAACAAAAATTTCAGTGAAGAAATGCGCAAAGGACTTAAACAGGCATTTTTCAAAAGAACAAATTCAAATGTCCAACAGACACATGAAAAAATGCTCAGGATCACTAGGCATCAGGGAAATACAAATCCAAACCAAAATGAGGTTTCACCTCACCCCAGTTAGAACAGATTTCATACAGAAATCAACAAACAACAAATGCTTGCAAAGATGTGAGGGAAAAGGAACCCTAATCCACTGTTGGTGGGACTGTAAACTGGTAAAACCAATTATATAAAACATTTTGGGAATATATCAGAAATCTGAATATAGTACTGCCATACGACCCCGCCATCCCACTCCTTGGAATTTACCCAAGGGGAATGAAATCAGCAAATAAAAGAGTTATCTGCACCCCAATTATTGCAGCTCAATTCATAACAGCCAAGACATGGAATCAACCTACACACCCATCAAGGAAGACTGGATAAGTAAATTATGGGATATGTACTATGGAATACTACACAGTAGTAAAAAAAAATGAAATCCATTCATTTGCAACAAAATGGATAAAACTGGGAAACATCATACTGAGTGAAATAAGCCAGTCCCAAAGGGACAAATACCATATGTTCTACCTGATTTGTGATAACTAACAAAGCACCTAAAGGGAAACCTGTAGAAGTGAAACACTTTGAGAAGCAATGATTTGAACAGCCCTTGTCTTGACTGTCCAGGAACAGATTTTTTTTTTCTTTTTCTTTTCTTAATATAAATGGTTGAACTCTACTTAACATAGAATTACTGATATGTATATAAAGTCAATTAAAAATAGATCCCAGTAAAAAATAAGAGAATAAGAAGGGGGGGGTATGAGTTCATAACTATAATGCTGTATAGTTCTGCAAACATTCCTATGGACTTACTTCTAAGGGTACAGCTGAAAACTTGCCATGGGACTCCAAATCCCATTAAAGTGGGAGTTAATAATACCATCTTAAGTGTTAAAGTGATTATATTAGGTGTTAAAATGATCATATAGATAGGATTAAGTGTTAAAGGGATCATATAAATAAGATCAAGTGTCTGGTAATAACAACAGATAGAACTAAAAAGGAGAAAATCAGTCCATACAACACACTCATAGAATAACAATTGCTCTAAATAGCACTCTGATCTCAGAATCAGCCCTTAAGGCATTCTGAATGAGAGCATTTCAGACATGGAAAGCCAAGACACCATGGCAAAAAATATATCCTACATGAAGAATCTCTGTGACTGAGACCCCAATGGAAAGAATGAGCCA
Organism: Oryctolagus cuniculus; assembly: GCF_964237555.1. Classification (NCBI taxonomy): domain Eukaryota; kingdom Metazoa; phylum Chordata; class Mammalia; order Lagomorpha; family Leporidae; genus Oryctolagus; species Oryctolagus cuniculus. Next base: position 45,573,370 of record NC_091443.1, on the reverse strand, counting down.
TCAAAGAAAGATATACTTTTCTCTTAAGGGAGGAGAGAACTTCCACTTTGTTTATGATGTTTTCTAAATACTGATGGAGACTGTGGACTCAAAAGGCTTCCATAGTCTTGGCAGCTCATGGCAAGATCCTCGGTGATCACTGATGTCATACATAAGAGTGTTCATTGTTAAATTAACAATAGGAGTCACTGTGCACTTAACACCCATGCAGGACCTCTGACCTCAATGAGTTATACTATGAGAATTAACTGTAAAACTTGTTCTCAAACAGTTTTTATACTGTGCGCGTGTGTGTATGTGTGCAAATTGTTGAAATCTTTACTTAGTATAGAGCTGGTCTTCTATGTATAAAGTTAATTTAAAATTCATCTTAATGGAGAATGGGACTGGAAATGGGAGAAACAGCAGGAGGTGGGGTGCAAGTGGGGATGGAAGAACGAGTATGGTGGGAAAAATCACTATATTCCTAAAGTTGTACTTACAAAATATGTACTCATTAAATAAAAGGTTTCTTTGGAAAACAATAAAAAAGATTGAACCACCACCTCACTGCCCAAGGTGTCACTAGTTATCTCTGACTTAAGACATTAATTTCTGTTGACCAGGTTTGCTATACTTGAATAGTTTAACACTGGTTCCCCTTAATTAAAAAACTATTCTGCTTTTTCTTTACCTTTTAGGAACATGGTATAGGATGCTTCAAATATAATTTATTTCTTCAATAGGAAAAGAATTAATGGCATTTATGACATGATCAGCATGATGTTGAATAAACTGTAAAGCTTTGGTTACAATTGGCAAGCATAGCTCTATCTATCCATGTTTTTATTCTAATGTTAGTTTTAAATGATGTTTCTGGCAAGAAGTTGTTTATTTCAGATTAACCAATGCTTTAAACTTTTTGAAACAGTTTTAAAAGATTTCCTCACACTAATATAGGCATTCTTGTATTCTCAAGCCAAGCAAGTTGCAGACTGCCTGTCATTTGGGAGCCCACATCACTTGCAATCCCTGAACTCTGCATTTCCTTTTACCTACTCTAACCCTATCCCTAAATCTAACCCTAATCCAATTCTAACCTACCATCACCCACATATTCTGATAAAGTTCCAAATGTTAGCAGATAAAAAGGATATTAAAAGCATTACAGTAATTTGTATAAATACCAGGAAATGACAGTGTGTCAACTGATAAGAGTCCTCAAAACAAAACAAAAAATACAAATACAGGCATAACAGCTCCATCATAGGCCTACCCCTCAGGGAAAATCCCACAGTGTGACTCCTCCATTGGTGGCTCTTTATACTCCTTTTCATTTTTTGAATATTTAATACTAATGGTTCTCAGGGATTTATTTTAAAAATTCTTCATAAATTGTCCACACCAGTATTTCCCCTTTATGTAGAAACAAACAAACAAAAAACATTAGTTGGCTACATCAACCCCAATCCACTTGGATATTTAGGAATCCAACAAATTATACATCATGTACACACACGTATACAAAAATGTATAGGTAAACAGTGGTGTGCAATATTCTCAAAGGAAATTTACTTCTATATGTGAATGTTAATAAACCTTCATACATAACACATCATTAACTGCATTTATATATTACACAATATACAATTATTATTTTTATGTCATCTATCATGGTATTATAAATCCTATATTCTATATCATACTTTATACCTACTATGACCTGAATGTGTACTCCAAAAAATTCACAAGTTGAAACCTAATTCTTAGTGAAACAGTACTAAGAAGTGGGCCTTTAGGAAGTTATCACTATTTTTACACATATGAAAAGGAAGAAGCCTGTGCAACTTCCATCATGCAGCTCCTAGGTGCCAGCTATGAAGTAGAGCACAAGCCCTTATCTAACACTGAATCTTCTGGCGGCTTGATCTTGGACTTCCCAGCCTGCAGAGCCGTGAGCAATAAATTCTTACTTATAAATTACACAGAGTAACATATTTTGTAATAGCAGTCTGACATGACAAAGAGAGAAATTTGTACTCAGAAATGAGGTATTGCTATAAAAATACCTAAAAAATGTGAAAGCAGTTTTGGAACTGGATAATGGATAAAAGCTGTAAGTGTCTTCAAGTCTGTGCTAGAAAAAGCCTTCATGGCTACACATGGACCATAAGAGGTGATTCTCATGAGAGCACAGAAAAAGAACAGAGCTTCAAAGAAAGATACAATCTTCTTAGACATTACCCAAGTGTTCGTGCTCAGAATGCTAGGCAGAAATATGGATAGTAAAGGCGATTCTGATAAGACCTCAAGTGGAAATTATGAACAAAGTATTGGAAACTAAATGAAAATCCATCCATATTAGGAAGTAGCCAAGAGCTTGGCTGGGTTGTATGTACCTCCTAACGTTTTGTGAAAGGTAGAATCTGCAAGAAATGAAATAGTATGTTTGACAGAAGAAATATTTAAGCAAAATGATGAAGGTGCAATGTGGCTTTTTGCAACATATGAGGAGAAGGGGTGATGTAAAGATGGAATTTATAATCAGAAGCAAAGCAGAACTTGAACATGTGGTAAACTCTCAATCTGGCTGTTGTAAAGAATGACAAGGCATGCTCAGAAAAGAATAGGAAGGGAATGGTGAAGTGACTCCTTGATAAGGAGATTATTACAGATCTGGGGAAACTAGGTACTATTCATCAGTACAGGTGGTAAAATTTGCCAGTGGCTATTTGATGCAATCTCTATCAGTGCATAGTGCATGGGCTGTGGGGGTGTGGGTGCCTTTACCTGGATTTTAGGGGTGTCTCAAGGAGCCTTGGGACCCAGGCAGGGAGTGGTCACAAGAGTAATGCCTGGCTGAGACACAAGGATGGACTCACCCTGAAGCCCCAAGGCATGAAGTACCCTCAGCACACAACTCCAGCCTCAGAAAGGTGTAGGCACATGATCTCCACCTGAGGGATTCATGGTGTGGGCTGCGCCCAGCAAAGCAATGGGAGAAGGGATGCACAGAAATTTGGTGCATTCTGAAATACACTATGGCCAAGATTACTAGCAAGCTTTAACATCTAAAATTATTTGCCCTGTAGTGTTTTAGACTGAACTTGTTCATCCTACCTTCTTTCCTATATCTCCCTTTTAGACTGAGAAGGTCTGCCCTGTTCCTTTCTCACCACTGTATTTTGATGCATATAATTTGATTTCACAGGCTCAAAACTAGAGGGGTATTTGTCTCAGGATGAATTATCCATTGAATCTCTCCCACCTGTGATGTCGTTGAGACTTTGGGATTTAGACTTCCAAGTTGATGCTAGAACAACTCAAGATCTTGAGGGCTATGGAATAAATGTATTTTGCATGTGGAAAGGACTTGAATTCTGGGGTGCCAGGGCAGACGCTGTGGTCTGAATGTGGGCCTACAAAATTCATATGCTGAAAACTTATTACCAATGCAATAGTGTTATGTGGAAACTTGGGAAAGTGATAAGGGTCCTTGTAAAAAAAGCCCGAATGAACTTGTTCTCCCTTATATCATTTAAGGATTAAGCTAGCAGGCAACTTCTATAAATCAAGGAGTGAGCCCTCGTCAGACACTAAATCTTCTCAAGAGCTTTGATCTTAGACTTTTCAGGCCCTTAACTGTGGGCAATATGTTCCTGTTGCTTACAAATCACCCTGCGTCAAGTTTTTAATTATAGTAGTCCAGACTCTACCAATACTATATATACTACACCATTTCACCTTGGTTCATGTTTGTGAGTACATGCTTTTTCTTCTGTCAACGTGAGATGTGCCTGGCTCCTCAATCTTTACTAATATTTGATAAGTGACTAAAGTTTATAAGGCTCTGCCTAAAACAAACTATTTCATGACTATCCAAATTAGATCAATAAAAATATTCCAACTTTCAAAAACTATAGGATTTAGTTTCTCAAAGACCATGGCTTTTTTCACTTTTTCTTCAAAAATAATGTCCATCTCTGCTATTCCTTCATGTCTATCCTCGTAATTTGGCCTCTCAGAAGTATAACTCATGACAATGTTCTTTTTCATGAGATTTTATCCCAGATAAATCTTAGTGATTACATTCTTTATGTTCTTTTAATACTATAAAGCTGCTCTGTCTCATTCCTCAATAATTTCAATTTCCTTCATATAGAATGCCTTAAGATTTCTTAGTTGTTAAAATGTTCTCAAAAATGCTAAGAATTTTGTACTATTGAAAATATTTTTATCATAGTGTCCATTTAATTCAACAGATTTTCTTTTAGGTGTTCAGTTAGTTGTCACCGATCATGGAGAACATATATTTGTCCCTTTGGGTCTGGCTTATTTCACTCAGCATCATGTTTTCCAGATCCCTCCATTTTGTTGCAAATGATCGGATTTCATTATTGTTTACTTCTGTATAGTATTATAGAGTACATATCCCATAATTTCTTTATCCAGTCTTCAGTTGATGGGCATTGAGGTTGATTCCACATCTTAGCTATTGTGAATTGAGCTGCAATAAACATTGAGGTGCAGACAGCTCTTTTATTTGCCAATTTAATTTCTTTTGGGTAAATTCCAAGGAGTGGGATGGCTGGGTTGAATGGTAGAGTTATATTCAGGTTTCTGAGCAATCTCCAAACTAATTTCCATAGTGGCTTTACCAGTTTGCATTCCCACCAACAGTGGGTTAGTGTCCCTTTTTCCCCACATCCTCACCAGCATCTGTTGTTGGTTGATTTCCTGTAGTGAGCCATTCTAACCGGGTTGAGGTGAAACCTCCTTGTGGTTTTGATTTGCAATTCCCTGATGGCTAGTGATCCTGAACATTTTTTCATGTGCCTGTTGGCCATTTGGATTTCCTCTTTGGAAAATGTCTATTGAGGTCCTTGGCCCATCTCTTAAGTAGGTTGGTTGTCTTGATCAGCCCTTGTCCTGACTGTCAAGGAACAATTTACTATTTTATTCCTTTTAGTATTTTTTGTTATACTTAATACCATTGATTAAACTCTTTAATTAACAAACATTTATTCTTAGGTGTTTAAATTTGACTGAAAAGTGATCCCTGTTAAGTATAAGAGTGGAAATAAGAGAGGGAGGAGATGTACAGTTCAGCACATGCTCACTTGGACTTACCCTTAATGGTAGACTTAGAAAAGTGCCAGGGGATTCCAGTTTAATCCCATCAATATGGCATGTACCAGTGCCATCTCACTAGTCCAAGTGATCAGTTTCAGTTCATAATTGATCATAATGATAGGACTAAGAGTCAAAAGGATCACATAAACAAGACTAGTGTCTTCAAATACTAACTGATAGAATTAAAAAGGAGAGAACGACCCAACATGGGAAGCGGGATACACAGCAGACTCAGAGAATGGCAGATGTCCTAAACAGCACTCTGGCCTCAGAATCAGCCCTTAAGGCATTCCGATCTGGCTAAAAAGCCCATGAGAGTATTTCAGGCATGGAAAGCCAAGACACTGCGGCAAAAAAAAAAAAAAAAAAAAAAAAAAAAAAAAAAAAAAAAAAAAAAAAAAAAAAAAAAAAAAAAAAACCCACACCCCTAAATGAAAGATCTCTGCAAGTGAGATCCCAGCAGAAAGAACGGGCCAATCAGAAGGACATACCTTTCTCTGAAGGGAGAAGAGAACTTCCACTTTGACTATTGCCATGTCTAAACAAGATCGGAGTTGGTGAACTCAAGAGGCTTCCATAGCCTTGGCAACTCATGACAAGAGCCTTGGGTGATTACTGACTTCATAAACAAGAGTGCCAATTGTTAAATCAACAACAGGAGTCACTGTGCACTTACTCCCCATGTAGGATCTCTGTCCTTAATGTGTTGTGCTATGTGAATTAATGGTAAAACTACTACTAAAACAGTACTCTATGCTTTGTGTTTCTGTGTGGGTGCAAACAGTTGAAATCTTTATTTGTAAATAGTAAGTAGATCTTCTGTATATAAAGATAACTGGAAATGAATCTTGATGGAGAATGGGATGGGAGAGGGAGTGGGAGATGGGATGGTTGCAGGTGGGAGGGAGGTTATGAGGGGAAAAAGCCGCTATCGTCCAAAAGTTGTATTTTGGAAATTTGTATTTATGAAATAAAGTTAAAAAAAAAAGGAAAAAAAATTTTTTAAATAATTCTCAGTAACAATCTAAAATCATTTTTGAGAAAACTTCCTGCCAAGTATAGTTTTAGATAACCCTTTTATATATAATTAGTATTTAAAAAGAATAAAGATAACTCAAAAACATTAAATTATGTAGGGATAACATGTGTCCCTAAGTGGCACATAAATTACACTCAGGTATGGCTTTCTGATGAGCTGTTTGTAATCATCAGAGTTGCTTGTTGCTTCCTTTTAAAAATATAAACATTTCATTTTATGTAATCCAATCTCCTCTGGCACAGTATTTTAACAGAAACAAACACATCAAGTTACTCTTTTTGTTAGTTTTGACCATTGCTTTTTAACTGAGGAAACTAAATTGATAAGAGACTGCAAATGACAGGCAACAGACCAGGAGGTGCCCCCATGCAACCTGGAAACCATTTCAAAGTGACTAATTCAGGACCATATGTTTAATGAAAACTGACTGTGAGACACTGAAGCCCTGACCCTCCAGGAGCTCACACTCCAGGCTGGAAAGAGACAGACTAACACACATTAATAAAAGCAGCAGAGCAATAAAGAGTGAAGTTTTATGTATCATAAGTATTAGATTGGAGAAAGAAAAATTGTTTCAGCACAATACATGGAGAGAGTACCAAAGTGGGACTGACCATGACAAGAACTAAGGAACTAAATATTGTGGTTGTGCTGGAAAAAGAAAAATGTATCTGACCAGGGAATTTGGGTGTTATATAAGAATGAGATGGAACAAGATCATATTTAAGAGAGGATTTCGTAACATTTTTTCTTACTTTACTATTTTTTTAAAGATTTATTTTTATTTATTTGAAAGACAGAGTTACAGAGAGAGGTAGAGACAAAGAAAGAGGTCTTCCATCCGCTGGTTCACTCCCGAAATGGCCACAATGGCTGGAGCTGTGCTGATTCAATGCCAGGAGTCAGGAGCTTCCAGGTCTCCTACACAGATGCAAGCGCCCGAGGACTCACTTGGACTTACCCCTAATGGTAGAGTTAGAAACTCTAACTAAGATTTCAACAGTTTGCACCCACAGACAAAGTATAGAGTACTGTTTTAGTAGTAGTTTTACCGTTAATTCACATAGTACAACACATTAAGGACAGAGACCCTACATGGGGAGTAAGTGCACAGTGACTCCTTCTGTTGATTTAACAATTGACACCTTGGGCATTGCTTTCCCAGGCCACAGCTGAGGGCTGGATCAGAAGAGGAGCAGCCGGGACTAGAACCGGCACCCATATGAGATGCCAGAGCTTCAGGCCAGGGCTTTAACCCACTGCGCCCCAGGGCCGGCCCCTCTTGCTTTACTATTAAATCATACCCCCATGAAGTGTACATCAGATGATTTTGTAAGAACAGTAATAAAGCAAGAGACAAAAAGAAGTAGACCAAGGAAGAGAAAAAGCAGAAAAGGAGGAATTTCTTGCTGCTACAACTACTAACAGAATGCTACCTGAGAGTTAGTGCACCTGACACTCTCCTGAGCATTTTAGTGTGTAACAGGCACCACCCCTCCCACTATACAGCTACGGAACCTGGCAGAGTGACATTAATTAACTGCTGGAACTCGCAGAGCTGCCAAGTGGTCTGACCAGGATTTGAAACACCAGCAAGTCCAGTCCCCACTATTTTACCTTTTCTCATGTTATTTATCTAAATTCCTGGATATTTATACATTGCATATAATATTATATACATACTTTTTAAATAAATTATTGTCCTCTTTGAAAGATGAAGTAACTGTGGATTGAGGAGATGAATTATCTTGCCCATGGTCACACAATTTAAGATAAATAAAATGGGTGCGGATGCCTGTTCATATCCATCTGACTCCAATGTTACATTGCACTTAGGGCGTTCTAAAAAGTGCTACATGAGTTCTTCTACAGAGAAGTGTCGGAAAAATAAGCCCTGAAAGGTTAGGAAAAAGGCTACCAAGAACTTGTAGGTACACTGCCTGAAGACGTGAGCACCCATGTATAGCAGTGGTCATTCTGAAGTCTGAAATGACACAACTTGGTGACTGCCTGAAAAGAGGCTTTATGTCACTGTGACTTACTTGGAAGCAGAAAACAAATTCTGGCCAATTTGTGAAGAAAAGGAATTTGCTGAAATATATGAGTAACTTGTAATATCCAGAGAAGACTGAAGGGCAAGAATTGAAAGCTGAAGACCAAGGTCCTATCACCCGGTGCTGACAATGCAGCATATCCTTCCAGCATCCCCCAGTCCACTGCTTCCTCTAGAAAAGTGGCTGAAGCAAGCACAGCTGCACCCATCAAAGGCCAGACTAGTTAGGGAGGCCCTTGGTTGCACAAGATCAAAGTTTATCTGGCCCGTGCCAAGCTACACAGAAGGTTGGATGGAAAGGCATTTTCAGTTTTGGTAATGGCTGAAGGCTCTGTTTCAAAAGGCAGGGGAGTCTCAAAAGCATAGGAGGATCCAAAACAATGACAAATGTCCACCACCAGGTTAGAGTGGAAAAATTCTGAAAGTTCACTTTGTTCTTTGTATTTCCAAATATTTTGGCTCACAACACTTCTGTAGCAAAACCACTGAATGTATTTTTACTAAAGTAACTTAACAATGGAAAACAGCACAATCAGGATGCAGGTATTTGACCTAGCAGTTAAGATGTTCACATGCCATATCAGAGTGACAGAGTTCCAGTCTCACTTCTAATCTTGGTTTTACAATCCTGCTAATGTGTACCCTTAGAAGCAGCAGTTGATCTAGATCAATTAGCTGGGTCCTGCCATTTATATGAGGAGCCTGGATTGAATACCCAGTTCTTGGCTTCCATCTGGCCCTGGTCATGGGCATTTGGGAAGTGAACTGGTGGATAAAATCAATCTCTCTTTCTCTCTCACTCTCTCTCTCTCTCTCCCTTCCCCTCACCCCCCCTCCCACTTCTCTGCCTCTCAAATAAAAATGATGCTTTATAAAAGAGCAGTAAAAGATTTTTAAAAAGTGGTTTGAGATTCTTTCTCTTTGATCAGATAATTTTATGGTTAGGAATATGTTCTTTGTGTACCCAGAGTCTGGCTATGACACAGTCTTTATTCCTTTTCCTGAGGCAGTGTAGCATGCTGCATCAGCTCAGCTGAAGACTGAAAGCTCATTTGTCTGGGAAAGGTTCTGGATAGAGGAGAAGAGAGGTCATCAGCGGTACTCTAAAGGAACACTGAACATTGCTGAACCCTCTTAATGCTCCTCTGTGTCACAGTCAAGTGGTCTGCTTTCAAGAACACCTTTGCCTTAACATATGGTCGTCTGATCCACAAGTGCATTTTGGGCCATCTGCTTTATCTTAGAGATGATTTAACTGTGGTAATTTGCCCTAGGTTTTGAACAACACTAGCAATCAGAATGTCCTAAGTAAAATCAAATATGATTTGATACTAAGATACATTAATTGTAAACATTGACCTTTCCCTTGAACATTCATTATTATTTCACTATGGATTTATTATTCTATTAGAATAACATTACTTATAATTAAAGATTTCAAATATTTAAATTTTTTGCTGTATATGATTTGGGTATTCGTCACTTTGTAAATGTAAACATGCAAACCAGTTAGAAGCTTTGTCTCAATGAGTTGTATTTAAACATATGCAGAAGAGTCATATTGTTAATGATGTACACTTGGAAGACAAGATGCATGACAAAAATGTATATTATGGATAGTCCAATTATTATTCAGTTTTCAACATGCAAGCTGGAACAAAAGATTCAGAAATTATTCAACAGCATGATGATTATATGCCATACACACCAGTAGATGCTGTTTTCTACTTTTATTAAATAAAAGAGTCAATTACTTCTATTGATAAAGATATTTTTTCAATGTGACTTAAGCTACTCTGAACAATGTCCTTCCTCAAACTCTGTGGTAGTTTTCAATCTCATTGCTCATATTTTGACTCAGTTTTCTTCATCTGTTTAAAGTTACCTCAGGATTAAACATCCTTACAGAGAACTTAAGAGTCACCATATCACAGGACTTTTACTGCCCATATCAGAAAATTACTCTGAGCCGGCGCCGTGGCTCACTAGGCTAATCCTCCACCTTGGGGCGCCGGCACACCGGGTTCTAGTCCCAGTCGGGGCGCCGGATTCTGTCCCGGTTGCCCCTCTTCCAGGCCAGCTCTCTGCTGTGGCCAGGGAGTGCAGTGGAGGATGGCCCAGGTGCTTGGGCCTTGCACCTGCATGGGAGACCAGGAAAAGCACCTGGCTCCTGACATCGGATCAGCGTGGTGTGCCGGCCACAGCGGCAGCCATTGAAGGGTGAACCAACGGCAAAAGGAAGACCTTTCTCTCTGTCTCTCTCTCTCACTGTCCACTGTGCCTGTCAAAAAAAAAAAAAAAAATTACTCCGATGATATTTTACTCATTGACTCACTCAGAAAATTAAGACTTAGGCTTGAAATATGTGTAAGGCCTTGTGAAAAGATATATTTAGTGTTCCCTTTTAAAGACAAGGTAGATATTAAGCACCTAATTAAGCAATCTATTCTATGATTGAAATACTGATTATATATAGAGGTGTAAGGATGCTATGAAACCATACAAATGGAATTCTGATTTAATTTGGGGAAGACAGTGAGGAGAAAATACCCCAGGAAAGCCTGCTCTGAGGATTATTGTGAGAATTAAATTCTTTAATACTATAGGCCTGGGGCCCAATGTATGTAACAGACATTCAAAGAAGTAATAAAGATAATGATGAGGATGAGGATGATAATGATGATGACAATGCTTACAGCAAAACCACTGACCACAAAATCTTTCCTACTCCTCCAGATAAGGCATGTTTTATGAATAAAATGAGATGCGCACAGAGCAATTACATGTTGTTTATATTTTTACAAATAATCAAAAAGCATTAAGGTTTATAGTAGTCTGTGTCATTGTGCTCTATGGATCCCAGATTCTGCTCATTAGATACTTAACAGTTATGTGTGTCTATCAGACTATTTCTGGCTGTCCTCCTCCACACACTTTATTTGATACCTCACTGGGAGTTGTCATGCTACTTGCAACGGAGAACAGAACAGGATGAGTAAAGGCAGCTCCAGCTCTAATCAGGTCGCTCATTCCTCCACTCCTCATTAAACGTGAGAAAACTGGCATTAGTCACCAGATGCCCTCCTGTCCCTGTCCATAGCCCCCAGTTAAAGCTTCTCTTCAGCTCTTCAGTTTGGGCCATCGCAGAGAGCCCCAGCCTCACCGAGCACTTGTGGAATTCATAATCTGCCACTGTTCATCCACACTGGTGGACAATCAGTTGCCTAAAACAGCATAAGGGTGGCTCCAATGAATACACACGCAAAAATAAATATGAACCAGTGTATAAACCAGTATTTAAACATAACAGTAATTTTCTAATCAAAAGCAAATTATTATTTAATCATTTTCCCCTCATAGTTGAACGGAAATGATCTGATTTCCCATCAACTTTATCATTTATCATTTCAATTTAATTATATGCACTGTGAGATAATTAATTCCCAAATAACACAGTGGGTGCTTTCATATGTTTTACTTTGTTTTAATTTTTTTTTGACAAGCAGAGTTAGACAGTGCGAGAGAGAAACAGGGAGAAAGGTCTTCCTTCCGTTGGTTCACCCCCCAAATGGCTGCTACGGCCGGCACTGCACCAATCCAAAGTCAGAAGCCAAGTGCTTCCTCCTGGTCTCCCATGTGGGTGCAGGGACCCAAGCACTTGGGCCATCTTCCACTGCTATCCCAGGCCATAGCAGAGAGCTGGACTGGAAGATGAGCAACCAGGACTAAAACCCAGCACCCATATGGGACGCTGGCGCCGCAGGCAGAGGATTAACCAAGTGAGCCACGGCACTGGCCCTGTTTTAATTTTTTTTAACAACAGAAACATAATTGATATTTGCAAAGACATGGATGAGAAATTCTACAGAGATAGATATTAAAGAAAAATCAAACTAATATTAGAAATTAAAAATTCAAAATGTCAAATAAAATGCAGTACAAAGTATTAACAACAGAATTAGAGAGGCAGAAAAAAGAATAGACAAGCTAGAAGAAAATCTAGAAAAAAAAAAAGAACAAATTAGAAAAACTGAAATCAGTGCTCAGAATCTGTGGGATACCATCAAATGACCAAACATATGTTTCTTATGAGTTCCTGAAGGAATGGAAAAACAAAACAGCTTCAAAAACTTACTCAGTGAAATAATAGCAGAAAATTTCCCTACTTTGAAGAAATATGTGGACATCCAAGTAGTACAAGTACATAGACTCCCAAAAAGACATAATCAGAAAAGATCATCACCATGACACATTATAATCATACTTCCAAAATTAAAACATAAGGAAAAGTTCCTAAAATGTGCAAGACAACTGAAGGAGTACCATTAAAGGATCTCCAGTTAGAATGAGGGCAGATTTCTCATCAGAAACCCTTTAGCCTAAGAGAGAATCAAGAAGTATAATCCAAGTCCTTAAAGAAAAAATTGTCAATCCAGAATACTGTGCCAGTGAAACTCTCATTTATAAATGAGAGGGAGATAAATACCTTTCAAGACAAACAAAAACTGAAATAATTTGTCTACAGCCAGCCAGTCTTAAAAATGATACTTAAGGATGTTTGTTATACATATAGAAAGAGAGAAAGGTAATGAGCATACTGAAAGAATCTGAAAGTGGAAAACCTCCTAGTAATACAACAAAGGAAATCTAAAGCAAACAAAGAAATATATACAGAAAAATGAGAGGACCAAGCAATTACTTATCAGTAATAGTGAATGTAAATGGATTAAATTTTCCACTTAAAAGATATAGCAATCAGCAAGATGGCAGAATAGTGACGGGAGATCTGCTCTAGGCTAGGTGGACTTAGCAGGAAAAAAAGGTGGAGAAAGTACACTCTTGGGGGAAAAGTTGCAGGGAAAACTGCAATGGGAAGTCCTGGGAAAGCAGTGGAAATGGCCTGAACCTGAGAGGAAGGTGTAGATCTAGAGCAACAGCATGGACACAACAAAGGACCCAGCAGCCCACTCCGGGGTGAGGTCAGACTACACAGGCCAGTGCCACTGCTGATACAGCTGGAAAGCAAGCCTAGTGGACTGCACCATTTTTGAGTTTGGCCTGGATCCCTCAAGTGGGGTGACTGCTCACCCAAAGGAGGGGAGAAATCAGCGCATCTCTCTCTACCCTTCTCCCATCTCCAGACCAGTGCCTGAGGCTAGTTGTGGGTGGGCAGGTGCCATTTTCGACATGAACAAGTAGCAGCCGCTGCAGCTCTTCTGTGTACCCAGCAGAGGCAATCGTGGCACTGCAAGTCAATTGGTGGAGACTTTCACCACCTTGTAACACAGACACCACCACCACCTTGTAATGGGAGGGGGTGGGGAGGCCATCTCGACAGAAGTGAAGTGCCACCTGTGGGGACATTTGGGCATGCCCAGCACAGTTGTGAAAGGAGTGGGGCTGTGGCCTGTGGGTGTTGTGCATCTGTGTGATCCAGAGGGATTTTATCAGAAGGATGTTCCTGACTGAGTGTGGCTGGGAGGATTGAGCTTGATTTGCCTAGGCAGAACACACAGAGGCTGGGGCTCTGGGAGCCCCTCCGTCTCTCTGTGGACAGGACAGGCTAGAGGGGTAGAGTAGACCCTCTTTCTCTCCTAGACTATGAAAGCCCTGGTGCTGATATGGTGAAAACACTGTGACTGCGTGAGAGGAGGCAGGGTGTAGCTGGGGTTCTGGACAAGCTCTGGGTGCAGAGGCACACTCTCAGAGCTCCTTGGTCGCTGGGGCGGCTCACTACAGTGGGAACTGTGCTCACAGTGAGGACTGTGAAGATCAATTGTGTGGTTCATATGGTGGTGCAGATGAGCACTGAACACACGGGAGACTAACACCTGGGCACTGCTCAGCTTAGAGGAGCTGAGGGGGTAATAACATCAATAGAGGTGAACACTGCCCCAACTTTTTTGTTAATGAGAGAAGAGTTACCACACCCCACTTGGGTGTTACTCTGGATACTCGTTCTACCCTAAAGCACTTATAAGAGCTCCCTGGCTACATCCACCACACACCTCTCCATATTAACAGAAAGCGCAGACATTCCACAAAGCCACAGAGGGACATCTGAAAAATAAAAGCCATCAGAGGAAAAAACAATTAACTCCACAAATGCCTAAAAATAAATGCAAAAATTCAAGAAACAAAAATAAGGAAAGCACCATGACCCCCCAACAAAGGAACACAAGATTTCAATATTAGAATGTGAAGATGAAGAGATTGAGAAAATGCAGAAATGGAATTCAAAATATTAATCATAGTGTTACTAAAAAGATATCAGAGAAATTCACAAAATAAAGTTGTATATCACATGAATGAAAATTTTTCCCATGAAATTGAGATTTTAAAGATATTAAAATGAAATATTAAAAATGAGTAATTCAATAGATCAAAATAAAAATGTGGCAGAAAGCCTTAAAAACACACTTGGTGAGGCAAAAGAAAGAATATCTGAAATAGAAGACAAATCTTTGGAAGTCATTCGTTCAGAATAAAAAAAATTTGAAAACTTAAAAACATTGTTGGAGCTTTATGGGATACTTTCAAAAGACCCAACATGTGGGTGTTAGGAGTTCCTGAAGGTATGGAAAGAGAGAATGGAGTAGAAGGCCTTTTCAGTGAAAAATAGTCCTGGCTGCTCCACTTCCAATCCAGCTTTCTGCTAAAGGCCTGGGAAAACAGTCGAAGATGGCCCATGTCCTTGGGCCCTGCACCCATGTGGGAGACCTGGAAGAACCTCCTGACTCCTGGCTTCAGATCAATCAAGCTCCACCAGTTGTAGCCATTTGGGGAATGAACCAGCATATGGAAGACACGCCTGTCTGTCTGTCTGTCTCTCTCTCTTTTTCTCTTTCTCTGGGAGAAAACAAATGTGTAGAGCAATGCAACAGAATAAAAACTGCAAAAATCAACTCATGCATCTACAACCAACTTATCTTGGACAAAGGAGCAAATATCAACCCCTGGAGCTGAAATAATCTTTTCAACAGGTGGTGCTGGGAAAACTGGATGCATGCAGAAGTATGAAACAAGACACCTACATTACACCTTACAGAAAAATCCATTCAAAATGGTTCAAAGACCTAAATCTATGACCCAATACCATCAAATTACTTGAAAACATTGAGTAAACCCTAAAAGGCACTGTCATAGGAAAAGACTTCTTGGAAAAAAAAAAAAAATCGGAAGTACAGGCAAGCAAAGTCAAAATTGACAAATGGGATTACATCAAATTGAAAAGCTTCTGCACAGCCAAAGAAACACTCAGCAAAGTGAAGAGGCAACTCACATAATGTAAGAAAAATCTGCAAACTATGCAATTGATAAAGGATTAATTTCCAGAATCTATAACAAGCTAAAGAAAACAACAACACAAACAGTCCACTTAAGAAGTGGGTAATGGATCTGAACAGACGTTTTTCAAGAGTGGAAACTCAAAGGGCCAACAGACACATGAAAAAATACTCAGGATTTCTAGCAATCAGGGAAATGCAAATCAAAACCACAATGAGGTTTCACCTCACCCTAGTTAGAATGGCTCTCATATAGAAATCAACAAACAACAAATGCTGGAAAGGATGTGGGGAAAAGGGTACCCTTATCCACTGTTAGTAGGAATGTAAACTTGTGCAGCCACTGTTTAAGACACTAGGGAGACACTTCAAAAACTGTATATAGAGCTACCGTATGACCCATCTATCCCACTCCTGGGAATTTATCCAAAGAAAATGAAATCGGCATATGAGTTATCTGTACCCCCATGTTTGTCCAGCTCAATTTACAATAGCTAAGACATGAAATCAATCCAGATGTCCATCACCTAAAGACTGGATGAAGAAATTATAGTATGCATACAATTTGGAATACTATACTGGGCAAAAAAGAAATCTTGTTATTTTCAACAAAAATGGATACAAATGGAAGCCATTATACTTAGTGAAATAAGCCAGTCCCAAATAAGACAAATACCATATGGTCTCTCTGATCTTCAGTATGTAATAGAGTACCTAAAAGGTAATCTATAGGGGTGAAATTGATTCTTTATGATGCATTGATTTCAAGGAGTCCTTGTCTTGACTGTTGAGGAACAATGCTTGTTTCTTGTTTGTTTGTTTGTTTGTTTATTTACATTTTTCTTCATACTATTTGTTGATCCCTCTATTTAGTGTAGGGCTAATCTTATGAGTATAAAGTTAACTGAGAATAGATCTTTGTGAAAAATAAGAATGGGTATGGGAGAGCAATGAGGAAGAAGGGTGGGAGTGAGGGTGAAAGGGAAGTAAGATGGGAAGAATCACCGTGTTCCTAAGTTTATATATATGAAATGCATGAAGTTTATATTTCTCAAATAAAATTTAAAGAAAAAATAGAAGACACATCTATGTGCTGCCTACAAGAAACATACCTCACCAACAAAGATACACACAGAGTAAAAGTGAAAGGAGAGAAAAAGATATTGCATAAAATGGAAATCAAAAATGAGCAAGAGCAGCTCTCTTAATATCAGACAAAATAGATTTCCAAACAAAAACTGTTAAAAGAGACAAAGGAGGTCATTATGTTATGATTAAGTGATAAATTCAGCAGAAACATCTTACTACAGAAAATGTATATGCACTCAATTCTAGGGCACCCAGCTATTTAAAATTAAAGTTAATGAATATCAAGGGAGACTTATGCTTCGATACCATAATAATGGGATATTTCAACACCACACATTCTTCAATGGGCAGATCGACTAGACAAAAAAAATCGACAAAGAACCAAGAGAGTTAATCTACACTAACAACAAAATGGATCTAACTGATATCTATAGAATATTCTTCCCACAGCTGCAGAATATATTCTTGTTATCAGTGCATGGAACATTCTCTACGATAGACCACACACTAGGCCATAGAACAAGTCTCAACAAATTCAAAACAATTGAAATCTTACCATGCATTTTTTTTCTGAACCCAGTGGAATGATGCCAGAAATTAACCATATAAGAAACTATAAAATACACAAACACACAGAGATTAAACAATATGTCCCTGCATAAACAATGGGTCACAGAAGAAATCAAAAGAGGAATAAAACAATTCCTTGAAACAAATGAAGATGGCAACACAATGTATCAAAACCCATGGGATACAGCAAAAGCAGTGTTAAGAGGAAAGTTTATAGCAATAAGTGCCTACATCAAAAAATTCAAAGGTTTCAAGTAAATGGTCCAATAACGCATCTCAAGGGCCCAGCAATGTTGTGATGTATCTTTCACTGAGTGTAATTATTTTCAAATCATCCATATTATAGTATCTATCACTATTTAATTAATTTTTATTCCAAGTAATATGCATTATACAGATATATCACCACGGGGGCCGGTTCTCTGGTGTAGTGGGTAAAGCTGCTGCCTGCAGTGCCGGCATCCCATATGGGCGCCAGTTTGAGTCCCAGTTGCTCCACTTCATCCAGCTCTCTGCTGTGGCCTGGGAAAGTACTGGAAGATGGCCAAGATGCTTGGGCCCCTGCACCTTCATGGGAGACCTGGAAGAAGCTCCTGGCTCCTGGCTCCTGGCTCCTGGCTTTGGATCAGGACAACTTGGTCCATTGCTGCCATCTGAGGAGTGAACCAGCGGATGGAAGACCTCTCTCTCTGTCTCTGCCTTTCTGTAACTCTGACTTTCAAATAAATAAGTAAATCTTTAAAAAAAAAAAAGATATACCTCTACTTGTTTATATACCCACCTGTTGATGGGCATTTAGGCTATTATACATAAATCCAATTTACATATTCATATCCAAATAATAATTTACTCATATCATATAAAACTATGTTAAATATACCTTGGGTAAATATTTAGATGTATAATAACTGGAAGACATAAAAGGCATTAAGAAACTGGCCACACTAGTTTCCAAAGGGGTTGTTCCATTGTACGTCCCCCAACCAGCAAGGTAAGAGAGATCTAATTCCTTCATATCCTCACAAACATTAGGTACAGTCAATCATTTCAATATTAGTCATTATAAAAAGTACCTTATCTAATTCTCACTCTATGAAAAAGGTACACAATCTTCACATCACAGATCAGAGAAGTACACCTTTGCTGTTGATTTACCATCAATGAAATGTTATAAGTATTCCCTTGAAAACAAAGAACTTTGTCAATATAAAACTATAAAAGTTTAAAAATGTCAAAATTTTACATTTTTTAATATTATAATTGAACTACTTCCTGTAGATTTAAGTCACAGTAAAACTAATACATAGGTGAGTTATAATCCCAATAATAAATTAGATCATGAAACAGTATTAAAATGTTTTCAAAATGTCATATATTTTGTAATATAATCACATAGAGTTGGGAAGAATCAGAAGCCTTCTTAGTATAATTATCAAATATTCACAACATTATTAACTTCTCCCATATCAAGTTAACTCAAATGTAATCATAATTGATTGCTTTTTAGAGAACAATTTTATTCATCACTTAAAGTTTTCAAGGCAAATTCTTGGCATAATTTGTGCTTCTGAAATTTCAACCAGGGTACTGAAATTTGGTGACCATTATGGGAAGGAAATAATTTTGCAATCTCAATAACATCAGCAGCCAGGAAAACTGCTATAATGTCATAAGTGCCAGAGTGTGACATTGCCTAAGGAGGAACTCTCGCAAAAAGACAAGTTTTATTATCTATATGAAAATCTGCAGCTCACAAATATAACATGATGGAAACTAAACAGGGAAAATAATTCAAATTCAGTTAAAGGTTATAGTAAAGTAACCAACATTAAAGGACAGCCTACCAGAAGCCTTTGTTCTAAAAAGCCAAACATTCTCCTAATGTTCACTGAGTCAAATAGATCTGATTACAAAATATAATGCATTTGAAAACATGTAAGGAAATGGTAATATGGAGACAGCTACAAATCAGATTCTTTTTAAATATTTCATACTTGTATCATGAAAAAATGTCAATCTGCAGATTATTAGTGCTGCCAAAACTGGAGAAAGTTCTGTGGTTAAAATAACAGCAAAATATGCATAAATATCCAACAGTAACAAAAGACTATTTTTTGCTTGTAGGAGCACTGTAATTTTATTTAAATGGTAGGTGTTTCTGCAGAATACAGAATGGAATCGCACTTAAAAAGACATCCAATTCAATACTTCACATATATAGTCATCTTTAAAATGTTGGCAAGAAAAAATGCCCACAGGAAAAAAAAATAAAAGCAGCAAATTATTTTAAAACCATCCAAACTATAATAATCTCAAAAAAACTCACTTCATCTTTTCACTTTTTTCTCCTTCAGGTAAAGTTAAGATATATTGTCCTCAAAGAAAACAAAAGCCACTACCAAGAATTGATTTGTTCTACAATATTGTCTAACTAAATTCCACATTCTGTAATGAGTATCATACCTATCTTTTCAGTGGGTGCTCAATGGGAAGCTGGGAGGTAAAAAAAACATAATTTAGTTTGCACATATGGCTTCTTCCATGTAAACAGAATAGCCATGTCCATGAAAAATGTGTATTTCTGATTTGAATAGGAAGAGGTAAGTCAAAGTATTGTCCTTTTTTTCCTTTCCTATTTTTAAGCTTTGAAAAATGAAACTCATTGCAGAGCTGTTCTATCTAACTCTACTGAAGCAGTAAATTTTAAAACATCCACAGCTGCTGTCTCAGGAGACATATAATTTGATTAGAATTTTTTTCTTAAACATGTCTTGCACTGGTGGTTGACCTAGAGAGAGACAATGAAACTAACTGGCTAGAGGACAACCTGACTAAACACAGCAATTTCTGGGATCCAAATATTCCCTCCAACAGATGCTGAGCTTTACTGTGGCCATTTTCAACCATGTGTAGTAACAGTTTGCAAATTCCTGCTGTGCCCAGTGATTAAGTGTGTTTTGTTGTCAAAAGCTAGATGTACTAACAGATATTGTAGGTTCAAATTCTATCTATAATTTAAGGTTAACATGCCAATTCTATAAAAGGGGGCTCAGAAATTTAAAAAGTTATTTTAGACTATCTTCAAGCTTTTATTTTATTTATACAATGAATATTAATAGAGACATTGATTAATAAAATCATTAGGGTTCTTTATACTGTGCTATTCTTTTAGCTTACAAAATTTGTATTCTTTAGAAAGTATGAAATGTGCAACATTTATAACTAAAAATGTAATTTAGTGAAGTAAACAAAGACAAATAGAAATATAAAGTATCTCTCCAACTAAATACCTATAATCAGATTTCCCCTATAATTAGTCTAATTCTTTCATTGCCATTAGAAATAGATTGTTAAATATTTATAGTAATATGTTGCACACTGATCTACATATTTATTTCTAACATGGCTTTTTCATTAGTCTATAGTGTACCTTTCTAATGGATTTAAAAATCTAGATGTCCTCTCCAATTCTCTCTGGTCTCTCTGTGGGTCTACTTTGTACATGAAAGCAAACAGCTGCATCATGGCTACTGAACTTTTCTATCTTCTGCATTAAACTGACAATAGAATCCTGAGAAGGAACACTTAATTGGCCCAAGTTTGCTTCTTCCCTCTTCTTTAAACCAACAGATGCTGGTTCTGTTATTTTCCACCTGAATCCTAACTAACATAACATTAACAACTTTGAGAAAATACATGACAAAATTAAGCAATTTGGGACATTTGCTTTAAAATGAGAAAAACCATAATAAAACACATTACAAAGCAAAAAAAAAAAAAAACCATTAAGCATTAAGTCTCTGGCTTCTTGACTTCATCGGGTGCATACTTGTACACATAAGGAGCTCTTGGGAGCTTGTGCTCATTTCCCCCATCCCTCTCTGCCATCTCCCCATTATTTGTACCTGTTTGTCTGCCTCTATCTTTGCTGCTGTGTATTGCTTAGGGGATTTTTGAGAAAGTCTCAAAATTAGAAGCCAAATGATAGACCTAAAAGCACCGTTATTACTGCAACCTTTCCAATATGGTGATAAGTTCTTCTAATCTATAATACTATAACAGCATTGTGGGTTACACATGTCCCAACAGACTCACCAAACATCAGAGGTATGATATTTAGTGATCTAAAAATTTAGTAATATGAACTCTAGCATAT
The DNA here is from genome assembly GCF_964237555.1 of Oryctolagus cuniculus. Classification (NCBI taxonomy): domain Eukaryota; kingdom Metazoa; phylum Chordata; class Mammalia; order Lagomorpha; family Leporidae; genus Oryctolagus; species Oryctolagus cuniculus. Next base: position 45,552,065 of record NC_091443.1, on the reverse strand, counting down.
ACGCTGGCTTAAATTTACAATTCTTTACTATTAGTATGTTTTAACATTTTTTTAAACTTTAATATCTACATTTTTATTTATGCATTCTTTCCATTCTCTGAACATCTCTCCTTTGAACATCACTCATATATTTTTGAAGATTTATTTATTTATTTATTTGAAAATCAGAGTTACACAGAGAGAGAAGGAGAGGCAGAGAGAGAGAGTCTTCCATCCACCGGTTCACTCCCCAAATGGCCGCAATGACCGGAGCTGCACCGATCCGAAGTCAGGAGCCAGGAACTTCTTCCGGGTCTCCCACATGGGTGCAGGGGCCCAAGGACTTGGGCCATCTTCTACTGCTTTCCCAGACCATAGCAGAGAGCTGGATTGGAAGTGGAGCAGCCAGGACTTGAACTGGAGCCCAAATGGGATGCCAGCACTGCAGGCAGCAGCTTTATCCACTACGCAACAGCGCCGGGCCCCACTCATACATTTTTATTAATTTTCTAAATAACATCAGAATTAATTTTTAAGTCACCAAATGTATCAATAGTTCAAACTTTTAAATTCACTGAGATTCTAAATATAAAACCAAACATATTAAACATTTAAATCATTTTGCTTGCCAGTTTTTATATGCTTATCATTTATATATTTAGATATAAATTTATTTATATATATTTAGTTACATTTAAATTATTGTATATGTTAAATATGTAATCCTGTCATTGAATTAAATGATCTATAGGGAAAGTTATCTTTCACTATATTCTTACCTCACAACACATTTTAAGAAATTCATGTTCCCATTCTAGTCTCATCTATTTTTTCTGCAATAAATACAAAAAGACATTTCTGGAATCTGTAAATCTATCAAAAGCATACAGTAATGTAAGTTAGAGAATTAGCGAGTGTTTTGGTAAGTCTAAGGTTGAAATGACTCAGTGTAAAATTTTTTCCAAATCAGAGTTGTCTTCTAATTTAAAATGATGGCAAAACTGTCCAAGAAAAAAAAAGTAAATTCAGTAATTTGGAGAATTCCTAAGTTCCACACATTAAAAAAATTATTGATGACAACAGAACACAAAAAGTTCTCGCATGCTCATCAGTATGAAAACTGTAAACATTTTAAAGTCCCAAAATACACATAAAACATGGTCTGTGGACTTCAAATTTTGGTTATAAATTCAACTTTCTACTTGTTAAAAAACAGTTAATTGCAAAACAAAATTGTGGGGAGCAACTGGGAGCAACTCGGACTAGACTAAGTTACTGGAATTAAGACTTATTCTATGCATCTGCTCTCCCACAATATGGCGCTGGGAGAGGAAGAAACAGCTTCTACACAGCTGCCTCCAGTTCAACCAATAAACAGCAGGACCTGCTCCTGATTGGAGGAGAGCAGCATACTCGGCGTGTGGGTGGCAGAGTTGGGATTGGTGGAAGAGGACTATAAAGGAGGAGAGAGACAACATGCACAAGGAACATCTATCTGAAGGAACACCTGTGCAGCCCCCAAGAGAGCCGGCCGGCGGTGTGCCGCTCCCCCGCGGAAGTGGGAAAAGTGGCAGGGGGAACCGCCCTTCCACGGAGGTGGAAGGGACGGTAGCCAACCCGGGAAGAACCAGCAGCAAACCCGGGGAGGGCCGAGCAGACAAAAGAACAGCGCAGGGTCCTGTGTCGTTCCTCCACGAAGACGGGGAGCGACAAAAATTTACTAAGCTAACTTTAAATGTGTTAGCTGGTCATATTCTCATAGATGTTACTTTCTTAATTGTGAATGTTATACTCTTATCTATTGATACATAAATAACAGTGATATGCACATTCGTAACACTCCTCTAAACAAGCAAATGATTTCTCTGGCTAAATGATATCTTCCAGTAGCATTACATGGTATATTAAGTTGGCATGAATTAGTCTGTTAGGTAAATAACCTTAAATATGAAACAGTAATCAACAAGTCTGCATAGAAATCATTTAAACTTGTATGATGTGCTTTCATGAAATGAGTGATTCTAGTTTGTCTATCTTAAGTTAAATTCCCCAACTCCTGAATATGGAAATTAATATGAATAGTTAATTATACCATATCAGAATTTTTAAATGTGTTTTTAAGGTATTTATCAACTCACAAACTGATTTTTCTTTTTGATAGGAGATGCAAAATTTGTCTAACAATATTTGGATGCAGAAGCAGAAATTCCTATAGATTCTGGGGTAGAAATATTTCAGTGTTCTGGAGTGAGTTCTGGGTTAATGACATTAATTTGGTAGACATCAGTCTACAAATGGTATTTAATGTCAAGTAAGGTAAAGACCAAACACTGACCAATGGAAATAGCAGCCTGAACATCACTGTTTAATCTGAGCAGAGTCCCAGTGGAAGGGGGAAGAAAAAAGTCAATTAAGTATGTCTGAGAGGTAATTAAAGAATTGGAGGCTGCAAGGATAAGCTTGTTGAGGTTCACTGCAAAGGCAAACAGAATGACACAGAAGCTACAGGAATAAGAGGTCAAGAAGTAAGAAGCTTTTGCTTCTTATAGACAAATGAAAATTTATTAATTCTTTATAAATTTCCTAGACAACATATTCCTTCAATACAATTTAAACATGAGAAATGAGAAAGACCATAATGAGAAAGACCTAGGCTCGACGTAGGAAAATATTTTGCCTATAAACATTTTACCTTTAATTAGGCCAGATCAAGTGGCAAAGTGATTAAAATTTATAGGGATTCTAACAACATGTCAAAAGCAATAATTAAGTGCTCTTTTCTCTTTCCCAAATGATTGTAGGATAAGGGGATCTCTGATCAAGAACACTTCAAGAATAGGTGGGGGCCAGCGATGTGGCATAGCAGGTTACCTGTTAACGGCCTGTTAAAGCCGTTACCTGCAGTGCCGGCATCCCATATGGGCGCCAGTTTGAAACCTGGCCGCTCCACTTCCTATCCAGTTCTCTGCTATGGCCTAGGAAAGCAGTAAAAGATGGCCCAAGTCCCTAGGCCCCTGCACCCATATGGGAGACCCAGAAGAAGTTCCTGGCTCCTGGCTTCAGACTGACGCAACTCCAGCTGTTGCGGCCATCTGGGGAATGAACCAACAGATGGAAGTCCTCTTTCTCTCTCTCTGCCTCTCCTCTCTGTGTAACTGTGACTTTCAAGTAAAATAAATAAATCTTAAAAAAAAATTTAAAAAAGAATAGGTGAAAATCCTAAGCTTCTATCAGGTGGTCTTTCAGGAGGACATCGGCTTGCCTGGTAAACAGATTGTATGTAAGACACGGATTAAAATTTCTTTGTTATAATTGGCCAAGTGTAATAAATTTAACTCAGTAAAACAAGACTGGAGGGGCGAATTATGTATCTATCACTTGTTCAACTTGATGTTTAAAATGTATTCTTGAGGGAATGGTTTAACTGTCTGCTGAAATAGCAGGACTATAGTGTCAGAGCTTAAAATATGTAAATATGACCTGATCCTTCTTTTTTTAAGATTTATTTTATTTATTTGAAAGGCAGAGCTACAGAGAGGGAGAGAGAGAGAGAAGGGGAGAGAGGGAGAGAGAGAAAACATGTGTCTTCCAATCGCTAGTTCACTCCCCAAATGGCTACAACAGCTAGGGCTAGGCCAGGCTGAAGCCAGGAACCAGGAGCTTCTTCCAAGTCTCCCACATGCATGCAGGAGACCAAGCACTTGGACCATCTTCTACAGCTTTCCCAGGTGCATTAGCAGAGAGTTGGATTTGAGGTGGAATAGCCAGGACTCAAACTGGGGCTCATAAAGGATGCTAGTGCTGCAGGTAGCAGCTTAAACCTGCTATGCTGCAACGCTGGCCCTGACCTGATCCTTCTGATACAAATTTATCGTTAGGTGATGAACTTTCCTGGGACATGATAAAATATAAAATACAAAATGGGCTACCTTGCACTGACCATTATAGATCATTAATTCAAGCTATACACATGGGCCACAATCAGTTGTATGGACCCTTTGTCCTCCTGAGTGCAGGGACATTTGAGGCACTGTCACTGCTGTATACAGACACCACTGAGGAAGCAGTCACTTGTCTTAGCTTTCCTGTATCTCCTCCTCAATCTGCCCAGGTACCATAACATACAAGTGGTGACCATACAGAAAAACAGTCTGTAAACTTACCACCTTTTATTTTACATCTCTGTGCCATGGTGAGCAGGATTTTGAGGTAACCTGATCCACAAGTCCAGGTGACACACAGACACAAAACTCCCATTAAAATTTAAGCTGGCTCCCTCAACACCCACCAGTCATACATACAATCAGGTACAACTGTAACTACAGAAGTTAATGCCATGCAAATATCAACATATATTAAAACTTAAGGCATTCCAGAAACCATCATGAAGATGGATGCACATTTAAATACAAAGGATTGTCCTCAGTACACTTCCAAGTTGTGAAAATGTCAACAGAAATTTTAACAATTAAAATAGACAAATATCAGCTTTCCTCTTTGGGAAAATTTCATGTCTTTGAAGACATGTCTGAAATGAAAATTTGCCCCTGTAATTTTTTTCTTTGAGAATTGCACTTTTCTGACAGCAATATGCAGTTCCACGCAGTTCCACCCACTTCCCACTGCTTTTCAGACTCATGTGGCAGAAATGCCACCAAAATACACATACATATTCATAAGCTGTCTGAGCATTAATTCCACACATGGCAATGTATACTTGCATCTGTGGTTGGAGCTTCTAATTTGCAAAAGCAAATATAATGTGTCTAAAAATCTTGATGAGTGAGCCTTTCAGATTCAAGCCCATAACATTAAGGATCCATGTATACATAATTTCAAGCAGCAACAGGCTAAAGTCTTCTGACTACCTAATATAATTCTCTCCAAGTCAGAATCACTATATGAATATGATTATTGCCCATGCTAATGTCTCTAATTTACTCCTTATATGTACTGCAGGTTATAAATATTCATAATCAAAATCCTCTGGTGGTATATTCTTCCACTAATCTGAACTAAATTGTACTTGCCATAGTATAAAATTTTTTCGCTCTCTAGGTTATTAAATGACCAAAAAATAGGATTGGTATTATCTTTTCGATGAACAGAAATAACCTTAACTTTATTCTTTAGTATGCAGTGGTCTGATGATTAAAGCATGGACAATATAAAAAATTCAAACAATCTTCCACATTGCTGAATCTTTTTCTTTTTTGTTTTGTAATAACCTCATCAGTAGTTATGCTGATCTACTCCCACCATTCCTGAGTGCTAATTGTGCTGTAGTAGCATAAAGGAGCAGATTCCAGTTTGACTCCTCTTTCTTGGGTGGGAGTACCTACATGATCTGGCAGCTGCTTAAGTCAGGAAAATCTCTGGTTTACTAATTCAGAACTCTTAAGCAAAGAAACCTGCACATACTAAGTCTTGGACAAATAAAGAATTAAAGGATTGGCATCAACCTAAAAATGCTAAAATAGTATGCAAGAATCAAAATCATAGACTTGTTAATTTCTTACCAAAATTCAGTACAACAAAAATCATTCAAAGGTGAAAACCTCAGTAAAACAAGTAATTGTCTTAACGTGGTTAAACAGACGATATTTTAATGAACTGACTTTATAATTCTTGATGGAAAAAACAAACTTTTTCTACTAATATTTTGGAAAAGATAAGAAATTACTCTACTTGGATTTTCACTTTTTAATTTGTGTTTATTTTATTATTCATGACAGTGGTTCAAAACAGGTGTTTGGAGCAAGCATTTGGCCTATCAGGCTTGAAGTTAGAGCACCCACACCCCATATCACAAGGCTTGGGTTCAATTCCTGGCTCCTGTTTCAAACTCCCGCTTCCTGCTAATGTGGACTCTCAGAGACATCAGTGATCACTAAAATATCTGGATCACTGCCACCCACGTAAGAAAACAGGATTGTGTTCCAAGCTCCTGGTCCAGTCCAGCCCAGTCCTGGGCATTGCAGGCATTTTGCAGGTGAACTAGCAAATATGACTCTCTCTCACTCTCATTCAATCTGCCTCTCTAGAATTAGCATCTCTCAAATAAACAAATAACAGACACCTGAAATTGCTCAAGGTTTCCTGAGGAACATATATTGTCATAGTTAGAGTTTTGGTATTTACAGCACACATTCTTTTCTCCTAAAAGGATGAAATAGCAAAGATTTAAAATTTTTATTAAAGAATCTTTCAGAAAAACACGCAATGTTTAGAAACCAAACAAACTTTGTGTGGCTGCACTGCACTCCTGTCTCTGGGGGAGGTTATTAAACTACAAATATGCTTACCCTCCAGAAAGACCCAGATAACTGGTGGTAGAGCCTCATTATTTGCCGGTTCCTTATGTGTGAATTCACCTGCATGCTAACATGTATTTACAGTCCACAAAATCAATACCTACAGCACTTTGAAGGTCATTTACAGAGTGGCAAAAGCTGAGCTGCCAATGCACACGCTCCCACCTGATATTCTGCCTTTTTGTTTCAGTTCTCATGCTCTCCAAAAGACTTTTCTCAGAGGCTACTTAGTGCTCCATTCTTTGCATCCTGTGCTTCTAATGTTGTTAAATCTGCTGCTTAAACAAACCTCAAGCATAATGCCAAAGTGCTGTCCAGTGTCTCTAAATGCAAGAATGTTGCAATGTGCCTCATGGAGAAAAAACTGTGTGGTAGATCATCTTAGTTCGGGCCTGAGTTATACCACCATTGACTGTGAACATAATTGATCAGGTGTCATTAAACAGAAAGCACATATTAACAAGATCATGAATTGATCAGTTGATGAAAATGTGAACAAAGCCTCCCAGAAACTAACCAAGTGTCTCCCTTGGGAACAATGTACAGTATTTGCTAACGCTTTGTTTCAGGCAACTTTTCAGAAAACAGCCACAGCAAATAATGAGAAGGCAATGTATATTTCCAATCAACTTAGCTATAATACACAATCAAAAGGAGAGGTAATATTGGGAGAAAAAAATCACAGCACTTTAATTTTTTTAAAATTCACTTCCTCAACTTGTCCATTTTTATTTAATATAAATCTGTATTTTAGAGGCAGGCTTTTGGCACAGAAGTTAAGATGCAACTTGAGACTCCTGCACCCCACATCAGAGTGTCTAGGTTTGTGTCACAGCCCCACTCCCCAATTTCAGGTTTCTACTGATGTACGTCCTAGGAGGCAATGGTAACAGCTCAAGACTTGGGTTCCTCTCGCCCACTCAGGAGACATGGATTGAGTTCCAAGCTCTTGGCTTCAGCCTGGCCTAGTCCTGACTGTTGCAGGTATTTGGGAAGTGAACCAGCAAATCAGAGATCTCTGTATGCTGCTCTACCTTTCAAATAAACACACAAAAATTATTTTTAAAAACATACATTTTGTATCTTTGGGACTTCTTAGAGGATTGACTCTTTTTTTATAGCATACAAAAAACTCCTGTAAAGGCAGGATTGGCCCAGTAGTTAAGATGCTTCTTAGGACCCCTGCGTCCCATATTGGAGTCTGAGTCCTAGCTCTGCTTCCAGTTCCAGGTTTCTCCCAGTGTGCACCTACGCAAAGTCAGTATACATGAGACTACAGAATTAACAAACAAGAATAAAAACAATCCCTGTTTTTAAGCAATTTAGAACTGATTAGTAAATAAGGCCAGTTTACAAATAAACATAATATCAATATATTTGGAAAAAAATACACAAGTGAATACATCTGAGGCATAAAACATTTTAGGAATTCTAGTGTAAGTTCAAACAAAAAGCATATTCTGACACATACCAAAAACAAACACATGATACAAGATCGGCATCCAAGGATTTAGCCATGGTAGTGGAAGGAACTAAATGTGTCTTTGTAGACCTGGGATACTTTACATATCATTTGATAAGGATAGGGCTTTGAAAAGTTTCAACTTAAAACAAGGAAAGGAAGTGAGAACTTTAGAATGACCCTATTAGGACGGAAAACTGTAAAACGAGAACCGTAATTCAGTCATCCGGTTGCAACAGATAAGAGACTGGAATCTGAAGAATCCACCCGTGTGTGTATCAATTTATCCAAGGAAAGAACCTTATCACATGATCTGACAAGGCAAAGGGGTTTTCCCATAACCTAGATGGAATATCCTCCAAGATCAATCAACTCTGTAGGTTTCAATTCTGAGCCAATTGAGCAACTTACCAGTTGCTGAATCTGCTCTGCAGGCATCTTTTGTAGGGAGGCAAAAGCACACCAACCTCTGTGCATTAGTAAACAGGGGCATTCTATCTAGTTCATTAAAATACTTCTGTGAGGTGTATTAGCCTAGGTTTATCTTCTTGAAGTGACAGTAACTCTGGCGAGACAGAAAAAGTCAAATCTCTGCAGATGAAGATTTGAAAAGCACAAACATCACCTCAATAAACTAGTCTTAAGATAGGCCAGCTCCATAGTCCCTGCATGATGGTGCTCTCCATACTCCTCCCAACGGCCAGTCTTTGGGTCAGAGCTGAGTTTGAAGGATGAGAAGACCCAGAGTCTTCAGGAAAAAAGATGGAATTTCAATGGCAGAAATTAGAGTAGATCATTCAACATAGAGGAAAACAATGCTAAGGTCCCAGGATTGGGAAATATCATATACACAGGGCTGAGAACATATATCCCAAGTCTGACAGTACATAGGAAAACTGAGCAAGAAGACTGTAAAGGTAAGGTATTAAAGAATTCTAACTAAACAGACTGGAGTTTTTTATTTCTTTGTTTTTCCAGTTTTGATTTTTTTAATTCATTTATTTATTTGAAAGTCAGAGTTACACAGAGAGAGGAGAGAGAGAGAGAGAGAGAGAGAGAGAGGTCTTCCTTCCAGTGGTTTACTCCCCAATCACAATGGCCGAGCTGCGCTGATCTGAAGCCAGGAGCTTCTTCTGGTCTCCCACGCAGATGCAGGGGCCCAAGGACTTGAGCCATCTTCAGCTTTCCCAGGCCCTAGCAGAGAGCTGGATCAGAAGTAGAGCAGCCAGGACTTGAACCGGTGCCCATATGGGATGCGGGCACTGCGGGAGGTGGCTTTACCTACTACACCACAGCGCAGACCCCTCTAGTTTTGATTTGTTGTTGTTGTTGTTGTCAATGAATATCAAAATCGTAAATCTTAGTAAAATTGAAAATCGTGGGTACCTCTGAGGGAGTAACTGATCCCCATTGACTGTAACAGTCTAAGGAAGAGGCAATGGTAATCCAAGCTGGAAAGGCAAGAAGATGGGAACGCGAGGTGCTGAGAAAAAGACAACTACAGGGACTGACTGCACATCGCACTGATGTAAAAGGTGAGGGACAGGAGAAGGTTAGTAATTGAGATGAAACAGTGCTCTTGACTGGATTGAAGAGTGCCCAGAGAACCAGCAAATCATCACTTCTGAATGTGCTATGATGGCATTTCTAGACTGGTGTGGAGATCAATGAATTGAATGGGGAAGACTTGCTCTGACAATGGGCAAGCACCATCCAATCAGCTGGAGACCCAGACAGAAAAGTAGAATAATTTTCTCTCTCTCTCTCCCTTTCCTCTTTTTCTCCCCCTCCTCTTCTCTCTTTTCCCTTTCTGACTCTTTCTTTCAGAGCACAGCTGTCCAGGGCTCTCTGCCATTGGATTAGGGGCTGCATGCATGGCTCCCTTGGTTCTGTGGCTTACAGCTCCTTGGACTGAACCACACTATCAGTTTCCCTGGAGCCCCAGGTTGCAAATGAGCTTCAGATATTTCAGCCTCCTTGATCATCTGAGCCAACCTAGTAAATCCCCTTTTACATATACATGCATGCATATTTTATATATTTTTTTTCTATTGGTTCTGTCTGTAGACAATGCTGAATAGTACAGTGCTCTTTTGACTTTTGTTTTTGTTTCTAAGAGACAGAGAGCTTTCATCTGCTGGTTCATTCCAATTCCCATAATGGAAGGGACTGAGCAGGAATTGGGCAAGGCTCAAAGCCAGGTGCCAGGAACACAATCTAGGACTCTCACAGGGGTAGTAGGAACCCACACCAATTACTTGACCTATCACTTCTGCCTCTCATGGTCTGCAATAGCGAAAAGCTGGAGTCAGGAGCTGAAGCTGGGCATCAAACCCAGGCACTCCAGTAGGCACCACAAGTGTCTGGACCACTATTCTAAATGCCTATTACATTCTTTTGTTTTTAAAGTTAAGAGATTATTTTTCTATAATTCTCAAACACCACTTTACATTAATGATTTGAATCTCTTAATATCACTATTTAACATCTGTAAATGGGTTCATTATTAAAGGCCAAATTCAAAATGTCTAAACCCAAGCTCTGTATTTCTTACAGCTTGTCAGCTATTTGAGCTGAACATTATCCAAATGTTCCAATCCTCCTACAAAAACAGGGAAGAGAATCTCCAACAACATTGCTGTGCAGGGTTTATCAGAATAATCCATTCTAAAAGCAAAGTTCACTAACATATTCAGCACTTTGTTATTTCTTGACAACTGACATAGATACCAAGAATCGTAACACTAGCCTGATTCTTCTATATTTTGCTACCCCATAAACGTGTCCAATCCCTCCTCTTTCCAGAAGCCTGTTTCAACAAAGCAATATTTAGAAAACAACAGGAGCACTAGACTCTCAGCAAGTAATCCTCCAGTAGCCCAAGAAGCCCAAATGTGCTTCTTTGTGTTACTTTCTTCATACACAATACCAACTAAAAAAATGTATCCTAATGTTTAAAACAGAGTTACCACAGCAACAAAGTGAACAGTTAAAAAGCAATGAACTTAATCAATGAAAGTCATTGTTGGAATGATTATCCCTTGAGACAAATCTCTCACTGCTAAGATTATTGCTATTTACCTGAAGTGTTTTCTGAAAAGGTAAGTCTGACTGAGGGCTTCCGATCAATGAGATTTTTTTTTCTTTCAGTGAGCTGAAGCTCCCAGTAGACCTAAGCTGCACTTTTAATCATGACATTAATCAATAACAATTACACCCAAGAGAAAACCAACATGGGTTTCTAAGGAAATCTCATAGGGATAAAAGAGCTATACTTGTAGAAATAGTCAATATTATGTTTTGTAAAACAGAATTCAGGTTGGTTTCTTCCAATTTCTCCAGAGCAGAGCTCTGAGCTCTAGACCCAGAAAGGCTAGCATAGTGCTTCTAAAACTTTCTTGTGCTGAAGAATCACCTGAAGATCTCATGAAAATGCTTGTTAGGTTCTCATTCAGTTGATCTGGGATGTGATCCAAGATCAGTGTTCTACAAGCTTCTCGGTGATTTCCATACTGCTCGTCAGCAAATCACCTGTGCCATTTCAACATGTTGGATTACATTATAGACTGGTCTGCAGAAAGAGTAAAAGTTATCCACAGTGGCTGAGGGATGTTTACAGAAAATAATTTGACCATAAGAAAGGTTATGCATCTAGATCATTCACCTCAAACTGCTCTCCTAGTAAAATAATGAGGAAAGAACAGGTATGGTAATCTCAACTCAAGAAGTAGCATTTTCTAAATGTGTCCCAAGGAACCCTGGTTATCTGGGTTATGACTAGGTGTTGCCAGAAAAATGAGATGCTAATAGGAGACCCATTATCATATAACCAAGTAATCAAATTAAGTGATTATAATGGTTAACATTTTGTTCAGGATTTACTATGTGCCAGGCACTGTTCTAAATACAAGAAATACAATGAAATGACTCATTGAATGTTCACAGCAACTCAGTGAGGTACCAACCACGTTTTCCTCCTCATTTTACTGATGTGGAAAGGGGAACATGGAGAGGCTGAAGAAGTTTCCAAGGTCACCACACTGATGAGTTGATAAGTGGCTGGGCCACAACTCAATCCCTGGCAGGCCACCTCCAGAACATGAGCTCTGGTGTCTGAAACATAAGCACTTCTCAGCACTGATGGGAAGCGTGAATCACCACGAGATGATGTAAGCACTTGACCATTGCCAGTGTGGGGTATGAGAGAGGAAAACTGCAGTTAGGTCAAGACACAACACTGGAACAAGCCTGATAAGGGAAAATTTAGAAAATGGAAGTAATTCTTGCAGAAAAATGGGTTCCAAAGAGTGTGTTGTGATAGTGGACCCAGCATCCACGCCCCAGACACAGATGTGCTGAATGAAGCCAATAGGCCTGGCAAATGAACGCCCAGGAGATGAAACCAAGTCAGGTCACAGAGCTTCTAACCACTGGGGGATATCAACTGTGTCTTTATCCTCCAACACTAAAAAACCCTTAGAGAAAACATTACAATTATTCTCACTTTAATTACTCATGTTACAGATTATGTGTGCCCTTGCTGGGTCTCTTTCTTCTTCCTGCTGGGTGGTTTGGATATTTCACTTCTAATCAACAACTTGGTAAAAGTCAGTAGGGAGAGGGGGCAAAGATTAAATCAGTTTATTCTGCACTTATTGAGACATCTAGCAATACAAAGGAGATCAGGATGTGAAACTACTGATAAAAATACATTCATATTAATCTTAGACTGCAAGGTACCCTCTTCCCTGGACTTCAGATTTATGGAAAAAGAATAAAATCGAGTTGATCCGGTTTGAATTATGTAGACTGAACACAAAAACAGTCAGCACATTATGCAAGTAGACTTCAGGTCAGGCAGAACGATAAACAAAGCAGGCATTTGGTTAGATGAGCCCTGCGTAACAGCTCAGATCGTTCAGACAAGCATTAAAACAAAAAGTTGACCTCAGAAACTTCTGAGGGTCACCAATCCCTAAAGCAATATATACGCAGAGATATTCGTGGAAAACTCTGGTGAGAGCTTAAGAAAAGCCTTAACTGGAGATAACTGTGTCCTGAGAGGATAAGGTATGTAAATGTAACTCCAAGCAGCAAAATTGATGTATCTGTATTTCAAATGAAGTGATAGGTCCTTTGTGCCATTAAGATGGTAACAATCCTCATCATCAACTAAGCATCTCTATTTGTAGGATTCTAAAGTGAAGCTATCTAATTCTGTTATGCTAGTACTTCAATCTACATTTACAAACTTTTCAAATATTTTCATCTTATCTAAATATTTTCCATCAGCAAGCTCCTTTTCATAAGAAGAGTTCATTGTTCCAAGGCACCAATCATATCTCTTTGAATTCCAGATGAAAACATTTTATGCCTATTTATGATTTAATTTCAATAGACATGTATACACATGTAAAGCAGTTTCACTGTTACTTAAAAATATACTTCAATGGGTCTTATTGTGTTAGGATTAGCATGGCACTTAAGAAAATGCTTCCAGGTGGCAGGCATCTGTGGCTTTGACATAACCACCCCAAAACCTATAGTCAGGCACCAAGACAGCGAACAGCAACATACTAAGTATTTAGGCACCTAGTAGTTCTGGCAGCTCATTTGGAACTGGTTATTGCCAGCTGGGCACTTTGCCATTTCCTTGCGGCAAAATTAAAGTGGAAGATGCAAGGGTTTTATTGTAATTTTCCACCACATATTTATATCATTATGGGTTTTGTGCTGTTCTAGTCCCCACACAGTCTCTCTGAATATCTTCTTATTATGTCACTGAAATTTGAAGCAAATATAGGATGATGCAGTGAAAACAAGTGGGCACTGTGTATAGTAAATGATTACTGAAGACAACACTGTCAGAAGGGACTACACAATTTGCAGGAACCCTTGCTCAAAAAGCAAGAAAGTGCTGTTAAAGGTATTAAGGCGTGTTCAATTCTGTGGCTTCTCCCTCAACCTGCCATGGTGTTGTATATTGGCTACTTAATATCGCCAAGCCTCAGAGATGTCCACATAGTGAAGGCAGACCTCTGGGCCTTCCACCCCATGCATGTATCCACTGGAGAGTTGTCGAGTCCCTCTCGCCTGCTGTCAGAACAACGCTCTGTGCATCAGCTAGTGAACTTGAGTCCAGCATCTCCCTTCCCACAGACACACTGCCCCCATTCACAGAGCCAGACTGACAGATGACCCCAAGGGCGCTGGAATCCCTACTCTTCTAGGTGTCTGGATGGAGCTGGCCTAGCTGAAGTCCCTGATGTGGCACCTGGATGGGGACAGCCACTTCAACGTCCTCTCCTGAGACCAGCAGGGTTCCTGCTCCAGGCTCACACCCTTGCTGCCAGAAGATGAGGCCAACAGCATTTGTTGAGCACGACCATGGCAGAAGAAGCAAGGAAGGGCTTGGGTCATAGAAGGTAGGGGAGCAAGCAGTGGAGAGCAACAGAGAACCCATTCCAAGAAAACCATTACTGGCACCAAGGCTTCAGGTCCTGGGGTTGGCTCCAGTTGTCCCATTGAACTGCACTTAGCAAAACATAAACACAGAATTGAGAATTTCAAGACAGTGAAGTCAGAGCATTAAACCCCTGCTCTCATCACAGACTCCAGAAGCCCTCTTTGATGGGTCTAACAGTGACACCTGTGCTCTCTTGTGCAGCACATACACTCAAATTAGACACTATAGAAATGTGCATGGCCATTTCACAAAGATGACACAGCTTCACTGTGTTCCACATTTCCATTTGTGTAACTAAATACACACCCACAAAACATTACACATAGAACTGGAAAAATTGGAGTAATGCTTCAGAAAGATGGATTGCATCTGTGTTGATAACCTAGTTGTGATACTGCATTACAGTTTTTGCAAAATGTCATTGAGAGAAAATGAGTAAGGTTATAAGGAATCTCTGTTCTTAAAAGTGCATGCTGTAATTATCTCAATTTTAAAAATCCCAAAGCCTATTAAGTGTTCACATACAAAATACAGGCAATCATTACCAAAATTACCTATACCTAGATATATTTAGAAAATGAATTTAAATGTAATTTGATTTTATATCATATAAAAAAGCACGCTTTAAAATAACTTGTTCAAATACAAAATCTGCAGACCCCATGTTAACCATATTCATTCTTCCTTGTAGGAGGGGTGTGTTCAGCTCTATTTGTTGTTGAAACTTCTCTTATCTACTTATCTAAAAATCTACTTATTAAAATGATAAACACACATTCTGGAAACTACAAAAGTATTCTGGAAACTGAAGTGATCTACACAAAAACAGGCCTCCATTCACAAAATGAGGAGACACCTGTATATGGAAAATCCCAAAATCAACTTCAAAGTAATTTCTTATATCTAGAAAATTGATCCATGTATCATCTTCAAGTGACAAAACCAGTATATCTGATGCATGTTCCTGTTACTCAGGGCTTATATACAAAGACAAACATCAAACATCCTGTCTATCAAATGCTAGAACAACAAAATAGGGAAATTTTGTATTCTCCAAGCTGAATTCCCAGAACTGAGCTGGTTGAGAATTCTGTGTTGCTTTTTAGGATTGTGCTTGTGAGCAAATACCCAAGATGAATCAGTCTTGCTACAGCCCTGAGGTAAGGCTGTGGCCACGTCTGTAAGGGCTTCAGAGAAAGCCTACCCAAACAGTATCTATTTCTGCTTAGATTACCTTAAATGAGGTAAAGGAAGAAAGGTGCTTAAAACCATACAGCTCAGCACATTCCAAATACGAAATAGATGTTAGCAGTTAGTATCAACAACAGCAGCATGCTCCCACTCTGACCTCTCAAGTGCTTAGCACCAATTCTCTGTATAAATTACAGATCCAATTTCTCTATCCACCATTTCATGCTTGGCCAGAGGATGCTGATAGCCAAGATCAACCCAACTTTGGGTCTGGCCTCAAAATTTGCAGAGACCTGAAAAGCTGTGTAAACAAAAAAAGCCTAGGATCCAAATTAATTTTTCCATTGCTAATTCTGTACTTCTGGGTAACACTGGGCTGTTAATTACCAAAATGGAATTTGAATTTCAAAGACAAATGAATATTCATTCATTTTGGGTAATTACATGCTAAGGTATTCAAAATATATTTGTTGAATGAAAGACTGAATTAATGAATGGATATGTACAGACTTCTCTCCAACCTGACATTTTTCTCTTTACTAGCTACATTCACTTGCAGCTGCATCTTGTCATGAAAATATCCAAGTAGAAGGGGGTGGAACTACAAATAAAACAGCACTTTGCTCATGACCTCTCATAACTGTTATCACGCTGTCCCACTACGTAATTAATCATTGCCACTCAGGTGTGGGTATGCCAATAATGCTGGAATGGTTTGCCAGGTGTGGCAAATTACTACTTCTTCATCTAGCCAAGCTTTGAGCCTGGGAGTCTAACAGAAATTACTTAAGAAGCTCTCAAGGGAGGAGAGCAGTGTTGGCTGACTATCAATGTCTCCTTGCTAGTGGTGCCTAGTTTAGTTCCGACAGTCTCAAGTTCTTCTGGATTCCTGGGCTATTAACTGTGCCAGTTTCCTAAAGAAGTGGGCTTTTCCCTGTCCCATCTTGGGCCTGAGTAGTTCTGAAGAGCTTACCTCTTATGTCTGCATGTGCCCTAACCACAGTCTGCACACCTGACTTCAATACACTTTCTCAAAGGTACATTCAGAACCCTCTCTGCACAACTTAGGCTTGGATCCCAGGCTGGCTGTGTGCCCTGTCTCAGTGATTCCCTGCTGCCTCCATTGCTGGCACCCACACAAATGCAGCTTTGTATCTACTCACCACAAAAAACCTTGAAGCTGTTCTCTTCTCCCATTGATTCATTAGCACTCGAAACTAAGCTAATTATATTTCATGCAATTTAATTAACTATATGCAAAAATTTTAAGGACTAAGCAAAATACAGGCATGCACCAACTTAAATTATGTCACTATATAAGTAGTATAATGGATGGTTGAATATTTAAAGAAATACCAATCTAATGGAGATGACAAAATATAAGAGTCAACATAAATGAACAATACAGTGTGTTCTGTGTCTAAATGTGCCATGGAAGTCAACATCAGCTCCATGTTCCCTGGTTAATTCAAGCTCTGTTGAGCGGTTTCTCACTAACACTGAAACTAAAAAGCAACTTACAAAGTGCATCAAATGACCTTTTAATCATCAAAAAAAAATTACCACAGTCGATTGCACATTACAATTCATCACACCATGGTAAAATTACCATTACCTATGTCTAAATTATGGAAGATAAATCAAACACATGATAATTATTTCTTTCTAACATAGTAGTACATGTTAGCATGACCATCACAGCATCTCAGGATTTATATCCTTCCAGTATATTCTCACCTCTCTATTCCAGAAACTGTTTCAAAATGTCCCCAGAGGGAAATTGTTGAAAGCAAGATGTTACACATGACAATGAGAGGAAAAATCCAAAAATAGAATACATGTCTTTAATACAAATTCAGGTCTGAATATGAAAAGAGAAAGCAGAAATTGGGGGAGAAATTTAGGGATAACAAACTAACCACTGAACACTCCGGAATGCAGTGGGACATTGACTAAGGTAACTGTTATTCACTTAACATATCATGTTAACATCCAACCTGTCTCGAATCAGGAACATGCCTCAATTTCTTAAGGTTCTTCATAAGTGACTATCAAGAATGCATGCATTGGGGCCAGCAATATGGCATAGTAGGTAAAGCCTGCAGTGCCAGCATCCCTTATGAGCACCATTTCGGGTCCTGGCTGCTCCACTTCCTATCCAGCTCCCTGCTAATGTTCCTGGGAAAGCAGGAAGGACAGCCCAAATGCTTGGGTCCCTGAACCCAGGTGGAAGACCCAGAGGAGGCTCCTGACTATGGATCAGCACAGATCCAGCCCTTGAGCCCTTGCAGTCATTTGGGGAGTAAACCAGTGAGTGAAAGAATTCTTTCTCTTTCTTTCTCTTTCTCTCTCTCTCTCTCCCTCTCTCTCTCTCTCCCTCTCTCTCTCTCCCCCGCTTCCTCTCCATCTTTCAAATAAATAAGCTTTTTTTAAAAAAAAAAAAAATGCACGTGCTTTAAAAGTCTTCCAGTGGATTCACAAATACTTCCAACTATGCTTCTCATAAAGTATAATTCCAGGCTTATTTTTATTTTATAGGAAAGTACAGAAATTATAATAGTATTTATGAATACGAGCTTAAATGTGGTGACTTTTCTACATATTAATAATCCTTATTTCTATATACATATAAGAAAAAGGAACATTTTAATAGAGAGCACAGTCATGTCAACAGTTCATCAAAATCCCTCCTAGAAGCTACTTTATCAGCTGCTGAGAGAAACTAGTACAGAGAGAAAATAAGTCACCTTAAGTAACCACCACTGCCTACTAAAAGGGAAAATTAGATGCCATACTTTCAGAAATAAAAATAGAAATATGGTGGTATGGAGTCGGTCTTCATTGTTTTTAAAAATCTGAAAATAGACTTACCCTATGACCCAGCCAGCCCATCCTGGGAATTTATCCAAAGGAAGTTAAATCAGCATATGTATTTGTAATTTGTATTTGTTATTTGTATCCCCATGTTTATGACACCTTAATTTATAATATCTAACAAGGAATCAACCCAGATGTCTATCAGCTGATGACTGGATAAAGAAAAGGTGGTATACATACACAATGAAATACTACAAAAGAAGAATGAAATCCTGTCTCCTGGAACAAAATGGATGTAACTAGAGATCCTATGATGCTTACTGAAATAAGCCAGCCCCCCAAAAACTAACATATGTTTTCTCTGATATATGGCAGTTAACGTAGAATATCTATATAAGAATAAGACTGACATCTTATGGTTTGATTATTGCTTTCAGCCCTTGTCTATATTCCTGTGCGAACAGTGGTCTGTCTTTCCACTTTGTACTTATTGAACATTATGGTTACTGGTGCAATAATTCTGTGATTATAATGTTTTTTTAAAGATTTTATTTATTTATTTGAAAGGTAGAGTTACAGACAGTGAGAGGGAGACACAGAGAGAAAGGTCTTCCTCCCAGTGGTTCACTCCCCAAATGGCCACAACAGCCGGAGCTGTACCGATCTGAAGCCAGGAGCCAGGTGCTTCTTCCAGGTCTCCCATGTGGGTGCAGGGGCCCAAGGACTTGGGCCATCTTCTACTGCTTTCCCAGGCCACAGCAGAGAGCTGAATTGGAAGAGAAGCAACTGGGACTAGTACCGGCGTCCATGTGGGATGCTGGCGCTGCAGGCGGAGGATTAACCTACTGTGCCATGGCACCAGCCCTGATTATAATGTTAATTGAAATTATGTTATTGCAAAAATTAAAGGAAAAAGTAAAAGAAGAAAGGAAGGGGGATTGAGTTAGGGATGGGGGAAGGAGGGAAGTATGGTTATCTTAGAATTGTATCTAGGAAATATATGAAATCTATTATCTTTATATTAATAAAAATGTTAAATGTTTTATCATTACTTAAATCTTATTTTTAAAAATTTATATAGCATAACTAAAAGACAACTTGTTGCTCACAAATGCAACTTTTATGTGATCTGAAAAGTTCTATGCTTTTTTTTAAGCTCTCATAGAAAATCCTACATATGAACTTCTTTTAACTTTCATCCTCAGCCATATCAGAAGTTAATATTTACTCTGACTTTGACCTCTGTGAAGATGTTGGTTTAAGGCTTCTTTAGCTTTGATGCCAGATTTTTATTTCAATTACTGTAAAAGCTGTTATCTAGTATATTATCTCCTCAATAATGTAAATAATCTATTTCACAAAACCTTGTCATACTGAAATACCTCCATGTTCCAGCAAGTCCAAGAGAGCATGTTCTTTCTGTCCCTGTCTTCAGCATGAAATAAATAGAAACTACACATACCTCCTAGGCTTCAAAACTGACTGACCATAAGTATAACCAGATTATATATTTAGGTCTGAATTCATCTAAATTTTTTAAATATATATTTATATGAAGATACTCTGAAAAATTCATCACAAGTAGAATTAAAAAAATACATCATTTTCCATAAAGTACCCTCACATACTCTTGTGTTTACATTAGCTGGAGCATTGTTTTTATTCTTATACAGGCAGAGTTAGACAGTGAGAGAGAGACAGAGAGAAAGGTCTTCCTTCCTTTGGTTCACCCCCCAAATGGCTGCTACGGCCAGTGCACTGCGCCGATCCGAAGCCAGGAGCCAGGTGCTTCTTCCTGGTCTCCCATGCGGGTGCAGGGGCCCAAGCACTTGGGCCATCCTCCACTGCCTTCCCGGGCCACAGCAGAGAGCTGAACTGAGAGAGGAGCAACCGGGACTAGAACCCAGCGCCCAAATGGGATGCTGGCACCGCAGGCGGAGGATTAACCAAATGAGCCACGGTGCTGGCCCCAGCTGGGCATTTTTTTTAAGTAAAGGTGTGCTTCCTAATTTCACTTTTGGAAAGATGCTTTCTTTCAGGTTTACGTACCTGACATCCTTGAACTTTTAAATCAGTAGAAATGTTCTTCACAGCACTGACAGCATGTGCTTCTGCCAGATCAGAAGAAAGGTGTGCTGTGAGTGACAACCATGTACTTTGCCTTTTGATTCCGTGGCCCTCTCTCAACTAACTTAAGGCACAAAGATTTAACTTTTGACAATATTGTATTTCAAAAAAGATCTCCAGTTCTTCAAACAAGGGCCCCTTAATTCTCTAAAGAGGACCCTCTGAAGAGCTATTAATTTTCATTTCCATTAAGTAATCCCATGCAGGAAAAGCATGAGCACTGGCTGGGAGAAGAGGAAGATTCATTTTTATTAAACAAACACACCATGTACTTTATTACAGATTGTGTTTCAGGGATTCTACAATTATTGGCTCAGTACATCTTTATAACAATGTCACAGGCAGGTACTGTTGTGAAATCCCCATTGTACAGATGAGAAAAGAGAGGACAGTGAAACAGAGTAACCTCCCCAAAATAACTCGTTTTGTAAATGCTTAGGCCAAGCTTTGAACTCCAGCAGTGACACTTTACAATGCATGCTCACAACCACTGCTGTACCCTAACTCTGCTGGCCACTACTTTCTTCTAAAGACCACCTGAAAATCCAATAATGAAAAGAACACATCACAAATACAAAGGGGGAAAAAAGTGCATAACTTTGGCATTCTTATTCCTTCTCAGTTAAAGGCAACTATTTTTTCATTGAAAAAAAAAATGTCTTCCAAACACAAATGGCAAAAACAGCAGGGAAGGAAATGCTATTTTCAAGTTTCTAGAAGGTTATCATAAACAATGAAGAGAGAAAAACAAATTGAAGTTTTGAAAAATGGCATTTGACAGTATCCGTTTTTACCTCTCTATGACAATTTGACTGTACTGTATTTCGTGGCAGTAGTAAGCACCCTACGGTGTGAAAATGAAAGATGACCAAGCTTGGAAAGAAAAGAGAAGCATATTGTAAGCAAGTGTAAATGCACAGTGAGGTCTGAATGTTGTGGAAATAAGCCCAGGCTGCTTCTCCATTCATGAGTTTCGCTGAGATGGCAGAACAGATGACAAACAACAACAAACAGAAACACCATACCACACAATTCTTTCCAATAGAGGGCATAAATATCCACAGCAGCTTATTTAATTCAATGCTAATTCACTCTCTTGTTTAACCAGTCTAAATATTTGCTACTTATTAAATATTCATGTATTGTGCTTTAATACCTCAGGGTTTTTTTTTTATTTTCCAAGAAATTAATTTATAAGTACCTGTAGTCAAAATAACACTTTCCTCAAAATAATGATAAAAAATTTATTTGAAGACTTAGTATCAATTAGTTGGTCAAAATGTGGATCTGAAGGGGAATTCAGTCCTCTTGGTACTTAGGATTTCAAAAGCTGTAAAGAGTTTTTATTTGATAAAACTTTCACTTATTCTCTTCTCCAGTACAACTACTTTGCTTAATTTCAGAATCAATGGAAACTCAATGATGTGTATTTTATTTGTTCTTGCAGCATCACAAACAGCCTATGTTTTGGCAAATATTTGTATATTCAATATGATCCTTTGGCATATAAATTTTTGAAGGATCTGTTTTATTTCTATATGAAGTTTCATAAATACTATGACTATACTTAAAGAAAATAAACAATTTTATGTAATACCAACATGTGTTAGATATGGTTTTCAAATCCAATTACTTCTTAGTTTAAAAAAAGAGAAATAAATAAGCAAAATCATCCACCCCACCAAACTCCAAAATAACACATGTCCTAATAAAAGCAGTTGAAGGGGCAACACTGTATTCTTCAAAAATTCAGTGTCATAAACAAAATAAAAGCTTTTGAAAATATGTTGATTACACAAAGGAAATGGGGCATAACAACCAAATGTAATAACTGACCCAAGGCCAGGTCCTGCACTGGAAGGACAAAGAATGTTCTAAGGAAGTTATTGGATCAAATAATAAAACTTAAATACAAAAAGTATGTTAAAGTATTTGATTCACAATAAATTCTTGACATCAATAATTGCATCTGGTTGTACAAAATTGCTGATACTTAGGCAATACACTCTGAACTAGACAAGAACAAAAGGCTCAGAGGGTTCAGAACGAAACTGTATGAGACAGTGGGAAAGAGCACACAAATGATCAAGCTAATGAGTTAAAACATTCAAGTGAACTGGGAGGGAAGCTAAAGCAGTGGGTTCTATACTTTTCTTACAGTTGACAAATTTTATGCACGTGACGTTATTTCCAGATAAAGTAAAAATAATAAGTTATTGACCTGACCCAGGATTATGAATTAAATCTACAGACTGAACTAAGTCTTTTCTAACCACAGAACTCCAGAGAGACACTGGCCCTCAAAGTATTGATATTATTTTGTAGACAATTAAAAACATTAGTCATAAACACCCTGGTTCCCACGGTGTCAGTTTTCTTTCTTTCCTTTCCTTCTTTCCATCCTTTCCCTTCCCTCCCTCCTTCCCTCCTACCCCATCCCCTTCTTTCCCCCATTAAAGGCAGACAGAGAGCACAGATCTTCCATCTGCTGCTTCACTCCCCAAATGTCTGCAACAGCCAGGGCTGGGTTATGCCAAAGTCAAGAGACCAGAACTCTAACCAAGTCTCGCACATAAGTGGCAAGAAGCCAAGTGTTTGAGCCATCATCTCCTGTTTTGCAGGAAGAGCAAAAGCGAGAAGCTGGATTAGAAGCAGAGAACCAGGGACCCAAACCAGGCACTCCAATATGGGATGGGGACATCCCAAGCTGCTACCTAAAAGCTATTCTGAACACCTTCTCTGGTATGAGTTAGTTATTTCCCACTGTTGAGGGTATTTAGGGAGTGAACCAATAGATGGAAGATCTGCCTCTCTCTACCCCTCCACCCCTTTCAAATAAAAACAAATAAAGAATTTTTGGTGCGTGGTGTGGTGCACAGGTTAAGCTGTCATTGTGGATTCCCACAAACCATATCAGAGTGTCTAGGATAGAACTGCTCTGCTTCAGGTCCACCTTCCTGCCAATGTGCACCCTGGGAGACAACACATGATGGCTCAACTGCAACTCCCATGGGAGACCCAGATGGAGTTCCTGCCTCCTGGCTTCAACCTGGTCCCTAGTCAGGACTTGGCTGCTGCAGGCATTTGGGGAGTGAACCAGCAGAGAGAAGTCTCTCTCTCTCTCTCTCTCTCTCTCTCTCTCTCTTTGGGGAGTGAACCAGCAGAGAGAAGTCTCTCTCTCTCTCTCTTTGGGGAGTGAACCAGCAGAGAGAAGTTTATCTCTCTCTCTCTCTCTCTCTCTCTCTCTTCCTCTCTCCTTCTCTCCCTCTCTCCTTTTCTCTCTCTCCCTATGCCTCTTCCTCTCTGTAACTCTGCCTTTCAAATAAATAAATAAATCTTAAAAAGAAAAAAAAAGAAAGAAAAATAAACCCTCTGCCTTATTCACGCAAAGCAACCACCAGTCTGGTGCAATCAGACATCCTCTCACAGAAACGGTGATATCAGCAACCAATAAACATCCAGGTTTTAACAACTCCATGAGCCAATATTCCTACACTTACATTTTTCTTTTTTATATTTAATGATTAATGCACTGCCCAGATCTTTAATATTTTTGATGTCCCAGGTCACTATGGAAAGCAATCTGTTTTCCTAGTGTGATCATTTAAATAAAAAATACCCAGTCATCTATCAGTATTCATCACACATGAGCTGTACAAGCATGCAGTCACAGACCAAGCTGAGTAGTTGCAAAACAAACGATGCAGGCATGATTCACACAGAATCCTTGGAATGGTTTCTCTACTCCACAAATGATCTGAGTTTCATCTTTGTGCATTGTATAATCCTCTTTTTTTCATTTTCTGAATATTTCTCTTAGGTCAATATTCACTTTATGCTGTTCTAATTCATCAAATAAAGGCTAAAGTACAAAATGGCTTTGCCATTTATCTAGCATGTTAACAGAGCAATAATTATTTTAGTGTTTCAATTTGGACAGTCAAAAAGACGACCTTATGATGAACCTCCTGTAATAGGAACAGGGCTGTTTATAAATAAAGTCTCATGCTAAGAGATCCTTAGCTTCCAAGGAAGAAAGCAATCACTATGTTTGTAAGCAGTTAATGTTCTGCCCTTTACTTTAGGTTCATAATATCTGGATTTTCATCACTATTTTTAAAAATGTTGCTCTAAGTACAAAATCCTAGGTTTTGATCATGCATATCTGGGAATACTCTGTTTAAGGGCTATCCAACAAAAAGATACAATGCAAAAAGGACAGTCCCTACTGATTCTGATTTTTTTTAAGATTTTATTTATTTATTTGAGAGGTAGAGTTACAGACAGTGAGAGAAAGAAACAGAGAGAAAGGTCTTCCTCCCATTGGTTCATTCCAGGCAACAGCAGAGAGCTGCATTGGAAGTAGAGCAGCCAGGTCTCAAACCAGCACCCATAGGGATGCAGGTGCCGCAGGCAAAGGATTAACCTAGTGTGCCCTCAGCACCGGCCCTGTCCCTACTGATTCTTGCTACTAAGAAAATACTCCCGAAGTTTTTGCATCAGTCCATGAAGTTCTGAAAAGGACATCTGACAGAAGAAAAACTGAATGTTTCTGTTCTGTGAAGAATCAGAGTATTAAAAAAAAGTTCTCCAAGGAAATTTTAAAATTTAAGCCAAAAGTAAGTTACACAAAAGATTAATTAATTCAAGATTAGAAACAGTGTAGTCAGGTTTACAAGACACATTATGATTCAAAGAGATCCAAATTCCAACACTTACAGGTTAGGTGTCTTTCAACAAGTTACATGACTTTATCAGGTCTACATGGAAATAATTTAATGTACTGTGTAAACAAACTGAGCCTAGCATATGACACTCACAGGCATGCACTGAATATTACCTTCCCCCTCCTTGGCTTTGCATTTTGATACTGTTAATGTCAACATCACTAGGGAATTCCATAATTTTCCATTATGTGTGTATGGTTTGCATTTCAACGATTACTTCCCAGTCTGTAAACAAAAACTATCACAAAATATTCTATTTGATACATGTTAAGCTTGGGAATTCACAACCTGCTATTTTTTAATGTGTGTTACTTGCAGAGCCTATGTGTTCATAGAATCATGTAAAAGAGAAACCCATTCCCATGTAGACATATTAAAGTATATATTCATTTAATAAAAAATAAACAAGGCTCATAATTTAAAAATATCCCAGGTCTTAACCCCATCTGATTGATTGTTCCAAATAACAAAATCACTCAATAAATACCACATTACCACTTCCTTTGTACTACCAAATAAACTGGATCAAATACAAAACTATTTAATGGGGACTGTTCTCATTACATAACAGCTAACATAAAAGAGAAGGAGGTCAAGTTCACTTTGTAAAGTTTTTAAGCAGTAGGTCAGAAGAAGAAATATTAGAATTAGACAGTTATATGTTGTTGATTGAGGAGCGGGGGAAGGTTTTTAATCTTTGATTCTCAATTGTAAATATTCCAAAATTTCATATTCACATTAACATTTTTCATCTTAATGACAATTAGCCACCTGCTGAAGTTAAAAAAAAAAAAAAAAAACAGGATGTAACTCCTAATTAGAAACAGCAAAATCGTGTGTATTTTCCATTGTGTATTTTGGCTCTCTGAATGTTCAGTTAGAAAACTCTTTGCGGCTAAGTCTTAGACTCTCTCAATTCCCCATAAGCTGACACAATCTTTGGACACACACTGCATGCATTCAGCGTAATTAGAACATGCACAGTTGGAATGAAATGCTTGAGGCCTTGTGTTTTTTAATCAGTTTGTGTGAATTCTAAGTGAGTTATCAGTCATGGTGAAGGTACAGCAATTCTTAAATGAAATTAATAGGGCCCAAATGTTCTAATGTTCCTTTACTCATTTCAGAGAAACAGCCTCTGTCACCCTTGTGACCTTCTGCCAAAGGCTGCATGGATCAAACTTAGTGGTAGCTGACTATGTGAAATATCATTTTGCCCAAGTTTCCAAAACAAGGTTTCACAATTTCCCAATTATGAAAATCAAAGGTAAGAACTATAACATTTTGAACTACCACAATGATTTTTTTAAATGTGATTTTGAACTCTCCCATTCCTTTCCAAAACCCTAACCACCATTTTTTTTTAAGTAGGAGCAGCGGCCACAGCACAGTGCCCCTCTCCTCCCTACCAAATGATAGCTATCCACTGGAACTCAATCTAGAGTCCATATCATTTTCTGTTCAGGGCCCCAAACTAATACTCAGGAAAAAATATTAGTCTTTCCAATTATCTCGTGTCAAATGTTCTATCTAAAGTGTTAACTTTGAAAAATACACCTGGCTGACATCAAAGAAAATACTTTGATATGTAGAAAATATGTTCACTATACTATGAAATTATTTTGCCATAAACTCTATCAGGTACATTCTTTCTTGGTTGTCAGTCTAGGCTCGTGATTTGGGTATGGTTATGTAACTGAAATCTCGAGGTAGGTTTACGAGGATGTGCCTTGTGTGTGTGTATGTGTGTGTGTGTTTGGAGAGCTTGTGACTGCAGATATTCCAGCATTTGTCAATAATGATGAAATCATATTACTTAGTCTAACTGGACACAAATCCAGTAGTCATCTACTCTCAGTACAAACTGAAAAAGCCAGTGAATTATCACGTCAATAGGGGGCCCTTTCAGATTACTGCTGTACTTCATGGAAGAACTAAAATACCTATGCCTTAAAATGTTACTGAATATCAGAAAGATAATTTTGGTTTGAAAAATAGTAAGCCACCCATTTTCTTTAATGAAAAAATTCAAATGTTTGTGGTCTTTTTTGGGTTTCAGAAGAGAAATTTTCCTCAGGTGACATAAGGAGGAAATATGGCAGGTATTTCTTGGTGAAATAAGGATAAATACTTAATACAGGCCAATGGGGAAAACAATGTATTAACATATTGTTTCTTCACAATGCCACAAGTACACAGAAGTATGTGAGGAAAGGGATCTATGTGGCAGATACGGCATGTGACAAGTGGTATCCGAGATGACCTTTGAGAAAATAAGCAGTCTTTGGTCAGCCAGAGTCATATTCAAAAGTAGGTGTCAGTACGTATGGATCTGAGTGTGTGTGGGTTCGAGCAGCGGCCACTATCATGCGGCAGAGGAATTTCCCTGTAGTAAAAGCAGCATAGATTTCAGGAAGGTGGCATATGAGGAGCAGATATTTGCCAGATCATTGCAGGCTATTTATAAAAGGATTATACTGAGGTATGGGCTGAATCACCCACACAGAATTTATTAGGAGAGTTTCAAGAGGATTGTGACAGTTTTCTTTATGCTTTAGTGTTATTCTGTAGAGTAGGATTTTAAAAAGTGAACTGTGTATCAACTGTACCTTTTCAAACAGGATCACCCACATCTTGTCGACACAGTGGTATCTGGAAGGTATTTTTCCCTAACTAATTGAGTTCATCAAAATTATGAGGTACTTTTTATGTTGTTAATTTCCTTCCCTCCACCATGAAGAAGGGAGGTCTTTGTTTTCCATTGTTTTTTCCCCACCAGAGCAAAAATTAGCACTGATGCTCGCTTTAGTTTTCTATAACCAAGGTTTCACTAGAACAGTATGCTCGGTTGTTCTCAGAGACAGAGCACTGCTAACAGTCATCAAACATTTATTGAGACCTACTGTTGCACAAACCGGAGCTCCTGCAACCCTCATAATGCTGTAGGGTAAAGGGTGGTATCTACATTCCGGCGAAGGAAGACACTGAGGCATATAGAAGACAACAGAGAAGTCAAGTATCTGATGAATACTCAGGCCTCAGAATCAGACGGCGGCCTTTCTCTGGTGCTCTTACACGGACAATGTCTCCCTACAGATGGCCTTTGCTTCTACTTCACCTTGCCCTCAGAATCACACTACTCAGTGTATGAGTCAAGGACTAACATCAGTGACACAACCTGCGAATGTGTTAGAATTGAAGGTTCTTCCCCGGGGCCACCGAATCCAAATTCAGTTTAGCAAGACTGCAAGGTGATTCATTTGCCTGTTAATGTTTGAAAAGCATCATGTCAATACATAGCCAAATCATCAAAAAAAACAAACAAACAAACAAACAAAAAAAAAAAACCTGTAACTTTTCTGGTTTCCTATTCCAGAGCAGAAATATTAAGATATTAATGAATAAATCAATAGGATTGGTTTGGAGGCAAAAATAAGATTTAAAGGCCACCGCTGTGGCACAGTGGGTTAACGCCCTGGCCTGAAGTGCTGGCATCCCATATGGGCACCAGTTCGAGACCCGGCTGTTCCTCTTCTGATCCAGCTCTCTACTATGGCCTGGGAAAGCAGTAGAAGATGGCCCAAGTCCTTGGACCCTTGAACACATGTGGGAGACTCAGAAGAATCTCCGGGCTCCTGGCTTCAGATCAGCACAGCTCCAGCCGATGAGGCCAATTGGGGAGTGAACCATTGAATAAATCTTTAAAAAAAAAAAAAAAAAAAAAAAAACCTCACACAGCCCACCAGCACTGTTACCATTTGTACCATTTGTTTGACACTCAACTTGATACCCCCATAGCTCTTTTCACTGTCACCCCCTGCTGTCTTGGTCTCCTTTTTCCTCCCACGCTATCTCCCACTCTCATTCCTTTTCCACCTCCTTTTCCTTGGCCTCCTTTTGTTTTCACCTTTTCTTTTTACTCTATTTTCATGCTGCTCTATTGTATATACCCTCTCTTTATTACTTTCTCTCACCCCAATTTCATCCCTGTAATTCTCTTATCTAACAATTAGGATGAAACACAATTATATATTTTATTCTCCATGACTAACGCAATGACTCACTGATTCCTAAGTATTTAAGAGGAAAAAAGGTCCTCTAGCCTGTAATGTACACACTTCAAAAGAAATTCAACAGATCAGTACTGACCCCAACTGTTTAAAACACACATACAAATGCACTCATATAGTTTAATCATTCAAATCTTAAAGCTAATCCTAGAAAGAACCAACCAAAACTGTACTGAATTAGAAATAAATGGCTGGAAACAACTTTTGGAAGTTTTTTCAATGACCACAAACATTTTGACATTTCGTCCATGGAGAGGTGAGGTCTCCATCCCCATCTCTGAAATTGGAACAGGCTTGTAATTGCTTCAACCAATAGAATCCAGTAGGAATAATGGTATTTAACTTCACGGCCTTAACCTTGAATCTCTTGGAATCCACCTGTAGGAAAGCTATCCCTTAAGGAATTCCACACAGTAGACACATACAGACAGGCCAGCTGATGGCCCCAGCAGGGCTTAAACTTCAACTACTCCTACTCACAGCCAGACAAGAGGCTGAAAAAGCCTTCAGATGATTCTAGCTCCCAATCATTCAAGTATTTCTGAGATGTCAGACTTCATGGAATAGGTTACAGAAGTACCTTGCCTGTACCCTGTCTTAACACTTGACTTATAAAATATGTGAGTATAAAACAAAAGAGTGGTTCATGTCACCAAGTTTTGAGGTGATTTGTTACATAACAATATGGGAATAATGTGCATCCTCACTATTGTAAGATATTCCAGGTATTTCAGTACCATAGTTTCCAAAAATAAATTGCCTTACATACTTACTAGGAAAAAGTATCAGAGTGTGCTATTAATTTTTACTTGTTAGTTAGTTATTTTGTTTGTTTACTATTTGCAATGTACTCTTTTTTAAACTTTTATTTAATGAATATAAATTTCTGAAGTACAGCTTATAGATTACAATGGCTTGCCCCCCATAACGTCCCTCCCACAGGCAACCCTCCCCTTTCCCACTCCCTCTCCCCTTCCATTCACATCAAGATTCATTTTCAATTCTCTTTATATACAGAAGATCAGTTTAGCATACATTAAGTAAAGATTTCAACAGTTTGCTCCCACACAGAAACATAAAGTGGAAAATACTGTTTGAGTACTAGTTATAGCATTAAATCTCAATGTATAGCACACTAAGGACAAAGATCCTACATGAGGAGTAAGTGCACAGTGACTCTTGTTGTTGACTTAACAAATTGACACTCTTGTTTATGGCATCAGTAATCACTCTAGGCTCTTGTCATGAGCTGCCAAGGCTATGGAAGCCCCCTGAGTTCACTGACTCTGATAATTTTTAGACAAGGCCATGGTCAAAGTGGAAGTTCTCTCCTCCTTTCAGAGAAAGGTACCTCCTTCTTTGATGACCCGTTCTTTCCACTGGGATCTCACTCGTGGAGATCTTTCATTTAGGTTTTTTTTTTTTTTTTTTCCCCAGAGTGTCTTGGCTTTCCATGCCTGAAATACTTTCATGGGCTTTTCAGCCGGATCCGCAGGCCTTAAGGGCTGATTCTGAGGCCAGAGTGCTGTTTAGGACATTTGCCACTCTATGAGTCTGCTGTATATCTCACTTTCCTCAGAAACCATGCAATGTACTGTTAAATCATTCATATTTCAAATAAGTCTTCTGGGGATAGCACTGTGGCATAGGAGGTAAAGCTGCTACCTGCAGTGCCGGCATCCCATATGGGCGCCAGTTTGAATACCTGCTACTCCACTTCCAATCCAGCTCTCTGCTATGGCCTGGTAAAGCAGTAGAAGATGACCCAACTCCTTGGGACCCTGCACCCATGTGGGAGACCCAGAGGAGGCTTCTGGCTCCTGACTTTGGATCAGCACAGCTCCAGCCATTGCAGCCATCTGGGGAGTGAACCAGCAGATGGAAGACCTCTCTCTCTTGCTGCCTCTCCTCTCTGTGTAACTCTTTCAAATAAATAAATAAATCTTTTAAAAAATAAGTAAACAAGTGTATTCTAATTTGAAGAAAAATGTTTGCATGCTTTTTTTAAAGACTTATTTTATTTGAAAGACAGAGGTACAGAGAGAGGTAGAGACAGAGAGAGAGAAAGAGAGAGAGAGAGAGAGAGAGAGAGAGAGAGAGAGGCCTTGCCTCTGCTGGTTCACTCCTCAGATGGCCGCAACAGCCGGAGCTATGTCGATCCGAAGCCAGGAGCCAGGAGCTTCTTCCGGATCTCCCACGTGGGTGCAGGTGCCCAAGGACTTGGGCCATCTCCTGCTGCTTCACCAGTCCATAGCAGAGAGCGGGATCGGAAAAGGAGCAGCCGGGGACTAGAACTGGTACCTGTATGGGATGCCGGCGCTTCAGGCCAGGGCTTTAACCCACTGTGCCACAGTGCCAGCCCCTGTATGCTTCTTTCCTTCCAGCTACTATTGGTATAAGAGACCTTCTTTTAGAAACTACCCTTAGGCATAAAGTCTATCATAACATAATAATTCACCACTAACACAGAAACCTCACATTGAGGAAAACAGAACCTTGTTCAAGTTCAGACAACTTATTCACTTAAATCTCAGCATTATTCATACTTTGAACCAGATGTTGTTCCTAGCCACGTGTTACTTTTCTTTATTTCACTAAGTTCATATTTACTGCTAAAATATTTCTTTCAAACTTGCATTTGCATATCAGGAAAAATAAACAAAACACAAAAATGAAAGACAACTGATTCATTTATTTCCTCTGGGCTGACAGACTTCATAAAAAGTGCTTTGGTGATAAAAAATATTAATGAAGTAGCAATGTTTTGTGCAGACATTTGCTCTTATGTCTACTTCATTTATAAATACATTTTAATGAGATAATAGAGGCTACACAACTCTGCAAGTGTTCTTTTTTCTAACATTTGTTCTGAATTCAAAGATTAGAAACAGCTAATCTGCTGCATTTTGGGGGATGATTTATGAATATAGCATTTAAAGTGCATTGTTCGAGCATCTGGAGAACTAACATCTCATAAATAGCCCATCCTCCTAAACATATGATTAGACAATAAGGGTAATCTGAAATTTGTTTAAAATCAGTGGCCAAAAAGTAGATACAGTGTACTACAAATTGTCCCTCCCTCCCTATCCTCCCACCCTCCACCCTTGAGTATGAATTGAAACATGGCTTAATGGGCCTTCATTTGCCAAAATGCAATTCAGAGTGGAATTTGTCTTCATACAATTAAATTATGCACATTGTCAAATCTATTCATTTAAGGAGTCTGTATTTTACTGAATTATATCTATGAATTAAGTGAAGTCTAACCAGGAGGTATTCAAAATTTCCTCAAATGTGTGTGCATGTGCGCACGTGTGTGTGTGTGTGTGTGTGTTTACCCATAACAATCAGGAAACTTAATAAAGGACATGGTACAAGTAGACAGTGTACCCTCTACTCCATACATAGAAAGAAAAGATATAAAGCATATACAGGAGTCACAACCATGAGGTTAAATGAAGCATACTGGAGTATCCTGGAGAAGCCTGTCATCTAACAGAAATCTCAGGTGGCATCCCATATGAATACCAGTTTGAGTCTTAGCTGCTCCACTTCCAATCCAGCCCCCTACTAATGCACCTAGGAAAGAATGGAGATGGCCCAAGTACATGGGCTGCTGCCACTCATGAGGACACACGGATGGAGTTCCTAGATCCTGGCTTTGACCGGCCCACCCCAGCCATTGGGGCCATTTGGGGAGTGAATCAGTGGATGGAAGTGCTCTCACTCTCTCTCTCTCTCTCTCCCCCCTTTTTCTGTAACCCTGCCTTTCAAATAGACATGAAAATCTTTAAAAATGAATAAATAAATAAGCAAGCCTCTAAGAGTATGGAACTCTTTATGATCAATGTATCCTGTAATGTATGTTTCATGAATTTAAAAATGCAAGGCTTTTGTAGTTAATACTTATTGAGTGATTATATCTGCCAGGCACATAGCAAAGTGTTCTATATGGATTATTTCATATATGTCTCATTATATCACTACAAAGTCAGGACTACTATTAATTCCTCTTTTTCATATGAGAAAACTAAGGCAGTGCTTATTTACAAATAAGCCCAAAGTTTCAAAGTTTACAATTTTCATGCATGAAAAAAACAGTTAAGATAGCCTAACAATGGCCGGCACCGCGGCTCACTGGACTAATCCTCCACCTTGCAGCGCCGGCACACCGGGTTCTAGTCCCAGTCGGGGCACCGGATTCTGTCTCGGTTGCCCCTCTTCCAGGCCAGCTCTCTGCTGTGGCCAGGGAGTGCAGTGGAGGATGGCCCAAGTGCTTGGGCCCTGCACCCCATGGGAGACCAGGAGAAGTACCTGGCTCCTGCCATCGGATCAGCACGGTGCGCCAGCCGCAGTGTGCCGGCCGCGGCGGCCATTGGAGGGTGAACCAATGGCAAAGGAAGATCTTTCTCTCTGTCTCTCTCTGTCTCTCACTGTCCACTCCTGCCTGTCAAAAAAAAATTAAAAAAATAAAAAAAATTAAAAAAAAATAAAAAAGATAGCCTAACAAAATAGTTTCTTTTGTGAATAAGAAACAGATGGAAGAACAATTTAATATACATTTAATTTAATAACAGAACAAGATCCAAGATCCTAGCTCCATTCCCTCAGAAACCAGTTACCATTCAAATGATTTTTTATTCTCATTCTGTACATGAGTTTCCATTTTTTAACTCTTATTTTTCTAATTTATATCCATCCTTTCCTAAATTTGCTGTGTCATCTTCCAGCTTATGCTTTAATCATTCAATAATTATTTAATAATGACTGCTGACAGGTGTTCATAAATACCATGTAGAAAATCATTTTGTGTACATAATATATCCTATAAGTAAATGTTGCTTTATCATCAAAATTAAACTTGCACAAACCTCTCCATGTTAATGCATGTATGAATATTCAGTAATTATTTTTAATTTCTAGTCATATACATCCTATTAATATGATATATGAAGATGTATTGATGCCTTGTCCCTTTTCCCTCATTATAAACAATGCTAGAATGAATATACTTGTATAAATCTCCTTTGGTTAAGATGTAGTAGCTCCTGGCATGCTGTACATTTCAGCTTCCAAAGTGATTGTGCCAGGGGCCGGTGCTGTGGCATAGCAGCTGAAACTGCTGCCTGCAGTGCCAGCATCCCATGTGGGTGCCGGTTCGAGTCCCGGCTGCTCCACTTGTGATCCGGCTCTCTGACGTGGCCTGGGAAGGCAATAGAGGAAGGCCCAGAGGTCCTTGGGCCTCTGTACCCACATGGGAGATGCAGAGGAGGCTCCTGGCTCTTGGCTTCGGATCAGCTTGGCTCTGGCTGTTGTAGCCGGTTGGGGGGTGGTGG
Source organism: Oryctolagus cuniculus (assembly GCF_964237555.1). Lineage (NCBI taxonomy): Eukaryota > Metazoa > Chordata > Mammalia > Lagomorpha > Leporidae > Oryctolagus > Oryctolagus cuniculus. The sequence goes on along the minus strand of NC_091443.1, from coordinate 45,517,573 downwards.
TGGGGGTAAAACAGCAGATGGAAGATTCTCTCTCTCTCTCTCTCTCTCTCTGCCTCTCCTTCTCTCTCTGTAACTCTGACTTTCAAATAACTAAATGGATCTTTAAAAAAAAAAAAGTTATTGTGCCAATTCACACTTTTCACACTTGCACCAAAAGTGCACAGCCATCAAATCTCTTCTACCACATGATATTCTCCAAATTTTCAAATTTCATTGTTAAGCAAATGAAACTATATTCCCATTGTTATTTCACACATTTCCCTGAGTAACCCTAGAGCACTGATTTTAATTGCTTGATTTTTTTTATTTAAATTCACTTGTCCTTCACCCATGTCCCCATTAGCATACAAGTATCTTTCTTATTAGGATTATGTTCTATTTGTTTGTTGAATGTGTTACTTCCTCTCAGAATAACTTGACTTTTACCTTTGTTCATGTTTAATATACAGAAACTTTAATCTTCATCTAATAAAATTTACCTAATGTTTCCTCTTGTTTAGCAAAATCAGATCAAATTAATATGGCATATATATATTTCTCATCCTTATTGGTAACACCCTCTAAGAAAATTAACAGGATCAGGAAGTGTACTAATTCATTTTCTGAATTGGGCAAAATGCCTAAAAATGACTATTTAAAACCTTGAATATTATCATAAAATTCATATTCATTTTGTTTTAAGTAGAACTATCCTTTCATCTTGTGTTCTTTTAAGTAAAAATATTTGCAATTACTAAAATAATGTTATCTGGAACTGGTGTTGTGGCACAGTGGGTTAAGCTGTTGCCTGTGATGCTGGCATCCTCTATGGACATTGGTTCAAGTCTAGGCCACTCTGCTTCCCTGCTAATGTGCTTGGGAAAGCAGTGGAAGATGGCCCAAATCCCTGAGCCACTGTCACCCATGTGGGAGACCCAGATGGAGTTCCAGGCTTCCAGCTTAGGTGCCTGGCCCAGCCCTGACAGTTGCAGACATTTGTGGAGTAAAACAGTGGATGGAAGATTCTCTCTCCCTCCCTCCCTCCCTCCCTCCATCTCTCTCTCTCTCTCTCTCTCTCTCTCTCTCTTTCTCTCTCCCTTTCCCTCTGTGTGTGTGCGTGTAACTGCCTCTCAAATAAATAAATACATCTTTAAAAATAAAATTAAATAATATTTTCTCTTTTAGGTTCCCAGTAACATAATTATAAATGTTACCAACTGGCCCTTTGTGCTATTTTATTTTATGCATTTTGTACCTAGGGAATCACACTTTGCATATGCATCATTCTTTGTAGTCAGTGTGTTAATAACTGTGGTAACCTAAGGTTTTAAGCTTTTACAGAGTTTAGAAGTAAAAGTTATAAATACAGCTTAAGAATAATACATAAGAGACAAGTACAAATCAAATTTTCTTGTTATTTGTTATCTATAAAGTATATTTTCGAAATAGATACCTTTAATACAGATGGTGAAAGACAATCTAATTTTGAAAGGTAGCACCTAATGAATACCTTCTTGTCCCAGATTGTTCTTTTGGAAGCCATGTGGATGAGTAAACAGAACTTTCAATAGTTCTATACATCTAAAAATCTGTCATCAGTTATGTGACTGGAAGTAAATCACTGAACTTCATTTTTCTTCTACATAAAATAATTATGCAAAATAATCACTGAAATTCTACTACTTTGTGATAATCTGCTAAATTCCACACAAACACATAAATGCATATCATTCTCAAGGGTCCAAAGGGCATTTCAGAAGCTAGGAAACTAGATCTCCACTTTAACATTCAGCTGTCCAAACTGGAGTGAGTACCTTCCCTGCTTTAATGCATCTACTGAAATAAAAGCCATCACTCACAAACCAACGGCAATGTGCTCCAGAAGAAATGGATTCTCATCTATCAGAGATATTTACCGTTGCCTCTAGAACAGACAGACTTGAACGGCTTTTCCTTTCCCATCAAGTAGGAAACATTTCAGTGTAAGAATATTGATAATATAGGATTCTACTTTACAATAGACTTCATATCCATTTTCTGAGTCACCGCCAAAAGAACTTGACTTTGGTTGATTTATCTTCTATACATTGAAATTGCTATTTGTTGAATTCAACCAATTTCAATTTCATATATAAAAAAGCAATCCCTTTTACGCCTCTATTTTCTATCCATCAAACCCATTACTGACTAGATAGTAGTGCATCTGAAAAGAGGAAAAAAAAAAAAAGCTCTAGAGAGCAGCTATTCAAGCCTCTCAAGGGAGAACACAGAGCAAAGGAAGCAGGCTCCCCAAGAGCAAGACCTCATCAGTCTTCCTCTGCTCTCCCACAGCAATACACCTACCCTTCCTTTCAAATAGCTATACAGATTTTAATATTAAAATATATGTGTTCATAAAACTGATTTAAGCTACATGGCTATTTTCAAGCAGGGTTTCTCAGCAAAACACTGTTAATGAGTTTACCAACCTGGCTCTGCTAGAGGCAGAAGCTGTCAGTCGCTTGTCATTCTGGTGGGGGAACTTTATCATCCAAGTAGCGACTGGAGCGAAAATACGGCTGCACCACCCATCTGTTTTGTTTGCGTTGACATCCTATAGTCTAATTTCCATTTTTTTCTTGTTTCATTTGAACCAGAAGCATCATCTTTTTAAACTGCTTTTTCCCCTAAAATGATTCTCATTTATTTCATGTAGTGCAGAAATCACATTTCAACAAAATGTTTATTTTTCAATACCCTTAGTCTTCACACATAACTAAACTTGTGTTTTACTAGCTCTAAATCTTTTTTTTTTTTTTTTTTTTTTTTTATTTTTTTGACAGGCAGAGTGGACAGTGAGAGAGAGAGACAGAGAGAGAAAGGTCTTCCTTTTGCCGTTGGTTCACCCTCCAATGGCCGCCTCTGCAGCCGGCGCACCGCGCTGATCCGATGGCAGGAGCCAGGATCCAGGTGCTTTTCCTGGTCTCCCATGGGGTGCAGGGCCCAAGCACCTGGGCCATCCTCCACTGCACTCCCTGGCCATAGCAGAGAGCTGGCCTGGAAGAGGGGCAACCGGGACAGAATCCGGCGCCCCAACCGGGACTAGAACCCGGTGTGCCGGCGCCGCAAGGTGGAGGATTAGCCTATTGAGCCACGGCGCCGGCCACTAGCTCTAAATCTTAAAAGCAAAACAAAATGACAAAAGCATCCTCTTACTTACTTAATGCTTGATTTTCCAGTTTATAGTTAATTCCTATGTAATTAATTTATCTCCTGCTGTTTTTCCCCATTTCATTAACTATCAGTGGTAGTTTTGTAAGAGACATATTTAAAAGGCAATCACAGTTCATGCTAATTATTCCTTAAAAATGCTTGGAGCAGGAACTGTTTCAGATTTTGGAAGGTTTTTATTTATTTATTTTGAGCTATATCATACACATGCTGTGGTATTTGGGAATGAGTCTGAAGCCTAAACATCAAATTCATTTGTGTTTATAAACACCTTGCACAAGCGGCCTGAATGTAACTTTACACAATATTTGTAGTGTATTTGCATTTTGACTGCAACCTGTCACAACATCAAGGTGTGGAATTTTACCTTGTAGTGTTCATGTCAGTGCTCAAAATTCTTAGATTTTGAATCATTTGAGATTTCGGATTCTTAGATCAGGGATGCTTAAGCTGTAGAAATTACTAATATTTACAGGACAATGTATCTGTGTTAGGCACTCTGCCAAGCATTTTACAAGGTTTATTCTTTTTATTGCATATACAACCTATGAAGAAAGTATTATCCCATTTTAGGAAAAAGGTAACTGACTGGTACTTGTTAAGTAATCAGCCAAAGGTCATTCAGATAAAAGCGGTGGAAATAAGATCCATTATCAGGCAGAAGATTCAAGAGACAAAAAGTTTTTCAGTGCTATGAATTAATTACCTTCTAATACACAACTGTGCTGAGACCTGTTTCCCCTGAGGAACTAACTTTTCCTCCTCCATTTGTGAGTTTACAATCTCATAAATTAAAGTTAACATATAAAAAAAAATACTGCCAAGTGTAGAAACACTACAAATAAATTTAATTAAAACTGCTCATGCTGCGATTGCTGTTCCTCAGCACTCAAATAAAAGCAGCTTCTAGAAACAGTGAAGCGGTCACAGAAGATGAAGAATTCAGACTCTTCCCTGCCCTTACATAGCAATGAACTTCTACTGTTGGTGAATACTAAGAACATTTTTTCACTTCATATTCTATTTCCTGGTTTTAATAATTGCAAATTAAGTGAGAGGTTCAGTTTCTGCCTTTTTGTTGGTGGAAACACACATATATAGTACACATTACCTCATTGGGCACATCACATAAGTGTGGGTAAAAGTAAATTTGCTACTTTTCAGAGTCCTTCCTGTCTCCACTGGCCAAATTCTAAAAATGTGTCACCTCTGGGCTTGATGTCTGAACAAATCGTTTTAAAGTACAGCTACAACCTGAGGCTGGCACTGTGGCACAATGGGTCAAGCCGCCACCAGTGACCCCCAGCATTCTATATGGACACTGGTTTGAATCTCAGCTGATACACTTCCAATCCAGCAGTCCTGCTAATGTGCCAAGAAAAGCAGCAAAATAAGGTCCAAGTACCTGGACCCCTTGTGGGGAGCAACTCGGACTAGACTAAGTTACTGGAATTAAGACTTATTCTATGCATCTGCTCTCCCACAATATGGCGCTGGGAGAGAAGAAAACAGCTTCTGCACAGCTGCCTCCAGTTCAGCCAATAAACTGTAGGACTTGCTCCTGATTGGAGGAGAGCAGCGTGCTCGGCGTGTGGGCAGCCGAGTTGGGATTGGCAGAGGAGGACTATAAAGGAGGAGAGAGACGGCATGCACCAGGAACATCTAAGGGGAACACCTGTGCAGCCCCCAAGAGAGCCGGCCGGCGGTGTGCCGCTCCCCTGCGGAAGTGGGGAATGTGGCCAGGGGGAACTGCCCTTCCACGGAGGTGGAAGGGATGGTAGCCAACCCGGGAAGAACCAGCAGCAAACCCGGGGAGGGCCGAGCAGACGAAAGAACAGCGCAGGGTCCTGTGTCGTTCCTCCACGAAGAGGGGGAGCGACACCCCTGATACTAATGTGGGCAACTCAAGTGGAACTCAAGGTTCCTAGCATCAGCCTGGCTCAACCCTGGCTGTTATGGTCATTTGGGGAATGAACCAGTTGATGAAAGATTCTCTTTCTCTCTCTCTCTCTCTCTCTCTCTCTCTCTGCCTCTCCCTCTCTTCCTTTCCTTCTCTCTCTCTATAACTCTGCCTTTCAAATGCATAAATAAATCTTTTTGAAAAACAGTAAAATATAATCCAAGTACAATCAATAATATAATCTTCCTGTGAATAGGGATATCATTTCATATTTCACATAATTGTAAAAACAAATGTAACAGTAAAAATAAAGATGTATAAGAAATATCATTTAAAAATAAGAACTATGGATCATGAGAGAATAGAGGAAAGAGAGGACACTCCAGATGAGATTATCAAGACAGGCTGCATTGAGGAGGTTGTGATTATGCCAAGTTTTCAAAAAAGCATGACTAGGGGCCGGCGCTGTGGTGCAGCAGGTTAACGCCCTGGCCTGAAGCGCAGGCATCCCATATGGGCGCCGGTTCTAGTCCTTGCTGCTCCACTTCTGATCCAGCTCTCTGCTATGGCCTGGTAAAGCAGCAGAAGATGGCCCAAGTCCTTGGACCCCTGTGCCCGTGTGGGAGACCTGGAGGAAGCTCCTGGCTCCTGGCTTCGGATCAGCCATAGAGGCCAATTGGGGAGTGAATCATCGGATGGAAGACCTCTCTCTCTCTCTACGTCTTCTCTCCCAGTGTAACTCTGACTTTCCAATAAATAAATAAATCCTTTAAAAAAAAAAAAAAAGCATGACTAAATGGAAACAGGCTAGAGGAAAGAGAGTATTCCAAACAACAGGGACTGTGCTTAGAAATATCACATGTACCTAGCCAGTTGGAAAATAAAGATGTTTGGAAATTAAACCAAAGCTGATTGGAGGCTTTGAAGCTAGACTTTCAGACTGGTCTTGGTACTGTATTTGGTAAACCCTGAGAAGTCTATCACTCAAGATTTTTGAAAAATGAAGTCCAAAGTCAGAACCACGAATTGGAAAAATTGCTATGACAGCCGGGAAGAGGATGAACCTGGGTTGTTGATTACAATTCTAGGGACTGAAAGCATGGTCATTGGTACTGAGCAGCTTGATAAGCCCTGTCACTAGCAAGGAGCTCCTCAAGAATGTTGGCAAGCAACAGGTGAAAAAAGGACTCATGAGCTGGTATTGGAAACCTTGAGTTCTAGAACAATGTCAAAAGAGCAGCAGATCAGACTCCCAGAGAAGAGTGGCAGGAGTTGGTGGGAGCAGGTAGTCAGAAGTAAGGCATCTCCAAACAACTCAGGGAAAAATACATAGCATGAAAAAGCTTTGCGTGGATTTCAAAAAGTTTTTGCAGCAGATCAAACTTATCTTTTCATTCTGCCTTCCCAGAAATTTTTTGAAATACTCTCATGCAGCTGGCAGTAACTGCATAACCCACATCTGCACCCAGGCTTTGGGAGCAAAGGTTTACTAGCACCTCCTCCACACCCTCACTCATGGGTGGCAAGAAAAGCAGACCAGCGAGCGGTCTGGGAGAAGCCCAGACCAATCAGAAGATCCAAATTTCAGGTAAGAGGAGCAACGGCAATTGTAGAGGCTTTATGGGGTTAGCAATGGACCCACGTAAGTCATAGGGCAAATACAAAGGCCAACAGGTGGGAAGGCCAGAGCTGAGAGAGCTACATAAGGTTAGGATTGAGCTCAGATGGACGGACAATATAGGAAGAAAAGGAAGGGCATACATTCCACAAAATACTCATAAATTTCATAATAAAAGCACAACTATAGACCTGTCATTGGGTGATTAGCTTAGCTTGTATCTTAGCCTCTGCTAAATGTAGTTAAAACAGTTCCATCTGGTTTCTTGTACAGTATGAGATCTTTATTTCCATGGTTGGACCAAGAATAAATGGCCTTAAAACCGAAAAAAGGTATCTTGCACCTCCATACCATAATTAATTCCAATAAATAGACTAACTGTAACACAAGCAAAAGGCAACTGAACACCTTTCACATAAAGCATTCTTTTTTTAAAAGAATTCAAAATTAAATTATTGCCAAAAGTAACAAAAAATACACTAACAAGCCCAGTAATTTTAGGTTTCTGCTTTGTTGTGGTATGATGGACATGATTAGTTTGCTTTTAAAAATGTAATTCTGTTCATAATTCAAAATGTACTTTCAATCAACTGTTTTTAATAAATATTAGCTATTAATGTTAAGGATGTTTATTGAGTTTCCTATGTATATTTAGAGAAGCTTAATATTTAGCACTGTAAAAGTGCAGAGGTAATCAAATTCATTTGTATACTATAACTAAAAACCTTCCTTCAAGAAAGACAAATTATGGTAGAATACAGAAATACAGAAGATTTATTTTAAATGGGCACTTAAATTCTATGGCTTTGTCAGGTATAAATTCAGTATAAGATCTACATTTTAAACCTAAAGCTTATAGAAGTAAAATCAAATGCAAAATCATTAATTACAATAATACACACAGTAATTTATATGACTAATCATAACTAACACATTGATTCTCAATCATCAGGAAGAGTTATTAAGGTTTCTAACTGTATGTATTGTGATACTCACATATAAATAAAATACAATATACCTGTATTTTTAAAAGATCTCACTGAATTTCCACCATGTCGTGGCTTTCCACGCCTGTGAGACTCTCATGGGCCTTTTAGCCAGATCCAAATGCCCCAAGGGTTGATTCTGAGGCCAGAGTGCTGTTTTGGGCATTTGGCAAAAACAATCTAAATGAAAGATCCTGGTGAACAAGACCCCAGCGGAAGGAACAGGCCATCAAGGAGGGAGGTGCCTTTCTCCGAAGGGAGGACGGAACCTCCACTGTGATACGGCCTTGACTAAACAAGTTCAGAGTTGGTGAACTCAAGGGGCTTCCATAGCCTAGACAGCTCATGGCAAGAGCCTCGGGTGATTACTGACGCCATAAATAAGAGTGCCAATTGTTAAATCAACAACGGGAATCACTGGGTACATGCTCCCCACGTAGGATCTCTGTCCTTAATGTGTTTTACTATGAAACTTAAAAACAACACTACTAGTCAAACAATACCCTATACCTTGTGTGAGGGCAGCCTGTTGAAATCCTTGCTTAGTGTATACTAAGTTGATCTTCTGTATATGAAAGTAATTGAAAATGAAACTCGATGAAAGGCGGGATGGGAGAGGGAGTGGGAGAGGGGAGGGCCGCGGGAGGGAGGGAGGTTGGGGGGGGGAGCCTCACCAATGCAAAAGTTGCACTTTGTAAATTCACATTTATTAAATAATAAAAAGAATTTAAAAAAAGCAATGACATAAAAAATACTATTAAAGCATTTTTTTATTTACAGATTGCAGATAGTTTTTTTAACTTTTATTTAATAAATATAAATTTCCAAAGTACAAAAAAAAAAAAAGATCTCACTGAATTTCAAGCACTGCAGTTAAAAGCTTTCTTGATTGATTTTGGGTGTGCCAAATTACTTTATCAGTACTGATTTTTTCAAATGTTCAAGAGTAGTCAATGTTTTATAGTAGGCCCCTCCACCCACGGTTCATTTTCCAGTTTCAGTTAACACAGCCAACTTGGAAAAAAACTATTAAATACAAAATTTAAAATAGTATATACTAAGTTGATCTTCTCTATATAAAGATAATTGAAAATGAATCTTGGTGAAGAACGGGATGGGAGAGGGAGTGGGAGATGGGATGGTTGTGAGGGGGAGGGCTGTTATGGGGGGAAAATATGCTATAATTCAAAAGTTGTACTTTGGAAATTTATATTTATTAAATAAAAGTTGGAAAAAATAAAAAAAAAACAATCTCCACCATCAAAAAAAATAAAAAGGAAATTCCAAAAATAAACAACATGTAAGTTCAAACTGCATACTATTTTGAATGGCATAATGAAATCTTGCACCATTGCACTCCATCCCATCCTGGAAATGAATCATCCCTTTGCCCAGCATATTCAGGCTATATGGACTTATAGGCTTCCCACCTGTTAGTAACTTAGTGGTTGTCTTGATTATCAGGTTGACTGTCTCTGTTTATATAGATCACAGTGCTTGTGTTCAAGTAAGAAAATCAATAGTAGCCTAATATTATGCCACAATATCTATATAGGCACTTCAAAAATCCATGGAAAAATGTAATTTAAAATGTTTTCTTTATGTCATTCAAGTTACTTCATGGGCTCACAGAGGCACTGCATTATCTCATATCATCACAAGAAGAATAAAGGTGGGCATAGAACCATAAAATATTCTGAGAAAGAGACTATATTCACCTGGTCTCTTTTTCTCATAATCTATCTTATTACAGTATATTTTTATTACTGGTTATTGCTGTTAAGCTTTTACTATGCCTAATTTATGCACTGGGTATCTAACTAGGAACACACCCCCCATGGATGAGTGCACTGCTGTGCTACATTAGCGCAGTAGTTCCTTTATTGCTGCTGGCTTCTGGAAGTTATATGGATTTCTCAGCAGAGCACAAAACTCACAGAAGATCTAAGAATGCTCTGAGTTGAAATGGATTCTAAGGATTTTCTGACTTAATAATTTTTTAACACAAATTTCTTAGGTGATGAGTTTTCTGGGCATTTAAATACAGAGAAATGGTTCTATTCTGTCCTCCTACCAGAAGTCTGCATACATGGGTAGAGGGTTCTAAAAAATTCTTTATTGTAAACATTTAAAATAAAAGCTGCAAGGTAGAATATGTCGCTCCCCCTCTTCGTGGAAGAACGACACTAAGCCCTGCCTAGGCTTCATATCCGAGTCACGGCACCATTATGTCGCTCCCCGTCTTCATGGGGGAACGACACAGGACCCTGCGCTGTTCTTTCGTCTGCTCAGCCCTCCCCGGGTTTGCTGCTGGTTCTTCCCGGGTTGGCTACCGACCCTTCCACCTCCGTGGAAGGGCGATTCCCCCTGGCCACATTCCCCACTTCCGCAGGGGAGCGGCACACCGCCGGCCGGCTCTCTCGGGGGCTGCACAGGTGTTCCCCTTAGATGTTCCCCTTAGATGTTCCTGGTGCATGCCGTCTCTCTCCTCCTATATAGTCCTCTTCCACCAATCCCAACTCGGCTGCCCACACGCCGAGCACGCTGCTCTCCAATCAGGAGCAAGTCCTACAGTTTATTGGCTGAACTGGAGGCAGCTGTGTAGAAGCTGTTTTCTTCTCTCCCAGCGCCATATTGTGGGAGAGCAGATGCACAAAATAAGTCTTAATTCCAGTAACTTAGTCTAGTCCGAGTCGCTCCCAATTGCTCCCCACAGAATAAAACAGACATCTCTAGAACCACCCCAACTGGTCCATCCTGAACACTGTGCCACATGTTCTCCAGCTCTCTAGCTCATTAAGGAATTAAAAAATATGTGTACAGAGCAGGTGTTGTAGTGCAGCAAGTTAAGTTACCACTTAAAATGCCTACTTCCCAGATTCTATTGCTGATTTGAGTCCTGGCTATTCAGCTTCTGATACAGCTTCCTGATAATATGCACCCTGGCAGGCAGCAGGTGATGGCTTAAGTGAGAGTCCCTACCACCCATGCAGGAGACCAGATGACGTTCCTGGCTCCTGGCTTTAGGCTGGCCAAACCTTGATACAGCAAGCATTTGGGAAGAGGATTAATGAATGGAATATCTATCTATTTATCTATCAAATCTAATCTATCTATCTATATTTCTCTCTGCACCACTCTGGCCTTCCAAATAAATAAAAGTAAATACACTTTTTAGAAAATTTATTAGTAAATCGAGGCTAACTAGATAAGTCTACTAATATTACCTAGAAGAATAGGATTTTGAGAAAATAATTTATATATAAATGGAGTTTTTTATTTCAGTATTTGTATAAGAATTTAATTTACTAGTACCGTCATCAAAAAGGTTACCAGTACAATATTAATATTTGGTGACTGAGTTGGCTTTCTGCCAAAATACTTGGTCTACTTTGTAAACATTCAGTGTGTGACTGACATTACATTATATTTTCTAGTTATTGTATGCAAGGATTCATACATGTCTCTTAGTTCAAACTTACTGTTGTTAAAATATCCCATGTTCTTACTAATTTCCACATTTTATTTGTCTGATCCAGTGGTTCTCAAAGTGATTTCCAGAACTGCAGCACCAGAACCACCTGGAAAATGGATGGAACTGCAAATACCCGGTCCTCATCCCAGATCCCTGAATCAAAAAATGGCTATGTGGTGGGTAGGGGAGACTTGCAGCCACGTTTTAGAAGCCCCTGCAAGTGATTGTGATTTATATTAAAATTTGAATCACTGTCATGATATACCAATTATTGAGTAAAATATATTTTCAGGCCGGCGCTGTGGCACTGTGGGTTAAAGCCCTAGCCTGAAGTGCCGGCATCCCATATGGGCACCGGTTCTGGTCCCGGCTGCTCCTTTTCTGATCCAGCTCTCTGCTATGGCCTAGAAAAGCAATGGAGGATGGCCCAAGTACTTGGGTACCTGCACCCACGTGGGAGACCTGGAGGAAGCTCGTGGCTCCTGGCTTTAGATAGGCTCAGCTGCGGCCGTCGTGGCCAATTTGAGAGTGAGCCAGCAGATGGAAGACCTCTCTCTTTCTCTCTGCCTCTCTCCTCTCTGTGTAACTCTGACTTTCAAATAAATAAATAAAATCTTCAAAAAAATTGAAGAAAAGATCAAAAGTAACATCCATATCACATTTGTAATTTGTCTTGTAATTTGTAGTGCAACAGAAATAATGTCTAAGAATGTATTAATATCAGTAGAATAATAAGCAAAAACTTTTACACAGTAGAAGAAAACAATTTCTATTGCTACTAAATATTTGATAAGGAATAGAAGTGTGTCAGTTGCCCTATCAATTACATGCCCCATATCTACCTTAAAATTTACAATCAGATATGGGATGTTGATGAAACTATTTTAAAACAGATCAGATAACTATATTAAATTCAGGCATGGTGTCAGTTGTAAAATGTGACTTGATTTCAAACACTAACATATGAAAATCATTTTAAAATGAGGAAAATATGCTACATATGGTTTACACAAAAAATACAGTTTCATATTTTTCAACATCTAAGTGATAATAATTCCTGGTTGTAATACAACCATTCATTCATTGTCAAACTAAAATCAGCATTAACTGATGTCCGGCATTCTAAGCCCTGCAGATACAGGTATAAACAAGAAAAATCCCTGATTTGAAGAGCTTACATTTCACTATGGGAGACAATTAACAAATAAATATAAAATACATTGCAGGTGGTCACTACTACAAAAAAAAAATCTGATATTTAGGCAGAACTCTGACTGAAAAAAGGAGGTAGGGTGCCACATGAATAGGGAGGGATGCTCCAAGCGGGAGTCTCACTGAGTGCAGCAACCCCAAGGCATGTGTGTATGAAGCAAGGAAGAGAACGGGAAGAAACAAGGAGGGAGATCATGGATGACAGAGGCAGCTATGGGACTGCTTGGGTCATGCAGGGCCTTGTGGGCCACTCCAAGGGTGTTTGAGTTTAATTTAGCATAGGATGGGGAAGATATTTGGGAGGTTTACAGTACAGCATGAGTACGATGGAACATATTATAGAAAAATCATTCTGGTTGCTAAGAAGAAAATAAATCATAGACAAAAATAGAAGCAAAGACAACACCTAGCTGGTATACCAGCAGATGGGAGTGGCAGCGGCAAGGAACAGGAAGTGATAAAATTGGAAAAAGTCAGTGTCATAGCTGGCGCCGCAGCTCACTAGGCTAATCCTCCACCTTGCGGCGCCGGCACACCGGGTTCTAGTCCTGGTCAGGGTGCCGGATTCTGACCCGGCTGCCCCTCTTCCAGGCCAGCTCTCTGCTGTGGCCAGGGAGTGCAGTGGAGGATGGCCCAAGTGCTTGGGCCCTGCACCCCATGGGAGACCAGGATAAGTACCTGGCTCCTGCCATCCGATCAATGCAGTGCGCCGACCGCGGCGGCCATTGGAGGGTGAACCAACGGCAAAGGAAGACCTTTCTCTCTGTCTCTCTCTCTCACTGTCCACTCTGCCTGTCAAAAAAATAATAATAAATAAATAAAATATTTTTAAAAAAGTCAGAGTCACAATATGTTCTAAAGGTAGAGCTGAAAGTCCTTTCTGATGAACTGGCTATGGGATGAGACTGAAAGACAGAAGTCACATGATGCAACTGTGAAATGTCAAGATGGAGAATGGGGACCACCCCACACCTTCCAATGTAAACAAACATTTTGCAGAGTCCCATCTGCACTTAGAGACCAGCTATAGGGTCAACAGCTTAATCTCTAGGAAAGACAGTCTGATCAGCCCTGCTTGGCTCAGATAGCCATCCCAGGAGTTTCTGTAACTCCTGTACTGCAAAAAGACTGTGTCTAGTACCACTGGCTTCTTCCAAAACCTGCTCATTCACAAATGTGCCAGGTAAACCTTAGCTAACCAAATCCATTCTTCTAAGAGCTGTGCCAAGAACACTGTATGTATTACCTTACTAATAAACATCGCCAGTTGAGGTAAAGTACAAATGGAAAAAGTTAAGACCTATAAGTGCTAAACAACTCATTGCATAGCTGGTTAAGTAACAGAGTTGAGACATTCTGACTCTTATGCAGAGTTAGCTAATTTGGCTCTGTACAACTATGAGGGTTTTTGGCAGCTACCACCAGTAGTCAAAAGTAAGTGAACAGTCTAGATTTCTTTCCCGGACATCACAAGTTGATATAAAAGGAAATTATAGAACAAACAATGATCCACTGAGAATACTACCAAGCACATGCCAAAAAAAAAAATTAAATAAATCATAAAGTTCCTTAAACTTCTGTATAAGCACAAAAAGGTCTCAGCTTTCTCTCATTTTAGAGACTCTGATCATATACTCCATGCAACAATCTATCACGAAGATTCAATTATCCTTTGAAGTTATTAGGCAACCACGATCCTCTAAATTATCAGCTGGCCAGTTGAGGATCCATGCTTCTCTTGGCATTCCTGAAGGCTTCACCTGATTCCTATGACAAGTTCTTAAAGAGACAAGAATTGTCTCTAAGATATTTCATTCAATCTAATTCATGAATCTTGAAAACTACATTTTATTTAAAAACTGACAAATGAAACACATTCTATAAGTATGAGAAGAAGGCATAATAGGCAACACTAGGGATCTGTATCCCAACATAAACTAAAACTGCATTGGTAGAATCTGTCTAATGTAACTATTTCAGAACTCTGAAGTATATTGAAGGCTTCTAACTTCCAGAGGAAAGCTTGGATTGTGAATTGTGATTGATTTAAGTAAAATTCAATTCTCAGCATAGTAGCATCTATTCATTTCCTATTCTGAGCACTGTGGCAGGCAGCTCCCTGTGTTTCAAGAACAACTTGCCTACAGCTTACAGGAGCCAGGGTGAGTAGGAAGGACACTGTCCTAAATACCAGAGATATGTACTTCAATTGCCAATCGTTGCCTCTCATGAAAGAAGTTCAGGAGAAAAAAGTGAAAGGCCATGCTTACATCTCTCCCTTGACACAAGCCACTCTTCTTCCAGCCACAGTGATTTATAGGGGATATAAAACTAGCACCTTTCCCTGCGCCTTCATTTTTTAAATTCCCTTTGAGAGTCAAACACTGAAGACTAGGATATTCAAAAGCAAAATATACAAGGGAAAAAATGATAAAGTGACTGTATATGCCCAAAGAAAGGTTCAGGTTTTGAAAAAGTCCTGAGATTTTATGTTTACACCTCAGCCAGATCCTTATACATAGTCAACTTAAATCTAAACAAAATAATGATAATGATAATAATAATAATAACAGCAAACCCTGGGAAAAGGGAAGACTCATTTCCAGAGCCAGCATTTATCAGACTCAACTGTCAAATTTTAAACAACAAAATTGACAATGCTTACACAGAAACAGGAAAGTATGGCCTATTCAAAAGAAAAAAAAATAAATCAACAGAAACTATCCCTGAAAAGATCTGATGGCAGATGTATTAGACAAAGACTCTAAAGTAACTGCTTTAATGTGTTCAAAGAGCTAAAGGAAAATGTGAATGAAGCCAGGAAAACAATGTACGAACAAAATGGAAATATAAGAGATGGAAAACTTATGAAAAGAAACAATTTTAGAGCTGAAAAGTACATTAACTAAAGTGAAAAATTTACTAGAGAAATCTTGAGGGTAGATTTGAGGGGGCAGAAGAAAGGAACACTAAACTTAAAGACAGGACAATAGAAACTTCAAGCCTAATGAACTGAATTTTAAAAGAATGAAGAAAAAAAAAAGAATGAAGAGAAGCTTACAGAGCCAAAAGGACCTCTGAGATACCAACAAGTAAACCAATACAAGCATTGTGTGTGTTTGTGTATGTGTGTACAAATTGTTGAAATCTTTACTTAGTATAGAGTTGATCTCTTGTGTACAAAGTTAACTGAAAATGAATTTTAATGGAGAATGGGACAGGGAAGGGGAGAGAGAGGAGGAGGAGGGTTGGGGTGTGGGTGGGAGGGCAGGTACGGTGGGTATAGGAATAACTATATTCCTAAAGTTGTACTTAAGAAATTTGTATTTCTTAAGTAGCAGAGAGAGAGAACTTTTGAATAATGGCTAAAAATCTTCCAAATTTGATGAAAGATAGGAATATAAATACCTAACAAAGTCAATGAGCTCCAAGTAAGATGAACTCAGACCCATACCAAGACATATTATAATCAAACTTTTGAAAACCAAAGATAAAGAGGTAATCTTAAAACTAGCAAGAGAGAAGCTACTAAACACATGGTATAAATAAGATCATTTGTCGATTTCTCACCAGAAACCTTGAAAGTAAGTGGTCAGAGGCAATGGGCCAATTTAAAATGCTACAAGAAAAAAATCTATCCAAAATAATCATATTTAGCAAAAGTGACCTTCAAAAATGAAAGAGAAATTAAGGTATTCTCACAGATAAGCAAAAACTAAGAGAGTTCTTTATCACTCAATCTGCCTCTTAACAAATGCTGAAGGAGGAGCCAGCATTGTGGCACAGCTGGTTAAGCCAGCACCTGCAACCAGCATCCCATATGAGCATCAGTTTGAACCTCAGCTCCTTCACTTCTGATCCAGATCTGTTGATATGACTGGGAAAACAGAAGACAGCCCAAGTGCTTGGCCCATGCCACCTCTGTGGGAGACCCAGATAGAATTTGAGGCTTCTGGCTTTGGCTTTGTCCAGTGCCAACCATTGTGGTCATTTAGGGAGTGAACCAGCAGATGGAAGATCAATCTCTCTCTGTCTCTCTGTTTCTCTCTCTCTCTCTCTGCCTCTTCCATTCTCTCTGTAACTCTTTCTAATAAATAAATAAATTGTTTAAAAAAAAAAAAAAAGAATGAAATGCTCAAAGAAAGTCCTACTGGTAATACAAAAAAACACTGGATAGTAACTTGAACCTGTATGAAGATCTCAATAAAAGTAAATACACAGGCAATTATAAAAGTAATTGTTAAAGGAACAATAGTTTGTGATATCACACTTCTTGTTTTCTACACAATTTACAATGGACCATAATTTGAACCTGTATGAAGATCTCAATAAAAGTAAATACACAGGCATTATAAAAGTGACTGTTAATTAAACAATGGTTTATGATATCACACACTTCTTTCTATATAATTTAAGATACTAATAATTTTAATTCATAATTTATGTTTGGGGGCACAAAATGTATAAAGATATATACAGCAATGCATAAAGACACAGTAGTCAACAACTCATAAGGTGATAACAGAGCTATTGAAGGGAAGATTTTTTTATATGTTTCTGGCAACTGATTAAAAATTGAATTAGACTGTTACAAATGTAAGATGTTAAATGGAACTCCTATGTTAACTACAAGGAACATAAGTATAGTATATACACAGAAGAAAATGAGAAAAAAGTTTCAGTTTTTCTCTACAGAAAAAAGATCAACTGAACACAAAAGAAGACATATAGGAAATGGGGGTAATCAAGCTGTGAGAGATACAGAAATAACTATAAAAATAAGCCATTTCAATACTTATTTTAAATGTAAATAGATTAAACCCTCTAATTAAAAAATGCTGAAATTAGCAGAATGGATAGAAATATATGGTCCATCAGCATGCTATCTACAAGAGACTCACTTTAGATCCAAAGACATGGTAGACTGAAAGTGGGGAAAAAAATGAGGAAAAAAAGGCTATCCAAATAATAACCAAAAGAGCAGAAGTTGCTATACTAATATAAGACAAAATATGTAAATTTTAGATTAAATCAGAAAATGTTATCAGAGAAAGGGACATTATGTAGTAATGAAAGTTTCAATACAACAATAAACACAATTATATGCACTTACACACCTAATAACAGATCACCAAAGTATATGAAGCAAAAACTGGCAAAACAGAAGAGAGAAATAGTCCTCAATTTTCATCCTATTTTATTTCAGCCTTGGGTTACAGAATGTGAGAACTAAATGACAGCCTTTGAGGCCATCTTAATAACAGCTTTAACTTATAAGCTAGTAAACTAAGAACCATAAAATAAATGAATTTATCAAAGGTTACATTTCTAGACTGTAGCAGATGGAATCATGCATGGGACATCTAAGATTCCTGCACTGGAACTCTTTCTATTATTGTTTTGTGGCCTACATTAGTGAAGAAGCTGTGGATGCAAAAGCACACTTTTAGAAGGATCATCTTTGATAAGAGAGCAAATAAACTGTATGAAAATCCATCACCATGGAATTATTCCATTCCTCCTGCATTCTACTTCACTTAAACATCTGCATTTGAATGAAAGCTACAATACAGAATGCTGCATCTAATATCTCACCTTACAGGTACTAAAGGAAATTAGATTTAGCCACATTGAAAATATTGGGGAAAAAAAATCCCTGTTCTCCTACACAAAGAGAAACCCTTTCTCTGGGTCTGCAAGGAGATTTTCATGTGAGACAGGCATATCGCTCTAAATTCCAAATATTGTGACCACAGCACCACTGCCCATTCCCCAACCCCCTTCAAAAGAAGAAAACAATAGTAATGTCAATTGTCGAAATACCTGAATAACTGGTTTTACAACAACCAAGATCTGTCATGGGCCCTAAGCAGAACAAAGACACTATAACCACAGATTTCTTCTTAGGTATTTTTAAAGGGGATAAAAGAAAACAATCAGTGAAAGTATCACCATGGAAAAGGAAATACTGTCAGTCTAGTGGTGTGAATAAAGGATAAAAGTTTCTCTGAAATTGGCAGCAGCAGCTCCTGTTAATACCGATTGTAAGAAGGACCAACGGGATTGTCAGTACACAGTGTACAAAGCTACTGTTTATGGGTAGAAGCCCAGTATTGAACAAACCCAGGAACTGGTCCAAGCACAGAGGGTACAGAAGGCCTGTTAAAGTTAGGATAGCTGAGATGCGAACAGACCCTTGAGCACGTCTCTGAGCCTGGTGACCAAACGGGGAAAAACCCATTTCACTACAAGCTCTGCTGCCAGTCATCTTCGGAGCCTAATCTATTTGCCTGGGCACTCCGTGATATCGAGAATGACCCCCTTAAATCTATGCAAAAATGTGGCCCCTGAAGTTCCCCAGAAGCACCATTTGGGATGCCACATGTGTTACCAGAATTTGGGGTGCCATACGATATCACCATATGCTTATTAATAAATCCCCAATACTAATAAGCCCGAGAGGGTTCTTGCCTAATATTTAGAGAATAATTCTAAATACCAGCATTAATAAACGAGGCAGATGATACATTTTAGGCTTTTATTTAGTGAGAAAGATGCATAGGAGAGTGAGAACTTTATTTGAGAGGTAAATCTGGGTTCATACCAAGCACCAGGAACCAGCCATGTAGAGGAGCATCTAAGCCAGGAGGCCTAGGGTGGGTGGTCCGAAGGCCACTCGTCCTGGAGGCACAGGGCTACAGCCAGACCCCTTCCTGGCAAGAGGCCAGGGAACAGAAGAGAAGGGTGGGACACACGTCCCAGGCTTTTAACCCACTCCCAAAGGGGAGTGGTTAATTAACTTGATTGGCTAGTGGGCACCCAGGTGTGGTCAGGTAGGGGCATGAGGTCACACAGGGGCCTAGCAAAGACCTGGTCTTACAGCTAACAAACCTAGTCAATTTTAACCTGTATGCCAGCCTACTTCATCAGAACCTCAGGAGCCACTTGGAAATCCTGATTTAACACAGCTCACATCTAGCAAGGAGACTCATTCCTTGGAAATCATCAGTCACTTAATTCAGAATAATAGTAGCAGAGAAAAGAGGATTCAAACAAATCCATGTCTTAATCTCAATTCCACTAACCAGCTTTGAAACCTTGGGTAGACGCATTAACCCCTCACAGCAGCCTGCCTTCTTTACCTGTGAATGGACTTATTGCACACCTTGCAGCACTGTGGTAAGGACTGAATCATACAATGAGTGTATGTGAAATACCTAGCATACTTACTCAGAAAACACAATCATTAACATTTTCAATATTATTCTAATTGTTACTGGATCCACATCCACTATACTATACATATACTTCCTGACTCAAAGTATCCTCTTTAGAAAATGCAAATTTCACATCATGTATCCTTCATACACCTATGAGAAGTGTATGAACCATCCTCAGATGGTTGCTAAGGGAGAACCCAAGATAAGGACTATGCTAGAATGCTATAGAGCACTTTTTAGAACGAAAAGCTAGAGGCTGGGAAGGTGGTGGTTGCCTGGGTGGGAGTTTGGGGGCGCTGCTAAAAGGGCAGCAAGGGGACATATGGAAAGTCCAGGGTACTACAAATCTGATGGAAGAAAGTGAAACCAAAACTGATTTGAAAATCTACCCACAAGGTGCCTGCCAGGTATCCAGAAAAGAATCCTCTGTTCTTCACTCTGATTATTTGGCTTCTTTTTTTTTTTTTTTTTTTTTTTTCCAGACTGCAGTCTCCTATCATCAGTGCCATGGTGACATTTTAATATAGGTTAAAGGGAAGATTTGTGAACCAGCTAGGAATCATAACTTTATGTATAGGAACATCTTCTTGTATAGGAAAATGAGTCCTAAGTTCACAAACCTCACTTGCATGACCCCCTGAAAGCAAAAGCTTTATCTGTGTAAAGATCACTAAGTGCTTCATTAAACTAATAAATGAACAAATGTACAGAAAGATGAATGAATAAATAAATGCTGGGGAAGCCTTCCTGGCCAGCCACTACAGAGCAGCCACCTGATTAATCTCTCCCCTGATTCAGTTTGGTTTTCTTTGCAGTACAAATCCCCATTTGACCTTTTCATTTATTGTGTGTCTTCCCTCAAGAACTTAACTCCATCAGAGTACAAACTGGTTTTCCTCCTGCTGGAATCTTCGCGGAAAAACCTGCCTGCCAAATTAAAGATGGTCAGTAACTATGTGCTGAATGAGTGAACTGAATTAGAAATCACTGCACAAGATCTTTTAGGTTAAAGCCCTAACATTTAAGAGCAATACTCCAGTTCCCATGCTCACTCCGACCTATACTTCTTCTTCAGATCACAACTATCAGACTAATTTCTGGGCTTGTGATAATTTCCTTTTAAATAATGTCCCACTGATCACTTCAAACACAAGAGATCACTTGTCATGATACTAGTTACTGTCTTTGGTATCACTTCTCCCTTGGGAATATGTATTTAAAAAATAAGATACTAATTGAACAATGTTATCAGGGAAATGGGATGATGGGTATTTGGGAACTCTCTGTACTTCACAATTTTTATTTCTATATTTAAAACTATTTTGAAGTAATTTAAAAAAAAAAAAAAACTGGGGGCCGGCGTCTCGGCTCACTAGGCTAATCCTCCGCCTTGCGGCGCTGGCACACCGGGTTCTAGTCCCAGTCGGGGCACCGGATTCTGTCCCGGTTGCCCCTCTTCAAGGCCAGCTCTCTGCTGTGGCCAGGGAGTGCAGTGGAGGATGGCCAAGTCCTTGGGCCCTGCACACCATGGGAGACCAGGATAAGTACCTGGCTCCTGCCATCGGATCAACACGGTGCGCCGGCCGCGGTGCGCAGGCCGCGGCGGCCATTGGAGGGTGAACCAACAGCAAAAGGAAGACCTTTCTCTCTGTCTCTCTCACTGTCCACTCTGCCTGTCAAAAAAAAAAAAAAAAAAAAAAGCTGGGAAGCCGGGGTGGCGCTGTGGCACAGCAGGTTAATGCCCTGACGTGAAGTGCCAACATCCCATATGGGTGCTGGTTTGAGACCTGGCTGCTCCTCTTCCGATGCAGCTCTCTGCTATGGCCTGGGAAAGCAGTGGAAGATGACCCAAGTCCTTGGGCCCCTGCACCCATATGGGAGACCTTGAGGAAGCTCCTAGCTCCTGGCTCCTGATCAGCCCAGCTCTGGCCGTTGCGGCCATTTGGGGAGTGAACCATCAGATGGAAGATCTCTCTCTCTCTCTCTCTCTCTCTCTCTCTCGCTGTATCTCCTCTCTCTGTGTAATTCTGACTTTCTAATAAATAAATAAATAAATCTGGCCGGCGCCGCAGCTCACTAGGCTAATCCTCCGCCTAGCGGCGCTGGCACACCGGGTTCTAGTCCCGGTTGGGGCGCCGGATTCTGTCCAGGTTGCCCCTCTTCCAGACCAGCTCTCTGCTGTGGCCCAGGAGTGCAGTGGAGGATGGCCCAGGTGCTTGGGCCCTGCACCCCATGGGAGACCAGGAAAAGCACCTGGCTCCTGGCTCCTGCCATCGGATCAGCGCGGTGCGCCGGCCGCAGCGCGCCGGCCACGGCGGCCATTGGAGGGTGAACCAACGGCAAAGGAAGACCTTTCTCTCTGTCTCTCTCTCACTGTCCACTCTGCCTGTCAAAAAATAAAATAAATAAATAAATAAATAAATCTTTTAAAAAACGATCAAAAAATAAAAACTGGGAAGGCAGAGTTCCCACTTATACCAAAAGTAGAAAATTCCACAAATGTAATGATTTTCTCTGCTTTAGAAAAAAAAATTCTCTAAACTTTATGCCCTCTTTTTGAAAAGACCCCTGAAGCCAAGTTACACAGAACTTCTAATTTATTTTTCTGTACAGAAGATAACTGATACTTACAAAAATGAAGGGAACAGGATATTATAACCTATTTCACAGACGTTACTTTCCCTGGAATTATTTAGCTCTGCATCACCACAGTGAAATGCCTGAGACAGCTAACATAACAAAAAAAGAGATTTATTCAGCTCACAGTTTGGGAGGCTCAAGGGCAGGGTGTCTTCCTTTGGCTCAGTTCTGATGGGGATCCCATGGCAGATGGTGGTGGAAGATGGTGGACAGCAGTAGCTAAAGGACTTGGTGGGAATGACTGGCAGCAGTGTTTTTTTGGGACATGTAGACACATCTCAAACCAAGAGCACAGAGATATTGGTCGGGGGAGGGAGGTGGAGAGCAATTAAACTTGGGCTTTTATAACAACCCACTCACAAAAAAAAAAAAAAACAAGGGGTCCCACGAGCACCACCTTCCAAGAGAGTGCCCCTAATGACCTAAGGACAGTGCCGTCATAGCTATCTAGGGTACAAGTCTACAATTACATGAACATTTGAGGGGCCATAATTATTTTTTTAAAGATTTTATTTATTTATTTGAGAGTTAGAGTTACAGACAGTGAGAGGTAGAGACAGAAAGAAAGGTCTTCTGTCCGCTGGTTCACTCCCCAAGTGGCCATAATGACTGAAGCCAGGAGCCAGGAGCTTCCTCTGGTCTCCCATATGGGTGCAGGGCCCATGGACTTGGGCCATCTTCCACTGTTATCCCAGGCCACAGCAGAGAGCTGGATGGGAAGAAGAGCAGCCAGGACTAGAACCGGCACCCATATGGGATGCCGGCGCCACAGGCGGAGGATTAACCTACTGCACCACAGCACCGGAGAGGGGCCATAATTAAACCATATAAAAACTGTAAAAGTCTGTTTCTAATACTAGAAAAGTCTCTTCTATTCAAACAATGGAACAATTCTTTCTTTCTTACTTGGTTGCTATCATTTGAGTTACAAAAGGCTACGACTATTAAACCAAGGCCAAAAGGTAGGTGAAACCTATCTTCCCAGACCCATGGATTTATTGTTTATACTACCTGCTTGACAATAATAAATCATTTCCCCACTTGGAAAGACTCTCATATGAAATGTTTGATAATTCTCAGGAAAATCAGGCCATCACGTCTAAGTTTAGCTGCTGGTAAACCACATTTAAAAGCCTGACATCATTCACTTATTTTATTTGCAGTCACCAACATCCTCAAGCGGATAAATGAGTGAAACAAAGTAAGTTTCATTTTATAACTATGATTTCATTGTAAGAAATGAGAAAGAAAGGAAAATTTAGTGACTAGCTACTAATAATCATAAAACTACCTGACTTGGTAGTAAACATTCAAGGCCTATGAAGAGGCTTTTAATTCTTCTTCAGTTAGAGATAATGCTCAGGAAATAACATATATTTTAACTATATATATATATAATAGTACATTTCTTTGCAATAACACATAATTAATATTTTTCTCATATATATATGAATTAGTAAACTAATTTTGAATTTAACCAAATGTATTGAAGAGTCTTGATGTGTTTCTAGAACATTTTCACGTACAATTCAGTATTAGTCAAATCAACTCTTCATTCATGTAGACTTACAGTGAAATTATGCATGGGGCAAGGAGGAGTTTCCAATAAAAACAAAAAAAGAATACTCAGAACACACTGAATTTACAACCTCCAAAACAAATGTACCTCTTTTACTGTGGGTGCTATTCTTGGAAAAAAAAAAAAAATCATAATGATCACAGAACAAGTCCCTTGGTTTTAAATAAGACCCTGTGTGTTACCATGAAGGCTATGGTGGAATACCAGTTCTATGGTAGAAAATACCTGGCTGTGCTTTTCTGGAAGGATGAAATCCAAATTAAATCACATTGGCAGTGTATAGCTCAGATGGGAAACACAGAAATATTCTTCTTTATATGTGTTGAGATGGTTAGTCTGTTTCCTACTAGCAGACTTACTGCACCCAACACAGGAAGCAATACAATTGAAATGTGTTGGTTCAAACCTGAGCTCACTCAGCACAAACATCATATGAAAAGCTGTGTACTAGTGCTGACACACAGAGGTATACCCATAACTACAACTCTAGAAACTAAAATAGACTACCCATATAATTCTAGGATTTATATGTATTACAAATGCCCTTTTCACTCAACAGTCATACCTTAAATATCCAAAAATATGCTATTTAAAAAGTGCTTTTGTAAATATAACCTGCTGCTCTTTTGAAGTAGTGTTTTTAGTCTCCCTTTAAAGATAAGGAAATGGAGGCTTAAATAATTTACATGCTATTCCTGAGGTCATTGATAAGAAGTTGGACTCAAATTTAAGTTATCTGACTCCAGAAGCAGTAGACTTTCCACCATACCAACTGTCCAGTTTTCCCATATCTTTATCCCACCGAATTATGCATTTGTTAGGCAGGTTATATTTCAACATTTATTAAACAAATAGATTATAATTTTATAGAAACATAATTTTCAAACTGATGATCCCAGTATTCCTTTCAATTATTTACTTTTTAGTGTTTTTATTAAAAAGTATTTGAAAAGACACAAAACAAGCCAAATTAAACTAATTTTTTTCAAACAGAATAATCTGTAGATGGCAAAAGTTAGTCCAATAAATTATAACCAGCACCCTCTAAACAGAATATAACTTAGTGGCAGCTTTAAGAATAAAACAGAAAAGACAAAGCTAAGGTTTCAATTTGACTGGTACTACCTCTCATAAATTGAGTTGACTTTGGTTTGGCTCTCACTGGCGAATCATGACATACCACCTCTGGATGCTTTCATATCACACACACCTTACATCTACCTCAAGTATTTTCTTCTGGCAGTTTTGTACAGCAAAATAATTTCTGACTGTTAAAGACAGAAATCCCTTAATAGTCTGAGTTATGCTGCCAGTCTTCATTGAGAATTCCTGAACAAAGGTAGCGCAGTCCAATGGTTTCCTTTCAGTGATCTCCCAAGTAGGAAAAACAGAAATATTAAATAAAAATATCAGAAGAAAGTCAGTCTAGCAACTCGGACTAGACTAAGTTACTGGAATTAAGACTTATTCTATGCATCTGCTCTCCCACAATATGGCGCTGGGGGAGGAGTAAACAGCTTCTATGCAGCTGCCTCTCGCCAACTTGAGTGATGACCTGCAGGATCTGATCCTGCTCCTGATTGGAGGAGAGCAGCGTACTCGGCGTGTGGGCAGCAGAGTTGGGATTGGTGGAAGAGGACTATAAAGGAGGAGAGAGACAACATGCACCAGGAACATCTAAGGGGAACACCTGAGGAACATCTGAGCAGCCCCCCAAGAGAGCCGGCCGGCGGTGTGCCACTCCCCTGCGGAAGTGGGGAATGTGGCAGGGGGAACCGCCCTTCCACGGAGGTGGAAGGATCGGTAGCCAACCCGGGAAGAACCAGCAGCAAACCCGGGGAGGGCCGAGCAGACGAAAGAACAGCGCAGGGTCCTGTGTCGTTCCTCCACGAAGAGGGGGAGCGACAGTCTAGGACGCCAAACTTTAAGACTATTTTATCTCATACTACAGACATTTAAGTATGTCCCTTTCAGATCTTCAATATCACTCTTTTTGTGTTTTAATTAATACAGCAGGTATAAATTCTTAATCATACCTCCTAAAGTAGTATAAGATATCACACATAAAAGTATTTTGAAAAAAATTGGAGTTTAAAACAAAGTGGTTTTAACCAAATGCTTCACCATTATGAAAAAAACACACCACTCCCCGGGAGCTTATTTTTCCGTTCTATATTTTATCTTTGGGAACATAAAAAAAAAAAGTTGTAGCAATTTTTATGCTTTTGCTTTCATACAACATGAACATTATTTTCTATTTTCCATTCTTTTAACTGACCATCATTCCAACTGTTTTATCTTCTTCCACACTTACACACCAAGCCCCTCTAAGGACCATGATCCATTATCTTTATTGGGAGTATCAGTGAATAAAATATAATGAGAAGAGAGAGACTGTTAGAAAAAAATTATATTTACTTGTGCAATGAAGGGAAACATATATCACACAACGAGAAAACAGCAAAATATGTTTGTCCCAGTCCAGGAGAAGAAATAGTACTTATGCATACAAGTTCTTTTGCTCCAAAATCTACAGTTACTACACCTTAGCATTCTTGCAATGCACTTACCCTCCGCAGTCCTAACTTTATGCTATTGAGATCATTTTCATTTCTGTAAAATCTTCAAATCATCTTACTAGTATTCTTTCTTTCTCTCCATATTTCTCATTGTACTTTGTTTAATACAAAGATTTTAGACTTCAGGGCTCAACGTGGCTTTTGGCAAACAATGTTGAAACCCAAGTGAGTCCTGAGATCATTCTTATCTGTTCTGGTCACAAAATGACTTACAATTGAAGGGAAAAGGAGAAAAATCAATGAATATGTACTAGGAAATCAAGCAAGAGTATAACAAAGGAAATGTGGGAACTTTTTCTTGCCCTTGGTTATCAAGCTGCCTTGAAGCAAACTGTAATCTTATTTTTTTTTCATGTCTGGTTAATGTCCATCATCTATATAGAACTGTGACCTAAAATACACTTTTCCCCCAGTAAAGGGCAGAATATTGTGCAGAGTTTTGCAAAGATCATTAGGTAAAATGATATGCTCTCAAAAACCATGAAAGAATATCAGATTTTTTTTTTTTGCTACTTCTTGAAAACTACATGGTTGAAAAGAACCACCAAAATAATTTTGAAGGTAAGTCTGAAATTAAATGCCATGATGACATTTTGCAGTAAAAATGCTTGTTTTGAAAACACACATAGATGGCAGAGTTTAAGCACAGATTTTATCTCTAAAGAAAATATTGCATCAATTAAATAACAAAAATCACATTAATGGGCACATTTTTGTCACTACTGGGCAATAACTATAGTGAATTCTACTGCTAGCATCATACTATTACTATAAATGTAACTTGTTCAGAAGGTATCATCACAATTCTATAGAAAGAATCAAAGGAAGTACTATATATGTTAAGTTTCAACATCCAAACAGGACAGCCTACACATAAAAGACTTTTAAGACTTTTGAACTATAGGATCTTGACTTATCTGTCAATTAATCCCATTGTCTCTTTTTAAATGTACACACTGACTTTAAAAAGAAGACACATACATTCTCTTACTTCTAAGTATGTCCCAAGGACACCTCAGCAGTCCAATGGCTGATTCAATCCCTATTCTTGTCCTATAGACTATCAAAAGCAAGAGCATGGAAAACGGAAAACACAAAACCTAACTATTTTTCCTCTGGAGAACATCACTCTTCATCATCAGTGGACTTCATTTCTGCATGGCAAAGGCTCAGAAGAGGCATTCAAAAAGAGAAACAGTTTGGTGCTCAGAATGATTCATTTTGAGATTATGTGATCTAGTTAAAATCCCAAAAGTTTATGAGTGGGGTAGAAAGGGCAGGGAAATAAAGGAAACAGGAAAGGCTTGGAGTTAACCATCTGTGTTAATAAACAGAGCAGATATCCCCAACTGATCCCTGGGAATTCTCACTTTAATCTCTGCTTAATTGTTTCTAGGTCTGATCTTTATAAACTACATGTTCAACCAACTGTTTCAAGATTTTCCTCAAACAGCTACATCTTTAATGATCTGAGAAATCAAGGTTGTCTCTTCAAACTTTTTAACCATTTTCTGTATCTTTCTGGGACACAAGGTACATGTGCAAACATCTGACTATAAAACTAAGCACAAACTTAAATCTATGATATTATCAATTAGTCAGGAAAAACTTACAGAGACTATGGCATGAACATGCAAACTGAAGGGAACTAAGTGCCAAAGGACTGTGTGCTCAGTTGCATGCTGTAAGTGGCACAAACTCTTGGCCAGTCCCATGATTTATTGAGCAGAATTATCCATTAACTTCTATACATCTGAGATTCAATAACAATGTTTGATAACTAAAGTACTTTTAACCTGAAAAGCTTAATCTATGCTTTTCTGAATATAATTGATAAATATATAATAATTATATTATTATCTAACAATATATTTAAGAAAACTAGATGCATTATTTAAAATTAAAATGAACAAAAATCATTGTTATTCAGCCATGATAAATTATGATGTTTATTATATGTTAGTCTGAGAGTTCCCATGACAAGCAGTGATGCAAAAAACTAGGCATAGAAATTATGCCACAAAGAATTTGGTACAAGTAAGAAAAAATAATTAGCCTTAAGCCGGTGCCGTGGCGCACTAGGCTAATCCTCCGCCTTGCGGCGCCAGCACACGGGGTTCTAGTCCTGGTCGGGGCGCCGGATTCTGTCCCGGCTGCCCCTCTTCCAGGCCAGCTCTCTGGTGTGGCCAGGGAGTGCAGTGGAGGATGGCCCAAGTGCTTGGGCCCTGAACCCCATGGGAGACCAGGAGAAGCACCTGGCTCCTGCCTTCGGATCAGTGCGGTGTGCCGGCAGCAGCGCATCGGCCGCGGCGGTCATTGGAGGGTGAACCAACGTCAAAGGAAGACCTTTCTCTCTGTCTGTCCCTTTCACTGTCCACTCTGCCTGTCAAAAAAAAAAAAAAAAAAAAGTTAGCCTTGACTACCTTAACTATGCCATTTAGAGGTCTAAAATGTCTCTCCACCATTGTCACTTTGAAGTAACAGGGAAAACAATCATCATATACCGAGTACCCAAATGGTTAATTTCTTAACTGGCTATGTGTTAGCAGCATGCATTTGCCTCTAGGAGGTTAGTTTTTGTTCAGCAGCTATACATGAGAAATGACTTTCCCATCATCAAATGTTTTTCCCACATCTTCCCTAACATACTTCACTGGGACATGGTATTACAAAAGCATATGGCCGTTAACCACTCTAGGTGCTTAAGTCTAGCTGAGAAAATAAGACCTGTGCAAGGAAAGATAAGACACGGTGGAAGCACAGATTAAAAGAGGTTCAAACAACCCTCTACAAGTTTAGGGAGAGGCAGCTAGTGCATGTCAGTGTGTCAGGAACAGTGAGGAAGGAGACCACAGGAAAGGGGTTGCAGCAGTTGAGGTTTACAGGATGGACAGGAGGTGGGCAGACAATAAGGAAAAGTACGGAGCAGGTCTCCTTAGGATGCAGGGAAAAGAATGTGGCAGAGGCAGGAGATTACTAAATGGCATCACAGGGGGATGAGGTTGGAAAGAATAAGGAAACTGCTGCGGGGGGTTTATGATTTCGGCTTTGTTTTATAGACAAGTACGGGGGCATCGGAGGGCACAAATTGAGACTTACGAACTGGGTGCCCAAAGAAGCCTGATGCATGGTGGACACTCAACTCTAGCAACTTGCACTTCACTTCCACTTGACATTGACATTGGCCTCTGAACACACGTTTTAATTCTAAAACCTGTTGCACATTTAAAATCTCCGCATCAAACTGGCCTCACAATCTTCCATCTTTTTGACTCTCTTATACCATCATTCTCACAACTGCTGTGCTACTCCTCAATTGGATAGAAACTGCCATCTCAGCATGTGAATACCACCTACAAATTCCTTCCTGATAACATTCTCTAGTGGTGGATGGGGAACAGACAGACAGTAATAACGAAAGCAAAGTCATACAGTTAGAACTGTGAATAAGCTATAAGGAGAAAGAAAGAAATAGTACAGCGAAGAACTCTTCTTTACTGTGGTTGGAGTAAAACCCTCTGAGGAGTGACATTAAGAATAAGAATGGAGGGGCCGGTGCTTTGGCACAGCGGGTTAACGCCCTGGCCTGAAGCGCCGGCATCCCATATGGGTGTCAGTTCGAGACCCAGCTGCTCCACTTCCGATCCAGCTCTCTGCTATGGTCTGGGAAAGCAGTGGAAGATAGCCCAAGTCCTTGGGCCCCTATATCTGCATGGGAGGCCTGGAAGAGGCTCCTGGCTTCAGATCAGCACAGCTCCAGCTGTTGCGGCCAACTGGGGAGTGAACCATCGGATGGAAGACATCTCTCTCTCTCTCTGCCTCTCCTCTCTCTGTGTAACTCTGACTTTCAAATAAATAAATAAATCTTAAAAAAAAAAAGAACAAGAATGGAGGAGAAAAAGGAGCTAATGTTTGAAAAAATGGGGAACAAGGAGTTCCAGGCAGAGACACTGCAAGTGCTCATAAACTACAAAAACCGTAGCCTCCTCTGGGCACAGGAAGAAAGCTAGCATGGATGTAATTCAGCTGGTTAGCTATGGAACAGAATGAAATGAGGTTGGAGAGGGTGGCAGGGGCCCCATCACTGCCAGAAGTAAGGGCTTTGAAATTTACAAAACCTGCAATGGAAATTCATTGAAAGATCTTAAGCAGGAAAGTGACATGGTCAAATTTGTGTTGTTAAACTATACCAATGGTGGCTACTGTTGTGGCACAGTGAGTGAAGCCACCACTTGGGATGCTGGCACCCCATACCAGAATGCCGGTTTGAGTCCCAGCTGCTCCGCTTCCTATCCAGCTCTCTGCTAACATGCCTGGGAAATCAGCATAAGATGGCCCAAGTATTTGAGCCCCTGCCACCTATGTGCGAGACCTGAATGGAGTTCCAGGCTCCTGGTTTCAGCAGGGAACAGTCCCTGCCATTGTGGCCATTTGGGGGATGAACCAGCAGACAGAAGATCTCTCTCCCACCCACTCTGTTATTCTGCCTTTAAAATAAATACATAAATCTTCAAAAGATGGCTATGGCTGTGACAGGAAAATGCAGTACAAGAGACAGAATGATTGTGGGGATATCTGTAGGGAGGCTTCAGAGATTCTGCTTAGTACAAGGCCTGGCACATGAAAAATGTTACAAAAGTCGACGCTGGAATTAATGAACAAAGCAGTCAACAACTCTTGAACCTGGAAGTGGCAGCCACAAATTCATTTTAGAATAATTAGTACAACAATGAATTTAGACTTAGAGACTCTACTGAGGGAGATGGGGGAAGAGAGATTAATCACAGATTCTGAATTTCTGAGCCACTAAAACACATTCTGCAGTTGAATATGCTCTCAGAAAATTAAAACTCAAGATTTACAGGCTTTCCATATTCCAAAACAGCAAAACAGAATAGGGATCTTATTTATGCAAAAAGGATTGAATTGTTCTGTGCAAGCTGGTCTTTAAGTTTAATAACAGTCCTTTTTCTTCTGTCTGCCAAAGTGTACTTGTGTGTATGTGTGTGTTGTGTGTATGTGTATGTGTGATGTGTGTGTTCAAAGATGAAGACTGATGGTCAATCAAGAAAAACCCTCACTAAAATTGTTAAGAGCTGGGAATTGAGCCAGTTTGCAATCACTATCGGAACCGCTTGAGCAAAATTCCTTGTTGCCACTCTGGTAATGAGCATTCCTCAAAGGATGCCACTCTGCATAGTTTAGTCCTCTCTGATGCAAAAGATGTCTCTTCTGAAATCAGTCTGAATTGCTTTAAAAAGAGGTGTCAATAAAATTAAGCTCAACCTATTCACTGATTATAAGAAGGATAAAAATAAATAGTGGCCCTTGTGCTGTACAGACTATCAGAAATACATGGAGGTACCCTGGGAGAGATTTAGCTCTGGATTTTATCTTCACTGCATGATTTTTATTTGGTTTTCATGGAATTATATAATAGACAAATGGGAGAATGAAAAATCCAACAATTCTTAGAATTTTTCCTCAGAAATAATGAGGAAGATAAAGAAGCTTTTTTGGAATAAAGTACACCTTTTCAAAAATATATTTTTTAAATACAAAAGCAGCAGTTGATAGATTACTTAGCATATACACTCACATTCTTTTGCTACAGAAATATCTTCAAGGAATAATGATTCTCTAGGTATAATAATATAAATTTATTATTCTAGTTCCTATGGAAACATGCAATCTACTTACTAAGGCCAACAGATATGGCCACAAGTGCAAGGCAAATACACTTAAGGGAGAAATCACATAATTTATGTCTCCACTGAAATGCAGTGTTAGCTATCAAGAATAATAGCAAAAACAGACTCAAAAGTCACTGTGGAGGCTGGCGCCACGGCTCAATAGGCTAATCCTCCACCTAGCGGCGCCGGCACACCGGGTTCTAGTCCTGGTCGGGACACCGGATTCTGTCCCGGTTGCCCCTCTTCCAGGCCAGCTCTCTGCGGTGGCCAGGGAAGGCAGTGGAGGATGGCCCAGGTGCTTGGGCCCTGCACCCCATGGGAGACCAGGAGAAGCACCTGGCTCCTGCCTTCGGTTCAGCGCGGTGCGCCGGCCGCAGCGCGCCAGCCGTGGCAGCCATTGGAGGGTGAACCAACGTAAAGGAAGACCTTTCTCTCTGTTTCTCTCTCTATCCACTCTGCCTGTCAAAAAAAAAAAAAAAAATTTCACCGTGGAATATTCTCTAAGTTACTAGCCACTAATACCATTATGAAAACAAAAGCAAAAACATAATTCTACATTTTAAAATCCTACATCTGGAATTTGGCATAAACAAATGAACATCAAGCATTGAAAGGTGAAGGCTAAGAACCAACCGGATCAAACTTACTTAACAAGAAAGAAATCTACACATATGCTGAATGTGGTTCTGTGCAATAAATCTTCTCATTCAAAAATGAACTCAAGTCTCATGGATAAGATCACACAAATAAGAGTACCATATTTGTTACCAGGCTGTTAATTATGAAGAACTTGAGAATGAGAAAAAATTAGACAAAAGCATAAATATGCTAAACAATCAGCAATTACGATGGGATTTCCGTATGTGCTAACCAATATATTAATCTTCGTAAGAGAAAAAATTGAATTTTTAAATTTACTTTGACAAGAGTTAACTGTGCATTTCTGTTGGGCAAAGTACTAAGAAAATCACTGGGGTGGGGTGGGAGGGCCGCACTGTGGCTCACTTGGTTAATCCTCTGCCTGTGGCACTGGCATTCCATATGGGTGCTGGGTTCTGGTCCCGGTTGCCCCTCTTCCAGTCCAGCTCTCTGCTGTGGCCCTGGAGTGCAGTAGAGGATGGCCCAAGTGCTTATACTCTGCACCCACATGGGAGACCAGGAGGAAGCACCTGGCTCCTGGCTTTACATCGGCGTAGCTCCGGCCGTAGTGGCCATTTGGGAAGTGAACCAATGGAAGAAAGACCTTTCTCTCTGTCTCTTTCTCTCACTGTTTAACTCTTTCAAATAAATTTAAAAAAAAAAAAAAAAGAAAAAGAAAATCACTGGGGAAGATAAAATAGATAAGCTAAACTTTAGCAAAACAAATGGTTTACAATATAATTTATGAGCTAAACATGCTACTGCACTGGCACTGAAAGATAACATGAGGAGTAAGCGTTTGTTGTGACAGTTAAGATGCCACTGGGATGCCCACGTTCCATAACAGAGTCTTGGGTTCAAGTCCCAGGCTTGAGTCCCAGCTCCGCTTCTGATTCTAGCTACCTGCTAATGCATACCTAGGGAACAGAAACTCAAAACTCAAATAGTTGGTCCCTACCACCCATGTCAGAGACTTGGAATGATTTCCAGGATCCTTACTTTGGCCTCAGCCAGGGACCACTGCAGGCATTTAGGTAGTAAGCCAGCAGATGGGAGCTAACAAATTCTCTTATTCATATTCATTCACTCCCTCCCTGTGTCTACCTCTTCTTCTTCCTTGACTCTCAACTAATACAAAAGATAATATGAAAACTGGGTCAATGAGCAGCACAGACATGTGTCTTGAGAGTTTTCAGGGGAGAGCAATCAATAAGGCTGAGTGGGCAGAAGTGTTCATAAAGGAGGTGGAAGCTGGCCGGCGCCGCGGCTCACTAGGCTAATCCTCCACCTAGCGGCGCCGGCACACCGGGTTCTAGTCCCGGTCGGGGCGCTGGATTCTGTCCCGGTTGCCCCTCTTCCAGGCCAGCCCTCTGCTGTGGCCAGGGAGTGCAGTGGAGGATGGCCCAGGTGCTTGGGCCCTGCACCCCATGGGAGACCAGGAAAAGCACCTGGCTCCTGGCTCCTGGCTCCTGCCATCAGATCAGCGCGGTGCGCCGGCCGCATTGCGCCAGCCGCGGCGGCCATTGGAGGGTGAACCAACGGCAAAGGAAGACCTTTCTCTCTGTCTCTCTCTCTCACTGTCCACTCTGCCTGTAAAAAAAAAAAAAAAAAAAAAAAAAAAAAAAAAAAAAAAAAAGGAGGTGGAAGCTGACAGGCTTGAATAACGGAAGGAGAAACATGGAAACACCAATGCAATTGAAATGGTTATGGGGAAGACACTAACAAGACCAGTATGGCCCTGATAGAATCTGAGAGTTTGATTCTGAAGGGAAGTGGGAATAATGATGGAGAGATGGGCTAGGGCTAGAAACAGAAGTGCTTCTGTACAGGATTATACTTTGGAGTGACAAAAATGCTTTGGAACTAAAGAGAAGTGGTGACTGCACAATATTGTGAATGTTGTGTGAATTTCATCTTAACAAATAATTTTAGTGTTGGAGCCGATGCTGTGGTGTAGTGTGTAAAGCTGCCACCTATGATGTTTGCTTACCATATCAACGATATCCGATCCAGCTTCCTGCTAATGGCCTGGGAACAGCAGAAGATGGCAAAAGTCCTTGAGCCTCCGTCACCCATGTGCAAGACCTGGATGAAGCTCCTAGCTGCAGATTTTGGCTTGGTCCAGCCCTGGCTGTTGCAGCCATCTAGGGACTGAACCAGTGGATAGAAGATCTCTCTCTCTCTGTCTCTCTCTGTCTCTGTCTCTCTCTCTCTTTCTCTATGTGTGTGTGTATTTGTGTTAACTCTTGACTTGTAAGTAAATAAATAAATCCCTAAAAATTAATTTTAATGTTGATGATAATAATTATTGTGAACTGCAAATTGTTACAAACATCTAAGTATCCAACCATGTAGAGACTAGATATAATTTCAGAAATGTTACATGATAAATGAATGAATAAATAAAATGTAGCAAATATACCCAATGAAATAACTCTCAGCCATAAAAAGTATGAAATCTTGTCCTCTGCAACATGGATAGAACTGGAGGTGATTATGTGAAGTGAAGTAATTCAAGCACAGAATGACAAATTTTTGTATATATGGACTCTTAAAAAGTGTGATCTCATAAAAGATCCAAGAAAATGGTGGTTACCAGAGGCTAAGGAGGAAAGGCATGTGGGAGCTATGGGAAGGGTTGAGTAACAGATACTAAGTTATTGCACAGTAAGATGACCACAGATAACGTATGGCATATTTCTATACAAAAGGACAAAAAAACACTAGAAGAATTTTTTAATGTTTTCACCATAAAGAAATGTTAAATGTTTGAAAAACTAGAAATATTTATCCTGACAGAATATTGTACAAGGGACACACATATCAAAATAGCTCACTGTACCCCATATACATGTGCAGTTTTCATGTCTACTAAGAAAAAGGGAAGATGTGATAAAACACATGTAACAAAATATTAATAATGAATGAATCTAGATAAAGAATTTATGGGAAAAACTATATATACTCCATAAATATGTTATTATAGGAAAATAACAATATACAAACAGGCTTCATAGTGTATTATATTAAAAAAGCAAACCCCATTGGGCCACAGCTAATTAAATCCAATACCACATCAAAAAGATCATTCACCTGGACCAAGTGGGATTTATCCCTGGTATGCAGGGATGGTTCAACATTTGCAAATCAATCAATGTGATACATTACATTAACAAACTGAAGAACAAAAAACATATGATTATCTTAATAGACACAGAGAAAGCATTCGCTAAAATAAAACATCCCTTCATGATGAAAACGTTAAGCAAATTGGGTATAGAAGAAACATTCCTCAACACAACCAAGGCAATTTACAACCCATGGCCAGCATCCCACTGAATGGGGAAAAGCTGGAAGCATGCCCCCTAAGATACAGAACCAGACAAGGATGCCCACTCTCATCATTGCTATTTAATATAGCCCTGGAAGTTTTAGCCAGAGCCATTAGGCAAAATAAAGAAATCAAAGGGATACAAATTGGTAAGGAAGAAATGAAACCAGCCCTATTTGCAGATGACATGATCCTGTATTTAGGGGATCCAAAAGACTCTAGTGAGAGACTATCAGAACTCATAAATGAGTTTGGTAAAGCGGCAAGATATAAAATCAACACAGAAAAAGCTGTAGACTTGGTATACAAGACAATGTCATGGCTGAGAAAGAACTTTTAAGATCAGTCCCATTCACAATATCTCCAAAAAAAAATTAAATACCTTGGAATAAATTTAATAAAGGATGTCAAAGATCTCTATGATGAAAATTACAAAACACTAAAGAAAAAGAAGAGGACACTAAAAGATGGAAAAATCTACCAAGTTCATGGATTGGAAGAATCAACATCATCAAAATGTCCACGTTACCAAAAGCAAGTTACAGATTTAATGTGATCTCAATCAAAATACCAATGACATTCTTCTCAGATTTAGGAAAAATGTCACTAAAATTCATATGGAAACACAAGAGATCCCTAAGGGCTAAAGCAATCCTATACAACAAGAACAAAGCCTGAGGCATCACAATACCTGATTTAAAGACATCCCACTGGAAAGTTATCAAAACAGCCTGGCACTGGCACAAAAACAGACTTATAGAAAAATGGAACAGAACAGAAACTCCGGAAATCAGTCCATGCAACTATAACAAACTTACCTTTGACAAAGGAGCTAAAATCAATCCCTAGAGCAGGGACAGTCTCTCTCTCTTTTTTTTTTTTTTTAAAAAAAAAAAAAAAAAAAAAAAAAAAGTGCTGGGGAAACTGCATCTCCATGTGCATAATTTGAAACTAGACCCCTATGATACACCCTACACAAAAATCCAATCAAAAACAGATCAAAGACCTAAATCTACAACCCAATACCATCAAATTACTGGAGAACATTGGGGAAGCTCTGCAAGACATTAGCATAGCCAAAGACATCTTCCTAAAGATCCCAGAAGCACAGGCAATCAAAGTCAAAACTGACAAATGGGATTACATCAAGCTAAAGAGCTTCTACACTGCAAAAGAAAAACTCAGCAAAGTGAAGAGGCAACCAACAGAATGGGAGAAATTTTTTGCACACTACGCAACTGATAAAGAGTTAACATCCAAAATTTATAAAAAGCTCAAGAAATTCAATGACAATAACACAAACAATCCAGTTAAGAAATAGGGCAAAGGACTTGAACAGACATTTTTCAAGAGTGGAAATTCAAAAGGCCAACAGACACTTGAGAAAATGCTCAGTAACACTAGCCATCAGGAAATGCAAATCAAAACCACAATGAGGTTTCACCTCACTCCAGTTAGAATGGCTCACATACAGAAATCAACAAAAGGCAAATTCTGGCAAGGATGTGGGGGGAAAGATAACCTGGTCCACTGTTGGTGGGAATGTAAACTGGTGCAGCCACTGTAGAAGACAATCTGTATATAGACCTCCTAGGAATTTACCCAAACCAAAAGAAATCAGCATATGAAAGAGCTACCTATACCCCCATGTTCACTGCAGTGCAATTCACAATAGCAAAGATATGGAATTAACCCAGATGTCCATCAACTGTTGACTAGATAAAGAAATTATGGCATAAGTATACTATGGAGTACTACTCAGATTAAAAAAAAAAAGAAAGAAAACCTGCCTTTTGCAACAGACACAACTGGAAGCCATTATACTTAGTGAAATAAGCCCATCCACAAAATACAGATATGTATGTTTTCCCTGAAATGAGGTAACTAATAGAGTACCTGAAATATAATGTATTGGAATGAAACAGACATTGTGAGATTCAATGATTGTTTACAGCCCTTGTTTCCTCCACTGAGGAACAGTGTTTGTTTTTTCTTTTTTTTTCTTCACACTATTCATTGAAATCTTTTTCTTAGTGTAGGGCTAACTATATGATCACTGAGTAAACTGAAAATAGATCTTTGTAAAAATTAAGAGTGGGAATGTGAGGGGGGGAGGAAGGGTTGGAGCATGGGCAGGAGGGAGCGTAAGGGAGAAAATGTGACTATGTTCCTAACTGTAGATAGGAAATACATGAAACATGTATAACTTAAATAAAACTTAACCCCACACACACAAAACAAGAGCAAACCCCAGGGCAGGCATTTAACCTAGCAGCTAACACTCCAGTTAAGATGCACACAGTCCACACTGGAGTACCTGAGCTGGATCCCCAGCTTCAGGTCCCAATTCCATCTTCTTTTCAATGCAGACCCTAGGAGATGACTCACAGCAGTGTTAAGGATTTGGGTCCATATCCCTGCTGTGAATGACTTGGACTGAGTTGCCACTTCCTGGCTTCTGCCCAGCCTTGTATTGACTGTGGTGGGCATTTGGGAAATAAACCAGCAGATGCGAGATAGCGCTCTCTCGCGCGCGCTTGCTCTCTCTCTCTCTCTCCCCCTCTACTCCTCTCCCTTCATCCAACCTCTTGACCTCCCAATCTCTGTCTCTCAAACACATATTTTTATATATTTTTTTAAAAAGCAAAACCCCAGGGCCAGCGCTGTGGCGCAGTGGGTTAACGCCCTGGCCTGAAGTGCTGGGATCCCATATGCGCACCGGTTCGAGTCCCGGCTGCTCCTCTTCCGATCCAGCTCTCTGCTATGGCCTGGGAAAGCAGTAGAAGATAGCCCAAATCCTTGGGCCCCTGCACCCACATGGGAGACCCAGAAGAAGCTCCTGGCTTCGGATGGGCACAGCTCCAGCAGTTGCGGCCAATTGGGGAGTGAACCATCAGATGGAAGACCTCTCTCTGCCTCTCCTCTCTCTGTGTAACTCTGACTTTCAAATAAATAAATATATCTTTAAAAAAATAAAATTAAAAAAAGCAAAATCCGAAACAGCTTACCTTATCAAATCTCTAACAACAAACACTGGAATTATGCAGTTCAAAATGTTAAAAAATATATATATATGCTGTCTCAGAGTGTAGGATCATGAATGATTATATTTTCTTCTACTTTATTTTTCTTTTTTAAAAATTTATTTGACAGATACAGATATAGACAGTGAAAAGGAGAGACAGAGAGAAAGGTCTTCCCTCTGTTGGTTCACTCCCCAAATAGCCGCCACGGCCGGCGCTGCGCCAATCCAAAGCCAGGAGCCAGTGGCTTCCTCCGGGCCTCCCATGTGGGTGCAGAGTCCAAGCACTTAGGCCATCCTCCACTGTCCTTCAGGGCCACAGCAGAGAGCTGGACTGGAAGAGGAGCAACCAGGACCAGAATCTGGCGCCCATATGAGATGCCGGTGCCTCAGGCAGAGGATTAACCAAGTGAGCCACGGCGCCGGCCCCTCTATCTTATTTTTCATAACAAACATCTAAACATTATTTTAAGATGACTTTATTAAAATGTGTTTTCATGTGAAATACATAATTTTTCCAAAATATTCATTGCAAATATAGAACTTAGCAAGATGATTCATGATATTTTTCTAGATAAAGCTATGCATAGGTAACAGATTCATACACAATATGCTACTTTTAAGTAGCAATTTAAAACATTTGCTGGAAAGAAAATGGGCTTTAGGTGAATAGCTCACTCCAAAGCACATGTACATTTTCATTCTTTATTTTTTTTTTTTGAATCTCATGATATCTATTCTCAACCTCATCCTGGGTGACAACATGAAACCAAGCCTATTTCTGAATCAGTTTTCTGTTTCAAAAATCCTGTCAAATAACAATGAGACACACGGAGTCCACAGCTTTTCACTTTCCCTTTGGCTTACAATATTTGTTTTTCCTGGAAGGTACTACTGTAGGAAGGGCTCCTCCTCTTGAAAAACTACATTCACCATCATTACTCCCTCCCTCATGTCCTCATTCTTAATGAGCCTTCTTTACTGTGGGTGACATACGGCACTACAATCATCAACTCCAGCTGATTTCCACCTCTCCTTACTATCACCAAGGTGGGGCAAAAATAAAGGCAATCAGGTAAAACCCTGGGTTCAGATTTCCTCCATATTTCATGAACTCCTTCAAACAAATGCTCAGATGATATTTCACAGTAAGATGAGCAAAAGCACACCTCTTCAGCTGTTGCCCCTTTCCTCGTGCATTCATGGATGCCAAAATCAGAACCTACAGTTCAGGAGCTGCACACAGTTGCATCTTGTTTTGAGT
This sequence comes from Oryctolagus cuniculus, assembly GCF_964237555.1. NCBI lineage: Eukaryota > Metazoa > Chordata > Mammalia > Lagomorpha > Leporidae > Oryctolagus > Oryctolagus cuniculus. Next base: position 45,477,226 of record NC_091443.1, on the reverse strand, counting down.
TTTTGTTTGCAAACTGTCAGTAAGATCGGAATAAATTGCATGATATACAGTCCAATATGTATATTCTTAAGCACATCTCAATGTAGCCACCAAGAAATATTCATAGCTGCAGGTGTACAAAAAAAAGCCAGAATTATTGCTTGATTTGCCTTGATAAGCGTGGCAATTTTCTGTACACTTTTCATAAAGTGCTAATCAATTTCAGCTCAAAATAGATTGAAACACCCAACAGATTGCTGCCAGAGTCCACAAATGTTTGTCATCCGTAAGCTGTGGCAATAATGTGAATTCTGAGGAGGGAAGCTGCAACCAAACTATACCTTGTAAAAATTTCTTTCATTTGCCTTGTAATAATCCCTGAGGAAATGTTAGGAATTATTTTGAAATCACATGTTTGAGATCTCCATTTTTTCTTGTTATATCTAAGAGTACAGCTTATCACATAGTAATAGGCATCTATCATATTTATGGTTATTGATGGATTGTGTTTAGAACTAAGTGTAACACTGATACTTAAGAACCAGAGGTCATATCTGTATTGTTTAATATTCCTCAAAATTATAATTACAGGCTTTAGCTCTATCCCATTCAATTTGGAATTGAAATCTCACAGGCTTTTGCAAAAAAAAAAAATTACTTGCTCTGTCAATAATTATTTAACCACTAAATAGAGTGTCATTTTCCTAAAATGTTTCCATTATTGTTATTTCATCACACTTAGAGGTGCTAATATTCATATTAATGTACCTTTTCAATTAGCAGTGCTCTTGCCATATGAATCACTCATATGGTCAGAATGTCTTGCCAAACACAAATGCCAAAACTCGGCTGAAGGCTGTCATATTCCTACACAATGAGCCTCTGCTCAAAACTGAGCATAGACTTTCCCTTGTGTAAGCCTCAGCAACAATTGGTAATGACATTTAGATAAGGGTATGGAATGCTCTCTGCAGAAAGTAGAAAATTAAATGAGAATAGATAACATTTCAAATTTTCACACCTTTCTGTTCTAAGCTACAAAGTGAGAATATAATTTTTCAGGATAAAAGCTACACAATTTGACTTTAGAAACAAGAGTACTTAAAAGTTGCGACTTTAAGCAACTTCTGTGATCACCATCTGCCAAAAAATTTATTGCCAAAATGAGAAGCAGTAGAGTGCAGTAGACACAGTCTCAGTAGTCAGAAAGCCAGAGTCCTTATGCCGACTCTGCCATTTAGCACATGAACTTAAGAAGGTGACTTGCCCTGCCTATGTCTCAGTTTCCTCATTTATGAAAAGGAGATTTATTATAGGCATCACTAACTCAGAATTACCTTAAAAATCAAATGAGATAATATGTGAAAAGCTTGTAGCCAAGTAGTTTCCAGTCAGTTCTCAATAAATGCTAGCTATTCTTATCATCATCATCATCACTAGAAAAAGTATTTCAAGATTTACAGTATAAATGAGATAGTGTGTTCTTTTTTTTAAGATTTTATTTATTTATTTGAGAGTAGAGTTACAGACAGTGAGAGGGAGAGACAGAGAGAAAGGTCTTCCTTCCAGTGGTTCACTCCCCAAATGGCAGCAACGGCTGGAGCTGCACCAATCCGAGCCAGAAGTCAGGTGCCTCTTCCTGGTCTCCCATGCAGGCGCAGGGGCTCAAGAACTTGGGCCATCTTCTACTGCTTTCCCAGGCCACAGCAGAGAGCTGGATTGGAAGTGGAGCAGCCTGGACCAGAACCAGCACCCCTATGGGATGCCGGCACCGCAAGTGGAGGATTAACTTACTGTGCCATGGCACCGGCCCTGATAGTGTGTTCTTACTCTGTTTTATATCCCATCCAATGTGTGTTTCTAGATCTGGATACCCCAGTGTCGTACACAAGGATAGTAACCTGCATTCCAATGGGGACGATAACATGTTGAGAGATCAAGCCGGCTCTGCATGAGGTGGTAAACCATTTCCCCCAAGTTATCACATACTAATCCTAATAAAATAAGGAAGAAAAGGATATTGAAATAGGTAAAATGTCCATACAAGTGAGTACGCTTGACCCTTCTGTAGAAATGGAAAACTGCCATCATTTGCATATTCCAGACCCGATACATACAGCAACTGGATTCACTGATAAACAGTTCTCATTATCCTATTCTCCTAGCCTACTTGTATCTCTGGAATTAAAGCCACTGAGGGAAAAGTGAGTATGTTTTGACTTTCACAAAATGAACTCGATGCTGTTACAGGAAACCCACTTTATTTAACCAAATTAAAAACAAAAACACCGAATTCAGGAAAAACTTGCTAATATACTTGAATGTAATGACAAAAATACACTTCAAATCTTTCAAGATAATTTCTAGAATCTAAAGGAAGACAACTGATTTTTCTGTCTCAAAAGTCATTTACAACCTCTAAAACAAATATCTTCTTTCTTTTCTCCCACTTTAGAATATTTCTACTTGGCAGTTGCAATGGAACAAACCAATGTGCAAAAGCCATCACACCAGCCACATGCTCAGGTAATTTAGGGCTATTAAAATATACCTGTGCATTTAGAAGTTGGTTTCCTGAGATCACAATCACTTTACAGTTTTCCTTTGACATTTGATTGACCTGATGCATTTGTTTCCCTTCAAAACACCATAACATCAGCAAAAACATTTTCTGAGATAACGTATCACCACATTCACTTGTCCAGTGATAATTTTAGCACAACTCATAGATGAGGCTTACAATCTATCGGCAAACACAGTTTTCAAGTAATTTTGGTATACAAATTGGGTTTTAGTTGGAGGCACTTCTTCAAGAAAAACTCTGGAACTTTAGCTAGATATTAAGTAAAAATTAGATTTTATGAGGTTACTGACTCAAAGAAGTATTTATTGTTATAGTGAATGTTTTGCAGAGCAAAGCAAGAATACTACATGCACAAAATTCTTAAATATTCAGCATGCACTTGTTAACTGACTTGAACAAATACCATTCAGTACAAAGGACTTTTGTTTTAATGAGCGACTCTTCAAAAGGCTGCATATATCATACAAGATGACTTTTAACCATCTTTCCTCAACAGTTTATACAGTAGGGGTAAACCCACCACAGAAATAGGCAGAAAAAATGACTCTCATGTGTAAGAAAATGTTAGATTTACATTGGTATTAATCTTATCTTTATAAGACTGTTGTGCACTTTATAATATATAAATTCTATTAATAAGGTAGCATAAGCTTATAATTTTATATGCATGAGAATAATTCAAAATCTTGTGGAAAAAATCAAATTAAGATAATTTTACTTTGGTGCAAAGAATGTTAAATGGATACATACTTTTTTCATAATATTCATTTTCCATGAACTTTTTGAAGACCATTCATGTACACACATACACACACTGAATATGTGGATCAGTTTCCACTAATAATGCATATGTTGAAAAGAGTATAAAGACTATACAAAATGGAAGAATTTTTGCTTACAGATTTACTCATGTAATTCTTTTCTTTATTATTAAGAATTATTTGCTATAGTTCTAACATATTTAGCAAACATAACTAACATATGTATTAATATATATTTCCATTTCTTGGCAGTATACATAGTAAAAGCTGCATGTATCTTAAATAACAAGACTGTTCTGTAATCTCACATATTTCAGCTCCAAGTTTTAGCTAATGTTCATAGTCAGGAAAAGTAAATACCAATGATGAACAAACTACATTAATTCTTCACACTTGTAAAATTTCACATGGAGAGATGATAATGCACTTATCTCGGGCCAACCCTGAACTTACCAGAACTTTGGTTTTTACATCTATAAAATTTTCTCAAAAAAATGGATACATCTAGGGGGAAGGTTCACATAAGCCCAAATGGTAGGAAGTTTTATCATTTATAATTATGATTCTGAGGTAATATGTAGAAAAATGCTTATAAAATAATGGTCATAGAAAAGGAGTGAATTAAATTGTGCCTGCAAAATAATTAACAGGCAAGTCCATATTGTGCAAGCATGTGGGAATGACTTCTCATGCATATGAGCACACAAAAACAGGTAATTTATCAGATGACAAGATTACACACTTATTTTCCTTTTTACTTCTGTTATTGTTGATATAATATTGTTTTGCTATGCATTTTAAATGAAAATTATGACAGCCTTGACAAAAGAATTATAAGAGTTAATGATTGTGTTAAATGCTCCTTCTAATAAGTGACACATTTAAAAGTAAGCAATTTATCTACTTACCAAAGTAGAAAAAGAATTATTTACTTTAACTTGATTTTATTTTTGCAGTATTGATATCCACTTAAACATTATAAGGTTTATAGTATTGTAAGAGGATATATTAAAAGGTTTTGTTGACTTCTCAGGATTTGTGTGTTGTGTGTATCTATAAAAATAGTAACTAGTTATTGCCACAAAAGATTGTTTAAACTAGTATACAATTTCTCATTTCCCTAGTTAATATTTGCCTCATTTTCCATAGTAGATGCTTCCAACCTTTCCTATAATCTCCCAAAAGTCAAATTCATCCCTTCCTATGAATCTCTTACTCATGAAAATAGTAGTAGTCTGATGATCAACGTGTGTGCTGGTTACCTAAGCCCCAATTCCAAAAGGAAAAGGTGAAGAGAACCAAACAATGTATGCACATGAGTTGTTATAGGAGAGGAACCCTGACACAGGGAACTCTTTCTATTATTTTTTTAACTTTTATTTAATAAATATAAATTTCCAACGTACATCTTTTGGATTATAGCGGCTTTTTCCCCCCATAACCTCCCTCCCACCTGCAGCCATCCCATCTCCCACTCCCTTTGCCATCCCATTCTTCATCAAGATTCATTTTCAATTATCTTTATATACAGAAGATCAACTTAGTATATACTAAGTAAAGATTTCAACAGTTTGCACCCACACAGAAACACAAAGTACAAAGTACTGTTTGAGTACTAGTTATACCATTAATTCACATAGCACAACACATTAAGGACAGAGATCCTACATGGGGAGTAAGTGCACAGTGACTCCTGTTGTTGATTTAGCAACTGACACTCTTGTTTATGAAGTCAGTAATCACCCGAGGCTCTTGTCATGAGCTGCCAAGGCTATGGAAGCCTCTTGAGTTCACAAACTCTGATCTTATTTAGACAAGGCCATAATCAAAGTGGAAGTTCTCTCCTCCTTTCAGAGAAAAGTACCTCCTTCTTTGATGGCTCCTTCTTTCCACTGGGATCTCACTCACAGAGATCTTTCATTTGGGGAATGAGTATGCCTGCCCTTTGCTTCTGAGGGAGACACATGCTATTTCTATCTTTCAAGGTGATTCACTAGTCACACATCCTGGAAAAGACAGTCTGGAACAAAGGCAGTCTCTGTAGGCAAGACATACAGAAATACAAAAGACTGATGGAGAATTATATCCCTACATAAGGTTCCATTTATGTGTCACTGGCATTAAAGCAAAATCATAGGGATACACATCTGATCGTTCTATTGAGAGGTCAGAGTAATTGGAGGGTTTGACTACAAAGGGGCAGTAGAAAGGAACTTGAAAGGGGGAGGAACAATAGAATTCAAATGTATTTTTATTTTGGTAGTGAGTACACAAATCTATTCAAGAATTAAAACCCACAGCAAAAGTGAATATTACAGCAAATCCATTTTTAAGTTTGAAAATAGCAGAGAAAAAAAGAAAAATAAATACATTAAACTTAATCAAAACTTAAGAGTTATGTAAACAAAAAAAATTATCTGGAGAGGAGAAGAATGCATGAAATGGATTTGCAAAGAAGGCATTTACAATTCATATATCCAATAACAGTCTGGTACCCAAAATATATTTTCAAATATATTTTCAATAACGAAAAGACAACCCAATGAAAAAATGGGGCCGGCGCTCTGGCACAACAGGTAAGGCCGCTGCCTGCAGTGCCAGCATTTCATATGGGCACCGGTTCAAGTCCCAGCTGCTCCACTTCCAATTCAGCTCTCTGCTGTGGCCTGGGAAAGCAGTAGAAGATGGCCCAAGTCCTTGAGTCCCTGCACCCATGTGGGAAGACCTGGAGGAAGCTCCTGGCTTCTGGCTTCGGATTGGACCAGCTCCAGCAGTTGCAGCCGATTAGGAAATGAACCAGAGGATGGAAGACTTTCTCTCTGCCTCTCCTTCTCTCTCTGTGTAAGTCTTACTTTCAAATAAATAAACAAATCTTTAAAAAAAAAAAAGTGAACAAATGACTTCATAGGCATTTCTCCAAAGAAGGTATACAGATGGACAAGAAACACAGGGAAACATGCTCAACATAATTATGTCATTAGAGAAATGCAAACAAAAACCATGAGGGTCAGGCATTTGGCATCGTAGTTAAGAAACCACTTGAAACTGCGGCATCCCAAATTAGAATACCTGGGTGCAAGTCCTGACTCCTCTTACAATTCCAGCTTTCTACCAATGTGCACCCTGGGAGACAGCAGGTAAGTCTGACAGCCACACAAGGAGATCTGGATTGAGTTCCTGGCTCCCAGTTTCAGCCCCTGCCATTGTTTATACTTGGGGAATGAACCAGCAGAAAGTAGTTCTCTTTCTCTCTCCCTCCCTCCCTCCCTCCCATCCTTCCTCCCTCCCTGTCTCCAAATAAAATAGTAATAATTAAATAATAAATAATTTAACATAAAACCTCCTTTATTAAATCCAGATGCCTCTCCAATGTAATGCCTTCTATTTTATTTATTTTTTTTAATTTTTTTTTTTGACAGGCAGAGTGGACAGTGAGAGAAAGAAACAGAGAGAACGGTCTTCCTTTGCCGTTGGTTCACCCTCCAATGCCCGGCGTGCTGCAGCCGGCGCAGCGCGCTGATCCGAAGCCAGGAGTCAGGTGCTTCTCCTGGTCTCCCATGGGGTGCAGGACCCAAGCACTTGGACCATCCTCCACTGCACTCCCGGGCCACAGCTGAGAGCTGGCCTGGAAGAGGGGCAACTTGGACAGAATCCGGCGCCCTGACCTGGACTAGAACCCATTGTGCCGGCGCTGCTAGGTGGAGGATTAGCCTACTGAGCCATGGCGCCGGCTGCCTTCTACTCTTTCTTCCTCCTCTTTATGGTGAGAATTCTTGAGAAGGTTCTCTTCTCTTGCTGTAACTCAGCAACGCTGTTGCCCCTGGCCCCTGGCCCCAGCCCCCCAGCTCTCCCTACAGGCTCTCCATGCACTCTACCAGCTCATGTGGGAAAGATCTTGGGCCCTCAGTTTCTAGAAACAACATTCTGGGTTCTCCTCCTCCCTCTCTGACCCACTCTTGCTCACTTTTGCATTTTCGTATTTTTCTGTTATGCAGATGCTTTGGTTTGGTTAGGTTTGCTGTGGGCTGCTCATCCTTTATGAATTCCTAACTTTTTCTCCAAGTTCCATGTTTTGTATCTCTTTTGGTCACATCCCATGGACTCTCACTAGGCTTATGCCTTCCTTGTCGCTCCCCCTCTTCGTGGAGGAACGACACAGGACCCTGCGCTGTTCTTTCGTCTGCTCGGCCCTCCCCGGGTTTGCTGCTGGTTCTTCCTGGGTTGGCTACTATCCCTTCCACCTCCGTGGAAGGGCAGTTCCCCCTGGCCACATTCCCCACTTCCGCAGGGGAGCGGCACACCGCCGGCCGGCTCTCTCGGGGGCTGCACGGGTTCCCTTAGATGTTCCCCATAGATGTTCCTGGTGCATGCCGTCTCTCTCCTCCTTTATAGTCCTCCTCCGCCAATCCCAACTCGGCTGCCCACACGCCGAGTACGCTGCTCTCCAATCAGGAGCAAGTCCTACAGTTAATTGGTTGAACTGGAGGCAGCTGTGCGGAAGCTGTTTACTTCTCTCCCAGCGCCATATTGTGGGAGAGCAGATGCATAGAATAAGTCCTAATTCGAGTAACTTAGTCTAGTCCGGATTGCTCCCCACAGATCCCCCTTTCTTTTTATTTTTTAGCGTTGATACGCGCCTGTCTTCGGTGTCCCGCGGCACACACTCTGCTCTACTTGCTAGAGTTGCCACAGGCTCTTACAAGTCCTATCAGGCAAACCGAATCCGGGTCCTCTCTTCGCCATGTTGTGAGGAGGTTTTTAGGCGCTGATGCGTGCCTGTGTTCGGTGCCCTGCAGCGCATACTCTGCTCTGCTAGAACTGCCTGCAGGTGTTTACAAAACCTATCAGGCAAACCGAATCCAAGCCTTCTCATTGCCGTATTGTGGGGGAGACTTATTAGTGTTGGTTTGTGCCTATCTTCGGTGACCTGCAGCTCATACTCTGGTCGAGCTGCTTGCTGGCGCTTACCGCCTTAATTAGGCAGACCGAATCCAAGCCTCCTAATGGTTGTATTGTGGGGAAGCCTTACTGATGTTAATTCATGCCTGTCTTCGGTGACCTGCGGCGCATAAGCTGCTAGCTGCCCGCAGGTGCTCATCGTGCTCATCGCCTCACTTGATTAGGCAGACCGAATCCAAGCTCTCACATTGCAGTGTTGTAGGGAGGCCTTTTTATTTCTCTATTTCTCTATCTCCGGGCATTCCTATTTCTCCCATTTTACTTCTATCTTCCAGCATTCCTATTTTTCTCACTTTACTTCTAAACTTCTGTTTCTCTTATCCCTGCGGCTTTCCGGCACCTCGCCCCGCCGGCGGGTTCCCGGCTCTGCGCCGCTTCAGCCCGCGCGCCTCTCTCATCTGCGCAGCTTCCCGGCTTTGCTCGGCTTGGCTTCGCGCGCTCCGCGGTCTCCACGCTTAACCCTTTCGCGTCTGAACCACAGCCTCGCGAGCCCCGTTCCCTATCTACTCACGCCCCGTGCTCTCTCTGCACGCGGCGGCTTCCGCGAGTAACACAGCGTAGCTTACGTGTCCGCCACTAGTATTCAATCTAAGTTCCCCGGGCTAGCCTGGCGAATTCAACCCAGCATACGTCTCCGCCCCACGGTTTGGCTTCCCGTCCTTTGCTCCCCGGGCCAATCAGACGGATCCCAACCAGGCTCACGTTTCAGCTTCTAGTTTCAACTTTTCGCCCCCTATTCCCGGGCTAACTTGAGAATCCCAAAGTGGCTTTCGTATCCGCCTCGGCCTGCCCCCCGCGGCTTCAATTTCCCTAACATTTTTCTCTACCCGGTATGTTTCCCCAAGCTTTCCTCCAACGATATTCCTCCCTCATTTCTCCTGGCCTCTCCCCACAGTCCGCATCCGAGTCTGTTTGTTCTAGCTTTCACTTTCGCTTTCGACCTTAGAGATCTCTCCCAGCTTCCCCCCGGTAGTCCGTATCTGAGTCTATGCCTAGGCTTTCAATAGCTTCTTCCGGCTCCTTTTTCGTCCGGCTTTTCCCTAGGCTGTTTGCTAGTCTCTCTCTCCGGTAATTTCCCTAGGCTGTTTGCTAGTTTCTCTCTCTGATATTTTCCCTAGTTCTTCCCGTTTCTTCCCTCCTAAGTTTCGTATCCGTCCTAAGTTTCCTATCCGAGTCACGGCACCATTATGTCGCTCCCCCTCTTCGTGGAGGAGCGACACTAAGCCCTGCCTAGGCTTCATATCCGAGTCACGGCACCATTATGTCGCTCCCCCTCTTCGTGGAGGAACGACACAGGACCCTGCGCTGTTCTTTCGTCTACTCGGCCCTCCCCGGGTTTGCTGCTGGTTCTTCCTGGGTTGGCTACTATCCCTTCCACCTCCGTGGAAGGGCAGTTCCCCCTGGCCACATTCCCCACTTCCGCAGGGGAGCGGCACACCGCCGGCCGGCTCTCTCGGGGGCTGCACGGGTTCCCTTAGATGTTCCCCATAGATGTTCCTGGTGCATGCCGTCTCTCTCCTCCTTTATAGTCCTCCTCCGCCAATCCCAACTCGGCTGCCCACACGCCGAGTACGCTGCTCTCCAATCAGGAGCAAGTCCTACAGTTAATTGGTTGAACTGGAGGCAGCTGTGCGGAAGCTGTTTACTTCTCTCCCAGCGCCATATTGTGGGAGAGCAGATGCATAGAATAAGTCCTAATTCGAGTAACTTAGTCTAGTCCGGATTGCTCCCCACATTCCTTCTCCCAAAACTCCGATTAAAATGGACATGATTTTGCCTTGGCTCCTTGATGAACCTCTGCATCATTCACTCCAGAATCCATGCTGTAAAGTCATCCTATGCTTTTCCCTCTCCCCACCTTACATTGCTGCTTCCATAAAGTCTTCTCAAAACAGCAACCCTGAACTTCCAAACCATTTGACTTTCCTCTCCAACACTCTTGAACACTTTCATAGTTTTCATGGCAACTAACTGCAATCTTTTGTAACAGGTTTTTGTTACTCTCGTCCATCCCCAAATCCTGAGGACAAGGCTTAACTCACGAGAGGTGGCATTGTGGCATGACGAGCAAAGATGTAACCTGCAATGCTGGCATTACATACAGGTGCTGGTTTGTGTCCCCAGTTGCTTGACTTCTGATCCATCTCCCTAACGGCCTGAGGAAAACCATGGAAGGTGGTCCAAATGCTTGGGCCCCTGCCACCCACATGGGGGACCCGGAAGAAGTTCTTGGCTCCTGAGTTTGGCCTGGCTCAGCTCTGGCAGCCACCTGGAGAGTGAAACAGCAGATAGAAGACTTCTCTCTCGTTGTTTCTCCCTCTGTCTCTGTAATTCTGACTTTCAAACAAATAAAGAAATCTTAAAAAAAAAAAGACTTAACTCATGCATCATTTGTATCAGAACTCAGCCCAGTTGTTGACACAACAGTAAGGAGACAACAAAAATGCAAATAATAACTTTCTCAAATATGAACTGATAGCCATAAAAGCAAAGGATCTGTTGAACACATGATGATTTCAGTACTTTGGTTAGCTTTCAACTAGTCTACAGATAATAATATACTAGGTTCAGTGTTTTCCACCAAAAAATAAAATGGAACAATTTGGGGACAAGTGTTTGCCACTGAGTCTTAACTACCATTTTAAGTGTTTGCAAGTAGCCCCCCAGTTATGTACTATATCATAACCCTGCTAAAGGTCCAGAGCCCAGTCCCAGCTATCTATTCTGAAAAGACAACTATGGCTGAAAATAAATAAGCTCCAGTAAAAATACTCTAAAGATAGGTTTTTAGCTTTTTTGTTCCCTTTTTTTCTTTCAGTTGTGGTAAGATACATGTCAAATGAAATGTGCCACATTGACTGTTTTTAAGGATACAGTTTAGTTGTGTTAAGTATATTCACATTTTTGTACAACAAACTTCAGAACACTTCCATCTTGCAAAACTAAAACCCCATGTCCATTAAACAAGTCCCCATTGTCCTTCTCTCCAGATACTGGCAAATATCTATCTTCCATTAATATGAATTTGATAACATTGTTGATACCTCATATAAGTACAATCATACTAAACTGTCTTTTTCTGCTTCATCCTTAGCATAATATATGCCCTCAAAGTTCTTCCTTGGTGCAGTGTGCACCAGAATTTTCTTCTCTTTAAGATTAAATAGTATTTCATTATGTGTGTGTACCACATTCTGCTTATTCATTCATCTAACAATGAAATGGATTGCTTTCACCTCTTAGCTACCACAACCATGGTCTCAGCTTCTTTTACGAACAGAACACTTTTAAAATTGTTTCATATCCTTAACCATAAAGGAACTACAAGTTTACCAAAAAAGGAGTATTTTACCATGTGTACATTTATTACTTCTATATATCTGTATTATCTTTAGATGAAATTTGTCTCTGTGACTCATGCATTCACTGAGACATGTTTAGTGCAAACCAAACATCATATCTGTTCTAAAAATGAATATCCATTCACTTTAATGACAACATAGCTCTCTTTTAATCAAATTTAGAAAGAACTTGCTTTGAGAATAGACTTGTTTATGATTTCTGAGATACATTTGATTGACATAGCTTAAGATACTTTATCTCATACACAAAAATGTAAATGATTATTAGTCCTTTCAGGATGCACCTAGGATTCACCATCTAAATTCTCACAGTCCTCAGATTTCATGATAAGGAACAAAGACAAGTAAAATGAATAAACTGAGATCACAATTAACCATTACGAATCTTAAACAATCTGTCTTTACTCGCTGCTCTGAGATGCATCATTGTCAGCATCTGACCCCGTTAGGTGGCTGATAAGAGGATTTTGAAGGCCAGCAGATTTTATTTTTAACCTCTCCATATGGCTGACCTTCTAATTTCAATTTGAGCATCATCTACAGAGACTATCATCAAATGGCAACTTCTACCCTAAACTGTTTTGAGTAATTTGGTCAACTCAAATGTGATGCTCAGTTAAAGAACAATATGTGCAGTGTGATATTCCTTTTACTTAGAAGTTTGTATGTAAATATATTTTAAGCAATTTTCAAAGCTGTAGACAATAATGTTAAGTGTAATTAACTGACACAGATTAAAAGTATTATTTCAAATTGAATGTAATATATAAATACAATTTTTGAATTACTTTTGCTAGTAAGGCTTTCATTCAGTTAAATTTTAAATCTAAAATTTATATAATAGGTCAAATTTGAAACTGGACTAAAACATAGAATGGAAAGTTAACAGCACTTTACAAAAGCACACAAATATATATTGAAATATCATTACTCCAAATCTAATATCAGTAACACCAATGATCTTTTTTATTTTTTATTTGAAAGGTAGTGTTTTAAACAGTCAGAGAGACACAGAGACAGAGAGACAGAGAGAAAGGTCTTCCTTCCGTTGGCTCACTCCCCTAATGGCCGCCACAGCCGGCGCTGCACCGATCAGAAGCCAGGAGCCAGGTGCTTCTTCCTGGTCTCCCATGTGGGTGCAGGGGCCCAAGCACTTGGGCCATCCTCCACTGCACTCCCAGGCCACAGCAGAGAGCTGGACTGGAAGAGGAGCAACTGGGACTAGAACCGGGTGCCCATATGGGATGCCGGCACCGCAGGTGGAGATTAATCAAGTGAGCCAGGGCATCAGCCCCCAGTGATCCTTTAATATAACATATTTTGCATTTATATTTCTCAAAAATAAACAGGCACCCCGGGGTCTAGTCCTGGTTGCTCCTCTTCCATTCCAGCTCTTTGCTGTGGCCCGGGAGTGCAGTGGAGGATGGCCCAGGTGCTTGGGCCCTGCACCCGCATGGGAGACCAGGAGGAGGCACCTGGCTCCTGGCTTTGGATCAGCGCAGCGCTCCAGCCATAGCGGCCATTTGGGGGGTGAACCAACGGAAAAGGAAGACCTTTCTCTCTGTCTCTCTCTCACTGTCTAACTCTGCCTGTCCAAAAGTAAATAAATAAATAAACAGGGTATGAATTTATTTTATATGCAATTTACAGCTTACAATTTTATAATACTGACTTTGAAGATAAAGAGGGAAAAGATGATTTCCCATGAATGAAAATTTTGCATATAAAAATAAGTTATTGAACCACCCATTCTTTCAACAAACATTTAATAGACACTTGTGCCAAAGAAAAATTCAAAGATTTATCTTTTTTAAAGTCACACATAAGAAGACACAAAAGCCTATCTGAATACATTTTAGACTTCAGATAGGTGACACAGATGTTGGTATATTACTAAAGCATTTAAACAGCTCACTGAGAAAGGAGGGGAAGGAGGCTGAATGCAAAGTGGAACGAGCATAGAATTCTTCCCTGCGTAGTCAGGATAGGCATCCCACATAGAGGCAAGTCAGTTAAAACTTGAGAGTAAGTAAAACTCACCTGGGGTTGGGCCCAGGTGATCTGTGGGTTACACCTGACAGCAGTCTAGGCAAAGGGATGAGCTGAACAAAGCAAAAAGCCCAGCAAAAATCATTAAGAATACTTTTCTTCACAGATTCCATTCATCAGCCTGAGAAAACAGAGTATATGGCTTTATTTATTTCTATGAGATGAGCTTTTAATGGGAACTATTATTCAAAAAGACAAAACAACATAATTCTTTGGACATTTATGGTCTCCTATCATCCAGAGAATACATTCCTTTAAACTTCTTGTCACTTATATCCCTTTATCAATTCCCATTTACTCAATTTTAAGGAACTAAATCATATATCGATTATATGACTAACAGGCAATTTTAGATATTCACCCAAGACAGTTTGTAAAAACAACTGAAATAAACAAAAGTCTCACCTCCTGGCAAAACCTGAATAAGAATAACATTTAGCAGAGTTGAGGGGAATTCCCCATTCCCTGGAAAGGAGGATATAAACCAAAATATACTTTTTCCGATACAATAGTTATTTATGGAATACCTGAACTATGAAAAAAATACTCATATCTTTCCCTACAAAGCCCTCCAACCAACAGTGCAATGTGGGCACCAAGAAATCTAGACCATGGGACAACCTTGCTCTCCAACCTGACACATTCTTGCAGCACATACAAAAGTTCACAGTAAGTTACAGTCAGTAGAAAACACCATTTTCATCAACATTCCAGAAATTCCTGGCATTTTAAGGTACACCCAGTATATTCAACAGTTTAACCTGCTTCTGTGCACACATATTTTTAATGTTTAGCAGTAGTTTCTCAAATTGAAAATATACAAAACTGGACAAAAAGCATTTCTGTATCTGCAAATGTAAATTCATCTATACAAAATTAGAACACAAAAAGATTTCAGATGAAGGTACCACTTCCTACTTTCCCTCATTCCCCCTGCCAAAGGAAACAAAACCATCATGCCACTAAATTGGTGGCAATTTCTTTCGTAATGTAACAATCTGGATGAAGAACCTGTCAATGTGTTCAAATGAACAAGTTTATTTTCAAAAGTCATATTTGGGAGAGAGTTCCTAGAAGTATACTCAACCACGCTATGGAAAGAACTTACTCAATGCCTACCACCATCTGCTGACAGCCATGCAGCCAATTCTCCTAAAATAATAAGCCACTGGAGCCAAGAAACGTAAGGTAGTCAGCAGGATGTAACCACACCCGTTGTAAATGTATACTCTATGAGACAGTCTTCAACAGATTTTACATCTATTTTGCAAAGAACAAAAGGTGGATTGAACAAATAATCTTGTTAGTTTTTCATTGTCAGTTATATTTAATTTATCACAGTATTTCCATCCAGATTGTTATGTGATGGTAAAGGAAAAAAAAAAATAAATTGCAGTTGTTCTTCTCATTCAATGGTAGGCAATCATTTTAACACAAATGATTGACAATGGACATCAAGCAGTTTTATGGAAAGGAACCTGCATACCTTTCAATGGCACATCTGGTAACTACAGATGGTGTGGGTTAGCATAATTTTTCCAGCAATGATGCACCATTCCAGCAATGATGCACCAACAGTATAACAAAAAAAGAAGACTTACGCATGTTGCAAATTGTTTGTTCTGTCCCATGTTCATGTAAGATCCAAGGATGGTTCTAACACTATCAGCTCAAACTACAACAAAAACACAGGAGCAATTCTGTTGGCTTAAGGTAGTAGTGAATTAACTTTTATGGCATCCACTGCCCCTATTAGCGTCTCTTCCTCTTACACAAAGATGCTTTAGTCTCCGGCTGGGGTGTGACAGGTTCATGATGGGGAGTCAACACAATGTGCATCTTCTATAATACACTGAGATTCAAGCTAACTTCATGTGAATAACAAGAATAGTGTAGGAAAATTGAGAGATACAAGAACAGGAAAATTCTTTTTTTTTTTTTTTTTTTTGACATGCAGAATGGACAGAGAGAGAGAGAGACAGAGAGAAAGGTCTTCCTTTTGCCCTTGGTTCACCCTCCAATGGCCGCCGCCGCCAGCGTGCTGTGGCCGGCGCACCGGGCCGATCTGACAGCAGGAGCCAGGTACTTATCCTGGTCTCCCATGGGGTGCAGGCCCAAGCACTTGGGCCATCCTCCACTGCACTCCCTGGCCACAGCAGAGAGCTGGCCTGGAAGAGGGGTAACCGGGACAGAATCCAGCGCCCCGACCAGGACTAGAACCCGGTGTGCCGGCGCCACTAGGCGGAGGATTAGCCTAGTGAGCCGCGGCGCCGACTTAGAACAGGAAAATTCTATCAAAGAAACAGCACTAGGCTCTATAAAAATACAATGATATATGAAGTGAATATTTCATTCTTCAATATTTATTTCCTCAAAGCTATTTCCTCAAGTAGTTAAAATCAAGAGGAAAAAGGGAATAAAGATATTAAGATAAAAGGACACTTCAAATAGTTCATGGAAAGTAGAGTGAAAAGGCAAGTATGGTGCAAAAATTGTAAACAATACCTTTGAGAAGCCTCAAAAATTCATGGGAAAGCATGGATTATGAACAAATGCATGGATTTCAATTTCTGCATGAAAATAAACTTATTTTTAGTACTATTTCCCACAAACTTTCTGAAGTACGCTCATAAAATGTCATATATCCTTAGTGCATGAGCCCTGAGACTTGAGGTAATGTATAAATCTCATGCACGTAGTAACACGTCATAATGCAAAGCCCACAGATAGATGAATCAACTTTTCCACGAATGCCTAGAAAAGACATCCTGAAGCATCACAGACTCAAGATCTGAAATATAAATTGCATTTGTAGTAAGCAAATATGTTCAAGAGGAGAAAAGAATTCAGATATAAATTAACAAGATGGTAAATCAGAAGTGATGTTTGAGGAGGTCCATGACATTCATACTGACCAACAGGATAGTGAAAAACAGAAATAAAAGTTCATACAACAACAAAGTAGAAAAAAGTAGGGGCAGGCATTTGGCAGGGCAATGAAGCAGCTGCTTGAGTCACCTCCTGTATTGGAGTCCCTGTGTTCAGGTCCTGACTCTGCTTCTTCTTTAGGAAAAAAAAAACTTACTGAAATATAGTATGCAAACCAAGAAATGCACAGACAATTGAGTTTTTTGTTATCTGACCACACTCGTAGCCAATACCCAAATTAAAAACAAAGTATTACTAGTATCCAGCTTCCTACTAACCTGTACCCTAGAGACAGCACGTGATGGCTCAAGTACTTGAGTCCAGGCACCCTCATGGGAGAACCAGATGAGTTCCTGGTTCCTGGCTTCAACCTGGCCCACCACCGCTCTTGCAGATATTTGTGGGGTGAACCTCAGATGAAAGATCTCTGTCTATTTCTCTCGCACACTTTGTCTATGGCTCTGCCTTTCAAATAAAATGAAAATAAATAATGATGAAAAACAAAAAGTAGAGTGGTGATGGAAAGACACAACACAGAAATCAGAAATTCAGCCTCTATATAATGCAAGATTTATTGTTTCTACAACAGTAAG
Source organism: Oryctolagus cuniculus (assembly GCF_964237555.1). NCBI lineage: Eukaryota > Metazoa > Chordata > Mammalia > Lagomorpha > Leporidae > Oryctolagus > Oryctolagus cuniculus. Next base: position 45,460,011 of record NC_091443.1, on the reverse strand, counting down.
TTAATTTTAACTTATCTGGTTCCAAGTCCCTGGTATCTATTTATACATATTCAGTATTGTTTCTAAAGTGATTTTAAAAACAGTTCACAAAAAACTACACAACTTTATAAATCGTATTTATTTGCTCAGTAAAGTTGGGCAAAGCCAGCTCTCAACTGCGTACACAACAATGGGAACCCAAGCTTTTAGTGTCTGTATTCTCCTGTCCCCTGTGTTGCTATATTCCCAATGTTTGCAAACATCCAATTGGTCTTAGAGAGCTTCTCAGATTACTAAAAGCAGCAAGCAGTACTGGTCCTCTAGTTTTGTTTTTTTTTTTAATAGAAAATGTTATTTAATAAATATGAATTTCAAAAGTACAACTTTTGGATTATAGCAGTTCTTTCCCCCATAACCACCCTCCCAACCACAAACCATCCCATCTCCTACTCCCTCTCCCATCCAATTCTTCATTAAGATTCATTTTTAATTATCTTTATATACAGAATATCAACTTTATACTGAGTAAAGATTTCAACAGTTTGTACCCACACAAAGTATAAAGTACTGTTTGAAGATTAGTTTTACCATTAATTCTCATAGTACAAGGACAGAGGTCCTACACGGGGAGCAAGTGCACCCTTCTTGTTGATTTAACAACTGACACTCTTATTTATGACATCAGTAATCACCCAAGGCTCTTGTCATGAGCTGCCAAGGCTATGGAAGCCTCTTGAGTTCACAAACTCTGACCTTATTTAGACAAGGCCACAGTCAAAGTGGAAGTTCTCTTCTCCCTTCAGAGAAAGGTACCTCCTTCTTTGATGGCCCCTTCTTTCCACCAAGATCTCACTCATAAAGATCTTAAATTTAGATCATTTTTTTTTGCCATAGTGTCTTGGTTTTCCATGCCTAAGATACTCTCATGTGGCCCTCTCATCTTAAGTCCTTGATATTTATTTATTTAATGTTTATTTCTTTATTTGTTTTTATTTATTTAAAAGCCAGAAGAGAGATCAATCTTCCATCCACTGGTTCACTCCCCAAATGCCTTCAACAGCACAGGCTGGGTCAGGCTGAAGCCATGAGCCAAGAACTCCATCCTGGTCCCCCACATGTGTAGCATGGACCTAAGCACTTGAATCACTTTGATATCATTTCTTAAGTTAATTTTGCTTTTAATGAATCTTTATATATAAAAACTGCTATATAATGTAACTGAACTGATTATTTCTAAAGGCATTTATATTTCTAACTAAATCAGAAAACTACTCCCAAACCAAAATTTAGTTTCAATGGTCTTCACCACTGCTTCTTCAGATTACATGAACTAATAGTATCAAGTATCTATGTTTTTATTTATGAGAAAAAACTTGACAATATTATTACTAACACCATTACTAGATAAAGAGGATGAGAAGTAATATTCAATTACTGTTGCTCACGTTTTAAACTTTTTGTTTCAGAATGTTTAACTATTGTCATAGATATGAAAAAGTAAACGATTTATATATTGAAAAATAATACTATCAATATTTGCTGTATAACTACATATTTAAACATAGAGAAGCAACTGAAAGGCTGCCACAAAAGTGGTAACTTTCTTCTCTGAAAACAAAAAAGAATAGGAGAGGGGCCCACATTTGGCAAAGTGTATAAGATGCCACCTGGCATCTCAGTTCCAAGTGCCCTGGTTCGAGTCCTGATTCTACCTCTCATTCCAGCTTCCTGCTAATGTGCACCAAGAGAGGCTATAGGTGATAGCTCAAGTAGTTGAGTCCTTATCACCCAGACCCAAATGGAGTTTCAGACTCCTGGCTTCAGCCTGGCCCAGCCCCACCTCCTATAGTCACCTGGGGAATGAACTAGCAGATGGAAGATATCTCTCTTCCTACCTGACTCTCTCCTCTGGCTTTTACATTTTTAAAAGATAAAAAATATAATTACTTCTATTTTCCTACTAATTATTAGCTGTGTGATCATAAAAAATTATTTCACCACAGTTGCCTCATCTGCAAATATGCACAAAAATGTCTAACATATATTGTATGGTTCTCCTCAAGGAAAAAAATCAACAAAATGAAACAAGAAACTAATATATTGAAGCAGTTTTAGTTATGAATTAGTTCATGTAAGTCAAAAAAGAATTTTCAAAATGGAGAAGAGGAAATAATTTAAAATCTAAAGGCTGCTAAATGATGATAGCTTGATACTCATCCTTTACATATGCCTTTTTTCTTTTTAGGATTTAGAAAACAAGTCATGAGGGGCTTGAGGTGCAGATAAGCACTGACTACAACAACTGTATCCCATATGGGCGTCAGTTCGAATCCCAGCTGCTCCACAGCCGATCCAGCTCCCTGTGAATGCCCCTGGGAAAGTAGCAGAGAATGGCCTGACTTCTTGTGCTCCTGCACCCATGCAGGAGACCTGGACGGAGTTCCAAGTACTGCCTTGGCATGGCCCAGCCCCTGATGTTGCAGTCTCAGTGTCTGCCTGTCTGTCTGCCTCTCTCTCTCTCTCTCTCTCTGCCTTTCAAATAAATAAATCTTTAAAAAAAGAAAGAAACCAAGTTAACACAGGATGCTGTAAAATGAGATCTTCTCTAGCCTAACCTAAACATCATTCAAAGACCCTTTGATTCATCAGAAAAAAAAAAAAATTAGAGCATCTATTTGATGTCAGACACTCACATAGGCTCTAAGGATACAAAAGGGATCAAAACTGTATGCTCCACAGGGTCCTTGTGGAACACACAGTCCAAGGGGGAAGAAGACACCAGTTCACAAATCACACAAATTCACCCAGAATTGCACTGTAGGAAAACAGTAGTGTGATGAGTGTCACACAGAAACAGGTATATAGAAAAAAGTCAAAGGTCTCCTGCATAAAGTAACTAAGATCACTTCACTATAAAAATTACTCGTTTTGGAGTTGAAATAATATGTCACAGTAAAATGCTTCTCTACCATCTTTAAATTATCAGAAGCAGAAAAAGTATATCCTTAGCCACAAACTAAGAATACTGGCAATAATAGCTGGCAGTACTCCAGACACTTAGGAATTCTGATCTGATGAAGTCAACCACCAAGATATTCCTACATATATTGCAATCCTATCTGCTCTCATTGACTCTTCAAAATAGAAACTTCTGAACAAATGTTAGTCCTAAAAAAACAGCAAGTTATTTAAGCAAAAAAAAAAATTTCCTTGGTAATTCTCTAATGGGGTTCTCAAACAGTCTTTGCTATTTCATTGTATGTGAGAATTTCCCAAATCCCTGATTGCATTACTGATTCTATCATAGCAGTCTTCTAATACCTTTGCCAATATTTTATCAAATGTAGTTCCCTTCAGACACTACTCTGTCCTGAGATACAGCAAAGAACTGCTAGCTTCTGGAAATACATTTTCCTCTTTTTCTCACTGTTGAGAACTTTTATAAATTCTCTCAATCTGTTATAATTAAAGAAACAGATCTCTGGATGGCATTTTTTGAAAAGTGAGAGTCATATCAAATAAATAATCTCTAGATCCAATTCCTACCTATCATTTACTAAGTGTTTATTATTTCTCAACTCTTTCATCTATAAATATTCTAAAAGAAATAGCAATGTGGCACAGTACCTGACATAATAAGTGTTATCTGAATGAACAGATAGATAGGTTGAATAAATGGATAGGGGGGTATGGAGGGGGGGAGGGAAAGAGAAGGAGGGAGGGAAGAAGGGCAGCGCAGCGGAGGGAAGGAGGGAGGGAGGGAAAGAAGAAAGGAACATACACAGATTTTACTTTTCAATTTCTGACTTGAGGCAGAGAATGGAAGACAGACAGTAAATCAGGAAATTCATGTACACTTTTAGAACTATCATGGGACTGAAACATCCCCTTTTCTCACATTTTTATAATAAAATGGTTAAAATAATATATTCTAAGATAATGTAATCTTCCAATACAATAACTCACAAATGTAAAATAAGTGGGCAGAAACACTCCTTTAGAGGAGCATAATTACCATTGCTGTGGCAGAGATACAAGCTGCTCAGAAACTCACAGGATGGCAATGACAGTTTAGAGCGATACCAGAAACAGCGGCACACCACCCTAGATAGTCACAGCCTCTGACCAACTTGTCAGCACAAACGAAAAACACAGGTAAAACATGTGACTGTACCTTAATGCCTTCCCCCAACCCCAGACTATTATAAGCCATCTTTGGAAGCTACTGGTGCCTCTTCCTTCTCATATTATCTTCACATTACAATCTACTCACTTCCAAGTCTATTCCTACACCTACTCTTCTGTGAAAACGTCCTGATTACTCTACTTGAACATTATCTCATTCTCCTATAACTCTCCAAGGCAAGACGTCTCTCAATCTGCCTTTACTATTGCACGGTAAGCTTTTTAGGTTCTTAAAAAACACTTCTAGATTGCTTACTTTGACATGTTTGTGGTAATTTCTAAGTCATTTTTTATCTTGTACAGAAAATATACCTTGCCTTAAAAATAGCTACTTGAGAAATATTTGTGGAATTCAATTTGAAAACACAATCTACATGTAGTTACTTATTTACAAATATATAAGCATAAATAAACGTGCCAAAATAATTAATTTAAATATATTTTTCTATAAAAAGTCTAAAGGACTACCCTATTCACCTCTTTAAATTTCTTTTTTTTTTTTTTTTTTTTGACAGGCAGAGTGGACAGTAAGAGAGAGAGACAGAGAGAAAGGTCTTCCTTTTGCCGTTGGTTCACCCTCCAATGGCCGCCGCGCGCCTATCCGAAGGCAGGAGCCAGGTGCTTCTCCTGGCTCCCATGGGGTGCAGGGCCCAAACACTTGGGCCATCCTCCACTGCACTCCCTGGCCACAGCAGAGAGCTGGCCTGGAAGAGGGACAACCAGGACAGAATCCTGCGCCCCAACCGGACTAGAACCTGGTATGCCGGCGCCGCTAGGTGGAGGATTAGCCTAGTGAGCCACGGCACCGGCCCACCTCTTTAAATTTCTAAAAAAAAAAAAAAAAATCAAAATTTAAAGGCCCATCAATTCTGATAAATAAGTCATGGAATTCATTGCCTTGTTATTAATTGTAGTGATCCCACTTTGGAATAAGTTAAAATTTATTTAGTTTCACCAAATTGCATATTCTTTCAACATACTGGGGATGTTATATCACATACTTCTTACAGATCATTCTCTATTTCTATTTTCTACACATAGCTCTTACACCGTGATTTCTTTCATTTCATTTCAACATACATGACTTCACTACACAACCATTCCTTATTTCTTTCAAAAACACACTCATGTATTTAGAGCAAGTGGAACACAAGCTAGGTAAGTACTTGCTGAGTTTTTTGTTTTCCTTTTATATTTAAATTTTCCAAAGGCCTAGGCCAAACTATTGAAGAAGTTTCCTTTTGTAGAAAGAACAATAGTGCCTTTTTCCACTTAAAGTGAAATCCCTTCAGGGCCACCCATACCAAAAAATAAAATAAAATAAAATAAAATAAAATAAAATAAAATAAAATAAAATAAAAAAAAAAATAAAACAAAGCAAGAGCATTAGGCATCCTGCATTTTAAGAGTTTGTTTCTCCATGCAGCCAGATCTCATAGTGCAAGTCGTAAACACAACTGTCTTTCCAATGCCAAGAATGACTTGATGTTACAAAGTCTACTAAGTGTCCTGACCTCTTAAGGTACAATTTATAGGGAAGGTAGAGGCTCAAGGCTGAATCACCTTTTCAGGTATGCATTGTGCATGGTTCGGTATGGTTGGTACCCACGAACTCTTGTAGGGGCTTACTCCCCAATGTGACACTGTTAAGGGGTGGTGGTACCTATACCAGGCATTTGGGTCATGAAAGATCAGCCCTCAGAAATAGAATAATGCCTCTCTCATGGAAACGGGTTAGTTATCACAGGAAATTGGTCTTCTTTTTTTCTCTTCTACAAGTTCCACCTGCCTTTCCACTTTACACCATGCCTTGATCAGAACAAGGCCCTCACCATATGCAATCACCTGGTTTTGGACTTCAGTCCTCCAGAACCATGAGCCACAATAAGACTCATTCTTTATACATTACCCAGTCTCAGGTAGTCTCTCTTGGCAACAGAAAATCAAAAGGACACAGTAGTTTCAGGGTGCCAAAATACAGTACTTTTAGAAATAGTATCTTGACAAGTAGACCAGTCACACCAAGATGTTAAAACAATGTCACCGGACGGGTGATGTGGCATAGTGGATTAAGCTGCCATCTGCAGTGCAGACATTCCCTATGAGTACTGGTCCGTATCCTGACTGCTCCACTTCCAATCCAGCTCCCTGCTAAAGTGCCTGGGAAAACAGCAGAGGATGACCCAGTGGTTGGGACTCTGCATCCACGTGGGAGACCTGGATGTAACTTCTGCCTCCTGGATTTAGAAAGTGAAGCAGCAGATGGAAGATTTCTCTCTGTGTCTCTCCTCTCCTCTCCTCTCCTCTCCTCTCCTCTCCTCTCCTCTCCTCTCCTCTCCTCTCTCTCTCTCTGACTTTCAAGTAATTGTTTAAAAAAAAAAAAAACAATGTCACAATGGTATTCTAAAATGGATTTTTATCAGAGTTGATAAGAATAAATATGAACAGTCATTCATTTAAAGGGAGCTCCCTAAAATTCTATGTGACTTCATGCATTGCTATAAATAAGAATACATCAAAATTTCCATCAAACACATCTATTTCTAGAACATTAGAGCCACACAACTTAATTTGGAATGGAAACACCATTAATAATATCTATCAAAGGCTATTTCTTCATAAAGTTAAAAATAAATTCATCTCAGCTCTATGAATTAGAAATAGTCAGAACACCATATGTATTTCAATAACACATCTGTTTACTGTCTTCAGAAATGACTACTGGTGGACCCTCAAGATATAATTGTAACTTTTCAAAATGAATCAATAATATAAAACTGAGTCAGAATAATCTAAGAGATTATATATTAATTTTATGTTATAAATGGTAGAAAGAAAAATTCATGAGAAAAAACATTTTTAGACATCAGATTTCAAAATATTTAATAAAGAGTGGTTTATTGTTGGCAAAACCAAATTTTCTTGTTTAACAGTAACACTTTAATGACAATTAACCAACTATTCTTTTTAAAATAATTGTAATAATTTTATTTCTAAAATAATTAGAATTATTTATAACATAGTTTGAGGGTTTTATTGGTTTTTAATTTTATTAATGTAATGTCTTTTTGTCTTCTCCCACATGTTTGTTGCCAAATCTTTTCTTTCCTTATTTTCATTTGTTAAATATCAATATAATCAGTAACAATGATGACAAGCAGCATAATAAAAAACGATTACATGAGGACTTTTTATTTCAAGATTAATAGGTGAAGAACACCTTGTTGATTCTATTCTATGGAATTGGTTCTTGCGGTGTAACATAATAGTATTGCTAAGTTTCTGAACATCAGTAGCAAGACAGGGGTGACTACACAGACACGTGGGTTAAGTTCCAATTCTGAGTTCTATCACCAGATTCTAAACACACACATTAAAATGTCCTTGATAATTACTGTAGAGCTATCTTTATGTTCTGAATGCATTCACTGGGCAAGTACTCAGTGTTTACCTTGTACCAAACTTTGTTTCTGAGGCAGATGCTTAAAAAAAATAACAAAATCTTTCAAATCTTTGACCTCAAGAACCCTAGAATTTAGCAGAAAAGGTAAACATAATGCAAATAGTTACATGAGTACTTATGTGTAGTCATACTACCTGCTACAAACAGTGAGAATTTGAGGGTGTATAACCAGAAATTAGTGTACCTCAGAGTAAGCAATGTTAAAGTTTAGACATTCAGGATGAGCAAGGATGACGTAAGTAAAGTGGGAAAGTGGTTCAGCTGACAGGAAGAAGTACTAACCCAAGGTGGCAGAGAGGCCTCAGGGACTGTGAAGAACTCAAACGGCAACTGCTGAGAGCCAGGAAGGGGAAAAGAAGTGAGATTAGTCTCCTGGGTAGACCAGCCAGCGCATTCAGAGCCTTCCCTGTAAATTACTGTCCATGTCATGGATTACGGACTTCATCATAGGACAAAAGGTAGAACACCATTCTCAACAGAACAGCAGAGGTCAAGAGAGCTCTGATTATGTGGTCTGTGGTCTCTGCGGTACACAGTCGGACAGAGAAGGCAGAGACTGAATGAGACCTGTGGAGAATATTTTTCAGAAGATGCCACTGGGGGATCTTACACAGGGCATGATTTAATAAGACCTGCATTTGTACAGAATTCTGTATCTGCTGAAGTGGAACGTGAATGAGGACACCTGTAGTACAAGCTGAACTGAGGATGCACAGGCCATGAGGTTAATAGTGGAGATGGACAGAAGTAAACAGGTGTGAGATACAATGGGAAAACACAATAGGAAAAAACCTGGTTTTATGTGGTGGAGAAAGGAAACACGAGGGCAGTGTTGAGAATGACTTCTCAGTTTCTGACATAAGCAGGGGCAAACCCCTGGGACCATGTGCTGTATGTACTGTTGCAGGAAGCAGAAAAGCAAGCACAAAAGCTTGAGCCTTGGGTTTTTCACAAGGTCTTTAGTGAAAGTAATCTAAACTAAAATGTGTTCTTTAATTTCTAGACAGATGACATTAATACACGCATCTTCAAACAACAGAAAATATTTTAATTTGAAGACACTCCCCCCAATTGCTAACTTTGAGAAGCAGATCCACTCTAGCTCAATACCATGGTTTTAAGAATAAACACTCCCTCATTGATATTGTGATTCAAGGATTTCTCTCACCACTGTGCTCATTTTTCATTTAAGCCACCATTCTCTCTTACTCCAGTGCCTGCAAAAGTCCTCATTCCTTCTCCCTGTTCTCACCATCACCCCAACAGTCATTAATGCTTACACAGCAGCCAAGGGCAAACCTTCACTAACTTACATCTGGTCACACCATTCCTCCTCTCATTGGAAGGAGCAATTACCTCCTCACTGCATCACCTCACTCACGGCACTCCAGCCTCCCCGCTGTTCCACCTGGGCTGTTCTCTGTACATAGTACTCTTCTCTCAGATACCCACATGTCCACCCAGGTGCTCTTGGTACTTATTAGAGTCTTTCCCTTCCTAAAAGTAGTATTTGCTTAGATGACAGGATGAAAATGGATTTTAGTGAGTTTCTCTTCCTGATGATCAGTAAGCCATGAGAAAAATAAGGAAAGAAGACTGATTTCTACTTCCTCAGCAAAAACCCCAGATACAGTTCTAAAGCTAGGCAAACACAATTCAAAACAGACAAGACATATATTATATTACAGTGGCTAGGTCTTAGTTACATAAAATGCTTTTAAAATACTGAGAGAAAAAAGACTGAAATTTATCATGAGAATTAAGCAGCAGTAAAAAAAAAAAAAAAAAACAAGCAGCAGGCACCAACAACAAACCAGTGACACAAGTTAAGTCTTCATTAGAGCCTTGGAAGGAAACAAACTGCTACATTCAGCAAAAGTGTGGTGGTCAGAGGGGGTGTGGACACAAAATAATGCAAAAGATTAATCAATAATGCAAGCTAAGTACACTAGTTTTTTAAAAAAAATTATTCATTTTGTTTCTCATAGAGGCAGACAAGCAAAGACATAGAGAAAACAGAGATCCTATCAGCTAGTTCATTCCCCAAAGGCCAACAATAGCTGGGACTGGCCTAGGCCAAAAATCAGGAGTCAGGATCTTTTTTTTTATTCAAGTGATACAAGTTTCATGTGTTTCATATATACAGATTTAGGAACACAGTGATACTTCCCACCTTGCCCCTCCCTCCTGCCCACGCTCCAACCCTTCTTCTTCCTCCCTCTCCCATTCCTACTCTTAATTTTTACAAAGATCTACTTTCAGTTTACTTAATGATCATAAAGTTAATCCTACACTGAGTAAAATAGTTCAACAAAGAGTATGAAGAAAAAAAAAAAGACTGTTCCTCAACAGAAGAGACAAGGGCTGTAAACAATCACAGACTCTCAAAATGTTCATTTCATTCCAAAACACTACATTTTAGGTACTCATTAGTCACCTCAGATCAGGGAAAACATATGGGATCTCTTTTTGGGACCAGTTTATTCCACTAAGTATAATGACTTCTAGTTAGTTCCTAAAGACAAGAATTTTTTTTTTTACAGTTGAGTACTACTCCATAGCATATAAATATATAATTGGATGGGAGGAGCCAGGGTCCTTTTTTTTTTTTTTTTTTTGGACAGGCAGAGTTAGACAGTGAGAGAGAGAGAGAGAAAGGTCTTCCTTCTTCCATTGGTTCACCCCCCAAGTGGCTGCTACGGCCAGCGCACTGCGCTGATCCGAAGCCAGGAGCCAGGTGCTTCTTCCTGGTCTCCCATGCGGGTACAGAGCCCAAGCACTTGGGCCATCCTCCACTGCACTCCCAGGCCACAGCAGAGAGCTGGACTGGAAGAGGAGCAACTGGGACAGAATCCGGCATCCCAACTAGGACTAGAACCTGGTGTGCCGGCGCCGCAGGTGGAGGATTAACCTACTGAGCCTTGGTGCCGGCAGGAGCCAGGGTCTTAATCAAGGTCTCCCATGTGGGGTGACAGGGATCCAACTACTTGAGCCATCACCTATTCCCTCCCAGAGCTTACACTAGCAGGATGCTGGAGTTGAGGGAAGATCCAGTACTTGAATCCAGGTAATTAATTATGGGATACACGTGTCTCAAACAGTGTCTTAATTGCTGAGCCAAATGCCAATGCCAATATCTTTCCTTGTAAAGGTAAAAGTTTGTTTTGTTAGAATTCTGTAATTACAAATATTTATAAATTGTTCATATTTTATAAAAACATAATAAAAATGAAAATACCTATCATCCTACCAGGCAGACAAAATCTTTTATAAATTTAGATGTTCACAGTATCCTTGTAGACTTCTATGTCTAAATACAAATTTTAAATTGGCTCATTTTACACATTTTATAAATCTTTTTCACTTTACCATATATCACAGACATCTTTCACATAATAATATATATTACCTACTCAATATTTTATGTCTGCATAATTTTAATTATATGAACATAATGAATTATCTACTTCCTTATTATGATATTTATTTACAATTTGTTTTCCTTCATGAACAATTATGCAGTGGATATTTTAGTACATATAATTTTTTTCCTTTTTTTTTTTTTTGACAGTCAGAGTTAGACAATGAGAGAGAGAGAGAGAAAGGTTTCCTTCCGTTGGTTCACTCCCCAAATGGTCGCCACAGCCAGCATGCTGTGCCGATTCGAACCCAGGAGCCAGGTGCTATCTCCTTGTCTCCCATGCAGGTGCAGGGCCCAAGCACTTGGGCCATCCTCCACTGCCTTCCCGGGCCACAGCAGAGAGCTAGAATGGAAGAGGAGCAACCAGGACAGAATCCGGGGCCCCAACTGGGACTAGAACCCAGGGGTGCTGGAGCCACAGGCGGAAGACTAGCCAAGTGAGCTGTGGTGCCGGCCTAGTACATATAATTTGTAATTGTGGGATTTTCATTTTAAAAAATTCAAGAAATAGAATTGCTAGATCAAAAGCAACAATATTTTTGTCTTTTAAAAATATTAATATAAACCTCAATGTAACTTTTCTAATGTGTATTGATTTTCATTCATTTGAAGGCAGAGCAAAAAGAGAGACAGAGACAGAGAGAAACCTTCCATCGGCTGGTTCACTCCTCAAATGCCTCCATGAGCTGGGGCTGAGCTAGGACAAAGCCAGGAGCCAAAAACTCGGTCTGGTTGCTCATCTGGGTGGCAGGAACACAGGCAGGATGCTGGATCAGAAGGTGGAGGTGGGCCTCTAACCCAGGCACTCTGATACAGGGTGTCCCAAGCAGTCTCATTTCTGTCTTTTAATACACATTCCCAGACTGTCATTCAAAAAGGTGATTCTAAGTCCATATCTCAAGAACACAAAGAAGTTATTTCCTACACCAAGTATCATCTTCCTCTTACCTAATCTGCTAGGTGACTGGTTTCTCAAAGATGCTATATGTATATCTTTATTACAAATTTCTATCTGTTTATTGGCATGATCTCCTTTATAATGTCCTGTTTCTCTTTCCCCAGATTCACAGAATTAAAATCACTGGAAGTGAGTTCCAAGAATCTGCTTTTTTTAAAAAAAATATTTATTTATTTTTACTTTATTTGACAGGCACTGTGCACTTACTCCTCATATAGGATCTCTGTCCTTAATGTGTTGTTCAATGTGAATTAATGCTATAACTAGTACTCAAACAGTATTTTACACTTTGTGTTCTGTGTGGGGGAAAACTGTTGAAATCTTTACTTAATATATACTAAACTGATCTTCTGTATATAAAGAGAATTGAAAATGAATCTTGATGTGAATGAAAGGGGAGAGGGAGTGGGAGAGGGGAGGGTTGTGGGAGGGAGGGAAGTTATGGGGGGGGAAGAGCCATTGTAATCCATAAGCTGTACTTTGGAAATTTATATTTGCTAAATAAAAGTTAAAAATAAATAAATAAATAAATAAAATCAGTCTCAAGCAAAATAAAAAAAAAAGGCATAGATGTAGAGAAACTGACAGAGACAGACAGAAGAGATCCTCTATCCACTGATTTATTCCCCCAAAGCCCACCAACAGCTAGGGCTGCACCAGGCCAAATCCAGGAACCTGGAACTCAATCTAATTCTCACACATAGGTGGTAGGTACTCAAGTATTTGAACCATCACATTAGCAGGGCACACATCAGCAGGAAGTTGGATAATAAACAGAGAAATCAGGATCCAAACTAGGCTCACTAGCAGCGAATTAACTGCTGAGCAACACACCTGCCCCCAGACTGCATTTTCAACACACTTGACAGAATATTCTCAGGATTTTATAGCATTGAATAGTAAATTAATTTTGGTTTACACTGTCTTGATAGAGCTACACAATAAGAAGACAGAGCACAAAGATCCAAAGGTTCTTCCAGAAATTTGAAAGCAAAAAGGATCAGATACGCATAGTAATTTGCTGTAGGTAGAACAGCTAACAAAAGCAATAATTCTTTTCATAATGCTACAAACCAGAGGTAAAACACTTCCAGTTTCAGAAACTTTAAAATGTGAACAATTGTGGATATTATGTTGGAGAACATCTGATAGTAAACTACATGATTCAAGCAACTCACAATTAACCTTTAGGTTAAAACTCACCATGTAGGGAATCACTGTATAACCTTTTGTATTCCAAACTGATGTTTTTAAAAAGGAATTAGAAGAAACACTCTTAACAGAAAAAAACAAAGAGGACATGTGTTGGGTAGGAAGGCAGGATTCCAAGTATCCACTTTATATTGACAGAAATCTACAAACAGTAGTTTTATTTTGAAAAGGGCTATGTTCTCAGTGACCAGGCCACAAACACCTCTGTTAGATAACCCCATGCATTGCAGTGCAATGATCTATGGTGTGGAACCAGGGGAAAAGCAAATGTTAGGGAGCAAACAGAGCTTTGCAAACTTGCTTTTAACTTGTTTGTATCACAATATCATCATTTCAAAAGAGAACAATTCCAACCTCACAGAATTTTCATACACATAAAAAATAAAGAAATAGGTGAAGTTCTGGATGCCTACAGGCGCCTGATTACTCTTTCTCTTCTTGACAATATTAAGAATTAGAGTTACACTTTGAAAGACAAACTCACTCAGCAGAAACTGGTTGCTTCCGTACCATTTCATAATAGTTAGAAAATCGAACTATTTTCACTAATTATAGTAACTTTCAGGAAGCAAAATAGGTTCCACCAAAAAGTCTATTAATCTAAGAAAAGCTGGGTTGTCACAGAAGAGGTTATGATACATAATTCTCAAAAAAAAATGTTCTGCATTACTCAAAATACTACCCACACATTAATTTGGAATTGGAGGGCATTCCATGCAAAGACAGAAACTTAGTAATGCCTTCCTTCTTGAATGGATGCATTTAAATGTTAAAGTAATGGAATATACATTGACAACATATGTTGCTTCATGAAAGGCTAATATTAAATTCTTTAAAATATGGGTGCAGGGGAATGTAAGGTCTTCTAACAGTTCAGTGAATTATTTTCTTCAATGGTACTCAATGCTTTTTGGTAAATGATAAATCCAGAATACTCATATTGAAGAAACAGAAATTAGTATTATTTTACATAATGTGTTGCTTTCTCAAAATTAATCTTATTTATCTGTGATTGTTGAAATGCATATACTATATGTTTCCCCTTTACACTTAAAACAAGGTAAAAATTTAAATCAATGCATCTGAAAACTAAAAATTGCTTCTTAATTTCACAACCTTAAAAATGGAATTTTGTTATTCTTTGTGTTTCTGAAATCAGCAGTATATTCAGCTTTTCAGTCCTGGATTTCACAGTTCTACATTTATGTGTATTTTTTTCACATTATGACAAGAAAGTAAGGGACATTGTACAATGCTTATGATGGTCATGAAACATGGGCATCATCACCATCTAACCTTGAGTTGGTAAAAGAGACTACAATCCATTCTTTTCTAAGGACCTGAAAAAATTTCAGTACATTTTAGGTCAGGAGGCTGTTCGTGGAGTGGTATATGAGCTCCTCAGAGTGGGCATGGTCTTTTCTTCCTCTGTAAAGCCCCAGATCTATGCATGCTTGGGAAACAAATGTTCATTTAGTAAGTACCCATAAATCTCACATTATTGGGGCTAGCGCTGTGGCATAGCTGGTAAAGCACTGCCTGCAGGGCCCACATCCCGTATCAGACACCAATTCGAGTTCTGGCCATTCTACTTCCGAGCCAGCTCTCTGCTGTGCCCTAGGAAAGCAGTGGGAGATGGCCCCTGTCCCTGCCTGGGAGATCCCGAGGAAGCTCCTGGCTCCTGGCTTCAGATCGAGGCAGCTCCAGCCATTTCAGCCACCTGCGGAGTAAACCAGGAAAGAGAGGAAGACCTCTTTCTCTCTCTCTGCTTCTGCCTCTCTGTAACTCTGCCTTTCAAATACATAAATAAATCTTTTAAAAAATACATTGTTACATATCTCACATTATTCAAATACTGGTCCTTTTGGTGAGCACATAAATAAATATCACACTTTGTTACCTCACTTGCCTGTTAAGAGTTCTCATGTTAAGACAAGGCAAATAATCAGTTTATCACTGTGTCATACCACACAACTATATTGATAATTCTGACTGAAACAGAAGCCACTGCTACTACTGTTCATGTTGGTCTTATTTTTAATTGAGCTGGCTGAGAATTTGAAAAAATTGGCTCAATCCCATCTAAATTATTACATCAGTTGTACCCACAGATATGAACTCCCTGAGCCTTCCTGTGCTATTAAACACAGACATTTTAAAATATTTCTTTATAAACAGAAAGTGAGATAAATTTTAAATAACCAATCAATATTAAAGACTTCTATTTGAATGCTATTTTAGAGTACAGAAGGCAGAACATTTCTCTGTGGGCTGGCAAATTTTAATACGCATCCAGAAGGTTGAGTAACAATATCTCGATTGCTGCAGTATTCTGAAGTTTAATTGGTTAGTGTTTAGGAAACGTCCAAAGTGCAGTTTCTTGTATTTATAATGAAGATAGAAAAACATTTATATCAAGGTTAGCATTTGCTATATTAAATTGACTCTGCAGCTCACTAACAACCAATACAAGCACATGCCAACAGAACAGTTTATATCAAATAAGTACAATATTTTAAAAACACCAAATTTAGATGCATTTGTAAACATAAATTCGTTCATGACTTATTTATATAAATCAATTTAATAGCTAAAAGAATGAAGGATCATTATTTTTTCAGATTTATCAACCCACTGAGAAAGGTTTAAGATGATCTAGCAATTAGGTACTCAAACTTTGGACTCATACATCTAAATTTAAATTGCAACTCTGAAATAGCTATTACCCTGGGCAATTCTCTCCACATCCCAATTCTGCAAAATATCATTTGCAAAATAAAAGTAAAAGTTGATATCTATTTCTTGGGTTCTTTTGCAAATTAAGTATGTTAAAAATGTATGTAGGACTCTTAGAAAAATATCTGGTATTCAACAGCGGATAAAGGTTTGCCACATTAAGGATAATAATAACAGCAATAAGAAGTTGATTCTTCTTGATGTTTATGTCACTTGTCCTCTTACAGAGGAGAGTTGTAGGCTGAGTTCAAATAGCACAGCTCACAATTAATTCTTATTCCGGAATACAAAGGCCAAAATGAGAATGATGAAACCTAAAAGCAATCTAACATTATTTCTGGTTAAAAGAAGGGATACAAATGTTATCTAAATCTTGACCATTCCTAGTTTAAAGTTGTAGGTCTAAAATACCCAGAGCTATATTTTCAGTTAGAAATAAGAATAAAAAAGCCAATAGATCAAAAATTTGGGAGGAACACGTGGTTTCTCACTCTAAAGACAGTTCAGCCGTACCCTGGATCTGCCAGAAGACTGATGGCAGACCTTACACTGATCTCCAGGGCCCAACCATACTGTTTATTAGGCTCTGAGACACCCCTCGCCAAGATGGAAGAACTCTCCTTCAGAGAGACAACACTCTTGAAGGTAAAAAGGTGGAAGGTCACACTACACTATCCAAAATATTGTAACTTGAAGTAATTTCCAAAACCTCAGGTTTCCCTCCAAGGATTTTAGCTGTCCATATCCCTCCACCCCAAGAAATTTGGGAGGCTTTGGTCAAAAAAAATCTGAAAATAATAATGAATGATTTTTGTATATCAAGAGCACTGTTCTTTTTTTTTTTTTTTTATCTTTTATTTAATGAATATAAATTTCCAAAGTACGTCTCATGGGTTACAATGGCTTTCCCCCCCATACCGTCCCTCCCACCCACCACCCTCCCCTTTCCCACTCCCTCTCCCCTTCCATTCACATCAAGATTCATTTTCGATTATCTTAGTATACAGAAGATCAGCTTAGTATACCTTAAGTAAGGATTTCAACAGTTTGTTCCCACACAGAAACATAAAGTGAAAAATAATAGATGATTTTTTTTTAAATGATGATGAAATCAGATCAGACCTATTGTCATGTTTAATCCCAGTGAGAGTCAAGTTGGGAATTGATAATTTCTTTTCTTTTTTTTTTTTTTTTAAACAGAAGATCAGTTTAGTGTACATTAAGTAAAGATTTCAACAGTTTGCACCCCCATAGAAACACAAAGTGAAATATACTGTTTGAGTACTCGTTATAGCATTAAGCCTCAGTGTACAGCACATTAAGGACAGAGATCCTACATGAGGAGTAAGTGCACAGTGACTCCTGTTGTTGACTTTACAAATTGACACTCCTGTTTATGGCATCAGTAATCTCCCTATGCACCAGTCATGAGTTTCCAAGGCTATGGAAGCCCCTTGAGTTCTCCGACTCTTATCTTGTTTAGACAAGGTCATAGTCAAAGTGGAGGTTCTCTCCTCCCTTCAGAGAAAGGCACCTCCCTCTTTGAAGACCTGTTCTTTCCACTGGGATCTCACTCACAGAGATCTTTTTGCCAGAGTGTCTTGGCTTTCCATGCCTGAAATACTCTCATGGGCTTTTCAGCCAGATCCGAGTGCCTTTAGGGCTGATTCTGAGGCCAGAGTGCTATTTAGGACATCTGCCATTCTATGAGTCTGCTGAGTATCTCACTTCCCATGTTGGATCACTCTCCCCTTTATTTATTCTATCGGTTAGTGTTAGCAGATACTAGACTTGTTTATGAAGAGCACTGTTCTTAAATACTTAGATTAAAAGTACACTTAACTGACTTAAACCAACTGCCAGTGGCATAAACAAATATTACTGTGAAAATCCAAGTTGAGATAACCCTTGTTCTCAACAACTTCTTAAGTTTTCAAAAAATCTTTCCAGAAAACAGAACATGCACATCCTTGTAATAAGTGGCTTAAAAGCAGGACGGTTTCTAAAAAGTACTAGAAACATGGTTGCAAACTCATAACTGCCCCACTTGGCCATGAGTGATATGGGTTTTCACCCCCTAACCTCACACCAAGGACCAGAGAAGCACTGGGCAGCAGTCATAGTGGAGGTTGCACTCTCTGCAGATTCACAACATGCAAGTGTTAAGCCAGAATAATGTATTTGGGAGTCCACAGATTCCTCACTAAAGAACTGGATGTTATATGAATAAGCAACAGGGTTGCAGAAAATCAAATAAAATATCTACACAGTGGGGTTTAAGACTCAAGAAGGCCAACTCATGAGTATCCGTGAGACATTTAAGAATGTCTGAGGCTTAAAACTTCAGGAGAAAGTAAATTGTGAAAGAAAACATGAAAACAGCAGGGCAGAAGAATTTGGAACATATGAGGTATAAACCTGGGTTGTCAAGTGTGGGGAGCAACTCGGACTAGACTAAGTTACTGGAATTAAGACTTATTCTATGCATCCGCTCTCCCACAATATGGCGCTGGGAGAGGAGTAAACAGCTTCTACGCAGCTGCCTCTCGCCAACTTGAGTGATGATCTGCAGGAGCTGATCCTGCTCCTGATTGGAGGAGAGCAGCGTACTCGGCGTGTGGGTAGCAGAGTTGGGATTGGTGGAAGAGGACTATAAAGGAGGAGAGAGACAACATGCACCAGGAACATCTAAGGGGAACACCTGAGGAACATCTGAGCAGCCCCCGAGAGAGCCGGCCTGCGCGGTGTGCCACTCCCCCGCGGAAGTGGGGAAAGTGGCAGGGGGAACCGCCCTTCCATGCAGGTGGAAGGATCGGTAGCCAACCCGGGAAGAACCAGCAGCAAACCCGGGAAGGGCCGAGCAGACAAAAGAACAGCGCAGGGTCCTGTGTCGTTCCTCCACGAAGAGGGGGAGCGACAGTCAAGAGCTAAAATCAGTGATGAGAAAATAAAATGAGGAAATGACTAGAAAAATGCCAGTAAAAAAAAAAGGCAGATTAAAAGCACATACAGGGGCCGGCGCTGTGGCAGAGTGGGTAAAGCTGCCTGCAGGACGGCCATCCCATATGGGCATCGGTTCAAGTCCCAGCCGCTCCACTTCCGATCCCGCTCTCTGCTATGGCCTGGGGAAGCAAGTAGAAGTACTTGGGCCCCTGCACCCGCATGGGAGAACCAGAAGAAGCTCTTGGCTCCTGGCTTTGGATCAGACCAACTCCAGCCATTGCGGCCACTTGGGGAGTGAACCAGTGGATGGAAGATCTCTCTCTCTCTCTTTGGCTCTACTTCTCTTTTGTAACTCTGTCTTTCAAATAAATAAAATAAATATTTAAAAATATATAGAAAATGGGTAGATACAGACATATAATTTAACACCTGCCATCTAGTATACAATAAACAAGTATTCAAAGTAGGAATAAAAATGATTTTTAAAAAGCATAATTTAGGCGCCGCGGCTCACTAGGCTAATTCTCCGCCTAACGGCACCGGCACACTGGGTTCTAGTCCCGGTCAGGGCGCCGGATTCTGTCCCGGTTGCCCCTCTTCCAGGCCAGCTCTCTGCTGTGGCCAGGGAGTGCAGTGGAGGATGGCCCCAGTGCTTGGGCTCTGCACCCCATGGGAGACCAGGATAAGTACCTGGCTCCTGCCATCAGATCAGCGCGGTGCGCCAGCCGCAGCGCACCGTCTTTGGCGGCCATTGGAGGGTGAGCCAACGGCAAAAGAAGACCTTTCTCTCTGTCTCTCTCTCTCTCACTGTCCACTCTGCCTGTCAAAAAAATTTTTAAAAAAGCATAATTTAAAATCATTAATAGCTGAACTTATTAAAAATAAGAAAATTTTAAATGCAGTAATTATGATGTAAAAAGTAGAAAAAATAAAGAAAGATTAAGAATTGGCAGGAAAAGAAGAAGAGGTAGATGTAAACAATGATATCACCGACTTAGATCAAAGCTGCCAGCCCAGTGACTACTGAGTATTTAAAAAGTTCCTCCCTGGAAACCACTCTACTCAGTGTTCCCAATCAGCACCTTTGAGTTTCTCAAAATCACTTCCCAGGGTAGTGGGAAGCAAAAAACGTCAAAGCAACCTTCAGCTACTGTTAGTCGAGTTTGTGTTATTTTCTCATATTTTTTCCAAGGATATTACTCTTCGTCTGATTCACTGTTTCTCCCACCACTGTTATTTTATATGTCAGACTTTTTATTATTTGCATAGTTATGTTCTGAAAATCTACAGGTAAATTAGGCTGAGATTTGACAAGTGCAACTGTGAAACATCTTTTATACTTCAACTAGGTATCCAATAACAACCACAAGAGACTCCCCTATTCCCAAAACTCCATTCAATTCCACAAATATTTATTTAGGCCATACCGTGAGATATGTTCAAAAAAGAAGGCTTGAACTGGCTTTAAATCCTTGGCCCAGTTACATGAGAGGAATACCAAAGCCTCAGAAGAGACTCAATCCCAGGGATGGTTGTTTGTTTCCTCAAATAACAGTTCAACATTCTCCCTCAGCACATCTTACCTCCCAAAACACTTTCCATTCACATTAAAAAATTATTTGCCTAATAATTGCGGATCAAAGGTAGAAATGAGTGCTTCCTAGAAAGTAAATATCCCAGATATAGCAAAAGACTTAATATACATAGTGGCCTCACAATTCTGCTTCTAGGAATATAATCAGAAAGCGATGGTACAAATCATTTGTTCAGTCATTCAGTGTCAGGTTCCTGGCTTCAGCCTCACCCAGTCTGGCTTACTGTGGACATTTGGGGATAGGAGCCAACAGTGGACAGGAGCCCCATCTCTGTCTCTCTGCCTCTCAAATAAATAATTTTTTCACAAAGATTGGGAAACGGTTGTTATAAGTGTTCTTTTATTTACAGGGGAGGATAACAAGTTAAAAGAATGATCTCATTAAGTTCAGACTAGATGGTTAGGCAAAGCCTGGGGGAGACTGCAAACATTCAATCATATGTATAATATCTGTAAGAATTATGTAGCTGTAACAGAAAGCAGAAATGTGGAAATAAAGTATTCCATTAAGTCCAGGCCTGTGGTATAGAGAGAAAAAAAAAAAAAAAGACTTACCTATCTTAAGAGCTAAAGATATTCACATTTCAATCAAATAATCAATCAAGATAGGAATTTGAGGCTTGTCAGTACTAAGTAACGTATAAACTGAATCCCACAGATGCTAGAAATGTGATATCCCCTTTCTTGAAGTGACAGAATCACTGACAGAAATATGATTCAGTGGAACTGACCTAAAATTCTGAGAAGAATCCAATCTTTGTCTCAGCTAAGTGCATGGGTGTTTATGCAAGTTTAACCAAGCCAAGAAGTCAACTGCAAGATTTATATGGGAAAGGAACTCCACAAGTCATGTGGGATCACATAACTATTTCATGGGTGGAGAAACATTTTTCAAACATGGAAATATCTGAAACCAAATGCAGAAAAGGTTAAGAATGTCATCATAATAATACTACTTCTATGCAACATTATATACACATAATCAAGCAACTAATTCTGTCTAGAATGTATGGTATTGCAATAGTGAAGAACTTAAGCTATGCCAAATGTGTAAGTTTAACTTATTAGATGTATAAAAATTAATTCAAAACATGTAAAAGTCCATCAAGCAGGTTAATGAAATATTTAAAGGTAGTGAAACATTAAACTCAGAAATTCAACTTAAAATGTTTGAAAGTACTTAAGTAATTTAGGTTCTAAAGGATAGTATAATTCTTCAAAGGCTTTTAAATCTAATTGCTAAAAACTGCCATACTTGTAAAAACTATAACAATGTTTGTTGTACCAGAAAGATTAAGAACTCAAATCTGAACCTGCGATTTTAATAACTTGAATTCTGAAACCAAAGCAAGCATCTGAAGTCCTTTTTTCCACACAGAATTTTCTCCCAAGGGCATTAACCATTTCACATTTTATAATGGACGTGGTGGAGCTGGTGCTGTGACATAGTGAGTTAAGCCGCCTCTTGGATGCCAGCATCACACATCATCAGAGTGCCAGCTGCAGTCCTGACTGCTCCACTTCTGACCCAATTACCTGCTAACATGTCTGGGAAAGAACTGAGTGATGACTCAGGTACTTAGGACTCCGTGCTTGTGCAGGAGACCTGGAGAGTTCCAGACTCTTGTCTTCAGTCTGGCTCCAGGGGAGAAACCTTTCCTTGCCTTCTTCAGTTTCTAGGTGCAAACGTGTTCCTTGGCACATTTACCTTCCCTGAACTGTTCCAATCACTTGTTTCTGCTGCCACATGTCCCACTCCTGCAACTCTAAGTCCTCCTGTTTTCCTTTTATAAGGACGCAGCAATACTTGGCTCATGGCCCACCTCCTTCTTCAAAGTCAGCAACAGGGGACTGAGACTCTCTCATTCTTCAAATCTTCACCCAACCAGAAAAGCTGTTTACTTTAAGGGTTCTTGTGTCCAGATTGGGTCCACGTGGCTAACCTGGATTCACCTTGATCTCAAACGCTTCAATTTACTCTTATCTGCCAAGTGTTTATTTGTCATTTAAGGTAATATTCATAGGTCCCAGGGATTAGGATGTGCACATTTGAGGGTCATTATTCGGACTTCCACACATTGTAATTTTGTAATCTTCAAAGTAAAAGAAAACAATTACTTAAATATAAAAATTATAATTTTTTATGTGGGGAAAATACTTAACAGAGATGATTACACAAAATCAAGTTTCTTTTCAAGTAGATTTAAACCATTGACTTTCATTATTTTTCAGGAGCCAGAACATTAAATATTATGATTTCCAAGCCTATAATTCTTAATATTACCCCAACATAGATTCATCATCAGAAACTAAGTATACAGCACAAATGCAACTCATATTTGCTTCACCTAAGTATGCCTGTGAATATACTGTTATTTTGGGACAACACAATTTCCAAAATTCTATCTTTCATTTACCTACATATTTTTAAAATAAAAAAATGGGCTTGCTAAATAATTGAGTACATTTGTGTATAATTTCTCTCCTTTTGTAGTTTATACTTTAAATTTTTTTATTGATTTGCAAGGCAGAGAAAAAAGAGAGAGATGGAGAGAGACAGAGAGCTCCCAACTGCTGGTTCACTCCTCAAATTCCCACATACACCAGGACGAGGCCAGGGCTGATGCCAGCTGTGGCAGGAACCCAGTACATTCAGCACCAGCACCAGCACTACCTCCCAGAATCTGCATTGGCAGGGAGCTGGAGTCAAGAGCCTGAGCTGGCAATCAAACCCAGGCACTGCCATATAATCACTGTAGGCTAAATGTCTGCTCCAGTTGCTTTCTTTGTGTACTACCAATGTTACATATTCTACAGAGCACAGAATACATTAAAGCACACTTAAAACTTTCATAGTAATATTATTCTGCATGTAAGTGACCATATTTTACCATTGTGATGATTGTCAAGGTTACCACAGCTTTAAGCTAGATTTTTGTCTATCTATCTGAGTTAATAAAGGAAATATGAATTACTAAAATAAGCAATTATTTACTTTTTGACACAAATATATGCATATCCATTGTAGCATCTGATTTACAATGACTTGTTGGAAAATCTTAATAATCGAAAATGAATCTTGATGTGAATGGAAGGGGAGAGGGAGTGGGAAAGGGGAGGGTTGTGGGTGGGAGGGACAGTATGGGGGGGGAAGCCATTATAATCTAGAAGTCGTACTTTGGAAATTTATATTCATTAAATAAAAGTTAAAAAAATAAAATAAGAATAAAAAAAAAACATGAGATCTAATTGATTAGTCTATGAAATCAATTTTAGAGGTTTTTTTTATCTTTGAATCATATAGAAACTCTTGGCTTGATTTCACATGTTTTTATTTTTAACCTAAACTATCCAGAAAAGTTATTCAAAATGGCATTGCTAATATATATAATCTAATGATTCTTTCTTTTCTGTAAACATTGCTTTTATCTTTAAATGTACAAGAGTTGTTTACCAAAGGATAATAAAAGGGTTTTGTTTCTATGTATTTTTGTTTTTAACTTACAACTCCATATTAATTATCAGTGAACATACAATCTAAAAGAATTCCCAGACAAGAGGAATATATGGGGGTTATTTTGGAGAAACTGGGCATATGTTCACACTACTTAATTTAGTGAACTGGCTCAACTTTTCTCTATTGGTCCATCCTCACCATATGTTCACTTTTGCTCCCTCATCTTCTCAAAGAATTGAATAAAAGCACAGGCTATGCAGAATGTAGTCCTTTCTTCTTTGAAAATCTATGTGAGCCATTATATTAATGTAAATATTCAAAATATCCCTACCCCAGGTAACAGCAGCACCTTCTATATTAGTAGATGAAAATTAACTTCTGTTGTAGTTAAGCAGCAAAGAGCCTTCCTGCATAGAGATAGTTCTGAAGCTAATTATTTATTTCTCAGCACTTGTAATATGATAAAGAAAAGAAAAGCACCGTGTTCCACATTATTACTTCTCAAGAAATAACTGATGCCCTGTGTCCTACTCACTAAAGATAGGTTATCTCAAGATGGTACTTCTGAGGCACAGTGCTTGACTTGTAGGCAACTAGTAAGTTCAGACTTCTAGTACAGCCTGACAGTTCTGCTGTACTCTATCAGTAAGACTACCAATTAGTCACATCAAAAAGGAATGCTATGTAATTTCCCACTGTTTTAAAGTTTCAAAGCTTTAAATATATCAAATAAAGGCAATATTTCAAGCACCCTTCTAGTCAGTTAGGAATAACTCTTTATGTTGGGCAGTAGTCATTCAGGAAAGAAACCCCTATACTGAACTGAATTACAAGGGTATTTCTTGTCACATTATGTCACTTTCTGTGTCAGACACACACACACACACACACACACTCTCTCTCTCTCTCACATGTTACCCTTTTGTTAAGCCTGAGGATAATATAATTAGTATACAAGGGAAACACTGGTGTAAGTCCTGCACAGACACAATGCAAAGGAATGCAAGGCTCTTCAAATTGACTAGCAGTACTAACATGGAAAGAAAACCTCCACCTGATACAACTGACTGCATCAGTAGAATTAAATTTACTGTGATATGGATTCATTCATAATTGTCATAAAAAAAGCAAGTAAATAAAATGTATAAAAATATTTGCTAAGCAAAGGCCTTAGAAAATGGGCAACTCACACACAAATTCTTAAAAGAAAGCAACCAGTGAAAGATACTTTTCTTAAGGACCCTTCATTATTTCCACAGAATCAGTGTGCTATTCAAGAATGATTCATTGATTTACACCAGTAGCTAAGATTTATAATATCCATTGGTTTTGAGCCACAATATCAGCAATATAGTGTCGCTAAAATCTCTTCTTCCAAAAGCCTTCTGTTCCCACTTCTCATTAGAAGAAAATGTTTTGAAATAACTTAGGTCAATCTAATCACACTAAATAACTTCTTTTGGTAAATGAAACTGGCACCTGAAAATTTAAAGATGAGTGAGGATTCCCTATCTCCACAATTTTGTTACTGGAAGATAGTGACAGCAAATTCCAAACAAATTGTGATACCAAACAGATATTACTTTACCAAAAAAAATATGAGGGTGGCATTTGGCACAATGAGCAAACCACTTGGGACACTCCCATCCTATATCAGAGTGCCTGTGTTTGAGTCCTGGCTCAGTTTCTGATTCCAGGTTCTCACTTATGTGCATCCTGGGAGGCAAGAGATGATGGCTAAGGTAGCCAGGTCCCTGCCACTCACAGCCTATCCCAGTCTTGGCTGTCACAGGCATCTGGGGAGTGTACCAACAGATGAGAGATCTTTGTCTCTTTCTGTCTCTAAATTTAGCATTACATTGACAATTAGACATTTTACAGATTATGTGACTCCTCTGAGGTGATGATGAGCATCACATAAACAGGCACTCACACCTCACTACTGGCACTATCTACAATGACAGTCAAGTTCTAGCATTCATTACATTCATTATCAACACAGGGCCCAGGGGGAGAATATTGCCATCTGTAAGAGAAATAGAGAATCACTATAGTGGTAGCCTCTAAAGTGACTACAATTCTAGCCAACGATGAACTGGAATGTGAATTCCAGATGAGGGAAGGCTTCCAGACTAAGCAGTGATTTAAGCTAACATAAATAATACCACACTGTCAAAGCTGAAGTGGTTTTAAATCTCAGCCAACATAATAGAGGTTTAGCATTTCTCCCTACATACACACACTCCAAGCTCTGCAAGGCCACGGCCATTCTAGCAGGTGAATGAAGTATTTGAGGGGATGGGGAGGGTGTGTTGCTTTTTGCTCAGCAGCTGTGCAAATTGTGTAGATGATTGAACCTCACTGGCCTTTAGTTTCCTCATACTTAAAATGGCTGCTCAAGAGGCTGCTACGAGAATCCAAAATCTCAAACAAGAAGTAGAGCCTGAGACTGGCACACAGAATAAACGCCAGGAAGCTCTGTCCCCTCTGCTAGTCATTGTACCATGAAAGAAACTGCCAACTCAAGGTCCTTGACCACTCGGGATTTTCCACAGGAGGCCCGGAAACTTTGTTGACCACAAACCCATGTTCTTGGAATAAGCTAACCCTAAAACGTGCACAACTCATTCAAAAACTCACCTGTCATAAAACCCAAACTACCCTACTTAGAAAAAAACCACCTCTTGGATCTCTCTTTATAGCTATACATGAGTTACCTAGTGGGGCTATTCCTGCTGACTCAACCCACAGGAAGGTCAGGGATTAGCTGTCACTGTCCTTTCTCTGGTATCAAAGCCTTGAATCTCATGCTTCACCTACTCTACCCTGCTCAGGTCTATGCACCAGCATGGATTCTAAGTCGTCAGCAGCAGAGCTTAACTGACACTCTTCCCCCAGCTCATTACTTTTTTTGTTAATGCTGAAAGCATTACAGCTGTTTACCTTAGACCACTAGTTGTGGTTAAGTGATCCTGACCTGTAGGTGTTATTGTTCTGAGGATCTAACAAAACTAACCATAATTACAATTCTGTTGTTCACATGTGTGCTTGGTTGCCCTAACCCATATCAGAGATACAAAGGACACTAAATGCCAAGACGACACCATCCTGCACCATGGGAACCACACAGGTGGCTCCAAACTGACAGCCAGCATCACCTTCCTGTCAACGGGGGAATTTTCTCATTGAAGTTCGGCTATGATCTCTTAACACTCTCAATAAACTGAAGAGTGAAAAGCAGCAGGGGGAGGAAGAATGTTCACGTCTAATTAATATTTTAAAGGTCCTGAATTAATATTTGACCCAAGTAAATTCTCTGAATTTAAGCAGCTGAACAAGAACTGAACCCCTGGTCTCCCTCTGGTACAGTTATCAATCCAAAACAAAGGGGACAGTTCCATAATAATTCAACCGTTACTGTATCATTAATATGAATGATTTAGGCAATCTAGAAAAAGGTTTTGATTTTTTGTTATGTCCAGAATTAACAGTTTAAAAACCTTTAACATCTTAACCTGATGGATTAGTCCTTGTTACTGATAAATGAAAAATATTGACTATTAATAAAGTTTGAAATTTATAATAAAAATGTAGCTGAATAAAATTTCAAGCAAAAAAGATTTTACTTGAAAGTCAATCTGAACTATCCACAAAAAATAATATAAAAACCAAGGCTATTTAATAGTACACAGTTTTCATATTTAAAAAATATTAGTTAATTTCACATAGAAATACATTTTGGTGACAAAAAATAGGTTTTGATTATATTCAGATTCTTCTTATTCCATTGCATATGAAAAAGGAAATACCCTCAGGTATTTATTTAATGCTGAATACACTTTTAATTTATCTTAACCATCTATTATTTCTATGATAAAAAGTACACACTTCAAATGTCAAGGCATGATACTTGATGCATATGTCACAGTCCCTATAACACCTGATAAAAAGAAATAATGAAATAAAATATCACAGCAGGACCTTATATGGATGGATGAAAAATGTGTTTCATAAATTCAGTATGATTATTGCAAATCTGTATGCCCGTGGTTACTTTTTGGAATAGTTAAGATTTGTTAAGGAAGTGAACAGACAGCAGGGTTTCTTAAAAGGCAAATGGATAGTATACACTCAGGCACTAGTGCAGGAAAGTATTTTTTAAAAGAACAAAATAATATAATGCCTGATAAACTGAGGTCTCAAACATTCATTATGCATCTTATTTCATCCCATGTTAATTAAGTGCTAGTAGCCTTTTAAGATGGATTCTGTCTCCATTTTATGCAGGGGAAATTTGAGGCTTGGATATGACAGCTACATAACAACCAAAATGAGGCAAAGCCAAGAATGAAAGCCATGATGGCTTCCTTCTAGAAAGCCTGTGGTTTTAAGGTTTTTACATAGACTAGTCTACTGCTAAGCAACTGGACAGTTAGTAAATGACAGTTCTTTCCTGTATTTTTTTTAAAGATTTTTATCCATTTACTTGAGAGGTAGAGTTAGAGACAGAGGGAGAGACAGAGAGAAAGGTCTTCCGTCTGTTGGTTCACTCCCAAAATGGCTGTGACAGCTGGAGCTGCGACGATCCGAAGCCAGGATCCAGGTGCTTCCTCCCAGTCTCCCATGTGCATGCAGGGGCCCATGGACTTGGGGGCCATCTTCCACTGCTTTCCCAGGCCAAAGCAGAGATCTGAATTAGAAGAGGAGCAGCTGGGACTAGAACAAGTGCCCACATGGGATGCTGGTGCTGCAGGCAGAGGATTAACCTACTGTGCTACAGTGCCAGCCCCTCCTGTTATGTTTTAAGATTAACACTTAAAAGCTGAACCAAAGGATAATGAGCTAATGAAAGCCAGATCACATGGCTGAGAAATGACAAATATCTAATGCGTTATCACAGAAAACCTGGTCTCTAATATCTAAAACACAAAGGAACTCATATAACTCAATAGTAAGAAAACAAATAATTCAATTTTAAAATGGGCAAAAGACCTCAACAGGCCTTTTTCAAAAGACATACAGTCAACTGGTATATGAAAATATGATCTCCACCAACAAACATTGGAGAAATGCAAATTAAAACCACCACGAGATAACCTCCTCACATGAGCTAGGACGGCTATTCTTAAAAAGATGAAAGATAAGTGTTGGGGAGGAAACAAAGAAAAGCAAACCCTCTTGGTGGGAACATAAATTAGTGCAGCCATTTTGGAAGACAGTATGAAAGTTCATCAAAAAGCTACCAAGTGGCAGGTAATCCCATTGCTGGGTTTACATCTAAAGGAAATGAAATCAGGTACTGAAGGATCTGCAATTAATTGCAGCATCATTCACAATAGCCAAGAAAGAGAACCAAACTCAGCATCCATCAACTGATGAATGGATCAAGAATATGTGACACATATACACACATATGGAATGGAATACTATTCAGTCTTTAAAAAGAAGGAAATCCCTTCCATTTGCAACAAGAATGAGCCTGAAAGACATTATGGTAAGTGAAATAAGCCAGACACAGAAAAAGAAATATTGCCTGTTCTCAGACATATAGAACAGAATTTTAGAAAGCTGAACTCCCAGTTGCCCCTCTTCCAGGCCAGCTCTCTGCTGTGGCCAGGGACTGCAGTGGATGATGGCCCAAGTGCTTGGGCCCTGCACCCGCATGGGAGACCAGGATAAGTAC
Source organism: Oryctolagus cuniculus (assembly GCF_964237555.1). Classification (NCBI taxonomy): domain Eukaryota; kingdom Metazoa; phylum Chordata; class Mammalia; order Lagomorpha; family Leporidae; genus Oryctolagus; species Oryctolagus cuniculus. The sequence continues at coordinate 45,430,380 of NC_091443.1, read as the reverse complement.
CTGGCTCCTGTCATCGGATCAGCGCAGTGCGCCAGCCACAGCGCGCCAGCCACGGTGGCCATTGGAGGGTGAACCAACGGCAAAGGAAGACCTTTCTCTCTGTCTCTCTCTCTCTCACTGTCCACTCTGCCTGTCAAAAAAAAAAAAAAAAAAAAAAAAAGAAAAGAAAGCTGAACTCACAAAAGCAGAGGCTATAATGGTGGCCGCCCTGGGCAGGAGTGGAGGGGTAATGAGAATGAGTAGAGGCTAGCTAAAGAATATAAAATTTCACAGTGTGTACAAAATTTAAGATGGTTAAGTTTCAGAGATCTATCACATAGCATGGCTAGTTGCCGCCTAATGGCAATGTTTTTGACACCTGAACACTGCTAAAAGCATGAACCTTAAATGCTCTATCATAGATACACACACACACACATACATAACACACACACGCATACACAAAATGAGCAGGTGTATATATTAATAATTCCAAAACTGTATGCCATATAAATAGCCACTAGGGATACTCACATCACAAATGGGAGTGCCTGTCTCTGCTTCCACTTCTAATCCAGCTTACTGCTAATGCATACCCTGCAAGGCAGCAGATGATGATGGCTCAAGTGCTACCTCCCTGCCACCTACATAGAGTTTCTGACTCCTAGCATTGGCATAGCCCATCCCTGGCTGTTGCAGGCAGTTGGGCAGTGAACCGATGGAAGGAAGATAGATCTCCCTCTCTTTGTCTTTTAAAGAAAAAAAATGAAGAAAATTTTTAAAAGCTGCCATAGAAGAGAATGTTAATAGTTCAGGTAAAAGACATAAATTTAAAGAAAGCAAAAACATTTGTACAACTTGAAAACAATGTGTATTTTATGGCTTAAACAACCCATTAGTAGAGCTTTGAGAAATTATTAAATGGCCCAGTTCAATATCAGTGTCAGTAATAAAATGGAAAGAGTTGTGCAGAAGGCATTTATGATAAACTTGAGTCCAAGAATGTAAACATTTCTTTTACATAAAGATTCTTAAAATCTTATTTTATGATTATCTTGTAGGAATAGCCTACATTTTATTTTAATAATAAAAGTGTCATTAAAATATTGACTTACTACCTTAAAGTGAGAATAATTAATATGATAAACAGTAGAGTACTTGAATAGACTATAGGAACAATATTATAAAAATTGAACCTATCATTCATGTATTCTGTAAAACATTTGTCAGAAAATACTTCCAGAGAAAAATTTAAATTTGCAAAATCAAAAAATAATAGCTTCTATTTTTCCTCAAATTGTTTTTTATTTTTGATGTGTTTCAATAATAAATGCAAATCTATTATATATACTATTTTAAAAATCAGAAAGTGTCTCAGTGCGGTTTTTTTAAGTTTTTTGAATCAAAAGTAAAATTGTGTGTAACCTCTTGGATCTATGATACACTTGATTACTTTTCTAGAGTTCTTTCTTCTTCTTACATGAATTGTTTTTCTTTTTTGTCATTTGGCTAGAAATTGTATTTTATTAAGTGTATTTAAAGATATAAAGCAACACTCTTTGCAAAAAAACTATATGCCATAATAAATACAATTTTATCTTTCCAATTATACCATAATAAAATTAGGACAGGGGTATCTTGTAGGATCACCTTTTTCTGCAGTGTTCAAAGGGCACTCAGGGTAAGAATGATGTCTTGAAATCTGGTATTGTGATGCCTCTGGCTTTGTTTTGTTGTATAAGATTGCTTTAGCTATTCAGGGTCTCCTGTGTTTCCATATGAATTTGAGCTTCATTTTTTCTAGATCTGAGAAAAATGTCCTTGGCATTTTTACTGGTATGGCATTGAATATGTAAACTACTTTCAGTAGTATAGACATTTTAATGATATTGATTCTTCCAATCAATTAACATGGAAAATTTTTTCACTTTTTGTGTGTCTTCTTCTATTTCATTCTTTAATATTTTGTAATTCTCATCATAGAGCTCTTTGACATCCTTGGATAAATTTATTCCAAGGTATTTGATCTTTCTGTAGCTACTGTGAATGGGATTGATCTTAGAAGTGCATTCTCAGTCGTGGCATTGTCTGTGTATACAAAGGCTATTGATTTTTGTGTATTGATTTTATTCTTTCCACTTCACCAAACTTTTCTATGAGTTCCAGTAGTCTCTTAGTGGAGTCTTTCAGATCTCCTATATATAGAATCATATCACTGGCAAATAGGAATAGTTTGATTTCCTCCTTCCTAATTTCTATCTCTTTGATTTCTTTTTCTTGCCTAATGGCTTTGGCTAAAACTTCCAGGACGATACTGAATACCAATGGTGAGACTGGGCATCTTTGTCTGATTCCAGATCAAAATGTGAATGCTTCCAACTTTTCTCCATTCAATAGGATACTGGCCATGGATTTGTCATAAATTGTGTTGAGAAATGTTCCTTCTGTACCTAATTTGCTTAAAGTTTTCATCATGAAAGAGTGTTGTATTTTATCAAATGCTTTCTTTGTATCTATTGAAATAATAATATGGTTTTTGTTATTCAATTTGTAAATGTGATGTATCACTTTGATGGATTTGTGAATGTTGAACCATCACTACGTACCAGGGATAAATTGCACTTGGTCCAGATGAATGATCTTTCTGATGTGTTGTTGGATTCAATTGGCTAGTATTTTGTTGAGGATTTCTGTGTCTATGTGCATCAGCGAAATTGGTCTGTAGTTCTCTTTCTATGTTGTATCTTTTTCAGGTTTAGGAATTAAGGTGATGCTGGCTTCATAGAAGAAGTTTTAGAGGATTCCCTCCCTTTCAATTGTTTTGAATAGCTTGAGAAGAACTGGAGTTGGTTCTTCAAATGTCTGGTAGAAATCAGCAGTGAAGCCATCCAGCCTTGGTCTTTTCTTTGTTGAGAAGATCTTTATTAATGATTCAATTTCTTTCGTGGGTATTGTCTGTTTAGGTTTTCCGTCTTCACGGCTCAATACTGGTAGAGTGCATATGTCTAAGAATATACCCATTTTTTTCTAGGTTTCCCAATTTGTTGGGATACAGCTCTTTGTAGTAATTTCTGATGATTCTTTTTATTTCTGTGGTGTCTATTGTTACAGTTCCTTATTCATCTCTAGTTTTATTGACTTGGGTCTTCTCTGTTTTTTTTTGGGGGGGGGTTAGTTGAGCCAATGGTGTATCAATTTTGATTTTTTTTAATGAGCTCTTCATTTCTCTGATCTTTTGCATTTTTTGTTTCAATTTCATATATTACTTCTCTAGTTTTAATTATTTCTTTTCTCCTATTAGTTTTGTGCTGCTGCTTTAGTGGGTCCTTGAGATGCACTGATAGCTCATTTGGTACATTTCTCATTTCTTAATGTAGGCACCAATTGCTATAAACTTTCCTCTTGCGGAGCTTTTTCTATATCCCGTGAGATTTGATATGCTGTATGGTCATCTTCATTCAACACACTACAGGCAGTTATAAACAAAATAGCCTGGTACTAGTACAAAAGCATATGGATTAACCAATGGAACAGAACAGAAATGCCAGAAATCAACCCATCCATCTACAACCAACTTATCTTTGACAAAGGAGCTACAATCAATCCCGAGAGCAAAAACAGTCTCTTCAACAAAAAGTGCTGGGGAAACTGGATCTACACATGCAGAAATATGAAGGAAGACTCCTACCTTATACCTTACAGAAAAATCCACTTAAAATTTATTAAAGGGTTAATCCTCCAGCTGCGGCACCAGCATCCCATATGGGCGCCAGTTCTAGAGTAAGCTGCTCCTCTTCCAACCCAGGTCTCTGGTGTGGCCTGGGAAAGCAGAAGAAGATGGCCCAAGTCCTTGGGCCCCTGCATCCACATGGGAGACCAGGAGGAAGCTCCTGGCTCCTGGCTCCTGGCTTTGGATTGGTGCAGCTCCGGCCATTGCAGCCATTTGGGGAGTGAACCAGTGGATGGAAGACCGTTGTCTCTCCTTCTCACTGTCTGTAACTCTACCTCTCATATAAATAAATAAAATCTTTAAAATGTGTTTAAAAAAAAAGACCTCTCTCTCTCTCTGCCTCTCCTTCTCTGTCTGTGTAACTTTCAAGTAAATAAATAAACTTTTTTAAAAATTTATTAAAGACCTAAATCTAAGACCTCATACCATCAAATTATTAGAAAACACTGCAGAAATCCTGCAAGACATTGGCATGGGCAAAGAGTTCTTAGAAAAGACCCCAGAGGCACAGGCCATCAAAGCCCAAATTGACAAATGGGATCACATCAAATTGAGAAGCTTCTGTACTGCAAAAGAAACACTCAGGAAAGTGAAGAGGCAACTGACAGAATGGGAGAAATTATCTGTAAACTATGCAAATGGTAAAAGATTAATAACCAGAATATATAAAGAGATCAAGAAACTCAACAACAACAAAACAAATACCCAGTTAAGAAATGGGCAAGGAGTCCATGCTGTGGCGCAGCAGGTAAAGCTGCCACCTCAGTGCCAACATCCAATATGGATGCTGGTTCAAGTCTCAGTTGCTCCACTTCCCATCCAGCTCTCTTCTATGACCTGGAAAATAACAGAAGATGGTCCAAGTCCTTGGGACCTTACACCAGCATGGGAGACCGAGAAGAAGTTCCTGGATCCTGGCTTCAGATTGGCCCAGTTCTAGCCGATGTAGCCATTTGAGGACTGAACCTGTGGATGGAAAACCTCTCTCTCTCTCTCTCTCTCTTTCTCTCTCTCTCTCTTTAATTCTTACAAATAAATATATAAATCTTAAAAAAAATGAAGAAAAAGAAATGGGCAAATAACTTAAATAGGCATTTTTCAAAAAAAGGAATCCAAATGGCCAACAAACATGAACAAATGATCAGGATCACTAGCTATCAGGGAAATGCAAATCAAAACCATAATGAGGTTTTATCTCATATTTGTTACAATGGTTTTCATACAGAAAACAACAAACAACAAATGCTGGCGAGGATGTGGGGGAAAAGGTACCATAATCTACCACTGGTGTGAATGTAAACTAGCACAGCCACTGTGGAAGACAGTAGGGAGATACCTCAGAAATCTAAACATAGACCTACCCTATGATTCAGCCATCCCACTCCTGGGAATTTACACAAGAGAAATAGAATCAGCATATGAAAGAGTTATCTGTACCCCCATGTTTATTGCAGCTCAATTCACAATAGCTAAGATATGGAATCAATCCAAATTTCTATCAACTGATGGCTGGATAAAGAAATTATGGGATATGTACACCATGGAACACTACAAAGCAGTAAAAAAAAATGAAATGTTGCTTGCAACATTATATTATATTCTAATGGAAAACATACCTAGTGAAATGAGCCAGTCTCAAAAGGACAAATACCATATATTCTCCATAACCTGTGATAACAGAGCACATAAAAGGTAATCTATAGGGGTCGGCACCATGGCACAGTAGGTTAATCCTCCGCGTGCAGCACCAACATCCCATATGGGTGCCGGTTCTAGTCCCAGCTGCTCCTCTTCCAATCCAGATCTCTGCTGTGACCTGGGAAAGCAGTAGAAGATGGCCCAAGTGCTTGGGCCCCTGCACCCGCGTGGGAAACCGAGAAGAAGCACCTGGCTCCTGCCTTCAATCGGTGTGGCTCCAGCTGTCGCAGCCATTTGGGGAGTGAACCAATGGAAGGAAGACCTTTCTCTCTGTCTCTCCTTCTCACTGTCTGTAACTCTACCTCTTAAATAAATAAATAAATAAATGTATCTATAATCTATAGAAGTGAAATTGACACTTTGAGATGCAATGACTTTGAACAGCCCTTGACTCAACTGTTGTAGAACAGTTTTTTTATATACTATTTATTGAACTCTTTACTTAGTATAGAGTTAATTATGTGTATAAAGTGAACTGAAAATAGATCATAGTAAAAAATAAGAATGAGAAGAGGAGAGGGAGGAGGAAAAAGTGTGGGACGGTGGATAGCATGGGAAAAATTATTATGTTCCTAAAGTTGTACTTATGGAATGCATGGCATGCAAATTCCTTAAATAAAAGGTTTCTGGGTGGGAGGGATAAAAAAGTATGACCAACAGTCAGAGCTATAAAAAAATCAAATACAAATTTACAAAAGTGCACCAAACCAAACCACTAACTTAATATGATCCATATGAAGCCAAAACTTTGTACCACATATAAAATTTGATCAAAAAGCTACTAAACATATTTTCAGATGGTGCTAACCATTAGGTCCCAATGCTCAGCTAGTGGCTAAAATGCTGAAATAAGAAATGGTGACCCGTTAATCTAATGGTCCTGTTTTCTGATCTTTCCAGTATACCTTTAGACAGTATTTCCACTTTTTAATTGCCCCTTCCTTTCTGTCCCTGTGTCATCTCTCTAATTGTACAAAGACATCATGTAAAATATAGTAATACTTTTTCAAAATCCTATATAGTATACCATTCCTATGCAGAACTGATATGACACCAAGCAAATAAGCTGAAAAACAATAAATCCATGACTATAGATATTTACTTCACTGCAAGTGTACAATCTTTTTATCTTTTTCACAATAAACTGATCATCTGCTTAAGCTGAGACACCTATTTGTAGGGAAACTGTGTGTAGGAAGGAAAAAAATCAAACCAAACTTTAAAAAAAGTTTCTATACAAAGCAGGCTTCAATAGTAACAGGTTTAACACTGAATACATAAGCCATAGTCCTTCCAACTCTGAATCAGTGAAGGATACATTAAAAAAAAAAAAAAAAAAAAAAAAAAAAAAACTCCAGTTGATAAAGAATACATGCTTCCTTTCTTAACAAGATATACCAGTCTACAGGCCTTAGATGATCCAAATACTTTTATTATGTACACTCACATATTTTACTCATATTTTCATTATCACATTCATACTTTTCATTCATTTTATGATCTAAGTGAAAAATGTGGATGCTAACAACTGAAAGAAGCATTCAAAAACTCTTTAAGTTGTGCCCAAATACAAGCAATAAATTCAAGAAATTCCTCATCAATCAGATTTAGTCAGCATAGATACCAACAAACCAGTGAAGGCTACATATTTTTTTTCCTTTTCAACAAGATAAATTGAACAAAATTCCTGAATGATTTCATATTTAAAAACCTAAGCTTCATATTTGCCAACATTGCTAAGCTGCTGTATCAACTGTCTGACTAAGCCAAATAGAACCTCTTGCAAATTTGCAAGAAACCTCCATACAGGAAACTGAAATTTTGAACAGGCATAATTATTTCTGAATATGTGGTGTTTTTACATTACCTCTTACCTTTATTACACTCTGAACTATAACTCTTAATGGCCTTGGGGCTTTATCAGTAAAGACTTTGTATATTTCATTTATCTTGATTCTGTATGAGACAAGAATAAATCAGAAACTATATAATGTGGGTTTCTCTGCTACCAAATAACTTCAAGTATTACCATCATTATTGGTTTCTAATGAAACAAGAATATTACTTGACAGTATCACAAGAATTCCTGGGGAGAATTTTAAATATTCTTTTTGTCAAAAAAGAATTCTGAAGATACATGAGCAAAATCATTATGATCTTGGCCAGCACCGCAGCTCACTAGGCTAATCCTCTGCCTGTGGTGCCAGCACCCTGGGTTCTAGTCCCAGTTGGGGCGCCGGATTCTGTCCTGGTTGCTCCTGTTCCAGTCCAGCTCTCTGCTGTGGCCCTGGAGTGCAGTAGAGGATGGCCCAAGCGATTGGGCCCTGCACCCACATGGGAGACAGGGAGGCACCTGGCTCCTGGCTTCGGATCAGCGTGGTGTGCCGGGCCGCAGCGCACCAGCTGTGGCGGCCACTGGGGGGTGAACCAACGTAAGGAAGACCTTTCTCTTAGTCTCTCTCTCTCTTACTAACTCTGCCTGTCCAAAAAAAAAAAATCATTATGATATTTGCATCTAAATTCTACCAACACTATAGAAGGAAAAATGATGCACTCTTACTGTTTTGTTCTGTTCCAATACATTCCAACATTAAAAAGGATTAAAGAAATTGAAACCTTATTTTCAAAATCTCTCTAGAGTAATGCTATCTTTAAAAACACCCTACGCTGCACCTACCCTCCCAATTATTTTCACATTTAGGCTTAGATCTTTCAGATTGACAAGATAACTGCCAGAGGTGAAACGTCAAAAAGATGAATTATCCCCAGCCCATAAAAACAACACAAACAAATACAAAAATTAGACAAACTTCATCAAATCCTACATGATTGCATTTACCCACCTCTAATCTACTTTGATATCAATACTACTGTCTTGATCATTATAATAATTTCTTTAAATAAACATGCTTTACTTTCATCAGCTCTCATCTGCCAGTTCACCCCCCAAATGTCCACAACAGACAAGGACTGGGTCAGGCCAAAGCTGGGAGCCAGGAACTCACTCCAGGCCTCCCACATGGTGCCATCTCCTAATGTGGCCCAGGGTGCAAATAACATGAAGGCAGAATCAGGCACAGAGGCACTCTCATGTGGGATGTGGGCATCCAAATGGGCATATTAACCACAAAGCCAAAAATCCCCTCTCCCTTTAATAATCATGATAAGAGTATGGTAGGCTGAACTGCACTCTCACTCTCCTTAGGTATGGGGCAAGTTTTTAAACTTTTTTAATAATTTTCTAGCCCCTAGCACTACCATCATACACATGATAGTTTTATTCATTCAAATTTATCTCATAATGTCCCAGATTAATTCTAGTATTGTCAAAACAGCCAATCATTCAACAGTTCCCAGCCCAAAGACTGCAAAGTTTGATGCCTTTAACTTCCCTATCTCAAAGGATATTCTCTTTGCAAAAATTGTTAAATGGCATATACCTTATCTACACCGATAGCAAAACATAAAGCAGAGTTTCTTTTTTGGATTGTGAGAAATATGGCGAAGCCATGTTCTTACAGTCTACAATACAAAATATCAAACAGTATGTGGAGACTACACATGAGTACTGAAATATTTCAAAAAAGCCACTTAAGATACTTTCATAATATGCTACATATAAATGTATCACTTTATATATATAACTCCAAAATATAATCATCTTATTACTATTAAATCTGAAAAAAATAAATTTTAAATATAGACAGTATTAAAAGTATACTGGTTAAGAATCATTTAATGAAATGACAAATTCTGTACTTCATCTTTAAATTAGAAATCAGCAGACATAAAATATGCCCAAATATAAAATTAGAAGAAATACTTCTATACACCTATGATTCATAGGCTATCATTAGCTTAAAAAGACTGTTGTTCAACAGGTGTTAGGTTGGTCAATCAGCTAATTATTTCCAGCTTTCTCAATCTGTGCAATAGAGTAGCTCAAGTTAACAATAAAAACGGAAATTATACTGCAACTGTTAAGAAAACAATGTACAATTAAGAGAGCAAAACATGCAAAGTGTGTTACTTCTTTAATGAGTAGTGAGTTACCATCTGGTAAGATCTCACCTTTCCTGGATGCTGTGACACCAGCATCCCACACTGGAAGGCCAGTTTCAGTTGGAGCTGTTATGTCTCTGATCGACCTGCCTGCTAATGGGCCTGGAAAGGAAGCAGATGATGGCCCTTGGGTCCCTGTCACTCACATGGGAGACCTGGAAGGAGTTCCAGGCCCCTGGCTTGGGCCTGGACTAGCCCTGGCTATTGCAGCCAATTTGGGAAGTGAACCAGCAGATAGAAAACATCTCCCTCTCTCTCTTTCTCTCTCTCTCTCTCTCTCTCTCTCTCTCTTTCCCCCCTTTCTCCGCTTGCACTCTGTCATTCTGCCTTTCAAATAAATATTTTGTAAAACATCTCACACGTCAATCCCTTTGGCCAGAAAGATGATTGTGCAAAGTGAAACTAAATTTCAGGAGTCTTAGGGATGTTATTATTCAAGTAAATTCAAGAATACATAAATTTCTGATAACAGTCAAAACAGTGTTATTAATTGCATCACACATCCCTAAATTAATGTTGCTTAGGTTTTTTTCAGTAGAGAGAGAGAGAGAGAGAGAGAGTGTGTGTGTGTGAGAGAGAGAGAGAGAGAACATGTAGATAAAGTACTATGATTGATACCAAGAAATTTTTCCTTTGGAATGTTCTGCACTGCTTCAGAACAACGCCTTCTTAGACTATATATTCACAGTTCCTTTGATAGCAGAAAGTAAAAGTGTTTCAAAATGAAGTCAATTACTGTCATTATTTTGTTACCTTCCTGAAAACAAGAATCATGTACAGGAACTAACAGAATACGTATCTTTATATACAACCAGCCTTTGGTGTTGCAAGCTTGTGAAGTATAGAAATAAATACAATACAAAAACAAAAAACCCTTCAGCTAATATTTCCCCAAAAAAAGAATTAATTACATCTTATATATTTATACATTGTTACATATAAAAAAAGCAAGACTAGACTTTTCAACAAAACTAAAAGATAAAAGAAATATTTAGTTATATAATTCAGTAGTAACCAGGGCATATTATCCTAAAATGAAAGCATTTTTGTTGAATCATCATCAAAATTTTTCAAGTACAGTCATATGTTTACTACTTTTTAAAATCGACCTAATTAAAGAAAACTACAACTTAAGTTCTAAATAATAAGAATTTAAAGATGAGTGTCGCAGGAACAGTGTCTCTCTTATTCAGCCTGTGTACTTCAGTCGTTCATCCCATGAAAATGTCCCAGAAATGTTGCTGAAATCAACTGAACTGTTAATACTTCCAAAGATTTAAGCTATGATGACCAACGACAGAATTTAGGGAGTTCATGAACAAACTGGATGCAAAACTTCTTCACACAATTTAAAACAACAAAAGAGAAGGGCTCAGAAAACCAAGGGACCCTGCCTTTGTGAACCACACGTGAGTCTGGTCTACATAATACATTGTAAATAAGTTCAAACTGTCAGCTCTCTCCTGATAAACCATCACCCCCCCCTTCTCCCATCCTTTATCTTTCTTTCTCTCCTCTGCCATTTGTCCTCATGGTTGATGTCTTCATAAGGTACTTCAAGAAGAGTGGAAACAGAGGACAAAAGGGCCTCCCCTACCTCTGAACTCCTCCTTCCCGCCACAGTGACACACTCTACCATTCCTACCGTCATAAAGCAGATTTCTATTAGCCTGTGATGGACTCATACGGCTCCCACCTTGTTTCTGGCTGGGGTAATAAGGTATCCTGCAATAGATGACAGAAGACAGAAAAAAAAATCCTCTGTCTAGATCCAACACCAAGAACATATTTATTTAGTGTTCCAAATATAAGTAATTCTCAGATTCACATATGTAAATCTCTGCAATAATCTTCAACAAAAAAATCAAAGTGAACTCCTTCTCTTGGCTATTGCAAGCAAACTTCTCAAACTTTTCTTTTGAGACAGAACTACCGGAATAAATGCAAAAGGAAAGGGCTGCCCTTCGCAAATCAATTACCAAGGACTGCTGATGTTCCCTTTCCAGTATTTCTCCAAGTCTCTCCCCTAGAGTCTTGGCCCGGGTTCTAAGCAGCTCACAGCAACAAACTCCAGTTTTCTTTCTGTTGCAATATGGCTGGCATTCCATAGCACCCTCCACACAGCAAATCCATGGCTCAGATGTTCTTGGGATGATTTCTCTATGCGAGGATTACTGAGTTCATTTTAATGTCAAGGCCTTCTCTAAATACCCTAGACCCCACCCCGAGTCTACTGCAATCCAGGGGTGCCTGCAGCCCCTCTCCCTTTGACTCACCTCACTCTTTCCATATGACATCCCTCTTGGGAGCGACCCAGATGCAACTCCCAACCTCTTAAACCTTGATTGTTTCACCTCATCCTAAATTCCATTAAGGTGTGCGTGTGTTTTAAAGCTGGCAAACAAAGTCTGTCCACATTATTAGACTGCATTTAAATATTCTGTCACCACATCCTTGCGTTAGATAGCCCTTGTCTATATTCCTGCTGAACAATGGTTTTCCCACTGTGATGTAAATTCTAAATGTTATTGCAAAAACTGAAGGAAAAGGAGAAAAGTGTTACTATATTCTTGGAATTGTATCTGAATTACATGAAATCTGTTCTCTATATATATAAATAAAAAGGGGAAAGAAGACTTCCACACACTAATAAATAAATAAATAATAAATAGATAAGAAATCACAGTTCCACAGAGCTGCATGTTTTTTGGAGAAATGTTATTATCTCCAGTGTGTCTGTGCTTGGGCAGCACTGCATTTCAGTGAACTCTTACACACTCTAACATGGAGATGCTGTGGCCACACTCTGATCAGGTAAGGCTATTGATGCCTAGGGGAGTGCTCCCGCTCTCCCATAACCCACACTCCCTGACACTGGGGCTGGACACAAACATTGCATGGAAGCTGCAAGCAATTGAGAATCACACATGCACTATAAAGTGCCACTCCTTTCACTGAATGAAACTTGCAGGCACTCATGGTTACCTTTGTCTGGCCTTCAGAACTTTCACAACTTCCCAGATTAGTGATCTCCCCCCCCCCCCCCTTAGGCTTTCCTAATGTACCTGAGCTCAGTGTGTCACAATTCAAAACCCTCCAAGTTTGGCAAACTCCATTTCAAATAATTTTCAAGAAGGCAATTCCTGATTATTCAGGAGAGCACTGCAAGGCAGTCCTAGCCAAGTCCTCCAGGACTGAAATCCAGCACTTTTAGTGCCCTCTGTCTCCGCCCCCAAGCCCTGGCTGACTGTCCTGAGAAGACTGGCGCCAAGGCTCCCACTAGCTTATACCCCCACCGCCCCTTGCCAACCTGAAAATCAGACTAGCAGTGTAAACAGAGGTGGGCGCGGAGTCTCCCCCAGGGTGGCCTGGTCCAGGACCAGGGCCCTTTTCTAGCCTGCCCTTGATGGCCGCCGTGGAGAGGCCCACAGTCTCGGACTTGAGGGCACTCAGCCTTGAGGGAGTCCCTGGACATCACCCCAACACTTCAGTGTCCCACTCTCTATGTGCCAGAAAAATAAGCCGCAGCTCCGCGGCTTCGTCGTTGGAAATTCTGTCCCCACGCTCTTACAGAGGTGGGACCAAATGACCAAAAGGACTTGGGTAGTTGGGGTCCGCTCAGTTGTTTTCACAGCTGGCCAAGCCAATCCCCCTCTCTTAAAAGCCCAGTTGACAGGTGAGAAATTCCTCGCGCCCAGGTCATTCCAGGAACCCCTCAGCGGCAACCTGGGCGTGGGGGGACGGATCTAGAGGGGAAGGGAGTGGTGCTGAAGCCGTGCGGAGCTCGTCCCGGCGGGACTTCGGGCCGGGAACGCGCCGGTCCAGGCTCCGAAGGGAAGGCTGGGGGGCGGAGAAGGGAGTGGGTAGGGAGCCGGCAAGTCCCAAGGGTGCGCAGGAGCGCGACGAGAGCAGGGTAGGATGCGTGGACATGTCATGGGACGGATGGAAATGGGCAGAGAAAGGACTCAGACAGGCGAGAACCTGGGGATTCGGAGAGCATGGGGGCGCCAGGGCAGAGCAACAGGGAGCGCGATGCCTTGGGCGCGGGCGTCCAAGTCCGGCTGGTCGGTGCCAGAGGCTTCCTGAGCGCCGGCGAGCCCAGCTCCGGCCGAGCCCCCGCAGCCGGAAAGTTGGCGGCGAGGGTCGGGGAGGGCAGCGCCCCCTGCGCCGCGCGGCCGGGAGGCCGGGAGGGGAGCGGCACGGCGCCCTACCTTTTGGTCGACGATGGAGCAAGCCATCTCGCGGACGTGCGCCAGGCTGTAGTCCCCGGACGAGTCCTGCAGCAGCAGCACCGGCTCGCGGCTCAGGCCGATTTGTAGATGGAACGAGATGCCCCCGGCCGGGGCCGCGACCGGAGCCAGGAAGGGCGCGGGCCCCGGCCCCGACCCCGGCACCAACGCGGCGGCCGCTGCTGCCGCGGCCGCCGCCACGGGCAGCAGCGGGCTGGGCGGCCGCAGGAGCGGAGGAGCGCTCATCGCTCGGCGGGGCGGCGGGGCCGGGCGGCCGAGGGCGGGGGCCGAAAAGTTTTTGCGGCGGCCGAACGGAGAGCTTCTTTCTCGGAGAGCCGAGACGGAAAATAAAAACTTTCCGGAAAAGTCCCGGCGCGGGGGGAGGGCGAAGGGATGAGGCTCTGGAGGGGAGGGGAGGAGGAAAAATGGCCGAGGCGGGAGGACTGTGCCGCCGGGAGCGCGGCCACCGCGCGGGGGAGGTGCCGCCGCCGCCGCCGCCGCCTCCGAGGAGCAGCCGCCGCGGCGCGCTCGGGGCCCCGGGGCTGCGGGTCAGCGCGGTCGGGCGCCGGGCGGGGGCGGGCGAGGGGCGCGAGGGGCGGGGAAGAGAGCTGGGGGCGGGCACTCCGGAGCCACCACCAGGCGGGCGCTGGAGCCGCAGGAGCCGCGGCCGCAGTGGCCGCAGGGTGCCCGGTCGCCGCCCCCTCAGTCCGAGGTTCCGGGGGCCTGAGCCTTGGCGAGCCGGGACAGGACCGAGTGGCGGGGCTCAGGGCCACCACGGAGGGCGCGGCCCGTGCCTCCCCTCCGGGTCCCCCGTCTCTGCAGCCCCCGCTCTCCGGGCCGCCGACTTGAGGGGCCCGGGAGTCGGGACGCACCTCCCCCTCCCGGTCTCCGGGGCTGAGAGCTCCCCCGGTCCCCACAGTCCCCACAGCTGGTGCGGGGGCACCGGGACTGCGCCCTTCTGAGTGGGGCGACCTTTGAGGTATTCAAGACTGCCAAACCCTCGGGTTCCCCGTGGGGTTTCCTTCCGAGCCTCGAGGAGGGGATGGAAATAGCGGTTCGTGAGGGAGCCACTCAGATCCCGGCGCCTCGGGGAGCCCTCGGGTGACTACCGTAGAGAGTATAAATCCACAGAAGTGTATTTCGGTGTGCCTACCTTTTTGTCTCTCTCTGTGTCACACCTTTACGTCCACCCCAGTCCTGAGAACCCAGACGTGGGCGAGCAGCTGAATTCACTGGATGGGCCTTTTGGAAGAAAAGGCACCGTCTGCGAAAGGCCAGGGGGTGGGTCTGATGCGGCCTCTTTCCCTCTACTCTCTTTGGCTGGAGCTTCCGCTTTGGAGCCCCAGAAACGATTTTCCTTCTTCTTCTGTCAGTCTCAAGTGTACTTTTCAGGAGTGGTGCTCCCAGGTTCTCCCCTGCACCACCGCCATCACTAGAACCGCCTTCAACATGGAGTACAACCTGCTCGCAGAGTTGTTTCTTGCTTTTGTCGGGTTGGGGGCTGAGAGTCGTGCTTCCCAGTAGTGGGAGATGAGTTTCATTCCCGCCCGCCCCCCCCCCCCCACCGAGGATGGGTTTCATGGGTGTATAACAATGCACTTGCGCAGGGTCCAGCTCTCATCGGGATCATTGGGGTCCTGCTCAGTCCCATGCTCTGCTATCATTGCTTGGGAATTCTTAATAATATTTGAAGAAGGGTCTTCACAGTTGCATTTAGCAGTTGCCCAAGCAGTTTATGTACTGTAGTGTGTCACTTCTCCACTTCCCTGGTACTTCTCTAACATACCTAAGCAGCCTATTTCGTATACTTTCTTTCCTGGGTCGTTACTTTTTTTTATTTTTTTCTATTATCTTGACCTGTGGTTCTTGCCCAAGATATTGCAAGGTGGTTTCTTTAGAGCTGTATCCCCAGTATAGATAATGCGGTCTTCTGCACCCCTGGCTACACTGTGTTGTTCGCTGCTCTAGAAGAGATTTGAATGTACTCTGGATTGATAGTTTGTTAGAATCTACATATATGCGTTGGTGTTTCTCCTGCTTACTTCTTTATGAGCTCGTCCTCTTTATTCTTCATGTTAGAGTATCATTTTCTTAGTGTGCCAGACTCAGTCACCTAAGCCAGGACAATGAATCAGTTCTTCCTGATGCAATAGCCGTCTCACTTCTCTAGGGATTTTCTTTTAATGTCAGAAAAGATATCTCATTTTCTTCCAAAGTTTGAAGAAAGGCAATATTCTGCAATTTCCTATTACTAGGAACAAAGTTCCTGTTCAGAAGGAATTTATAAAAAGCTAGCTTCAGTTCAGATTCAGGAGAGCTAGAGCTAGTCATGATTTGTAAATATAACAACTAGGTGCTGAGATTTTTCCCTGTTCCAGACCCCATAGGTAAAAGTTGTGCAGCTTTCAAGACAACTCAAACGTATCACATTGAAAAGAAAAAAATAATTAGATTATTTCTGATAGTCATAATTGCAATGAATAAAATTAATGCCATAGTAAAAAGAGTAGCTTGTGGGGAGGGAGTAGAGAAAGAGGCACTACTTCGGAGTCAGCATGAAAGAAGGTTTCACTGAGGAGTTTACACTTAAAAAATCACCAAAACCTGGATGCTGGGTGGAAAGGGACAAGTCTTAGGAAGCTCTGGGATAGTAATATTCTAGACATAAAGAACAGACAGTGCAAACAATCTAACTCAGGGATGTATTTGGCATTTTCAAGGCACAGAGAAAGAGGTCAGAGCTGAAGGAAGCCAGACCACTAAGGGTCTTGAATGCCATAGTAAAGAGCTTGTATTGTATTCTCAGGGTATTGCTGAACAACGGGAAGGTTTTCAACCAGAAAGTGAGAAGATTTAATTAGCATGTTTTTAAAGATCACTGCTGTGTAGGAAACAAATTATAACAGTAAAGAGAGAAAGCAATCTCTGTCCAAAGACTTGGACCACTGTGGTTGTAGTGATGCTAAGAAGTGGAAAGGTGCAAGATCTGTTCTAGAGACGGAACCCTTGGTCTTGCTGATGAGTCAGACTACAAGTAGTGAGACACAAGAGTGTCAGGGCAGACTCTGATGTTTCTAAGCAGATGGCCTGCTGGTGGTGGTCATCGATGAGGAAGAGGGCAGGCAAGAAGCACCTTTGTGGAGAAACACAATTTCTGCTCTGAGTTTGATGTGCCAGTAGACTTTCAGCTAGAAACAACAACTAGAGCTGGATATTATCTGTCTAGCATTCAGAAAAGAGAAAAGTGCCAGGAATACATTTGGAAATCATCAGTGTGGTGAAAACATTTCCAAGTGTGATTAGATGAGTTCTCAAGGGAGAGAGAGAGAGAGAGAGAGAGCGAGCTCTAGACCCTCATCAGTTATATCAGAATTACAGGAACTTAGTTGTCCTATTTAGGAAGAAAAAAAAAGCTGAATAACTCATTATGCTATGATTTATCAATCATATGAAATATTCTTGTAGAGTGTTAGAAATAATAAGGAAGCAAGGGAGGAGATTCTATAGAAGGCCTGGAGAATCATTAAAAAGAAAAAAGGAAAAAAATATGAAAACCACTAGAGTTTCCCTTGGTTGTGGCAACTCCTATCCTGTGTTCCTGACATCTGACCTTTTGCCAAATGCTACTCACTTTTGTTGGATGACAAGGGAATGAACAATAGATAGAATCCCAGAGTGTATCTCTCATGGCTTTTTAATTTTACAGAAAAAACTTGAGAATTTAGGAGAATATCAATGAGTTTTAATTCCTTTGGATGTTCTAACTTTGGAAAATGCAAAAGGCTATGGAAAGAAAATAGCTGTGTATATGAATTGCTGTATATTCATGAACTAGGCTTTTGTTTCTTGAATTGTAGCTCACAGATTACTAGAATAATGGACTTCTAGCAATGGCTGCAACACCATCTTAGAAGGAAGGTTCATTGTTTTAATCAAAACTCCGCCTAAAAGTGATCAGGGTGTACAGAGGTGTGCAGAATCACCTAACAGTTTACAAATATAAACATTAGTCTTGTCTGGTACTCTTCAAAAGAGGGTTGTATGTTCAAGTAATTTTAAAATGTCCAGTAACTCACGTCAATGATCAGAAACAGGGTCGAAAATAACCTGATTTTTTTTTATTTATGTATTTGAAAGTCAGAGTTACACAGAGAGAGGAGAGGCAGAGAGAGAAAGAGAGGTCTTCCATCCGCTGATTCACTCCCTGAAACTCCAAAATGGCCAGAGAGAGGAGAGGCAGAGAGAGAGAGGTCTTCCACCCGCTGATTCACTCCCAGAAATTCCGAGACGGCCCGGAGCTGCGGGGAGCCAAGAGTTTCTTCTAGGCCTCCCACATGGGTGCGGGGGCTTCTGCTTTCCAAGGCCATAGCAGAGAGCTGGATGGGAAGAGGAGCAGCCGAGACTAGAACCGGTGCCTACATGGGACGCTGGCACTTCAGGCCAGGGCTTTAGCCTGCTGCACCACAGCGCCGGCCCCCAAGATCAACCTGATTTTAACAGAAGTCAGTCTGGGAACATGATTTGCTGTGTCCAAATGAAATGGATAACAGAGAAAGAAAAGTGAGTGAGCAACATTTGCGTTTCTATGGCTGAAAACTTCATTTCACAGTTTAATAACCTGAGGATTAGAGAATAGAGAAGATATATACCCACATGGAAATCAGAAATTTGAAAGAAAAAGTATAGCTTTGTGTTGAGTACTGGAAATTGTGTGCATGAGAATAAAGACAGATAGAGAGATGGATGGGTGGACAATGTATAAGAAAAATATTTTAACACTTTTTTATTAAAAATTTTTATCTAGTTGAGGGACAGAGAGACCTCCTATCCACTGTTTCACTCCCCAAATGCCTACAATGGCCAAGGCTGAGCCAAGCCAAATCCAAGAGCTGAGAACTCAATCCAGGTCTCCTACATGAGTGGCAGGAACCCAACTGATAGAGCCATCACCACTGCCTCCCAGAGTACACGTTGACAGGAAGCAGGAATCAGGAGCCAGATCCAGGAGTCAGACTCAAGCACTCAGATGTGGGACATAGGTGTCCTAAACCAGCAGCTTAACTGCTAGGCCTACCTCCTGCCCCAAGGGAAACATTTTTTATTTTTGTTTGCTTATTTGGGAGTGTTCATATATAACTTTCAGAACAGGCTAAATAATGATAGTGTACAGAAATGGCACAAAACAAAGATGAGAACCTAACTGAAACAAGCTACACAGACATCTTCCAGAAATGTTCTGATAAAACCTGATCATATAAAAATATTGCCATATTTTTCTCATAGTTTCATTGAAAATCAAAAAAGAAAAAATTAATCTTTTGCCTTCTCACCAAGGAAGACAGACTTCTCACCAAGAAAAAAATTGATTTGTTCTTTAAAAATATTTCAAAAGTTCAAAGAAAAGATAGATAGGATCCTAGAGCCAGAGAAGGGCATCAGGCCCTCGAAGACAGCATTTCTGCTATAAAATCACAATCTAGATGAAGAAAAAGCTCAGAATCCAGGGTGACTACACGTTAAATTCTGGATGTACACATCTGCAAAGAAACTGGACAAAAGATATACCAAAGGTTTATGAGCAAGACAAAGGTTACAAGGGGCCAGCGCTGTGGCGTGGCGGGTAAAGCCACCACCTGCAGTGCTGGCATCAGATCCAGCTCTCTGCAATGGCCTGGGAAAGCAGTGGAAGATGGCCCAAGTGCTTGGGCCCCTGTGCCTGTGTGAGAGTCCTAGAAGAAGCTCCTGGCTCCTTGCTTCAGGTTGGCACAGCTTCAGCCATTGCAGCCATCTGAGGAGTGAACCAGTGGATGGAAGACATTCTCTCTCTCTCTCTCTCTCTCTCTCTCTTTTTCTCTGTGTGTGTGTGTCTTTCTCTCCCCCTCTGCCTCAGCCTCTCTGTAACTCTGCCTTTCAAATAAAATAAATAAATCTTAAAAAATAAAAATAAAAAAGGTTACTGTAAGATAACAACAATCTACTGCCCTTGATAGGTCTGCCATATGATATGTTATTGAACAAGGAATTATAAGCTGCTTTTTATGAAGAATTCCTGAAACCATCCCTCACTTTCAACCAAGGAGCTCTGCTTTCTTCTGCTGATATATCAGGATCCCACAAATTAGTTTGGAAATGAAACTTCCCCTTGCTAACAGGAAATCTGTAAACCTTTAGTGTGGTGGAATGGGAATGAGGTTTAGGGAGAAGACGGATCTAGGTCTGATGCTGAATCTACACTTATTAGGTTGTGGCTCCAAGGAGAGGTGGCTGGATTCACACACTGTCACTTCCACTAATTATGGCTGAAGTCCCGATCTCATAATTTGTAAAAATAGGAAATTATACTACCGGAGTTGCTGTGAACATTAAATGATTTAGTGTATATAAAGTCACACTTGTTGAAACATGCAACATATTCATCACCCCCTAAAATAGTAACTATCATAAATCACATACATTCAAACATCATTTCTTCCAGCCACATCCTTATTGCAATATTAAAACAACAGCGAAAACAAGACTGGCTGTATTTGGCTTTGTTACTCTAGCAGGGAAAAAAAGTTGTAAAAAGATGATTAAAAGGAAACTGAGTATCAAAATAAGTAAGAACATGGTCAGAAAATACCCAAATTAAATTAAGTGTATTCAAATAACTACTTTCCAAGTCTGCACTGATAGGTGTATTGCTACTATGTCAAGTAATTTTGGAGAACAACAAAGATTCTATACCAACTGAAAAGAAACAAATGTTTCAATTTTCAAAAAGATTCTAAAAAATTACAGACTAGTCAGTTTGGTGTTAATAATCAACAAAGGTCTACATCAGGTTATTTAAATAACTGGTTTATGAAGTATGACTAATAAAAAGACCCTAGAGACATGATTTCACTAAAATATGGCCATTTTGTTAATTTTTCTAACTTTGAATTGGAGGAGAACATTATAGACATTTTTTTTTTAATTCCAACCAAAGCTGAACTTTTATTTTGGTATCTTAAAAGGCAAACTGAAAAAAAAAGATCTACTGGGTGAGAGAAAATTATTGAAAGTTGCAATAGCTTTTATGCAAAGCCTCCTCAAGTCTTTCCTAGAACAAAACAAGTGCCATTTGGGGAGTGAACCAGTGTATGGAAGACCTTTCTCTCTGTTTTCCCCTCTCTCTGTCTATAGCTCTGCTTCTCAAATAAACAAATAAAGTCTTATTAGAGAAAGAAAAAAAAAAGAAAAGAAAGAAAGACTAAGTCCAGGGGCTGGTGCTGTGGCGTAGTGGGTAAAGCCACCACCTACAGTGCCAGCATCTCATATGGGCTCTGGTTCGAAACCCAGCTGCTCCACTTGCAATCCAGCTCTCTGTTATGGCCTGGGAAAGCAGTGGGAGATGGCCCAAGTCCTTGGACTCCTGCATACACATGGGAGATCCGGAAGAAGCTCCTGGCTCCTGGCTTCAGATCTGTGCAACCCTGGCTGTTGCAGCCATCTGAGAAGTGAATCAGCAAATGGAAAACCTCTTTCTCCCTCTCTCCCTCTCTCCCTCTCTCCCTCTCTCTCTCTCTACCTCTCCTTCTGTGTCACTCTGAATTTCAAATAAATAAATAAATCTTTAAGAAAAAAAAAAAAAAGAACTGTTGCTTCAGAATTGGTTTTTAAAAATGAGATAAAGAAAGGGTAAGGCCAGCAGCTCAATCCTGGTCTCCCACATTGGGGCATAGGAGCAGGAACCCAAATTACTTGAGCCATCACCACTGCTTTCCAGGGCTGGAGTCAGAATCCTAGGTCAGAAATCAAATCCAGATACTCCAAACTGGGATGTGCACACATCTTAACTGACAGGCTAATATCATAATAAATGATAATAAAAATTTTAAAATTAATTAATGAACTTAAAAATGTTTGATCCAGAGCATTAAGGCTTTTAACTGTACACTTTTTGCACACATACAAAAGTATTTATTTTTACACATGTATGCCATATCATGCTTTTTTATTTAAGCTCGATTCCTTAAATATCATTCCATCCTAGACAACAAAAACTTTAACTGTGCTCCCATAAGGACAAAGTCTGCTGGATCCAAGGTATCATAAAATTTGTTGAGGTCCCCTTCAAAAAACAGAATGAAATCACCACTTTAACACTCTTCCTTCAACTTCAGTTTATTCAGAAAGCTACTGTTAACAGACACCAACTGTTATTGTGCATATTAGTTTTTAGCAAGTCAATCTAACATTCAAATTCAAAAACCATTCACTGCATTACATTTATTTTTTAGTAAAGATGCAGTTCTTCTAATCCTATTTTCAAGGCTCCTTGGTATCCAGAGATACAAACTTCTCCATTCTTACTGGGTAGTGTCATAGCCAAACTTTTCCAGCATGAATATCAATAGATTCAGTTATATTCCATCATATTCTATGGCATAGTTTATTTTCATTAGTACATGTCACTTTGTAAGATTTTACATTCTTTTATTCGGTATATTTCATAAAACAATGACTAAAGTTTGAAAATAAGAAAGAAAAAGAAGATACAATTAATCCAGTTACTTTTTGAATTCCTTCCTGGAAAAAATATTTTTGAGCAGAAATTTCTTGTGTGTGGTTTCTGATGCTTGATTTGGAAAATGAAAAATTCTAAGGGAAGGAATGTGGCTGATTTATTTCTTACTGACATAACCAGGAAAAATAGTTTTTAATGGTTTAAGAAAAAATAATTTGCTTTTCTTGGCTTAGAAAAATTTTAAATGGCATTATTTCTAAAACTCACTTATTACTAAAAAATATGCATTCCACTATAAAATATACATTCCACTAGGATAAAAGTCTGCATAATTAAAATGAGGTCATTCATCTGGAATTAAAATAATATCTTACATAATGATCATGTTGTACTTCCTTCACTAAATCTTATTCTTAAACATATAACCTTAAAAATAATATTGTAAGCACAATAAATCTTCCTCATACTTTAAATTATGAAATAACAATTTACATATTTAATGTCATATGCATTAAAACTAAAAGTCTCAGCTCCATAGAGCTTAAGAAGAATATTTTCTTCTTAAATAGTAATTTTATATTCATTTTAACTTGTTAGTCTTTTTATGTTTATATTTTATCAAATTTTTATGTATTTATGTTTTGCTTAATCAGTTACTCATCCATAGTGTCCAGGAAAACTGAAGTTCGCATAAACTGAAAAAGGAAAAATGAAACTTAGATTTGTTTCAGAATGTATTCAAAAAAGGGAACATGTACTTTTATTAGAAGAAAGAAGAACATTTTAGCATGTCTTCACCTTTGCTCTCTGTTGCTGTGGTTGAATACCAAAGTTGACAGGTGTAGATAATGGGATCTGAATGCTTGTTGGTTTGTCCATGCAATTGCAGTTCTATCAACTTCCAACACATCTTTATCTCCTCTTTATTTTGTTTCAATATATGTTTCTTTTCTAGATCTGACCCTGCAAGCTGAACTTTAAAAAAAGAGTCAATTACTGAAATAAATTTACTTTCTCTGGAGAAGTAAAACAATGTAATTTACACATAGGGAAAATTCATTTTAGCATCTATTTCCTTTCCTAAACATACTTTTTTATATAGGATATGAATCCTCATAATTGCATGAAAATCTGTTTATTTGGTTTTAATTTATGATTCGTCATTTTTGTCTTTTTAAAAACAGTTAAACCATTTTAATGACTAGCAGTTGTTCTCATGAAAATGAATACATAGCACAAATACCTGGAATAATATGCATGATTACTGATGTAAGATCTCGTTCCAAGTTTCCTCTCAGTCAAAACTAGACGAAAAACAATGTACTTTTGAATTCACATCATCAGATTTAAAGTTATCATACATGTCGTACTACTCAAGATTTAGGTAAACATTTGATTTCAATCCTGAGATTTCTAAGGGCAAGACGTTTGTTGTGCTCCCATGGCATCCAAATGCAGTGAATGTCTGTTAATGTGCTTTTTGAATAAAACTATTAAGCTAAAGTTTGAAGATGAAAATTTTGCATACTTCTCTTCAAGATGACTGTTTTATATCCACCCTTTTCAAAAACCATCTGAGGTCATAGAAACCAACTGAGAATCAGACATTGAATTATTCTATCAAGTTAGTGAAGTCTAGAGAAGTTCTTGTGATGGAATCTGATTTAGGTTGCCTTGTTTATATAGCTAGCCTCCCTGTCCTGATATACTTATGGCACCTCTTCAAATGTCTCCAGAACCATACCTGTATGTGGCACAGAACTGGTACTGATATGTGGTAATAATTCAATATTTCTTTATGGAATAAGTCAATACCTTGAGATTAAAATACCTTCCAAAAAATGGATAGCAACATTTAATAGCCTAGCTTCCAAAAAGAAAAAAATATTAAGTGTCTTAGCCACACTTTTATTTTTGGAATAGCATATGGCTATTTTGTAATTTAAAAAACTATGCATGTTAATTTGGGAAAAATTAAGTCTACATAAAAAGTAAAAAATTATTATTTCTTAATTCAGAGTTAATAATGACTACCTCTTTTATTTTCTCTCTGAGAGTACCTGAATGGAATCATATTGAAAAGATTGTTTTATAATCTTGTGGATTTTTTAAAATTTCTTTGAAAGGCAGAGTAACAGGGAGAGAAAGAGAGAGAGAGATAGAGACAGAGATAGAGAGAGAAAGAGAGAGAAATCTTTCATCTACTGGTGGATCCCCTCAAATGCATGCAGTAGTCCTCACAGCCATCCCAATTTGGGTCATGGGTGGCAGAGTTCCAAGCACTTGGACCATTACTACTGGTTTCCCAAGCACATTAGTAGGAAACTGGATTAGAAGCAGAGGAACAAGAAGCAGCTTAACCCACTGTGCCACGACACCAGCTCCTTGCCACCTCAAGAAGGCATTGTTCCAAAGTCACTAATATTGTGAAATTACAGATGACCACAAAGTTTTCTAGACTATGGTTTATGATTCCTTATAGTTGAACATTTTTTGTGGTTTTTGCTAGAACACTTTAAAAAATGTGAGTAATGGAAGTGGTATTTGCTCAGAAAATATATTTATACATTGAAATAAAAATTTAGAAACTAAGTCACAATATAAATTAAGATTAATAAATTGTGTGAGATTTGCTCTGCTAACAAGAATTTTATAAAAATTACATCATTTAAAGATGTAAGAATCTCAAAGAATTTATAATCGTGAAATATATTAGGATAAAAAAATCTTTAGTTTTAATTAGCAAAGCATTTGTATATTTTGAAATTGAATAATCAAATCAAACTTGACACTTCAGGAGCATATCAGTTCTGCTGTCAGAAATCAAAACAGTGATATATGCTATATTTGGAAATGAAGTGATAGAATTTATATATTTTACTGTATTATGACAAAAATTAATTAGCTTGATGAAATAATGTCAAGTGAAATACAAAGTATTTGTTTTGCTGCTTCTACTTTCCTTTCAATCACACATTTTTCTAGTGCTTTGTTAGGGGGTGAGAAATATATGAACCAATCTAATGTTTTTAATGCTATAGTATACTACTTTGAACATTAAAAGCACATGGTTCAAAAACAAAACAAATAAGATATTTAAAATTGGCTTTGGAACCCTAATAAAACCATGTTAAGAAAACTTTTCACTTTAACAAGTTACATCTAATTTTTTTAAAGAAAAGATTTGTTTTATTTATCTGAAAGAGTTACAGAGAAAGGTAGAGACAGAGAGAGAGAGGTCTTCCATCTGCGGTTCACTCTCCAGATGACTGCAATGGCCAGAGCTGCACTGAACCAAAGCCAGGAGCCAGGAGCTTCTTCTGGGTCTCCCATGTAGGTGCAGGGGCCCAAGGACTTGGGCCATAGCAGAGAGCAGGATTGGAAGAGGAGAAGCCGGGACTCAAAGCGGTGCCCACATGGGATGCCAGCGCTGTAGGCCAGGCCTTTAACCTGCTGCGCCACAGCATCAGCCCCTAGTTACATCTAATTTTAAAACGTACAAAGTAGTAGCTTATTGAGTACAATTTTATTAATGGAAATAATCTAGTCTTCTAAATTAATTTAAAATGTTTAAGCAATACAATATTACTTGGTCTATAATGTTTGCTTGGTTTATCTATGAAACATGTTGGTATGGTATCTGACCAACCCATGTTCTTGAGTATTGTGAACCTGCATATTTGTGGAACACACTGGCAGCTGACAGCCCTGAAAAAATTTGGGGAAGGCTGGATTATTTTGACTAAATATTTTGAACATACATATAGACATGCACACATACCTTTTTACTATATTAGCCAATCTAAAGTTATGTCATTTAAAAATATACCTCTAGGGCAGACATTTGCCATTATTAGTTAAGATTCTGCTTAGGTTGTCTGAGTTGTATATCAGAGTGCCTAGGTTGAAGTCCTGCTTCTTCTCTGGATTCCAGCTTCCTGCTGATGCACACTTTGGGAGGCAGCAGATGATTGCTAGCGGAGTTAGGTCCCTACCACCCAGTTGGGGCATCTGGACCCAGTTTCTGGCTTTGGCCTGGCCTAATCCCAGCTGTTGCAGGCATTTGGAAAGTGAACTAAATGGATAGATGTTCTCTGAGTCTGTCTTTTTATCTCTATCTGTATGTATGTCTGTGCCTTTCAAATAAATATATACATTTATATATTTAAAAAGCAAGGGGGGTAAAGGGAACTAAGTGGAGATAGTCTTAAACATATTAATTAAAGTGGTGAAATAATAGAACATTGCAAAAAGTTATGTTTGTATGTATACTGTGTTACTAAGCAGTCACTAAGAAATTAGAGAAATATAAAAATAAATGCTACAAGTAAATTAAGATAGATTACTCGATTTTTTATTGGAAGGGACGCCAACATCATGTTGCAAAGGCGCCTATGTACTAGGATCTAGGGAATTGTAACCATATTTTACAATTCAGCACAGATTACCACTACAGGTTACTAGAGATGTTTTCTAGAGTTACTCCACCACAAGGATGGGAGAATTATAATATTTTAACATCAACTTCCATCATTTCTTGATTGATGACAGCTCCAGGGTAGAGGGATATGTAATTCCTAGGCATGTTCAACATGTTGTGTGCAGGCAGAGAGGTCCCTATGGATGGAAACCCTTAAGAAAAGAGATGCAGGGGCTAACAGGTGGAAGTTGGATGGTGTGCTGGAAGTGGGAAAACCTGAGGAACTATAGTGAGTAAGCACAGCCAGCATCTGCTTCAAGAGGTTTTTGGTTTTATACATGGATGATAGTGGTGCAATTCACTGAGGTAGAAAACACAAGAAGAGAACAGCTAGGAAGGAAAAATGAGTTTTGAGTATATTGAGCTTGATGTGCTTAAAAACTTTCATTTTTTATTCATTTGAGAGACTAAGGGACAGACAGAGACAAGAGTGCTTCCATCAGCTGGTTCGCCTACCAAAAGACCCCAGGAACTGGGAACTGGAGGTCTTCCGCGTGGTTGATTTAATCCAATTATTGGAGCCATCACTACTGCCTCCAAGAGTATCCACCAGTGGGAAACTGGAATCAGGAGCTGAAGGTGGACATGAAACCCAGGTGTTCTGATATGGAACATAAGCATCTGAACCGATAGGCTAAACCCTTGCCCCTTGATGTGCTTTTAACACAGCTGATTAAATATACAATTCTGAAGGAGAAAGAGAAAGAAAAGAATCTAATACTAAGGTTTTTTTTTAAAAAAAAAAGATTTATTTTATTTATTTGAAAGGCAGAGTTAGTGAGGAGAGAAAGAGGGAAAGATAGAGAGTCTTCCATCACTAATTCACTCCCCAAATGGCCACTACGGACTGGGCTGGGCCAACCTGATGCAGGGAACCAGGAGCTTCATCCAGGTCTCCCACATGGTGCAGGGTCCCAAGCATTTGCCATGTTCCGTTGCTGTTCCAGGCACATTATCAGGGAGCTGGATCAGAAGTTGAGTGGCCAGAGCTCAAACTGGTGCTTATGTGGGATGCCGGCACTGCAAGCAGCAGGTTTACCCAGGACACCACAATGCCATTCCCTAGTACTAAATTTCAAGGGAATTAATTTTTACTTTAAATCTTAAAGTTGTAATGTTATTTGATATTAGTTATTATGTTCTGATGAATAAAAGGAATGCTACTTCCAAGTTTCTTCCTTATGGAGATTGTATATGCTAGATAGAACATACAGATTTTCAAATAATGTATTCCTGTGTACCCAAATGAGTCATTCTCTAAAAATACACACCCTGTTTATATCTTAATGAAGGACTGTACATCTTAGATTTATAACTTATTTAATAGATAAAATAATGATGTATCTGGTGATTTAATTGCCACCTAGAAGTTTATATTTTTTCCAAATGTAAGCTGTCAATGGCAAGAGTGCTATACCTGAATTCCAATTACATTTGTAGAATATACACATTCGCACATATTGTTTATAATACTGCATCTTGAATCTAGATGTTGTTAGTAAAAATGTAACTATGGGTACCGTGCTGGAAATATGACACTGCTTATTTAACAACCAGAGATAAATGCAGGTGTGATCATTGAAATATTTTCATAGGAAGTTTCATGAACTATTTTAAACATGATAGCCATATACAAGTATAGTATAAATTTATCATTTTTGACTGCACACCATATTTTGAAAACCCACCTGCATTTTCAAAACTACCACAGAATGTATTCTGCTTTCCTAACACAGAATTGTAAAACTGTATTTCCCAGCTTCCCTTGTGCCAGAATTACAGGCATGTGTCCAGTTTCCACAGATCATTTCCATCCACATGAGTCTTCAATTTGGAAGTGATCAAGTAAGGAAAGACTTTGGCAGAGTATACACTTTTTTTCTGGCATCTGTGGAGTTGGCAATGTCACAGGTAATTTCTCCCTTAGGACCATTTTTGAAGCAGTTTAGAAGTTGGCAGTAGAATGTGTGTATTGTTCTAGTGAACTTAGCCTGTTTCTTCTCCCTATCTTCTCAATGAATATATTTCTCATACCTATAATAAATAGCTTAAACTAGGCCATATGAAGCTGCTGCTTACAACTAAGATTCTTAACAGTTGGATAGTTTATACTGGAAGTTCAGGGAGCTCTCAAGGAATGAGTAGCCGGAGTTATCTGGCAGGTTGGATTTGGAAAGCCCTGAGGATACAATTAGTCTTAAAGAAAAGAGCACTGATACACAGGGCATACTGAAATGAAATGAAACAGTTCTTTATTTTTGTAATCTGTGCTCTTGGTCACCTGGAATAAAGTAGCTATTGAAAGCAAGGAAATGGTAAAGAGCATGGTTGCTGCCTTAGGACAGTGTACTGGGCATAACAATGTAAGAGCTATGCGGATGAGTTGACTGCTTCTAAATGTGCTGAAGCTTTGAAATAACGGAAATGACAAGCTTAAGGTTTTAAATTCTCAGCTCAAGGTGGTTAAAACAAAAAATCCATGGCAATGAAATGATTACACTAAAATTAGCTCTCATCTCTACGGGGCTGATGAACTGAAAATTAAATGCATAGTCTAATCCTGTGGTTTCTGAATTACATCAGTTCGTTTCAAATGGTACCATGACTCTTACGACTGTTAAGACATTTACATGGAATTGTAATTGGGACAAATGCAAAAATCTCTAAAGACTCAGAGTACCTTGAATACTCAAGCCACAACATATCCCTTTTAGAAGAAGAAATAATTTCTACTGGAAATCGCAAAGATTGAGTAATGTTATATCATTAATATTTGACAAGCCCTTCCTGCTTTCCTTGAAAACTCTGTAAGTCTCTTGCCTGTGATGTTACCTCATCAAGGAGTGTAATTATCCACATAACCTATTCCTGACACTCTTCTATTGACCCAAAAGTAGTGTCAGATCCAGCATGTCCCAAGAAGCAATCATAAAATTACACCGAGAAAGGTTTATCCACCTAAATGAATGCCATTATTTTTCCAACTTATATTGACAAAAATCTGTGGAAATATACTTAGGAAAGTATTCTGAAGTTCTGAGCCACAACAAATGGAATAAAATATATATTGAAGTAAAGTGTGTTTAATATGGATCCAGGAAAAAAGAAAAGATGAGATTATAAATGAACAAATGATGCAAGCATCCTCAAAAAGTATGTAGTGTCTGTTCTCTGCTTGCTGAGAACAAAGGTGGGAGATGCTGCCATTAAAATGAGCCTCATTAGCAGCACTTAACCCATGGAGTGATAATCAGAGTGCTTTGACACACAACATTTTCCCTTGCTGATTGATTAGGGGGTCCCCTGGGTCTGAAAAAGTTGTGTTGTGTACCTGCTAGGGTCCCACTTAATCTGCATAAGTAAGACAAAACAAACAAGAGCAGCATCAAAAACAAGAACACAGGCTAGAAAACATATTCCAAGATTGTGTCACCAAGAGTGGCTCCTTGAATCACAGAGCAGTTTCTTGAATGAAGAGTAGGCTGTGGTAATAGTATCTCAGACTGGGGTCCTTCAGAAGCAACATTGAACCACATGTTTGTGTACAGGTTATGTGTGGTATAAGGACTCCCATGATAAAGGAATACAGGAGTGGAGACACTGAACAAAGAGAAAAAGGCCAAACTGGGGTATAATTTCATTTCCTCAGTAGGGTTCCCTGGAGCGTAAACTGGCTTGTCCAAATTGAGAGCAAGGGGCAAGGGAGGTATTTCTGCATCCAGTCATTAACTAAAGGTTGCCTTGGGATGCCATGATTTGAATGTGATTTTCAAATTCTACTTATTAGAAGCTTGGTCTCCAAAGTCAAATGTTAATGGTATATTAGAAATAGAGCCGGTGCTGCGGCTTAGTAGGCTAATCCTCCACCTTGCAGCGCCGGCACACCGGGTTATAGTCCTGTTCAGAGCACCGGATTCTGTCCCGGTTGCCTCTCTTCCAGGCCAGCTCTCTGCTGTGGCCAGGGAGTACAGTGGAGGATGGCCCAAGTGCTTGGGCCCTGCACCCCATGGGAGACCAGGAGAAGCACCTGGCTCCTGCCATCGGATCAGCGTGGTGCGCCGGCCGCAGTGCGCCAGCCTCGGCAGCCATTGGAGGGTGAACCAATGGCAAAGGAAGACCTTTCTTTCTGTCTCTCTCTCTCTCTCACTGTCCACTCTGCCTGTCAAAAAAAAAAAAAAAAAAAAAAGAACTAGAACCATTGGAAAGTGACTCAGTAATGAGGACAGAACCCTCATGCACTCATGGATTAATGGATTCCTGGGAGAGTGGTTTTGTTAGAAAAGTGAGCTCTTTCTGGCTCAGTTTCTCTGTCTCACCATGTGATATCACCCACAGGTTACAATGTGGCAAGAAGACCCTCATCAAATGCCAAGCAAATGCTGGCACCATGATCTTGGACTTCCAGGCCTCCAGAAATGTGAGCTAAATGAATCTCTGTTCTTTATTTACACCTGGTTTTAAATATTTTGTGATAGCAAGAGAAAATGGGCTCAAACAGAGATGTTCTTTCAGGTATTTTGGTTCTCTTTATCTGCAGGAAAAATAGTTCCTTGATAAGATTTCAGTCTTTTAAAATGTGTTAAGGCTTGGTTTGTTTGACTAACACATGATCAACCTAAAGAATATTCCATGTACTCTTCAGAAGAATGTACATTCTGCTCTTGTTAGGTGGAATGTTGTATATATGTCTGTTAGCTCTGCTTATTCAAAAACATCATTTAAGTCTAATGTATCCTGATTGATTTTCTCTCTGAATGATGTGTCCTTTGCTGAAAGTGGGGTATGGTATATTCTCACTTCATTGAATTATAGTCCATTTCTCTCCTCAGATCTACTGTTTGCTTTATGTGTGCTGGATGCATGAATGTTTTCAGCTGCCATATCCTCTTGATACATTGTCCCCTTTATAAGTATATAATGCTCTTCTTTGATTTTCTTTAAGTGTTTCACTTCAACTCTATTTTATCTGTTAATTATAATTAATCTTTTTTTGTCTTTTGGTTTCATTTATATGGATGAATTCCCTTTGGCCAGTTGACTGAGAGTGAAAATTAAGCCTGACATATATTCACATTGCACTAAGTTTTGGCAACAGGCATAAACGCATTCAGAAGCTACTCAAGGGTGATTTTTACACTTTATGTTCTGTGTGGGTGCAAACTGATGAAATCTTTACTTAATATATACTAAATCAATCTTCTGTATATAAAGATAATTGAAAATGAATCTTGATGTGAATGGAATGGGAGAGGGAGTGGGAGATGGGAAGGGTGCGAGTGGGAGGGAAGTTTTTTTGGGGGAAGCCGTTGTAATCCATAAACTGTACCTTGAAAATTTATGTTTACTAAATAAAAGTTAAAAAAACAGGAATTTTTCAAATGGGTAAAATTTCATAAAGTACATCTCCTGATACACTTTCCCTAATTGTTATGGTTCTACAGTGATTTATGGACAGTTGTTATCTGGACAGATTTTCAGATACTTGCCCAGGAACAAGATTAAATCATAGATAGCAAGGAACTGTGGGAAAATGTATGCAAAGGACGTCTCAGAGTGAGCCCATATTGAAGGGCAGTTTTAATATATTAGCTTTAAAAATCAGTACTTTTTAATGGAAACAACTTGACAAAAAATCTGTCACAGAATTTTGAGACCCATTAAAACAAAGTTTAATGAGAAAAAAAGAATTATGCCTCATTTCAATGTTCACTAAAATACTGTGACTAAGAGTTTCTCAATAATCAAATGACCAAGTTGATTTCTTTGGTGAATATTAATCATTCATTTTCTCCAAAACCAGTGTTAAAAGACAGAGGTTATATATGCAATCTTAACAATGAATATTCTTTCCATACTTGACCCAGCTAATGCCACTTCTGCATTCTCAGTTTTCTAAAACAATCAACATTAAGCCCATCATAAATTAACAAAATTGGGTATGTGATCATCCACCCAGATTAGTTTTGTTTAAAAGAAGCAATGATTTATTCTCACTGCAATATAAACTGATTTAATTGAATTTACCTTCCCAGCCCACCATATTTCTGCCAACAACATTTGTGAATTTACAGAATGCTTTACTATCAAAGTATCCCACATTGTATTTTAGGTTTTGCATATTTATAGAGTACAGTGTGATATTTCGATATATGTATACAATGTCTAATGATCAAATCAGGATGACTAGCATTTTTATCTCAGTATCATTTCTTTTTGTGTGACTTTAAGCTCTGCTCTTCTAATTCTTCTCAAATATATAATAGATAGTTGTAAATATAGTCACCTTGCTTTGCTGTGGAACACTAGAATGTATTACCCCTATCTACCTATGTTTTGGTACCCAGTACTCAACCATCTATTCTCCCATCCTTCCCCTTCCTAGTCTTCAGTAATCATTAAAATAATCTTGTCTACTTTGAGATAAACTATTTTAGCTTCCACATTTGAGAGAGAATATGCAGTATATATCTTTCTGAATCTGTCTTATTTGACTTAGCATAATGTTTTCTAGTTCTGTCCATTTTACCACAAATGACAACATTTCATTCCTTTTGTGCCTGAATATTCTTTTATATATGTAAGACAGATTTTCTTTATATATTCATCTACTGATAGATAGTTTGGTTGACTCTATATCTAGATTATTATGAATAGTGGGGCAGTAAATATAGGAGTGTGAGCATTTCTTTGATGTGCTGATTTCATTTCCACACTGGGAAAGGGGATAGCTGGATCATATTATAGACGCATTTTTATACAGTTTAAGAATCTCTATATTGTCTTCCAAAATGGCTATAATAACTTATAATCCCAACAGCAGTGTATAATTGTTTCCCATTTCTCCACATCCTTATTTTTGGCAATTTTTTTAGTGGTGATTCTGACTGGGTTCAGATGGTATCTCCTTATTAGATTGTTTCTGAGAAAGGAACCCATCTATATGATGCACAATTAATGTTATATACCTTATTACACAGAATCCACTGGCTTTATAAGATAGATTAGCCTACTGAAGACTTATTTATAGATTCAACTAGTTGAATGTCAACACTTTGCTAGGCTTAAATGCTGTCCTTTAGGGTTTTATATATAAACCCTGAGTCAGCTGCCAGCAAATAGATGTATTGTCCAGGAGTAAAGGCTATGGGAGATTATAATTAATCCTACACAGGCAAGAATACAGAATGCTGAGCACCTTCAGAAGTAAAGATTTTTTGAATCACCCTATAAAGTAAAGAATCATAACCAAGATTCTTGGCTAAGGACAAAGGGAACTTGGAATTATCTTGAAAGCTATAAATAGCTACTGATTAGTTGCAAAAAAAAAAAAAAAAGGAAGCTACCTATAGATAACCATGTTTTATTTCTTGGTAGTCCTGTACATATTTATATATTAACATTTTCCATTCCCCACATTTTCCAATATTTATTATATTTTAGCCCATAGGTTAAAAAATACTGAGCTGGAATTATGAATATATCAGAGGAGAAAGGAACATCACTCTTATCTCAGCATTGAAACTGGATGAAATAATTGAAGATAATTTTGATAGTTCTTTCAGTAAAATAGCAAGAGACTTTCAAGTACAATTGATGTTAATAAAATGTTAGATTGAATCATGCTGTTGTTGCTATGTTGTTTGAAAATTTAATATGGGATAACAATATGTAGTAATATTTGTCAACTAAAATTTAGCTAAGGTAAACATCTTTTATTTATATCTGCCTATCAAGTGCAATTTGAACACATACTTTGTATTTTGATACTTTGCCACATGATAATTCTATTTTCTCAAGGTTGATTCCAATTGTTGAACAATCCTACATGTCCTGGACTCTGGTAGCTAGGGTACAGACATGTGACTATGGTTTAATCAGAAACATTCATGTCAGACAATGATTTACAAGTGAATTATATACAAAACATTTCTGTATGGTGATTTTTACCCATATCATAGACATTGCTCATTCTAGGGCTTTTGGTGACAAATTTCTTTTCAAGCCAGTTATATGTTATGTGCCTGCCCATTGTTTTTGCAAGTTTATAATGTTTCCTCTTCTTTTATACTTCATCTTTTTCTATAACTTAGAATAAATTATCTTTTTTGAACCTAGGAATTTAATTAAATCTTACAAAATAAGTATATTTGAAGCTAGTTCAAACATATTTACTATTGGAGCATAGAAATCAAGACTTTTAAAACATCTCCTATATTTAATCTTTCCGATTATTCTCAAAATTCATTTGTCTAATTGCTATTCTTATATAGAACAATAATGGGCTTTTATTGGTATCCACAACTTTCTGATCATTAACCTTTTGGGGAGGAAAAATAAGATGAGAATAGTTTCCGTCTTTTTTGACCATTGCATATATGGCAAATAAATATTACACTCCAATTTGAAGATGCTATGATTTGAATGTCCTTTCAAAAACTTAAGTTAAAACTTAACACCCAAATTCATATCTTCATACTATTTGGAGGAAAGGCCTTTGAGAGGTAAATGAGATTAGATAAGGTCATTAGCATGCCTCCTCCTCACAATAGAATTGGTGTCTTTATAAGAAGAGGAAGAGAGACTTAAGTTGACTCATGTTCTATCTTGCCATGTGATGTCCTATGCCAAATCCATATGCAGCAAAAAGGCCTCCACAAGATGATGAGCCAATGCCAGCTCCATGCTTTTGGACTCCAGAACTGTGAGCTAAATAAACCACATACTATAGTACTAAGTTTCAGCAACAGAAAATGGATTAATGCATAAGATATTGTTAGAACAATCATCACTTCCCTTAGCTTTCTCTTAGTATCAGGTAAGAAGAGTGGCAGAAGTAAAAAGATTGAAGAAAATGTAAACAATTTGAATTTTAAAATGTCAGTTTCACCTAGGGTTATTGTGAAATTAGGTTATGGGATCATAGACTAAAGGAAATAAAAGAGAATACAAAAAGCTGATGAACCCACAGTGACAGAATCAAAATGGCCATGAATTCTTTAATAATTCTCTCATTGCTTTTACCAATAAAGTATAGTGGATATGGTGTTCAGCCCATAAGATGATTTCTTGTTTCCGTTTCCCTGCTTTTTGGAAGTTTGAGCTACTCTGTAAGAAGTTTGAGTACCTCATGCCACCATGCTATGTGGAAGCCATGATTACCACTTGAAGAGGCCATGGATTTAAAGAGTGGTAAGGAGAGAGTAAGATTCTGAGCCAGGGTTTGCTGTTCCAGTCCCAGTCAAAGGTGAATCCACAGACAATGCTGAAGAAAAGGAATCCATCACCTCTGCCTGTCCAAAATCCAGACCCACAAAAACGTGAGAAGACCATGAAATATTGTTCTTGTTGTTTAACCACCATGCATTGGAGGAGTTAGTTACAGCCAAAATACTTTACTTTCTTTCTTACTCATTAACTTAATTCAAATGGCAAATACTGTTGGTATACTAATATCTGGGTTTAAAGTACATTGCAATAAGTTTCTTTTAAATTTATAGTTTCACATTTTATGAAGGGCAAAAATGTTTTAAAAGTTTTAATAGTTGATTGTAACATACAGGGAAAAAGGAGAGAATGTAGTTTGGAGGAGGGAGAGTGAGGATAAAAAGCAAGTCAATGGCTAGTATAGTGACGTACAGATGTTCTTTCTCCAGAAGGGCAAGCAGGAGGGGAGCTGGTGATAGTTGAAAGGCACAGAAAGAATGACTTTTAGTCCAAAGGACACCATGAACAGTCATCAGAGAACACTAATACTGGCAGAAAGAATAATGAGGTTAAAAGCCAGGGGAATTAAAGCCAACAAATAAAAAAATAAATATCAATGAGATGAAGTTACCTACAAAGACTAAACCCAAAACTAATTGTGGTGATCTTCCCTGACCTGATGCATGAATGGAAATACAAATGCTGGTAAACAGTCCCAGATGTGTTTTAGAACTAAAAATGTTATGAAACTGAGGAAATATGATATACTTACTGTATTTATTAACTATTCCATCCAGGCCTAAGGCCATACTCCATTCATATTGTTTGTGGCAAGATATAAAAAAATGGCTAAAGATATTATAAATAGCCTCATGTCAGTTCAAGCCAAGATCTGACACCAAATGAATGCAGTTTGGGTTTGATTCTGGCACTGAACAAACAAGTAGTGGAAAGTTTTCAGTTTTAGAAGCTTCTTGAATTTTATAAATGTGAACCATTATTGCTGATCTGTAACAAATTGATATGATATTTGTAGGAAATATACTTTTATTTGGGTAATAAAACATTATACTTAATATCTGAGTTAACAAAAATGTGTTAAAAATTTGGAAGATAAACTGAAGCAAAATCTAAAATTTTTGCTATCAAAGTGTCATTCAAGGTTAGAGTTATTTCCAGCCTCAAGCTAACTTGAAGTGTTACTGAGTCCAACAAAAAACTCAAGACAATAATATAATGTAGACCACCCCTAAGAGTTTATTATACTAGAATTTGGACTCTAGTACTTTTGGACTAAGTAAGATAAACAAAAGAAAGGAGAGAGATCCAAGATGTAGTAAACTTCTGATTGCTATTATTGTAAAAGTAAAAATAGTAATAAAACCTTATATATTTGTTTAACAACCTAGACTTTTAAAGAGTTTCAGCATAATGAATCTATTCTAAAGTTATAATACTCCACAGAAGGATTACAGACTTTCAGTCATCAGTGTTCTCCAGAGAAACTGAACATGTGTGTGTTAATGTGCGTACATGTGTAGTGTGTCATATATATGTGTATCTCCAAAAGATACATAGATAAATAGAACTAGTAGGAGTGTGTGTTTGTGTGTGTATAAAAATCTCAAAATGAGATTTTTTTTATAAGGAATTGGGATTGGTTCACACAATTATGGAGACTGAGAAGACTTAAGGGCCAGGAAAGCTGTTGGTTTAATTTCTTCCTGAAAACCAGGAGTACTGATGCTGTAAGCCATAGTTCAAGGATGGGAGAAGACACATGTTCAGCTCAAGCCATCATGCAGACAGTGCCAATTCAAACGTCCTCCGCCTTTTTGTTCCATTCAGGCTCTCATCAGATTGAATAAAGCCCGCTCGCTTTGGGGAGGGTCATCTTTATTCATTCCACCAATTCAAATGCTAATCTCTCTCAGGAAATACCACCCCCAAAGACACACCCAGATATAATAACTTCTAATCAAATATCTAGAAATTCTTTGTGTCAGTCCTCAGAAAAAGCCAACCATTTACGGATCATAATGTAATTCTTAGCCTCATGATAATGAGGCATACAATATAATGTCATGGACCCTTGCTCTTAACACACTGAAATAATTAGATAATGTTATGAGAGCATTAAGTAGATAAACGTTAAATAAACAAAATTAAAAGTAGCATATTGCACAATTGGGCAGAGACAGTTTCTTTTTTCCTTTTCAGATAAAGAAGTAAATTCGTACAAAGCTGTATAACATACCATTATTAGAATCAATTTCCTTTTCATCTGGCTGGACCTTTGTCCATCACCTGTCTGCTTCCTGGGAATTATTTTAAAGGTTAAAACAGAAACAAGTCAAAAGATGGATTCTGAAGGATCGTTGTCTTTGCTGATGTTTACAGAAGAACATTGAGAAGTAGGGATCCAGTACATCAGAGTTCCCAGTGGAGTAATTTTTCTGACCAAAATAGCCTCTGAAAGGGAGCCTGTGACAGAGAGGAGACACAAATCCCATGATCATATTTTAATCCTATAAAAAATTAAAAACTCATGCTATTCCTGCAGTGTTTAATGCTGCAGAGTCAACTCAGATATAACAAGCATTACATTTCATTTATTCCTTCTATAAATGAAGAATCACATGAAGGCTTCCAGAGCAAGGTCAATGCCTTCTCCTAAATAAAAATCCTTAGGTGGAAATCTTATCTCCTGCCAAATTTTCGGAAGATAAGTAAGTCTCTTCACTTGTGACTTTAAAGTTTATTTCACAGAGAATCCTTAATGACAAATTGTTGCACTCCACAGTTTTGTTTCCAAAGTTATAACAAAATCTATGAGAGCACAGCCTGCTGCAGCTGTTTTAGAGTGTGCTACTTAGAATAAAGTTAAATTTTAAAAATGAAGTACTTTTAATGAGTGTTCAAGTTATTTAAAAGACCTTATATCACTTTTACTTGTTCTTTAACTGTAAATATTTGAAAAAATAAAAAATTTAATACTTTTTACTACTTTAAATGTTTTATAATAACTTTTTGGCAAATTTCCTTTGTTCATTATCAACTAGAAGTATAGGAGCACTTTGTGTGTCCTTTTTTATATATGAGGCTTTGGGATTTATTCCTTACATTTCATTCACTCTCCATTCAGTCTCATTAAGTGCTTTCATTCCTTTACTTATAAATTCATGATGTATGTTTGTGTGTGTGTGTGTGTGTGTGTGTGTGTAGTTTCAGAAAATTTTTAAGATCTGCCTAATGTTTCAAGAATAACTATTCACTTTACTGCCAACTTCCTAGAGCTAAAGTATCCATTTCTTCTCTGAAAAAAAAATCATATATAATTAAAAATACAAATATTTGTTACAAGATTTTTAATTTTATGATATTGACTTGAATATTCTTGTACCTCAAGATTTCAATTACTACAGTTTCACAAAGATAATTAAGTATCAGTAAGGCAAGTTCCATCTCATTGCTCTTTTTTATTTACATTTTTTCTTAGAATGTTTGCTCATGTTGTTCCCAAAAACACCCATGTAAGTAGTTTAAAATTGTTGTAAAATGGTGTTAAGATTTTTATTTGAACTATATTTAGTATATAAATTAGTTTGAGGAGAATTAATACATTCACCACAGTGAAGCTCACCCCAAAAAATACAAAATGATTGCCCATTCATATAAAAAACCTTTGTAATTATTTCATTTGCTTTTGTTTTTGTAAAAGTCCTGTGCTTCTGCTTGTTAACAGCTAATATTTCCTTAAGACACTGATGTGATTACCCTTTCACCTCAAACATATTTTTATATTTTTCCAATATTTAACCATTTATTTTCTCTTTCTTGTCTCTTTTTTGATCTCTTCCCCCACTGTTCTTTAATTCTTTTTGCTTACAGTTTGATTTCAGATCTGTGAGTTTTGATACACAGAATATTAAGTCTAGTTATTTTCTAAATTAGTGTACCTTATCAAAATTTCAAAGCAATAACACTTTAACATGAAAATTTTATGTTTAAAAATTGTAATTCCAAAATAAATTACATAAGCTTTCCTCTCACAATAAATCACTACTTAAATATTTTGTAATTTAAATATTAGCATATTAAAACATTTAATTTCTAGATATATTGCAATGTGGTCAGAGAATGTGGACTATATTGAGTGTTTTATAACTTATTAAATAATGAAATTTAGCAATTGTTCCATGAACTTGGAAAAGTGGGTGTTCTTTATTATAAGACATAAAATGGTGTATTTGTAATTTTGGAAATCAAACTTTCTAATTATATTACGCATATCTTCTCTATTCTTGCTCATGCTTTGTCTTAATTTGCCCAGGATTGATAGTGTAGTATCCTATGTGTGTTGTGTTAGCGTTCATAAAACATCTTGCTTTATATATTTTCATGTTGTTTGTACTTAAAGGTCTATAATTAATTTTTATTGTTTTTCAATTGTCTAAGCCTTGAATTCCACTCAGTCTAGAAAACCTTTTAATTTTTCATTCCATTTACTTGTTTATTTGAAAGATAGAAAATCACTCAGAGATCTCCTATCCATTGGTTCTTTTCCCATTTGCCTGCAACAGACAACATCAGGCCAGGTGAAATCCAGGAGCCCTGAACTTAATGAAGGTCTCCAAAGTGAGTGACAGAGACACAACCACTTGAGCCATGCTGCCCTGCATGCTGTGTATTGGCAGGTAGCTGGAATGGAGAGGTGGGACTCCACCCCAGCTGTTCTTAGAATGGGGATGTTCCAAGTGGCAGTTTAACCTGCCCCCAAAACTACTTTAAAAAAAGATTTATTTATCTATTTATTTATATGAAAAGTAGAGTTACAGAAAGAGGGAGAGGCAGAGGCAGAGAAAGAGAGGTCTTCCATCCACTGGCTCACTCCCCAGATGGCTGCAATGGCTGCAGCTGTGCCGATCAGAAGCCAGGAGCCAGGAGCTTCTTCCAGGTCTCCCATGCAGGTGCAGAGGCCCAATTACTTGGACCACCTTCTACTGCTTTCCCAGGCCATAGGTGGCAGAGAGCTGGATCGGAAGTGGAGCAGTTGGGACTTGAACTGGTGCCCATATGGGATGCCACACCGCAGGCAGCGGCTTCACCACTATGCCACAGTGCAAGACCCAAAAACTGGTTTTTAAAAGTGTATTATTTGTGGGCCAGCACAGTGGCGTAGTGGGTAAAGCTGCCGCCTGTAGTGCCAGCATTCCATATAGGCACCAGTTCTAGTCCTGGCTGCTCCTCTTCCAATCTAGCTCTCTGCTATGGCCTGGGAAAGCAGTAGAAGATGGCCCAAGTCCTTGGGCCCCTGTGCCCACATAGGAAACCTGGAAGAATATCCTGGTTCCTGGCTTCAGATCGGCGCAGCGCAGCTCCAGCCGTTGCAGCCAACTGGGGAGTGAACCAGTGGATGGAAGACCTCTCTCTCTCTCTCTCTCTCTCTCTCTCCTCTCTGCCTCTCCTTCTCTGTGTATCTCTGACTTTCAAATAAAAAATTTAAAAAAGAAAGTGTATTATTTGATTTCATTTTATGCCTCTCAAAAAAGAATCAGTCTCTCAGTTTTCATAACAAGATGTTATCTATTATATTTATTACTTAAAACCATCTTTACCTACCCATTGCCCAAAATATGTGAATTATATATTTATAAAGGCAGCTCTAGGAAAGAGCACATAATTGCCTTGATTTACCTTTCTCATTTTTGGGAAAGTGTAAACTTTTACTGATTTTATTCATGAAGTATTTGCTTACCTCTTCGGTCAGCTTGAAGTTTGCAGGCTTTTTCCTTTCGTGTTCCCCATTCATGCTCCTTGTTAACACATAGTCATTCTTTAGAATCCATAGGGAAATGGTCCCAAAACTACCACCCACTTAATGCAGATTCCCAAATCTTCTAATGCTAAAGTTTATCATATAAAATGACCTAGTATTTGCATATAAATTATGCACATTTTCCCATATACTTTAAATCATCTGTTTTTTATGACACCTGATGCAATGTAAATTCTATGTAAATCATTATAATGCATTATTTAGAGAATAATTTGCACATGTTCAATACAGTAATTTTTCTTTCTGAATCTTTTTAATACTTGATTGGTTGGATCCTAGGATACTGAACATGGAGTCAGGGAGGATTGACTCTAGTCTAGTTTTGTGATCCAGAATCCAGAAAATTTTAGTAGAACATGATTTTTTTTTTTTTTTTTTTTTTTTTTTTGGACAAGCAGAGTTAGACAGTGAGAGAGAGAGACAGAGAGAGAAAGGTCTTCCTTCCATTGGCTCCCCCCCCAAATGGCCGCTATGGCTGGCGCGCTGTGCCGATTCAAAGCCAGGAGCAAGGTGCTTCCTCCTGGTCTCCCATGCGGGTGCAGGGCCCAAGCACTTGGGCCATCCTCCACTGCCTTCCTGGGCCACGGCAGAGAGCTGGACTGGAAGAATAGCAACCGGGACAGAATCTGGCACCCCAACTGGGACTAGAACCCCGGGTGCCAGCACCGCAGGCGGAGGATGAGCCTAGTGAGCCGCGCTGCTAGCCAAACATGATTTTCATACTGCAATACATTTTTATGCTAGTTTTTCTATTGAAATACTGAATCATTTATACTTAATTCTATTTTTGCACTGGTTTATCACTTGTCATTTTATTTAGGCTCTTACAAGTTTCCCTTCTTGAGATACTAATTTGCTTAATTGATCAATTGAATTATGTATGCCTTGGGGTAATATTTTTCCTATAAATATGAGACTGATTTTCCCATTCAGATTATTTGATTATCTCAGAATATTATTATGCTGCCTTAATTTGACATATTAAGACAGACCCTAACTGCTTTAATGCTCTTTGGATTATTGCCTCACACATTAATCCCTCTTCCTGGCCATTTTCAACCCATTCTGCTCCACAAGCTTCTTTCCCTCTTCCCACTCAAACAATACCTCCCCTCAATCAACCTTCCCTCCCAGTTACTACTGTTATTCCATTTGTCCTGATATTGAGGGCTCTGCCTTCGTGACCTGATCACCTCCCAAGAGCTTTTCTTCCTCACTCTGTTTCATTATGGGTTTAAGATTTCAACATATGCATTTGAGAAGTACATAAACATTCAGTCTATAATGGAATCCAGATACAATTCCCAAACATTTACCTGGAGATGCTTACAGTGTGCATTTTCCACAAGACTTTATATTCTTGTACATCTCTAGAGTCAACTGATATATTTTATCCTTAAGAATTTCCAATTTGAAAGTGGGTTCTGGGGCCGACGCTGTGAAACAGAGGGTTAAAGCCCTGGCCTGAAGTGCTGGCATCCCATATGGGCGCAGGTTCTAGTCCCTGCTGCTCCTCTTCCGATCCAGCTCTCTGCTATGGCCTGGGAAAGCAGTGGAAGATGCCCAAGTCCTTGGGCCCCTGCACCCACATGGGAGACCCAGAAGAAGCTCCTGGCTCCTGGCTCCTGGCTCCTGGCTCCTGGCTCAGCTCCGGCCGATGCTGCCATCTGGGGAGTGAACCAGCAGATGGAAGACCTTTCCCTCTGTTTCTACTTCTCTCTGTAACTCTTTCAAATAAATAAAATAAATCTTTTTTTAAAAAAAGTGGGTTCTACTTTTTTAAATGAGTCTTTCCAAAAGAGATAAAAAGAGAAAAGAATTTTATGATGAGAATTAATAATGCCATCATATTGTGTGCCTGCTGATTTTGAGTACTTTGAAATGTTCCTTTCATCTCTGATTTTTAACCATGAACACAACAGACTTGACTCCAGGGATGCCACATAGTTCAGCCTCTGATTCTAAAGATAACAAAACAGAATTACCTTTATGTCAACAGAGATTAAAAAAATAATTGCTTTTATTCATAATTCTGATGGTGTCATAGGTGATTAGTAGAACACTTTTTCTTTAATATGCTCTGTTTAATCTCAGACCCTGTTATTAGAGCACTTTTGGTCTGTGTATTGTTAGTGGTATAAAATCACTTTCCTTAACTATTGATGTATGTACCTGCATTTATTTAGACATGACTCTTCTATGATGAACATAATAGTATAATGAAACAAATTTTATTGAATGTATATAGGCTTAGCACCTATTGTTTATACCTGTCACCATACAGAATGAAAAACTGATTGATGACCCTAATACTAATCAGATTGGAATCAAGACCAGGTCTCATATGCATTACCTCCCAAATCTTGGGTTAAGTGGCTTATTTCATATTGCCACATTTTAAATTCACATATGTTAATACTTGAATTATTTTACATGCCTCA
This sequence comes from Oryctolagus cuniculus, assembly GCF_964237555.1. Classification (NCBI taxonomy): domain Eukaryota; kingdom Metazoa; phylum Chordata; class Mammalia; order Lagomorpha; family Leporidae; genus Oryctolagus; species Oryctolagus cuniculus. The sequence goes on along the minus strand of NC_091443.1, from coordinate 45,386,227 downwards.
ATAATTGATAAGAAAGCCAAGTTAAATAAATTATTAATTTAACAATTATTTTAAATACATTTAAAATAGTGATTTTGAAACTATATATAGATCATATTGAAGCCGCCTAGTCTAAAAGGGAATCATGCTCACTTTCTTTTTTTTAAACTTTTATTTAATAAATATAAATTCTGAAAGTACAACTTTTGGATTATAGCGGCTTTTCCCCCCATAACCTCCCTCCCACTGTCTCCCACTCTCTCTCCCATCCCATTCTTCATCAAGAATCATTTCCAATTATCTTTATATACAGAAGATCTACTTGGTATACACTAAGTAAAGATTTCAGCAGTTTGCACCCAGAGTATTGAGTTTTCAATTTATGTAGACATAAAGTCATTAGAAGCAAATCGTCTGATCCCTTCAGATGAACTTTTCCATTTGGATTTAAGTGCCTATCTAGCACTAACTAAGCTGTAACCAAGGTAGCCCTTCTTGAATCTAGTTTGTATTACTGATGTTGATTTTTTAAAAAGATAGAAATAAATTTGATTTGATGAATTCATTTCATGTATTTACTTTTCTCAAGAGTTGGTACTTAAATAAATTCATTAGAAAGTAGAGAAAAGTAAATTTGTGTTGTTCAAGTGAACAAATTAACAACTCCTAAATTTTCTTTTTTTTATTTTTTTAAAGATTTTATTTATTTATTTGAGAGGTAGAGTTACAGACAGTGAGAGAGAGAAACAGAGAGAAAGGTCCTCTGACCTATGGTTCATTCCCCAATGGCCGCAAAGGTCGGAGCTGCGCCAATCTGAAGCCAGGAGCCAGGTGCCTCTTCCTGGTCTCTCATGTGGGTGCAGGGGCCCAAGGACTTGGGCCACCTTCTGTTGACTTCCCAGGCCACAGCAGAGAGTTGGATTGGAAGAGGAGCAGCCGGGATTAGAACTGGCACCCATATGGGATGCCAGCGCCACAGGCGGAGGATTAACCTACTGCACCACAGCATTGGTTCCACAACTCCTAAATTTTCTAAAATAAGGAATATTATATCCATGATATCTTATCAATAAATTAAATAATAGAAATTAAAATCCCACGGGGCTGGCGCCGTGGCTCACTTGATTAATCCTCCACCTGCAGCGCCGGCATTCCTTATGGGCGCCGGGTTCTGGGCTCGGTTGCTCCTCTTCCAGTCCAGCTCTCTGCTGTGGCCCGGGAGGGCAGTGGAGGATGGCCCAAGTGCTTGGGCCCCTGCACCCGCGTCTCCCATGTGGGAGACCAGGAAGAAGTACCTGGCTCCTGGCTTTGGGTCAGCACAGCACCGGCCATGGCAGCCATTTGGGGGGTGAACTAATGGAAGGAAGACCTTTCTCTCTGTCTCTCTCTCTCTGTCTGTTACTCTACCTGTCAAATAAATAAATAAAATCTTTTAAAAAAAAGAGAGAAATCGAAATCCCTTCTTTAGTTTTAGTTTTTAGTCTATAAATATCCCAAAGACACTTTGTGAACTAAATAAAATAACAATGTAAATAAGTTAAACTGATCATGTTTATTATAAAAGTTTAGTCTAGAAATCCATGAGCTTTGCTCCATCAGAAAAGCAAATAAAAGCAAAGACAATGAATAAACAAAAGTATGAATCAAGTGCAGTTTTCCCACAACTAGAATGGATTAAAGAATGTTTATTTTTACAAGCATTTTCACAGCTCAAACTAAATTTAAACAGGGATCATAGGATCTTCTTACAAAGTGAAAATGTGGACTCCAAATGATGACTAATTTGTGGAAATCTAAATAAGGAAACTGAAACAGAAGAAGTTATCTGTAAATATCTCAAATAATAAAAAATAATGAAATAAATAATAAATTATTGCTCAAGGTGAGAAAACTAGACTGAAATTTTGAATTTTTGCTATTATACACACACACACTTGTATATACTTTATTTCTCTAGTATATAAGACTTTTTTAAAATGAATTTTTGTTGTGTATATCTGAAGTTTACAACATGAAATTAGGAGATAATAGAGATAGTAAAATAGTTATTACATCAACGTATCTAAAATAGAATGGAGTTTAGCAGTGGTTATACTGAAGCAGCTCAGGTCTGGGGCTTTGGGAGCAGAAAGAGGTCCTGTGGGTTCCTTTTTTGGAGCAAGGTCTTTGTTCAGACAGCAGTTTTCTAGACTGGACTAGTGAGGACGGTGGAATCCTGCTGCAGTTAGGGCTTCTGGTCTGTAGTGATGGTGGTAGCCATGGAACTTGCTGTTTACCTTTCCCAGGCATGATGGTGTCCCCAGCCAGGCAGCTATGGAAGAAGCCATGGTATTCTCTCTCTCTCTCTTTCTTTCTCTCTCTCTCTTTCTCTCTCTCTCAGCTTTAGAGTCTCAGTACTATTTACAGTTCCTTACTTACTTATTTACTGAAGTCTTCCCTCAGTCAATCTCTTGGAAGCATGGTCTTTCCTTTGTCACTCTGGATCTCCTCTCTGGCAGAAGTGAATACAGGACCTTTGTATTCAGCCATCTTGCATCTTTTTACTGATGGTTTCTCCTGTTGTGCACAAGTAGTTTGATGTAGTCTCATCAATTATTGTTTTCATAGCCTGAACTTTTATGTAGTATTCAAATAATCATTACCAAGGGAAATGTTGTGGTTTTCCTAAGAATTGTGTTGTTTTAGGTCTTATATATAGGTCTTTTATCCATTTCAAATTGAGTTTTGTGTATAGTATAAAATAAAGATTCAATTCCATCCTTTTGTGTATAGAAATCTGAATTTCTCAGCACCATTTATTGAAGAGATTATTCAATCTTCATTGTGTTCCCTTTTGTACACTTTTAAAAATTAGTTAACAAGACTGAAATTTTTTTAAAGATTTATTTATTTATTTGAAAATCAGAGTTACACAGAGAGAGGAGAGGCAGAGAGAGAGAGAGAGAGGTCTTCCATCCACTGGTTTACTCCCCAATTGGCCAATGGCTGGAGCTGCGCCAAACCGAAGGCAGGAGCCAGGAGCTTCCTCCAGGTCTCCCACGTGGGTACAGGGGCTCAAGAACTTGGGCCATCTTCTACTGCTTTCCCAGGCCATAGCAGAGAGCTGGATAGGAAGTGGAGCAGCCAGGTCCTGAACCGGTGCCCATATGGGATGCTGGCACTTCAGACAAGGACATTAACCTGTTGCACTACAGCACCAGCCTCAAGACTGAAATTTAATAAGAGGATTGAAGAAAATATTATACAATGATAGCATCATTACATATCAGACAAAAGTGATAGTGATTTCCCATTCCACCTACTATCAAACTTGAATTCCCAGGTAAAGGACAAAATGAATTGCATCCATCCATCAGTAGATTTTGTTAATAGATATTTTGATGTCAGAAAAATTGAATTCTGAAGGGGCAGAGTTGCTGGCAAAATGTCACATTAGACTCTGACACACTATATGCTAAAAGAAAGAACAAAGATGCTCAGTGTTTCAGTGACCATGTGAAACTGGTGCAAATAAAGAATAAAGCCCTACTGCATCCTCTGCATTGTTAATTTTTTAGTCGTTAATGGGATTGGTTGGTCTATTTATGAAAACAGCACACTTTATACCAGGGACGTAAGACAAAAGTCCCTGCCCACACTACCCTGAGCAGCCTGGAAGCAGAAGAGTGATTCTAAGCCTTAATTCTGAAGTCTGTGTGACCTTCATCAAGTCAGTGTATCTAACTGAAATTCAGGTTCCCTGTTTATATATGAAACTAATCAACCAGTTTACTTCCTTTTTTTCTTTTGTTTAATGTTTAAATATTTATAGTCATTTACTTGAAAAGCAAAGTGTCAAAGAGAGAGAGAGACAGAGAGAGATTTTCCATTTGCTGGTTCACTTGTCAATACCAACAACAACCAGGCCAAAGCCAGGAAGCCAGAATTCCACCTGGATCTCCTTCATGAGTGGTAAGGGCCCAAGCACTTCTGCCTCTTCTGCAAGCACAAGACTTCTTCTGCCTCCCAGGATGCATTAACAGGAAGCTGTATTAGAAATGGAGTAACAGGGTCTTACACCAAACCCTCTGATATGAAATGCAGGTGTTGAAAGCGGTAGCTTAACTCACTGCACCACAACACCTGCTCCAACAAGATTACTTCCAAAGTGTTTTTCCAAATCCAAACTTCTCTAAATTTGCTTAATAAATATATTCAATATGTATAAATATAACGTTCAAGCATGTGCCTTGGAAAGCAAAGAGGGGCCTCTGAAGAACCTTGAAGGTTTAGATCAGTAGAGAGGGTTGCATTATGCAACTTGATGAATTTTAATGTTTTCTGGAGCTTTGAAAAATGACAACTTGATAGAAAGTTGTACTTTTTTTCTAAAATACCTATCCCAAATAGCCATAGTCTATACATTATATCATTTTAAGGAAGTGGTAGAAAAAAGAAGAAGATATTGTGCATATATGTGAAGTGGATGAAATGTATCTTTCAAGGTCCAGTCTTTTTATTGCTGTAACTTTTCCAGTTTGCATCAGTAGAGCTTTCTCCCAGGGATATGGTCAGTTTCAGAAATGTGTTGAGAGAGTGTATGTGAAGGTCAAGAATGTAGTAGCTAGAATTTATCCCTAACGATGGAAAGTTCATAATAATATTGATCCTATGTAAAACTTTCATGAATGTTCTATGAATACTTTGCTCATGAGCCTATGCAACAAGAATTAAGATTGGCTGGAATTAAAAATTGGCATTCAAAGATCTGGTCATCCTACTCACTGACTTATTAAAACCTTTCTCCAGAGTGAATGTACTCTGTTAAACAACTACATGGAACATATGGCCATTCCAGGAAGTTTACCCACATGTCCATCTCCATTCTTCCTTGTTAACAATTCTTTCAACACTGTTCTTTCTATATCCTTGCCCAACTAAAAAATTTGTTAGCTACTCTCATGAGTCAACATAGATCTATACCTCGGGCTATCTCTCCTTCCCTATCAGATAGACAAATAGATGTTGTCCTTTCAGAGGATTTCCTTGAGCCACTGTCTTTCAGGGCCACGTCTGAGTGGACCTTAATGCAATGACTATTCACTTTCTGGCATGAGTTACTGTACAGCACTGAACGATGATTCCAAGTTAAGAAAGAAGCAGCAAAGGGAGGAGCAGATATCATGGGATTCTGCACCACCAAATAACTCAATTTAGTAGAGCCTTCGTTATCTGCCAGAGTTCAATCTTATTCATATTACTTTTTTTAACTTTTATTTAATAAATGTAAATTTCCAAAGTGCAGCTTTTTGATTACAGTGGCTTTTCCCCCCATAAATTCCCTCCCACCCGCAACCATCCCATCTCCTGCTTCCTCTCCCATCCCATTCACATCAAGATTCATTTTCAATTCTCTTTATATACAGAAGATCAATTTAGTATGTATTAAGTAAAGATTTCAACAGTTTGCACCCACACAGAACACAAAGTGTAAAGTACTCATATTACTTTGAACATTGGAATTCCACTGTACATATATAATTTAATAATTCCATAGGTTATAAAGTGGACAGTTCAGATTGTATCATCATTTGAGGTCTCTTGCTCAGTTCTTCAGTACTGCCAAAGCAAACCAGGAGCTGATTTTCAAATGAAAAGTGGTTAATGGCAGAAGAGGACATGATCTTGTTCCAGAACACTAAGGGTTTTCCTGGCAGGGCATGCCATATATTCCACCAATCTTTTCTGTTTGCCATAGACTATTCAAATACAAATTGATTTGCCAAAACTTAAAGTCTAGGTAGCAAGGCTTTTTATACTTAGTTACACCTTTTATAGAATGTGTTATGCCTTTGACACCTCAAAACTGTCTTATGGTTGCCCAAAAAATAAATTAAGTCAACACACCCAAACTTGGTATGTGTGGTTTCCACTACCCAAAGAAATCCATCAAACTGAACCTCTTTTTTGTGGCAGGTAGTACAATGTGAAGAGAAGAATGACTACACTACGTTTCAGTCTCATTTTAGAAGGAGTATCACAACAATCTCAAGACTACACAAATGCCTAGAAATTCTACTGAAAGACCCAACACTTTTGTGGCATTTATATCCCATTCTTTGGCCTTCATGGGTTTTAGTAAGGCATCTAGGATACTTGCTACATCCCACACACCCAATAAACTGGCCTAAGAGGCCTGACAAGGCTTCACGTGTAGTTGCTTCCATAACTTTCCAACTCTCATAGTCAAGTCATGGGTTTGATTCTTATCCATATTTGCTCTGAAGCTTTAGGGGATAAAGGAGTGCTTTGTACCAATAATAAAGGCTTTCTCATGTTCCCTTTTATGCATTGGCATTCACACCCAATGCTTTCCACAGATATTTGCCGTATTTCTCTATGGCAAGGAGGTTATCTGCATTGTTTTTGAGTGTGTTAACTATTCAGTTGCAGAATCCCTTTTTAAAGGTTTATTTCCTAGAGTCACTGCTGGTGCCAATTACTTTTTTCAGGATCCCATAAGGAAGCAGATGGTATACTCAAAATGAGATATTAAAGAGAAATGAATGAAGAGACTATTTTCACATTTGTGGGCAGACATAAGGGAAACCAACAAGGGATGCCAGTGTTTCCTTGGGCTAACAACATCAGGAAGCTGATAGTACTCCTGGACATGATGTGTGTGTGTGAGTGTGTATGTGTGTGTGTGTGTGTGTGTGTGTAGCTTTTGGATAATTGACTTGTATTTGGGAAGAGAATGAATAGAATTCATGCCTACTTTGAATTTGGAGAGATGAGATTATAATTTGTATTCTGTAATAGAATTACTTATTTGAATTTTAATGATATATCCTATAAAGACCATGATTACAACATTAGAAAAATACAGTAAAGTGAAATGACAGTATTAACCTCAGATTTTAGCAATGTATGTAATGGCATTTTTTTATTTTTTTAAATTTATTTATTTGAAAGACAGAGAGTTACAGAGAGGCAGAGGCAGAGAGAAAGAGAGTGAGGTCTTCCATCTGCTGGTTCATTCCCCCAGATGGCTGCAATGGTGGGAACTGTGCTGATCCAAAGCCAGCAGCCAGGAGCTGCTTCTGGGTTTTCTACATGGGTGCAGGTGCTGAAGGATTTGGGTCGTCTTCTACTGCTTTCCCAGGCCATAGCAGAGTGCTGGATCAGAAGTGGAGCAGCCAGGACTCAAACTGGCACCTATATGGGAAGCCAGCACTGCAGGCGGCAGCTTTACCCCCTACACCACAGCGCTGGCCCAGGCATTATTTAAAATATGTGGCATTGGCCGGCGCCATGGCTCAATAGGCTAATCCTCCGCGTTGTGGCGCCGGCACACCGGGTTCTAGTCCCGGTTGGGGGCACCAGATTCTGTCCCGGTTGCCCCTCTTCCAGGCCAGCTCTCTGCTGTGGCCCGGGAGTGCAGTGGAGGATGGCCCAAGTGCCTGGGCCCTGCACCCCATGGGAGACCAGGAGAAGCACCTGGCTCCCGGCTTCAGATCAGCGTGGTGCGCCGGCCGCAGCGCGCCAGCCGTGGCGGCCATTGGAGGGTGAACCAACGGCAAAAAGGAAGACCTTTCTCTCTGTCTCTCTCTCTCACTGTCCACTCTGCCTGTCAAAAAAAAAAAAAAAAAAAAAAAAAAAAAGTGGCATGTGTGATCCCTTTAGATATACTTTTACATTTTACTAATTTTGTATCATCAGAATTATTTGTGAGGAAATGTATGTGTTAGAAAGTCATTTAATAAGTCGAAAGTGGCTCCCCAATTCTGCATATCCACATCCCAGAACCTGTGAATGTGACCTTGTGTGGAAAAGGAGATTTTGAGGTTGTAATTAGAGAAAAACTGTCAAGATGAGATAATCCTGAACCATCTGAGCAGACTCCTAGGCCAAAGACAAACATTTTTGGAAAAGACAAACAGAGAACACAAGAGTCAGTTATGTAAAGACAGACCAAGCAACATATGGAGCAGAGGAAACTGGAAAAGATGAGAAAGACTTCTTCCCTTACCCTTTAGAGGGAGCAAAACCCTGTTGAGACCTTGATTTCAGACTGTTGGCCTTCAGAACTGTGAGGGAACATATTTCTGCTGTTTTTGGCTGCCAGGTTTATGGTATTTTTTTTTGACAGGCCGGCGTGCTGCACTGATCTGAAGCCAGGAGCCAGGTGCTTCCTCCTGGTCTCCCATGGGGGTGCAGGGCCCAAGGACCTGGGCCATCCTCCACTGCACTCCCGGGCCACAGCAGAGAGCTGGCCTGGAAGAGGAGCAACCGGGACAGAATCTGACGCCCCGACTGGGACTAGAACCCAGGGTGCCAGCGCCACAGGCAGAGGATTAGCCTATTGAGCCGCAGCGCTGGCTGTTTTTGGCTGCCAAATTTATGGTATTTTGTTATGGCAGCCTTGGGAAACTAATAAAGCCACCTATAAATATTTTATTTCAGTGCATCTTTTTGATAAAAAATGCTGGGCATTTGGGGCATAAAAATGACTATTACACAATTCCTGCAAGAGCTCACTTTCTAGAGGGCAACAAGCATGTACAATTAATTCAGTGCAAAAATATTGATTTAGCATACAGTGGGAGCACAGAGTAGGAAGTGATGAGTTTTGGTAAAATTATTCATAAAAAGTCAATGATCTCATGTAGTTGGAGGAGAGAGAGACGAGAGGTAAAACTGTCAAAGAACATAGAAGACAGATCTTGAGTGATCTTGCTAACTGTTTGAAGGAATTTAGGACTCTATTCCATAGTTTTGGAATGGTTGACGTTGAGTGACATCTCTGAGAAGCAGGTTCTGCATGGAGTCTGGTGTTTAGAAGTATTGTTAAAGCATGCTGGGTTCATATATTTATATAGCAAAAACATAGTGAGAACATATGATAAGGACTTGGAATGGCAAGGTAAACATGAATGTAAAAAGAGACAGATACCTGACTGGCTAGCCATGAGCATGTACTAAAAGTACATGTTTATGGTATATTATTAGTCAACTATGTTGTAGGAATTAGGGAGATATTGGAGTTTTCAGCCAGTAGCTGTATTTCATGGCAGTCACTCAGTGGTTAAGATGAATATTTTGGGGGCTGGCGCTGTGGTGTGGGTAAAACCACCACCTTGCAGTGCTGGCATCCCATATGAGTGCCAATCCAGCTCCCTGCTATGGCCTGGGAGCAAGTCCTTGGGCCTTTGCACTAGTGTGGGAGATCTGGAGGAAGCTCCTGGCTTCGGACCAGCACAGCTCCAGCCGTTGTGGCCATTGGGGAGTGAACCATCAAATGGAAGACCTCTCTCTCTCTCTCTCTTTCTCTCTCTGCCTCTGCCTCTCTGTAACTCTGCCTTACAAATAAATAAATAAATCTTTTTAAAAAAGATGAATATATTGGTCTGGAAAGAGATCAGAGGCAAAAGACTTACAGAAGATTGTTGTACAAATCTTGGACAAAATTATGAGAAGCATAATGAGAAGTGTGGAAATAAGAGAAGGATGGTCAGAGTGAACTTATATTCCAGAAACAAACTTGAAAATATTTGTTTCAATTAATAACATAATTACATACAGACAGTAAAAAATGATATTATAGGAGTCTCCGATAATTTGTAAGTTTAGATTAACAATCTGAGGTTGATTGTAAATTGCACCTTTACTTTCTATATCGCTTAGAAAGAAAATACTCTACTAAACATGACATAATATTTTCTTATTCTTTAGAATTTTTATTTGGAACCAACTGAAAGTGTAATTATAGAGTTAGAGAGTTTAAAATCGCGTTTCACTCTTATGAAAAGAAAACATAAACAACATAAATTGTTTAAAGCATTACTTCAACATTTTCACATTTGTAATCTCTTACAAGTAAATTTTCTACTCAAAATTGTCAAAATCCATATTTTTCCATTAGTTATTACCCTCAATACAAACACAAATTCTCCACTATTTTTTTTGGAGAATTTCTTTGAAGTTGGAAGCTTTGTTGGTGCTTTGTTGACACAAGAAGGTGTCAAAGGAAGGCTCTTGGACAATGTCTGGAATTAATATGATTTGAAGCAATCCTTTAAACTTTTCTTCACAACTAATTGGCATTGTTCAGCTTTATCAACAGGAATAATTAAGACATTCATGCATGCACAAGCATTGAAAACTGTATTATAACTGTATCCTGGGTCAACAACAATTATACAATGTCATCAACTGTAATAAATATTCTGATTTCAGAAATGTGCTTTTATGCCTTGGCATTCTCCATTATGGGATGCAGTCTTCTCAAATGTCTGACTTAACTGCTGAGCTAAATCCTGTCCTCCAAAAATGCATTTAGAACTGCTGAAATATGGAAGTAATGCCATTAAGTAAACTAAGCAGCATGAGATACAAAAAATTCACATTAAGTTAAGTTTAATGACTATTTCAATGGGAACATAAATTACCTGCATAATTCTAAGAAAATTAGAGAGCAGTAAGTAATAGTGGATATTTTGAACATGTTTCCTTAAAATATGCTCTGTAATATTTCTGTAAGATTCCTAGGTAAATTTGTTAGTTACTAAACATGTGTCCTATTCGATTGAAATGTGTACTGAGGCCCTTTGTACTTTCCTCCTTAGGTCTCTTACAGGGAGTGGGCTGTGTGCTTCCTTTCACAGCTCACATGTGGGCCAGGCAATAGGATGCACAGAAGCACCTGTGGCTGCCTCAGTAAAATATTGTATATAATGTTTGGGGAAAGTTCAGCTGTGCGTTCACTTGGCTATACTTGATACCTATGAGGCATTTATTTTTAGAAAACACTTAAGTTCTGTTATTTTTGTCAGAGTCTGTACTAAAAAGTGCTTTTTTAAAAAATGAAGGTAATTGAAATGTGTATCGATTACCTGGCATTTGAAGAATTCCAAGTGACAGTCTAACCAGGGTTAGAGGAAAGCAGGCAGTAGGAGGAAATTTATGCTCTTCTCTACTTTCTTTTAATTTTAGTTAGGATAGCCCAAGTTTTGTAACTATGTCTCATTTTAAACTTATGTATTTCAGCCATAGTTTGTGTTGGCTTTTCCTAGCCACACTAATAGCAGTGAGAGAAGTAGTTATTTTTAATTCCAAGTTGATACATTGAAAACACAATAAACAGATGGGTTTTCAGAAAAATTGAATTAAACAATAATGAACTTACGGGATTAGTGGGAGTGGTGTGATGTGTGTACTTTGGTGTTCGATAAAACTGAGTCCAAAAACTAGAATTACAACTTTCTTACTGTGAATTTCAACAAGTCTTTCTTTGCAAAATAGATGTGCCAATGTTTTTGTGATGATTTCATAAGTGATACAAAAGTTCATGTATGTAGTAGGCACCCAATAAGTAGTAATTACTGTGATTACCCTTGTTAACATAGTTCAGCTTTGCACAGACTCAGCAATTAGAGGAACTCCTTAGCTACATGTGGAATCTTTACCACTGGGGTCTGGAGGGGCAGCAGAAAGGCAGTTCTGTGCTTTCTTATTAGAAAGAACTACATGAAACAGCCATTTCTACATGCTGAATAGGTCAGATCTCTCATTTTCATATGGCCAAGCTCAATTTATTCCATGTCACTTTGCTTTTTATGACAATAAAAACCCATCATTACAGGGATAAGAAATGAATTTGGTTAATAATTATCTTTTTACTGTTTAGTGGTATTTCATATTCTATCAAAGTAACTTTAGTAGGTACCATATCAAATTATAAAAATTAGAGGACAAATCAAAGAAAAGCACAGGAAATAACAATTGATAAATAAAATATAATATATATTTCCATATTTATCCATATATTTGTGGATTGATGGAGTAATGGGAGAAGACAGCCCCATCTCTGAAACCCTGCTCTTTCCTGTGACCAAGACAAACTGTTTAAAGATCACTTAAACACTGAGAATATTTGGAAGAAGAGAGATTATAAGTAGTGGAAGAACTGAATGAAAGTTGACCCAAGACAACAATATAAAATTTTACAATTATCTCATACATTGCATTGTACATTATCCCACCTTATTCTCTGATGTTTTTACCTAAAACCAGAGGTAAATATGCTACACATATACTTGCACTCATACTTCTCTTTCCAAAAGTAACATTTTTCGCCCATAAGAGTTTTGTGCATTTTGTGGGTACAAGGAGATAAAGTGTAAGTGATTGAGAAGTGTGCTCTACATATAGGGTTGCTTTTCCATTTGGTTGAAGAAGCCCAAAATGAGAACAAGACTCATTACTGGTGCAGCTTGATTTCAGGCTTTTCCAAGTTTGTTCTTCTTGCATTGTAACTCTAGTTTAGGTAAGTTAAAGACTGAATAAAGGGAGGTTTTGATCTAATTAAATCTCCCTTTTCAGGAATTCAGTCATTAACAAGCAATTATTTTTAATCCCATGTTTTCCCTTGCTAGAATAACATTGAACACAACTGATTGTATTAGGAAATATTTGATGGTAAGAGATGCCCTTGTATGCATTTTTAGAGAAGATATAAAGGGGTGTGTGGGTGTATGTGTTTTGGGGGATGTTTTACTATGCAAGAAAAGAAATTGATCTTTAAAAATGAGTGTCTCAGAGAAAGTGGAGAAGGTGGAGAAGCCAATGCATGCTTACATATTTATATGTAAATATAAATATGAATCCATTTATAAAGTTCAAGTTCAGAATACAATTAGACAGACATTTCATGTGGTAAATGTAATTTTTTTGATAACATGTTTACTTCTTAAAATGAAGCTTAGCTTTTTTTCTCTTTCAATAAAACCTGTTTATCTTGTTCTACAGAAGCCAAAGGCTCACAAAGAAAGATTTTCTGCAGAATGTTTTGTTCTGGAGAACAGGGTCATTTAAACACTTGATAACCTGCTGAAGCCTCGCAACATTTGTAGCCTATACACAGATAAAAAGACTTTCAACCTTTTGATATTTACTAGCATTGCAGCTGTAAGGAGAAGAATACTAGCCTCATTTTTCGAGAAGGATAGTGTTATTTAACCATTGAGTTTGAATGAATGTGGATATTTTCCTTGTACTCCATGAGCCTCATGCGGGCTGCTGGCTGAGTACAAAAAGTTAAGGAGTCTGATATTTCTCATAAGGTATTCAGAAGCATACTAGACTATATACCATGTTTTTTGTTTGTTTGTATTTTTTTTAAGATTTTTGTTTATTTATTTGACAGGTACGTTAAAGACAATGAGAGAGAGAGACAGAGAAAAAAGGTTTTCCTTCCGTTGGTTCACTCTTCAAATGGCCACAACGGCCGGAACTATGCCAATCCAAAGCCCAGAGCCAGGTGCCTCCCCACGGTCTCCCATGTGGGTGCAGGGGCGCAAGCACCGGGCCATCTTTTACTGCCTTCCCAGGCCACAGCAGAGAGCTGGACTGGAAGAGGAGCAACTGGGACTAGAACGCAGCACCCATATGGGATGCCGGCACTGCAGGGGGAGGATTAACCCAGTGTGCCACGGTGCCAGCCCCTATACTATGTGTTTTTTTTTTTTTTTTTAAGATTTATCTTACTTATTTGAAAGAGTTACAGAGAGAGGTAGAGACAGAGAGAGAGGTCTTTCATCTGATGCCCCACTCCCCAGTTGGCCACAACAGCCAGAGCTGTGACGATCCGAAGCTGGGAACCAGGAGTCACATCTGGGTCTCCCACATGGGTGCAGGGGCCCAAGGACTTGGGCCATCTTCTACTGCTTTCCCAGGCCATAGCAGAGAGCTGGATCGGAAGAGGAGCAGCCAGGACTAGAACCAGCACCCATATGGGATGCTGGTGCTTCGGGCCAGGGCTTTAACCTGCTGTGCCACAGTGCTGATCCCCCCATGTTTTTTTGGTTTTTTGTTTTTTTTTGTTTTTTTTTGTTTTTTTTTAAGAATTATGTAGGTAAGTGAATTTGGAATACATTGTGCAAAATATTCCCTGTCTCAGGATTTCATGGTATAAATGCTATACAGCATTTCTATAAGAAAGAAATTAATTTAGCTTTGTTCAATATGACATTTCCCAAATATCTTTGACCAGGAAATACTTTAAGGAAGAAATCATGTCTTTGTATATATATACTTTCTTCTTTCCTTGCCTATCACAATATTTGTTCTCCTGCTGATGAAGAAGCAGAGAGAAAATACAAGTCTGCTTGATAGACTGCCTTGGCAAATGGCATGACTTCTGTTCCAGCTTATTCTCATTGTCTTGACATAAAATAGGTGGTGGCTCTAACAAGAGACTCACACTGAGACCCCTGGCTTTGGTGGCCCATGTGAGTCAGAACTTTTTGCTGATTGATAGCTGGCAAAAATCACACTGTATTCCTCTGAGGCTTGTGATTCTCTGTGCTATTTCATTACAGTCCCCTGCAAGGCCAAAGCCCCAGTCTCATCCACCTCCTAAAGCCAACTCTTGAGTTCAGATTCTCATGGGAACTTGCTACTTGAAGAAGAATAAGTCCTAACCCTTTTGTTGGGTTTTGCTGAATTTGCTGTTGAATGGTGGCTGGCCCTACTAGCCAATTTTCTCTATACTTAACCATATCTACTTTTATGTCTTTGTTTCTCTGCATTCCCCAAAATGTATCCCCATCCTTAAACAATGAATAACTATATTTCATATTTGGTGAGTTGTGATAGTTTGTGGTATTCAAGGCATGGACTATTTTATCTAAGATACCATGTTTCTGTGTTTAGAGTTGTTCACAGTAATCAGTACTCCTTTATTATTCTTCTAGCATCTACATAGTCTGTTGTGATCTCTCCTTTCTAATTCTTGATACTGTGTCTTCTCTCATTTTTTTTCTTTTTCAGCCTTAGTAGAGGTTGGTTGCTTTTATTAATATTTACAAAATATAAGTTGTTTGTTATAGTTATTGTTTCACTTATTCTATTTTTCTGTTTTAAATTTCATTGACTTCTGTTCTTACCTTTATTATCCTAACATTTCTGATTACCTTGGGTTTTCTTTGCTCATTTTTTCTAGGTTCTTGAGGTAGCAAGTCTCAAATTCTTTCAACTAAGCCAATATGTTTGAAAATGTTCATAATAAAATGTTGAGGGGGAAAATATTCAATTCATTCATTAAATCCTTTGATAGATCTTTTCTGACCTTCACCTCCCTTCCTACTCTGGTATAAGCATTGCTATTTTTCCTTCCTTGAGCTCTTGTTATTCCTTGCACATTTTTAATTATTATATTTAAGTTATTTGATTGTACCTGTCTTCTTTATTCAACTTTGAGCTTCTTGAGGATATGGGTTATGCAATTTATATTATAAAATCTGGTCCAGAAACTTCCTCAGCTTGATAAAGAACATATACAAACCCCCCACAAATTGCATTACATTTAATTGCAAAGGACTGAAAAACTGGATGTTTCTCTCACAACACTGGAAATAAGGAAAGGATGTCTTCTCTTCTATTCTTATTTAAAATATGGCTGTAAGTTTTAGTCCTTGGAATAAAGCAAGAAAAGGAAGATACTGTATATAGACACATAGGAAGAAATAAAACTGTTCCTTTTGCAGATGACATATTTATTCTAATGGAAAGCTTTAAAATGAGGCTAGAACTAATAAGTGAGTTCAGCAAGGCCACAGGATTACAAAATAAACATAAAAGATCTGTTGAATTTCTATATCCGGCAATGGACACAGGGATATCAACAGAAAAACTACAATACTGTTTAAAGTCACTCAAGAACTGCAATATTTAGATGTAAATGTAAAGAAAGGGTTTAGGATTTGTATACTGAAAACTACACAACATTGAGGGCAAAGATAGTAAACAGAGACATGTTTTCAAGGGTTAAAGACTCATCATAGCAAAGATGTTAGTTCTCTTCCAATTCATATACAAATTTAACAAAACTGACAAAATTTATGTGGAAACACAGTGAAACCAGAACAGCTGAAGCAATTATCAAAACTAATAGGGGAAATCAGCCTACCCAATTTCAGTATTTATTATAAAAGCAATAATAATCAAGAATGTGTGCAATGAACAGAAATAAATATATAGATCAATAGAACATAAGGGAGAGTCTGGAAATACCATTGTGCTTGACTGATTTTTCAAAGAAGGACAACAGCAATTCAATCAGTGAAGAAGGATTTTCAAAAAATATTGCTGGAGCAATTTGACTTCCATAGTTAAAAAAAAGAACCTTCACCTACATCTCATATATTATAACCTTTGTTTATATTCCTGTGAAACAGTGATCTTTCTACTTTTTACTTGTAGAACTCTATTTAGGGCCAGCACCGCGGCTCAATAGGCTAATCCTCTGCCTTGCGGCGCCAGCACACCGGGTTCTAGTCCCGGTCGGGGTGCCGAATTCTGTCCCGGTTGCCCCTCTTCCAGGCCAGCTCTCTGCTGTGGCCAGGGAGTGCAGTGGAGGATGGCCCAAGTCCTTGGGCCCTGCACCCCATGGGAGACCAGGAGAAGTACCTGGCTCCTGCCTTCGGATCAGCGCGGTGCGCTGGCCGCGGCGGCCATTGGAGGGTGAACCAATGGCAAAGGAAGACCTTTCTCTCTGTCTCTCTCTCTCACTGTCCACTCTGCCTGTAAAAAAAAAAAAAGAAAAGAAAAAAGAAAGAAAAAAAACACTATTTAGGGGAGCAATAAGTCTGTGATGATAAATTGGAAGTATGTTATCACAAAAAAATTTTTAAAAAAAAGAAAGGAAGGAGAAGAGAGGGTGGGAAGAAAGTATCATTATATTCTTAGACTTGTATTTGTAAAATACATAAAATATGTTCTCTTTATATTAATAAATAGAAAAATGTTTAAGAAAGAAATCAAAATTGATTATGCATTTAAATGTAAAGTATAAACTATAAAGCTTTTACTCCCTCAAAAAAAACTAAATATTTTCTAAGGCTAGTCAGAGTTCTTAATCTTGATACCAAATTTCAATATCCGTAATGCATCAGTCTTCATCAACATTAAAAACTGTGTCTCTGCAAAAGACCCTGTCAAAAGATAGGAAGACAAGAACAGACTAGGGAAAATATTTGCAAACTACATATCTGACAAAAGACTAGAATCTAGAATAAATTAAAAATCCTCAAGGCGCGGCCATTAAAAAACAAACAATCCAATTTGAAAACAGCAAGAAGATTTGAAGAGACTTTTTCCTGAAGAGGATATACAGATGGTACATAAGCACCTGAAAAGATGTCCAATATCATTAGCAATTAAGACTATGCAAATTAAAACCACAGTGAGATATCACTACACACAATCAGAAAGGCCAAAATTTTTCAAAAATAATCACAAGAAATGCTGATGAGGGAGTAGAGAAGCTGTATCACTTACACATTGATCTAGGGAATGCACAAGAGGATAGCCACTCTACATAACACATTGACAGTTGCTTTGGAAAACTAAACATATAACTAACACATAACCCAACAATTGCACTCCAGGGAAATGAGAAATTATGTTTGCAAAATAATTTGTACACAAATATTTATAGTAGCTTTTCTTATAATAGTCAAAAATGGGAAACAACCCAGACGTCCTTCAACAGGCAAATGGTTAAATTAATTACATGACATCTATAACACATCTGTAAAGGATATTGTATTTTTAATTTTGGTGTCCATGTGTTCAATGTTAGTATATAGAGATATCATTTATTTTATGTTTGATTTTTAATCCTGTGGGCTTGCAGATCTTACTTGTTAGTTTCAGGAACATTTTTGTAGGTTCCTTGTGATTTCCATATAGACAACAAATACTGCTACCCTGAAACAACCTAGATGAAATACATGAAACAACCTAGATGAATCTCCAGAAAATTGTGTTTCGGTAAAAAGCCAATCGCAGGCCGGCACCGCGGCTCGCTTGGCTAATCCTCCGCCTGCGGCGCTGCCACCCCGGGGTTCTAGTCTCGGTTGGGGCACCGGATTCTGTCCTGGTTGCTCCTCTTCCAGTCCAGCTCTCTACTGTGGCCCAGGAAGGCAGTGGAGGATGGCCCAAGTGCTTGGGCCCTGCACCCACATGGGAGACCAGGAAGAAGCACCTGGCTCCTGGCTTCGGATCTCTCTCTCTCTCTGCCTCTCCTCTCTCTGTGTAACTCTGACTTTCAAATAAATAAATAAAATCTAAAAAAAAAAAGAGCCAATAACAAAAGATTATGCACTGTATGATTCCACTTATGTAGTATTCTTGAAATAACACAATTTAGAAATGGAGAACATATTATTGGTTATCAGGATTAAGATGTGGCTGTAAAAGGAAAAAATTAGGGATCTTTGTGGTGATGGAAAAGTTCTCTTTTCTCTTGATTGCATCAATGTCAACAATATTCTGATTGTAATATTGTGTCATAGCTTTGGAAGATGTTACCATTAGGAAACACTGTCAAAAGATGCAGAAGATCTTTCTGTTTCTTCTTACAACAGAATGAGAATCAACAAATACCTTAAAGTCTAAAAAAAAAAGAGTTATTTCTACATACTAATAGATTTATAAAACTAAGAAGACTGACAGTGTGAAGTTTCCAAGGATCTAAAGCAACGGAAATCCTCAGTCCACTGCCAGTGTGTGTGTAAACTCATATAACCACTTTGGAAGCTGCTTGGCCTTGCATGCTAAAGGTGAGCACACACAACAGGATGACCAGCAATTTCACTCCCAGTTATGCATTCAACAGAAATGTGTAGAAATGTGTTCCAAAATACCAAACATGTTTCTTAATTATCATAAACAGGAAACAACCTAAATGCTCTTCAGTAGAATGAATAAATTACGTATTTTCATACAAGGAAGTTGTACTGAAAATTAATAAACTAAAGCTGTATGCAACAGAATTAGTGATCTCACAAACAATATTGGTGGGAAGAAATAGAGTATGTAAAATACTCTATAATGTGTGATCCAACTTATATTCATCTCCATATAAGAAACATTATAAACTAATATTAAAATTATTTCTAAACTACCTAGCTTATACCAAGCAACAAAAATATGCATCACACATTATATGTGATTCTTACCTTTGAGGAAATTACAATCAGTAGAGAAGATTGAAACATGAAATAATTCTACTCATTGGTAGACTGGAACTGGCTGATAAAGGTTCATGAGCCAACTGTTAAACCTTTGGGATTTTTTGCTAGCCAGTTTTTAAACTACTGATAGCTTCAAACTGGCCATGGTGAATGTATTTATACTACAAAAATTGACAGATACTTCCAATCTGATCTTCCCATCCCTTCTGCCAGGGGTTTGTTGCCTTACACACCCACTACTGATTATATCATAGCACAGCCTGATAAGCGTTTTGGAATACAAAATGAACCATGCATTGTGGGAGTACAGAGAATGCATCAACCAACCAGGAAGAGAAGGTTCCAGAATACCCCACAGATAGGTTAAATATGAGTTGTCTGCAAAACCATGAGTAGGAGTTTGTAGAATTATAAAAGTTTCCATTGTATTCCTATCAAAGGGGATTAGATGATGAAGGTTACCGAGACATGAAAGTCGTGTGTCAGGGACAGAGCAGTGGCATACACTTACTTAGGTGGAACACTACATAAAAGTACCATATCTATTAGGTTCTAATTCACATCTATGCTACTTTTCAATTTACATTTTGTCATTATAACTTTACTTAAGCCAGAGATGGGTGATTGGTATACTTATGGAGATGTTCTGGCATTTTTTAATGGCAAGTATATGAAATAATTGTATTCCTATAGAGTTTATCTTGACTGTTTCACTTTGATTTATAAAGGTAATTGTCGCTCCCCCTCTTCGTGGAGGAACGACACTAAACCCTGCCTAGGCTTCATATCCGAGTCACGGCACCATTATGTCGCTCCCCCTCTTCGTGGAGGAACGACACAGGACCCTGCGCTGTTCTTTCATCTGCTCGGCCCTCCCCGGGTTTGCTGCTGGTTCTTCCCGGGTTGGCTACTATCCCTTCCACCTCCGTGGAAGGGCAGTTCCCCCTGGCCACATTCCCCACTTCCGCAGGGGAGCGGCACACCGCCGGCCGGCTCTCTGGGGGGCTGCACAGGTGTTCCCTTAGATGTTCCCCTTAGATGTTCCTGGTGCATGTTCTCTCTCTCCTCCTTTATAGTCCTCCTCCGCCAATCCTAACTCGGCTGCCCACACGCCGAGTACGCTGCTCTCCAATCAGGAGCGAGTCCTACAGTTTATTGGCTGAACTGGAGGCACCTGTGTAGAAGCTGTTTTCTTCTCTCCCAGCGCCATATTGTGGGAGAGCAGATGCATAGAATAAGTCTTAATTCCAGTAACTCAGTCTAGTCCGGGTTGCTCCCCACAGATCCCCCTTTCTTTTTATTTTTTGGCGTTGATACACACCTGTCTTCGGTGTCCCGCAGCACACACTCTGCTCTACTTGCTAGAGTTGCCACAGGTTCTTACACGTCCTATCAATCAGGCAAACTGAATCCGGGTCCTCTCTTCGCCATGTTGTGAGGAGGTTTTTAGGCGCTGATGCGTGCCTGTGTTCGGTGCCCTGCAGCGCATAAGCTGCTAGCCGCCCGCAGGTGCTTATCGTCCTAATCAGGCAGACCGAATCCAAGCTTTCTCATTGCCATGTTGAGGGGAGGCCTTTCTATTTCTCTACTTCTCTATCTCCGGGCATTCCTATTTCTCCCATTTTACTTCTATCTTCCAGCATTCCTATTTCTCTCATTTTACTTCTAAACTTCTGTTTCTCTTATCCCCGCAGCTTCCCGCTCTCATTTTACTTCTAAACTTCTGTTTCTCTTATCCCCGCGGCTTCCCGGCTCCCGCCCCGCGGCAGCTTCACGGCTCCGCGCGGCTTCCCGGCGCCTCGCCCCGCCGGCGGACTCCCGGCTCTGCGCGGCTCGGCTTCGCGCGCACACTCCGCGGTCTCTCACTAGCCCTTTCGCGTCTGAACCACGGCCTCGCGCCAGCCCCGCGTTCCCTATCTATTCACGCCCCGTGCTCTCTCTGCACGCGGCGGCTTCCGCGAGTCACACAGTGTAGCTTGCGTCTCCACCACTAGCATTCAGTCCAAGTTCCCCGGGCTAGCCTGGCGAATTCAACCCAGCTTACGTCTCCGCCCCACGGTTTGGCTTCCCGTCCTTTGCTCCCCGGGCTAATCAGACGGATCCCAACCAGGCTTACGTTTCCGCTTCTGGTTTTAACTTTTCGCCCCCTATTCCCGGGCTAACTTGAGAATCCCAAAGTGGCTTTCGTTTCCGCCTCGGCCTGCCCCCCGCGGCTTCAATTTCCCTAACATTTTTCTCTACCCGGTATGTTTCCCCAAGCTTTCCTCCAACAATATTCCTCCCTCATTTCTCCTGGCCTCTCCCCACAGTCCGTATCCGAGTCTGTTTGTTCTAGCTTTCACTTTCGCTTTCGACCTTAGAGATTTCTCCCAGCTTCCCCCCGTAGTCCGTAGTCCGTATCTGAGTCTATGCCTAGGCTTTCAATAGCTTCTTCCGGCACCTTTTTCGTCCGACTTTTCCCTAGGCTGTTTGCTAGTCTCTCTCTCTGGTATTTTCCACTTCTTCCCTCCTAGGTTTCCTATCCGAGTCACGGCACCATTATGTCGCTCCCCCTCTTCGTGGAGGAACGACACCAAGCCCTGCCTAGGCTTCCTATCCGAGTCACGGCACCATTATGTCGCTCCCCCTCTTCGTGGAGGAACGACACTAAACCCTGCCTAGGCTTCATATCCGAGTCACGGCACCATTATGTCGCTCCCCCTCTTCGTGGAGGAACGACACAGGACCCTGCGCTGTTCTTTCGTCTGCTCGGCCCTCCCCGGGTTTGCTGCTGGTTCTTCCCGGGTTGGCTACTATCCCTTCCACCTCCGTGGAAGGGCAGTTCCCCCTGGCCACATTCCCCACTTCCGCAGGGGAGCGGCACACCGCCGGCCGGCTCTCTGGGGGGCTGCACAGGCGTTCCTTCAGATGTTCCCCTTAGATGTTCCTGGTGCATGTTCTCTCTCTCCTCCTTTATAGTCCTCCTCCGCCAATCCTAACTCGGCTGCCCACATGCCGAGTACGCTGCTCTCCAATCAGGAGCAAGTCCTACAGTTTATTGGCTGAACTGGAGGCACCTGTGTAGAAGCTGTTTACTTCTCTCCCAGCGCCATATTGTGGGAGAGCAGATGCATAGAATAAGTCTTAATTCCAGTAACTCAGTCTAGTCCGGGTTGCTCCCCACAGGTAATGTGAGTTAATAAATTATTAGCACCATTATGACATCTAATGTAACCTGTGTTTCTAAACGAGGAGTTGCTTTTCTTACAAATAATACTGCTTGGGATGCTTATCTTTACATCTTTAAATACTACCTGGTGATTTTTTTTCTGTATAATTACAATATTATATATAATATTTCATTTTTTAGTTTGTATTATCTAGTACTTATCAGAATGTTTGCTGAATTCTCAATTTAAATTCATATGCACATTCACTAAAATATGAATTATGTAATAGTATTTAATAACTAATATTTATTTAACAATAATAATCCATTTGTTGTAACAAAATCCAATGGGGTAACAATTTGTTCTTTAAAATGAAAAAAGGGAGAGCCTAGGGTGGGAATGTGACCTACAATAGCTGAGAACTATCCAGTGATTTTGTGTGAGAAAATGAGGAGATGGAATTTATTGTATGGGGCTTTGCCTATGTGCAATCTTTAGAGAATTCACATTCATTTATGGGGCCAGCATTGTGATGCAGTGAGTTAAGGAGCAGCCTGTGCAACCAGCATCCCATATGAGCACTAGTTTAAGTCCCAGTTGCTCCAGTTCTGATCCAGCTCCCTGCTAATTCACTGAGAAAGCAGTGGAACATGAGCCAAGTACTTGGGCCGATACCACACAGGTGGGAGACCCTGATGGATTTCTGAGTTTGGCCTGCCCCAGCCCTGGCCATTGTAGGCATCTGGGGAGTGAGCCAGTGAATGAAAGATTCTCTCTCTCTCTCTCTCTCTAACTCGGGCTTCCAAATAAATAAATAAATAAATCTTTTATATACATTTTCATTAGCAGTTTTATGCATTTCATCTGAATAGGCCCCCAGCTGATAATTTCCTTTATTTGTACAATAACTGCAACCAACTTAGTAATTCATAACACTTTATGGATCTTAAGAACAAGTTAGTAATATTTAATTTTATTTCTGGAAATGCAATGACATGTTGTAAACAAGAAGAGTTCCTGTGAGCTGTGATTGTGAATGAGGGCTGTAGGTAGGGTACAATCACACATGACAATATCCTCCCTAAATGTGTAACTATATGATCAATTAGGAAATATACTAACATAAATGTTTATTCCTTAAG
The DNA here is from genome assembly GCF_964237555.1 of Oryctolagus cuniculus. Lineage (NCBI taxonomy): Eukaryota > Metazoa > Chordata > Mammalia > Lagomorpha > Leporidae > Oryctolagus > Oryctolagus cuniculus. The sequence goes on along the minus strand of NC_091443.1, from coordinate 45,362,938 downwards.
GAAGCAATGTGTGTTGCTAATTCCACAAGGATGCCGTCTGTGCAGGCAGGGCCTGTTCAGGAACAGTTGGAGTGTAGGGTGCCCAAGATCAAGGAGTAAGAATGATGAGGGAGCTGTAGGACTATTATCTTGTGGGCAAGTGCGGGGAAATTAGGCACACGAGGCAATTCAAAGATGGCGCCCAGAGGAAGTAAGATGGGTGGAACACAAAGTTGTTTACCACCAAAGCTAATTGGCCATGCAACATCAGGGGAAGTGACAACTGATGAAGAGTGTACAGACATACGGCTAGTCCTATAAGAATTGCCCCATAAAATGATCTTTTAAGTGATTGGTTGTTCCTTATGTCCTGCCTCAATGACTGCAGTTTTGTGCTTTGAAAGACTCTGTTATGCACAAAATAAACGAGTCCCTTCTGGACTTGGCTCCCCACTGCCTCTGATTGTCTCTGGGTTAAGGAGGCTGGGAAATGGGCCAGCGGCGCACTTACCTTTCCTTGGACCCAGTCCATCCTCATACGGGTGGACTAGGATCCTGCAGGCAAGCTTCTTGAAAGTTAGGGTCTGTTGGAGTTGACACTGTGGGCCTCTGCCGGTATCCCGTATGGGCGCCAGTTCCTGTCCCAGCTGCCTGTCTTCTGAGCCAGCTCTCTTCTTTTGGCCTGGGAAAGCAGTAGAAGATGGTCCAAGTGCTTGGGCCCCTGCACCCACATGGGAGAGCTGGAAAAAGCTCCTGGCTTCTGACTCCTGGCTCCTGGTTTCAGATCAGTCCAGCTCCTGCTGTTGTGGCCATTTGGGAAGTGTACCAACAGATGGAAGACCTCTCTCTCTGTCTCTCCCTCTCTCTTTCTGTAAGTCTGCCTCTCAAATAAATAAAATAATTATTTAAAAATGAAGAAAGTCAGGATATGTTTTCTTTTAAACAAAGATTATTTATTTACTTGAAATCCATGTGCTGGTTCATTCCCCAAATGGCCATCCAGGTTTCCCATATGGGTGGCAGGGGTCCAAACACTTGGGCAATCCTCCACTGGTTTCCCAGGTGCATTAGCAAGGAGCTGGATAGGAAGTGGAGCAGCTGGCACCCATATAGGATACAGTGTTGCAGGTGCTAGCTTATCCCACAATGCCACAACCCTGGCCCCAGGATATAATGTTGTCTATTAAATTCTTCATTTATTTCTTATTTCCTGGTTACTTAGTGTATGAGAACTGAATTTGTTAGAAACTGTATGAGACATATAATTGGGAACCAAATAATGTATTATTGAATTAATTAATGATTATACAAAAGCTTATTAAAAACCACTGTTACCCTTACAATCATGGGGACAATGGAGAAAACTCCTATGATCATTACACATTAAATCTTCAACAAGTGAAGCAATATAAAATGATGTGAACTCACATGTCTAGAGGGCCTGTATGAAACAAGGATGTTAAAATTGCATTAAAAATAACTTTTATTTGGTAAATTTTAAATGACATTTTAATTTATAATAAAATCACATGACTCTTTATTTCAAAAGGAAGAAACCATAGGCCCAGGGAGATGTATTGGATTACCCAAGCTCATACTGCTTGTAACAGCAGAATTACAGCTTGATTTCTTTGATGGCTGTTAGACTTCAGTGATTCCTGCAGACTTGAGCATTTTCCTCTTTGCAGTGACAGAGTGAGCTTGTCTGGGGCAATCTTGGCTGCTGAGCAGTATTGTAAAAGATGACTAGTCAGGGGGTGAAGAAAATCTTGCTGCCGGGTTGGAGGCCTAGAATAATTTTCTGAATGAAAAAGGAGAATTCTCTCCCCCAATTACCTGGATATCACATTCATACTTTTGAAGACTTGATTGTGGTGATCAATAAAGTCTTGAGTGGACCAGGATTGGCAATGCATTGCAAATAATGATCATGGAGACAGAAGAAAAAAGATTATTGAAATGCCTAAATAACTACATCTATGTGATTTTTGTGCCTCAAATTTACCTGTAAAATCCATACATCTGAATTTAAAACTGTTTTTACTGTTACTTAAAACATTGTTACATATTTTTACTATAGTTAAGTAACCACTTATTCCAAATTTGGGGAGAATATTTATTTTAATTTTTATCCAATTCTTGCAAGTAGTGTGTTGACTGTTTACCATCTGTTTTTTCATAAGATAAATTGTGTCATTAGCTGCCATGGATAGCTATGAATGCCAATATATGAATGCCAATCTTCTAACTGATTAAAGAATATTCTCATGTGATAACATTCCCATCGCTCTTTCATTATCAGTGCTTAATTGCAAGAAGTATTTGGTTGTACATTTATCCTTAAAGGCATAAGAAGATATAGAGAATCATGGCATTGGGAGCAGATGTCGTGATACACAAGTAGTATTACTGGTGGGTGATGACACACAAGTAATATTACTGGTAGGTGACTGAACAGAGATGAGCTTGGGACTCCCAGTCTGTGATACATTATCAATACTTATATTGGCTCACATTGAAGAAAGTAATACTAAAACAACTTGATTCTAGATTGCCACGTCAAGACTCTAAGGGCAAAAGGTTTCTATGGGTTTACAAAGAAGGGAAAATAAAAGATGGTAAATAAAAATATTCTGACATGACTTCATCAGAAAGCAAAGTCTAGAGCCTGTGCAGTTCACCAAAGTAGCCCTAAATTGAACATGCTGAGTGGTACAATGTGATCAGACTTTCTTTTCGCCTCTCTCATGTGCTCTTTTTCATCTTTTGAGATACAACTATTTCCTCACAAAAAAAAGATTGTTTATGATTTCATTTGTACCAGCTTCTAGAATGGGTAACTAGCTAGTCTTTGGTGAAGAAAATCATATTAGTTGTTGACTCTGGATCCATAGATATGGGTGATGACTGAATGAGTGGTTTGAAGGATCTTTTAAAAGTGATGGCAACTTTCTAGATCTTGATAGGAATTTGGTTATAAAGTTGTACAGATATTTGTCAAAACTCAGCAAATATTAATTTGTATATTCTTTTATGTAGGCATTTTGTATAGAAATAGAAACACTGGACACAAATATTGAACTCTGGTTAAGGAAAGCCATGATGAAGCATTTAGGGAAAGTATACTGATGAGGTTTACTTTGAAATTCATCAAAATAGGAGCTGATGTTTGGATAGAGAATGGACAGATGGATAGATATGTTAGTATAGTACAGTGAAAATCATATACAGTGATATGTTAACAGCAGAAGCTTTCTTTAAGCTTTGTAAAGTTTTTCAACTTTCTGTATGTTTAAAATTTCTTATAATAAAAAATGATAGGAGAAAATATTCCACTCAAACAATAGTTCCTTCAATGTGTCTTTCCTGACCCTTACCTCAACCCTACACTACTATCAGCTAGGTTATTGTCTCTTGTATTACCACACACATTGTGAGGTGGACCAGTGGGACTGGCAGTCTGTGGGTCCCTTCAGGCACAGGTAGAATGTCCTTCACAAGCAAGCTGTCAGCTGAGGCTGGAAAGCCTGTTTCCAGACCAACTGGCATCTCCCCAACTAATAGCTTCTTGTGCTGCATGTGTGACCTTGTGGGGTTAAATCACACCTTCAGAGTGGGTGCAATCTTTCACTCAGAGCCAGCAGCAGAAGGGCTGAGGCCCAGGAGAGAGTCAAACTGGTTCCAAGAGATCCAGACTATCTTATATGATTACACCACCAGATGGCTGCAATCTTGCACCCAAAGCTAACAGAGGAGGGGCTGAACCCCTAAGCAGACAGATAGCAAACGCTATCTCAGTGAACCCCAAGTCGATCAATATGAAGTATGTGAAAGCCCTGTCCATTGGCACCCCCACAGAATGACCTAATGAAAACAATAGGCCAGCTCTGTGGCGCAATGGGTTAAGGCCCCGGCCTGAAGCGCTGGCATTCCATGTGGTTACCAGTTCACGACCCAGCTGCTTCACTTCCTATCCAGCTCTCTGTTACGGCCTGGGAAAGCAGTAGAAGATGGCACAAGTCTTTGGGCCCTTGCACCCACGTGGAACACCCAGAAGAAGCTCTTGGCTCCTGGCTTCAGATTGGTGTAGCTCATGCCGTTGCGGCCATCTGGGGAGTGAACCATTGGATGGAAGACCTCTCTCTCTCTCTCCTTCTCTCTCTCTCTCTCTCTCTCTCTCTCTCTCTGCCTCTCCTCTCTCTGTGTAACTCTGATTTTCAAGTAAAGTAAATAAATCTTTAAAAAAAAAAACAGTAATGCCTTAAAAACCCAGGACATTTCCTCAAAGCCAGTGTCCCGCTTGGGCACTCCTCTGGTCTCCTCTCAGACCAGATACTTTCTCTGTCACTTGACAATCAAATAAAAGTTTCTTTTCTGTCTAATAAAGCTTCTGCCTCTTTGCAAATTGTTTCCAGGTTTTTATTTCTATGCTAGGCTGATGAAATGAACCCATGAGACTCATTCTGGCAGCTGCCCTCCCCTCTGTGACCAGTAACACCTTGCACATATTTTCATTATATTTTAGTCATCAAATCAGATGGTTAAAGATCATTCTGTTTCCTCCATTAAACTATGAGTTTCTTAATACTACCAATTATAGAATTTACCTTTGTATCCCAAGCCATGATATAGACCCAAGAAGAGTTCAATAAATACTGTATTTGAATAAATGATTATAAGCATCACACTTTTCCCTGATTGCAGAGGAATTTTCCTCATATGGTAAGCAGAGACAGAGGACTGACCAGTGAAAGAACAAATAAAGACAGATAGTATGAGTCACAGAAATTATTGATTGAGTAGAAGTATAATAAATACAGGTTGTGGCATAAAGCAAATATTCATTGTGCCATAGAAATATGGAGGAAGGGTTAAAAATGTAGAGGGATCCGCTGAGAGAACAGTAGTAGCTAACAATTTGTGGAGCCATGCCACTAAAAGATGATCACTTCACTTATATACAGTAAATTTTAACATGATCACTATAAAACTATAATAGTATAACATTCCCAACTATTGGCTTGACATATGAAACAAAGTTTGACAGAACTATATTTACAGCAATACTGATACACACAGTTTTGCGTTTTTCCCCCCTTTTTTAATTTTAGCTCACACATATAAGAGAGAACATGAGGTATTCATCTTTCTGTGTAGGAAAACCACTGAATCCAGGATTATCTATAATGAACAATGAGAAAACAGAAAAATAATTTACAAATGGAAGAATATGACATAAGAACAGAGCACAACATCTGTAACATAGGAAGAGTTTTGCAGGATAGTGTGTGAGTTTATTTTTTCTTTTACATTTTTCTGCAAGAATTTTCCTGTCTACACAGATAACTGGAGGTTATATGATTTATTTAATGATCCAGGCAGAGACCCAGTGTAACAGTCTTGTTAAAACTTCAATGAAGCATGAAGCAAATGCCAATGTTAAGGTCTTTTTAGCTTAGTCCATGAGTACTGATTACTGAAACAAAGTTGAACTATGTGAGCAGAGAAAATGAAGAATTAAATAACCCATCAAGGTAGCTGGATATTCCAGAGAACTCACCCACAGAAACACCTAGATATTATTCTGCCGTTTTATAATCAGCTTAATGTTCTCTGATGTTCAACCTTTACATGAGCAAACAATTAATAGCCTACCCTCCTCAACCTCATGGTTAGCTTTTTTTTATTATTATTATTGACAGGCAGAGTGGACAGTGAGAGAGAGAGACAGAGAGAGAAAGGTCTTCCTTTGCCGTTGGTTCACTCTCCAATGGCCGCCGTGGCTGGCGCACTGTGGCCGGCGCACCGCGCTGATCCGAAGCCAAGAGCCAGGTGCTTCTCCTGGTCTCCCATGCAGGTGCAGGGCCCAAGCACTTGGGCCATCCTCCACTGCATTCCCGGGCCATAGCAGAGAGCTTGACTGGAAGAGGAGCAACCGGGACAGAATCTGACACCCCAACCGGGACTAGAACCCAGTGTGCCAGCGCTGCAGGCAGAGGATTAGCCTATTGAGCTGTGGCGCTGGCCCCATGGTTAGCTTTATTCATGTATAACTTTAGTGAAAACTACTAACTCTATGCTACAAATGAATTGCTTCATTTATGCCATCCATTACAATGGCACAGTCATCATTTTCCTAGATCATTGGCTTTGGTTTAATAAATCACCCTATTCAAATATTCAATAATCCCAAACCACCTCAACACTTTTACTTATGACAGTATTGTCAAAATAATGAGTTGCACATACTAAGTGATATTTTGGTGTCTAAATATTGATACAGACAATGTTGTGCCTGTTTTAGGTTCCTTTAAATTTGATTTTTTAATACCTTTAGTTATATTTTTTAAGTAATGGGGAGTTCCACATTTTTGGATTTACCTCTTATTTTCTATTCACATGGATTCACTGTTCTCAATCTTTTTGTATATATGTGCATATTTCTGGGTATGTATTAACAAAAATTCAGAAAGAACAGAGTTAACCTATTTTGAAGTCTTTGCCTCTAACCCAGCTTCTTGTTAATGCTCATCCTGGGAGGTAACAGGTAATGATTCAACTTCTTAGGTCCCTGTCAGCAATTTGGAAAACCCAGGTTCAGTTCCAAGCTCCTGGCTTCAGCCTGGCTCAGCCCTGGCTACTGTAGGCATTTGGGGAGTGAACCAGCAGATTGAAGATCTTTCTCTGTCTATTTCTATTTCTCTTCCTTTCAGACAGATAAAATTTTAAAGGGTAAATTTATTTTGGTATAAAATATGCTTGAAATGCATGCATAGCTTTTTTTCCAATATGCTTTTCTATGAACTCTTTGGTGTCCCTTTGTGTGACAAACCTATGTAAACCAGCAGCATATTCCATAATGAGTGTTTCGTGACATAATTATGTGAGGTAGAGAATGGAGACATTCATGTGGGCTGTGGCAGTGAGGGAAGAGCTTGGAGGATTAATCCTTGGTGTTAAATGTTGAATGATAACTAATTTTGGGTTAATTTCAAAGTAAATGTGTTCAAGGTTTAGAAACAAAGTGGTGAGGTATGACAGTAGAGTTTGCAAGAATCCAGCTAAAGAATAAATTTGTGATAAAACAACAGATTGGATTGGAAAAGTAGAGTCAGATGACAGAGGGGTGAATCAGAATGGGGAAGACTTGCCTCCCCCGTATCCAGGTAAAAGGAGGAGCTGTCAATAGTTAAACAGAGGTGTAAAGTGAACAAGTCTTTATGTAAAAAGTTGAATCTAGTTTGCTGTATAGTTTGGAGGGAGGTGGGCTGATTTGTATGATATTTTATCTCTAATGATGATTAAAATGAGGTGAGCAATAGGATATTTGGAAGAAGAAACAACTTACATCAGTGGTTCTCCAAAGTGACTGTAGACATGAATCACCTGGGCATCTTCTTAAAATGTAAAGTCTAACTTAGTAGCTCTGGGCTGAGGCCTGAAATTCAGAATTTCCAACCATCTCCTAGCTTTGCTGTTAGTTTATGCCATGTTTTGAGGAGCCAAGATTTGAAAATGATGATCTAATTTGGTGTGATAAAAGAAAATAAGAGTTAAAAATAACCCCCCTCCCAAATTTTCTAGTACCCTAGACAGGAGAAAGAGAGAAAAGAGGAACTGAACCAATAAACATTTATTGAGTGACTGCCATTTCCTTATTTTTTTTAATTATATAACCCATCCTTATAAATTCCTTCATTCACTCAGTCAATCCTTATATACTGAGCACCCCTAAATATCAGGCTTTGATCTAAATATTATAGATTTAATAATTAATACAGCCATTGGTAAAAATTATTCTGCCCACAATTTATGGGGAAGGACAGACAGTAAATAAAATAAGTAAAATGTATATTACTGAAGTTGGAAAAACTGCGTAAACAACCCAAACTCATATATTTACAGTTTTAACTGAGTCTCAGGCATGAAAACCACATTTGAACAACTTCTGGACAATATAAATATGAAAAATTTATAAGAGAATCAAACTATATGTTAGAGTTAAAACTGTTTTAAAGCCTTGGATACCTTAGATATCTGTAACAACTGGATATATTTTTAATTAAACGGTATATATGAATCTAAAATGCAATATTTTGCAGGCTTTGGAGTCATCCGTCTCAGAATGAACATCTGTTTTACCATTTAGGTGATGTATAGTCCGACTAAGTGCTTATTTCTTATCTACAAGAGGCCTGCCAGCATATTCCTTTCTGTTTTTTACCATAGATCACAGAAATTTCTTTCCATATGCCCTGTGGAATGTCTATAGTAAATTGTAGAGATTAATTACTCAAAGAAAACAAGGCAATAAGTTGAAAATTCTGTATACGTGTATATACATGTATATTTCCACCAATGAATTCACCAAAAAAGTATAAAATGTAAATGGAAGCCTATTAAACAATAATTGTTACAAAACAATGGTTTCTTATCCTCCAGAATTTATATTTAAAAATTGCTAAATGTGTCTTTGTTCACTAAGCACTTTAATTAACATCTATAACATGATGATTATATTATTCAACATTAAATGCTTAATTTGCAATCTGGAACTGCTAGCATTCCCTGATAAAGAGATATTTTCATTTGTTGCATTTGTATTTTTAGAAGACAAAAATAAGAAGATACTTATATGGTAATATGATATTAAATTCATAAACAAAAGTTTTTACTCCCTCTTTTTCATTGCACTTGAGATTTAAAACACAGTAACAATCTATTTTTATGTATTTCTTCACTACAAGAGGCTTCAAGTGCTGTACCTGCCATCTACTGGAAGTGTATGGGAGGTACATTTCCCTGCTAGTAACATGAGACTTCCCATTGAATGCTGTTTGAGGAAATAATATCTCAAGCTTTGAGGTCTCTTACTGCCGTTAAAGAAAATTAAAGATAAAATGATCTCATTAATTACTGGTGAAAGTACAAAATGGGCCCATTTAAGTTTGAGTAGGCAAAATGGAAAGAATGATTCACCTTTGAAATATTAAAACTTACTAAAAGGCCAGAAGCAAAAAGATCAACAAATGTCCTTCCCAGCCTTCTTATTAAGGGAGTGATCTGGTCATGGAAATATGTGTGCATAAACTATAACCACTACAAGTATCTCTGAGTTCCAAAAGCAGCCAGAATTCTGAGATAGTCTCCAGTGACTGTTGAACATTTCTGGGCTCAACTGAATTTTGTGAAAAGAGGTAAATATAGCTGAAATGTTGAATTACTGCACTACTAATTCTCTTACCTTGCATAGCCTTGAATTTAACTGTGCAACATACAATGGACTTGAAATTAAAATAGGAATGCCCTAGGGCTGTTGACATGTGAGAGATGGGAAAGTAGATGAGAAAGTATAAAGCTATTCACTACATTCATTCTTGCCATTAGACATCAGGAATATATACTTTAACTTCAAAATTCAAACAGATAACTCTCGTCAAAATTTCAATCTTACATGAGCTCTCCTTTTAGCCAAACATACCACAGTAACATAGGCAGGCAAAAGGTGTCCAAGATTAGGGTTAGAGTTACAAAGGTAAGTGGTGTGAAGACATTACTAAGGTTAAGTGATAAAATAATAGGATTCCTGTGTCTGACAATATGATAGATGAGATCCTGAAAATCTTTAAAGTACAAATACAAATAAGAATTGAATAAAAACATAATGGGGCAGGACTGGTGCTGTGGCGTGGCGGGTAAATCTGCACAAATCCGCCACCTGCAGTGTCGGCATCCCATATGGGCGCCAGTTCAAGTCCCAGCTGCTCTACTTCTGATCCAGCTCTCTGCTCTGGCCTGGGAAAGAAGTGGAAGACGGTCCAAGTCCTTGGGCCCCTGCACCCATGTAGGAAACCCTGAAGAAACTTCTGACTCCTGACTTCGGATCAGCCCATCTCGGGCTGTTACTGCCACCTGGGCAGTGAACCAGTGGATGGAAGACCTCTTTCTCTCTCTCTCTCTCTCTCTGTCTCTGTCTCTCTGCCTCTCTATAACTCAGACTTTCAAATAAATAAATACATCTTTAAAAAAAAGAGGGCTTGATTACACACAAAGCAGCATGTAAAATCTTCAGCGGCTAAACCCAAGGAGAAATTTGAAAAAAAAAAAAAAATTAGATACTGACTCCAAGGCAGCTTGGGAAGGCGGGTCTTAGTCCATCTTGCTGTTCAAGGGAATTTAATGGACATGATGGAACAAAATCAAGGCCTTGGAACAGCTTGAAGTGGGGAGTTAGACTGGCAAACTCTCACTAGAGACACCTTCCCAAAGCTGGCCACACAAAGGGCTATGGCCTCAGGAAAAGCTATGCAGGGAAACAGCTGTACAATGGCAAAGAGAAATGAAAGGAACTTTGTTACCTTGACCTGTGATATGGCTAGGAAAATAAGTCTATATGAACATATACTTCTATAGAAAGGACAGCAGAATTAGACCCTAGTAGCATCAGATAATAAAACTGAAACACCCTTTTTTAAAACTACAAGTTTAACACTATTATTTTAAATAGAGGAAGGAGTCAAAAGTTTAAGAAAGTAAAACACTATCAAACTCATGTAATAGAATACTTTGTAGGAATTAGAAAAAATCCCTGATGTTGGGCATTTGATGTAGCAGTCAAGACACAAACTGAGATGCTCACATGCCATATCTGAGCGTGTGGGTTCAAATCCTAGCTAAGCTTTGAATTCCAGCTTCCTGCCAACAAATTCCCTGAATACAGCAGTAACGGCTCACATACTTGGGTCCCTGCCACTTACATGGGAGACCCAGGTTGGGTTTCAGCTTCTTGGCTTTGGCCTGGTCTACCCTTGGCTGTCGCAAGCATTTGGGAAATGAATTAGCAGATAGAAGATCTCTGTCTGTCTTTGTGTCTCTGCCTTTTGAATAAACTCTTAAAATTATAAATAAAAAGATATACATAAGTTGATGTATAAAGGTATTCAAAATCATTCATTATTTTTAGAAATTATGTATAAAAACATCATGTAGTTTAATACCATCGTTGTTTAGCAGAATTGAAAAGGTTGTGTGTTTGCTTTAAGAATGCTCATTTTCTTTATATCTAGTTCCAGTTAACTTCTCTATTCTCTATCATTTTTAAGAAACATAATAAAGGATGATTACTAATAAAAAAAATTGAGCCAGACAGACTTGGGAGAAAAAATTAAAAATAACTTGCAGGGAAAAAATGTAATCATTGAATTGTTTAAAAAAGACTGGATATGGCTAAAGAGAGAATTGAGGAACAGAAATATATATTTGAAGATTGAATAAACTATTCATAGAAATACAAAGAGACCATGAAATGGAAATATATGAAGAGAGACTTGGAGATAAAGTTAAAAGTCTTATATACATCCTAAGGAAATTTCAGAGAAAAATAGAGAGGATGGTGGGCAGTCCATTGAGATAACTGCTGAGAGTTTTTAGAAGTGGTAAAATACTCCAACCTTTAGATTCAAGAAGTTCTATAAATCCAAGTAGCCTATAGAACAGCAAATAAAAATAATTTTAAAAACAAGCAGAGAGAGAGAGAAAGACAGAAAGAGAAAGAGAGAGAGAGAGAGACTCATCCATAATTAGACACACATGGCTGACTTTTCATATACAGTAATAAAAAAAGAGAAGACAGCTAATTATCCTCCTCACAGGGAATTTTAACTTCTCATAAAATCTATACTTTACACTCATTTAATGTCATTTAAAAGTATAATCAAAAGAAAGCTATTTTCACAAATAAAAATATATTACATTCACTCTTAGTAGATCCTCACTGAGAGAATTTCTTATAAGCATCACTCATGGATAAGGAATATTGATTTAATAAAAAGGATTGGAAAAAAGTTTTGCAAATAAGTTAGAATAATAAATCTAAATAAGCATTGACTACTTGTTGACAACAGTGATAATGATTGATTTGTTAAGGAGAAAAATACATGGAGATTTAAATGTCCAACAAAAATAACATAGGTTGGAGTGACAGTAATTGGCATTAATGTTCTTAAGGTCATTGTATTTGGGAAGACTCTACTAAATCTTTTTTTTTATTTTAGACATTATTATGTGAATCAAACACATTAAAATTATAAAACAACTATTTAAATAATAGAAAAAAATATATAGTGTCAATGCCAGTAAAGAGGTAATAAACCTCAGTCAATAAAAAAACAAAAGAAGCAGCAAATGAAAAAAGAGAATTAGGTATAGAAAATCATGGCAAGTAGTGGAAAATATATAGAAATAAATATTAGTAAATCAATATTAACAATACATGCAAATAAACTAGTTAAAGAAACTTTATAATTATCAAATAATTTATCCTTATTCTAAAGGTTAAAAATAATAACTCACAAGGAAAATAATTAATTCTTTTATGTTTCTTGTGAGATATCTTTAAAATACAATAGTCATAAATAGAATAACAAGAAGAAATGGGTAAATCTAAAATCAAATAAGAATTATAAAAAGAATTCTCTTTCAATTTACCAAGTAGATAAAAAATGCTAGTAAGAAAACAGGTGGTTTTGGTGGTATTAATTATTAATTTATTATTAACTGTGACTTGCTGGACATAAGTAAGCTTCTTTAGATAACTAATAAAAGTTGATGAAATACCACACCTACCCAATAAATTCAAATCTACTAATGATTCAGGTTTTAAAAATAAAAGTTTGAGTCAGTATAATGGATTGAGTAGGATTTGTGTCCCCAAAACTCATGCAGCTGCTTAAACTCTAATGTCTTAACATTGGTGGTTGATTGAAGTGTGGAGACTAGATCTAATGATGGTCTCTGAGAGGTCTGCCTGGTAGGAGGTCATTGGGCTGGTGGGGGAGTGCTCTTAGAGGGCGTTTCTTGTGAGAAGTTTGATTATTTCGGTTCATGTTTGGCCTAGGTTCTCTCCCTCTCTCTCTCCTTTCTCTCTCTCTCCTTCCTGCCTCACCATGGGAACCCACCTCTGCACCCAACATAACCAGTATCCATCATCTGGGGTCACCAAATCCTGTAACGTTAATTGTAAGCTGAAATAAACCTCTTATTTCCCAAAGAAGCTCTTCTCAGGTATTTTAATTGAAGTAACCAAAAGTGGACAAGTAGTGTAACCCAAACACATAAAGGACTCCAACCAGTTGACATGCTGGCTCACAACAAAGGGAATATAAAAGAGGTAGTAGAAGAAAAAACTCACATATATCATCTATGGTCTTACGGCCAGTTGCAGAAAAAGAGAACTATGCATTTAAATATAATTTACCAAATTTTCTCTCATCCTGTTACCTATTACTTTATTTGAGGAATGTTGGGGAGGGATTAACTTTATAAGTTATAGAATTCCAGATTTGGTTTCCCTGGCAGCAGCAAGCACAGCATTGCTACAAAATGACCTCAGCCCTAGCAGTGACAGCATGTGCAATAGTCTTGGGCTCATGGTTCTACCACAGATATATTATCTCCTTCATCCTCTTTTTGTTATCATCTCTTCATTTTTGCTAATGTAGAAATGCTCTCTTTATTTCTCCTCCTGGAATTCTAATATATTTGCAATAAATTTCCTGAGGTAAATGACTTTCCAGATCAGATCATAACTTTTGCAATACCTAGATTTTTTAAGGCGTCCATACCCTTACTTTATATTATGCGAAAAATTCAAAATTAAAAGATTATTAACTAAGAAACTAACTGCAGCCGGCGCCGTGGCTCACTAGGCTAATCCTCCGCCTTGCGGCGCTGGCATACCGGGTTCTAGTCCCAGTTGGAGCACTGGATTCTGTCTCGGTTGTCCCTCTTCCAGGCCAGCTCTCTGCTATGGCCAGGGAGTGCAGTGGAGGATGGCCCAAGTGCTTGGGCCTGCACCCCATGGGAGACCAGGATAAGTACCTGGCTCCTGCCATCGGATCAGTGCAGTGCGCCAGCTGCAGTGTGCTGGCCGCGGCAGCCATTGGAGGATGAACCAATGGCAAAGGAAGACCTTTCTCTCTGTCTCTCTCTCTGACTGTCCACTCTGCCTGTCAAAAAAAAAAAAAAAAAAAGAAAGAAACTAACTGCTAAAGCAAAATTTTTAGCCTTTTTTTTTTAGTTTTGATACCTGTATATGAAACTTTATTAAAAGCGACATATTCTAAAGCATTTTTTTTAACTTTTATTTAATGAATATAAATTTCCAAAGTACGGCTTATGGATTACAATGGCTTCCCCCCCATATCGTCTCTCCCACCCGCATCCCTCCCCTTTCCCACTCCCTCTCCCCTTCCATTCACATGAGGATTCATTTTCGATTCTCTTTATATACAGAAGATCAGTTTAGCATACATTAAGTAAAGATTTCAACAGTTTGCTCCCACACAAACATAAAGTGAAAAATAATAGATGATTTTTTAAACATGATGAAATCAGATAAGACCTATTGTCATGTTTAATCCCAGTGAGAGTCAAGTTGGGAATTGATAATTTCTTCTTTTTTTTTTCTTTACAGAAGACTAGTTTAGTATACATTAAGTAAAGATTTCAACAGTTTGCACCCCCACAGAAACACAAAGCGAAATATACTGTTTGAGTACTCATTATAGCATTAAGTATCAATGTACAGCACATTAAGGACAGAGATCCTACATGAGGAGTAAGTGCACAGTGACTCCTGTTGTTGACTTTACCAATTGACACTCCTGTCTATGGCATCAGTAATCTCCCTATGCACCAGTCATGAGTTTCCAAGGTTATGGAAGCCCCTTGAGTTCTCCGACTCTTATCTTGTTTAGACAAGGTCATAGTCAAAGTGGAGGTTCTCTCCTCCCTTCAGAGAAAGGTACCTCCTTCTTTGAAGACCTGTTCTTTCCACTGGGATCTCACTCACAGAGATCTTTCATTTAGGGTGTTTTGTTTGTGTTTGTGTTTTTTTTTTTTTTTTTTTTTTTTTTTTTGCCAGAGTGTCTTGGCTTTCCATGCCTGAAATACTCTCATGGGCTTTTCAGCCAGATCGGAATGCCTTTAGGGCTGATTCTGAGGCCAGAGTGCTGTTTAGGACATCCGCCATTTTATGAGTCTGCTGAGTATCTCGCTTCCCATGTTGGATCACTCTCCCCTTTATTTAATCTATCAGTTAGTATTAGCAGGTACTAGACTTGTTTATGTGCTTCCTTTGACTCTTAGTCCTTTCATTATGATCAATTGTGAACTGAAATTGGTCACTTGGACTGGCGAGATGACATTGGTACATGCCACCTTGATGGGATTAAATTGGAGTCCCCTGGTATGTTTCTAAGTCTACCATTCGGGGCAAGTCAGCTTGAGCATGTCCCAAATTGTACATCTCTTCCCTCTCTTATTCCTACTCTTATGTTTAACAGAGATCACATTTCAGTTAAGTTTCAGTACTTAAGAATAACTGTGTATTAATTACAGAATTAAACCAGTCATATTAAGTAGAACAGACAAAAAAACTACTAAGAGGGATAACGTATTAAGTTGTTCATTAACAGTCAGGGCTATGCTGATCAAGTCACCATTTCCCATAGTGTCCATTTCACTTCAACAGGTTTCCTTTTTGGTGTTCAGTCAGTTGTCACCGATCAGGGAGAACATATGGTATTTGTCCCTTTGGGACTGGCTTATTTCACTCAGCATGATGTGTTCCAGATTCCTCCATTTTGTTGCAAATGACTGGATTTCGTTGTTTCTTACTGCGGTATAGTATTCTAAAGAGTACATATCCCATAATTTCTTTATCCAGTCTACCGTTGATGGGCATTTAGGTTGGTTCCAGGTCTGAACTATTGTGAATTGAGCTGCAATAAACATTAGGGTGCAGACCGCTTTTTTGTTTGCCAATTTAAATTCCTTTGGGTAAATTCCAAGGAGTGGGATGGCTGGGTCGAACGGTAGGGTTATCTTCAGGTTTCTGAGGAATCTCCAGACTGACTTCCATAGTGGCTTGACCAGTTTGCATTCCCACCAACAGTGGGTTAGTGTCCCTTTTTCCCCACATCCTCGCCAGCATCTGTTGTTGGTAGATTTCTGCATGTGAGCCATTCTAACCCGGGTGAGGTGAAACCTCATTGTGGTTTTGATTTGCATTTCCCTGATTGCTAATGACCTTGAACATTTTTTCATGTGCCTGTTGGCCATTTGGATTTCCTCTTTTGAAAAATGTCTATTGAAGTCCTTGGCCCATCTCTTAAGTGGGTTGTTGGTTTTGTTTTTGTGGAGTTTCTTGATCTCTTTGTAGATTCTGGTTATTAACCCTTTATCTGTTGCATAGTTTGCAAATATTTTTTCCCATTCTGTCGGTTGTCTCTTCACTCTCCTGACTGTTTCTTTTGCAGTACAGAAACTTCTCAATTTGATGCAATCCCAATAGTTGATTTTGGCTTTGACTGCCTGTGCCTCCCGGGTCTTTTCCAGAAATTCTTTGCCTGTGCCAATATCTTGAAGGGTTTCTCCAATGTTCTCTAGTAACTTGATGGTGTCAGGTCGTAGATTTAGGTCTTTAATCCATGTTGAGTGGATTTTTGTGTAAGGTGTAAGGTAGGGGTCTTGCTTCATGCTTCTGCACGTGGAAATCCAATTTTCCCAGCACCATTTATTGAATAGACTGTCCTTGCTCCAGGAATTAGTTTTAGATCCTTGATCAAATATAAGTTGGCTGTAGATGTTTGGGTTGATTTCTGGTGTTTCAATTCTGTTTTATTGGTCTATCCATCTGTTTTTGTACCAGTACCATGCTGTTTTGATTACAACTGCCCTGTAGTATGTCCTGAAATCTGGTATTGTGATGCCTCCGGCTTTGTTTTTGTTGTACAAGATTGCTTTAGCTATTCGAGGTCTCTTGTGCCTCCATATAAATTTCAGCACCATTTTTTCCAGATCTGAGAAGGTCTTCGGTATGTTGATTGGTATTGCATTGAATCTATAAATTGCTTTTGGGAGAATGGACATTTTGATGAGATTGATTCTTCCAATCCATGAGCATGGAAGATTTTTCCATTTCTTGGTATCCTCTTCTATTTCTTTCTTTAAGAAAGAAAGAAAATGTACAACAATGTTTTCTGACCTTAAAGTATAAAAAGATTTATTAAGCAAAGTGAAATACATTTTAAAAGAAAAACATTGAACAATGATGGATTTTGCTACAGTGAAATTCAAAAGTCTGTTCATTAAAGACAATATACAAATTGAAAAGACAAACCACAGACTGTAAGAAGATATATCTAATTTATATAACAACAAATGAAAAGTATCCAGATAATATGAAGAAAACAAATCAATAAGAAAAAGAAAACAAATGCAAAGGATAGGAACAGATCATATAAAAGGAATTCCAAAAGACCAAAATGTGGAAATATTATCAAATTTTTACCAATTAGGGAAATGTAATTTAGAACTCAGTGGAGTACTTCACTTCAGTTAAATGGCATAAGTAAAATATCTCATAATGCCTAGTATAGGCATGAATATGGACCAGTGGGAATCAATATACGCTACTTCTAAGAGCAGTAAAAGAAAATACAACTATTTTAGTGAGCAATGTGGCAATATCTAATGCATTTGAATAGATACATATCTTTGACACAATGATTGTATTCCTAGCAGAGATTTCTCATCATGAAATGTCAGTGCATTGGGCACTGGCTTCCACAAGTGTGCTAACATATTAATTTCCCCTTCGAGGGTGGCGTGGGAAGTGCTTCATAGACTAGCTAGCTATTTATTGAATTGTTAATTCTTCCAAGTGTGCCATCCAAATAGTATTATTTTCTAAGTGTATCATAGCTTGAAAGATAATGGAAAATATTGTTCTAAGATAGAAATTCCTTGTTTCTTTTAGATATTTCAATTATCTTCTTTCAAAGTCATTTATCTGTAAACACCTACTTTGTACTGTATGGATTAATTTCTGGGCACACTATCCTGTTCCATTGATCAATGTATCAGCATAGTTTGACTAATTAAATTTCACTACCCTTAGGTGTCGGGAGAAATACTTAAACATTAGTTGGAAATCATATTTGATTGAGAATTATGTACATGGAAACCATTGATCAGTCATAATGTCTTGAACATTTTTCCTAATTGAGATTAAAAACATTAAAGCATAGCCTAGAACTTACAATAACTGGGCACAGCACTTAATTTTAAGAGTGACAGAAATTTGAGGAAGGCTGAGTGCTAGCTCTGTCTGCACCTTGGCATAAATAAATGTGGGTCTCTTTAATTGTGGTGTGGCCAAGGAATCATAATTTACTTTAACTTGGTGATTGTGAACTTCTCATTTTCTGTCTTTAAGTGACAGCTATCAAATTTGACCATTCTTATCACTATTTACTCGGAGATTCTTATCAAGAATGCTGCACAAGCTAAGTCTACCTGAATCTTACCCAAGATCACTAAAGGAGAAAGTCTCAGCAACTGTATTGCTTCAGCATGTCAGGTATGATCAATACTCTACCAACCACTTAATAGTAATGGACTGTATCATTATCTGGCTGGTGAATGATCTAACTCCAGAAAGCCATTCATAGAGATTGCTTTCTAGGATTATTCCTGGTTCCAACCAGAAAAGGTGATTTCAAGAAGGAAGGAGTCAAATAGACTGTTTGAAAATAAGTTTGGGTGAGAAAGTGTATGTGTATATGTGTGTGTGTGTGTGTGTGTGTGTGAAAGAGAGAGAGAAAGAGAGAGAGAGAACCAAAAGATTCTGTTTTCATTTCAAAACCAGATAAAAATTATTTAAATTTTAAATTGTGAATGTCTGTGTTAACTCTGGTGTAGTGCATAGGTAATCAAGAATTGACACTACAATAAGGCCAGCATTTGAAATTAGAGAAGAAAAGACATTCTTTAGAATCTACCAACCAGGATCTAGTGTTGTGCAGTCAGGAGCTATGGGTCATTAAATGAAATCAAAAGCACATCAGGCCTAGAAGCATCTTAAAAACCATTAGTGTTTCATTTAAAGGGAGTGTCTTGTTTCTGAAATATTCATAGCTGGAATCCACCACCACTGCTGAGATTTACATCTACTCTCTCCCCATTATGCCTGCTGAATCTCTTTACTTGCTATTGTAGGAAAAATATTCAAAGATTTATAGGCAGCAAGGAGAAGGCAGCAAATTATGACATCCATTATTGGCATCTGCTCTTGTCTGTATCCCCAGGAAATGCAAATACAAACGACTTCCAATTTTCTACTACAACTGAGTTGCAAAGGGAACTGTTATATGCAGATGAAGCAACTTCTATTTGGACAGAGATAAAATGGAAGAAATTTCAGTCTACTACACTTGGCATACCATTTGCATAACTCTGAGAAAGCTGTCACAAAGGAATAATAAAAAATCATAAGGCTCTTAAAGAACCACATACAAAGCCTGTAGATAGACTGCTTGTAACAGAAAAAGACACAGCTTTAAGTTGTATGGGCTGGTGGGAATTCCAAAAACAAAAGAGTGACTAAATATAGAAGTTTCTATATTCACTGGGAAAAGGGATTCCTCTTCTCATGTTTGGCAAAAGAATGATTCTAGGTTTGAAAATAACTTTTAACCCAGTCTGCAATAAAGATAGATCCTACGTAACCAATTTTTTAAAAAAAAATTGGCATGAATTTCTGCTTCTCTTGTAGAAATCACTAAGACTGAATTTTCCATCATGTTGTAGGATCTTTGAGGGCAAGGACTGCTTGTATCCACTAATGTCCTCTATCTTTAGTGTCTGAAATAGAGTTCTGAACATAATAGAATTTCGAAATAAAATGGTTAATGAAAGCAACTGAAGGAATCATGATGGGATATGGTGTGTCTTTGGGCAGCCTCTGTTTCTCTATGAAACAATGACCAGGTTTCTTTTATTTCTTTCTGCCTTGGCTTCTACATCCAAAAAATAAGATGATCTCTCTTATTTGATTTGATAATAATTAAAGTATTGTGACTGGTATTAGTACAACATCTGGCATAGATGTGTCACTCAATACACGAGTCTCCATTACCCTCATCCACTACAACTCTCCCAATATCTCAGCTTGAGGAATAGGAAGCTCAGCAGTTTTTGATAATTTTGGAAACCAGGCACATGGCTCATGCCATCTGGCCATTCACCCTGTCTTTTCCTTTAACATTCTACCAGACCGAAAACCACTTCACCACAGTTATTAAAACTTTGGCCTTTACCCTCAATTTCCCTGTTTCTTTTTTTTTTTTTTTTGATAGGCAGAGTGGACAGTAAGAGAGAGAGAGAGACAGAGAGAAGGTCTTCCTTTGCCGTTGGTTCACCCTCCAATGGCCGCCACGGCCGGCGCACTGGCGCACTGCAGCCGGTGCACCACGCTGATCCGAAGGCAGGAGCCAGGTGCTTCTCCTGGTCTTCCATGTGGGTGCAGAGCCCAAGGACTTGGCCATCCTCCACTGCACTCCCGGGCCACAGCAGAGAGCTGGCCTGGAAGAGGGACAACCAGGACAGAATCTGGCGCCCCAACCGGCACTAGAACCCGGGGTGCCAGTGCCGCAGGCGGAGGATTAGCCTATTGAGCTGCTGAGCTAGCCTCAATTTCCCTGTTTCTAAAAGCATGGCATAATGCTGGACAACATCAGTGGCCATGTGAACAACACATCCAACTATTGTAATCACCTCCTATTCACATGTTGGAAAGGGGGTGATTCCTGCCCTAGAATTACAAGGTTAGCTAAACACATGACACACCAAACTGGACAGATCAGATCAACAAGAGTTTATTAGTCACATATACTCATAGCTCAAGGTAAGAGGATACCAACAATCATACAACCAACTTGCACTTAGGAATAGCAGTGAATCAGTAAGGGAATTGGGAGGCAGAGTAGCAAAAGGGTGAGGTGCCCCTTGGTTCCAATAGGAGGATGTGATTGGCTGGCTGGAATAAATCTGTGGGTTGGCAAAGAAGTGATACTCACTGCTCAAGGATTAGCAATAACTTCAGGTGACCTCTATAACAAGGGTAAGGGATCATATCTATAAAAACAGAATGGGTAGGGGAGCCTGTGGTTAGACCAGTTGAGGCTCCGTTATTTTCACATGTAAGCCAGTACATAATATTGACTTTAATTTTAGGTCTTATTCTACACCAACTCACGTCTTACCTCTCAATATTTTTAACCCCTAAACTTTAAGGGGTTTCATTTCTGCTTCATCTTGGTAAAGTTTACACCTCTAGTCTAATAATCTGAGTCGTAATTTCCAACTTCATTCTTCTTCTAGTCCTATCTTACTGTTCTGCCACAACCTCTAGGGGTGGGGGCAGGTTGGGGGGAAATAATTGAATCTATTGTATCTATTCCTACGCTGACAGCTTCCAGGGGAAAAACCACATCACTTACGACATTTGATATGTTTTCTCTTCATGACTTTTACTCGAAGTTGATTTTTTAATATGCCTAGAGTCACACAACCTAGTCTCCAATTTTCAGAACCACTATTCCAACTGTCATTGCGGTTCCAAAGGCTCTACCCAACCTTTCTCCAGTCATCCTTTTTTTTTAAGATTTATTTATTTGAAAGGAAGGCATATATTGAGAGAGGAGACAGAGAGAGGGTGACGAGGGGGTGAGAGAGAGAGAGAGAGAGAATCTTCCACCCACTGGTTTACTCCCCAAATGGCCACAACAGCTGGGACTGGGCCAGGCTGAATCCAGGAGCCAGGAGCTTCTTACAAGTCTCCCACTTGGGTTCAGGGGCCTGAGGACTTGGGCCATCTTCCACTACTTTCCAGGTACCTTGGCAGGGAGCTGGATGGGAAGTGGAGCAGCCGAGATTAGAGCCGGTGCCTACATGGGATGCTGGCACTGCAGGCAGAAGCTTAACCTGCTGTACCACAGTGCCTGCCCTTCCCCAGTCATTCTCATCAACACACCTGAGATAAAATTTTTCTCTACACTGCTAAATATTCTATCTTCAGCCTCAGAGGAAGGAACATTTCTCTTGCTTTCCATGACCAAATGTGTACTTGTGCTGTGAGTCCCTTTCTATCTCATTGCCTTGACCACTTCATTCTATCAGTTTTCTCTTCTCTATCTTCATTGTCCCTCTTTCAGTTTTGCTTTTTCCTTAACACATAACATTCTCAAATCTCTTCTATCTTAAAATTCCTACCTTACAATACTTTGAATACTAATATATATCTTTTCTTCCTCTCACAACCAAGTTGCTATATGGAACCATATTCAGTCCCGCCAACACACCTCAATACACTGGAATCTTTGCATTCTTGTCTTCCTTGAGCCCTCTAAGCACTGTCAGTTCCACCACCCCACCCCAACTTCCATGAGCCTTTCCTAACTCTCTGACCACTTTAGTCACCTCTTCCTCTGCTCCCCACCTCCCACCCGCCATCAGTGCTGAAGCTCCTCAAGGTTCAAACCTCAACCATGTTGCTTAGATCGTCTATCCATACCTATGATTTCTGACTCTCAAGGCAACTGCCTAGTTATTGCAACCTGCTTCTGTACATATCCCAAACTCAGGAGATATTAAACTCATAACTTTGCTCTTTACTTCACCTTTTACTTCATTCCTCAAATATTTATATACCTCATTTCATGTCTACTCTTTTGGCTGCAACAACCAGACCTCCTAGCACCTTCTTTTCCTTGTAATTTTACATATCTGCATCCTGGTCTTTTACAATAGCTTCCTGGCCTCCTGTAGTAAACAACCTTTAGTTCTCCAAAGAGTTTGAAATGTAGGCTACTCAAGGGTTTCCAGATCTGATCAAACCCAAATAGCCTGAGGGAGATTATTTAAAAATACATGCTTGTTATCTGTATACCCATCTCTGTTCTCCCCTCCCAACATACTACATTGGCAGGAGGGGGACAGGAATTATCTGCATTTTTAAACTTTTACAGGTGATTATTAAATAACTCATCATTAGATTAACACTGGGTTTTGAAGGAGCATTACAGTAGTGCCATTGTCTTAGTACCATAATGAAATGCCCGAGAGTGAGTACTTTATAAAAAGAAGTATATTTAGCGCACAGTTTTGGAGACTGAAAGTCTAAGATCAAGCAGTCTCATCGGTTCAGTTTCGGGGAGGACATTCTGACTGTACCACAATATGGCAGATGGCATTATGTGATGGGAGTGTGTGAGAGAGAAACAAGTAGCACATGTGGAAGAGGCCAAATATATATATATATATATATATATATATATATATATATATATGCAGTGGTCTTAATTTAAAACAGTTTGCTGATCAGTAACTGATCCAGTCCTAAGAGATCTAATGCAGTCCTGAAAGATAGGCATTAACCCCTTCCAAGATAATACCTCTAGTGGCCTAATCACACCTTACTAAGCTGTACCTGTTAAAGATTCCACCACCTGGCAATGTTACATTAGAGACCAAGTGTTTAGCACATGAACTTTTTGGGAATAAATCATATGTTATATATAAAGAGACATTGTACAATACAATGTTTCAGAAAGATAGGTCTATTTAAATTGGCCTGGGGGTACTCAAATGCTGCCAACATCGCTTATTGCATATCAAATTTTAAAAAGTCTGAAAGCCACAACTAAATGTATAGATAGTGCTTTCTATCAATAATAACTATATTTGTATTCCTACCTGTCAGTCATTATCACCTATCATTTCTACTATCTGTGATTGACAGCTATGCTGATTCTTGCCGACCAAGAAACTCAGAAACTTTCATAGGATCACATAGTAACTCAGTAACATAAACAAAGATCTGATTTTACAATTTTCTGTCTGCTCATCTTCTGCAGTTCTTCTTGAGCCAGTTCACTGTTTAGAGATAGGTTATCATCACATCTTCTTTAAATAAATCTTTCCAGTGGTTTATAGAATTAACCAACACCTCATTTCCTCATTATGAAAGTGTTCAGGCAATCAGATCTACTCTCGAGTCTGTGCCTTCCAAATCTGATTTGATGGCTCAAATCTTAGAAGTAAATACATTTTATCTAAGCAGAGCCCGTCAGAACATTTTTAATAAAGACCTGGCCCAATTTCAGAGCTTTCTTTTCATTAGGGCAGGGCTGAAGCAAAGGCCTTGAAAGTGGTTAGAAAAACATAGTGTAATCACTATGGTACCATTATCCTGTCCCTGGGTAATCATTAAGCATCAGCTTGCCAAAGTGAAGGGCGGCAAATTACTCATTTATTGTTACCTGAGCTGTATAGAAGATTGAAATCTGGACTACTAATGATTTTTTTTCACCTTGTTTAGGAGATTCTGTAGACAAGTTCACATGTAGTGCAGATGCTGGCTGGCTAGTGAAAGTGCTTTCAGATAAAAAAGAAAGGGGAGCAAAGCATCACCTTCCTGTAAAATTAAAGCTGAAAAGCTCACATCATTTCATCAAAGCAGCTTTAAGGAAGAAATACTAAAAACTGTCAAGATCTATATCAGAATAAAAAATGTTACTTGGCTTTGAGTACATTTTTATCTACTCTAAAAGAGCTCAGTACCCAGTACATGTTGAATTTAACACAAATCAAGTTTAAGGGAAATATTTAGCAGTACTTTTTAGATATGAAATTCTTATCTAGTGATATCATCTAATGAATTTAACTCTTTTTGTCAGTTGCTTTGGGCAAGTTTCAAATTCAATAAAGTTTGCAAGTCTAGGTGGGGTGAAAGACAAACAATTTCTAATCTTGTTAGAATGTTTAAAAACCTATCACAGTGAGGGACAATTGGGAACACAAAAAGTGTTCACCATTACTAAGTTTGTATTTATATGTGAAGTAAATACCTGAAGTTAACCTATGAGAACTTCTTGATACTCAGAATGAAACATTATACATCATGTAAGGGGATGGAATGGTGTCTTCCAAGTAAAATTGGAGTATCTGTATGTTCATTCTAAATCAAGTGAATTTCTGAAAATGTGCTATACATCTAGATTTGCAGAGAGGCCCTAATAAGAAGTGAAATATAACTTATGTATTGAATCTTATTCTTAGGTGAAAAGGTGCTGTGGATAACTGATGTAGGTAAGGAAGAAAGTTCTAGATAGTTTTGTGAAGGTAAAATGCTACATTCAGAAGTAAAGATAGGATGTGTCTTGCTTCTATAGGAAATGGTATAGTGTCTGGAATGGAGATGTGAGAATCAAAAGGATTGATTTCTATTGCTGGCTCGGCTGGTTACTGCTTCTGTAGTCCAAAGCAATTTTCTGAGCCTTTTAGTGACTAAATTTTGGCATCTACAAAATGAGATTGCTAGTCTTTTCTATTTGAGACATGGCTAGTATTATTATTAGGACTTCTGTTCTTGTTGTTAATGTTTATAAGTAGAAAATGTCATTACTATTATTTTTCATGTTATTCAGAAAGAATATTATGGAAGTTGATGAATTAGCATTTGCAGTATTCTTTAGAAACCATTGGAATAAATAGTGTCAGAATTTTTAATGCATGGATTAGCCCTAGAAGAATATGTAAAAAAAAATCTACAAATGATAACTTTCTAATCACCTGACATCAGTCTTAGACCAGACTCTTAAACACCTAAAGCATTTTACAAAAATGTTATGCATTTTCATCTATTTTGCCACCGAAATATTGGGTAACTTCCTACTCATGTCATTTAGGAAGGTGAAATAATATATTATGAAGTTTCATTTGTTCAAAACTTAGGTCTACTTATTTATAAATTGTTATCTTTCCTTTGTGTCACCATTGATTCTTAAAATGCTCCAAATACATCATAATTCAGTTTTCTAACAGACTGGATTTAACACGATGGCATTCTTTGAGGTTTTGGATTATTTTCAGAGGCTTGCTTAATGTTTAATGCCGTATAGATGCTGGGCGTATTTTTATGGGGCCTGGCTTTGAATGGCTATTACAGCATGCATTACAGGCACGGGGCACCTCCAATTTACTGTATCTTACCTACTTATGCCATTTCCAGGGCTCCCTATTGTAACATCATCATTAAGGTTGCTGGCCCTTTGCTGCCGACAACATGATTAAATCCTATTACAATTACTCTTGTTATAAAATCCTCTCATGCTTCTTGGCACTAAAGGTGCACCGTGCCATGCAGGTGGTAATATAAAAGAGGAGCAATGTACCCTGCACTGAAATGTTCAGAGAACTCTATCTTAGAGAAGGAAAATAGATCCCCAAAGTAAGGTATTACTGTATTACTGTACTCTCTGGGGATGGATTTCCTTTTGAAGTTTATTTTATAATACTAAAGAGGGCTTTGCTCTTATTTTGTTTTTCTCTCTAGGGGAGTGCAAGAGGAGGATGGCAGTTGGAGGAATTCTTGCCAAAGAAAAGCTCAGAAAAGAGCCCAGTGATAACTAGAAAAATGGCAGGCTGTTTTAAGTCAAAGAGGAGAGAATCTAGTCAATGAAATAATGCCTCATATTTCATATCCAATAATGGCACTTCCTGCACCTGAGAATGATGACATGTGTTTGGGGCTCTTTACTCTAATGGTAGAGAAATGTTCAGCAGTCATCACCACCAGAAGCAGCAACTTGTCACACGGGTGACAACAGGACAGTGGCACTCACTTTAAGAAACCAACTTGTCTCCCAAACTATTTAACTTGACCTAATTAGTATCTCAGCCTAAGCATCCACTTTCCAGGCAAACAGCCAGGTTCCCATGCGGTGTGTGTATGTGACTGTAAGAGGCAGTGCAGAATGCTGGGTAAAGTCACCAGTGTTCTGGCCAAACTGCCTGCAAGATACTTCTGCCTATGAGTTAGCCTCCTCATCCTCATCAGTTGAGAGATTGAATTAGCTGGTATTTGTGAAACATTTGGAAAAGTAAGTGTGTGGCCCAAAAGAAATGTTATATTAATGGCTGGATTAAAGTATGCCCTGGAGTGGCAGGCATACACGTACTTAATTTTGATACTAAGGCACCCTTGTATTTTTTTTTTTAAGATTTATTTATTTATTTGGAAGTCAGAGTTACACAGAGAAGAAGAGGTGGGGGAGGAGGTCTTCTATCCATTGGTTCAATCCCCAATTGGCCACAACAGCCAGAACTGTGCTGATCTGAAGCCAGGAGCCAGGAGCTTCTTTTCGGGTCTCCCATGTGGGTGCAGGGGCCCAAGCACTTGGGCCGTCTTTCACTGCTTTCCCAGAGCCATAGCAGAGAACTGGATAGGAAGTGGAGCAGCCAGGTCTCAAACCAGCGCCCATATAGGATTCCAGCACTGCAGGTGGTGGCTTTACCTGCTATGCCACAGTGCCAGTCCCTTGTATTTTTTTTTTTTTTTTTTTGCAATTCTGTCTTAAAAACACACAAGTACGAGGTAATTTAGCAAAAATAAATGGAACATATAAAAACTTAATCAACTCACTGTGATAAAAGGACACTTCAAACTTAAAATGATTGCTAATGATTACTGGACATGGCTTTAGGCCAAGCATTTCCTGTGTGTCACTTCACTGATCCTCATAGTAACTCTGTGTGTAGTCCTAACACTATACTCAGTTTGCCACTAAGGAAGATGGAGCACAAAGAGGTCAAGTCACACAGCTACATAGGGAGTTGAGATTAGTTTATCTGACAACTGTCTTCCTGCTTATCTCCTTAATTCAGATAGGTTAGATAGGTAGATACATAGATGGTTCAGTGGAGCAATCTTATGTTTGTAACCCTACACACACATTCGTGTTTTAGTCCGCAGTTAAAAACTCTTTTTTTTTTTCTGTTGGTTCACCCCTGCAATGGTCGCTGCAGCCAGCGTGCTGTGGCCGGCGCACCGCGCTGACCCAAAGCCAGGGACCAGGTGCTTCTCCTGGTCTCCCATGCGGGTGCAGGGCCCAAGCACTTGGGCCATCCTCCACTGCACTTCCCAGGCCACAGCAGAGAGCTGGACTGGAAGAGGAGCGACCGGGACAGAATCTGGCATCCTGAACGGGACTAGAACCCAGTGTGCCGGTGCCACAGGCAGAGGATTAGCCTATTGAGCCGCGGCGCCGGCCCACAGTTAAAAACTCTTAACCTGTCCTTATGTTATAGATTTCCTCAGAAGCAGAACTAGAAGTTACAATTAATTACAAATTCATTTATACACCTGTGGCTCTAAGTCCTCTGTTAACATAACCATCTTTTTTTTAACTTTTATTTAATGAATATAAATTTCCAAAGTACAGCTTATGGATTACAATGGCTTCCCCCCCATAATGTCCTTCCCACCCGCAACCCTCCCCTTTCCCACTCCCTCTCCCCTTCCATTCACATCAAGATTCATTTTCGATTCTCTTTATATACAGGAGATCAGTTTAGCATACATTAAGTAAAGATTTCAACAGTTTGCTCCCACACAGAAACATAAAGTGAAAAATAATAGATGATTTTTTTAATGATGATGAAATCAAATCAGACCTATTGTCATGTTTAATCCCAGTGAGAGTCAAGAACATAACCATCTTTTAATGTTTGCATGTGTATTCATTGTATATAGGTGCATTTTAAGTGTCTAGTTCCTTGAACCTCAGTCTTCCTTGTCTAGTCTCCCAAACATTAGTGGCATACCAAGGTGAGGGTGGTGCTAGTGTGTAGTCTGTCTCAGGTGTAGATTAAAAGGAGGCACACTGTCTACAGAGAATTTAAAAACAGTAATACAACCAACTAAAAGTCCACTTACTTTTCCTTATCACTATGCAGTTACAAATTGTGTTGGTAATAAAGACCTACTCTTTTTCCTGGGCAGTTGTCCAGTCCTCTCCCATCTCGCTCAACTTTAACAGGTCTCCTTAGAGATAGAAAACTGAAGTGTGATACAAAAGAAAATATATTTTCAATCATAAAAATACATATTAACTGTTAGGTATCTGTTTAGCATACAGATATTTTTCATAACTGCTGTTAAAACACTTTCAAACAGGAAGGAAAATGAAACTTTCTTATAAATGAATACATTAACCCAGAATCAAAGGCAAATAATAGCCACAAAATCATCCCAGCTCAATCTATCCGTTACTCTGCAGAAAATCTCAGAGGCATGTATCTGCTTCGTTTTGTACATGTTGTTTGGCAGGGGAATACGTAGTTCTTTGATGATGAGCGGAGAATAAAAGAAGTAGTTAAGGATAAATCCTTTCCCATTTAACTGTTCCATTCTTTTCTTCTCCCCAAGGAAGTGTATGATGTATGGAAAGGAATAAGAATTCAGAACAGTGTGACTAAATCACACTTGTTAAAGTTAGAAAAGCCCTGAATAGGTCAATTTTACTTGCTTCACAGAGGGAAAAAAGCACAAGAACCTTTTCATGATGGGTAAAAGGTATCGCAACACCCACCTGAGCTTACAATTACTGTTTACTCACCTGCCTACTGCCATTATTGTCATCAAACTTTATTGATAAGGTCATCCCACGGGAAAACTATAAAATATAGGGAGTTTTTCTTTACCTGATCTTTTTTTTTTCCAAAGACTCTTATGGTTTTTTAGGGTCTGCATCTCATTACACCCTGCTCTACCCTAGCTATCACCACCACCAGCACCATCATCTTCAACACCTCTATCACCATACATAAGATTTGGGAGACTTTGACATAATTCATTTCCACTTTTTTTTCTCTCATCAACATTTTCCTTTTCTATATCCCATCCCTTCAAAACTCTGCTGTGTGAAAATGCTGGTGATAAGTCAATCAGTTAAGCTAATTCCTGAGAATGGTTTATCTTGTTATTTATATAAAAGCAAATTAAATAGTTCCTCTCTGCTTCTGGCTCAGAATTGAGAATTTGGATCCAGTAACTTTAATATAGATATCCCTAAAATAAAGTCAAGATTAAAAGATAATGAGTAGCAAATTATCCCATAACAAGTACACTTATCCCATTGCCTACTAAGAGTGGTGTACATAAACAGTAGAAGTAATTGTCAGTATAGAGAGTAAAATTAAAGCAAACCCATTCATGAGTTTGAAGCAAGGAGATTCTACAACATGAAATTGATCCTACTGCTATAAGCCAAAAGGGGAAATAATAATTCAGAAAGAAAGCTTCATTTCAAGGGTTCTAATAAAAAGGTTTGGGTGTCTTCCTGCTAAATCCTGTATAATTCTTTAGAAAAGAATGGAAGTGAATGGAGAGTGGCACATATGCCTTCCTGTGACCATGTCACCTAAATGTCAAGAAAAGAACAATTATGTCCCTTCAATCATAACATATATTAGGATTTCAGGAACATCTGATTAATTATGTAATATTTTCCCCCAGATAAACATTCAAACACCAAATCTTTTCGTGATGTATTCTAATGTGATATAATCCCTAAACTGGCCTAAGATTCCCTTCTTAAATAAAAGTAAGGACAGCAGGGGGAAACTTTTGTTGGGGGTCTTCAGTATCAAAATTCAAGCTTTTCTTTGTTCTGGTTGCTGTGTTTGACTTACTTTCATTATAGCAAAGTGTTACAAAGGCATAATACCCAAGACAAGAAACCTTTTAAATTTATCTTCCTATCCACTCCAAATTCCATTTTTGTGCCTCTCTAATTTCATTGTTGTTACTTATTGGTTGATTGAAGACTATACTTTCAGGGTTCATTTCTATAGTTCACTACTGATTGCTTGGTTGTTTGATTTTACCTATTTAATCTTTTTTATATTCTTGCCTGGTTTTGCCTTTCTTAGCTTTCATCTGTATCTTTCACAAAAAAATTCTTGTTAGAGTGCTCCATTGTAAATAGATTAGTTTGTAAGTCTTTTGGAAAAGTGAAAACATAGCTAAATTCATATTCATAGAGAGCTTTGACTGATAGACAAAAAAAAAAATCAGTGAGGAGTCATTGAAGGCATTTGAATTGGGGTAAGGACTGATGAAAAATATTATTCCCTAGTGTAAGAATGAGCTGGACAAGATTAAGATAGGTATCCATTCTTTTTTTTTTTTAAGTTTATTTTTTTGAAAGTTAAAGCTACAGAGAGGGAGATACGGAGAGACTGATCTTCCATCTTCTGGCTCACTCCCCAGATGGCCACAACAGCCAGCCCTGGGCCAAGCTAGAACCAGGAGCTTCATCTGGGTCTTCCATATGGGTGGCAGGGGCCCAAACACTTGGCCATCTTCTGCTGCTTTTCCAAAGGCATTAGTAGGGATCTGGAAATTGGAGCGGCCAGGGTACAAACCAATGGCCCTATCAGATGCCACTGATGGTTTTATCCACTACACCACAATGTAGGATCCCGGGATCCATTTTTAAAGTAGAAACTAACACAAATGACTGTTCAAAAAAAAAAAATCCATTTACCTGGATTACTAGGGAATTGCCTCAAACTCAGTCTTGTTTGCATATGTTTTTAAATTTTAGAGGTCATCAGTAGCAAATGGAAAGATTCACACCATTATATGTTAATGAAAGCTATGAAGACAAACTTTAAGCTTTCAGGCAGTGAGTATGGCAACCTTGCTTCTACTTCATTCTGTCAATGGGGGCTATTTTGTGATTTTTTTAAAAACAGTGTATTTGGCATCATTTATTCATGCTCTGTATGTCATCTTAAATGTTTTAAAGAAAATAGAAGAAAAATGAAAATGTTTATGTAGTGTTTTATACTTGCCTACATATTTATAATCTCCAATGCTCCCCATTTACTCCTGTGGATTAAAATTACTATCTATTGTTTTTTTTCTTTTCATCCTGAAATTCTTTAGTATTTTTCTGTGGAAGAAATGTTAGCAATGAATTCTTCCAATCCTTGCTTATAAGGTTTTTCCTGATATATATGATATCTTACCTTAAATTTTAAAGGATAATTCTGTTTATAGATTTTTTTTCTAATAAAATTATTAAGATTGGTATATTGTATGATTCATCCATTTAAAAAGTACACGTTTTAATTATTTTGTGAGTAGTCAAACTTGTGCAATCATCATCACAATTTTAAAACAATTTTGAATATAGAATTTTGAGGGTACTTTTTCATTTCATTCAGCAATTTATGTCATTTCATTATTTCCTGGCACCTATTTGTTCTGATAAGCCAGCCAGTAGTAATATTGCCTTCCAGTTAATAATGAATTATTTTTCCTTATTTTTAAATAATTTCTACATGTAAGTGGTGTTCAACAGTTTGATTATGATGGGCCTAGGTTTAGACCTCTTTGTTGTATTTATCCCATCTAGGGGTATTTTGAGCTTACTAGATCTGTAGACCAATATTTTTCATCAAATGTAAGCTGCTTTGACCATTATTTCTTTTTCCTTCTTTTCCCTCTCCTCTCTTGAGATTCCCATTGCACTGCATGTATGTTAGTGCAAGTTATGTTGTTCCACAAATCTCTGAGGTTCTGTCCATTTTTTATGATACTGTATTTCAGAATAGATAGTATCCATTTATCTTCACATTCACTGATTCTTAGGTCATCTGAAATTTGCTATAGAGCCACTTTAGTGACCCTTTCATTTTGGTAATTTTTCTTTTCGACTCTAGAATTTCTACTTCTTTCTTTGTAACTTCTGTTTCTTTACTGTGATTCATTGTTTTCCTATTTTTTTTTTTTTTTTTTTACAGGCAGAGTGGATAGTGAGAGAGAGAGACAGAGAGAAAGGTCTTCCTTTTGCTGTTGGTTCACCCTCTAATGGCCGCCACGGCCAGCGCACCACACTGATCCGAAGGCAGGAGCCAGGTACTTATCCTGGTCTCCCATGGGGTGCAGGGCCCAAGCACTTGGGCCATCCTCCACTGCACTCCCTGGCCACAGCAGAGAGCTGGCCTGGAAGAGGGGCAACCGGGACAGAATCCGGCGCCCCGGCTGGGACTAGAACCCGGTATGCCAGCGCCGCAAGGCGGAGGATTAGCCTATTGAGCCACGGCGCTGGCTGTTTTCCTATGTTTTAACCACTTATCTTTACACTATAGGCATGCTTTCCTTGAATCTTTGAAAATATTTGTAATAGCTATTTTGGAGTCTATTTGATGAAGTCAAAATACAATCCTATTCCAAGTCAGTTTCTATTTACTGCTTTTTCCTCCCTGGATATGGATCACATTTTCTTCTTCTTTTTTTTTTTTTAAGATTTATTTATTTATTTGAAAGTCAGAGTTACACAGAGAGAGAAGGAGAGGCAGAGAGAGAGAGGTCTTCCATCCTTTGGTTCACTCCCCAATCGGCCGCAATGGCCGGAGCTGCTCTGATCTGAAGCCAGAAGCCAGGACCTTCTTCTGGGTCTTCCACACAGGTACAGGATCCCAAGGACTTGGGCCATCTTCTGCTTTCTCAGGCCGTAGAAAAGAGCTGGATGAGAAGTGGAGCAGCCAGGACATGAACCAGTGCCCAAATGGGATGCTGGCACTGCAGGTGGCAGTTTTACCCGCTATGTTGTAGTGCCAGCCCCAAGGGTCACATTTTCTTATTCCTTTGCATGTCTTTCTGTTGGAGGAGTGAGTTTTTTTATCTTTGTTTATTTTCATCTACTTGAAAGGCAGAGAAAGAGAGGGAGAGAGACAGAGAGACAGAGAGAAAGGTCTCCCATCCACTGGTTCACAGCTCAAATGCCCACAAAAGTCAGGATTGGGCCAGGCCAAAGCCAGGAGCCTAGAACAACATGTGGGTCTCCCACAAGGATGGCAAGGACCCATGCACTTGAGCCATCTTCTGCTGCCTCCCAGGGTGCTTTAGCAGGGGGCCAGTTCAAGAGAAGTAACCAAGACTCAAACCAGCACAATATTGGATTAAGGGTCCCAAGCAGTGGCTTAATCTGCTGTTACACAATTCCCACCCCACTTTACATGTCTTCTACTTTCATTAAACAGTATATATTTTAGGTAGTATATTGCAGTAATTCTGGATTTGGGTTTTTCTGAATTTCCTGGTTGAGTCTGTCCCTGCCACCCATCTCACCTCTCCTTGCCTTCCTTCCTTTCTCTCCCTCTTTCTTCCTTTCTTCCTTCCTTATCTGTATTATTTTATTTTGTAGAAACTGTCTCTTCTGCAATGTACTATTACTACTAGTCTCTGTTAACATTTTTTAAATTCTTATTTTTGCTTTTTTTCACTTTAATAAATAAATATAATTTATAAATAAATATAAATTTCTAAAGTACAACTTTTGAATTATAGCAGCTTTCCCTCCCATAACCTCCCTCCCACCTGCAAACATCCGATCTCCCACTCCCTCTCCCATCCCATTATTCATTATGATTCATTTTCAATTATCATTATATACAGAAGATCAACTTAGTATATACTACGTAAAGATTTCAACAGATTGCACCCACAAATACACACAAAGTATAGAGTACTATTTAAGTAGTAGTTTTACTGTTAATTCACATAGTACAACACATTAAGGACAGAGGTCCTACATGAGGAACAGGTGCACAGTGACTCCCGTTGTTGATTTAACAATTGACACTCTTATTTATGATGTCAGTAATCACCTGAGGCTCTTGTCATGAGTTGCCAAGGCTATGGAAGCCTCTTGAGTTCACCAACTCTGATCTTATTTAGACAAGGCCATAGTCAAAATAGAAGTTCTCTCCTCCCTTTAGAGAAAAGTACCTCCTTCTTTGATGGCCCTTTCTTTCCACTGGGATCTCACTCACAGAGATCTTTCCTTTAGGTTTGCGGTTTTTTTGTTTGTTTGTTTGTTTTTGTTTTTTGTTTTGTTTTGTTTTGTTTTTTTTTTTTTGCCACTGTGTCTTTGCTTTCCATGACTGTGAAATTCTCATGGTCTTTTTAGCCAGCTCTGAATGCCTTAAGGGCTGATTCTGAGGCCAGAGTGCTGTTTAGGGCATTTGCCATTCTATGAGTCTGCTGTGTGTGGGGAGCAACTGAGACTAGACTAAGTTACTGGAATTAAGACTTATTCTATGCATCTGCTCTCCCACAATATGGCGCTAAGAAGGGAGTAAACAACTTCTACGCAGCTGCCTCTCGCCAACTTGAGTGATGACCTGCAGGAGCTGATCCTGCTCCTGATTGGACGAGAGCAGCGTACTCGGCGTGTGGGTAGCAGAGTTGGGATTGGTGGAAGAGGACTATAAAGGAGGAGAGAGACAACATGCACCAGGAACATCTAAGAGGAACACCTGAGGAACATCTGAGCAGCCCCCGAGAGAGCCGGCCGGCGGTGTGCCGCTCCCCCGTGGAAGTGGGGAAAGTGGCAGGGGCGCCCGCCCCTCCACAGAGGTGGAGGGACAGCAGCCAACCCGGGAAGAACCAGCAGCAAACCCAGGAAGGGCCGAGCAGACAAAAGAACAGCGCAGGGTCCTGTGTCGTTCCTCCACGAAGAGGGGGAGTGACAGCTGTGTATCCTGCTTCCCATGTAGGATCATTCTTTCCTTTTTAATTCTATCAAGTATTATTTGCAGACATTGATCTTATTTATGTAATCCCTTTGACACTTAATCCTATCTTTTTGATCAATTATGAACTTAAACTGATCACTTTAACAAGTGAGAATGTGAGAATGTTGGTGAGAATGCAAACTGTTAAAGCCACTATTGAAGTCAGCTTGGAGATTGCTCAGAAACCTGAATATAGCCCTCCCATACAACCCAGCCATCCCACTCCTTCGAATTTACCCAAAAGAAATTAAATTGGCAAATAAAAGAGCTGTCTGCACCTCAATGTTTAGTGCAGCTCAATTCACAATAGCTAAGACCTGGAATCAACCTAAATGCCCACCAACAGAAGACTGGATAAAGAAATTAGGGGATATGTACTCTATAGAATACTATACAGCAGTAAAAAAAATGAAATCCGGTCATTTGTAACAAAATGTAGGAATCTGGAAAACATCATGTTTAGTGAAATGAGCCAGTCCCAAAGGGACAAATATCATATGTTCTCCCTGGTCGGTGACAATTAACTGAGCACCTAAAAGGAAACCTGTTGAAGTGAAATGGACACTATGAGAGACAAGGACTTGATCAGCCCTTGTCCTGACTGTCGAGGAACAACTTACTATTTTATTCCTGTTAGTATTTTTTAAAATTATTTTTGTTTCTTAATTTGACTTCCTAAGGCTCACCTGAATACACTAGTGATCCATCAATGACAGATCTGAAATTATTCTCAATACCTTGAGTACAAAACCTTACCTTCTGCTGATGGATCCGTGTGTAATTTGAAGAGGACCTCCAGAGTTCAGACAGCTTTTATGTCTTGCAACATTATTCTGTGTGTACATGTAGTCCCCAGTCAAACAGGGCTGTGTGTAGAACTCATACAGATCCCCTATGGACCTCTCTCTTCCAGTATCTCCTTGTTAAAATTCTGGCTGATTTGTAAGCCTGCTACTCATCCAACCAGGGTTGCAACCTCAGACTAGCAAGACTGAAAGCTTGCCTCATTCATTTCTTATGAGGTTTGCTACTGTGACTGAAAACATTGCCAAGCATAAGCTTTTGCTCTGAGTTCCAAAGAAATTTCACCTCCTCTAGCAGCAAAGCTGCTGACTTTCACAACCAGCTGGGAGGTAGGAGAAATGGAAGCAGGCCCATGCAAGAAGGCCACTGTCTCCCACTGTTTTTAACCAAAATTCTAGCAGCTTTTCAAAAGTAAATGACTCTCTGTTGTTTGCCTTTGGTTGATTGCTAATCCTTGGACTACTTAGGGTTTTCCTATGACGATTTATTCCATTTTTGTAGCTGGTTTTTGAGCATATTATTTGCTGATATTTTTCTTTAATTTTGACCCAAAGGCCTACCTCGTGATCATGTATTCCTTTCTCTACTGTGAGTTCTTTTACTACGATTTAGTTTGTATTCTGGGAACAATTTTGAACTATAATTTCTGCCTAAAGAAGTGCAAGAGATAGAACTGAAACTGCCTCAAGTTAAGTAAAGGAAAAGAATCAAGCAAAATAGAAATCTTACAGTTTTCTAAGACACCTTACTAGTCATCTAAGACTAAAGAATGGTCTCGAAAGAAAGCAGAAGATTAGAAAGCATTCAACATAATGCTAATTGAGATGCATAATGTCCTTCTTATTATGAAAGACACCATAACTTATGGCAAACTAGAAGCACTGACCAACAAGTATATAAAATGGTAGCTAAAAGAAAAAATGGACACAAAAATCTCAGAATTTCAGAGCATTTTATCAGAAAGTAAGGCATATTTTTAGTGTTCAAAGTTGGGAACACATCTTCATTCCACTAGTCTTAATTCAGTTCTGTCTCTACTTCTAGAAACATATCTACTTCATAAAGCATGTCTGTTTTCTGTTAGATTGTTTAGGTATTTTATTTGAAGTAGGCTTAATAGAGGAATATTGCTTAAGGATTCCATAGATAATAACACAGGAATCTAAGAATGAGAAATGAAATAATACCAGGACACACGAGATAGAATATTTTAAATCAGAACCAAGGCTGTCTACCCTAGTTTTAATAGAGGTTCATGCTAGTAGATCTCTGCTTCTTGCAACTTATCTCTGTTGGTCTCCTATTTCTCTCTTTAAGCCAGTGTTTTTTGTTTGCCTGTGATCTTTCTGCTTCAATCAAATGTTATGTGGCTTTGGCTTGACATGAACTGACTTTTATCAGCAACTTTTCTCCCAGCTGATTTGGTTAATCAGTGCTCACTTTACAATTCTCAAAAGAAAGAATCTCATTCATCCATTACTGCTCAATCACCTGTGGCCAGTGGTTGAGGTAATTGGACAAATATGGTTGTCTGTGGTCAACCTTTGCCCAGGAAAACAAGTAGAGAAGATTTTCATAAGAAGGAGCATAGATTGGAAATGAGGCATGACTGACATCTATAACATAACTGGATTATTGCAAAGTGGGTTTTTCTGCAGCTGAAAACTTTATTAGATTTTCTCTGAGGCAGATCTATTCAGAAAGAATTTGCTTAGGATTAGCTCTTGAAATTATTTTGCTAGCAAATACTATAAATCATTTTGTTTTCAACTTGGTTGAGGTTCTCTTCTGTACTCTAGAATGGATCTCAATTTTTGATTATAGATCACTTTACATAAATACACCATATAACTTTTAATTATGATTAACAAGTAATCTTTTTTCTTTATTCAGCAAGCTTTATTTAGTTTATAGGTTGGTAATTCTTTTGGAAGAAAGGTCTTGCTATTAGGTAAAGCAAATAGTTTATCTTAAGTGTTTTTTTGGAAGTAAATCTTTCACCAAATTTTCTTAGTAATAGATTTTCACAATGCTGTCTTATTTGTGTATTGCCACTTTCATTTTTAATTTAATCTTTAAGGTGAAGAAATGTTATGTATTTCATATATACAGATAAAGGAACATAGTGATACTTAACATCCTACCCTCCCTCCTGCCAACACACCCGCTTTTCCTCCTTCCTCTCTTATTTATGCTTGTAATATTAACCCTACACCAAGCAAAGAGTTCAACAAGTAGTAAGAAGAAAAAGACACTTTTCCTCAACAGTAAAGACAAGGACTGTAAACAACTGTTGAGTCTCAAAATGTCAATTTTATTCCTATACGTAATGTTTTTGGGTACTATGTTAGTTGCCACAAGATCAGGGAAAACATACAATATTTGTCTTTTGGGGACTAGCTTATTTTACTTAGTGTAATGGTTTCCAGTTGCATTCATTGTGTTGCCAAAGGCTGAATTTCATTATTGTTTATAGCTGAGTAGTATTCCATAATGTAAATATACCACAATATCTTTATCCAGTCTTCAGTGGGCATACATTTGGGTTGATTCCATATCTTAGCTATTGTGGATTGAGCTGCAATAAACATGGAGTTACAGATAACTCTTTCATATGCTGATTTCATTTCCCTTGGGTAAATTCCCAGGAGTGGGATTGCTGGGTCAGTATGGTAGATCTATTTTCAACTTTCTGAAGTATCTCCATACTGTCTACCACAATGGCTATACTAGTTTACATTCCCACCACCTGTGGATTAGGGTACCTTTTTCTCCACATCTTCACCAGCATTTATTGTTTGTTGATTTCTGTATGAGAGCCATTCTAACTGGGATGAACTGAAACCTCATTGTGGTTTTGATTTGCAGTTCCCTAATACCTACTGATCCTGAGCATTTTTTCATGAATTTCCTTTCTTGAAAAATACTTGTTGAAGTCCTTTGCCTATTTCTTAACTGGATTGTTTGTTTTGTTTTTATAGAAACTGGATATTAATCCTTTATCAGTTGAATAGTTTGCAAATATTTTCTCCCATTCTGTCAGTTGCCTCTTCTTTGTTGAATGTTTCTTTTGCAGTGCAGAAACTTCTTAGTTTGAAGTAATCCTATTTGTGTATTTTTACTTTGATTGCCTAGGCTTCTGGAGTCTTTTCCAAAAAAAAAAGACATTGCCTATGCCAATGTCTTACAATTTCTGCAGTGTTAGCCTCTACTAATTTGATGGCATCAGGTAGTAGATTTAGATCCTTGACCCATTTTGAGCTGATTTTTGTATAAGGTGTTTGGTAGAAATCTTGTTTCATACTTCTGCAAGTGGAAATCCAGTTTTCCCATAACTATTTGTTGAAGATGCTATCCTTTCTCTGGGGATTGATTTTAGCTCCTTTGTCACATATTAATTGAGTGTGGATGTGGGGATTGATTTCTCGTGT
Organism: Oryctolagus cuniculus; assembly: GCF_964237555.1. NCBI lineage: Eukaryota > Metazoa > Chordata > Mammalia > Lagomorpha > Leporidae > Oryctolagus > Oryctolagus cuniculus. The sequence continues at coordinate 45,323,447 of NC_091443.1, read as the reverse complement.
TTCTATTCAATTCTATTGGTCTAAATTTCTATTTTTGTGTCATAGTAGGCTGTTTTGATTATAACTGCCTTATAGTTTTTCTTGAAATCTGGTATTGTGATGCGTCTAGATTTGTTTTTGTTGTTTAAAATTGCTTTAGCTATTCAGGTTCTCCTGTGTATACATATGAGTTTCAGCATCATTTTTTCTAGATCTGAGAAGAATGTCATTGGTATTTTGATTGGGATCACATTGAATCTGTAAATTGCTTTTGCTAGTGTAGACATTTTGATAATATACTTCAAATCAATGAACATGGGAGATTTTTCCATTTTTAACGTCTTCTATTTCATTCTTCAATGTTTTGTATGCATGTCAGTACATGTGAATAATTGAACAGAGAAAAGGAGATGCATTTTATGTAAGGGAAAGAACCTAGCAAAATTATGGAAGCTGAAATAATCATGGTTGATGCATTGATTTCCTGTGGTTACTGTAACTAACTACAATGACCTGTTTGGCTTAAAACACCAGAATTAAATTGTCTCACAGTTTGGAGGCTGAAGGTCTGAAAACTGAACAGGGTTATTCTCTCTGAAGGCTCTGTAGAAAATTTGTACTTTGTTTCTTCCTAATTTCTGATAGTTGTAAGCAGTCTTCAACATCCTTTGGCTCTAGCTGATCATTCCAATTTTTATCTCTCTCTTCATATGTCTGCCTTCAGTCTGAGTGTGTCTGTGTGTCTTTTTTTTTTCCTTTTTGACAGGCAGAGTTAGACAGTGAGAGAGACAGAGGGAAAGGTCTTCCTTCCGTTGGTTCACCCCCCCAAATGGCCGCTGCGGCCAGCGCGCTGTGCTGATCCAAAGCCAGGAGCCAGATGCTTCTTCCCGGTCTCCTAAAGGGGTGCAGAGCCCAAGCACTTGGGCCATCCTCCACTGCCTTCCCGGGCCACAGCAGAGAGCTGGACTGGAAGAGGAGCGACCAGGACAGAATCCGACGCCCCAACCGGGACTAGAACCCTGGGTGGCGGCACTGCAGGCAGAGGATTAGCCAAGTGAGCCAAGGCGCCAGCCTGTCTTTTCAAATATCTTTCTAGGGATACAAGTCATTGGATGTAAGGCCCAGTCTAATACATTATGACCTTATATATACATCTGTAAAGACTTTATCTCCAAATAAGGTCACATTCACTGGTACCAAGAGACTTCAACAAATCCTTATGGAGTAAACAATACAACTATTTACAATTTAATTAGAAAAAACAACCTGACTGTAATGAAGGAAAAGAAATGGAAAGGAAAAGGAAAGAAAAATGAGTTTCTCTTGCAAATGGAGATCATGGTGATGATGTAATATTAATCAATTCCAAAGGTCCCTGCCCCAAAATAGCCTGTATAAATGGTAATTATCATAAGTATCTCTTCTAAATTTTACCTAGAATTCTTCAACAATTTTGTTTCTTTCAAACTATTTTGTTTGCTCATTCTTTAATACTTTTCTTTCTTCTTCTAAATTTGCTAAGAATTTCTCCATTTTCCTATATTTTATGATCCTTGACTATTTCCATAAACACAGATGTTATCCATGCTCTTCCCTAAAGCCTATCCATAATTTGTGCCCTATTAAAAGCTTTCCTTCAGCAAATTCCTCCTCCCTTACTTTAATTTTCCACTTTCAACTAGATCACTCCTTTCAACATATGTAAGTATATTTTGCACATCTTTAAAATATCCTTTTGATTCACATTGTCAGATGCTACAAAATTTGATTCATTATATTGTTCCTCTTCACAACTATACTCATATGTATATTTCCTTCTTCATATCCTCCCTATCTCCTCCAGTCTAGCTTTTATTCCCACAACTCCACTCAAAATGCAGCTGCCATGGCTATCAATAGCCTCCTCATTGTAAAATCCAAGGTCTATTCTCAATCCTCATCTTTCTTGGCCTATCAGCAGCATTTGACATAGCCACTCTTAATTTTTTTTAATATTTTGCTTCCAGGAAACCTGATGCTGATTTTTCTCCAGGCTTTTAACATTTTAGCTTTCCAAAGCTCACTATTTGGAGGCATTTTCCTTCAGAACCTCATTCAGTGCCTTGGTCTTAAATACTAACTATAGGTTAATGACTTCCAAATTCATATCACCAATCCAGATCTCTCTCCGGTACTTCAGAATCACATATCTCATTGATAATTTCAATATTTTTATATAAATATATAATATACTCAAGTATATTACATATTTGAGTATGTTATAGACATTTTGAACTATGTTCAAAGCTAAATCAATCTGTCACCAAACATAGTCTGCTTCTAGCCATCTCTATCTATGATTATGACAACTTTACTTTTAGACACTTATGCCAAAAATATGGTTTTTATAGACTTCTTTCTTCTTTTCACACTTTATATCCAATCCACAAAGATGTGTTATTCCAAATACAGAAAAAATTCAAAATATAAACAGAATCTATATTCATATTTCCTCAGAAATCTACTGTCATCTCCTACCTATATTGTTACTACTATAGTTTTTAATTTGCCTGTTTCTACCCTTGTCCTCCTAAATTCTGTTCTCCTCCTGTTTAAAGCTTAAAGTCACATAACATTACCTTTTGTTCAAACCCTTCAACAGGCTCTTTAGTTAACACAGTACTCACAAGGTCCTACATGAATTGGCCCCATGGAATCTTTGATCTCCTCTTATTCTATTTTCTCTATCACTCACTCCACACCAGCCATATTGGTCTTGGAGCATTTTAAAATATTTTAGATTTGCCTGTATGTTGGAAACCTTAAAAAAACCTTTTCCTTCTGCTTAAAATGCTTTTATTTCAGATGCATACATTCTTGATTTCTCACCCTCTTTGAGTAATTGCTACCTTCTCAATGTGGCTCTTCCCAATCACTACCAAAACTCCTTCTAAGAACCAATTATTTTGTATTTATTTTCTTATGTATACTATATAATGTATGTTCATATTGTGTTTATTGTTTACTTCTTCCCTCTTTTAGAATACAAGATTCATGAGGACAGGGATTCTTGTCTATTTGTTCATTATTGTACTTCAATCACCTATAGCAACTCCTACATGTAGCAGTTAATCAATATTTGTTGTATGAATTAATTCTCTGTTTCATTTTAAAAACCAAGACCAATAGCTTCTGAAGGAAACCATACAAGTTGAAGCGTGTTATGACTAATACAACACTAAAAACTACCGTCAAGAAATGTATCTCATAACTGATATTAGTGGAGAATGAGCTGTGAAATATGTGAAGAACATGCAAATTTAATGATTTTGCCACTATCTTTTCCCTAATGCTGCTGGCCCCAATTTCTCAGCCCCTCATATCTTGGTTAGGGTTACAAGAGTAGTTCTGGACAATAAGATGTGGTTGGAAATTATTTTCTTTGTGATTTTGTTCTATTCCCTTATCTCATAATGAGATTGAGTGGACACAGGGAGGATTTAGAGGCCCTAGAAGATAATAATCAAATGGGAGGATATTGGATCTTTACGTCACTAGGTGGGAGATTATTCACCAAACACCCTATTGGACAATGAGATAGATGACAATAAAACCTTTATAGCTTGTTATTGATTGTTAGAATACCTAGTCTACTTTGACCAAAAGAGCCAATTCCTAATAACATCATCTTTAAAAGTTAGGATGAAACTTGATTATGCAAAGCTGTGAAAATGATGTTTATTAGGTATCAAGGAAATGAAACCTTCAGCAAAGTAGGATTGCTATTTCTAAAAACTATTCTTTTAGCTAAAATATTCTAACACATTAGCATTTCCTCTTTGAAGTAAATAGGTTGGCACTTTTTGGACCTGAGATGTGAATCTCTGGCCTAAGGAAGGATCCATCTTATAATTCAATCGCAGTGTCAATAGGAAAGCAAGTTGGCTGTTTGTGCTTGGCACCACCTGGCTGTAGTTACATCGCTCAGCACTAAACACGCTAACTGTGTCAGAGTTGAGTACTGTCATTCTGATGAAGTGGGGGAGTGTGTTGCCCTGGTAGGGAGCCTTTTAAATTGAATGACAAGGTTTTTCTTATTTGTTACATCCCCAGGCCATTGTCAAATCATATAATGCCAGCCCAGGAAAGTAATTACAGAAATGTTGTGAGGCTGTTAGCAGCTGCTTTTCATTTTTCCCCATTGTGACTGGGATGTGGTGGAGAAAAATTGGGATGACTAAGAACCACAACATAACTGCCACCCAATCTGCTGGCCAGTCACATGTGGCACTTACTTTCAGCCAAGGGAAAAAGAGCAGACTCCTGCAACGTTATTAGATGTAGGTGCTGAATATAATGAAGAATCTACAGCCAACTATCAGAGATCAGAGCATTAAGGACACATAGATTTCATTTATTATAATGTTACCAAAATCATTAGCCCACAAAATCTCTCTTCTAAACATAAAATCTTATTTTACTTCCATTAAAAAAAACCCTCTTCCTAGCTGGTACTTTTTTTCTAGTACTTTCCTTATCACTTATGTAAGGTCCACAGTGAATCATGGACTAATGATATATAACTACAAGTTTCCAACAATAAATGCACATTATACTATAAAAAGCAACAGCAAGGATATATGAGGAAACAGACAATGTTAAATGTATTTTAACCTTACCACCTTACCTTATTTTGGTCCTTTCTAATAAAACAGCTGGCCAGTGCTTATTCTCAAGATTAATTTCTTTCCAGAACTCTACCTAATGAAGAAGGGTGCTGCATATGAAGGGCTACTGATTTATAATAGAAATGCGTATGCGTTGCATTAAATTTGCAACTGCTAAAAGTTTAATGGAAACTTCTTAAAATTCTTAACACCACTGCATTTTGTGTTTCCAATCAAGTGACAATCTAATCAGGGTGAACCCTAAATGATAATTCATTATTCATTTTCTTTGAATGAAATTGTTTAACTAGCATATAGATATGCTCACAAGTTATGATGTTCACGTAGAATTCCTTCTTGTTTTCAAAGTCATTACTTTCCTCTCGTTGGCTACTGAGATTCAATGAATGCATTTCTGCATCTCACAGAAGATGCAGAAAACAACTTGCCTTCCCATACTCTGGACAAAATCCCTCTCATTTACTGTGGAATAACTGATTTGCAAATGATGAAAGTGGCCAGAGGCTTAGGATCCAACAACATCCCAAATGAAAATAATTAGAATTTGTGGTAAAGATAAGAGTGAGGTTTGAAATCTGTCGGTACATATCACTAAGTAGAAATAAATTATGGCTTGTCAAAACTGACAGATTTCAGCAAGGTGCTTCCTTTTCACTTCAAGTAAGACCTTTTTCCACCCAGCAATTAACTTTATTCCCATTAATATTCAGTAGCATTGACAAGGCTGACAGAGTAAAACTGGGTTTTATAAAACTAAAGACAGATTGATGGAGACTCATTACTTTGTCTAATAATTTCATCATTGGATGTTAGATCTTAATAAATAAAGAACAAAGCTGTTGACTGTAGCAGTGATTTGTTGTGCCAGGTACAGGGCTCAAATACTCTGTGTATATTTTCTTTTTGTGATTTATAAATTTATTTTTGGAAATAAACAGTAATTTTGCCTAAAGGGTTATAGAGGTGACAAAATAATACATTTACACTGTACCATAATACTCTTAGTATTGGCATAGTTTTCTTTAGATATTTCTTCACAATCTGTAAATAATAATTATGCAACACAGTTAAATTCAATAAAATGAGTAACTGTGTGGGAACGACCCTTTGATTATAGATGTAGAGAACCTGAGAGCAAGGATATGCTACCTTAGAGAAAAGAGCAAAGGGTTAACTCACACAACATCAAAATGAAACATTCTGATCTTTACTTCTTTATGATAGAAGAGGCTACAAATAAAGTGGAGCAGGCTTGCAAACCTACAAGATGTGTCAAAGATGATGTTGATTGGATGCATAGCATCTGTTCTGTTTTTGTATTTCTCATATTTCCTAAAAAGTCAAAAATGAAACACTGTGCTTTTCCAGGTGTGTGGAACAGTTTCTTTGTTTCTTCATACAGGGTACTTTGGGTGAGTTCAGCTTTGCTTTCTCTTCTGTAACTGTGAGGAAAAAATTTTCTCATTGTTGGTGCAGAAGATGTAATATTTGCCTAACAAAATCAACAACCTAGGTTGTTCTTTCTCTCTGTGTCATGACAGGTGACTGCCTTCTCTTTTTCCTGAAGAGTTCTTTTTCATTTAACATCATATAGACCAGTAATTGGGGAGTGGGCAGGGGTAATATGAGTGAGTTCTGGGTGTCTTTCTAACATGGGATTTTAACACTTGTATTTATCTTCTGTGCTGTGACAACCTCCTATTCTATGGTAGAAATGACACAATTTAAGTCCTCATCAAATTAAGTTTCCACAAAAGTCTTAATTTTTCATAAGTGAAAATCCATGTAGTAAGAATGGAATCATTTCGCACAGTTTTTACTTTGGCCCTAAACACAAGCACTGACTGAGCAGCTGTAGTCCCTCCCTCTATTTGTGTCAGTATCAGTCTGCAAATGGGTAAGTCACCCGAACATCCCGCGTGGAGTTTGTAATGATAATAAGAGCTTTGGATTTGATTTCCTTACTACTTGAGGTTCCCATTTTCTATCCCTCCCTCGCATTCCATACCACCTTAGATCATTATATCCTGTTTACCCTTCTGTTTCCTTTATAGTAATTTACTTCTCTGTTTTTAGCTGTTTTCAGCGCCACTACTGTCTCTCAAGCTTCCCATCAAATTATCAGTACTAATCAATGACTGCCTGGTTTTCCTTCTGATAGTCTCATTTTGAAAACAGTAATGGACTGCCTCTTTATTATCAATGAAGATTTATTAAAGATAGTCATTACTTGAAGAATTAGACTAATTTATTAGTCAAATATTTCTTGAGAGCTGACAATATACAAGACAGATATCATGTAAGAACACAGAGATACATTATATATTGTCACTTTCCTCAATACAGGTTGAATATCCCTAATCTGAAAATTGAAAATCTGAGATGCTTCAAAATCCAAAACTTTTCGAGTGCCAACATTAATGTCACAAATGAAAAGTTCCACACCTGACCTCACAGGGATGATTGTAGTCAAAGTGCAGGCACACTAAAAACATTGTTTGAAATTACCCTCAGATAGCTAATGCTTATACTCATGCAACTTGAAATAGGTGCCAGTTGTTGATCCATAGTCTTTACAAAGGTTAACTCACATGGACCTCACAGAATACCCTGTTTTAATAGGTAGGTTTCATTATTATTCAGGTACAGTGAGCCCAACAAATTAGATTATTTCTGCCACTGAAGAAAGAATTCATTACAGTTATGAAGAGGAGAGAACACTCCATGCCCTGCAGGCTCACACAGGGAATTTCCCAGGCTGGTCAGGCGGCCAAAGGACTGGGAAGAAATTCAAGCAAGAGAGTTTATCATGGTTTTACTGGGAAGGAACAAGAGAGGGAGGGTAGGCAGACAACTGAACAGTTTGAAAGATTTCAGCTGGCTCTGATGTGAAATGGCTCTCCAGAGTTGCCTGGTGCCTGCTCTGGGGTGATTAGGGCAGGAGAATAATGACTCAGAGTGTAAGAGCATGTTAGAGAAGTTGGGGCAAGGTTTGGGCTTTAACTGCATTAGTTTGCACATGAAAAGCATGCTGTTAGGGAAGTCATTATCTCTAGGAATTGACTACCCTGGGAGACCACCAATGTCAGTAAGGCTCCAGATGTCAGAACAGCAGGAAAAAAGACATGCTTAATGCTCTCTAGATACTGGGTACTTTTATTATCTCTGCTTTATAAAGCAGGAGATTGAGGCAAAGAAATATTTTAAAAATCATTTATTTATTTTCATTTTATTTAAAAGGCAGAGAGACAGAAAGAGTGAAAGATCTTCCATCTACCTGTTCATTCCCCAAATGCCTGTAATGGCCAGGGCTGGGCCAGGCTGAAGCCAATAGCTAGGGACTCAGTCTGGGTCTTCCATGTGAATGGCAGGGACCCAAGCACTTGAACTATGACCTGCTGCCTCCCATGGTGTGCATTAGCATGAAGTTGAAGTCAGAAGCAGAGTTGAAACTTGAAACCAGATCTCTGATATGGGATGGAAGTTTCTCAAACTGCATCTTAACTGCTGAGCCAAATGCCTGCCCCTAAGGCAGAATTTCAAATGACTTTCCCAAAGTCCCATAGCTGATAAGTGATTGAATCCAGATTAGACCTAGTAGGTGTGGTTCTATCCCATGCTGCTTCACTAAGGAACTTGGATTTTCATAGAGGAAGTAAAACATGAAGCATAAATGTGATATCATCCAAGTGCTGAAAGGAAAGTGATGAGGGGCTTCAGGGAGATCAGTCAGACTGGGGCTCAGGATACGTTCAGGAAAGAAGGGTACATTGGAAGGATAGCAGAGTCCCACAGAAATGAACAGGTCATTCCAGGTAAAGAAAATGGCTTAAATACAAGTGTGAAGATTTGAAATTAGGGAGTGTGTTTAGGGAACTTCAAACCACCCATGTAGCATAAGCAAAGACTGTCTGTAGGAGAGTAAAGGAAATAATATTGAGAAACTTGAGATCAGAGCCATGAAGAAAGGCTTAGGAATTTGAGCTTAATTTGGAAAAAAAGAATTGAAGGCTATTTAGAGCTGTGTTGTCTCTGTCTCTATCGTCTATCTTCTTATCAATCACAGTCTTTGAGCAGGAGGGTTACATGATCCTAACTATGTTTCAGGAGTTAACCTCGCTTCTCTGGAAGAATTGGAAGGAGGAGAAACAGAAGGCGGGTACATCATTTAGGACACTATTGAAATAACTCAAATGAAACCGGGATGACATCAGAGAACACTGGGCATTTATCCAAAAACAGATGGAGTAGAAATGACCTTGTTACTTATATTAAAATTGTGCCCTGGCCAGCGCGGTGGCTCAGTAGGCTAATCCTCCGCCTAGCAGCGCCGGCAACCCAGGTTCTAGTCCCGGTCGGGGCACCAGATTCTGTCCCAGTTGCCCCTCTTCCAGGCCAGCTCTCTGCTGTGGCCAGGGAGTGCAATGGAGGATGGCCCAAGTGCTTGGGCCCTGCACCCCATGGGAGACCAGGATAAGTACCTGGCTCCTGCCTTCGGATAGACACGGTGCGCCGGCTGCAGCGCGCTGGCCGCGGCGGCCATTGGAGAGTGAACCAATGGCAAAAGGAAGACCTTTCTCTCTGTCTCTCTCTCTCACTGTTCACTCTGCCTGTCAAAAAAAAAAAAAAAAAAAAAAAAAAGGAAAAAAAAAAACTGTGCCCTAAAAGGAATGGTTAAGGGCACAGGAAATTTACTCATACAAAAGAGAGAAAACCATGGAATAGGCTCTTGTGGTTACTGCTAGGCTAGACCTCAGGGGCAACCCTGACCTCGAGACTAGACAGAGTAAAGATATGGATGAAGTCCAAGAATCCTGGTGGGTCAATTCATCTCAGCAGCTGATAATAAGCACTGACAAGGGGACTCAACTCCACTATGGCTCAGTATGACACTATTACTTTTTAAAGTAATTTATAATAAAGTAACACCTATTTCAATATGTAAATGCTCAGGCAGTGCTGTCCCAGGAAACTTGATGATGTAGACAAATGTTAACTCTGTTGATAATGATTACAATTGGATTTAAGAGAGTTAGATCAGAAACCCTTTAATATAAGAACTTTAAGAAAACAAAAGAATAGAGAAAAAGGTGGTCACTAAATAAAAATAAGCCCTAACAGATCAGACTTATTTGTCTATAAGAAAAAGAGGGAAATAATCTTAATTGAAATAAGGATAACATGCCAAGACAAATTACAGACTTTGGAAACAGAGAAAATGATGAAGTATGATATTAGCACCAATGAGCTGGGCCTTATTTATAAGTGCAGTGTCAAAATAATTCCCAATGTTATGACGGGATGATGACAAAGTATCTCTGAAAACATATCTCCTGCCTTGAAATTCCTCTGCATGTTGAGGCTTACAATCAGTATCTGGCATTCAGAGAGACCTAGAAAGGGGTCTATATCCTCTAACAAACAATAGAGGGTCAAGAGTATGTTGCAAAAAGCAGCAGTAGCACAAGACACCACAGTAAAACTGTGACAAAGAAAGAATGTACAACACTGGAAAAAACAGGAAACCCCAAAATCTAATCAATAATTTTACTATGAAATGTTTAAAATCTGGATTTTTTAGCATTATTATTCACAACATTTTAAAGCATATGTGACAGCAAGGATATGAAAAAACATCTTTAGTAATAAAATTCAGTGTATCCTTGTATCTTGTGTATCTTCATTAATATGTAAGACTGTTCAAAAGGAATGTCAGGTTGCCTTTGTTATGTATTTGCTGGTGACAGCTACATGTGCCAACAAACACCTGTTTGTTATTTTGGTGACTCAATGAGAATGCGTGGCATTGTTTTGCTGTTGTGATTTTCTGAAATGGTGAACAACTATCAGAAAACAGTACAATGTTGCCTTGATTTTTAGCAGTATTGCATTCTTGAAAATTTTGCTTTGTGTTATAACTATGAACAAAGAAACCTGTGATATGTAAAATTATTTTCTAAACTTTGGGATCAGTATAAACTGCCTTTTGTCTACATGAATATTGGTGGAGTATTTGAAAGTAATGTATCATAATTCCCTATTGCACAAACTGATGTAAGCATCCCAGGTCATCTAGCATCTCTGCCTACCTGAATTCCTCTGTAGAGAATTATGGGTGGAATCTCTGCCATAAGACATAACCAACTATATGCTAAAACCTTTCAGCAAGTACACTTGTTTAAATGTGTACCCCTTCCAAAATTCATGTTGAAATTTCCTTGTCATTGTGACAGTGTTAAGAGGTGAAACCTTTCAGAGTTGTTTAGCTCACGATTGCTCTCCACTCATGAATGCACTAATGCAGTTATTCCAAGTGTGTATTCATTATCTTGACAGTGGATTTAACCCCACTTCCTCTTCTTGCTCACCTTCTGTCATATGATGCCTCCAGCACGTTATAGTGAAGCACAAAGGCCCTTGCCAGATGCTGGCCCAGTGATATTGGACTTCTGAGCTTCCAGAAGGGCATGCCAATAAGTTCCTATTTGTTATAAATTACCAAGTCTCAGGATCTCTGTTAAAGCAGCACAAAACAGGCCAAGACAGAAGAATGTTACTGGAAGTAGAGCTGTGGAAATAGTTTTAGAACTGGGTGATAGGTAGAAGCTGGAAGACTTTGGAAGAGCAGGCTACATAAGGCCTAGATTTTCTCATCCTACTGAGAACAGTGTGCAATCAAAAGCTTATAAATTGTTTATTTGGGTGATTATCTATTGAGTATGTTTGGGCTGTCCTTGGCCATGGCAACTGAAACTGCGGATAAGTGAAACTATGAATCAGCGGGCACTAGTGAACTAGAAGTCAGTGTTTAATGTCAACTACAGCAAACTTTAAATGAGCTGTACTCTGCAGTGTGAAATGAAATGGGAAACCTCAGAAGCTATGTGGATTGTTACTAGTTTCATATTTTGTATTAGGCAGAGAATAATAATGAAAAATGTTATATATTGTTTGACTTTTCCTTTTTGACAAACTAATTGAAATAATTCCCTCATAAAAGTTTAATTTTATAACCAGTATTGTGTATAGGAGGTAAAGCTGCCAGCTGCAATACCAACATCCCATATGGACTCAAGTTTGTGTCCACTTCTGATTCAACTCCCTGCTAATGCCTGAGAAGAGCAGCAGAAGATGGCTTAAGTGCTTGGAAGCCTGTTACCCATGTGAAAAACCCGTAAGAAGCTCTTGGCTCCAGCATGGCCCACCCCTGGCCCTTGTAGCCATCTGGGGAGTTAACCAGTCTCTCTGTCTCTGTAACACTGACTTCCAAATAAATATATTTTAAGAAAAATTATTGTAAATAATTATTTTAAAATACTCTAACTGAGTAATTAATTAGTAATTTCTTACCAGAGAAAATGGCAGGGTTAAGTGAAATGCAATATTTCATCTTCTTTTGCTTCATTAAAGGAGAGATTCCTTAATTGCAACCAACTTTCATGGAGAAATATTTATTCTAAATACATATATTATGTTCTATATACAGTCAGTTAACAGACATATCAAAGTAAAGTAAAAAGTTGCACTTTCTTGAGCTTCCTCCCTAGCAGTTATATTTTTAGCTTTGTCCTCTGTGGATGATGAAATATCTAGACTTTACACAATTTTTTTTGGAAAGACAGAGTTACAGAGAGAGAGAGTGATCCTCCATCCCTCAGTCCCCAAATGTGTGCAACAGCCAGGGCTGGACTAGGCTGAAGCCAGGAGCCTGGTACTCCTCCTTGGTCTCTCAGATACATGGCAGGGGCCCAAGCACTTGGGCCATCTTCTCTTCCTTTCACATGCACATTAACAGGGAGCTAGATAGGATGTGGAACAGCCGGACTCAAACCAGCACTCATATGGGATATTGGCACCACAGGCGGGGGCTTAACCAGGTGTGTCACTATGTTGTCCCTATAAAGATTTTCCTTCAAACTCTCACACAAACACCCCTCCACACACACACACACACACACACACACGTGCACGCACACGCACGCACGCACACACACACACATGTCTGCAAGGTTATTTCATATGTACTGAGGAAATCACGTGCATCATCAGAGCCAAGCCAAGAAAGAGAAACCAATGAGAAGCCAAGGGACTTTACTGCAGAAAATTAATTGCCTGCATAATGAAACATCTGAGAAACCAAATGGGGTCAGAGGGGCACCCCAAGATTTGCAGCAGCAGAAAGCTACTCCATCCATGACTGCAGGTGTCAAGAGAGAGGGTGAAGGTAGTGTAGCAGCACTAGAGGAAGCTGGAACTATGGATGGCCTGCCTGCTGAGAGCTGCATCTAGCGAGCTACAGAAAGAGTGGAAAAAGCAGGGTACCCTGGTCTCCCTACCACCTCCACAACCCACTCTGAAGCTAGCTGAGCCTGGGAACCACTGCTGTGAGGACGTTATTTCTCCTTGACACAGAGCAGAGAAGGGAGAGGGCAGAGCAGAAATGCAAGGGCAAACAAGTCCAGGTTGCTCACATTATGCAACTGCCTGCCACCATGGGACAGGAGCAAGGGGGTACAGGAGGACCTGGAGTTGAAGAAAAGTAATTCCCACAGAATGCCTCTGGCCATTTACATCTTGGTAGAGGATATGAAATGGAACCTTAAGTTCCATTGTTCTATAAAAGGAGAATCATCTATATACAAGTATTTGGGATGGAAGCAAGCTACTCTGTCTCTTGATTTTGTATTACATGCTAAATTCATCCATGCCACTATAATCTTACTTTTTTTAGGTGGACACCTGGGGTCAGAGGCCACAATATTACTCTGCTTACCATGAACTCTGGTAACTCAGTATGATGTCACAATGTTCTAGTAGCATGTACACACATGCATACATGCACACACATACACACATGAGAAATAACAGAAACATGATAATAAAACGTGACTATGACTTAAGTTTTAGTCCAATCATCTGTGAGAGTCAAAATTCAAACCTATTCACAAAGGCACTTCAGAATAATGAAAAATGTGTCTTGGTGAGAGACTCATTACAGTGAAGTTAGATTTAGCTTCCCAAGTGATGCTGGTCAAGAGGCCACTTACTAAAACCAACAGAGAACAGTACAGGACCACAGCAGATCCCAGGCAGGAGTGCAAAAGAGACCTTTTGGGCCTCCAAGAAATGCCAGCTGGTTCCTGTTCAATGGAATTAGGAACGGACTCCATTCTGGCGTGCAAGCCATTAATGGTATACTATTATCCTTCATCTGATCTTGACAAGAGAATTTTTGGTGATTAAAAAAAAAAAAAGACAAACTGATTAAATTGCATCTGGGTTAGCTTTCCTAAATAGCAAATTGGCAGACAGCCTGGAAACAATGTAAATTCTGCTTCATTAAAATTACAATCACAACTGATTTTTTTCTTACCTAGCTGGCTACTGAGAAATAATATTTCAGTGGTTGTACGCCTAATGTAAAAAGACAACCTATAGTTAGCCTGCACAGGAACTCCTGTAGAAATGACTGGAGGTAACCTCGTAAGATGATGGGTGGCTGGAAGAAAGAGCTATGACAAATATTGGCCCTCTCTAGAGTTCCCACATACAGTGAAGTGCTACTAAAAGAACAAGAAAAGAGGCTTACCAGAAACCTTTTCTTAGGTAAGTAAAGAGTTGACCTGCATTTTAAATAATCATAGCAACATAGTACAACTTACATTGGCTGAAATTTGGCATGTGATGGTTTATTAATGTAAGCATTTTTCCCAATTATGAACCCCGAATTCAAGGGAGTATTTGGCAGGGGGGAAAGACAAAGAGTGTTTTCTCTACCAAGGAAATACCAGTGTGTTTGTCATCAACTGTATACTGATTAACTGACTTAATAAAGAGCCCGAAAGTAAAAAATAATAATAATAAGTCAAAACATCCTGTATGTTTCAAGTTGAAATGTCAATAATTATTTGGCACCATAACAAGGGGAACTGAGGATAAGTATTCATAAAAGAAAGATAACATTCATTTTTATGAGCAAGTAAAAATGTCCAATACATAATTAGAAATATAGGATTGGCTCTTTCTTGTGGCATTGCAGAGGCAAGGCTGCTTCAGAATGTTGAGGATAAATTTCTTCTTAGCCTCAGTGACAGAAACACTGGCGTGGATGAGAAACATCAACATCAGCACTTTTTTGATAAACATATGAGCCAGAAGTTGCTCCGGGATGTGTTGAGTGAAGAGTGAAAAGGTTATGTGGTCTAAATCAGTAATGGGAACGTCAAAAAAGATTTCCCCATGAAACAAAATGTCTTGACTTATGGCTATGTTCATCGGCTACTTAGTAATGGGGCATCTCTGCAATAGACCAAGGAAAACTGGACGAAGTGTAAATCTGTTTGGGATTGCATTTTCCATGTCCATTAGGGTGTTCTTATCTTGGTTATTGCTCAAAAAGAGAGAGAGAGAGAAGAATATTATTGGACCAACAGAAAATACTGTTACTCATCACCTAGGGCATAAAAGAGCTAACAGAATCTGTATAGTTTTCATAGTTCTCTAAAAAAATAGTATACATCCATATGGTGTGCAAAAACCCTAAACAACGAAAGTAGGAAACTCAAGACTGAACAACTCAAAACTCAGCATCACAAAAAATCATCAGCACATTTCTCTGAAAAAAACACCTTGTTAAGAAAACATCAGAAAGAGGCTGGAGAATGTATTAGACTTTTGGTCAAGAGAATGGGAGATCAAAGAGAAATGCCAGGAACAGATTTGCAGGAGATGGATGCTGTATTCTCTCTGAGAATTTCTAGTCTGTGTGTGTCTGAATCCAATCAAAAGTAAGACTTTCTATGAGTAACAAATAAACAAGATCAGATTTTTAAAAATAAGAAAAGTACAGATTTGAAGTATAGATGAAGGTCAGAGGTAGAAATGTAGATTTAAAAAAACACAAATACCATAAGTAAATTTAAACATGAAATGATAGGAAAAAGTATTTGCAGCACATAAACAGTGAATTGATTTCAAGTAAACTTTAATAAGAAAAAAGGGAAGAACAGGAACTTCACAGAGAAAGAAGCAAAAATGCCCAAGAAACATATGGAAAGATCAGTATACTAATAGCCAAGGAAATTGATATCAAGAGCATAAATTGCATAATTTTATACCTTTCAAGTTAGCAAAAACAAATTGATAATGTCACGTGAGCAAGTCCAAGTGGCCATTTATTTTACACAGCTCACCTGGCTTGAGTAGCATTTCCCGGAGAATACTCAAGGAGGCAGAAACAGTAGCAGGTATTCTGGAGCACCCTACCTGGAGCTAGAAGAGCCTAAGTCGTCTTAGGTCTGGGAAAGAGACTCAGATCTTTAGATGTGACATATGCTGCAAGATTAGGGAGACTCCAATGCCTTCTCTGAGACAGGGTAGTTAAAAGGCACAAGTCAGTAACAATATGACATGCAGACTCTTTGCTACAGCTCTAAACTGCTGGTTTTCTCTTCAGGGTAGGGAGAATGCCAGCCCTTTCTTGAGAATCAGGTGAGATGTAAGCCTATCACTTACTATAGCTGCACATTGTGACAAATTTGCAAAAGATTATTCCATCTGCCTTCATGGCTGTGGATAAGCTGACTCTCAACTAACATAACAGAGTGAGGAATTGGGGTCCAAGTCTTGGGACTGCCAAGTATTGATTGCCATAAACATGAGTTATATACAGCCAATTCCCATGGAGCCTTGCAGGAGACCAAAGTAAGACAACCCCTTGTAAGAGGGAAGAGTTAACTTGTCCAAGATTTATCTCTGTTGTTCCAATGACAGTGCAAGAATCCAGAGAGGAAAGAAGTACAATTTGACCAGTGTCCCCAGAGGTCATGCCTAAAGCATCTTCAAAAAGCTGTAGCCTGAAAGGCCTATGTGGCTTGGAAAATGGATATTTCAGTGCTAACTAGTGAAAATGGATAATCAATGCTCACAGCATCTCCAGAATTTCTAGAGTCTCCTTTACAATTTTGAATCCCTGGTGCAACCTTGTGGTGGAAGAACTTTAAGAATGATAGATATGTCACCCAGAACTCCAATAAGAAGAGCAATTGGAAAATGAGATTTTAAAAAAATTTAAAATTCCTATATTTCTTGCAAAAAATAAATCTCAAATTTAAATTCCAGTTAAATTTTATATTACTCTATCTTATATTGCATTCTGTAGGAATGATAAAATTTTAGAAATCATTTTATGATTTGCTGTGTCTCCTAGTAGCTGTGAGCATTCAAAGAGAAACCAACCATGTTTTACATTAGGCTATGATAACTGCCTGAGGTATGATTTTTAATCCTTCTAACCCTTAGCTTCTACAAGTATAAAGTAAAGGTTATTAGTAATCATTAAGATTAATGAGACAATGTTTGTAAAGCAGTGTTCCCAATCAGTGGTACTTTAAGGCTATTATTCACTCAATGGGAAACTAAAATACAAAGAAAAGGGAAAAAAGATTATGCATGCATAACCCGACCCCCCAAGCAAAGTTCTACTATGGATTATGGATAATTTACTTTTGTAATACAATTTTTACTTTTGAAATTGTATTGTAGTTGTTCTATCAGCTTCATGAGGACAGAGACTATGAACCTCAGCATCTAAGAGTCAATGACAAAAAAAAATCATTGCATTAATTAATAAATTGACAAATTAGAGCTAATTTATGTTCTTTCCATATTTTTGGCTAGTAGTAAAATGCTACAAAATCCCAAATAGGCAGGAATGTCCTTTGAAGAACATGGTGGAGCCATAGGGGAGCAGCATTTTAGTACAATAGATTCAGCTGCCACTTGTCTCACTGGCATCCCATATTTTAGTGCCTGTTTGAGTCCTGGCTGCTCCACTTCTGACCCCGCTTCCTGCTAATGCACCTGCGAAGGCAACAGAGGATGGCCAAATGCTTGGGCCCCTGCCACCCACATGGGAGACCTAGCTGGAGTTGTAGGCTCCTGGCTTGAGCCTGGCTCAGTACTGGTCGTCACAGCCATTTGGAGTATCATCCAGAGGATGGAAGATCTCTCTCTCTCTGTCAATCTAGAAATAAAGAAATATTTAAAAAAATCATTTTGTTATAGCTTCCCCACAAATAATGAATATTTTGATTTTTAAACTGTCTATACTATTATTATAAAACGTCTCAAAACTGTGATTAGGCAGCCTCAAAAATGTGAGAAATATTTCTCAACTCATCTTTAATAACTCTATCTTTAAGCACTTAATTATCATTACTAATATATGTAAATAAAGTTAAATTTTTGCATGAGATTTACTGATTATCCAATTGCCTCAAATACTTGAAAAGTCCATTTTCTGTCTCTTTAAAAATAAAATGGCAATATGCTTGTGGAATTGCTAGCTTAAAAATCTTGAAACCTGTGTTTTTTCTCCAAGGATTTTCTAATATTCTCTTAAATCACAAGGAAGTTATTGCTTTAGCAAGAGGCAAATCATTGCTTTCCATTACACTCATTTTGTACTTTCCTAGGTAGCTAGCATTCAATTCCTTCCTGTCATTAGTAGGAGAATGACTCAAAAGCAGCCCACATAGCTTATCCCCAGTGCAGTGCTTGCTTACAGTTTCTATGATCTGGACAAGAGAAAACTGCCTAATTCAAAAGCATATAAATGGAATCTAGGGAAATTAGGACAATCACTCGAGGACATGCTGCACCATGGATGAGAACAGGCAACTGGCGTACAGGCCCTAATTGAATCTTCCAGCAAGGACCAGGCAGCTTTCTTCCTCCCTCCTCTACTGTAGTGGTAACTTTACATCCCGGTGAGATTCAGATTCATTTTCCCATTTTCCATCATGTTCTTTTTTTTGTGTGTGTGACCATAGCAAAGGAGGTTTTTCAAGCAACCGAGCTTCCATCAGCTGGGAGGGGACAAAGAAAGTGTTGCCCTCTGTCCTGTTTTAAATTCTCCATAAAACCACAGGCAAGCCTGACATCCTTGATCCATTACTTGGTTCTGATATCTTTGATCCATTACTTAGTCTTTTTCATTCTTGATTTGTTGATATATTTGGCCATTCTACCTGTAACTAGCAACTTAATAAAATATTTTGAGGGAAAGAAAATACTTACTTGGCCTACCTGTTAAGGTACCTGTATCCTGCATCAGATTGTTGGATGGAGTCCAAGTCTTCTCCCAGCTTCTGACTAGCTTCCTGCTAATACACACCCTGGGGTCAGGCATTTGGGTCCGTGCCACTCACTTGGGAGACATGGCTTGAGTTCTGGGCTCCTGGCTTGACCATAGCCCACTCCTTACAGTTGCCAGCATGTGGAGAGTAAACCAGAAAATGGAAGACCTAAGTCTGTCTCCCAAATAAATACTAATTAATTTTTAAAAGAAAATATATATTAAATTTTGATATATTTTATCAGTGAATTCTGATTGAGTACAAATCCAACATTTTATATACTTAGAGAAAATACTATTAGAATTTAATTTTGCCAAATATCTCCAAGTAATATGTGTAGTAGAAGCTATGTTTTAAGTGATATATAGTAAATTACTCCTCTTATAACTTGAAAAATAATAATAAAAATTAAAGCAATAGTGTCATCTTTTGAGTTGTTCTTTATTTAAGACAGAGAATGTAACAAATGTCTACTTTTTCAAACCCCCCTTTCCCTCCACTTTTCATCATCTTTATTAATACAATCTAAATGTTTACTTTCACTAAAATGTTATTTTGAATATTTGGTGATTTCTCTTAAAAATCTCTTTGACATTTGTTTTTTGAGTTATAATTACAACTTTTTGGACCACTGTGTGTTACTGGATATAATGCTGATCCCTCTTCATGTTACCATAGAGCTACTTCTTTCTTTCTTTCTTTCTTTCTTTCTTTCTTTCTTTCTTTCTTTCTTTCTTTCTTTCTTTCTTTCTTTCTTCCTTCCTTCCTTCCTTCCTTCCTTCCTTCCTTCCTTCCTTCCTTTCTTTCTTTCTTTCTGACAGGCAGAGTGGACAGTGAGAGAGAGAGACAGAGAGAAAGGTCTTCCTTTGCCATTGGTTCACCCTCCAATGGCCGCCTTCACCGCGCTGATCCGATGGTAGGAGCCAGGTACTTCTCCTGGTCTCCCATGGGGTGCAGGGCCCAAGTACTTGGTCCATCCTCCACTGCACTTCCTGGGCCACAGCAGAGAGCTGGCCTGGAAGAGGGGCAACTGGGACAGAATCCGGCGCCCCGACCGGGACTAGAACTCAGTGTGCCAGCACCGCAAGGCGGAGGATTAGCCTAGTGAGCCACGGCGCTGGCCCATTCTTGCATTCTTAAGTCTGATCACTTTCTCAGTTGTTACGTATTTTTTTCAAGTAACTTATTTGAGTCAATGGACTTTTTCAAATACTCACTTTTGTGCACTGCAGGATGGCATATATAGTTAGTGGTTTTACAGTTATTTTACTGTAGTGAAAAACCCTTTAAGATGCCAGTGACACCCAGATTATGTGAAAGTCAATGATAGGAAAGGGAAATACTCTTATACTAAATTAACTTGGGGTATGTTTGCTTATGTATTTTTTCAGTTGACAATATGTGCATATACTTATGGCATACAATATGATATTTTGATATATGTATACATTGTGGAGTGACCATGCAACAGCTTAAATATGTTCTCTAAATTTCATGTGTTGGAAACTTAGTTTCCACTGCAGCAGTGTTAATAGGTAGAAGCTCCAAAGGGTGGATGGATCCTGGGGATCCCTAATTAATCAAGGGAGTGGCTTTGTTATAAAAGTGAGCTCTCTCCAGCGTGTTTGCTTTGTCTCACCATATGACGCTCTCCACTGTGTCACGATGTAGCAAAAAAATCCTTACCAAATGCTGAACAGATACTCAAGCCTTTAAAACCCCAGACCAAATAAACTCCTATTTTGTCTAATTATCTGGTTTAGGGCACGTTGTTATAGCAATAGAAAATGGACTGAAACAGGCTAAATCATGGTAATCAATATATAGCTTGCTTTACATACTTATCATTGAATTATGGTGAGACCACTTAAAAAATATCTCAGTGATTTTTATTAACTACAGTCACCATGAGGTATAACAGATCTCTTGAATGTATTCTTTCTCACTGCAATTTTGTGTCCTTTCACAAACCTTTGTGTACCTCACCAACCATTCCAGTCCCCAGCTTTTAGTAACCACCATTTTACTCTCTTTCTAGGAGTCTGAGTTTGACATTTTTAGATCCATATATAATTAAGATCATGAGGTATTTGTCTTTCTGTGCCTGCCTATTTGATTTAACATAACATTCTCCAGTTTGTCCATGTTGCAAATGACAAGATTTCCTGTTTAAATCTGAATAGTATTCCACTGGGTATGTATTCCACATTTTCTTAATCCATTCATCCATAGGTGGTTACTGTGCCATTGTGAATAGTGGTGTGATGAACAAGGAAGTGTGCATGCCTCTTTGATATATTGATTT
Source organism: Oryctolagus cuniculus (assembly GCF_964237555.1). NCBI lineage: Eukaryota > Metazoa > Chordata > Mammalia > Lagomorpha > Leporidae > Oryctolagus > Oryctolagus cuniculus. The sequence goes on along the minus strand of NC_091443.1, from coordinate 45,302,358 downwards.
CAAATCCTTTGGATATTCTTTATATTTATTTATTAATAGTAATGGTATTCCTGGATCATATGGTAGTTCTATCTGTAATTTTTTTCCAAAACAGTCTTTTAAATATATGCCACAATCAAAGGACTTGAATAGACATTTTTTAAATTTTTATTAATATAAACAGATCATGTATTTCATAGATACAATTCTAAGAAAATAACCATACTTTCCTCCTTTCTTCCCTCCCTCAATCCTCCCTCTTACATTTTTTCCTTTAATTTTTGCAATAACAGACTTTCGATTGACTTTATAGTAAATATAATTTTCCATTACGGCTATACTAATTTCCACTAATAACACACAATGGTTCCCCTTTTCTCTGTATCCTTACCAACACTTGTTATCTTTCATTTTTTTGGTAATAGCCATTCTAATAGGTGTGAGGTGATATTTCATTGTTGTTTTAATTATCATTTCACTGATGCTTAGTAATGCTGATAACTGTTTCATATACCTGATGACCATTTGTATGCCTTCTTTTAGTGGTGCATTAAGCCTGTGACTATAAAGTAAATTGAAAGCATTTTATTGCCAGTACTAAAGGAAAGAATGTAGGAGTGGGTATTGAGGGAGGGAGGAAGGAAGGGAGGGAAGTGTGATTACTTTCTTAGAATTGTATCTACGAAATTTGTTCACTTTATATTAAAAATTAAAAAATAGGAATGTCTATTCAAGTCATTTGATTATATTGTTTTGGAAAGTTCAGGCTTTTCAGAGATGCTTAATAGTTGAATGAACAAGCAAGTACATGACAAATGAATCAAAAAAGAGAAAGATAAGAAGAAAACGAATGAGTCGGGTGATAGTCTATAAATGATTGTGCAGAAAATGGAATGTAGGCCTAAATCCACTTTTAATAAGTATTTCTGGAATGCTTGATTTCAAATATAATTCATTCTGTCAAAAACATCTGAGAAATTCTGAACATAGTGAAAACTGAAGAAAGTAAGAGGATTTCTTTGCCTAACATAACCACTGATCTGACATCTGGATAAATTATTTGTGTAGATTTTCTAAGATATGTGAGCTGATATCACTCTTTGTCAGGGACATTATATTATTTTTAAAAATCTACTAAGAAAAGAACTTCATTAAGACTATCTTTTTCTGCTGCACTGGATCTCTTGGTGCTATGGACTTGAATGTTTGTGTCTCTCCAAAATTCATACGCTGAATCTAACACCCAGCATGATGGTATAAGGACGTTGGGGCCTTGGCAGATAATTAGGTCATGAGCATACAGCCCTCATGATTGGAACTAGAGCCTTATAAAATTGACTCAAGAGTGTTCCCTTGCTTCATCTGCCATGTGAGGACACAGTGAGAAGATGTAGACTCTTATTAGATACCAAATCTTCAGTACCTGGACCTTCTACTTCCCAGCCTCTGTAACTATAAAAATAAATTTCCATTTTTTATACAACATCCAGTGTAAGGTAGTTTGTTATAAAAGTCCAAATGGAGTGATACATCTGGGAAAAAATTATCAACTTTTTTTTTTTTAATTAAAATGTTCAGCAAGTCTTATCTGGTAATCCAGGTTAGACAGTTCAGTCACATATTTTAGGTCCCAGAGTAGATTCCAGAAGGCCTAACTGTTTAGTTAGTATGTCTGTACTGAACAAATTAATTAAATACCATTCACTTCATGGGAAAAAGTCATTTAAAATTTGTTTTAAAGAGCAACAAAATTGCTAAGAAATTCATTTTGCCATCACTTGAATAAATTTCCAGGAAGACATAAGCATGATTATGGTGTTATCTTGGATTCATAAACTGCTATTTCTATGAAGAAATCAGATAATTAATAGTACAGATTGAAACTAATTAAAAACTAGATTGACAGAAAATCAGCTGACATGAGGTGCTATCATTAAAATTTTTGTTAAAATTGGAGGTTATAATCTCTTGGACAACAATGCTAATGTTTTGCTTTTGTTCAATGTAAATAATTACTATTATCTTAAACCAACTTATCACTTTATTTATCCTGTTAGCACTCATGTGAGAGATCTACTATAATCTTTCATAAGAACACATAAAAGGAGACAAGAGGAGGGGAAGAATGTAGATCAAAGTCTATTAAAAAAAGAGGAAATGAGAAGGTAATATTTTCTTAACATAAGGTGCCAATGCTCAGTAAAGCTGGTATTTTGGAGCCAACCAAGCAAACAGGCAGCAAATGATGCAGTCTGAATACCTCCTTTCTTCCCTCGAGGTGTAAAAGGATGCCATGTGGGCTCCTTTGGCTTTGGAGGAACTCCAGAAAAATATCTCACCAAGGTTTCATGACAGATAGAGGGCCAAATGCATCCTGGATAATATTCTTGTGGTGTGTGAAGAAGGTGTTAAAGAGCCAAAGAAAAGTCATTTTCAGGTTTCTCTGAGCCAGAAAAATTTAAAAAATAATAATAATAATAAACCAACAACAACCCCCCCACACACAAAAGATAAAAAGTAAAACCTGGCAGAGATTCCAGAGGAGTTTTAATATTTTAGAATATCCAACCTGTACCTACATCATTCCAGTTCCTCGTGGAGATTGAGATTGGTCAGAAATAGAACAGAAAGTGGCTCTGGAAATGCATCTGAGAAAGGGACAAAGGGGTTCAACTCCAAGAGCAAGGCTGTCTGGCACAGACTTGGCTTCAGACACCAGTGTTGTGAGTGTTGTGCTGGAATTCATGAGAGGGTTCTGTGGAACTTTAAACCGATGTGAGATAAAGATTTTTAGAAAACTCTCCACTGTGAAATAGAAGGCACATATCAAAGATTTATTGGCATTGGCCAACCAATCATCCTGTGACTTCAGCCTTTCTGCAGCTGTTTAAAATGAGGGAGGAGAGAAAGCGAGGAGAGGAAAAGAGAAAATCCTTTGGAAAGCACAAAAGCCTCCACACAGTTCCAATCTTAGTGTTATGATGATAAAATATGAAGCACATTACCAGGAGATGAAAGTTCAAAGAGGCCTCAGCTTTGTGCTGGATAAACAGGAACATATGCCCAGCCTCAGAAATATTTCAAATGTGTTGTGAAACTTCACTGAGTTAGGAGAGAAATGTTAGAGTTCAGCTGTGAAAAACTCAATTGCATATTTGAAAAAAAAGCAGGTGCTGAGAAAGACCACAAACTTTCTAAGCGTGTCAGCACCATGCACCACAGTAACAAACACAAGCAGAAATGTTATTAAGGCCTACAAAGGTTTTCTGAGTGATGGATCAAATGAGTCCAAGTGGCATTTATACATCATTGTGAAAAATAAGTAAAAAAAAGGAAAATGAGAAACTGAAAATATTTTGCAGTTGGCTTTTGTGGGGGAATTTCTGAAACAGGAAAATTTGGGCAGAAGTCACCCTACACCAAAAGTGATAGGATTCTGCTGCAGACAATCAATTTAAAAAGAAGAAATCAATTTACTCACAAACTCAAAGGCCCTAATTCACTCACCAGAGAAATCCACTTCCAAAGGGGTTTCATTTGTTGGTTTATGACTTGTGATGGCCTAGGAAAATATGCTTAAATGATCAAAAGCTTTTCCTAATCCTGCTGCTGAGGTATTGAAAACAGTTACACCGTGCTTCCTCTGCAGGGCTTATGATTGTGCAGTTATTTTTATTCCTTCTGCTTACATCCCCCTGAGTTCAGTGAGCATCCATAGTGAGAGGAGGTAGTTAAGTGTTCTCTGGTTAGCAGAGGAAAACCCCAGCAATGAAAAGAGAGGGAAAGTAGTTCCAGACATGTCAGATGTCAGTGAGCAGGCCTGGCCCTCATTCACATGTATGACCTCTTCATCAGCTTCGTCAAGCCACAGCAGTGCTCTGCTCTCTGTCCCAGCCACACAGGTTGTCCTGACGCTGCAGCCACTTGCCCTGGGGCCCATGCCTTAACCCCAACAACCCAAACTCGGGCTTTTTACTTGTAAATGCTACAATTTACAAATCTTCTTGAACAGTAGCCACATAGAAATGGATGAGGATTATCACAATCTGAAAGCTGCCAATTAAAATCAGGAATTGGGCCCTGGCTCCTTCCTTGAAGCCACGCACTGCTTTCTGCTAATCTGGGAAATTAATCCATGTTACCATGCTGCTGCAGCAAAGGGTTAACCTTCCAAATTAATATTTGCATTTAATTATGAACGAATCTAGAGAGAATAAAAAGTAATGTTAGAGGGTGGTGAGGGTGAGGAATGAATTTTAGAACCAGTGATGACTCTTCTGAAACCCACATTGTTCACTGAACAGCAGCACCTTCTCCTCATTGCACCAACCTCTTGAAAACCCTGGCTTACACTGAATTTTGTGGGTGAAACTAATCTGAAACTAATCTGAAAGCCCATTTGTTACCCTTCACAATCCCATTTCCCTACCTCCACTTTCCATAGGAAATTATTATTTCATTTGTATTCTTATAGGTCATTTTATATACATCTACTTACAAATAACATATGGTATCACCATGTGCCTTCCTTTGATTATTTATAAATACTTGAATGTAGTGCATGTCCTTCAACTTGCTTTTTGCCACTCAACATTGAGTCTTAGATTGTCCATATAATTATATATAAGCATATTATTATTTTATTAACTTTAACTATGTAGCATTTCATTATATAGCTAATGATACCATAAGTTATTTTTCCATTCCTCTTTTGTATTTTCCTCAAATTGTCACTGTTTTATATAATATGTATGAATGTTTTTATACATATCTCTGTACCTGTGCAAGAACTTTCCATGGGTACCTATACCTCCAAGTGAAATTGCTAGATTACAGGATATGAGTACTTTTAGCTTTACTACATAGTACTAATGGGCTCTCTAAGAGGATTACATGGTTTTACATTCCCAGCAGTGATGTTTGGTAGTTCCTTTTTCTTTACATGTTCAGCAACACTTTATGTGTCAGATATTTTGTTCATCTTATGAATATGAAATAAAATCTTCCTACTTTGATTTAGATTCCCTTGATGATTACCAAGCTTAACTAATGGGTTCCAATTATGTGAATTGTATTCTCATATATTTTACTTAATTTTCTTTTGAGATGTATGTCTTTCGTCTCACTTATTTGCAGGGATTCTCTACATTTTCTGAATATTACTATTGTATCTCATATATGTTTGCAATTATCTTCTCTGTATGTATCTATATTATAACAGTGCTGTGATCTGTTAGACATTTTAAATACAAACATATCCAATTTTCCAAAAATTATGATTTTGGGTTTTGTCTAAAACATTCTATCCTATAATTATATATATGTAGGTAGAATATAGAAAAATAGGTAAATTTATACATAGACACACAAATATTACCTACACATTCATCACTTTCTTTAACACTCAACAAACATCTGAGTTACCAAGCCCACTGAAAGGTTTCATGTAAAAGAAATCTCTGCCTTTCAACTGAGTTTGTTCCATTGCTTAGCAATTGTTTATCTCATATTTAGAACCTACCAGATTAGGAAGATGGTGTAGAATTTGGCATCAGAGAAATTTAAAAGCAAGTCCCAGCCTTGTCACTTGCTAAGTATATGGCCCATTACCTGTCAATGAAATCAGTCTCCTCATCGGAAACATGGGTTTCATCATTCACACAGACTCCTCTATCCATCTGATCTTCTCATATATAAAAAGATGAAAACTTATAATTTTCTTCTGAGCCCATTACAGTGAACTCACAGCAACATAAGAGTCTTCATTTTCTCCATTTAAAAGATGAGGAAACTGAGGGACTAAGAGGAAAACAGACTTGGACAAGGTCACATAAGTAACGCAGCAGAGCCATGATTTAAACTTCCGCTGCCTGTGCTCCCTTGCACTTAACTGTACTGCCTCCCAATAATTTTCTTTGGAAATAAATGAAAGAATGAATGCAAACCTTCTGTAAATGCTATTTCTTTTTACTTCCCATAATGTCTGTCCAAATTTTCTTCACTGTAGTCTAAACTGGGAGATGTGCTCACATTATATGCCCCAGTGTCGTCAGCAGAACCCTGAAGCCTTAGAATGTATAAACTATTAACTGCCATGTAATGAGGATCTCATTGCCTACAGGCTTTCAACTTGGCCTTTGCCTTGTCTCTTCCTTTTTGTCCTGCCTGACCTCCTGAGTCCTCATGCTCCTCTTTCGGAACACTCCTGGGAAATCTCACATGCCTTAGCTTAAACTCTGTAAAGAAGTTGGCACCCTCATTGAGGTGCACTTTCAAATTTCTTCTTCTGACCAAAATGTAAAGTACCCAGTAAAATTCCTGGAATATAAGCATTTGTTTAATAATGCCAGCTTTTATTATTTGGACTTGTATGTGTCAGTATGCAACTGAGTAATCACTTTCTCTTGAGAGACTGACTTGGATTTCTGTTCAGCATGAGCAGGAGGAAGGTGTAAGGAGAAATAGGACAGTGAAGGCAAAAAATTCCCATTTTTCCTTCCAACAAAGAAAGGAGTCCACCTTTCTTCCCCAAGTAACTCCTCTAGTAGTACCCATTGTCTTACCCACTCTCACTTCTTCCAGGAACACTCCCCTCTGTCAAGTCTTTAAATTTTCATTCTCCTTTATTCCCTATAATTCTATTTTATTGACTCTAAAACAAAACAAGATGTTATCTTTTGTAAAGAAGAAAAATATCGCATTAAACTAAGATAAAATATTTTATCATTCAGATACATACATATATATTTTCCACAAATATCAACCATAGCTACATGAAAAAGAAAATATAAGCAAATAAGTTGGATAAAGAATTCTGAAAATTTTGCATTGTTAGATTTCTCACACCCTAGATTGATGGTATTATTTTTCAGTATATAACACTGTTTCTAGTACTATCAAAAGTGTTTGTAACATAGCATTTTCTAAGAGTGTGCCTTGCTTGTCTCTAAGACTTTCTTTAAAATGCTTTACCCTTCCTCTGAGTTTTGACATGAATGTGCTGACCGACAGAGACGATAGTCATGAGTGCTACTTTGCTAAGAGCAACTATAAAACGGATTCTGATTTTAGAAATATTAAAGTGTGAACACAAAAGAGTACATCACCGAAATAATGAAATATAGATCCTTGTACTCAGCTTTTAACAAAATGATGGAGTCAAGTTACTTCATAAAGTTAATGAGAAAATTGAATATTGGAGATAGGAAATTAGAAAAAAGAACAAGATCAAAATCTTCTTCCTCTTTCTCTCTCTCTCTCTCCAAGTCAACAATGTACTTGTTAATTTAATAACAATTTATCAAGGATTCTGATCCAATATGTTTGCTTTGTGCATTGAGTTCAATATAATTTTACTGTCCATCCATAGACTTTTTGAAAATTTAACTACACATGAAATATTTTCTTTCATAAAATAATGACTTTTATATTTTTATGAAGAGCTAGGTTATAAATAATTTCAACATACTTTATTTTTTTAAGATTTTATGTATTTATTTGAGAGGGAGAAAGGGAGAGACAGAGAGAAAGGTCTTCCTTCCATTGGTCACTCCCTAAATGGCCCCAATGGCCGGAGCTGTGCCGATCCGAAGCCAGGAGCCTGGTGCCTCCTCCTGGTCTCCCATGTGGGTGCAGGGGTCCAAGGACTTGGGCCATTTTCTACTGCTTTCCCAGGCCACAGCAGAGAGCTGGATTGGGGACTAGAATGGGCACCCACAGAGGATTAATCTACTGCACCATGGTGCCAGCCCCTTGACATATTTTAAATCAAAACATTGACTCATAAACCTCTAGACTACCTTATATTGTAGGGTCCCCAAAATACTGTACCATCTCTAAAAAATCCATTTTTAAAAATTTCAGTAATTCTGCTTGGGGTAAAAGTGATTAATAATTTTCATATATAATTTTCCAATATACTTAAGGTATACATGATGATGTTTTGATATACATATACATAGTGAAATAATCATTATCACTTAAAAATTATTGTAGTCAAGGGCTGGCACTGTGGCTCACTTAGCTAATCCTATGCCTTGTGGTGCCCGCATCCCATATGGGCACCGGGTTCTAGTCCCAGTTGCTCCTCTTCCAGTCCAGTTCTCTGCTGTAGCCCGGGAAGGCAGTGGAGGATGGCCCAAGTGCTTGGGCCCTGCACCTGCATGGGAGACCAGGAGGAAGCACCTGGCTCCTGGCTTCGGATCAGCGCAGCTCCAGCCATTGGGGCCATTTAGGGAGTGAACCAATGGAAGGAAGACCTTTCTCTCTGTCTCTCACGGTCTAACTCTGCCTGTCAAATAAAAAAAAAAAATTATTATACTCAAGCAAATATATTACCTCACTTAGTTATCTTTTTTGTGGTAAGAACAGCCAAATATGCTATCTTAGCATATTTTATTATAACATTATTTTAATATAACATAGTTTAATATAACATTATAATTGTAATTTCATTCTATACCTTAGATCTCTAGATTTATCCATTCTGTCCACTCCAATTTTTATTTGATTTGGTAACATTTTACTTTCTCTTTGTAAAGAAATCCTGGCTAAACTGCCACTATTATATAATAGATGTCTCAGAACTTTAAGAGATGGAGTTTGCTTTTTAGCTATAATTAGGTTAAGTATTGAATTCATAGTTTTTAAATGATATGGGTTTTTTAAAGCTTTTTCGTTTGTTTGTTTGAAAAACAGAGTTACAGAGAGACAGAGACACAGAGAGAGATCCTCCATCTGCTGATTCACTTCCCAAATGGCCACAACAGCCAGGGATGACCCAGGCCAAAGTCAGAAGCCAGAAGCTTCTTCCGGGTCTCCCACAAGGTTACAGAGCCTAACCACCTGGGCCATCATCAGCTGCTTTCCCAGGCACATTAGCAGGAAGCTGGATGGGAAGTGAAGCAGCCCGGACCAGAACTGGTGCCCAGCCATCACTGCGGGCTACAGCCTTAAACTGATGAGCCACAGTGCCAGCCCTAAAGTGATTTTTTTTAAATCAAAATTTATGTGGATATTATTTAAGTCCTTTTTCCTGCAAATTGTTATATTTGCATACTTGAAATCCTTAACTGTCCTGTTATTTCTTTCAAAACAATGGGCCCTTTTAAAGCACAGATCTATGAATCAAAGAAAAAAAGGTTAAGACAATGAAGTCCCTTTAACTTCCCATCCTGTCTTGCTGGCAAGAGCACAAATGAAAAATCTGTTGGTGAAGGTATGAAGAAATGAGCACATTCATTATGCCTGTGACAATATCAGTTTGCACATTCATGCAGGAAGATATGTAAATACCTGACCTAGCAATTCAAATTATACAGATGTATCATAAATAAACAATTAGAAAAATAAAGATGTACATGGAAGGATGTTTGCCACAGATTATCAAGAATAGTGAAAACCAAAATAATGTAAATGTCCAAGTATAGTTGATTAACAAATTATAGTATATCCATTAAAAATCCCTAATAAACACTGTTATATCCATAATTCGTGAGATGATGTGCAGAGACAAGAATGTACTTTCTCCTTTCATTTCCTGCCCACCTTACAGTTAGGAACTTGATAGTAAGGTGTGCCACTCCTAGAGTGAAGCAATAAAAGCTTTTTTAAACCTTGTTTATGTCTTCTTTCCCTTTCTTTGAGAATTGAGGAAGCAAGGTATTCTAAACACTGAAGCTGCAAGATGTGGAAACTTCCACATCTTATCCCTTATCCTTATCCACATCTTATCCTTATCCCTACGTGGAGAATCTTCTAACAGCCTGTTTAAGATGTAGAGCATGAATGTTTGAGATGAGCTACTTAGATCCTGGGTTGATATTTTTTTAATTGCAGCAAAATTAATCAGGCCTAACTAATATATATATTCTAAAAGATTTATGACATATTAAATGAAATTAACTTTTAAAGATATAATGTACAAAAAAGTAATGCAATTAGCTTTTGTATAATGGAATGACAGTGTTTTATTTTCTGTTTCTTATTCAAAATGAGCATATTAGTATGTTTTTTAATGTTAATAAGTAATCTTTCTTCATAAATAACACTTAAGAATAAAACAGTTTTTTCATAATACACATTTTCCATGAACAATTTGAACAACAATGCCTCCTATGCATGGATTTAAATTTTTTTGCACCAAAATAAACTTATCTTTGTAAAATTTATTTTCATCTACTCAAAAAGCAGAAAAGCCAAAACAGGGAGGGAAGGAAGGAGAGAGACAGAGAGTGAGAGTCAGACAAAGGTGATCTTCGTCTGCTGCTTCACCATCGCCCCACCTCCACCCTGCAACATCCTGCAACATCCAAGACTGAACCAGGATGAAGTCAGGAGCCCAGATCTCCATTCAGGCCTCCTTTGTGGGTGGCAGGAGCCCAAGCACTACCTTCCAGGGTGCATTAACTGGGAGCTGCATTGGAAGTGAAGCAGCTGAGAAGTGAACCAGGCACTCTGATATGGTATATAGGTATCCCAAGCAGCAGCTTAACGTGTTGCACCACAATGTCCACTCTTAAACGTATCTTTTACCTCTTTTTAAATTACTTTTATATATGTTAGATAAAAAGTGTTCAATAAAATGTTCAGTAAAAAAACAGCATCATTAGTGGTTAGAAACAAAACACTAAAACACACCTAAAGTTTGCCAGCTCTATTACAAACTAGGAATGGACAGACAAGATTGCTCAGTTTGTGTTTGTGTGGGAGTGATATGTGGGTGTTCATATGCTGCAACCCTGAGGCAAAAGGAGGAAGATTCTTGGTGTCAACAGGAAAGTTGCAGTACTGTACAATGTGGGAAGGAAAATTAAGAACAAATATTCTCTGTGGAAAATGCCTTGGAGGTAAATAATGAAGCTTGAGATGAAGAGAAGAGCCCTGATTTTTCCAAAAAGTTTAAGGGGTAGCTGCCTCAGTAGAGAAGAACATTTATCCAAAGTTTTTGTGGCTCCAAAGTTCTGAAATGATGTGTTCTCCCATCTTACCAATCTGAACACTTCACCTCTGGCTCCCCTCAGCCTCTCTTCCTTTCCTACCTTGTCCCTAAGCTTTCCATTGCCATGTCTCTTCAACCTCATTTTTTGATTATTTTATTCTCGGAAACCAGTATGGCCTCAGGATATTTTCCATTACTCAGAATTTTTCCATTACTACAAAGGCAATCAGGATGGCAAACGAAATAGGCATAGCCTTTCAGATGAAAGTCAAGTTGGAAGAGTTTCCTTCCATTCCCTCATGGCGAAGCCTTCAGATTGGGGAGAAGCATGGAAAACAGGCGTGCTGCCGATTCAATAAAGCTGCTGCCCCCAAAAGAGAAGATTGTTTTCCCTGACATTGGTTAACCTGGTGGGGTAGAAATTGGAGGTAGGGGCTTTCCCTTTGTTGTTGCTTACACATTGGCTTATTGGTTTACTTGATTTCCATTTACTAGGGCAAATCCTTAAGCAAGGAGCTCCCTGGTTCTCTGGCATGGCACTAATGTAAAGCTTGAAAGATACTGTTCTTAAAAGCAGAACGAACTGAATGGGGGTTTGAATGTGTGCCATGGCGATAATGAGGATCAGCTAAGGAGGTCTGTTACTGGCAGAACTGGTGTGTGCTTTAAGACACACACAGCAGTGCCAAGAAACAATACCAAGTGTGAGAGCAAGCAGCCTGAGTCACAATCCACTGCACATTCTAAATTGTACACTTGTGTCTCTATAGATAGCATGTCCAGTGTCATTTCTGCTGTCACGAGAACTTCTAAGATTGTCACCACCATAAGTACAGCAACAACAGCATCATTTCTTTATATTAACTGCATCTTAATCCCACAGTGAGATAGTTTCCCCTGACACACTTGACTGGGAGAATATTAGGCTGGAGGAATCTCTGGAGGAAACGGGGCACTGCTTCTTGCTTCTATGTGAAGAGGCGTCGTGCTGGTTGACATAGACTACAGTGTTGCACTTTTTTGGATCTGGCTGTCAGAAATCTCCAAGTATGGTGTGAAAGATGTATAATATTCTTTCAGCAAGGCTATTTTTTCAAGTGCTTTTGTGTGGGTTGGAAAACAGAATGGGAGAGCCCTCGTTAATAATCCTTCCGCGTCCCAATTGTGCAGCTGAGGTGCTGGAGGCGAAGGGCTGTCACATTTTCAAATATAGGAGGGGAAAGAACTCTTTAAAGATCATATGTATTCCTTTTGCTAGTTCTGCCTGTTTAAAACAGACAACTTTGCTTCATTTTGAGCAAAAGCCCTTGTTTATGCAGATCCACTATAAAATAGAATCTTCTTTGTTACATAAGACAAAACAATTCTGGAGAATGCCTTGGGGATGCTTTAACGAATGATCTCTTTTATTTATGTCTTTTCCTATGTGCATTTTGGAAAAAATCTCTGCTAAGAATCTACTCATCACAAATGTTCTGACTATAGAATGCTTACGATGACCGCATGTAGAGAAAAATGCGCTTAGCCAAGCATTAAGCACACACAGTTGATGTACACTACTAGAATGAAATAGAAACTGGAGTCTATACCTTCAAGGAGCAATGATTTTTTTTTGATGTTAAGTATTGGTTCTTTCTTTTCACTTTGAAAAATGTTAATATAGCAAAATTGACTCTTCTGTTTTGGTGAACACATAGTCATGTTAATAACCACCATAGTCAAGATATAGAACTTTGTGGTGCAACAGGCTGAGCCACTATTTGAGACACTGGCTGGGCGGTAATGGAGTGCTAGTTCAATTCCTGGTTCCTCCATGCTTCCAATCCAGCTTCCTGCTAATGTGTTTGGGGAGACAACAGATGATTCCTCAAATGCTAGGACCCCTGCCATCCATGAGATCCAGATGGAGTTTCTTGCTCTTCAGCCTGGGCCAGTCCTGGCTGTTGCAGATATCTGGGGAGTGAACCAGTGAATGGAAGATCTCTCTGTTTCTGACCCTCTTTCTCTGTCACTCTGCCTTCCAAATAATCTTTGTTTGCAAAAAAGAAAAAGAAAAAGATACACTAAAGGTCCCTACGTCATTCATCCAAGTCCCTTTGTAGCCACACCCTGCCTCCAACCCCAAATCCTGGCAACCATTTATTTGCTTTCTATCTTCATAGTTTTTACTTTGCCAATATGTCATGTAAATCAAATCACAGAATATTTAGTCTTCCCTCTTTCACTTGGCAAAAAAATTTTAACATTCATCTATATTGCTAACTGAATTGATAATACATTCCTCATTGCTGACTAGAATCCCATCATGTGGATTTCCTAGAGTTGGTTTATCTAAATACTCCTAGAAGAACATCTGTGAGTTGTTTCTAGCTTTTAGTGATTATGAATAAAGTGACTCTAAATATTCAGGTACAGGTTTTTGTGTAGGCATAAGCTTTTGTGTCCCTTGTTTATCCAGGAGTCGAATTGCTGAGTTCCATGCTAAGTATATGTTAATTTGAAAAGAAGCTGACAAATTGTCTTCTACAGTAGCCATGCCATATTTAATCCCATTGCAATATACATGAATTTCATTTGCTCAGAACACTCACTCCCACTTATTATTTTATTCATTTAATAGTTTGTAGTGGTATTTCATGAAGGCTATAATTTGCATTTCCCTAGTGATTAACAATGATCACAATCATTTACTTATTTGTGACCCATGTATCCTATTTGTACAAATTTTTGTCAGTTAAAGATAGTTTTTTTTTGTTTTATTATATGCTTTTCAGAGTTATTTATATATTCTGGATCTAAGTTTATCATTAAGCATGTGCTTTGCAAATATTTCCATTAAGTCTGTGATTTTTCATTCTCTTAGTATCTTTTACAAAGCAGGTTTTCATGAAACTAAGTGTAGCAGTTTTTCTCTTGGTGTTTTTGTTGTCACATCTAAGAAATCTGCTTGGCTCAAAATTACAAAGATTTTTCTTATTCTTTGTTCTGACAATTTAATAGTTTTGGATTTTACGTTTAATTCTATGGTCTATTTTGAGTTAATTTTTACATAAATTATACAGTGTGGGACAAAGTTGTTTTGACATTAATAGCCAATTCTTTTTTTATTTTGTTAAATTTACTTATTTATTTATTTTTGACAGGCAGAGTGGACAGTGTGAGAGACAGAAAGAAAGGTCTTCCTTTGTCGTTGGTTCACTCTCCAATGGCCGCCACGGCTGGTGCACTGCGGCCGGCGCACCACGCTGATCCGATGGCAGGAGCCAGGTACTTATCCTGGTCTCCCATGGGGTGCAGGGCCCAAGTACTTGGGCCATCCTCCATTGCACTCCCTGGCCACAGCAGAGAGCTGGCCTGGAAGAGGGGCAACCGGGACAGAATCCGGTGTGCAGGCGCCGCAAGGCAGAGGATTAGCCTAGTGAGCCGCGGCGCCGGCAATAGCCAATTCTTTTAACATCACTTGATAACATTGTTATACTCTCTATTCAATTGTCTTTACACCTTTAGCAAAAATTAATTATTCAAATGTGTATGGGTCTCCTTCTGACTGTCAGTTCTATTCTATAGATCTATGTATCTTATCCTTTCACTGGTAACACACTGTTCTGATTACTATAGCTTTATACTAAGTGTTAAATAAGATTATGCAGTTCTAACATAGCCTTTTTAAAAAAATGTTTTGGTGGGGCCAACACTATGGCATAGTGGGTGGAGCCGCTGCTTGCAGTGCCAGCATTCTATGTGGGCGCCATTCCAGTCCCGGCTGCTCCACCTCCTATTTAGCTCTCTACTATGGCCTGGGAAAACAGGGAGGATGGCCCAAGTCCTTGGGTCCCTGCACCTGCTTGGGAGATCTGGAAGAAACTCCTGGCTCATGTCTTCAGATCTGTCCAGCTCTAGCCATTGCAGCCATTTGGGGAGTGAACCAATGGATGGAGGATCTCTCTCTCTCTCTCTCGTTCTCTCTGCCTTTCAAATAATAAATAAATAAATCTTTAAAAAAATGTTTTGGCTATTCTAGTTCCTTTGTCTTCTCATTTGCAAGTTAGAATCAACTTACTGATTTCTACCAATAAAAAAAAACAAACAACATACTGCTGAGATTTAGATTGGGGGTGTGTTTTAGAACTTGGAGAAACCTCTGCAAAACACAGCAGAAAACCTTAGAAGACATTCTAGAATCAATTCAGATGAGCTAGCATTCCTATTTGTGAACTAGGCACTTGATAGTTACCTAACATTTCTCTTGTAAAATAGTATCTATTGGATAAGGCATTGGAGAAAATACAGAAATCACTAAACCCATTTCTTGGTCCTGTACATTCTGGTGGTAGGTCTCATCACAAATCACAACTTAGTTTTCAAGTGTGCAAAGCAGCAGAATTAGTCAACATAATTATGAACAAGATACAGCTCACCCTCATAGTATACTCTGCTTTTTGTGTCAAAATAGCAGACTTCAAACATGCTTCTGTCTTCCTAGGAGGACTGAGTGAAATCACACAGAGAATCACTGTTTGGTTTTGTGTCCCTGAATGTTTGTCCTATTTGAAGAGTGACAACACAGCTGCTTAGAGATACAGGCTCCAACTTAAATTATGAAAAAGACACATGTGAAGGGATACTTACCTCATTTTGGAATAATTCCTAATTCAGATGGAGCTTATGAAAGGGAGCCTGGATTGCATGTCCATGGGCCCCTAAGATCCATACTATGTTAATATCACAGGAAAAAATAGCACACTTCTCAGTGTTTCATCTATTCCCTATTTGTTTCTCCCCTTCACTGGATTGTTTGATGCACTGCCAGTTTTCTTGGTTTCCTAGAGATTTCCATTGTGGAAGTTGTAAAAAAAAAATTCTTTTAATTGCACCAAATCAAGTACTCATCCTTTGTTGGCATGGGGCTGGCTAATGTCTTGAGAAATTTTCAAACAAAGTCTGTGGATAAAAGTATAACAGCATGTGTTGCACATTAAAGGGGAAAAAAATAAAAGAGAATTGGTTTCTTTTTCCTGTTGTCACATGCTTTCTGGCATCATTTTACATTTATTTATAATACTGCTGTCATTAATATTATGCTCACTTCGTTGAAATTATTGTGTTTCTCCCTTTGGAAATAGAGCTGCTCAAGACTGATAAATAATAACACATTATAGAAGTACTGTGGATTATTTAACATCATGATTAATGAGATATTTTCTACCCATAGATGACAGTCTTTAGAGCTTGCAGATGTAAGCTTGTCAATTTCAAATCATGAATAGTGTTTACATTTGAAGGATAACTGGATACATTGGTAAAGTGGTTAATTTTGCTCTCAAACCTTTTCCATGAAATCATTGGTGATTTTTCATTAAAAACTGACCTTGCCTGTATGTCATTGAGCCGAACTAGACTGCATAACTCATACACAAAATTTTGTAAATATAGAATCAGATTTGGGAAAGGCACTTTTCACTTTGATTTGCTAGCAAACTAGCAAATAAGTGTGGCAAAAATGTAAAGATGGTGGTGCAAGTGAAAGGACAAGAAAGGAGATGCAGGTAGAACACAACCTGTGTCCCCTATAGCTTCTCTTGCTCTGACATTCTACAAGGAATCTATCATTCATAGGAGCTGGAATCTGAGGCTCTTTTCCTTTTAATATTTTCAGCTGGAGGACAAAAAAGTCATCAGCACTCAAGGCCCCGCCCTATCAGCATGTGAGGAATTCTTGTTATGCTAAGTTATCTGCATCCCACATCATCAGCTTTTCATATCAGAGCACTAAGCCAAGCCATGACCTGGCACAGGTATTCTCCCTCCAGACCTGCTGCTTTCAGAATCACATCCACTTGGTCCTCATTAGCCTATCTGCTTCTCTTTGTCAAGTATTTTTCCACTGGTAGAGATTTTGTCAAGCTTTGCCATTCCTTAAGAGAAAGATATATCCACAACAAAGCATATTTAAGCACTCAGATTCCTCCATCTTTGTGACTAAGTTTTAACCAAGAGTCTAAGGAAGTTAATGAAGATGCTCTCACAAGAAGAGCAATTGGATAATCACAGAATAAATTAATGACTGATTGCTTCTGATTTTTTTTTTTCGCAGAAATAGGTTTTTTAAAAAATGCTTCATGAAACCCCAGAATCATCAAACTTATGTATTACCAAAAAAGGTATCAAAGGAAAATTTTAAATTGCTTTTACAACAAAATGGCTCCAACTACTTGTCTAAGCTTTAAAGACTTTTATATCCTGGACTTCTCAGTCCTTCTAATCACTTACAAGTTATAAGAAAAGTAGAGTAAACTTCTTGATAGCACAGTTTCTTCAAATGCAACAGAATTAAGTCAGATTCTAACCGTGTGAAAAAGTACTCTATGAGTCAGGTACACCCCTGCTTTCTCAAGGACATGACAGAGATGGCTTCTAAACTTGATGCTTGATACAAACATCTTGATAATTACCTTCTTATTCACAATGATGAAGGCAAGGTAATACCAACTAACTCCGAGCATCTAAAAAGATAGATACTGAGGGCCAAAGGGCTATTGCCCTTAGGAAAGAATTTAGAGAATGCGTGGAACAAGGGCAATGCTCCGTATGGATGAGATGAAGAGGGGCAGCAGGAGATAGCGTCAGGAAAACAAAAAAGAAAGCTTCGGAGCACAGATCATTAACTCACCTCCACGTCCAAACACCATGGAAATGACTGCACGATATAAAACTAATAAGCCAACACTAGTGCTAGAAATGGAAAGAAATGTCATTTATGTTGGATACTTAGAATTTCTATTGTATTGAAATTGACATGGAGAGCTAATTTGTGATTTTCTGTACCGGGAGGTACCTGGGATGTAGGTATAGGGGACCCTGAAAGAAACCCAAAACACCCCATCATGAAGAGGAACGAGGGCAGGATATGGGGCAGACAGCCACAGCAAATAGAAAGTATGTGTGGATGGGCTTTCGTCTGGAGCAGATGGCCCCGACGAACAGAATTGGCAGAGTGGAGCTTCCTCTGAAAGACATGGAAAAGATACTGTAAATCAAAAGGAGACCATCTGGAGGAAGCAGAGGAAATGCCTTCCTCAAAATAGAATTACTGCAAGAAGAAAAGCTCATTTTATAAGATGTCTAATTTGGATTCTCAAAAATATATGTCAAATATCAAAAGTAAGAAGTTACAGAAATCAACTTCATGAAGGTAGAAATGAAATTGTTAACTGAAACCTGAAAAAGAGCAGTGAACAGCAGACTGGATGCTGCAGAAAATTCACATGAGGGAAACAGAAGCATCTCAGACTTTCTTCAGAGGTGAAGGAAGAAAGTTGGAAACACTGAGGGAGTTCTGTGGGAAAAAAAGAATTTTGAGATTTATTTATTTATTTCAAGGCAGAGTTACGGAGAGAGGGAGAAACAGAGAAAAAGACAGAGAAAAAGAGAGACAGCACGCTTCCATCTGCTGGTTCACTCCCCAAATGGCTGCAATGACTGGGACTGAGCCAGGTGGAAGCCAGGAACCTAGAATTCCATTGGGTTTTCCCACATGAGTGACAGGGGCCCAACTACTTGGACCATCATCTGTTGCCATCCCAGGAGAGTTAGCAGAGAGCTGGATTGCACGTGGAGCAACCAGACTCAAACTGGCACTCATATGTTATGCTGGCATCACAGGTGGCGGCTTAAACTTCTGAGCTACAATGCCAGCCTCCCCCCGCCAAATTGTAATAACCCAATCTGTGTATGATAAATACTGAGTGATAGAAACCAAAAACAAGAGAGAACAGAACAAATGCAAATAACTTAAACATTTTTCTAAGCAATAAAGCCTGAACCTACAGGACAGGAAAGCTTCCTGAAATCAGCTCAAGAATGAATGGAAAAATGCTTTTTAAAATTTTCTTTACTATTTATATAAAACATAAATATCCTCAAAAGGCATGTAATTTTCTTGCTTTCCCAGATGCTACTTAATATCTTTTCCTTTAATGTTCTAGCAGCATTCATTCTGAGGACTATTTTAAATGGCTTTTGAAGCAATGCCTGACTCTAAGGAGAGGCAGGACACTAACCAGCACTCTAATATGGGATGTTGGTGTCCAAAGCTGCAATTTAACTAGCTGTGCAACAACATCTGACTCTACACCCTATTTAAATCAGTCTTTCAGGCTTTGATCTAGACCTAAATTCCACATCATATCTTTTCCATTTTTCTATGAAAACAGACAGCATGACCCTCTAAATCCTGTTCCAAGTTTTGTAGAAATTCTCTCTTCAATCTGAAAAAAAAAAAAATTCACTTCCATAGCTGAACTCCCAGGAGGTCAATGGAAATCATGACTTGAGAAATGATTTCCAGAATGATAAATATTTAAATATTTGCCATAATCTGGCCAGCGCCGCGGCTCACTAGGCTAGCCCTCCGCCTTGCGGCGCCGGCACCCCGGGTTCTAGTCCCGGTTGGGGCGCCGGATTCTGTCCCAGTTGCTCCTCTTCCAGTCCAGCTCTCTGATGTGGCCTGGGAGTGCAGTGGAAGATGGCCCAAGTGCTTGGGCCCTGCACCCCATGGGAGACCAGGAGAAGCGCCTGGCTCCTGGCTTCGGATCAGCGCGGTGCACTGGCCGCAGCAGCCATTGGGGGGTGAACCAACGGAAAAAGGAAGACATTTCTCTCTGTGTCTCTCTCTCTCACTGTCCACTCTGCCTGTGGAAAAAAAAATTACCATAATCTAAGTTCCTCCAGTGGAGGTACATAAAAGAAAATATTCTCCAATGAGTTTGAAATATAAAACAATCGCTGACTTTGACATGAAACTCAAAGAGCTGAGGGAGAAATACAGAAAATATACAGTTTCTCTGAAATTTAGAAATAAATATAAGAGTCTAAATTTTTTAAATTCCTGGCTATGTAACAAAAATATGGCTCTTATTTTATCTGGCTGGGCGAAAGTGTATTTTCTTTCATCAAACCACAAATTCAAAAGTGGGAGCTGCCACCACTGATGCAAATTTGGAATCAGATTTTTCTACGTCATGACTAAAGAATATCCCACAGATTTTGAAAAAAAGTTGCAGTGTAGCATTAATTTGCTTAAAAATAATGACTAGCAATGTCTTTTCAATGGTACACTTTTTACATAAAGTTAATTAAAATTTCTTATTACTTTTACATGACTTTCAAACAAGATATTTAAACTTTTTAATCTTTTTATTTTTAATATTTTTATTTAATTCATTTGAAAGGCAGAGTTAAAGAGAGAGGAGTACTTCCATCAACTGGTTCACTCCCCACATGATTGTAGTGGTCCAGGCAGGAATGGACAAAAGCCAGGAGCCTGGAATTCCACCCAGGTCTTCCACATGGGTAGCAGGAGCCCAAACATTTGGGCTGCCTTCTGCTTTCTTCCCAGGCACATTAGCAGGAAGCTGGATAGCAAACAGTTAAATAAGTTTCTAAAAAAAAAAAAAAAGCAAAATTAACTTCAAGATGCAATGACTTTGAACAGCCCTTGTTGACTGTAGAGGAATAGACAGGTTTTTTTCTTGGTTTCTTTTTTTTTTTTTTTTCGTGCAAATTATTGAACTCTTTACTTAGTATAGCATTGGTATGCTGTGCATAAAGATAACTGAAAATGGATCATAGTGGAGAATGGAACTGGGAAAGAGAGAGGGAAGAGGAGGCTGAGTGGGAGTGTGGGTGGGAGGGGGGCATGATTGGAAGAGTCACTACATTCCTAAAGTTGTACTTATGAAATGCATGAAGTCTGTATTCCTTAAATAAAAGGTTTCTTTTGGGAAGGTTGGAATAAAGGCTAACACAGAATCAATAAATAAGAAAAAATCAAAATAAACAAATGAGGAAAATGTGGCATTCATGAGGATGAATGGGGGAAGGGGATAGGGAGAGAGGCTGTGAGAGGGTCGCTTGGTTATGCTGGCTCCACACAATTATGTTCCAGCAAGATGTATCCTTATGAATCTTCTCGGAGGTAAAGGGAATGTTGTACCTATCAGAAACACACTGAAAATCAACATATTAGCATTTGAAATTAGCTACATACTCCATGAAGTGTTAAATCTTATTTTTATTTTCTTTTAGAACATAAAACAAGAAAAATCTGTCAGGAATGAGGAAAATATGAGTGAGTCTTGTCTCATCAATAACTGTATAGCTACCAGACCCCAACACTCATTTTATGTTAATTTCCAATTATGACTCCTTCAATTTCAAATGTCTATCTTCTTTATCATAATTTTAGAATAACTTTGTCTTTTTTATTTGTTTGAGTGGGCCATGATTAGCTATCATTCTCCAGGGACAATTCTAATATTCTATTAAAGAAAAAAAATATACATATTTCTCTCATCTACCTGAGTTAACTTTTCTAAGGCATCCTGAACACAGGGAAAGACAGTACATGAGAAGATAATACTATTATCCTACCTTCTCTGCACTGTCCAGCCTGCCTCATTTCAGCTGGACTTAAATCCCATTCATGGGTCTGTATGCCCCTTCCCCTAGGCTTTATGTTCTTGCACTTCCTGAATTTGCTTTTAATCCCAGACACAATATTATAGTTAAACAGATTTTTTAAAATTGGACATTCCAAGTTTTGGATTCTGTCAAATAGGGTAGAAAAACAAGTAAGTTATAAATACTTGAGTTTGAGTATTTCTGTTGTTGGATGCTTTGGATATCTAAGAATGGTACTTGAATGATATCTTGAAAGTGAACTCAGAAAAGTACTCAAAAGTGCCAATCTTGTGTATTTTTCACCTTTCCAGATGACTTGTGGTTTAGGATTTGTTCTTATCTATGGATGAGAAATGCAGTCTTACCTGAACCAACTGCCAACCACCTCATTTTATGTTCATAATAATAAAGTGAGAATTTTGGCAAGTGATAAACCTTTGTTTAAATCAAAGAGGCTGGAAGCATCTGTCAAACGGTACATTCAGGCCCAAATTCAGTGGCTTACAAACCAGGTGATGAGGACGTACATGTTATAAATTGCTGCTCTATGCTGCTGTCCTAAGTTTTGTATACAAAGTGGTGAAAGATTTTATGCTACTGATGAGATTCTTCATTACAACAGATGAGATGTTTGATAGAAACACTGTTAACATTTCTAATGAATTCATAAGCTATTGTTCAATTCCCTATTATGCTGCAAGCCCAGCTGAGAGCCCAGGAGTTTGTGTTTAATCATGCACATTACATGTCTATCTTTCACAGAACATCAGGATATTGACCAATAAAACTATTTGTAAAACCTAATTTCTTAAGTCTGTTCAGCCTGATTTAAGAAGACCCAGTTTTAATTCTTTGGAAGAGTTCATTTTTGCATAAACTCTTGTACACTTTCCATTCATTATTCAGTATATTTTGACTTTTCTTTGAGCTTAGTTTAAAAAAAGATAGTTTTAATGCATTTTCAAAGCTTCTAATACACAAGAAACTGCAGGAGTTAAAGCGATAAGACTGGGTAGAGAAAGAAAGTGTAAATGATACCTGAATTGTATTTTGAAACTGAAAGAATGTGGTGATAAGTGCCAGCATCCATAAACTTCTAAGAAAGGCAGCTTTGATTTGCTGTATATTGCTATCCTAAGTTCTGTACCTTTTAGGGATGAGAATGGCTAGTGGGTCTGAGATGACTGGTACAATCCTATTTTATGAAGAGGTACCCATTAACAGTCTAACACAAAACTTGAGTTCTCCTCCTGCCTTAATGTCTTTTGGATACATTTCTAGAAGTGGGATAGCTCAGTAATATGGTAGATCTATTTTTTAGTTTTCCTTAAGGAGTCTCCATACTGTTTTCAATAATGGCTATACTAATTTGCATCCTTACCAAAAGTATGTTAAAATTTCCCTTTTCCAAATCTTACCAATATATATTTTTTTTACCTTTTGATAATAGCCATTCTAACTGAAATGATATCACACTGTGACTTTAATTTTCATTTTCCCGAAGACTAGTAATACTGAGTATAATTTCATATGTTTACTGGCAATTTCTATTTCTTCCTTTAAAGAAGATCTTTTATTTTTGAGATTATTTATTTATTTGAAAGGTAAGGGGAGGCAGGGAGAGAGGGAGAGGTTGAGGGAGAGAGAGAGAAAGAGAATATCTTCCATCTGCTTGTTCACTCCTCAAACAGCCAGGGCTGGTCTATGCTGAAGTCATGATCCAGGAACGCCATCCTGGTCTTCCACATAAGTGGCAAGTATTTGAGCCACCTTCTGATGCCTTCAAAGATGGATCAGCAGGAAGCTGTATTGGAAGCACAGCAATCAGGATGCTGACATGGTAATGGCAGCTTAATATGTTGCATTACAAAAAAAAATGCTGGCTATATATATATATATGTATATACATATATATACATATATATATATGGAATATATAAATATTCTTTTGAAAAATCTCTATTCAAATGATTTGCCTATTTCTTAACAGGACTGTTTGTTTTGTTCTTACTGAATTTCTTGAGTTCCTTATATTTAATGATTCTCAATTTAGAAAAATTCAGATTTTTATAGATTTTTTAATAAAGGCACAACAAATATAAACATATACTACAGTAGAGCTTGTGATAAATAAAACTCTTGCTGAATGGGATGGCCTAGTGTATTTAAATTTCTTATATATAACTATTGATATTTTTATATTAATACCTGGTGAACTACCTAAATTATAGTTATTGATTATAAGAACCAATATGGTAGTATGTTTAAGTTGACTGTCTCCAAACTTCTCATTGAGGTTGTTTAACCAATTTCCTATATTTAAGTGCTAAATATGTATGTGTATCTCTTCTACCACAGGTAATTTTGGAGAAGTCCTAGTATACGATAACATCAGGGCCGGTGTTAAGGCTCAGCTGCCACTTGAAATAATCATATCTCAGGATGGAGTGCCTGATTCGAATCCTAGTTACTCTGTGTTTTCAATCCAGCTTCCTGATAATGCACATTTCTGGAAGCAGTAAGTGATGGCCCAAGTACTTTTGTCATTGCCACCCACATGGGAGAACTGCATGGAGTTCCTGGCTCCTGGCTTCTGCCTGGCCTAGCCTCAGCTATTGCAGGCATTTGGGAAGTGAACCAGCAGATGAAAGACCTTCCCCCTTCTAAGAAATAACTATTTTCAAAAAAATGAATCTTTTTAAAAATAGGAAGGAGCCAAATTGATAAAAATTCATTTCTACTCAATGGAATATCACTGTTCCTCTTTTATCTAAGGAGGTCTATATAGAGCTTTGGTCTTGTCTGTTGCACCCAAAAGAAAATCATCTGATAACTCCTCAGTTCATAATTTTGGTCAATTTGTATCTGGATTATTAGAAAACAAGCCCAACCACTTTAACTGTCTCATTTGGGGCATCAGGCACTGTGCTAAACATTGGTAATATAGTGATTAATAAGACAGACATGTTGCATGTCCTCATGGAAATAGTGAGAATGACTTCTAATCCTTTATAATATGAAGAATCACTTTAAAATCTCTAAGCATATAAAGAAAACGATTGGGGCTGGTGCTGTGGCACAGTGGGTTAAGCTGCTATCTGGAGCACTGGCATCCCATATGAGCACCAGTTCGAATCCTGGCTGTTCCACTTCCAGTCCATCCCTGCTGATGGCCTGGGAATTCAGCAGAAGATTAACCAAGTGCTTAGAACCCTGCACCCACATGGATGTCCTGAATGAAGTTCCTGGCTCCTGGCTTTGGCCTGGCCCAGCCCTGGCCATTGCAGCCATTTGTGGAGTGAACCAGTAGATGGAAGATCTCTGTCTTTCCCTCTCTCTGACTTTCAGTTAAATAAATAAATCTTTAAAATAATTAAACAAAAAAAAAAAGAAGAAAACCATTATGTTTAGTGAAATAAGCTAGTCCCAAAAAGACACATATCATATGTTTTCTCTGATATGTGTTAGTTAATATAGAATACAAAAAAAGTAGAGTAATGAAATGGACATCATGTGATTTGATTGTTTTTAGCCCTTATTTCTACTTCTGTGGAACTGTTGTCTTTCTACTTTCTTGTTGAATATTATGATTTGTGCTGCAGTAAGCATGTGATTATAGAGTGGTTTGAAATTATGTTCTTGTAAAACTTAAGAAAAAGAAAGCATGAAGGAGGGGGATTGAGGGTGGGTGAGAGAGGGGAAGGGAAGTATGGTTATCTTCTTATAATAGTACCTATGAAATACATGAAATCTAATCTTGTTATAATTTTTTAAAAGTAAATTAGAAATAGTTATTGCTTGAAAGAGAGGTGTTGTGTAAAGTTGGGACCCTCTTCTTACAGCTTTTTATTACTACAATGAAATACCTAATACAAGCTACTTGTAAAGGGAAGAAAGCCTTCTTTAGTTCACAGTTTCAGAGACTGAAAGTCTGAATACCATGATGCAGGCTCTTGCAAATGGCCCATGGCAAATGGCAGAGACTATGTGGAGGGAGAATCACTTAAGCTAGGAAGCAGTGAGAATGGATGTGCCCAAAGTTGGGCTTCCATAACAATGCTCGCTTGAGAACTCAAGAAGTCACATGACAACTACTTCCCAAAAGAATGACCCTAGTGATCTAAGGACTACTCAATAGGTCCCATCTCCTAAGGGTTCCACCACCCCCTGGTATTGCCACTGTGGGACCAAGCCATTAACACATAGGCCTTTGGGGGACATTCAATATCTAAACCAATGCAGCTCTGTTGCAAGAAATACCCAATTTGAATCAGCTTAAACTTGAAAACAACAATAAAAAGAGAATGGTATGGAATTTAGAGACTTACATCAACAGAATGCAAAGGCAGAACTGATCTTAGTGATGTTAACTGGAATGAAGATTTGAAACAACAACAGGAATCTTTCCCAGGTTTTTTTTTTTTTTTTTTTTTTTTTTTGCTAATAAGAAGATTGTGGCTTCATTCTCCTATGCTACTTAGGAGTTTTATCCTCATGGCACGAAGCACATCTTCTGTTTTTTCTGGACAGATATAATTTCATATCCAAGAAGCTGGTGAACCTTTCTGCCAGCTTGTAAAAATCCCACAGGAGAATTCTGACTGGTCCAGTTTAGGAGCCCATGGCTAGACTTGTCATTGTGGCCAGAACAGTGGAGCACTGTGATAAAGTCAGCCTGTGGTGGAGGGCTGTACTCTGACTGATAGTCCCCAAAGCAGGCATGGTTAGCACGAGAGAACGCTGAGAGCAGAAGAAAGTGAAGAGTGATGGAACAATAGAACAATAGCTATTAGGATGATACAATCAGAACAACTGAGTCAACTAAAACAGGAGAAAACTTTAAAGTTGCAATTTCAATTGAGTAAAATATATTATTAATAAGAGAAGTTTGTCATGAAGTAAAGAAAAAATGTAACATGTATATGGTATAGGATCATGTGGGTATGCAAGAACACTGAGCCAAATTGAGATAATAATCTGGATGATTGCATTGAGTATAATGTTCAACTGGAAGTGTTTTAAGATCCATAGCTAACACTGCCTATTTAAGCATTATCCTAAGAATGAACTCATTTTAACTGCAAGCCCTATTAAGTATAGTATTGTTATTCCCATTTTGCAGAGCAGCAAACTGAAGCACAGAGACGTGAAATAGCTAAGTAATTTGCCCAGGATCACATAACAACTAACACAGCCAAGCCATACGTTCCAGAGATTGTGCTGCACTCTAAATCAAGAGGCACCTGTTCAACTGATAAGTATCCCAATGCCACACAGACAAGATTAGAACAAAGAGGTTCTTGAGAAGGAGGTTCTTAGCTATGCAACTGCCAGGCTCTGTGTTTTTGTAGAACTCAGAGAGATGAAAAGTTATTTCAGAAAATCGCTTCCATGTGAAAATCCTTCCACGTAGGAGCTTGGACACACATTTTTCTTGTATCTTTTTGTCACACATTTTCAAACAATAAGTTATTGTTAAAGAGTGGGGTACTATATTGCTAGTAGAATATTAAAATGTTGAATTAAAATTAACCCTATAGAAGTCAAGACTGAAAAAGAGGCAGAGATATAGAATAAGGTGTTGAGACTTAATACTAAAATCTCCTAGACGTTGTCAGACTCAGATTCCTGTATGGCAGCAAATGATAACAGACCTGGCAGTAATAATTTGCTATCTGGGATAACTGCAAGAATTGAGGTGATCCATGGGTAATTCACAAAAAATGGATTAGAAGGAGTATGTTAGTAGGGATTTGTATGGGAAGAATGACAGAAAATGAGCCCCATGGGACTGTTCTTCCAAAATTAAAATAAGTTGGCTGTAATAAGTTGCAGTCTTCAACTTGTTCAAATGTCTTCATTGGGTTTACCACCTGTATCTTATACCATTTGGAGCTTGCATGAAAGAAAGGGCTTAGCGAGTGGCTAAAAAGGTAGTGGGGCTGATTTTAGGCTCTCTGGTCTTCAAGTTTCTGCATGTGCTCTCCCAGTGCATTTCTTTATGGAATAGGGAAGCTAGCATAGCTCTGCCACAAATATCCCTTTCCATTTATTTCATTTTTGTTTCACAGTAGTGTTTTTATTGAAGCACATTTTATACAAATAAAATACATACATTTCATGTGTATATTTAATGAGTTTTGACAAATGTACACAATTATGTAGCTACCATCCAAATTATCCAAATCAAGATATAATCTCTTGCTTTCTATGATCTCTTTATGTTAAGGCTTGTGCTAAATCAATTACAAAGCTGTGATGTGTGGGAGCTTAAATGATTATAAGCTATTTGGAAATCAAATCTAATGATTTCTTTACATATGCAAAATACTGAGATGTGAACAAGTCTTAAACTTTTTTCTTTATTATAAGGACAAAAGGATTAAACATAAATTCATAAGAAGTCCATTTAAAATTATAGGAAAAATGCAAGAAAATAAACAGAATGTATAAAGAAAAACTTGCAAAACAGAAAGTATGTAACTTAGAAACCAAGAACCAAGTACAATTAATAAAAAAGTCAAGAGTTTTTTTTTTAAGAAAAATAATGTACAAACATTGAGGAAACTGGTAAAGAAAGAAATACATAGTTTAGGAAACAGGCTATAATCATATTTACATAATAGATAATCAAATTGGTCAGAAACAGGACATGCTAGTTTATGTCATTAGATCTAAAAACACTTCAAAAATGTATTATAAATTCAAAAATATGAAAGTAAAATGTTATTTGTATATCAAGTGAATATGGGAGAATACTCATATTTTGGAATGATATAATGTCTTTATGACTCCAAATTCAAACTAGAAGACTTATGATAAAATATTTATAAAAGCTAAAAGCACAAAAATTAACAACAAATAGCAAACTGGTGAACTTTTCCTATAATACACATAAGGATCAAAGTGTTAGTCTCCTTATAAAGAGTTCTTATTAATCATCAAGAAAAAAGTTGGCCGGTGCTGTGGCTCACTAGGCTAATCCTATGCCTGCGGTGCCGGCACCCCGGGGTTCTAGTCCCTGTTGGGGTGCCAGTTCTGTCTCGGTGGCTCCTCTTCCAGTCCAGCTCTCTGTTGTGGCCCGGGAGGGCAGCGGAGGATGGCCCAAGCCAGGAGAAGCACCTGGCTCCTGGCTTCGGATCGGCGCAGCACCAGCGGTAGCAGCCATTTCGGGGGTGAACCAACAGAAGAAAGACCTTTCTCTCTGTGTCTCTCTCTCACACTGTCTAACTATCTATCAAATAAAAAATAAAAGAAACCAGTTAACAATCCAGAATAAAAATGGGTACGTTACATAAACAGACAACTCACAGAAGAAAAACGTGACCAATAAGCAGGTAGAAATCAAAGAATATTGTAAAAATAACCCCCTACCTCCCCCCACCCCCCAAAAAGTACAAACAATCTCAAGGGATTAATGTTCTACCAGGCATGTTGAGAAATAATTTAAAAATAAATAATATTCAGGCTGACGCTGCGGCTCACTTGGCTAATCTTCCACCTGTGGCGCCGGCATCCCGAGTTCTAGTCCTGGTTGGGGCGCCGGATTCTGTCCCAGTTGCTCTTCCAGTCCAGCTCTCAGCTGTGGCCCGGGAAGGCAGTGGAGGATGGCCCGGGTGCTTGGGCCCTGCACCCACATGGGAGACCAGGAGGAAGCACCTGGCTCCTGGCTTCAGATCAGCACAGCGCACCGGCTGTAGTGGCCATTTGGGGTTTGAACCAACGGAAAAAGAAAACCTTTCTCTCTGTCTCTCTCTCACTGTCTAACTCTGCCTGTCAAAATAAATAAATAAATAAATAAAATAAAATAAATAAATAATACTCACACTGGGGAGGATATGTGAAAACAAGTACTCTTATTCTCAGTACAAATTAGTATAAGTTGTCCCAGCTGCTTTTGTAATGATTCAAATATTTAAATATGCATACTCTGACTCAACCATTAAAATTCTAGAAATTTATTTAAAAGAAAAAACATATATGGACATTCACTGCAGCATTGTTTATAAGGGCAAAAATTCGAAACAATTTAAATAACCTCCACAACAGGTTTTGGAGATATATATATATATATATATATATATATATACACACACATAAACACACACACAATTTTAGGTATATATCAAGACACTTATAAAAGATGAATCCTACTCCCTCTTTTTCTATAACTCTGCCTTTCAAATGAATTTTTAAAAGATGAATTCTAGTCATATATATGAAAAGGAATAAAGGAACAAATAGGACAATATTCCCACTGCCTATTTTTGTAAATAAAGTTTAATTGGATTATAGCCACATCCACTCATTTACTCATTGGCTATGGCAACTTCTAAGCTCAAAGATAAATCCAATGGTTATGTTCAAGACAGTATGGCCACAAACCCTATAATACATAATATCTGACCCTACAAAAAGTTTGTCAGTCCTGCTTTGTTGATATAGGATACTCTGTTACTATATAGTAAAAGTAAAAACAAAAAAAGATAATCCAAATTATTCTCTTTTTTTAAAGATTTATTTTATTTATTGAAAGAGTTACAGAGAGAGGTAGAGACAGAGAGAAAGGTCTTCCATCCGCTGGTTCACTCCCCAGATGGCCACAATGGCCAGATCCAGGAGCCTCTTCTGGGTCTCCCATGTGGGTGCAGGGGCCCAAGGACTTGGGCCATCTTCTACTGCTGTCTCAGGCCATAGCAGAGAGCTGAATAGGAAGAGGAGCAGCCGGGACTAGAACTGGCGCCCATATAGGATGCTGGTGCTTCAGGCCAGGGCTTTAACCCGCTGTGCCACAGCACTGGCCCCAATCCAAATTATTCTTAAATACACACCCATGCATATGTGTGTATGGATATTCTAGAATTCTCTAGCAATAACACCATATGTGAACTTACTTGGATCTGTCTTGGATGGTAAAGCACAAAAAGTAACTTTCAATCATTGAACATATATTTTTAATACAGAGAATATCATAAAGATGCAAAAGTGTATTCCAGGGCAAAGATGTAGATAGTATAGATGATAGGTCTGGATCTAAACTCAGTTAATAAGTGGGCAACATTTTACCATATAGACAGGTTTTCAATGGTTTGCTTCTTTCTCTTAGAAGTTACATTGAAGAAAATCAAAATTTTTGGATTAATATCTTAGGGACATATTGTTAAATATGTATGCCAGAATGTACAATAGAACATCTAATCTGAAAATGGACATATTATTCTGGTTAATTTTCTATTCAAGCTGTTCTATCAAAATGATTATTCTTTTTTAATATAAAATCTTAAAATGGAATTCATAAAAATGTAGATTGACTGAATTATCATTGAATTGAATGCAATAACTTTTGATTATCATTGATACAATTGGAGGTACTGTAATTTATTATATTTTTATTATAATCATTTCTATTCTAGCCAAAATAGTTTGGAGTGGTCAAGTTCAGAAATGAAAAAAACTGCAATTTCATATTTTAAATAATTCAAGATCAACTTATTTACTCACATCTAATCCCCTTTTGTATATTTTCCCTATACCAATTTTTAAAAGGAAATATTTGACATTTCTCTCCACAAAATTTCTTTCTCAGTGAGCTATTACTATTGTCAACAAAAGCAGCAGGTGAGCCTCTGAAGATTTGGAAACAGCACTTGAACAGGCCTAAATGACCCCTGTTTGCTTAAAGCAAAATGAAGTGTTTACCTCGATATTCAACAATTTTAGAGAATTTCCAGGAGGAAAATTATGCTTTAAACTGGCACTCTTCAAATTTTGTTCCTTAAAACACCAAAGTTCTGTGATAGTGCTTCATGAGCTATTCAAAAACTTATTTCTTAAAAAAAAATATTTTAAGCTGTTTTAAAATTGATCACAAAAACAAGCATATAAATTCCCTATCAAATTCTGATACATTGGAGACTATCAACCCATTTACTTGGACTCCTCTCTCCCTTTTGAAGAATGTAGGTAAAATAGTGATCTCTTTTTTTAAAAACTTCTAAGAGGCCCATATTATCTCTATTATATTTTTACAGTTTTTGCACAGAAAAGATCAACTCAAAAGACAGAATTATAAAAACTGAAAATATATGTATATGATAAATACATTAATTTGTTTTACATTACATATGGACATGAGTATATGCATGTAAGTGTAATACATTCTCACCACACATACACACACACATACACACACATACACACACACACATACACACACACACATATGCTCCTACACACCTGGAATCTTTCAGCATTATGGATGTATTGGTTAGAAAGATAGACAGAGGAATAAGAGACAGAAGAGAGAGGAAAGGAAGAGAATTGATACACACTGTAAATAAATGGAATCTTGTTTACAGCAATTCCTTAACATTTGTTTTACAACAGTTGTTTTCATGTTCAACCCACACCAGCTGTTCCCCAAACATAGAGATTTTAAAACTAATGTGCTGTACACCAACACAATTCTCCACAAAATGTTTAATGTATTGTAATCTTTGTCTTATTACTGTTCTTGTTCTAACTACAGCCAGCCCATCCCAAATTTCAATAGAATTTGGGGAAAGTAGCCATTTGTGGAATGGAAAAACAGTTTACATATTTCAAAAACTGTAAGATTGTAAGATGGCTGATGAGCAAGATTTGCTAAAAGAAAAAAATGTTTCCTGTATCAGGACAGGTTTGGCGTTTAAATACAATTGTGAAAATTGAGCAAGATGCATTATTAATAAATGTTGTACTTCAAGTATGTTCAGTATTAATATTGACACAAACTTTCTTCCTGCTCTTAATTTTGCATCTTAATAAAGATACAAATGTTGGCAAGCACTGCTATTGACAATTGATAAAATTATGCAAACACGATGTTTTTGCAGCTTTTAAGTAAATACTGCATGTTAATGAATTCCAAAGTGTTTTCTGTGTTTCTGTAGGAGCTGAATTTGTGTAGGTGGACCACACCATGGATGTGCTTTTCTAAGCCCATTACACTTATCTCAGCAGAGCTGTTATTTGCCTCCTAATAAGCAATTTTTAGTTTTATCATGAGCTCTGAGGCCCTCCAAAGATCATTTATATAATGACATCTTGTGGAAGCAAGCCTCTTGAGAACTTTCTGAAAGTAATGATTATTTCACATATTAGCTTTGTGGCCACAGTAGTATTTTCAAAACTTCCTGCCAATTTTCAGTCCAAGTTTCATGTCACAGGTTAGTTCTTCAGTTGTAATAAAACGACTTGTGCCATAAAGGGACATAGATTTTGAATTAGACTTTTTGAATATCCAAATTTCAAAAGAAAACATTCACCTAGCTAATGATTCCTTTATAATCTGATCCTTGAGTTTTCAGGAGATAACTCAACTTAGGGAATGAGTATGTCAACATACAGAACAATGTCCAAATAAAGGCAGGTAGAAAGGAGAGAAGAGTGGTTTACAAATGCTCAAATGAAGTCTTTTTAAATGTACACACGAAATCTAGACTAGTTCCTTGTCTTCAAGAAAAGCATTAATTTATGTCATTCAAATGTTCACAAAAATTTAAGAATTGTGCCCTACTGGTGGATATTATGAAGAAAGCATTTAAAAGAAGAAAAAAGGAAACTTTGAGTAAACTTAGAATATTATTAGTTTAATATTCTGATGAATTTGCCTGAACGCAAAACAAATTGCTATACATATTCTTCCTAAGAAGAACCAATTAAAAATATTTTAAAGCAAAATTAAGAGATATTGATTTTTATGACTGGAAGAAGTACATACTTCTACTATAAATATATGCAATATTTATGAAATATGTACATATGGTAAACAGTCATAACTAGTGTACATGTTAAAACACATGTATTGATAGACTAAAAGGCTAAGATACAATATAAACATACATAGAAATTTGGCCTGTCAGTCTCTGAGGAATAGGCTCTGCAGAGAACACTGCTTCCTACCACTAGAAAACACTGATTATGCCAGGTCTCACTCTAAGAGTTCTAGCGTTCTAGTTCACTCAATCTTCCTAACAATTCTAAGGGGGTACTGCTATTATCTCCACTTCACAATGATGGATCTGAAGCTTGAAGGAGTTGTTGCCTGGAGTTCACACAACTAGGAAATAGTAGTGCTGGGATGCAGAATGAGAAAGGGCCTCAACCTCTCTGAAGTACACAGAGGTGCAGCTGATTGGCCACACCCCAAACCTCATGTGTAAACTCTCAGCCTGTCATCCACCTCACCTCACTGCCTCCCTTACCTGTTGCCGGGGCTAAATCACAGTACTTTAAATATAATGAAAACATCTCCCTTAAAGCAAAAACAAGTTGTGAGAAGCAGAGACGCTGAAGGTACTTTGGATAACTGAAGACTATACACCCTTTTATTTACATGGCATCTCTCCAAATGTTTCCCTTACTGCCCCCTCCCACAGGTTTCTTTAGAACAGGCATCAATCATGCTACAAAAGACCTTCTGATGAGAAGGAGGGGATATTTAGCCCAGGCAACCTTTTAATCCACTCATCACAGAGAGCGTTTCCATTATCTAAATAGCAGTCAACAGTGTAACTTTATCTTTGAACTGTGTTTTGTGGCCTAGTTTCATTATTTTTAAAAAAAATTTTTTTTTTGACAGGCAGAGTGGACAGTGAGAGAGAGAGACAGAGAGACAGGTCTTCCTTTGCCGTTGGTTCACCCTCCAATGGCCGCCGCGGCCGGCGCGCTGCGGCCGGCGCACCGCGCTGATCCGATGGCAGGAGCCAGGTACTTATCCTGGTCTCCCATGGGGTGCAGGGCCCAAGCACCTGGGCCATCCTCCACTGCACTCCCTGGCCACAGCAGAGAGCTGGCCTGGAGGAGGGGCAACCGGGACAGAATCTGGCGCCCCGACTGGGACTAGAACCCGGTGTGCCAGCGCCGCAAGGCGGAGGATTAGCCTAGTGAGCCACGGCGCCGGCCTAGTTTCATTATTTGAAATAAAGAAAATGAAGTTTTATTTTTGTTTGGGTAAGTTTTTAAGACACAACTCAAAAGGAAAGTGAAATGGTTGAATATAGAGTCTCCTGTAATTTAACAACAGTATTGCAATATTTGTTTTTATTAGTAGTTACTATTTCATTAACAGAGAAATGTGATTAATCGGTCAAATGCATCTATGATGAGAATACAAATGATGCCTCTTAGGGGAAATTTAATGGAGAATATATAAAATAGGTCATAATCAAAACTCACAATCAGAGAGTTAAAATACAGTTAGGGAGGATTCATCACTGACCCAGACTATGAGTGGCACTGGCAGATGCTCAATAAATAATAAGCACTGGCACTGAGGTTGCATGAGGAACCAGATGATCCTTTATACTCCACCCTAGGGTGTAATTACTGTGAATAACATTGCTTTGGGAGAGAAAATAGATTCCCAAATTATAATTTGGATTCCAGTCACAGGGAACATAGGAATTCCATGATCTCACTGAAAAAATTGATGGCCATGCAGCAAAGGAACTCATTCTCCAATCACAGTTTTCAAAAGCCCATCCTCCAAATCACAACTGTTATCAGCCCCCTGAAAAGAAGAACTTTTCAAGGATTCCAGCATCCATACTCTAGAAGAAAGGTAATTTGAAAATACTTTTGCTATCTTTTTTTTTTAACTTTTATTTAATGGATATAAATTTCCAAAGTACAGCTTATGGATTACAATGGCTTCCCCCCCATAACGTCCCTCCCACCCGCAACCCTCCCCTTTCCCACTCCCTCTCCCCTTCCATTCACATGAGGATTCATTTTCGATTCTCTTTATATACAGAAGATCAGTTTAGCATACATTAAGTAAAGATTTCAACAGTTTGCTCCCACACAGAAACATAAAGTGAAAAATAATAAATGATTTTTTAAATGATGATGAAATCAGATCAGACCTATTGTCATGTTTAATCCCAGTGAGAGTCAAGTTGGGAATTGATAATTTCTTCTTTTTCTTTCTTTTTTTTTTTAACAGAAGATCAGTTTAGTATACATTAAGTAAAGATTTCAACAGTTTGCACCCACATAGAAACACAAAGTGAAATATACTGTTTGAGTACTCGTTATAGCATTAAGTCTCAATGCACAGCACATTAAGGACAGAGATCCTACATGAGGAGTAAGTGCACAGTGACTCCTGTTGTTGACTTTACAAATTGACACTCCTGTTTATGGCATCAGTAATCTTCCTATGCACCAGTCATGAGTTTCCAAGGCTATGGAAGCCCCTTGAGTTCTCCGACTCTTATCTTGTTTAGACAAGGTCATAGTCAAAGTGGAGGTTCTCTCCTCCCTTCAGAGAAAGGTACCTCCTTCTTTGAAGACCTGTTTCAGGCATGGAAAGCCAAGACACTCTGGCAAAACAAACAAACAAACAAACAAACAAACAAACAAACAAAAAAAAACTAAATGAAAGATCTCTGTGAGTGAGATCCCAGTGGAAAGAACAGGTCTTCAAAGAATACTTTTGCTATCTTAAAAGAAGGATACCTGTTCCTGGGGTAGCATGGCCTTGCTATTCCCAGGCAAGAGATTACAGGATTAGTTTGCAATGACTGTGGTATTTTCTGTATTATGGGGTCTTTTTTTGAAAAGCAGAAAGACAGAGACAGCCAGCCAGAGATATTACATCTGTTACTCTAACATCCAAATACCTGCAACAGCTGGAGCTGAACCAGGACTAAACCAGGAGCCCGTAACCCAAGTGGGTCCCTTACATGGGTGACAGGGACTCAAGTAATCGAACCATTAACTGCAGTCTCCCAGAATGTGCATCAGCAGGAAGCTGGAATTAGAAGTAGACCCAGGACTCATACCCAGGCACTCTGATATGGGATGTGGGCATCCCAAAAGGCAACTTATCTATTGTGCCCATAACCCAACCCTGTATTCTGTGTTGTTGTTGTTGTTTTTTTTTTTAAATTGCATATCCCTAGCGAGAAAGACATGTCTTTAAAAAATGAACTCCTGTGAAACAGAGTTGCTGCGCTTACTTTGAAGCATTAAAGTTGGTGTTTATTTAAAGTAGAGCACTTCCAAAGGCAAACGTCACCTATTTGGAACAGCCATTCTATCGGTGCCATTTCTCTTCTCTTTTCAAGTCAATGTGCCACTGTATTGCTGTGACCATAATTAAAACTTAGAAGAAACATAATAAACCTCACGAGTTAAACTAATTAGATTCCCCAGAGGCTTTCCTTAACCTCTTCTTTTCCATATTATTCCCTACACAGATTTTTTTTTTCCTCAGATGTAGTTACCAAATGCTTTCTTCATTGAGTAATGTTTCTGAGACTTCTAGGTTGTAACTAGACTTGACAATGTACCTGTCTCTCATCTCTGATGTATATTTTTAAAAACAGCTTTGTAACTCTACCTTTTCCTTTCCTTCCTAGCTTCAGCAAAAACCCACTGACTTAACACATCAACAACTAATCATTCCAAAATACCAGTCCTTGGACCACTCCTGTTATAGAATTTGTACCATCTGTGGCAATGTGAGAAACACAAGGTGAAACGCATGCACGTGTGCACACACACACACATACCATATACCTCTACTGGTAGAAGATACCAGCTGAAAACAGATTTTCTTGTGAAACCTTAGCGTTTATTCTAAAATCATCATGTACTTGTACCTCAAAATATTATCAAAATATTGTTTCTAATATAATAATCACAATGGTAGGTGAAACTTATTTTTTAAATATGGCTATCCTCAAAATTCATTCATAAGTGAGGCTTAGGCATCATTATATTGATTTTAAAGGTTTTAAAGAGATATTTACGTAGTCTTTGAAATTCAAAAATCTGTACATCACAGATCTAAACAACTGACCTTCTTGGTTAACTTCTTGGCAAAATAACTCTTTTGTTACATGTGTCTTTGTATTATTTATCTTATTCAATTTACAGGATATGATACCATTACCTCCATTTCCTTCAAAACTCACCACAGAAGTTGAAAAACCAGGATATACCTGATGCTCTTAGTTTATATAATGCCTAAACTGTATCAGATATAGATCTATGCCTAATATAAACTGTTCAAAGCTGGTGCCAGCAGATCTTGTTTCAATTTTAAAAATATTTAGGAAAATCATCTGGTTTGATGCAATCCTGTTTTTGAATAGATGCATTTCTAAAAATCAGTAAGGAAATAAACATGGTGATATTCTTTGCTAAAGCCAAAATGAAGCTGCTAGCCAATTAGAAATAATGCAGAAAATGATATGTAATGGGGTGGATATTATATTAATAGATGGTAATATATTCTCAAGGGCTAAGGCTGTATTATTGCATCTTTTTACTGAAAACCTAGACAAAGCACCTCTGAAGTGCTAAGTATCTGCTTAGTTCATTTAATTTGAGTTTGGGT
Source organism: Oryctolagus cuniculus (assembly GCF_964237555.1). NCBI lineage: Eukaryota > Metazoa > Chordata > Mammalia > Lagomorpha > Leporidae > Oryctolagus > Oryctolagus cuniculus. The sequence goes on along the minus strand of NC_091443.1, from coordinate 45,264,589 downwards.
TGAATTTCAAGAGTCCTGGGCTCTTCTTCAAATTCTATCGCTAAACAGTTGTGTGACCTTAGGTGAGTTACCTCACCACTCTGAATATTAATTTCCTGTCAAAAGATAAGCCATGATTTATATGATCTGTAAAAATTATTTCCAACAATAACATTAAGTGAATCTGAGATTCTACTCTCAAAGGACCCCAAACAGAGTAAACATGTTTACCCTGGTTTTGTATCTAGAAATAAACAATCAGTATACTCTAGAACTAAAGTAGAACTTTAAATTCTACAGGTTTCTTTGAATAAACAGGGCTGAAATCTAAAATTATGGATTTTTTTTCATAATAACTTAAAGTACCTGACAATAGAAACAATTGTATTTATCTACCGGGATAGTCCTAATTATCTCATTGGTTTTAGCATAATTTTGAAAAAGGTATCAAAGTAAACTAAAATTTAAATATAAGAACCACAGCATAGAGTAATATAAGAAAAGGATGCTGGAACTGTTAAATGCCTTGGAATCATTGCGATGAGACAACTTCTGTAAAAGCAGAACACTATTACAGCTATGAATATAATCCCTGGTGACTTACTGCTTGACTCATCCAAAACTGTGCCCTTCCCACTCCAGTTAAAATGTTATCTCCCATCAAAATATGACACCCAAAAACAACATGCCAGTAACTCTAGGCCTTGGGGAACTGTAATGAATATCATTCAAATTAATCCTGACTGACATTTTGGTAAATCACCTCTAAGACAGGAAGGGAACATTTTTAAAGCACTTGAGCAGTGCCAAAATAGTAAGGAGTAAAACCACAATTATCATTCAGTAGGTAAGTGCCAGGCAAGCCTGAAGCCAGAGAAATGGCAGCCGTGTCATCTCAGCTGGAATATGAGTGATAGATCTTAATTAGCTGGCAATACTGGCTTAATAACAACTGCCATACAAATGGAATACCAGGTGATATTCACACATAAAGTGAAATATTTGTGTGTACTCATATTTTAGAAAGGTAGCTCAGTAATTAAGAGCAAGGTTTCTGAATCAGCAAGAACCTGTTCACACATGGACTCTGCCACTTAGCAGTTGCTGGGTTTCAAGAAAGTTAATTTCTCTAAGTTCAGTTTCCTGAACTATTAAAATGTAGGCATAAAATCATATTTCAGGGGCCGGTGCCATGGCTCACTTGGTTAATCCTCTGCCTGCGGCACCAGCATCCCATATGGGCACCAGGTTCTAGTCCCGGTTGCTCCTCTTCCAGTTCAGCTCTCTGCTGTGGCCCGGGAGGGCAGTGGAGGATGGCCCAAGTGCTTGCAGGAAGAAGCATCTGGAATTTTTAAAAAATCATATTTCATATGAGATGGTGCAGGTATAGTGTGCAGGCCAGTGCTGGGCATAAATTAATAAAAAAAGCTGTTGTTTCTATTACACAGATACTTTAAGTTAAATCTATTACAAATGAAGCTAATTACAAATTGATGACCTAAGAGGGACAATATTGTGGCACAGTGGGTTAAGCCGCTGCCTGCTATGCCAGCATCCCATATGGGCACTGGTTCAAGCCCCAGCTCCTCCACTTCCAATCCACCTCCCTGCCAATGCACCTGGGAAATCAGCAGAAAATAGCCCAGGTACTTGGGCCCCCATCCTCCATGTGGGAAACCCAGATGCAGTTTCAGGCTCCTGGCTTTGGTCTGGCCCAGCTCCAGGCCCTGCAAGCTATTTGAGGAGTGAAGTGATGGAAGATTCTCTCTCTCTCTCTCTCTCTCTCTCTCTCTCTGATTCTGCCTTTAAAATAAAATTTTTGCTTAGAATTTATTTATTTTTTTCCATATATTTATAGTTCCTCTTTTACATTTCATTTTTCTTGATAAAAATAGAGCATGTATTTCATAGATAGAATTATAAGAAGATAACATACTCCCTCCCTCCCCCAATTTCCCCTCTCTTTCTTTTTTCCTTCAAATTTTGCAATCATGTACTTTCAATTTACTTTAGAATCACGAATATAGACAAGGGCTCTAAACAATAATCAAATCATAAGATGTCAATTTCATTCTTATACCTTTTTATATTCTGTATTAACTCCATATCAGAAAAAACATATGATATTTGTATTTTGGGGGACTGGCTTATTCCACTAAGAAAAAATGGTGTCCAGTTGCATCCATTTTGCTGCAAGACAGGATTTAGTACTTTTTTATGGTTGAGTTGTATTCCATTGTGTTTTTATACCACATTTTCTTTATCCAATCATCAGATGATGGACATCTGTGTTGATTCCATACCTTAGCTATTGTGAATTGAGCTGTTATGAACATGCAGGTACAAATAACTCTTTCATATGCCGATTTCACCTTTTTAACAAAATGATGACCTAAGATTCTATTTATAAATAACACTTTCAGACTAAGGAACCTGGACTTTACTGAGCATTTGCTATGCTGGATAACTATGTTGGATGTTTCCCATATATGAACATACATGAGCTCATTTAATTCTCTTGACACAAAGAAACTAAAGCTAAGACAGTTTTATAGCAATATGCCCAAAGTGATACAGCCAACAGTTGCTAGAGCCAGGGTTCTCACTAGGTCTGTCCTCAAATACAGGAAGCCTAACATTAAACCTTAAGCAGAGATTTAAAAAGCTACTAACTGAGGCTGTTCCTCTCTCAAATTCACTCCCAACCTTAACCATTCCACTGCCACTGATAGCTCTTCATTCCTCACCACCTTCACTGTTAAGTAGTGACCTAACTGGGCTCTTTCCAGGATTCCCTTGCCGTACTCTATTCTTACTTTCAGCTACAGAATAAACTCCCTGACATTCAGCCTCATGTGAGGTACCCTGCTCCATTGTCAGTGATTTCTACTACTGACAGCATTCACTCCAAGTACATTAAAATCTCCTTCCGATTCTCAATGAACACATGTTGATCCTTCCATTCATCTTTAGCTCCCATCAAAGTGCCGCAATTTGGACTCTCCAGCTAATCTAGATCATCAAGATTTTGTGAATAATCCCTAGCTACCATAGACAACCAGCAAAAATGCCCCGCTTTGCTCCCTTCAACAACAGCATCCCGTACATACACTTCCCTTAATCTCTTCCTACCCACCCCCATCAAAATCTTACCCATATTCTGGGGCCTTCCCTTAAGTATCTCCTCACTAATTTAACCTTTTCTGATATTTCCTTAGTCTTTGTGATCGTTCCATCATCTTAATAGGCATAGGTCTTAATTTTTGCCTTTGCTGCACTTTTCACCTTCTGATGGAATCTATCTTAGATTGCCATATTTTGAAAGTAGCAACTTAGTTTTATTTATAAAGTATTCCAGTAAAGACAATATAGTAATAGTCAATAGCCAACACTTCCATATGGTTTGTCAAGTTCTAGGCATTAACTCAACCCCAACAATAAACCTAAGAGGAAGGTGTGGAAGGCAGCGTCTAAGATACCATGCAATGATCTCTGTCTTCTCAGTATTCACATCTGCCTGTAATCACTGATTCTTGAGTGTGAGCTGCACCCAGTGACTTGCTCCTAATTAATATAGAATGGCAAAAGTAATTGGACTTCTCTCTGAGGCTGTAACTTCCATTTCACACTCTCTGTTTGCTTCAGGGAATCCAAGTGCCATGTCACTAGCTGTCTTAAGGAGATGCCCACATGACAAGGAATTGAGAAAGGCTTTGGGCTGACATCCAGAGAGGACCTGAGGCCTTCAGTTCAGCAGTCCATGAAGAACTGACTCCTGCTAAGAACTGTGTGAGCCTAAAAGCAGAACCTCATCTAGTCATGTCTTCAGGTGAGATCACAGCCCTTCCTGACACCTTGAATTAGCCTTAAGAGAGACTTGGAAGCAGAAAGCCACACTTGGATTCTAGACTTGCAGTTTTGTGCTAATCTGTTATGCAGCAATACACAACACAGGAAATGTTACTGTTATTCTTACTTTTTAGATGAGAATGCTGAGGCTTAGGTACCTAGTAATAGGGGCAAGGTTCAAATCAGGACAATGTAGCTGCAGAGTCCACACTCTCTGTCATAAATCAAGATTAAATCAAGATTTACTCATAAGTGAATAAATAAAAGTTCTTTCCCTGCGTTGGATCATTGACTCTAACATAGTCAAACGATGAACAGTTGATTGTAAATGGCTTTGTGATATCCTAATTCATAATTGTAGCAGTGGGCTTCTGTGATAGGCTTGTATTAAATATACAGATTTCAAGGTATCTGCCCTAGCAGTCAAGTTGTGGCTTGGGACATCAGTATCCCATAGCCTAGTGCCTGGGTTTTGAGTCCCAGCTCTGCTCTTGATTCCAGATTTCTGCTAACATGCACACATGCACCCCAAGAGGCAGAAAGTGAGGGCTCAAGTAGTTAGGTTCATAACAACCCCAAGGGAGGCCTAGATTGAGTTCCTTACTTCTGGCTTTGGCCCAGATCAGCCTCAGCTGTTGCAGGCATTTGGGGGAATTCACCAATGGAAAAAATACCTTTCTCCATCCCAGCCCCCTCACTCTGTGTGTGTGTGTTTGTTTGTATGTGTGTGTTTCAAGGAATAAAAATAAGCACACAAAATTATATATGTATATATATATTTCAAAATGTGTTTATAGCTAACTTTCTTTATAAACCATTGGTTACCAATATAGATGAGATATATGTAAACTTATATTTGAGAGTTCTGTTTATCTCAGTTTATATTTAGAACATAGTTGGCACTAAGTGTGGTAGGTCTAAGAAAGGCTTTGGACCACTACCTGCCATCCCAACATTCCATACGGGTGGCAGTTCAAGTATTGGCTGTTCCACTTCCAATCCAACTCCCTGATAATGGCCTGGGAAGAGCAGCAGAAGATGACCCAAGTGCTTGGGTCCCTGCCACCCTTGGGGAAGCCCATATGAAGGTCCTGGTTCCTGGCTTTGACCTGACCCAACCCTGGCTGTTGCAGCCTTTTGGGGAGTGAACCAGCAGACGGAAGCTCTCTCTCACTCTCCCCCACTGTCTCTCCTCTCTCTCTGTAACTTTGCCTTTCAATTAAATAAGTAAATCTTTTGAAAAGAAAGGCTTTGAAGTTTGAAGCCCACCTCTGGCAGTTTCTACCTATGTGACATTTGGCAACATAGATACATAACCTCTCTGAGCCATGACTTTCACCAACATACAATGGAACTAGCAATAGTATATACCCCACAGAGGTCTAGGTATAGTTTCTAACTTAAATAAATCTCTTGGAGTAGTATCTGGTTATTTTCTCTTTAAGGTTTGCCCAAACCCCATTTTTTTTATTTTTATTTTTTATTTTTGACAGGCAGAGTGGACAGTGAGAGAGAGAGACAGAGAGAAAGGTCTTCCTTTTTGCCGTTGGTTCACCCTCCAATGGCCGCCGCGGCCAGCGCGCTGCGGCCGGCGCACCATGCTAATCCGATGGCGGGAGCCAGGTACTTCTCCTGGTCTCCCATGGGGTGCAGGGCCCAAGCACTTGGGCCATCCTCCACTGCACTCCCTGGCCACAGCAGAGAGCTGGCCTGGAAGAGGGGCAACTGGGACAGAATCCAGCTCCCCGACCGGGACTAGAACCCAGTGTGCCGGCGCCGCAAGGCGGAGGATTAGCCTAGTGAGCCGCAGTGCCGGCCCAAACCCCATATTTTTAACAAACTCTTCCTGGAAAACTTAAAAATGGCTGATTCCTCTTGCAAAATCTTCTAGCATTGATCTGGCCTAATCACGTGACACATAATGATTACAGGATCTGCTATAAAACAGGATGGTATCTTACTATCTTTATGAGGTTAAATTAAGTTGTTCACTCTAAAAGTCTTAACTGAGTACTTATTATACAAGACCTGTGACTTAGTACTAAGAGAGTCTTTAGTACAGTGTTCCAAATAAAGAAAGCAGCCAGTAAAACTCTACTGGACCAATAAACAGTCTGTATTATACCATTCAGCATCACAGGAGACAAATTGATCTCTTACCATGCATTTTGAAAAGAACTGTCCTGATATGGATAACAAAATCTTCTAAGAATTAAGAACCTGGGGCCGGCGCTGTGGCGCAGTGATTTAACACCCTGGCCTGAAGAGCCGGCATCCCATATGTGCACCGGTTCTAGTCCCAGCTGCTCCACTTCCTATCCAGCTCTCTGCTATGGCCTGGGAAAGCAGTGGAAGATGGCCCAAGTCCTTGGGCCCCTGCACCCATGTGGGAGACCCGGAGAAAGCTCCTGGCTCCTGCTTTCGGATAGGCACAGCTCCAGCCGTTGCAGCCAATTGGGGAGTGAACTAGTGGATGGAAGACCTCTTTCTCTGCCTCTCCTCTCTCTGTGTAACTCTGACTTTCAAATAAATAAATAAATCTTTAAAAAAAAAGAATTAAGAACCTGATGGAACAGACTACCTGAGTCTGTAACTCAGTGTGGTACAGGATCTACCCTAAGGGCAACAGTGGTGTCCCCTCCATCTACATTCATCTCCGCATCACGTAAAGGTTTGGGATCACATTTCCTTTGAGATGTTGGTCTATGAGAGGCATTCCCGTAGACTGAAGCTCAGTGGCAACTGCAGGCAGAAAGCCTAGATTTTCTGAAGTGTGGCCTTTGACTTCTGAGAATTTCCACTGAGAATCACCCACTACATGCTGCATGCAGCTGAGGTCAATGGCAGAATCTTCCCTGCAAAACCTGCATCATAGGATTCCTGGAAAACTTTCTGAAAAATCTCCTGATTCCATCCTCTAAAAATTTCCAAAAATTATATGATCTTTTAATTCCAGAAAGAGGAATTTTTATTCCTAACAAATTATTTGAAAGCTTCTTTTTTTTAATGCTTAAACTCAGGTTATGATTTGGTGCTCCATTAATAATTATGGAATTTGCTAACTACAAAATCATGCCTCAACAGAAAATGCCTCTTATTTTTCCAGGTAATTGCAATTTCAGAAGCTGTAAGTACCCTTTTGGAATTAGTGAATTATATTACTATACCTATTCCTATTAAACTTATAATTTCCAGTAGCCCCTGGGATTCTTATTATTTGAGAAATAAAAGCTATAGAACAGTTGAAACTTATAGCACAATATAATGATCCAGATAATAATGAACATGCATATCTACTCCTAATATCATAGCCCACTGATCAGTTCCCAGAGCCAGAGTGCCTGGTTCAAACTCCAGCTCTTTCACTTACTCAACCACATGCCTCAGTTTCCTCCTCTGACAAAGAGAAATAAACTTCATAGGGTAGTTGAATGGAATAAATGAGTTGCAAGTGAAAAGTGCTTAAGATAGTGTCTGGCACTATAGCAAACACTGTATATGTAGTTCCTGTGCCTGAATTTTTATTTTGATTATCATTATTAATGTTAGTGACTACATACAGCAAGATGCCCAGAATCCTAACTCCCCAACTCCTCACCTATCTGCCATCTGCTGCTCTCAGTTCCTGATACAGATACACATGGCATAAGGGGAACTGCAAGTAAGCCCAAGTATTTTTTTAAAGGTCTTCCTTCCATTGGTTCACCCCCCAAGTGGCGCTGCACCAATCCGAAGCCAGGAGCCAGGTGTTTCCTCCTTGTCTCCCATGCAGGTGCAGGGCCCAAGTACTTGGGCCATCCTACGCTACACTCCCGGGCCACAGCAGAGAGCTGGACTGGAAGAGGAGCAACTGGGACAGAATCCGGCACCCCGAATGGGACTAGAACCCGGGGTGCTGGCGCTGCAGGCGGAGGATTAGCCTAGTGAGCCAGCCAAGTACAAGTATTTTAATAGTCTTCTACCCTGGCAAATTTGGCATACCCATCAGAGATTTTTTTTTAATCCTCTCCCAGAAGCCTGAATGAGAGCAGGAAAACCTCCTCCTAGTCCCTTTTCCACAAACCTCACACCCTCTTCTCTCAATCTCTCATGACTTTGATGTGGCTTTAACTTATAGCTAAGACTTAAAAAATAATAAATGCTTAACATTTGTTCACCAAGTATTTATTATGTGCTAGACAATATGCTAAATATTCTACAGGCACAAAAGCCTCATGACACTCTGAGAAGGTAGACATTATTAGTAGTCCCCAATTTTTAGAAAGACATAATACTAACCCAGGAAAGATAAGCATCTTACTCAAGGGCACCCAGCTGGTAATAGATAATTCTATTTATATATAGCAAGCTGAACACAAGAGCCTTGCTCTTAACCACCATACACACACTCAGGTTAGCCCATTGCATGATCCCCTGATTTCCACAACCAATAGAGGAATAAGCATTTTCTAGAATCACTGAAACTATTAAAATGTCTGATTTCTCTCCTTGTCCACAGAAAAATCTATTTGTAGCTCAGTTTGTCTGTTATGCATGTTCTTTTACTTAAGGGAAAGAAAAGGTTATGTATTTAAAAAAAGGTGAGGAAGCCATTGGAAGATGCCATAAATTTATTCTGTCAGGCAGGCTGAGTTGTGTGACAGTCAGAGACATGCCTTGATGCAGAGATGTGAAGTGTGACTTTTTTGACTGTCACACTGGATGAGATGGATGGATTTTGGAACACATCCCAGGAAGCTGAGACACTCATGTGGTCAAGTGTTGGTCTCTGATCAAATCTGACTTGCAGTCTATGAAGTTGTTGGATTCTGCCAGCCCTCCAGATGCTGCATTGTGCATTTACAACACAGTTGGTTTGGCACCATCTGCAAGACCTGCCTTGGTCCTAGCACCATGAGCCATTGTTTCCTGAGGAATTAATGGACATTCTCACATTCTACCTGTGTTAATTGAATTGTTTTCACACATGTTAATGTGTTGGATACCCAGGGCCTAGTTCCCTCTTATACACTCAGTGCTGGATGGATGTGCATATAAATGGGAGAAATCCTTGAACTTGCTGCCAAAATTCAGAAAGCCTCCTATTCAGCAAACAAGACCAGCCAGTGTTTGAAGAAATTGTGTTTCCAGAAATACATGCGCAGGGCTCACATTCTGAAAGAGGACTCTAGTGTAATATCACCTGGACACTGAGGATCTGATCTTGAATAAATCACTTGGTTAACCCATAATTTAATTCTTACCATAGTTTATGTTGGCACAATGATGTTATTCCATGCTGTAGACTTATTTCACTCTAGCATCACCATGGAGCAAAATGCAGGAAAATAAGTGTGAGTCTGGGCTCCCATCCAAAGATATTTAGTTAATTAATTACCTGAAGTACTTGGTTATAAGGAAATTCAGCTTATCTGCTGCAGTAGATGTTCTCTGATCAGTAGCAAGTGGTAATAATAGCTACATAATAACCCAAAAGAGCAATTAAAGTAAAATACAGTGAAATAATATTCATCCTTATGTACTTCATTTTGACTGAAAATACATGGCTATATATTACTTCACCAATATTTTGATGAGGAACAAAATAGTTTTCATTTTTTTTTTGACAGGCAGAGTTAGACAGTGAGAGAGAGAGACAGACAGAGAGAAAGATCTTCCTTTTCCGTTGGTTCACCCCCCAATGGCTGCTCCGGCCGGCGCGCTGTGGACAGCACACTGTGCTGATCCGAAGCCAGGAGCCAGGTGCTTCCTCCTGGTCTCCCATGAGGGTGCAGGGCCCAAGGACTTGGGCCATCCTCCATTCTACTCCTGGGCCACAGCATACATACAACTTTCACTTTTTAAAATATTTATTTATTTGAAAGGAAGAATTACAGATTGAGAGGGAGAGAGAAAGAGATATCTTCCATCTACTGGTTCATTCCCCAAATGGCCACAACAACCAGAACTAGGCCAGGCTGAAGCCAGGAGCCAAGACCTTCATCCAGTCTCCCAGGTGAGTGTAGAGGTCCAAGAACTTGGGCCACATTCTGCTGCTCTTCCCAGGCACATTAGCAGAGAGCTGGATCAGAAATGGGACTCAACCAGGGCCCATGTGGGATGCTGGCACTGCAGGCAGCGGCTTAACCCATTGTATCACAATGCCAGCCCCTAACTTTCTGTTTTGCTCTCAAGTTTCATAAATGTAAAATAGAATTAAAGTTATGTTATTTTATATGATTAAAGTTACAAGTATAACTGGCATATATGGGCTTGGGAACAAATGTAACTCTTGACAAGCATGCAACCCATGCTGTAGGAGCCAAGGGTGTGTGATCCCTAGCAAGGACCACACTGGGCACCAGCACTCTATATGCTGTGGTCATCCATCAACATGCTTAACTAAAGGAATAGAAAAAGGTGATTAATACAACAACTTGGTTGTATATTTCCACACAGTTGCCCTTATGGTGCATACGTGTGACCTATACTATGAGGTTATCAATTGATAAAGAAGACTTTTTTTTTTTTCAGAGAGACAGAGAGAGAGTAATAAACAGTGAGAGAGACAGAGAGAAAGGTCTTCCTTCTGTTGGTTCACCCCCCAATGGCCGCTATGGCCAGAGCGCTGCACCACCAGGAGCCAGGTGCCTCCTCCTGGTCTCCCATAAGGATGCAGAGCCCAAGCACTTGGGCCATCCTCCACTGCACTCCCAGGCCACAGCAGAGAGCTGGACTGGAAGAGGAGCAATCGGGACAGAATCCGGAGCCCCAACCAGGACTAGAACCCAGGGTGCCGGTGCCGGTGCCGGTGCTGCAGGTGGAGGATTAGCCTAGTGAGCCACGGCACCGGCCTAAAGAATACTTTCTATTTTTGTTATCCTGATAGGTTAAAGACAACAAATACCTTACACCTTTCAAAAGGCATCTAATCTTACTAGTTTTTCTTTCAATTGCAACATTTGTAAAAGAGATATACCGTGTGTCTCAAGGAGACTAAGACTTCATGTATCAAAATAGTACCTTAGAGTCAACCTGCACTTTCACCTAAGCCCATCTGCATTCCAGGGCAGGGTCCAATTTTGTCCCATGTGGCAGGCTAAGTTGCCACCTGCAATGCTGGCATCCCATATGGGAGCTGGGTGGAGTCCTGGCAACTCCACTAGTGATCCAGCTCCCTGCTAATGGGCCTGGGAAATCAGCAGAGGATAGCACAAGTGCTGGGCCTCTGCACCCATGTGGGAGACCTGGAGGAAACTCCCAGCTCCTGGCTTCAGCTCTGTCTAGCCCCAGCCATTGTGGCCATTTGGGGAGTGAACCAGTGGATGGCAGAATGTTCACTCTCTTTCTCACTCTCTGTCTTTGTAATTCTTTCAATAAATAAATAAATCTTTTAAAAATAATGATTTGAGGCTGGCGCCACGGCTCACTTAGCTAATCCTCTGCCTGCAGCGCCAGCACCTCGGATTCTGTCCTGGTTGCCCCTCTTCCAATCCAGCTCTCTGCTGTGGCCTGGGAGTGCAGTGGAGGATGACCCAAGTCCTTGGGCCCTGCACCCATATGGGAGACCAGGAGAAGCACCTGGCTCCCGGCTTCGGATCAGCACGGTGTGCTGGCCGCAGCAGCCATTGGAGGGTGAACCAATGGCAAAGGAAGACCTTTCTCTCTGTCTCTCTCTCTCACTGTCCACTCTGCCTGTCAAAAAGTAATCATCATAATAATAATAATTTGAGGGGATAGCCTTTTCACTAATATGTAACTCAGAATCAGATGAACTCCATAGATCTAGATGGAAAAATTAATCCAATAAAAGATACTTACTGAGGGCCTGCAATGTAGAAAGATTAGTATTTGAGATATAAGACTGTTACACATTTCCTGAAAATTCTAAAGACAGTCTAGTTAAAGAATTGTCCATCTCATTGAAAAAGCATGAGCACATTTAAACCCTTTGTTGAAAAACTGTGAAATGGAATCCTAAGGCTATCATTCAAATTCTTCTCTATGGAGTACAAGAGAACTAACAGTTCCCTAGTTTCTAAGGATTGTGACAATTTCCCATTCATCTGGGGATGACATGGCTACCAACAGATTTCCTCTGTTTTGTGATCAAGAAATATCTTATAAGGATGAGTATTGTGGCACAATGGGTTAAGCTGCCACTTGGGACACCAGCATCCCATATCCAAGTGCCTGGGATTCAGTTCTACCTCTGCTACCAATTAACACTCATCCTGGGAGACAGAAGGGGAAGGACAGCTCAAGTACTTGGTTCTGTTGCCACCCACATGGGAGCTCCGGATGGAGTTCCTGGCCCCTGGCATAGACTTATCCCAACCTCAGCTGTTGTAGCCATTTGGGGAATGAACCAGTGGATGGAACATTTCTCTTTCTGTGTCTCTCTGTTGTTCTGCCTTCCAAATAAATGAAAATAAATAAATAAACTTCTTAAAAATTTTATACAGATATTTTGCATCAGAGCATAATATGGAATGAAAGTTGATAGAAAATTCAGCAAAAGTATAAGAAATTATACTTTAACATAAGATTTCTGACATGCTATTTATCTGTTTAATACATCTTGCTGTGTACAACATAAAACCAGTTTGTCATAACCTTAAAGCATTCTTTTCTGGTTCTGAAAGCTCCAGAATAAACTGCCATTCTTTTACTTTCTCCAGCATAAAATGAAAACACATTTTTTTCTTGGAAAAGATGAATTACCCTAGCTTGACAGAGGGTAATTAGCATACCCAATGCAAGTTAAGAAAATGGGTTGACAAGCAAAAAGAAGACTAAGAAAACATGGGCACATTTTGCATGTGTTTTAATACATAAATGATTAAAAACATAACTATATATGTTAATTGCCACCAACTGCAACACAACCCTATTGGAAGACAATATTAAGTCGTGGAAAACAGTACATCTTTAATTATTTGTCTATTCTATAAACAAGTTTAATTGGAATCTAAAAACAGCAAGGGACAAAAGCTCAGTTCATTAGGGACCAACTAACTGTAAAGGGCAGATAAAAACCTTTTGTCTGATGTAGACGTACCTCTGAGCACCATCAGCGAGCACCAGGCAGCACACTAATCAGTAATAAGAGGTATTCTCATTATTAAGCTTATAAAGCATAAACCAGGTCACCACGAGCTTTGAAGGTACTGATCATCAATTATTTCGCTAATTGTTTGTTCTGTTTGCATGTCTCAGGGTAAAAGGAAAAAGTCACTGAAGCAAAAAAGAGACACCAATAATTGCTACTTCAGTGACAGTTGGTTTTTAGTATCTCATTATTTATGATTTGTTTTGTTGTGCATATGTGACTTTAAGTCTACTGTATAAATGTATACCCAAGAAACCTACTGTGTAACACTTGCAAAAGAGTTACACAAATTAATCAGTAAACCCAGGCATAGGATCTGCCCTGCAAAGTCCAAAAAGACTGTTATTACTGTGGGAGTGTGTGTGTGTGTGTGTGTGTGTGTGTGAAAGAGAGAGATAAATTCAAGAATCCTCATTCACTTGTGGTGTTGAATTTCTTGCTGTTGAGGAAGTGCTACATATGATGTTACAGTATAAAATGTCAAACTTCCTCTGGACATTGCCATTTTATTTACAAAAATTACAAGGTTTTCAGGATGCCCTAGAAATTGGATTAAATCTATTTAAAGAACAACTTCAGTATTAAATTGGAATTAACATAAAACAATGAAGCTAGAAAATCACCCAATTCCATAGTAGGATCTAATTTTCTCAGTCCTAGCCTTGACGCTGAGAGGTACCTTAATATGAAAGCATTACTCGCTCAGAGTTCTCAGTTCACAAAACAGCCACTGCTGACCATGTTTAAGGTACATGGCAAACTTGTTTTATTCTCCCTTCTTTTTCTACTAACAAATTAAATGTCACCTAAAACTAAAGCTGCATTACTGATTCTTAAGACAGAATAAATTCACTAATAATGTTTTTAAATGTATATGCAGAGTTACACATTGATACACTTCTAAACTTGGGAAAACTGACAAAAGTTAGTGTTTATGTATGTGTAATGTCAAATGTTATTTCGTCTCTATCAGATTCGGAAAAAGTCAAGAAAACTTCTTCTTTTTTTTTTTTTTTTTTTTTTTTTTTTTGTGGAGGAGACCTTCTAGAAGGTCCTTAAATCCCACCATCCCTGACTCAACTCTGAGTATCAAAAAAATGATAGGAGTTTGCTTTTGCAGAGCTAATCTCTTTATGAGATCAAAATGAAAAACTTGAATCTTTAGTAAAGAGCATTAATTGTCTCTGTCCAGAAAAAAAGTAAATCAATATTGTTGAAGTAAACATTAGTCACTAGTAGTACCTGAACAAAAACCCATGTGTGAAAGAGAGAAAGAATGAATTCAAGAATTCTCAATCTGTGCCAACAGGATGAATATGATGCTAGATTTTTTGTTCTGAAGAATGTATAGCAAATTTCTGCTAAGTAGGAAAAAAAGAAGTTCTTAAAAGATACCTGGTTTCCTTGTCAAATTAACATGGGAAAAAGACTTGTTTAAGTACTTTGCAGGAGAATAGATTTCAGGTAACTGCACCTGTACTGTGGAAAATTGTGCATCAATTATGCAGAGTAATTAGAGTTGTTGTTTAACCATTATGAAAAACCCAGAGTGCTACAAGGTGCATGCAAGTTGTATAAAGATTCTGTCATTGTGCTCGCTTCGGCAGCACATATACTAAAGATTCTGTCATTGAGTGTAGGTATGGGAACATAAATTGAAATACCAAGCAAAAGAAGAGAAACTGCTGATGAACAGATCTCTGTGTACTTAACTGACATGCTATGAGAAAATATTCAAAACATACTCATTGATCACTTACAATGTTCCTAGTAAGATAATCAGATTAATAGGATTTATATGCTATTAAAATTCCCTTATTAAACATCATCAGTGCATTGTGCCAAATGGTAATACATAGTTGCTAATGGTCAATATATTACTGTTCATTTGAGTTTTGGGACTCTGCCCAGGAGGATTTTAAAATTCATTTTTATCAGACAAGTAAAGGACTTCTGGCATGCTCTGATTATAAAACTGGTACCATGAATAATAACCTAGCAATTTTTAGATATTATTTATAGCAAACTCTTTACTCCTAAGGATCAAGATCTCAAGTGATTTGATTGACAATAAATAATGACTCATGCAGAAATACCTTCATTCAACTCTGGATGTCTCCTATATGGCTGATCAGGGAGACAGATCAACACAGTTTTGAAACATTTAGTATAGATGGCGTAGAAACTGAAATAATTGCTACAATGCAACAAAAGAAATAATTTCAGGAAAATATGGTTAAAATCATCAGGCCACAACATCTACATCTCATGAAATCTATGAGAGAGGACCACATTCTAAGATGCTTCCCTCTATATTTTCATCATCATCATCATCATCATTGTCCATAATAATAATAAAAATATAGGTTTAGCAGACAACTGCTGTAACAGAAATTGAACTGAGAACAATTAAATTTTGATTCAGTATTTCTTAGTTTAAAAAATAAAACCTTCAAATCATAACTATCTATTAGCACCAGCTGATAAAATCTAAACTCCAAGAATTCCAGCATCTCTCTTCTCTTACATGATGCTCAGACTTGTTGTAAACTAAATATCTATTTCTGAGAGGATCCTTTAGCATTCTCCCTACCTTCATGGTTTCAGTGACTGAGCATGACCAAGCACTACAAGCTCCCATTTGAAAGAAGTAGCTGTAGTTCTTTGTTGACACTAATGTGACAACCCACATTGCAGGCTTTCTCTTATTTTAAAGCGAACAATTGTGTTCTCTCTGTTTATTCCTTCGTTTTCTAGCCTTTTGGGGTGATAGGAAGCACGATTTTAAAACATCACCTCCCTCAGGACTGATTGTGCCTTGGATCTCCCACTGAAGTCAATAGGCACTTTGTGTACACTCAGACTGGACTCATAATGAGCAGAGCTGATGAGAATCCAGCTTTCCAAGGATGACTAGTGCTGAGTCTTCAAGGTCATTCATCATTTTCATCTTAGAAGTGAGACCCTTTATTTCCTCTGTCCTCTCAAATAGGTACACAATTAAAGGAAGAATTATTCCTCCCAGTGGCAATCACTTTATTAACAAAGGGCACGTTGAGCCCCATATCCTCTCATTGCCAGATGGTCTCCGTGCCCAAGCAACGAAAGGGAGCCTCAATGAATATCTTATTTTTTCCTTCAGAACTGCTGGCTTTATTACTTCTCTGCTGGCAAAAAAGGAAAGAAAATCCTCCTTCCTTGTAGGTTTGCACTGCATTACTTAATTTTGTCTGTAAACTCTGAGTCAATCAAAACAAAAGTGGCACCTTTTAGGTTGTCTGCCCAATAACTAAGTTTAAATTACCATTTTTTTAATTCTAAAAATCCAGGATTATAAGCAAGTGTGTAGAATTGTCTGCCATAGCCAGGACAGAGTAGCAGTTATGACAAAGTAGAGAAAATGCTTTCATTCCAAGTAACATGCTTGTTATCAGCTTTCATCAAACATACCCAAATAGCACAATGCTTACAGTGATTTGTAAGATGTACTCAGTGGTAGGATTCTGGATATCTGACAATGTCATTAAACCTAACACTAGTGCAGTTTGCAATGTGCACTGGCCATGAATTAACTGAAAGATGATCTTGACAATACTTGTGGACAAAGACTTCCCCAAAATCCTACCATTCTTTTTCTAATAGCAAAGGAGAATTAAAGTACCTTAGGAGGTAGGTGGTATTGAGGAAAATCAACAAAATATGTCTGTGTTAACAAGGATAGCTCTGGCTATGTTGCAGTAATAGTCCTTCAAATTTAAGGGACGTAATACAATAGAACTTCTTGTTTACAATGTTATGTGAGTTGCACTGCTTTCCTATGAAGTTGTTCTCCAAGTGGTAACAAAATCTGAGCAGTCATCATTGCACAGTTGTACCATCTGAAATTCTTGGCCTCCAAGATCACCATAGGAAATCTCTTAACTGGCCAACAATGACACGATACCTCCCACTCTGTATCAACTGGCTATGCCTAATCACATGCCCCAACTCAGTAGAAAGGGAAGCTGGAAAATGTAGGGAGCACATGGCTCCTTAATGAATATAAACTCATGTTATTACATTTTTTCTTTTTCTGTTTCTGTCTCTTTCTCTCTTTCTTAATTTACAGAGATCTCCTATTTGCTGGTTCACTTCCCAGATACCCATAGTAGTTGCAGCTGGGCCAAAGCCAGTAGCCAGGAACTAAATCCAGGTCTTCTATGTGGGTGACATGTACCCAGGTACTTCTGCCCTCATCTTCTGTCTCCCAGGGTGTGCATTAATGGGAGACAGGAGTTGGGAGCAGCGTTGGGACTCTAATCCAGGCACCCTTATAAGTGATATGAGTATGGCAGCTTAAACACTAGGCCAAATCGCCAGTCCTCTGTTACATTTTCTAAGTAACAAGAAATGAGCTGAAATCAGCATAAACACATAGTAACACTGATGGCAACATGCTCTGTGATACACTGTTGTGGTCTGGAGTTTACTGTGATGGAAAACACAAACATAAGCCAAAACCAAAAGCAATCGATAAACCTCCCCAGACATGGCCTTCTCCTAAGTCTCCTATCCAGTGGCTTTGGAGAAGCCTTTAGCTTTTCCAAGTCTCATGTTTCCTGTATTATAAGGATAGTAATATCTACTGGAACCATCACTTTGAGGAACAAAGGAAGATATGCTAAGAATTAAGTAAGGAAACATTTGTTATACACCTAATAGAATGCCTCACACATTCTAACTTAATGACATTATTAGATAAGTGTTATTTCTCTCCCCCAATAAAGAGTTATATTAATATTATCCACAACTCTTCTGGGAGGAATTACAGGAAAGTAACTAAGAAAAATGGGCTCCAGAGTCCAACAGTCTTGATTTAATTTGTGATGAGTCATTTAATCTTTGTGACTTTCCATTCACTTCCCCAGACCCTGGAAGGCGAATTACACAGCAAGAGCACCTTAGCTTACTCCTGTCCTAAGCTTTGTGACTGAAACAAATCAGGCATTTCAGAAAATTTAAGGACATCAAGAAATGTAGCTCATAAAATCATCTGCCAGTCAACCTTAATGGATGCCTAATTTTGTCCTAGCAACCCAGTACTTTGAATTGTGATGGTTTCTCGGGGGTCTCACCCCACTTTGTCTGGTCCAACTAAACACCAGCTTTAACTCAAATAATGGTTGGTCTCCTCTAAGCCTAAGACCCAGAAGCACACTTGAAGTTTATCTGTGTTGGGGTCAGCACTGTAGTATAGTGGGCTAAGCCTCTGGCTGCAGTGCCAGCATCCCATATGGGCACTGGTTCTTGTCCTGGCTGCTCCACTTCCAACCCAGCTCTCTGTTAATGGAAAAGCAGTGGAGGGTGGCCCAAGTGCTTGGGCCCCTGTGCCTATGTGGGAGAGCCGGAAGAAGCTCCTGGCTCTTGACTTCGGACCATTGCAGCCTTCTGGGGAGTGAACCAGTGGATGGAAGACCTTTTTCTCTGTCTCTCCCTCTGTCTCTATAACTCCACCTCTCAAATAAATAAATAAAATCTAATTCTAATAAATTCTAATTCCCTATCAAATATTAGCCTTATGCAAATAACTTAATTGCCCTGAACCTTTAGGGAATAATAATAATACGACTTACTGCATTTGATAGTGTCCCCCAAAAGACTCGTGTCCTACCCAGAACCTCAGAACGTGACCTTATTTGGGAATAGCATTGTTGCAAGTGCCTTTAGTTAAGATTAAGTCATACTGGAGTAGGATAGACCCTTAATCCAGTATGACTGGCGTCCTTATAACAAGAGAACACCATATGAAGACAAAAATGTTTGGAGAATTACAACCATGTAACAGTGGAGACAGATGGGAATCATTCAGCTGCAAAGCAAAAAATGCCAAGGACTGCCAGAAAAACTCCAGAAGTTAGTAGAAAAGCATGGAAAAGATTCTCCCTTTGGGCTCCCAAAGACCAAACTTATCATTCCTGGATTTTGGACTCTTTACCTGAATGTATTCTTTCTGAATATTGTTTTAATGCATTATGGTAATTTATCATGGTAGCTGTCGGAAAGTAATACAACTTACTTCATAAGAATGCTGCAAATTGTAACTGAAATAGTATTTGCAGATGTTTACTGTGATGTCTAGCACATAATATCACACAATAAGTGTTAACTTTTAAATATCTACTGCTTTAGAGAGTAAGAATCAATACAGAAAACAACAACTCACTGCCCTTCTCTTCATTCAGACACGTCACACAATATGCCGTGACCATCGGAAACTTCTTTAATTTTCATGATGAGAATGAACCATGAAACAATAAAAGAATATTACATGTTGTTGATTGTAGATTTTGGGTGCTCTATACTGGCCATTTTAAGGAATGAGGCCAAAATGAGATAACTGAAACCACCGAGAAGAATTTAAAAAAAAAAAAAAAAAGTTGTTGAATCAGAGGGTGCAAAGCTTAGAAAACAAAGAACCAAAGAAGTCTTGAGGCAGCAAATATACAATCATAGGTCAGTTCCTGGGGAAGCAAAAATAAGAAACCAAATCTGAGCAGTTAAATAAAGGAAGAAAAATTTGTGGTGGCAGGACAAAGCAATGAATCAGACTAGGCACAGGAAAACAGACCTCACTGGACAAAGAAAACTTTTGCACAGATTTTATTTATCTAGCACCACCTCTAAAAATATAATACTGACTAATTTTTTCCTTCTGAAATTTTATTTTCAAAGATAAGGCATTTTTGAAAACACAGAGGGGCATAAAAAATGAAAAACATCCGTACTGCTCTAAGATAGAAACTATTTACAGTCCAATAAATTAAGCTTCCTGAAAGCAGAAGCCATGCCTGGTTTGTTCACGAAATTCTCCTGTGCTTGGTAGACAGATGGCATATAATCATTCTCATTAAATGACAAAACAGAGTTGCTTAAATATATTTTTTCCTGAGTTTTTCCAAATGTATACACCTTGGGACTGACATTATGCTGTAGGTATCTGTCATTTCTCTTGAGAACCAAGCTCCAGCTTCCAAGTTTCTTCTTTTCTTTCTTACAAGTATCAGTCAGAGCAGCCACTGCCTGCCCTGGGAAACTTACCGAAACGAACTGGTCTGATGGACACTGCAGCAAATGCTAGTTCAAGGCTTATATTATGAGGTGTAGTCAAATTCCTCTAAAGACAAATGACCTTGTAAATCCCCTGTTGGTACTGCCTACACTTTGTTCCGCATAATAATTTTCTAAAATACTTGACCAACTGCAATATACTGCATGTTTATGTCTTCCAATTTAGGTTGATGTTTACACTTAAAAACAAGTTGTCTCCTTGACCAAAAGCAAGGAAAAAAGATAGCCTGACAATAATATAAACCTGCAATAGAAAAATCACTGATAGAAGCTCATAAGTTATTACTATGTGAACTAAAATCTCAGGTTGGTTGTTCTAACTCTTATCTAATAAATAACTTGAAAATATAAAAAGATAATGATTTTCATAAACTGTTGCAGGTGTTTCTCATGAGAATAAACACAAGAAAGCAAATCAGAAAACAAATTCCCTTGAGAAAGAAGTTGTATACTCCCAAACACTGAAGGAGAAACATATGAAAGTAAATTAAAAGTTCTTAGTTCCAAACAATTAAGTTTAACTTTTTTTTTCTAAATTTTACCTCCATTAGGCAAGATGCTACCCAATTCTCCTTGAAAAACTGAGAAACTTGTTGGAAAAGGCTTCTCAGAGATATTTCTCACATGAGCAAAATCAGAGAATGTCTCTGAAAATTACTCCCTTTCAAGATGAAACAACTACAGAGGACTAGGTTACATACTTGAGAAGTAAATGAAACCAAAGGGTAGAATTCTTCCACTACTTTCATGTAAGAAAATAATTTCATTTTACAAGTGGGGCATGTGGGATTTGGTAGTTGAATGTGATTCTGTGCCAGCCAGGCACTGTTGCATACCTCTTGTCATTTTAGAAAGTGTATCAATTCTGTGAAAAGATTAATCATACGACATAATGCAAAGATAATCTTAGGACATAATGCAAAATATGCTTGATCAATATGAAACTATGTGCATCTGGAATTAAAAACAAATCTTTTGAATATTTTTATTAGGCAAGTATTCAACAGTATCATCAATTATTCAGTTGAAATAACTAAATAATAAGAAAATTAAGTTTAAAGTAGTTACTGCTGCCACTGTTAAATTTTATCTTTAAAATAAATTACTTGGCTGATGCTGCACTCACTAGGCTAATCCTCTGCCTGTGGCGCCAGCACCCCAGGTTCTAGTCCCAATTGGGGTGTCAGTTCTGTCCTGGTTGCTCCTCTTTCAGTCCAGCTCTCTGCTGTGGCCCAGGAGGGCAGTGGAGGATGGCCCAAGTGCTTGGGCTCTGCACCCGCATGGGAGACTGGGAGGAAGCACCCAGCTCCTGTCTTCAAATTGGTACAGCACCGGCTGTGGTGGCCATTTGGGGGGTGAACCAACAGAAGGAAGACCTTTCTCTCTGTCTCTCACTGTCTATAACTCTCTCTGTTCTCTCTCTCTCACTGTCTAACTCTGCCTGTCAAAAAATAAAAATAAATATATAAATAAATAAAATAAAATAAATTACTTAACAATAAATGATCTTGTATTTTTTAAACAGAAAAAGGCATCAAATTTAATGAAAATTGATAACATTTCTTCACCTAGAGAAAAGCACTTTTATACTCTTGACATCCTTCCCCTGAAGAATAAAAATGTACATGCATGTGGCTTTTTTAATTAAAAAGTTATTATTATATGTTATTCTGTAACTTGAATACTTCTCATTAAAATGTATATATTGGGAACATTCTTCCTTAGCAAATTAGAGATTTAATTTTAATGATAGTATGCTATTCTATAAAATGTAGCATAATTTATTTAACCAGCCACATGGTGCTAGATATCCAGAGTATGTCCATTATTTTGATATTACAAACAATGCTATGATAAATATTATTATACATACATCTTTGTGTGCCTGTCTAATTATTTCCTTATATTAAATTCCCAGAAGTAGAATAATGATATCCAGTGTATTATTTTAGAATTATTTATTTATTTATTTATTTATTCAAGAGGTATAGGGACATAGAGAATAGGACAGAATAAATGAAAGATTGCAAATTGTAAAGATTTAAGTTAAATTATACAGTCACAGACACCATTATTATCCATCTAAATAAATCTTAAGAATCTACAAGAGAAAATGAAAAGTAAGTTTACTAGGAGTTCAAGGTGTAATATCAATAAAGATTTCTACATAATTTTTTCTATATAACTGTAAAAAATACAACTAGAAATTAAATTAAATCCTCTAAAATACCACTTATAATGTCACCAAAACATGAAATGACTAAAGATACCAGACCTATACACTGAAAAATAGAAAACATTAATTAAAGAAATTAAAGAAAACCCAATTACAGTCAAATGTCACATAATAGTGGGGACACATTATCTGAGAGACATCATTAGATGACTTTGCCATTGTGAGAACATCGTGCAATGAGCTTACACAAGCCTACTACACATCAAAGCTTTATGCTATATCGGCGGCATTGTCTATTGCTCCTGGGGCCATAGATGAACAAAACAGCACAAGCACAGATCAAACACAGGAGACAATGATGCAATCAACAGACACAGTGAAATGAGTATGTCCGGGTAACACAACATATTGTTTTACAGCAAACTTTTATAGGCAGGAGTACACTCTAAAATAATAATTAAAAGTATAGTTTGCATAAAGCAGTAACAGCGTCACTTATTGTCAAGTATTATGTACTGTACATATTTGTATGTGCTGTATTTTCATAAAACTAGCAGTGAAGTAGGTTTGTTTACACCAGCATCATTACAAGCAAAGTAATGTGTTGCACTACCAAGACCATTAGTATGCTACCAGAGGACAGGAACTTTGCAGCTCCGCTGTAATCTTAAGGGGCGATTGTGGTATATTTAGCCCATCATAAGCCAAAATGTCAGTCTTGGCACAATTGCCCATGAAGGGATACTGTGTTCATGAATCAAAAGACTCAGTTTTGCTAAAATCGCGATCCTTCCCAAATTGAGCTACAGGTTTAATCTAATTCTAAAAATCTCTTCAGGCTTTTCTGCAAAAATTACCAAGATAATTCTGAAATACATTTAGAAATGCAAGGGAATTAGAATCCAAAACAATTTTATAAAGAAAGAATGGCTAGTAACTTACATAAAATAAAAGCACAGCAAGATAGTACTTAAGTACCCATTACAATAGCTAAAATTAAAGATAACAGAAAATCATACCAAGTATGAGCATGAATGTGGAGCAACTGGAACTCTCATACACTGATGAAAACAGTTTCACTTTGAGAAACAATTTGGAAGTATCGAAAGTCAAACACACATGTACAATATGATCTATCCACTCCTTTCTAACATATTTCCCTAAGAAACGAAAATATATGTCCAGCTTTACATAGCTCTTTCCTCAAAAATAAAAAATAAAACTCCTCAAAGGCCCATCATCATAAGGAAACAAAATAGTCAACATAATAGAATTAAAAAAGAATTAACTATTGACTATTGATACACAACACATGGATGAATCTTAAAATAATTAAGCTGAGTCGCAGCGTGCCGGCCTCAGCGGCCATTGGAGGGTGAACCAACGGCAAAAGGAAGACCTTTCTCTCTCTCTCTCACTGTCCACTCTGCCTGTCAAAAAAAATAAATAAATAATTAAGTTGAGTGATAGGACTGAGACAATAAACTACTATATATTCTATTATTATATTTATGTAAAATTCTTGAAAATGTTATCTAATTTGTAGTGACAGAAAGCAGATCACTAATTGCATGGGAAGAGATGGGAGGAGGGGAAATGGATCAATTACAAAGTAGCACGAGGAAATTCTTATAGGTGATAGATATGTTCATTATCTTGATATGGCAATGGTTTCACAGGTATGACAGATATGTCAAAACCCATCAAGTTGTATACTTTAAATATGTGCACTTTATTACACCACAATTATGTCTTAATGAAGCTGCAAATATAAGTATGAAAATATCCATTTCTATACACTTATAGCAGCTCAATGCATCTTCCTTAGTTTGGGACAATTTTATAAGTACCAAATAGCACCTTACTTTAAAATGTCTTTGATAGCAATTGAAGAGAAGCGTTTTTCATATATTTTACTGCAACCATTTCTTTACTACTTAATACCTTTCATACAGAGTAATTCTTTTGTGGTTACTGACAAGTGTACAAAAATTACCTTCCTGAGATGATAAAAAATACTGGATATGTGCAAATTTGTAACTTTTGCTTTTTTCATTCTTAATGAACTTCTTGTACTCTAACCTCCTATAAGTTAATTTTCTCAGACCTCATAGTAATATTTACTGTGTTGTGTATGTGTGTGTGTGCATGCACCATTTCCTCAAGAGGCCATACCTAAGATGACTCTAAGAAGACCCATATGGAGAAAAATAAATTTTTCTTAACCAATAATTGAGAATGTCTAAAGTGATTTGGTCAAAGCTTCTCATATACTAAGTTTAATTTCAGTAAGTGCTTTGAAGATTCAAATCAAGCTTGTGTTTCATAATTATCACAGATTTGAAAGGAAAAATCCTCTTTACTGTCACATTTTTTGCTCGGATTGTTTAACAACTATTAATTGGAGTAATAGAATCTAGATAGAGGTTGAGCATCTGTAACCTGGAAATCCAAACCCAGAGTACACCCAAATCAGGAACTTTTTGAATGCCTGACCTCATGTGGCAAGCACAAGCCTCCATCAAAATGCAAGTGCATTGAAAATATTGCACAAGATTGCCTCAGGCTGTGTATGTAAGGTACACATGAAATGAAAATGAATCTCATGTTTAGACTTGGGTTCCATCCACAAGAAATCTCATTATGAATATGCAAATATTCCAAACTCTGAAACACTTCTGGTCCCTGGCATTTTGGAGAACAGATACTCAACCTGTACTGTTTTCCAGGTATTGATACAGATAATTAAGGAAATATGCAGCAAATGCATAGAGAAACCTAAAGGACAAGCATATACAGGCGATGAATAATTGAAACTTAGTTATTACCTATTTTCTTTTATTTATTTATTTGAAAGGCAGAGCTACAGAGAGGCAGAGGCAGAAAGAGGAGAGAGAGAGAGAGAGAGAGAGAGGGAGGGAAAGAGAGAGAGAGAGAGAGAGGTCTTCCATCTGCTGGTTTACTCTCCAGATGGCTGCAATGGCTGGAGCTGTACTGATCCAAAGCCAGGAGCCAGGAGCTTCTTCCAGGTCTCCATGCAGGTGCAGGGGCCCAAGGACTTGGGCCATCTTCCACTGCTTTCCCAGGCCATAACAGAGAGCTGGATCAGAAGATGAGCAGCCGGAACCTGTTTTTTGTTGTTGTTGTTGTTGTTATTGTTGTTTGCTTGTTTTTAGAAAACTTTTATTTAATAAATATAAATTTCAAAAGTACAACTTTTGGATTATAGCAATTTTTCCCCCCATAACCGCCCTCTCACCCGCAAACCATCCCATCTCCTACTCCCTCTCCCATCCCATTCTTCATTAAGATTCATTTTTTTAAGATTCATTTTTAATTATCTTTATATACAGAAGATCAACTTAGTATACACTAAGTAAAGATTTTAACAGTTTACACCCACACAGACACACAAAGTATAAAGTGCTGTTTGAAGACTATTTTTACTGTTAATTCCCATAGTACAACACATTAAGGACAGAGATCCTACATGGGGAGTAAGTGCACAGTGACTCCTGTTGTTGATTTAACAATTGACACTCTTATTTATGATGTCAGTAATCACCAGAGGTGCTTGTCTTGAGCTGCTAAGGCTATGGAGGCCTCTTGAGTTCACCAACTCCGACCTTATTTAGACAAGGCCATTATCAAAGTGGAAGTTCTCTCCTCCCTTCAGAGAAAGGTACCTCTCTCTTTGATGGCGCATTCTTTCCACTGGGATCTCACTCACAGAGAAATTTCATTTAGTTCATTTTTTTTTTTTCCAGAGTGTCTTGGCTCTCCATGCCTGAAAAACTCTCACGGGCTTGAACTAGTGCCCACATGGGATTCCAGCATCGTAGGCATGGGATTTACCCACTAAGCCACAGCGCTGCCCCCCACATATTTTCTTTTAAAAGAATACAATTGGGGCTGGGGCTGTGGTGTAGTGGCTAAAGCCGCTCCCTGCATGCTGGTATCACATATGGGCACAGCTCAAGTCCCTGATGCTCCAGTTCTGATCCAGTTCGCTGCTTTGGCCTGGGAAAACAGTGGAAGATGGGCCTAAGTGCTTGGGCCCCTGCACCTGCATGGAAGACCCAGAAGAAGCTCCTGGCTCCTGATTTAGGTCGGCACAGCTCCAGCAGTTGCATCCAACTGGGGAATGAACCAGCGGAAGACCTCTCTCTCTGCCTCTCTGTAACTCTGTCTTCAAATAAATAAATCTCTCTCTTTTTTTTTTAAAAGAATACTGTTAAGTTTCACACTTCTAAAATGTCACAAAAGAATAACCAAAGTGAACAAAAATGTGTTGAGAGGTTAATGTGGCAGAACACTTGCTTAAACGTTTGCACATTTATTGTTATGAGTTGTAGACAGTTGTCAGAGGCCCCCACTTAATGTTTCTGTATAATGGTGTAGCCTGTGTCCACGTGCATTTTGTAAAAGAAATTTTTCAGATAAGAATACTTAATAACTCTTGCATGAACATCATTGTCATAAAAGTATACTTGGACAACTTTTTGAGAGTGGTTTTCCTAGCAAGTCCCAACCAAAATAAAAATTATGACTACAAACGTGAATAGCCACTTTTTAACTGAATATCTACTAGATGCTAGAGACAAGCTCAGTACCCAGTCTTCCCCCAGTTTCTCACAGTAGCTAACATTGTCTGCGTTTTACAGATGAAGAAAGTGAGCTATTCCCTGCTCATAGTATATCATTTCCATCATGTGGAGTTCATAGTACTGTTTATTGGCCATGTTTCTATTAAGAAATAGACCCAAATTGCCGTTGAGCTGTTTAATCTCAAGGTATTGTTCCTTTCTTCTCCCAACCCCCCTGAAGACTGTGATGTGCTTCAGCCGCTGAGTGAATTATGATGAGGTGGAGTAGGGTGAGGATTGACAAAGCAGAAGGCAGACTTTGTAAACAAGTAGATTCCATTAGGTCATCAAAACAAGCCCATTTCTATAAAAGGAAGATTTGATAGTGTGCATCAATAAAAAATGCTAATGACCTTTGACTACACCTATGTTGTTCCTGTCTTATGAAGCTTCCAGAATTAACTTGTCCTGAAATGACTGTCAATTAATACTTATTTAAAAAAAAAAAAAAAAAAAAAAAAACATGATCTCTGCTCTTGGTAGAACAGGGTATGAAGATAAATGTTTTTCTTGCTGCTAATTCACTGGTAGAAATTAATGCAAGCAACTAAGAAGAAAGGTATAAAGATAAAAAAATGGAATAACAGTAGAGGAGCAGCAAGAATCAAACTCTGATTTTATTGATTGCTGTGTTAATAATAAAGTCTCATTCACTCATCTTGGAGAAGCAGAGGCCCAGTAGTCATCATTTTGAGTTCCTTACTTCTAACTTTGTGCAATCTTGACAATAAACATTATTACTTACTTAGAGACTTTCTGGATCCATGTTTTTTCTTTTAAATGGTATTTACCAATTTCCAGCTCAGAACCCCTCAGCCTACACACTTCTCACCTGAATACAAATCTAAGTCAGGGAAAATAAATCAACTCTGTACATCAACAAGAGGCAGCCTAGGCTGTTATCTGCCTACAGATGTGGGTTTATGTGCTGTGGGTTTATGCAGAAAAAGAATCACAAGCAGGTCTTTGCTTTCTGCCTCAGGTCATGCTTCTTCCTCCTACACATGTTCCTGCCATTGCAATCCACAAGGAGGTGACATGGCTGCGGGGGAGGAGAAGGGCCATGTGAGAGCCTGTGCCATCCTGTTTGGACTCAGCCTCCAAAACCCTGAGCTAAATAAACTTCTTGGCTGCGCCGCGGCTCACTAGGCTAATCCTCCACCTGCGGCGCCGGCACACCGGGTTCTAGTCCCGGTTGGGGTGCTGGATTCTGTCCCGGTTGCTCCTCTTCCAGTCCAGCTCTCTGCTGTGGCCAGGGAGTGCAGTGGAGGATGGCCCAAGTGCTTGGGCCCTGCACCCACATGGGAGACCAGGAGAAGCGCCTGGCTCCTGGCTTCGGGTCGGCGCAGCACCGGCCTCAGTGGCCATTGTGGGGTGAACCAACGGAAAATGGAAGACCTTTCTCTCTGTCTCTCTCTCTCTCACTGTCCACTCTGCCTGTCAAAATAAATAAATAAATAAACTTTTGATTCGTTAACAAAGAGTCATAAACAACTTTTTGGTATCCTCTGACAATATTTTGCTCTCAAGTTAACTAAAAATACAAAAAAAATTTAAAATTCTTTCATACATAGACCAAGAGATTTATAACACCTGTAATAGGGGACTCTTTAACGAATACTCACCAGATAGATTTCCAAAGAAAATACCCTTCTGGATCCCATGAACTTCTCTAGAAAACAGTCACTTTTGACTGCCACAAGGATCAGAATGCGGTCAGCCAGCAGGGTGGCCACATTTAAGTTTCATCAGAGACATTAACAAGATACTTGCACCAAGATTAGCATAAAAAGAAATGAGCCAGATGCAAGAAGAGAAATGAAGAAAAGACACAAAGATTTTCAAGAGAAACGGCAGAATTATTTTCCTTGAGAACGTTTAGGCGAATCTTTCATAGGGATTTAAAGCCAGGCCTTTAGCAGATTTCCAGGTCCAAGAGCAACCTTAAAAGAAGTTTTCTTTTTTTTTTTTTTAAAACTTTTATTTAATGAATATAAATTTCCAAAGTACAGCTTATGGATTACAATGGCTTCCCCCCCATAACGTCCCTCCCACCCGCATCCCTCCCCTTTCCCACTCCCTCTCCCCTTCCATTCACATCAAGATTCATTTTCAATTCTCTTTATATACAGAAGATCAGTTTAGCATACATTAAGTAAATATTTCAACAGTTTGCTCCCACACAGAAACATAAAGTGAAAAATACTGTCTGAGTACATTAAATCTCAATGTACAGCACACTAAGGACAAAGATCCTACATGAGGAGTAAGTGCACAAATTGAGACCCTTCTCCAAACTTTCAATAATGGGTCCACTTTCTGTTTGCTATGGTATTACTTTGTAGACTTCACCTCTCCAGAAATGAAGGCTTAGCATTTCAAAGATAGGCACTATGCTACAGCCGAGACTATGTGTACCGGTTGCTTAAAATCTGACTGCCAAAGGGAGAGCCATATAAACCTGCACTGTCTCACTGTCTCACGTTAGGGCAGACATGATGGAAAGCTGTAGAGATGCCTCATTGTATGCACCACATTGTTAAAGAGGCCTATGAAAGAAACATGGGTGAAGAACGGCCACAGAGAAAACCTGAAGCTGCCTGTCACTTGTGCCACGTGCCGCCAAAGCTGTGGGTGCTGATAGCATTGCTGTTTATCTCTCTGAAGAATATGAGGGAGCAGAAAGCACAACATCCCCGAGTTGTTACTTTGTCACAACTTTACAGAATACATAAGCACTTCAGTAAATACACAGATTTTTTTTTTTTTTTTGCAAACTGTAAATCATCTGTGAGCCACCACTGTTCAACTAATTACAGCAAGAAGCTGTGCTCATTAGCTGTTCTCATCTGGCTCACTGCACGACCTAAATAGTCCGTAAATGAGCCGGCAATTATTGCTGTATTACCACTACCAGCTCCGCTCACATCAAAATATCTCCACCAAATGTTACGCCTGTTGGTATTATCAGGTTAGAAATTTCATAAACATATTGAAGCAGTTAATTGGGAGATTATTAAAAAAAAGTGAAAATAGAATCATCAGTAAAAGGGTTATCATCAAACCCCAGATAGGCGGCTCCACCTATAGATAAGAACTTCAGAATGCAAGCATCTGAGAGGACATCATCACCTGCTTCTAAACAGCACTGCAAGGCTGGGGAGCGAGGAATAGTTCCTCACCTTAAATGGCAGGAAAGAGAACCACGTATACACTTATGCCAGCTAAAAACGGTCTGTTGACATGACCTAACTGTAATGAAAGGAAGTGCTCGCAGGCTGAGGACCTCAAGGAGCTATAGCCAAACAGAAAGACAAATTTGAATGCATGGTAATGTCATTATTTCTAGCTCTATTGTAAGGTATATACTGAAGGAGGACTGATTTTCTTTTTTTTTTTAGATTTACTTATTTATTTGAAAGTCAGAGTTACACAGAGGAGGAGAGGCAGAGGGAAAGAGAGAGGTCTTCCATCCACTGGTTCACTCCCCTGTTGGCTGCAACAGCCTGAGCTGTGCAGACCAGAAGCAGGAGCCAGGAGCATCTTCGGGGGTCTCCCACATAGGTGCAGGGACCAAGGACTTGGGCTATCTTCTACTGCTTTCCCAGGCCATAGTGGAGAGCTGGATTAGAAGTGGAGCAGCTGGGACTCGAACCGGCACCCATATGGGATGCCAGCACTGCAGGAGGCAGCTTTACCCACTACACCACAGCGCTGGCCCCTGGACTAGGATTTTATTTGTTTGTTTCTTTGGTTGGTTGTTAGACTGATGTTGTTCAGAGAGTGTCTGTCTACATATTAGTGGTGAGAAAACAATAAAATAGTTGGAAAAATAAATTTCCATTACCCTCAAATATTTTAGAATCATCAGTTTACAATATCAAATGATTAGCTAATTATCTGTATTATATATTTGGTAAAATGTATTGAGGTGGGTATTGTGGCACAGGGGGTTAAGCAGCCACTAGGAATGTACGCATCCCATATCTGAATGCTGGTTTGAATCCTGGTTCCTATGCTTCCTATCCGGCTTCCTGTTAATGCATCCAGAGAGGCTGCAGATGATGGCTTAAATGCTTGGGCCCCTGCCAAACATGGGAAATGGAGTTCCAGTTTCTTGGCTTTGGCCTGACAGGCCATATTTTTTGGCCTGGCTGCTTTAGTCACTTGGTAAGTGAACCAATGGCTGGAAGATTTTCTCATTCATTCTCTGTCTCTGTCTCTCTCTCTCCCACACACACACTTCCCTCTCACCCTTTCTCCCTCTATGTCACTCTGTCTTTTAAATAAAATGAATAAACATATTTTTAAATGGCTTCTTTGAGTTTCATTTTAGTTATTGTGGCTATCAGAAAGTAATACATTTTTTTTCTGAAAGAACTTTTTATTTAAGGAATACAAACCTCATGTATTTCATAAGTACAACTTTAGGAATATAGTGATTCTTCCCACCCACATTCCCACCCCACCCCCATCCCATTCCCAGTCCTATTCTCCACTATGATCCATTTTTTATTAAATTTATTCACAGAAGACCAACTCTATTCTAAGTAAAGGGTTCAACAATTTGCACACGTACACACACACACACACAAACTGTTCCTCAACATCGAGACAAGGGCTGTCCAAAGTCATTGCATCTTGAAGTTAACTTCACTTTTTTTAAAGAAACTTAATTAACTTTAATGAAGCACCCAAGAATAATACATCTTTTGGGAGCATTTAGACATAATTATAATACAACTCTTTGAGGACAGAGGTCCTGCATGGGAAGTTAGTGCATAGTGACTCCTGTTGTTGATTTAACAATTAACACTCTTATGTATGACATCAGTGATTACCTGAGGCTCTATACATGAGCTGCCTAGGCTATGGAAGCCTTTTGAATCCACAAACTCTAACAGTATTTAGACAAGGCCATTAGCAAACTGGAAGTTCTCTCTTCCCTTCAGAGAAAAGTACCTCCTTAGATGACCACTTCCTTCCACTGGGATCTAATCCACTGAGGTCTTTCATGTAGGACATTTTTTTGCCATGGTGTCTTGGCTTTCCATGCCTAGTAATACATTTTTAAAACTTACCATAATTTATATTTTACATTTATTCAATTTTATACACCTTCAATTAACCCAATATAATGAGATACTAAAGGGAGCCCTCAATACTAGGATACTTTATGTTGTTCTTCACATTCATCACATCAGATTTGTTACTGATAATGATTCTGAAAAACTTAGAATAAAGAAAATGTTGACAGCTAATGTGAGTTCTAATTCTATTGGTTTCTCTTACCTACCATCAAAGAGGATATAAATACTTAAATAAATTTTATTTATTTATTATTAAATGTTATTTATTTACTTGTTGCTTACATACAAGATGGAAATTATCTCTAATGGATTAACTATTACTATTCATCTGGGTAGGGTTGGTATGTAATCCATGTGGTGCTAACTATTTGACAGTCTCTGGGAAGGATGTAGACCAGAATCAATCACTAATGAAATGCTCTGGAAAGATGCTTTTTTGATGAAGACCCTGACAATAACAATGACAATGAAAGCAACTCTTCTTATTAACCGACTGATTGATATCAATGGGCAAAATAATTAGTGTATCAGATTGGTTCAACTCTTTCTAGCTGCTAAAATTTACAAAGCATTCGTCAACACTGAGTACCTGTTTTTTCATGAATTTCAAGAAGTTTTCAACATAGTCATAATATTCTTCAGGCTATAGGCACTAAGCTATAAAATGGGTCACTGTTTTTCCCTATGAGGAAAATCATCAATTCCAAAGTATGATTTGAGTACAAGTATAATTTTTCCTTTAAAGGCCCTTCTTAGAAAGACATCTAAATCCCCTTCCCTCCCTATCTTGTTTGAGAGCCTTCCTTGCTACTCAAAGTGAGGTATGCAAACTAACAATTTCAGCATCATCTGGGATCTTGTGAGAATGCAGTATATTGGGCATGAACCCTGAACCACTGAAACAGAAGCTGAATCTTAACAAACTTGAGAAACAAAAAGCATCCATGGGACTTTTCCTTGCATAAAAGAGAAGTCAAAGCAGTCAAAGAATCAAAGACTGACCAAAAACACATGGTTTTGATTGTTTTAACTCAGTATCAGTATTTCAAAAAATTTTACCCAAAGATCACTCTTTCATGTTCATAAAGTTTATTACATCATGTGGAAAGCTGATTGTAAAAAAATCCTTTAGATTTTTGCAATGGGATAATCATCCAAATAGATATTTTAGAGTGCATGGTTTGTGCCGAGTGCTATACTCAACTCAATGAATGACTTATAGAAAGCATATTCACCAAATGCCCATTATCAATGGCTTTATTCCTCCATGGCTATGGTTATACTATAGTTCAGAGGCCCAATATTCCTAAACTCCTTTCAATTTGACAACTATAAGTTGACTTTAACATCACACTTTCAAGTAGGTATTATCCAATTTTTAAAAATATATTGGAAAACTGTTATATGAGTTCCAATAGTCTCTTAGTAGAGTTCTTTGGATCCCCTAAATAAAGAATCATATTGTCTGCAAAGAGGGATAGTTTGACTTATTCCTCCCCAGTTTGTATCCCTTTAATTTCTTTTTCTTGCCTAATGGCTCTGGCTAAAACTTCCAGAATTATATTGAATAGCAGTAGTGAGAGTGGTCATCCCTGTCTGGTACCAGATCTCAGTGGAAATGCTTTCAACCTTTCCCCATTCAATAGGATGCTGGCAGTGGATTTTTCATAAATTGCTTTGATTGTATTGAGGAATGTTCCTTCTATACCCAATTTGCTTAGAGTTTTCATCATGAAAGGGTGTTGTATTTTATCGAATGCTTTCTCTGCATCTATTGAGATAATCATATGGTTTTTCTTCTGCAGTCTCTTAATGTGGTGTATCACATTGATTGATTTGCAAACAACCATCTCTGCATAGAAGAGTTTGGAAAAGTAGCAGGATATAAAATCAATGCACAAAAATCAACAGCCTTTGTATACGCAGGCAATGCCACAGCTGAGAAAGAACTGCTAAGATCAATCCATTCACAATAGCTACAAAAATAATCAAATACCTTGGAATAAACTTAACCAAGGACATTAAAGATCTCTACGATGAGAATTACAAAATCTTAAAGAAAGAAATAGAAGAAGATACCAAAAAATGGAAAAATCTTCCATGCTCATGGATTGGAAGAATCAATATCATCAAAATGTCCATTCTCCCAAAAGCAGTTTATAGATTCAATATAATACCAATCAAAATACCTAAGGCATTCTTCTCAGATCTGAAAAAAATGATGCTGAAATTCATATGGAGACACAGGAGACCTCGAATAGCTAAAGCAATCTTGTACAACAAAAATGAAGCCGGAGGCATCACAATACAAGATTACAGGACATGCTACAGGGCAGTTGTAATCAAAAGAGCATGGTACTGGTACAGAAACAGATTGAAAGACAAATGGAACAGAATTGAAACACCAGAAATCAACCCAAACATCTACAGCCAACTTATATTTGATCAAGGATCTAAAACCAATTCCTGGAGCAAGGACAATCTATTCAATAAACAGTGCTGGGAAAACTGGATTTCCACATGCAGAAGCATGCAGCAAGACCCCTACCTTATACCTTACACAAAAATCCACTCAACAT
Source organism: Oryctolagus cuniculus (assembly GCF_964237555.1). Lineage (NCBI taxonomy): Eukaryota > Metazoa > Chordata > Mammalia > Lagomorpha > Leporidae > Oryctolagus > Oryctolagus cuniculus. The sequence continues at coordinate 45,230,072 of NC_091443.1, read as the reverse complement.
GGATTAAAGATCTAAATCTAAACCCAACACCAACAAATTTTTAGAGAACATTGGAGAAACCCTGCAAGATATAGGCACAGGCAAAGATTTCTTGGAACAGACCCCAGAGACACAGGTAGTCAAAGCCAAAATTGACTATTGGGATTGCATCAAATTGAGAAGTTTCTGTACTGCAAAAGAAACAGTCAGGAAAGTGAAGAGGCAACCGACAGAATGGAAATATTTGCAAACTATGCAACAGATAAAGGATTAATAACCAGAATCTACAAAGAGATCAAGAAACTTCACAACAACAAAACACACAACCCACTTAAGAGATGGGCCAAGGAACTCAATAGACATTTTTCAAAAGAGGAAATCCAAATGGCCAACAGACACATGAAAATTCAGGATCACTAGTCATCAGGGAAATGCAAATCAAAACCACAATGAGGTTCCACCTCACCCCAGTTAAAATGGCTCACATACAGAAATCTACCAACAACTGATGATGGCGAGGATGTGGGGGAAAAGGGACACTAACCCACTGTGGTGGGAATGCAAACTGGTAAAGCCACTATGGAAGTCAGTCTGGAGATTCCTCAGAAACCTGAATATAACCCTACCATACAACCCAGCCATCCCACTCCTTGGAATTTACCCAAAAGAAATTAAATTGGGAAACAAAAAAGCAGTCTGCACATTAATGTTTATTGCAGTTCAATTCACAATAGTTAAGACCTGGAATCAACCTAAATGCCCATCAACAGTAGACTGGATAAAGAAATTATGGGATATGTACTCTATAGAATACTACAGAGCAGAAAAAAAAAAAATGAAATCCGGTCATTTGCAATAAAATGGAGGAATCTGGAAAATATCGTGCTGAGTGAAATGAGCCAGTCCCAAAAGGACAGATATCATATGTTCTCCCTGATTGATGATAACTAACAGAGCACCAAAAAGGAAACCTGTTGAAGTAAAATGGACACTATGAGAAACAGTGACTTGATCAGCCCTTGTCCTGACCAGGATGAACAACTTAAAACTTTATCCCTTTTAGTATTTTTTTTGTTCTAGTTAATACTATTGGTTGAACTCTATAATTAACACACAATTATTCTTAGGTGTTTAAATTTTTAACTGAAAAGTGATCCCTGTTAAATATAAGAGTGGGAATAAGAGAAATAAGAGAGGGAGGAGATGTATAATTTGGGACATGCTCAATCGGACTTGCCCCAAATGGTAGAGTTAGAAACGTGCAAGGGGATTCCAATTCAATCCTATCAAGGTGGCATGTACCAATGCCATCTCACTAGTCCAAGTGATCAATTTCAGCTCACAATTGATCATAATGATAGGATTAAGAGTCAAAGAGATCACATAAATAAGACTAGTGTCTGCTAATACTAACTGATAGAATAAAAAAAGGAGAGAACAATACAACATGGGAAGCGAGATACCCAGCAGACTCATAGAATGGCAGATGTCCTAAACAGCACTCTGGCCTCAGAATCAGCCCTTAAAGCATCGGATCTGGCTGAAGAGCCCATGAGAGTATTTTAGGCATGGAAAGCCAAGACACTCTGGAAAAAAAAAAAAAAAAAAAACATAAATGAAAGATCTCCGTGAGTGAGATCCCAGTGGGAAGAACGGGCCATCAAAGAAGGAGGTACCTTTCTCTGAAGGGAGGAGAGAACTTCCACTTTGACTATGACCTTATCTAAATAAGATCAGAATTGGCGAACTCAAAAGGCTTCCATAGCTTTGGCAACTCATGACAAGAGCTTAGGGTGATTACTGACACCATAAACAAGAGTGTCAATTGTTAAATCAACAGCAGGAGTCATTGTGCACTTACTCCTCATGTATGATCTCTGTCCTTAATGTGTTGTACAATGTGAATTAATGCTATAACTAGTACTGAAACAGTATTGTACACTTTGTGTATCTGTGTGGGTGCAAACTGTTGAAATCTTTACTTAATATATACTAAATTGATCTTCTGTATATAAAGATAATTGAATATGAATCTTGATGTGAATGGAATGGGAGAGGGAGTGGGAGATGGGATGGTTGCAGGTGTAGGGAAGTTATGGGGGTGGGGGAGCCACTGTAATCCAAAAGCTGTACTTTGGAAATTTATATTTATTAAATAAAAGTTAAAAACAATTTATCCTTTTTTCCCATTCTTTTCTTGTTTTTTAAATGTCATGTTATTCACAGAATGATTGAAAACAGCTCCTAATTCCTTTTCAAGAGCTGCCACAGAGATGTTACTGTGAAAGTTCCCTGATGGAGTTGTTTAAAAAAAAGTATTTTTTTTAATATGCAGACAATTGCTTGGAATCTTCATTGTGCTAACCCAGAGCTGTTGGATGGATATGTGTTTTCTCTGAAATGGGTGTTTTAAGAAAGACATAGGTTCCCCCAAAAAAATATATATTGGAAAACTGAAACTGACCAAAGTCACCATCTGCTTAAATGCAAAGTTGGGGCCCACTTCCAAAATTATGCCTTGTATACATTGCAGACTCATAGAACTTACAAGCTCATCTATCATTGTAAAGACTTATTCTATTCATGGGATCTACTTCATTGAACAACTCTGTGCATGTCACTTAGCAGTAGAAATATGTAAAGAGTATTCAGATTTGTATGAGCTAATGAGGTATCACGAAAGAAGCAGGGATAGTGAGCCAGAAAACTTTCTGAAATAACTCTAAAAGGAGGTACTTTTCCATTCGTTCAGGAAATCAGAACAATTGAAAGATCAGAACAGAAGCACTTCCTCTGTGCTCTAAATACCAGAATCTCTGCCATGGAGGACATAAATGGGTATTTTTCTCATTATCTTCAGGGTGTAATCATGCCTGTTTTTGGCAGAAATGGAGGAGTGGTTGGAGGCTGAAGGACCCTGCTATTCTGGCACACACAGTTCAGAGGCCTAGAACCATGGAGACGTGTGCAGCCTATTCAGAGAGGGAGGAAAGCCTATTGTGTAGGAAGGATCTTCACCTTTTAGCAAATCATGCTTATTGATAAGAAACTGGAAAACCATACCCCCGAGGAAAGGACTAGGCATGTCTCCACACTGCACTTACCTCATGTATAGAAGACAGAGAAACAAGTTTTATGGTGGTTTTTAAGCTTGCCAGGGCAAAAAGTACCATAAGCCTAAATAAAAAGGACTGCAAGTTTGAATTCTTTTCTGTGGAATCCATTTCCTTATTTAAAGAGAAAAAAATGGGTGAAGTAAGAAAAGGGGACATGTAGCAACCAGATTAAATTTTGGCTAAACATCAATTACTTTTTTATAATGATCAGAATAGTCATGTCTTTGAGGATTTTCTTCATTAGTTTGGGGAGAGGGGAAGGCTAACCTGTCAGTTCACTTAACAATAATGGTGATCAAGTCCAATCAGGATGTTATGGTAGTGGCACTGCTCTGAGATCCACCAGAGTGTATATCACCCCAGTTCAGAAACTGACCTGTGGATGATGGAATGGGAAGCAACAAGTTCAAGAATAGCTTGAATTTTAGTAGTAGGATGGAGTGTTCATTTCCTACCTTCATGCTTCTTACCTAAGGAGTGAGGGGATTTGGAGCGGTGGGTTGTTGAAGAAGCTCATAAACTGTATCCTCCTCCCTTCCTGAATTGCAAATCACTTAGGAAGAAAGTTGAGGAATAGGAAAGATGACTATCAGCATACTGACCAGCCCCCTGAGTTAGACAGACAGTGCTGGACATCGCCAGGCTTTCCATGTGGTAAATCATCACCATTAAACTAAGAGCACAAAGGATTGGACTCCAAACACAACTTCCTGGGAATAACCTGATGTGTGCAACGGGCAGAAGGAAGGAGGTGGGGAGCAAGGACTACTTACTCCTCAGTGAGATCACCAGTCAGCATTCTGCAAGATGTGAGGTAAAGGAAGTCTTTTGGAGGAAATGTGGAGAAGAGAACACATGTTTCCCCTCCCAACTTAGCTTACCTTTTCATCAGTCCATTGTAACTGTCAAGCCAGGGATAAACTAGAAACTGAGCTAGTCTCCAGGGAAGGAGATCCACAACACGCAGTCAGGACAGACCAAGTCCATTTTCAAGAAACCAATCTCCAATAGTAACTGTTGTCCTATTTTGAGGTTTCTTAGACCATCTGAACATAGAAATTTGCCTCTGGGATGCTGCTCTGAAATGGATCTGAGCAATGCAATAGATTTAAAACTTCTAAGACCACTCTATTATCTCAAGCCTAACCTTCACTTACTATTCTAATTTCAAATTATTTCCAGCCATAATAACTAACATAGCTATCAGAGGTTCAGCAGTGAGATCAAAAGTACTTCAATAATAAAATGACAGCAGTAAGAGTCCTCAAATCTGAATATAAACTCTCTCCCATTATTAATTTCCCAGTGTATTAAGAAATTGAAAACACTTATGTGCCCCACTTTTAAAGTATATCCAATTACATACAATAAAATTGAAGCCCAAGTGAAAATTATCTTACCATTGAAAGTTAAAGTACAAATATTTCAAGTTAAATTAAGGTCAGACTTCTTGCTCTGTTCAGTCTCAGCTACAGAACCTCTTTATCAGAAAACTTGGTGGGGTTGGGGTTCTTTCAGCAGGTACAATTTCTGACTTCTAATGAAGGAGGTATAGTTTTCTTAGTCTGTGGATCAAAGACTCTGGTGAGCCTTTCCAAGATTCAGAAAGATTACCCAGCTTACAGCAATGGCCCCATCTTCAGTGAAATCTGAAATGTAAATAATCTTCATGCCCTAAGCAGCTATTCCAGGCAAAACTGTGCTTTTAGCCAAAGGATTTAAGCATTCACCATGGTCATAGCAAAGACTTGGTTGATTCCGAGAGAAACCATGTAGACAAAGAAAATCTTAGGTTCTACTTAGCTGGAATGCCAATCATTCTAGAATTCATAGTCCAAAAGTTAAAAAATTCAGTCTATTGGGAGAACTCTGCCACAAAGAAGGTGCTTTTCCTTCATTTTACATATTTGTGAAACAGGGCTGGGGGAGTAGTGGTGACACCCATGTGTGTTTTTGTCTGATAGAAAAATGTATGAAATACCCCACCTTCTTGCAAAGGTGAAATTTTAACTGCTAATTTTAAGTATAATCTAAGATGCTTTTCTTTCTGAATCAGTATATTCAGGTTTTTTTTTTTTTTTTTTTGAAGATTCATTTATTTATTTGAAAGTCAGAGTTACACAGAGAGAGGAGAGGCAGAAAGAGAGGTCTTCCATCCGATGGTTCACTCCCCAATCTGCTGCAACGGCCGAAGCTGCGCCAATCTGAAGCCAGGAGCCTCCTCCGGGTCTCCCCCATGGGCACAGGGGCCCAAGGACTTGGGCCATTTTCCACTGTTTTCCCAGGCCACAGCAGAGAGCTGGACTGGAAGTGGAGCAGCTGGGGCTCAAACCAGTGCCCATATGGGATGCCAGTGCCTCAAGCCAGGGCATTAACCCACTGCGCCACAGCACCGGCCCCATATTCAGTTTCTTAAATTCCTCTTCCCCTTTGAATTTTGTGTCTTTGGGCAGACATTTTCATTCCATACTATACTGGCTTCTTCTACCACCTCTTGTTACAAAATTGCTTTCATCACTGTTCTTTACCAGGAATTGCCTTAGTCCTAGGGGATATTTGACAATGTCTAGAGTTATTTCTGATTTCACAATTTTGTGGGAGGGGAAAAGATATGCTAATGGCATAAAGGACATGGGAAGTAGTGAGATGGCAATTGCCTACAGTGCACAGGTCGGCAACCTCACATGCACTGAAAAGGAATTATTCAGCCCAAAATGTCAACATCACCAAAACAGGAATGTGTGGTTAGGTAATTAAGTTGATTTCACAGAGAAATTCTGCAGCTCAACTCCACACTATTTTGGTAGGAAAACAGCATCAGAATATTTACCTGCAGCTGCTGCTGAGGTTTAAAAATCTATGACCCCTAAGATACATCGGTAGACCACTCTCCATTCCATAGGTTTTATTACTCCTCATAGACTGCCTTTCCTTAGCTTTTCACTGCTCCAAGTTTTGAACAGCTCCTCTTCTTCACATGCAGCAGTGGGATACGTCTCTTATGTCTGATCTTATAGCTCCCTTCAGAATACTCATCTGAGTTTCTCATACCTTAAAATACTTACTTTGATCCTTTCCTCTTGCATGTATGCAGACTAGAATACTTCGTTGAAATCAAAAGCCCAGCTTTGTTCTCTACAATGTTTTCTTTTCTGTGTGGCCTAGACATGTTTTTAATCTAACATATTCTTCAAAAATTTGTATTAAGAGTCCTTCCATAATGAGAAAAATGAAATCAGTCATTTCTGGGTTTGTCAAAATTGCCACTGGCCAAGCCATCCATCATTACTTTATATATACAGCAATAGGACACATTTTTTGCTGCTTTTTCCTCTCAATTGGGTCCGTATTTCTGTAGCATTTATCATAGGAGGCACATCTTTTCAAGATCAGTGCCCCAGCTGCTCCCACTATAGACTCTTTGTCAATGGTGTTGAATGGATGTCTTCTAGCTTCCTTGAATTTAGCTCCAAAAAGTTCAGTTTATTTCAGTCTTCTAAAATCTTTCCTATATTCCTCTGTTGGATGGCTCTGGGCTCTGTCACCATTTCTGATTTGATAATAACATAACAAGTAACTGCTAAAATATGTTTCTTTTGAAAGTGCTGTCCTTAATGCAGATAGACATCATTGCCCAAACTCCAGCCAATAATGACCTACAAGGTTTCATTTTTTTTCTTTGTCTCTGTCCTGCCAAAGACCTCAATCTTTCAAGAAATGTCTCCTTCTTCTAGCTTATTATACTTCGATTCTTCTTGTTCCTACAAGAAGACTGAAGCCTACTTTGGAAACCAATTCAGTTTCTCCTTTTTAAACCCAACTGACAGTACTTCACACCAAGCTTTCCAAAGGCCCTCAGGTTCACAGAAGTTTCAGTGAGCTGGATTTTTGCTTCCTCCCTGGAAGAGGGCTTTGCTCACTAAAACCTCCAATTATTGTGTTTTTTTTTTTTTTTAGTAAAACCTATTGTTCATCTATAGGACAATCCATGATTTTGGTCGCTGAATTCTGAAACCAAGGTCAAATCTTATACATTTAATAATCCAAAATTAAGTTGAGACCTTGTCATGAGAGTGGTGTCTTGAAAACTATGGACATACAACATGCATTTTTAAGATTATTCCTTAGCTCTTAACACATCATTGAAAATTGCAGGATTCATAATGATCTCTCTACATTTCCTATAAGATCTGGCTGGAAAACAGAATAAGAACTCCTCATACTTTTATATTCTTGAACAAGTAACTTAGTTGCAGTTGAAGATCTATCCCCTAGATCTTGTAGAAAAATGCAGTGAAGTAGCTTAAATATTTGTCTGCCTCCAAATGTCTAAAGTCATTTACAAACTCCCAATTCCTATAAACACAGTTTTGCCTCAATTCTATGTGCTTACCAGGACTTTGTGGCTTATCAGTCAAGTCAAAAACATTGATGTGGCTCAGGACCTTCAGCTGTTGTCTCTGACATGAGCATTCCATATGAGCACCAGGTTGACTGCTGTTTGCTTCTCTTCCTATCCAGCTCCCTGGTAATGCGCCTGGGAAAGCATCAGGAGATGGCCCAAGTGCTTGGGCCCCTGCACCCATACCCAGATGGAATTCAGGCCCCTGGCTTCAGCATGGCCCAGATCTGGCCACTGTAGCCATTTTGGGAATGCACCAGCAGATGAAAGATTTTTCCTCCCCTCCTAACTCTGCCTTTGAGATAATATACAAACCTTTTAAAAAATGTAAAAAAAAAAAAAAAAAAGCATTGCAAAATTCTGGATCCTCTTAATTGAAGCCCTGCAGAAGTTTTAATGTCAGGATACTATTTTGTTCCCCATATTCAAGATTTTGTCCATGTCTAATGTTTTCAGCCAATACACCAGGTCCTAATATATCAATCATTTGAACTTACTTCCAGGAACCACAGGACCCTCTTTTACAACACACAGAGTGAAACAAGAAGAGATGCTCTAAGAGAAAGGCGAGAGGAAGGGACTGAGATAGCATGTCTGGTTCTGCTATCAGATCCATCAATTAGAATTTATTCTCTCCTCACTGATGAATAATGCCACTAACAGTGGCAGGATAAGTCCCTATATTTTCTAACCACTTTCTTAATTCCACAATTTCCAAAGCTTAAGATCCTATGAATGCTGCTGTGTTCACAATGTGAGAAGCCCACATAGTCTTGTTCCTTCTTTCCTTTCACTATCTCATTCCAATCTATGGTTAACATCTATTAACAATAAAGTTGTCATGCTTATTGCATGTTTATTTTTGTAAAACTCATCTGAAAGAGTCTGAATGGAGTCTGAGCAGAAGTGATGACTTGGACAGAAATAAGCAGTCATCTGAGGAGCAGGGAGTAGGAATTCCCTGCTACCTGAATCACAATGTTTGGGGAAATGCAGGTCTTAGCTGCCCTGCCTAGTGCTTTATTAAATGTTCTGACAAGTGAGTATTTAATAAATAAGATACACACCTCCAGAAGCTGTTAATTAACACTCTGGGCCTTTAGCGTATGAGTCAGTAAGTCAACAGGATTCCTACACAGTATGACACTCTTGAGAAATAGGAAGAATCATAAAGCTTCCAACAGTGATTAACGAATTTAGAGTCATTTGGAACTCTAAGTGAATTGAAATGCCACTCTAGAATGCTGTAGAAACTTATTTTTCCTTTTGCATTCAAATATTTTAAATCTGATGCCTCAGCAGTCATACACAGAGAAAATCTTTTATCCATGCCCTCCAAGAAGAAGAGAAAGACCAAGGAACTATTTCTTTTCCTCTTTAAAATTTATTTATTTTTTGAAAGGAAGAGAGAGAGAGATAGGAGAGAGAAGGAAGACCTGACATCCTCTGGTTCACTCTACCCTAATGCCTGCAATGCCGAGGCTGGCTTAAGCTGCGAGCTGGGAAACTCAATCTGTATTTCCCACATGGGTGGCAGCAGAAACTTGACTAAATGAGCCATCACTTTTGCCTCCCAAGGTTTCCATTAGCAAAAAGTTAGAATCAGGAGGCAGAGATAACCTTGGTGTGAGACATGTATGTCTAAACTGCTAGTCTGCCAGTCTTAGAAACAGCTAAAGTTAGCTATCAGCTCTCTTCAAGAACGCATTAATACTACCAACAGGTACCTAACTCATAGGTGCCTATTCTCACACACAAAAAAAACCACTTTGGGTGGAATCTATAATCAAATGGTTTACCCTCCTTTTTCTCGGCTGAGAGAAGCAGACTTGTTGAAGCAAGAATAAATTCTTGAAAGACACATAACAGAGAAGCTACATGGAGCTTATTAAGTCATGTGACAGTTTCAAATTCCAGTTCTGCAGCATGAGAATATGGAAGGATATGTTTTGCTGATATTATTGCCCCCTGACCTTCTTACTCAGCCTCTGAGTCAGAGATTTCTATTTTATACTACAACAGGGATGAAAAGGAAGCTTGGGTTTTGAGTTTCTGATTTTTATATGCTTGATAGCAGAAACTATCCTTCATATTTATAATCAGATTTTTTGAACAATTTTGTTTGAGACTTGGTTAGTTAAGAGTCAAAGATCGGCCGGCGCCATGGCTCAATAGGTTAATCCTCCACCTAGCGGTGCCGGCACACCAGGTTTTAGTCCCAGTCGGGGCGCCAGATTCTTTCCTGGTTGCCCCTCTTCCAGGCCAGCTCTCTGCTGTGGCCAGGGAGTGCAGTGGAGGATGGCCCAAGTCCTTGGGCCCTGCACCCCATGGGAGACCAGGATAAGTACCTGGCTCCTACCATCGGATCAGTGCGGTGCGCCTGCCGCAGCGGCCATTGGAGGGTGAACCAAAGGCAAAGGAAGACCTTTCTCTCTGTCTCGCTCTCTCACTGTCCACTCTGCCTGTCAAAAATAGAAAGAAAGAAAGAAAGAAAGAAAGAAAGAAAGAAAGAAAGAAAGAAAGAAAGAAAGAAAGAAAGAATATGAAGACCCAGATTCTCCAACATACCAGAGAAAATTAGGAGGGGCCAATCTGGGCAGGAAATGGAGAAATAGAATATCATCTAGGAGGACATGGGAGAGTCAAGGGAGCAGGGTGCTAATGAGGGCCCACACAAAAGAGATCCTATGGAAAGGAGTAGATTCAGTATTAGTAGGCTGCCTAGCTTCTGCTTGCAGAGTGTCTTTCACTGGTGGGCTGAGAATGAATCCGTACCACCCAGTACTTACCATCAGTTGGTCTTGGGTGTCCACAGCATGGTAGCATCAGGGGATTCAGACATTGCAGTTTAGGGCTTCGGTGCACCAAGGTAGAAGCTTCCCGTACTCTTAAAGAATAGAGCTGGAACTAGAATACTCACTATTCCCTTCAGCACATAGTCACAGCCCAGCTCAGATGCAAAGGAAGGGAAACTAGACTCTACCTCTTCATGAGAAAAGGATTGAAATTTTCAACTATTTTTACTTCACTATGCCTTATAAAGGAGGTGATAGGTGATACTTGAGCTGAGAGGTGAATATTAATAAGAAAGACTTGGAAATTTTCAAAGGCAATTGTTCCTGATAATAGAAAAAATATATATAAATACTCTGGGATGGGAACTTAGTATTTCTGAGGAAAAGGAAAATGGCCAGTGTGGCTGGAACATAGTGAATTAGAGGAAAAGAATTGTGAGATGGGATAGATTAGAAAGACAATTTAATTTTACTTTTAAAAATATTTCTTGCACATCGTAATTTTCCTTGACACTATGAACTCATGACTCCTTCAGCTGTTTAATTAAATTATCTTAGTGTTCTCATTACTTGAAATACAGTATATAGAACTGAATCGTCGCCGGGCATGGTGGAGAGCACCTGTAGTCCCAGCTACTCGGGAGGCTAAGGCCAGAGGATCACTTGAGTCCAGGAGTTCTGGGCTGTTGTGAGCTATGCCAATCGGGTGTCCCCACTAAGTTCAGCATCAATATGGTGACCTCCCGGGAGTGGGGGACCACCAGGTTGCCGAAGGAGGGGTGAACCGGCCGGGGTGAACCGGAAACAGAGCAGGTCAAAACTCCCGTGCTGATCAGAACTGGATTATGTGGTGTACCATTTCCATGTCTGCTTCCTTTCACAGATTCTTGTTTTATTTGAGTTATTAATTGCTTTGTTTCACTTGCTTACTTTTCAAAATGATTATCCAATTTTAGGTCTAATTTTTTAATGGAACACAGAATACTTATTAAAATAAAGCACAATATTGAAATGCTGCACTGTACTCCATAAAAACTGTACAAGTATTAGATTTTAGTCGGTTGCGGGTGGGAGGGACGTTAAAAAAAGATTTTAGTCAACAAATTTAAATAATTTATAAAAATTATAAAATGCATTGGATAATCTATTTTTCTTCCCTTAAACTATATTTTGGAGAAATCTCTACTGCAGCTCTCTGGCTTTCTACTCCATTTAGGCTGGTTGCAACCTACTCATGCCTAATAGCAATTAGAATGAAGCTTCCCTTCATTGTTCACTTTTCACTTTTCACTTTCCACACTCTTATTGAAACTTTTGCTTCTTTTCTTGGTTCATTCCCACATTTTCATACTTCTAATTTCTTTTCTGGGAGCAAGTATATAAAAAGTTTAAAAAATAGCTTTTCCACTTAATTAGTTTATCCAGAATTATCATTCAGGGACAGATTTATGTTCTCTTAGAACTTGGAAAATATTACATACTTTTATTTGCACTTTGTATATTATCATATAGAATGTCAGTTTGTGTCATTAGAGAAGATCAATTTGCATGTGACTTTTTGTCTCTGAAAATTTTTCACATTTTAAAAAATTCCTAGTGTTTGAAAATGTATGATGGTATGATATATTATGATGTGATGTTTTTTCCAAACCTTCTGTTGGAATCTAGGTGGATATTTTTCATCTAGAAATTTAAGACTTTAAATTTTGAGTATTTTTAATACTATTCCTTGGGTGATTTCTTCCTATAAATTTCCTGTATGTTCTATTTCCAGAATTTCTGTCAAAAACTTACATATTTTTCTATAAAACACCTGTATCTTTTGTTTATTTTTCAATAATTTTATTCTACCCCTTTTATATATATTTTCTTTCTGGAATTTCTATTCATTGCAACTTGTTCTCAATGTCCACTTTTTATTCTTCTAATTTTCATCTTTTTCTTTAATTGATTGTGTTACTTTTACATTGTTACCTTTAGTGCCTTGATTATGTTTAATGTTTGCTATCTGAGGTAGGTAGAACAATGGCCACAGCCCGTACATATCCAAGTTCTCATCCCCAGAAACTGAATTTTGTGTTACTTGGCAAATAATTGAATTTGCATAGAAGTATAGTTGCTAATCTGCTGACTTTAAGAAAATCATCCTTGATTATCTTGATGGGCTCAATATAATTACAAGGGACTTTTAAATTTGTAAAAGGAGTCAAAAGAGGTAGAATGAGAGTTAGGCCACATGAGTAAGATTCAATTGGCCATCACTAGATTCGAACGTAGAAGAGGGCCACAAGCCAAGGAAAATAGTCATCATTCACAAGCTGGGAAAAGCAGGAAAACAAGTTCAGTCCTACTAATACCTTGATTCTAGCCCAGTGAGAACCATTTTGAACTTCTGTCTTCTGGAAGTTTACAATAATTTTTTTTAATTCAAGTCACTATATTTATGCTAATTTATTAAAGCAACAATAAGAAATACACTATCATATTTTAACTTCTAAGGCCTCTGTCTTATTCATGAATATTACTTTTTTTTAAAGATTGTATTTATTTATTTGAGAGGTAGAGTTACAGACAGTAAGAGGGAGAGACAGAGAGAAAGGTCTTCCCTCAATTGTTTCATTCCCCAAATGGCCACCAAAGCCAGAACTGCACTGATTCAAAGCCAGGAGCCAGGAGCCTCTTCCCCATGCCAGTGCAGGGGCCCAAGCACTTGGGCCTTGTTCTGCTGCTTTCCCAGGCCACGGCAGAGAGTTGGATTGCAAGAGCAGCTGGGACTAGAACCAGCAACCATAAAGGATGCCGGCGGAGGATTAACTCACTTGCTACAGCGCAGGCCCCAAATATTACTTTTTATAACATCCTATTATTATTCATGGAATAATATCTTTTTTCTTTGAGTATATTAAATACAGAGTGTGCTGTTTTAATATACGATGGTTTTCTCTGAAATCCTTTCTTTCCTTGTTTTTTTTTCTTTATATTATAATCTTCCCTCCAAAGTCTAGTGTCCCTCACTGTGCATTTATATTAAAAGGGAGGCAACACAATGATGATTGGAAATTAGTTTTGCCTGAATAGTATTATTTACCAGTGGATGGAACCACAGGTGAACAGGCATGAACCTGACCGTTTCACTGGAAGACTTCCAAATGCCAACATCAGTAGGAAGTGGTTTTTCCCTTGATCAGTCCCCACAGAGAATCTTTTGTTGTTGTTGTTCAAGATGTAAGGTGCTTGGTATTTAGAGAATTGATGAATAACTCCACTGTTGCCTGCCCAAGTTTTAAGCCATCTGAGAGATGGAAGTACAACCATTGTTTTTCTCACTACTTGGTTAAAAAGATGCAGCTCAGGTGTGAGAGTCAAATGGGCTTGTTCAAGTTTCATGTTCTTGTCTAGAGTTCTATCAGCACACAGAAGGGAACATTTGAAATTACGTGGCCAACTCACCTATAATCACTGTCTCACACCGAGAGCAAATAAAACTGTTTAATTAGGTCCTACCAGTCATGAAACACAGATCAATATTTGTCACTCACCAGTCAGTTAATTCTCTCCTTATCTAGAGGAGACTGTAGGACAGGGATAAGACAAGATTGTTGCTCTGGGAAAGTCTTTTCACAAATAACCTTAAAAGTAGCATGAAGCAGTCCCAGCACACCTGGTGCCTCCGCTATGTCCTGAACCCCTGGTCTTTCCGGGTCACCCTTTCTGCAGAAAGTATCTTGTGCTGCACTGAGAGGACCTATCTGCTCTTTGCATAGACTTTAAAAGAGGCCTTCTACTTTCAGCTTCACCCTCCCAAGTCTGTTCAACTTTTTATATAACTGGAATCTCAAAACTGTTTAGTGATTTTTAAAGCCTCTTCCATACTCTCCTGTAAGTACAGTAATAAGATTTCAAATTTTTCACTCCTCTAAATTATTAACCACTAGTCCTACATCCCATCTTCCAAAATTTTATTAGCATCTGTGTCTGCCATTGTCTCCTGTGCCTTCTGTGTGTCCTTGAGGTTTTATGCTTTTTAAATTTTGGTTATTGATATATTGGGCAACTTATTTCTAAGAAAAAAGTATATTCAATATATCATGTATGACTGCAATTTCTTTTCTACTATTCTATATTATATAAAATGTGCATAATGAACATATACAGGAAATTTTATTTGGGTAGAAAGATGCTTGGTTTTTTTTTTTTTGTTTTGTTTTTTGACAGGCAGAATTAGAGACAGAGAGAAAGGTCTTCCTTCCATTGGTTCACCCCCGAAAAGGCCGCTACGGCCAGTACACTGCGCCAATCCGAAGCCAGGAGCCAGGTGCTTCCTCCTGATCTCCCAGGCAGGTGCAGGGCCCAATCACTTGGGCCATCCTTCACTGCCTTCCAGGGCCACAGCAGAGAGCTGGACTGGAAGAGGAGCAACCAGGACAGAACCAGTGTCCCAACGGGGACTAGAACCCAGGGTGCCAACACCGCAGGTGGATTAGCCAAGTGAGCCGCGGCGCCGGCCAAGAGTATAAAAATGCTTTTAAAATCCACATGTAATTTTTTCATAATATGCATTTTCCATAAACTTTTCAAGACTTCTTATATTCTTTGTTTAATCAGAGTTTTTTTTTTTAAGAATTCACAAGACTGTAGCCAACTGAAATGCTTATTCCTTTCATCCTATCTTATTTTATTTATAATGTTCTTTTTCAAAAAATAATTTCAGCCATCTCTTATCTATATAAATGGCCCAATTATTCCATTGCTAATTTTTCCAAAAAAAACACCCTGTATTTTATTAAAAGGCAAATGCTGTTTTCAAAGGTGTTAATAAATTATTAGCACTTCATAATAACACATATTGCACAACATAGTTTACAAATTTAGAAAATGTAACTGAGTGAATTTTATATGATAAGACTAATGTACATTGAGTACAAATGTTGATATATCATCATCCATTGAAAATCCCGGCTACTAAAGCTTAGGTACTTACTCAAGATTTGCTAGTCTATAGCCCATACACTTTCCAATTGTCACTTGCTTCTGTAGACTAGTGTCTCATTTTTTCCTGTAGGTTATTCTTTGGATATTCAACCAGAATAAACTATATAAAAGTGTTTAATTTATGTAGTTCATGTCTTAGTTTTCTATTGATAAAATGAAAAACTGAAACACCTGTGTCTTTTCTTCTTTTGGCTTTCAGAATTGGTAGGAGAACTCAAGCACTATTAATAAACAGTTTAAAAAATAAAAAGGAGCACTAGAATAACAATTTAACATAATTTACCATAAAGAATTGTTCCCAGGTTGGTGTGTGCTGTGGCTTGGGCACAATCCAAAGCAGGGAACCAGCAGACCTACCTTGCTGATAAAAGCGCATCATCCTGTCTTTTACTGCTGTACTTTAGGATTCAGTGGCTTCCCTGTTCTCTCAGCCTCTGTTATTATTAATGCTTAATTTTAATGGATGAAGGGAGGATTTTGGTGTGGGTGGCTTGCTTCTTCTTTTTGTTGTTGTTAAATGTAGCAACAAACAATCAAATCAAAGGAAGAAGAACACAAAGAAAATGGGTTGTGAATAAACAAAAAGGTCAGTACTCTAGTATTTAGTGCAATTTCTGGGGAACTATTAACTACACCATGATTGGCAGACTTAACAGTACCTTCTGCTCTCTTTTGCCAGCAACTGTGCAATTATTCCAGGTGTTGTAGTGGAATGACTCTATCAAATTTTATAGGATTAATCAGCATGTAAATGTTGGCAGGCTTCCGGCTCAGATCCGGGCTTCAGGTGCAATACTTAGAACAGATGGAAGAAACACTTCTTCATTTGTTTTTAAAAGGGATTTATAAATTGGTCCTACAACCTGTGACTTGAGAAAGTTATTTTATGACATTTTACTTAGAACAACCTCTCTTTTGAGTATTAAAAACATCACCCATGTATTCAGAAGTAAAAAAAAAAAAACTTAGAATTTATAATATGCATAAAAATTAGAATTCCATACTTCCTCCTTGAAATTTGGAGAAATATTTTAAACATTTCTTGTGTTGGTTATAATTCCGAAATGTCATAATGGTAAGTGAAAAAGACAAATAAGGTTTCTGTTATCTCCATCCATCAAGTTCTTTAGTGGTGTCAAAGAAAGGTTCAAGAGGGATTTGGGACACTGTGTGAAGCTCATTATCTGATTATATAACCATTTGGCACAAACTCTTCTACTCATAAATTTCCAATGACTCTTAATTGCCTACAGCAGTGTCTTTCAATTATTTGTTCTTGTCAAAAGCAATTTAGGCCTTCCAGGAGTAACAGCGGCACAGCACAGCAGAACCACGGAGTGCTCCTTGATGATGGGACATGAGAGGGTGGAGCAGGAAAGTGACATTTTAAGGAACTCTCTTGGGTTTTGAAAACCCCTCTCCCTCTGGTCCCAGTTGAGAATTACTCACATTAAGTACAGAGTCCAAACATCTAAGTTGCTATGCAAATCTCCTTAATTCTGGTTTAATTTGTCCACTCAACCTTACCTCAATCCTCTTCTCCAACAACATGAATTCTAATCAGATCAGCTTCTCAAGTACACATTTATTTCTACCTTGAGTATCTTTCTTTTCCTTTCCAAACCAAAGACTCACTCAATCCAACCTTGTCTAAAGAGTTTCCTGAGCTGCCCCCAAACACCTGTGTTCTCTGTGTCCTTTTAAGAAACACTTTGTGTTTGAATATCAACACAGGCAAATTCAGGAATCACGGAAAATGGGTGTTGACCAGACAAGATCAGGCGTGTTCAGGGTGGTATCATGAGCAAGCCAGATAGGATAAAGGATTGTAAATCGGGTCTTTTGTTGGGTTTGTCCCCACCTTATTGACAGTTTTTACCACAAAATTGTACTTTAAAACCCCACTACCACCAGCCCTTTTGGGATTTTTCCTCTCTTGGAAGCCCCCTCCATGCTGCTCTGGCTGGAGGTCTTTGACTCTGATAAACCTTGCCCTTTAAATCTCAAAAAATAAAATAAAATAAAATGGATGCTGAATGTCCTGTAAATGCTATATTTATGGTCTGCCCTGAGGAATTAGTTTAAAAGCTCCTTCATGCTCATATGACCTGAATTTTGCATTATCTTATTTTTGTACTATTTTCTTCAGTGTTCTCAGTTAAGTGGTAATTGAGAGACCACCATACATAATTTTGGAAGAAATTGTTAAATATGACATTTTGATTGCACTCTCCACTGAATGTACAGGTGCTGAAATGACTAAACTGGGTCCATTGTTCTTTTTGAAATGAAGATATCCTATTTTATTAAGGTACTTTAAAATTTCAGCAAACTTATCAAATAAACTCAAATTCTCATATACACAGTTTTAGTCATCACAATAAATAGCTCATTCAGCAAATCAATTATAGGAACCTTTATTGTGCTGATGTACTGTATTATATAAACTATACTAGTAAATAATAAGAGTTTCTAACTTGAAAGATAAATGGATAGGTGAAGTTATTTGATGTAGTCTTGAATGCCTTTACTCTGGAGACAAAAGGAGCCCAGTACTTTTTTTTAAAAAAAATACGTTTTGATGAAAACACAAACAAATGTAAGCCAGCCTGAATTTTAGGCTATACTTTTTGTTATGCTATATGTCATAATACAATGAGGGAAGAATCCTTCCCTTGTTGTTCAGTGTAAAAAATGTCTTCCTACACAAACTGAACCTTTTAACTGAATTCATCTATCTGATAGAAAGAAGAAGCTCAAATACTGATGCTAACAGATAAGGATAAATAATTAGAGAGATATTAAAAATTTATCAGAATATAAAACCTAACTTCTCATTTTTGACTAAAAAGCCAAATCTGATTTAGAAAAGGAACTGATAGCAACATGGAGTTGTGGATGGGAGCCTGAGAAATTAGAGGCAGAAAAACACAATAAGGCTGAAAGTAATGGACAGAACATCAGCTGGGGCTTGGTCAGGTGGTGGGAATTTTTGGATTTGGAGTAGGACCTAGCAGGTTTTGAGAATTGCTTGTATTATGAGTGATGGAGAGAACTAGGCCTAATGACTACTTGGAAAGCATTGTTGTCCTGAAGGAAGAGAGGAAATTCAAATTCTGGTTTTTACTTATCTCTAGAACAAATACATTAGCCAAAAGCTGTTACTGAATTATTTTAAAACATGAAGAGTGACCTATTAGAATGCATTTGGAAATATAGTAATTTTCTAGGGCAAATAATTTGTGGACTTGAGTTATTATTACTTAAATGTGTCTTGTGGTCTAGCTCATTCAAATTGTGTCTGGAGACAGTATCTCCCCTTTTATAGGAATAGCTTCATGAACCAGAACTGAGCAGATTTACAATAAATAATCAGGAAAGTAACCTAGAAAAAAGGCCTTCACACCATTATAACAAATGTCAGACACAAAAGGCATTCGAAACTTCTGCATTTTACTCAGTATTTATTTCCTTTACTGGATACCATGAAAAATTATGGGTGGGTATTTGTATGAGCCAAGATAGATAAGGGTACACTATTAAGAAAAATATCACAGGCCTACGACAGCAAAATGTATTTCTCACCCACATGTCCTTTATGACAGGGTGACTCTGCCTCTCATGGTCACTCAAGACACAGCTGAAAACTTTTTATCCAGACACAGGCCCCCTGGATCATCACAGCAAAAAAAGAGATAGGGACTTGCGCACAGGCTTTTAAGCATCTGCCCGGAAGTGATACACATCCTTTCTATTTACATTTCTGAGGTCAAGGCAAGGCTTCTGGTCACGCTGAGTTCGAGGGATTAGGGAAGTATAATCGTATAAGGTGCCTGGGAAAGAGAAGATCTGGAAATATCCAAATAGACAATGTCCAGCTGGTATGAGCTAATGCTAGTAGGAGCATTACACACATGTAAAGGCTTAATATTACCAAACTACAAAGTGTCTTACTATCTATGAACACTTGAGTAACTGATATTTAGTTTTTCTGTACTTCGAGAATAAACTCCTAGCTATATATACAAGGGCTCCATAAAGTTTGTGGAAAATGCATATTATTAAAAAATTATTCATGGATTTCAAAACTTTATTGTACTAAAATAAACTTTTGATCCCATTTTCCCATGAACTTTTCAACATGCTGTCTTATTTATACTTCATGGAATGACGCCCATTCTTAAAGGAGATTTTGCTGATCCT
Organism: Oryctolagus cuniculus; assembly: GCF_964237555.1. NCBI lineage: Eukaryota > Metazoa > Chordata > Mammalia > Lagomorpha > Leporidae > Oryctolagus > Oryctolagus cuniculus. The sequence goes on along the minus strand of NC_091443.1, from coordinate 45,210,585 downwards.
GCAAGCCTGAGATACATGCCCAAGGAGCTATAGTTATACCTGTGTTTGATTCTGTGTTACATGGCCCAAGCTGCGTTGTAATTGGCACCTTGGGGACTAGGATGGAATCAAAGGCTTCTTCAATCACTGGCCAGTCCCCAGAGGTCCTTTCACCAGACTGTTCTTTCAAACTGCCCCTTAGCCTTCTGGCCCCGAAGACTATACCCATTTTTGTGTCCCTTGAAATGCAAACTTGACTCTTGAAGACTGAAATGACTCTTGGTATACAGGCTAATTTTTAAAATTAATTTTAATTTTAATTAATTAATTTATTTGAGAGGCAGAGAGAAAGAGAGGGTGAGAGAGAGAAAGCTCCCATCCACTGGTTTACTCCTCAAATGCCTACAACAGTTCTTGACAAGAGCCAAAGCCTAGACCCCAGAACTCAAACTCATTCTCCCACAAGGGTAGCAGGAACCTAATTATTTCAGCCATCACCACTGCCTCCCTGCATTAGCAAGAAGCTGGAGTCAGGAGCCTGACCAGGAATCAAACCCAGGTATTCTGAAGTGGGACTCAGGTCTCTCAATCTGCATCTTAATTATTGGGTTAAACTTCTGCCCCTAGGCTATTTTTAAAAATAATCTCTACCACTGAGACTGACTAAAAACACATAATCCATGCTTGCTAACACATTTTATGTCTTAAAATGAGCTTTAGCTGTTATGTAGAGAGGAAGGTAGTTAAATGTCTCTAGTTAAAACAACTAAACTGTTTATACTCTTGTTTTTTTAATGTATTGTCTGATTTTTAGAGATCTTGGCAAAGTGACAAAACAAATTTCTTTGTTGTGGACAATGTATTTTTGAAAGGCAATTTTTCAAGTGTGTATATTAATGTACCTACATACCAATTATTATCATTATTATTTATTTGACAGATAGAGTTAGACAGTGAGAGAGAGACAGAGAGAAAGGTCTTCCTTCTGTTGGTTCACCCCCCCAAATGGCCGCTACAGCCAGAGCTACGCCAATCTGAAGCCAGGAGCCCCATGCTTCCTCCTGGTCTCTCATGCAGGCGCAGGGGCCCAAGTTCTTGGACCATCCTCCACTGCCCTCCCAGGCCACAGCAGAGAACTGGACTGGAAGAGGATCAACCTGGACTAGAACTCGGCGCCCATATGGGATGCTGGCACCGCAGGCGGAGGATTAACCAAGTGAGCCAGGGCGCCGGCCCCACCTGCATACCAATTTAAAATTCCCTTAGAATAATTACATTGTCATACATCCTGTATTACTACATTTTAAAAGTACTAATTCTGTACTTAAGAGACATGATAGTTTTAACATTAAACAAAGCTGTCTTGCTTCATTTAAATGGGACTTACATTGCTTATATCACAGAATCATCTGAGCATGGCAGCAAAGTCCCAATTGAATTATGTGTGAAAAGATACATCAAAACCCCAAAAGACATTAGAAAAATATACAAAGCTTTTCTAATTTTACCAGAAATTAAATTATTCATTTTCTATTCTTGAGATTTTGCTATCCTTGGACTGTAAAGCCCTTGTTAATTCTTCGAGAGTAATTTCATGTGAGTTGGTTAACTAACTCTAGCCCACAGGTAAAGTCCTTTATCAATAAGCACATAAAAACAAATGTACATAGTATGCAGTCCTCAGTGCAGTGTTTTGTTAATCTTTCACCAGGAATAATATTCCTTAATGTGTACTTGTTCTTATTTTTCTAGTCTAATAGATGCTATGAAGTACCTGATTGTGCCCCTTTAGCACCACTGGAAAAGGAAGGTTCGAGAAGGGTCAGGGGTGTCAAAATTGAAACCTTCATACCAACAGCAAACAACCGTGTTCTGACCCTTCCTACCCTAGCCTCCAATTTTTACCCTCCTTTTAACTTTTCCCAAACCAGTTAACTTTCTCAAAAGGAAACAAAGACTTGTTTATTTGTTTAGAAAAGCAGAAACTGTGCCTCTTCTGCCTTCCTTTTCAGGCCTGGGAAAATGTCATTGAATTTCCACTGGGAGCCTGATATCTAGGTTTCTAGCCCTGGTGCGGAATATTTTCCATCCTTTGCTAGATGAATGAGTTGTTTGAGTCCCCATAAATATGTTTCTTAAAGCATTTGTCATTAACATAACTGTGACCCCACTGGAAAAGGCCCCTCTCGTTCATGCTGCACAAAGTTGTCAGCACATCCATCAGAGGATCTGGCTTCAGCTTTCTTACAGTTTTCCCTGCATCACTCCAGTTCCATATATAACTGTTTCCTCACAGACCACAACAAAACTCTTCTGCTTAACTTTTCTGAACTGGGAGGAATATACAACCATATAGGGAAGCCATAAGCAAGCCGCCATCGGTGGGGGGCAGACCTGCTAGCCATTTGATTTAAGGCAACCTGAGATATTTCTTCCTGTGCTAATTATCCATAAGCTGAGGCCAGCTTGTTTCTGCTTCTCTTGTTTGTTTAACTGCATCTCCCACTCAGAATGCACCTCCGCTTTTTGTTCTGCCTGCCCAGTCTCCATCAGAGTATGAATCCAACTAGAAGTCTTTGTTGATCATCTACTTAATAGGAATCACACTTTCTATTTCTTATTTTCCCCTACTGCACACTTCTACCCCCTCAACCATTAAAAAAACAAAAACAAACTAAATATACAGCCTTACCAGAAAAGCCTAAACCAAGCTTGAGACTGAATTAGATATATCTTATCCTTACTGCTATATCCTCCTTTTTTCTAGGGGCTTCACATAGCTTCCAACATTTTAGAATACTTTTGACAATATCAATGCACCTGATATTGTCAAAAATAACCTGTACATCAGGAGATTATTCCGGAAATCTTCCTTACAAAACTCTTTGCCAAGATTGGCATTCTTTCTGTGAGATTATAGAATGCTAATAATGTTGCATGTAAAAAGGGTATCATAATCATTTAAGCTTAAGAAAATTGAGTTAAATAAAGCTAAATAAGCTATTTTATTACAGGACTATTTAGAACTTTTTGTTTGTGAAAGTTCGTTGTGAATCAGCAAGAGGAAAATATAAAATACAAGACTTGCCAGATCTCACAAATTTATGCAGGGAGCACTTGGATAATGTGGGGACCAGAAGGCTCCTCTGTCCAGTGACATTTTTAGGAGAGTCAATGCAGTTATGGTACAAATTTTTTTGCACATCAAATTTTTGCACAACAAAATATTGTATTAACATGGAGGAATTTTCCCATCTCCCTGGATAACATGAATGCTTTAACCTTAGAAAGCTTACTGGGGATTAATGATAAACTCTAATTTCTTAAATAGCATGAAGCTTCTGACACTGAAGAAGAATTTCTATTCTATCCTCACCATCTCCTTCGTTGCTTAGAATTAATTCCCTTCAAACTAAAGATAGGGGGGAGAATAAGCAAAGCTAATGTGCATTACAGGAACTGGCCTTATGGTGTTGCAGGCTAAGCTGCCACATTCCCTATGAGTGCCAGTTTGAGTCTGGGCTGCTCTGCTTCTGATCCAGGTCCCAGTTAATATGCCTGGTGGGCTTCTGGCTTCAGCTAGACCTATCCCTGAATGTTGTGGCCATTTGGGAAATGAACCAGCAGACGAAAGATTTTTTTTTCTCTCCTCTCCTGTCCTTTCCTCTCCTCTCCTCTCTAATTCCTTGCAAATAAATATTTTTTTTAAAAAATGTACCTTACACGGACCTGACAAAGATAAATGTGAACAGAGAATTTAGAGGCTGGAGAGTTTGATGTAGGGAGTTCATGGACCTTAATATCTTAGACTTTGTATGAAAATTGGAATTTTTTCATCTCAAAGTTCTATTTTCTTCAGATTTTTGCTCTTATTTTCTCAAAGCAAATTAGACTTTTCAAAATATATGTAGAAGATATAATATCATCAAAATATCCATACTACCAAAAGCAGTTTACAGATTCAATGCGATCCCAATCAAAATACTAACAACATTCTTCTCAGATCTTGAAAAAATGATGCTAAAATTCATATGGAAACACAAAAGACACCAAATAGCTCAAGTAATCTTATAGAACAAAAACGAAGCTGAAGGCATTGCAATGCCAGATTTCAGACATACTACAAGCCAGTTATAATCAAAACAGCATAGTACAAGCACAAAGGTAGATGTGAAGACCAATGGAACAGAATAGAAACTCCAGAAATCAATCCATGCATCACAACTAACTTATCTTTGACAAAGGAGCTAAAATCAATCCCTGGAGCAAGAATAGTCTCTGCAACAAATAGTGCTGGGAAAATGGGACCTACACATGCAGAAATATCAAACAAGACCCTTACCTTACACATCGCACAAAATCCACTTAAAGTGGAACAAAGACCTAAATCTATGTCCCAATACCATCCAATTACTAGAGAACATTGGGGAAACTGCAAGACATTGGCATAGGCAAAGGCTTCTTGGAAAAGACCCCAGAAACCAAGGAAATCAAAGCCAAAATTAACAAATGGGATTTCATCAAGCTTAGAAGCTTCTGCACTGCAAAAGAAACTCTCGGCAAAGTGAAAATGCAACCAAAAGAATGGGAGAAATTATTTGCAAACTGTGAAACAAATAAAGGATTAATATCCAGAATCTATAAAGAGCTCAAGAAACTCAACAACAACAAAACAAAGAATACAGTTGAAAAATGGGCAAAAGACTTGAACAGGCATTTTTCAAAATAGGAAATTTGAATAGTCAACACACACATCAAAAAAACGCTCAGAATCACTAGCCATCAGGAAAATGCAAATCAAAATCACAATGGGGTTTCACCTCACCACAGTTAGAATGGCTGTCATACAAAAATCAACAAACAATTAATGCTGGTGAGGATGTGGGGAAAAAGGTACCCTGATTCACTGTTGGTAGGAATGTAAACTAGTATAGCCATTGTGGTAGATAGTATGGAGACACTTCAGAAAGCTGAAAATAGATCTACCATATGACCCAGCAGTCTCACTCCTGGGAATTTACTCAAGGGAAATGAAATCAGCATATTTAAGAGTTATCTAAACCCCCATATTCATTGCAGCTGAATTCACAATAGCTAAGATATGGAATCAACTCAGATGGTCATCAACTGATGACTGGAGAAAGAAATTATGATATACAGACCCTATGGAATACTACTCAGCAGTTAAAAAAAAATTCTGTCTTTGCAACCAAATGGATGAAACTGGAAACCACTATACTTAGTGAAATAAGACAGTTTAAAAAAGAAGAGACAAATACTGTATGTTTTCCCAATCTGTGATAACTAATAGAGTACCTAAAATATAATGCATTGGAGTGAAATTAACATTTTGAGAGTCTATGGTTGTTTACAGCCCTTGTCTCTACTGTTGAAGAACAGTAGTTTTTTTCTTCATACTATTTGTTGAACTCTTTAGTGTAGGGTTAATCTTATGAGTATAAAGTAAAGTGAAAATAGATCTTTGTAAAAACTAAGAGTGGGAATAGGAGAGAGAGGAGGAAAAAGGGTGGGAGTGTGGGTGGGAGAGAGTTAGGTGGGAAGAATCACTATGTTTCTAAATCTATATATATGAAATGCATGAAGTTTGTATACCTTAAATAAAATTTAAAAAATAAATACAGATCAGGGGAAAAAAAGAAATGTATGTCATAAGATGTTAAGATAAAACTTCCAAGAAGACTAGTGAGTTTCAATATTTTTAATAAAACAAAAAAGTAAAATAGAATAGGAGAGGCTCCCAGTGCTTTCCATTTAATTTGAAATGGTAGGCAAAACATACTTATTGCAAGTATTTTCAGGGATTTTTTTTCATTATCAGATCAGTGAAAATATTTATAATTATAACTTCAGAGGAACATTTCTTAAGCTTCCAAGCCACAGTATGCTGGGATGACGCATCAAAAGCCTGTTAGAAACAAAAGTTTGGATGCAGAGTGGCATGTGGATACCTGTTTTTCTCAGCAAAATAATTCAGCCATTGTAATTATTTTTAACAGAATTGGGCTTCACACTGTGGGATAATGAGCTGGAAAATGTATTTGTTTTAAATAAAGGCATTTTCACACTACAAGAACACACAAACATCTCCGAAACCCAAATGCGCCCGTCCAGCATGCCTGGTAAAAGAGCCAATTTGATGTTATTTCCAACTGTGTAGAAATAATTTGCTCCAAATTCATGCTATAATGCAAACAGGTGCTTCTTGAAAGAAACTCCATGAGTCTTGAATTGCCAAAGGCTGGGACAGCTGGAAAGCATAAAGATGTTCTCTTAAGTGGCAACTCAGCCTCTGAGTTCTATTCACATCCTAACTCTAAGCAGTATCTTTAGGGCAGTATTTCATGATCACAGGTCCAGGCTGCTCCTCAAATGACTCATCAGATTGCACCAGAGTGTGGATATGCACTAGCAACACTAAGAAACTGCATTCTAAACTGGGAATGGGGGCTGGAATAGGCCTGGTGGTTAAGCTTCCACTTGGGACACCTGTATGTCATATCAGAGCACCTGGCTTCAAGTCACAGCAGCTCTTGTGATTCTAACTTCCTGATAATGCATATCTTGGGAGGTACAGGTGATGGTTCAAGCACTTGGGTCCCTGTCACCCACAGGGTAGACCTGGATTGAGTTCCTGGCTCCTGGCTTAGTCCTGTACCAAACCCAGCTGTTACAGGCATTTGGGGAGCGAATCATCAGATGAGTGATTCATTTTCTTCCCCTCCTTCTTTCTCTCCCTCCCCCCCGCCCCGCCTTTCAAAGAAATAAGTTATTTTCAAAAAATAAACAATAATGAATCTCAAACAAGTCCCAAGAGGGCAAATAAGAGGATACCAGAGCAAGAACCCTCAACTTCACTCTTTGAACCGAATGAGACAAAGATGAAATCAAGAGACAGAGAGTAGAATGGACAGATAGGGAAAAATATAGATGTTGTAGTTGTAAAGAGAATGGGAGAGGTGGGGGGGAGGAACAATAATACTACAGAACAATAAGTTAAATTGTGCAGGATCAAATAGTGAACAGTATGCAGTTCAACGAAAAGAATTAGAAAGTATCTGAGGTGTTAATGGCAAATTTCCAGAAGTAAAAAGTGTAGAACATTTGGATTGGTATTTTGCTCAATTAGGTGTTAAGGAAATACCATCAGTGCTGATATTCTTGTTTGGATCTTAACACACTGCCAATGCTCACCCACAGCTCTCCCTACAGTAGCTGGATCCTATTGAGTTGTCAACAAGTTTGATTATTCTAAAACTTTTGTATTGCACGTTTGGTTTCCTTCTCCTAATCCTCTAAAATGTCCCTTTGCCAGTACAAACAGAACTTCAGAATCGCACCAGTATGGCCTGACCTGATTCCTCAGTGCAGAGTTTCCAAGTAACAGATTAAGAAATCCAAGAAAGCACTTGAAAGTATCAGTGACTTCCAAAATTCGTTTACCACTGAACAGGCAAAATTTGTTTAAGGCAGCTGTTAGCATAGGCTGAGAGCACCATTTTCAGATGCCTAATTTATATACAGCTCAAGTATCAGAACAAATGTAATTAAGTCAACTTTAAATGTCATATACAGTGAGACCTTTCCCCTTTATTTTACATTGTGTCAAATATATACAAATTACTTGATTGTATAAAAATGACTAAATTAGTTTTAAGTCTGATAGCTGAACTCACAAATGAAGCAAATGTTTTCCTTCTAGAACTGATGTTGCTACTCTTGCTGGAGTTTCTTGATTGCCTTGGGGAAAGAAGTAATGTTTCAAGAACACAACACAGGCGTATTTGGAAATGTAAATTATAGAGTTTGAACTTTATTGCTACTCATGTCAGAAGCGTTCCCATTAGCTTCCTCACACTGACTTGTCCTTGAGAAAAGTACATTACTTGTGGGAGCCACTAGGAAAAACTAGAGATCAACTACTGAGATCTACTTATAATTCTAACTCTTCCCCAAGGTATGTGGGTGCTCTAATGTGGAAGATCTTTTGTTTTACTAAGCTGCATATTGGACTTGGGTTTGAAAATTTGGGAATGGTAGATGGAAAAGAGGTGAAATGCAATAGAATGGAAGGGAACTGAAGGGTATGGTAGAATGCAAGAGTCAAGGACTCTGAATACTAAAGAGAGGAGATAGAGAAAAATCTTGAAGAGTAACTATCAGGTTTCTGTAATGGGTTGAGGAATTTAAACTCCAAACTCTTTTGCTATTAAATTACGTGATTTCATTTTGAATGAAAAAAGATGGTTTTCGTTATTTTGTGTATTCTGTTAAAGAAAAACATTGTACATGTCCTCTAATACATAACACATTTAATCTTTAAAAAATGTTTTGCTAAACTAAGGGATCATAAACTTTCCCAAACACAGAAATATCTTGTTCCTTCCACGGAATGAAAGGCCTTGTACCTCATAATAAGATTCATCATTTCGTTGTATTCACCTTTCAGAGAATGAGGGACATGGTGAACTCTAGTGCCTCAATCAGTACCTACAGTTTGTCCTTGGCAAACAAAAAGGTATGAAAAAAATTAGTTTCTCCTGACAATGTTAGAATGGAATAACATTTTAAGAAGACTTTCAGAATAATTCCTGCTTAAAGCGTGGTTCTGACTTATTCCTATAAACAAATGACTGCTTTTGTTCATGTATTTCTATGAAAGTCTCTAGAGGGAAGACAGATTCATCCTAGAAGCCCCCAAAATGGGGAAATTGATTATGTCACTTAATCTTTAATTAGCTTGGCTACTACCTCAGTTTCTCATCACATCAAATTGTAATAAAACCTCCATGATATTCACAGGAGCAGAAGACAAAGAGAACATCTGAGAGTATGTTGATTCCCTGAGGGAATAAGTTAATAATTGCCTTCTCTTTTATGGGTTTTTATTTTTTAATTACAGAAGTAATATTACAAAAGCCTCAGTGGAGAGGCATGAATTTTTTTTTTAAAAAAAGAGACTTTCGTTTTACCTCTACTTTCCCCACTAAATTCTATTCCCTTCTTTGAAAGTAATTATCATTTTTCAGTTTTACAGATTTTTTTTCCTCAAACTTTTTGTTAATTTCTAACTACACTGTGCTGTAATCTCATATATAGCCTGGTATATTTCTGTTTATTGGAAAATATTAAGATCCCCTGTAAGAGCTCTATTGGAATGGGTGATATAATTTTCATAGAGGTTTCAAAAGGATATATATTTTCTGTATGAGTTGCAAAGATAGAAATGCATCTGGATATACAGATAGAGATACATTACATCAAACTTAATGGTTGTTACTGAAATTTTAATTATTTACTATTTGTTATACAGTTAACCCTTCATGTTATGCATGTTTCCATGTTTCCAACTGTAGACATTCCTATTGCGTTGTGTTCCTAACATTTTTTAAAATTCTGATATTCAAGGCTATAATGATAATGCGCACAGTATCTGGCTAGTATATTTTTTCAGTGACCTGTTCATATTTTAACATAAAATAATCCTTTTGTTCAAATTTTAGGCCTTATGTTCTTTTTATTTTTAAGATCTATTTTAGGGGCCGGCACTGTGGTGCAGCGGGTTAAAGCCCCAGCCTGCAGTACCAGCATCCCATATGGGCACCAGTTCTAGTTCCAGCTGCTCCACTTCAAATCCAGCTCTCTGCTATGGCCTGGGAAAGCAGTAGAAGATGGCCCAAGTGCTTGGGCGCCTGCACCCACGTGGGAGACCTGGAAGAAGCTCCTGGCTCCTGGCTTCGGATAGGCACAGCTCCTGCCGTTGCTGTCATATGGGGCGTGAACCAGCAGATGGAAGACCTCTCTCTGTGTCTCTACCTCTCTCAGTTACAGAGTTACAGAGTTACAGAGAGAGGTAGAGGCAGAGAGAGAGAGAGAGAGAGAGAGAGGTCTTCCATCTGCTGGTTCGCTCACCAAATGGCCACAATGGCCGAAGGTGAGCCAGTTCAAAACAGAAGCCAGGAGCTTCTTCCAGATCTCCCATGTGGATGCAGGGGCCAAGGACTTGGGCCATCTTCTGCTGCCTTCTCAGGCACATTAGCAGGGAGCTAGATTGGAAGTGGAGCAACCAGGACTCAAACTGACATCCTGCAGGGCAGGACCTTAACCCATTGTGCCACGGCTCCAACTCCATGTTTTATTTTTTTATATAGTATTTCCATACATGCTTTTATTTTATTAAGGTAGTTTTGCAAGTGTATTTTAAAATTTATTTTCAAACTTCCTGTGCCATCCTGCTTTAGTGTTCCCTCTAATCCATACCTAGATATTGTTTTTACATAATCTGAAAACCTCCAACTTGTAATCTATTAATAAGCACCTCATTAATGTAACTATTATCATTCCAATTAATGAATGTTATTATAACAAGTATCACAATTAGTTTCATATGTATTCTCATTCCTACTGTCTGCTTTATATTTTCTGTTATTCTGCTGTATATTTTCTGTCTTTATATTTTCTGATTATGCTTTCTTGGTCTTTTGCTCCTCTTTCTTCTGTTGGACTTTATGAGATATTAATATTCAATTTATTTCCTTTCTTCTGAGTGGAAGTAATAGAGCTCACTGCTGTTATTTAGTGACTACTTTTACATTTTTAGCTCACACGTTTCAGCTCTACTTTTCAAACACATCTAAAGTTAACTAGTATGTCTAACTTCTTGCTGGGCCAGTTTCTCCATCTTTGCCCCATCATATGGTGCAATAATTTAATAATTTAGTTAACATATTAGCTTGTTTTGTATTGTACATTAGCATTTATTTAGACAACTGGAAGTGTTACTGAATTTTACTAAGATTTTTTTTTCTATCCCCAATCTTTCTTTCTGTGCTCTATTCTTGAGAGTTTGTGCCTTGTGCTTGAAAATTATTTACTTTAATCCTCACATTTGGATAATAGACTGTGCATAGACATTTAAATTACATTGATTTTCACTCCAGAAGTATTATGCAGCTTAAAAAAGAAGGAAAACCTGTCACATGCTACACATGTATAAAATGCAAGGACATTACACTGAATGAAATAATTTAGTCACAAAAAGACAAATACCATATGATTACACTTATACAAAGTATATGAACTTATCTCTTGCAAAGCAATATGAATATATGAAACACTACTGAAGTGTGCACATTAAAATTGTAAAGATGGAATTTCAATGTTACATGTATTTTGCCACAATAGAAAATATTTTCACTCAAATGCTTTAAGACTTTTTCAATTATCTTTGTATTCAAAATGGTTTGTTAGAAAAAAATTGATGCTAATCTTTCTCTCATTCCTTAGTAGGGTAATATTCTATTTCCTTCCAAAAGCTATTAATATGTTTGCTTTACCCTTGGCATTCTAATCTTACCAGGATGCATCTAGGTAGGTGTCTTTTTTAATTCAACACATTCAGTGCTTGACGACTCTTTCAATATGAGAAATTAGATCTTTCTGAGTTCAGGGAAATTCTCTTCCATTACTAATTTGAATATTCAAACCCTCTTTCTGGCAACTTCTTGTGACTCTGGCTTCATTTGATCATTCTTTCAACTATTCTTTTTTTTTTTTTTTTTTTTTTTTTTTGACAGGTAGAGTTCAGACGGTGAGAGAGACAGAAAAGTCTTCCTTCCATTGGTTCACTCCCCAAATGGCCGCCGATCCAAAGCCAGGAGCCAGGTGCTTCTTCCTGGTCTCCCATGCAGGTGCAGGGGCCCAAGCACTTGGGCCATCCTCCACTGCCCTCCCGGACCACAGCAGAGAGCTGGACTGGAAGAGGAGCAACCAGGACTAGAACCCGGCACCCATATGGGATGCCAGCACCGCAGGCAGAGGATTAACCTAGTGAGCCACGGTGCCAGCCCTCAACCATTCATTTTTATGCATCATGTTTATGATATTGATCTGTGTTGTGGGCAATGTTCTCACCTGTATTTTGCAGACAGCGATTACTCATGCCCATTTTATTGTTCAACTCCTCTATTAGATTTTATTTAATTTCTAAACCATTTTTTTAATTCTTAGATGGTTCACTTATAGAAGTTTATTCTTGGTTAATGAATGCCTTGAGTATTACCAAAATACAAAGAATAATTTTTAAATTCCTTTTTTTTAAAAGCTATGATTATGTATTTGAAAGGTAGATAGGGAGAAAGGGAGATCCAAAGAGAAAGAGACATCCATTCTAAATTCATTCCCAAATGCTCATATCAGCTAGAGCTGGGTTAAGAGGAAGCCAGAGCCAGGAGCCAGGAGCCAGGATCACCACACAGATCTCCCCCTTAAGAGACAGGAACCCAAGTACTTAGCAATTATGTACTGTCTCCCAGGCACCTTAGCAACACAGGATAGCTGGGACTTGAACCAGGCCCTTCAGTAAGGGATGCAAGTGTCCCATGCAGCAGCTTAAGCTACTTCTCCATAATGCCTGCCCCGAAGTTCCTTTTTATGTTCCCCAACTTACCTCTTTGTCATTTAATTCTTATGTTATTATATTTTATTACTCAAAACTCATTTATTATCATTGTAATTATAATCTTCCAAATCATCCCACCCTCATTTCTTTAAGAGTTTAAACAACTGGCTCTTTGTCACTCTATCCAACAGGGCTATGGCCTTAATTCTTGTCAATTTCCATGTCCACATGGAGGAACTTCTCCCCTTCACCACTTTTCCCTCTGCCTTACCTCAGCTGTTAACACGAACGGTTGTGCCTCACATCTTGCTAACAATTTTAATCTCTCCATGATCTTGGTTTCACTGATCCATTCTTAGACTATCATCTTGGGGGTACTCTCTCTACTACCCTGATTCAACCAAAACATTCACCCCACTAGAATCTCCAATACATGTGTCTTACCATTTTTTTCTCTTTTCCTCATTCCTGGAGAAGCTTATCTTTCCTTCAAAATCAACTTGCATTTTATAATCACTTGTTACATTATACTCCCTTGCATTTGCCTTCAGTTCCTTTGCCTCATTGTCACTTCATTATAGTTATTTTCCCAAATCACAAACCTGGGTGAATCCAATATTCTGCTTACTCCAAACCTACAACTAGGGAATTGATCATCGCTGAATGATCTCACTTTAAACATAAATGGGTTTTTAATGGTGCCAAAAAAATCATACTATAGTTTTTTTAGTTCATGTGTTCTACTCACAGATAACTATCTCATTCCTTTCAAATATTTCAACACATGCATGCACACCCTCATTCTCAGCTGATGACTATTTATTTCACTGGGAAAACTGAAGCAATCATGAGAGAACTTCCACACATTCTATTCCCATCTCCTACCAGATTTCTACCACCACATCTCCCCAATTACCCACACTCGTGCCATATGCTGTGTACTCCCAACATCTACTATAGATGATTTCCCCATCCATGTGCTGCTATTAAAAGCCAGGCCTCATCTTGTACAAGCAGATGCAATCTTTCAAGAACATAATTCTAGATATTCTTCACTGTGTGTTTCTCCTCAGAAGACAAACAAACATGTATGCCTCCCATCTTTCAAAGAAATCTAAGGGCATCATTACTGGAGCAGGAGGAGGAGAGACAAGTTTTACCCTGTGTTGGAGGGGGGTAAAAAGGATAACCAATGCATTCTACTGTAAACTTTGAGACACATTTAATACAATTTATTTATATAGATTAGGTTACTTTATGGATTAAGATCTAGATATGATTGGTGACTCACCTTTTCATCACCTGAGGAAATTCGAAAATATTCCTCTAGAATTTCTTAGAATGTTGAGAAGCCTGTAGTTCTCAGAGCACATCTGTGACTTTCAACCCCTTTCTCTGCTTGGTTGATACAGTTTGTTACCTCTCTCTTCCATTTGCATAGTCTCTGCTTTTACCACAGTGATGCAGACATAGAACTCAACCTTTTTCTCCTTACTTAAATAATACATAATACATAATACTTAATACATAAACATTGGGCCTCTGAGTATGCCATGTAGTAGGCTTTGCTAGAGTTTTTGGAGAGGTGATAGTAGTTTCAGCCACAAACATTGTGATGTTAGTCGCCATCTATACCTGATCTTTGGAAATTTCCTCATCTAATTTTGTCCACTTGGGCTCCAGGCTCTTGGCATGTGAGTCTGCTTCTTCTCTCTTCTTCTTTCTTCTCCTCCACCTCCTCTTTCCTGCCATCTCAAACAATTTATCAGCTAGTTTCCGAAATAAAGACTGATCTCACCCTCAGAGGAATTTTGGTGCCTACTATTAAGATAATTGGTTTTCACACTGCTGCAGTTGATTGATTGACTGATTGGCATAAAAAATCAGTTACAGACTTGTGTTGAAAATCATTACACAGTTCCTGAAATGGAAGGAGTAACATGAAACAAAAACTGAGCATAGCCTGAATGGATGGTTGAACTTCATGTTATCTAGGAAAGACACTCAATAATAGCAATACATTTAAAAATTATTTTGCCTTTCTTGTATGGGCTGTATTTAAGAATAACTAAAAGTCACATTTGATGAGCAGAAGTTTTTCTTTATTTGCATTAAAGAAAGTTCCAGCTAATAAATGTAAAATGAATTTCAGAATTTGACTGAAGTTAAAATTTCATTGTGTATTTAATTTATATGATTAATAATTTATAGCTGCTGATAAAATAGTTGAATCGAGCAACAACCACCAATAAAAGAAAAGTTTGATGAGGAATTATAAATGGAAATTCCAGATCAATCTTAGTATCACTAAAGTGAAACAGCATTAGTTGCCTTCTGAGTTGAAATGTGCTGATATGGGGCCGGTGCTGTGGCATAGTGAGTAAAGCCTCCACCTGCAGTGCTGGCATCCCATATGGGCACTGGTTTGAGACCCGGCTGTTCCACTTCCAATCCTACTCTCTGCTGTGGCCTAGGAGAGCAGTGGAAGATGGCCCAACTGCTTGGGCCCCTGAACCATGTGGGAGCCCCTGAAGAAGCTCCTGGCTTCAGATCGGCACAGCTCCAGCCATTGCAGCTAATTGGGGAGTGAACCAGCGGGTGGAAGAGCGCTCTCTCTCTGCTTCTTCTCTCTCTGTGTAACTCTGATGTTCAAATCTTTTAAAAAAAAGAAATGTGCTGATATAGCCCATTATATACATACATATATTATATGTGTATATGTATAATACACATATATGACAAATATGAGTACTTTCCTGTTTGTGATTAGGGAGGCATGAATTACTTCAAAATTTGTACTTAAAATATTATGAACATGCCAATTTAAACTTATTTTATTTTCCAGTTAAATTTAAAATTATTGTTTTAAAAAAGAACTTATAAGTATCTTTGAAATTATAGGCAATGTGCTAGGCTTTGTGGATTCAAACATGAAAGGATCCAAATTCCACCTTTGAGGAGCCCATAGTTTAAAAGATGAACAAATTCTCCCAACAAACGTCAGAGATAATTGTGAAAGTGGCTGTTATACAAGTAGTCATCTAATTCTCCTTGAGTGAACATGTCTGGCATCAGAGAAGAGTTGGTACCAGAAAAAAGATGTTAATGATAAGCATCTCTCCAAGCTAACAATGGATAAGATTCCATTACACACACATACACAAAATAGAAGGTACCAAAAATAATAGCAATGAGAAAACATGGCATATTCAGGAAATGTTAAGTGGTCTGGTTTGGCCGAAATATAGGGTGCATAGTGTGGTAAGAAGGTAACAGATTATTCAGCCATTAATAACTTGAAAATTAAACAGGAGCTTGATTATGACGTATTTTGTGTGTTGTGTTAAAGATATTAGATTTTATATAATAGATTTTGGATTATAATTGACTTTAAAAAACAGATTTATTTATTTATTTGAAAGGCAGAGCTACAGACAGAGGGAGAGACAAAAAGCGAAAAAGAGATCTTGCAGCTGCTGGTCCTCTCCTCAAATGGCCACAAGAGCCAGCACTAGGCCAAGCTGAATCCTTGTGCTAGGAGCTTCTTATGGGTCACCCACATGGGTGGCAGGGACCTAAACACTGGGTCCACCCACCACTGTTTTTCCAAGGTGCATTAGCAGGGAGTTGGATCAGAAGTGGAGCATCCAGGACACGAGCTGGCACCCACATGGGGTGTGGGCACCAAAGTCTGTGGCTTAACCTGCTACGCCACAACACTGGCCCTGCAATTGCCTTTTTTAAACCAGTAGAATAACAGATTGTATTTTCTTTTTTAAAAAAGATTTATTTATTTGAAAGGCAGAGTTACAGAAAGGCAAAGAGAGAGAGAGAGAGAGGGGGAGAGAGAGAAGGAGAGAGAGGGCTTCCATCTATTGGTTCACTCCCCAAAAGGCTGCAACATCCAACATCTGGAGCTGGGCCAATCCAAAGCCAGAAGCCAGGAGCTTCTTTCAGGTTTCCCACATGGGTGCAGGGGCCCAAGAGCTTGGGCCATCCTCCGCTGCTTTCCTAGGCCATAGCAGAGAGCTGGTGGCTGGTAGTAGAGAAGCCAGGACTTGAACCGGCACCCATATGGGATGCTAGCTTTGCAGGAGGAGGCTTTACCTGCTATGCCACAGCGCTGGCCCCCAGATTGTATTTTCTTATAGCAAGATCATCCCCCACAAAAAAGAGTTGAAGATAAACACAACTTGAGGCAATGGTAGAGTTAAATTTTTGATAGAACTGAGAGAAAGAGATACAAAGGCAGTATGAGTGAGGTCAAACAGGAAAGGATGGATGGAAGACGGAAGACAGAGATGATACCATCCATTTTTTAAGCATAGGTGATGCAGTATGCAAATACACTATGGATCAGTTTTTTTAAAATGTGTAGAGGGGCCAGGGCTATGGTCTGGCGCAGCGGGTAAAGCCACAGCCTGCAGTGCCGGCATTCCATATGGGCGCTGCTTTGAGACCCGGCCGCTCCACTTCCGATCCAGCTCTGTGCTGTGGCCTGGGAAAGCAGTAGAAGATGGCCCAAGGCCTTGGGCCCCTGCACCTGTGGAACAAGCTCCTGACTCCTGGCTTCGGATCAGCTCAGCTCTGGCTGTTGCGGCCAGTTAGGGGGTGAACTAGCAGATGGAAGACCTCTCTCTCACTCTCTCTGCCTCTCCTTCTCTGTGTAACTCTGACTTTCAAATAAATAAATACATCTTTCAAAAATAAATGTGCAGAGAAGCATCTTTCCTACAGATTCCTTGTCTGTTTGATATGATTCAATTAAGCAATAAGGATTGATAGAGCATTGTTGAAATGTCATAGCATAGAAATGTGACTGTTTAACAACAGAAAGAAAAACTGGACTCTGGCCTTTTCTTCTCCAGTCTCAGAGCCAAACTCTGTTTCAAATGTATACATATGGAATAGAAATTAAGGTATTTATGTTCTTCAAGCTTGAGGAAAGAAGAGAAGGAAACCTGATAATAAGAGATACGATGCTGAATGTGACTTGAGATGAACCCTGCATTCTAACAACCTCTTTAACAGTGCTCTTTTGTAGTAGCAGCACATGTGTACCAGCTGTTGAGTGGTTTTACTTACATCCACTTTATCCTATGCATTTAGATGGCATGCACAAACAAGTTTCCTATTTTTAGAATATTATTTGGGCCCAAGTTATACAATATTTTGAAGTACATGTCTTCAACATCCAGTGCAAAGATCAAGTGGATGGAAACTATGTCTTGCATCCAGTGATTTATTTAAGTCTCCACCTGGCTCTTGGATTCCTATGCAGCATTTAAATCTGGATACTATACCAAAACCATGCCCCGTTCTAAGATGCAGCCATGTGCTCTGGAAACATGCAAGCAAACAGAAAGGCCGTTCACACACCTGCATTTCCCACCAACTCTTTACCTATTCCTATCCAAAATTACCCCTTCTTTCAGCCCTCCTATTTCTTCTGAACACACGTCTTTATGGTCATATAGAACTAGGGATAGTAAGTAAGCAAACAGATTGAGAGGAAGGAAGGACTAGCAGTGAAAATGCTTAAGGAAGTGAAGAAGTAGACCGGGAAAACTGTGCGCTCCCTTGAATTTAGTAAAAATGGGTGCTAGCAGACCTTGGTCTAGTAGTTCAACATCTACAAAGAAAGAATCCAAGAAAATGAAACTTCAGTCACTACACTGGAAAATAATTGCAGGAAGTTTCCCAGAAGAATCAAATGACTACTACCTTAGAAGGCGATCCAGCGAAGTAAATTTCTATCTACTTCCTCTCTGTGGTAAAACACCAGTACAGTGTGAAGGACAAAGACTTCTGGGCCACAGAGACCTGGTATTCAAATTTTTACTCTTTCACTTACCAGCGTGGTGACTTTACATTCTGGATATTTCATCTTTTACATGGAAAGAGGAATGCCTATGTCCGAGCTATGGTGAGAATGGGCTTAAACAATGCTTGGGAAACATTTTGTGGGCCTTTAGGGGCACTACTAAATCATAGCTACTACACAATAAACCTTTTAAAAAAAAAAGATTTATTTATTTATTTGAAAGCCAGAGTTACACAGAGAGAGAAGGAGAAGCAGACAGAGAGTTTTCCATCCACTGGTTCACTCCCCAATTGGCCGCAATGGCCAGAGCTGCGCCGATCCGAAACCAGGAGCCAGGAGCTTCTTCTGGGGCTCCCACACAGGTGCAGAGGCCCAAGGAGTTGGGCCATCTTCTACTGCTTTCCCAGGCCTTAGCAGAGAGCTGGATCAGAAGTGGAAGAGCCGGGACTTGAACCGGCGCCCATATGGGATGCCAGCACTGCAGGCGGTGGCATTACCTGCTACGCCACAGCACCAGCCCCCACAACAAGCCTTAATGGTGACTTGGTTGCCTTGTTATAACCAAGGGCTGTCTTTCAGCTGTCCCAAGACAAATAACTCAACTGAAAAGGCTGTAAGTGTTTGTGATTGAATTAAAATATAAAAACAAAAAGACTAAGGTAAAAAGCTAGGCCGTCTTGTTAGTAAACGCAAAACTGGTATTCTTTCGTGGGGATGAACGATCATTATTCCTCTAAGGCTATATTACAATTTTTAGTGTTCCACAGCACAGAGGGATAACTATAGTTCATAATAATGTAGATACATTGTCTGTAAATAACTGGAAGAGGAGCTGGTAAGTGCCAAACAAAAAAGAAAAAGAACTGGAAAGTTGAACTGTATGGTTCGATTGGAATGCTGAGCATGTGTTGAAATATTGCACTATGCCCCATAAAAATGTGCAAGTATTGTGTTCATCAAAATTTTAGAAAATAAAATAACCAATAAAAAGGCTTTTTGCCCAGTAGTTCAGAGTAATATCAAATGTTGATTTAGGTGGTTTTTATCATGACTTGCTAGATATTTCTGAAACAGTTAAACTACCCAGATATTTTCACTCAGCTGTATCTTTTTTACTTAATAAATGTGTTGGGTGAATGAATGAATCATCTAATCAATCAACCAAGTTATTGATTAATCAGTTAATCAATCAATTCCTTGATTATAAACCCAAAGCATCACCCATTTTCATGTGTGGAATAAAGTTTTACTCTATCAGGATAATGCACAAAGAAATCACAACTATTAGTTATGGCATTTTTCAGCAAGCTAACATGAATTATATGAGTTCTATTTTACTTTGGCCTGTTATTTAAATATGCCATAAGCACATGCTGCAGAAGTGTCCAAAAGCCAAGTAACTTTCACTCAGTGTCTAATGGTTACCATTCATTATCTAAAACTATTCCAACAGCAACAGCAGCGATAATGGCCTAGCCCTCTGTGACCTGGAAACCCTCCAGGAATCAATTTGCATTAGCAAAGCTTTGCTTCACATTGCCTGCTCCTTCACCAACCTCCCCCTATGCCATGGTGGGAAGACATTGCCCTCATTAGCAATCCAGTTCCCAGTTTCTTCTGGTATGAATCTGATCAAATTTCCTACATTTCCTCTTTGAAAACACATAAAATGACTCTGAAATATGAATTTGGTAAACTGTAATTAGAAGGTTTTTCACAATATCAATTCTGCATACACTGCATGTCATTTCACAGCATGTCAGGATAGGAAAGGCATTGCTAGGTTTCCACCCTGTCTCTGTCCACCTGTATTTTAATGTGCTGCTGTGAATGTTCAAGTCTCCTACAGTTCCAGTTATTGAAGCCCAACTCCCAAGTTGGTGATATTAAGAAACGGAGCCTTCAAGAAGCTATTAGGTCATGGGGTCAGAGCCCTTATAAATGGGATCGGTGCCATTTGGAGCACATGGCCTATGTGTTTGAAATCAGCAAAGTCATTTCCAAAGTCAGGCTCTCTACTGCCTAACACTAACCTATAATGGCAGTCCTGGAATCAACTCTGCCACTTACGAGCTGAGTCAATGTAGTAAAGTTACTTAGCCTCTTTGTGCCTTAGAATCTTCATTTATAAAATAGAGACAATAATAGAATCTACCTCTGAGGGTTGTTTTGAGAATTAAAAGAGTAAATACTTATAAAACCTTAGAAAAGGGCTTCACACATAGTAAGGATTCCAGAGGAAAACAGCTGTGAGAAATTTTAAGTTGTATCTCATTGAAAAGCCGCATTTGATTGTCTAGGCTTATCTGTGTAGGCTATTGCCACTCTTTTTTTTTTAATTTAAGATTTATTTATTTTACTTGAAAGTCACAGTTACACACACAGAGAGGAGAGGCAAAGAGAGAGAGAGAAAGCAAGAGAGAGGTCTTCCATCCACTGGTTCACTCCCCAGATGGCCGCAACGGCCAGAGCTGCGCCTATGCGAAGCCAGGAGCCAGGAGCCTCTTCCAGGCCTCCCATGTGGATGCAGGGGCCCAAGACCTTGGGCCATCTTCCATTGCCTTCTCAGGCCATAGCAGAGAACTGGACAGCAAGTGGAGCAGCCGGTCTCAAACCAGTGCCCACATGGGATGCCGGCACTGCAGGCGGCAGCTTTACTCACTATGCCACAGCACCAGCCCCCACCACTCACTTTTGATAGTTTGGCTCCAAAGTACAATTCACTTGGAAAGGTACATGAATCCAACTACCTCATCCACATACTGGAACAGATGTGATAGGGCAACATATTGGTCACTGTTCTCCAAAAAGACAGAATCAATAGGAAATGTTTGAGTCTGTAGATTTATTAGGTAATGAAAACGGATTTATTAGGTAATTATTCCATGCGATTATGATTGAGAAGTCCCAGGACAATTCATCTGCAAGCTGGAGACCCTGGGATGCTGCTAATATGGCTCAGTCCAAGTCTGAATGTCTCAGAACCAGGGAAGCTGATGGTGAAACTCTCAGATCGAGGCCAAAATCCTGAGAACCCAAGCAGGGCACTGCTGGTCTAAGTCCTAAAACATAAAGCAAGAGAGGCTGGACTTCTAATGTACAAGGTAGGAGAAAAACATATCTGGTTTCAGGGGGAGAGACAGTTCACTTTCTGTATTTGATCTCTTAGCTTCTCCTCGCCCTGGCTGACTGGGTGGTCTGCACCCATGGTTTGAGCAAGTCTTCCTCACCTATGCACTGGTTTGTATCCTGACTGCTCTGTTTCCAATCCAGCTCCTTGCTATGGCCTGGGAAAAGCAGCAGAAGATGGCCCAACTGTTTGGGCCCCTGCACTGCTGTGGGAGATCTAGAAGAAGCTCTTGGCTCCTGGCTTCAGCCTGGCCCAGCCCAGCCATTGCAGACATCTGGGGAGTGAACCAGTGGATCTCTCTGTCTATCTTTCTCTGTAACTCTCACTTTCAAATAAAATAAATAAACCTTTAAAAAATTTTAAGGGCATTTACTTTTCTACATACACAATGGAATACTACTCATCTGCAAAAAATAATGAACTGCTTCTTGCAACAAAATGGATGCAACTGGATAACATTTCACTTAGTGAAATAAGCCAACCCAATAAAGACAGATATTATGTTTTTGCTGATTTATGGTAACTAATAAACAGAGTACAAAAACTGCAATATGTATGAGTGAAATTGACATTTTGAGATAAAATTATTATTTATAGCCCTTGTCTGTACACTTGAGGAACAGTGGTTTTTCTAATTACTACTTGTTGAGTTTTTATTTAATGGGGGGTTAAGCTTGTTATGATGAAGAAAACTGAGAGTCTGTCATTGTAAAAATTAAAAGAAAATAAGAAAAAGAGGAAGTTGGAGGGAGAAAGGGTATGGTAGGAAGTATCATTTAATATATATAATAATATACACATAATATATAGAGAGATGATGATATTATATATCATTGATATATATTAATTGATATATATATCACTGATATATATCTATATGTAATATAGATATTATATAATAGAGAGAGAGGGAGACTGACTTTATAAAAAGACTGTATTAACATGGGTAAATTCCAAGAATTCTCAGTTCTCTAGCAATTGACTAAATGGCTATTTTTGCCTGCAAAAGTGTCTCAAACTTCATAGAGTTTGTGTTGAAAACTAAATTGACTTTTTTTTTAACTTTTATTTAATGAATATAAATTTCCAAAGTACGACTTATGGATTACAATGGCTTCCCCCCCATACCGTCCCTCCCACCCACAACCCTCCCCTTTCCCATTCCCTCTCCCCTTCCATTCACATCAAGATTCATTTTCGATTATCTTAATATACAGAAGATCAGCTTAGTATACATTAAGTAAGCATTTCAACAGTTTGCTCCCACACAGAAACATAAACTGAAAAATAATAGATGATTTTTTTTAAATGATGATGAAATCAGAGCAGACCTATTGTCATGTTTAATCCCAGTGAGAGTCAAGTTGGGAATTGATAATTTCTTTTTTTTTTTTTTTTTTTACAGAGGATCAGTTTAGTATGCATTAAGTAAAGATTTCAACAGTTTGCACCCACATAGAAACACAAAGTGAAATATATTGTTTGAGTACTCGTTATAGCATTAAATCTCAATGCACAGCACATTAAGGACAGAGATCCTACATGAGGAGTAAGTGCACAGTGACTCCTGTTGTTGACTTTACCAATTGACACTCCTGTCTATGGCATCAGTAATCTCCCTATGCTCCAGTCATGAGTTTCCAAGGCTATGGAAGCCCTCTGAGTTCTCCGACTCTTATCTTGTTTAGACAAGGTCATAGTCAAAGTGGAGGTTCTCTCCTCCCTTCAGAGAAAGGTACCTCCTTCTTTGATGACCTGTTCTTTCCACTGGGATCTCACTCACAGAGATCTTTTGCCAGAGTGTCTTGGCTTTCCATGCCTGAAATACTCTCATGGGCTTTTCAGCCAGATCCTAATGCCTTTAGGGCTGATTCTGAGGCCAGAGTGCTATTTAGGACATCTGCCATTCTATGAGTCCGCTGAGTATCTCACTTCGGGGCCGGCGCCGTGGCTAAATAGGCTAATCCTCCGCCTTGCGGCGCCGACACACCGGGTTCTAGTCCCGGTCGGGGTGCCGGATTCTGTCCCGGTTGCCCCTCTTCCAGTCCAGCTCTCTGCTGTGGCCCGGGAGTACAATGGAGGATGGCCCAAGTCCTTGGGCCCTGCACCCACATGGAAGACCAGGAGAAGCACCTGGCTCCTGGCTTCAGATCAGCATGGTGCGCCAGTCACAGCAGCCATTGGAGGGTGAACCAACGGCAAAAAGGAAGACCTTTCTCTCTGTCTCTCTCTCACTGTCCACTCTGCCTGTCAAAAAATAAAAATAAATAAATAAATAAATAAAATTAAATTGACTTTTTAAAAAAATTTTTTTCATTTAATTCCATTTTCCATGAACTTTTTGAAGTCCACTTGTATAGATTCTGAATAGCTCACTTCAGGAAGGCCTGGAGTGGAAACTTGAGAATTTGACAATCTGAGGCATAATCCATGTTTGAGAATTACTTTTTTTGTTGTTGAAGAACAAAAAAATAACTATTTTCTCTATTCATTTACTTGATCCAATTACACAAACAAGTACTAAAGGGACCCAGATGACAGAATTTCTTCATCATGTTCCTAAATGAACATTCCTCAGCACCTACCATCCTCAACCACACGTTGCATTTACTGCAAGAAGTCTAGATACCCTGCAGACCAGAGTCAATCTCCTGCCTTCATCTTCTCCTTCCTCCTAATGTCATGGCCACAGGTTTGAGCAGGAGTAAGCCATCTCTGCCCAGTGCAGTTGTGTGGAGAGTGTTGAATGGTTCAAGCAAATCTGTGCATCCTATTTCCTTGAACATAGTGGGTAGATATCAATTTAATTTGGATAAATATTTAGTAGTTTTTGAAGATTCTTTGAAATGATATCTCTCTCTCTCTCTCTCTCTCTCTCTCTCTGTAACAGAATAGAACATATCTGTGTCATCAAAATTGAGTGATGAGCCATTTAACACTAGCCTGGATGATGTTAACAGAGGTTTTGAAACTATGAGGGGGTCGGCGCTGCGGCTCAATAGGCTAATCCTCCACCTGCGGCGCTGGCACACAGGGTTCTAGTCCCGGTCAGGGCGCCGGATTCTGTCCCGGTTACCCCTCTTCCAGGCCAGCTCTCTGCTGTGGCCCGGGAGGGCAGTGGAGGATGGCCCAAGTGCTTGGGCCCTGCACCCGCATGGGAGACCAGGAGAAGCACCTGGCTCCTGGCTTCAGATCAGCCCGGTGTGCTGGCCACAGCGTGCTGGCCACGGTGGCCATTGGAGGGTGAACCAACGGCAAAGGAAGACCTTTCTCTCTGTCTCTCTCTCTCTCACTGTCCACTCTGCCTGTCAAAAAGAAAGAAAGAAAGAAAGAAAGAAAGAAAGAAAGAAAGAAAGAAAGAAAGAAAGAAAGAAAGAAAGAAAGAAAGAAAGAAGAAACTATGAGGGAAGTCAGATTCAGAATGAAGTCAATACTGCAAAAATCAAAGGCAGAGACATAAAATACTCATATCCCAAGTGACACCACTTAAGAACTATATCAAGTCCCACCTGAAGCTCACCTTACTCTTGAACATTTTACATATGTAAAACAAGAGATCTCTCTATTATTGAAACTTTTGAATTGCATTTTCTAGTCTTTGAAACCAAAAAAGTGTTATTATTCATATCCAGTAACAAATAGTTTAAAGCTTCATAATGTTGTTCTTGATCTTAATATCAGGTAATTCAAATTTCCCTGGTGAAGAACACTAGCCTAATTTATTCTTCTAACTCATACTTAGGAATGTCTCAAAGACTGTTCAGGATACTGTACTCTCTTCATTTTCTGCCTGCCTTGTTCTGGCTACTCATTGTCAGGCTTCTATACCAAGTCTTTCTCTTCTTTATGACTTCCATAGTTCAATCCTTAGACCACTTATCTCCTCTGACCTCACTCATTCATCAGTGATCTCATTCACTTCCATTTATGTTCTCTTATCTCCTAAATATGTAATTTCAATCTAGACCTCATTTCTGAACTCCGGATTCATACATCAAATTGCCTACATACGTGCTTGCATGTCTAATACATACCTCATACTTAATGTTACAAAACAACTGAGCACCTTAACTCTTTCTCCCCATCATCCCTGGAAATATGCTGTATCTGAAGTCATCTCTATCTCAGGAAATTCGTTCCATCCTACCTTCAAAATACATACAAAATTCAGTTACTTCATCACCTTCTCAGTCACAATCAAGAATGGGTCAATGAATTATCTTATAGCTAAAGTTACCAGTGAGGGAGTCCTATATCTTCTGAGAATAGAACTTTCTGGAATAGACTTACTTATTTTAGTAATACTGACATACTCTTTTAGTGTCTGGAAACATCCTGTTCAAAAGGTGCTTTTGGGTCACACTTGGCAATAGATTTTCAGGTAGAGCAGTTGATCCCTGTAGCTAGAGAGAGATCTGAGTGGTGCTTTCTTATGGTCACCACACCATTTTCTTTTTTGTCTTTTCATTTCTGCTACTATTGTAGACTTACTGTCACCTGTATTCATTACCTGATTTATTACTTTGATCATATATTGACCCCAGGAGCCAACCTATCTGCATGAAAACTTGCTTATTCAGCACAGACAGCCTAACCAGTGAAGCATGGGGGAAAAACTGGAAGCTACAAGGCTTAACCTTCTTCAGTCCATAGAGAAATATAAGAATGGTAATGCGAAAGAAAATTGGACTAGCTAGTAGTAAACCTGCCCCATCCCTACTCACCTGGCCTAGCCTAGGTAAATGATTTATCTCATATCCAGTTTTCTCACCTATAATATAAGGACAATAATATCCTTTATAAGAATACATTGGCATTTACCTAAACAAATGGATTGCTACCGAGATCAAAAAGTCTACTGTAATAAACTGAAAAATATAAATATAAGGAGAAACTATTCCGATATGTGGCATTAATTGAAGAAAAGATATAGTGTCCTAATTAGAGTTATAAATAATTTTAGAGTCCACATCTTCATTATTAAATTCTCTTGTAAAGTTATTTAGCATCTTATTTTTGTTCTTGCTATTGTTTAAGCAAAACTGAGAAAGAATGTTACCATCAAATTGCTACCTGGAGAAAAATTCCGTGTTTTGCTGTTATGTATTTATCAAAGCATATATGTACTACATGTTTACCTAAGCTAAACTGGAACTGAAGAAGCCTGCCTACAATTAAAGCTTGCAGAGGATATATAAATGCTTAGTATTTGCTATTCCTGAATTTTCATCACCAAAGTTTATCAGTTGTCCTTAACCACAGTATGCATATGTGTGAAGATGCATATGTGTGAATTCAGATGGTCTAAAAGAGCAGAACATCTCCTCTGCCAGAACTCCGACTTTTGAGATCAGCCATGTAGTTTTTATCCCTTCTGGATTTTAATTTTTTAACATAAATTATGACTGTTCATATTTGATGCCTAGTTTCAAACTATAGATTTATATTGTCAAACTTGATATACTTTTGAACTTTGATAGGCACTGAGTGGACTCTCAGGATTTTCTATGTGGGAGATATGATTCTAAATGACTAGTGAATGGTTATATAATTTTATATAGGCAGAATCCACATTTTCACACTCTAACCAGTAGAGTTCATCTCATAATTTGGTAGAATGAAATCATACATAAAAGACATAAGAAGCATATTTTCTCAAAACATAAACTTTATTTGTGAATTATTTATTGATTAATTGATTTATAACTCACCTTGTACCAAAAAGTAATATGCAATGAATCTAAGAGCGAGAATCACTCTCATCCTGCCCTTACATTGTTTGGCACTTACAGTAGATAATATTGTCAGTTACTTTTAAAGGACATATGCTGGGCACAGGCACATGGTACAGTGGTAAAAATGACACTTAGGATGCCTGTATCCCACATCAGAGCACCTGGGTTCAAGTCGCCACCCTGCTTCCAATCCAGCTTTTTTTTTTAAATACACACTTGAGGAGACAGCAGGTGGCAGCTTAAGTACTTGGGTCCCTGTCGTCTAAATGGGAGACCAAGATTTCTGGTTTCTGCCTGACCCAGCCTCAGTTTTTGCAGGAATTTGGGAGTGAACCAGTAGATGGAAGTTAGAGCTCACTATCTCTCCTTCTCACTCTGCCTTTCAAACAAAAATAAGTAAAACTTAATTTTTATCTTTTTTTTTAAAGATTTATTTTATTTATTTGAAAGGCAGAGTTGCAGAGAGAGGTAGAACCAGAGAGAGAGGTCTTCCATCCACTGGTTCATTCCCCAAATGATTGCAACAGCCAGAGCTGAGCTGATCCAAAGCAAGGAGCTAGGAGACTCTTCCGGTTCTCCTATGCGAGTGCAGGGGCCCAAGGACTTGGACTATCTTCCACTGTTTTCCCAGGCCATAGCAGAGAGCTGGATCAGAAGTGGAACAGCTGGGACTCAAACCAGCACCCTAATGGGATGCTGGCATTGTAGGCCGGGCTTTAACCCACTGCACCACAGGGCCAGCCCCCAGTAAAACTAACTTTTAAAAGGGCAAATTAAATAATTTATGTTTTAAAAGAATTTGTTACAAAATAATTCACCTCAAATAAATTGAAAAAACTTTCACTACTTACCATAAAATTCCCTAAGAAATAATTATTCAGAAATATGTCAGATACAGAACTGAGCTCTGCTCTTAGAAAGTGTATCACAGGAGACCAGGAGGAAGCATTTGGCTTCTGGCTTCGGATTGGCGCAGTGCGCCGACCGCAACATGCCGGCCGTAGCGCCCACTTTGGGGGTGAGTGAATGGAAAAAGGAAGACCTTTCTCTCTGTCTCTCTCTCTCTCACTGTCTAACTCTGCCTGTCAAAAAAAAAAAAAAAAAAAAAAAAAAAATAGGGCCTAGTCCAGAAAGCTGAAGCTTCCCTGTTTATTTTGACTAAATGTAAATTTAAAACAGAGAATTATGCACATATAACTATTGAAAGGACTGAGGGATAAAGGTGAGAAAACCATTTTTAGAAATTCTATAACTGAGGGCCGGCGCCGCGGCTCACTAGGCTAATCCTCCGCCTAGCGGCGCCGGCACACCGGGTTCTAGTCCCGGTCGGGGCGCCGGATTCTGTCCCGGTTGCCCCTCTTCCAGGCCAGCCCTCTGCTGTGGCCCGGGAGTGCAGTGGAGGATGGCCCAGGTGCTTGGGCCCTGCACCCCATGGGAGACCAGGAAAAGCACCTGGCTCCTGGCTCCTGCCCTCGGATCAGCGCGGTGCGCCGGCCGCAGCGCGCCGGCCGCGGCGGCCATTGGAGGGTGAACCAACGGCAAAAGGAAGACCTTTCTCTCTGTCTCTCTCTCTCACTGTCCACTCTGCCTGTCAAAAAAAAAAAAAAAAAAAAAAGAAATTCTATAACTGAGGAGGTTGGGGTGTTGTGAAACGTTGGTTAAAGGATGCAAAAATATAGATGGAGGAATAAGTCCTAGTGTTCTGTAGCACAGTACGGTAACTACAGTTATCAATAATTATTGCATATTTCAGAACAGCTAGAAGAGAGCATTTTGAATGTTCTTAACACAAGGAATTGATCAATCCTTGAGATTGTAAATATACCAATTACCCTAATCATTACACATATACATGCACTAAATTACCACATTGTACTCCATGAATATATACAATTATTATATTCAATTTAAAAATTACAAAAGAAACTACAAAATCCCAGAAATGGAATTAACAAAGGAAGCTGTGGCCCTTGATACCAGCTACCTCCAGTACCAACATGGAGGATTGTTAGGAGAAACCCCAAAGTCAAAGAAAACTATCACTTATGATCCCTGCTAATTGCTCATAGCTCTCTACCAAGCTTAGTGACACTTTTAGTCAATGTTTAGGAATTAAAGAGTAATGCTAATAGAATCCTTGTAAATAGAAGAAATTATGAAATTTCTAGGATTATTACCCCCTTTCTATGGAATGCTTTCGGAAGTTCTGAATCCTATGTAGAAAACCGAAAAACCTGATGTGACCTTAGCAATAAATGAGCTTGTCTTGTATCAAGTGGAAAATCCCGTCTTAATCAGATCAGAATCAGTTGATCTTGTTGTCTCATCAAGATCACTTGGATTCAATTTATTTGCCTCCTGCCAACATATGCTCACTCTTCCAAAGCTACTGTATGTCAACCTTACTTTGAGACCTTTCTCAATCTGTTTTTCCTACATCTCATGATCCCTTTGATATCTCTATACCTGAACCTTTGTGCCTTGCTACATGCTTGACTTCGCTTACAGTAGATAAGGATAAAGAAAGTGCTGATGGCTCAATATTTTGTGTATGCCGTGCAAATTTATGTGTGACAAATCCATCAGGGACTTCAGGCAGGGGATGTGATAAAAATTCTCATTCCTTGAATCTACTAAAGCGGAAAAAGTACCAGAATGTGGCAAATAAGAGAAGCCGCAATAGTTAATTATCATGACACACAGCTCATCTGTAATTAATCCTTTTCTTCAGCAGGATTTTGCAACTGTAGCATAAAAAAAAACAGGTCAGATGATGCTTTAATTAAGGCTGTACAGTGTTGCTGCTTCTACAGCAACAAGAACTGTTTTTTGTCTATAGGTGTGTGTGAAGCACTACAAATATTTTCTTAACATCTTTACAGAGTGCTGTTTAAGCATCTTTGCTAGCATTATGTCTGGAGACAGACTGATTACAATTCAAAGGAGTCTTTCTGTTCTCCTCACACCCATCTTAGAAGCTACTAAAACAATCTAAATGCCATGCCAGTGGGAGGAGACACTCTCACCAAGGAGCTAGAAATGAAACACGAGGTGCCATGACAATTGGGAATGGCACTGCCTTGAAATTTGCAACCCTCTTAACCAGCTACCCAGGCGCAGCTCAAGGGCCTGTGGTGTGTGCTCGCTTGACAAGATCAGACTGGTGGTGAATCCCCTACTGGAATCTTGAAATATGGATCCCTAGCTGCAGTACTCAGTGCTGGAATGTAGATTAGGAGAAGGTGACACAAAATGAAAGTTTTACATTCTATTGTGTCTGTGACTCTTTCACAGAATATTTAATGGAGTAAGACTGGCAATGTGCCCTATCCGGATCCCATAACTTACAAAATGATATGACCTATGAATACAAATATATTCCCATCGCCAAAGCAAAATGTTACACTGGTAAGGGCTGTTGGTGCACCCCATTACCTGTGCTCTTATCTTCCTCTTTGGTGCATGGCTACTCATGATTCCCCGACCTCTACAATTTGATAGAGTCATACAACATCTCAGAAAAAACAGAGAATAAACACTGTGTTACCTGCATGTCAAGCCAAGTTTGGAATAGTTGTACCTTCTTCATAGTCTTTCTTTTTTGTTCGCCAGCTGAATTCAGATAATTCAGTGGAGTACTTTATGGTCCCAGAAGACATACAAGAAGTCTCTATGGAACCAACCTCTAACCTCTCCTTACTTGCATTAGATAAGGACATAGGCACACATGACTGTTATGGCAAGCCGCTGAGATTTGGGTGTTTTTGTCATAGCACTTACTAGCAGATAGGTGTACTGTGTCATCTGCAGGATTCATCTGGTTCCTCTTGTGTTCTGTATGTGTATTTACTTATGAGGCACCTGGTTAAATACTAGAATCTGGTGAGAGTTTTGTGGCATCATCTATGCAGATGGAATTTTTCTCTGTATTATGCAAACTAATTTCATGGGTCTTAAAAACCTTAATTTTTCCTTGCCCAAGGTAATCAGCTTCAACTGCCTAAGCAAGAAATGACCAAAATCTGTTATTAAGCAGCCTATTTCTAAATCCTAGGAAAAATGCCCAATTCAGCACTGTCGACTTCAAGACATTGACAGAAACACTGCTTCATTTAGGATTAGAGAGAAGCCAGAAAAAGTCCTCCCTAGGTTGGGGAGCCCAGGAGATAGTCAGTGGAGGTCTGTTGCCCCACATTACCTACAAACAGTGGGAAGTTATTCCCCTTATCACAAAGTAGCTGGATCTATTGGGTGGGAAAATGTACCTATAACAAGTAAAGCATTTGATGAGCAATAAGGGAGTGACTCTTTGTAAATATTGTTAAGCATACCTATGAGGAGGGAAATTTGCCTTTTCCCCAAGAATATGGTGGTGTTCTCCTTAGTGGCTACCTCTGTGGACTTGATAAACAGTTCTCTGAGATTGTATTTCTAAAGCCCTCAGACAGGTACAGCTTTGTCTGTACAGATAAACACCTTGTAAATATCACTTTTCTAGAGATACAAGGGTTGGGCATGAGATGTTGGTAGGAAGGTAAAGATGAAGAACAGACATTAAAGCCTTGATCTTTTCCATATTATCTCTTGAAAAAACAAAACAAAACAAAACAAAACAAAACAAAACTCACACACACACGAAGTCCAGCCACGGAAGCCCAAGGCAGATTATATACTGCTCTGTACCTTTCAGAGGTACGTAAGGATGGCCACCTCAATGCAACTTCTTACCTTCCAAAGCAAATCAACCCCTAGAATGCAGAAACATTAGCCATCATGCTTTAGTTCTTGGCCTGAAATCTCACAGTAACAGGGAGGCTGCACTGGCTATTTGGGAATCACCAAAGACACAGAAAGCCACAGGTATAACTTCTCATGTAGCCCCATCCTGCCCTGCTATGACCCAACTCTGGCAGAAGTTGACAGAGACATGTGACAATTGGCTTGACTACAGAAAGTTAATGAGAGCTTGTTTCTGAGAAGATTGAATGTCTCCATTTAGAAACTGGAACCATCTTACCAAGGCATGTACATGGTCTGCTTGGTAAACACAGAACAGCAAGGCCCCCTGACTTTGGCTGTTACCTTTCAAGCCCTATTTTCATGGACTCTGAAAGGGAACTATAAGTAGGATGTAAAAAGTAGGGAAAAAGGTACAATTATTAGTGTTAAACTATTTCAGATCCTAAAAACTGGCTTGATGGGATCTTTTTGTGAATGCACATAAGGTCACCAGTGCTTTGGCAAAGTCCACATTTCTGTCATTCTGTGCCATATGGGAAATATGCCCGTGGTGCTCAGGCTGTCTGCTGCTGGTAAACAGAAACTATATCATAACACTTCCTATGGCATGTGGACTGGCCAGTGGTGCCCCAGTGTTAGGAGAGTGTGATGTTGGCAGCAATTGGAGTTGAGACATGAGAGCTTTTGGTAACCTTTCTCAGTTGTCCTCACAACAAAGGCCAGCTGAATAGCAGCTGGGCCACCTGTGGCATTATAGCTCTCTTCCCTACCTCAAGCCCATCTTGTCTTCCCCATGAATACCTTTAGCATGGAAGCAAGAAGGGTAGGAAAGAAAGAAGGAAGGGAGGGAGGGAAGGAAAGGAAAAGAGAAAAGCAAGCATGTAACTGGTTTCATCAATTATACAGCCTTAATTTTCTTCTTTTCCTTTCCATTATTAACAATAATAAAGCAAATTCCTAAATTTAGAATTTGCTATGAAAATATTCAGTGCTCTCTGAAAATTCTTAGCAGCTGTTACTAGGACATCCGAAGGTAAGCAGCATCAGGTGTGAATTATTATACCCAGCTGAGCAGCTGCAGCACTTATATTTAATTCCATATGCTAAACTTAACACTTTCCTTCCTGTGGTAATATTGGTTCTTTTATGAAGCTTTCATGAGTTTCTCCACAGGAACACTTGCCAATAGCAGAAAGGATGTATGGATAATTGAAAAACCACAAGCAATGATTTCTTAAATTCTCTTTCATCCAAGAGACCAGATTGTCCTCTCTTTGTCCTGTCCATTGCCTGGTGGGAGAGCTTAGAACTATACAACATGCAAGGTGGTAGGAGAAAAAGAAAAAGCAAGAGATCCAAATGTAGTAGCACACATTCTAGATAATTATTCCCTAGATAATAAAATTACCAATATCATCCACCAACCAATAAGCACTTTCATTGTAAAAAAAAAAAAAAATGGCATGGCCCCTGCTCATAGAGCCATCTGATATTATTAAAATGGAATAAATAATCCAAGAGCATGCAACTCTAAAGATAGTCAATTCACAAAAATGAGAGAATTGTAGGCAGCCTAAACATTTGAGTTAAGCCTTTAAAGGATAATTTTTATGTTAGTGTGAAAAAAAAAAAACAATGACAGAGTTCCAACAAGTTTTCTGATTATTCAGTATAGCCATAAGGCTAGCACCCAGAATTTAAATTACCCACAGTGGATATAAGTAAAATACCCTCAAATAGGGAATATTTGCTATTATTGGTTGCTGTGCTATTTTGTGTTAGTGTTATTTGGAAAATAAAGTGACTTTGGGGGCATAATGGCGATGGGGGTGATATTGTGGCTTCTAAAGTAAGAAGGACAAGCTGCTCAACATGCCAGGTAAAAACAGATGATGTTGGTATTGGACACTTGGTAAATGACAGGCCACATATGGGGCACTTTCCTTGAGTTGCCTCTTTTTTTCTCATAACAAGCATCCAGGGCTGCACTATGTCAAGGCCAGAACAATAGTCCCAAAGCCTGCGTCCTTTCTGGAACACATGCTGCCTTGTCTATATCACATACTGATCCATTTAAATTTGAGCTGCCTGGGGGAAATAAAGAGCAGAGCAAATTAACTGAAGGTACAGTTTAATCCAGCTTTCATTTGATCGAGATACAGATACTTAGAAATTCCAATAGTATAAGTGAACATGTTGTCTAAAGTCATACAATAGTATTATTTCATTAACTATGCCTACCTGTAGAATTATAACATTCACCACCCACACATTTGTACATAGATACAAATACACACCCTCTCATATGCTCCACATAACCCACCTCCACCTCCACACCACACATACACATATTTGTCACATACACACACATATGCATACTTACATCATCCTTTGACTTTCATTCTTCTCCCTAAATCAGTTCAACTTCAGGCACATTGTCAAATACAAAGCTGAATATTTTGCAATGTCCGGAGTCACTAAAGGATTTGGTGCTTTGGACATTCCCTTCATAATTGGCCCCACCAAGCTATTAATTCTGTATATGTAGTACCTAAAAAGAAGTTACTGGGTTTCCCATGGCTAGTTGTACAAATGAAAAAATTCTAAAACACAAGTGAACTTCACAGAGACTGGAAAAACCTGGGGCATGACCAGATTCTAGCCTATCACTTATTTCCACTTAGGGTTGCTGTATCTTCTCATGTGGATGGTTCCCAGGAAAACATACTATTTCCAAGGCTTCTGATAGGGAAAGAGGCAAGTCTTCATACTGAGAATGGTCCAAGGTCAAAGGCAAGAGCAACTCTGGAAGTGTTTAGGGGAATCTGATAGAAGAGTTACAGACCAGTAGATTCATAGATTCATAAATGTCAATCATACCTGAGACTGAGTGAACCAGTGATTAAAGCTCAGATTAATCTGGTGAGCCAATAACAGAATGTGGAACTACCCCTCCTCTCTTCTCTATTAGTCACTCCTTACATTCATATGCACACATAATAATAATAACAATAATAATATACTTATGGGTTATTCCTACTCATGATCCTTTTACCTCTGGCCTCAAAAATGTCTCCTGCATTTATAAAAACAGGTCCTAAATCTAAGTATGAACTTCAGACAATCTTTTTTAACATAAGTAATTTATACTATTAGATTTAAGATTTAAATCTTCCTCATTGTATGGAAGACTCCCTCTGTTCCTGACCTGAAGGCAGCTGCGCGCCTCTCTCTTTCTCTCTCTCTGTCTCTCTCTCTCATCTCTCCCTCTTTCCCTCCTTCCCTCCCTTCTCTGTCACCCCTCAGGCGCTTATTTGCAGAGACGCCTTCACCACCTGTTGGAATTAGAGATTTGAAAGAGTCCTTGGGGTTGAAAGAGGACACTAAGAAGAAGGGATTGGTTATAGGGCTCCTGCGTCCCTGACCTGAGAGTTCCAATTCTTGTATTGAATCTCTGACCTCTTAGAATTGGCTGGAATCTTTAAGTCTCTAATGGTTGCAGAAAGAGGATTACTACATCTTCTTGTGACTACTCAAAAAGCTCAGAAGGAATTCTGAATCATTATGTTGAGAATTATAACACTAACATAAGAGGAGGGAAATTAATTAAAATATTCTCCCAAGATCAGAATTTTCCTTTTGGATATTTCCAAATTTCTACTAATTCTAATTATAAACTGAATGAAGATGGTTTCAGCATTTCCTACATCTGAATCATACATGTTTCCCTTTCTGCCCTCCGATTTCTTCTGTGCGGGCAGTGGGGCAGTGGTGGTGCTGATGCTGAGCAAGAATGAAGCAACATAATGAATCACTCTTTGTTAGTAATTTCTAATGTCTCTTCAGGGAGCACACATTTTAGAGAAACTTCCCAAAGATGATGCTTTATCACAGATGAATAATCCTAAAGTTGTACTTCAGTAGATCAACATGGGGAAAGTTTTGGGACTTGATAGTACACTTAAAATGCTACCATATAGACAGCAACATACTGCATAAGCCAGCTGTGGCATAGGTACATAGAAAGTAGAGGAGTAAAAATATTCATTAATCTCTATGTAGAAAGCTTGTTATAAATCACTGAATATTTCAATGATCTATTCCACCAAATGCTAAGTAAGAAGAAACCAAGCTACTTTTTTGTGGTCTTTGCTTCTGATTCACATCACTGGCTGTGTTTTAAGACTTCCAGGCACTAACTGAGATTATAACTGGCTTTGCTCATCTCCTAGGTAATATGATCCAATTTGGACAGTGGTTGTTTAACAACTGGCCCTTTGTGACCAGCTGAAAAAGAGATGATGGGCCTAGGTCACTAAAATGGGCAATCAGGAGCCTCCAGGAATAAAGCAACATGGCCTCTTTGTTGGCTTTGAATGCCCACATTGAAATAAAATGATTTCACCTGGTGGCAGCTCCCCTCCCCAACCAAAAGATAGCATCATTTCGTCCCTGCTCATCTCAAGTGCCTATAGGTGGGATTGCACAGGAATGTGCCACTGCTGAGGCATGAACACACAAAATTTGTAGGTTTAAATGAACATGCTGTGAGAAGCAGTTAGACTGACCCTATGTGATAGTCACAGCCCTTCTGATCCTCTGGTTGGGAAACATAGCTCTGCTCGAATGAAGTAACCAGAGAACAATGCAAGAAACCAAAACATTGTATGGTCAGAGATTATACACTATTGGAGAATGGTATGAACAGCTTTGGTTAGTGGACAGTTAGGATTTGAAGTAAGTTATAATGTTAAAACTATGAGATCCTGTGGAATGAGGCAGAAAGTTGGCTTGGAGTGGACCAAGTGAGGCCAATCAATAGATGCTCTTTCACTCATTCCATTTATTCAGCAAATAAAAGAGAAGTTTTCTTCACACCATGAGGATGAGTACATTACACAGTTAAAAAAAAAAAAAACAGAAACCTAAGGAAACAAATGAGAAAACTGAAGGACATTTAGGTATATGAGGTAAAGATATGAAATACTCCACCAGAAATTATTTGTTTTCCAACTCTATTAAAAAATAAGAAAAGGAACCTTACAACAACAACAACAACAACAAAATCCTTTTGGAAAGACCATTCATCCCATTATAAACAGGCAACACAGCAACAAGCAAAGGTACAATTTTCTTCCTTAGCACCTTGCAGGTTTTCATCCCACAGTTAGTAGAACACTATGTACTAAATAAATGATCACACAGTACTTGAATTCAAATCATTGATCTAAATTTCAAATTTCTGAGACTGAGATGTTGTCAAAAGGGAACTTAAAACTGAATGAACTATGAAGTGCATTTCTTATAGTTGTGTGATTTGTACGATGCAGTGGAAAGAATTTGAGAATTGGAGTTGCAACACTAGCTCCAGGTCCCATCAGTAATACCCATTTACTAATGATCTACGTAAATTACTAATTATTTCTGAATTTCAATTCTTCACCTGTAAAAAATCCAAATGGCAGGGCTATTGTGAGAACCAAATAGGATAACCTGAATGAAAGCACATCACAAACTATAAACCATTATACTAGTAGTAGCTCTTATTATTGTTATTGTCTTGGTAATAAAGGAAGTGGATATTGTGTTGTACATTGTTTGGGTGTGTGTGTTTGTATGTGTGTGTCCTTGTGTATATTTCTCTTTCTTAGGCCAGCATAATGCTTAGCAGATAGTAGATAACAAATGTTTGTTGAGCTGGCGCCGCGGCTTAATAGGCTAATCCTTCGCCTTGCGGCACTGGCACACCGGGTTCTAGTCCCGGTCGGGGTGCCGGATTCTGTCCCGGTTGCTCCTCTTCCAGGCCAGCTCTCTGCTGTGGCCAGGGAGGGCAGTAGAGGATGGCCCAAGTGCTTGGGCCCTGCACCACATGGGAAACCAGGAGAAGCACCTGGCTCCTGCCTTCGGATCAGCTCAATGCACCAGCCGCAGCATGCTGGCCACAGCAGCCATTGAAGGGTGAACCAATGGCAAAGGAAGACCTTTCTCTCTGTCTCTCTCTCTCACTGTCCACTCTGCTTGTCAAAAAAAAAAAAAGTTTGTTGAATGAAAGAATAAGTACAATAATGCATCTGACCATATTAATGGATTTCTGCTTTGAATTATTTTTCTATGGGTGGTAAAAACCTTTTGTACAGCTGGTTAAGTGAGATTTACCGGGTACAGCCTTGGGATTGTTTTTGTTTCTCCTCTGTAGCATGTCAGCTGATTGTTGGTGAGAACGAACCCACGTCCTTGGTGTCTCAGACATAACAGTATGTACTACCCAATAAAATCAGTCCATGCTCATTAAAGAGAAAAGGACAAGAATATGTTTCTACCCCAGTCCTATGGACTATGATGTATGCAAGAGTAAAAGTTCATTTTCTAAATAGTGAGTAAGAGAATGGAAAGGTAAGATTTGTCTCTCTTTAAGGAAAACAAATATGAGTATAACAACCTCACACTTTCACCTTCCACCCATCAAAATAGTGAGTTAGGGAATCACAAAACAGATTCCCTAGATTTTTGTATCCAGACTATCAGACATATCGTACTCCTTGCTTCCCTAAATTTCCACCTCTATATGACACACCGAGACATATGGGCAAATCAACAACCCTCAAGGAGCTTATCACCACACAGCAAGTATATTTTGCAACTCCTTCAACTTGCTTTCCATCCTGCCCACCCCCTGCACAAATCAGGTTTGAATGCCCGAGCTTGTCACCTGGTGTACAAAAATGCAGTCTAACACTGTATTTATTAGCAACCCTTTTCCCTTATGTTTAATTTATTGTTACATTTTTTAAATGTACAAACAGTTATACCAGTTTTATACACAAAACCACAGGCACCGTTTTGTAGCTGTCAAAATTCCAGCAGCCTGTGGAGAGAGACAGTTGAATAGATGTCCTATGCTGCCACCTAGTGCTTTTGGTGAGACATGGGTTTGTTTCTTTTTCGGGAAATGAGGAAACAAAGGCAGCTCAAGGCGCCCAGATTCTGGAACAGCTACTGATATGCGTTATTAAACAGATGCATTTATGACACTTGGACCACATTCCCTGGAACCAAGCAACTGAACTTGTTTTCACACAGTGGCAGCTTACATCCGTGCTCTTGACTGGCAGAGTTCTGGCCTTCTACCCTGGAGGTACCTGGTTTCAATCCAAACTGACTGGGCAAGCAAAATGTCCCTCTGAGCTTCTTTCTCCAGCTCCCATATGGACAAGGTTGTCTTGGCATTTATCTTCCTCCAGGAGGGACAATTTGATCCTGAATGCCTTGCCTATCACTTCAGTTAGGGTAAAAGGTACAAAGGAGTCAGATGGGGTTTTTTGTTGTTGTTTTGTTTTGTGTGTGTGTGTGCGTGGTTTTTTTTTTATTTGTAATCATTATCCTTAAAATGGACTGAAGCAGCAGCCATTTTCTTGGAGGTGGACAAGAATGGAGCTTCTGATTTTCCTGGCGCTCCTCG
This sequence comes from Oryctolagus cuniculus, assembly GCF_964237555.1. Taxonomy (NCBI): domain Eukaryota; kingdom Metazoa; phylum Chordata; class Mammalia; order Lagomorpha; family Leporidae; genus Oryctolagus; species Oryctolagus cuniculus. The sequence goes on along the minus strand of NC_091443.1, from coordinate 45,171,300 downwards.
CCACACATGATTTGTATTGCTAGTTATATCCCAGGTCTGCCCCTGAATCCCTCCCTTTATCATTTCCTGGATCTCAAAAATGTCTTTCTTCTCTTCAATTAATCAATCAACACGTCTCTACTGCACACATGCTATGCTTAAAAGCACTGTATCAGGCACCGGTTAGTGGGTGGATAACGCAAAAGAAAATAACCTCTCCATCTGTGTCTCTGATGGCTCCCTGCCTCTGGCCTCTAAGACTTTGTCATCCCTCGCCTTTCTAGACTCTTTAACCCTTCCCTCTCTGGTGCTTCTTTCTGCTTTTCCTTTAACTGTATAGAAGTCGCTTGTCTAATTAAAATGAGCACAAGAGCTTCACTTATATCCCTCTATACTTTCTTTCTACTGGCAAATTGCTACCCTCTATGGTTTTACCTTTTCATATTGTATCTCAAAGAAATGAAGAATTCGCCAAGCCAGTATGTTCCTGCACAGACATGGAACTGACCACATAGCAAATCAGGCAGTGCCTTTCCAATAAGAGGGAGGAGTTTCTGAACATGATTCCGGAAATGAGAGGAAGTTATAATGGATGACCTCCTGGTTCCTTCCATCTTTGAGTCTGTCCTTTTTGTTACAGTCTGCACTGCTTTAGCTACTCTCTACTTAACAGTGTCTGTAAACTCCCAACTTTCTCAAAAGGGAGTTCATCTCTCCAGCTGGTGAAATTCCTTTTCCCCTCCTTGAATTTCTACTTTATTACGACACATTGACTGCACCCTTTCTTGAAGCACTCTTCTCCCTGTTCTACTTGCTTATCCTATTTTTCAAATATCTCATTGCTTTTGATTTTTCTCTGGTTTCTTGTCTTCCTTTATGGGCACTTTATATAAACTTGAATTTTGTCCAATTGATGTTTGTGACTGTATTACCATACCTCTGTTGTAGCCTCACAACCGTGTTTCATGGCATTGGTGATGGTGGTGATGATGATCATTTGCTCACATGATCCCACTTCTACAAGCACAGTTCCAAAATCTTCCATTCCTACCAAGATTTTTAATCTCTTCTCAGATCCATACCACCATTCATTTTTTTAATTGGCCCATCAGCACTATGATAGCAAATTATAAGCTCGTGGCTCTCACCCCTCACCACACAGGGTGCCTCAGATTGTCCACAATGAACAATGACAACAATACCCAATCTGCAACTAAGCTCAATACTTTAGTTGTGTTTGGACTTGTCCTTCTTCTACCCCAAATTCATAATATTTTTTTCAAGTCTTGTAAATTCCTTCTTTTTGATTTCATTCAAATATTCATCTGCATTTCCACTTCTGCTACCAGTGCTCATGTTAAGTGGTCATTGCCTTATACCTAAGCTGCAAAAGTAAATTCCCGGACAACTCTTCTGGTTTCTAATTCCACTCTTGTGCCAGTTCATCTCACAAAGAAGCATGGAAAGTCTTTCAACCACTTTACTGTCATGTAACTCACCTGTTAAAAGCCATAAAAGCTTCTATTGCCTCTCAATATCACATCAAATTTCTAAAGCCTCACAACTCAAGACTCTTTTCTAACTCATCACATTTTCTTCCACTTGCTCTCTGAACACATGTCCCAAGTTCTAGTCAAATTCATCTTTCTGGTATCCTTGTACAGGAATACTTTGTGTACAGCAGTCTTTCTTCCCAAACTGCTTTATTTGTTCTTTCCTGAAAGCGGATTTTATTGATCTCTCAAAATGCACATGCACCTGATAGCCACATGAGATGGATCACACTTGTCCATGATCTCGCCTGTGTTCTGAGATCCTCCCTTAACAGTCTCACTTTTGTGGCAATACAGATGCTCCTAAAAAGATTGCCAGCGAGGGCTTCCATTACCCCTTCCTTCTTGTATAGGTGCATGGTGTTATGCCTCACTAGGAAAGCCAGCTGATGCCTCACTCTTGTGGTTTGCTGCTGACTCTGGATGTCTATGTCATCTTCGAATTAGGGAAGTTTTCTGAAATATGTCCCTCCAATCTGCCCTGGTTGAGTAATGAAAATAAAATTAAAATAGTGATTCAAAAGAAGTTTCTGACATTGTGATTTGATGCATTCATTTTGAAATAATGATGTGATGTAGCTGCTTTGACATCAAAATAGTACTTTCACTGTTTTCTTTGTTGTGTCATTACTAACATATGAAACCAATATCCGTGACTCTTAACTACAGTCTAAATACTCACCATGATGCATATCATACAACACTGAAAGTCAAGAGGCTAAAATATTATGTCAAAGCCACGATTCCATGTCAAAGAGTTCCTGGCATCAAAATGACTGTGTCAAAGCAACCAGGTCCAAATGTCATGACACAATTGCAAATTTGGTTGAGCTGGTGAGTATGGTATAAGTGCTGACAATAGAGCTCTGAGAGGAAGGCACTCATGTATTCATGAGTCTGAGCTGATAAAGCAGATTCCCTAAGACAGATCATGACCAGAAGCTAGAGTTCCCGATGAAAAAGTCATTATAGGGATACTTGTAAGTCACTGATCCCAAATAGTGTTCTTCATGAGCTTAAAATGAGTGGATGGGGCAAGTAGTTAGCTTAGCACGTAAGGTACCTGGGTTCAAGTCCCACTTTTGGGTCCTGACTGACCCTGCTCATGCAAACCCTGGAAAGTAATAATGATGCTCAAGTAATCCAGTTCCTGCCGCCCACACAGAAGACCTGGATGGAGTTCCTGGATCCAGGTGTTGGCATGGTCCAGTCCTGTCATCGTAGGCATTTGGAGAGCAGAACAGAAGTTGGGCAATCTCTCCCTCTATCTCTTAAATAAAGAATTTTAAAAAGATGGATAATTTGGCTCATACACAAAAGCCTACGTTACCTCATGCTCTGCTTATCTATCAGGGGCAAACCTAAAGATGAATATTATTTCCTCCATCCTCCATACCTAGAAGCAAAGCTATAATGGGTGACAGCATGGCTCAGAGTTCCAGTGGTGTGACCTTCAGTTTTGTCAAGGGTGTGCTTTGTATTTCTTGAAAGGGAAGTCCCTCACAGGCAGCTAGTCTATGTCTCACCATGTGTTAGTCCGTCATGCTTGTATCTAGCGCAGTTTTCTGTACCCCATAATTGCTCAGTGTTAACTATTCACAGATGAGTGATTTGGTCTTGGAAATTCAAAAAAGGCTGCTGTGGTTTCAGAGACTAGATCTCCTTTCTTTCTGACAGAAAAAAAAAATAGTGCATGGGTGAGGAGGGAATATTGTGTCAAAAGTATCATTTTCTTGTCCTTTTATTTTACTTGCTCATTGCCTAGCTCTCCAAGAGAGCTAGGACATTGCTTACAATCACTCATGTTGCCCCAGTACTCTGCACAGGGATAGACTCACTGAAGATATTCAATAAATACTAATTTAATACACAATTATTTTTCCATTAGGTAGATAGGGTGCTTCTAGACTAACATTCCCAAAAGCAAATGGTTTGGTCCATTCCAAAACAGCTTTGTGATTAGCTATGTTTTTCTCTGGGCCTTTTATTGCTCAAAATCTCTGCCAGGAAAGAAATGCTAAAGCTCCTATCTTTTAAATATGTAGATCCCTGACATTTGGTTGCTTCATGAATTTTGCATTGCATAATGACAAGTGTTTAATTTTATAAACTGCTCCTGTAATAGATCGTTTTCAAGGAGAGGCATAATCTGGAAATGCAGTGTAAAGTGCTGTTGCCGAATTAGACAAATGTCTTCCCTGAGCCAGCGAGGCTTTCTGTAGTAAATGTTTTCCAGCACTGACGGATTGGAAGCTATGGAAATAGTCTCAACACCCAGCTGGCTGACTGAGTCACAAATGAGATGGTCCGTGGTGTGTCCCTTTCCAGCCTGGTGTGTACCAACCCTCAGAATATCTCCGGAGGGAAGGCAACACAAACAACTGACTTGTTTCCTGAGGCCCAAATGGCCTTGCTCAGTCTCATTTCTATTTCTTTCTCTGTCACCATGAAGATTGAAATGGTGAGAGCTAAGAAAAAAAAAATCACTGTTTCCGGGTTCTGAAAAAAGACTTTGGTGCTTTATGGTCTACCTCAAGTATATATGCAATTCCATCCACTCCACCCCTCATAGTCCCTTGATAAGCTCATGAGGGTTTGAAGCTATGATTGGAAGAGGAGCCAAGCCAGTGTGACAGGTGTGGATAGTCCATGGTTGTAGCCCCACGTTTCTGTCACTGTTTGACCTCAGCAAACTCATGGGCCCTCTCAGTTCCTTGGTATCCTTGTCCAAAGGAAAAAAATACACTTAATAGAGTTCCCTGTTGAATAGAATTCTGATTAAGTATATGGAGGTGGGGCCGGCACTGTGGCGTAGGAGGTAAAGCTGCCACCTACAGTGCCGGCATCCCATATGGGTGCTGGTTCAAGTCCTGGTTGCTCCTCTTCTGGTCCAGCTCTATGCTATGGCCCAGGAAAGCAGTGGAGATGGCCCAAGTCCTTGGGCCCCTGCACCCGTGTGGGAGACCCGGGGGAGGCTCCTGGCTTTGGATTGGCACAGCTCCAGACGTTATGGCCGACTGGGGGGTGAACCAGTAGATGGAAGAGCTTTCTCTCTCTCTCTCTCCTTCTGTTTCTCTCTCTGTGTGTAACTTTCTCTTTCAAATAAATAAATAAATCTTTAAAAAATTATATGGAGGTTAGTCTTCTAAGCGGCTACAAATCTATATAGCTATAAAAATGAGGCTGGCTTCATAAATTATATGCAAAAATTACTCATTACAACTATTTCAAGAAAGATTATCTTTATTGTGAAGATGCTGTGGATATTCATGGGGAATACTGAAAAGAAAATCTGAAAGTTTTTTTTTAAGATTTATTTATTTATTTATTTGAAAGAATTATACACAGAGAGAAGGAGGGGCAGAGAGAGAGAGAGAGGTTTTCCATCAGCTGGTTCACTCCCCAATTGGCCGCAATGGCCCAGAGCTGCACCTATCCAAAGCCAGGAGCCTCCCCCGGGTCTCCCATGTGGGTGCAGGGGCCCAAGGACTTGGGCCATCTCCACTGCTTACTCAGGTCATAGCAGAGAGCTGGATCAGAAGTGTTGAAGCCAGGACTCGAACCAGTGCCCATAAGGGATGCCGGCACTGCAGGTAGCAGCTTTACCCACTATGCCACAGCACTTGCCCTGAAAATCTGGAGTTTTAAGGGTTAAAAACCTCAAAATTTGGGGACTGGTACTGTGGCATAGTGGGTAAGGCCACCAACTGGAGTGCTAGCATCCCATATGGGTGCCAGTTCGAGACCCAGCTGCTCCACTTCCTATCTAGCTCTCTGCTATGGTCTGGGAAAGAGTAGAGGATGACCCAAGTCCTTGGGCCCCTGCATCCACATGGGAGATCCAGAAGAAACTTCTGGCTCCTGGCTTTGGATCAGCGCAGCTCCAGCCATTGTGGCCAATTGGGAAGTGAATCAGTGGATGGAAGACCTCTCTCTCTTTCTGCCTCTCCTTCTATCTCTGTGTAACTCTTTCAAATAAATAAATCTTAAAAAAAACACACAAATCATTAAGACCTAAATGAAAGATCTCTGGGAGTGAGATCCCAGTGGAAAGAACAGGTCATCAGAGAAGGAGGTACCTTTCTCTGAAGGGAGGTGAGAACTTCCACTCTGACTACAACCTTGCCTAAATATGATCAGAGTTGGTGAACTCAAAAGGCTTCCATAGCCTTGGCAACTCATGACAAGTGCCTAGGGTGATTACTGATGCCATAAACAAGAGTGTCAATTTGTTAAGTCAACAACAGGAGTCACTGTGCACTTACTCCTCATGTAGGATCTCTGTCCTTAATGTGCCGTACATTGTGATTTAATGCTATAACTAGTACTCAAACAGTGTTTTTCACTTTGTGTTTCTATGTGGGTGCAAACTGTTGAAATCTTTACTTAATATATGCTAAACTGATCTTCTGTATATGAAGAGAATTGAAAATGAATCTTGATGTGAATGGAAGTGGGGAGGGAGAGGGAAAGGGGAGGGTTGTGGGTGGGAGGGAAGTTATGGAGGGGGAAGCCATTGTAATCCATAAGCTGTACTTTGGAAATTTATATTCATTAAATAAAAGTTTAAAAAAAGAAACATGGACTCAATATATTTAGCATGGCTTATAAAGAAAGGAGTTATACCACAAGAGAGCTGCACGCTGTTAATGGCAACTTTTTCTCTGTCAGTCAACAAGGCAGAACCATGTGGGACACAGAATTGTGTACAAGAATCAGGAGACCTGAATCTAAATAATGGCTATGAGATGATTATCAAACCTTAGACATCGGACTAAGGATGCTAAAAAGATATAAAGATGCTCATTTAATTCCCAAACAGTGCTATGCAGTAGCTGTTAACTATTATCCATACCTTACATGTGAATGAAATCAGTTTTATATGGGTTAAGAAACTTGATGGAGGTCAAACAGCTAAATGAAAAGCCCAGAAGTCAGACTTCAGGGTCATACAGTTCAGTACTATGCCACACCACCTCCTGGTAAGATAACTACAGGCAACTCACTTATGCTCCTGGTTCTCACCTCAGTTTGTGGGTAACTAAACAATCTCCTGTCATTTCTACACAAAAAAGAAAAAGATTATTTAACAGCGCACTAGACTGCATGAGCTATTCTGCAACCCTTACAGAATACAGCCATATATCTTTGGGTTGATATTTTCAAATACTTCTGTCCTCATTTCCCAATCTCCGGCTGAGAGATCATTTGTGCCAGTCCAATGCACAGCACAGATCAGAGCTCCATGCATGGAATTGGCCAGGAATATTTTGGACTCATGATTTTATGTCAATATGGAACTCATGCCATTCAAGTTTCGCTGACCTTTCTACTTCTAAGAATCCTTCTTCTCTTGTTTTGTTGATTGCCTGCCCAGGTACCCTAGAATAGAAAAATCTTTCAACATTTCTGAGCTTGGTTTTCCTGGAATCCTTCTTTCTCACTTGACATAATTTCTTTGAATGTTACTGTCCTTTTCTTCTTTCTACCTATTTGAAGGGAAGTATCTGTTTTCAAAGACACTTCCTCTACTTGCTCCAAGTTAGGGAAATTCGTTCTATCATTTCTTTTTTCTCTTATATTTTCCACTTTTGGAAACATATTACTATTAGGGGGCAGAAACAGTCCAGGACAGAAACTAACATTGTTGAAGATCTCCTGTGAGCCAGATTTGCACATAGTATGTCATTTAGTCTTCACAGCAGTGTCAAAAGGTAGATTTCATCATTGGTGTTTTATATAAAGGAAAATGAGGCTTAAAGACATTAACCAGGGGTGGTCATTTGACCTAGCAGTTAAGACACCAGTTAAAATATCCATGCTAATATCCTTATTAGAATACCTGGGTTTGACACAGAGCTCTGCTAATTCAAACCCTAGAAAGCAGCAGTGATAGTGTAAGTGATTAGGTCTCTGCCACCCATGTGGAAAACCTGGATAGAATTACTGGCTCCAAGCTTTAGACCACTCTATTCCTTGAAGCTATTTCATTCATCTGGGGAATGAACCAATATGTGGAAGTTCCCCTGTCCCATCCCCTCCCCCACCCTCTCACTTGCTTGTGCTCACTTGCTCTTTTCTTTTTTTTTTTTAAGTTTTATTTTTTTATTTATTTGAAAGAGTTACAGAGAGAGGTAGAGACAGAGAGAGAGGTCTTCCATTTGCTGATTCACTCCCCAGATGGCCACAACAGCCAGAGCTGCACCGATCCAAAGAAAGGAGCCAGGAGCTTCTTCCGGGTCTCCCACGCAGGTGCAGGGGCCCAAGGAGTTGGGCCATCTTCTACTGCTTTCCCAGGCCATAGCAGAGAGATGGATCAGAAGAGGAGCGGCCGAGACTAGAACTGGACCTCATATGGGATGCCAATGCTTCAGGCCAGGGCTTTAACCCGCTGCGCCATAGCGCCGGCCCCCGCTCACTTGCTCTTGACCTTTCTGTCTGACTCTCTGTTCCAAAATTAAAATAAATAAATAAATAGGGGTAATCATTTGGTGTAGTGGTTAAAACTGCACTTGGGATGCCACAACCCATCTTGGAGTGCCTGAGTTGGGGTCCTGTTCCACTTGCTATTCCAGTTTTCTGTCAGTGCACACCTTGAGAGGCAGTAGCACAAGTAGTTCAGTTCCTGCCAGCTATATGAGAGACCCAGACTGAGTTTCCAACTCCTGCCTTTGGCCTGGCCCAGCCCTACCTGTTGCAGCCCTAGCTGCTGCAGGCATTTGTGGAGTGAACCAGTAGTTAAGAGCCCTCTCTTCTCTCTCTCTCTCTCATACATTAAATAAATAAACATTTTTAAACTAAATAAACCCATTAAGTACCTTGGCCAAGATCGTGTATAATATTTATAGCTATTTCTAGGATGTAAACCAAGTTTGATTCCAACTTTTATTTTATTTGCACTGTCTTCATTTCTTTCTGGAAATAAATAAATAAGTCCCTCATTGCAATTCTGTTGCTTTAAGTTTACATTTTGTTTTTTTTTTTTATTGCCACACTTCAGTTAAATACTCCAAGCATTTATTAAACACTAGGCATGTGCAGGTGACTGAACTATATGCTTCCCTTGAAGGAAGACAAAGAGGAATAGCATAGTCTTATATACCAGAAGCTTCCAATCTAATAATCTAATAAGGATATTAGATATGTAAATAGCAGTAAAATGAGACAGATAGAAGTACCAACATTATCAGAATCTTGTGAGAACACAAAGAAAGCAATTAACTCAAACAAAGGGATGATCAGAACAGAGAATTCATAAAACGGTTTTTAAGTCCTGTTTGAAATACTCAATTCACTTCCAGCTGACCTCCCAAGTCCACCTTGGCAATATGTCTTTGTAAAATTATTTATCTATTTATTTTCATCTTACTTAAAAGGCAGGCAGAAACAGAGGCAGAGAGACACTTTGGAAAGTTTGGTAAAAATGAATAGTTTGTGACAGATAAGTTTATAAGCTTTTTTGGTGCAATAAAAATTGAAATCCATGCATAGTGTTCTTCATAGTATGGACTTCCCATGAGCATTTTGAATGACTCTCTATACTCATTAACTTTGTGGTTGATAATCAGGCTCACCTTATGGACTTCTTATAAAGATCAAATGTGAAATAAAATATGTGAAAGCCATAAATCATTCTAAATATAATACGTTAATATTACATAAAGCCATTTTAAATGTTCATGGAAATTGGAGTTAAAAGGTAAGTTTATTTTGGTGAAAAACATTTTAAAATCCATGCATAATCATTTTCATAACACATATTTTTCATGAGCTTTTTGAAGGTCCTTGGGTAGCGGCTGTTCCTTGAACCCCATTTTTGGCCTTAATTCATGTCACTTCTGTTGTTATAATGTTCTCTGCCCTCAGTGTTTGTTTTGTTTTGTTTTGTTTTCCTCTTACTATTTTTTGAATCCTTTACCTAGTGGAGGTTAAGCTTATGATTATAAAATAAACTGAAAGTACATCATTGTAAACATTTAAAAAAGAATGAAGGAAGGAGAAGGGAGAATGGGAGTGTGGACAGGAGGGACAGAAGGGTGGAAGTATCACTATGCTCCTAAATCTATATATATGAAATACATGACATTTGTTCACCTTAGAAAAAAAAATTTTTTTTTGACAGGCAGAGTGGATAGTGAGAGAGTGAGACAGAGAGAAAGGTCTTCTTCTTGCCATTGGTTCACCCTCCAATGGCCGCCACGGCTGGCTCGCTGCGGCCAGCGCACCGCACTGATCCGAAGGCAGGAGCCAGGTGCTTCTCCTGGTCTCCCATGGGGTGCAGGGCCCAAGCACTTGGGCCATCCTCCACTGCACTCCCTGGCCACAGCAGAGAGCTGGCCTGGAAGAGGAGCAACTGGGACAGAATCCGGCACCCCGACCGGGACTAGAGCCTGGTGTGCCAGCGCCGCAAGGTGGAGAATTAGCCTACTGAGCCGCGGCGCCGGCGGTAAGTATTTTTTAAAAACGAAAGTTTCACCTCCCTTAAGTATCATCATTTACTTTCCTTTCCCAGAACCTTGCATGCTTCCACCATGGAGCTATGGTATCACTGATTTAATAAAATTTAAAGTTTAAAAAAATTCCTCTCTATATGTCTCTCAAGACCCAGTCATAAAAATCCTACACACTTAAGGCATTTTCTGCCCTCGTAGTAGAAATGTCCTAGGACTTCTCTGGACAGTGCAAGAGCTCCACTCCCAACATTTCCAATGCACGTTCCGCTGCAACGAGAGTGTTAAAAGTGGCTGAGCTCGCGTCACAGCTCCCCTGGTTGACTGGGAGCTATCTTAAGGCAGGGGCACTCCGTTCACCTTTGTAAGATGCATATGTTTTATAGAGAGTAAGCACTGAAGCATCAGTTGGCTAGAAGAGTAAAAGGGGAGATTACGATACTCTGTACTGGAATAATTCAAGTAAAAGCAGTGGTGGGGGGGTGGTTTCTTTCTTCTCTTACTGGACATGAGGATGCAGAAGAAAATACACAACTGCACAAAATAGCGCCATTGTGGTGATTATCATCGGGAGAGGAAAAATCAAAATGGACTCACCCCAATCCTGCATCCGCCTTTCCAATTCTTATTTTCCAGTACCAGTGAGCCACTGGAAAACCTAAATGACAATCATTAGACTGTGCCATCTTTTTCTCAGAAATTCAGAATTGGGGGCTATTTTGAAAATCAAAACTAGTAGTTAAAAGTTTCTACTAAAAGCACACGCTTTTCTATTACTCTTCTAAGTTCCTTCTTTCCTTCTGTGCTGTTTATCTCAAATAACTGGAGGAGGTAGTTTAAGCAAAATCTTGTTATAGACAGGTCAAACGATGCTACTAGGAGAAGGTTGGACCCAAAGAGGGCTGGGACCAGGGTCAAACCTGAGGGTTTCGTTTGTCCAGTGGATCCCAGAGAGCTGGACCCAGCTGGCCTCCGCAGGCTGGTTGTGACTCAGAAATCAGGCAGGAAGCCAGAAGAGATCTGAGCCCTGACTCATGTACGCAGGAAGCAGTGCCAAAGGCCTCCAGCCAGCCCCAGGTGTGCAGACTGCAGATCTGCATTCGCCTTTCATTGACCCCAACCTGGCACAGCGTTGTCTACAGGTTTACCGTTACGTTGCCACAGCAGTGTCATGTCTGAGAGGCAGATGCCTCCTCTCCCTGTTGTTACTTGGAATTCACACAGGGATGAAGCGTGTGCTTGGTCAGTCCAGGCAGTGGGATCCTCTGTCCCAGCCAGACCTTCTGGATTTTTTGGTCTCAGCTTTTATTGCCTTATCATGTTCTCTTAGAAAATTCAGATGTTTCTCATAGACCCCAGTCCCTGTTCCTGCATTTCCTGTGTAACGTCTAGCGTGGCACTCCCATCTATAAAATGTGCTGTCACCTCTGCAAAACTTAGTGAGATAGGCAAAGATGGTGTGCAGTTCTCTTTTTTTAATCTGTATTTTTAAAGTAAAATTTGATGTCAAAGATGTATAAAGTTTCACCGCTGGGAACTGTCATTTTATGGAAATAAAACTTCTGTCCACGCCTCTCTCTGTTGACTTGGGCTGCCTTCCATTTTCTGAACTCTAGGAAAAAGAATCCCAATCAGATTCTTGTAAGTATCCTAGTACAGGGCAGGAATTAAGATATGCACAGGACCAGACCAGAGCATTGTTCCAGGCCCATTGTTGTAATGTGGCAGCTTATCCTTGCTTTCCAAACAAGGCAACAGTTGCATAGACTTGTGTCATGGTGTAAGGTTTTAATGTTCCCCAGACATGCAAGGGAGGAGATGGAATCACTGGAATTATTTCTTTTTTTTTAACTTTTATTTAATGAATATAAATTTCCAAAGTATAGCTTATGGATTATTATGGCTCCCCCCATAACTTCCCTCCCACCCGCAACCCTCCCCTTTCCCTCTCCCTCCCCCCTTCCATTCACATCAAGATTCATTTTCAATTCTCTTTATATACAGAAGATCAGTTTAGCATATATTAAGTAAATATTTCAACAGTTTGCACCCACACAGAAACACAAAGTGAAAAATATTGTTTGAGTACTAGTTATAGCATTAAATCACAATGTACAGCACATTAAGGACAGAGATCCTACATGAGGAGTAAGTGCACAGTGACTCCTGTTGTTGACTTAACAAATTGACACTCTTGTTTATGGCATCAGTAATCACCCTAGGCTCTTGTCATGAGTTGCCAAGGCTATGGAAGCCTTTTGAGCTCACCGACTCTGATCATATTTAGACAAGGTCGTAGTCAAAGTGGAAGTTCTCTCCTCCCTTCAGAGAAAGGGAATTATTTCACTGAAGCTCAGATCATGGGTCTTAAAACTGGTAGGCCCTCTATCTTCCAACTACTTTAGACCCCTGCCCTGCAAAATTCCCTGCTCTAGAGACTAGTTTGGGGTGACAAATAGTTCTTGAACCCTTTGACACTTCTGGGAACTCTGGTGGCAATTGTTTTTGCCTAAATCATGTCTGGAGTCTTAAAAGACTCATAAGCACCCAGTTCTTCCCCTCCATCAGCTAGCCGTTGCTTACTCTCCCTATGTGGAGGCTGTTCCAGCTTAATGGGACATCTAGTGCTTGGTTCTGCCTGCTCCTTACTCCCTGAAGACTCCCTCCCTATGGAAGACCTGAGCTGTGAGTCACGGAGACCGAGCAGTTCTGAGCTTCCTGTGATCTCCTCACTAGCGGGTTTATGAACTTGGAATCATTCCATATACCCCATTGCATTCCTTAAGAATTATGATATTCATCATGCAGATGGGGAGAAGAATGGAATTAACCCGGGTAGGCTCAGAGTGCCTTTTCCTCTTTGACAACCAAGTGGAACATCCTGCCACAGCATCTGAAGACTCCAGGAATGAGATCTGAGGATACCTTACAGGCTTGCAGCACTGACAGAGGGCCCGATGTCTTGGCCATTTGTGAAGCAAACCAGGTACTCCTGGGGATTCACAGAATACTTTCCCTTGATACTTACTTGCTTGTCTATACTTGCTACTCCCTATACTGAAAGGAATATAAGACAGTCTCAGAAATACAGCAAATCTTGTTAATTAATAATAGGCAAAGGGGGACAGGGTTCAAAACCAGAAAACAATCAAATAAAAGTAGAGGAAACGTTTGCACAGAGAAATGCAGGCTATAAAATTTGCACATCTCCCAGAGGTGGGCTACAAGTTTGGCAGAGAGCGTATGAACTACCGAACAAAGGAGAGTGTGATTAATAAAGTCCACTATATAAAAATAACACACTTGCTCTAAAGAAGCCATACCTGGCTTAGTATTGACATCAGAGAGGAATGTTTCCCTCAGATCTACCTAAGACTTTGTGTGATTCCCAAGATAAACAGAGAAGTTTCGTGTGATTCCCAACTTCTCCCAATCTAAAGGACGGCAAGGCCCACCTCAGCAAAAGCAGCAACCAACATGATTTCTGAGTGAAAAAGGCAAATTAGTAAGTATAATTTACAAGCAATAATCTCTCTTTTTTAAAAAGATTTATTTATTCATTTGAGAGGCAGAGTTACAGACAGGGAGAGAGACAGAGAGAGCGTTCTTCCAACCACTGGTTCACTCCTCAAATGGCCCCAGTGGGCAGAGCTGGGCTGATCGGAAGCCAGGATCCAAAAGCATCCCCCCAGGGTATCCCAGGTGGGTGTAGGGGCCCAAGCATTTGGGCCATCCTCCACTGCATTCCCAAGCCACAGCAGGGAGCCAGATCAGAAGTAGAGCAGCTGGGACCCGTACCGGCACCCATATGGAACGCCAGCACTGCAGGCAGAGGCCCAGCCCACTATGCCACAGCACCAGCCCCAAACAATAATCTCTTGAGAGGCGAAAACAATGTGCTGACACTGCCTAGCTCCCTTATATTTTGCATTTCCCAACAGGAAATACGTACGTATCTGGAGTTCCTTCAAGTCATTCTGTGTGACCACTTTTTCTTTCAGTTGGATGTTTGATGGGAATTGGGAGACAGAAAGTCTGAGATAATGATATTAGAAACAACTTTAGAAGCCAATAGTTGTTCTTTTAGAATCATCCACTTAGGCTATCAACTAAGAGTAGAGAAAGAACAGGTCATCTATTACAGAGATTTTTCTGGGATATGTGGCAGACTAGATGGCCAGAAGGAGGTAAGCCAAGTAACAGTGGGGAACTTGTACCAAAATAATTGTGAGTTACATTCCTATATTTTTTCAGTCAGCTCTTTTGAGCTGAAATGTTTGAAATGCAGTTTCAACCATGATTAATTACTGCTCCAACCAAGGAGATAATACTTTTTTTATTTTCCAAGTCTATATTTTAAGAATTATTGTATTTTAATAACAGGCCAAATGACATTTCAGAATGTTTAAGGAAAGATATCTATAGTTCTTACAATATTCAAGGGAATTTCAAAGTATTTTAGGTAACTTTAATGTGAAAAACTTTAAAGAGAAATGTAAATTATTACAATTTAATGACATCCCCCTCAAGAAAAAACTGCTAAAATATACAAAATGCAGAGTAAAGCACACACACACTTCCTGTTATTTGAGTGAAATTAGTTAAAAAGCAACAAACAGTATACTGAGGCACAGGAAGATAGAGTAATAACCAATAAACATATAGAGCTAGCTTTGATCTTTTATCTGCTCCAATGCAAGAAGAAAATTTAGAACTGATTCCTCCTCTACCCATCCAACCTCTTTCCATACCCACAACATACACACACACACACACACACACACACACAAACACACATCTGAGAAACAGTGCAAACCCTTTAAGGGTTGACATCCCTCTGACATATGACAGCTATGAGTAAAGTCTATGTTGAACTATGAATTTGACCCTACCATCAAGGTGCTTTGTCAAAATCGCACATGCATGTCTGCTCTTCCAACTAATGGCTCAAGAGGAAGTCAGACAGTAAATATCACAACCACAACAAAATGCAATACACCAGCATGCACCAACTTGAATATGACTTTGGAACACAGGAGTTTTAGAGCTTTGTTCAAAAATGTTTTATTCTAGCCAAAGTGTGTAATTGGGAGAGACAAACTAGAATGATAGCAAACAGAATGAAATAGCTGAGCCTTTGATGAACCATTGGGCACAGTCAATCTACATCATGGGTAATCAGCCTTGGAATAAAAAGGAGAATCGCCTCCGTTTAAAAACCCATGCAAAGTTATACAAAGACCTGCAGTCATATAAGTATAAATGGAAGATGGTTACATACAGCTCCATTTGAGTTTGCCTCTAAAATTATAATTTCTTTCTCCAAATCCAGTTTTTCAAAGTGCTCATCATTGATAACTTTTTCTCCCTCTGTTCTGAATGTGTCTGTAATAACTGGAGCTGATTTAGTGGTCACCATATTAATCCAAGAACAAGAGATTAAAAATTGGTTCATTTCCTATTCTACAATTTAAAATACAGATGAACAACAACCAAAAAAGCCCCTCTAAATCTCTCTCATGGAATTCAACTGTTCAAAAATATGCAGAGCACTTGAAAGCAATAAAAGAAATAACCTAAGAAAATTAAGCAAAATGAATTTGCAATTAGTTTGTGAAATTGCGATAAATGCATTTTGAAAGCAAAGAGTGAAATGTAACTTTCTTCAGTATAATTTGAAATTGCCTTTTGTGCTTAATATAGTTCACTTATAATTAGATGAAGATTTTGTTCTGGTTTGAAACATTCAAAGTTCCATCTTGAGATTGCTATGTACTATGTACACAGAACTTTTCAGCAAGAAAGTCTGCTGCTGCTGCTGCTGCCGCATTTGCTTTGACAGCCTTTATCCTAGTTTTATAGAAATGAAAGAGTGAAAGAACACAGCTGGTTTGAACAATGGAGCATGTTCAACATTAGGCCAAACACTTTAGATATTGCAAAATATTGCAGCCTATATTTATAGCTCTTAGCAGGTTTTTGAAATTCATGCTGATACTGCCTTACTCCTGATTATTGAACCAAATTGCCATTTAATGATTAAATTATCTTTTTTTTAAGGTTGCTTTCAAAGGCAATGGTACTTAGAACTAACCCCTTAGCAATATCAAAACAGTGATGACTTGAAACCCCTTCTAAAGAATTTCAAGATGTCCTAAAGATTCAAGATCATTCTAGTTACTGATAGAGCTTTAAATAATTTGATCTGTCTTACTTTTTCTAAAGAAAAGGAGTAATCTGCCTGTAATGACCGTTCTATCATGAAGCTGTGTACCAACTCAAACACCAGCACCTTCCAGAAAACTGCCCAGCGGAAACCAGGGCATGGGCCCAGGAAATTCCCTATGCTCGATTTAAACTTTCTCCTTCTTTGGCAGTTGTTTTTAATAGAATTCTCTTAGTGTTTTTTCAATATAATTTTCCAACTTTGGGGCGTGTTAGCAGGGGCTCACATTTTTTCACATTAATAACAAAAGCAGTAAAAAGAAGTGAGCACTGATTATAAGTTAATGACTATCAGTGGAGCCAGGCAAAGTCTTGCATGACAATGGGGTTTCTGCAAGTTTATCAAACACGTGTATGTTGTAAGGGAGCTTCCGTGCTGCCCAATTCTTCCAAGCCAAAGTGGATGTCCCCTAAATTCCCACAGAATTTGTTTCTTGAACTCATTGTCATTTAACATCATTGCTGTCTGAGTGAGATCTTGGGTACATATGCTTTTCTTCCTCCTCCTGATGATGATGATGATGATGATGATGATGATGATGATTTAATGAATGTACCAAGCAAGATATCATGTAGTTTATATTTCTAGAAAAGCGGTTTTGAAAAAGACCTGTGATCTTTGTTGCAGTTCTGTATTGATGTAGAATACTACCTCACACCTCAATGGCCTGTTGTTTCTGTTTTGAGTGGGGAGCTAGTGGTTCTGTGTTGGGCTACCTGGTATCACACAAGTGACTGCTGCCCCTTATCAACCTGACTAGGAATGGGGAGTCCAAAATAGCCTCATTCGCATGTATGGGACTGGCTGTCAGTTGAGAATTTTCTGATTTGCAACCTATGTTCTTTCTACCATACAATGTAGCTTCTTGTCAGCAGAAAATGTTTTTCATGGTTGCCTCCCATTAGCCTTGGGCTGTGGCTACCATAATAGCTACCCAAGGCAGATTTGCCTATAGATTGAAACTCACAAACTGCTGTTGACTTTTGAGAAAAATACTTACATGATATTTTTAATTGAACCCAGAATGTTCTAGCTGATTAACCCCAGAAGAGTAGGGATTGGTAAAGCCATGCATTCAACATGGGGGAGTCTCCCACTCTTTCAGAACCAGAGGACTCCAAAAAAGAGACTTTCCTGTACTTGCGTCCTTGACACCCGTGTGGGAGATCTGGATGGAGTTCTTGGCTCCTGGCTTTGGCCTAGAGCAGCCTCGGCCACTGCAGTCGTTTGGGGAGTGAGTCAGCAGATGGAAAATCTCTCTCTCTCTCTCTCTCTCTCTCTCTCTCTCTCTCTCTCTTTCTCTCTCTCATTGTAGAAATCAAATAATAGATAAATCTTTAGGAGGAAAAAAGCACAAACCTGACTCCTTTGAACCTTCATGAAATTTTACATGATCTAGTCAAATAAAAATGTTTAGTAAATTTCATTTCATTTTGCTGTCTTATTTCCAAAAAGACTTTGAAAATAATCATACTCTCTGCTTTTTTATTTCCTGTAGTACCTGCTTACATAGAAGGTTCTCACTGCTGTTGTTTCCTGATGCTTTGAGAGACTATTGCTTTCAACCATAGCATTTTTATTTCTTTCCTCTGTGATTCCTAACCTACTAACTCTAGAGCAGTCACTAGTCCGGCTCCAAACTTACTCCCACTGTTCCCATTCCTAGATAAAAAATCTTGAGGGAAAACTAGGTCTTCATCTCTTCAGTCTCCAAACTAAATGAAACATAGGAATAGAGAAGAGGCTCTTAATAAATGCTAAGTATTTCTTGAACTTTTAAATTACTTTTATTAAATTTATTGCTTTCATTTTTGAGAGAGAGAGAGAGAAACACATGAGAGACAGAGGGATAGACAGAGCTGGTTGTCTCCCCAAATGCCCTCAACAGCCAAGGCTGACGCAGGGACTGGGAACTAAGTCTAAGTCTCCCACGTAGGTATCAGGGACCCAACTTCTTGACTCAATACTATTGCCTCGCAGAGTCTGCATTAGCAAGAAACTGGATTGGAGCCCAAGCTCCTGATGTGAGAAACAGTCCCTTAACCAGAATTTTAAACCCTAGGCCAAATCCTCACTCCAAATGTGAGCTTTCTGAAAGCATTCTTAAAGCAATTCTGTTACAAGAAACATCAGAGCATGAAGACAGATCTAGTAGCAAGAAGTGAATATAATCTAAATTTCCCAGATATACACAGTGGGCTCTTGGATGTGATGTAATATTTGTTACCTGGATGCAACAAAACAAGTAGCTAAAAGAAGAACTTATTTCTTTGGGAAACCTGTTGTACTTTAATAATCAAAATAACAAGAGTTGGGTTTTTGTAGCTTTTTTGAGTAAATTTTTGTTTCTCTTCCTGGTCTGTAGGCTCCTTGATTTTAGAATATTCTATATGATAATTGATATCACACATGACAGAGTCCATATTAAATAATATTTGATTAAAGAAGAGAAAATGTATTTACATAAACAAATAATGTAGGAAATCTTGTATATCTTATTTTTATAAATAAATCACAAGATATCAGAATGTTGATATTGTAGAACAAAGTATTGGACTACAATTTGTTAAGATCAAAGGACAGAAGACTAAAAAAATGCACATTTATGGCTGTTCAACTCTATAGTTTATTGAAAAAATTTAATAGTAGTTTTTAAGCTTAATTTATTCCACATTTATTCATTCCAAAACCAAGGTCTTTAAGCATTATCAGGGTTTACTCATCAGTCTCGATGCTGTTGTTCACATAAGAGCATCATCACATCATTCACTCACTGATTGAAGGAATAACTTAGTTGAATTATCTTCCCTGTTTGATTTAAGTGGGGGAAACGGTGCACACCATTTCTGTTTATTTTATGCACAAAGCATAATAAGATAGTGATCCTACAAACCTTGAAATAGAGGTATATTTTCAAGAGTGAATGCCATTTTTTAAAAATTAAAGAAAATCACCATGTGAAAATCTATACTAAAATAGAGTTCAATACCACTGTCAGAAAAGGACATCGTTCTTTCTCAAGAGCTCAAAATAAAGGAAAGATTTGCTTTAATATGAGTGTGGGTTTACAATGCCATTCCCTTTGCTTTCATTGTTTCTCAACCATCATTCTCTGTCTCACAATGAAGATTAAATGTCACTTCTCTGAGAAATATTACCTCCCTTTCACACTGTACTAAAAAGTAGTCCACTATTTCCTACATGGCCCCATATTGTACTTTACATAATTTTATGATAGAACTTTGTTAATGAACTTGTTCATTCACTCAGCCAGCATAACATCAGGAATCATGCCCTGTATCAGCAATACTTGAGAAACGCAGTGCCAGCCAGCTAATGCAGTGGTGTTGTAATTGTCTCTCTGTGTGTCTCTCCCACACCTAATCTCCCTGACCTATGAAGAGATGTCTGTTCAACCAGTTGAGTAAGCCAAAGGCAGCAAGTGATGAAGCCACATCCTTGTCTATGAGGCCTCCACCTTCTCCAATTGGATACTTTTTTCTACCTCTGTTCTGAAGTCAACATTCTCCCTCTGCCCTCTACCCCTCTCCTGTGACCGTTGCCAGGAAACTTTTGACTGACCATGCATAAAACCAACCCCACTGTTTTCTCTAGCCAAACATCCACCAACTCCCCAGTTTCCCAAGATAGAAATTCACGGGTCATTTTCAACTTTCCTTTCTCCCTAATCTTCCTTTTACATGCGCAAAACAACTGAAAACTGCTAATTCTTCCCTCTATATTTCCAGTGTATTCGCAGCCCTCTTTCAATCTCCTATTTCAGTTTCCATTTCATCATCTGTGCGTGCTCTCGCTTTAGCGTCTTAATGGTTGGTGTTGATTGTGAGCTATCCCACAGGTCATTCATTTTCTGCTTTACCCCAGAACTGCCTCACTAAAACACAAATCAGATCATTTCTTTCTCACTCCCTCTCCCCTCACTAGAAGTTATGGATGGTTTTTTCATCGGCTTCATAAAGGTTGAAGCCACTCTCTAAGAGCATGCAACTCTTTGTGCGTTAGCCTTGTTGTTTTTTGAGTTCTCTAAACTCTTGTATTGCTTTACTCCTTTTGCTCAAGAACACATCCTAAAGTAACTAGAATTGCCTTTAGGAAAATATTACTGTGCTACATAGAAATCTTGTCACATTTCATGTACTGTGCTGCTTCGGGAACTAAAAATAAAGGGTAAGAACTTTACAAAGCTTTGTCCAAGAGAAAGTGATTCTGTTCCTCAGAGACATGGATATTGCAATCACCATAATAGAATACAGAAAATAGTGAACATCATGAATGAGTTAGGACATCTTCTGAAAACTGTCCTTCCTTCTAAATCACTTAGCTCTTAGGCAAAATGCTTCTATAATTTATAGGACCAAATCACATAGTTTTAAAGCTACAAAAGATATTAAAATATGCTAATCTAATCTCCTCATTTCATAGGTGAGAAAATTCAACCCAACACAAAGTTTTGTCCAAGCTCATACAGCCAGTAAATGTCCTTTCCCTTATTCCACCTCCAATAAAAATAAAAAATAAAAGAAGATAGATTTTACATCAAACAATGGGTTTGCTTATACATTTCTCTGAAGAACAAATTCATTTGTATGTCAGGGCTTCTGCTCCAATGTGGTTTCATTGCTAAAACTCACCTCTTATTTTGCATTTTCAATTAGACACAAGGTGAAATGTCTCTTTATGGAAATCTTGACTCACTTTTACCTGTCGCTGTGGGTGTATTAAAGTATATGAAGTTATAAAAAGATATGAAATATGAATATAATCTAGTTTAATTATTTCCATCCTCCAAAGACTGTGATTGCAGTTGGATGTCAGTGAAATCTCCAGTGGTTGAACTTCATACTTAGAAAAATAGTGAGTAGACTAAAAGGCTAGAAGAAAGGGAGCAAATAAGGACTACCAAAAATGAACTTTATGTCACCAATCAGAACATGTGCCCATAATTGAAAAATAGCAGCCCCATATACCATCAGTGTATCAAAGATGATGACAATTCTGGCAAAGTTAAACCAAGCCAAGTTTAGCCAATATATAGATCACTGAGCTACTTTTTATGTGAAAGAGCACTTAAAATACTTTTATTTGATAGGCTAACTTGTACTTCCTATTTGTTCTTTTTCATTAGCTAGGGGCTAAATCCCTTGGCAATAAATTATAGTTGTACTTGAGACCAACTATCGGCTGAGGTACAATGCTTTGAACAGGATATAATAATTCCATCTGAGTTTTAAACATCCATGTTTTCATTTATCACTTTTATCTTTCTGATGCATTTTGATTCCTACTGCTTCCATGCTCAACAGCTAGAAGCCAAAATTTTCCAAAAAGACTGAAGAAGTCCATGCTGTGAGCAGTAACTTCTGCATCTCTCAGTCTGTGAGAGAGTTGGTTCAAACTGGAAATGGAAATGGAAATGGAAATGGAAATGGAAATGGAAATGGAAAAGTGGCCTTTTGTCTGTCTCCCCTGGCCAAGCATTATCAACTGCCTCCCCCCCCCCCAAGACCAAGCATTGTTAGACATCAACTTCAATGTCAAAAGGCTCTTTTCTAGAAGGGACGGCATTTAGCCTAGCAGTTAAGATGCCTGCTTCCCAACTTGCTAGTGAGATCCTGAGAGGCAACAGTGATGGCTCAAGTGATTGGGTTCCTGACCTCCAAATGATGGTTCCCAGCTATCAACTTTGGTCCCAGCCCAGCCCAGTACTGGGGAGTGACCAGTGTATGAGAAATTGATCTCTCTCTTTCTCTTTCTTTATGCCTCTCAAAATAATTATTTTAATGATATTTTCCTATTTCTACTTCCCCTGGTATTTCTATTTCCTAGGTTGCATGCCTTTTCTTCCTTCTCTTTCATTGGCACCTTCTGGCCATGAGAATTTCTCCATGCTACGCTATCTGTATACCCAAGTTCAGGCAGGACAGACCTGAACAGATGTTTATGTATATATTATCTCATAAAAGTCTTAAATGGTAATGCAATTCTCTACTAACAGCACTGTCCACATGTCTTGACCAGGAGGACACTTGGCATGTAGATCTATCTGTGTGCAAAGTAGAGTTGGGGACAGGGTACTATTCAACTATAGTCTGAGCTCCAAACTTTGGAGGAAGCTCATCTATCAGGACTTACAGTGACTTACGAATGCAACTGGTTGGAGTCAGAGACCGTTTGTCTTCAGACATTAAAATGACTTGAGATTCATGTGCATGCTCACAATTGACCTACTACCTCCTCTACCATTAACCAGGCAAAATGATAGTATATCATGTCTCCCTTACATGTCTCTCCTCTTAAATTGCTTACTTAAATTCTTACTACTTTTGACTTCATTTTCCCTTAAAATTTCCCTTCTCGCTGTAAAATGTAGTGATTCATTTTTTAATTTAAAAAAATTCTGAAAGGTCAACCATAAGTAGCATAATATCTTTTTTTTCCATGTCTTTTTTTATTTTTATTTTTATTTTTTTAACTTTTATTTAATGAATATAAATTTCCAAAGTGCGGCTTATGGATTACAATGGCTTCCCCCCCATATCGTCTCTCCCACCCGCATCCCTCCCCTTTCCCACTCCCTCTCCCCTTCCATTCACATGAGGGTTCATTTTCGATTCTCTTTATATACAGAAGATCAGTTTAGCATACATTAAGTAAAGATTTCAACAGTTTGCTCCCACACAAACATAAAGTGAAAAATAATAGATGATTTTTTTTTCTTTTTAAACTTTTATTTAATGCATATAAATTTCCAAAGTACGACTTATGGATTACAATGGCTTCCCCCCCATACCGTCCCTCCCACCCACAACCCTCCCCTTTCCCACTCCCTCTCCCCTTCCATTCACATCAAGATTCATTAGATGATTTTTTAAATGATGATGAAATCAGATCAGACCTATTGTCATGTTTAATCCCAGTGAGAGTCAAGTTGGGAACTGATAATTTCTTCTTCTTCTTCTTCTTTTTTTTTTTTTTTTTACAGAGGATCAGTTTAGTATACATTAAGTAAAGATTTCAACAGTTTGCACCCCCATAGAAACACAAAGCGAAATATACTGTTTGAGTACTCATTATAGCATTAAGTCTCAATGTACACCACATTAAGGACAGAGATCCTACATGAGGAGTAAGTGCACAGTGACTCCTGTTGTTGACTTTACAAATTGACACTCCTGTTTATGGCATCAGTAATGTCCCTATGCACCAGTCATGAGTTTCCAAGGCTATGGAAGCCTTTTGAGTTCACCAACTCTTATCTTGTTTAGACAAGGTCATATTCAAAGTGGAGGTTCTCTCCTCCCTTCAGAGAAAGGTACCTCCTTCTTTGAAGACCTGTTCTTTCCATTGGGATCTCACTCACAGAGATCTTTCATTTAGGGTTTTTTTTTTTTTTTTTCCAGAGTGTCTTGGCTTTCCATGCCTGAAATACTCTCATGGGCTTTTCAGCCAGATCGGAATGCCTTTAGGGCTGATTCTGAGGCCAGAGTGCTGTTTAGGACATCCACCATTCTATGAGTCTGCTGAGTATCTTGCTTCCCATGTTGGATCACTCTCCCCTTTATTTATTCTATCAGTTAGTATTAGCTGAAGTAGCATAATATCTTGGATCATGTGCCTTTTGGCAGATGGAACATTTGGACTGTCCCTCACTGTATTCATCTGTGACACAGCTCCTCTAGGTTGGAGTTGGGTTGAAGTGTAAACAGGCACTAAAATTTGTCACTGTGGTCTTAAGGCATTGGGAATAGAAGACTTAAGACAGAGTTTAATGCTACCAGGTTATTAATTCTCCTGAGGGACATCAATATTCCGGATCTCCAGGCTATTTTGCTAAATTCACTTTTTTACTGGGAAGAATTAGAAACCTAAGCCATAACACGGTATAACAAAATTCTAAAATTTGATTCATTTTCGAACAGAAACTCTTCAGCTTACAATAATCCAAAGAATAAAAGATATTTCTATCAAATATATAATACATATTTTAATAAAAATACAAATATGCTTCATTTTATTCATTTTTGAAATGGAGAAAATAGCATTTGCCTCACAAGGTTCTTATGAGTGTTAAATATTATATTAAAGTTGCTAATTATTTAGCATTTTGTGTAGCATAAAAAAGGTACTTATTTAATGTCATCTTTTATTATAGGATGAGGAATCTATACATATCACAAATAACAGATTTCATTAGTTTATTGTTAGATTCAAAATGGACACACTGATACACTTTCATTTGGGTATCAAAAAGCTAGGTGATTGACCTAATTTTTCACTTTTCAGTGACTTGATGTGGCATTATGTAGACCCAGCCAGAGTGGACCATTTATTCCAAAATAGCTAAGTGATAAGACTACACACTTGACCTGCTTTCAGGCTCCATATCAAGAGTGACAGCAGAAAGTTTAGAGTTGAGTCAATTTGTCATTTAAGCATTCACAAACATTAAAGAACTGAAACACAGCCACATATAACCTCTCAGCTTTTCAGGGAGTCTGTGGGGTTATTGGCTCTGCTAACATTGGGGTAGATGCAAAAGTTGCTTAGAAATTAAAGGACTGTAAACTTCCTCTCATTCTAATAGGGTTCAGATTCCCTTTATGAAACAATGCTGAAACTTATCTCATAGGGTTGTTACTAAGGGGAATTTATTCTACAATATAAGCTCTGTGAAGCAAAACTGTTAACATTAATGAAAATGTTCAAGGGTTACATAACACAAACATAATGACAGCAAAAAAAAGTCTTGGACAAAAATCTAACTCTGCAATTACTAACTATATGACTTTAGAAAGGTCTTTCATTCCTACCTTCCTTTCCACCCCACCTTACACAGACACACACACACACACACACGCAAAACATCAAACTAGATCTGAATGGTAAATAGGTTCATCTTGCTTACCAACTCTCATCAAATGGAAGTGTCTTCCTGGAGTGATAAAATGGAAAGAATTGCCAGGTTGAATAAGGATTCTTCAGGGAAGTTTTTTTTTTATGATTTATTACTCATATCTGACATGGGAGAGGAAATTGGAGTTGCTCTAAAATCTATTATTCCAACCAAAAAATTTTCTATCAGTTATTCATATACAGAATCACTACAATGGAGAAGCCCTGACTCATACCATACTTAACAGAAGTGCTTCAAATTTATTGTATTCACAAGTGCTACCACAGAGATTTCAGGGTGGTATTAACAAAATTGCCCCTGAAGGTGAAGTAGATGGATAGCCTGTTGAAGTTAGAGCTTTCTTCCTAAACTGCAAGAAGAGATGATAAAAAGTCTACTTGATGATTCTTACGAAGATAATTAACCTCTGAGTCACATTCAGCTGCAATCCCCTCCCACACTGAGAAGATAAAGATGGCTAGGATTGAAACTTGTCTTGGGAAATTGGATATATAGAGGAGGGTATAGGGAGATCTTTTTTTCCAAGCATGGAGAAGGAAGAACTATTCAATTTCTGGTGGGTATATCCTTAAAACAGAGAAATCAATGTTTCAGGCCTTCAGCAGAGGGGTTAGCTAGATTATTTCTGATGTAATGGATGTATGGGAGAGAAAGGCCTGAATCTTAAGACCCATGACTACAGGTTGATCCAAGATGACTCTAGGAATTTTTAACCACACTACTACCATTGTTTTTTCAAGATGACCATTCTCCATCCAAGCACCAAAGGAGTTGGTGAAGAGACTTGGCTAATGAGGAACTTCATGACTTTAGCCTGTGTTTGGCTTATTAACAGTCATACCATGTAGCAATTAGAATTAGCTGCAACTTCATGGGAACCAAACCCCCAGGGTCATCCTGACTGAATAGGGAATTCAGATCTATACTTCAGTTAAGCCATGGAAACCCCTATAAGTGGACACAAAGGTGATACTCAGATCTCATGAAAGAAAAATAAGAGATAAGGCTATTTTCATCCCAAGAGTTTAAAAAATCATTCCCATGGGTTACACTAAAACCATAATTTCAAGCTAGGTTCTGGCATATAGTTTGAATAATTACTAAAGAATTAGCCCAAAATGACTCACAATATGCTTCAGTTACATCTGACCGATACCCTACCCTAGGTCTCTGCTTCTGTTACCATAGGTAGTGGCCCCTTTCAATCAGTTCTTCAAGTTAGGAACCTTGGTGTCAAGATTTAATCTCCTTCTTCAAACTGAGCGCTGAATTCATTCCATCGCCACCTGCATGTCTCTTAAATCCCTCTGTGTCAAACTCCTATCCGGCGTGTGTTGGAATGCTGAGTTTAGAACTTTTGTATGGAAATGCAAAGGAAGATGAATGGCTGAATGCAAACAATGGCTACTTTTTTTTTCAGTTGAGGAAAGTACACTAGAAAACACTAAATCTGAAAAATAAACCTGAAGTCCAGAGGGGCCAGGATTTCATGGAACATAATGGAATATACAGAGATTCACAACTGAAATGTAGATAAACATTCAAAAGATGTCAATCATGTTCTGTGTTTGGGGAAGATTCATGACATTTGAGAGATGATGAAGCAGGTGAAGGGTTTCACTTGCATTCTATTGTGGATTAGGAGTTCCTGGGTCTCTTTGTCAGTCAGTGATATCGCCGGAATTAAGAGAGTTCAACTCAACAAACGTTTAATAAGTCTTCACGCTGTAAGTACATCTTTGAAGATGTTAGTAGAAAAAAGAGAACATACCAACAAAGAAATGGAATTATTTTCAAACAAAAATATTGATTTTTATTTGTACCACTAACCAGAATTTTACTATGACGACATCGATGTTATTCCTCTCTTGCTGTCTGCTCTGCAAAAACCATCATCTCTATTCTGCCCAGTATTTGCCCTGAAAGTAAATAAATCTTCTATGCTCCCAGTCTCTCAAGGATTCTGTCTCCCTCTCTCCCTCTTTCTCTTCCCCTTCTTCCCCTTCCTCAACAAAATCTTTAAATTTTCATAGCCTTTACTAATAATATGTGTTTTTAAGAAACTCAGCTTCCTTTCCTTCTGCCTTTCGCCCTCATGTTGATATCTCCGACAGCCCATACTCCATCCCTTGCTCCTAGCATTTCCAAGCCTTCTATCAAAACCTTACAGGGGGTGG
Organism: Oryctolagus cuniculus; assembly: GCF_964237555.1. Taxonomy (NCBI): domain Eukaryota; kingdom Metazoa; phylum Chordata; class Mammalia; order Lagomorpha; family Leporidae; genus Oryctolagus; species Oryctolagus cuniculus. The sequence goes on along the minus strand of NC_091443.1, from coordinate 45,143,980 downwards.
TTAGGTATTTGACACAGAGGTTAAGATGCTGTTTGTGAAACCCAAATCACACTTTGGAGTGCCTGGTCCAAGTCCCAGTGCCACTTCCAATCCAGCTTCCAGATGATACACTCCTTAGCAAGACAGAAAATAATGGCTCAAGCAGTTGAGTCTCTACCACCCATGTGGGAGACCTGGATTGTGTTCCAGGTTCCTGGTTTCTGCCTGTCCCTGCCTTGCCTATTGCTGGAATTTGGAGAGTGAACCAGCAGATGGAAGATTTGTCTCTCTTTTTCTTCCTCTTTCCCTATCTCTGTCTTTCCTTTCTCCCTCCCTTTCAAATCAAATGAAAAAAATAAATTTAAAAAATCTTAGGATTAATCTGATCAACTTTCTCCTTCAACAATTAATTCATAAGGTTTAAAATGCTCACTAACCTGAAAGTATTCAAATTCTTACAGATTTCAAAATCTTCAGCAAAAAGAATAAAGCTTTAATGGCAATATTCTTCAATCAATGGAAATCTGAAGAGAGACGCCATTGTGATTTGAAAAGAGTCTTCCCAAGGCCCTGAAAACTCAGCTGGATGTTCAAATCCACTATTGAGAGCACTTCCCACCTATCAGAGAGGTACCTGCTGTAGTTTCCCGGCCCTGACTTGGATCCTAGCCTGCGCTTTTTCTTGGTGATATTCTCTCATCATAGCCAGAGCTGCTGATCCCCAGGACACTCCAGGAGTAGATTACTTTTCCTGAAACATTCACAAAACACTTTATTGTCTGGAGGGCTTGGGAATGAAAGAGTTAATATTCTTAAGTGCCTGTCACTGCACAGTTAATGGGTCTTAACCGAAACCTGAGCAGGAGACCAACCACCTGCACTCAGACTGACCACTTTTCAGTAGAATCCTGGGTGGTCTGCCTAAGCAGGTTCCCCATGCCCTGGGGAGGCTGCAGCCTTGAGAAGAACCCACTGGCAATAATGAGCACAAGAATGATGAATAGTGCTTCCTGCTCTCAGGTGGAGGCAAGGGGGGGCAGCAGGGTGCTGGAAGAAAAGCAAACAGCTGGATATTAGATTGCAATGTGGACAAAAACCACTCACATTTTAGATTCGATATCATTCTAGTGAGTGAAGAATGGAATCAAAGCACACTCTTGACCAGAAAAGCTAACAGTAAGTTGTTGTGCCATTTCTGTTAAGTTTTCATTATTCTGCTCATTTATTAAAGAACTTTTAAAAACTCTGTGGCATTGTCTACTCTACAGTTTGAAATGGTATAGTAACTATTTCATAGCACATTTATACTTTTAATGAAAAAGGGAGTTGCATGTACATACCTTCTTACTGGATGCATATATCATGTGCAATATATATATACATGCAGAGAGAGAGAGGAAGTGACAGAGATAGACTATGAAACACTAATGAATGCATGCTCTCAAGTGAATTTTCATAGACCTATTTCTCAATATGGGGGTTAGGGATGGTGCAAGCATAAAGCAAGCCAGAGGGGATTCATGGAGGGGATTCAGGCTTGTGGAGAGATGTAGGCCTTGATCAGTGAGATTCAAAGTCATTTCTTGAGTTCCTGCTCTGGTGCCTTCCTAAGAATCAAGGTTGTTTATGACATTACAGTTTGGTGAGAGTTTAAACAGTCACAAAAGAAATTAGATGAGGAACAAAGTTGATATTGCAGATATAAATTTTATGTTAGAGATCACAGTGAAAGACACAGAGAGCGCTGGATATATAGAGAACATATGCATATTTGATGTTTGTGCTGGCTGGCTGTGCATCGTTGTACCCATAGACAAAATGGTCATGCAAAAGAGACAGTTTATTTTTCAAAGAGCACATGCTTGGTGGATATTTCTAAAATGAAATTTGGTTGTGCTGCTACCTGGCTGGTGGAATAATTAGGAACTCTAAGTCTCCATTCATTCATCAATAAAATGAAGGAGTTCGATATCTTTAAGATCTTGAACAATTTGTGTTTAGGAGGAACGTCTAATGTACAGGAGGAACTTCTCTCTTTTGACATGACCCCTAGTCCCATTGCCGTATGCTCAGCTGCAAATGACTGTGCCTTGGGGTCCATAGAGGCTAAACAGCTGTGTAAAGAGAGCGGTGTAACATAGAGAGGAGAAAAGAGCCACTTAAGGAAAGGAGAGAAAGCTGTTTGTCACAAAAGTACTATGACAAAGTACAGGCCTTGTCCTCCTAGAGTGTCCTCTTTGGGGCACACAGGGGATGAGGAAGAAGGATCTTCCTTTCAACATGACTCAGAAATGATGGTTGATGGGCGTGCATATGTTCCAGTGGTTAATGATGCCATTCAGCACAATCCCATCCCATATGAGAGTCCTCATTCAAGTCCCAACCCCTCTGCTTCTGATCAAGCTTCCTGCTAATGGGAAGCCTGGGTAGCAGATGACAGCTCCAGTACTTAGGTCCCCGCCCCCCGTGAGTAAGACCTGGATTGAGTTCCTGGCTCCCGGCTTCCATATATTACACACAAAGCTAGTTCCAAAAGTTTGTGGAAAACAGAATTAAAAGAAAGTTCATTTTACTGCAAAAACAATTTGGAATTCATGCATTAGCTCAATGATAAACTTGATTTATATAAATGTTTGGGAAAGAAATAGATTTGGCAGTGAGAAAATATGAATAATAGAGATTTCATGTTCTACAGAAAAGAGGATTTGACATCAGAAAAAAGTATGATAAGAGTAAATGAATACTGTGGCATAGTGGGTAAAGCCACCACCTGCGGCTCTGGCATCCCATATAGGCAATGGCTACAGTCCTAGATGCTCCTTTTCCTGATCCAGCTCCCTGCTAATGTGCCTGGGAAAGCAGTGTAAGATGGTTCAACTCCTTGGGCTCTTGCACCCACATACCAGAAGATCTGGAAGAAGCTCCTGGCTTCAGATCAGCACAGCTCCAGCTGTTGTAACCATTTGGGGAGTGAACCAGCAGTTGGAGGACTTTCTCTCTCTCTCGCTCTGTGTGTGTGTGTGTGTGCATGAGTGTGTGTATGTGTGTGTAACTCTGCTTTTCAAATAAATAATTTTAAAAAAAGAATAAATGAATAGGGAACTGGTCATAAATGGTCAACCACTGAGAACTGCTCCATTGTTGGTGTCATGTTGACTTACTAATATGGATCCTGGAGTTGCTCCTCTTTTCCATCTCTGATCCCAGTGATAAAGTCTGTATGCACACATGTACGAGGGGCTTCAAAAATTTCATGGGAAAAAGAAACTTAACTATAACATGTATTTTCCATGAACTTTCTGAAACACCCTTGATTTTTTTTACATACTTCTTTATGAATCCTCCAGAATGAAAGTTTTAAACATTCAGGGGTCGCACCTGTCTTGTCTTGTCCATTGCTGAATTCCAAAGCCTAGAGCAGTGACCCACCTGGGGAAGATGCTCAAAGCATTCCATGCTATAAACTACTTAGGTATTCATAGTGCTCATTGTTTCTCGTCTCTCTCCTCCTGCTAAGATGTAAGCTCCATGGGCAGCAAACACTGCTTTATTCACTACTGTGTCCCGTGTGCCTAGAATGGTGCCGGGCACCTTGTAGGAGCTTCATGAATGCCTTTATAATGACGACTGAAGGAGAAAGTGGGAGCAATTTAGAAACATTAGTTTCAATCATCCAGCCTGCTCAAGCAGCTTCTTAACCTTTAGTTTCAAATGGAGGCTTCACAAAAAAATGACTTCTACTGCCCCTTAAATGCAGAGCATTCAGCTAAATAACCAGACCTTTCAGGAGTTGCTGAGAAGATGAAGACAAGGGAAAAAATTCAGTTCCATATCCAAGGTTGCAAAGGCTGTTCCACATTCATCCAAACTCACGCTCTCCTACACTGGTTTGTCAAATCCTTTATTTAAATATCTCATTATCTAAGACAATTTTGTACTTACTGTCATGAAGGCTTATGAAACCTGCAAACCTGTCTTGCTGGAACAGGTACAATTTAAGCCAGTGATTGTTCTGGAGAGAAAGGAAAGGTGAAGAATGGCACCATTGTGAAGATTAGAGCAGGAAGGTAGACAGCCCTCGGAGCTAACCTCTGTTCTCCAGGGTGTTTGTTTAGGTGCCTCAGACAATGCATGTAGCCTAAAGAAAGAGGGAGAGAAATTGTAAGTCTTCATGTATAATTTTTGTTGTTATATCTAAACTGATAGTTGAGGGCTAGGAGCTGAAACAATATTTTATAGAAGTATCATGTTGAAGTTTTTGCAGGTTTCAAAATATTTAAATATGTAAATTTCAATGGAGAGATGTTCAGATTTTTTGATAGTCTAATGATTTTAAGCATCTCATTTCTAGTCACACACTGACAAAAGATGTTCAGATTGCAGTGTGAGATGGTTTCTATGGTTACAGTTGTTTCCTAGCATTTTAGTGACATCTTTTGTGAGCATTGGCTGCTTCACTTATTTGTCACTAATGTATGTGTAGAGCTATAGTTAATAGCCTTGGGCGGACAAAATTTTTTTTTCTGAATGGCTGTATTGTTTTTTAGCAGCATTTTTCAATAAGGTGACAATGCATTAGAATACTAATGGTATGTATGGTATTTTAAGATGTCAAGTTTTCAATAAAATGATAATGAAAATTTTGCATTTCATTTAATAGTTAAATATTCATGAATTTTCACAGCATGATGAATTGAGTGAAAAATAAAGAAACTGTATAATGTATAATACTAAACATCATAAATTAAGTTTCTTTTCATAGAATCTATTCAAGAGTGTTTAATATATGGTTCTTCATGGATGTAGACCAATCTGAGCTAAATTAAAGGCATCTGAAAGGGAAACTTGTTTAAACCAATTTAACATATTTTAACACAGCATGTTTACAACGTAACAATATAAAAGAAAATGACACATTACAAACAATATATACATTATATAAAAATTATGATGACTAGGGGGGATGTAATGATCAACCAAGAATATTTTGAAGAAAGTAATTGTAAAATGGGAGATGGAGGGGTGCATGGGAGTGGGGCAGGTGCCATATCCGTAAGTAATAGAACAAGTGTAAGCAGCAGAAATTGAGAATCTACAAGTTCTGTCCATTGATGATCTGAGATTAATTTAGGAAGAACTTAGGAGTGAACACCATCTCTTCCTTCTAGCCCTGGATTGATTCACCCTTAAATCAAATGTTTAGACTAAGAAAAAATCTTTACTCTTGATAGTAGACATTATTATATGGAGGCATTTGGTTTTATCAGTCACAGATCTGTCTATACATATGATGTATATTTGTTTCTGCTTAGTGCATGTAGAGAAGAACAAATGCAAAGAATTACAAAAAAAATAGTCTTATAAAAAATAAGAACTGTATCAAAAAGAAAAAGGATTGTCTGATGTGGGCAATCAAACCTCATAATTACAAAGAATATACAACAATATATTTCCTAATGACACCCAAATGTGCTGAAACCAAAAAATTAAATATGTATATTTGATGTCTTATGTCTATGGGCTGAAACCTCTACACTGCTAAGCTAATTATAGAAAAACTCTAATATCGCCTTTTGAAGATGTTTTTTGTCTTGTAGTAGTGTCATCCATTCCAACTGCCTGTTACAATGGACACAACTGTGAAGAGTATGGGAGATGCAGTGTGTATGGGGTTGAGCTACCAGATAAGAAGAAACTAAAGGAGTTCTAATCACTGATCATTGTTTTGTGGAAAACTGGAAAAGAAGCTATTATTTGAATCCTCATGAGACAGAGATTGTCAGTCACTGAATAACCCACAATCTCTTATGCAAATCTTCTGTTGAAAATTGTTGAGTTATTCTCTGCTGACTAAACAGGTATTCCACTGACCCAGCCTAAACAGACTGTTTAGAGGTGACAATCTACAACTGAGACATAGACGATGGACTTGCATGTACTGAAGGACAAATCAAGAATAGAATGAATATAAAGTAGATTGAAAAATCATAATCTCATAGGTGTTGCTGATATATTCAAGGATTTGGGTTTAGGATGTTAAAATTTTAAAGTCCTGTAGGTTAGAAGCATCATCACAGTATTACTCTGCCCATATTGATGATTAACTTGCTATTACTTCTCTCCCAAAGATATTATGATCACCAATTGTTTTAATATTTAATGTATGTATAAAATAGTACTTACAGATTCATAGACACAGATGAGAATTAAAATTAATTCTTTTTCTAACTTTTTGTATATCTGAATATTAATGCATACCCTATTATTTAACCAGTTTAGCATCATCTTTGATTTATACTAAACAAGAAATCATTTTGTATATTAAGTAATTGAATTGCCAATGAAAATAATGTAATTGACCAAAGTAAAAAATGGAAATGTCATATATTTCCTTAACTTTAATATACTGAACAAATCAGGTTCATTTTAACATACTGATTTTCACTTATTAAATATCAGTTAGGTAAATTGTGATTTTCAGTATTATGGGCTCTACCATTTACTGGTACAATCTCATCTTGCACACTTCAGGTTATTCATTTATAAGTGGGGATAATTAGAATGCCTGCCTTGTAAAATGTGTACACTAAATGAGATCAATCTAAACAAAACACTTAGTATTAAACTTGTCAAATAGTAAGCAGACAATAAATACTAGCTATCTTCATCATCATTCTAATTAATGGCAATTTATCTAGAGGCAGCTAAATATAGGAACAGTAGAGAGTTAATAGATGAGAGATATTAAAACTTTCTGAGTCTAAATGTCATTAAAATGAATATGACTGCATACAGTATTTTAGTGGAATAAACTGGATAAAATGTTTTATGGGATAGACATCATCAGAGCAAATTAGTTAGTTTCCTAGTTATCAGCTTTGGTTCTTCAGCCTCTAGTTATCTAGTTCTTCAGATTCTAGTTATCAGTTCCCTTATCTACGAAAGTGGGTTGCATTATTGGTTTAAATTGTGATGGCTAGGGGGTCGGCACTGTGGCATAGTGGGTTGGGCCTCTGGCTACCTACAGCGCTGGCATCCCATCTGGGTGCCGCTAGGTCAGGTCTCAGATGCTCCTTTTTTAATCCCAAGTGCTTCGCCCCTGCACCTATGTGGGGGACCCAGAGGAAGCTCCTGGCTCCTGGCTTCAGATGGGCTCGGCTCTAGCTGTTGTGGCCATGTGGGGAGTGAATCAGAGGATGGAAGGCCTTTCTGTCTCTTCCTCTCTCTCTCTCTCTTTCTGTAGCTCTATCTCTCAAAGAAATAAATAAAATCTTTTTAAAAATAAGTAAATTGGCGGGCGCCGCAGCTCACTAGGCTAATCCTCCACCTGCAGCACTGGCACACCGGGTTCTAGTCCCGGTTGGGGAGCCAGATTCTGTCCTGGTTGCTCCTCTTCCAGTCCAGCTCTCTGCTGGGGCCCAGGAGGGCAGTGGAGGATGGCCCAAGTGTTTGGGCCCTGCACCTGCATGGGAGACCAGGAGGAAGCACCTGGCTCCTGGCTTCGGATTGGCACAGCACACCGGCCACAGTGTGCCAGCAGTAATGGCCATTAGGGGAGTGAACCAAAGGAAGGAAGACCTTTCTCTCTGTCTCTCTCTCACTGTCTAACTCAGCCTGTCAAAAAATAAATAAATAAATTGTGATGGCTGCATGATTTATGACACCAGATGCTTGAGAAAATAATTTATAAGATAAAAGGAAAAATAATGTATAAGTCCATTCACATGTGAAGTACCTAGAATATTCAAATTCATAGAAAGTAGAATAATGGTTATTGAGACTGGGGTAGGGACATGGAGAGTTACTGTTAAATGGGTGTTTGAGTTTGGGAAGATTAAATTGTTCTGGAGATTTATAGCAATGATGGTTTCACAATAATATGAATATACTTAATGTCATAGAACTGTACACTTAAAAATAATGAAAATGGTAAATTAAAAATAATTTAAATTCTAAATTTTGTGTCATGTATATTTTACCACAAAAAAACTCAAATATACATGGCCAATAAATATATTTAAGAGAAATAATTTATGAAATTGATTGATGTTGAGGTTAAAAATCACCCTTATGCATAATTTCATGCATTTGGTCAAATAAAATCTTAACTTTTAGCTTCAGTTTTTTGATTTCCAAAATTCTAAGAATTTGACTTTATGTGTTGTTTTATCAAAACGTCCGTCATTGATTCCAGATAAATTCTTTTGGCTTCGGACTTGGTAGTAAGGTAATTATACCACATCACTGTCAGCAGAGTTCGCTGCAGTGACTCAGGAAGTCTAGTGAATTCACTGCTTTCTTGTACCTGAATAAGTGAAGAGAATATTATCAAGACTAGTTCTGGCTCATGCGTTGTCCTTTATGCATTTCTGGGCTGAAGACCAGTCTCCTTAAATAATACCCTAAATGGATTGAGAATGCTACTGAGCAGGAAAAAGAAGACCCTTTCCTCCCATATAAGGACAGGTGACATAAACATTACCCAAATGAGCTTTCATATCTCAGGAGATGTGAAACTAATATTCTGTCTGCAGAGACCCCAAACAAGCAAATGCGCTCACTCATTAAGCATTAAAATTAACAGAAAACTCAATCTTTGGTTTTAAGATCTTATTCCTTTAGCAGAAGTTACCCTAATTTCAAATTGCTTTACTTCTCTGTTTTATCAAGAAGCAGCAACGATCTACCACCACCACTGTTATTATGGCATTTCAATCAACTCATTTCATTGCAGTTTGAGAAAACACTTTGTTGAAACCCAAAGGAAAATCTGCCATGCTTCCATTCAGACATATGGCAGAAAAAAAAAAAAAAACTTAATAACCAGTAATCAGAGTCTGCCTTCTTTGGGTGGAAACCACTGCGGACAAAACAATTTATGCTGCAGTGGACGAAAATAGTTCATCGATGTTATTCTCCAAGAGATAGTAAAATAACTCCTTCTCATCTGATATCCCAAAACTAAGAGGGGAAAGAGTTCAGATAATGTTAGGATCGATAAAGTCACAAAAGCGGAATCATGTAGGAAATACATCTCAAAATTACTCCCTTGCTCTTTTTTTTTTTCTATCACAGAACCAGCCAAAGGGCCATTATGAAGGGTAGTATTACAACAAGTTTTAGTTCAGAGAATCATTGAAATTAAAGACAACAAAGATATAATATGTATCTACCTAGGGTAGTGATTGCAATGATCAACATTCTGAAGTGTTTTTCGCTTTCAGAAAATAGATCTCTGATTATTCCCCATGGCTTAAATAATTCAGGATAGTGAATCATCAGAGTTTATCTTTTTAATATACTCTGAACTGACATTTGAATATGGATATATATTTTATAGAAAATCCAAGTAAGCAAACTAAAGAGGTCTTATTAAAGTCCGAGTTCAGGGGAAATGCAGAAATTTCTTCTTCTCTTCTCAGAATAGTCCCCCTTTCAAGCTGTGCCTCAGCACCCTCTGATGTACAAGTGCCCCTCTGTACAAACTTCCCCAGAGCACTGGTTTCAAGCCTTTTTCCTTTACCCAAAAGTTACCCTGATTTCAAATTTCCCCACTACTCTGTTTTATCAAGTCAACAACAACAATCATCACCATGGCTGTTATTTCCTAGAGCTGCAGAGAGTATGTGTTTCGGCATCAAAAGCTTTCTCTGGACGTACAGTCAAGAGTGGGTAATCTTACACCAATAATAAAAAAAGTAGGTAATGTTTATTTTCACTGGCAATGCACTTTATTAGTAATTCTAAAACTTGTTTACCCATTAGAATGACCCAGAAAGTTTTGTAAAAATCTGGTGCTCAGGTCATAGCTCATATTATTTCAGTAAAAATATCTGAGAAGAAGTCAAACAACAGTGTTTTTTAAAGACAGCAACTTATGTATCTAAATATAACTCTCACATGTAGCAAAGTTTAGAAATCACTGCAGTATTTATTGGAAACTTTATTATTAATTATATGCCAATTATATGCCAATAAACTTCACACTAGTAATCAAGAGTTGGCATTGTTTTGATTTCTTTGCACTACTGAAAATTTAATAATTGTACAAAAATGAATTTAAAGTCACAGGTAAATAAAAAGCACCACTTATTTTTTATCACTTCTTGTTTATCATTAACTGAATGCCATATTGTGGCATCCCTAAATATTTTTTCAGCAAATATTTCAGCTTTATGGCCTTATTTTTACTACAATTTTTCTAACAAGGCTGGCAGAGACTCTACTCATGGGAAAAATATATTCATGTCTTACAAAAATGGATTTTTCCAGGAAGTTTGCACTTTTTAAATGTGATTAAGTTTGCCAACATGACGTAATATTCTATTATATGAGAGGAGGACCCAAACCACACTTATTGTAATTTTTTATTTTTTGTCCTATCTTTAAAGATATCATTGCTACCTGGAAACATTATGCTCAATATTTATTCTTCACTTTCTTATTTAAGATTTATTTATTTTATCTGAAAGGCAGAGTTACAGAGAGGCAGAGAGAGAGAGTGAGAGAGAGGGGTCTTCCATCCTCTGGTTCATTCCGCAGATGACTACAACTGCCGGAGCTGTGCCGATCTGAAGCCATAACCCAGGAGCTTCTTCTGGGTCTCCCACGTGGGTACAGGGGCCCAAGGACTTGGACCATATTCTACTGCTTTCCCAGGCCACAGCAGAGAGCTGAATCGGAAGTGAAGAGCCAGGACTTGAACCGGCACCCATATGGGATGTCAGCACTACAGGCAGTGGCTTTACCCACTATGCCACAGCACCGGTCCCTTATTCCGCATTTTCCATTTTGCAGATAAGACAAACATCTATAATTCAAAATTCTTGTTCTCCATATTTTCCTTAAGGATATCTCTCAACAAAGCCTTTAAAAGTCTATTTCCATTACCTGCTAATTTTTCTTTAAAAATTAATTTCTGGTTTTTGACAGAAATGTTTATTTTAATTACCAGATAATCACACACATTGTGACCACATTCCCTAGAACACTATTTACTTATTAGTTTGCTTTGGTTAAGGCAACTGTAGCTTCTGGTGTTGGATACACAACCATTCTGACTACTCTCTCATGCTCTGTGAACTCTGAGGTCTCTTGGAAATAATTAACTTCATTAAAAATATTTTTCCTTCTTGAATCTAGATAGCTTCATTACTTGGATGTTTTATTCTCGCTTCACTTTTTCCTGCCCAATAATTAACATATTCACAATGAAGACTAGAAACAAACAAAACACATAGCCCCCATCAAAAATTTCTTTGACATCATGAAACCTAATCAGAAACATTCATTTTTTATATTATAAATTGAATTACTTAATTCTTCATCAAACTGTGATTTCTGAGTATACTTCTTGGAGTCTCTGTAATAGGTTTTGGAAATCTCCTTAAAGTTCAGAATACTACAGTTTCTAAGTCCTCATATGATGCTTTTTTTGAAACCTGAGAAGTTTGTTCCCATCAAGTTCCTCTTGCAAAGTAAAAAAGTGCTTTTCTTGAGTTTGTCACAAGAAGGTTTGAGGAAGCAGCATAAGCAACCTAAGAAGAAAGAGAAGGGTGAGGAAATAACTACAGCAGAAACAGCACAGCAGCACAGGAGCTTTTTTTTTTTTTTTTTTTTTTTTTGAAGGCTTTGATAGTAAGTGACTATCATGAACCTAGCTTGAGTTAACGTTCAAGTATTTACTGAAAGTCTGTTGTATGCTTAGCACCATGTAAGACATTCAAATGGATGCAGAAGAAAAGGAGTGTGAGAATTTCCTCTGAAATTTAGCATCTGGCTGAGGAGAGAAAATGCTGTTGGTTATAAAATACATTATTATTAAATCTTGACACGCTATCACGAAGGTCAAGAAACATTGACATTGTAAGATGCATCCTGATTCCAGAGATGCTGAAATGCAAAAATTAAAAAAAACACAAGTGCATCTTGGGATCAATGCAACAGAGTACATGCCTGAAACAACTAGGAAATAATACACAATCTTGCTAAATCCAGAAGAGGTTGTACACAAAGAGATAAGGCAGAAGCCTGATGTGATAGTACATTCCAACAACCTGGGTGATTTACAAACTGACAAAAGTTAAATGGGGGTGGTGGGGCAGACATTTGGTGCAGCAGTTAAGATTCTACTTGGTTTCAAACAGCCTGGTTGGAGTCTCCATACTAACGCACACAGTGGGAGACAGTATATGGCAGCCCAAGTATTTGGGTCCCTGTCATCTATGTGGTAGTCCCAGACTGAGTTCCAGGTTCCTGACTTCAGCCTGGTCTGGGTCCTGCTGTTTCAGTATATGGGGAGTGAACCAGTGGATTGAGTTAATCAATCAATCCATCTCTCTCTCTCTCTCTCCTTGCATTTCAAATAAAGTGAAAGTAAGTAAAAATTTTAAACATTTTTTAAGGCTATAAGCACAAAATATAAAAGAACCTGTAAAGTCATGGGAGTTTCATATAGCATATCAGGTGGCAAATTCCTTCTTAGTCACTTTCATGAGAAAGGTACATTGGGTGCTATACCCACATCTGACCCAGTGTCATGTTTTATTGATTCTGCTTCCAAACGACCTTTCACATCCATTCCCCCTTCTCCTTTCACACTTGCTGCTACCTTATTTCTTCCTGTGTTTTCACAACCAAATCTCTGTAGGAGTCTTCTAGATTGATCTTCTTTATCCACAGCTGTAAACACAATGGTCTCAATATTATAGGACCCATTATGGGAATGGTAAGACTATGGGGCATTCAAGGCCTTACAATATCTGATCAAATGTACTTTGTCTTATACTTATCCATCGAAATAGCAATTCTATTAACATATTGGTGTTTGTCATATTGGGAATTGTCATTCATAAGATTAATGTTCTCCATTCCTCCTCCAAATATTGGCCTCTGGGACATACGACTGATTACAAACTCCAGGCTAGCAAGTTACACAGTGTGCCTATGCCTTTTCCCCACCAATTAGCTGCATGCTTGCCCAAACATATTTATTCCAGTCTTATTTGTTCTTGTAATTATGAGATTTAATTAAATATGAAGACTGATAAAGCATGAGTACAGAAAGAAAATTGTTTCTATGAAAACTAAGTGATATGCTTGATAAAAGAAAATAGCCAATAAAAAAAGATGTAGAATTAGGAGTGGGCAGGACAGCTGTACCAAATTGAGAAAACAAATCACAGACATCTAGAAGGATACTATACTCAAATTATTCTCATCTCCCAGTTTTGCTCCACTTTAAATAAACCAAACTAGTTTATAAAAAGCCAAACATAAAATGGTGTATTTTAGGCAGAGACTCCAATCAGCAGACTCATACTTCAGGAAAATGATTTGATTCTCCAACAAAAGACTGGCAAATAAACATATGCCTGTACATCTTACATTAAAATATGAGGGTGCTCCAAAAAGTTCGTGAAAATGGGATTAAAACACAAGTTTATTTTGGTGCAAACCTATTGCAATTGCAGATACTCATGGAAGATCTGTGTGCTGTGTCTCAGTGATTCTCTCAGCCTCACCCCCACTGTCCTGTAGCAAGTTTTCCATTTACAGACTATCAGTCACAACTCAATAGAAAGAGAATCTCTGCTCCTACTCTGAGCTGCACTCAAACTTCAACCTCTAGTCTCACATGATGATGACTTCAGGAAGTGAGCTTTCCTCAGTGTTCATGCTTATCCTCAAGGATGGGAGTAAATCTGCCATTCTAGCGCCCTTCTGACAGAAACTGAATTCAGAGTCACCTGAGGATGCCACTATCTGCCTGAACATTTATTGTGGTGTCCTTATCCAATGTAATGACCTGTAGGCCTCAATTTCTTCATCTGTAAAATGGGGATAATACTTATCACATAGGGTTATTGATGAGTTTAATGTATAACCAGTAAGTATAATATCTATATTGTAAGTTAAAAAATGAAAGACACCAATCTCCATCTATATATCCTTCTTTTTGATGCTTATAAATTTTTGCTCTTATTTCATGTTTCTCATTTTCCTATCCCATATTTTCATAATTTCAGAATACATCTTTCCTCTTCTGTTACATCCCTTGAATGCTCAACTGTGTGGCCAATATTTCTTGCATTACATGCCTTGCTCTTAGATATGTAAATGATTAAATGAAAGGCTGGATGTTTGATGAACCTTTATTCTGCTCAAAGAGAGCCCTAGCAAGAGAATAAGTACAGAGCAACAATTTAGAGTGTCTTACATGATCTGCGTTTGACTTTCTACAAAACTGTATTCAATAGAATAGACAAGATACTTAATTATAGCAGCTTAGAAGTGGGTGCCTCTGTATCTCCTTCATATTTTGTTTTGTGTTGATTCTGCCTTTCTCCTAAAGATGTTGATGGGACAAATTACACCTGACAGCAGTCTTGGCAGCTCCTAGAGAATTCCATCTTTGCAATGAAACATCCTCTGGGAGAAGAGAAAACTTTTGCTTATTTTCTCCCCCCAACCCAAAGGATTGAAATTCTGCATTCTTTTTAGTTGACAATTGACTGGAAATTTTGCAAATAAGTGCCAGGTCTTGGTGAGGTGTAAAATACTGACTGTATTAGCTAGTTATTTAGAGAGATGTGAAGATGCTCTTGCCAACATACATTCAATTTAGGCTTTGGATGCTTTGTGTGATCTCCCAGGCAGCACTTGTTTGAAAATGTTGGAATTTAATTTAAAAGTTCTCACGTTTGCTTTTTTTGTTCTTATTTTTAAAAGGAGCAATAATGCTTTAGTTCTCTGGAGCAGAGAGTTAATCTTTACATATATTGTGCATTTATATAAAGTATGAAAAATATTGTTACTGTATTTTTCTATTCTTTCACTCTTTTAATGTTTGTCATTGAACGTAAATGTTCCCCATCTCTGAATACTAAAAATGGAACAAAAGTATTATTTTTATAGTAACGAACTTTTCATGTATTTACCATTGGGTGAACCATGCAGATTCACATGTAATATTATATTCATACATTCCATGGCTGCTATTGGGCACCTAAATATCTTCTGTGCCTATGGCAGAATCCACTTAAGTCAGAAATGGCCAAGACTTTCTCCTTCAACCAGGGAATAATACTTTATGTCCCTGGATAAAGCCCATTCTGTACTGTCAAAAATTAAAACTTCTAAGAGCAAGAACAGCTTGTATTTGTATATGTATATGCTTCAACTCTCCTAGTGGGAGGCTCAAGCACATCTAAGCATCTTCAGCAAAGTAATGGGTTGGACTTTGTCATCTATCGCACTGGTTATTCATTTTATAGCTCTAGGGGTGAACTATTTCATTATGACTTTTTTTTTTTTACTTTTTGACAGGCAGAGTTAGTGAGAGAGAGAGAAAGAGAGAGAGTTATAAACAGTGAGAGAGAGACAGAGAGAAAGGTCTTCCTTCCGTTGGTTCACTCCCCTAATGGCCGCTACAGCCGGCGCTGTGCCGATCTGAAGCCAGGAGCTGGGTACTTCCTCCTGGTCTCCCATGCGGGAGCAGGGGCCCAAGCACTTGGGCCATCTTCCACTGCCTTCCTGGGCCACAGCGGAGAGCTGGACGGGAAGAGGAGCAACCAGGACTAGAACCCAGAGTGCCGGCACCACAGGTGGAGGATTAGCCAAGTGAACCACGGCGCTGGCCTCATTATGACTTTTTCTAAGGCAATGGCAAATAGTTTCAGATGTTGTGGTTCAACCACTTTTGGCAAACTGGTGGGATGTTTCAGAAAAAAGTAATTTGAGTATGACCAGGAGATAAGAGGATATTGAAGAACTCAATCTAAAGGGGAAAGGAATCAAATAAAGAAGCTTTACTCAACACAGTTAATAGTTGTAGGGAGTGGCAGTTGATAACTCCACCTACTGAAACTCAGCCACGTGGGGAGCTTGGGATGAAATTGCTGTGTGTGAAACTGAGAATCAATTTATAAATTTGATGACTCCCTGGGAGAATCAAGGTCCCAGTGAACATCCCTCCAACAACATTGAGAGGAGAGTGCCACTGTCATCTTTCTTCAGTGAAAACGTCTGATTTTTGATGGTCCTGTGAGGAGTCAGCATGAACATCCAAGTCAGTCAGCAAAAAGTCTTCATCTAGGGTAGAACATGGCCCCTGCATTCAAATAAGCATCAGAGAAGAAGCAGCCACTGCAGAAGGGCAGGAACACCATCAGTGCTCCAGCATGATAGTCACAATAAAGAGTATCAAAAAGCAAACTGAATCCAGGTTGATTCATAAACAAATGATAGTCCCCGAAATTCTTGGAAGGGAGGAAGTTTTCAAAGGACTGTAATCCTTGTGTGAGAAGGAAAAATAAGCCCCAAGTAGAAGTGATTTTCCCGAGGCCCTGCAAGTAGACAAATCAGGATTAGAAATCATTTAGAGTTTCAGGCACGATCTTGAAGAGTCTGCCAGACAATGACCCATAATACCATGCCTCATATCAAACAGAAAATCGAAAGAGAGAGTCACTTCTGAGAGTATGTCTCAATATCAACAACATTAGTTTTATAAGATTGGCCTGAGAAATCACAGAATAGCTGTATGTTTTCAGACATCAATAAATAAGAAAAAAATATAAAACCATACCCTGTTCTGATACAATTGTCCCATTTAAAGATCCATTTGCTATGGCAAAGACTAAATACTGTAAGATGTAATCCACTATTCATTCATATTACATCAAAGTTATAGATCTTGTAGTTAACAGTGTTAAGAGTTTTGGAATTCTTTTTAACAGACCCCAGGGCAACCTACTAGAATGACTAACAGCTGAACTTAGGTCCAATATTTGAAAGTTTTAAAATCTAACATTTTCACACATTCTTCCTCTTGTTAACCTACAATTGCCTGGGCTTTGAAACTGATAGACATACAGTGAACTTAGTTTGATACTTAGGCTATGTTACCTTGCACCAGTTTGGAGCGTCTCTTCCTCCTGGTGGTTAGGAATTCGCATGGATGTGTAGAGGATATTGTTAAATGCAGAACCAAAGAAAATGAGGGAATGGACCCCCTGAGAAATGACCAAATTCAAGACATAGTTGCTTAAGACCTATTAATTTGCTTATTTTGCCATCAAAAGTTTCAGTTTTGTGCTTGGGACCAAAAGAATACAGTAATTTCTTCAGTTGTTCTGGGAAGTATGGTTTAGGGATACACTGAAATGTCAACCTTACTTTTCACTGCTACTTAGCAGGTAATAGCAGGGTTGGGGGCAATGGATATTTGGTCTAGCAGTTAATATACTAGTTAGGATGCCCATACCCCATATTGGAATACTTGATGTTCATTTCTGGCTCTGGCTCCTGATTCCAGCTTCATTTTGATGTTAAACAACCAAAAGGAAAATTTTGGAAAAACAAAAGCAGTGCACTGAGATAGTGGAAAGGAAGAGCAATTCTATCACATTTTCGTTGAGATCTGTAGGTCTTAGAAAGTTATAATAGAAGAAGAAAGTGCTGAAGATAACGATGATGATGATGGTGGTGATGATTGTAATGTTACTAGTACTGATTTGGTGGCCAGCGCCGTGGCTCAATAGGCTAATCCTCTGCCTTGCGGCACCAGCTCACCAGGTTCTAGTCCCAGTCGGGGCACCGGATTCTGTCCCGGTTGCCCCTCTTCCAGTCCAGCTCTCTGCTGTGGCCTGAGAGTGCAGTGGAGGATGGCCCAGGTCCTTGGGCCCTGCGCCCACATGGGAGACCAGGAGAAGCACCTGGCTCCCGGCTTTGGATCAGTGCAGTGCGCCGGCCACAGTGGCCATTGGAGGGTGAACCAACAGTAAAGGAAGACCTTTCTCTCTGTCTCTCTCTCTCTCTCTCTCTCTCACTGTCCACTCTGCCTGTCAAAAATTAAAAAAAAAATACTGATTTGGTAAGATAAAAGGAGCTAGCTGGCGCCATGGCTCACTTGGCTAATCCTCCGCCTGCAGCGCTGGCACCCTGGGTTCTAGTCCTGGTTGGGGCGCCGGGTACTAGTCCCGGTTGTTCCTCTTCCAGTCCAGCTTTCTGCTGTGGCCGGGGAGAACAGCAGAGGATGGCCCAAGTGCTTAGGTCCCTGCACCCGCATGGGAGACTGGGAGGAAGTACCCGGGTCCTGGCTTCAGATAAGTGCAGCACCGGCTGTAGTGGCATTAGGGGAGTGAACCAACGGAAGGAAGACCTTTCTCTCTGTCTCTCACTGTCTATAACCCTCTCTCTGTCTCTCTCTCTCTCACTAACTCTGCCTGGCAAAAATAAAAAAGATAAAAGGAGCTCATGACCAAGAGTGAGACTGCCTGGTAACTCAGCTCAGCTTTACTGAGAACTGTCTCTATCACTTTGAAAAATCACTTAATTAAAATACCATATATTCTCCCTGATCTGTGATAACTAACAGAGCACATAAAAGGAAACATGTAGAAGTGAAATTGACACTATGAGTAGCAATGACTTAAACAGCCCTTGTCTTGACTATAAGAGGAAAGATTTTTTTTTCTTCTTAATATCATTGGTTGAACTTTTTACTTAACATTGAATTAATCATAGGGGTATAAACTCAATTGAAAATAGATCCCAGTAAAAAATAAAAGTGGGAATACAAGAGGGAGGAGCTTTATAGTTCTGTAGACATTCCTATGGGTGTACTTTTAAGGGTAAAGCTAAAAAATTGGCATGGGACTCCAAATGTCACTGAAAGGGGTGATAATAATGCCATTGTAAGTGTTAAAGTGATCATATTAAGTATTTAATCCATCATATAGATAGGATTAAGTGTTAAAGGGATCATAAAAATAATATCAAGTGTCTGGTAAAAACAATAGGTAGAATTAAAGAGGAGAGAATGTTCCAACATGGGAAGCAGTTTATAGAGCAGACTCATAGAATGACAATCACTTTAAATAGCACTCTGACCTCAGAATCAGCCCATGAGAACATGTCAGGCTTGGAAAGCGAAGACACTGTGGCAAAAAAACACAAATCCTACATGAAGGATCTCTGTGAGTGAGACTCCTGAGGAAAGTAGGGGCCATCAAAGAAGGATGTGCTTTTCTCTGAAGGAGAGAACTTCCACTTTGCTTATGACCTTGTCTAAACACTGATAGAAATTGTGGACTCAAAAGGCTTTCATAGCCTTGGCAGCTCATGTCAAGAGCCTTGGGTGATCACTGACATCATACATAAGAGTGTTAATTGTTAAATTAACAACAGGAGTCACTGTGCATTTACTCCCCATGCAGGACCTCTGTCCTTAATGAATTGTGCTATGAGAATTAACTGTAAAATATGTTCTCAAACAATTTTTTATATTTTGTGTGTGTGGGTGCAAATTTTTGAGAAATTTACTTAGTATAGAGTTGGTCTTCTCTGTATAAAGTTAACTAAAAATGAATCTTAATGGATAATGGGATAGGAGAGAGAGGAGGAGGTGGGATGGGAGTGGGGGTGGGAGAGCAGGTATTGGGGGGGGAAGAATCACTATATTCCTAAAGTAGTACTTACGAAATTTGTACTCATTAAATAAAAGGTTTCTTTGAAAAAAATCACTTAGTTACTGAAAACACTGCTTTCACATGTCTATGATGGGAAAATTAATACATTCTTATGAGCCTCTTATGGTTGTTATATGGACAAGGTGTGAAGTAGACAAATCACTCTGCAATGAGCAACATACTTAACTAATAGGTGATGCAAAGTTTCTCTATTGCATTTGCCAAGCAAGTTTTCATGGTGGGTTTCTGGCCAGGTTGTTAGATTTCAGATGGAATCACATGACAGGGAAAAAGTATTACATCCCAATGCAGTTAAACTTAGGGTACTTTGTAGGAAATTTACAGCCTAACATGTAAGGTCTAAATAAGGGAAATTTTTGGATTCTTAATTCAACATAACTCTTCTTATACAAAAATTTTTAAGTAATACCTTTATATTATTCATATTTTCAAAGTGTTTTCTAAAATAGCTGACCCATGATAAAAAATAATAATTCTGCTTTAAACATAAGGAAAAAGGGGAAAATGCTATAGTCTGTAAAAAAGTGTGGGCCTGACTTTTAGAAAAATCTAAATTGTAGCCTATTTTTATGGTAGGGTTGTAAGCAAGGACCTCAGATTTCTCATCGATTATTTGAGAATAAGGTAATAAATGATTACTGATGTCATACCTAACCCTAACAATTGATCATTTCTGTGAAATTACCTATGCTTTTTCAACTTTTACAAGTAGAGAATGACATTCTCTTTTAAGCCAGACCTACTGCTGACTCTGACTGGTTTTGGTTCTCTTACTATTGACAGTATGTGACAAACCAAGAAGGAGTGGAGGAATATGCTTTGAAAACTGAGCTTGCACTGTGGCAAAAAAATGACCTAAATGAAAGATCTCTGTGAGTGAAATCCCAGCAGAAAGAATGGGCCATCAAAGAAGGAGGTATCTTTCTCTGAAGGGAGGAGAAAACTTCCACTTTGACTATGGCCATGTCTAAATAAGATTGGAGTTGGTGAACTCAAGAGGCTTCCATAGCCTTGGCAGCTCATGACAAGTGCCTAGGGTGATTACTGACGTCATAAATAAGAGTGTCAATTGTTAAATCAACAACAGGAGTCACTGTGCAGTTATTCCCCATGTAGGATCTCTGTCCTTAATGTGTTGTACTACGTGAATTAATGGTAAAACTACTACCAAAACAGTACTCTATACTTTGTGTGTCTTTGTGGGTGCAGTCTGTTGAAATCTTTACTTAGTAAATACTAAGTAGATCTTCTGTATATAAAGATAATTGAAAATGAATCTTGATGAAGAATGGGATGGGAGAGGGAGTGGAAGATGGGATGGTTGCAGGTGGGAGGGAGGTTATGGAGGGAAAAAAGCCGCTATAATTCAAAAGTTGTACTTTGGAAATTTATATTTATTAAATAAACGTTAAAAAAAGAAAACTGAGCTTGATATACCTTACCATCTCAAACAGGAAAATTTTTGTGTATACTTTGCATATTTGTAGGATATAAATGTCAAAGCAAAAGCTTGATAAAGTTAGCACACAAGTAGTTGGATTAAACTGAGAACTAGACACAAACCTGGCCACCACTGCTGAATGGGTTACAATACACAGACTGGATCTGAACCCTCCAGATCCTGAATGACTGAGGATAATCTATAGTTTTGAGTCAGTATCAGTACATCAATATAGCTTGGATGTAGTATCAGAGAGAGCAGTTATCTATGAAGATTAATGTCTGTAATGATCTAGCTTCCTTCAGTGCTATAAGAGAAATACAGCTTCCTGGCCTGAGCAAGACTCTGCTTCCCAAGGTTGCAAAAGCATAGCATTGTAGAATCTACTGTAAATAGTTCAAATGTTTGAGGGCTGATAAATAAGGTCAGTCAAGTATGTCATAATCATTATTTTGACATGGAAATGCTCCTCTGAATTCCCACAATGTTGGCCTGTCTTGAATGTTTTGTAGCATTTTGCATTTTTTTCCATGCAGTGCCCTTCCTCTCAGTAATCTTTCCCTCTTCTTTGAGTCACTTTTGCAAACAACGTGAAAGTCCAGAGTTAGAAAAACTCTTATTAGTGTCTGTGTCTGTCCATCTTGCTTTATACATCTATTAGAGAAGAAAATCTCATGATTGTCCAGTAGCTTCCTCTACAATCTAGCTCATTTTGAATGAGGAAATGCTTTATATACAATCTGATTGTGTCTTGCCACTAACTGCTTAGTTCTCAATATACTGTTGTTAGTAAAGACCCCCAGAAGGAATGCTTCTGGCAGTTCTTGATTTCCTTGAATCTCCTACGCATGTATCATTCTCTCCAATTGGAATGCTCATCCCTCCATTCATTCACCTTTTCCTCCGACTCATCCTTACTCATACTGTCAGATTTAATTTAAAAATTCCAACTCCTGGAAGCCTTCCCTGATCGATACTACTACCATGCAAACACACACACACACACACACACACGCACGCACACACACTGTTAGACGTTATTTATCTCATCTCCCATAGCAACCTTTACTTAATCCCTACTTTGTACCACAGCACTTTGTAGTTGTTGGCTTATTTCCCTCCCCAAATGTTGTTAATAACCCTCGTGAAGGCAGGGATCATCGAATTCATACATGTATCTAACCTAGCACAGTACCCAGCCTGCAGAAAATTGTGGAGAAATATTTAGCAAATGAATAAATGTATCCATCTCAAGCACTGATTCTTTCCTGCTACTTCTCTGAAGCAATCTTTTGTGCTTCCATATTAAAATTATGAAAATTTAACAAGCTCTTGATGACAATTTAGAAGCCTCACCAGGACCTCTCAGATGGCATTTCTCTTGTGTTTCAGAACGTGTCTGCTTTGCATGACAGTCCAGATGTCAGCCTTTCCACAATTCCCCAGAATTACCTTGAGTCAAATATGTCCCTCCCGTGTAGCTCCAAACCTTCTATCTGGGCAGGCAGCTCTGTTGTTAGCTAACTGTCGGCATTACACTGCTGTGTTCATAAAGGATTGTCAGCACAGCGCGGTATTATTATGCAAGATCATTTGCTCATGTAAAGACACATTAAACCTAGCAGTTGCTTTGTCTCTTGTCAAGGGAATTGTGTGCTGTTACATTAGAGATGAGAGTTTGCAACGTCAACCTGCTACTGCTGTTTTTGCTACCTACTTGGGAGGAATCAACAATTCATTCTCCTTTCCTTGTTTTTCTTCTTTGGTAACAACTCAGCTACTATCCAAACAGGAATCTTATCAGTGCCAGGAAGACAATATCCTTTAGGGCAAGGGTCGTTTCATTCAAGTTTCTGTACAGAGAGCTTGAGTAGTGTGCTTTTGTCCTCAGAACAGTGGCTGGGGCCCTGCCCCTCAATGCTGTGGCTTTCTACCATCCACCCACCTGGGCTTTCAGATTGGAGTTCCGCGTTTTTCATTGCCTCATTTTAAAAAAATTATTTGAGATATCGATAGGGGAGGGAAAGAGAGAACTACCTTCTATTGGTTCAGCCCCAAATTCCCTTAGCAGTCCAGGCTAGGCCAGGACTAGAGGAGCCAGGAGCTAGGAATGCAATTTAGGTTTTCTACACGGGTTGCCTTTCAGAATATGCACTGTTAGGGAGCAAAAATCAGAACTCAGAGTTGAGAGTCGAATCCAACCACTCTGATGTATGATGCAGGTGCCTTAACCACTAAGTTAAATGCATACTCCTCCCATTGTCTCATTTCACCAGCCTTTCACCAGGCTTCATATTGGATGGTCTCTCCAACATCAACATCTTTTTGGAATTGCTGTTTGTTGGCCAAACTTTCAAAAATCTATTCTGTTGGAAAAAGTATCTTTCCTCACACAGGACACAGAGTTCCTTCTAAAACTGCATGGCCTGGTGGGCAGTTCAACTCCAGGGTCCTGTTTCTCCTGGTCTACCCATTCTGTCTTCATTAGCTGTACCATGTCTTCCGTATGCCGAAAGTGATACATGACAGACTGTGATATACAGAGTACCTGGAAGAGAGGAGCAAGTAGGCTCCAGCACAAATAAAAGGAAAGGAAATGGAAAAGCTAATTGCCCATTTGATAGTTTATTGTGTGTGTGTGTGTGTGTGTGTGTACTGGAATATTGCACTGTACCCCATAACAATGTACAAGTATTATATGTTAATCCAAGATTTAAAAAAAAAGAAAAATATTATTTTTAAAGATAGAAGATTAGTGGGGAATATTCAATTCTTGCTTCTGTTTCCCAGAGATTTTCTTTCATTCTCCACTTATTTATGTCCAAAACCCTATGAGAAAATAAAACAATCCAAACCAGGAGCAATAACAAGAACAAGTTCAAAGAACCAGAGTTTGGGAGAAAGTTGAGTCTTTGCATGTAGGAGAAGGTGTTAATGCAAGCTCACTCATTAGCCAGGCCTTCTTTTTCCAGGGCTCACTTTGGTAGCCTCTATTATTATTAAGAAACAGCACATTTTCCACACTACATTTTGCCTCAGCAGGCCCCTTTCAACAATATATTATAGTTCTGTTATAGTACGGCCAAATTGCATTAATCACTTTCTTCAAGATGTAGTTTGCAGTGGATAATACATTTTAAAGTTTGCTTTACTGCAAAAGCTTTCTTGACAAAGGGGTAGCCCGTAAAAAGTCATCCCTGCCCGTTCTGAGCCCAGGAAAGCTGCACATATCACTTGTCTTTAACTGCCCCATACTGTCTGCTGTACTACTCCTAGTGCTTTTCAGTTTGGCTCTTAGTCTCAGAGTCCTTGAGGATTCAGCTGCTTTAATAATAATTAGTTTTATCAGCCATCCTTCTGTCTGAAATTTTGAATACATCTAATAAATAATGTGATATATTATTTTGCTCCTTTTTGTTTCAACTCATGGAAAACTAAACTTTAGCCTAGAAGAAAGTCGTGTCTGCACAAGGACCTGAGAGTAGATGGTTCACAAAGGAATAAATATAAAGTTGGAGCCTGTTTTCTTAATAAAGGAAATTGATCTCATTTTTGTCACTCCTCAAGAGTATGGCTCAATCAGAAAAATCTTAGGTAATGTGTGTGTATTTCTAGAAATTATAAGTGTTTCTAAATGAGTATAGAATGTAATGTCAAAGCACAAATTTACCTTTCAACATCAGCAACTCTATTTGTGGCTTCAATCAGTTTCCTTCAGGATTTCTAAATATTTTATTTAACAAAATTATTCTTGATGTTCATTTTTTTAAAGTTATTCTTCATAGTTTTTCACTTGAACCCTCTGCTTTCTCTGAAAAAATATCATGCTGTCTTTTTATAAATCACATTTTCTGTCTCCTCAGAACTATCATCATTTTTTATGAGAAAAAGTCAACTTTAAATGACTTTAAATGGCTTCTTTCTATCCTTCTCTGGTCAGTTGCCTTGCCCAATTTCTGTGGCGTGGATTAAATAGCAGGAACTATTAAAGAGCTGGAAGAATGGTGCCTGGAAATATTCATCTCAGAAAGGAATTCAAAATACACTGGGGATAGAAATAAGACAAGGTGTTTGGGTAAATGTGATGATGGGGAAAATGAACAATGCTTTGCAATAAAAAACAGAAAACTCAACTGAGAATTTCATGCAATCTTCTCTAAACCAAAGAGAGTATATGGGCATATTTCAACAGCTGGAGACAAAAAAAATGAAACTTAATTACACACATTTTATATACAAAAAGAATGAAATTGTTAAAGAAATGCAAATTGAATTAACACTAAGGTAAAAAAAAATTTGCCTAACATATTGGTAAGAAAAAACGATGCTACACACAATGTTGGCAGGAGTATGGAGAAACTAGTATTCTTTTCTACTGCAGCTGAGAGGGCTAATTGAAACAAAAAATGTTTTGCAGTGCAATTTAAATTATATGTTTAGGTTTAAATATTGTGCATTCACTATAGATACTATGGAACAGCATTCCTCTCTATTTCTCTCTTTCTCAGATCTCTGCCCTTCAAAAATATATTGTATATCTTTGACCCAGAAATTGTAGCTTTATGAATAACTTCTGCACTTATGACAAAAGTATGCAAAATTTTGTGTACAAAAATATTTGCTGAATGAATGTTGAGCTTTAACTCTGGAATCCAGCAGACTGGGTTAAAATCATCACTTTACTATATTCTGGGTATGTGACCTTGAGCAAGTGACATAATGTTTAGATTTCAGTGCCATCATCTGCAGAATGATTTTAATAAATTAAATGGAATGATGTCTATGTATCCAGTAACAAAGTGCCTGAAACCTCATAAGAATTTAATGAGTGTTAGTTACTCTTTGCAAAGATAATATTATAAATAGTATTCTATGTAATTTATCCCAGCAAAACATCTGAAGACAATTCAAATGCCTACCTATTGGGAAATAGTTAAATAAATTTAGTTCCATTCATTGGAATATAACAGAGTCATAAAAAAGAATGAAATCAATCTGCATGGGAAGACACTTGAGATAAACTGAAAATATCATTTTAGTATACATTGTATTAATCGATTTGTGTGGAAAGATACAATAATGTATTTTTATTTGTATATGGACAAAGAGAAAGAAACAAAAAGATAAGTCAAAATGTTAGTAGTGATTACCTCTGGGAAGTGGGAGGATGGGGCACTTTCATTCTTGTCTATCATGAATTTCTGTAATATTTTTTTTTTTGGACAGGCAGAGTGGACAGTGAGAGAGAGAGACAGAGAGAAAGGTCTTCCTTTGCCGCTGGTTCACCCTCCAATACAATGAACACACATTACTTTTTAAATAAAAAGATTACTTTGGGGAAAGTAAAAGTGAATTTAGCATGTGATGCAATTCTTCACACCAAATCCTCAAATCAAATCAAAGAAAATAAGCTATCTTCATAAGAAATGCTCTTGGATAAAAGGAAGCTTTATTCCTTCTGTGTTGATTCAGACCTGCTTGACTGTTTCACCGTGATGAATATGCTGGGCATCAAAAGAAAATCCCATTGGATAAAGGACCTGTATAAAATACACAGGAATATTTTTAATGATTCAGTATGAGTAGAAGGTTCTAATTTATTAAGCTAGTTACCTATTTTCTAACTTTCAATTATATGCATGAAGTATTATCCAGATCATTTCCATCTTTGGATTCCCAGAACTGCGCTTCCAGATCATGTTCCATAAATACTTGTGGACTGAATGAGCGGGAGCCGGCTGTCACTGAAATCTGCTCTTTTAGCTTCCGAGTAGCTGAACTTCCCTGCCCCCCATTGCCAAAGCCAGTTAGTAGAGGGTGGGGCAGGCATGGCAAAACGAAATGAAAGAAGAACTTCCTGGAGGAGTGGAGACCAGACTTGAAGAATTTCAGGGCTAGAAGACAACCATGAAGCCACCAAATAATATCTATTTCTAGGAGGAGACTGAGTCCCAGAGATGGTAATGACTCTGGGCAGGCAGATTGCTGCTGCTAAGAGATAGAGTCAACAGTGAAACCCAGGTCTTCCACTTCCACTTCAATTTCCCTTGCTCACCAGATTGTTGCTCCCCACAAAAGATGGTAGTAAGAGAAACTGGCAGTCTTCCTTCCTTATTAAGGGGTGGAAAGTGAGGGTGAGGGGAAAGCTTTGTGCTGATAAAGCTGAATACCTTCAGAAAGTTATTTCTTCTTCTGTTGTTGCTTTATCCCCAGTGAGATTTACAAGACATTTGGAGTATCTCAAGTCTAGTATCATTATATCTCTTTAAGGATATTTTTGCTTTCTGACTATTCTTAAAAAAAAAAAAAAAAAAAAAAAAAAAAGATGAGGGCCAGTGTTGTGGTGTAGTGGGTTAAGACACTGCCTGTGGTGTGGGCATCCCATGTGGGTGCCAGGTTGAGTCCCAGCTGCTCTACTTCCAATCAAGCTCCTTGCTAATGAGTCTAGGAAAGCAGCAGAGGATGATCCAAGTCATCCCTTCAAGGCCGAGTTACAGAGAGAGAGAGAGAGAGAGAGAGGTCTTCCATCTGCTGGTTCACTCCCCAGATGGCCACAATGGCTGCAGTTGGGCCAGACTGAAGCCAGGAACCAGGATCTTCTTCCAGGTCTTCCATGTGAATGCAAGGGCCTTGCACTCACACCATCTTCTGCTGCTTTCCCAAGCACAGTAGCAGGGAGCTGGATCAGAAGTGGAGCAGTTGGGACTCAAAGAGGTACCCATATGGGATGTCAGTGCTGCAGGCGACAGGATTAACCCACTACACCACAATGCCGGCCCCTCTGACTTTTCTTCTGCTTACATAATCAAAAAGAGGTATAAATGAAGGTTATTCGATTTTTGTGTTAATTTTCCCAGAAAAAAAAAATGGAAAAGGTAGAATATTTTCTCAAAATATAAACTAGATAAGAATACCATTAAGAATCTGAAGTGTGATCTCTTTTTAAAATTGGTTCTTCAATTATCTTCTTATGCCCATTTGAACAAATTCCTTCTTAGTCATTATTTAATAGCACTCCTTCTGCCTTAGCTGTGGCAGCACTTATCACAGGAGAGCTAACATGTCAAAGCTAAAGAAAGGGAAGTAACAGGAAATGAAAGATCCATGCAGAGGTTGACATGTCGGCAATGCCAACCAAGAAGGAAGTGAACTCTGAGCAATGGTAGGAAATTTACTTAACAGAATTTTACTCAATGTGGTGGCAAATGTGAACCCGGCATAATAGATGAGACTTTTATGAAATAATATTAAACAGCTAATATCTTATCTTATGAGACCTATATTCTTTTGCATCCAAATGCAAGCAGACAGAAGGTTGATTGATCAACAGTATATCTTTACTTAATACAGCCCCAGTTAAGTTTCTCCTCCATTACCATGTTACACCAGGGCAACCCCACACTGGCAGTTGGTTGTTAATTACTTTTGATGTGCAGTAACACAAGAGAGCTAATTAACTTGCATCAAAAAAGCTTTATTTACTGTGACAAATTAAACAAACTCGTAAAGTGTTCAGCCACAATGGCTCTCAATTATCATGCAGTCCAAGTAATGTGGTGCAAACATATTCCTGGGCCTCTCCCAGGTATCACTTGCAGCCCTGGGCACATCACAATTATAAGTGGATCTTTTTTTAATGACCAGAACTGAGAGTCAACTGCTCTTTGTTTTGCTTTGTGTTGTGTGTGTGTGAGTATATGCATGTGTGCGCATATATGTGTCTGTGTTCTTGAAGGTACAGCTGGAAATGGAGGTGTCATTCAATGTCATAATCCTTGCCTATTTGACAATTCAAGTTTCCCTAGACTTTAATAAGAGAACTTTCAATGTGCAAAAAGGTAAAAGTTACGTTCTAAGTCCCATGATCTGTGTTAAGTATGATATTCTAAAAACTGGTCATCTCCAGACTCTTCTTCTGGACAGTTTCTGTCTCTTTAATAGAAACATTGCCGTTCCATGACAATTCAAATGCAGGAGGCATTTAAAATGTGCCTTTCTCCTTTGGTAGGGTCAGAGGACAAGCTTTGTCTTTCTGTCAACAAAAAGCCCAGTAAAACTGGGTATCTAGAACAAGTTCTCTTGCTTTGGTAAAACTAGATATAAGTTCCACTATTCTTGGCAGGACAGGTACCAAAATTAATTTACCCTTGGTATTTAAGAAAATATATACCATTTCATTCTAACCTGGTTTGTGAGGTGATGATTTGAGGTCAGGAGCACAGTACAGTGGGAGGAAAAAAAAAATCAAAATCATTGAACTTGAAATCAGATAATAGCAACTGGTTCGTGCAGCTTATAAGCAGCAGAATCCGGATTGTCTAAGTCAGAGACTTGATTTTCATGACTGTCAGCAAAGTGGCATTTGTCAAGTTACTGAACCATCATTTTATTATCTGCAAATGTTATTAGATAACATTTGAGATAAAGTTCATAAATGTAACTCACAATAAGTTTAAATGAAACCATAAATTGTTGATGTCAATTTGAATATTTGTTGCTTGACCTCTCCAAAAATATTTATAAAGAAATCTTTTGAGTAGTCATCTTTCAATAGCAGAGTTCTATACCTACATGCCAATAAATGATAAAGGAAAAGAATGTTCCTATTGGATGATAACTTAGACTATCAATATCTCTGGAAGAACTAGCTATTCTGAGCATTTTGAGTAAAGAGGAAAAGCATCAAGAAAGAGAAGCAATGTCTGGGGACACAGCCTACTCCTTAATAACCCTGCTAGTATTTCTGAAAGTTAGCCATCCATGAATCCCTTGTAGAAATAAAAATAAATGATTACCTTAGGATGGATTGTCTTGTAAAACTGATCTGGACGTGCAACCACTACAGATTTATCCCAGGAATCATGCTTGATTGTTTCCTATTTAACCTCATTCCACAAGGAAGCCAGAGGTGGTTGGGAAGTCACCCTCAAGACAGGACACCCAGGTTCCCCACTTCTTGACTGTTGACATTTACGAATTAGCTGCCGCTGTCTGTAGCTGAGGTTCAGAGTCACTGTGTTCCTGAAGGACTTTTATCCTCCTTCTACCTAATCAGTGTTTTTGTCTTCTGGACAGACATCAAGTTCAAGCAAAAAAGGCTCACCAATAAGGCATTGTATTTGGCAATAGGTCACAGCAGGGACTGGTAAAGAATCACAGTAGGGAAAGCTGCTGAGTGTGGGCATAACAAAATGTCCTTTATTTACGGGAGCATAACCTATAATATGCAATTTCAACATCGAGGTACTCCAGAGTGAGTCTAAAAGACTGCTGATTCTCTAATGAAAACTTTGAGTGATTCCAAAGGTTTAGGGTCTTTTGCACTATGTGATTATTATGCACTAACAAGTCAGGGTGATTATTCTACCTCAGCATATCCATACAAATCAGTGGCACACTTGTACCGCTGGCAACACTTCCCGTCCAGGACACGATTGTCACATAGGTCTCCTGGTTGAAAGGATGACAAAACTGAACAATTTTGTTTTTCACTTACTGGCTCCTTCATGCACCGCATCTCACTTAAACATCTCTCAAAAAGTTACCATTCACAGAGTGAATCCATTTGTCTCCTCCTATGCCCAGGACAATTATGAGATAACATAAAAACAAAGACGTGAAACAGAAATAAAACCTGAAATAAATCACTTGTACAAATAAAGAAATGCAACTAGTCATATTGAAAATCTTATAGCCTAACCTACATGGAACAATCTTATCATTTTCTGTCCCATCAGGAAAGAGAGGCACATAAGAGGCTGACCAATTTATTATAAACAGGCCTTTTTATGCTAGACTGATTGCAGAGATGTTACTGTAACGGAGAATTCTGAAGAGGACATTAAAATACAGCTACAATGCCAAATGGAGGAGTTGATTTTTTTTTTCAAGCTTTATTCAGACAGAGCATGACACTCCTTCTGGATATGGAAGTCCATGGGTGGCCATTAAATCAAACCGAGCATCTCACAAGCTATTCACATTGACCAGAGTACGGCGGCTCATTTAACCAATTCTGCAAGTGCATATTTCAGAGAGCTGTAACGGCTGTAAAGACCCTTCTATCTCTGTTCGGAGCTCTCCTTGATTACAATGTTCCCTGTGGGACCACAGGAGTTACTCACTATCCCCCCACCCCCACGCTGAATGTTAAGAAATCCTGAGCCATTAAAATGACAGTGCGTTTCTCTCTGTTTACCTCCCTTCAGTGGCATTCCAAAAAGTCAGTCAAGTTTATTCACAGTTCCCTCCAGTACTTAGGGGTGGATATTGCATGGAGACCCCCAAATCCCTATGATTCTTCCCTGCTTCTCAGCATAAAACTTGCTGTGACTCCATTGTGAAGATGTGCTTTGGACTGCCGAAGATGTCCCGACTCCTCAGCGAATTGAAAAGAACTGCAAACTTTGGCTTTTTTGACCCTACAAGATGACAGGACATTCCACTGTAAGTGAAGCAGTAAATGTTAATGTTCTTTTCTGTACAGAATTCCAAATTGGGTCATCCTTCCAGCCTGAAACTTCCTTGAGGATCAGAATAGTGCTCTCACCCCTTCTTATTTTCTTTTTCTTTTTCTTTTTTTTTTTTTATTTATTTGACAGGTAGAGTTCTAGACAGTGAGAGAGAGAGAGACAGAGAGAAATGTCTTCCTTCCGTTGGTTCAGGTGCTTCCTCCTAGTCTCCCATGCGGGTGCAGGGGCCCAAGCAGTTGGGCCATCCTCCACAGCCTTCCCAGACCACAGCAGAGAGCTGGACTGGAAGAGGACAACCTGGACTAGAACCCGGCGCCCATATGGGATGCCGGCGCCGCAGGTGGAGGATTAGCCAAGTGAGCAACGGCGCTCCCCCCCACCCCTTTTTTTCTCATCCTAATGATGGGCTAGGATGTATTATTCCACAATTACAATTGTAATTGATTATATTTCAGATGAGGTCTGTGGCGTAGACAAGGAAATGGAATAGCTTGTTTGTGTTAAGGTCCTTCTGGAGGTTTAACAGAATACTGGAATAGAGTTTCCATCAATGAACCATAGTGAGAACACACACACCTACTCCATGCCTACTGCACAGTTAAACTCATTTGGAAAGATACCTTTGAAGGTTGTCAGTTATAGCCATGTTTTTGGAGGTAGAGGATGGATTTGATTCTGAAAACACCTTGAATTCATTGATTATCAGTTTTAGTGAATTAAGTAATGAATGATTATACTGGACAATATTATTTGTATTTTTAAAGATTTACTTATTTATTTGAAAGGCAGAGTTACAGAGACAGAGGCAGAGAAAAAGAGAGGTCTTCCATCCACTGGTTCACTCCCCAGATGGCTGCAAAAGCCAGGGCTGTGCCAATCTGAGGCCAGGAGCCTGGATTTTCTTCCAGTCTCCCACATGGGTGCAGGGGCCCAAGGACTGGGCCATCTTCTACTACTTTCCCATGCCACAACAGAGAGCTGGATTGGAAGTGCGGCAGCCAGGACTCGAACTGGCACTCATATGGGATGCCAGCACTGCAGGCGGTGGCTTTACCTGCTATGCCACAGTGCCAGCCCCTATTCATATTTTTTTAAAGAGATGGGATGATAATGTTAAAATGCTAATTTTCTTATGAAGCTCTAGAACTGATTCTGCAAGCTTGAGAACAAAAATGTTATGCACCCACATACCACACAAATGTCTGCTTCTTTGAAAAATACTTGTTTAAGGTCTTATAAACTTATTAAAAATTGGCCACTGCCAAAATTACAGAATGCAACAGTCACTAGTTCATGGAAATCTTGTTGACTGAGCACCTGTGACCCTGCAGCCAAACATGGAGTTAGACTAGAGATCCATGCATCAAAAACATAGCCCTCCAGAGGATTATAAAATAGTGAGAAGGACATGTGGACAAGCAGTGTCAACATGGGTTGAAATGGAGGAAGAGTTGCACAAAGGAACAGCATAGGAAGTGCTTAATAGCAATAGCTGACACATAGCACCATCTGTGTTCCAGGCTCACATTATCTAAATTAACTCATAACAACCGTATGAGATCAGCACTGTGTGTCTGAGGGAGTGAAAGTTGTGTAATCAGGCTGGCATTGCAGTGCAGCAGGTTAAGCCTCTGCCTCTGATTCTGGCGCCCCATAATGAAGTGCCAGTTTGAGTTCTGACTGCTCTGCTTCCAGTCCAGCTCCCTGCTAATGTGCCCGGGAAAGCAGTGGAAGATGGCCCGAGTACCTGGAATCCTTCCACCCATATGGAAGACCTGGGTGGAGTTGCTGGCTCCTGGCTTCAGCCTGGTCCAGCCCTGACAGCTGCAGCCATTTGGGTAGTAAACCAGCAGATAGAAGGGCTCCCTAGCGCGCGCGCTCTCTCTCCCTCTCTCTTTCTCTCTCTCTCTCTCTCCCGCCTCCTGTCACACAAATAAATATTTTTTTAAAAAAGTCATCAGCTATTGAAAAAAAAGTTTTGTCTGAGGAGGGACACCCAAGCTGATGCAAGGTGACAAGTTAGAGGGACATAATAGAGAATTACAAGTAAGCATCATTAACGATGAGCCACCTTCTGGGCAGAGATGGAGTAGGGACTTGCAATAAGGATGTGGGTGCTCACAGGCGCACATGCACACACACACACACATACACACAGAGAGATGGGAAAAGGCCAGGTCATGTAAAGCCTTGGGTGACACCCAAAGGAGATTAGGGGTTAGGATTATCAACGATGACCAGCTGTTGGAGAATTCTGAACATTAATGTGGGTTCAGTCCCACCTAGTATTTGTGCGGGAGGTTTACAATGACAAGGGCAAGAGTGAAGTGGTGAAATTGTCCCTCAAGGCATCAGCAAACTAGAGGAAGTGGCAACGCCCCCGAACACAAGGGTTTAGCTTAGTCCCGCTCTCGGCTCCCAGCAGCCTGGCACACAAAGCATTGACGTCATCACTCTTCAGTGGCGACCTCAGCCTACTGTGTTGTTCTTCAAACCCCTGGGAAAGCTTTAACCTCTCAAGCCAATTGCTTTGAGGTTGCTCAGAGCGGTCGGGGGTGCCCGTGAGCTCCCCCTTGTGGCGCAGTGGCAGCGTCTCTGCGCTCGGCGGAGCCCAGTCTCCTGTGCTCTGAGGCCAGGCCTGCGGAGGACACGCTTCGGCTCAGCGGCGCGCGGAAGGGCGTGGTGCATTATCTGGCATCTTGGCTGTCCTGGAAATCTGAGCTGGTCCTTGGAGCTCTCCGAAGAGAGCCAGGCATGCTGGCCTTTGACAGCCTCAACTCTCGACTGCGGACCCTGGGCCTAACAGGGGAACAAAGTCCAGTCCGAACCGAAGCGTGGTTAGGCAGCTAAATGAATCAACGCGTTTGAACTTGGGTTCTGACTTCGTACCAGCCTGTGTTGCGAAAACACCACAGAGCAATTATAATGGGTTTCTAGTTAACGATTTTTGTCTGCTATAACATCTAAATTAGACTAAATTCAGCTGTTTGAGTGCCCTGTGACAATATATTTTCTCTCAGCTCCACGACTGTTTTATCACTCCATACTCACTTGACCCCGTCGGCACCATCCAGCACTCTGAAATGTTTATACTGTTAAATGAATTTTTAATCTAACTTTTACAGCATTCAATTTCAGTTTCATCAGCCATCCGCAGTGTAATATCTAATGTTTTAAAATAATCGAGACAGTTAAAGGGGAGAGGGGGAGGGGGAAGAATCGCCGTGTTATGAAGCAAATGATTAATTAAAGCAAATTAGATTCTGGCAGCTCTTGCTATCATTATCATGTGTTCCCCGACTAGACTAATAAATCTTTGTTGAGAATGTGTGCTCTCGCAAGGTTCAGGAGTCACCTGGGAAAGGACATTATTGACTAATATTTTTGTATTGCTGTTAGTTTTATTTTCCATTACCCTATGGAATAACAACTAATATTTTTCAAACAGAGTGCATTCAGGACTCTGACTTTGCTCACTCTCTAGAGGTAGGTTGGAGAGGCGGGGGGACACGGAACAATTTATATCCTGCAGAAAATTATCCTTATCCCATACGGCTAATATGTCGGCCAATGCTAGAAAATCGCGGTCAGAAACGCTCCTCTCTGAGCGCCGGCAGCACAATGCAGCCGTAGCTGGGCACAGCCCCGGGATCCCGGCGGCTGCCCCAGAGCGAGCACCGCGGCTTCCGGGTGTGGGCGCGGGGCGCGGGAGGCCTGCCTGCCCTCCTTGCCCGGTCCCTGGGGCTCCCACATTGTCGCAAGGAACAATGCCAGGCCCACCGCCCCCCAGTGCTGCTGCCCGGCCAGCGACAGAGCCCCTGCGTTGTCCTTGAAGGCAGTAATAGCTGTTTCCGAAAGGGGACCTCCGGCTCACTTGCCTTTCTTCAGGCTCTGTCACGTAAACTTTAACTATGTTATTTTCTAGTATAAACTGTTGCTTTTTTTTTTTAATTCATCCTACTTATTGTCTAGTTTGTATGCTTTAAAGTGCATTTCCTACAACTTTCCCATTTGCTTTACCTTTAGCTTAGCAGGTTGGGTCTTTTTTCCCCCCCCAAATCCAGGCAAATGCCATTTGTAAAGTATAAACTCACTTTCTCCTGGTCTCCCCTCACGGCCTCTCACGTTGTCTTAAAACTTACCAAGAGAAAGCACAGATTCATTTGAAGTCTTGGGGGATGGTAAGCAGTTTTAATAACCCTAAAGTACCAGAAATAAATTTACCTTGAGATTTGTTAAACAAGGAGGGGAGACATAATTCCCCAAAGTGAAATTTTAGCTTGTATTAGATAACCACATGCCATTAAATGTTTGTGCTAGTTTTGAGATAGGCTCTCCCATAAAACCCCAAAATGGGGTCAAAGGGCTTAATGCTGCTCCAGACGGTTCTGGTGTCTATGTGTTTAACCTCCACCCCCTGCCATGGCTGTGTTAATTTTGATTCCTAAGCGAACTGGGTATGACTTAAAAAAAAAAAAAAGAAAACCCTAGACATATATTTAAATATGTATATATAGGTAGTCTTTTTTTTTTTTTTTTTTTTTTTTTTGCCCCTTTTAACTGCAGATTAGGGAGTGAGCTATGATTACCCATCAAAGTAATGTGCTCTACCCACTCCCTCTGCCATCCTCCCAGCCTCCACGCTGGAACACAGTTCTCTCTTCCTCGAGCTGCTTTTCGGCTTTCTGCTGCAGACTCCGGGTGCCTGGGACCGCTGCACGACAGCCCCCAGCACTGCTCAGTGTGGAAGCACATCCCCATGGCCTGGGTGTTTTTCCAGACAGCTTTAAAAGGATCCAGTAGTGCATGAGTTAAAAAAAATTCCCCCTGGAAAAGCTAATTATTGCATGCAGATACTTCTTTGTGTGATCAAGGAGGGGACAATTTAATAGGCTCTGTAATACAACCAAGAACAAAATTGCTTTAAAGGAAGTCTCTTGTTGAGTGACAACTCTGTTGCCTGAGCCAATTAGGTCCCAATAAAGAGTGTTGAATTGGCTCCTGCTTTCTCATTAATTATGTTCTGTCACAGACATGGGGCTTGATTTAGCAATTTTGTATTACATTAAGATACTGAAAGGCCGGGAACAAATGGCTCACTCTGATAATAGGCATTCTCTACACGGTGTGACATTTACTATCCAGCTGTCCGTAAGGCAGCCTAGCACTTCAGTTCAGGGGTTTATTTGTCATTGCTTCAAAGGGACACTCAGCTTTTCACAAAAAAAGAAACAGAGAGGCTAATAGATAGGACAAAATGTACTGCTGATATGCTTTATTAGAGATAGGATGCTAGGGTTTTGCTAACAAGCTCATCCGTTGGGACACAGCCGAGTGTGCTGCCAATCATCCTCCACACAAAGGCGCACTAGTTAACAAGGAGAAATGAATTACAGACACTTATTCTGCCGGTGGGATCACAAATACACCAATCTGTGAAAGAGGCACAAACTCCAGAGACAAACTACATATTTGTCAATAACCTCCTAGAAAGAACCCTAGTAATTCTTTGAAGACCTTTGATTTCCCTTCCCTCTAAAATACATGTATAGGAAATGTTTTAGTTACCATGACATTCTTTGTTATTTGTACAAATTTTCATCACATTAAAAACAGAAAACTGAGGAGGTCTGCAAATGTTTTAGTAGGTATCTATACACTACTTTTCATATGCCACCACGGGGAGCTGCTACTTTGGTTATTTCATTAAGAACAACAGAAAATTAAAGCTTTAAACTTTAGGTTGGAGCCGTAATCCACCACTGCCATAGGAAACCATCTATAATTCGGAATTTCATCTTGGATATCAAATGAGAGAACACAGATAGGGACCAAAGGAAAACCAAGTCCCTCTGGTTAAATCGTTAGATGGCTTTTTGTATAAATATGTGTATGCATGGATCATTATTTACATATATAGTAGATAAATCTACACGTATCAAAATTTTATATGTATGCATTTGCGCTACATAAAAATGAATCCAAACCGCTGCCTCTCTATAGTAAATACCATGAAACACTTTATACATTCTATTTACGAATCTGAGCCCAACTCTCTCACTGTGACATTGATCAGCATTTTTGCCAATTCTATTATTTAAATATTCTCCTGCAAATATATCACAGAGAAGGGACTATTGTTGATTAAAAAAAAAAAAACTTCAACTCTAGCTTACCTACTGACCACATGAGATTAATCAACTCTGAATATGTCATTTTCAGGTTAATTACAAAATAGCTCTCCAAAGTAGTTCCTAGAGACAGTACATGATGCTTCTGATTGCAGGCTGCATCAATTCACTTAATTTATTCTTCCCACCATCTTGGCTGATGGTAACTGGAGGCTCAACTCTGGAAGAGATGAAAGGGTTCACCAGACTTCTTTTCCTTGGACAGAAAGTTCAGAGTGTGTGCAGAGCCGCTGGGCTGTTTTAACCCCAGAAAGAGCAGTCTGACTCTCTGTCTCTCCATCTCTCATGCCTGGACTCTTTCAGGATACTCAAAACATTCTCTACCAATCTCATAGATGAAGAGCAGCTTGGTGCCCCTATGAGGAAATTTAGTTTCCTGACAATCTCTCGCACGTGGATTCTGTTCCTCCTCTGTTTGCCCGTATTCTCTTTAACTCCCATAAATCTGAGATCATAAATAGTTCTCCATTTTGTTGATTTACTAATAACTCCCATGAAAGGAGCCCATGAAGCAGGCTGATGGCTCCAATTTTGCTTGTGACATGTCCCTTTCTGGTTTTCGTCATCAGTAGCAGAAAGGCACGGGTAAAACTAATTTGCTTAAAGAGGTAATGCTTACCTACTGTAATCCCTCAACATTTTGTCCAACTTCTAAGTGCTAACATAATTTTTGATAAGGCATGCTTCAAATCATCTCCTTCATTTTGAAATAATGCCTTAAAAATAGAAAAGGAAAAAAATGAAAATCATACAAAAATACATGTTGATTTTTTCTATCTCCTCACTCCCCCAAGAAAATGTCATCTGCAAGAAAGCACTTGCACATAATTGCCCCACACCAGTCCTACCTGTGAATTAGATTTCTTTAAACATGTATTGAACACAGACCTGGTTGAAAAGAGCTTACAGTCCTAAGGAAACCGTGACATCCTTTGTTTTCTCTCTCTCTCTAAAATTTACCATGCTTCTATTTTAGAAAAGCCCTTGCAATAAATCATATACATAATAGAGCGAGAATCATTTCATCCTCACTTAGCAGGAGCTTCATCTTTGCTGTTCAACTACTCCACAAAGTTGAAATTTTTCAAAAAGCCTGAGCCCCTCTCCGGCTGGAGCTAAGGTATTTATATAGACATCAAGTATTTATGCAGCAATTTCTGTTTTCAAAGACCCTCGTAACCATTCATTAGTTCATCCAGAAAATTCCCTTCTGAAGTTATGTGAGTGCTTTGTTTCCCAGGCACAGAGAGCCAAGTTCAGGGAGGTGACTGACAGGCCGCACAGTGGCCTTAGGTCAGTTATAAAGAATGATTGCATCTCAGAACAGGTTTCCTAAGGGTTTTGTGGACAACTTCTCCTCTTCAGGTCTTTAAAATAGGTTGGATTCCTATTGATTTGCTTTGGTTATGATTGTGTTGTGGTTTATCTGCAGACAGAGGAAGTGCAGCTCTATCTTTATATAATCTTAGGACATGGTCATAGCAGCTTTGCAGCAGGCTAGAAATCAGAGGATAAGCCTAATGTCTCTACCTAATGGTATATGTGCTGCCGAAGCAAGCACATGTCTCTACCTAAGAGAACAAGTCTTGCCAACAATAAATATGGAAGGACACTTGGGGAGATGGCTTCTTTAAAAGTGTTTTCCTGGAAATGCATTCGCATAGCCACACCAAGGCAGGTGTGGAGTGCGGGCCCCACGTACGTGACTGTGTTCGTCTGGAAAGCTCTGCCTCTGTCACACCCATTAGTTTTCCTGTGGTAATGCTACCTCTCTACTCCTTATCTTAACTATTTCGATAGCTTGATTCCAAAAACGGCCTTCATTCATTTCTGTCCTGCTCCTCGTGAGCTCCCTTTGAGGTTTCCAACACCCTGCTGCCTATGGCTGTGAGGGAAGTGCTGCCATGCCGATACCTGGCCTAACCTCCACAAGGACTGGAATCTGTCCTCCGTCTCTCTTGGAAAGCTCAGTCTTAGCGCATTCTCCCCTCTCCTGGAGGACTCCCTTCCTAGAGCCTTGGGCCACCGTGTCTGAATCCCAGACAACTCTGCCGGAGAAAGATCAAGTGGAAATATTGAAAAGCCACATGGAAAAGTGCTGAGGAATGAGACAGGAGTGAAGAAAGTGCTGTGGGTGTTTGTCCCTTTCAGGCCTTCAGACAACTCCATCCCTGGCTGCTCTCTGATAGAAGTCACCGGGGAGACTCCCAAGTCAGCCTCAGCGGAGCTTAGTCCATCCTCAGAACTATGAAGATGGTAACAACTTATTTGAAGCCACTGTTTTGGAGTGGCTGGAAATAGAGAGCTAGAGTAACCACCGTCAGCATTGTCTTCCCCATTTCCCAGTCTTCGCATGGCTGTGACAGAAAGCTAGGCATTAGGATGAGCTAGGCTATTTTCAAAAGATAGTAAGTATTGAGAATTGGAAGTATGGTACAGAGAAATAAAGCCAGTCTTGTAAAATTTTGGGAAAGTGATCTCTCCTGTCAGCTTTGTCATCTGTAAAATGAGAATAATTATATTACTGCATAGGATTACAAGGATTTAATAAGCTAAAGATGTTGAAACCCTTACACGGTGCTAAGACTGGTAGGTTCTCAATAGCTAGAGCTGTATTTGTTGGTATTACCATTATTGTTATCGTTATTAGTATTCTAACCATGTTACACTCCCTTTTGAATATCTACCCAATCCACAAACCATCGCCCTTTCTCTTAACGGTATTCAGATTCATTAAAATAGGCACCTAAAAGACATTTACATATGATTTCATATGATTTCATAGCTCATTGGACTAGAAGGAGGCAGTTGATTTGAGCTAGGCCAATCAGATTCTTGGTCTATTCAAATGGGAAATGAGACTGAGAGAAGCCAGTTCATTTCTGCATGTAGCTGCAATGAGAGTGGGTAAGAAGAGAGACAAAAGGTACCCAAACTCCACTTTGGGAAAGTGAGAAAGAGAAAAGAATTTTCTAGAACCCTGATAGTTTTCTGTTTCTGGTCTCTTTGTGAGACCCACTTGTAACTCTTCACCAGGGTGTTATGAGATGGATCTATAACCTTATTATACTTTTCTCTTGAGTCAATTTGGTTTCTGTTATGTGTTCAAACAACTCAAAGATAAGGAGAGGCACTGAAGGAGGAAACTTCATATGGATGCCATCAATGGCCTCCCAGTGACAAAAAGCAGTCAGGATCCAGCCTGCTGAAGTCCTTAAGTCTTACCTATCACTATCTTTATCACTAGCCTCTATTTATCATTGCTAGA
Source organism: Oryctolagus cuniculus (assembly GCF_964237555.1). Classification (NCBI taxonomy): domain Eukaryota; kingdom Metazoa; phylum Chordata; class Mammalia; order Lagomorpha; family Leporidae; genus Oryctolagus; species Oryctolagus cuniculus. Next base: position 45,103,136 of record NC_091443.1, on the reverse strand, counting down.
GTGGTCTAATTTCCCTTTTTTATGACAGTTTTATTGATATACAATTTACATACCATAAAATTCATTTATTTAAAAAATACAGTTTTCAGAGTTGTGTATCTATCACCACAATCCATTTTAGAAAATGTCATCATGCCTAAAAGAAATGGGGCACCCAGTGACAGTCATTTTCCATTTTTTTCCCCCACTCACCTCCCACTTCCCATTTCTAGGCCATCCCTAATCTATTTTCTGCTTTCTGTGCAATAGCTTTGTCTGTTCTAGACATTTAATATAAATAAAATTATACAATGTGTGGTCTTTGTGGCTGCTGTCTTTCACTTGCGTATTTTCAAGGTTCATCTCTGCTGTTACATGTATAAATACTCCATTTGTTTTTATTGATGAATGATATTCCATTGTATGGAGATATATATTTTATTTATCCATCCATCAATTTATGGACATTTTGGTTGTTTCCACTTTGGGCCTCTAATCAATAATACTGCTGTGAACAGCCAAATGTAAGTTTTTATGTGAATGTATATTTTCATTTCTCTTGGATATATATCTAACAATAGAATTTCTGGGTCATATGGTAACTCTGTGTTTAATAGTTAGATGAATTTCCAAAGTGAGTCCACCGCTTTATAGTCTCACCAGCAATGAGTGAAGTTTCTGATGTCTCTACACCTCACTCTCCCTTATTTATTCTTTTTTATTATAACAACTAGCATGCATGTTGTGGTACCTTATTATATTTTTTAATTGCATTTCCTGTTGGCAAATAATGTTGAGAATCATTTCCTGTGTTTGATGGCTATTTGCACATCTTTGGGGAAATGTCTATTCAGATTATTTGCACATTTTTAAATTTGATTCATTGTCTTTTTATTGTTATTGAGTTGTAAGAAGTCCTTATAGGGCCTGGCACTATGGTGTAGCAGGTAAAGCCACTACCTGCAATGCCAGCATCCCATATAGGCACTGGTTCGAGTCCCAGCTGCTCCACTTCCTATCCAGCTCTCTGCTATTGCCTGGGAAAGCAGTGGAAGACGGCCCAAGTACTTGGGCCCCTGCACCCACGTGGGAGACCCAGAAGAAACTCCTGGCTCCAGGCTTCAGATTGGCGCAGCTCCAGCTCTCTCTATTTCTCTCTCTCTCTCTCTGCCTCTCCTTCTCTCTCTTTGTAATTCTTTCAAAAAAGAAGTCCTTATATATTCTAGATATACATAGTTAAATATATAACTGGCAAATATTTTCTCCCAATCAGTGGGTTGTCTTCATTTTCATGATGGTGTCCACTGAAGCAAAAATGTTTAAAATTTTGAACCCCACTTTATCTGGTTTTCTTTAGTTGCTTGAACTTTTAGTATCATATCTGAGAAACCATTGCCAAAACAAGTCACAAATATTGATCTCTATATTTTACTCTAAGAGTTTTATTTGTTTAGATCTTATATTTAGGTCTAATCCATTTTGAGTTCATTTTCAAAATAATGAGAGACAGGAGTCCAATGTCATTCTTTTCATAAAATATTCAATTGTTCCAATACCAGCTGTTGAAAAGACCATTCTTGAGTTTGGCTCATTTCACCTCTCTGTGTTGGAGGCTGCATTTTCTATGTCTATCTGGGTTGCTTAATTCTTTTCAGGCTGCCTTGGAGTAACCAGAGAGTCCAGCACTCCTTTTCCTGAGATCCAAACATAAGAGCTCTAACTAGACTGCTGTACACCCACTGCAGAAGCACAACCCAGTCTTGAACCCAGAGTCTTTTTTTTTTCGATGCCCATTGAAGAAAATTCTCATGGTTCAGCAGCCTCTTACTCCATCTTTCCAGAAATGTCAACAAAGGACCTTAGTGATTTGATGCCCAACCCTGTTGCCATATTCCCTCCCCTGTTCCAGAAGATCCACCTCAGCATGCTGAAGATGGTGTTCCAGATGCCCAAAAGGAAGAGAGGGGCAAGACATTGTTATCTGAGTAGGCAGAAAGGCTGGCAAAGCTGAGATACCTTTTAAGTCACAGACATTCTCAGCTTAAAACAGAATGTAGAAACAGTGATCTTCAGGGAGTTCTGAGTGAATCAGAAAGTGAGCCATTTAGGTGTTGCTGCACCGACTGCCTATGGGCTGTAGGGGCTGAGATCCTTTGAAGAGTGGTAGGATAGGAATGGACTGTGACAGTCAGTTTAGGCACAAGCCTTATTTTACTGTTCTTGCTAGTAATTTTATGTAGTAGACAGCAAAAATATATTCTATGCTAAGACAGACATATATACTAATAATTTTGATAACCTATGATATTAGTTGTGATGTCTTTCTCTTCCTACCTTGCTATCAGTAATTTATATGGAATCTGTAGTTTAAATATATTTGAATGGTTTCTGATATACTTTAGTTCTTTTTATCTTTTTTAATACTCAGAGAAGAAACACCAATAAGTTTTCAAGTATTTCATGTGCTTTAGGAGACTAAAGTCAATGAGATAAAATCCAGCACCAAGAACTGATATGCAGAGTAACTTGTAGGAAAGGAATGTAAAGAAAACATTGAATATTTTGTTTGGAGCATAATAATTAGGGCAGATAATTAGACATTCTGATTTTCAAATGTTTGAATTGTCACTAAAGGAAATTTTGAAAAAGAAAGAAAAAATAAAAGACCATTCTTTCTGCAATTCTTTGAATGGGTTTGGCACTGGCACACCTATAGAAAAGAAAATTGACCATAAATATGAATATTTATTTCTAGACTCTGTGACCTGGACCAGGCCTAGTTGTTATAACTATTTGGGGAGTGAACCAGAGGATGGAAGTTTCTCTCTCTCTCTTTCTGCCATTCTGTCTTTCAAATAAATATATCTGTTTTTGTTTTTGTTTTTGTTTTTAAAGATTTATTTTATCTGTTTGAAAGACAGTTACAGAGAAAGGTAGAGACAGAGAGAGATTTTCCATCCTTCAGTTCACTCCCCAGATGGCCGCAATGGTTGGAGCTGCGCCAATCCGAAGCCAGGAGCTTCTTCTGGGTCTCCCACGTGGGTGCAGGGGCCCAAGGACTGGGCCATCCTCCACCGCTTTCTCAGGCCACAGCAGAGAGCTGGATGGGAAGTGGAGCAGCCGGGACTCGAACCGGTGTGCATATGGGATGCCGGCGCTTCAGGCCAGGGCTTTAACCCGCTGCGCCACAGCGCCAGCCCCTATATCTGTTTTTTAAAATATATTTTGCTCTATAGTTAATAAAAAACAGAAATGTGTTGCTCAGTGTTTTTCTCTGAAGACTTAGACTGTCTTTCCATGCTCTCCTAGCCTGTAGGATTTCTGATGAGAAGTCAGCTGTGAGTCTAATTGGAGATCCTCTGAAACTATTCTGGCATTTCTCTCGTGCACATTTTAGAATCTTTTCCTTATGTTTTATTGTTGAAAGTTTGACTATAATGTGTCATGGTGAAGATCTTTCTAGTCATGTCTATAATAAGTTCTATGTGCCTCATATATTTGGACATCCCTTCTTTTCTCCAATTAGGGAATTTTCTGTAATTATTTCACTGAATAGGCCTTCTAATCCATTCTTTTTCCACACCTTTGGGAAATCCCAAGACCCATATGTTGGATCATTTGATAGTATCCCATAAATTTCCAACACTCTTTTTATATTTTTCTAATTTCTTCTTCTTTGTTTTTTTTGGTCTGACTAAAAAATTTCCAAAGATTTGTCTTCTAACAGATATTCTTTCTTTTGCCTCATCAAGTCTGTTTCCACTACATTTTTTATTTAACATGTTGAATTCTTTATTTCTAATATTTCAGTTTGATTTCTCTTTAAAAAATCTCAATTTCATTAAGAAATTCTTCATCCATGTCATGTGTGAGTTTCTTTAACTTATGAATTTGCTTCTCATTGCTTCTGAGTTATATTATGATTAATCTTTTGAATTCCATTTTAGGAATTTCATTAATCTCTTTATTTTAATATTCAATATTGAAGCATTGTTGTATTCCTTTGGGGGGTCATGTTGTTTTCCTTATTCTTGTTTCTTGAATTTCTATGTTTATTTTTAAGCATTTGCAGAAATACTTTTTGGTTTTCTCCTCTGATGGCATTTATCTATGAATTATACCTCTGTGGCTTAGTGGAGTGTCTACTCTTTCAGTGAATACCCAGAGGTGTGTGCTGGGTGTGGCCAGGAGCTCTGGTTAGTGCTCCAAAGTGGGACAAGTATCCACGGTGACACCCACGTTAGGCATGGCAGATCTCTTCTTGTTAGCAGGAAGGAGGAGAGTATGATCACCTCTGTTGGCAAAATCATACCCTTACCTTCTCTCTTCACGGTGCATTACCTGGTGTTAGCCCATAGCAGATGCAGCATTCATCTGCACTGTCCCATGAACCTCTTTTGACCCAAGCTGCTAACTAATTGACCACCTCTCCTGGGCTTTAGCTCTCTGCTGCCCCCATTAGACAGTAATCATTCCTAGAGTAATTCCCAGACAACTCCACCAGCTCAAATTGAATCAGCCATTCTGATTTGGCTAAGGATAGGGTTCCAGTGCTCCCAACATATTTATTTGCATGTATAAAAATCATGTTTAGTCCAAATTTTGGATTTTTATAATCAGTTAAACAGAATGATAAAGTTAGAAGGCCCACTGTGACTTTGTGCCTGCAAAAAGGCTCCATTTGCAAGGCAAGCACTAAAATACTGATTTCTGCCCGAGACTGTTCTTACAAACCAAGTAATAGCACACAGGCAATAGTCAGTTAATACGACTTATGTCCATCAGCACAATTGTGCATCATCCTAACAAGAGTCATAAAAGGTAAAATGCACAATTTAATTTTGAAGATTTTTATCATAAAAGAAAGTTCCTTATTAAGATAACAAAATCCACATTATTGAAACACAAACTATATTTGTTGTATATTATTTAAAATAAATCAAGAATCACAAACAATTAACAGCAGTTAATTTGGAGATACATGATTTGGCTAGAGGGGAGTCAGTGGAGAATCACCTTAATTTGTGTTTTTTTTAAAGTTATTTCTTTTGCTTTTAAGATTTATTTTTTATTTATTTGAAAGGCAGAGTTACAGAGAGAGGGAGGGGGCAGAGAGAGAGAGAGATAGAAGGATAGAGATTGATCTTCCATATGCTGGTTTACTCCCCAAATTGCCTCAACAACCCAGGGTTGGGCCAGGCTAAAGCAAGAAGCCAGGATCTCCCACATGAGTGTAGGGACCCAAGGACTTGGGCCATCCTCCACCATTGTCCCAGGTGCATTAGCAGGGAGCTGGACCAGAAGTAATGCAACCAGGACTCAAACCAGTGCCCATGTGGGATACCGGCATCACAGGCGGCAGCTTTACTCCCTAAACTATAATGCTGGCCCTAATTTTTGTCTTTCTGTTCACTGTGAAACTTCTATACATGAACATCTAAAGTTTATTTTTATTAAATATCAGCAAGGATATCTAGGTAGATTATGGGGAATATATTCAATGTTTTTGCATTTAAGAAGCTATTATTCCAGGGCCGGCACTGTGGCACAACGGGTTAACGCCCTGGCTTGAAGTGTTGACATCCCATATAGGCACTGGTTCAAGACCCGGCTTCTCCACTTCCCATCCAGTTCTCTGCTATGGCCTGGGAAAGCAGTAGAAGACGGCCCAAGTCCTTGGGTCCCTGCACCCACGTTGGGGACCTGGAGGAAGCACCTGGCTCCTGGCTTCGGATCAGCGCAGCTCCAGCCGTTGGTCAATTGGGGAGTGAACAGCGGATGGAAGACCTTTCTTTCTCTGCCTCTCCTCTCTCTGTGTAATTCTGACTTTCAAATAAATAAATCTGTTTTAACAAGAAGCTATTATTCCTTTCAATAAATAAGACACAGATTTTTTAAATTAAGAAAATGACATTTACATGTTTAATAAAGTAATAAAACAACATAGTATAGATCACGTACATCCTGACCAATATAAAATGTGCTGGGAAGACATTTGGCTCAGTGGTTAAGCTTCTGCTTGAGATACCTGCATTCCTTATCAGAGTGCCTAGGTTTGAGTTGCAGCTCTGCTTGCTATCCAGCTGCCTGCCAATGCATCTGCAAGGCAGCAGATGATGGTCCAAGTACTTGGGTCCCTGCCACCCACTTCCACATGAAGTTCTAGGCTCCTAGTTGCAACCTGACCCAACCACAGCTGCTCTAGGCATCTGGGGAGTGAACCAGAAGATGGGAAAGCTCTCCCTTTCCCTTTCTCACTCTCAAATAAATTGAAAAAAAAAAATTTCTAATGTGCTGTTCACAGCCTGTTGATCAAACATTAGAACCCTGGCTCCCAAAGTCTCCCATTAAAGTTTTGAGAAGCAGTCCCAGGCCTCAGTACAGAGATGAGTCTGAGAGGGACCCACCATGTCCTTTGGCTCCTCTTGCTTTGCCCAATAGTAAATGCTGCACTAGGAGCTTGTTATCCATTATTTATGCCATTTTGGCTCAGTGATTGTTCTTGCCTCACATTGCCTACAGTCTGATGAAGGAGAACTATGCCTACAAAAGTAAATATCCTACAAAACTTTCTATATAATTAAAATGCTCTATTAACAACAGGGTGAACAGAGGAAGGAAGAGGTGTCTTTAGGGGAAGATGTTTCATTGAACTGATCATGTTATTGAACACCTTAAACGGCTGAAAATCAAGCCACTCAATCAGGAAACTGTTCAAAATGTGCTAACCTGAGAGCATGACACTTAACATCTTCCCACTAGCCTCAAGCTCTGTCTCCAACCTCATCTCTTGCTACCCGGGCCCATAAACGCTGTTCCCGCCACAGGAAAATTCAAGTATCACCAACCACGCCACACATTTTCATGGGATTCTCTTGCTGGTGCTCTTTCTTATGGGTTTAATTTTCTTTGTTTTTCAGTCTTTCAAAAGCCTAATCACAGTTTTATTAATTTCATCCAAAAGCCACCCTATCTGAACCTGCCCACTGGAGTTTCTCCCATCTCTGTTTTTTTTATTTGTTTCATACCAAGCATTGCATTAAATTTTTTATGTATATTGGTTCATTTAATCCCCAATAAGCACCAATATTGCTCCCAAATCACAAATGAAGTAACTGACACATAACAAAGTTAAATAACTTACTCAAGGTTGTACAACAGTAGCTTCAATTTGTTGAGAACTAATTGCTTTACACAACTGATTTGCTACCTGTAACAACTTTGTTAAGGAGTTATTGCTTTATTGCTTTAGAGGTGAGGGAAAGGAAGATTAAAGAGGTTAAACAAGCTCCCATTGTAATAAATGGGTGGAGCAAGGGTTCAAACCCAGTTGGCACAAAGCCTTAGCCCCTGTCATGCCCTTCACTCACCACTGCTGTCATTTACTCTCTCTTCTTGCTCCACCTCTTAGGCTCAAAGACCTCTTGGGACATTGTGTGAATGTGGACTCAGAGAGGCTATCAAATTCCATTCCCAGACCTTGGTTTTTGCCACCTTATTGTCTGTGGCCCTCAGAACCTAAGAAGCTGATAACCAGTGACTGTAAAAGCTGACCTCCCATTGTTGCCTCCCTGTTCTATGTGACCAACCCCCAGGCACTCATTAGCAAGAGACAGTCTTATGTAAAAGAAGGCAGCAGGTTCTATGACAGGTGGTCAAGAATCTGTGACCTGCTATTCAGACATGCTCATGTAAGCAGACACATATGCATGAAATTAATCTATGGGTTGCCAGGATAATTAATTTTATTTCACGAATTAAGGTACTCTCATAATAAAAATGAGTAAATAAAGCTATTGCAGGCGGGTGCCACAGCTCACTAGGCTAATCCTCCGCCTGCAGCACCCACATCCAGGGTTCTAGTCCAGGTTGGGGCGCCGGATTCTGTCCTGGTTGCTTCTCTTCCAGTCCAGCTCTCTGCTGTGGCCCGGGAAGGCAGTGGAGGATGGCCCAAATCCTTGGGCCCTGCACCCACATGGGAAACCAGGAGGAAGCACCTGGCTCCTGGCTTCGGATCGGTGCAGTGCGCTGGCCGTAGCAGCCATCTGTGGGGTGAACCAATGGAAGAAAGACCTTTCTCTCTGTCTCTTTCTCTCTCACTGTCTAACTCTGCCTGTCAAAATAAATAAATAAATAAATAAAGCTATTGCTGAACCAATATAAAACCTAAATAATGCCCAGCACAAGCAATAAGAAATGATCATCTGTCTAGGTCTTGGTTTTATGTGAGTTGAGCTGCAAATCTTACTGATTCCATCACCTTTAATACATTATTTTAATTTTTTATTCTCTTTGTTCTAACACAATACTGTATTTTTAAATGGAAACTTCCATAATTTCCACAGAAAAGGTATTCTTTATTAAAGATCATTTTAGAGATGTAAACAGCTAACTAGAATGTCAGTGTTAAACTCTCAGAAGTTCTTCAAACATTTTTCATCAAATTTATTGTATCTTACAATGCAAGGTGTAATGTTCCACTATTTGTTAAGGGTATTGCCAGGCATATTACTATGTCCATGAACTTTCTTGTTATGCAACAAGTATTTATGGGGCTGATGTGTGGCATAGCCAGTAAAGCCACTGACTGAAATACTGCATCCCATATGGGTGCCAGTTCAAGTCCCAGCTGCTCTGCTTCTAATCCAGCTCCCTGCTACTGTGCCTGGGAAAGCAACAGAGGATAGCTGAAGTTCTTGGGCCCCTGTACCCAAATAGTAGATCCAGCCCCAACCACTGTATCCATTTGAGGAGTGAACCAGAGAATGAAAGATTCTTTCTCTCTCTCTCTTCCTTTTTCTGTGTGACTCTGACTTTCAAACAAATTTTAAAATCTTAAATAAATATATGATAAAGTGAGTGTGATTAAGTCTTAGTTTCTCAAATACTAGTTAATATCACATTTCAGTTACAGAAATAATTTCAATATGTGGTTATATATACATATATATAATGTTAATAGCATCTCAGTTTTGCAAAGTACTTCATACTTCCATAATTATAATTGCAAGTTGATCATCACGGCCATTATGGGTACAGAGAGTAGGATTCATATTCTGAGATATCACTTGTGTATATATGTGTGTTTGTACAGTGACTGATCAGATTTACTCAACTAATAAACCAACAAAGGCAACTGAAACATCATTATGCCAAGTTTTTTTTTCCACACGACAAACTGTTTATATTTTCAGTGTCCATGAAGGGTTTTAGAAATCATCTAATCCAACCTCCATATGCCACTGATAAAGAAAGCAAACCCCATCATGATACAGTGACAGATCTAACGCTGTTGACCAGTTAGCATTAAAGTCCTGGAAAGCAAAGCCTTCCAATCTTAGAGCATTTTTCTACTAAACCATCCTAACTCAATTTGAGGGCAACCTATGATGTGAGAATGCTGCTAATTTGGTTATTCATTGTCTTAAGATTCTGTCTAGGCACAAATTTGGATATGACCACAGATTTCACTCACAGTCCTACAGAATCATGTGGGACTTCTACTAATGATGCCAAACATGCAAATGTTATCACTGTAGCCAGCATCAAACCACTCATCACTCCCACAAAATTCTGGGCTCTGTCAGCATCTCCATAGGCCTACAGTACAATGCAGAGGGAATTTAAAGAAGTATGGCAAGAAGAGGTATAGCCAGGTCAAGGGCTATAGGAAGGCTGGGAGGATGTTTACCAAAAAAAAAAAAAAAAAATCAGTTGTCTTGGTTGGGTCTCCATCTCTGCACAAAGCTGAACACCCATGTGAACTTGGTTTTCAGCAAATGTGCCTGGGCTCAGCGCCCCCACTGCAGTTCCTCTGCTCCCCAGTTAAATTTACACTCTTGTCCAGCTCTGTGGGAACAAGACTGCAGCCTCTCCTGTCTGACCAGATGGATTAAGAGTTCCTGTCAACACCAATACTATTTTGTAGCACAACTAAAATACTTCTAACATTATTCTCAGGAAATTTGTTATGATAGGAGCAAAATTCTGAAAACTTAATAAAGCATTTATTCTGTTATTGGCCTTTTGTGAAAATAAGTCTTAGCTACTATTCTGTGTAGCAATTGAGAAAATGAGTTTTGGAGTTAAGACAATGCTAAGTTTAAGGCCTAGAGCTTCCATTTATGGGCTATGGATCTTACACAATTTACCGGACTTGTCATCCCTTGTCATCTGTAAGATAACACATGCCTTTCATGTTTCTTGTGAATACTAAATAAGACTATAACTACAGCTATCAGCATAGTGCCTGGCTGTGGATGAACACTGAGTAAATAATAACTGTTGGGTTTTCTTTCATTAAAAATTGTCAGAGTTCACAAAAATATGACAATCTTTGGTCTTTTGAACATGATTGAGACTAAATATGCACATTGGATAGTTATCTGACATTTATGCTTTTTGTTGTTCATCTGCCAAGCACTGATTGAGAATCTGCCATGTACTAAACCTTGTATTTAATACAGTGATGATTAAAATCCCTTACTCTATTAAGCGGTCCAACAACTAACTAATGGAGACTTTGTTCAGTTTTATACATTGCTAACAAATTCTTTATTCATTACTTCTCTGACATGTAAATGACTGCTTCTTCCTCTATAGCAAAATCCCTGATACAGAGACTGTGTCTTACTCAGCATCACAGCACCTGCTTGACACACTCGCTGGCACTTAATCAGAACTCACAGATACGTGATAAAATGTAATGGAATCATTGTTCCTAGGAAACACTGGTATGATTTTAAAATTTAGATGGTATGTTGGATCCATAAAGCTTTTTATAATTTATTTAATCTTTATTTGACAGGCAGAGAGATAAGCAGGGATCTTCCATACACTGGTTTACTCTGTAAAATCTTGCAACCCCTGGGGCTGGGCCAGAAGCCAAAAAGCTGGGAACTCAATCCAGGTCACCCATGTGGGAAGCAATGACCCAATCTTTGGAGCCATCATTGGCTGCCTCCTAGAGTGTACCAGGAAACTGGAATCAGAAGTAGACCAGGGACTCGAACGTAGGTCCTCCAATTTAGATGTGGTTGCTCCAAGCAGTGTCTTAATCACTGTATCAAATGCTTACCAACCATATAGCTTTTTCTAAGATTAATGATCTTCTTGCAATAGTACCTCATTTACCCCCAATAATACTTCTTTAAGAAACAGAAAAGTTGAAATTATACATATGTAATAAACATGTACATATATAAACACATTCCTATATGAAATTCATCTAAAATGTTAAATAAGTAACTAATAAAACTGATACATTTAAGTGCATAAAGTAGAATAAGGTAAAATCAATTGTAGAGTATTGGTGTTTACAAATATTCTAATGTCATATCTATTACTAACCAGATAACATTTAGAATTGCATATGACATCCGTCACCTGCTGATGATCTAATTTGATTCTAAAGACCTAACTAATCAAGAGGAGTCCTGGATTGGGCACTTAGTCTAGAGGTTAAGATGCTGGTTAATATTCCTGCACTCCATATGCAAATGCCTAGGTTTCATAACTGGTTCTCCTGAACCCAGCTTTCTACGAATGCAGAGGTGGAGGGCAGCAGTGAAGGCTCAAGTGATTGGGTTCTTGTCACCCATGTGGGAGACCCAGATTGGGTAACAGGATCCCAGTTTTGGCTCCCAGCCCACATAGTGCTGTTACGGCCATTTGCAGGTTGGACCACCAGATGGGAGTGTGCTCTTAGTCTCTCTCTTTCTCCCCCTCTGTGTGTGTGTGTGTGTGTGTGTGTGTGTGTATGTGTCTTTTTCTGTCTCTCTGCTTTTCAAACACACAAATATTTTTTAAAGAGGAGTCCATAACCCCCTCAAAATTACCTGGGTGTTGCACTGCAATCTGTGGACACCATTATAGAGCATAACTTCCCTAGACAAGTGGACTATTCAACAAATGCTGATTCCTGGACATAAACTACCCTTCGATGCCATAGGGATTATGGTCTCTTAAGGTCTTTTCCTCTTCTCCCCCTGTTCCAGCACCAGAGATTGGTACAGTTTCTGCCAAAAATCCAGTGTCTGAGAGACTATGAGATAACATTCCATTTTAAAGCTGTGTGTCTATATGGGACTCCTTGAAGGGGACTCAAACTCTATAATTAATGTTGCCTGGCTCATTGCATCCAGGGTTTATCATATACATCCTTTACAATGCAAAAGACATTTTTGAAAAGAACGATAAATTAAAATCCATTGGTGAAAGAATATAATTCCACTAGCTACCAAGCCTCTGGCATTGATTTCAAGTAGGTGGTACCTGACTGCTTCTCACTTTATTTATATACAGAAATCTCAACCTCAACTCGTATTAGTGGCAACCTTGTTTGCATGGCTTTGCCTCCCATTCTGACTACATCTAAATCACTTCGTGGAGCCTGGAGCTGAGGAAATGAGCTCACTGGTTCTGGAAGCCTCCCAAATACCTGCAACTTTAATTGTCAATGATGTGTCAGACACACACACACTCTGGTTACCTGGGCAAACATTTCTAGAAAGAAAATTCAGAGCTGCGTATTAATTATCAGAGAAATGTAAAGAAGACATGGAAAGACAGAATACAGATCTGATTGAGTCAAATCCCACAAAATGAAACCTTACTCTTTGAGAGATTAATGTACACATTCTGCAAAATTCTGATGTCCTGTTCTCCACTCTTTCTCTATTCTACCTGAAGTCCTGAGACCCATCGTCAGACTGGAGACAGATTTACAGAAGTTCATTATTTTAATGGTGACGTGTAGAATAGAAAAATGAATTATGAATTTATAATCTTTTATGTTTATTTTGTATCATATCCAAATAAGTGTTATCCTGGTTCCCTACTAAAAAATAAAGTGCTGGGGCCAGCACTGTGGCACCGAGGGTTAAACCACCACTTGTGATGCTGACACCAATATCCCATATCGGACTATGAGTTTAATCCTGGCTGCTCTGCATCCTAAGCAGCTCCCTGCTGATATGGGGTGGGGGGAAGCAATGTGATGATCCATGATCCAAGTGCATAGCCTCTGCCATCCTTATGGGAGACCTTGGTAAATTTCCAGGCTCGTGGCTTCATTCTGGCCTACTCCTGGCTCTTGTTCTGTCATTTGGAGAGTGAACCAACGATGGAAGATTTCTCTCTCTCTTTCTCTCTCTCTCTCTCTCTCTCCCCCCCCTCCTCCTCATCATCATCAATCTACCTCTCAAATAAATAAATACATATTTTTTAAAAAAGTGTGTTTCAAGGGAGAGAAGACCATGAGTGTAGGCAAACATTAAAAAGCTAAGGAATGTAATAGCTTGAAGCAAAGAACAATTCAAATGTTTAATCTACCTGAGAGATGAAAGGCTTTCCAAAATACTATTTCTGAATTGCAATGTGAAGGTGTGAAGTTTAACAAGGTTTAGCAAAAACAACAATAAATCTTATTATTATTTTATTCATAATTTTGAGCTGTTAAATAAATCTGGTATGGAATTAAAAATCAAAAAATGTGCTGAAGTTCAATATAAAGTAATTCTAAGAGGCTGCCTTAGACTATGGATTATTGGAAACAATGCTGAATTTTTAAAAAGTGCAATAAACACTACAGTTTGACTTGATTTTTTGGCTTGGGAATGGGTCTCTTATTGATTCAAATACCGTTCATTAATTCCAATAAACATAAACTAAATATTGAGCATCTCTTTGCTAGGTGCTTCAAGATACAAGACTATGACCTCTTTGACAGAAATAACAGGCTTGTTTATTTAGTCAGGAATAAAAGTAGAGAGAAACTAAATTGCCATGTATGGTGTGTGTGTGTGTGTATGTGTGTGTGTGTATGTGTGTGTCTACTGGGAGAAGTATAGAAAAATAAATTGCTGTGCTGCTCAAAACAGGGAAAAATCACCACTATTTGTAATGACTGAAATAGGCATCATTGAAGAGGCAGCACTTACGTGGGCCCTGATGGATTGTCAGGATTTTGACTGGCATAGAGGCATGGTTAGGAATTTGACAAGAGGAAAAGCAAAAGAACATAGTGACTGAGAGTGTTGACTCTGCCTGGATTTCAATCCTGGCTCTACTATCAATGAGTTGTGTGATTCGGGGCAAGTCATTTAAACTCTCTCACTTTGATTTTTTTCATTGTAAGATGGAGCTGGAAATAATACATACTTTCTGGATTGCTGCAATAATTAAATGAAGTTATATATATATTTTATATATATATAAAGTGCACAGATTATCAGATTATTGCCTGAAATATATTAAGTCCTATAGAAGAGTTAGCTGTTATAATTCTGAACAGAGCAAATGCATGGTTAAAAGATTATGTGCATAGAATAATGAATAATTGGCTGGAGAGAAGGGCATAAGTAGGGGAGAAATAAAAGACAAAACTGTAATGATAAATGGATAGTCCATTACAGAAAGTATTGAATATCAAAGAGAATTTTATTCTAGGTCATGTAAGAAGCACAAGAACAGTGATGTTTTATTTTTTTAAGTCCACTTTAGAAGATGAATCTGGCATTGGCGCAAAGGACATGATTGGTGGTAGAATCAACAAAGTATGAAGAAAAGCCATTGCAGAAAGCAAATTAAAAGTCATGAGACTTGAGGTAGCAGCAGCAGCAATGGAAAAAAGACATTTTCTTGTCTGTCCATGTTAAAAATTAAATAGCCTTTATAGCAAGGAGACATTTACAAATGTTACTGGTGACTCTGCTTCAAGTCTAGATTATGATATCATCAAATAAAATAGAAGCCAGGGCAAGAAACTCTTATGGGGTAACAATGAGAGAACCTATTGGCATTTCAAACTCTGTGGCCAAAGATGACAACCTGAAAAACTGTCTATACAGAGATAATACTTGAAGAAACAGGAATAGATAAGACCTCTGAGAAAGAGGAAGAGAGAAACAAAAATGGCTTTGAAGATGAAGCCTTGAGAAATTCCATTGTGCAAGGAGCACAAACAACTAGGAAGTAGGCAGGGACTAATGGTATGCGAAGTCAGCAAAATGAAATGTGAGATGGACACCAATTCTTTATCTGCATCTTATTTTTGTGGAAACAATTCTGCCTAACTAAATTCCACAGCTTTATGAGAAAAATCAATATTCTTCCTTAAGTTGTTATGCTCTTCATGACCTTGTCACTGTGGAGGCGTCATAAATATCCTCCCTGAACACAAGACTTAACTTGCTCTCAAGTTCAAGCTCTGAGCCTAAGAAAACTAACTAATCAAAAGTGTTTCATGTGTTTTGCATAAGAATGTAGAGAGCATCTCTCTGCTCTTTTCATTGCCAAGTAGTAATGATGATGGCAAAGTCTAAGCACTACCTACCTATACATTTCTTTTATAGTTACTACATACATATGCCCTTCAAGAGGAAACTATTTCCCATTGTTTAATTTTTCTGCCTTTTTGATATGAGGAATATCCCTGTATCTCCAAACTAGAGTCTGTAGAATCTAAGGAAGATGAAATTGACAAAATCATCTTCTTCAGAGAAGCCAAATAGTGTGTGTTATCCACAAATTGGGATTAGTAGCTGTTACGTTCTCTCTCTCTTCTTCCATGTATGTAACTTCCTTTTTCCCCAGCACTAAAATTGACCTCATTGCCTGGGCTTCTTCATAACCTCACTCCAGATCACCAACACCATCCCAGGCCATTTGTTTATGTTGGCCCATTTCCTCTAGCATCTCAGAAGTATTCAGCCTCAGCTTCAAAATCTTTGCTGAAATAACCATAACACTTGTCTTATTCCCTGCCTTTTTCTCCTTTCTACCATCATAAAGACTTTCATTTTAATTTGTCCCTTGTATCATCTAATAAACTACAGTCTTGCCCATCCTGCAAAACCTTTGATCAACACCCATCTGTGCAGTTTTTAATTTTACTTTTCAATGTTCACTCTCTTTTTTCCCAAATACAATTTATCAACCAACTATCGTAGAAAATAAAACTTGCTATTTTTACATTTAATTATTCTCTTTTGTCTCCCCCTCCCCAATTTTGCTTCTAAAGATCCACTTCATTCCTACTCTTAGTACAGGCAATTTTATAGGGCCCTAAGTGGAGAATGCATGACTTGCATAAAGCAGTCATAGCAACTCATGATATGAATCATAATTGTTGATACAGAAATGAGCAAATGAGCCAATCTGGATCCTGTGAGAGTGTGTCAAAAAACTTGTGGGGGAGTTTTAAAGAGAGTTTATTTTTTCTTAAAGACTTTATGCTGTGATGGTAGGAGTCCAAAATTATTTGGAATCACTTCATATTTTCAGGTAAATCAACCAATATATTTTTTGCATACCATTGAGGATAGTGGATACCTGGGTGAAGAATGAGAACCAGGGGTTTTGTTTTAAAAATTTATCTATTTGAAAGGCAGAGTTACAGAGAGGCAGAGGCAGACAGAGAGGTCATCTATCTACTGACTCACTCCTCAAATGACATAAAGGGAGCTGCACTGATCCAAAGCCAGGAGCCAGGAGCTTTCTCTGGGCCTCCCACAAGCATGCAGGGATCCAAGGATTTGGGCAATCTTCCACTGCTTTCCCAGGCCATATCAGAGAGCTAGATCGGAAGTGGAGTACCCGGGACTAGAACCAGCGCCCATATGGGATGCCAGTCCCGCAGGCGACAGCTTTACCCACAAAGCCACAGCTCTAGCCCCAGCCAGGGATTTTTTTAAAAAACA
Source organism: Oryctolagus cuniculus (assembly GCF_964237555.1). Taxonomy (NCBI): domain Eukaryota; kingdom Metazoa; phylum Chordata; class Mammalia; order Lagomorpha; family Leporidae; genus Oryctolagus; species Oryctolagus cuniculus. Next base: position 45,086,457 of record NC_091443.1, on the reverse strand, counting down.
AGTAATCTAACGGGAACCTCAGTGATATTTGTATTATTCCATGGCTTAAGTTTCATGGTGGCCTCTTGGATTTTCAGTTTACAGTTATTTTGATAACTTATAAATAGATTACATTTATTTTTATGTAGTGACTATTTCTTAAAATATACTTCTTAAAAATCCACCAAATAAAATCCCTCAAAATCCTTAAAAATCCTCCCTCGGATTTATTTTCCATTATTGTAATTTAAAAACCTATCACCAGACCCAGTGACAGCCAGAGTTTTAACAAGTCCTACTATGATTCGTTACATGGATCCTTCTTCTGGACTTATGCAACTATAGCAAAAGATGGATTTAAATTCAAATGAATTTTTTCTTGATCCCATATTCTATAGCGTGATTTGTATTTTTAAGGTGACTCAAATGTGCATACTGAAAAGGAGACTCAGAAAGTTACATTTACACCATTAATCAACTGTATACCCCAACATTCTCCAAACATTTATCTGTTACTTCCAAAATCCCTTCAATAAAAAACAATAAGGGAACAATTTGATGACATCCGCAGCTGCAGTTGCATTGGACTCCTGGGTTTGTTTCATTTGAGTTTAATTATTTCTAATGAAATCTCTCCCTCTGTTTGGCCCCAGCTAAGGTGTAAGATCACTTGAGCCGTGCCAGCAGGTCTCAACTTGTGAGCACAAGTGGCCTCTTTAGTCCACAGGCATGCTGCCTTACACCTGTACAAGCAGACAGAGAGAATAGGACCTGAGGGTGTAACTCAGTTGTGTCTGTCAACATCAGTCAATGCCAAGCTGTGGGAACAATTGTCAAAAATGTAGGATCAGGTCCTGCTCATGAATTAGCTTTCCATCCCATTCAATCATGTTACCAAGTACCGACCACATACAAGGCACTCAACCAGGTGTTCAGAGTGATTGAAAGGAGGAAACCCAGTTCAGGCTTGGAGGAATCAGTCCTGAGATATATGTTAAGGCAGTGGTTCTCAAACTTTAGGTTGTATCACAGTCACCTGCAGGGCTTTTTAAAACAGTGCCCTTGGTTCCACTGTCAGAGCCTCTGAATCAATCTATCTGAAGTTGGGCTGGAGAATTTGTATTTCTAACGTGTTACCCAATGATGCTGAGGTTATAGGACCTGGAACTACGCTGTGAGAAACACTGTGAGAGACTGTTTCAGAAACCCAATAAGTCTCAAAAGTTTTTAGCACTCTTGATAAGTAGTTTTTGAAAATTTGACTTGAAAGAATTCTTCTTTCATGTATATAGTAAATGTATTTTAATGACACTCTTAATTGTAACAATAATGCTGACTGTTGACACTTAGTGCATCTTTGCCGTGTGCACTATGTGCCAGTTAGGTTGGTATTTGCACCTCCATTTTACAGTTGAAGAAATAGCATTAAGGTGTTAAGGCTCTTACCTTAGACCAGGGTTTCTCAATCTAATCACTTGATATATTATGCTGGATAATTCTTTGCTGTGGATGGTTGACCTGTGCATTGCAGGGTGTTTAGCAGCATCCCTGTCTCTACCCATTGGATGCCAGAGCAACCCTCCCTCAGTTGTGCCAACCAAAAATGTGCCAATTGTCTCCGCCTCCAGTTGAAAACTCTTGCCCCAGTCACACAGCTCAGGAAATGCCCAGCCATTTAGTATCTTCGTCTACCAGGAGGTTATATGCAATTTTATCTAAGGAGCACAGAATGTTAATGCTGGAAAGAAAGTTAGAGATCATCTGAACGGATTCACTCACTTTCAGATAAGAAACACATGGCCCATACGGATATTACGGCCCAAGATCTTACAGCACTCTGCCAGGAACGAGGAGGAACTCAGATCAATATCAACTTCTCCTACAATGCACAAACTTTTCCTCATTTTGCTGCCCCGTTTATTCTCAGGAAGTATTCCCAGACCATGTGCACTCATGACAAGTGTATTTTACTCGCTGCCAGCAAATGCTCGCAAAGCAAATGGCCTGGCTCCTTCTCATTGCAAGGCACAGAACGCATGAGAAAGCATATTGGGATTCCTGGGGAAGTTTTGTAAAAAGGCAGGTCTAAACAGAACAAATTGATGGGAGAGGAAGTCACTCATATAAACCTGCCTGGGTCTGCCTTTCAAAAAGACAGCTCTGTCAGTAAAAACAGGGTTTGCTCAATATAAAGAAATCTTGTAATCATATACAATTACAAAACCCATAAATGTTAGCAAGTTTAATCACACATCCAAGTAGTTTTCCTTGTCCAGAGTGCAAATTGCAATAATTGGATGAAGACATCTGCACTATTTTAACCTGTCATGTTAAATATCTATATTTTGTAACTCATCTTGATAGCTAATTTTCATGGAAATATGTGTTAATTGAGCAAAAAAGACATCTTTAAAATGGTTATCATAAGATAATCACACCCTAGGGCATTGTGAAGCAAGAGGTATGGCTCTGGATCTGTGATTCTCCAAGGATGTGATTATCACATGATAGCTGCCACACCTCCAAAGTGCTACCTCTCTGGGCTGCCTCCCTCTGACTCAGGTGGCTGGTGTCGAGTCCCTCTGCTTCTCACAACATCACATTCATCTCTTCCCAGGAGACTGTGTGGTTTCTCAAAAAGCATACCTCAAGGCAAAACACAGTCATGAAAATAGTGCCCTTCAGAAGAAGGTGATCACAGGGAATGTGAAACTTACTTTTTAGAAAACACACTCACATACACACACGGATTCTGACTCTATGTCAGTGACCATCCTTTCCAATCACCACTCTAACTCTGTGTGTCTTCATTCCTCCTTATTGTTCAACAAGTCATTGCCACCCAAGACCCTCAGCATGTCAAGTCTATCCCCTTGTTGACGAAAAACCTGTTCTGTTTTTATCTAGCCACGTATCACCCATGCTCCTAGCTAAGTACCAAGGGTTTGCTCCCCTACTCCAAAGACTGTTGTTTAATACATTTTTCCTGTTGTAAAATGTAATGCAAAAGATAATTTAATGGACTAAATCAAATGTTTCAATTTCAGTTATGACAATTAACTCCCACATCCAGCCAATTTGTACACAAAAGATTCCAAGGTGTTAGCAGGCTATCTGGTTATATATCCTGAGTAGGAACAGATAATCTATTGTACTTCCAGCAATTCCAGGCTTGGGAGTTTTAAAATTAATAAAGAAGCCACAGCAATATTTCTTAAAGGTGATGCTACAGACATCAACACAGAATGAAAACTACATTTTTTAATCTGTTATTTAGGTCTTTCATTTTTTTTTTCAAATGAAGAGTAGCTATTATGGTAATGTTTACTTCTGAATATATAAACTGTGAAATAATAGCAACAACACTTGAAAAGTAGCCAGAAGAGAAAGATGCTATCAACTGTATCCCAGGTTTAAAAATAAAGAGGGGGGGAGAGAGGGAGAGAAAGAAAGAGGGAGAGAGAGAGAGAAAGAGTACTTTAAGGCTGTGCTTAAAACTCCTGGTAGAAAAATGAAGGAGATTGTCAACCCTCAGTAACGTATAAAGATTTGAGGCACTGGACGCATTTTCTTGCTTTGAGTGCATGAAGTCGTCTTTGTTTCGGGTTTCCCTAGCAACCCCTCTCCAAGTGTGTGCAGGAAGAGTAAGTCCTAAATGGAGCCTGGTCTGAAGAGGGCCTTAAAAAGGGGGTCTAGTTCCCTATTTTTATTCCTTCAGAAGTGGGCGTGTGTAATGAAGGATGTGCAAGAAAGGAGAATACATGGTTTTCCACAGTCACGGCAACCTATGTGAGAGTGAGGTAACAATGATCTTTGAGAGCCTGCCTTGTTTCTTTGGCTGTGAGACATCTAAGGAGGCATGGGTTTCCTAGAAAGTTCTTTGTAAAGACCACTTTCCTCTCAGAGCTGCCTCAATAGACACAGATAAGTGGGTGTCATTTGCTTTGGGTGATGCTCTAACTCCAAGTGATTTCTCTTCACAGGAAATTTTCATGATGTCACCTTCAAGGATAAAAGTGCACTGCGTTGTTAATAACTGACTCTCTCATTTATAAAAAACAATACCTTACCTATGCATTGCCTACATCTACGGCCTCACTTTCCCAGCCTCCCATTCAGACCTTACTTTGCCTCTGCTAGATTACTGCCGCTGCTACCATAGCTTGCCTAGCACCAACCAATGACCTCTGCTCAGATCTTATCCTGCCTACCTCTGTGAATGTACTTCTTAAAACAGTCTTCTTATTTGGCTTTGAGGCTCCTGATTTCTCTTCCTCTCTTTCCTTATGTTTTGCTGGCAAGGCTCGTAGTAGGAAAAGGCAAGTGAGGCACAAAATTTAAGGTATTGCCAAAAACACTTGGTGATATCTCAATGCAATATTTCTTAAAAAGTTAAACTGATGTAAAAAAATCAATGATGAAATGTCAAAATTATAAGTAAAATAGAAGCTTTGCTGATTTGATCAAGTCGCCATGCATTAGAATGTTCTACTTCCCTCTGTGTCACCCCATCTACCATGCCCAAATCTTGTTTTGCATCATTACTCATACTAATTCTATTTCAAGAATATTCAGCACCTATGTTACCTATCACCCTCACACTATAATTACTTGTTCTTACACACACATGTACACACAAACATTATCTTTTCTCATTAAATTATTCTTTGTCAGTTTTTTTTAAAGATTTTATTTATTTGACAGGTAGAGTTACAGACAGTGAGAGGGAGAGACAGAAAGGTCTTCCTTCCGTTGATTCACTCCCCAAATGGCCACAATAGCTGGAGCTATACCAATCGGAAGCCAGGAGCCAGGTGCTTCTTCCTGGTCTCCCATGTGGGTGCAGGAGCCCAAGGACTTGGGCCATCTTCCAATGCTTTCCCAGGCTACAGCAGAGCGCTGGATTGGAAGAGGGGCAGCCGGGACTAGAACTGGCACCCATACGGGATGCCGGTGCCGCAGGTGGAGGATTAACCTACTGTGCCACGGCGCCAGCCCCGTCAATTTTTTTTAATATTCTTCCCAGATATAGAAAGTGGACAATACATTCTTTACACTTTATCTTCAATTATTTTTGGTTCAAATAAGTGAGAGATATCTTGGCTAGATGCAGGATTCTATGATTTCCTTCCAAAGTCTTAAGATACTATTCTATTGTCTTCTAGTTTCCAGTGTTGTAGATAAGGGTCTGATTGCCAGTTTGATTCTTATTCTTCTTGAAAACAATTTGTCCCTTCTCTCTGTGAGTCCATATTATTTTCCTCTTATCCATTGAGCTCAGGAAGATTATTGGGCTAGGGCTAAATTCTTTCATCTTCATAATCACTCTTAGACCTCGGTGAACCCTTTCAATCTTTGGTTCAAATGCTCCTTCAGCACACAGAAATTGTTTTATATTATTTGTTTAATTATTGCCTCTTCTCAAGGCTTCCATAGCTTTGGCAGCTCATGACAAGAGCCTCAGGTGATTACTGACGTCATAAATAGGAGTGTCAATTATTAAATCAACACTGTGCACTTACTCCCCATGTAGGATCTCTGTCCTTAATGTGTTGTACTATGAGAATCAACAGTGGCCGGCGCCGTGGCTCACTTGGCTAATCCTCCACCTGCAGCGCTGGCACCCCGGGTTCTAGTCCCGGTTGGGGCACCGGGTACTAGTCCCGGTTGCTCCTCTTCCAGTCCGGCTCTCTGTTGTGGCCCGGGAGGGCAGTGGAGGATGGCCCAGGTCCTTGGGCCCTGCACCCGCATGGGAGACCAGGAGGAAGCACCCTGATCCTGTCTTTGGATCGGTACAGGGCTAGCCGTGGCGGCCATTAGGAGAGTAAACCAACGGAAAGAAGACCTCTCTCACTGTCTATAACTCTCTCTCTGTCTCTCTCCTACTGTCTAACTCTGCCTGTCAAAAAATTTAAAAAAATAAAAAAATGAGAATCAACAGTAAAGATAGTCTTCAAACAGTACTTTATACTTCGTGTATCTGTGTGGGTGCAGTCTGTTGAAATCTTTACTTAGTATATACTAAGTTGATCTTCTGTACATAAAGATAATTAAAAATGAATCTTAAGAATGGGATGGGAGAGGGAGTAGGAGATGGGATGGTTTATGGGTGAAAGGGTGGTTATGGCGGGAAATACTGCTATAATCCAAAAGTTGTACTTTCGAAATTTATATATATATATTAAATAAAAGTTTTCTAAAAAAATTATTGCCTCTTCTCATTGACTGTTTCTGGAATTGTGGAATTCCCATTATTAAAAGTGTCTTGGATTTGTCCTTCAAATACACTTATCTCTCCCCCCTTATTTTCTCCTTTTTTTTCTATTCTATGATGACTTTTCTCCCATTTAATTTTCTAGGGCACGCACTGATCCATAATTCAGTGGTGATCATCTTCTCTTTCAATTTATTTTTGTTTAAATACAAACAGTGTGAGATGGGTGTTTGGTGCAGTGATTTAGATGCCACTTGGAACAACTTCCTCCTATTTCAAAGTGCTTGAATTGGAATACTAGTTCCACTTCCAATTACAGCTCCCAATGGATGTGCACCCTGGGATTCAGCAGTGATGGCTCAGGTGCATGGGTCCTGCCACCCTTGTGAGAAACCTGTACTGAGCTGTAGGCTCCTGCCTTCAGCCTGGTCCAGCCCCAGCTTTTGTGGGCATTTGGAGAGTGAATCAGAGAATCTCTATCTCACTCTGTTCCCCTCCCACCTCCCTTTAAAAATGATTATAAATTTTTGAGAAATCATGAAAGCCAATTAACATTCCAGTTAAAATGCTCACATCCCATATCCAGCTCCTAGCTTCAGTCTAGCCTAGTTTCAGCCACTGCAGGCATTTGGGGAGTAAACCAGTTGACAGGAGTGCTCTCTTTCACTCTCTCTCTCTTTCTCTCTCTCCCTCCCTCAAGTAAAAAAATGTAACTGTGTATTTTATAGTTACAAGAATTTGATATATTTTCATATTGTATTTGAACCTCAAGTTCTTTTTACTAATTTTTATTCAAGTTATTTTCTGTGTCCTTCTGTAGTTCTGCTCTTTTGAGGAGCTACATATTCTTATGTGCTCTTCTCCTGCTATTGACAGATCTTCTAGTTTTCTTTACCAACTTGTGGCTCAGTCTCAGACCTCAGATTCAGAGTTTGGAGTTCCTTCATGAGAAGCATTTTACCATCTTTAGCAAGCAATTCATCAGTGTGCTAGTTGTGAATTAGAAGGAAGACCCTCATCTTCCCAGTCTCTCCTTCCGTCAAGGTGTGATGGCTAATTTTATGAATCAACTTGACTAGGTTCAGGGTTACCCAAACAGCAGGTAAAACGTTATTTCTGGTGTGTCTGTGAGGGTATTTCCAAAAGAGATCAGCATTTGAATTAATAGGCCGAGCAAAGAACATCTGCCCCTTTCAATGTGGCAGGCATCATCCAATCCAAGAAGAAGTGGATAGAACAAAAAAATGGGAGAAGGGCAAATTCATTCTCTCTCTCTCTGCACCTCTGCACCCAAACCCTCTCTCTCTCTCTCTCTCTCTCTGAGCTAGTACTTTGGGATATCTATCTTCTCCTGCTCTTGAATATCAGAGCCCCTGATCCTTGGCCTTCAGATTTCAGGAGTTAACAACAATATGCTTCCTGTGTCCCTTCACCCAAATTCCCTGTCCTCAGCCTTAAGTCTTGGCCTGAATTACACCACCAGTTTCCCTGGTTCCCCGGCACGTAGATGACATATCTCAGGGTTTCTCAGCCTCCATAATCATGTGAGGTCATTCCCATAAGATACACATCTTCTCAAGATATATTTAGTTTATCTTCTATTGTTTTGTTTCTTTATAGAGGACTCTGCCAATCTCCAGAGCAGGGGGTCTGCATTCACTTGCTCAGCTTCCCCTCAGCTCCTAAAGCCAACCAGACCACATCCTGGGGGGATGCTCCTCTTCAGGAAATGGGTGACAGTGACCCAAGGATTCCACAAGCTAAGATTTCTTCAGATGCCTGGCATTCTGTTTCTCACATCTGAACCTTCTGCTGCTATACAGTCAGGCTCAGCAAAAAATATAGAGTTGTTATGCTGGGCTTAGCCAGAAAGTAAGAGAGGACATAAAAAAAGTACTGGTTGAGAGAATCAGTGTTGTACTAAATTCTTCAATACACAGTGTAGCTCAAATCATTTCCTAATGAATCATCTGATTTGAGGCAAAAGATTTAATCCCTCTTGTCTGTTTCCCATGTGGTAAGGTAAAAGACTAGAATTACTGATCTTTTATATTGAACAGCAAGCTGTGGTTGGCTCATATGTTCCAGAATTAGGAGTTGTTAGTTAAAGATGAACCTTCTGAGGACAAGAAAAGGGGAAGACAAAGTCAAAACTGCATTGCAGAGTTTTTGAAGGAACCGAACCACAAGGTGGCTTATTAGTTGCTGCAGTACAATCACAGGAGAAAGAATTCTGGATTCTTTTATTTAACCTCCACTGCCTAGTGCACCAGGCTGTTTTGTTGAACATACATCAATTATTCCTCTAAACTCACTCAAGCAAACATGATAGACAATGATTCCAAAATGACTTCTTGCATTTGTCAAGAAAGAAATGGGTTAATGTCAGGAAGCCACTGACTCTTTTGAATTCTAGTATCTAAGTGGCTATTGTTCCTCTCAGCATAGAATTTTCTAGAAGACAAAACACATACTAAAGCTCTAAAAAGAAAATATCCATTAAAGATACAAAGAGACTGGGGCTTCACTAATGTAATATGAAAATTCAACTTGCAAGTAAGATGCCAGAGTTGGATTGATTGCTGTGTACAACAGTGACATGAATATAAAGACTCCCTAAGGTTAAATTGGGCTCCTGCATTGAAATTCTAATTAGAAATATGAGTGCCCCAACTCTGTGAAAGTACATGTGTGTTTAATTATTCTCCTTTTTCACCTTATCTCTTCCATTATTTTATACCCGTTTCCCTCCTCCTTTCTTGCTGTTTTCCAGCAACCCATGTTCCTCACTTAATCTAAGTGTAGGGCCTTTCTTTAAGTTGGCATTAATTGACAAGCAGTGTTTAATTATTATTTTTCATGTCTGAAGAGGGCTAATATTAACGCTCCATGGGCCTGCAGGCGCCCTCAGGCCCCTTGTTTCTGGTGGCACTGCTCTGCCTTCATCGCTGGCATGTCTTCAGTCAGACAGAAATGCTGCATATTCTTCCTCATCACAACAGTTTATACCTGTCTTTTTGCTAACTGGGGCTGCTGGGTGCTTCACTTGTCTTTCCATTGCCTTTGTAAAATTAGCCCTCTGGACAATTGAAGATCAAATCATCTTTATATGGCCTGCGGGGTGTATGGAAAGAAAAAATGCAGCCTTGGGAACCTCTTATCCAGGAGTGTTCTTAAGGCCATGAATTCCCTGTCAGGTTGGCATCATCAGTGTGCGCTCAGCACCTCATATTGCTCCATATTTGCCTAACTAATATCTAGAAGGACCTATAAGCCACATGCTTATGTGTTGGTGCTCGGATTAACAGTGAGGACCTCACATATTGCCATAATCATAGTTATCTGGCTTTTTCCTAAGTTCCGTAGCCCCAACAGCAATCTAGCTAGCCCACCAGAATAGAGGTCAAATTTGTGAAGCTGAGCTGAAGAAGTCCCTGTTATGTAAAGTATGAGACAACTTGCTTTTCAAGTAGAGATTTTATTCTTCTTTGTCACTCTATGTTGAGCTTGAATCTCAACAGTAAATTTATCCAGGGGATTTTCTGACTTAAAAATTGAAGGCAAAGAAGCTCATGGACTGAAATCTCAGCCTGCTCCTAAGCACTTCTTGGGTTATTATGTGGCTTGAATTGCCACAAAGAACTGAAAGTTAGCCCATTAAGTCAGAAGTCAAATCCAATAAGAACAACTAAAGTAGAAACGTGTCAAGGATTAAGGCATAAAGGAACAAATGGGAATTTGAGATCCAAGATCAGCAGGTGCCAAGTCCAGGAAATTGAGTAAAAACAGATTTAAAAAAAAAAAAAAAACTACCCAGGTTCAGAGGTTGGAGTTTCCAGGCACACTCATAAGTCCCCCTGGTCTGAAGGCCTTAGGTAGCCTTAAGAAATAGAAGACCAAGTAGAAAGAGCACAAGACCTATAATTAAGTAGCCCTGGATTCCAATCCTGACTTCATTATGGGCTAATTATATGGCCTTAGAGGCAGAACATATCTTTAAATTTATTATAGTGAAGATTTTTTTTTTTGACAGGCAGAGTGGACAGTGAGAGACAAAGACAGAGAGAAAGGTCTTCCTTTGCTGCTGGTTCACCCTCCAATGGCCGCTGCGGCCGGCGTGCTGCGGCTGGCACACCACGGTGATCCGAAGGCAGGAGCCAGGTGCTTCTCCTGGTCTCCCATGCGGTGCAGGGCCCAAGCACTTGGGCCATCCTCCACTGCACTCCCGGGCCACAGCAGAGAGCTGGACTGGAAGAGGGGCAACCGGGACAGACTCCGGCGCCCCGACCAGGACTAGCACCTGGTGTGCCGGCACCTCAAAGCAGAGGATTAGCCTAGTGAGCCGCGGCGCCGGCTGAAGATCTTTCTTACATGATTATTGTAGAGGAGTAAATGAGATAGTACTTATAAAAATGCTCTGAGGATTTTTAGCTGCTTTATAAATTTGAATTATTATTAGCTTGGGACACATTTCCTTACAAGTAATAGAAAATAAAAGTTCAACTGGGCACCATGTGGTTCAGCCACATATGGATTTAATAGAACATTTCCCACTAGTTAGCTCTGCCATCTATGGAACATTTAAAAAGAAATGGCAAACTTTGGAAAACAAGCCATTCATAAACCAGAAACTGCCCACATATGCACTGTGGTTGAAAGCATTGTAACTATTAATGCCCATAAGGGGCAGAAACTTGGAAGAGATCCTGTGTTGAATGTTCTTCTCTCAATCTAGACCTATTAACTAGTCTTATTAGTCATCAAGCAAATACACCACAGACTCAAATTGATTTCTGCCAGACTCCACAAATACCAACATGTGTGCTATTAGTATCAAAGGAAAACAGCCATTGTAATTCAGAAAAATCCATCAGTGGTTCTCCAAGTGTGGTCTCGGACCAGCAGCATCAACGTTACCAGAAACTTGTTAGTTTCCAAATTCTTGAACTCTATCCTAGACCTACTGAATCAGAAACTCTGGCGATATAGCCCAGCAATCTATATTTGAGCAAGTTTCCTGGGGAATTCTGCAATTCTATGGGTTTGAGAACCACCACATTAGATTGGAAACAAAAGTATAAACATAACACAGTGTGGTTTTTTTTGTAAATTATTGAGTGATCTTAACAAGTTTTAATATGTTTTAATATGGTTGAAGTTTCAATCGAATATCTGCAATTAATGATCACAAGTACTGAATGCATGACAAAGACAACATAGCTCTTTGATTAGTATTTACAGTCATGTTATTGAAGAAAGTACATTTTACCAACTTAGTATGAATAAATGAAAGCCTTGGTCAAGTCTAATTGCCTGTAATAGTAAAACAATTCAAATGCTCTTACAAAATCTGAGCCTATTTTTATTTACTAAGGACTTTAATCAAGGTGAAAGCTCTTATAATTAGTCTTGGTAATAGAAATGCAAATTAAACAGTTTGTTAATTATAGCAAAATCCTTCCTTGTTTGGCTTTTAATAATATTTAAGTGTAAGTATTGTACTACTGTCATGCCTAGTGAGTTTACAATATAATTTAACAATATATATAATAAAATCACAATTTTATGTGGTAGAACAAAGATCAAATAGATTTTCAGGATAAATAGGAGCCAACACTTTTTCTATAAAACCACGAACAAGAAAATCGTAGATTAACGATCAGCAGAAAAATATCAATTCCTTTTCTTGAACCCATTTTACCAAAGTCAGCTACATGAGTATCAGTAAAAATATAAACATCTCCTAGGAACTAATCAACCATTTTTCTTGCATAAACACCATGATTTTTAAGTATTATGTGGAAATGAAGCTTTGTTGCATAATTCACAAGAATGTTCGTTCCACATCATCCTTAGGTGTGAGGGTTAGAGTGCCTTTGTGGGAAGACTCTGAGCTCTTTGCTCTTTGGTTCCTCCCCTGGCCTCACAAGGCTGTGAATGCTGTCTTAAGGAAACACGAGGGCTCTGTCAGCCAAGGGGTTTTATTGCTACTATCAGAACTGTGAAATGATCAAAGTGAGATAACTGTGTCACAGAAAGCTACTAAACAATGCTAGATGCAGGCTGGTGGATTTAAATTCACCTATTAATAAATAGAAGGTGAGGAGCATGATCTTACGGATGGTGATGAATGCTAACCAGGGAATCCAGCTAAAGGAACTGCTTTCTCTGTTCTGTCATTCCACTCACCAGTCATGCAGCCATGATTCCTGCCTGCCTCTCGCTTCTCCAGGCTGAGTGACCAAGCTCCTTCTGGGTCACTGGAAGTGATGCCCAGACACTTCAGAGGAAGCATTGCATAAAGATTTTCAGAATGAGCTGAATTTTTTCTTGAAAGTTAGTTATCAAAAATTGCCAAAATCCTACCACAAACCATCGTCTGTGAAGTTAAAAATAAAAGCAGACCCGTGCAATCCCTCCTTTAACTTATGCCCACCCCTTTCCTAGTGATGCTTGAAATCAGCATCAGGACTTCCTGCTGCCTTTCTGCTCCTCAGCCCTGGGCAGAATCCACCTGGGCATGAAGGGAGAAGCCAGTCACACCCTCCAGTCTGACCATCATTCTGTTTCCAGGCAACCACAGAATTCCTAGCCCTTCTCCATTCACCCTTATTTAAAATGTTGCTCCACACAGCTTGGCATGACACTCACTTCTTGCTTAAGAGAATGTTCTGTTTTTTTTCCCAAATGAAAACTGAAAATAATAATATTCCTAACCTTGGAGGGGCTAGTGATGAGAAAAATGATGTTAGAGGATATAACATGTAAATCTCAAAGTTATAGGCCTGAAAATAAAGGGATTGAGCTGCTAAATTCACAAGAACACCATATATCATGAATTGTGTAGGTATAAAACTTAACATATCTAAATATTTTAAAATAAGCCTTTATAATAGCATTTTATAATTATAGTGAGACCCTCTGGTGTGTGAATTATGGTGTATTCATGTTTAGTTGCATTGACTACACTCAGGCTTTAGCCATGTGCCTAGCAACACACTGGGCATGAATTAATGTGCAATAATTCATGGCCTGTTGTGCCTTATTAAATATAGCATTGATTCAATTTTAGAACTGCAACATAATGACTCAAATATTTTTCAGAATGCTAAGTGCCCCATACGATTTTCATTTGAGAGCCTGTTTTCACATTTGGAACCCTCACTTACAATAGTAATATTTTTATACTGCAGAGAAAAAATGCATTTGTACACCAAAAAATAAAATAAAATGCCAAAAGGAATTACCTCCTGAGTGACCCTATTTCCCCCAATAAATCTGAGGTTCCAAAAATATGTTTTCAGTGGAGGAAGAAAATTTGTTGTTTTTCAGGCTATCTGAAAAACTTTACTCTCCATTATTCTGTGATTCAGAGAAAAAAATAATAACATGTCACATTTGGAGGAGAAAATGCATGGCAACAAGTCTGGAGAGCTGTGGTCTAGTTCTCATTCTGCTAATTTATTCTATACTTGCCAGTAACTCACGTCATCCCTCTTGCTTCAGTCTCCCAACCTGTAAAACAGATTTCGGTATTATCTCTTTTCCTATTTCAAGTGTTGTTTGAGAATAAAACAACATAAAATCTATGCAAATATAAATTAGTATGGACAATGTGCCTATCCCCATATTAAGGACACTGTTAGCTACTGAAAGAGCTTTCATATTTACCATCTCTTTGGGAGCTCCCAACAATGGTATAGCAGATGGGTACTGTGATTCCCATTTCACAAATAGCTTTGGCCCAAAATGCACCCCCTTTTAGTGGGAGATACACGTGAAGCAGTCTAAAACTAAGCTGAATAAACCATCATTTCAGCGTCACAGTCAGAGTACCTTATATTCATTGGAGGAGGAAAACAGAGATGACAAACGCAACTTAGTGGTAAAGTTAAAACATTTATTAAACCGACTGTCAGCCAGACCAGAGACTACTTTTTTATTGAAAAGGTTACCTTGGGATTTCTGCTTAGACAATAAGAAGCCTCTCATCATAACCTCATATAGTAATGTACATGACCACAGCACTGTTCTACAAAAAACAAAGTATACTCAGTCCAAGTCTCAGATTGTTTTCCCATGGGACATCTTTCATGTCTTCATGTTCAGAAGCACATTTTTAACAAGACATTTGAATTGTTTAAAGCGTATTAGGAGATCTCTATTTTATTGACTTGGGGTTCTGGAACCTTTCATTTGTTATTAGCTAGCATTGTGTTAGCTATATGCCCTACTTAGTCCAGAATTCCTCATTTTGCCAGGATGAACAAAAAAAAATGACAAAACCAGTGTCTCATATTTTTGACCTTCCCATTTGAAGCATGAAATCACCTCTGGCATCAATATTACAATTAAAAATTGTGGCCCAAAATAATCATTTCTTTTGTGACATGAGAAAGCCTGAGAAAAATAAATTGACACTGCAACTTTGACATAGCCTTCCTGGGACAGAATATGTTATATACTAGTGTTCTTCAGTATATCTAATATAACCAGGCCAAATACACAGACATGGATCATTGTCACATGGAGTATCTTTAGAGTGTAGTCAGCTTCATCATTACTAATATTTGGGAGACTAACCTAATCTCCCTAAGTATGTTCTTCAGCTGAAAATGGTAGTAATAACAGTTTCTGCCTCATAAAATATGAGGATTCAATGAAACATTACACATAAGTCACTGAGGGCTGGGTTGAACACATATTAACCTCTCAAAAGTTAGAGAAAATATTGGGTTAGAGAAACTACTTTGGTTCAGATTTCAGATTAGATATGGCTTTAATGCTAGTTGTTATGGACCAATATATCTTACATATCATATTTATTCTCCTGTTACAGGTACATTATCATAGCATATATTAAATAAAATGAATGTTCTTAGTATTCTCTTATGTTACCTCTATACATAATTCCCATTGCACTCATTGTTTACCTAGGCTGTAGTTGACATTCTGCTTTACCACATCTGTTATAAGGACTAAGATAGTGTTATATGTATCTAGTTGGAGTCCAATCAAGTCCCATTGAATCACATAGAGTTCTTTAAGGAAGTAAGCAAACTGAATTTCCATGTTCTATATATGAGGGTTTCTCTGAGACAGGGATACTCCTGACAGTGTGGTCCATCCTGGTTGTTCACAGTTAGTCTATGGGATTGGCACTTAGTGTAATGACTGACACTGGTTGGGATGCCGGCATCCCATATCAGAGTGTGTGAGCTCGAGCCCTGACTCCATGTCCCATTCCAGCTTCCTGGTAATGTGTACCCTTGGAGGCAGGAGGTGGTGCTGCATGTATTTGGGCCCCTGACACACATGTAGGAGACCTGAATTGAGTTTCTGCCTCCCAGAATCAGCGTGACCCAGGCCAGGAAATTGCAGGCATTCGGGTAATAAAGCAGTGAATGGGAGCACTCTCTCTGTGTCTGTCTCTTCTCTATGTCTCTCTGCCTGTTAAATAACCAACTGATTAATATTTTAAAAAAGAAGAATATGACTAGTCGAGATGAGATGTCTGCTGCACAGTTTTGAATTGGGACACCATAAAGGAAGGCATCCACCAGCCAACTCTTGTTCATCATATCAAAACATGTTTCTAGGTAATGCAATTTTTATTGCTTTTTGTTAATGAGTATTTATATCCTGCCAGACGGGCATGTGAAGATTTTTATGGACATAAACATGGAGACAGCTAGGTAGCCTGGTGCACTTCAACCATAAATGGATAGTGTTTTCTATTTGGGGTCAGGCATTTTAAAATTCTTAAAGATCCTCTGTATCCTGAAAGACAAAAGGTCGGACATTCCATGATTCAAAAACATCAATAACTTTTTCACTCTTTAATGCAAAATAAAAGCGCATTTAGACTTCCTTTTGCAATTATCACCTTTTTTGAATTCTGGTAACACTTATTTAGTTAGCAATCTAGCTCTTTTCCCTGTTTAAAAAAAATAAAAAGATGAGTGAGGCTTTCTTTTCTTTCATACATTGATAGGAGGCAACCACAATTTTGATCTTTAATATAACAATAGAGCCTTGTTTAGCTACAACTTGTCTTCTTATGTTTGATCTCCTCTCTCTGCAACCTGAATATGAAGTGAAGAGACAGAGCTCTTGGCATCAGGAATGAGGAAATGAGGTCTTGCTTCTGAGAACACAGGCGGAAACTATTTCTTTCCTGCCCATTCACGGGAAGAAAGAGTGATGAGGGTGGAAAATTGTAGGATGGGTGATGCCAATCCCTAAATGAGTCAGTGTCCTTTGATCTCCTCCAAGGTATTCTTTCTCATTTACCTTTCTTATCAAACTTATCAACTTGTGGCACATAAAAATATAAACACAAAATTTTTGTGGACCAAGCTTGGAGATATTGAGGAAACAACCAGGATGGACCACACTGTCAGGAGTACCCCTGTCTCAGAGAAACCTTCATATATAGAACATGGAAATTCAGCTTGCTTACTTCCTTAAAGAACTCTGTACCCTGTTCTTCAAAAGCACAGGAGCATATACTACACACAGAAGCCAATAGTGTTGCTAAAATACTTGACAGGTATGGGCAGACTTTAATACTTCCCCCAAATTATGCACACATCAAGTATACACATATAGACCCCCCCAACACACATACCCACAAATAAATATATATATATATGCATAAATACACATATGCACACACATGTCACTCACCAGTTTAGAGATCAATATTCATTGAAAAGAATTTCCAGTCTTGCCTACTATCAAAGGTCACAGATTTTGCTCCCAACTCCATAGCAGTTATCACCACCCTCCTGGCCTTCCACAGCACCTCTGCATCAGTACCATTTGGAAGTCATCCCATGGGGTTCCCAGAGGCAATGGGATATAATGGTTATGCATGGGGACTTCAGAGTCAGACGGCTCTATCTAAATCTTTGTTCAACTATCTACAAATTATCTATTTAGGAACAAGTTTATTAATATTTCAATGCTACAACATTATTAATGGGATGATATTAATAGTGTCCATGTTGATGGATTGTTTAAGTATAAAATAAATCAATACCTGGTAAGTATTTAGAAGGTACCTGGTACACAGTTAAGTCCTCAGTAGATATTAGCTCCTGACTGCATTCTATCCTCTATCATTCTTGTATTCTAAGATACCTTTTATTTATTTGAAAGGCAGAGTTAGAGAAAGAGAAAAAGAGAGGGAGAGATATCTTCCATCTACTGCCTCCCCCCAATAGCTGCAATGGCCAGGGTTGGGTCAGACCAAAGCCAGGAGCTTCTTCCAGGTCTCTCATGTGGGGCAGGGGCCCAAGCACTTGGGCCATCTTCCAGTGCTTTCTCAGGCCATTAGCAGGATCCTTGACTAGAAGTGGAGCAGCTAGGACTCCAACCAGCACCCATATAGGACACCAGCATTGTAGGAGGTGGCTTTACCTGGTATACCACAACGCCAAGCCTCCATCATTCCTATATTCTAATTTATATAACCCTGTTCTTGACTTTTAATTAATTTAATTTAAAACTGAATTATGGATTTCTTCTCTTTTTGTGTTTTATTTCTAAGAGCCTTCCTTTTATATGTTCAGTGTGCATAGTCCTTAAGTTGGATGGACTTCTTCTGGTAGACTAGGAAACAGGGGAACAAGTAAACCTGAAAGCTTGATTTTTAGACCTAATTCATAGAATGTTGAGGGTTAAGTAGTGCTGGTACCTAACAGGCTCATAGTATTTGTAAAACCAAACAAATTTCCTCACTCTTCTCATAAACCACAAAATGAATAATCCAAGACGGAGGGGAAAAAATTTTCCCTTCCTTCTTTCCTTCTGTCTCCAGTCTGTTTCGCCGCTGTCAGGGAATATTCCCAACAATCTGATGTGAGTTATGTATCTCCAATCAGGCCCAAGACCATAATAGCATATCTTAACAACTCGTTGGATTATTCAAGTGCTTCAGACACCATGGAGTTTAATTTGTTCATTTTGGTGAAGGCAGAGAAGGTCTGTATACTTCTTAGAGCTATTTTCCTCCTGGGATCCTAACTCACCATACTCATACCTCTGTTTAGTCATTTTCAGTGTCTTTTCTGATCTTTCTACACTCAGATCTTAAAGGATGGCGTGCCCAATACTTCGGTCCTTCTCTTCTCTTCATATCCCTGCATACTTCAAATGTGATCACCATAGCTCCAAAGTCAGTCAACACCCCAGGCAGGCTTCTCTTTTAAGATCTGAACTTGCATAGTTTACTGCTCTCCCACCCTTCCACTACATATCCAGGTGCATTTCAAGCTTAGTACCTCTGTGTTGGAAAGGACACAGTTTGTGTCCTCTAATTCAACTCAGTTCTGACACTGTCTAACTGGAGTTAGTATCAGATTCTGCAGGTAAGGGCTCAGTCCCCAAGAAAGCCACCTCCCTCACTTATGATGCCAACCACAAGCCCCATGTTGTTTTGCTTGTGCTTTTGACCAACCAACTATACAATGAGTTTCCCACAACTCTGTTCGCTGATTCAGTTAATTGGAGGGAGTGGCTTATAAAACCCAAGAAAACACATTTGTGATTTATCATAATGAGTTCCATACAGTGAGATAGGCAGGAAGAGGTATTGAACTTCCATTCTCTCTCTGGCTACATTTCACTCTAGGAACCTCCTCTCGTGCAGCTAACTGGAAGCTCTCTAAACCCTGTCTTTTGAGGCTTTTACAGAGCCTGCATTGCATAGGCAGGACTGCTGGTAAGATTGGTGGGGAAAATTGGCAAGGCCTGTCTGTCCAGATTCTTCAGCTTTCCTTCCTTGAGTGTATAGGGCACGACCCCTCTAGAATAAGGAGTGTCTTAAGAGCCTACTATCTGAGTTTCTATTCTACTTTGGAGTTATAATACAGGAACTGTGGACAAAATCTAAACAGGAAATATCCTAATATCACAACATCCAAAAGGTATGTCTTTTTTCCTCCTCAAACCTGCTCCACACCCTAATCTCACCTCCATAGATGGCAATACCATTAACCCAGTTGGTTGGACCTAAAACTTAGACCTTTTTGCTAATGCTTCTCTCACATACCTTCATACCCACATCAACCAGCAAGTTCTGTTACCTCTACCTTCATTATACAACCTAAGTGCAAACTCCCATCATTGTCCCCTCTTCTACAAACTCAGTCCAAGCCACCATCTATGAAATCTAGACTGTTGCAATGGCAAGTCAACTGGACTCTGTATCCACACCCCTCTCTAATAGTCCATTCAACACAGCTGCCAATGTGATATTCTTTAAACAAAAAAAATCAAATCAGGTCATGTCCTTTTTAAACTTTTATTTAATAAATATAAATTTCCAAAGTACAACTTTTGAATTATAGCGGCTTTTCCCCCCGTAACCTCCCTCCCACCTGCAACCATCCCATCTTCCACTCCCTTTCCCATCCCATTCTTCATCATGATTCATTTTCAATTATCTTCATATGCAGAAGATCAACTTAGTATATACTAAGTAAAGATTTCAACAGACTGCACCCACAAAGACACACAAAGTATAAACTACTGTTTGGGTAGTAGTTTTACCGTTAATTCACATAGTACAACACATTAAGGACAGAGATCCTACATGAGGAGCAGGTGCACAGTGACTCCCGTTGTTGATTTAACAATTGACACTTTTATTTATGATGTCAGTAATCACCCGAGGCTCTTGTCATAAGCTGCCACGGCTATGGAAGCCTCCTGAGTTCACCAACTCTGATCTTATTTAGACATGGCCATAGTCAAAGTGGAAGTTCTCTCCTCCCTTCAGAGAAAGGTACTGCTTTCTTTGATGGCCTATTTTTCCACTGGGATCTCACTCACAGAGATACTTCATTTAGGTACTTTTTTTTGCCACAGTGTCTTGGCTTTACAAGGTCATGTCTCTGTTAGAAAATCATCACTACATTTCATATCTCACTCCACTTTTTTGGTCCTCTCATCAAGTTCACACCCATCTCAAGGCCTTGCTATCTGCTCTTCTTGATATAGGTCTCCATGACTTGCTTCTTCATGCCCTTCAGTGTTGGTTCAAATAACTTACTTTCAGAAAGGACTTTCTTGCCTACTCTGTTTAAAAGAGCCACAACCTCTGTTATTCCCCAGATCCTTACCTTGTTTTATTTTTCCACACAGCGTTTATCATTACTTGAACTATTTAAGATTTTCCTGTTTGAAAGAAAGCTCCAAGGGACAAGGGTTTCATCTGTTTTGTTCACTGCTTATTCCTATCAACTAAGACAGTATCTGACATATAATCAGTATTAAATAATTATTTATTAAATGAGTGGATAAACAATGAATGTTTATGCCGAGTGTCTACTTTGTGCTGAGTTCTGGGAGCATATAAAAACATAACAAACATGGTCCATATCTTCATGACTAGTGAGAAATGCAAATCTTCACATACATAAACATTAATAGATTTGATACCATTACATGAATGTGATGAATAACTTTACTTATCAACTAGGCTAGGCCATAGTGCCAAAATATTTGGTCAAATGTTACTCTGGATGTTTACATGAATCTGTTCTACAGATGAGATTAACAGTTAAACTAATACACTTTGAATAAAACAGATTTCCGTTTATAATGTGGTTAGACTTCATCCAATCAGTTGAAGGCATGAGGGAGTTCTGCAAGTCTACTGCCTTTGAACTTGAACTGCAATAACACCTCTTCTGTGGATCTCCAGCCTGCCCACCTGTCCTGTACATTTTTCCAACCTCCACACTGTATAAGCAAATTCCTTAAAGCCACTCATCTTTCTCTTTCCTCCTCCCTCCCTCCTCCCTCCCCCTCCTTCTCCTGGCTTCTCTCCTTTCATTCTCTATTCCCCACTCCCTCCTTCCTTCCCTTTCTTTTTTATTTATTTATTTATTTATTTATTGACAGGCAGAGTGGACAGTGAGAGAGAGACAGAGAGAAAGGTCTTCCTTTGCCGTTGGTTCACTCTCCAATGGCCGCCGCGGCCGTGCGCTGAGGCCGGCGCACCACGCTGATCTGATGGCAGGAGCCAGGGTCCCAAGGACTTGGGCCATCCTCCACTGCACTCCCGGGCCACAGCAGAGAGCTGGCCTGGAAGAGGGGCAACCAGGACAGAATCTGGCGCCCGACCGGGACTAGAACCCGGTGTGCCGGCGCTGCAAGGCGGAGGATTAGCCTAGTGAGCCACGGCACCGGCACTTCCTTCCCTTTCATTCTCTCTCTCTCTCTCTCTCTCTCTCTCTCTCTCTCTCTCCACACACACACACACACACACACACACACACAGTTGTTTCTCTGAAAAAACCCTAACTAATCCAGTAGGAAAGGAGAGGATCCTATGAGCTTGTACATTGAAGGGCTCTCCTAACTTAGTTTGGGAGCCAGTGAAGATTGTCTGAGGAAATAACATATTAGCAAAGGCAGGATCACAAAAGACCAGTGTAAAGATGGAAACAAAACTACTTCAAGTAAAAAACAGCATTTCCAGTGACCCTACCAAAAAGGAGATGTGGCACTGAAAGAAGTGCAGCATTGGCTGGATAGTTGTCTTTATATGAGAGGGGCAACCTAGATACTTGATTTGGCAGATCTTAAACTATGAAAGTCAAGCATACTGTCACACAATGCCTCTCAGCAGAGGTCGTATTCAGCCGGATCCAAAGAAAAACACTATCCATATTCATTCCTTCTGTTGGCAAAGTTCATGCCCTCCTCCTCTACACAGAGATAAAAATCAGTGAAGTCTGACACACCTTGAGGCATCAGACACCCAGGAAAATAGCAAAGTCCTTGTGAGGAGAGACCTGATTCAGCCTTGGAGTAGTCCAGTCAGCAGTCATTCTGTTCTGAAACCTGTCAGACTGCAATGCTGCTTAAGGCTGTTGTTTTGACATTAGCTTGACACATTCACATGTCACCCTCATTGTGTGAACTCCTACTCAGTGTTTTGTAATAACAGCAAAGACATCAATATTTAAAAACAATCAAATGTATGTTTGGTTTAAATAGGCAGTTGAGCCACAGTCACTTATGAAAAGTCTTCCGTGTGTATTTGCCCATTACATATATTTCACATTAACCACTCAATTGAATGGCTGTCATTTGTGTTAGTTCACTACAGTGGGTCACTAAACTAATGGATCAGGATTCTACTTTCCTCTGAAAAATACTGAAATCCAGGTGCCTTCCTCACTTTACATTCTCTTCTATCATCAGTTTAATGATATCATCAGTTTAAGATGCTATCAGATTCTGTAAGTACATGAGGATCCTAGTAGATGACTGTCCTCCAAGGCTCATATACCTCAACAGACATCTCCTCCAGGGCAGCAAACTGCTGAACTAATTCATTTCACTTCTACTCCTCTATGTGGCATCAGGAAGATGAGCATTTAAGCAAGTGCTTGCAGAAGGGGCTGATGTGACATCCTTGTCCTAGCAGGTATTTCCTCAGATTTTCATCTCATTATAGAGTATATTTCTTTTGCCAAGTGCTTAATGAATAAGAGCTTGTCTGGAAATTGCCATATAGACTAGACTTGCCCACCAACTCACTAAGGTTGGGGAGAACCAATTTAATCCAATATTCTCTCCAAGATAGCAAAGTTAGAGACTTCAGTGAAAGTGGTAGTTAGAAATAAGTCTTGAATCTTTACACAGAACTTTTAAACTCAAATATACCTGAGCAGTAGGTATAACCCTGCCATCCTTCCTAGGATGTGGCTCACAATAAATTGCCCCTTTAGAAGAGTGTCCAAAGGAATAACATGGCTCTTTATATCTCCAACCCTGGCAGACCTCAGAAGGTTGTTCCCATCCCACATTCCTAAATTTTGGCATTCTTCAAAAAATGAGCAAATACAGTGATAAGCATCTGGAATTATATTTAGTGTGCTGAAAGCCCAACTGAAAACATACATCTAACTAAAATAAACATAAATATACTCATCAGGTCTCTTTTGATTTTGCTTTTTATTTTCCTTTGATTTAATTTTCTGGCATTATATCAAATCAATAACACTGATTATTGTGTCAATCAAAATTTCTAATTGCCAGGTATCTCTAGCTTGTTTTAATAAACAATGAAAACAAAGCAATTGTTATTTGATGAATGCTACTTAGTAGACTAAATTTTTAAATTATGAGGTCCCCAAGAGGAAAAACCTAATTTTTAAGAAGACTTTGCAATGACCAAGTTAGAAACCCTGGCTCTGACTGTACTTATGTCTCCAACTGTCTGCACAGACTCCCTGAATTTATACCATTGGGAATGATGCGGATTCAAGCCAAGTAACTGAATGAGGCAACTTGCCAGCTTGAATAAGTCCTTTCAGGCTTCCACTTCCCCATCTACCTCTCCCACTTTTCCCTCCCCCAAACAAGGCTAAGGCAAAAGTGACCAGGATATCAGAAAATCCCAGAGAATGGTCATTATGCTCCTTTTAGTCTTACTATAAGAATTCTTTGTAGACATTTTCTTAAACATACCTTCAGACAAGACAAAAGATATTAAGCCACAGGCATGAAAATAGCAATGATTGATTTTCTTTGAGAGGACACAGTTCATAATCAGCAAATGAATACTAGTCACTCTCTGAGTAGGATTTCCACCTCAATTTTTTCACTCATGGTCTTAATTCAGATTCATGGGTTAGAAATGCCAGATACTGGGGCAGAACATAGACAGTGGCTAACTTGCAGGAAAATATTTTAACTTTTATTTTTCTTTCAGTATTTGGTCTATTTTAGCAACTGTTATCCATTTCATTCCTATATTGTCTTAAAATTTCACTACTAGTAGTAACAAAATCATCTCAAAGTTCAACAGTAGTGAAAGTTGGTTTTGATATTCTCAATATTTCTCCTGTTTATCCCAATCATTTCTATCTCAGGGGACCAGAGGACCCCATATTCCACAAGTCTTCTTTAATCCAAACATGCTCCTAGGAAAATACCTGAAAAACTCATTCATGTGGAGGTACACATTACTGATAGGACCTAATTTTTTTTTTTTTTTATCCTGAGTGTACTCTTCTGGACTAGAGCCAGGATCCAAGGCATCTACTAAGTGGAACTGCATGATCCTCTCCACCTTGACCATGCTCATTTGCATGAGTAATATTTGTAAAGGCTTTGCAGAGGGTTCCTGGGGGAGGAGTCAGATGACATCAATATGGGGAACGCCATGGTTTTGTCCTCACCTACCTCCATGCCACATACACACACACACACACACACACACAAAGCCTAGCCTGATGCACCGATCTTGACCCCACTGAGAGAGCTTACTGTAGGAAACAAAGAGATCTGTGTTGATGAAAGACTTGGCAATAGAGAATTATTATCTCAGCTCTGTCACAGACCATAGCATGAATCAACAGGACAGCTTCCAGGAGAAGAGAGTTCACTAGCTTGGTTGCATGGATACAGGAACCACCAGGACAGAGATGATGAGGAAAGCAAAACAGCAGAGATGGCCCTTTCCAAGGCACTGGGGAGGCACCACCAGATCTAAGGGTTCCCGAGAGAACTAGAGAAGAGTTTGAGGATGAAGTGAGGGTGGGGATTGAGGTCTACTGATGCTTAGGTTAAAATGATGCCAAATGAGATTTCCCCCATAATTGCGTAAGTTGGAAGAAATGTTCGGGAGCCACACTGATCCACTTTGCAACTTAAATTTACCTCTTGTAAGGCCAGTACCTTTATAGGAAAGCTCTTTTCAGTAATGGGGCCAAAGGTTTTAAATAACACATATTATTATTATTATTATTAAC
Source organism: Oryctolagus cuniculus (assembly GCF_964237555.1). Taxonomy (NCBI): domain Eukaryota; kingdom Metazoa; phylum Chordata; class Mammalia; order Lagomorpha; family Leporidae; genus Oryctolagus; species Oryctolagus cuniculus. Next base: position 45,061,485 of record NC_091443.1, on the reverse strand, counting down.
ATCATCTTATCATCATTAACTAGCATATATAGTTTCTCATATTTTTTAAATATTATATTGTTCAGCTACTAGACGGCATGCAATAAGTACCTTCGAAATTGGCATATCACTTTCCTTCTGCAGCAATCTAGTTGCCTGGTAGCAAAGCTTGAATTTAAATAAAATAACTATGACTGTACATTGGCCCTGCCCATTAATGCCAACTGAATGCACTGCTGTATCAGTAAATAGCAAATTCATTATGAAGTGTTACTCCAGCTCTTACAAATGAGCCACTTGAGCCAGATCATTCCTCAATCTCTGTGCCTGCCTTTGCGTGTCATCCACCTAGGAAGGTGATGCTTCGAAATCGTGTTAAGAATTTTAATCACAGATATTCTGTGCACATTGTGTAGATAGAAAAAAAAGGGGGAACTCCTGCTTCCCTAGATTTGTGTTCAACCCCTGCAGTTTTCCTCACCTTGGATGATGTATTCAAGACTTTGATTCATTTTTCCATATTATAACCATCTCTTTCACAGCTGGGGTGAAGGGAAGGAGAGAGAGAGTGTTAGATGGCTACAGGGAAAGTCATCATTTAAGGGTCAGAAACATTTAAAAAGTAGTGCCTGAGGACTGAGGTTCTTTTTCTCTCCCCTGTCCAAGAAGGACTATGCTGCTGCCAGTGACTCCTCCGGTCCATCACGCCAAAGAAAATCTGCCCATGTGCTAGTTTGGCTCCACTAAAATTGAGCTGCTCACCCGGTCTTATAGCTATCGTTAGTCATTTTAAAACTGTTAAACACTCACAGGGATTATTTCATTTAATCCTTTCAGCAGCACTAAGAAAAATAGGCACTATTATTAGCGCCTACTTTACACGGGAGAAAATGGGGGCTTGGAGAGTTTAAATAATCACATCCGCGGTCCCACTGGCAATAAGTACACTTTTAAACTCATGTCTGTGTGTCTCCAAGCCCGAGTGCTTAGCACTGCACAGCTCAGGGGTCCAGCAGCCCTAGGGAGAGGAATTAAATTCAGGATCCTCCCACTCACCAGAGTACCACATTGATAGATTGCACTGCAGGTAAGATTCTCTTCCCCAGGATGAGGGTCTGGTTTGTATACTTTCAGTTCACATTTTTAAAGTAACAATCCAAGGGTTTGTGGTTGATTCCAAACCTTGAACCCTCAGCTGGTGTCCCTGGAGCCCATTTCTCATTCTCTCAAAAGAGATTGATTTTAACTATTCCTTCCTTCTTTTTCTCTTGAGTTCTTTATTAAACCTGTAAGTTGTTAGGGACTAACAAAAGTAGAAATTTGCTGATTAAAACAAAGGAAATTAGGCTGGTGTTGTGGTACAGCAGGTAAAGCCACTATCTCCTATGCTAGCATCCCCTATGAGTGTTGGTGCCCCGGTTGCTCCACTTGAGACCTGCTCTCTGCTAAAGGCCTGGGAAAAGCAGCAGATGATGGCCCAGGTCTTTGGGCCCCAGCCAACCACAGGGGAGACCTGGATGAAGCTCCTGGTTCCTGCCCTCAGCCTGGCCCAGCCCTGGCTGTTGTGACCAACTGGAGAGTGAACCATCTGATGGAAGATCTCTCTCTCCCCCCCCCACTCTCTCTCTCTCACTCTTTCTCTGTCTCTACCACTCTCTCTCTCTCTGTAACTCATTCAAATAAATATATATTAAAAATAAAGGAAACATGGAAATTATGAAAGGGATTATCAAATATATGTACCACTCTATTCTTCCATTTAATCTCATCTTGTCCTGTAAGGTGAATATCATTAGGGTCTGTACCTATGATAATTCAAAGTCTAATTCATGTACTGATACCAGTTAACATTTTTTACTAGCTTACAATAAAATACTGTAGAAATTGAGAGTGAATGTTTGAAAACTGTAAAAGAAATTTGACAGGGTAATTTAATGTCTGTTGAATATAAGAATAAAAGATTTAAGCATTTAGGAGTGGTCATTTAGTCTAGTGGTTAAGTGACCCATATCCCACACTGGAGTACCTCAGTTCAATTCCTGGCTCCAGCTCCCAACTCCAGCTTCCTGCTAATGTAGGACTCTGGGAGACAGTGGTGATAGCTCATGTAATCAGATTCATATCACATGGGACCCCTGAATTGTGTTCTTGGCTCCTGGCTTCAGCCCCAGCCAGGCTCTGGCCCTTGAGGGTATCTGAGAAATGAATCAGTGGATGGGATCTCCCTCTGCCTGTCTTCTGCCTCAAATATAAAAATAAACATTTTCTAAGGAGTTAATAATTTCTAGAATTTTTAATGTATGCTACAAAAGTATCCAGCTATGAAAGACTGGAAATTAAAAAGAAAAAAAGAACTAGTCCTTCAACACAGTTTGAGAAATGCTGGAACTTGTAGATGAGTCAGTGTTTAATTAGACAAGCTCAAAAGAGAGGGGGAGAGAGAGAGAGAGAGAGAGCGCGAGAGAGAGCGCTTCATTAACTTGCCCCCCAAATACACAACTCACAGAAAGTGGAGACATGGTTACCTTCTAGATAACCATACGGGGCTGGAATTATAGAACTCTATTGTGGGGCTCTTTCATCCGGTGTCTCCTTAGGGGTCTGTGATAAGCATCTCTAGGTTTTATCTTGACTGCTTTCAACTGCACAGAGCCAGGAGCTAAAGACCCAGCAGCCTTTCTCGTTATTGATATTCAGCAGCTTCTCCAGTTCTCGTCCCACCCTCTCTGCCTGCCTCTCCTTCCTCTTTCATCAGTTTCCACGTAGGCTGGCCCCTAGGGAGCACCAATCCCAAGCAATTCCCACCGACCTTAGGGTCTGGGTCACCACACTGTGCAGCATTTCCAGTTTTACTCCTTGAATGGGATGATTTCTGGCAGTTGGGAGTCTACAACTCGGATGTCAATTAAAGGACACCAGAGGAAATCTCTTGCAGGAGCCCACATCAACATTTCACGGGGCACAAGGCAGAGGCCTGGGCATGGTGACATTTCCCTGTGCAGAGCCTCACCAAGGGCAAAGCCACCTTGCCTATCTAGAAAGGGCAACACTGGGGAGAGCCTGTGTCCTTGTTTAGAGCTTCCAAGTTCCCACCTGATCAACAAGGCCAGTGTTCTCAAATCCCAGCAGAGTTACTCTTCAGGACTCTGGTACCTGTCCTCGTGATTTGAAAGGCATTAGAGAAAAATCTGCCAAGTCAAGCAGAAGAAACTTCACCGCCAATAGAAGTTAGATTTGCAGATGTGCCTGTCTATATTCAGAACACCTGCTCTCAAACACTGGGCAAAGCAAAGAGAACTGAGCTGTCAGGGTATAAACATGTCTATCTTCTGCCCACTCAAGTTGACAGGATTAATGCGCTATACCCAAAAGTCTATCTGTTTCTCTCTCTCTCTAAAAAATAGAACAATAGATGAAACCAAAGGAACAGCTGGACTAATGAATCCAAAATCATGCTTCTGGGAGTCCTGGGCTTTCCAGCATGGTGTCACGTGGTCATGAGGATGGGGTCATGAGGAAGGAGCTCAGAAGGAAAAGGATTGGTATCTCTTCCTTCTTTAACCAGAATAGACTTGCTTTTATCTGGTTCTCATTTTAGCCTTCTCTGTTAAATTCAATTTGAGGAAAAGATTTTACTGCTTTAATTTTTTTTTTATAAAAAGCTACTTGTTTAACTACAGTTTTATTCCTAAACATTTTGGTTTGAAATCAGCAAGTTATAAGCCTGTTTTAGCATCGAACTGGATTTTAATTTTTTTTATTTTTATAACTCCAAACTTTTATTTCAGAAATATTTGGCTGTAGAAATGAGTCAGACATCTCATTTTAACTGAGATGTTTTGCCAAGCAAAATGAAAAGAAAATATGAAAATGTTCTCCTCTTGAGAGAGATTTTGCTAGATGATAGTCTGATTTCTTTGGGGAAAAAGGGACACTAACCAACCCACTGTTGGTGGGAATGCAAACTGGTAAAGCCACTATAGAAGTCAGTCTGGAGATTCCTCAGAAACCTGAATATAACCTTACCATACAATCCAGCCATCCCACTCCTTGGAATTTACCCAAAGGAAATTAAATTGGCAAATAAAAGAGCTGTCTGCACCTCAATGTTTATTGCAGCTCAATTCACAATAGCTAAGACATGCAATCAACCTAAATGCCCATCAACAGAAGATTGGATAAAGAAATTATGGGATATGTACTCTCTAGAATACTATACAGCAGAAAAAAAAAACCCACAACATGAATTCTGGTCATTTGCAGCAAAATGGAGGAATCTGGAAAACATCATGCTGAGTGAATTAACCCAGTCCCAAAGGGACGAATATCATATGTTCTCCCTGATCGGTGACAACTAACAGAGCACCTAAAAGGAAGCCTGCTGAAGTGAAATGGACACTACGAGAAACAGTGACTTGATCAGCCCTTGTCCTGACTGTTGAGGAACAACTTACTACTTTATTCCTTTTAGTATTTTTTGTTCTACTTAATACTATTGGTTATAAGAAATTTTTAAAGAACTTTTAGTGAAAATACTGGAAGTGGGAGTAATGCTTTGTCATTATGAAAATCTTTATTTATATTTTTAAAATGCATTTAAATATTTCACAATTGCTATTCTCTAAAGTCTTAGTCTACAGATAAGTAAAAACTTCTAACTATGGAAATCATGTTTCCTTAGGAGAATCCTATAAATGCACTTAGAGATTCAAGTGGGGCAAGCTCACATATGGCTCGCAACTCAGAAAACATTAAATCCAGGCTTGATGCAGTCATGCCCAGAGACATTTGCCTTCTTGAAAAATCTCCAAGTTACAATTTCAAATTTTTGTCAGGTTTTAAATTCCAATATTAGCACCACATAAAACTTTGTTAAAATTGTTCTTTGTAGAACAATCTGCACCTCATTAAAAGGTTATTAGACTAAGATTCACTTCCAAAATAATCATAATTCTGCTCTAAATTCTTTTTGGACATTATCTTTGATATTCACAATAACGTAGTAAGAGCAGAGCTATTATATCCACTTTACAAAGAAGGAAGTCAGCACTCTAAAAGTGAGATGTCTTTCCTAGGATTGTTACAGCTAAATACAATGGTAAAATGACTCCATGTTCTTCCTTCTAAAACATTAAACGGTGTCATGGGTGACTGTGTACACTCTAAAATTTAGACATTTCCAATGTGATAGTATTAAGAGGAAAGGCTTTTGAGAGGCAATTTGGCTGTAAGGGCTCCTTCATCATTACTGAGATTCAAGTCTTTTACAGGAAGCTTCACACAGCATTCAGCCAGCTCGCGACGTTGCCTTTCTGCCTTCTCCTACTTGAGAACACAATGCTCCTCCCTCCTGGAGGATGCTGCCTCAGATGCCATCTTGGAAGCAGGAAGCAGCCCTCACCAGAAAGCTGAAACAGCTGATGCCTCAATCTTAGACTTCCCAGTCAGAACTTTGAGGAAGTAGATTTCTATTCTTTATGAATTACTCAGTATTGGGTATTTTGATATAGCAACACAAAACTAAAACATACCACATCCCATGAGAGTGCAATTCGTATGTGTACCTTGAGGGCAAGAAGGCAGGTATGAGACAACACCACTTTTATTGAGGGCTTACTATATGCCAGCCACTGGGCAAAGAACTTCACATACATTCTGTTAAAGCCTAAAGAAATACTGAAATTATCTCCATTTTATATATGAAGAAACTAACTGAGGCTTAACTTGATTGATCAACCCAAGCCACAAATATAGTAATATATGAAGCCACATCTAAACCCCCATTCTGTCTGATTCCAAAACACAAACAAGAGCAAATGTATTCTTCCAATGAAAAATCCTTTTTCAGAGATTAGTCTCCAATGCTGCCATTATTTAAAATTTTCTTAGTGCTCATCTTTTTAATAATTTTATTTATATAAGGTAAACAAGTTTCATGTATTTCATATATACAGATTTAAGAGCATAGTGATACTTCCCATCCCTACCCTCCCTCCCACCCATACTCCTACCCTCCATCTTCCTTCCTTTTTATTCTTTCTTTTAATTTGTACAATGACATACTTAACCCTTCACTAAGCAAAAAATTCAAAGAATAGTAAGAAGAAAAAAAACACTAGTAGAGTACAAAAAATGTAAGGTATATGAGGGAAATTGACATTTTGAAATTTGACTACTATTTACAGCTGTGGTCTCTACTGTTCAGGAACAGTGTTTTTTAGTGCTCTCTTTGAAATCACCTCTTTGAATCAGTTTGAGAATCTCATAGGAAAAATTGTTTCCTTAAAGCCACTTCGTTCTGGATTGCTTTTAGACTTTTTCCAGAAGTCCAATTTACCCTGAAAGGATAGACTTGACATAACTGAGAATTTTCCAAAGAATATGTTCTTGACTTCGAAGTGAATAACTTACAATATCATTAGGTTAATTTTATAGTATCCTTAGGTGCCTAGTATGAAAGAGAAACACTCTTTAGAGGCATAATTTCGATACATCCTTTAAAAAATCAGCTTCCCATGGCTCATGATCACCTCTTAGTTTCATTGTTCAACCTGTTCAACCAGCTCTTACCCTCGATCTCACACTGTCTCTATTCCTGGATTTACTTTATACGCCTCCCCTCATGTAATGATCCATTGGAGAAAGTCAGACATCACTATATGAAAGGAGTATTAACACAAAGGAAGAAATCTGGGCAGTGATTCTTTGGGAGGATTCCCAATCCCCCAGAATTCTCTCCCTGAGAACTCAGAGCCTTTTCTGTCCTTTCCTCGTAGACAGTAAGTCTAACCTAGCAACACAGGACCACACTCCCCTGGAAATGATAGATCACTTTCAATATTAGCCTTCATTTTGTGAAAATCTTCTCAGATAAAGCCCATGTACCTGGAGCCATTGAGCATTTCAGTGAAAATTAGTATAATTTTGAAATTTCAAATCATTCATATCACTTTTGAGCTAAAATCCTACTAAGTTGGGGAGAGATTGGCATTTAAACAGATGTCAACAGTGTTTTGGGAAATGTAAATTGAGGTACAGATGGTGACTGCTAGGGAGTTAAGAGCATCTGTGTTCTATGGGAAAAAAAACATATTTGTGAAAAAAATTTTAAATAATAACTGAAATTCCTATCTTGATTTTGAAAGAAGTCAAGAAAATATCTTCGTTGGATGGCACTGTTTGATAAGTTTCTTAACAAATCAAAGAAAACTTAGATTTTTGGATCCCTGATCTAAATTTAGATTCAAGATGGGAAATTATATTCTTCATCATCAATTGGCCAAAATTAGAATTTTTATTCCAAAATAACATCTATGTAACCCTGGGAAAGGTTTTTGATTTTTCTGTTTTGGCCAGTTTTGTACCTCAGTGTAAGTAAACTCTAAGGAAAATATCAATTACCTGCCATTCAGTGGTTAAGAGCAGCAGATATAGAGACCAAGAGCCTGAGTTCAAGTTCCAGCACTGTCCCTTTGTAGCTGTGTGCCCTTAAGACACATTATTCAATTTCTCGAATCTTCAGTTTCCTCACTTGTAAGTTGCAGATGAAAGTGACAGTGCCTGCCCTCATGGGATTGTTGTAAGGGTTAGAATTACATGTAGAGATCAGGTAATGTTGGCTATTAGTACAGACTTTCTTCCTACTCCTGGGAGATGCAAACAGGATGGAATATTGCTGACCTACTCTCATTGTAAGTCCCACATCCCACCCTTGCACTGACCTAGCCTGAACTATGGTCTAGAAATATACATCTCATGAACTGGCAAATCCGTAATAAGTGATGATCATCAGTTCTCTAACAAAGGGCCTTTGTTCTTTCTAACTGACTTCTAGACATTTCCCATCCAAAGAATCTGTCACTCCAAATACATACAAACACTTGAAAATGTTTTGGTTTTTTGTTTTGTTGTTGTTTACTGCTACATGTTTCTTTTTATTGTGCTCAAAAACACATACTATAAATTTACCATCTTCAGAGATTTCAACACTTGAAGTTAGGTTGGTCCCTTTGGCAAGATGCAGCGCTCTTTTCAGGTCACCAGGAGACTTAGAAAATTCATTCCCATTAATGTGATTAGTGTTGTAGGAAGCTGAGTGTGCTAAAACATTTTTACTACAAGAGCTAATTTACAACTAAGAGGATCAGCACCTCTCTACTCTATGCAACTATTTGGTTGGTTTGTTTGCCCCTAAGGGTTCTCATGCTCAGCTGCTCAGACTACTCTAGTTTTTCAATAAGTTTTCTCCTTCAGGGAAAAAAATAACAAAACCAAAAGGTTAATCAATTCAGTCATATCAGGGAGCCATGTAGGAACCATGTAAGAATCTAGACTCCCAGGTTAGAGTTGAATGTTTAGTACATCCTGCCTGATTGGAATGAGTTTATGCATTAGATCCCATACACAAATGGCTGCATTTAGCTTCCTTCACAGCACATCCGCAAACTCATTTACTGGATCCATAAGCACTTGTAAACATTGCTAATGGAGTTTGCTAAATGAATATTATAAACGTAATCCAAATGAGCTCTCCATGGAAATTGCAAATCATATGAAAAATATAGTGCATTTGGTTATAGCACGTTTCAGGAACGATATATTTTAGTTAATTGTGTTAGTGTATTATACACGGCTAAATGTCAGTACTAGCACCTAGAAAAAAATTAGTGCTTCCTGCTCACTTACTACCATTCAGCTGAGAATATAATATTTTAAAATCCATCAATCAAAGGTTCATCATTGCTAAAGCAGATCTTTCTGGTTCACACTATATTCCTGGGAGGGTGAGAGAGCCTATGAGAAGCCAAGTAAACATCCTTGGCCTAATAGTGTATTAGTAGGATCCCTGGAACCACTTCCAAAATGGTGCCCTGCTGGCCTGAAATACTCACAACAGCTTTCACCAGAGAGTTATTCAAACGTGGGTTGTGATGCAAAAGTTATGCTCTTGAATTAGTAAGATAAAATTATAGAGGTAGTTTTAAATACATAGTGGCCTTTTTTTCCTTCAAAAACTATCATGTTTTCAACTATTTTCCATGATTTACTATATTTAAATGGAAAATCTTTATAATCTGACACTTCCAAAAGTTTTATTCTCTTCAACGACTTATATCAGGCATTAATCAATTAAAATGCTATTCAAAAATGGAAGTCTGATGTTTACAGGAGTTCAATCATCTCAAAGTTTAAATTTGGTTCTTATAGGTGTTGTATGGAAAGGCGGACAATGGCCAACTACATCTAAAAATGAACTCTGACCCACAACCTGCACATCATGCCTAGGAATCCAACCCATCATCAACACACTCCTGTAAGTCAGACTTGTCAGAAATCAGACTATTTCTAGTAACAATACCAAATGCCAAACAGTGACCCCACCAGGACAGCCTGCACAAAAGGGCCAGGACTTCATTAATCACTGACATTTTCAATTTGTGTCCCTGCTTCCATCTTAGGACCAGCTAGAGACAACAAAATATGCACCCCTAGCCAGTCACATTGGATGGCCCAACTTCTGGTTAGTTCACCTGCTACAGCTTCCCCATTCCAACAGCCCCTAATCTGGGCATCCCTGAAGCCTTCTCTTTTTTCTAACATTAAGCTTTTCTACCCCTCTGCCTACCTTTGAGACTCTGTCAAAGCACAGCCAACAGTGACTGACTCCTTACTATAGCAATCTCTTTTTTTATTTTTTTAAAGATTTTTATCTATTTATTTGAGAGGTAGAGTTACAAATAGTGAGAGAGACAGAGAGAAAGGTCTTCCTTCCATTGGTTCACTCTCCAAATGGCTGCAACGGCGGGAGCTGCGCTGATCCAAAGTCAAGAGCCAGGTGATTCTTCCTGGTGTCCCACGTGAGTACAGGGGCCCAAGGACTTGGGCCATCTTCTACTGCTTTCTCAGGCCATAGCAGAGAGCTGGATTGGAAGAGGAACAGCCGGGACTAGAACTGGCACCGCAGGTGGAGGATTAACCTACTGCACCCTGGCACCGGCCCTACTATAGTAATCTCTGAATACATGGCCTTGTTTTCATTTGGTCAATCTTCATTTCTTTCTACAAGAGCAACCTATATGTTGTTTTAGAGACTAAAACAAATGCTGAAATATGTTCCTTCCAGTTTATGGGAAGGGCTTTTGGGTTTTATATACTGGTAGAGATTATTATTATTATTATTCTCTGAAGCATTAAAGGATCTATGTCATTCTGGAAGAAACTTTCCCCAAGATCCCACTTGTCATGTACATAAATAGATTTTCCAGAAAAAGAAAACATGAGCCAAGCCATTGTAAGCAATCATGAAACTGATTTTTCAGTAGCTAACATTTCTTAAGTCAATACTCTGAGAAGGATAGCCCAACTGATTTAAGTTTCAACCAAGTACAGACGCTCTTTGTCTCACAATGGAGTTACGTCTCAAGAAATCCATCATAAATTGGAAATAATATGTTGAAAATATCTTCAGCAAACACATCACTTACCACACGTAAGAGCTTAGCAACAACACCATACATTGTAGATTGTTAGTTGCATCTCCTCAGGATCGATTGTAGGACTGACTGAGAGTTGCAATCAGAAGTCCTTGGAAAAGATCAAAATTCAAAATATAGTGTATACCAAATGGGTAACACTTTCAAATCATCATGGTCAAAAATTGTTAGGCAAACCATCATAAGTTAAAGACCATCTGTCTTAGATCCAGATCTTTTTGAGTTCTTCTTGGATGTTATTTCTGTTCCTCCTTCAATGAAAAGTCCAAGAATCATGTTCTGTGTTTGAACATACAAAGTTAATAATGGAAATGGAGACAAGCCCCTCCCACTCTATCCTCATGCCACAAAGGAGAATCCTCAGTATCTGACCTTCCCATTTCTTTCATTTCACAATATTATTTCAACTTTACCCCATTTTTATTGTTTGCTAACTTGGATGGAGTGTTCAGGCTAATTAGAGACTGAAAAAGCAACCGACAGGAGCCAGTGTTGTAGGGCTGTAGGTTAAGCTGCACCTGTGATGCCAGCATCCCATACGGAAGCACTGTCTCAAGTCCCAAGTCTCAGCAGCTCCGTTTCCTATCCAACTCCCTGCTAATGTTCCTGGGAAATCAGTAGACTATGGTCAAAGTACTCATAATCCTGCCTCTCATATGGGAGACCCAGATGGATTTCCAGGCTCCTGACTTCATCCTGACCACTATGGTCATTTGATGAGTGAACCAGAAGATGGAAAATCTCTTCCTCTTTGTCTCTCCTTCTTTCTGTCTCTGTAATTCTCGCTTTCAAATAAATACATAAATCTTTAGAAAAAAACCTACAGTTTGAATGGGGAAAAGTTGGAAGCATTTCCACTGAGATCTGGGACCAGACAGGGATGTCCACTCTCACCACTGCTATTCAATATAGTTCTGGAGGTTCTAGCCAGAGCTATTAGGCAAGAAAAAGAAATTAAAGGGATACAAATTGGGAAGGAAGAACTCAAACTATCCCTCTTTGCAGATGACATGATTCTTTATTTAGGGGACCCAAAGAACTCTACCAAGAGACTATTGGAACTCATAGAAGAGTTTGGCAAAGTAGCAGGGTATAAAATCAATGCACAAAAATCAACAGCCTTTGTATACACAGACAATGCCATGGCTGAGGAAGAAATTCTAAGATCAATCCCATTCACAATAGCTACAAAAACAATCAAATACCTTGGAATAAACTTAACCAAGGACGTTAAAGATCTCTACGATGAAAATTACAAAACCTTAAAGAAAGAAATAGAAGAGGATACCAAGAAATGGAAAAATCTTCCATGCTCATGGATTGGAAGAATCAATATCATCAAAATGTCCATTCTCCCAAAAGCAATTTATAGATTCAATGCAATACCAATCAAGATACCGAAGACCTTCTTCTCAGATCTGGAAAAATTGGTGCTGAAATTTATATGGAGGCACAAGAGACCTCGAATAGCTAAAGCAATCTTGTACAACAAAAACAAAGCCGGAGGCATCACAATACCAGATTTCAGGACATACTACAGGGCAGTTGTAATCAAAACAGCATGGTACTGGTACAGAAACAGAAGGATAGACCAATGGAACAGAATTGAAATACCAGAAATCAACCCAAACATCTACAGCCAACTTATATTTGATCAAGGATCTAAAACTAATTCCTTGAGCAAGGACAGTCTATTCAATAAATGGTGCTGGGAAAATTGGATTTCCACGTGCAGAATCATGAAGCAAGACCCCTACCTTACACCTTACACAAAAATCCACTCAACATGGATTAAAGACCTAAATCTACGACCTGACACCATCAAGTTACTAGAGAACATTGGAGAAACCCTTCAAGATATTGGCACAGGCAAAGAGTTTCTGGAAAAGACCCGGGAGGCACAGGCAGTCAAAGCCAAAATTAACTATTGGGATTGCATCAAATTGAGAAGTTTCTGTACTGCAAAAGAAACAGTCAGGAGAGTGAAGAGACAACCGTCAGAATGGGAAAAAATATTTGCAAACTATGCAACAGATAAAGGGTTAATAACCAGAATCTACAAAGAGATCAAGAAACTCCACAAAAACAAAACCAACAACCCACTTAAGAGATGGGCCAAGGACCTCAATAGACATTTTTCAAAAGAGGAAATCCAAATGGCCAACAGACACATGAAAAAATGTTCAAGGTCATTAGCAATCAGGGAAATGCAAATCAAAACCACAATGAGGTTCCACCTCACCCCGGTTAGAATGGCTCACATTCAGAAATCTACCAACAACAGATGCTGGCGAGGATGTGGGGAAAAAGGGACACTAACCCACTGTTGGTGGGAATGCAAACTGGTCAAGCCACTATGGAAATCAGTCTGGAGATTCCTCAGAAACCTGAAGATAACCCTACCGTTCGACCCAGCCATCCCACTCCTTGGAATTTACCTAAAGGAATTTAAATTGGCAAACAAAAAAGCGGTCTGCAGCCTAATGTTTATTGCAGCACAATTCACAATAGCTAAGACCTGGAACCAACCTAAATGCCCATCAACGGTAGACTGGATAAAGAAATTATGGGATATGTACTCTTTAGAATACTATACTGCAGTAAGAAACAACGAAATCCAGTCATTTGCAACAAAATGGAGGAATCTGGAACACATCATGCTGAGTGAAATAAGCCAGTCCCAAAGGGACAAATACCATATGTTCTCCCTGATCGGTGACAACTGACTGAACACCAAAAAGGAAACTTGTTGAAGTGAAAGGGACACTATGGGAAACGGTGACTTGATCAGCATAGCCCTGACTGTTAATGAACAACTTAATACATTATCCCTCTTAGTAGTTTTTTTGTCTGTTCTACTTAATATGACTGATTTAATTCTGTAATTAATACACAGTTATTCTTAAGTGTTGAAATTTAACTGAATTGTGATCCCTGTTAAACATAAGAGTAGGAATAAGAGAGGGAAGAGATATATAATTTGGGACATGCTCAAGCTGACTTGCCCCAAATGGTAGAGTTAGAAACATACCAGGGGATTCCAATTTAATCCCATCAAGGTGGCATGTACCAATGCCATCTCACTAGTCCAAGTGATCAATTTCAGTTCGCAATTGATCATAATGAAAGGACTAAGAGTCAAAGGGAGCACATAAGCAAGTCTAGTACCTGCTAACACTAACCGATAGAATAAATAAAGGGGAGAGTGATCCAACATGGGAAGTGAGATACTCAGCAGACTCATAGAATGGCAGATGCCCTAAATAGCACTCTGGCCTCAGAATCAGCCCTAAAGGCACTCGGATCTGGCTGAAAAGCCCATGAGAGTATTTCAGGCATGGAAAGCCAAGACACTCTGGCAAAAGATCTCTGTGAGTGAGATCTCAGTGGAAAGAACAGGTCTTCAAAGAAGGAGGTACCTTTCTCTGAAGGGAGAAGAGAACCTCCACTCTGACTATGACCTTGTCTAAACAAGATAAGAGTCGGAGAACTCAAGGGGCTTCCATAGCCTTGGAAACTCATGACTGGAGCATAGGGAGATTACTGATGCCATAGACAGGAGTGTCAATTGGTAAAGTCAACAACAGGAGTCACTGTGCACTTACTCCTCATGTAGGATCTCTGTCCTTAATGTGCTGTGCATTGAGATTTAATGCTATAATGAGTACTCAAATAATATATTTCACTTTGTGTTTCTATGGGGGTGCAAACTGTTGAAATCTTTACTTAATGCATACTAAACTGATCCTCTGTAAAAAAAAAAAAAAAAAAAAAAAAAAAAAGAAAAGAAAAGAAACTATCAACTCCCAACTTGACTCTCACTGGGATTAAACATGACAATAGGTCTGATCTGATTTCATCATCATTAAAAAAAATCATCTATTATTTTTCACTTTATGTTTCTGTGTGGGAGCAAACTGTTGAAAGCCTTACTTAATGTATACTAAGCTGATCTTCTGTATATTAAGATAATCGAAAATGAATCTTGATGTGAATGGAAGGGGAGAGGGAGTGGGAAAGGGGAGGGTTGTGGGTGGGAGGGACGGTATGGGGGGTAAGCCATTGTAATCCATAAATCGTACTTTGGAAATTTATATTCATTATATAAAAGTTAAAAATAAATAAAAAATAAATAAAAAATTTAAAAAAAAAAAAAAAGAAAAAAACCTACAGTAATAACTTATCTCTTGTGGCTAAGGATGAAATGTGCTGAGGAAAGCAATGCAGTGATTAGTAAATCAATATACCTACCAAAAACTAATGCCCAAGTTTTATGCAACTAGATCAAATTTTATTTATTCAGCTATACTGAATAAAATGTGTGTTTATTATTTCATTCTTTTTTCTGATCTCAAAGTATTTTAATAGTCATGCAGTAGCCTAAGCTGTCTTATGAACACCAATTATCATTTTTATAGGTGAAGCATAAACATGCATTGATTTGGTTCACGAAAAAAGGATTTCCCAAGAAGATTTTTTTCAAGATGCCACCAACTTCTACTACTTTGGACAGGAGTAAGACACTATTTGAGGATAAAAATGCCATGATTACTCAAGTCTAGAGACTATAGTACAAAATGTGAGTGCTTATTTTCTCTTTAATGGGCATATCTCAGATCCTATTGAGAATCAAAAATGTCTTTTACATCACTACAGAATTTTTGCAACAGGAGATCTTTAAATGTAGCATAAAAATATTCCCTTCATAATGAAGCTTATCCTATACTCCCAATTAGTTTAGCTGGCCTTCACTGCATTTTTCTGTTTTTTCCATTCCATTTTTATGATGAGGTGACAAAAACTCAACCTAATATTCTAGAGAAGGATATGCTGTCAATTTATATAATGGCACCTTAATATTTTCCACATTATTCTCACTCCTCTTCCAGTGACTTATTTTTAGCACTGTTGCACATTGAGCAAAGCTCATGATCTTTTTCTTGGAAGGTTATGGCTAATTCAATACCCATCACTGTGTATGATTAGCTTAAATTGTTCTTTCAGATGTGCATCACCTCACACTTGCCTGTTTCAAATTTCATCTTCATCATATTGTCCAATTACCTAGATTTCTTAAGTCTTACTGGAGTCCCTTGTGGTCCTTACTGCACTGAAAATTTAGGGTCACTGAATAATATCACTCCTTTATTCACCTCATCTTATAAATGGTTAATAAATATATTCAACAACAAAGATCTTTCCTGGTACAGATCTCCAGGGCATTCTGCTATTAACCTCATTCTGCATCCACAACTGGACCCGACTTGCATTCTCTCAGAGCTCTTTCCTTGTCTCTTTAGTCACTGGTCTGGCTTTTACCTCTGAGGCTACAATGACAAAGTTTTCTTATCAGCTGCTTGGAAGGTAATTTTGCAAATGCCATATGGGTCAAAAAATCTGATCTGCTCTCCTGGCGGTGTTCATGTGATCAAAGTAGCACTCAGTGTACACAATACTATATCCTGAATTATGCTCATGAGACACTTTGCATTCTTCTTCTTCTTTTTCTTCACTCTCTCCCTCCCTTCCTCTCCCTCTCCCTCCCTCCCTCCCTCTCCCTCTCCCACCCTCTCTCTGTGTATATGTGTGTGTGTGTGTACGTGTATGTGTGTGTGATGAATTTCTTTTAGTTATACATAAGCCCTCTGGGATCCTCTCATTAAAGGTTTTATAGGTTTTGAACCTACCATCTGTCTGCCTTACCTGTTTAGAATAACAATTGAATTTGACTCAAAACTCACATAATTTGAGATGGCTTATGATTCATACAAAGTGAATGACTTACTTTCTCCCATGGAAACTACACACCCTAAAGGAAAGCAAAAAGGTTCATTATTAACTTGAGAAAAGTAAAAGTTTGGGATGTTGTTGAATGATTCCATATGAGGAATCAACCTCAAATTCAGTCTTCTGAGCATTTGTCAAAAAATGGATAAAAATGTGCCTTAGTTATTCATTCCAACAGCAAAGTTTGACTTATACATAACTTTCTAGTAGGATGCTCTTCACCACAGAGTAACAGATGCATCTCACTGTGTGTGTGTGGCTCTCTGTAAATGTGGTTCCTTGTTGCAATCAACCTTGGCATCTAACTGCACAAAATACTGCACTGTAGCCATCCCTAATAGAACACCCTACTGAGTTTCCCCCTCCCCAATAAATTCCAAAATACCTCCTTAGAGCACTAACATTAGTGGTATTTTATTTATTCATACAACTTACAGTTTGAAATCACATAAATAGTGATAGAATCTATTTATTTTTAAGATGCCAGCAGCAGTTAAAAAACCAAGAGAAGTAAGCAGGGCACTTATTTCAAAATATGTACTGGGGCCGGCGCTGTGGCGCAGTGGGTTAACACCTTGGCCTGAAGGCTGGCATCCCATATGGGCACTGGTTCTAGTCCCAGCTGCTCCTCTTCCAATCCAGCTCTTTGCTATGGCCTGGGATAGCAGTAGAAGATGGCCCAAATCCTTGGGCCCCTGCACTCAGGTGGGAGACCCAGAAGAAGTTCCTGGCTCCTGGCTTCAGATCGGCCGTTGTGGCCATTTGGGTAGTGAACCATCGGATGGAAGACCTCTCTTTCTCTGCCTCTCCTCTCTCTGTGTAACTCTGACTTTTAAATAAATAATAAATCTTTTAAAAACACATGTATTATATTTTCAGTGATGGCACAAACTCCCTTCTCACGAAGGAACTCCCTCTCTGTCTCCCTAGTTTGTTATTCCATGAAACAAAACACATGGAAACAATGAAAGCCTGCCCTTTTAAAGAGGAAAACAATATGGGACAAGAGGAGATGAAATAACACTTCATTGACAAAAGGTATATCTCATAGTTCTCAAATTCTTTTCCAAACCTAAATTTGGGAGCTCAGCTCCATACCCACATAATCTATACATTCAAACTAATGGTGCCTACTACTTCAAACTAATGTGTTGAAGCCTTTTTTAATGTCTAGTATATTTATAGATGGTTTTGGAGAAATGGTCTTCTAGAACTACCATTGCCACTACCAGCATAAATCAAATAGCTTGTGATTGTATAAAGTGGGGGAGAAAATAAAATCAAGCCAAGACATCAGACACCCAGAAGATGAATTCCTCAGTGGTGAATGATAGCCTGAGGGAAGATACCAGGTCCACACTTACTACTTTCATTGGCCTTTTGGTCCACGCATTTGATTCAACAGACAGCTGCTTCAGTGAGTCACACAAGCCTTTCTTCTGGTGTGGCTATGTATGTATTCATTCAACAGAGCTTATGAACTGCCACTGCATAGCCTTTCTCATGACACTCTTGAGTATAAAAGTGAAAACAAGTGTAAGAACTTAATAAAATCCCTATCTCAGGGCCCCACCCTATTTGGGTTTCCTCACTCTAGTTTTGTTTTAATGTTTCTATGATTTCCAGATATCCTAAAGATTGTTAGCATACAGAGAACAGTAAGCAAATATTTTATTTTCCCTTGTTGGGTTTTCCTGTTGCCTTCTCCACCTCTTTTATAGAGCATGTAGTCATGTTAACCAAAGAACCCAGAATGTAAAATGAAACAGCATGAAGAACATGTTTTGGCTTTGGCTAAACCCCAAAAGCTTGAACAGTCATTGAAGATATTCACATAAAAACCTGGCTGATGTCACCCATTCTTGGCATCCGGATCCCTGAAATTATCAGTTCTACTGAGTTTCTTTTTCAAATCCACTTAGTGAAATGAAAAGTGTTTTACAATTGGTAAATCATTCTTTAATTATAATAACCCACTGAGTTTCAGGTATCATCTCAAAAAAAAAAAAAAAAAAGAGTGGGGGCAGTGGAAGGAAGGGGAAGAAGCAAAATTCCAAGTGAGTACTTTGCATATTGCTGGAGGGCAAAGAAGTAGGATGAATTCATTTTCCATTTGTGATGATGTATTTTCATTGAAGTTCTTAATTTCATTTTTGTTTTTATTTAAATAGATGGCATAAAATATAGCCTGGAATCCTTGCTTCCAAAAAATCTATTTCTTTTTTGAGACTATGTGCTTTTACCAAGGCCCTTTAAATTTTTTCTGTTATTCAATAAATCTCTGATGTTTTCATTATTTTAGAACTCTTGCCATTTATTCCTATTGACAGTAGGTTATTTGATTACATTTTGTCATATTAATGTATGAAACTATAGTGTTGCAGTTTTTACCAAAAATATTTCCAGTGTTTTCCAGACATTAACCCCAAAGTCCCAACTAAAATTGTTCTCCATATGGAAGCCACTGTTTTCTCTCTAATAAATATTAGATCCCAAGAGGGCTCACCAACTGTTTCTCTCAGTTACCTCTCTCTTAATCTGACAATTTTAATCATCTCCTCTCTCTAAGAAGTTCACCTGACTGGGTCATTTCCAATTCATGAATACCTCCCCAAAATCAGTAAGGAGAAAGAGGCAAAGAAGCAGGAAAGGTAGAAAAGTTTTAAAAGCTTGTCTCTGGTGTCTTCGATGAATAGCTAAGAATATTTGACTGTGCCTTTGGATTTGCTGGAGGTGTTTAACAGGAATGGCTGGGTCCCGGGAAGTAGCCCTCAAGCCCCTGGCTCTCTACTTGTCTGTCATTACATTTATGCAGAGAGAGCTAATGCAATATTGCCAAACACTTGGTCCCAACCTCCCTCACTTTCTTCTTGCACTGCCTCAAGTTGACCTCAAAAAAAGGTTGGAGGCAAGAAGGATTAGGAAGTACAAAATGAAGGCAGCAGGGAGCACAGGGACACATTAAATGGACCCTTGCCATTAAAAAGCCCTGTAAGGGTTCTGGTTATGACAGTTGGAAATTCATTATTCATTCCTTCAGAAACTTAATTTCAAATAAGGATGTAAATCAGTGAAAAAGCATTTCACCTGTTTCTCAGTAATTGGCACAGATTCTGGCATAATGCAGTCTTGGGGAAAAATAATATTAAAAAGTAAATAAAGTTTCTAACATAACATGAACTTGTTATAAACATCAGCAGACTCTCCATGCTAAGTGACCCAGCAACGCACCATCATTTTTTAAGTACTGTGGAAATGAGATGAAATTCTTACTTGAAACAACAGAAAAAAGTAAAATAGCAGTAGCAAAAGTCATTTGCTTCCAATTTCCTGCCAGCTTGTGCTGTGTTGGAGCCCTAACCCACCCCCGTCTCAGGTGTTTCCATCAAGACTCTGCAGGCAGCCTCTGTTGCCTAGAAACCATCTTAAGGTGTTGAGTGTCATAAAGCAGAGAAGCGTATGTTCCTGAATGTGTCTCTCAATCACCCTTGGTTTTATCATCCATGGAAATCATCTCATGAGCAGCAGAGTAGACAGAAATAAAGGTTTTGTTAAACCATCTTGAGTAAGCTAAATACTGAACAGTTAAGGGGCAAAAATCAGAGATGATATGTACAATAAGAAAAAAAAAACTACAAAAAAAGTGTTTGTTAGATGATCCTATTCAAAACATACTCGAAGGCTGATAATAAAGAAGGAACAAGACTATTTGCAATGTTTTGTTTTATTTTTAACACTATCCAGAATAGTAAATTGTCCAATTTTAAAGTTGAGTTATTTCCTAAAAAAGCCAAAGTTCTCAACTCAGGAGTGATAGAGAGCACATGAAATAAGGGTTTGATAGATAGCTGCAAAAACTAGGTGGTCTGAGCTGTTGTTACCTTGTCTCAGTGAGCCCCAAACACTTGATATCCCCTCAAATAAAATAAGTAATTTCAGAATGAGAACTGTGTAAGATATATAGAGAGTGTAAGTTGAGTGAAAAACCATATTAATATTAATTATGTTCATCAGCTTGGATACTCATTCACAAAGGTAGAATCTTCAGAACTTATGTTAATGAATAAAAGAGTCTTTCCATAAGGCTTCAGTACTTCAGCGAATAGTCATTGACCTTCAGGTTTTTAGAAAGTAGTTTGCAAATCCAAATGGCCAACACACACATGAAAATTCAGGATCACTAGCAATCAGGGAAATGTGAATCAAAACCACAGTGAGGTTTTACCTCACCCGGGTTAGAATGGCTCACATACAGATATCTACCACCAACGGATGCTGGAGAGGATGTGGGGAAAAAGGGACACTTATCCACTGTTGGTGGGAATGCAAACTGGTAAAGCCACTATGGAAGTCAGTCTGGAGATTCCTCAGAAACCTGAAGATAACCCTACCATACAATCCAGCCATCCCACTCCTTGGAATTTACCCAAAGGAAATTTAATTGGCAAATAAAAGAGCTGTCTGCATCTCAATGTTTATTGCAGCTCAATTCACAATAGCTAAGACATGCAATCAACCTAAATGCCCATCAACAGAAGACTGGATGAAGAAATTAGGGGATATTTACTCTCTAGAATAATATACAGTAGTAAAAAAAAAAAAAAAGAATTCTGGTCATTTGCAGCAAAATGGAGGAATCTGGAAAACATCTTGCTGAGTGAAATAAGCCAGTCCCAAAGGGACAATTATCATATGTTCTCCCTGATCGGTGACAACTAACAGAGCACCAAAAAGAAAACCTGTTGAAGTGAAATGAACACTATGAGAAACAATGACTCGATCAGCCCTTGTCCTGGCTGTCAAGGAACTTACTACTTTATTCCTTTTTGTATTTTTTTTGTTCTACTTAATACTATTGGTTGAAATCTTTAATTAACACACAATTATTCTTAGGTGTTTAAATTTAACTGAAAAGTGATCCCTGATAAATATAAGAGTGGGAATAAGAGAGGGAAATGATGTACAGTTCGGCACATGCTCAATCAGACTTGCCCCTAATGGTAGAGTTAGAAACATCCAGGGGATTCCAATACAATCCCATCAAGGTGGCATGTGCCAATGCCATCTCACTAGTCCAAGTGATCGGTTTCACTTCATAATTGATCATAATGATAGGATTAAGAGTCAAAGCAACCACATAAACAAGACTAGTGTCTGCTAATACTAACTGATAGAATCAAAAAGGGAGAGAATGATCCAACATGGGAAGCAGGATACACAGCAGACTCATAGAATGGCAGATGTCCTAAACAGCACTCTGGCCTCAGACTCAGCCCTTAAGGCATTCAGATCCAGGTAAAAAGCCCATGAGAGTATTTCAGGCATGGAAAGCCAAGACACTCTGGTAAAAAAAAAAAAAAAAAAAAAAAAAAAAAAAAAACCCTAAATGAAAGATCTCTGTGAGTGAGAACGGGCCATCAAAGAAGGAGGTACCTTTCTCTGAAGGGAGGAGAGAACTTCCGCTTTGACTATGACCTTGTCTAAATAAGATCGGAGTTGGTGAACTCAAGAGGCTTCCATAGCCTTGGCAACTCATGATAAGAGCCTCAGTGATTACTGACGCCATAAATAAGAGTGTCAATTGTTAAAACAACAACAGGAGTCACTGTGCACTTACTCCCCTTGTAGGATCTCTGTCCTTAATGTGCTGTACTATGTGAATTAACGGTATAACTAGTACTCAAGCAGTTCTCTATACTTTGTGTTTCCGTGTGAGTGCAAACTGTGGAAATCTTTGCTTAGTACTACATTGATCTTGATGTGAGTGGGATGGGAGAGGGAGCGGGAGATGGCATGGTTGCGGGAGGGAGGGAGTTTATGGGGGAAAAAGCCGCTATGATCCAAAAGTTGTACTTTGGAAATTTATATTTATTAAATAAAAATTTAAAAAAAGGAAGAAAGTAGTTTGCAACATGCTCTTCTCCTGAAATATTGTGCTTGTAAATTAGAACAAACAAATACATTCAGGGCAAAGTCTGCTTGGTCTGGGAAGCCTTTCTCAAAGCTCTGCGAATTCTTGTTTACTGCTTTGGCTCTATAGGGGATGACCTAGTGCCCTGACTTGGTCACTGTTTCACAGCAAGTCAATTTATAGTTACTTGATTCTACAAAACACAAATTGAGAAGAGTCTGTATAGTAAATATTTCTTTTCAATGTGTGATGTGAACACAAACATGTTTTCTTAACAGTTTATCCACTGGGAAATATTTTTCGAGATGGGTGAGCTGTTCATGCTCTAAGTGCTCCTAGAGCAAAAATGTGTGTGATTTCTTTCAAAACTCAAGAAATGGCATTAATGGACAAGCCAGGTGCCAAGAGCATAGCAAAATTAAAATGCACTTCCGGTGCACTTTGTTGCTCATGTTTTATTTTCCATGTTCTATTCTGGCCCATGCTGAGCCCTTTGGACTTCCTCTATTGTCTGTAGACAATGAACTCGGCTTGTCTGTTGCTTTTTTACACAGTAAACTGCAGATAATCCCAGACCATTGTCCACATAGGCCCAGAGCAATATAATTGATTAGAGGAAACATTCAAAACTTGAAAATTAAGACATTGAAAGCCAGAAAGTAGTAACAGTGAAAGTATTTCCTTGGGTTGTTGGATTCCAGGCAAAGCAGATTACTGTGTTTATTGGTGATTCCTGACTGGGTCACAAAGTGTTTGTTGGTACTTTCTGACTTGGAAAGTAAAATATTAGCCATCAAGACATCTAAGAAAAATGAGTTTAAAATGATGTTAGGAGAAAACTAGCCGGAAGTGTTAAAAAAAATAAAAGGTGTAAAAGTGGGTAGTCTATCATTTCATTAAGAAAACTACAAGGGAATCCAGTATCTGGATGAAAAAATCTCCAATGAAACAAAGAAATGTACCTTACTATAAAACTAAAATAATCCCTCAGACCCTAAATAAAATTTCCCTATATTAACAGGATTAGGGTTTGGGGAAGTGAGCCAAACTGGATGTCACACACGAATCTGGGGAGCCAGAATAGGGTGGCGTCACACCACATCAGAACAAACCATGATGGCTACCCTCATGCTGGATAATACTGTGTCATGTGTTTAATCTTGTGACCTCTCCCAGAGACAAAAATTCTTTCTGCTTAATTAAACTGGCTTTTAAGAATAACGATAAATACCACTTTTTTTTATCAAATAAGTAATTTTGAGCATGGTGGCACTTTCAAAACCTTGCTGGAGTGAACAGAATACAGGAATTGCAAATATTTTAACATTTGTGTTGTTATTGTCCATAAAGGAAGTGCTGGCTTTATGCTGTTCCATACTTTCAGCTCTCTGGAGTAGGGACTGTTCTACATAGTAGCTGCCCCACCCAAGGCTCATTAGAAAGAGGTCCAAACCAGGACTTAGGTGTTTTGTTTCCTGTAACTTGATTGGATAAAGAAAATGTGATATATGTACACTATGAAATACCACCCAGCCATAAAATAAATGGAACCCTGTCTTTGGCAACAAATTGAGTGCAACTGGAAACCATTATGCTAGTAAAATAAGCCAGTTCCAAAAAGACAAATATGAATGTCTTCTCTTATAAGTGGTAATTAATACAGAATACAAAAAATGTACAGGATTGAAGCAGACATCTTGTGATTTGATTGTTTTTCACCCTCGCCTATACTCCTGTGGTAGTCTTTATACTTTTTACTTGTTGACTATTATGGTTAGTTGTGCATTAAACCTGTGATTATAGATTAAAATTATATTCATGCAAAAATTAAAGAAAAAAGAAAGAGTGAAAGGAGAAGTATTGCGGGAAGGAGGGAAGTATAGTTATCTTCTTAGAATTATACCTATGAAATACATTTAAAAAATTTAGATGTGAAGTCAAAATGTAAAACAAAATTTGTTGAAGTTTTTAAAAAAAAATTATACACTTCAAGTGTTCAGTGCCCAAAGCAACTGGTTTTCTCTGTCATCAGAGAAGCAAAAGAAAACCTTAATGAGAAAACTTGCATATTCCATTGCAGGACCATAACGATGAGAGCAATAAATATAAGTTGTGTTTATCAGAATGTATCAAACTAGAGTCCGCTAACTTTATCATTTGACTCTCAGTACATAGTATTTTCAGCCTTATTGCAACATTAAACTCACTATTCTATTATTTATATAATACCAAAAAGTTGCCAAATCAGTGAAATTAATGCAAATGAAAATCCCTTCCAATCCTTCCAGAACAGGTAATGGATTTAGAGAAAAGCAAAGTTACTTCAAGACTACTTTATCATCTCAAGCCTAGATATCAACAGTCCATGGTATCAGTAAGGAAAATAGCATTGTTTAAGAACTTTTTAAAATGACTCTATCAACTTTAAAACGTACCATTTTGTTGATGATCAATCTTAAATTTGAACAAGATGTGTTATACATTGCACTTGGCATGGTCTTTACCATACTCTTGTAATTCAGCCAGTTTTCTTTTTGAAGACATTAGGAGATATATTTTTGCAATTCAATTATTTTTCCCTAAAATGCCAGAGTTGTATTCAGACATTTCACACCAATAGAACTATGCCAAGTCAGCTCACAACAGTGTAACTATGCCAAGTTGTTCACAGCTGGCATACATTCTGATTGGTCAGAATTTTGTCTGAACTGACAAATGGGTGGATATTTTGAATATCGCCCCTCTCTGCCCAAATTCAGTATCTATACTCTCTTTTCCTATTGTTTGTATTCATTGTTGGAGCTTATGAGTCAGACAGGAAAGCCAGAATTTACCTCTGACTCCCTGGGATTTAATCCAAGCTCCATATCTTACCTAGTTATGTGACTAATTTCTGGAGATCATCTTCCTCATCTGTGGAGATTGTAATGTAAGTCATTATCATACATAAATATACATATAAGTAATAGGTTTATTGAGAATATTAATTCATGAATAGTTCTTGTATCAGTACTGGCTTGGGTTAAAGTACTTAGTTCTTAATAGCTATTATTATCAGGTATTTAAAGACCATACGTCTAGCTGCCTACCCTCTTCCCACACACTTTCAACACTTGCTTATTGAACAAATAAAGGAAAGGAGGTTATAAAATTAATTTCATAACTCTTAAAGCTTATTTGACATAGAAAAGAGGGACAATAAAGTATAATGTCAAGACAACCTCTTGGAGCTCAGGAAAGACATCCCATGGATACATCCCCTGCCTGGAAAAAAGATACAGATATCAGGTAAGGTCAAACACAATATAGAATTTTCCTTCAAGTGATCCCATACTGAGAGGACTGATTTTAATTTTCCAGGAAAATCCTTTAGGTTATTTAGATTTTTTTAAACTTATTTAGTAAATATAAATTTCCAAAGTACAGTTTATGGATTACAATGGCTTTTTCCCCACCATAACTTCCCTCCCATCCACAGCCCCCCCCATTTCCCACTCATGTTCCCATTCCATTCACATCAAAATTCATTCTCAATTGTCTTTATATACTGAAGATCGATTTAGTATATATTAAGTAAAGATTTCATCAGTTTGAACCCACATAGAACACAAAGTTCAAAATACTGTTTGAGTACTAGTTATAGCATTAATCCACATTGGACAACACATTAAGGACAGAGATCCTACATGAGGAGTAAGTACACAGTGACTCCTGTTGTTGACGTAACAATTTGACACTCTTGTTTGTGGCGTCAATATTCTCCCTAGGCTCTAGTCATGAGTTGCCAAGGCTATGGAAGCCTTTTGAGTTTGCCGACTTTGATCTTATTTAGACAAGGTCATAGTCAAAGCAGAAGTTCTCTCCTCCCTTCAGAGAAAGGTACCTCCTTCTTTGATGGCCCATTCTTTCTACTGGGATCTCACTTGCAGAGATCTTTCTTTTTTATTTTTTATTTTGTTTATTTATTTATTTTTTTAACTTTTATTTAATGAATATAAATTTCCAAAGTACAGCTTATGGATTACAATGGCTTCCCCCCACCCCCATAACTTCCCTCCCACCCACAACCCTCCCCTTTCCCTCTCCCTCCCCCCTTCCATTCACATCAAGATTCATTTTCAATTCTCTTTATATACAGAAGATCAGTTTAGCATACATTAAGTAAATATTTCAACAGTTTGCACCCACATAGAAACACAAAGTGAAAAATACTGTTTGAGTACTAGTTATAGCATTAAATCACAATGTACAGCACATTAAGGACAGAGATCCTACAAGGGGAGTAAGTGCACAGTGACTCCTGTTGTTGTTTTAACAATTGACACTCTTGTTTATGGCCTCAGTAATCACCCATGGCTCTTGTCATGAGTCGCCAAGGCTATGGAAGCCTTTTGAGTTCACCAACTCTGATCATATTTAGACAAGGTCGTAGTCAAAGTGGAAGTTCTCTCCTCCCTTCAGAGAAAGGTACCTCCTTCTTTGATGACCTGTTCTCTTCACTGGGATCTCACTCACGGAGATCTTTCAAGTAGGGTTTTTTGGTTTTTGGTCTTTGTTTTTTGTTTGTTTGTTTTTGCCAGAGTGTTTTGGCTTTCCATGCCTGTAATACTCTCATGGGCTTTTCAGCCAGATCCATGTGCCTTAAGGGCTGATTCTGAGGCCAGAGTGCTGTTTAGGACATCTGCCATTCTGTGGGTCTGCTGTGTATCTCGCTTCCCATGTTGGATTGTTCTCTCCCTTTTTGATTCTATCAGCTAGTATTTGCAGACACCAGTCATGTTTATGTGCTCCCTTTGGCTCTTAGTCCTATCATTATGATCAATTGTGAACAGAAATTGATCACTGGGACTAGTGAGATGGCATTGGTACGTGCCACCTTGATGGGTTTGAATTGGAATCCCCTGGTATGTTTCTAACTCTACCGTTTGAGGTAAGTCAGCTTGAGCATGTCCTGAATTGCACATCTCTTCCCTCTCTTAATCCCACTCTTATATTTAACAGTGATCACTTTTCAGTTAAGTTTCAACACTTGAGAATAACTGTGTATTGAGAACTTTCATTTAGGTTTGTTTGTTTTTTTGTTTTGTTTTGTTTTGCCAGAGTGTCTTGGCTTTCCATGCCTAAAATACTCTCATGGGCTCTTCAGCCAGATCCAAATGCCTTAAGGGCTGATTCTGAGGCCAGAGTGCTGTTTAGGACATCTGCCATTCTATGAGTGCTGTGTATCCCACTTCCCATGTTGGATCGTTCTCTCCCTTTTTGATTTTATCAGTTAGTATTAGCAGACACTAGTCTTGTTTATGTGATCCCTTTGACTCTTAGACCTATTATTATGATCAATTGTGAACTGAAATTGATCACTTGGACTAGTGAGATGGCATTGGTACATGCCACCTTGATGAGATTGGATTGGAATCCCCTGGCACGTTTCTAACTCTACCATTAGGGGCAAGTCTGATTGAGCATGTCCCAAATTGTACATCTCCTCCCTTTCTTATTCCCAATCTTATATTTAACAGGGACCACTTTTCAGTTAAATTTAAACACCTAAGAATAATTGTGTGTTAATTACAGAGTTCAACTGATAGTATTAACTAGAACAAAAAAAAATACTAAAAGGGATAAAGTATTAAATTGTACATCAACAGTCAGGACAAGGGCTGATCAAGTCACTGTTTCTCATAGTGTCCCTTTCACTTCAACAGGTTTCCTTTTTTTTTGCTTGGTTAGTTGTCACCTGATCAGTGTTATTTAGTTTTTATATAAAACAATTCCTAGTAGAAAATTTCTGAGCTAGTTTTTTCCTTACTGTGATATATGTCCATCTGAACTAAATAACAGCATTAATTAAATGCTTATGAAGTAATAGGTGCCATTCTGTTTTATGTATATTAACCCACTTATTTCTTCCAACAAACCTATGAGGTATATGAACTATTATTGTTTTGACCTTACAGAAGGCTAGACTTCCATAGAAATATCTTAAAATTTGCCATAGATTATACATTTGACATTAATAGAACTGAGACTCAACCTTAACCATCTAAGCCCTAGGGCTCTTGAGATCAAGCACTCTACTATTCAGCTTCTTTTTGGAGTACAACATATGTAAAATTGCTCTTTTAGGTGTGAAATTACAACTGAATTAAAAACTGGGCCCAAATACACACCTAACACTTGTCACTTTCCATAAAGATTGTTCTAAACGTGTTTTGAATTGAGTGTAAAAGTTCTTCAAGTATGGACTGATACTGTGCGTAACAGGTAAAGCCATTGCCTGCAGAACCAGCATCCCATATGGGCATCATTTTGAGCCCAGCTGCCCCACTTCCAATCCAGCTCCCTGCTAATGTGCCTGGGAAAGCAGCAGAAAATGGCCCAAGCCCTTGGGCCCCTGCCACTCACATGGAAAACCTGGAAGAAGCTCCTGGCTTCAGTCTGGCCTGGCCCTGGTTGTTGTAGCCATTGGGGAGTGAACCAGCGGATATAAGATCCCTCTTGCTCTCTTTCTCTGTCTCTGTCTCTCTCTGTAACTTTGCCTTTCTAAGAAATAAAGGTAAATTTTTTAAAAAAAAGTTTTTGAAATAAATTTGGAAACAAAGTCATCAAGTAAATTTGAGAGCTAACACACTTAAAAATGAATGGATCCTACTCAAATAAAGTGTGCTTTCTTAGTTTACAAATAATGTTCAAAAAATGTACTACAAATGATATTAGGATCCATCTATTTCAGATCACTATGTATAGTTTTATTTCTAAAATAAAATGTTATTTTTTATTTTAAAATAAAAAATTAACATCATAGGAAAAAAGAAAGCACACACAAAAAAAGAAGAAATTAAAAATCACCCATTATTCTACCTCTCCAAAGTAATCATTCTTAATAATTCAGTTGAGTACTTTCAACTTACAGCTTCCTAGGAAACAAAATATTATTTCATTGAGAATGTTACTATTAATTACATGTAATAGAATTATTTTAAACTATTGATAATCTTATTGATATCTATGTCATAATTATAGTTGATGTAAACTGAATCCATAGTAATAAACTAATCATAAAAGCTTTAAGGAAAAATGTATTCAAAAATACATATGCAACAAAATATAAATAATATATAAGCATAATGAAGAATATGGACTTTAGAATAATGAATTAAAAAGCAGGCTATATACTTTGCCAAACTGTGCAACTTTGGTCAAATTAGTTAGGGTCTGTATGCCTTAAGTTTCTTGTCTATAAAGTGTGGATAATCATGTTTGCTGTCAACCTTTTGGCAACATTAGAAGAAGAGACATGAAACACTCTTAGAGCCATTTTTGACACATCAAGAGTACATAATAAAGTTTAATTTTCCCCCTTTCCTCCTGTCTGTGCTACTGGGTTAGGAGCATATTCACATCTTCAACAGTAGGCGGCACTTATTTACTTAGCTAGCTAGTAATAGTGAGTTCACTGAATATTAAACTCAACTCAAGCATAAGTAGTCCCTGTCAAAGATTTATTCACGCTAACTTGGCTTCATTCCACAGCCATTTATAATACATCATGATATGGTAGTGTGCTTTTAAACTCAGACAACTAACTGGTATATAACCAATATTTCAGCTTGAATTAGCTTGAATTACAATTATTGATTTGAACCTTCTGTGTAAAAAACCAGCCACAGTGAACACTTAGTTGAATTTGTCTGCTGTTTAAGATAAAGAAATTGGGTAATGAGGGAAATCAATTTTGTAAAGATGTATTTATTTATTTATTTATTTATTGAAAAGTAAGAGTGTGGGGGGTAGGAGAGACAGAACAGGGCCGGGGGGTGGGGGAGGGTCAGGAGGGGAGAATATCTTCCATCCACTATTCACTTTCCAAATGGCCACAATGGCTGGTGGTAGGCTAAGGTGAAGCCAGTAACCCAGAACTCCATCCAGGTTTCCTACATAGGTTGCCGGGATCCAAGTACTTGGGCCACCCTCCACTGCTTTCCCAGGTACATTAAGAGGGACTCGGATTGGAAGTAGAGCAGCTGGGAGGCAAACTGGAATTCCAGCATAGGATGTAAGCATCTCAAGTGGCAACTCAACCCTTTGCATCACTGTGCTAGCCCCAGAAAACAAGTCTTTTCTTCAAGCTCTCAGGTGAGTTACAAACCCAGATTCAGATACGATTAATTGAGTCATAGGTTGCATGTTGAAAGTCATGGTTTAAGAAGAAAATCTTTGCAGGGGGATGGCTAGTAGTGACTATCAAAGACCCTGCATGAAGCAGGTTCTTCATGTCTTCAGGTCTCTCAAGTCCTCACACCTCCTTCTGTTCCATAGTGGTTGGTGTCAGTCAGTTTTTTGTCAAACTTGACTTCCTGATGGCAGAGTTCTCAGGCTCTCTGCCCCAAATTACTCAAAACTGGAACTATGGGACTATTACACAAACCTCTGTAACTCAAGAAATTCTAGAGGCATAACACTCTTTCAGTGTAAACTTACCTTGTTAATTTTATATACAAAATCATCCCTTTTGCCAGTGAATGAGATCTGTAGGTGCTGCTATGAGGAAAAAATTGCATTATTTTCCCTGCCTTTAAATGGGAAAAGAATGAGTACCAAGCTGATTTCTGGAATATTTTTCTCTGCTACTCAACTTCCTGTAGAAATATTTCTTATTTGCTCCTATCAAATATCTCATCCTGCCCCCAATTATATCTGAGGTCTTGTTCTTTTATTACCCCTCACATATATATATGCATATAATGTAGTGTAAGTGTACATATTACAGATATATATGTGTCTATAGATGTATATTCATTATTTCTGGGCTACACGTACACTAATTTTACCATACGAAGTAGAGACACTTGCAGGAAATCAGCTTAAATGATGGCAGAATTGTTTTTTTAATTAAATCACTGTTATTTTCTCCACAGCTCTGCTCTCATCTGAATCCATTCCTCTCCTCAATCCCATGCACCATCCATAGTTTGTTCCCTTCCTTCCCACTGTGCCATCCTTTATCAACCAGAGCAGTCAAATCAACCCTTAGAGTGTTCTTAAAAGCACCATATGCCCAACAGAAGAGCACTTGAATTACTCTGTACACTAGAACCTGCTGTACATCACAACAGATTATTAACAGAGACCAAAAACTAGGACACTGTGTGATCTTCTAACCCATCAGAAACTACCAGCTGAGAACACTCTGTGCTT
Organism: Oryctolagus cuniculus; assembly: GCF_964237555.1. Lineage (NCBI taxonomy): Eukaryota > Metazoa > Chordata > Mammalia > Lagomorpha > Leporidae > Oryctolagus > Oryctolagus cuniculus. The sequence continues at coordinate 45,030,117 of NC_091443.1, read as the reverse complement.
CATTTATCCCATCTCGCAGACTCCCATTTCTACCAAGTAAATTAGTCCGGCACCTCCAGGCTACTTGGATGCAAATGACTTCTAACCTAAGCTTAGCCATTCTACTTCTTTCTTTATAGGCACAATCTATTTTTTTAAAAGAGACAGTGCTCTTTGGCAATCTGGATTTTCCATAATAAAAGGAAAAATAAAATCAAAGAAATGTTTCTAAGTAACTTTTCTGAGTGCCTTTCTTTGTAGAGTGCCTCTTTCCATAGAGAAAGCTGGATAGCTCCAAGGTGAAGATAATTAGTTTAAGAATGTACACAGATAGCATCTCAATTGTTTTTGCTTTTGTAATACATACTCATGACAACTTTTTTTTTTTCAGTTCTGCCATTTGTCTTTTATATATGAGGCCTAGTCCTGCCTTGTAGAAATTATTCAGATTGCCTTATAGTGTTTTCTAATTTCCCTGGGCTGAGAAACTTTTTTTTTTTAAATCTTGGGGGCTTATTATCCTAAAGAAAGCTATATTTTATTTATTTTTTAATTTTTTTTGAAAGGCAGAGTTACAGAGAGGCAGAGGGGGGAAGAGAGAGAGAGAGAGTCTTGCATCTGCGGGTTCACTCCCAAAATGGCTGCAGCGGCTGGAGCTGTGCCAGGAGCCAGAAGCATCTTCCCGGTCTTCCACGCAGGTGCAGGGGCCCAAGGACTTGGGCTATCTTACACTGCTTTCCCAGGCCACAGCAGATGGCTGGATCAGAAGTGGAGCAGCCAGGACTCATATGGGACGCCAACACCACTGGCTGCAGCTTTACCGGCTACACCACAGCACTGGCCCCTATTTTATTCTTGCTTTGAATAGTTTAGGGTCATAAAAGCTGAGTAGCATCCTTCCATCCTTCTCCCAAAAGAAAGTCTCTTAGAAAGAATATAAGAATGACAAACCTATCTCAATGTGCTTCCCTACAAGGCAAAGTAAGGGATAAGGTGGTATTAGATGGTAGAACCTACTAAAATACAATTGAATTCTATGAGATGTGGCAGATCAGAAAAAAAAAAAATACAGAAGTTTTACACGATGACCAAAGGAAGAAGGAAGGATTGGAGATGCTTACTTGATCCAATCTTGCAAGGAATGGTTGCATATGAATGTTTACACTGAGTGAGCTTACTAAAATGAGAGTGACTATAAAACTTAAATGGTAAAATTTTTAACTTCATGGCCATGTTTTTTATAACCACACACTTGTCATAGAAAAATATGTGTATATAAGAATGAATAGCTTAGCTAAAATGCCTTTTTAAAAAATATATTTTATTTATTTATTTTGAAAGTCAGAGTTACAGAGAGGCTGAGGCAGACAGAGAGGTCTTCCATCCACTGGTTCTCCCCAGATGGCCGCAATGGCCGGAGCTGTGCTGATCCAAAGCCAGGAGCCAGGATCCTCTTCCGGGTCTCCCATGTGGGTGCAGGGGCTCAAGAACTTGGGCATCTTCCACTGCTTTCCCAGGCCATAGCAGAGAGCTGGATTGGACATGGAGCAGCCAGGACTCTAACCAGCGCCTATATGGGATGCCGGCACTGCAGGCGGCAGCTTAACCCACTACGCCACTGCACAAGCCCCTAAAATGGCTTTTAAATTTTAATATCTAAAATATACATTTCACTAAAGATAGGTTAAAACTCACATATCAAAGCTACTAAAGTCATACAACTAACTGTCTGCCAGTTATATAAAATTGCCAAGATGGAATGAAACTCTTCACATTTAGTATATTTTATTACTATAAGTATTCATTTTCAGGCATTTCATGGTTTTTTTAGGAGCATTAAAAACTTGATTACCTAGTATTAGGTCTAATTTTTAAGAGGAGCATTGATTTTTTTTAAAGATTGAGTATTTACTTGAAAAGCAGAGATACAGAGAGGCAGAAGCAGAGAGACATCCAATGGTTTACTCCCCAAATGGCCACAATGGCCAGAGCTGTGCCAATCTGAAGCTAGGAACCAGGAAATTCTTCTGGGTCTCCCACGTGGGTGCAGAGGCCCACGGACTTTGACCATCTTCTACTGTTTCCCCAGGCCATAGAAGAGAGCTGGATCAGATGTGGAGCAGCTGGGATTTGAACAAGCACCCATATGGGATGCCAGCAGCTAAAGGCAGTGGCTTTACTCAGCACGCCACAGTGCTGGCCCCTATTGATTGTTATTATAGTAAAAAAAAATCTTATTGCAATATCAAAGGCTTAAATTTGAGTTCGACTCTGCTCCATAAATGAAGCATCTCATTTAACAATTCTGATCTTGCCACGCGTGCCTGTAGAACTAAGTTATCTATAGGATGCAATTCAAATGAATGATACTATTACTTAACAGTTGTGTACTTAAGAAAATTTCAAAATCTTACCTACATGACCATAATGGAGCAAATGTAGAATCAAAACATTTTCAGTGCTGTGCTTATATATTTGCATACCACTGTGTCAATTTCTTTCTCAAGATGATACAGATATGGCTATCAATTTCTGGTTAAGAAAACTGTGTTGTGTATTTCTACCATTTTATTTATTCATCTGTTGCATGAATGTTAATACTATAACTTGCCTATCATGAATACTTTGGCAACAATCATGAGAATGCAGATCATTTTTATCATACTGATCTCATTTCCTTTAGATGTACACACATGAGTAAGTATTCTAGGTAATATGCTAGTTCTATTTTTAGTTTCTTTTTTTCAAGAACCCCCATATTGTTTTCCATAGTGGCTGAATTGATTTACATTATCAGAATTTACATTCTCAGAACAATGGAGTTCCCATTTCTTAAGATCCAAGCCATTATTTGTTATTGCTTTGTGTTTTTGTAATAAATAATCTAAAAGGAGTAAAAAAAATTAATTCCAGAGTAAGAGCACATTTTTATGCCTAGATCTATTATATTTGGGTAATATATTGATTGGTACTTGCATTTTGTTTTAGCACAGTATGAAGTGGCATTAATTGAATGGTAGCATAGTAAGCTGCCACAGGAAGCAAACAGTGTTCATCCTTATTAAATCAGATAAAAAATAGATTAAAGATAGGAAGTGGCCTCCCTTCTTGTGATCGACAAGGTCAACACATACAAAAACCTAAGTAATCCCTCAATCACAGTGGCTGAAAACACTAAAGTTAAGTTCCTGAGTAAAAGTAATTGCTGGAGAGAAAGGAGAAATCAGTGCTAAGAAGCTAGAATTATCATTCCCTGTGTCCTCTAAGTAGAAGGTAAGGATCAAATCCCCTGTAGTCGTGGGATGTCTTTGAAGAACCATTTCCTTCCATTTTCCTCCTTTTTTGCATACAAGTTCTGCATCTCCCTACAGCAAGGCTCCAGTAAGGTCAGAGAGAGTAAAGCCATCCCATGGACACTGGACATAGACACAGGAATGTTCACTGAACCATATACATATTACAATTTATCATATTCAAAAAAGCAAAGGTTGCATAGATACCATCCTACTAATCTAAACCCAATGTTCAAAAAAAAATGGTTCGGCCATTTTGTTCTCTGAACTTGTTGAATTGAGTACCACTGGAAATGATTTTAAAGGATTAATTTTAAAGAAATTTCAAATTAAAACCAAACTATTAGAAAAGAATGTAACAACAATCCAAAAACCCCCCCCCTCTGTTCCTGTTCCTCTGTAACTGTTTTCCTTGGTGAGGCAGGGTGGTAAGGATTTTTTTCCCATTCTGAAAGGCAATCATATTTTTTTCCTGGGAGTGTTAATACTTTAGTCATTTAAGCTTCCTAATTTGATGTTTTTTTGGTGTAGACGGAAACCTTAAATGAGGAAAGGAAATGCTGAGAGGAAATTACTTGAACAGAACTTAATAGTTTTGTGATGTGAAGCTGTGATCACATTTTTTTCACAGTATGAGTCAGCCATATAAATGTTTGGTTTACTCAGTTTCTTAATTTGATATGAAACTAAACGTGGCAAAACTTGTCAGTAAAATGTTATTTTTCATGAGTTAAACTACATTGATTTCATTTTAATATAGCATCTCATATTTCTAAGGAAAACTGTTTTAAGTGAGATTTTGGGCAGCACAGAGTAAATTTTTAAAAGTATATTTTTTTAAATGAATTACTGATCCATGCTATAATTTCAATAGCCTGCCTCCTACATGGGGATTTGAAGATCATGGTTATAGTTACTATTAGTGTCAACACAATGTAAGTAGGGTTCATTATGAAACTCTCCGGAGATTTCTAAAGTGATTACATTCTCTTTGTAATCCACAAAAAGGAACTCTTCAAAAGATAACAATTCAATGAGATGAGATGGGAACCATCTGGTTCACTTGTAAATCATATCCTTATTTTTGTGGTATGTCATTGCTGTTCTGTCCTTTTAGCACCAGAGAATGAAATACAGGAAGGTTGGTTTTTATTTTTTGTCCTTATAAAAATGGAAAAGGGTTGAACATCAACTATTAGGATAGTTTCTTGTCTAATGTCTGCCAGTGGCTCCATCGCATGCAATTCCCCAAACCACCTTTCTTTATGCAATCAAATATGTTAATAGTTTCACGTCACAAGCAAATACCCACTACTAATTTGTTAAAATTTTATGCCAATCTTTATTCATTTTTCCATTACACAATATTCTCTTTGAGCAGGCAAAATAGTCCATAACCAGTTTGGTCCCTAAAAAGCTCCCAGAACAAAGAATATCTCCTGACGTAGGTGCCATGGTGATAGCAAACCTACTGTTACTAAAATGAACAACAGAAAACGAATTTAGCTCATGTTAACAAATGCCAGCAAATATTGCCCTGGTCAGCTTCTTATACTTTCAAAAAGTTAAGAAAATCCAGAGGTTCTGTATATGCCTTTGGGTTGTGGCATCCTAATTTTAAATGTAAAACTCTAGGGTTGGGTAGCACTTTGGGTCCCTACAATTTAAAATCAATTGGAAAATTTCTTTCCGAGTAGATACAGCATTATGTAGAGCATGGGCTCTCCAGAGTTCCTGCAGTCTTGGGAGACTTCATTTAAGTCACAGACTTGATTCCCTGCCCCAAAACTCACTTATTTCTAAGAATAGGGGATTTCTTTTTTTCTAATGCAAATCCATTTCTTCTTCCATGGGAGCGTTTCCTACAGAATTTAATTCCCTGACTCTGCCTTCCCTCTTGTGAGAAGAATTCTTCAAGTTTCTATTCCTGCCTCACCTCCTCCAGCAGCGTGCTGCTTTATGGCTTGAAGCAACACAGCACAGTGGGAAAGACCTGGGTTTTGCAGACAGACCACCTGGGGTGAAGTAATTTTAACTCTGTCACATAACATATGATCTGGAGCAAGCTATTCTCTGAGACTTGATTTCCTCTTCTCCATAGTGAGGTTAATAATATCCACCTTATAGAGGCTATGGTAAACAGAATAAGGATACCTCCCCCAAAAAAGTTCACCCCTAATTCCTGGAATCTGTGAATATAGTAATTTACAGACAACAGAGACTGCACTGTGCGCATTGTGGCACAGTGGGTTAAGCCACCACCTGGGACTATCACATCCTATACCAGAGTACCTGGTTAGAGTCCAGCTACCCCCCATTTTTTTAAAGATTTATTTTATGGGGCTGGTGCGGGTAAAGCTGCGCTGCCTGCAGTGCCGGCATCCCATATGGGCGCTGATTTGAGTCCCGGCTGCTCCACTTCCAATCCAGCTCTCTGCTAGGGCTTAGGAAAGCAGTGGAGAATGGCCCAAGTCCTTAGGCCCCAGTACCCACGTGGGAGACCTGGAAGAAGCTCCTGGCTCCTGGCTCCGGATCACCCCAGCTCCAGCCACTGGGGTCATCTGAGGAGTGCACCATTGGATGGAAGACCTCTCTGTAACTCTGCCTTTCAAATAAATACTTTAAAGATTTATTTTATTTATTTGAAAGGCAGAGTTATAGAGAGAGGGGGAGATGTATAGATCTGCCATCCATTGCTTCACTCCCCAAATGGCCTCAAAGGCTAGGGCTGGGCCAGGAGGAAGCCAGGAGCCAGGAGCTTCACCCAGGTCTCCCACGAAAGTGCAGGGGCCCAAAGATCCATATGGGATCCCTGCATCACAGGTGGCAGCTTAACCTGGTAAGCTACAATGCCAGCCCCAACTCCACACTTCTGATCCCTCCCTCTCTCCGTGTCCCTCTGTCTTTCAAATAAATAAAATTTTAGAGAGAGAGAAAAAGAAAGAGACTTTTGCAAGTAAGCTCTTCAGAGGTGGGACTATCTTGGACCCAGTTCTAGTCAGGTGAATCTTATTTAAAGTGCAGCTCCTGTCCAGCCTCTGGTGAAGTGATGAGATGATGGAATGAGAAGCAGAGAGATGGCAATGCAAGGAGTCAAGCTGCCATAACTGCTTAGAAAAAAGAAGCAGGAACCCTCTGGGAGCTGGGAAGGCAAGGACACAAACTATTCCTGAGAGGAGAGTTTCTAGAACAAAACAAAGCCCGACAACAGTTTGATTAAGCCCAGGGAGATCCACCTTGAATTTTGACCTACAGAACTCCAAGCCTGAAAATCTGTATTGTTTTTAGCTACTACATTCATGGTGATTTGTTACAGTAGCAATAAAAAATTCAAGAAGTGCAGGAAAGTGTAAGAATCTACCCCTGTGCCTGGCTCAGAGTAAGCCTTCAACAGGTATTAATTTTCTCCCTAATCCATTTACTTATCAATATAGTCATCAGAAGTGGTACAGTCTCTTTGCTAGACATGATCTCATAAAATCATTGAATTTTCATCCTAATCAAAGGAGCAGAATCATTTTAAATACTTAAGGTGACTTTTCACTTTCCACACATACAAGACCTGAATAATATATACCATTGTGTATAAGCTCCCACTTTCCATACACACACTCATGCACATCAGCAAGACTCACCAACAGCCCCTAGCCTTTGACCTACTTGCTTAGAGTGACTTCCAATGACTACAAACCAGAGAGGTTCAAATCAACCTCCTTAGAGTGCCAGATGGGAGGGACCAGCAAAGGCAGCAGGTGGAGAGCGGAAGGGGATGGCTGAATGGGTAGGATGGAGTGGAAGGGAAGAATGGGGTTGCTGCATTTTCTGTAAAGGTTCTACAGGTGGAAGTACAAAATTAAATATCTATTTGGTAAGTTCAGATTCACCATACTGATTATAAGTGATCCAAAGCATGCATTCAAGCTACTTTTCTAAAAGAACTGTAGAATTTACTAGGAAAGGGACTATTGAGATCAGTCAGGTAGCTTGGCCTTGCCCTCAGAGCGCTTGCTAATTTGCCGCTGTGGACAGGGAGTGCAGTGGAGGATGGCCCAAGTGCTTGGGCCCTGCACCCCATGGAAGACCAGGATAAGTACCTGGCTCCTGCCATCGGATCGGCGCGGTGCGCTGGTTGCAGCGCGCCGGCCGCGCCGGCCATTGGAGGGTGAACCAACGGCAAAAGGAAGACCTTTGTCTCTGTCTCTCTCTCACTGTCCACTCCTGCCTGTCAAAAAAAGAAAGAAAAGAAAAAAAGAAATTCAAGATGCTCAGAGCCACCAGTTCTCTGACTAATTCTTGGGACAAAATGCTTATGAATCCAAGGAACTTAGGAAGTCCTTCATTGTCCTGCCTTGCAGGCTCTTCTGCCCCAGACTGACGCTTCCTGGTAGGACTAAGGCAATTCTGCTTCTATAGATTCAAATTAACGTCCGCTCTCCAGAAGTAGGAATCTCAACCCAGAGCAGAGTGGCTGAGAGTCAAGACCCCTCAGCAGCATTCAAAAAAATGTATCAGCACCATTTGGTGACCTCTGCATTTTACTCTGCTTCAAATCGTCCCATGATGCTGCGCTGGAGTCTCTGTGAATACAGAGGTGGACCGACTAGACCAGTGCAGGCTTTTATCGGAGCGTGGTCTCTGGGCAGACGGGCTAAGGTCTTCAACAGGGCATTTGCCAGGTTCGCCTGCACCCCTGCAGCAGACTTTGCTGTCTGAGCAGGAATCCAGTCCCTTCGCCCTGGAATGCGCTGAGGGTGTGTTAGGTTGGTGAGCTCTCCTCGTGGCTTCCCTTTCTTCTCTGTGTGTAAACGACTGTGTGATTTTTTTTCTTAATGTTTTTATCGATGTCAAGATGTTGGTACAAAAACAAGACTAACAGTGTGTGATTTGGGCTCCTGGTTTCCCACATCTCCCAGCTCCCTGAACAGCTGGCATGGCTAGAGGACTGTTTATTCCATGGCTTATTTCCCCTTTATCTTTGATGTCCCAGGATGTCAAAGGTTGTAAATTTAATATTGATTTTATAAAGTAGTTTTACTCTAACATGTCAGTTATGATTAACTTCAACCTGGAAGAGGCTCAGCCACTGGTCTGGATTTGCACGCGATGTGGCTCCCCAGCCCTCAGACTCTCTGAGTGAATGCTTTATTTATTAGAGTATGCACTGGTTTGTCAAGGCCAGCACAGCCCCTGGCCCCCAGCCCCCAGCTCTTTCTCTGCTCTGAGCCTCCAGCACCTGGGCCCTTACATTAAGCCTGAAAACCTAAGTAGATCAGAGAGACATATCATTTTCCGGCATGTCAACAGACAGAAGAGTTTATAGATCACTTTATACCCCAGTGGATAGAGCCAGAGAGAGAGAGGAATGAGAAGTCTTACTTGGGATTCAACCCCTCCCTCCTTCAGGCTCCCGGTACCCTCGTGTTCCACTGCAAGGATGGGGGCTGTTGCTGTAATAACGGTGATAAAAGCTGACATTTATTGAACTCTTTCTATGTGTTGGCCACTTAATAAGCGTCAGACTCAATACTAAGGGCTTTCATTCAATCCTCACATCAGTTCTATGAAGAGAGTAGTCATTATTAACATTAGTTATTATTATTACTCTCATTTTACAGTTGAATGAACCAAGGAATACCCAGGATCACACTGCTGCAATTTTTTAGCTGTCTCTTTTATATAAATATATATATACATATATGTATATATAATTTATTTTTCCTCCCAAAGAGACCTTTTATTTAAGGAATACAAACTTCATGCATTTCATAAGTACAACTTTAGGAATATAGTGATTCTTCCCAACCAACCTCCTCTTCCTTCTCCCTTTCCCAGTCCCATTCTCCACTAAGATTCATTTTCAATTATCTTTATGCACATAAGACCAACTCTATAATAAGTAAAGAGTCCAACAATTTGCACATACACACACAAAAAAAACTGTTCCTCAACAGTTAAGACAAGGGCTGTTCAAAGTCATTGCATCTTGAAGTTAATGTCACTTTTTTTTTTTTTAGAAACTTAATTAACTTGAAAGAAGCACCCAAGAATGATACATCTTTTGCAAGCACTTAGACATAATTTTAATACAACCCCTTGAGGTCAGAGGTCCTGCATGGGAAGTAAGTGCACAGTTGACTCCTGTTGTTAATTTAACAATTAACATTCTTATGTATGACATCAGTGATCACCTGAGGCTCCTGACATGAGCTGCCTAGGCTATGGAATCCTTTTGAATCCACAAACTCTGTCAGTATTTAGACAAGGCCATAAGCAAAGTGGAAGTTCTCTCCTCCCTTCAGAGAAAAGTACCTCCTTCTTTGATGACCACTTCTTTCCACTGGGGTCTCAACCAGCAAGGTCCTCCACAGTGTCTTAGCTTTCCATGCCTGAAATGCTCTCCTGGGCTTTTCAGCCAGACCAGAATGCCTTAAGGGCTGATTCTGGAGTCATGGTGCTACTTAAAGTGATTGTTATTCTATGAGTCAGCTCTATGGACTCCTTCCCATGTTGGAGCATTCACTCCTTTTTAATTCTATCTATTAATGTTACCAGACACTTAATCCTATCCATATGATCACTTTAGCACTTAAGATGGTATTTTTACCACCCAGCTTAAGGGGATTTGGGGCCCCATGGCAAGTTTTTAAATTGTACCCTTAGAAGTAAATCTGTAAGAATGTATGCAGAACTACACAGATTTACTGTCACAAATTTCATACACTTCATAATTACAACTTTAGGAACATGGTGATTCTTTCCACAGTGCTCCCCCTCCCACCCATACTCCCACCCCTTTTCCTTCTCCCTCTTTTATTCCTACTCTTATTTTTTACATTCATTTGCAATTAAAAAAAAAAGTTTATACAAGTGGCCAGCATTTTGGCACAGCAGTTGAAGCTGTTACTGGCAAGCGTTAGCATCCCTTAATGGAGTGCTGCTTGGAGTCCTAGATGTTCTGCTTCCAATCCAGTTTTCTGCTACTGTGCCTGAGGAGAAAGTGGAGACAGCCCAAGTGTTTAGGCCCCTTCCACCCATGCAGTAGACCTGGATGGAGTGTCTGGCTCTGACTTCAGCCTGGCCCAGGCCTGCTATTGTGGTGATTTAGGGAGTGACCCACCAAATGGAAGATCTCTCTCTCTCTTCCCCTCTGTCTGATGCTCTGCCTTTCAAATCTTTTTTTAAAAAAAAATTATGAGAGAGAGAGAGAAAGAAAAGCAGATAGAGCCTGCTATAGCTGGGGACAGAGCCAGGAGCTTGGAACTCAATTTGGGACTCCCACATGGGTGGCAGGGACCCAACCATAGAAGTCATACCTGCTGCCTGCTAAAATCACACCAGTAGGAAGCTGGATCAGAAATAGAATAACCAGGACTTGAACTAGGTATTCCAACATGGGATGTGGGTTCCCCAAGAGGCGGCTTAATCTGCTGTGCCACAACACCTGCCTCTGCTGCAACTTTTAAAGCTGAAATTCAACTGTGGGCCAACTGACCCCTGCAATCCACATCCCAGTCCCCAGTACCATAAGTGCTTTGTCAGAAATTTGGGAAATGATGTTTTTGTGTAACCATGCTGAGATGACATATTTGGCTTAACACTCTCTAAAGCTGTATCTTTTGACACAAACTGGAATGTATCCCCAAATTCCATTTTATTTCTAAAAAGGAAGGCAGCTAGTGTTTTTACCCTCTGCCATTGCTCGTCTCTCCTTCCTCATCGCTTCGAACAGTTCCCCTAGGATGATGAGGTTCAGGATGCTCACTACTTTGTGGCAGGTGACTCTTGCTGAGGCCATGTGCTGCAAAGGGGCCACAGCTTTCTCAGCTTGGGAAATCACAGCTCACTCTACAAGGGGGCTCCCAAAGGTTTAAAGGAAATGAATATTATGAAAATGTTTTACACCACAATACGTGTGTTACTTCATTTCACTTTTCCATGAATTGTTCGAAGAACTCTTGTATTTTAACATTGCAAGGCTAATACAAAGGGAGCTTGATAGAATTGCTGTTATGCATTTCATTTCCCAGGTCAAGTATATTGCTGGAGTTCACCTTTATCTCCACTTCTCCCTCCAGCTGCACTAGCCCAGGCAATGAGTCTGTCTGGGATTGCTTTTCCTGATATTTCCTTTTCCCCATCTCCCTGTATCTTTACAGTAGGAGAAAGGATGGATTAAAGCAGATTAAAGATTATTAAACATTGACATACCTCCCAATGAGAGATAGAGAGTCTTTCTCCCATCCATGGGTGAATTCTATACTGCTCTGACTAACAGAATACAGTGGAAATAATTCTGAGACCATTTTTGGACCCAGACCTTGAGAGACTGGCAACATCTACTTCTACTTGCAGGCCACACATAAGTCCGACTACCCTGATGGAGAGACCATAGAATGAGGGTCTGTGGTTATAGGGAAAAGGAGGGGGGCCCAGCTGAGCATGCCAAGGGACCAGACACATGAGTAATGCTTTCTGGTCTGCAGACCAGACCAAACATGAGACAAATGGCACAGAGGGATCCCAATTAAAGCACAAGGAACAGAATTGTGTGAGTTCCTGACCCATAAACCTGGCATCTAATAGAATCGTGGTTGTTTTATTGTAGTGAGCTACCTGGCAGTATTTTGCAGATACAGGTTCATAGGTCCCTGGGCTGGATCATTTCAGCATTGAAGGCCCCTAGACTTTAGGTGTGCATGCACAGGTATACCACTCCTCTGTCTAGCCCAACTCAATGCATGTAAGCATGTGAAAGAGTAGGCTGCCTTCTCCAAAGAGCTGTTAATTTTTAGACCATTCTGCAAGACAATCACTAGTGTGCTATCCTGTGGAGCAAGTCTTCGCAACTGATTACACATTGTTAATGAAAGATTAATCCGTTAGTAGATGAGTGTCTCACAATTCATAGGCCAGTTGGAATCTGGGCCTACGCTAAGTACACTGAGCCCACGCTTTGCTTTTCTCTTTAATTTCCTCAGTTACATATTTGCAAAAGTCAGAAGGTAAATCTCTTGACTTCCGTAGAAACACACAGACAACCCTGCTCCCAGACTGATCAGGAAATGGCTAATCATCGAGGAGAAAGACGTAAAGGTATGCTCTTACAGTTAATAATTTCTAAATATAGGTTCATTCTTCTATTTAATTTAATGTATTTTAATGTATAGTCTATTTAAGTGGCTGTGAGAAAACAGTATATTTTGGAAACATAATGCAGTTTTTGTTATTCACACTTTGTCAGTCCATAATATATTTTTGTGGAAATGAGAAAAATAAAAAAAAATAACCCAAGAGAGAAATAACAGATTTGAGACCACTGTCTTAATAGAAAACACCTAGGCTTTAGAGATTTGCACTTTGATTGACAGACTGACCACATACTGGATGTGTGATTTGTGTTCAGTGTCTTCAATAATATTCCTTTAAAAATAAAGACTGGGAGTGGCATTTGGCAAAACAGTAAAGAAGCTGCTTGGATCTCTGCATCCCATATTGGAGTGGGTGGGATCAAGTCCCAGCTCCACTCTGATTCTACCCTCCTGCTGGTGCATACCCTAAGAGGTAGTACCTGGTGGCTCAGGTGCTTGGGCCCCTGCCACCCACGTGGGAGACCTGGAAGAAGCTTTTGGCTCCTGGCTCTGGCCTGGCCCAACCCGGGGTTGATGCTGCCATCTGGGGAGTGAACCAGCAGATGGAAGGTCTCCCTGTCTCCCCCTCTTGCTGTAACTCTGACTTTCAAATAAAAAACAAATAAATCTTTTTAAAAGAAAACATATAAATAAAAGTAAAAGGTGAATATCCTTAAGAGCCAGGCACTGTGCTATAAACACTGCGAAAAAAGCACACAGCTCAACTGCTGTCTCCCTTATGTCTCTGAGCCTTACTTTTCTCCGAAGTAAAATACCCAACCCCAGGGGATGCTCTGTGAAGAGTACATGCTATAGAGCTGGTGTTTAAGACAAAGGTTGACTATTAAAGACAGAGTCACAGCAAAGTGCCAGAGCTTGTCCCTTTCCATAAAAACAATGGATCCTAGTATAGGAAAAGCCAGGGAACAAATGGTACTCTCTGTATCACATGCTCCATTTTCTTTCATTCAGCTTTTTCCTCCAGTCACTGCTGTGGCATCCAGCCCAGCACAGCTGCAGCTGCCCATGCCTGCCTTGAGGGCACCAAGCTTAGGCCCAGATTCCAACTGGTCTATGAATTGTGAGACACTCATCTACTAAAGGATTAATCCTTCATTAACAATGTGTAATCAGTTGCGAAGACTTGCTCCACAGGATAGCACACTGGTGATTGTCTTCACCTTCCTCCCAGTTTCTCCACACCCCGTGGGGGCTGGCACAGGAACAGCCTGCAGTCACAAGGAGTGACCCACCCATTGGAGCCAATCTTGACCAGTGTGGGATTCCAAACCAGAGGACCAATGCTTCCTCTTTCCATCGCTTGGCCAAAGAGTTAGAGGACTCACTATTTGAGGAATTTCAGACAGGAAGCACCCAGTGGCCCGGAGCAGGGTCCGATTCAGCACAGCGGCCTTTGTGTTCGCCTCCCTGTCTTCTCTGCTCTCCTGCTCCTACTGCCCAGCATCTCTTCCCTAGTGACTTGCAGGCATGCAAGCCCTGTCTCGGGCTTTTCTGCGGAAGGGAAATCAGGCTGCCCCACCATCTTTAAAGCATCTAGATTAAGTAGTCAGAATTTTGTTATTGCCGGAGTACATAGAATTGGCCGTATACAATATAAAATCCAACCATTAAAGAGTGAAGTAAATCAATCCAGCTGACTTAAGAGATTTCCATGACATATTGTTGGGTAAGAAAAGACAGAATCAGAGAAGTGTGTATAATAAAAGTGTATAATAAAATTGAAAACAAAAAAGCCCTATATCTTATATGCTAATTTGTCAATTTGTATGTGTATGTGTGTATGCATTTCTTCTTTAATTGTATATATAGGCTTAAAAGCATACATTTTAAAATTTATCTAAAAATGTGGTTGAGGGTAAGGGAATGGAGGGGAGGAAGTTAGAAGAATTAAAAGTCCTCAAAAAGGAACAAAATACATATGACATGACAATGTGATTCCATTCGTGTACAACTATACATATGAGAACATGAATGCATGCCCATGAAAGGTGTGTGAAGCAGAGTGACCAAAGGCTAACGGTCATCATCACTGCGGTGTGCCTTTCAGGTCGGCTTTTAATTTCTTCCTTACACTTGTCTTGCTTTAAGTTTCGCAATAAGCACAGGTTAATTACATAATCAGAAAGACAATAAAGCAATGATTATACAAACAAAACACAAAATGGTGATTAAGAACTCTGACTGGCAACTCCAGCTTTCTGCCAATGCGGCCCCTGGGAGGCAGCAGGAAATGGTGCAAGTACTTAGGTTCATGCCATCCATGTGGGAGATCCGGATGGGGTCACCAGCTCCTCACGGTGGCACCTGTGGGGAGCAACTGAGACTAGGCTAAGTTACTGGAATTAAGACTTATTCTATGCATCTGCTCTCCCACAATATGGCGCTGGGAGAGGAGGAAACAGCTTCTACACAGCTGCCTCCAGTTTGACCAGTAACCTGCAGGAGCTGATCCTGCTCCTGATTGGAGGAGAGCAGCATACTCGGTGTGTGGGTAGCAGAGTTGGGATTGGTGGAAGAGGACTATAAAGGAGGAGAGAGACAACACGCACCAAGAACATCTATCTGAAGGAACACCTGTGCAGCCCCCGAGAGAGAGCCGGCCGGCGGTGTGCCGCTCCCCCGCGGAAGTGGGGAAAGTGGCAGGGGGAACCGCCCTTCCACGGAGGTGGAAGGGTCGGTAGCCAACCCAGGAAGAACCAGCAGCAAACCCGGGGAGGGCCGAGCAGACAAAAGAACAGCGCAGGGTCCTGTGTCATTCCTCCGCGAAGAGGGGGAGCGACATAATGGTGCCGTGACTCGGATAGGAAACCTAGGAGGGAAGAAGTGGGAAGAAGTGGGAAAATACCGGAGAGAGAGACTAGCAAAGAGCCTAGGGAAAAGCCGGACGGAAAAGGTGCCGGAAGAAGCTATCGAAAGCCTAGGCATAGACTCGGATACGGACTGTGGGAAAGAAGTTAGGATTGGACGTTAGGATTGAAAGCGAAAGTGAAAGCTGGAAGAAACATAGACTCGGATATGGACTGTGGGGAGAAGCCAGGAGAAATGAGAGGGGAATATTGTTGGAAGAAAAGTTAGGAAACATACCGGGTAGAGAAAAATGTTAGGGAAAATGAAGCTGCGGGGGCAGGCTGAGGTGGAGACGTAAGCTAGCTTGGGATTTGTCAATTCAGCCCGGGGAGCAAAAGGCGAAAAGCTAAAACCAGAGGCGGAGACGCGTAAGCTAGGTTGGAATCCGTCAGATTAGCCCGGGGAGCAAAAGACGGGAAGCCAAACCGAAGCGGAGACGTGAGCTAGGTTGAATTCGCCAGGTTAGCCCGGGGAACTTAGACTGAATACCGGTGGCGGAAACGTGAGCTAGGCTGTGTGACTCGCGGAAGCCGCCGCGTGCAGAGAGCACTCAGGGCACGAACGGGGAGAGCGCATGAGGCGCGAGTAGAGAGAGAACGCGGGGCTGGCGTGAAGGCCGTGGTGCGGGTGCAAAGGGTGCGGAGACCACGGAGCGCGCGAAGCCGGGAAGCCGTGCAGAGCCGGGAAGCCGCCGCGGGGCGAGGTGCTGAGAAGCAGCCTCGGGGCGGGCGCCGGGAAGCCGTGGGGATAAGAGAAACAGAAGTTTAGAAGTAAAATGAGAAAAATAGGAATGCTGGCAGATAGAAGTAAAATAGGAGAAATAGGAATGCCCAGAGATAGAGAAATAGAGAAAAATAAGGCCTCCCCACAACATGGCAATGAGAGAGCTTGGATTCGGTCTGCCTGATTAGTAAGACGATAAGCACCTGTGGGCAGCTGCAGGTCACCGAAGACAGGCATGTTATCAACACCAATAAGTCTCCCCACAAGATGGCAATGAGAGGGCTTGGATTCGGTCTGCCTGATTGGTAGGGCTTGTAAGCACCTGCAGGCAGTTCTAGCAGAGCAGAGCATGCGCTGCAGGGCACCGAACACAGGCACGCATCAGCGCCTAAAAACCTCCTCACAACATGGCGAAGAGAGGACCCGGATTCGGTTTGCCTGATTGGTAGGGCTTGTAAGCACCTGTGGGCAACTCTAGCAAGCAGAGCAGAGTGTGTGCCACGGGGCACCGAAGACAGGCGCGTATCAATGCCAAAAAATAAAAAGAAAGGGGGAATTGTGGGGAGCAACTCAGGCTAGACTAAGTTACTCGAATTAAGACTTATTCTATGCATCTGCTCTCCCACAATATGGCGCTGGGAGAGGAGGAAACAGCTTCTACACAGCTGCCTCCAGTTTGACCAGTAACCTGCAGGAGCTGATCCTGCTCCTGATTGGAGGAGAGCAGCATACTCGGCGTGTGGGTAGCAGAGTTGGGATTGGTGGAAGAGGACTATAAAGGAGGAGAGAGACAACACGCACCAGGAACATCTATCTGAAGGAACACCTGTGCAGCCCCCGAGAGAGAGCCGGCCGGCGGTGTGCCGCTCCCCCGCGGAAGTGGGGAAAGTGGCAGGGGGAACCGCCCTTCCACGGAGGTGGAAGGGTCGGTAGCCAACCCAGGAAGAACCAGCAGCAAACCCGGGGAGGGCCGAGCAGACAAAAGAACAGCGCAGGGTCCTGTGTCGTTCCTCCGCGAAGAGGGGGAGCGACATAATGGTGCCATGACCCGGATAGGAAACCTAGGCAGGGTTTAGTGTCGTTCCTCCACGAAGAGGGGGAGCGACAGGCACCAACCAGGAGCCCTGGTGGTCAAGTGGGGAATGATCCAGTAGATGGGAGCTCTTGCTCTTTATCAGTCTTTCTCTGTCTCTTAAGTAAATAAGATATTTTTTAAAAGGAATAGATCTTTAAAAACAAAAAGAAAAGAAAAAGAATACAGACAGACAAAAGCAGAAAAAGAATACACCAGACAAGCACATTTCAGTATTGGCCATGTCACTATGGTTGTGCGATCTTGGGAAAGTTATTTCCATAGGTTTCAATACCTTTATATATAAAATGGAGACAATAAAAGCATAGTACTTAATTCACTGTTGAAAACATTAAATGGGAAATATAAGCAAAGCTTACAGAACAGTCCCTGACATATAGTAAATATATACGAAGTTAACTATTATAATTTTTTATCATTGCTTATAAGATGGAAAGCAGTGAAGTGTTTAGATGCTACAATGTTCAGTTGGGTAGGGGAAGAACGTAAGTCTCACTGTAGTCATGGCCTGGGCAACCCTTCATGCACAGCCATGGTACTCCTGGAGGTAAGGCAGCAAGGAAAGAAACAAAAAAAAAAAAACAAAACAAAACGAAAAAACCAGAAGCAGAAGAAAGGGAGGAAAAAGAAAGGGCCTGGAGAGGAAGAAAAAAGAGAAATTGAACAATCCCAAAGGCTTTCCTTGGACATCATGGGACAGGGGAGATCTGGCAAATGCCCCCTGCCCCACAATGTCCCACCCTACAGGGGGGATTCTCTTCCCAGCTTTCTGATCAGAACAATCTTTAAGAAGTATGCAAGTTCACGATGATGATCTATTTTTTTCTTAACTGAGATGCAACTGTTAGTACAGTACATTTTTGCTGACATTCATGTCACATTTCCTAGATACCAGATTAAAAAATACTTTTAATTAGTTATAAATGGGAATGTACACACAACAAGTCTGAGACTGCGTCTTCATCAAAGTTTGCTTCAAGTCCCATACATGTGACTTTAGTGCCAATTCTTATTAACTGTGCAATGCAGTGGGCTGACACCCATGACACATTTCCCCAAATCCAGTCACAAAACTACTTCTAATTAGCTATAAATGAGAATGTACACACAACATTTCCAGTAGCCACTCTGTTCCTATCAAAGTTCACATCAGAGAAAACTTAAACTGTTACCACTGAGCTGCCCGGCTGCAATTCCAAAAACTCCGATTTCAGAAATGCTTAGAAAAGTGACTCTTTAGATCTTGCTAGGTAAACAGATCTGAGGTAGATTCATTTCAACCCAAGCCCTTTATTTGATAGACATGCACTCATGAGCCCAACTAAAATGCATACCATAGCCCTTTCAAAGCCCATGATAAAATTACTTGGTTAAATATTTTGGCTAGATGTCCTGTTTCCAGAGGCCTGGGCTTTGAATTCTGCAGCTTCTGCATTTGCATGTGGTGATCGGGGCAGGATTGAATGGCACCACATCTGCCAACCTCCATAAGAACCAAGCCCCACAGGGGAGGCCCCAGGGACCCATCGTGACACTGTGAGCCATGCTGACTGAGGACTCCGGGCCTCAATTACCGCCTTCAACTCCCCAGGCCTTTAACGTCCTTCAGGAGTGCTGGCTTTAAACACCTCAAGATAATCACAGATCATAAAGTACCTCCCGTGGTTCAAAGTGTGGAGTTTATTAAATCATCTTAGTTCAGAATAATTCAGACACTCTGCAAACTCCAGGTTGTGCAGCATTCTGACCTGGTCTTCGATCTGTGCAATCTCTCCTTCATTTTGTAACAGGCTCTGTCTTCTGTTGCTCAATGCAAATAGCAATCCTCTGCAAGTCATAAGGCCACAACTTGTGCATGGTGCAGGCCCGTAAAAGTAGAGCTTTATGATAGGGGAGGAAAAGAAGTTTTCAACTTTGCTTACTTTCCCTGCCTTTAAAAACTCATTAAATGGGATTCTGCCTTTCACTTGCCGAAGTGTTTAAAACCCTTTTTAATGAAAAATTCTAATCCTATATAATCACACCATAAGTACTTTCTTTCTGTTCAATGAGGAAACAGTGCTAAATTTTAATGCATACCACTGGCAGGCTATAATAAAAGTGTTCAGTTGGTTTTAAATCCGATTAGTTTAACTGTTACAGATTAGGAAAAAATCCCAAGTGATTGCAGCAAGTCACCCATTCAAGGGACCTAACTTAGGGCTCTGATCATGCTGGACCCCAAGGGAACATCAACACTTTGGGATCCTGTTGGCCCCGAATGTATTCAAACGCTAATTAAAGCAAGGACCTGCCCTAGGTATTGCAGAGATGTAAAGAAAGATAAGCTTGTGGGCTGGCGCAGTGGCATAGCAGGTAAAGCTGCAGCTTGCAGTGCTGGCATCCCATATGGGTGGTGGTTCAAGTCCTGGCTGCTCCACTTCTGATCCAGCTCTCTGCTGTGGCTTGGGAAAGCAGTGGAAGATGACCCAAGACCTTGGGCCCCTGCACTCGACTGGGAGATCCAGAGGAAGCTCCTAGCTCCTGGCTTCGGACCAGCACAGCTCCAGCTGTTGCAGCCAATTGGGGAGTGAACCAACAGATGGAAGACCTCTCTGTCTGCCTCTCCATCTCTCTCTGTGTAACTCTTTCAAATAAATAAATAAGTCTAAAAAAAAAAAAAAGAAAGAAAGATAAGGTTGCAAATAGGAGGCAGAGAGGGCAGAAGGCAAAATTGGATAGGGCAAGTGCAGAGTAGGAAATCCTACAAGAATATATAAAGGACAAAACAGCAACTCAGGGAGATGCTCCCCCACCCAGGCTTTCTGGCAGATATAACTTCTAAAAGAAGCCTCAAAGACACACAGAGGGGTGTAGTAGGTTAAGCATCCGCCTGCAGCGCCAGCATCCCATGTGGGTGGCGGTAGAGTCCTGGCTGATCCACTTCCTATCCAGATCCCTGTTGATGGCCTGGGAAAGCAGTGAAAGATGGCCCAAGTGTCTGGGACCCTGCATCCATGTGGGAAGAAGTTCCAGGCTCCTGGCTTCTGATCAGCCCAGTTCCAGCCATTGCGGCCATTAGGGAATGAAGCAGATGGAAGACTCTCTCTCTCTCTCTCTTTCTCTCTCTCTTTCTCTGTCTGTAACTATGCCTCTCAAGTAAATAAATAAATCTTTAAAAAGAAAGATGCACAGAATGCCACTGATGAGGAGACGAGGACATGCCAGCTAAGGCGAGAAAGGATATAAAACTCGCCCAGAATTAGGAGAAGTGGTTTGTTGGGAACTTAGACAATGGAGGGGAACTCCTTTGGTGGAGCACTGCTGCGGTGCAGACCCTGTCGTAGGCATTCCCATCTGGTTTTTCATTTAATCCCCACAGCATCCCAGAGGGGCGCGTTATCATTATTGCTGTTTTATAGATGAGAATGCTCAACCTCAGCTAGGAAGGGGTAGCCGTGGGAAGGAAAGCACGCGTGAGACTCGTCCATTCTTGGTGTTGGTGACTCCTGGATCATCCTTCCTCTGAGCCATCACCAAGGCCCAGCTGGCTCTAAAAAATCTTTCTTGACCACCTAAGTTCCATGTGATGTTTCTGACCCCTGAATCCATGGCATTCCTGTTGCGTCTTCCCTGAGCTGCACTAATCCCACCCTGCCTTAAGTTATTTCTCATGCAACTGCTTACTTATTTCTCATGCAACTGTGCTTCTTGACTGGCAGGGTCAGCTGTGTAGGGCAGGAATAGCAAAAACACCTGAGAAAAGACATATACCTATGTTTTAAGATTTATTTATTTATTGAGAAGGCAGAGTGACAGAGAGAGAGGGACAGACAGAGATATCTCCGATCTACTGTTTCACTCTCCAAATGACTGCAATGGCCAGGGCTGGGCCAAGCTGAAACCAGGAGTGAGGAACTCCATCCAGGCCTCCCACGTGGGTGGCAGGGGCCCAAGAACCTAGGCCATCATCTTCTGCTTTTCCAAGCCCATTAGCAGGAATCTGTATCAGAAAGAGAGTAGCTGGGACTCAAACCAGCACTCCAATATGGAAAGCCAGCAATAAAGCTGCTAACCTGCTATACCACGATGCTGGTTGTTAGGAAAAGAGTTGCAGATTGGTGCCTCCTCACACAGGGCACCAAAAATATTAGGAAAAGAAGTGCAGAAGAGAGATGAGGCAGTGTACAAATTTACAGCCAGACTGAATTCATTCAGAGAAAACAAATTCGTGGAGGTGGGTGACCAACTGCCTGCACATTGACGGAACATGTGGCAAAAGGCCCCAACCCCCAGGGTCTGGGCTTTTTTATATTTTAGGAGGGCTAGGGTTGAGGGTGGAGATGGGGGCAGCAGGTGGAAGGGAATTCCTGGAACTGGTCTTTCAAGTGGCCAGGGGGGATGGATGTGAAGGCAATAGGGTGTGAGACCCAGTTGAGATTCAAGGGCAAGGAATACACTCCAGTGTTTATCTATCTTTAGATAGATAATGATCCGGAATGGCTGGGGTTTATGTCTTTGTTCCATCACTGGCCCCAACAGATACATATTTAAATATTTATATTTACATTTATGAGACTCACCTCCTAGTGCCATTCTTCATAATCTTAGACTGGTAGAGGGGAGGGGAGATATCCGAAACCTAGGAATGCACTCCAGAACACAGGCAGGCAGCACAGTGAACATTTGAAAACACCCCTTCAGTGACTCTGAGTCTCTCCCAGGTGAGAACAGTTAAGCTAGCTGGATTCAAAATCAGGTGATTCGACAGCAGGTCCTGACTCTGTGTCATCCTAAACAATTTATTCTCTTTGAAACTCAATTTTATGATTTATATTTTGAAAATCATTGTATGTGTCTTACCTCCATTTTAGGACTATTGAAAGTATCAAAGTAATAAATCTAAAGTTAAGTCTGGCTAACGCCACACCTATGTGATGCTGTGGCATCAATGTACCTTTATTTGAAAGCAGGATTGTACATCTTGCTTTTACATACACATCCTTAGTGATTGCACATACTAGATGTTTAATAATTCATGTCAGTTCATGATGGGTCTCTCAGGGTCTTGGAGAAATAACAGCATATCCAACCACAATGCTGGGATAAATACTGGGAGGCCTCCCACGTTGCGGAACAGCTCTGCTGCCCTTGCCGTCCCCCACCTGTATACATGTTAAAGACAATGCTTTGTGCCTCTGAAAGGAGAAGCCTGGAGCTCTAGGTTCTCATTATTTCCCAACTTTCTTCTCTCATATTCTCCATTTTCTACCTCCTAATCAAGACGCTCACTGATACCTCCTCAAAGCCCACAAAGGGTGACTTCTGCCTTAGATGAATGAATGGGTACTCAAAAGTAGAGGACACTTTTTTAACCTTTCAAAAAGAAACTCTGCTAATGAGTGATAAGAAATTAATTTCCTCAATAAAAAAAAGGACCAGGAAGAGGAAATGAAAGCCAAATGCAAACCCCTCAGTAAAAGAAAGAACTGCAAAAAATAAAAATAAAAATAATAAGGATTCGCAAATGCAGGAAGAAATTAAAACAAACCTGCAGGCCCTCAGAAATAAAGCAATCAGGCAGCTCCACGCACACATCCCGTATTTGAATTTTTATTTCGCATGAAGTATTTTTGTATCTGCTTTGCCTAAATTTGGCCTCTTACCAAAGCCTAATGACTCTACTTTATGTTAAGCTTTTTGAAGAATCTAAACTTAAAATGAGAAAAAAAAACTGTTAATTTATCTTGCAGGGAAAGGTGTTATAATTTGAATGAAAAACAGCAAGCACACAGATAAAAAGGAGCTGGTACAAAGCTTGGGCAATCAGTAGCGGGTTTTTGTACCTGCAGGCTGAGAAATTGTCTCCAGTGTTGTCTGATGTTATTACCATCGCCTATTTTCACTTGTACATTAGGTTCAAGCATAATTGTGTTGAAGGTTTGAATGTTATCCAAAGATTTACTATTTTAACAGGCTCATAATGTTAAAACACTATATGTGTTGACAGTGGTACTTACACTGTATTAGGCAAACAAATGAAATACATTTCTTTAAAATGTTAAGGAATTTAAGTTGACCTTTCCACAAGCCTTAATCAGTTCTGAAATGGACCTTTTTAATAATCTTTCTCTGATCATCCCACCTTTTATCCCATCCATCAGTAAACACCATATTATATACCACGTAACTTTATGATTCCAGAAACTGCCTTGTTATTAAAGGTGACAGAGCAGTGTGAGAAACTATAAGTTATATTCATAAACAATTATGATAAGTAAAATAATGCTTTGGTACCTAAAGCAAATGCCTCTCATTCATAAATCCAGCTTATGAAGTAAGGTCCAGGGCTCAGTAGGTTATCCTGCATTAAGACTGCAGAAGACATCAAATCCCAGCACAAGCAAAAAGATAAACCCAAGTTCAGAGGCAGTTGGAAGCTGACGTTGAGTTTAACATGGAAACAAAGAAAGAAAGGGTGGTCTATTTTATCTCAGAAGGTCCTTTTGGATCTATATTTGAAGAAATAATTCACTTTAAAATATGGGTCTGTTGTAAAAATTAGAGAAATACATGCAATCGTGAAAAAAATCTGATTCTGTCTCTCAGAAATGATTCTTGTTATTGTTTTCTTACTACAGACTTCACCTATGTTTATTTTAATAGGCTAATCAGAACATATTAAGTTTAAAATTACTTTTTTTCACTTAGTGTCTTGTTAACATCTTCCCAAGTGATGGAATATTCTTCAACTACAGAAACATTTCAATAGGGATACAGTATTCCACTAAGGAATGCTACACCGCTATGACTGGACATTTAGGTGCCTCTACAACCTAATTAAAATGATGATGAACTAACCCTGTGGCAGGTTCTTTTGGATTGCCAGACTACATCTCCCACTGTTCAAAAGACACTGTGCAGCTCTCACAAAGCCACTGATGCTTTTCTTAATGTACTGTCTCAGATGTCCTGTTGACCTCTGTGGGGAGCAACCCGGACTAGACTAAGTTACTGGAATTAGGATTTATTCTATGCATCTGCTCTCCCACAATATGGCGCTGGGAGAGAAGAAAACAGCTTCTACACAGCTGCCTCCAGTTCAGCCAATAAACTGTAGGACTTGCTCCTGATTGGAGGAGAGCGGCGTGCTCGGCGTGTGGGCAGCCGAGTTGGGATTGGCGTTGGAGGACTATAAAGGAGGAGAGAGACAGCATGCACCAGGAACATCTAAGGGGAACATCTAAGGGAACACCTGTGCAGCCCCCGAGAGAGCCGGCCGGCGGTGTGCCGCTCCCCTGCGGTGTGCCGCTCCCCTGCGGAAGTGGGGAATGTGGCCAGGGGGAACTGCCCTTCCACGGAGGTGGAAGGGACAATAGCCAACCCGGGAAGAACCAGCAGCAAACCCGGGGAGGGCCGAGCAGACGAAAGAACAGCGCAGGGTCCTGTGTCGTTCCTCCATGAAGAGGGGGAGCGACAACCTCTACTTAATTTTAAGGATAAAAAATATGTACACCTTTTACCTTAAAACAAAATTTCTCAAAATAATTTTATCTCCACTAATCTACATTTTTCTTTTATAATCCTAAAAGAGCAATTTATATGTATATATTTGTTCCCACAATATCCTCCCTAGAAAAAATATAATCTGAAAGACCATACACACCTAAGAAGCATTGCACAATTATTTACACTTAATCTGAAAACTATTCTCATTTCCTTATTGAGGAAGCCAGCAAATGCTGTTACAACTTGCATTGTGCCAAGACAGAAATAGTTGAGTATCTACACTGGGTATGTCTTTACTTCAAAGCCAAAGCCACAGGAATATTTGGTTTTCCTCTGTTTTCTCCAAATATCAGAAGCAGTACTTACTGTTTTTTATGCAAAGATAGTACTCTACTTTTAACTAATATTCAGACCTTGCCAGCCAATTAATTGATAAGAAGAAATTCTAACAAATCTCTTTTGACAGCAATATATGTATCAGTCTGGGCCAAAATCCTCGAGTTTTCAGCATTTCCACACTCTGTGACCCTGAGATATCAGTTTTACCCAAGGTTCATCTTGATGATTGAAATGAGCTAGTGAACAGTTATGACAATTATCTTAAAGGCTCCCATCACCTCTCTCATGAAGTGCTAGGACCTGTCCATCAGATCCTTCCACTATCTCCTTTGTGTAGCTAGCTTGTGTTCCTTCATTTCCTCATTGCACTGTATAATTTGTCTACCTTTACCTTCTCAGCTCTTCACTGATTCAGCTCAAAACCTAAGACTCCACCCATTCTATCTCTCAACCTTCAAACACCATCCAAAACTCCCATCAGACTAAACAATGGCATTCTCCTACTAAGTACTTCAAAGAACAATCCAAGCTGGCCTCAAAATCTCCCCTGGCTTGTTGGAAAGAAAAGCAGATTTCCAAAGAGTTCCATCTCAACAGCATGCCATTCCCCATGGAAAGTGTATTTGGATATAGATAGTGTTGTTACATATGCATGAGAATATGTTTTACTTATTCACCTGCCTTTTTTCAGCCTGATTGTGAGCCCCTAAAGACTAAGAACATGTTTTCTCTCAATTCTATAATGATCCCACCCCGACAGAGTCATACTGCTTGCTAAATGTTGGTGCCACCTTTCTCCACGGCAGTATCAGTAATTACAACATTCTAACTGGTTAGACATAAAGGAGAACACAGATTTTTAGAGTTGAAGTTAGCTAGTCCATCACCAACTTTTTTTAAGCTCATATTTGTTATTCACCATGTGCCATACACCTCTTTAATCTCTTTACATGAATTGTCCCATGTGATCCTCCCCAAAACTCATAATGTAGGAACTCTATCCTCATTTTTGTGTGCATGCCAAAACCTTTCTTATGCTTTTTCACAATGAAGTATACATAAATGAGTGAATAATAATAGCTCACTCCATATCAGAACTAGAGTGAAAACAGAAGGAGCCTTGGGAACAAAATCTAGCAAGACACTCACTCCCAGGGCCGTGCTAGTGCCTCTTTGGCCTCATCCAGTCCCAGCCCTAGCCTGAACCTCATTACATGTCAGGTAGTGCTTTAAACATATTTATGTATGTAGTACTCATTACAATCTCACTATAGTATTATCCTCTTTTACAAATGAGGAAATGAAGGTCAAATAACATGCCTAAAAGTCTCAGAGTTAGTGACAGGGATCTGATTCAAATCCAGTCATCTTGGCTAGTGGTAGACAGATAATTTAATGAATACATGAGTGATCGATGAATTAATGCATGAGTGAATGAATGAATATCAAGTCTCAGTACCACTGAGGCCAGAAACCTGTTTTTGTTTTTTGTTTTTGTTTTTGTTTTTGTTTTTGTTTTTTTTTTCCAGTTTTCAATCCAGCACAATCCCCAAGAACTCTAAATATCAAGTTCTCTTTGGTGGATTATCAAATCAAGTATGAGCAGTTGCTGATTATTCTCCAGTTGTTCAGAGGATAATTTTTTAAAGCAAGTAATGAGAGACATTTGAAACAAATAACATGTAAAACGTAACTGTGTATAATTTCTACTGTAGGGAACCTTGGAAACATCAGGAACATTTTGTGATCAGAAAAATGCCAAGGGCTTCAGCAACAGCAGCTGTGATGAAAGGATTTCCCAGAAATGAGCTTGTGAAACCGATCTTGTCATAAATTTGTTGAATGTAGTTGCTGCCTTGCCATCCATTATGAGTCCTATACAAGTGATTTGAAACCCAGTGGTACCTCATCGCCTTTGATCTAAACTCTACCTCCCATGTGATTGCTTGTGATATAGCTCACTTGTTCCTCATATCATGGATTCAAAACCCAAAACATACTGCTGCTGATGATCACGATAAAACTTAATGGTTATCACCAGTGTCTCCCAGGCAAGTTTCCTCCCATTCTTTAAGCAG
Organism: Oryctolagus cuniculus; assembly: GCF_964237555.1. Lineage (NCBI taxonomy): Eukaryota > Metazoa > Chordata > Mammalia > Lagomorpha > Leporidae > Oryctolagus > Oryctolagus cuniculus. The sequence goes on along the minus strand of NC_091443.1, from coordinate 45,003,128 downwards.
ACAATCCACAACCCGGAGAGAAAGCTGAAGAAAGCAAGCCGAAAGAAAGGGTGTAACCCACAGGTCTGATTCCTCCCCACCCGCTGGTGAGTTTCCTACCACCTCTGGCTTTCCAGTGGGTCTCCTGGCGACACTCCCAAGCTCTCCAGAACTGGTGAGTAATGAATGTTTGCTGTTTCATGCTGTTTGGTTTCACATCCTCATGGTATCTCACCCAACTGAAACATCCGAGCCTAACGCTTCGCCCCTGTCAGGCAAGGCTTTCCTAGAGAGTGGAGATCTTAGCTTATGGCCACTCTTAAGACAGACACCTCAGGACCAAATTAGAAAGAAAATATACTAAAAGTCACAACAAACCTCAGTCATAACAGTGTGTCCAAGAAGTTCATGGAACCATTTGACAAGATTTCATAGATTGATCATTTGAAGCATCAGCCTAGTGTTTTATTTGAATATGTTTCTATCTATTCCGTGCCTCCTTAGGATAAGACTGTCTGAAGGCTTGGTGCTTTGCTATATGATATTAGCTTTAGGCAGCATCTAATCCCTCACATCAAAAGATAAGCAAAACACTATAAAATGTTAGGAAATGTAAAAATCTTTACTTTTATGTTACTTTTTACATTTTAATCTGTGTTACTATTTCAGGGAATAAATAACATGAGTTTGTATAGTGAAATGCAACAAATATAGACTCTGATTTTGTGTGGTGCTCCATTGTGGACTTGAGATATCACTGAACCTGGGTTATATCATCTTGTTACTGATCTGCTTATTAATAATCTGAAAGATTAATAAGCCATGTGGGCTCTTGCCACATATTCAGAGAAGAATTCTGAATATTGGCAGAAATAAACCCAGCAACATGATAAGTTTTAAGCTTTTTATTCAGTGAGAGAAATGCATAGGAGACTGAGGGCATTAATCTAATCTAAGGGAGAAGGGAAAGTCTGGAAATTAAGTTGGAATCCACACCAAGCAGAAAGCAGGCCAAAAGCCATGTGCAGCAAGCGTTTGGTTTAGAGCAGTTATTAACAGCTTATTATGGGCAGCCAGCGAAGAGAAGGCAGAGAGTATAGGTGACCCGAGGGCCACGTGCCCTGACGGCATGGGGCAACAAAGGTCCACAATGGTGAAAAAGGGCAAAAGGGCCAGGCCCACCGTGTTTCAGGCCTTTAATCCATTTCCAAAGGGGTGTGGTTAATTAGTCTGACTGGCAGGTGGACACACAGGTGTTGGTCAGGTAGGGACATGAGCTCACACAGGGGCTTGGTGAAGGCATGGTCTTCCAGCTCACAAACTTAATTGATTTTATCCTATATGCCTGCCTACATCAATTTTAGCAATTTTTATGAAGATTGGCCATAAAGTACAAAAGAACATAAAATGCCAGCCCTTGTCAAGCATTCAATGTATGGCAGCTTTTATTATTCTATCATGTATATTTTTATAACAGAAGAATCATAGTGATAAACATAGTGATAAACCATGATAAACTGATATTCATAAATCTAATATGAAATGTGGCTACCAGAGGTACATAAAATATTGAAGAGCCAGTTATCAGTCTGGATAGGCTAAATTATGCTGAAGTAACAAATTAAAAGCCTACATCTCAGTAGCTTAACACAATGAGGGTTTGTCTTTTGCTCCCTGAAAATGTCTGAAGCCAGATAGCAGGGGTTTGGCTTCACTTATGCAGGGTCTGGAGGTGACAGAGATGCTCCCTTCCCACTGCTGCTACTTCTGAATGAAACCTTCAGTGTCCTCCATGACAGGCAGAGTCAGAGGGTGCTGGGGAGACTCACATTGTGAATACATATGCATGATATATGTGACTTTCACCTCAGCCACCCACAAAGACACTCAACACAGTCTCAACTAACTGCAAGGTGATACAGAAATGCAGTTATCCTATGTGCTTGGAGGGAAAGGAGAATCAGACTTGGCAAGGACTCCAACACTACTTCAAAATGTCCTTAGTCCAGATAAAAGAGTCCTTAAATTCTGGAGACAATTAAATGGCTCTTTCCCCAAGTGGATTTATTCCCATTGTTGAAGAAATAAACCATAGCATTGGTTTTATAATTCAGGGGTTTTTTTAATTAAGAAATGAATTTTAGCCTTATGCTGAGTTGTCACAGGCTGATCTGGTCAGTTTGGGGGTGTGGAAAAGCATCACGTGTAATCATTGCAGGAGTTGCCTCATGTATGCCAAAATAAGAGAAGCTGTCAGCCAGAGAGGAACTTTGCACAACAAAGTGTTAAATGAAATAGTACCAGGCAAAATAAGGTAATGCTCTTTTGCTGTCTAGCACCACATAAGATGCTAACTGAAAGAGTAAATAAAAACACTCAACGTGCATTTAGCTTTCATAATTTACCTTCTGCAAGGTTGATTTAGAATATGCAGAATATGCCACATTATTTAGGCTGTAAAAAGGAGCCGCTTTACACTACCTGCCATGTACGATTATAATAATCTGTCAGACAAATATAATTACAGAGTGTGATGTCTGTTTGAGTGTGAAGGCTTTGATTGTGTGGTATTGTCTGCTTTACACTGTGGCACAGCGTAAACAATTGTACTCTGTGGTAACTCTCAGCCAGGCTAATGCTCCGAGTCAGGAACGCCCCATCGCCCCATCGAAATAGCATAGAGGGTTGGGTTTGGGTTTGAGGTTGTTGGCTTTGTTTGCTTCTACACCGCCACCCACCACGGCTTTTCAAGTGCAAACTTGACCACAGTAAGCCTTCTGCAGTACCACGTGGCAGGTCTCCAAGATATTGTTAATAAATCATGAAAATGAATGGGAGGCTAAGGCAGGGCATGGTCCATTAACAAATACTGACCATTTTAATGATTAAAATAGATTGAAAAGGAAATGCATGGATCACTTCAATGATTAAAAAATAATTAGGTGACATTCCATGGCTTAAAGAATAAAGTTGTTATTTCATAGAATAAGTAGTGATTATAATTTGTTGTTAAACTCTCACACTGGTTGACAAAATAGAAAAGGTAGCCCTCATTAGAACCTTTCATAATAGCATCTAGTACAAGATTTAGAGTTTTCTTTTAAATTAATGATCTCCTTTCCCTTCCATTTATACTACTTGGATAAGGCTATTTTAAAATATATTTTTCAATCCATGGTCCTCTTATCACGGTACGCTCCATATGCAGAGGTTTTGCTGTGGAACTTCTCTACAGGAGACACATTCTGCTCCTGAAGATGAGTTCCTAGGTAAGATTTAGGAAGTGTCCACTTGCCAAATTCTGCTCCGTTGTTAATTCACTACTGGAGAAGGTTGGTATTGTAATCCAAAAGTGACCTAAATTAATAGCCCAAAGATACAATCTGGATTTGGAATCTGGTTTTCTTTTACATTACAAATATAGGGCATTCTGATGGTATCTAAACCTACTTACAAAGATCAAACAACTTTGCATTAATGACAGAAAACGTTCTCTGAAAGAGCATCAATATTCTCTCTTCTGGACAACTGGGAAAAGAATCCCAGAGATTTACACTGATTATGCCTTTATGCTAAGCATGTGAAATTATTTTCTCTATGAACCCACCACTGAGAAGGAATATTATTTTCATAATGTTTCAATGTTTGAGTAGTTCTAATGAAAGTAATAAATCATAAAATAATCACAAAATCATGACCTCTCCACATCGCAAAGACTTTTCCCAATTAGAAATGATTACTATCTTTCTTGGACCTCACTGTATCTTCTATAGTTTTCTTTCCTAGTAATTAAAAGCATATTATGTTTACTTTCATTGATCTATAAATTCCTGGAGACCAGAGATTATATTTACCCCTCTTTGTTTCCCTAAGGTTTAAAATAGTGACTACAGTTCACAATAGCTTACTACATATTTTATGAATAACTAGAAGAGAGGACCACACAATTTCAAATATGAAGTAATGCTAAGGAGATGGAAATATTAATTATCTTGATTTCACTAGTGCATGTGGGATATGTTCATTTATTGAAATGTCGCACTGCATCCCAAAATTATGAATACCTGGTCATAAAAAGCTTTTTTTAAAAAATTTATTTGAAAAGCAGAGTTACAGAGACAGAGAGAAAGGTCTTCCATCTGCTTGTTCATTCCTCAAATGGCTACAATGGCAGGGGCTGGGCCAAGCCAAAGCCAGGAGCCAGGAGCTTCATCTGGGTCTCCCACATGGATGAAGGGGCCCAACTTGGGCCACCTTCTATTGCTATCCCAGGTACACCAGCAGGGACTGAATCAGAAACAGAACAGCCAGGAATTGAACCAGTAGCACCTATGTAGGATCCCAGCCCTAAAGGTAGGGGTTTAACCCTCTACACCACAGTACCAGCCCCCATGAAAAGCTTTTTAAAAAATGTTTTAGGGCTGGCGCCGGGGCTCACTAGGCTAATCCTCTGCCTTGCGGCGCCGGCACACAGGGTTCTAGTCCCGGTCGGGGCGCCGGATTCTGTCCCGGTTGCCCCTCTTCCAGGCCAGCTCTCTGATGTGGCCAGGGAGTACAGTGGAGGATGGCCCAAGTCCTTGGGCCCTGCACCCCATGGGAGACCAGGATAAGTACCTGGCTCCTGCCAAAGGATCAGCGCGGTGCGCAAGCTGCAGCGCTGGCCGTGGAGGGTCAACCACCGGCAAAGGGAAGACCTTTCTCTCTGTCTCTCTCTCTCTCACTGTCCACTCCGCCTGTCAAAAAAAAAAAAAAAATGTTTTAGGAGGAGAAGGAAGTAAATGCTAACTAACCTGATCTGATCATTATATATTGTATATGTGTATCAAATTAGCATACTACACCCCATAAATATGTGCAATTAAAATAATCTTCAAAAATAATGAAATACTAGCTGGACTACCCATGAATAACTGAATCAGTAGAAGAAGGAATCCGGTACTACACTGTGACAGTGGATGTCTCTTAGCCCTTCTCCAGCATCCTTTCCCTCCCTCCCTCCCCCTTTTCCCACATCCCCAACATCCATTTGAAGATTCAGCTGGCTCCCAGGGAGCTCCTCTCCACTTTCAGAAGCAAAATATGAAACCTAGACTAGACCACTCATTGCATTCCATCCAGCTAACAAGCGACTGACTGCCCTAAGCTTACTACCTAAGTAAAGGTTTCCGTTCAGAGTGAATTTCGGGATTATTTCCAGGAAGCAAGAAAGAAAGATGCCTTTTGCTTCTGGTTGTGAAAGTGGACACAGGTCATCCAGGAGATGATGGCAGTTCTCTCGGGCCCATGAGGAGAGTGACTCTTAGAATGAAGCCAACACTAACAAAGGCATAGCAAAGACAGAGAGAAACTAGAAACCTCTCTTGACCCCAATCTTTTATCTGGACTTCTCAATTACAAAAGGGGAGTGGGGAGAGAGGGAGGAAGAGAAAGAGGAAATTTTCTTATCTTTCGTGTCAGTTTGGATCAGATTTTCTATTGCTTGCAAAACAGTGCTTCCTGACACAATTGTGAATAATGTCAGTGAATAGATGCGACTTGACCAAACACAAACTACTTTAAAAATATTAGCAAGGTCTACTACAAATAATCAATACTATTTATACCAATAAGAAGTGATGAACACCCCTAATTTACATTTCCCACTGAAAGAAACAGTGTTTCTTGTAGAAATGCTTGATCTCATATTTTTGGGATGTGTGATTATACCAAAAGGCCAGCAAGATCTCAGAAAGTTATTTTTTGTTCTACTTAATACTATTGGTTGAACTCTGTAATTAACACACAATTATTCTTAGGTGTTTAAATTTAACTGAAAAGTGATCTCTGTTAAATATAAGAGTGGGAATAAGAGAGGAAGGAGATGTACAATTTGGGACATGCTCAATCGGACTTGCCCCAAATGGTGGAGTTAGAAACATGCCAGGGGATTCCAATTCAATCCCATCAAGGTGGCATGTACCAATGCCATCTCACTAGTCCCGGTGATCAATTTCTGTTCACAATTGATCATAATGATAGGACTAAGAGCCAAAGGGAGCACATAAACAAGACTAGTGTCTGCAAATACTAGCTGATAGAATAAAAAAGGGAGAGAACGATCCAACATGGGAAGCAAGATACACAGCAGACCCATAGAATGGCAGATGTCCTAAACAGCACTCTGGCCTCAGAATCAGCCCTTAAGGCACACGGATCTGGCTGAAAAGCCCATGAGAGTATTACAGGCATGGAAAGCCAAGACACTCTGGCAAAAAAAAAAAAAAATGACCTAAATGAAAGATCTCTGCGAGTGAGATCCCATTAGAAAGAATGAGCCATCAAAGAAGGAGGTACCTTTCTCTGAAGGGAGGAGAGAACTTCCACTTTGACTATGACCTTGTCAAAATAAAATTGAAATCGGTGAACTCAAAAGGTTTCCATAGCTATGGCAACTCATGACTAGAGCCTAGAGATATTTCTGACACCATAAACAAGAGTGTCAATTTGTTAAGTCAACAACAGGAGTCCCTGTGCACTGATTCCTCATGTAGGATCTCTGTCCTTAATGTGTTGTTCAATGTGAATTAATGCTATAACTAGTACTGAAACAGTATTGTACACTTTGTGTATCTGTGTGGGTGCAAACTGTTGAAATCTTTACTTAATAAATACTAAATTGATCTTCTGTATATAAAGATAATTGAAAATGAATCTTGATGTGAATGGAAGGGGAAAGGGAGTGGGAGATGGGAGGGTTGTGGGTGGGAGGGAAGTTATGGGGCGAAAAGCCATTTTAATCCATAAACTGTACTTTGGAAATTTATATTTACTAAATAAAAGTTAAAAAAAAAAAGTATTGTGTCAAAGATCTTGGGAGCCATTTTGGAAAGTCTCCACTTACCAAAGATGAGACAACTTGAGCATCAAAAGTATAATTTTTGATATAAAATTAATCAAACATGAAAATCCACACATTTATTTTGATGGTGCAAGAAGAAATGAAAACCTTATTGATCTTAGAGCATATCAGATCACCTGAGCAAAGAGCTGCCATCAAGCATTTAACCAGCCTTTCTTGCCTGCACTGTACCCCAGAGAGATCTAACAGTGGTTGAGGAAGAATTTCTTTCTACATATCTATTCTAGCAAAGAAAAAAAGAATACCCATGTCACAAAAGCTTAATGAAACAATGGATATAGGCAGTAAGCATCAGTAGCTGTTAACATCCCCAAACAGAGAGAACCAGACATTTCATGCCTCCTGACGTAAATGCACTATACTGCCTCTGCATGTTCTCGCCAGATGATCAAACCTAAATTGGATCAAACCCCAAACACAACTACAACCTAATGCAAAATAAAAAGGATTTAATCAGCCCCAAATGAATGAAACTCTACAGAGAAAATGGCCCAATTTTTGTCAACAAATCACAAGAAATGAAAAGAGAACTTATAAAGAATTCTTAAGAAATATAACAATCAAATTTGATGTAACTTCATTGACATTGTGATCTGAACAAACAAACTCAGGTGATCAGAGAAATTTGGATGTAGACTGAATATCTGATGATGCTAAGTAATTATAAATATGATAAATAGTATGGTTATGATTTCTGCAAGATCCTTTGTTTTTTAATCAACTAACAAAAAAAGTAGCTATCAATGCAAAGATCCAGTCTTGGATATTTTTTGTAAACTTTTTTTTTTAATTTGTTTGAAAGGCAGAGCTACAGAGAGAGAGAGACAGAGAGAAAGATATTCAACCTGCTGATTCACTCCCCCAAACAGCCGCAACGGCTAGGACTGTACCAGGCTGAAGCCAGGAGCCTGGAGCTTCTTCCAGTCTCCTCCATGGTTTCAGGGGCCCAAGGACTTGAGCCATCCTCCGCTGCCTTTCCAGGCACACCAGCCAGGAGCTGGATCAAAAGCAGAGCAGCCAGGACTCTAACTGGTGCCCAATATGGGATGCTGGCAATATAGGCAACAGCTTTACCCACTGCACCGCAACACTGGCTCCCAGAATCTGGGATTTACTTCAAATTAACACAGCAGTAAAGCAGGAGGGGAGAAGTAAATATGAAAGATGATTGACTGCAAATTCATTGCTAAAGACCAGTGACAAGTATGTGAGGATTCATTAGACTATTCTACTTTGGTGAAATATTTACAATTTACCGCTACAGAAAATTTCAAGTATATCATCCTTTCATTCAAAATCATACACACAAGCCAGCCTTCCTTTCACATAATCAGGTCACATCCTTTCACCACGTTTCAAACTCCCTCTGTTCTGATTCCCCTGCCTGCCTAAGAACTGTCACTGATATCTGCATTCATTCTTCCCAATCAACGAAAATTATCACACACCAGCACACTCATCCCACAGAGGGGTCACAGCATGTGCACCACTCCACACACAAAGATTTGATGTCCATTCCTCCCCTGCTGCCTTAACTCCACACCCACAGTACTGCTGAGTCCAACTCTCATGTCTCTCTTGAGAAAGCACCCTGCCCCCTAACCCATACAGCCAACCAGCCAGCCAGTGCCAGGGTGAGGAGTTCCAGCATCCACCTTCTGTGGGCCTCTCTGCCTAATCTGGCTCAGTCTAAACCTCTTAAGTGAAATGCTCTCCTGGAAATAAAATCTGCTTTTTATGTTCTATTTTATTTCAAACTCAATACAAAGCCATGGTCCCCAAAGAAAAGTTATGCTGGAGTTAGGTTCACACAATTTCCCTGAAATGTAATACGAGATTTCAACACAGATGATATGACTAGTTAATAAATGTCACCATTGAGCGGCTTTGTTCCCCTAATAATATCATTCAGATCATTATAAACAAATTGAAGGGGTTCTTATGTGAAACAAACACAGCAGGACTTACTCCTGCGTAACACAAGACCAAGGCAGGGCAGCCAATCCTAACGGCCTGTGAGCAGGGGCAAGGCCGGCATGCAGCTTTGTGGGATCCCGGGAGGATTTTATTTCCAAATATAAAATTCATGCCATGCTCACAGGCAGAACCTTAGAATAGTCATAATGATCTAATGACAGCATTACCATGGAAGGCTGCTACTAATACCTTGAACTACTGCCGTTCTATACAGATCCAGGGATATGATTTCAAAGCTCATGTGGAATGAAGACTGCCCCAACTGAAAGCAATCCACCCAAGGAAAAAAGAGCAGGAAGGAAAGAAAAGGGCACAATGCAACTGAAGCCCACAATTTGGGATATCGGGGATGGGGAGGTCGGAGTTGATTCTTTGATTGTGGGGTTTCTTTGATTATTGTTGTAGTTTGGGGAGGGAGTAATATTTTATAGCAAACAAAGAGAAAATGTCTCTAAATTAGAAGGCACTGTCGGCCTCAGACTTTTTGAATTACCTCTAATTTAGAGATTAGAATGTGTTAATTTTTCTCTCCCAAGAAGAGGAGTTAGTAATTTCATCCACCACCCTCACACTCGCATATACCTCTGCTTTCAAGGGGACAGCAGGTCGTTGATGACCGCTCCCTTGTGCTCAGTCCTGTTTCAACACTGATAGCAAACAGGAAAGAAAGCGAGAGTGTATTAACTGCAAGAGTTGGGATCCCCTGTAAGTCCAACGAAACAAGCCTATTGGGCCTGTCACTTGACATTTAGACAGAAATGGCTGTTGCATTTCTAGAAATCAAAGGAGACATCAGAACCTTTACAAACAAGAAAACTGCCTAACATTTCAAATACCGGTTAAGTGCCTGTATTCACAGGCAACGTTCACTGTTTCAAAACTAACCCTGCAGTGCTTTTAGAGAGAGGTTCTGACAGAGCTAACAGGCCTATAAAAAATCTCATATATGTATAAATAAATTTTTAAATGATGCTGAAATTTCCTTTTATTCTTCCAATAATTTGTAGTTGGAATTCATAATTTTATCAGAACTTCTCACATACAATGCCAAATTTGGTAACACCTACTTAAAGTGCATTGTAACTGTGTTTAAGACACATTGAGCTCTTTGGAGAAAAGGTGCTTTAGAAATCTAATAAATAATCAGTAGGTGATTGACAGAGGATAATATTAGGAGCTCATTTTTGAGACTTTATAAAAAAATGCACTTGGGTTAATTCCCAGCTAGACAATCTCCTTGGCAGGTAACATGCAGGAGGCCTACATACCCCATCTTGAGGTTCTATAACACGGAGGGACAGAAAGGTCATGGTCTATAGAACTAGTTCTGAAGCTGGAAGATTTCTCAAAAGGAATCCAAGCAGGAAGCCCAATTTTGGCCTTGAAAATGCATTCACTGATGCTATTTGGAATGTGAAAGAAATCTGAAATATAGAGAAAGTAGAGTTCTAAAGGGCAGCTGGATCCAACCACATGGCCAAATTTGAATCAGCAAACTGACATTCTCTGAGATAACACACATTATGTCCTTTAAAATTAAAAAAGGAAAACAGGAGCCAAGTATCATTACTCATTTGTTATTTTGTGAGTTGGTTCAACTCAAGAATGCATAATTTTCTGGTTACAATGCAAACTAAGGAAGGATGAGAGCCAGATATAAACAATTTCCTCCTTCTGGAGTAAAATATATAGCTATCCAGGGATTCAACATGATTATGAAAAAAGACCAGATGCCTTGAATCTTGGCTGCTCAAGGACCTGGCTTGGCAGCCTATAGGTTGATCACCAGAGAGGTAAAGATGAGTCTAGGAGGACTGCATATGAGTTAGAAATAGAGTGCTTTGTAAGTCAGCAAAAGTGGGAACAAGCTTGTAAGTAAGCTGATGAGGGTGTAGGCAAAGATTTTCCCAGAAAACCTGTGTGATAATGCTAAGCTAAAGCTTGACATTTGAATCTTCATATAGGAATGTGAGTTTCTAATGCACTAGGCTTTTGGACTATACCTTGAACAAGTTCTTTTCTTTTTTAAAATTTTCTTTGGTAAATTTATTGACTACTATGTATTGTAAATATATACACACAGATTATAGAGCAGTTGATTAATTTGTGTTTTGTAACATCCTTCAGACATGACTTCCATGAGCAGGATAAATATGAATACATTGTGCATTAATATCTATTACAGTGAAGCTACTCTGATCACTTAATTTTCCTATTTGCTGAAATTGGAAACATTTTACTTACTAACACACCATTAACAGTTTCATATTGCAATATTTTAAGTTCTTATTCTAAAAGTGTGATATGACATACAAGTTATCCCTCCCAATTGAGAGAGAGAGAGATTCAGTCATGTTGGAACCGTGAGAAGACAAATTTGAGAACCAAACCAATACATCAGAGGTGGAGAAGCAGAGAGTAAGAAAAAGCCTGAATCATTGTAATTTTTTTAAAAAAGATTTATTTATTTATTTGAAAGGCAGAGTTACAGAGAGGCAGAGGCTGAAAGAGAAAGGGAGGGAGGGAGGGAGGAAAGGTGGGGGAGAGAAAGAGAGAGAGAGAGAGAAAAGGTCTTCCATCTGACAGTTCACTTCCCAGATAGCTGCAATGGCCAGAGCTGAGCTGATCCAAAGCCAGGAGCCAAGAGCTTCTTCCAAGTCTCCCTTGCGGGTTCAGGGACCCAAAGACTTGGGCCATTCTTCTACTGCTTTCCCAGGCTATAGCAGAGAGCTGATGGAAGAGGAGCAGCCGGAACTCAAATTGGTGCCCATATGGGATGCTGGCACTGCAGGTGGCGTCTTTACTTGCTATGCCACAGCGTTGGCCCCTCATTGGCATTTTTGTAGTATAAACCAGCCTAAGAATTGTCCTCTCCCCCTGAATGTCCCTTCCCATGAGACCATTACACCTTTTTACTATGCACACTAGTTTTTGGTTATGTATTCTACTTTTTTATTGTAGTAGAAAGCATCAGAACTAAGTAGGATCTAGGGTTTCCAAATTCTAACCCCTGAAAGATTCAGAACATAAAGTTTATACCAACAAATTTGGAACCAAAGGTCAAGACAATGTGACTTAAAAACTGATTCTTGGGGCGGGGGGTGGGGAATATATTGGTATTTCCTGAGAAGTTCTGCTCCCTACTCAACCCTGTCCTGATCTCAGGGAAAAGGGGGAGTAAGAGAAATTGACTGCATGTTCCCAGAGAGAAGATAGAGGCAGCCAAGACTAAGCCAGGTCAGGGTAGTTTATAGTTGGAGTCAGGAAGGGTAGCCATTTGAATGGCTGGTAAATGGAGACAAGGCAGAAGTGGGGAGCCTGAAGGAGGCCATCTTGGGCACCCTGAGACCAAGCTTAGCTCATAGCATCAGTCCTTTGTAACCCACCTGGGACCTACACAAAGCCCTGAAGTAGAGGTTGGAGGGGTCAGTGTAGGAAACCAGAATTGATTAAATTTAATGTCCTACCAAATGAAAGCTTAAAATTGAAATTTCATATCAAAGTTGTCCAGACCTGAGTTTATTCTTTGACATATATACTACTTAATTCATTGCTAGTAATGATGATAAAATGCTGGTTCCTATAATCAAGAAGCCCTCAGTTTAGTAGAAAAGACAGGAAGTAGTTACCTGTGATATGTGAAGTATTAGGAAAATGAGGAAAGTGATGATAGAATGGGCATGGGGAACACAACTGGAGCTAAGTTAGGGAGAACTAGGTAGCCACAGATGGTGTGGGGAGATGGTGAGTTCCCTTTCTACTTTGTTATACCTGAGGAATGATTTCTGTTGTTTAAAGTTGGGATAACTTGGACTTGTCCATATGTTAAGGAGAATGAGGCAGTAGAGAAGCAGAGAAGAAAAACATGGGCTACACAAGATGCCCTAGGAGCCCAGAGGAGGCAGAAAGTAAAGAGGCACAGAGGATGGGCCACAGGTTGACCAATGCTAGAACTAAGGAAGTTGAAAGAGGCAAAGGTGGGAATAGTATAAATATACATATGAGGGCACTTCAGAGAGTTCACAGGTGAGAAGAATAAAATTAAAATGTAAAAAATTTGAAACTCATGCATAGCTTTTTCATAATTGAGATTATTAGAGTCAGTCAAGGGAAAAAATTTCATCATGAAAGCCTAAATTAAGTTAGTGACAGTAGAAGGAAATAAAAAGAATAGTTTTCACAGCCGTATTTATAAGACAAAGTCATTCTGATAAATGACTGTTTAATTATCAGCCATGAAATAGAGAGAGTCAGGCCTGGACATCTGGTTTATCAGAAATCCCAGCAAGAACAAGAGGATTTTGGGGAGAAGACCATGAACTTAGCCTTGAACACAGTGAGATATGAAGACATTAATGACTATATATTGGGTATAAATAAATTGATGTAGAAGTAGATATTAAAGGCAATTGGACCCATGGATCCAGAGTATGAGAGAGCAGGTTCTAACTACAAAAACAAAGTGGGGAGAAATCTATCCCTACAAGAATGGAGATGTAAATGAGATCAGCTTGTAGATTGTGTTAAGAAAGGAACTTTATGGCCTTTGTTTTTAATCTATTCTTGTAATTCCCCAATTTGATCACTTGATCTTTAAGGATTCCTAAATAGCCTACACTAACATTTTGAGTCAACATCCTTTCTTCTCATTTGGTGCTCCTATTGGTCAGGCAAGACCAGAAGCCCACGCAGGCTACAGAAACTAACATCTGGGGCCAGCACTGTGGCATAGTGGGTAAAGCCGCTGCCCACAGTGCCAGCATCCCATACAGACACCCATTTGGAATACAGACAGAAGAGATCCTAAGTGCTTCCAGGGAGAAAGAACAGAATGTACCAAAGGTTCAAGAGTAGGAATGGCTTCTGATTTTCGAACAGCAATGCTGCAAGGTAGAAGGTAATGGGAAAATGAATTAAAAATTCTGAAGACCCATTATATCAACCCACAATTATTCACCCAGCCAAACTATCAATTAAGAATAAAGGGGGAGGCACTGTGGTGTAGCAGGTAAAGCCACTATCTGCTGGAATCCCTTGTAAGCACTGGTTTGAGTCCTGGCTGCTCCACTTCTGATCCAGCTCTCTGCTATGGCCTGGGAAAGCGGTAGAGGATGACTGAAGTGTTTGGGCCTCTGCATCCACGTGAGAGATCTGGAAGAAGCTCTTGGCTCCTGGCTTTGGATTGGCCCAGCTCCAGCCATTGCAGCCATTTGGGGTGTGAATCAATGGATGGAAGACCGCCCGCCCCTCTCTGCCTCTCTGTAGCTAAGCCTTTCAAATAAATAAATAAATCTTTAAACAAAAGAAAAAAAGAAACTAAGATCTACTATAAACATGTCTTACTATCCTGAATTGGTTTGTAGTGCAGGCTACCAAGTGGATGACTTCTTACTAGTAAAAACTATATTAAGAGTGATAATCCCCTTGGTCAGCTCCAATAGTAGTTATGGCATATAGGACATATTTATGCAATTTCTCATTGTCAAAATTAATACTCATTATGCATTTAGTACACTGTTTCACTTTGCTCTTTAAGCCATATTTTATGTACCTAAAATGAGCAAAAGTGCCTTTAAGCCATTTTAAAGTATATAATGCATAAAATAAATATATTTTTATTTTTGCCCTCAGAAAGTCAAAAGGTCTACTTCCTGTGTAGTATCTTACAAATGACCTTAGCACTGACCCAAATATAACCTGTTAATTACCCTCTGTGTACCTCCCAGGCTCTGATTAGTTGTATTTAGCATTTGTATGAGACTATGATTCTACTCTGGAAATCTTCTGTATAGCTTGTAATTCCCACTGGAAAAAAAAATTGCTGTGACCTATACACTTGGAGAAAAGAAAACACAGCTACACTTTTCCAAAAGCAGAACAAAGCAATGAAATAACATACCTTTCACCAGGGACTTGGTGTTATCTGAAACCCTATAATCCACAACCCATTCTGCTTCTTCAATAGATTGGATGATTTCAGTAGGCGGGTTGTGGAACTAATCAATTTTGAAACAGTATCTGCAAAAATAGATAATGTTCATGTAAAGGGCAACCTAGTCATAAAACCCGACTTGGGTTGGTAAATAAACACACAGGCTTCGTATAGAGGAGGTCGCATGGATGAAACAGAAATGTAATATTGGCAATGTAATAGTCCATCAATAACATCACGAGAATTTATTAAGCACCAACATGTAAGAGGAACTATGCGATTACACTGACATAGTCCCTGAACTCCTATGACATAATCTAATTTCTACATTCACAATGCAACATGTAAGAACCTAAAACTCATTGGGTTCAAAGCTAAACTTGTCTCTTAAGTTGATTTTCCTCCTGTGCTTCCTATGCTGGTAAAGGAATTCAAGGTATCCAAGACTCTTCTCTCTTCTTCAACGCTTGTAACCACCTAACTTTAAGGCTTACTGGTTCAACCTCCTAATTATTCCATCAACTATTATTTTCTGCTCCATCTTTATAGCCCTCACTCTTTTCACTAAAACTACTGTAGCTTCAGTTGCTCTGAATCTCTAATCTACCCTCACATTGACACTGGTGTGATTGAACCTTCAGTTTTCAGTGTATCTCTGTTCAGATGCCCCCCAGTCACCCATCCTGTGACACAAAAAAAAAAAAAAAAAAAAAACCTCTACCTTGTCTTTCCTGTTACTCCTATTTATCTTTTAAGTCTCTCAGACTCAGTCAACTATTCATTCACTCAATACATATTTATTAATCATAAACTCCATATGATAAATGATGATAGACACTGGAAATACAATGGTGATAGATAGTCCTGGCCTCACAAAATTTCGTGTCAGGAAAGCCAATGAAATAACATTAAAGCATAAATAACATTGTAAAAAATTAATGTATATACAAACAAGAGTAAGATAACTCTGGATACCCTTCCCCAATATTTAAGGTGTGGGTAGAGGAAGAAAGGTCTTCAAAGAACTGGCCAATAAGGAGGGAGGGAAAGTGCTGCCTTAGAAAGTCATTAGAGAGTATTTTGAAAAGAATAAGAGAACTAAATTCTGCCTAGAAGTCAAGGATAAGGACTGAATATTATCTTGGAATTTCTCAGGTGTCTTGAAAGCAACTTTGGTGGAAGAGTGGAAGCAAAATTCAGCATGGAGTGAGTTGGGAATGAGTGAAAGATAAAGAAATTGTAACATTAAATGTAGAAGCTTGGCAGTCATGGAAAGAGGAAATTAAGTTGTTGGAAGCAAATTTAAGATTTAAGGACACTTTCAAAGTTCTCTTGCAATTTTTTTAAAGATTTATTTTTATTTATTCTAGAAAGGCAGAATGTCAGAGATAGGAAGGGAGGGAGGGAGAGAGAGAGAGAGAGAGAAAGAGAGCGAGAACGAGCGAGCGAAAGAGAATCTTCTCTGTTGCCCATATAGCTCCACCAGGCAAACGCCAAGAGCTCCATCATAGAGCTCCACCAGGCAAAAGCCAAGAGCCAGGAGCTCCATCCAGGTCTCCCATGTGTGTGGCTGAGGCTCAAGTACTTGGGTCATCATCTTCTGCTTTCCCAGACACATTAGCAGGGAGCTGGATTAGAAGTAGAATAGCCAGAACACGAGCTTGCATTCTAATATGGGATGCTGGCATCACAAGCCGCAGTTTAACACACTGTGCCACAATGCTTGTCCCTCCCATGCAATTTTTGATTACTTTCATGATAATAATAATTAAATTATTACATAATATTGTTTAGTTTCTGTTATAGCACTGAAATTCAACAAATATCATTTCATTTTTCTATTTCTAACTCTTAGCATATATTCAGGTATGAAAAGCACTCAGGGGGCTGGTGCTGTGGCACAGATTAATCCTCCACCTGCATCGCCAGCATCCCATATGGGCACTGGTTCAAATCCCAGCTGCTCCTTTCTGATCCAGCTCTCTGCTAAGGCCTGGGAAAGCAGTAGAAGATGGTCCAAGAGCTTGGGTCCCTGCATCCATGTGGGAGACCCAGAAGAAGCTCCTGGTTCCTTGATTTGGATCAGCCCAGCTCTGGACATTATGGCCATTTGGGGAGTGAACCAGCGGTGTCTCTCTCACTGTCTGTAACTCTAACTCTCAAATAAATAAATAAAATTTTTTTAAAAAGAAAGAAAGCACTCAATGTTGAGTTTATAACTTTTTAAATTCATTTTAATGGCAAAGAGACAGAGAAAGAAAGAAATTTCTCATCTGCTGGTTCACTCCCCAAAGTCAGTAACAGCCAGGACCGGGCCATGCTAAATCTGAGATCCAGAAACTCAATCTTGAATTTCCACATGGAAGGAGGGGCCCCAGGTACTTGAGTCTTTACCTACCACTTCCCAGGATGCACATCAACAGGAAGTTGGAATTGGGAGCATAGCCAGGACTTGAATTCAGGTACTCCAATGTGGGATGTAAGAGTCCTCAGTAACACTTAACCACCATGCCAAATGCCTGCTTCAATATTGGCTTTAAAGACTTGATGAATGAGTGATCTGATTTAATCCAAATCTAAAATTCATTTTTCAGTTCCCATACTTGCCGATTTGACTCCACCTTCCTATTAACTGTCATTCCTGTCTTGCATCCCTGAGGGACCCACAAGCTTCAGGTGCTTTGACCCCTGCTCTTCTTTGTACCAGTATTTCAACACTATCCTCCCCACTGAGTCAGCCACTTTTCTGACTTTTCTCCTATGACTTTTTACCTCCAGAGTGTGTGGGATTGTTGAATGTAGTGTTCTAACCTTTGCTTGTTCGGATGGGATCATACATGGCTAGACCTGAGTACAGATATTTCCTTTAACAAGGATAGTCTTGCCTCCCCTGAAAAATAAGTCCTTACTTTACAATATGTTCTGTCAACAATGTATACTAGATGTCTGCCTGACAAGCTACAACACAGAAGTCTTGACCCAGTGTTTGACCTGAGGAGGAAACAAACTTTAAATATGCCTATCTACCACAGAATAAGCCACCAAGAGCATTTTTTGTAGTTTTTATTCACTCTCCTAGTCTTTGTTACTCTGAGTTGATCAAGGTCTTAAGGCTGTAAGTTAAAACTAAGCAATCTTAACATATAGGTGCTCTGTCAAAATATACCTTCAAACATTAAGACAGAATTTTCTCAGGGCAAGGCAGCTAGAAGTGTGCAATGGCAATGGGGGCTGGTGTGGCTTAGCAGGTTAAGATACTTGCAGGCTTGCCCATATCCTATGCCATAGGGTCTGGGTTTTGTCCCAGCTCTATGCACCGGCAAAGTCCTTACACCCTTTCTCTGCCTCTCAAATAAACAAATAGAAGGCAATATTTTCTTATTTGTTTGACCCCACGTTTTAATGAAGCAAGGAATATGCCCTCTATATAGATAACAGAAAGTCGGGCCGTTTTCACATGCAGATCATGTTATTTTATCAGAAAAAGATGGTCTAGAATCATGACTTTGTGTTAGTGGAATATTACCTGAAAAAATAATTTTAGCTGTAAGAACGTAATTATTCTAAAATTTGAGACATTCCTTTTTATCAGTTTCCTCAGTGTATTTTGTGTGTAGCCCATGTTTAGCGGATACTGTGGGAAATAGTAATTGTTCAATGGGGGCTTTATTGACATTTAGTTTAATTTAGCTTCACATCTTAATGCTTTGCAGCCTATTCCAACCAATTTTGTCTAGAAATAAACTCTCCTGCTGTGCTGGTTAGTTCTTCCAGGAAACTGACACTAAGAGGGAGTTCCTACAGCAAGAGGGAAAGATAAAGGGGAGATAGGACTAGGCTGTGTTTGTATGTACTGTACAAAAGGCAGAAGACATGCCAATTATTCAGATCAAAGACTTTGTAGGGAACGAGCCAGTTAAGATTATGGACGGGCTAAAGTCACCCCTTGGCAGCCACTGACTTAGACGCCGAATGGTTGTTCAATCAATACTTGCTCATTTGAAAATTCACTGACCAACAGTAGAGCTAAACATATATGAAGTCACAGGCAGTCTCTTCTGTATCATAAAGCACTTTCTGAGTACTCTCAATTTAGAGAAGGAAAACAACAGCATAGTTCGTGGACAGAGCCAGGAACAGAGCCCAGAGCTCTCGCCTCCAACTGGTGATCCTAACCTAGTGCATTCACTCTCCTCCCCCTCCCCCTGCTCCAAAGCTTGAGATGTGTTGAATACACTCAGTAGTTCTCAACATGTTTTTTCCTTGCAGTTCTTTATTAGCAACATTCACTTAAGTTTTGGACTCTTGTCAAATGTAATGTGAATGGAGACCAGATGCCTTTTCTGAACTCAACAGAACAAGAGGAGAGTCACAGAGCCCATCTTGCCACAATCAAAACTAGTGCTTACAACAACACCCACTGTTGGTGACAGGCTGTGTGGAACAGGGCCAGTGCTGATCTAGCAGTGCATGCCAGCTCACTGAGTCAGAAAAATGTTTCAGATGTGCCAGGTTCCTCAGAAATCCCCATCAGTTCTTGGGCGGAATAATTGTTGTGTTCCCCAGGAGCGAGGAACCAAGATGAGAAGCAGCAGCATCCCTCGGACGGTGGGTGTCATATGCATCCCCAGCTGGCAGCGGAGTCGCTGCTTTGAGAAGGGCACCACAGACTTGCATGAAGGGTTGCAAAGGCCAAGGTGGCTGGCAGAGATTCAAAAACCCAGGATGAGGAGAGAAGCAATTGTGGGAAGGAATTCAAGACGGACAAAAGGATTAACAGCAAAAAAGATGTGGGGTGTGGGGGAGGGATGATTATCGTTTGCTGTGGGTTTAGCAACACTGACATGTTTTTATGAATATTTACAAGAACATTTGGAAGCTGTGTCTCTTGCCCACACAGCCTCCGCCCCCAGCCCTCTTGGTAGGAACTGCACCATATTTAATGAGACTGGGAGTGGGAAGGGAAGCAGGTCCTCTTGCCTCCAGGTTGCCATCACCTTGCTTGGTTGCCAAGACTCCCAGAGGCAAATACTAAGTGAAGGAAAGTTTGCACAAGAGAAGCCAGCCTTGGGTTTCTCTGCTTGTTATGTGAAGGCTGGCAATGAGAGGGAATGAGAAGGCAAAGAGATGATCTCAAAGAGAGGAGGAACAAATGAAGTGAGAGTCTCAGTGAAAGGATCATTTGATGCCAATGTTCTCATTAACAGTGTTTATCAGTATCTCTGAGTTAAATCATTCATTCACAAATTTACATCATTTCTTAATTCTAGCAGGTCAGCCTCCTGTCGCTCCTGACTCCTGCTGGCTGCCTTCAGTCCTTCCCTCTACAACCTCCACTGAAGAGCCTCTTTCCTCCTTGGTGTTCTCCGTTCTTACCTCTCAGCTTTCTTTAACTACCATTGAGGCAGAAGAGCAGTAGCAAAGAATGCTGTCTCTGGAACTCCACCGGCTGTATTCTAACCTAATCTTTCTCAGTTCCACTGTCTGTAAAATGGAGCTAATGGCAGATAAAGATCAACGGAGCAAAACTAAGGAAAGCACTTGACACCCAATAGCATTCAAAAATGTTAGTATTATTATTACAGGCCATCCTTAATTTTCACATCTGGCCTATGACCCATGTTTTCATACAGGATACACTGAGAGACCCAAAATGCTGAACTCTGTCAAATGTCCACTGACTCTCGGTGATGTCAGGTTAATCACAACACTTGGCTGCCACATGCTTGGAGAGACTAGGAGGTTTCATGTGAGGGAATCTGTGGCAGGATTAACTTCCTAGCTAGGGCATAGCAAGCCAGAGAGCAGACCTGTGATGTCTCTTCAACCATAATCACTCAGTAGAAAACCAGGATGTTTCTCATCTAACAGGATCTTTTGTTTTTCCTGGAGTTCATAGCCACACCTTTTTTGGTCCACTCCCTTGCTTGTCTATGTGCCTCTCTCTACATCCTTCCTCCCAAACTTGTTAAAAGGTGTGCGATCCTTTTAATCAACATCTTCCACATAATTGAGCAGGCCAATTCATTTTCTTTCCCAAAGGCCTGCTGGAACTTTCCATCCTCCCACTCTGATCTATCCTGGTGGCTCTCAGCATTCAGACTGGGAAGTGTGCTCGACCATCATCTGAGAGGTTCCCTTTGCTCTCTCCCACACTGGATCCCCTACTTGCTGTCTCACATAAGTTTCTCCCTGGGTCACTCTTCTCCTTATGTACATTTACAAATGATTTTCTGGAAAAAGGAACATGGAAAATAAGCTTTTTGAAAACTTGCTTACCAAAAAATCCTTTATTCTCTCTTTATTCTTTTTTGTTTTAAGATTTTTATTTATTTGAGAGGTAGAATTACAGACAGTGAGAGGAAGAGACAGACAGAAAGGCCATCCACTGGGTTGTTCCCCAAATGACTGCACAGATGGGCCGATCTTAAGCCAGGAGCCAGGAGCTTCTTCCGGATCTCCCACATGGTGCAGAGGCCCAAGTGCTTGGACTACCTTCCACTGCTTTTGCAGGCCATAAACAGAGAGCTAGATAGGAAGAGGAGCAGCCGGGACTAGAACTGGCATCCATATGGGATGCTGGTACTGCAGGCAGCGGATTAACCTACTGTATGACAGCACCAGCCCCTAAAGATATATTTATTTGATAAGCAGAGTTACAGAGAGGCAGAAGCAGAGGGAGAAAGGGAAGTCTTCCATCTGCTGGTTCACTCCCCAAATGGCCGCAACAGCTGGAGCTAGGCCAATCCAAAGCCAGGAGCCCAGAGCTTCGTCTGGGTCTCCCACGCAGGTGCAGAGGCCCAAGCACTTGGGCCATCTTCTACCACTTTACCCGGCCACAGCAGAGAGCTGGATCGGAGATGGAGCTGCCGGGACTCAAACCAGCATCCACATGGGATTCCAGCACTGCAGGCCATGGCTTTACCCGCCACACCACAGCACCAACCCCCTCTTTCTTTATTCTTAATTGATAGTTTGGCTGGGTGAATAATTCTGGGTTGATTTAATGTGTCCTCAGAATTTTTAATCCATTTCCTCGTTACCTACTACCTTGCAGTGTTGCTGTTTGAAAATCAGAAGCGGCCGGCACCGCGGCTCACTAGGCTAATCCTCCGCCTAGCGGCGCCGGCATACCAGGTTCTAGTCCCGGTCGGGGCGCCGGATTCTGTCCCGGTTGCCCCTCTTCCAGGCCAGCCCTCTGCTGTGGCCAGGGAGTACAGTGGAGGATGGCCCAAGTCCTTGGGCCCTGCACCCCCATGGGAGACCAGGAGAAGCACTTGGCTCCTGCCATTGGATCAGCGCGGTGCGCTGGCCGCGGCAGCCATTGGAGGGTGAACCAACGGCAAAGGAAGACCTTTCTCTCTCTCTCTCTCTCCCACTGTCCACTCTGCCTGTCAAAAAAAAAAAAAAAAAAAAAGAAAGAAAGAAAGAAAGAAAGAAAAAAAAGAAAATCAGAAGCTATTCCTAATCCTGTATCTTTGATACATTCTGTTCTTTCTCACTAAAAGCACTTAGGATTTCTTCTGTCTGTATTCCAGAGTTCTCTAAATTTAGGATGATGTCCTATCATGTGAATTGTTGTTTGGTTGGTTGGTTGGTTGTAGATGTATACACAGAGGCAATTTCCAACCTTTGACAATCTTCAGCTTGGGAAAATTGTTTCTTTTGTGAGTTCTACTCCAACCTTTTCTCTGTTCCCTCTTTTTGAGCTTAGATTCTGACCTCTTGGATAGAACTTCTAAATTTCTTTCATTTCTGTCCTATTTTACATTCTTGTGTCTTAATTTCTGGGTGAGCTTTCAATTTTGTCTTCAGTCTTCAATTATTTTTTTAAATGTCTTTTTAAAACTCCCAAGAGTTCTTTTTTTGTATGTTTTTTTAAGTATCCTGTTCTGATTTTATGAATCTTTTCTATCATAAGATATTAGAGGCATTTTGGTTTGTTCTTTTACATTGTCTTAATTCTTCATTTTCTTTTAAGTTCCTTAGTTAATTAGTTATGTTGTATTTGATTCTGTTGGATGCTCTCTCCAAATGTCTGGCAGTCTGTATTTAAAGACATTGAAGAGTAGAACAATGAAAAGCCTTTTTGAGGCTGTTGTCGGCCAGTATACTTCTGACTTGTACAATTAAGCAGAAATCCAGACTTTTCTTTGAGAAACTCCCCAAATATCAATATCCATAGATACTTTCTCAAGATTTGGTCACCAGCTGGGATGTACACTCCTGGAAGCCCCCCAGCATTATTGGAGCAAAGAGTGTCTCAATGTGAAAAATTTTTGAATGAAAATTTTCATTAAAAAAATAGAACATATACAAAGGTCAGGAGTATAATGGCTTCTGACTTTCAAACAGCAATCCTGAAGGGTAGAAGATAGTGGGGATATGAAGTAAAAATTTGGAGGAAATATTATATCAACCTAGATTTATTCACACAGCCAAACTGTCAATTAAGTGCAAGGAGGAAATAAAAAATTTTTAGTGGTCAGAAAATTTCATTTCTGTTTTCAGTGAGTCTTTGCCTTCCTTCTACTGTACCTGGTGCCCCAAAGTCCAAATGCTCCCTGATTTAATTTACCTAGGGAATAAATAAAACAACCACCTTCTTTTTTTTTATTTTTAACTTTTATTTAATGAATATGAATTTCCAAAGTACAGAATATTGATTACAATGGCTTCCCCCCCATAACGTCCCTCCAACCCGCAACCCTCCCCTTATCCACTCCCTCTCCCCTTCCATTCATATCAAGATTCATTTTCGATTCTCTTTATATACAGAAGATCAGTTTAGCATACATTAAGTAAAGATTTCAACAGTTCGCTCCCACACAGAAACATAAAGTGAACAATACTGTTTGAGTACTAGTTATAGCATTAGATCTCAATGTACAGCACACTAAGGACAAAGATCCTACATGAGGAGTAAGTGCACAGTGACTCCTGTTGTTGACTTAACAAATTGACACTCTTGTTTATGGCATCAGTAATCACCCTAGGCTCTTGTCATGAGTTGCCAAGGCTATGGAAGCCCCCTGATTTCACTGACTCTGAACATTTTTAGACAAGGCCATGGTCAAAGTGGAAGTTCTCTCCTCCCTTCAGAGAAAGGTACCTCCTTCTTTGATGACCCATTCTTTCCACTGGGATTTCACTCGTGGAGATCTTTCATTTAATTTTTTTTTTTTTCCCCCAGAGTGTCTTGGCTTTCCATGCCTGAAATACTCTCATGGGCATTTCAGCCGGATCCGCATGCCTCAAGGGCTGATTATGAGGCCAGAGTGCTGTTAGGACATTTGCCATTCTATGGGTCTGCTGTGTATCTCACTTCCCATGTTGGATCATTCTCTCCCTTTTTGATTCTATCAGCTAGTATTTGCAGACACTATTCTTGTTTATGTGATCCCTTTGGTTCTTAGTCCTATCATTATGATCAATTGTGAACAGAAATTGATCACCGGGACTAGTGAGATGGCATTGGTACATGCCACCAAAACAACCACCTTCTATATGCACAGAGAGAAAGGGCTTCATTTGTCGTTGGTTCACCCTCCAATGGCCGCCGCGGCCAGCGCAGATCCAAAGGCAGGAGCCAGGTGCTTCTCCTGATCTCCCGTGGGGTGCAGGGCCCAAGTACTTGGGCCATCCTCCACTGCACTCCCTGGCCACAGCAGAAAGCTGGCCTGGAAGAGGGGCAACCGGGACAGAATCCAGTGCCCCGACCGGGACTAGAACCTGGTGTGCCAGCGCCGCAAGGCGGAGGATTAGCATAGTGAGCCACAGCGCCGGCCATCTTGCTTTAAAAAAAAAAAGATTTATTATTTATTTTGAAAGTCAGAGTTACAGAGAAAGGGAGAGACAGAAAAGAGAGATCTTCCATCAGCTGGTTCACTCCACAGATGGCTGCAATGGCCAGCTCTGAGCCAAAACTAGGAGCTTCACCTAGGCCTCCCATATGGGTGGCAGGGGCCCAAACACATGGGTCATCTGCTACTTTTCCCAGGTCATCGGCCATCAGCAGGGAGTTGGACTGGAAGTGGAGCAGGTGAGACTCAAGCCATACGGGATGCTGGCATTACAGGCGGCAGCTTTACCCTATGCCACAATGCTGGCCACCATCTTGCTTCTTTTAACAACTTATCACAGATACTGTTCTGTGTCAGTATACACACAGCTCTAACTTCCACTTACACTACCTGTTCCTCAGAATCATACTCCTTAAAATGACAATTTCATCTGAAAATCATATTACCTATTTAAGCAAAAATTTCCAATCAAGTGAAAGCTCACATGCATAAAAATTGGTATATAATATTCAACAGACCTGTTAATATCCAACATGATCTGAAAGCAGCAATAAAAAAAACAGTTTATCAGTATTTATGTTCATTTTATTTATGTCATCATTAATATCATTTATATTGGTTGATCAATCCCTACTAGCTTTCCACTGCTTCTCAAATCACTGTACTTTAGAACCCAAAATCTTTTCATGGAAAATCTAGTGAATGTTCCACTCAAGGCTTCTATTTTAACCCCAATAAACACTTGCATGTAAAGCAATACAATGCAATAGAAGTAAAATTTCTAGAGAATGGGAAAGAGGAGATGCAGAATACAAATATTTCAGGCTGTCAATCAATTGCTTAAAGAATCTTCCCTTTGCACTTAACTTCCCCTCCAAAAAAAAGACTTTCCAATTTTTCCAAAAATCATATTTTAAAATTTTTGCCTTAGGTATTATAGTGCTTAAAAATCATTAGTTGCGGCCAGCGCCGCGGCTCAACAGGCTAATCCTCCACCCAGCGGCGCCGGCACACCGAGTTCTAGTCCCGGTCGGGGCGCCGGATTCTGTCCCGGTTGCCCCTCTTCCAGGCCAGCTCTCTGCTGTGGCCAGGGAGTGCAGTGGAGGATGGCCCCAGTTCTTGGGCCCTGCACCCCATGGGAGACCAGGATAAATACCTGGCTCCTGCCATTGGATCAGTGCGGTGCGCCGGCCGCAGTGCGCTGGCTGCGGCGGCCATTGGAGGGTGAACCAACGGCAATGGAAGACCTTTCTGTCTCTCTCTCTCACTGTCCACTCTGCCTGTCAAAAAAAAAAATAAATAAATAAATAAATAATCATTAGTTGCAACCAAAAGAATTTGCTTTGTGTTAAGCAAGAAATAGTTGTATTAAGATCCATCAGGTAATTTTCAGTATTGTTGGTGAAAACAGAGGAACAGACTTGAAGCTGATAGTCTAAAGTTAAACCACCCCAGAGAGGTGATCTGAGAAAAAAACTGCCACCGCACCCTCACCACCCCTGGTGCAACACCTTGTCGGGAGTTCAGCCTTGTAACCGCCGGCATCCCCCGGGTTGGTCACCTCTAACTCAGTGAACAAAATGAAAGTAGTTTGTTTTATTACTCACTCTGGATTGACATCTCTCTCTCAAACAGGAAACTGGCTGAAGCTTTTTTAAAAATCAAGATAATAACTAGGCTTATTAAGTGCTGACTAAAGCTGTTCTAACTGCAAAATTACAAATATAAACATCATTCTCACTCTCAAACACAAAAGTTGGAATATTCTTCCAATTCTTTTAAAATTTTTTTTTATTTTTTTTCCGTTGATCTTTCTAATTTCTCAACTTTTTAAAGTTATAGATAATGAAATGCATTGTACATATTTGAAGTATACTATTTAATAACTTTTATGTATATATACCAAAAAAACATGAATCCATACCAAATTTCCTCATAGCCTTTGTAATCCATTATACCTCCCCATGATTTCCCTGTCCTAAGGAAATCACAAGTATGTTTTATGTTACTATAACTTGCATTTTCCAAAATATTATGTAAATCAAGTCATACAGTATATATTCCTTTTTTATGGCTTTTACTCAGCATAATTTTGAGATTAATCCGTACGGTTACATGTACCAATGGCTCATTCCTTTTTATTTGTCAATAGTATTCCATTGTGAAGATATAGCATGCTTTATTTATCTTCTCATCTATTGATGAGTATTGGGTTGTTTCCAAATTGGGACTATTATAAATAAAGACCCTGTGGACATCTGTGTGAAAGTCTTTGTGCAGACGTATGCTTTTATTTCTCTTGGGTGAAGTGGAATGGCTGGACCAAATTGCAGGAATATATTTTACTTTTTACTAAATTGCCAAATTATTTTCCAAAATGGCTGCACTGTTTAACAACAAGCAGACTATGAGAGTTCAGTAACTCCAGATTCTCATCAGCTGACATGGTCAATCTTAGTAATTTTAGCCACTTTATAGAGTGCTTATTGTAGTTTTAATTCGCCTTTCCCTAATGATTAGTGATGTTGAATATCTTTTTATGTGTTTAATTGCCATTCATACCTCTTCTTTGATGAAGCATCTGTTCAAATCTTTTGCCCATTTTTAATTGGGTTGTTTGACTTCATAAAATTAAGTTGTAAGATTTCCTTATATCTCCCAGATACAAATTCCTTTTTAGATAAGTATTTCACAAATATTTTCTCCCATTCTGCAACTTGCTTTTTAATTTTCATAGTATTCTTCAAATAATAAACTTCTTCTTTAGAAGACGTCCAGTGTCTCTTTTGTGGCTTATGCATGTGTACAGTATTTATGAAATCTTTGCCAAACCCAGGCTAACATTTTCTCCTATGTTTTCATCAAGGACTTTTATTGTGTTAGCTTTTGTATTTAGGTTTATGATATATTTTGAATTCATTTTGTATATGGGGTAAGAGCAGGGTGACAGTTCCTCCTCTGGCATAAAACTATCCAATCGTTGTAGCTCCATTTGTTGGAAATTTATCTTTTCCCTCATTGAACTTCCTTAGTATTTCTGTCAAAAATCATTTGACCAAGCATATTTGGATCTATTTGTCAACTTCTCTTCTGTTTCATTGAGATATATCTCTATCTTTGTACCAATACTACATCCCCTATGTTGTAATACACCTTTAATTCTTCAAATCGTGTGGTACTGCAACTTTGTTCTTTTTCAGTGTGTTGTTATGTATGTATGTGTATGTGACGACTATAGGTCTTTTGCATTTCCACATAAATTTTAGAATTGTCAATTCAGAGCCTGTTGACTTGAACAAAAGCCTACTGGGATTTTAATTGTGATTGTTCTGAATCTGTAGCTAATTGAGGATAAATGACATTTTAATATTGAATCCTTTAATCCATGACTATAATACATTTCCCAATTGATTTGGGCTTTCTTTAGTTGCTCTTAGCAATGTTTTATAGCTTCCAATGTACACGTACAAATTTTGTCAAATTTATTCCCAAGTATTTTGTATTTTTGATGTTGTTATATATATGTATGTATATGACATTTATATATATATATGTAAATGACATGGTTTTATATTAATTTCCATTTCTGATTGTTTACTGTTGGGAAATAGAAATAAAATTTATTTTTACATATAGATTTTGTATCCTATAACCTTTCTAAACTTACTAGTTCTAATAGATTTTTTGTTAATTCTGTAGGATTTTCATTATGGATAATCAAGTTATCTATAAATACAGTTTCACTTCTCTTATTTTAATTTCTATGCTTTTTTTTTAACCTGTTGTACTAGCTAGAATTTCTGCTTAAATGTTAAACAGTACTGGTAAGGAGTCTGAAAATTTTTATTATAATTTCTGATTTAGGTAGGCAGAATTTATAAGTTGGAAATTTCCCACAAATACAAAAAGACTATTGAACGGGATAGGTAGTCAAAAATATCACAATCACACTTAGAAAGAGTTAACAGGGAATAGTAGGAGAGTGAAGGAAACAAACAAAATCACACCTTTGTTCTCAATGTTTTTTTCCTGCATCAGGTGATTCTACAAAGATTAATAAAATTGACCCAACTAAGTGGTAACTTACAACATCAAGTTAGAAAAGTATCATCTGCAAACAGGAATAATTTGACTTCCTCCTTTCCCTTTTTTATCCCTTTTATATTTTTTTCTTGCCTAATGGATAAAACTTCCAATACTATATTGAATAGTAATGATGGAAGCAGGCATCCTTTTCTGGTTCTGGATCTTGGTGGAAATGCTGCCAGCTTTTTCCCATTCAATACAATGCTGGCTGTGGGTTTGTCATATATTGCCTTGATTGTATTGAGGTATACTCCTTCTATACCTAATTTGTTTAAGATTTTTATCAAAAAACCATGTTGTATTTTATCAAATACTTTCCCTGCATCTATTGAGATAATCACATGGTTTTTTATTCTATAATTTGTCAATGTAATGTATCACATTTATTTGATTTGCATATGTTGAAATATCCCTGCATTCCAGGGATAAATCCCACTTGATCCAGTGAACGATCTTTTTGATGTATTGTTGGATTCAATTAGCTAGTATTTTGTTGAGGATTTCTGCATCTATGTTCATCAGGGATATTGGTCTATAGTTCCCTTTTTTTGTTGTATTTTTTTCTGTTAAAGTGCTGCCAGCCTCATAGGAAGAATTTGTGAGGGTTCCTGTTCTTTCAATCATTTTGAATAGTTAAAGAAGAATTGGGATTAGTTCTTTATTAAAAATTTGTTAGAATTTGCTAGTGAAACCATCTGGTCCTGGGCTTTTATTTTATGGGAGGCTCTTTGTTACTGATTTAATCTCTGACTTGATTATTGGGCTATTTGGTTTTTCTATATCTCCATGCTTCAATTTTGGTAAATTGTATACATCCAGAAATTATCCTTTTCCCCCTATATTTTCAAATTTATGGCATATAGCTATTTGTAGTAATCCCTGATGATTTTTTTTCATTTCTGTGGTATGCATTGTAACATCTTTTTCAGCTCTGATTGTATTAATTTGGATCTCTCTTTTTTTTTTTTTTTTTTTTTTTGGTTATTTGGGCCAGTACCTTATCAATTTTGTTTTTATTTTTGGTTTTGTTTTCAAAAAAAAAAAAACAGTTTTTCATTTCACTGATATTTTGTAGGCTTTTTATTTCAATTTTTATTATTTCTTTCCTCCTACTAATTTTTTGGGGTTAATCCACTCTTCTTTTTCTAAGTCCTCAACATGCATTATTGGATCATTTATTTGATGCCTTTCCAATTTCTTGATGTAGGCACTAATTGCTTAAACTTTCTTCAACACTATTTTTAGTAAACCCCATAAATTTTGATATGTTGTATTGTCATCTTCATTTGTTTCCAGGAATTTTTTATTTCCCTTTTTATTTCTTCTAAGACCCACTGTTCATTAAGGAGTGTGTTGTTTAGCCTCCATGTGTTCACATATTTTCTAGAGTTTCTTATGTTGCTAATTTCTAGTTTCATTTCATTGCGGTTGGAAAATTTCAAATTTGTTGAGACTTGTTTTCTGGCCTAGCATATGGTCTATTCCAGATAATGTTCCATGTACTGAGGAAAAGAATGTGTGTTCTGCAACTGTGGGATGAAGTGTTCTGTAGCTGTCAGTTAGAACCATTTGCTCAATAGAGTCGGTTAGCGCTGAACAGCACACATAAGAAATTTATTTTTGCTAAGGAAAATTGAAGTAGATTTCTTGATAAGAATTGATAATACTCAATGAACACTGATTTACTTTACTGCTTATTCGACTACATTCAGTAGTTTTGATTTTGTGTATAGTTAGGCAATTTAATAGATTTAAAGTTTTCACGTATAGTCCACTGGGCTGAATTGTGTCCTTCCAAAATTCATTTCCTATTTGAATCTTAGAAAATGACCTTATTTTGAAATAGGGCCTTTTGTGGATGTAATTAGTTAAAACGAATTCACACTAAATTAGGGTGAGTCCTAACTGGATAACTAGAATCTTGAGGCATATGATTGGAAAAGCACAGATTTCCTTGAAGAGATGGTTGGTAAAAATGTGGACATTAGAGGTGATCCTGATGAGGTCACGGAAATGAATAATGTGAGTGGACATTGGAACAAAAGTGTTTTTATTATTATCGTTATTATTAAGCATCAAAACTTGGCGATTTGTGTTCTAGTGCTGGGTGAAGAGTAAAACTTGTAATTAAGAAACTTAGGGGCTGGTGCCGTGGCTCAATAGGTTAATCCTCTGCCTTGCAGCACCGGCACACCAGGTTCTAGTCCCGGTAGGGGCACCGGATTCTGCCCCAGTTGCCCCTCTTCCAGGCCAGCTCTCTGCTGTGGCCAGGGAGTGCAGTGGAGGATGGCCCAGGTCCTTGGGCCCTGCACCCCATGGGAGACCAGGAGAAGCACCTGGCTCCTGGCTTCAGACCAGCGCTGTGCGCCGGCCACGGCGGCCATTGGAGGGTGAACCAACGGCAAAGGAAGACCTTTCTCTCTGTCTCTCTCTCTCACTGTCCACTCTGCCTGTCAAAAAAAAAAAAAAAAAGAAAGAAAGAAAAAAAAAAGAAACTTAGACATTTAGCTGAGGATATTCCCTAGTGAAATGTGGAAAGCATCACCTGGTTTCTCCTCACTGCTTATTGTAAAATACAACAGCATTATAAATTATTATAAAACACAAAGAGTTTGATGAAGGAAACACTAAGCAAAAAAAAAAAAAAAGTAGCAGTTGTTGATTTGGAAATTCTCAGCCTATCCATAGCAAAAGATCTAAATGGCAGTGGCTAGACAAACTTTTGCTAAAGAGATAGGCTTGTAACTCGTAGATTTCAGTCATCTCAGCAAAAATCAGAGATAAAGTTGAGATTTTTTTTGAAGAAGACACTTTGGTATATGTCTTGGACTTTTATGAGTTACAGAACCACAGCATTTTTGAGAATGTTATGTTAGCAAAGACACTGCTAAACTAGACAGAATGGACATAAGAATAGAGTTACGGATGCAAAGCACAGAGCTATTGCCTCCTCAAACCCAGAGATGAAGTATCAAGTCACAGGTGATTATTCTCCGCCTTGAAACCTGATGAAATCTACAATACTATTGTTAAGCACTGGACCCTAATGGCAGCATACCTATAATTTGTGTTTTTAATAGATGTGTTTTGTGGAGGCTGGTGCCATGGCTCATTAGGCTAATCCTCCACCTGTGGCGCTGGCACCCCAGGTTCTAGTCCCAGTTGGGGCACCAGATTCTGTCCAGCTCAGCTCTCTGCTGTGGCCCGGGGAAGGTGGTGGAGGATGGCCCAAGTGCTTGGACCTGCACCTGCATGGGAGACCAGGAGGAAGCACCTGGCTCTGGATCAGCACAGCGCACCAGCCATAGCAGCCATTTGCGGGGTGAACCAACGGAAGGAAGACCTTTCTCTCTGTCTCTCTCTCTCTGTCTAACTCTGCCTGTAAAAAAAAAAAAAAAAAAAAAAAAAAAAAAAAAAAAAAAAAGAATCTCTACTTTATATTAGAGAATTCTTTTTTTTTTTTTTTTTTTTTTTTTTTTTTGACAGGCAGAGTGGACAGAGAGAGAGAGAGACAGAGAGAAAGGTCTTCCTTTGCCGTTGGTTCACCCTCCAATGGCCGCCGCGGCCGGCGCGCTGCGGCTGGCGCACCGCGCTGATCCGATGGCAGGAGCCAAGAGCCAGGTGCTTTTCCTGGTCTCCCATGGGGTGCAGGGCCCAAGCACCTGGGCCATCCTCCACTGCACTCCCTGGCCACAGCAGAGAGCTGGCCTGGAAGAGGGGCAACCGGGACAGAATCCGGCGCCCCAACCGGGACTAGAACCTGGTGTGCCGGCGCTGCTAGGTGAAGGATTAGCCTAGTGAGCCGCGGCGCCGGCCGGAGAATTCTTTCTAAAAATAAATAAATGTGTTTTGTGTGCCTGATTGTGACATTTGGGCATTCTTAGTGGCAGGCCCCAGCATTGGTTCACTCATTTTCTAGGATCAAAGTCTAATGTTTCACATTCTTTCTCTAGTTCATCCTTAGCTCAAGTCATTGTTATATTTCAGCAACTTAGTTCTCAATACAAGTCTCTACTTTTACCTGCTTATAAAAATTGATGTGAAAATTTCACCTTTTTAGTATGCTCATAATTAAGCAAAGTTACATGGTTTTTGTGGAAGCCAGATGAGATGTTTAATTGATTCTGATATTGTTTGCATTTCATTGTCAGTTAATACATAAGTTATACCTGTTAATTACATATTGTGAAAAAGTGTTTTAATGGAGTTAATTGATAAAATACTGTTCCAGTACATTTTCTTAAGCTGATGAATAGAGTTACATAAATAACAAAATCAAAAGTAATACATTTGATGGCAAGAACTGAAAGGGGGAAATGAGTACTCTAAAATCTAGCTTACTTCAAGACAATATTTTTAAAACTGTATTTGATTAAATTAAACTACAATCTGGTACAATGAGTTCAAAGAGAGTTCAGGGTCCAGGCATCTGGCACTCAAATGGGCCACTGCATTGGAGAAAATTAGTGTTTCTCCAAGGAGATAAGCCCCGACAGGTTGATCGTGACTGAACTCCTCAATAAACCAAATGCACGTTCAATGACTCAATGGGTCTTACCATTATGAACTGAAATCTGTGTTGGTAATGGCTTTACTGCATAATATCCACAGAGATGCCTTCATCACAAGCAAATGATCAAAATCAATGTCAATGTGCAGAACAATTTAAGTCAAAATACACATGACCCAAGCCTTTTAGCAGGTAATGAGTTGTTTTAATCATTTCAAATTATACTTTAAGAAGTTATTCAAAAATGAGTGAATAAAATACGTTTTTTTCTTTCAAAACCTTTTTTTTTTTCAAATTAGCTTGTCAAGGCCAAAATGATATATCATTACACACCTTCAATATGACTGCTTTTCAAATACAGAATGTCTATAACAAAAATCAGATTTACCTGATTAAATTAATGCTAGGCCTTTTGTGTAGAGAAATTTTTTAATAAAAGGCATATTTTAAAATATAGTCACTTGCTTCACTCCAGACACTTTCTATAAAACCAACACATTTCAAATAAAAATTACTCAATTATTATGTTCTTAAGTTCAACTAAAATGAATTTGGATTTTTATGTTATAGCTGTGCTCCTAAATTATAGGTACAGGAACATTCGGCCAGTCTGAAGGGCGGTCCTAGACAAAACATCCATTATAGTCACAGTGGTCCGAAAAATAAGAAAGCAGCGTTCGCACCTTGAACCTTTCTCTAGCTCTACAGTATCCAGGAACATTCTGAGAACTGCATTTTTCCAGGTGTGAGGAAAGTAGCCTGTCTAAACCTAACTGACCTTATCCTAATCAAAACTGTACTTCTGTTGCTGCTACAACAATACAGTGCTTAATGCTGTCATGGCTATTCATCAAGCATACATCCCCGAGATTGCTATCAGAAGTTACCTTACAAAATATACCAGTAATGCAGGAAAAAAGATGTGTAGTACAGAAAATTAATAAAACGGAGTTAAAGAGAGAAGCTTAAATGGTGATGAACAAGTAGGTTACAAAAGTGTAAGTTGGCCCTTAACATAAATTTCACATTTTAAATGACTTTGTGACAGCTAGAGAGAGAGAACAAAACAATACAAAACTGTTTGTCTTTTGTTATCTTTCTCCTTCTCATGGGACAGGGATATTCACACCAGGCGCAGAAGTTTTAATGGCTAGTAGATAAAATGAAAATACAAGTATCAACCAGAAATAATACATGTGCTGGTTAATTTCTGTTTGTACCCTCCATATGCACCTGCTATTCTTCTCTGCCCTGCTGTGTGTTTCAGGGGACTGACCCCTAGGGAATACATTACCCAGGCTTTGTATATCACATACCCATTGGGAGATCAGGACATCAGAGGGTAGGAAAAGAGCTAAATTAGAATCCTCAGTTTCAGCTCATTCAGTCTCTAGTAACTATTTCCCACTCTTGCCCCTTTCAGAAATAAGTTAGGTGGAAACATTTCCCTCTGTTACTTATGCATGAATGTTTTAACATTCCCTCTTGCTTCCAATAACTCTGCTCATGCCTCTTTATACTATCTTTTCATTAACCTTTCTTTAACAAACTCTACTGAATGTGTTACTTGTTTCCTGATAGGACCCCTACTGTTGCATCACAGTTAATATATCATTTCCGTTCAGTCTTTCAAATGTATACTTTTATTTCGCTTAATGCATTATACATTATGTCCCTATATTATTAAAATTTTGGTGTGAACTTAATTTAACTTCCTATTAAATGCAAATTTTAAAGAATATAAACGTACAGCAAAGAACATATTTATAAATCATTGCTTAGATTTCCAATTCTCTCCATAGAATGAATTCTAAGAATTTAATACTTGATCAAGAGTAACAACAGATTTAAAATTATTTTTTAGGATTTTTTTTTATTTTAAAAGCAGAGCAACATAGAGAGAGGGAGAGACAGAGAGAGAGAGAGAAAGAGATCTATCCGCTGGCTCACTCTCCAAATAACCACAGGAGCCAGGATTGGGCCAGATCAAAGCCACAAGCCAGAAACTCCATCCTGGTCTCCCACATGGGTGGTAAGGTCCCAACTACTTGAGTCTTCTGCTGCTGCATTCCCAGGTACATTGGTAGGAAACTGGCTCAAAAGTAGAGTAGCCAAAACTTGAACTGGCACTCCTATGTATGATACCAGCATCAGAGAGGTGAGCTAACCCACTGCCTCACAGTGCCAGCCCCACTTTTTTTTTTTTAACTCATAATATTTGGTTTATTTTAAGGGATACTGAGAGGCAATGGGTACAGTGCCAAATAGCATTTCAAATTATACAAATTTTCATAGTTACTAGTAATGATTGTTTACCATGTTATATCCTTTACAGAATTAATTATTGTCATTTTTCATCTTTTCTCATTTTGTAAGTGAAAAGGCATCTATTTTTCCATTTACATTTTTATATTATTCACAAGAGTAATTTTTTAAAGATTTATTTATTTATTTATTTGAAAGGTAGAGTTAGAGGGAAAGACATAGAAATCCTCCATCCACTGGTTCACTCTCCAAATAGCCGCAACAGTCAGAGCTAGGCCGACTTGAAGCCAGGTGCAAGGAGCCTCCTCTGGGTCTCCCACATGCATGCAGAGGCCCAAGCACTTGGGCCATCTTCTGCTGTTTTCCCAGGCACGTTAGCAGGGAGCTGGATAGGAAGTGGAATAGCCAGGACTCAAACAGGCGCCCATATGGGATGCTGGCACCACAGGTGGTGGCTTTACCCACTAAACCACAGTCCCGGCCCCAAGAAGAGTAAATTGTTTAACATTGGTTAGTATTCTTTAATTTTTTAACTGTCTTGATTGTGTTCTTTGTCTATTTACCTACTGTAATCTGCAAGAAATCTTGATATTTACAACTTTAATTATATTCTCCTTGTGTTATTTTTATTACAAATATTTTAGCCCATATTTTATCTTTTGATTTTACTGATGATTTTATAATTGTATTAGTCACCTTTTCATTACTGTAACAAGACCTGAGAAAAGGTACTCATGAAGGAAGATTTATTTTGGCTCACAGTTTTGGAGGTTTACAGTCTAAGATCAGGCAGCCCCGCTATTCTGCTGAGAGTGGTGGATGGTGGAACACATGCAGAGGAAAGATCACACGGCAAAGGCAGAAGCCGTACAGCTAAGGCTCCACCCGGCCCATGTAACCAGCTCTCTCATGAGATTCACCTTCCCAGGGCAAACCACCAGTGACATACTACTAGGCCCACTCATACACACCATATTTGGGTCAAGTCTCCAACTTTAATCATTAACCATCAACATTAATCTATTTACCATTAACAATCATCTATTAATCATTAAGACTGTCGGGGCCCAGCCCCAATGTGTATTTCCTTAAAACCAAGAATATTTGGTTTATAGTGCGACAGAACAGTGATCAAATTCCAATAATTCAGCATTGATACTATATTATTTTTATCTAAGTTTCACTCTATCTACTAATCTTTTCACAAGCCTCAATAAGGTCTCATATCATTTTTCCCCCTCAAGGACAGGATTCAGTCCAATATCATGTAGTATGTTTAGCTGTCATACCTGTGTAGTATCCCATAACCTGGAGTAAATTCTCAGCTTTTCTGTATCTTTCATTATATTTTAAATTTGAAGAACACAGCTAGTTATTTTATAGAATACTCCTTGATTTGAGTTTATCTTATGTTTTCTCATAAGTAGATTGAGGTTATGCATCTCCAATAATATAATGTCCTTATCATGATATCACATCTAAAGATGTACAATGTCCATTGACCCTTTTTGGTGATATTAATTACCCCATCATGACATCATATGTGATGAAGAATTTTTCTTTTGCAATTTATAAGTCTTTGGGAAGACTCAGGAAAATCTTCATCATACTTCCCCCTAGATTTAGAATTCTGTGATGACTCTTTCTCTATCCTATCTTTACCATGAGGTTGCAAAGTATGGATTTTCCAGTTCTGCCTCATCCTATACATTTGTTAATAGAAATGAGTCCTCATATCTCCCATTTATTCACTGATTTTTCCATGTATGTGCATATTTAAGATCAAACAGAGTTCCCATTCACTGGTTCACTCCCCAAATTCCTGCAATGGCCAGGGCTGAAGAAGGAGCTCAATTCAGGTCTCCCGTTTGGGAGACAGGAATCCGACTACTTTAACCATCAACTTCCGCTTCCCAAGTCACAAGTTCTATATTAGTAGGAAGCTGGAATTGGGAGCCAGAGTCAGGTTTTGGACTTGAATGTGCCTATATGGAAGGTGGGCATCATAATTGCTAGAAAAAAATGCCCACCACACTCATTTATCTATTTTTATCAATATTTACTCATAAATTTATTTTTAATAAATATTGATGTTTTTTAAAGATTTATTTATTTATTTGAAAATCAGAGTTAGAGAAGGAGATATAGTCAAAAAGAGATCCCCAAATGCAAACTGGTAAAGCCACTAGGGAAAACAGTCTAGAGATTGCTCAGAAACCTGAATGTAGCCCTACCACATGACCCCGCCATCCCACTCATGGGAATTTCCCAAAGGAAATTAAATTGGCAAATAAAAGAGCTGTCTGCACCTCAATGTTTATTGCAGCTCAATTCACAATAGCTAAGACATGGAAACTACCTAAATACCCATCAATAGAAGACTGGATAAAGAAATTAGGGGATATGTACTCTATAGAATATTATACAGCAGTAAAAAAAAAATGAATTCTGGTCATTTGCAACAAAATGGAGGAATCTGGAAAACATCACGCTGAGTAAATTAAGCCAGTCCCAAAGGGACAAATATCATATGTTCTCCCTGATCGGTGACAACTAACTGAGTACCTAAAAGGAAACCTGTTGAAGTGAAATGGACACTATGAGAAACAGTGACTCGATCAGCCCTTGTCCTGGCTGTCGAGGAAGAGCTTCCTATTTTATTCTTTTCAGTGTTTTTTTTTTTGTTGTTGTTGTTGTTGTTCTACTTAATACCATTGGTTTAACTCTTTAATTAACACACAATTGTTCTTAGGCACTTAAAATTAACTGAAAAGTGATCCTTGTTAAATATAAGAGTGAGAATAAGAGAGGGAAATGATGTACAGTTCGGCACATGCTCAATCAGACTTGCCCCTAATGGTAGAATTGGAAACGTGCCAGGGGATTCCAATTCAATCCCATCAAGGTGGCATGTACCAATGCCATCTTACTTGTAAAAGTGATTAGTTTAATTTCATAACTGATCAAAAAGATAGGATTAAGTGTCAAAGGGATTACATAAATAAGACCAGTGTCTGCAAATAATTGATAGAATTAAAAAGGAGAGAATGATCCTACATGGGAAGCAGGATACACAGCAGACTCATAGAATGGCAAAAGTCCTAAACAGCACTCTGGCCTCAGAAACAACCCTTAAAGCATTTGGATCTGACTAAAAAGCCCATGAGAGTATTTTAGGCATGGAAAGTCAAGACACTGTGACCAAAAAAAAAATGACCTAAATGAAAGATCTCTGTGAGTGAAATCCCAGCAGAAAGAAGGGGCCATCAAAGAAGGAAGTAACTTCTCTGAAGGGAGGAGAGAACTTCCACTTTGTTAATGGCCTTGGCTAAATAAAATCGGAGTTGGTGAACTCAAGAGGCTTCCATAGCCTTGGGCAGCTCTTGACAAGGGCCTCGGGTGATTACTGACGCCAAGAGTGTCAATTGTTAAATCAACAACGGGTGTCACTGTGCACCTACTCCCCATGTAGGATCTCTGTCCTTAATGTGTTGTACTATGTGAATTAATGGTAAAACTACTACTCAAACAGTACTCTATATTTTGTGTGTCTGTGTGGATGCAGTCTGTTGAAATCTTTATCTAGTATATACTAAGTTGATCTTCTGTATATAAAAATAATTAAAAATTGATCTTGATGAAGAAAGGGATTGGAGAGGGAGTGGGAGATTGGATGATTGCAGGTGGGAGTGAGGTTATGGGAGGAAAAGCCACTACAATTCAAAAGTCGTATTTTGGAAATTTATATTTATTAAATAAAAGTTGAAAAAAATAAAAAAAGAGATCCCCAGATGACCACAAGGGCCAAGGCTGTGCCAGGCCAACACCAGGAGCCAGAAGCTTCAGCCAGAAGCTTCATCCAACTATCCCACATGGGTGGCAGGAGCCTCAACATTTGGACCAACTTTTACTGCTCTCCCAGGCCATCAGCAGGTAGCTAGATCAGAAGTGTAACAGCCAGAACATGAACTGGTGGCCATATGGAATGCTGGCATCACATTGGCCCCAATACTCAGGAATGACAGAAGGAGAGAGGGAAGAGTGGGAAGAATCAGTATATTTTTATTTGGTTTTTTAAAGATTGACTGATTGATTTGAAAGGCAGAGTTACAGAAAGGCAGAGAGAGAAAGAGATGTCTTCCATCTGCTGTTCACTCCCCAATTGCCACAACAGCCGGAGCTGAGCCAATACGAAGCCAGGACCCAGGAGCTTCTTTTGGGTCTCCCATGTGGGTGCAAGGGCCCAAAAGCTTGGGCCATTTTCCACTGCTTTCCCAGGCCACAGCAGAGACCTGGATCAGAAGAGGGACTGGCACTGCAGGTGGCAGCTTTACCTGCTATGCCATAGCTTCGACCCATTTTTTAAATTATGTGTGTGTGCATGTACATTTATATATATGAAATATGTTTCCTTAAAAAGTTTAAGAAGAATTAAAAGTTTTATTAAAATACAATATACATATCAAGAAATGCCCTTAAGTGTACAGATCAATAAGATTTTTGGTCATATGATCACCCTCATAACCAACACCCAAATAAGAACAAAGCATTGTTAGTATCCCGAGTCCTCACTGCCCTCCTTTCTCTGTTTC
The DNA here is from genome assembly GCF_964237555.1 of Oryctolagus cuniculus. Lineage (NCBI taxonomy): Eukaryota > Metazoa > Chordata > Mammalia > Lagomorpha > Leporidae > Oryctolagus > Oryctolagus cuniculus. The sequence continues at coordinate 44,963,086 of NC_091443.1, read as the reverse complement.
TTTTTTAAATGTATGAAACAAGAGTATATTGTCATTTGCATAGTAAGATTGAATGAAGCAACATTCATAACTACATTCCAAATCCACACAGTTTTTATCCTCTCTACATATAATAACTACCAGTAATAAGAGAAAACATGTGATGTCTTTCTTAGCATAAAGATCTCCAGTTTCATCCTTTTGATTGCAAATCTCAGGATTTCATTCTTTAAATAACTGAGAAGTATTCCATCCTGTGTATATAAATTTTCTTTATCCAATCATCAGCTCCTGGACTTCTAGGTTGGTTTCCTATCTTAGCTATTGTGGATTGAGCTGCCATAGGCATGAGAGTGCAGGTAACAGTTTCACGTGCTGCTTTCATTTCCTTTGGATATATTCCCAGGAGTAGGATAGCTGGATCATATGATAGATCTATTTTTAGTTTTCTAAAGAATCTCCATATTATATTCCATAATGGTTGTACCAGTTTACATTCCCACCAACAATGTATTGGGGTCTTGCCAGCATTTGCTATTTTTTTAAGGTTTATTTATTTTATTTGAAAGTCATAATGAGAGAGAGAGAGAGAGAGAGAGAGAGAGAATGAATGTTCCATCCACTTGTTCACTCCCCAATTGGCTGCAATGGCTGGGCCAGGCTGATGAAGCCAGGAGCTTCATCCAGGTCTCCCATATGGATGCAGGGACCCAAGCACTTGGATCATCCTCTGCTGCTTTTCTAGGCCACTAGAAAGGATTTGGATGGTGCTACAATTGAGAAACTGCAACATGAACCAGTGCCAATATGGGATGCCAGCATTACAGGCAGCAGCTTTATTCATTATGCCATAATGCCCGTCCCTAACATTTCTTATATTTTTCAGTTTGGTTGATAGTCATTTAAACTGTGGTGAGGGAAAATCTCATTGTGGTTTTTATTTGTATTTCGCTAATGGCTAATTTTGAGCATTTTTCATGTTTCTGTTGGTCATTTGTATTTCATCCTTTGAAGAATATCTGTTCATGTTCGTTGCCCTTTTCTTAGCTGAATTGTTTATTTTGTGGTTGACTTTCTCAAGCTCCTTATATATTCTGCATATTAAACCTTTATCAGACGCTTAGTTTGCAAATATTTTATCCCATTCTGTCAGCTGCCTCTGTTGAGTGTTTCCTTTGCTGTGCAGAAGCTTCTCAGCTTGCTGTAATCCTATTTATCTATGTTTACTTTTATTGCCTGTGTTTCTGGGGCCTTATCCAAGTTTTTGCCAATGCCAATGCCAATGCCTTGCAGTATTTCCCCTGTTTTCTTCTGGTAATTTCATGGCTTCAGGTCTTAGTTTTAGATCTCTGGTCCATTGTGAGTTGATCTTTGCATAGAATGTAATGTAGGATTCTTACTTCAAACTTTTACATGTGGGAATCTAATTTTCCCAACACCATTTGTTGAAGAGGCTGTACTTTCTCCAGGGAATGATTTTAGCTCATTTTACAAAGATTAGTTGGTTGTAAATGTGTGGATTAACTTCTGGGATTTCTGTTCTATTTTATTTGTCCACATGTCTACTTTTGTGCCATTTCAGTCTGTTTTAACCATAACAGCCATATAGTATGTCTTGAAATCTAGTATTATAAAATCCCCAGATTTGTTTTTATTGTTTAAGATTCCTTTGTCTATTCAGGGTCTTTATTGTTTCCATATGAATTTTAGGATTCTTTTTTTGTAGATCAGTAAATAATGTCATTGCTATTTTGATTGGGATCACATTGAATCTGTACATTGCTTTGGCTGGTAGGGACATATTGATGTTATTATTTCTTCTAATCCACAAAGATGGAAGGCTTTTCCCTTTTTTGGTGTTGTCTTCTATTTCTTTCATTAATATTTTGTGATTGTCATTGTAGAGATCTTTCACATCCTTGGTTAAATTTATCCCATGGTATTTAAATTTTTTGTAGCTGATCTTATAAGTTATTTATCAGCCATGATATTTTTGGTATATATAAATGCTGTTGATTTTTGTGTGTTGATATTGCATCTTGTAATTTTTTTAATTCACTTATGAGTTCTAATAGTCTCTTGGTGGAGTCTTTTGATTTCCCTATATATAGAATCATGTCATCTGCGAACAGGGCTAATTTGACTTCCTCCTTCCCGAATTTTATCCCTTCTATTTCTTTTTCTTGCCTAATGGCTCTGGCTAAAGCTTCCAGAACTATGTTGAATAATAATAGTGACAAAGGGTATATTTGTTTGGTGTCAGATCTCAATAGAAATGTTTCCAGCTTTTCCACATTCAATATGATGCTGATTGTGGGTCTGTCATATATTGTCTTGATTGTGTTGCTGTGTGTTCCCTGTATACTCAATTATTTAAGGTTTTTATCATGAAAGGATGTTGTATTTTATTAAATGCTTTTTCTGTATCTATTGAGATAATCATATATGGTTTTTGTTCTTCATTTTGTTGATATATGTCATTCATTGATTTGCATATGTTAAACCATCCCTGCATCCTGGGATAAATCCCACTTGGTCTGGGTAGATTATCTTTGTTATGTGTTGTTGGATTGGATTTGCTAGTATTTTGTTGAGGATTTTTGCATCTATGTTCATTAGGAAGACATCTGTCCATTGATGAAAGTGGAGAGTTGAAGTCTCCAATTATTATTGTTTCAGAGTGTATGTCTCCCTTTGAATTCATTAACATTGTTTTATAAAACTGAGTGCCTGGGCATTGGGTGCATATACATTTATGATTGTCATATCCTCTTGTTGAATTGATCTCTTAATCATTATACAATGATCTTATTTGTCTTTTTAAATAGTTTTATCTCAAAGTCTATTTTGTCTGAACTGGAATAGCCATTTCTGTTCATTTTTTATTTTCATTGGCATGGAATGTCCTTTCTATCCTTTCATTTTCAGTCTGCATGTATATTTACTATTGAGGTGTGATTCTTGTAGGTAATATATAGGTGGGCCTTGTTTTTTAATTCATCCAGCCATTCTATCTTTTACTTGGATAATTTAGACCATTTACATTCAGGGTGATTGTAGATAAGTAATATCTTGGCACTGCAATTTTTCCATGAATATTCCTGTTGTTTGTTTTGAATCCCCTTTGTTCTGAGGCTAGGAGGTTTCTTTTTGCCTTCACATTATTCCAGGATGCTGAATGTCTTTCTCTCTGTGTATGTAATTCATCCTTAAGTATCATTTGTAAGTCTGATGAGGTGCTGACAAAATTCTTTCCATTTTTGCTTGTCTTGGAAGGTGTTTATTTCACCTTCATTTATGAAAGACAGCTTTGCTGGGCAAAGCGTTCTGGGTTGTCAGGGTTTCTGGGGGATTTTATTGGCTTTTTTTTAGGACTTGAACTATAGATCTCCATTCTCTCCTGGCCTGTAGATCTTCCATGGAGAAATCTGCTGTTTTGGAGGTCCTTTAATGGTGTTCCAACCTTTCTTGCTTGCTTATTTTAGTATTTTTTATGCTTTGTTTTTGAAAGTTTGATTATAATTTGAGAAACTTGTGGTGTGGACCTTTTGTGATTATGCCTGTAAGGAGTTCTACATGCTTCCTTTGTTAGGTGTCCATATCTTCCTCTAAATCGGGAAAATTTTCTGCTATTATTTCACTGAATGTGTTTCCTAAGCCATTCTTCTACACATACAAAAACTCCTAAGACTCTTGTTTTATTTTGCTTTTTTTTTTTTTTCTGGTCATTTGATAGTATCCTGTAATACTGAACATGACTTTTGATTCTGTTTATTTTTCTTCTTTTTTTCCTTTGGTCTGATTGAGATATTTCCAAAGATCTGTCTTCTAGATCAGATATTCTTTCTTCTGCCTCAGCAAGTCTATTGCTAAGGCTTCAGACTGTACTTTTATTTGACTAATTGAATACTTCTTTTTATATATTTATTTTTTTGACAGGTAAAGTTAGACAGTAAGAGAGAGAGACAGAAATGTCTTTCTTCCGTGATTTTTATTCAATATTTCTGTCTCTCTGCAGAATGTCTTGTCCATGTCATACACAGATTTCCTTATTTCTTGTAACTATTTATCTGTGTCCTTGAGTAACCTTACAATCTTTTGAATTCTTTTTCAGACATTTGATCAATCTCCTATTCTTGACAGTCCAATATGGATGTATTATTGTGTTACTTCGAGAGAGTCATATTTCCTTCCTTGTTCATGTTTCTTAGTTTCTACAATGCTTTTTGTGTATCTGGGAGATTACTTGTTGCCTCTTCTTGGGAATGGTTTTGTTGTTGTTATTATTAATATTAAAGACTTTCTTGGAAATGTGCCTCTCTGACTTGGTAGAATGTTAGAAACTTGTATATGATGAGGCCAGGGAGCTCTGTCCACAGCTTGTGGGTGGGACAAGAGTCCAGAGTGATACCCAAGTTGGACATGATGTAGCACCTCTGGCTACAGTCAGTAGGAGAAGGAGGTGTTGTAGCTGACTGGTGTGCTTGCAATCCCAGCCCTTCTCTGTGCCAAGGTGAACCAGCTGATTCATGGCCTAGAGTGAACTCACAGTGCCTGAACACCCCACCCACCCACCCACATACACCATACAGGACACCAACATACTTTATGGTGTGTCCCCTATCCCTCTACAAGATCTGTCTCCAACAAATAAGGAACTTTGAGTTTTTGCAGTCAGACCACTTAGGTGCCCAGGAACCTAAGCACAACCCTTATCCTTCTCAGTTCTGTGGCCTATACCCAGAACCCTCACAGTCACAGGGAGCTCCCTGTCTGCTCCCACCATGAGAACTACCCCATCCCTGGTGTGAGCTGCTCACCATTCCCCGAATCAGGACAGAGATTGACTGCAGCTCCACCTCAGCCAATTGAGACTGGTACTTTGGTGGGAGGAAGGGAGACCAGCAACATGGTCTCCCTTCATGGAGTAAACTAGTTGCTCAGTCCCGCACCTGGTCCTCAGCCTGGACTCAAAGCCAGTGAGAATCATGGAGTTCCCCTTAGTCAAAGCCACCCGTAGCATAAGCTGTACCAGCCTCTTCTCACCTTGCCAGGAAAGGTGGTGCTTCCCAGAGAGGTGCCGGCCATATATAAAGAGAGTTGCTGACAGTGAGCATCCAGCTGCTGAGTATCCATCCTCTCCCTCACTGCTCCGAAGAGTTTCTGTTCTGTCCATTCTCCACTGAAAATTTCTCTCAATCATTCCCCTGGGAATATGGTCTTTCTTTTGTTTTTCTGGTACCTATCTGTGGCTGAGGTCACTGTACTTTCTCACTATTCAGCCTTCTTGAATCTCCTTTATTCTGTTTTTAATGCTTTGAGTTAAATATTTTATCTGCCTTGTTCATTTTAGCTCTCCATTTGTTTCCTCCTAGTGCACACCTTGGAGGCAATAAATGGTAGTTAAAGTATTTTGGTACATACTACCCACATGGTGGACTGGGATGGTGTTCCAGGATCCTGACTTTGGGGGTGGAGGGGAAGGAAGGGAGGGAGGGAGGGAGGGAGGAAGGGAGGAAGAGAGGGAGGGAGGAAAATCCTATGGGTGGGTAGGTATTTTATTCAGGCACTGTGAGTTCACTCTAGGCTATGAATCAACTGGTTCAGCTTGGAACAGAGAAGGGCTGGTAACATTTACTCTCCTTAGTAACATCTTTACTAAGGAAAGAAGGAGAGAAGGAGAGGGGGAGAGAGGAGGGGGAAAGAGAGAGGTTTCTGAAAATCCTGTGAATTATCTGGGCATTTTTTCTGCTAATTTTGCCTGGGTTTGCTAATACAACTTTGGTTGTTTGGTGAGATAATCCTGGATGGCCTCACTCATATGTCTGAGTCAGGTTTCTGTCACTACAAGTTTCTGCCTGGGCTACTTGAGTCCTTGCTTGAATGTCACATGTTACTTCTATCATATCTTGTTAATTATATTAACACAACAGGCTAATCCAGATTCAAGAGGTAAGGAGATGAACTTTCTGATGAAATGAGCTGCAAAGTACTTGTAGAATTCTTTAATTCACTATAGTTTCAGTAGCAACCCTGAGAATGAGGAGAACCAGTCATCATCTCTCTTTAACAGATGAAAATCTGGATCAGAAAGAATCACATCAGTATAGTTTAAAGCAGTGCCACTTAAAAGTTAGTCCACAGTCCAGCACCATTAATGTCACCTGGGTGGTTGTTAGAAATGTGAATCTTCAAGGTGGGCATTTGATGCAGCAGTAAAAACACCACTGAATTAAAGTGCCTGAATTCAAGTATTGGCTTCACTTTAAATTTTAGCTTCTTGCTAATGTACACTCTGGGAGGCAGCAGGTGATGGTTCACGTACTTATGTGAGAGACCTGAATTGAGTTTCTGGCTCCTGGCTTTGGGTTGGCCCAACCCTAAATGTCTCAGGAATTTGGAGAGTGAATTAGTAGATGGAAGATCTCTTTCAAATAAATTCCTAAAATGATTTTAAATGCAAATCCTTAGATCCTTTCTCGGGTCAATTAAGTTTCATATAGATATATCATATAAATAATAGGATAATATAGTAATAGATATTATTTTTATTATTCCATAGTAATGTAGATGCTATACTTAGTAATAGATGCTATTAGTATTATTCTGCCATAACATAGGTCGCAAAATCTATGTGTGGCTCTTATGTACCCTAAAGTGGAAAAGCAAATGAATTTGAAGTAACTCAAAACCTGTTTATGGTCCAATTTTGTCACCTAATAAATGGATGACTCTGAGTAGATCACTATCCTTTTCAGAACTCCAGTTTTCTTATCAGAAAAAAATGAATGCTAATATTATCAACTTTGCCAAATCCATAAGCCTGCCAGGGGCATCCAAAGATCTTGCATAGAAATATGGGTAGCACAATACCACTAACTATAGTAATGTTATCCAAGAGTACAGAATTTATTAGTGATAGGATCTAGACAAATACAGCTGGACAAACACTAATTGGGCCAGCAGCTCTTTAGGTTTTTCCAAGTCTTCAGAGCTGCTGAAAACTGCAATACTGATTACAAAGAACAGGCAAGGAGTCAGGAGTGACGTGCTCTCATGAAACTAAGAGCTCCTTCTCTCTTTCCCCTTCTCTCTCCTTCCCGAGACCCCTTCACTCCCTAAGCAAGCTAATAGAAGGCTATCACAGCAGGGCATGGCCATCTTCGTTTCATTGGAAAGGATTATTGAGTGGGAAGTGTTCAGGATGAGTGTGTGTTACTGGGGAGTAGGAGTGGAGTGACAATCCTGGCCTAGATTGTGTTTTTCAAGTTTGATGCATGTCAGTGAAATGGCATCTACAGCCTGCTGAAGCTTTTGGAGAGTCAGATTTTGAGAGCTGGTGGGTGAGAAACTGCAATCACTCTCTGATTATGCACCTCCTCCAACCTATATTTTTAATTCACCCACTCATATTTCTAATATTCCCTACAAGCAATTTTCTAAAACTCAAGAAGCCAATTGCTGTCTTATCAACTGTCGTACTCTTCCTCAAACTCAGGAATAATGTAGAAAGGAAGTAGTAAGGTTTAGATAATCCCCTTATCCTATCGAACCATGAACTCAATTTTCCAACCACATTGACAGAAAAAGGAGACATTTCCAGGCATTAAAAAAAGAGATTAATCCTATAAAAAGAGGTAACATAGATTTGCTGGGTTCAAAGTCTCATCCCTTACTGACCTTGGCACTTAACTCTGCTTCTCATTACATCCCTCATAAAGTAAGAATGACTGCAAACCACAGGTGTTATGAGGACAAAGTTTGTACATGTAAAGCCCTTAGACTAGTGCCTGTCACATGTAATTGCATGGAACTTTATAGACTTTTCCATACCATACTAGGTTACTACTGCCAGTGCCTGTCTGGTCTTCAAGCTTTAATCTTTCTTTGCATCTAATCCATCCTTACATGACTAACCTTTTGAAATCACCATTAAGTCCCCATTCCCTGGCCTAAAAGAACTTGTTACTCACATGAACTCTAAACTTTTTGACTCAGCATTTAAGACACTTTTCTCATCAGTCCCTCCAACTCTATTCAATCCTATTACACAATACCCCTTCAACAGGATTTCTTACCATAAACACTATTGACATTTTGTACTGGATAATTCTCCCTTGGTGTGGGGGATGTCCTATACATTGTATCAGGAATGCTTAGTAACATCTTTAACTTCTATTCACTGAATATTGGTAGCAATCCTTCAGCTGTGACAACCAAAAATGTCTCCAGACATTGTTCAATGTCCTCTACAGTAAAAAATTCTACCCTAATGCAGAACCACTGCTCTACAAAGACCTCTTCTCTCTTATTGTGCTTTACTTACCATTTCCCAAATGTGCCTAGACCAATCTCACTTTGTTTCCTTTTCTCAGCATATTTTGATTTTTTATTTGGCAAAATAAGCACAATATACATTTGGCATTCAAAATGTACAATTCATTAAATACATACTTAATGTATGCATTAAGTACATACACATTGCTTTAAAATCGTCACCACCACCCATCTCCAGAGTTTTTCATCTTCCCAAGCTGAATGTCATATCTTTTAAAAAAAATAATAAAAATCTTTTTAATAAAAATCCCATTCCCTTCCCCTCTTGCTATGAATTTGACTACCATAGGTGTCTCTTAGAAATAAGAATCATAATATGTTTTTCTTTTTGTGTCTAGTTTGTATCACCTAGAATAATATCACGATTCATTTGTACTATAGCATATCTCAGAATTCCATTCCTTTCTAAGACTAAACAATATTCCATTGTATGCATATACTACATGTTGTTTACCATTCATCTGTCAACGGATATTTGACTATCATGCATAGTGCTACTATGGACATGAGTGAACAGATATGTGTCCCTGCTTTCAATTATCATGGGTATATATACAGAAGTGGAATTGCTGCATCATGTGGTAAGTGTATTGATAATCATATTACTAATTTAATTTTAATTTTGCTATTTACTGGGGTTTTTTTGTAATAGCCATCCTAATGAGTATGAAATGTTTTTGATCTGCTTTTCTCTAAAAATGAATGATAATCAGCATATTTTCAAGTACTCATTAGTCATTTGTATATATCTTTAGAGAAATATATATCCAAGACTTTATCTACTTTTTTTAAACATTTATTTATTTATTTATTTATTTATTTATTTGAAAGACAGAGTTGCAGAGAGAGAGAGGTCTTCCATCTGCTAGTTCACTCCCCAGATAGCCACAATGGCCAGAGCTGCACTGATCTGAAGCAAGGAGTCAGGAGCTTCTTCTGGGTCTCCCACGCAGGTGCAAGAGTCCAAGGACTTGAGCCACCTTCTATTGCTTTCCCAGACCATAGCAAAGAGCTGGATCAGAAGTGGAGCAGCTGGGACTCGAACTGGCACCGATATGGGATGCCAGCACTGCAGGAGGCAACTTTATCCAATAAGCCACAGCACCAGCCCCTATCCCTTTATAAATTTAATTATTTGCTTCTATTGAGTTGTATATGTATATATATATATATATAACATAGTAAAATATACTTGTGTATACATATAGTTAAATAATATTTATTTAAAACATAGTAAAATAATACACAATGTATACTGAACATTAATTTTTTCTTTCTTTTTTTTTTTTTTTTTTTTTTTTTGATAAGCAGAGTTACATAGTGAGAGAGAGACAGAGAGAAAGGTCTTCCTTCTGTTGGTTTACTCCCCAAATGGTCGCCACGGCCATTGCGCTGCGCCAATCCGAAGCCAGGAGCCAGGTGCTTCCTCCTGGTCTCCAATGCCGGTGCAGGGCCCAAGCACTTGGGCCATCCTCCACTGCCTTCCCGGGCCACAGCAGAGAGCTAGACTGGAAGAGGAGCAGCCAGGATAGAATCCGGCACCCCAACTGGGACTAGAACCCGGGGTGCTGGCGCCGCAGGCGGAGGATTAGCCTAGTGAGCTGCAACGCAGCCAGAACATTATTTCTTAATGGATATACAATTTGCAAATATTTTCTTCCATTCAGTGGATTGTCTTTTCACTCTGTTGGCTGAGTCCTTTGAGTCCAAAGTATATTAATTTTTTTAGAGATTTATTTATTTATTTGAAAGAGTTACAGAGAGAAGAGGCAGAGAGAGAGAGAATGGACCATGGATATGTTCTGTCCTAGAAACTCTCCTCTCAGGAATAGTTTGCATCCCTGCCTTCCCAGTTCCCAGAGGGTTCCTGCATTCCTTGGCTTGTGGCCTCCTGCCTCTTTTTTCAAAGCAGTTATGGCAGCTTGACTCCTTGCATTGCCTTCTCTCTGCTTCTCATTCCATCATCTCATCACTTCACCAGAGCCTGGACAGGAGCTGCACTTTAAGTAAGATTCACCTGACTAGAACTGGGTCCAAGATAGTCCCACCTCTGAAGAGCTTACTTGCAAAGTCTCTCTCTCTCTCTCTCTCTCTGTCTCTCTCTGTCTCTCTCTCTCTCTGTCTCTCTCTCTCTCTCTAATTTTATTTATTTGAAAGACAGAGGGACACAGAGAGAGGGAGGGATCAGAAGTGTGGAGTTGGGGCTGGCATTGTGGGAGAACTAGGTGAAGCTCCTGGCTCCTGGCTTCCTCCTGGCCCAGCCCTAGCCTTTGAGGCCATTTGGGGAGTTAACAAATGGATGGAAGATCTATACATCTCCCTCTCTCTGTGTAACTCTGCCTTTCAAAAAATAAAATAAATCTTTAAAGTATTTATTTGAAAGGCAGAGTTACAGAGAGGTCTTCCATCCAGTGGTGCACTCCCCAGATGACCCCAACGGCTGGAGCTGCGGTGATCCAGAGCCAGGAGCTTCTTCCAGGTCTCCCACGTGGGTAACGGGGCCTGAGGACTTGGGCCATTCTCCACTGCTTTCCCAGGCCATAGCAGAGAGCTGGATTGGAAGCAGAGCAGCTAGGTCTCTAACCAGCGCCCATATGGGGTGCCGACGCTTTAGGCCAGGGCGTTAACCTGCTTCGCCACATCACTGGCCCCTAAAGTATATTACCTTTTAATAAAAGTAATTTGCCATAGGATGACCTTGAAAAATTGTCCCAAAACAACTATAAACCTGCAGTATACAATTTAGTGCTGCCTGCAGAAATCATGTATCAGTTTTCTATCACTGCTATAGCAAATCACCACAAACTTAGTGGCTTTAAACAATACAAATGTATTTTTAAATTTTGTAGCTCAGAGTTCTGAAATGGACCTTACAGTGCTAGAATCCTGACAGGGAGGTGACATTCCTTCTGGAACATCTACAGGAAAATATATTTCTTGCATTTTCCAACTCTTAGAAGTCAATCACATTCCTTGGCTCATGGCCCCTTTACATCTTCAAAGCCAGCAAAATCGCATTGCCTTCTTCCATAGGCACATCTCCCTCTGACTCTCACTTCAGGGGAAAAGTTCTTTAAGGACTTGTTTGACTAGGTTGGGCTCATCCAAACACTGCAGGACAATCTTCCTATCTCACTGTCTTTACCTTTATCATATCTGCAAAGTTCCTTTTCCCAAGTTAATGTAAGAAATCCACAAGTCCTGGGGGCCAGCCCTGTGGTGCAGTAGGTTAATCCTCTGCGTGCAGTGCCAGCATCTCATATGGGCACCAGTTCTAGTCCCGGCTGGCCCTCTTCCAGTCCAATTCTCTGCTATGGCCTGGGAAAGCAGTAGAAGATGGCCCAAGTGCTTGGGTCCCTGCACCCATGTGGGACACCCAGAAGAAGCTCCTGGCTCCTGGCTTCTGATTGGCGCAGCTCTGGCCATTGCAGCCATTTTGGGAGTGAACCAATGGAAGGAAGACCTTTGTCTCTCCCTCTCCCTCTCACAGTCTGTAAATCTAACTCTCAAATAAAATAAATAAAAATCTTTAAAAAGAAAAGAAAAGAAAAGAAAGAAATCCACAAGTCCAGAGACTAAGACATGGGTATCTTTAGGAGTCCGTTATACCACCTACCAAAAAGAGTAAAGAAAAAAAAAGCATAAGTAAATCTGAAGTTGGTATTGTTACATGGTTTTCTGAACACACTTTCTCCCTCTCATCTCAACTGTTCAGCAGACCAGGAGCTTGGGAAAGGCAACCAGTTAGACCATGAACTGCATATCTCTCTACCTACTGTGAACATTATACTAGAAAGTAATTCTCAAAATCCTAGACTTAGCGGGATAATCTCTTATTTCATTGCCCTTGTAAACGATAGCATTTCCTTTTTCTAAAATGTATACAAAAAGAAAAGAGATTTTGAAAAAGAATACCAATACATTTCTTTCCAACAACATTCATTTGTAGTTGACTTTCTAAAAAAAAAAAAAAAAAAAAAAAAAAAAAAAAAACAGACATTCAGGACATTCAGTGTATGGATCTGTAGAAGTGTGTCATTTTCCTGAAATATATATTTCTACAGAACCATATCATTTCTATCAGTTCTTTCTTATTCTACAATAAAAAGTCCTTAAAATGAATGACAAGCCAATGCTATAGCATTATCTCCACTAGGGATTCTTAGATATTGTTTGTCAGTGTTTGAATAGTACATTTTGCTTGGGAACAGGCAAATTGTGGGCTTTTAACAAAAAGCATCTCAGAGAATTTTCTTCTGAAGATGATGAATCTTATTTTTGCATATGAGGTTATACCGGGTGACTTCTAAATTCCTAAAACAAAATATCGTCAACTTATAACTATTTTAAAATCACTATATCATTTATTAACCTATATTCCAAATTTATTGGCTAGCTGGTCATGCCAAATGTGTGTTGAGATTCATAAAATATATCTTTATAACAATAAAATGATTTGCTTAAAAGTAATTTATTCTATTTAAGTAGAATTTACTTTTGTAGATTGCCATGCCACTTTGGGGAGCTCTTTTATATGTAAGCTGGTATTTCTGTATATTGGTTGGTAAAGAGGCGAATGAACTAAAATGAACAATTCATTATAGACCTGGCCAAAAATGGATACAGAATGGGATGGTAGAAGCCATGATATGATGTTTGTGTAATGAGACTGTGAGCTTCACTCTGCCCTAATCACATTCCATCTGTACAGAATAGTCCAGCTATGCATCTAAGGGTGGGTGTTACATATTTCTATCAGCTGTTGCACATTCTTCTGGCAGTGGACTAGAGTACTCTGGAAAAAAGCCTCTTGCTAGATATCCTAGATGTGGATAACTATGTGTCCCAGAAAGGCGTAGTTAAGCGTGTGTCCCCCTTCCTTCTGAATGCCTTCCAGGTCAGGCCACCACTAGCTCAAATGAGACCTTTGTGAAAATTAGAAAAAAAAAAAAAAAAAAGGTCCTTTCTTCTACACAGTTCTGGAAGCACGAGTTGAAGTTGGAGCATGAGATGAATTTTTGGGTACCTTGTGCTGAAAACCTATGTAATCAAATATAATGGTTCTGCTTCCATTGTGTGTATTCCCAGGCATTTCCAGAGAACCAATACTTAATGGAAAATCCTATTGTCAGATTTTAGCTGAATACTTGCTACATAGTTATTTAAGTATCTAAGTAGTTATCATACTTACTATGTACATTTAATAAGCACATAGCATCCACACTAATCCTTCATATGGAGGTAGCATTTTCAAGTTTGCTAGATTTTCCTAACTTCCTTTCCTAAAGTTATGACAAAAATTTGAGATTTCATCCCATCTGTTTTTGATATTGATTATTCTGAGCCAGAAATGAGAGTGTGAATCCATGAAAAATCTTGGTCAGTAAGGCAGATGGTCATGAGAGTCCATGGGAATTCAAAGCATCCAAAAGTCCAGAGGATGCAGTCCTCCCCCTCTCTGGAGTCCCCTTGCACCCTAACCCACCTGACAGACTCCTGTTCGTCACTCAAAGCCCAGCTGAAATGCCATCTCTTAGGAGTTTCCATGACCTTTCTCTTCCATCCTTACACCCCCTGTAACTGCAGAATTATTAACTGCATCTGTGTTGCCAATACTTATCACAGCAATTACCACAATATGTTATTATTTGTGAACATATACAATATGCCACTCACCTCCAGCCCTGGCTTCTTGAGGAGGGCTACTTACTCATTCTCTCAATACTTGGAAGCTAGCACATTACATGGCATAATTTGGTGAACAGAATTGAATAGAGGAAACACATAAGAGATGAACTTTCTCTTCCCTGAGATGATATCTGTCCCAGAGAATACAGAAATGTCTTTACAAGACCAATAATGAGCTTAATGGTACTTAATATCAATTATGTTCAATCTTCAATTTTAGAAATAGCTTCAGATGTAGGGTTTTTTATCAATGGCAGTTAAACAAAGATATTAAAGGAAATTTTATTGCAGCAATTGCTCAAGTTGAAACAGGTTTGAGAACAAATGCAATTTAAAGACATGCCATTTACTTCTATTTACCTAAAAGATGTTTAAAATGGAACACTTTGGGGCAGAATTAGAAAAGTCTCCATCTTCAATTGTGAACCTTGAAGAAGTCTCTTTTACAGTTTTTCAAACATTGTACTGTAGCTGATTATTCAAAAGTTCAAATGATTTCAGATTATTCCATCACCATAGATTGCTAACTATAACGTTCATTCAAATAGACCTAGCCTCCATGGAAAACTCTGGATCATGTGGATTAGCTATAGATTTCTTCAAGATGGCACAAACTGGGACAATTTTCCTAGGTCCTGCTCTCCACAATCCCATGCTCCCATGGTGATGGGCAGAAACTCAGGGCACCAGTTAATGAAAACACCTACCTCAGTCAACTGGGCTTTTTTTTTTTTTAAATGCCTGTGACTGCATAGATGTTCTGGGGGAAATTAGCATTTTCATAATATTTTAATGAACTTTGGTAGAGTAAAATAATAAAACTAGTCTTGAGAGTCAATCTAAGAATATTTATCAAGGACCTTTTAAATGACTGAATGCTTCCTATTTCATCCCTAAAATTCTCCCATAAAGACCTGAATGTTGATGATTCCAGCCGATCTCCAAGTCCTTGCTGTGTGTAAGACGTAGACTTCTCTGTGCCCTTTGTCTCCCATAAAGTAAATCCATCCTCTACTTACCTGAAAGACCTTGACCCAGTATCTGTTACTTACAGGGCTGGCGCGATTACTTTGCCTCTGGGGTCTGTTTTTTCTCTCAAATGGTTTTGTGAGTATATTATGCCATCATTTTAATATCTTGACCACATTTTCTTATACTTTGAGTATAGTCTATTTTGCTTTGTATCATTTATAGCAGTGCTCAGAAAACCATATTTGATTTCAGAATAAACCCAGTAGAGTTGTTCAGCTGTTGGAGTTTGGGAGAAAAGAGCTGGACTTGTAAGTTGACCCTCCATGGTAAGTTGGATAATCCTTTATTCAAAGAAAATCTTACAGACCTGTGAAAACAAATGCTATTAAAAGAAAAAAAAAAAAAAAAACAGAAAAAGCCTCAGACATCATGTAAATCCTACCTTATCTTCTCCCTGACTGCTTGGCCTCTCCCAAATACAGTATGAAAAACTGTGTTCTGTTGCCAAGAAGTTCTTTATTGAGAATTAAAACATTTGGGTTTCAGTTCTCTAGATTTGAGTATAAAATCTTTCATTTCAAACACTACTTCTGATATAGAGAGGCCAAGGGAAGTGCATACAGGGATGTATTCAGGCATATTTTCCATTATTTGAGTTGGTTGTTGTTTTTTGAAATATCTATGTACTTATTTGAAAGTCATAGTGACAGAGGAAGAGACAGAGAGAGAGAGAATATCTTCCAACTGCTGGTTTACTCCCTAAATTGCCACAACTTCAGGAGCTGGCCAGGCTGAAGCCAGGAGCCAGGAACACCACCTGGTCTCCCACATGAGCGGCAGTGTCCAAGTGCTTGGACTGTCTTCCACTGCTTTCCCAGGTGCATTCACAGGGAGCTGAATCAGCAACAGAGTAGCCAGGACTCAAACCAGCACTCTGATATCAGATGCTGACATCACAGGCAGTGGCTACCCACTGTACCAAAACACCTGCCCCATTAACAGTGTTCCTAAACAAAATACTATTTCCCTTGATGAACAACTACAGCATCAGTTCTACAGCAGTTTGTTTCCTCTAAGAATGCTAATTCTTTTTCCATTTCATGAGAGAATGAAAACAAAGTAGGGGAAATATTTATGTGCTCAGAAGACCAATGTGGCAGTTCTGGCTTCACGCTTAGCACCATGTGACCTTTACAGAGATTTTGCCTCCTTGAGTATTAAAAGAAACTCATACTCACTTCCATCTGATTAAATAAAATCATATAGAAAGTGCCCCATAGAAGTGCATTTCTGGGGTTGGCGTTGTCACATCATGGGTAAAGTGCCACCTGGGACTCCAGCATCCCATATGGGTGCCGGTTCAAGTCCCAGTTGCTCTACTTCTGATACAGCTCCCAGCTAATGCACCTGGGAAAGCAGTGGAAGATGGCCCAAGTGCTTGTGCCCCTACCACATATGTGGGATCCCTGGAAGAAGCTCCAGGCTCCTAGTTCAATCTGGCTCAGCCTTATCGTTGTGCCCATCTGAGGAGTGAACCAGCAGACAGAAGATTCATTCTCTCTCTCTTTCCCTCACCCTCTCCCTCTCCCTCTTTTCCTTTCTCTCTGTAACTCTGCCTTTCAAGTAAATAAAATAACTCAAAGAAAAACAAATTGCATTTCTGTAGTCCATAGTGATCAAAGGGTTGGAGAATACTGCAACATGTGTAAAAGATATAAGACTGCCTCCTAGCAACCATTGTTTTTACCACCATGAACTGATACTTTTTTTTTTAACAAACAAGAAGCCTAAACTTAGCCCTCCCTGATATCCTGTGGAGGTTGATTTCCTGAGAATCCAGGAATAATTCAAGACCCTAAACTTGTTTACCATATAACTCCCAAGATGCCTGAAGTCAGATTGTGAAGTGGCATTGATCACTCAAGTGTCCCATTTTCCTTAAGTTTTTTACTCACCCTTAGCTCTCCCCCTTTTTCTCCCACACAAATACGCACAGGTAAGCTGATCTATTCTTTATCTCATTTTCTCAGGGCACCTTCATGTTGCCTAAATTAGTGAAGAATATCCATAGGAGAGGACTTCGAAAAGTTCATAGATAATGAAATTAAAAAGATAAGTTCATTGTGTAGGAAAAAAAAAATTTAACCTGTGCATAGCTTTTTCATAATATGCATTCTATACAAACTTCTTGAAGACTTCTCAAACAAAACAATGTGTAATGTTTCACTTCTACATTTCCCTGTTGCCTTCTTTATTTCTATCTTCATTTCAACCTTTCTCATCTTTACATCGCTTTTCTACTCAAAAATCTTTCATTTCCTCCTCCTTTCATTCTAATTCTAATGGCTTTGCTATCCTGGCATGTTTCCCAACTGTCCAAAAATAATTCCCACTGCTCCTGGTGGGTCCCTGTCCTTCAAGTGCACACGGCCATCATGGCAGGCCCCTGGTGGGTCCCTGTCCTTCAAGTGCACAAGGCCATCCTGGCAGGTCCCTGGGGTAACCTTCTTGCTTCTGTCTACTCCCAAGCATCACTCCTTCCCTCATAGCCTACTCAGAGCACGAAACCTTCCGACCACTCCATTCCTTCCGGCTTC
The DNA here is from genome assembly GCF_964237555.1 of Oryctolagus cuniculus. Classification (NCBI taxonomy): domain Eukaryota; kingdom Metazoa; phylum Chordata; class Mammalia; order Lagomorpha; family Leporidae; genus Oryctolagus; species Oryctolagus cuniculus. The sequence continues at coordinate 44,945,513 of NC_091443.1, read as the reverse complement.
TAGCCCTTCACTTTCCAAAACTCCCAGAAACACTAACACCTAGTTTAGTTCTTAACTAACTACTGCTTTGTCCATATTGTTTTGTTTTGTTCTCACATCTGCCATCTCTCTCCACCTAATTATAAACTCTTCAAGATAACAGTAACACATGTCCGTGTCTCTAAATATTTCCTATGTAGCAAATTATAGAAAATGTTGACTTACCATGTGTGGCTTACCATGCCTAATACTTCATTGTAAATGTCATAGTAACAGGGCTGGTGCTGTGGCGCAGTGGGTTAACGCCCTGGCCTGAAGTGTGGGCATCCCATATGGGCGCTGGTTCTAGTCCCGGCTGCTCCACTTCCAATCCAGCTCTCTGCTATGGCCTGAGAAAGCAATAGAAGATGGCCCAAGTTCTTGGGCCCCTGCACCCACGTGGGAGACCTGGAAGAAGTTCCTGGCTCCTGGTTTCTGATCGGCGCAGATCCGGCCATTGCAGCCAACTGGGGAGTGAACCAATAGATGGAAGACACCTCTCTCTCTCTCTCTCTCTCTCTCTGCCTCTCCTCTCTCTGAGTAACTCTGACTTTTAAATAAATAAATAAATCTTTTTAAAAAAGTCATAGTATCTACACCAGTGATGGAAATTGAAAGCCAATAGGGAATGCTTGGGCATAGCATGACTTGGCCCTTAACCTCCTCCATGAAAGCCATGTCCCCTTCTCCCTGAAGACAGGTCAGCCCTGGACATAAGCTGATATTTTTGGCTCCAAGAATCATGATGAATTAATTCACTGCCATGTCTCACTGGAAATTTCCTGGAAGAAATGAGGTTTGTTTAATTTATACACACTAAGGACTCAACTACCTAAAACACAAGTAAGAAATGAGATTCTGTAGTTCACTTCCCTGGAACAAAAGTGTACTACTAAATTTATTTTTAACATTTATTTATTTATTTGAAAGTCAGAGTTACAGAGAGAGAGCAGAAGAGAGCTCTTCCATATGCTGGTTCATTTCCCAGATGACTGCAATGGTCAGGATTGAGCTGAACCAAAACCAGGAGCCAGGAATTTCTTCTGGGTCTCCTGTGGGCCTCAGGGGCCCGAGTCCTTGGGCCAGCTTCCACTGATTTCCCATGCACATTAGCAGGGAGCTGGATCAAAAATAGAATGGCTGGGACACAAGCAGGTCCAATAAGGGATGCTGACATCAGCTTAACCTGTTACACCACAATGTCAGCCCATAAATTTAAAGCATCATCACCATATATATTTTAACCATGTTATGGGAATATGTGCTACAATCTTTTTTTTTTTAATTTGAAAGAGTTACAGAGAGAGAGAAAGAGCCAGACAAAGAGAAGTGATCTTCCATCCTCTAGTTCACTCCTCAGATGGATGCAATGACCAGGGCTGGGCCAAGCCAAAACCAGGAGCCAGGAGCTTCTTTCAGGTTTCCTATGTGGGTGGAAGGACCACAATACTTGGGCCATCCTCCACTGCCTTTCCAAGGCCACTTGCAGGGAGCTGGATTGAAAGTGGATCAACCTGGACAGAAATTGACACCCATAGGGGATGCTGGCATCAGAGGTGATGACTTAACCTACTATGCCGTAGTGTCAGCCGCTGAATGGCAATCTTAAATGCATTTTATTTACTTCCCTGCTTTCTTAAATAGCAGACTGAGCTTGATTGAACAACAGAACAGTATCCTTCAAATTTTTCTACACAAATTATCCATCCAGTAGAAGACAGTGAACATCTGTCTCCAAGAGAATCACGTGAAATGCCAATTTTTATCTTAAACTGTTTCTTTCTATACTGTATCTGTGTTTGTTTAAGAATGAAGTCAATGAATTAAATCAAGGGTTCCTAACACTGATTCATAAATTTGACAAGGTTTTCACTTTGTCAGATAACCTCTTTGGGGAAAGTTTCTGTCCTTCCTATTCAGTTAATATTAAAGTAGCCTTCCCTCATGAAATAATATGGATACACATCCCCACTTGACCAAAAGAAAAATACAGTCTCAACTCTGATTTTATTTAACTTGTCTGTAAATTTAAATGAGCTGAGCCTATTTTAATTATTATAAAATTGCTAAAAATTCCTGAAAGATGTTCCACATAAGTCCCACGTTTCCTATTCCACCTGGTTGCCTTATGCTCCCAAAACAGGCAACTTACAAATCTCAACTGGAGGTCCACATCACAAAGCAGCCATGTTCTTGGGGCCTGCTCAGATAAGTGAGGTTTCTGGTCCCACACTGAAAACCTCAGATTACTACACTCGCCACATTTTTCCACCTGCTATCAAGCCAAAGGCTATATCTTGATTTCTGTTCATGTGCTTGATGTAATCACCTTTACCTCACATTTATATTCTTCTTTGTATTTTCTTATGACAAGGAAACCAGATTAGTATAGATTTTTTTTAACTCACAAGCATAGTTGTCTTCATCCTTTTTTAAAACTTTTGTAGATTTTTCCCCAGAAAACTTTTATTTAAGGAATGCAAACTAAATGCATTTCATAAATACAAATTTAGTAATATAGTGATTTTTCTCACACTACCCACCCTCCCACCCACACTTCCACCCTTCTTCCTTATCCCTCTCCTATTCTGTTCTTATTTTTTACTAAGACCTATTTTCAATTAACTTTATACACATAAGATTAACCCTATACTAAGTAGGGTTTTAAAAAAAAAGTCTATTCCTCAACAGTCGAGCCAAAAGCAGTTCAAAGTCATTGTAACTCAAAGTGTCAATTTCACTTCTATAGATTATCTTTTAGATACTCTATTGGTTACCACAGATCAGGAAGAATATATGGTATTTGTCCTTTTGGGACTGACTTTTTCCACTAAATATAATGTTTCCAACTTGAATCCATTTTGTTGAAAATCAAAGCATTTCATTTTTACTTCTATATAATATTCCATGGTGTACATATCCATAATTTTTTAATCCGGTCTTCAGTGGACATAAATTTGGGTTGATTTCATATCTTAGCTGTTATGAATTGAGCTGCAATAAACATGGGGTCACAAATATCTCTTTCATATGCTGATTTCATTTCCCTTGGCTAAATTCCCAGGATTGGGTTGGCTGGGTCATATAGTAGGTCTATATTCAGGTTTCTGAGGTATCTCCATATTGTGCTCTACAGTGCTGTATCAGTTTACATTCCCACTAGCTGTGGATTTGGGTACCTTTTTCCCCACATCCTTGCCAGCATTAGTTGCTTCTTGATTTCTGTATAAGAGCCATTCTAACTGGGGTGAGGTGAAACCTCATTGTGGTTTTGATTTGCATTTCCCTGAAAGCTAGTGATCCTGAGCATTTTTTCATGTGTCTGTTTGCCATTTGGATTTCATGTTTTGAAAAATGCCTGTTTAAGTCCTTTGCCCATTTCTTAACTGGGTTGTTTGTTTTGTTGTTGAATTTCTTGAGCTCTTTATATATTCTGGATATTAATCCTTTATCAGTTGCATAGTTTGCAAATAATTTCTCCCATTCTGTCAACTGCCTCTTCACTCTGCTGAGTGTTTCTTTTGCAGTGCAGAAGCTTCTCATCTTGATGTAATCCCATTTGTCATTTTTTGCTTTGATTGCTTGTGCCTCTGAGACCTTTTCCAAGAACTCTTTGCCTATGCCAATCTTGTAGGGCTTCACCGATGTTCTCTAATGATTTGATGGTATTAGGTCATAGATTTAGGTCTTTGATCCATTTTGAATGGATTTTTCTGTAAGGTATAAGGTAGAGGTCTTTCATGTGAAGATCATTTTCCCAGCACCGTTTGTTGAAGAGACAGTCCTTGCTCCAATGATTGATTTCAGCTCCTTTGTCAAAGATAAGTTGGTTGTAGATGTGTGGGTTTCTTTCTGAAGTTTCTATTCTGTTCCACTGGCCTATCCATCTGTTTTTGTGCCAGTACTAGGCTGATTTGATTGTCAGTGCCCTGTAGTATGTCTTGAAATCTGGTACTGTTATGCTTCTGGCTTTGTTTTTGTTGTATAAGATTGCTGTAGCTATTTGGGGTCTCCTGTGATTCAAAATGAATTTCAGCATCATTTTATTATATATCTGAGAAGAATGTAATTGGTATTTTGAATGGTATCACATTGAATCTGTAAATTACTTTTGGCAGTATGGACATTTGTTTGATATTGATTCATCCAATCCATGAACATGGAAGATTTTTCTATTTTTTGTATCTTCTATTTCTTTCTTTAATGTTTCACAATTATCATTGTAGAGATCTTTGACATTCATGCTTAAATTTATTCCAAGGTATTTGATTCATTGTATAACTATTGTGATTTGGATTGATCTTTGAAGTTGATTCTTAGCAGCAGCATTGTCTGTATATACAAAGGCTATTGATTTTTGTGGGTTGATTTTATATCCTGCCACTTTACCAAACTCCTATAAGTTCCAATAGTCTCTTCATGGAGTCTTTTGGATCCCCTATATACAGAAGCATGTCATCTGCAAATAGGGGTAGTTTGACTTCTTCTTTCCCAATTTGTATCCCTAAGATTTCTCTTTCTTGCTTAATGAATCTGGCTAAAACTTCCAGGACTGTATTGAATACCAATGGTGAGAGTGGGCATCCTTGTCTGGTTCCAGATATTAGTGGGAATGCTTCCATCTTTTACCCATTAAATAGGATGCAAGTCGTGGGTTTTGATTGTGTTGAGGAAGATTCCTATTCTACCTTACTTGCTTAAAGTTTTCATCATGAAAGGGTGTTATATTTTATCAAATGCTGTCTCTGCATCTATTGAGATAAACATATTTTTTGTTCTTCAGTTTGTTAATGTGATGTATCACATTATTGATTTGTAAATGATGAACTATCCCTGCATACCAGGGATAAACCCCACTTGGTCTGTGAATGATCTTTCTGATGTATTGTTGGATTCAATTGGCTAGTATTTTGTTGTGTCTATGTTCATCAAGGAAATTGGTCTGTAGTTCTTTCTCTGTTGTATCTTTTTCAGATTTAGGAATTAAAGTGATGCTGGCTACATAGAAGGAGTTAGGGAGGATTCTCTCCCTTTCAACTGTTTTGAATAGATTGAGAAGATTTGGAGTTCTTTCTTCTGTAAATGTCCAGTAGAATGCAGCAGTGAAACCATCCAATCCTCACCTTTTCTTTGTTGGGAGAGTCTTTTTTTACTAATCCAGTTTCCATCTTGGCTATTGGTCTGTTTAGGTTTTCTATGTCTTCATGGCTCAATTTAAGTAGGTAATATGTGTCCAGGAATCTATCCACTTCTTCTAGGTTTCCTGATTTGTTGGCATAGAGCTCTTCATAGTAATTTCTGATGTTTTCTTATTTCTGTGGTGTCATTATATTTCCCTTTTCACCTCTAATTTTATTGATTTCGGTCTTCTCCCTTTTTTTGTTGATTAGTTGGACCAGTGGTTGTCAATTTTGCTTATTTTTTCAAAAAACCAGTTTTTGTTTTACTGATCTTTGCATTATATTTTTGTTTGAATTATGTTTATTTCTTCTCTAATTATAATTATTTCTTTTATCCTACTTATTTGGGATTTGGTTTGCTGATGTTTTTTTTCTAGGTCTTTGAGATGCTTTGATAGCTCATTGATTTGGTGCCTTTCCAATTTCTTGATGTAGGCACCAATTGCTATAAAGTTTCCTCTTAACACTGCTTTTGCTGTACCCCATAAGTTCTGATATGTTATATTGTCATCTTCATTCATTTCTAGAAATTTTTTTAATTCTCTTTTGGTTTCTACTATGACCCATTGCTCATTCAGGAGCATTTGGTCAATCTCCATGTGTTTGCATATGTCTACATGTTCTTGAGTTGTTGATTTCCAGCTTTATTCCATTTAGTAAGAAAAATGCATGGTATGATTTCAATTTTTTTTTAATTTTCTGAGATTGCTTTATGGCCTAGCATGTGGTTTATCCTAGAGAAAGTTCCATGTACTTGTGAGAAGAATGTATATTCCTCAACTGTAGAATGAAAAGTTTTGTAGATATCTGTTGGGTGCATTTAGTCTATAGTGTGGATTAAATTGCTTTTTGCTGGTTTTTAGTCTAGTTGATCTGTCCATTGCTGAAAGTTGGATATTGAAATCCCCCATAACCATTATATTGGAATCTATGTCTCCTTTTAAATCCATTAACATTATTTTAAATAGCCAGGTGCCCTGTAATTGGGTGCATCTACATTTATTATAGTCACATCTTCCTGTTGAATTGATCCCTTAATCATTGCATAGTGCCCTTCTTTGTATCTTCTAACAGTTTTTGTGTTAAAGTCTATTTTGTCTGATATTAAGATGGCTACACCAGCTCAATTTTGGTTTCTGTTAGCATGGAATATCTTTTTCAATCCTTTCACTTTCAGTCTGCGTGTATCTTCGCTGGTGAGATGTGTTTCTTTTCTTTTTCTTTTCTTTTTTTTCTTTTTTTTTTTTTTTTTTTTGACAGGCAGAGTTAGAGAGAGAGACAGAGAGAGAGTTATAGATGGTGAGAGAGAGACAGAGAGAAAGGTCTTCCTTCCACTGGTTCACTCCCCCAGTGGCCACCACGGCCAGTGCTGCGATCCAAAGCCAGGAGCCGGGTGCTTCCTCCCGGTCTCCCATGCAGGTGTGGGGACCCAAGCACTTGGGCCATCCTCCACTGCCCTCCCAGGCCACAGCAGAGAGCTGGACTGGAAGAGCAACTGGGACTAGTACCCGGTGCCCCAACTGGGACTAGAACTCAGGGTGCTAGCGCCACAGGTGGAGGATTAGCCAAGTGAGCCACGGTGCCGGCCGAGATGTGTTTCTTATAGGCAGCAAATAGATGAGTCTTTTTTTTTTTAATCCATTAAGCCAATCTGTATCTTTTAAATGGAGAGTTGAGGTGATTTATATTCAAGGTGACTACAGATAAGTAACAACTTGGCCGTACCATTTTTCCATATGCATTCTTATTGTTTACTTTGGATTTCCTTTGTAGTTTTACAGGGAGATTTTCTGCTTTCACCTTCTTTCATAGTGATGACCATATTTCTGTGTTAAGCATCTTCTGTACAGCTGGGTGTAGAGTAGCAAATTATTTCAATTCTGTTTGTTAAACAAGGCTTTTATTTCACCTTCATTCATTAAGTAAGAGCTTTGTAGGGTACAGTATTTTGGGTTGGCAGTTTTTTTCTCTTAAGACTTGGACTATATCTTGCCATTCCCTTCTAGCTTGTAGGGTTTATGATGAGATGTCAGCTGTGAGTCTAATTGGAGATCCTCTGAAAGTAATCTGAAATTTCTCTCATGCACATTTTAGAATCTTTTCTTTATGTTTTTCTGTGGAAAGTTTGACTGCAATGTGTCATAGCAAAGATCTTTTCTGGTCATGTGTATTAGGAGTTCTATGTGCTTTCCCTACTTTGATGTCCCTTTCTTTCTCCAAATTGGGGAAATTTTCTGTAATTATTTCATTAAAAAGGCCTTCTAATCCATTCTCTTTACATGCCTTCAGGAACTTCTAAGAGCCATATGTTGGATCGTTAATAGCATCCCATAAATCTCCAACATTGTTTTTAATTTTTCTAATTTCTTCTTCTTCATCTTCATCTTCATCTCACTGTAAAAATTCCAAAGATTTGTCTTCTAACTTGGATATTCTTTCTTCTGCCTCACTGAATTTGTTGTTAAGGCTTTCCACCACATTTTTATTTGATCTATTGAATTCTTCATTTCTAATATTTCATTTTGATTTCTTCTTAAAATCTCAATCTCATGAGAAAAATTATCATCCCTGTCATATATGGATTTCTTTAATCCATGTATTTGCTTCTGAACACTTTTAAGTAATCCTACAATCAATTTTTTGAATTTCATTTCCAGCATCTTCAATTTCTTCATCTTCACATTTTAGTATTGAAGTGTTTTGTTCTTTTGGAGGCTTTATGTTGTCTTCCTTATTCTTGTTTCTCAAATTGCTCTGTTTATTATTAGGCAATAGTGGAGATACTGGATGGTTTTTTTTCCTGTAATGGGTTTTACCTTTGAACTATATCTCTGTGGCTTAGTGGAGTGTCTGCTCTTTCAGTGAATACCCAGAGGCATGTGCTGGGTATGGCCAGGAATCTCTGTTCAGTGCTCCAGGGGGAAGGGAATGTCCAAGGTAACACCCATGTTGGGTTTGGTAAATCTTTTATTTTTTTAACAGAGGAGAGGGTTCATTCAGCTCTGTTGTTATAGTCTCATGCTCACCTCCTCTCCTCCAAGGAGATCAATGGCCAGGCGCTAGCCCCAGTGGGTGCAGTATTCATTTTTGCAGCCATAAGGACCACACAAAGGATCCATTCAGTCCTCAGTGTGAGCACGGAGCTCTCAGTAATGACCCTCATCAATCAATCAAGAAGCCCCAAGTATGTGGAGCCACACACAGTGACTGCCCAGAGACCCCACCACACCCTGTGCCCTTCCATGCAGCCAGAGTGTTTCCACAGTCCCAACATAGAAGGCTCCCACAGTCATGAGCAACCAGTCCCTTGTGGTTTATCCCAACCATACTCAGGCATCTCTGCTCAGCAGGTTACTTGGCACACAGACAGAAGCTGGTGTTAACGAATGTTCAAAACTGTGGCCACCTTCTCATCTAGTTACTAGATGCTGGTGCTGGATGGCTGGGGACAGAGAAACATGCCCCCCTTTCTGTCCTCTAGGTTGCCAGGTATTCTGTCCCCCACAGGGCTGCAAGCCAGGCTCATGCCAGGCTCTTCCCTCAGCTTTATTGCCAGTGGCTTGGGCTGCTGCAGTCTGGTCTCACTTTACTCTCCAAAGCTGGTGCTCAGGCTTTCAGCTGCTCAGAACCTGAATTGTGTGCATCTACCCCCTCCACATAGGTCAACAGAGTCCCTCTAATTTGCATGGAGTTTCCTCTGCAGTTTTCTCCCTAACTCTTCCCTGAGATTGCACTTTCTCCACTTTTTTTTTTAACTATCTTCCCCTCGGCTAGATCAATCAGCTTCCTCTATGTTCTGCCAATTTGGAATCTCCTAGATTAACTTTTGTTTATTTATTAATATTTATTTGAAAGACAGAGAAACAAAGAAAGACGGATATCTTCCATCCACTGAATTGACTGTCCAAATGCCTGCAACAGTTGGACCAGGCCTAAGCTGGAAACCTGGAATCCACTCCAGGTCCCCTACTTGGGTATTAGGATTCAGGTACTCAAGCCATCACCTACCACCTCGCAGAGTACACACTAGCAAGAATCTGGAAGCAGAAGCAGAAGCAGAAGCAGAACCTGAACCCAGGCATACTTGTATATCATGTGAGCTTCCTAAGCAGTGTATCAAACATTGCACCAAATGACTTCCTGAAAAGATTTTATATTGACTATAAAAATTAGTATATGAGGGTACTTTGAAAGTTCATGGAAGAATGAAATATGTTTATTTTAGTATAAAAAATTTTTAAATCCATGTACAGTTTTTTCATATAACAAGTTCCATCAACTTTTTGAAAGCCTCTTAAACATCTAAGTGCCTAAATCATTAATCCTTTTATGAAAAAATATATGAGTATTAGTGTGTAACATTGCATCTTTTTCAACCACTCAGAAATCTTTTTTTCTCTCTTTTGTATTCTTGGCTACATTACAGATGAGTTAGGCATCCGAAAGCTAAATTTTAGGTAGATAAATGATTGTTAAACTTAAGAAAAAGGATAGACAAAAAATTTACCACTGGAATTTAAAAATAGTACTTACTAGGAAAAGACTGTGTTGTTATTTATTGCTGCATTAAGAAAAATCTCAACTCCAAAATTCAGTGGTGTGCAACCATAGCAATAGGTCTGCCGTTTAGCTAGGAGACCACTCATCTAAGCCAGGCTCATGAGACAAGTTTGCTTTAGGTTGTGAGCTGGACCAAATGTAACCCTTTTGATGCAGGTTGGGCTCAGGTCTGTAGCAACCTGGGGAAACTCTTCTCATGGTAATGTACAAGAAAGTAAGACTAAATGCATAAGAACATTTCAAGACTCTACTACGGCCTGTCTGCTAACATGCCATTGGTCAAAGCAAGTCACACGATGACAAAGCTTCAAAGTAAAAAATGTAGGCAAACATTCTTCACCTCATCATGAGGCCATGACACAGGTGTGGATGTATAAAACCCCTACAGTGGAGAAGAGTGAAAAATTAAATCTACTATACCCTGGATGAATTTTGACCACAGCCACTAATCACAGTGGACTTCCTACTATTAAAAAAAAGAAGAAGAAGAAGTGAGTTTTAAAGCACTTTCTTAGAGTGGAAGGAAGATATTTTGTATAATATAAAGTGAGAGCTTTCAATTATGATTTGTTAGATAAAGGATATTATTAAAGAAATGGAAAGTAGTACTTCCTGATGAGGCAGTTGCTTCAGGATGCATATAAAACTGAGTTTGCTATAGGCTGGTATTATAAGTGATAATTGATTGCAAATTATATTGACAGTTATTGAACATAATTATTCACCACAGGAACCATCCTTAATCAATTAATCAAGGTACAGCTCAACTTCACTTCTTGCACAGAGAAACAACCATTTTTTGGCTTCTTGCTTTTTTTTTTATTGCCTACTTTGTTTGCTGTTGTTGAAACATTTTAACAAATTAATTAGATGATTAATGAAACCCTTAAGATGTTCAAACTGTAGAAACTTCACAACAAAACTGCCTATTCCCAAAGATTTCCCTGGGAAAACATAGATTCCCTCCAAGGAGGCATCCTAGGAATGGTTCCAAGGCTCTCCTCACCAGTATCGGTCAGGAGACAACTGTCCATGTACATACTACACGTCTAGCTCTCTTTTACTAAAAATCTGAATCAAACACTTAAGTGAACACATAGAAACCAAGCTTTCTAAATTTTCGATATCCCAAAGATGAAAAAGGAACATGTTGGGGCTCAGAAAACAGTACTCCATAGTGTACTTTGGAGCTGAGAGCTTTGAACTAAAGGAGATTGGAAGACCTTAGAAGCAACATTTTTCTGACCTTCTAATTCTCCTTTCTCCTGCCGCAGGTTCTTTCCTGAAAGAAGTCATAAAGAACAGAATTCCCCCCTCTTTCTATAACTCGATCGTTCAAATAAATTTCTATTAAAAAAAAAAAAAAAAAAACAGAATTCTTCAGCCTCAAGGTGAGTCATAGAAACCAGAAACCCTCTGCCTCAAAGCAAGATGTATAAATCTCTCTCCCTTCTTTCTTTTTTTTTTTTTTTTTTTTTTTTTTTTGACAGGCAGAGTGGACAGTGAGAGAGAGAGACAGAGAGAAAGGTCTTCCTTTGCCGTTGGTTCACCCTCCAATGGCCGCCGCGGCCGGCGCGCTGCGGCCGGCGCACCGCGCTGATCCGATGGCAGGAGCCAGGAGCCAGGTGCTTTTCCTGGTCTCCCATGGGGTGCAGGGCCCAAGCACCTGGGCCATCCTCCACTGCACTCCCTGGCCACAGCAGAGGGCTGGCCTGGAAGAGGGGCAACCGGGACAGAATCGGGTGCCCTGACCGGGACTAGAACCCGGTGTGCCGGCGCCGCTAGGCGGAGGGTTAGCCTAGTGAGCCGCGGCGCCGGCCCTCTCCCTTCTTTCTTGAAGATTATCATTCCATGGGCAACCTGCCCCATACCCAGGAGGCAGGAATACAACACACAGAGGCCAAGAAGAATCTGAAAGCCAGGCTTAGCTGGGTCTCCACCTCTTGGTCTATTACCATTAGATCATAACCTTTTATCCAATAACATCTGTACATGACTATCCATTCTTCATCAAACCTAAGCATGAACATAGACAGTTTCCTTGGGTCCTTGGGTCTTCATTTCTGAAGACTTTTGTGTTACATGAAAATTTCATTGAACACATTTGTCATATTTTTCTCTTGTTAACTGGGTTTTTGTTATGCTAGTGTCAGTCATGACCACTATGGTGGATTAGGAAAGGTGTCACACCTTTCTGCCCCTATAATAAGTTATGTGTTAAGCACAGATCCAAACTTCTTTTTTTTTTTTAAAGATTTATTTATTTATTTGAAAGGTGGAGTTACAAAGAGATAGAGGCAGAGAAAGAGAGAGAGGTCTTCCATCCTCTGGTTCACTCCCCAGCCAGTCGCAACAGCCGGAGCTGGGCCACTCTGAAGCCAGGAGTTTGGAACTTCTTCTGGGTCCCCCATGTGGGTGCAGAGGCCTAAGGACTTGGGCCATCTTCTGCTGCATTCCCAGGCAATATCAGAGAGCTGGATCAGAAGAGGAGCAGCCAGGACTCAAACCAGCACCCATATGGGATGCCAGCACTATAAGTGGCGGCTTTACCCACTATGCCACAGCGCCAGCCCTACAGATCCAAACTTCTGAGCAGGCTACATTATGCACAGAAGCCTTCAAAATAAAACCCAATAGGAAGAGAAACAATGCCATGTTCTTAGTGGTGTTGAACACTCAAAGCCACCACACAGGCTAGAGGAGATAAAGAGACAACTACTCACATGAAACGAATCCAGCACTACACTTAATATCAAATAACAGAAACTGACAGCAAACTGTAACTCTTAAAACACTGTTGAATACTTTAGCTGTGTGCATATCTATAGTGTCCAAAATGAGCAAAAGCAGTCCCATTGCCTTCTGTATTGGTCAGACTCCAGGGAGATTATCACATTTACTCACCAGTGTTATTGCTTACACAGGAAATGAAAATATAGAACTGTATGTATACAAGGGATTGTAATGGAGATGCCAAAGGTCATATGAAGAACAATGCAACAAGACAAAGATACGTTGTCGGAGGAAGGGAGAATTTAGGAAAGACATGAAAGTCGTCTTTACATATTTATAGGATTAGCCTGAGGCAAATTCTGAGCAGCAACCATGGAACTTGAAAGGGTGTTAGCTGGAAAAACTTGAGGAAGGCAGCTTTAGCTCAATATGAATCTTAGATATCCACTTCCCAGTCTCTTGTCGCATGGAGGTGGCCTCCTATTATCAGCAGTCAGTGACCCAAAGCCCATTCCATCCCCACATTTCTAAGATTCTATACCAGAAGAACAGATGTGTCAGATTTGTTATTACACTGAATTTTCAAAGTTCTTTCTTCTATTGAAAAATCAAGTACATCTTTGCAAAATAAAAATAGAATTTTATTATAGCAGTACAAACATTTGATGCCATTCTTTATAGTTTCAAAACTATGAATATCCAATCAAACTTCATAATTGCCTTCATAAATGCCTAATTAAACTATAAATATTATTAAATATATCCAGGAATGGAAACATCTGGATGAAAAATGGAAAATTTAGACAAGCAGCTGGATGTTTTACCTACACAATGCTAGACACCAAGATATGCAGAAACATCAGATGACTGACAGAATTTTAGTATTTCATCTGATATTCAGCTCCATCTTCTACTTTCTTTCAAATTACTTCTTAGTTTCTTGTTTTCTCTCTCTCTTTAATGGAAATACTTCATACATTCCTCCTACTGCACAACATTCTCTAGTCCAGATAAAGCACTGTTTCTCCTTCCCAGCCCGTTCCCACTGCTCTGATCTCATCCCCTTCCCTTACCATCCCCCTGGAAGAGCTCAAGTGCATGAAGGATAAAGATTGAAGCTCTGGGAATGCACCCCTGCCTCCATCTCCCCCTTTGAAACTGTATTGACTACTAGAAAATCCAGCCCTGACTCTCCAGTCTGGCTCAGCAGCTTCCACTGTGATGTGTTCTTCAGACTCCCCACCTCTTGGGCTCCATACTTTGTTTCTACCTTAGGTACCAGTGATCCAGTTCCAAGTCAAGATCTTCTCTGCCCTGTTTCCAGGGCACCTCTCCCTTGGTTTGCTTGATGGTTCCTCTCTTTATGGTGCTTACAAGCAAAATAAAGAGAGGAACCATCAACTGTTGAAATCTTTACTTAATGTATGCTAAACTGATCTTCTGTATATAAAGAGAAACAAAAATGAAAAAAAAATAATAATAGTGACAAAAATGCTAACTCCGACCTAATGAGCACATCATTATATTCAATCATTGCTTAAGGTGGTTTACACGAATTAACTCTTTTAATCTTTACAACAACCCTGTGAGCCAGGTACCTATTAGTACTCTCATTTCGCCAATGAGGAAGCTGAAGCAAGTGAATCTAACAAATTGTCTGAGTTCTCATATACATAGCACTGGCACACCTCCAACGCAAACCCAGGTTTCCTTACTCCAGAGCCTCTCTTAACCACTATGCTATACTGCCTCTCTAGTTGATCTATTCTCATTTCTAAACATTTGGCCCAAAGTTGAGTATTCCCAAACTTTAAGAATATGATGATAATCAGTTGTTTTCATGGGTTTTAAAAATGTATTTCAGAGGCAGAGATTCAGAGAGCTGGGGGAGAGACAGAGACTGAGACTGAGAGATACAAAAAGAGGGGGCTCTCATCAGCTGTTTTACTCCCCAGACACCTACAACTGCCAGCGCTGGATGAGGCCAAACTGGAAGCTGAGAACTCAGTCCAAGTCTCCTCTGTGGGAGGCAGGAACGCACTCACTTGAACCATCTTTGCTTCCCAAAGTATGCATTCTCAGGAAGCTGGATTCAGGAGCTAGAGCCAGGTATCTGATGGAGGAAGTTGTGCCTCAACCCCTAGCTAAGCATCTACCCCTCTGTCCTTTTTTTTAAGTGGCATCTGAAAGATACCTCATTCTAGAAGCATGTATGTACTTACTACAAGGTGATGACTTTTTTTTCCTAACTGAAAAATTCCAGCAAGTACCTTCCAAGGACAAACACATCTGTCCCTTATTTGTTTGCATTTCTCTCAGTATAATATAAATGAACAAGTAATCTTGTACCATTTAAATATTTTTTTTGCTTTTTTCTTTTTTTTTTAAACTTTTATTTAATGCATATAAATTTCCAAAGTACGACTTATGGATTACAATGGCTTCCCCCCCATACCGTCCCTCCCACCCACAACCCTCCCCTTTCCCACTCCCTCTCCCCTTCCATTCACATCAAGATTCATTTTTGATTATCTTAATATACAGAAGATCAGCTTAGTATACATCAAGTATGGATTTCAACAGTTTGCTCCCACACAGAAACACAAAGTGAAAAATAATAGATGATTTTTTTTAAATGATGATGAAATCAGAGCAGACCTATTGTCATGTTTAATCCCAGTGAGAGTCAAGTTGGGAATTGATAATTTCTTTTTTTTTTCTTTTCTTTTTTTTTTTTTTTACAGAGGATCAGTTTAGTATGCATTAAGTAAGGATTTCAACAGTTTGCACCCCCATAGAAACACAAAGTGAAATATATTGTTTGAGTACTCGTTATAGCATTAAATCTCAATGTACAGCACATTAAGGATAGAGATCCTACATGAGGAGTAAGTGCACAGTGACTCCTGTTGTTGACTTTACAAATTGACACTCCTGTCTATGGCATCAGTAATCTCCCTATGCTCCAGTCATGAGTTTCCAAGGCTATGGAAGCCCTCTGAGTTCTCTGACTCTTATCTTGTTTAGACAAGGTCATAGTCAAAGTGAAGGTTCTCTCCTCCCTTCAGAGAAAGGTACCTCCTTCTTTGATGACCTGTTCTTTCCACTGGGATCTCACTCGCAGAGATCTTTTGCCAGAGTGTCTTGGCTTTCCATGCCTGAAATACTCTCATGAGCTTTTCAGCCAGCTCCGAATGCCTTTAGGGCTGATTCTGAGGCCAGAGTGCTATTTAGGACATCTGCCATTCTATGAGTCTGCTGAGTATCTCACTTCCCATGTTGGATCACTCTCCCCTTTATTTACTCCATCGGTTAGCGTTAGCAGGTACTAGACTTGTATATGTGCTCCCTTTGACTCCCAGTCCCTCCACCATGACCAACTGTGAACTGAAATTGATCACCTGGAACAGTGAGATGGCATTGGTACATGCCACCTCAATGGGATTGAATTGGAATTTTTATTTGCTTTATACAAGTTAATTTACATGAATGAAATATTCATTCATTAAACAATGATTAGTGAACTGCTTTAGTCACTGATATAGGAGTGAATGCAGACAAACATTTCTGCCCACACAGAGCTTCCGTTCTTATGGAGGAGACGCGATAGGTAAGTGATATAGTATGTTAAATGATGACAAAGGCTAATGAGAATAGAAAGAGAAAAGGGAAGTTATGTAATGCCAAAGAGGCAGTTAAAGTTTAGGGCATGGTGTCTAGGAAAGGCATCACAAAGAACATGACTTCCAAGCAAAGATATGTAGAAGTGAGGTCCCTAGCCGTGAAGGTATACAAAACAGAAGCATTGAAAGTAAACGGCAAACCCAAAAGGCTTCCATAGCCTTGGCAACTCATCACTAGAGCCTAGGGAGATTACTGACACCATAAACAAGAGTGTCAAATTGTTAAGTCAACAACAGGAGTCACTGTGTACTTACTTCCCATGTGGGATCTGTCCGTAATGTGTTGTCCAATGTGAAATAATGCTATAACTAGTACTGAAACAGTATTTTACACTTTATGTTCTGTGTGGTGCAAACTGATGAAATCTTTACTTAATATATACTGAATCAATCTTCTGTATATAAAGATAATTGAAAATGAATCTTGATGTGAATGGAATGGGAACGGGAGTGGGAGATGGGAGGGGTGTGAGTGGGAGGGAAATTATGGGGGAGGGAAGCCATTGTAATCCATAAACTGTACTTTGGAAATTTATATTTACTAAATAAAAAAAAAAGAAGACAGAGAACATCGCTGATGCTAAAATGTTGTACTCTGAATTTCTATTTTCTATTAATACCATGAAATTTATTATTGGATAAGTTACTATTTTGTATAAATCATCTGTTTTTTGAAATTTCTGTAGTTTTCTCAGAAGGTATTTTGGGTGCTCAGGAACTGTGGCCCACACTTTCCTACATCCCATATTGTGCCCTCAGTTCCACTGCTGACACAGTGCAATGTCAGCAAATGCTTGTTGTTTGAGAACCAACAAAAGTACCTTTATTTTTTACAATTCCAAATTAATTGAATTAAGTAATTTGTGAAATTAGTTACCTTGTAAACTCATATGTAATGTACTAGTTTTATGATATACAAAGCAAAAATACAGCTAAAATTTGCAATGGAAAAAAAAGAAAGTAAAGGGGGAAGTCCAAGTTCAGACTATACCTGCATGTTCCAGCACCATCAAGAAGTCAGTGTGGCTGAAAGAGAAAAAATGAGGCCGGGATGGAGACAGAGATGAGGAAGACAGAAGATGAACTCATAAGCATGGGGACTGGAAAGGGGGTGTCTACATCATAAAATTTTTAGGTCGCTATAGAGAGTTTGGCTTTCCAGCAGAGTAGGACTCAAGTGTTTGGGCCCCTGCCACCCATGTGGAAGGCCTGGGAGAAACTTCTGGCTCCTGGCTCCCACCTGGCCTAGGCCTGGCCATTGCAGCTATCTGGGAGATAAAGCAGGTGATGGGAGATATCTCTCTCTCTCTCTTTCTCTCTCCCCCAACTCTGTAAATCTACCTTTCAAATAAATAAATAAACCCTTGAGAGAGCAAGAGAAATTGACTTTCAAGAATGACCTGGGTAGCTCCTGGAGGGTGTAGAGCAGAGGAGGGTCAGGGTGCTCTAACAGGATTCTCTGGCTGCATTTTGGAAAAGGACAGCAGTGGGATGAGGATAAGAGAAGAGACCAGGTAGGAGGTTATCACAAATATTCAAGTGAGAAATGGGGGTGCTTGGGCAAGATTGAAGCAATAGGGGAGATCAGAATTGATAGAATTTGGGGCTGGCATTGTGAAGCAGGTTAAACTGCTGCTTGTGAGGCCAGCATCCCATAGCAGAGTACCGGTTCAAGTCCCGGCTACTCTACTTCTGATCCAGCTCCATGCTAATGCACCTGGGAAAGCAGCAGATGATGGCCCAAGTGCTTGGGCCCTGCACCCACATGGGAGACCCAGAAGAAGGTCCTGGCTTCAGCCTGGTCCAACCCCAGCTGTTGCAATCATTTTGGGAGTGAACCAGCAGAGGGGAGATCTCTGTCTCTCTCCCTCTCTCTGTCACTCTACTTTTAAATTAAAAAAAAAAAAGTCTGTTAGAAAAGAATTGATAGAATTCTATTTTGAAGATAGAGCTGGTAGAATTTCTTAACAGATGTGAGGTGTTAAAGAAAGAGAGGAGTCAAGAGAGACAATGAGGTTTTTGTTCTGAACGAATATAAGAGGGTTGATTAAAAACTCCTTGAAGAGAGAATCAGCCACATATATTCTCTTAATACCTAATGAATATAAATTTCAAAATAACGAAGTGAATTGAAATTCCTCTGGAACATGTTAAATATGTGTAAAGCAAAAATTGGATAATATGAAGTTATATTATTAAAATACAGGCTACTTCTCCATTTAATCTGACATTGATAGTTCCATGTACCCAGTAAAGAAAAAGAAAGGCTTGATTCTTTCTACAGTGATGTTCGGATGGCAGATACTGAACACAGCATTAAATATTTGCCAGAAAATCTGATAGTCAGATTTTGATATTTATTAAGGACTTTCCATATTGAGTTTAATTAAGGATTTGATTATGAATTCTACCTTGAAGGCATGATTACTACTTATCTCTTCACTCTTAGGCCAAAGAGAATTATAGATGCTGAATATCTCTCTTCTGCCTCCATGAAATAGTCATTAGTTTGAAAAGGCATCTCTTTGCTTCGTGCTAGAAATTGCTTAGAGAAATTTAACCCATTCAGCTTTTATGTTACTCTTCTAAGGAATGCCGCTTATATTTTTAATATTGTAACTGAGAAGATACATGAATAATCACACCTAATTTCCTGATAAATATACAATTGTCTTTTATTACCCTTTAATTATCAAATATTCGACTTTTATTCCTGATAACGCTGTGAAGTATGGTGCTGAAATAATGCGGTATTTTAGAGAGTATATTTTTTAATTTGCTACTCGCTTTCATTGTTTAATTTAGCATCTTCTTTTCTTTGCTTTCTCATGTCCAGTGTGCCCAAATCACTGTGGAATGGGAGACTCACTCTTGAAGCTACCCTCTTATATATAGCTAGATATCTTGGGCATCATAAAAGCCTAAAGGGGTACGGAAACCCATTTCAGCTATTGGGAACTTTTGATATGCTCTGTTTAATGCATGAGGAATTATATGGTTATTCAGCAAAGAGCTGGTGTCTCTTCCTTAATGAATAAGAATGTAGACTATCAGAAACTGGCAACTGATGGCAGCCTCACAAGTCCTCAAAAATTAATGAAGGCACTATGGGAGATGGTCCAAGTGCTTGGGCCACTGCACCCTTGTGGGAGACCTGGAAGAAGCTCCTGGCTCCTGGCTTCGGATCAGCCCAGCTCCATCCATTGCCACCATTTGAGGAGTGAACCAAAGGATGGAAGACGTTTCTCTCCATCTCTCCCTCTCTCTGTGTGTGACTCTGCCTCTCAAATAAATAAATCTTAAAAAAAAAAAAAGTAATGAAGCACTAGCAGAAGATCAGGCATGCATGTCCATTGCTCAGGCCACCCAGCGTGTCTGAGGGTTTGATTCCCCTGCCTGGGACTCTGCCTGATGAGGTGGCCCAGAGCAGAGTCCTTTCTTAGTGGCCTATAACTCTGGCTTTCTCTCTAGCCCACTAGCCTATCTTCCTCAAGCCAAAGAAAGTTTTATTTTCTCCCTTTGGAGGGGCTTATGGGTGGAACACAGAATCTAGCAAGGAAGCATAGAATCTAGTTTGATAAATATCTTTCCCTATCTATTATTTACAAAGCAATCATTGCGCTGAGGTCATTTGGTTTATACTTGACCTCCCCAGCTCTGTTTGTACCCTCTTGATTTTGTGAACAAATAAAGGGAAAGTAGGGACACATTCCCATTTCTTTATTCCATCTTAAATCTCCAGTGTAGGCCGGCGCCGCAGCTCACTAGCCTAATCCTCCGCCTTGCGGCGCCGGCACACCAGGTTCTAGTCCCGGTCGGGGCGCCGGATTCTGTCCCGGTTGCCCCTCTTCCAGACCAGCTCTCTGCTGTGGCCTGGGAGTGCAGTGGAGGATGGCCCAAGTGCTTGGGCCCTGCACCCCATGGGAGACCAGGAGAAGCACCTGGCTCCTGCCTTCGGATCAGTGCGGTGCGCCAGCGGCAGCACGCCAGCCATGGCAGCCATTGGAGGGTGAACCAACGGCAAAGGAAGACCTTTCTCTCTCTCTCTCTCTCACTGTCCACTCTGCCTGTCAAAAAAAAAAAATCTCCAATGTAAATATCTATCTATGAGAAAGGAAAGAAGACAAGGTTATTTCACCCATCACCAATGTCAAAATATAACCTAGATGTTATCTTGAAATAAAGAATCATAAAGGGAGGCTCTCTTCCTTAATTTTCCTGACATGATTCTTGAACTCATCCAATTTTATTCTCCATTACCTCCTCTATACTGTCCGTGGGTTGTGTCACTTATTGGTGACATATCCCCTTCACTTTAGACAATGTCAGTCCTGACTACAGCCCTAGGTAACCTGTTCATAGCCTATTTTTTAATCTTCGGTCCATTCTCAGTATTCCTGCTGAGAGCTATCACATATTCAGAGGGTTTTTACAGTCTCTGCATTAGTGATTGATTTCTGTAAAATTCTTTTTAAAAAGACAGCTTCATCATAATATTGGGAATCAATGTATTTTCAGGTGTTTCTATAGTTGTCCTACATATAATGTAATTATAAGAATAATAAATTACAGTGAATCCATTTTGGGTATTAAAATTTGTGGAATCATTTTCCCTACCAATCTTCTACGAGAATCAGATTCAGAACTTTCAAACTGAAAATGTTTATTTTTACCAAAGAAAGATAGGTAGCTTGCTAAACATACTTAACAACAGGAATAAATATGAGTTTGTGAGGAGAATTGCCAATCATATGTCATTGTTTTAAAGATAAACTAGGAAGCTTTTCCCAAAATGAATTTAAATAAAATAAAAACCTACCCCTCTTTCTCTCTCTCTCTTACATAAACACTTAAATGTAAATATGCAAAGGAAGGAATCTGCCATAAGCTGGGTAACAATGCATTATGAAAAAAATAAGAGTAGACGGTTGCATATCCTATCAGTGCCAAATGTTTTGTAGCAACAACGGACACTGTAGATTACAGGAATTTCAAGGACAAAGGACCACTCTGCACTTGGACTATAAAGGAATTTTTCAGAAAAGGAGAATTTGAGGTGGGTTTTAGGATATGTAAGATTTAGAGAATTTGAAGGAAATGAGAAGCTATCTCAGGAGGGAGGATCAGGGCCAGTGTTTGGCACGGAGCAGCTTAAGCTGCCACTTGAAATGCTGGCATCCTGTATCAGAGGACTAGTCCAAGTCCCAGGTGCTACACTTCTATCCAGCTCCCTGCTAATGCACCTGGGAAGGCAGCAGCTGATGGCTCCAGTACTTGGGTCCTTGTCACACATGTGGGAGACCTGGATGAAGTTTCTGGTTTCTGACTTCAGCCTTGACCAGCCCTGGCCATTATGACTATTTAGGAAGTGAACAGGTGGATAGAAGATCTTTGTCTCTGTGTCTCCCTCTCTCTGTCACTCTACTTTTCAAAACAGTTAAATCTTATCTTTAAAAATATGTTAAGTAGGGAGAGTGGCATTAGCATGCCAAACAAACTGAGATGCTTTCTAAAAGTAGAAGGTGACTGTTTAGTTATAAGGGATAAAAGTGAAAATTCATGAAAGACTAGAAGAGAAATGAGAACATTCTATAATACACATTCCCACAAACTTTTTGAAGATCTCTCATATTATTTAAGATAATAATTAACCCCTGCATTTCAAATAATGCCCAAGAAGCTCAATAACTATTTATTAGAGTTTTTTCATGGAAAAATGGCTCCTGAATTGTAAACATGAGTTTACAAATGAAATTAATTGAAGCACAAAATGTTCATATATTTGGAACTATACTTCCCCTTGAATAGAGTTGTTGTTATTGTTGTTGTTGTTTTTTATCCTAAACTCTTTTCTATGTTTTGTTGCTGTTAGTAGCTCAAGAGATTAAATCAGTACAAACCAAGAAAGGCATCTCAAATTTGGGAAACTATACCTTAGAATCTGTCAGGTAGAGGGAATACATATTTTGAGTGAAACCCAAATGAGTACTTGATTTTCCAACCAAACTAAATGTGTGAATCTTTGCAGGTGAAGTCAGTCAAAGTTTTAATATTAAAATAATGAGAACTTTTTTAACCACCCTTCAATCTGCTTCAGATTTCTTCCATCACCTTAGGAAGATGCTATACTGACGATGACTAGGTGTGATTTTGTCACATCAAAATACGTATATACCTGTGTTTCAGGTGGAAAGGTGACTGTGATTAAGGCTCACAGTTCTAAGGTACAGCAGATGGCACAGAGTGGAAGTTTTGATAATAAGAAATGACAGCTTCCTGCAATTCTTGAGGACTGGAGAGAGGGAATTATTTGCTTTATCCTGGCAGCAATTTCCCTAAGCCCTGTGAGAGGACATAGCTCAAGCTGTTGCAAATGTAGACATAGTAGATAGCAGTCACAGCTCTTGGTTGGAACAAGATTCCCTTGGCCATGAAATATATTGAAAACCTTTCTAAATAGGATTGATTGCTTAATTTGACTGTTTATGAGAAAATCCTACAGTCTTCAATTTTGAGTGCTTGTTCACAATCCGCAGAAAGGGTCAGGAATACTTCCACCAGATATGCATGTGTATATCCATTCATGTGTACTGTAATTAGATAATATAATCACAAAGACAATCACAGATATGATGTGTTAAAAGTGTTAGACACTAGTTACAAACAATTCCTTACTCTGACTTTCATAGTGTAATACTATAACCAACAAGCTCTTCCCCCTGTGTCTTTCCAGAATAGGTATAATGACGTCAACCATTGCCACCAGTTCTCAAAACACAACAACCAGCAGCACAAAGAGGCTCCTCGTGTTTAAAAACAGAGGAACTGATAGATGTTTTGTTAGCTGCACACTTTATTTTGAGGGGTTAACTTCTGCCTCTCACTTTCTCTTTCATGAATGAGCAATTAATGACTTTGCTGCTGTCGCTGTGTCTGCGCTTCAATTTACAATAGGCTTTTGTTTTCTTGCAAACGAAAAAAGCCTTGAAGGATTTCAATCTTCCAAAACACGGAACACATTCTTTCTCTTTATTTCTGAACACACAAAAAAGTCTATTCTTATGTATATTTAATAACAGGCTTCAAAAAAAGCCTTATTGTGCACCTTACCATGATCTGATTGATTCTTGCAGCTAAATCAAAGGAGCACATACAAATCCTGGTTCCGGGAAAGGTTTTCTATTTAAAAAATTTTCAAGTGTAAACTTGATAATAAACTGGAGGGAAAATGTAAATATGTTGTATTTCATTTTAAATACAGTTAAGCACAGTTTAAACACAGCCAACTTTTTCTGTATGATAATGTGATTTGGATAATGAAGTGCTTCATCTTAAGTCACAGAAAGTTCAGTGCTGCTAGGGTCTACAATTAGAGAGAAAATCCTGCATGCCTTATTTATGGTTGTCTCTTAAAAATAAGCACATGTATGTGTGTGTGTGTGTGTGTGTATTAACAGGCAATGGATAATAAAGGGCTGAGCATTATCTGATAGAGTTGGTGGGTATTTACATACCTAACACATAAGTCCCTAATACCCATCTTTTATTTCTTAAAAGCAGACTGTGGGTAGAGCAGTACATTTGACTAGGATAATAACACTGCAGTTATCTAGAATGGTTACAGAATTGAAATGTCCCAGTCAGTTTAATAGTCTGATTAACTCAGCATTTACCAGCATATACCTTCTGTTTTGGGTCATGAAATTAAGCTATGAGTAAATCAGGTGAATGTATAGCGTGCCTTCATCGGCAGTGAAGAGGAATTGAACTTAAACTGTATCTTACTCTTGCTATTAAAAACAAAAATTACAGTCCTGAAAGGAGTTTGCTGATTGCCAATTGCTTCTTTCTCGTAATATTTGTGAGAGTTGCCTGTGGGACTACACAGATACCAATCAGCTCGTAGAGGACTCTAAGTGGTTACACTCCAGCTAATTGAGGATGTACTCTAAGTACCTCAGGTATCCATTTACTTTTATGTTTCTAAGTAGTGTATTTTATGTTTTCAAGTGTCAATGTCTTCTTCCTGGTCCACTGGAAATCTTAATAAGGTGTTTTTTGTATCCGTTATATAAAAATTACACACAGAGCAGTTGCAGGCATTATCACACAGTAGGTTATGCTGCCACTTGAGATACATGCATCTCATATCTGAATGCCCATTCAAGTCCTGGCTATTCTGTGTTTCTGATCCAGCTTCCTCTTGATGTGCCTGGGAGACAGCAAATGCTGGCCCAAGTTCTTGGGTTCCTTCATCATATAAGAGACTTAGCTGGAGTTCCTGGCTCCCAGCTTTGGCTTGGCTCAGCCTTGGCTGTTGTAGATGTTTGGGGAGTGAATCCGCAGGTGGAAGGTATTGCAATATATTTTTATCTGTGTGTGTGTGTGTGTGTGTGTGTGTATCCATTTCTCTCTGTCACTCTGCCTTTCAAGTAAATGAATAAATGTTTCCTAGGAACCACAGAGAGGAAACACCAAGGCAAGATGCTGCTTTGGGGACATCCTTCATCATTTTTCATTTGAACAAACACATTCATAGTCACAGCCATGCTATTTGGTGAGGTGCTTGGCAAATAGTGGGAAGCTGTAGTTCAGTTAGATAAACAGAAGCCCATATCTTTTACTTATGTTTAGCTCTCTGTACCACCAAAGGTAAACTATAGGATTTCAAAGGCTTCAACATAGACAGTTGTAGTCAGGTGATCAAGAGGGTCTATGTTGCAGGAGACATGGAGAATCTGGTGTAAACTTGGCAAAGTAATCAGCTTTTCAACTTTGTAGTTTTATCTCAGTGTGACTACAGGCTCACATAAAATATGTCATTTAAAATATCTCATGTCTTAGCTTAAAGTCCTGATTGGGATACACTATCTCTAGTATAATTTTTAATATCTAAATATATTATACAATTTTATGGCTTAGCATAATTTGTTTACCCAATCTCCTGATGCTAGACATTTGGGATATTTCTCTATTTTTTCATTAATAAACATTTATGCAACACCAATCCACATAGCTATGCTCTTTAAAGAGTAAAGCTCCATAGTTAACAACAGAATCTTTGGTCAATGGCATACTGAAGTTTGTCTATCACCTCTGTTACTTTATTTTTTAATGTTACTTAATTATTTTCATTTTACTTGAAAAATATGCAGAGAGAGAGGCAGAGAGACACAAAGAGATCTTTGATCCACTGGTTTGCTCCCCAAATGCACACTATAGACAGGGCTGAGCTAGGCTGAAGCCAAGGACCCAAAATTCAATCCAGATTTCCCATGTGTGTAGCAGGGACCCAAGTCTTAAACCATCATCTGCTGCCTCCCAGGGTACAAATTTACAGGAAGTTGGATTAGAAACAGAGTAGCAACAGACTTGATCCAGGCACACCAACAAGGGACACTGGTGTCCCTGGCTCAACCATTGTGCTAAACACCCAGGTCAACTCTGTCATTTTCTAATAATGTGACCTTAGACAAATCATGTATCATCTCAAAGCTTTTGTTCCTTTACCTGTAAAAAGAAGATAATTCAACTAATTCCTAGAGTTTTTGTGATAATTCCATTAAAGAGTTCATGCAAAAGTATAGTAAATAAATGTTAGCTTGCTCTTTTTTTTTAAAGATTTATTTTATTATTTATTTGACAGGCAGAGTTACAGAAAGAGGTAGAGACAGAGAGACATGTCTTCCATCCACTGGTTCACTCCCCAGATGACTGCAATGGCTGGAGCTGAGCCGATCTGAAGCCAGGAACCAGGAGCTTCTTCCAGGTCTCCCATGTGGGTACAGGGTCCTAAGGACTTGGGCCATCTTCTACTGCTTTCCCAGGCCATAGAAGAGAGCTAGATCGGAAGAGGAGCAGCCAGGACTAGAACAGGCACCCATGTGGAATGCCAGTGCCTCAGGCCAGGGCGTTAACCTGCTGAGCCACATCACCGAACCCCATGTTAGCTTGTTCTTAACAAGCTAGTTAACTGTATAGATACTCCTCAACTTAGGATGGGGTTGCATCTCAATAAGCATGTTGCAAGTTGAAAACATCATAAGCTGAAAATCTTTTTACTTTACCTAACCTAATTAACATCAGAGCTCGGCAAAACAGCCCACTACAGAGTTTCCCTCAAATCACATGGTCACCTGTGAGCTGTCTTACTGCTCGTTGCCACTGCCCATCTTGAAAAGAGGATCATACAGCACATCCAGCCAAAGACTGAAGTGCCGATTGCAACTTCCACTGGACGTGTATCATTTTTGCTCCATTATAAAGTTAGAAAAATCATAAATCAGGAGCTGTCTTACTTATTAGGATAAACTCACAAAAGTGGAACTACTTTAGCCTTGTAAATTTTGAAGGCTCTTGGTGCATGTTGTCTAAGTGCCTCAGTGTACACAATTCTCATTAACGATATCACATTATATGGCAATTATATGTGCATTGACTTGTGTCTAGAGCAAACAAAGAAGTCTGCAAGAGACATTGTAAGGCCTTATTAAATCCTTGTTCCCTGAGTGTCTGCCAAGAGGAAAGATACACAACACATAGTCAACCACTGTTTGCCTAGTGAATGAATAGCTGTATCTTTCCTTAAACCCATCTGAACAGCACCACCTTTTCAGAATTTCAATGAAGGCCCCGCCTCTCATTCTTTCTGGAGATCCCTGTTGTTCAACAAAATCAGGTGGGTTAAGCTGGCAATGGCAGTAGTTCTCTCCTGGGGAGACTGTTCTAAAATGCAGGTTTCTCCTGAATATAGCACTACTGCAGGACCCAGCCATCCCACTCCTTGGAATATACCCAAATGGAATTAAAGGGGTGAAAAAAGCCATTTGCACCTCAATATTTGTTGCAGCTCAATTCACAATAGCTAAGACATGGAATCAACCTAAATGTCCATCAACGGATGACTGGATAAAGAAACTATGGGATATGTACTCTATGGAACACTATACAGCAGTAAAAAACAATGAAATCCGGGCATTTACAACAAAATGGAGGAAGCTGGAAAACATCATGCTGAGTGAAATAAGCCAGTCCAAAAGGGACAAATATCACATGTTCTCCCTGATCGATGGCAACTAAACGAGCACCTAAAATGATACCCATTGAAGTGAAATGGACACTATGAGAGACAATGACATGAGCAGCCCTTGGCTAGACTATTGAGGAACAACTTACTACTTTGTTCCTTTAGTATTTTTGTTGTTGTTGTTGCTCGATTTACTCTACACAAGACCACTGGTTGAACTCTGCAATCAATGCACAACCATTCTTAAGCATTTAAAAATTAACAGAAAATTGATCTCTGTGGAATATGGGAGTGGGAATAAGAGAGGGAGGAGATATATAGGACAGCACATACTCACTCAGACCTACCTCCAATGGTGGAACTGGAAATGTGCCAGGGGATTTCAACTCAACCTTACCAAGGAGGCAGGTACCAATGCCAGCACACTTGGTAAAGTGACAAATATAAATACACAACTGATCAAAAAGATAGGGTAAGTGTCAAAGAGATTACACAAATAAGACCAGTGTAAGCAAATAATGAAAGATAGAATCAAAAGGGAGAGAATGATCCTGCGGGGGAAGCAGAACACACAGCAGACTCATAGAATGGCAAATGTCCAAAACAGCACTCCTGCCTCAGAATCAACCCTTGGGACATACAGATCTGACTAAAAGGTCCATGACAGTCTTGCAGGCATGGAAAGCCATGACACGGTGGCAAAAAAAAACAATCTAAATGAAGGATCCTGGTGAACAACACCCCAGCAGAAGGATCAGGCCATCAAGGAGAGAGGCGCCTTTCTCTGAAGGGAGGAAGGAACCTCCACTGTGATATGGCCTTGACTAAACAAATTCAGAGTTGCTGAACTCAAGGGGCTTCCATAGCCTAGACAGCTCATAGCAAGAGTCTCGGGTGATTGCTGACATCATAAATAAGAGTGCCAATTGTTAAATCAACAACGGGAGTCACTGGGTTCATGCTCCCCACACAGGATCTCTGTCCTTAATATGTTTAACTATGAAACTCAAAAACAACACTACTAGTCGAACAATACCCTATACCTGGTCCGGTTGTGTGAGTGCAACCTGTTGAAATCCCTGCTTAGTATATACTAAGTTGATCTTCAGTATATGAAGGTAATTGAAAATGAAACGTGATGAAGGGCGGGATGGGAGAGGGAGTGGGTGAGGGGAGGGCCACGGGAGGGAGGGAGGTCGGCGGGGGGGAAGCCACAACAATACAAAAGATGCATTTTATATTCTACTTAAAACTATTGGTTGAACTCTGTAATTAATACACAATTACTCTTAGGTGTTTAATTAATGCTATAACTAGTACTCAAATAGTATTTTACACTTTGTGTTTCTGTGTGGGAGCAAAATGTGGAAACCTTTACTTAACATACGCTAAATTGATCTTCTGTATATAAAGATAATTGAAAATTAATCATGATGTGAAGGGGAAGGGGAGAGGGAGTGGGAGAGGGGAGCATTGTGGGTGGGAGGGAAGATATGGGGGGGGAGGCTATTGTGGTCCATAAGCTGTACTTTGGAAATTTATGCTCATTAAATAAAAAAAATAATAATAAAAATAAATAAATAAATAAAATGCAGGTTTCTGTGTTCTGCTTGAAGATTCTCATTCAGAAAGTTTCAAGAGGGGTTCAGGCGAAGAATTTTCATTTAAAGACCTCCAACCACCACTATTCCTGATGCACATGAACCTCTGTACGAGGGTACTTCAAAAGGTTGTGGAGGGGGCTGGCTCCGTGGCTCACTTG
Source organism: Oryctolagus cuniculus (assembly GCF_964237555.1). Taxonomy (NCBI): domain Eukaryota; kingdom Metazoa; phylum Chordata; class Mammalia; order Lagomorpha; family Leporidae; genus Oryctolagus; species Oryctolagus cuniculus. The sequence goes on along the minus strand of NC_091443.1, from coordinate 44,916,551 downwards.
GTTAATCCTCCACCTGCGACGCTGGCATCCCATATGGGCACCTGTTCTAGTCCCAGGTGCTCCTCTTCCAGTCCAGCTCTCTTCTGTGGCCTGGGAGGGCAGTGGAGGATGGCCCAAGTGTTTGGGCCCCTGCACCCACATGGGATACCAGGGAGAAGCACCTGGCTCCTGGCTTCGGATCGGCACAGCGCTGGCCGTGGCGGCCATTTGGGGAGTGAACCAACAGAAGGAAGACCTTTCTCTCTCTCTCTCTCTCTCTCTCTCTGTCCATAACTCTACCTTTCAAATAAATAAAAAGAAAAAAAAAAGGTTATGGAAAAGTAGAATTAAAAGGCAAGTTTATTTTCACGCAAAAAAGTTTTTGAACTTCAGGCATATGTTTTTGTAATAAACACATTTTCCATGAACTTGTTTGAAGACCATTCATATTCCATTTTCTCAAGAACTGGTCTCTGGAATCTTTACTTCATATCGCAGAAATCTGAAGTTCTTTTAAACTCCGTGACTGTAGAATGCATTTTTTTAAATGACCAGTCAAAGCAAACTCAGAAACCTTACAGCTTATCCATAGTATTTGCTGGTCAATAGAAGCTGCTAAGGCAGCTGGAGTTCATATTGATTAGGAGGTGAAAGAAATGAACTAAGGATAAAAACGTCATAGCACTATTTGGCCTTACACAAATTATCTCCCTTTGTAACCTGTTCATGGTGTGCTGGAAACCAAGTTGGACTGCTGGATTTTTGGCAGACCATGGAAACTGTGCTGTCATTCAGTCTCATTTCGTTTGTTCCAGAATGTCCTTAGGCAGGAGCTGGAGGTGGCCTCCATGGGGAGTGTCAGAAATAAAGGCCATGGAGGCAGAGCTCAACAGCTCCCCTGTGACCTGCCTCACAGGTGAAGATTTGAAGGAACGAGCCCTCAGCAAGTTCTTCAAACTCATGGGTCAGTGGCAAGTAGTACAGCTGAGACTCAGAAGCCTGTCCACTGATGTGATGCCACAAGTGGGAAATTCCACACCTGACCTCATGGGACAAGTCACAGTCAAAACACAGAAACAGGGACAGGCATTTGGTACATGCGTTAAGACGCTGCTTGTGACACCCACGCGCCATGCCGAAGTGTCTGGGTTCAAGTCCCGGCTCCACTTCAGATTCCAGCTTTCTACTAATGTAAACCCTAGTAGGTAGCAGATGCTGACTCAAGTGCTTGGGTCCCTGCCACCTACATGGGAAACTGAGATGAATTACAGGCCCCCAGCCCAATCCCCACTACTGCAGGCATCTAAGGAATGAAACTAGTGTATGGGAGATCTCTGTCTGTCAGTCTCTCTCTCTGTCCCTCTCTCTCTGTCTATCTACTTTTCAAATAAAAAGATATTTAATTTTTTAAATAAGCACACTAAAAATACTATATAAAGTTATCTTCAAGCTCTGTGCAAAAGGTGCATATGAAATACAAATGAATTTTATGTTTAGACCTCAGATCCACACTCAAGATATCTCATTATCTATATGCAAATATTCCCATATTAAAAAAGATCCAAAACCTAAAAAACTTCTGATCCCAAGCATTTTGAATAAAGGATGCTTAAGTTTCCATGAAGATGTACTCGTAAGCTTGATTGTCAGTTCACAGAGTTTGGGTTCATTTACTTCTTGGTACATCTACATGTAGCTCTTCTCAGAATGATTTCTATTACCCAACTACTGTAAGCCTCAGATGAGAAAACAGAGATGCTATCATACCTCACTCTTCTCTTCTATAAAATAAAAATAGAGTTGTTGGGAAGATTATAGTAGATGACTTAGCAAAGTGCCCATTACATAATTCAGGTGGTCAATCACTTTCCCTCTCTTTTTCCTCCCTACTCTCAACCCACCCTTACTCTCAGTACTCATCTCTCCATGACTGATTAGGGCTACTACTATACATATTCCTGTATATTACTTTCTAAATAACCAATAAGAACTGGTTGAAAATATGACTATATACTAGTATGTTTATTATGGATTACATGGTGAAAATACAAGTATAAATCATGCATACCCTCAGTGTATTCACAAGCTGGAAAGAGAAATACAAAAAAAAATAACTATATAACAAACAAAAAAAAAGAAAAAGAAAAAAAAACTTAATACTTTACCCTTTTAGTAATTTTTTATGTTCTACTTAAAACTATTGGTTGAACTCTGTAATTAATACACAATTACTCTTAGGTGTTTAATTAATGCTATAACTAGTACTCAAATAGTATTTTACACTTTGTGTTTCTGTGTGGGTGAAAACTGTGGAAATCTTTACTTAATATGCTAAATTGATCTTCTGTATATAAAGATAATTGAAAATGAATCTTGATGTGAATGGAAGGGGATAGGGAGTGGGAAAGGGGAGCGTTGTGGGTGGGAGGGAAGTTATGGGGGGAAGCTATTGTAATCCATAAGCTGTACTTTGGAAATTTATGTTCATTAAATAAAATTAAAAAAAAATAAAAAAATTTTTTAAGATGCAATACACCTACATAACAGAAATTTTTTCATTAAGTAATTTGATTTATTAAAACTTAATTTATTGAAAATCATCTGTTGGGTCACCTAGAAGTACTATAGCAGTTCAAAACAAGAAGGAATCCATGATGCTGAATCTCAAGGGAAGACTTCATGGAGCAGACAGGGTTTACTCTTGACTCTGAAATAAAAACACTGTGTGTATTTACAATGTGTCATATTATAAGAATGATCTTTGTGTAATCTTCAAAACAACCCAATAGTTTAGTAGTATTGTTATCATCCCTACTGACTGACTGACAGGTGGTATTTTTCCCAAGGTCATAGTTGGTAAGCAGTATAGGTAGGACTCCCAACATCTAGTTGACAACAAAACCTGTTCTCTGAAAGATAGGAAGGATCTGAATGTGGGGGAAGAGAGGGCAGGGAGCGTCACAGGGAAGCAGGACAGCATCGCCACGTGAGCAGAACCAGAAATGACCAGAACATACTCAGGAAACCACATTTATGGTGAATGTGACTAAAACCCAGACTTCTTTCTTTTTTTAAGGTTTTATGTATTTGAAAGGCAGCAAGAAAGAGGGAGAGAAAGCGAGAAAGAGATCTTCCATCCACTGGTTCATTCTCTAAATGGCCGCAATAGTTGGAATTGGGCCAAGCTGAAGCCAGGAGCCTAGAATTCTATTCAGGTTCCCTACATGGGTGGCAGGGAGCCAAGCACTCAGGCCACCTCTTGCTGCCTTCCTAGGCATGTTAGCAGGGAGTTGATGGGAAGCAAGACATTCAGGACTCAAACTGACACACGAGATGCCAGTGTCACAAGTGGCATCCTAACTTGCTACACCACACGGCCAGCCCCCAAATCCCCTTTCAGACAGCAGAGACTTGAATTAAAGAAAATCACGTTTGCTTCAAGATTTGCTCACAGAACACTCAATGCTCACTCCAGATCTACTCAGCTTTACAACACAAAAGCATAAATGTAAATAAATAAATATGCATAGCGATGTGTCTGTGTTATGATGCATTCATGTAAATCTAGACTTGACAACATTCAAAAAGGTTTTGAAAAACGGATTCAGGACATGCACCTTGACATTGAGAAAACAGCAGAAGCAGGCAGGGCCCTGACCTCCTCCTACCCCCTTCTCTCCTGAAACCAGGTATGGAAACTACAGCTGCCCTTACTCCCTCTCCACCGAGAAGACTCTAGTTCCAGAATGATCCTCCTCCACCCGAGGGAAAGGAATGTGTTACGTCTGAAATACAGACTGAGACAGAGAGAATCCGAACAAAGAGGCCTTGCTAAGCTCCCCCAGTTTATCACTATCGGATCTTTCCCTTTCAGCCTCCCAACTTATTTCTCACAAGTGTCCAAAAATAACAATATAGATTTCCCTGTTCCTTTGGGCCTGCATTTGTGAAGGCTCCCAAGTGATGTAAAGCTTATATTAAGGAAATTTGCTTGTATTTCTCTTACTGACCTGTTTTTTGTTAAAGAGCCTCAGCCATAAACCATGCAATAGGTGAATGAAAGGTATTAATAGGTGGAGCATCCCTCATCTGAAAATTAGAATTTTTTAAAAAAATGTTTAAAGATTTATTTATTTATTTGAAATTCAGAGCTACACAGAGAGAAAAAGAGAGGCAGAGAGAGAGAGAGAGAGAGAGGTTTTCTATCCGTTGATTCACTTCTGAGTTGGCTGCAACAGCTGGAGTTATACCGATCCAAAGCCAGGAGCCAGGAGCTTCTTCCAGGTCTCCCACACAGGTGCAGGGGCCCAGGGGCTTGGGCCATCTTCTACTGCTTTCCCAGGCCACAGCAGAGAGCTGGACTGGAAGTGGAGCAGCAAGACTCAAACCAGCACCCATATGGGATGCCAGCACTGCAGGTGGTAGCTTCACCCACTATACCACAATGCCGGCCTCAGAAATTCTTTTTTTTTTTTTTTTTTTTTGAAGATTTACTTATTTATTTGAAAGGCAGAGATACAGAGAGAAGGAGAGATTTTCCATCCACTGGTTCAGTCCACAAATGGACACAACAACTGGGACTGTGCCAGGCCGAAGCCAGGTCTTAGGAGCTTCTTCAGGGTCTCCAATGTGGGTTCAGGGGCCCAAGTGCTTGGGCCATCTTCTGTTGCTTTCCCAGGTGCATTAGCAAGGAGCTGAAGTGAAAGTGGCACCCAAATGGGATGCTGACACGGCAGGTAGAGGCTTAATCTTCTCTGCCACAATGCGAGTTCATGAAAATCAGAAATTTTAAGTGCTATGAAATCTGAAAACTTTAGGAGCTGCGAAACGTTTTGGATTTTGAGGACATGTGTTGTGGCACAACAGATTAATTACCACTTGGGACACCCACACCCCATATCAGAGGGCCTGGGATCAAGTCTCATCTCTGCTTCCAATCCAGCTTCCTGCTAATGTGCATCCCGAGAGCAACTGACAGTGGTTCAAGTACTTGGATCCCTGGATGGGATTCTCAGTCAAGTACTTGGATCCCTTGGATAGAGTTCTTGGCTCCTGGTTTCAGCCCGGCTCCTACCCAGCTTCTGTGGAAATTTGGGAAATAAACCAGTGATTGAAAAGTCTCTCTCTCTCTCTCTCTCTGGTACTCTGCTTTCAAATAAAAATAAACTTTTTTCAAAAATTTTTTGTATTTCAACACATTGGTAATTCAGAATTTTCAGATTACAGATGCTTAGTCAGTAAATTTTATGTGAATATCGCAAAATCTGAAGAAGAAAAAGATCCATAACCTGGTACACTTCTCTTCCCAAGCATTTCAGCTAAGGGATACTTTACCGGTCCTGTTCCCCACTACAGTAGGCAAGTAAGTTAAAGAATACGCCAAAGTGGCATGTTTGGGCTCAGCAAAGTAGAACAGTATATTCCAGTTTACCTGTGATTCCAGTGTTTCATTATGCCTCTGCTCTATTTTTATAGTGGTAATCAGAGACTCCTTTAACCCAAAATGAAAAGTAGCCAGGTATTAGCTAAATTCCTCATTGAAGAAAATATTTCACTCAGCTCTACTTTTATCATTACTTTCTTCCTTTTTATGAAAATACCCTTCAGTTTACATAGAGACAAGGACACAAGATGCTAAACAGACCAGAAGGGAGCAAAGGGCAACTCTGAGACAAGAGAAATGCTGGGGCTGGTCCAGATGGTGCTCCGGCGAGGCATGCTACCAATAAGGTCCTCAAGCAGACTTTCTCCATGCCTCTCCCACCCAAATCCACTCCAGAGTATGCCACCCACACAATTAAAGCGCTCATTGTTGTCTGCGCCAGTCTGTCCATGGCTTTACAGCCTCAGGTCTGAGAGGCACTCTAGGTAAAATTTTGACAAACTGCACAAGAAGAGGGCCATGTTTTATTCTTCGAATTATAGTCATGGACTCTTTGCAACTTTTCTTAAAAAAACAGAAATGTGGTTTTGAGCCAGGAGGAAGTGAGACTTTGTGAGGCAGAGGAAATACCTTGACTTGGCAACAAGTTGCCAGTTACAGTTCTCCACTCTCCCTCCTGTGCTCCACCACCTGTGGTGGTCCTGGGAAATTCTTCAGTCTGTCTTAATTTGGTTTTTTGTAGTCAATGGACATTATAGAAATATTATCTGCTCATTCTACTATACAGAATTTGTTGTGGGTCTAGTTGAATATCTTATAGAAATTGTAAAATATCATAGAAATATATTTTAAAGATTTATTTACTTATATGAAAAGCAGAGTTACAGAGAGAGAGAGAGAGAGAGAGAGAGAGAGAGATCGTCCAGCCTCTGGTTCAGTCCCCAGGTGGCTGCAACAGCCAGAGCTGGGCCAGGCAAAAGCTAGGAGCCTGGAAGTCTACCTAGGTCTCCCACATGGATGGCAGGGACCCAAACACTAGGACCATCTTCCACTGCTTTCCCAGTTGCATTAGCAGAGACCTGGATCGAAAGTGGAGCAGCTGGGACCCAAACCAGCACTATGCCCCATGTCAGAGCTATGCTTTGATATCAGTCTTGCATCCTGTAAGTATTATTGCTGCTTTTATTACTGTTTGCAGAGCTAAGCATGTATTCTTAGGTTTGCATAGAAGAAAATTACTCCTATAAAACACATGCTTAGTCTTCCTTCAAGAACTCAACTTCACTGGGGCTAGCACTGTGGCATAGTAGGTAAAGCTGCCGCCTGCAGTGCTGGCATCCCATTTGGGCGCTGGTTCGAGTCCCAGCTGCTACACTTCCGATCCAGCTCTCTGCTATGGCCTGGAAAAGCAGTAGATGATGGCCCAAGTCCTTGGGCCCCTGCACCCATGTGGGAGACCCAAAAGAAGCTCCCGGCTCCTGGCTTTGGATAGGCACAGTTCCGGCCATTGTGGCCAATTGGGGATGAACCAGAGGATGGAAGACCTCTCTCTCTCTCTCTCTCTGCCTTTCCTTCTCTCTCTGTGTAACTCTGAATTTCAAATAAATAAATAAATCTTAAAAAAAAAAAAAAAGAACTCCAGCTGTATGGCACGAGCTCATGCACTTAACTGTCTTTTCCACATAAAGCTTATTTGGTCAGATTTCTTATATGACGAAGATGTTCAAAACACCCTTCTCTGCACAAGAGAATAGAATTTCAGAAACTGTTGCTTTGTTATCCAGGCCTATGAGTATTGTTTCCATTTCTTGAAGAAAGATTATATAGCCAGAAGAATTAGTCTATTGCTGCCTCTTTAAAACACTCTTTTCTTCATCATTGCTGGCTTGCATTGAAACCAGATGGTAAAACCAAGACTGGAACATCCTTTGGTGTCCAGAAGGAGGCCAGTCTGGCCAAAGCATTGTCACTCCTGTCAGCAACCAGAGTCAAAAGCATTTTTATAGTTAATCATCAGGAGTGCCTACGGGCTCCAACAGCCACTCATGCAGTATTTGTCAGTATAAAGGATCCAGCCACACTACAGATGACGCCATGTCGGCGAGAAATGTGTTTCAATATCCTTCAGCAATGAGCTGAGCAAATTTTCATGGCTGACTCCCAAGGCAAGCAATAATACAAGATTTCGTGCCGGACTTTTTCACCACATCGTGTGAATATCACTACCTCCCATTTCTAAAAGTTAACTCCGCTGAGCAAGTTTGCCCCCAGAGCATTCATTAAAATACAGGAAGAACTGTACTAATTAACCATCAATATCTGTAAAGAAATTACAGATATGAACTTTTGTTTCAAAAGATATGAAGTTGCAACCTTAGATTAAGGAGCCAGGATGATTTCATGGAGGAGAGCCTGTAAGTGAAACTCCTATCTCTACCCACAATTGCAACAAGGAGGCAGTGAACATGAAGGTAACATAATTAGAGAAAATGCATTGTGCTTTGGAACTACAACAGGGGAGTTTGGGTGGCCACAGAAAAGGAATACCATTGAATCCTCTTTTAAAACATGTCAAGGAGATAAGCTTGTGCATAGCTGATGGGAATATTCAATTTTAAGTACTATAAAGAAGCAAATCCTAGTATCTGGGAAGGGACATCCAAAAACGGCTTCTCCACTTTACAGTTGAGGGTTGTCACCACATCGGAGTGACTCAGATGATGAAACTGTACGTGTGTAATCAGTGGAGCAGTGTTTAGGGCACAAACCATTGAAGTGTCAGGTTGTCACTGATGAATACTCACGGAAACTAGAATCCCATAATACTGAGGTTGTTCTCTCTGGCATGTAATGTTTATGGCTCAGGTTTTGCACAAAGCAAAGTCAGATGAAACCTAACTAACCCCAACATTCTCCCTGAGTGGAAGCGAAGATCCCTGAGGAAATGCAGATTTATTTACTTTGAGTTGGTAACATGTGAAATGTGATGATCGCTGTCATTTATCTTCTTCTTAAAAATGTTTCAGAAATTATCTGGAATATGTGGATGACGATGGGAGGTTGCTGATTTGGTTAAGTTTCCATGTTTTTGGGTTTGTTTTTTTTTTTTTAAATTAACAGCAGCTATTTTCCCTTAAGTAAACCCATAGTTATCATCAGTAATACTCTCTGGGGTTTTTTTTTTTTTTTTTTTTTTAGTTTTTACACCGAGAATATGGTACAGTAGTCATGAAAAGGGATGCAGCACATTTAAAATTAGACAACAGTCAGAAATCATTAATACTGTGAACAAATCAGCATGTGTGATTTTAAAAGGGTAAAAATTTTAAAAAACAGTTATAAGAAATGAAACAATCTGAGAAATTTAGTCAGATTTTTGTTTACAAACTGTTGTGTTATGCCTTGTTGTCCCATGGAGAGGCTTACACAAAATAAAGTATCACATCTTAAAAAAACAAACACCAGAGTAGAGAGCAATAATGTAGGAGAAAGCTCCTAGATATCTTTTCAAGAGCCCACTGCCTAATTTAAATGCCTTGTGATGGGCCAATCATTTTCATCCACAAGCCAAAATGATTGGAAACATGCATTCCTCCCACCCTTCACTGAGCCAATCAGAAAAAAAAGACCGGTTTTGAATCTACACAGTAAATAGGTCCATACAGTTAAAGAAGCATGGCTCTCTGAGCCGCCCTTTGTTAGAGATGCTTATCTCATCCCTCAAATAGTGTTATTTGTTTTCCTTTCTAAAAGATAAAATGACTATAAACAGCTTTATAATAAATTAAAATGTTCTGAAAATCATCCCAATACTGTAAGACATTTTTATTCATTAACCAAGGAGCTAGACATTCCATGATGGAAGTGGTATCAGGTTAAAAAAGGGTTCAGGATTCTGACCTTCTTTTGCTCTGTGTATTATATAAAAAGAAAGCAAAAAATCTCCAGGAATTAATAAGAAAATAATTTAAACAAGGCCCTTGGTATCAATTTTTTCCTCCCATTTCTATTAAGAAGCTAATAAAATATAGATTACATAAAGCCAAAGGATGCGTGTAAGCCCTCACTTATTATATAAGGGTCACAACCTTATGTAAGATACATTTTCTTGCTAATTCTTCAAATTTTGAATGCTTTGTGTAAAAGCAAGGAATACTGAATAATAGGGCTTAAAATGTGTTTTAAAACTGAATACGCAGTTTTTGAGCTACTATTGTCAGTACTTTGGTGACATCTAGTGGAATTAGTGCTTGCAGCCTACCCTCCCAAGTTCCAATACTACAGCAGAAAAGAATTGCTTAGGACCAAAAAGATCAATCAGCAAAGAAAACATTTCCCTACCTTCTTTCCCAATAAGCATGCTTAGGTAGCCCTTCTGAAGAAACATCTCTTCACATCTGTGCAATTAGTATGAAAAAAAAGTTCTGATAATAAAGTACATGATCTTTATGAAGAATTTGGAATATACCAGAAAACAAAAATTGCCTATAATCTTTCCACCCACAAATAAACCCCACCAATATTGTATTTCTTTTCTTGTAGATCTTAGACATTTGTGTTGATTTATTTTTTACTAAATTTGGATATTCTAAATATATCATCCTAATTTTTTGACATTATGTGGACATTTTTTCAGATTGTCAAGTATAAAAATAGTCTTAACTGTGAGCAGAAAGAGCTATACTATTACTTATTTTTCAGAGTAGGATGTTTCAGCCTGCAATTTTGTGGATTTTAAATGGTGACACAGGAATGATGAAAAATACAATTCCAATAAAATACTTTCATTAACACAGGTAGATTATGCCATCCATAGAAATGTTAACTGTGTTTTACATCAACAAAATTTCATTAAGGACTTGTTTTGTTACAAGAGCCTGCAACTGTCAGAAATGAATGAGACTCAGACCTTACTGGAAGACAAAAGTACTCTAACAGGGAAGAATGAAATATGTTGAAAATAATAGAATTATGATCAATATACAGACCTATAACAAAGGAGGAAATTATAACCTTTAGTGGAAAGAGAAATGGAAAATCCTCAAGAGGGGGTGATGAGTGTACAGGACCTTGAAGGATTGATTGTTTCACATAGAAGGAAACCTGTGCAGTAGGAGAGGTGTGGGCCGCCTGGTGGAGGTTGGCATCCCTGGGGAAAAGTCAGAACGATGAAAGATGTGACTTGAGAGGTGAGCAAAAGCAGATGGCGAAGGATCGTGATCATGGAGGTTATGAAAACCCAGTAAAAGTTCTTTTTGAAGGGCAGTAACATGATTGCATTAGCATTTTATAAAATCATGCCGACTGAAGTGCAGAAAAATGAATAGCAGAGGAGGAGACCAGCTAGTCAACTGTCACAGCAATTCAGGAGGGAGATCATGAGGCCTGAATGAAGAAAAACAGTCAGTTTTAGGCAGAAATCCAGAGCGTGGAAGGCTGACTGGGAGGGGAAAACCAAAGGATTCAAATGAGCTGGGTGGTGCAGAGGGAGGTGCCAAGATGACCCTGGGGCCTGTTCGAGGTGACAGATGTCAAGCACAACATTCAGACAATTACTAGTTAGGGGCAGATGTGAGTGAATTTTAGATTGTGCATTGTAATGTAGTTTAGGATTGGATGAATCCTGAAATTTATTTTAACATTATATGGTAGGAAAAGGGGCATGCACCCCTTTATAAGACGTGCTGGTTATTGAAGGTTTTCTTTGGCATATGGGTCAAAGAAAAAGAAAATGTAGCATGTCGTCACCACCCTGATGACAAAAACAAATGCCTCTACGCTAAACACAGAGTGGTTAACATCTATAATTGGCCTCAGCACAGTGCCAAGACTCAGGGGGTGAAGAGGAGTGCTAAAGAGGTTAGAGACGCAATCAAGGAGGCTCCGAAGCAAAACTAATTTCAGCTGTCACTGAGGTCTGTCTACACCGAGTGCCATTAGAAAGAGTAACGACCTGCTGAACTCTTCCGTACTGAGCTCACATTTCTAAAATGCAGGGAAGATCAGAACGATATCACCCAAAGGCTGCGTGCATGTCTGTGTGGCTCTGTGCCTAAAACTACCTATATGCAAAGTGGAGGGAGAGCTGGTAGACCATGTAATCTGAAGACCAGAATTCCCTGACTTGCGGTCTCCAAGGTGTCTGATTCACAAAGTCAACAGAAACCAAGTATTGTGTTCTGTCTCGTGCTCAATACCCCTTGCTGCCAGGCAGCAAATAATTTCAGCCACCACTGGTAAAGTGCTGATACTGGGCTAAGTGCTTTACACACATCACCTAGCTTAATCCTTTCAACAGCCTGTGAGTTTGACCCTCTGGTGCTTGGAGAACTTAAGCCATATGTCTGGGGCTGTTCAGCCAGTGAGTGGAGAAGCTTGGGTTCAAACTCTGGACTCCCCTGACTCCAGACCTACCCCTTTAGCCGTCACACTATCCTGGGCCAGCACTATTCATACATTTTTTAAATGAAATTTTCTTAAGATTTACTGATATTTGATACTTCATATATGCAATAATCCATGCATGCCACTAGCTAAATTCCAATAGCAACACAGAGTTTCATTTCCACTTCAGGTTTGTGGCTGCACAACTGACTTTGCAGTGCGCTCTTGTTTTGTTTCAGAGCACACAGAGCTGGTATGTGAGAGACAGGTGGCAGCCAGTTGCTATGGCAATTGCCTGTCATTAATGATAAAGGGTAATTGCTGCAGCAAATTTCTGTTTAGCTTGAAAATCTGACTTGCCCCCTCCCCACAGGGGGCATAACCCTTTAACCCTCTCTACTCACAATGGCCTATCATCTGCCTGGACCACTTGACTTTGCAGCAAAGAGCTAAGTAAAGCCCTGACTTCCTAGAGAATTGGGAGCAGGAAGAATGGATGAGCTACAGGATGAAAAAAAAAAAAAAACTCAGGAGAAATGATACATATTCCCCCTCTCTACACTGTCTGAACCTGCTTTCTCTTCATTGAAATTTGCCAGAAATACCAGAATCCCAAATGTTGCACATAATATTTGGCTTAAAATGACTATTGGAATGGCAATGTGTGGTTCATTACTAAATAGAAAGATTGCAAGAGACTGAGAAACTATATACTGATGTAGATAGAGAACAGCTAGTCTCTGTATCAGTTTACGAGCCTTTCCAAGTTAACTAATAACCCTTTGAATGTGGAAAACCTGTGTTTAGTATGTCAGAGGCAATGTGTACTGAAAAACTTCGTTAGTGCTTTCCAATTTAGTATTCTATATGAGTTGAAAAAGAAATTTCCATCCATGGTAGGTTACAGACTGTGGTAGGTAAATATTGTCATAAAATAAGTGCCAACACAAAGAGCCTAGAAACTGGAGAGCAGTATAAAATTAACTACCTATTTAATTTCATTTCTTCCCACCCCTAAACCTGAGGCCCAAATACTCATATGCCTCCACTCTTGTGTTTCTTTTGAAATGCAACATAATTGCTTGGCACATCACTGATGACTATCCAGGAATTGTTCTCACAAACAAGAAATCTAGTGATGACACTAAGTCTTGTTTCATAATTATCTTTTTCTTTTTTCATCCAGTTCTCACATTCAATACCACGCCTACAGAAAGTGGCAAGATTTTGATTCAAAATAATGGACCATTCTCTAGAAGAATATGTGCTATTCCTTGGAGACTAATGTGCCAACATTTCTAGAATGCTATCCCCAGAGTTTGGCCTGCTAACAGGGATTGTGATTTGCTCTGTCAAAACTTTTTATGTGGCCACACAGCAGCTGAAGCAGAGGAAGTTTGGGTAGAAACAACTCAGGGGATGGCTCACACATACGTGCTGTATAACAAAGGAAAAAGTGGGGAGGATTCACCAGTATTTGTAACCCTCAAAATTGTAATTATGAGACTCACAGAGATTCAGGCCCCCTAGAACCTGTAGCATAGTGACAAGACTCTTAACAGGGGAGCAAATAACTCTTTTGATCAAGGCACAATGCCTCTTCTTCATTTTGATAGCCTGCAAATGACAGAAGAAAAATTAGGAGCTATATACGGAAAGCTGTCTAAACCAACCTATTGCATTTCTGTTCTATGGTGCAGCACATTTAGAGCAGATATTCTTGAGAAGAAAATGAGTAGCAGAATGAATGTGAAAGATGAAAAAGGGATCCATAGGGTTTGAAGTCAGTCCTATCCTGTAGGCATATCCTTGTTCAATTGTGCTGTTACTATCCTAAAAACCTGGTTAGCTAATTTCTGTGAAGGAGAGAAATTTGACCTATTTTTCCCCCTGATATATCACAAACATCCAGAACAGTCCTTGACACTTGGTAAACTCACAGTGAGTATTTATTTGTTCAATATTGTTTTACTGTTTTCTTTAAATCATTCCACATTTGCTTAAATTAGAATAACTAGAACAGCCCATCGGGATATAGATTACTGCCTAGACCATGTTATCATTAATAAGAGCAAGCAAGGCCAAGCACAATCCGGCTGAAAATGTAAGGGATAGCCCTACTTTTCTTACTTGCTTCTAACACTCCACATTGAGGCTGTGATTTCACTCTCACCATTTGCTTTGTTGGTGGAAATTAAACACACAGCTCGTATTTTGCAGGCCTTCCTCCAATAGGGCCTGCTCCCTGGGATCAAGAGAAGGAAGCTCGGGAGGCCCCTGTCCATTGGTAAGGAAGTTAGTAACAGGAACAGAGCCCAGGTCATCCTCCATCCTGCACCCAGGTTTGTCCTAAGTTAGGACAAATCAGACAGGATAACTGCTTCCCTTGTCTACACTACTCCCCTTTCCTCTTCCATTGACAATGGGCTGCCTTTGTCAAAGGGGAAATCCTATGTGGATGTTCCTGTTTCTTAATACACTTCCTCTCCATTCACCTCACCGGTAATATATTGCTGATTCTCAACCAGGGCCAATTCTCCCCTGCTTCTGAGAGATTCAGCAATGCTTGGAGGGATGCTTGGTTTTGACAGCTGGTGTGGAGGGTGCCCCTGGCTTCTCATGGAGAGAGGCTAATGAGGTTTCTGAGCATCCCCCAGTGCGCAGGACCGTCTCCCCAGCAAAGAAGTATCTGACCCAAAATGTCAATCATGCTGAGTTGAGAAATCCTGTTCTCCATTATCTGTGCCTAGTGCTAATGCTCAATGGTTCTTATACCTAATCTAACTTAATCCTCACAAGATTATAGAATCCTCACTGGAATCACTGAAATGGACCTTCTTGTTATCTTCATTCTACAGATGAAGATAACAGAGGCCTGCAGAGTTTAAGCAACTTGTCCTGAGCTTGTCCATAGCCAGCTCTGCCTGCCTCTGAAAGCACACACTGCTGCCTCCCAGGCTGCTGACTCCCACCGTGGTGAGTTCCAGTGCCCAGACTTCCACTTCCCAGATCATGAAACTAGCTGAAGATATTACTCATTTGCAGAAAGCAGCTCTGAGCAGGGGCATGTTTAGTTACTTTTATCATTCACTTTTTAAAAGCAACGGCTCTTGGAACAGTAATGGGCACAGAGCCCTTGTTTTCTGCCAGGCACTGTTAGGAGGTTCACCTCATGCGTGCCGAATCCTTCAAGAAATCATATGAGATAGGCACTAATATCATCTTCATCATACAAATGAGGAAACAGGTTCAAAGAGGCGAGAGCACATGGCCAGCAAGGTATACAGGTGGGGCCTGGTACAAGAAGTTTGGTTTGGCTTTTTTTATTCCTTCTTAATGGGAGTTCTACCTTTCCTAGAATACCTATGAAGCTGGGGAAGTAGCCACACAAGCCCACTCAGTGAAATGTGACCCTTGCTCCTTTATAGGCTGTACCTCAAGTACATCATGGGCCAGAGTCAATCCTTGGTCTTTTGTTTTACTGTTTTTTCATGGACATAACCATTATTCACATTATGGGGTCCAATGTGATGTTTTGATACAGTCAGGCATAACCAGATAAATACTGCATGATCTCACTCCCGTGTGGAATCTCAAAAAGTCAATCCCTTTGCTAGTCTTTGTGAAGCTGCCAGGACCTCAGTAGATCATGATGCTGAAAGTGTGGAGATCAGAAATAAACTCTGACTAGCCCTGAAGGCAAACCAGCACCACCCTCACTTGCTGCTTTGAATTTCTCTTTCATTGTTTGCATAAAATTTCCTTTTATTAAGTGTGGGAATTGAAAAGGTTTTCAAATAATTACTACAGTTAGTCTAAATGTAAAAAAGCTAAAAGGAAAACTGTTTGCAATTAGGATTTGCATAATTTCTTTAACACTGCCTAAGTTATCTGCATTTGCAGCTAAAAGTAGGACAGTATTTTGGATGAAACAAAATGAAATCCATTTGCCTGACCTTGGATATTTCTTTTAAACACCTCAACTTGTTATGGGAACTCAAGTAATTAGATACTTGCGCACTACTTCAGAGAATATTTCTTATTTTAAAGTCTTGCTTATTATGTTTCAAGTGAACTTTATAAAAGCAGAAGGTTAATTTGTGGGGCTTCAAACATGAGTCAGTAGATCCTGTGAGTCATTTTTGTCCATAGATGGCCCTCACAAGCTCACAAATTCCAACAGAAAAACACTCAACTCTTCTCACTTGAAAAATTTTAAAAATGCATGCTCTACAGCTACCTTTATATAACTATAAATGTACATAAATATATGCATCGCTTACTGCCACTTAGTATGCATTTATGAGCAGTGCCCAATAACCCTGATGATAAGGGAAAGTACACCAGCCCCACGAAGTCCCTGGAGAGCCAATGGGAATCTCTGCAAGTATTTAACTTTAGTGTAGGTGGAGGGGACTCATTACCGGCCTGGCTTGTTGCCTTGTTCTGTTGGAAACCTTGATTAAAGAAATAACAAACATGGAATGCTAATTAAACTCTTCGACCAATTTCAATAAACAAGTCTCATTTGGGGAGTGAAGTGAGGGGCTAAACACAACAGCCGTCTGCTATTCATTTTCTTATACCAGTTCTTTGATTCCTGCTACAAGAGTTCTTGTCCCCAAAGACTTCCAGATCAGCAGGGTAGCTGATTGTAGGGGAAAGAGAGAGAGAGAAATGTGTCAACCTGGGGAAGCTCACTCCAGGCTAGAGCTTGCAGGATTCCGTGAGATCACGGCCCACGATTGCAGCCTGTCCAGCTCCCAGACCATCACCTGGTACAGCGTTCCGTGAGTGGTGAGGAATGTGTTTAAGTGGAAACAGTCTTGCCCGGCTTGCACAAGCAGAAATGTTCCTTTACTGCAGCGCACACCCAGCTTAGAGGACACTGTCCTTGGTGTATCAGTTGTATCTCCATGTAAAATGGATGTCAGCAAGAGCCTAGTGTGTAATGTTGTGTATTAGACGGTGCATAAAGGCCTGCACTGTGTGTACATATCGTAGCCACACAGAAAACATTACCAAATGAGCCTGCTTTTAGCCCACTGCTTCATACCGTGGTAATTAAGGAGAACTGCTTTTTGCTTTGCAACTATTTGCTGTTCTGCAGGAAAAACAGAGCTTAGACCATCTTGTTCCATTTGTTGTTGCCATGCTTAATCTTCTGATTCAGGAGGAATTATTATACCCAACACCTATGGGGAATTTAATTGTTTGGCTCCTTCTCCTCTGGCAAGTGTAATTATGGAGGAGGAGGGTCTATAGATTAACATTTTCAAAAGCTTCATCCAAGAAAAAAATAAATAAAAGGAGGTGGAGTTTTTTATAAAGCCTCATATTGAATAACATCCGGGTTTGAAATAATGCCAGTACTGAGATTAAGAGAAAACACCAATGCCTAAACAGCAGGTCAAACCAGGGCCACACAGCCTGGAAGTTGGATTCCACTACCCTTAACCTGGAGATCAGCACACCCCATCCAGCCCATGGATAGGTGTGGGTAAGTGGGAGACATTTTGCAGGCATGGATAGATACAGTAGTTTTGATGAGAGATGGACTTTTTAGGTCTGTTTCCTTTGCTCTTTGGTAATAAAGCTCCATTCTTCTAGACCATGGATGCCTCCTACAGCTTTATCTCCTGATACTGTTAAAGGCAGAAAAGACCTGATAGTTCCTACTGTGCCAAGAAATTTGGGGCTGCTATTAAGTCATTGATGTCAGATATGCAGACAGAAGAGTGTGAAGCAGACATAGAAGGACCCCACCCTTGTTCCTAAGACACTCCCGTTTCAGCAGCGGATTTTCACCTGCCAGTATCACCACCTCTGTGCCTGAGGAACTGTGGAACTGTGGAAGGCATGCCGCCTACAGTGGTAGGCCATTGCCACTCTGGAGGTGGTGAAGAATTACCCCACCTCCTCCACTGCTAAAGGGGAATCATTTGCCCTTGTGTTTCATGCTTTTCCCAGAGTTTTCCCACAAGATTAACCTCCACTTCCCCTTGGTGGTAACTGGCTTAATACTCCATACTTTATTGGCCACCCTTCCTTAGAATCATTTCCCTTCTCCTCAACACTATTCTTAGGATCTACTACTGGGAAAACCCAAACAAAGGCAAGGACCTACCCTCAAAAACCCATACAAGCTGATGATGAGAGACATGATGAGATGAGAAGAAAGGAAATGAAATAGTCGAATGGATCACACTGTAAATGTAGTTATGTGGGTCAGGGATACCATTCACTAAGAAATACAGTGTTTCATTTCTTTGTGCTACCTTACCTCTAGATCAGCCCATATAATTCACTCATTCCCCACATATTTATTTCATGCCTTGTACACGCTGGGAAATGACAAAACAACCAACCAAAAACTCCCAGCTTACTGTGGATGTGAATTCACACATGTAAGTCATGTGGTAATAAGTGTTGCAAAGAAAAATAAAGCAGATGTGTTTGTCTGCTTGGGTCACCATAACAGAAACCACAGACTGGGTGGCTTAAACCACAGGAATTTTCCTCACAATTCCTCATAATGGAAGCCTAATGTCAAGGCACCATCAGGGTTGTTTTTGGGGCAGGCTTTTCTTCCTGGCTTGCACACTGCCACCCTCTCACTGTGTCTTCACGTCATCGCCACTTCTCTGTGGTGGGAGAGGACCTCTCTGGTATCTCTTCCTTTTATGATGATACTAGTCTATCAGATTAAGGCTCTACCCTTATCACCTTATTTGATATTTACTACTGCCCTGTAGGATCTATCTCTAAATAGAGTCACTTTGGGGATTGAGTTTCTTTTTTTTTAAATTTTTTTTTTATTTGACATGTAGAATTATAGACAGTGAGAGACAGAGAGAGACAGAGAGAAAGGTCTTCCTTCTGTTGGTTCACTCCCCTAATGGCCGCCATGGCCAGCACAGTGCCGATCCGAAGCTAGGAGCCGGGTACTTCCTCCCGGTCTCCCAAGCGGGTGCAGGAACCCAAGCACTTGGGCCATCCTCCACTGCACTCCTGGGCCACCGCAGAGAGCTGGACTGGAAGAGGAGCAACCGAAACTAGTACCCAGCGCCCCAACCGGACTAGAACCCGGGGTGCTGGCACTGCAGGCAGAGGATTAGCCAAGTGAGCCATGGCGCCGGCAGGGATTGAGTTTTCAATGCATGCATTTAGACAGAATTCAATCCCTAAAGCAGAGTAAAGAGATGGATAGTGTGATGACCTGAACGTGGTTTGTCCCCTCCAAACCTCCTGTTGGAATTGATTGCCACTGTGACAGTGTTGAGAGGTAGTAGGGGAGAGGCCTTCAGGCAATAAGAGGGTATTAAGAGGGACTGAATTAGTTACTGTGAGAACGAAGTGATGTGGCCCCTCATTTTAACTTTTTTGCACACATCCAGTTGCCCCTCCACCTTCCACCATGGGTTGAAACAACCCAAGGCCCCCACCAGTGCCAGGTTCTTGGATTCCAAACCTCCAGAGCTATGAGCCAAGACAAATTTCCTTTCTTATAAATTACGCAATCTCAGGTATTCTGTAAAACCAACAGAAAACAGAGACAGATGGTAACCATGTAAATGATGCTTATCATCTTCATGCCAGGGAGGAACTTAACCCTAAAATGTATGCAGTATCTCACTGGAACAGATGTGGCTGTGTGGTAGTTGACTACTATCTTCATTGTGAATTTTAGTATGATAAAATGTATGGTTACAACTCTAAAGTAATGACAGGACTGAAAATATTTTCTCCCTGATATTTATCTCTATAATTTATCATGTTGCTATGATCTAAATGATTTTAAAAAGGCACTTGTATACTAAGTTTTCCATTAATAATAGAAGAGCATTTAATTCTTCAAAGCCATGTTCCTAAGCAGAAGAAATAAGGAAAACCACAGGGTGGAAGCCCTAAACCAATCCATAGAGAGCAGGGAAGGCTTCAAGTCTGCCATGCACTGAGGAGCTTCCAAGAACACTGATCCTTTAGGATAAGAAATCTTCCCAAGTTAATCTGTTTTCAACGGATGCCCACTCTCTCCACTACATGGTTGGCTCTCTCTCAAACACCACTCAACATGACCACGTCAGGGTGCTGGATATAAACTACACATACTCCTCTCCCCCTCTCCCCAGACAAAAAAAAAAAAAAAAAAAAAGACTGTCCATGCCTTCAGCATAATTACATGGTTCAAATAATAGAGGTTTTTGTTAACTATCAGCTCTTTCTGCAAAGCCTATCAAATATCAGAGCAGCATAATGCTGTAATTGCATCTATGAACCTCTGTAACATTTAGACAATGAGTTATAAAGGTCAAGGTATATAATACACATTCAGCATATTTCTTTTGATGAGCCTAAAATGTTTACTATGATATGAAATAAAACTAAACACAGAACACGTTTCCCTATAAGAGACATTAACTTTTTTAGCTATTACCAAATGCCAAAATATTATTTATTTTGAAAGAATTTTTGTTTCTTGTTTACAATTTTACTAGTTGAGATTATAGAAGGTTTTGATTCAATATATACTTGGTTTAACTTTTATTCAACAATTTCTCAGCTGTTCTGCTACTGGTATGGTGATCAGAACTCTGGTGATCCTGATCAAAAACAAGGTTCTTGGTCATGTCACAAAAAGACCTCTTAAAAGTTAGAGGACCCAAGACTCAATCCTTGGTTCTGTAGCTACCGGTTTTCATCTAGTCTCTTGAGTTTAAGTACCAACAATAGTCCAGTGATTCTCAAATTTACATCTTTAACAAAGTATTCATTCCTGATACTTGGGAATTATATATCTACTTGCCTACCCAAAGTCTCTACTTGTAAATATACTACATCTCACAGTCAATAGTTCCAAAACTGAGCTCCTGGTTTTATCCTATCAAATCTGTCCCACCACAGTTAATAATAGAGATGATAAGAAGAGTTAGTATTCTGGATTATCTTTTGAAGGTAGAACTGAAACAATTTGCTAGCTGATTAGAAGTGGTAGGTAAAAGAAAGAAGAAAAGAATGACTTGCAGAGTTTTGCTTTGATGCCTTGGAAGAATGGACTTGGTGTTAGCACCCTGGTACGAACCACTGAAATATCCTTCCTGGATTGTTTCTATAGCTTTTCAACTGGTTTTCCTGTTTCCGCATTTGACCCTCTCCCTAAACCAGGTTTTGCCAGAGCAACCAAAAGAATCCTTTCAATTATATCAGATTGTGTCATTCATCTCCTTCTTATCTCACTTTGAACAAAACACAAAGTTCTACAAGACTCTATGTGATAAGGCCTCCAGTCTATCTGGTTCTATTTTGATCACATTTGTCTCTTTGATGTTCTTCAAAAAAGTCTGACAAATTCCCTCATTGGGAAATTAGTTTCTTTTTTAATTTTTGGCATTACTTTGACCTCTGTCCAAAATTTTCTTGCCCCAAATCCCTGTGGGGCTGACTCAACTCCTTCAAGCTTTTGCTCAAATAAACTCTCAGCAAATCCTACCCTTACCTCCCTATTTATAATGTGAGTTAGCAAAACCTCTCTTCACACCCCTGATGCTCTTTACTCTGCTGTCTTCTCTTTTATCACCTCCTACACATTATATAACTTATTATCATATTTCTTGTCTATTGTATGCCCTATCCAGAAAGATTGTATTAGGCCATTGAAGACAGGGGACAATCTGTGTTTTGTTCACTGCTATATCCTAAGAACCTGGAACTGTGCTCAACATGATAAATATTTGATGAATGAACAGAATGCCTTTCTTAATTTTTTAATTTTATCACAAGGATCTCATAAGAAAAATGAATCATCAAAGAGAAGGCACTAGGGTGGGTGTTTAGCCTAGTAGTTAAGATGCACCACATCTCCTTTCAAATCACCTGGACTTGCTCATTCCCTGTCTCTGACTTCTGACTCCAGCTTTCCTCCAGTGTGGACCCCGGAAGGCAGCTATGATGCTTCAAGTGACTGAATCCCTGTCACCTGGGAGACCTGTATTGAGTGCCTGGCTTTGGCCCCAGCTGTGGACCATTGAAGGCATTTGGAGGCAGATGGAAGCTCTTTCTTTCTCTATCCCTCTGCCTTTCAAAGGAATAAAAACTATTCTCAATTTAAAAAAAAGAAGGGTCCACCCATACTGATTGCAAAATAATAGCACATGAAAATAAATTCAACCAAATAAATTTTAAATGCCAATAATTTTATTTAATAATATGCTTGTCAGAAAAAGATTGTCTAAAACTTGAAAATAGGAAAAAGAGATGGATATTCATTTGCAGCAAAATTTGACTTAGTTATTGCCTACTTTATTTTCCAGTTCTGTACGAGATTAATAGGTTCATATTTTTTCAATAAATAAGCAAACAGTTTCTGTCCATTAGAGCAGATGACCACAAAGAACTATGATCCTTTTAGATACTATCTAATTTTTTTATCTAAACCCAGAAATTCATTAAATTTCCAATGGTTACCTAGCTTCTAAAGTTCTTTGCACTAAACTAACATCTTATTGGTTCCCTCATAACTTCTGAGATGAATAAAATCTTTGACATGCATTCTGTCTGATACCCATGTGAGTCATGAGTTAGCCTTTATGAAAATTATATTTCATATGTCCAATGATCTGTTAACTTTTTTTAATACTTGGGAAATATAGAAAAATCTCCCAAGAGCTTGTAAATGAGATAAATAAGGTTCTCAGCTAAAGAAAATATCATGTTCATTAACACAAAGACTCAATGTGATAAAGTTGCAGTTCTTCATAAGTCAATTTGTAAATGTATCAGAATCAGAAGAAATTACCATCAAATTTTTATCTCTGTTGCTACTGTTTTATTGCTTACTAAAACAATTTACTCAATTGGGAAAAAATTAAACAGTAATCAAAAAAGCAATGACAAGAAAGGGCTCTGAGAGATTAGTCTTGCCAATTATTAAAGCATATCAGAAAGCCTCAAATAAAGCACAATAATAAATAGAGACATTAATGGACTGATAGAAACAGTTCCAGCCAGCGCGACGGCTCACTAGGCTAATCCTCCTCCTGCAGCGCAGGCACACCGGGTTCTAGTCCCGGTTGGGGCGCCGGATTCTGTCCCGATTGCTACTCTTCCAGTCCAGCTCTCTGCTATGGCCCGGGAGTGCAGTGGAGGATGGCCCAAGTGCTTGGGCCCTGCACCCGCATGGGAGACCAGGAGGAAGCACCTGGCTCCTGGCTTCAGATCGGTGCGGCGCACGGGCCGCAGTGTGCCGGCCATAGCGGCCATTTGGGGAGTGAACCAACGGAAGGAAGACCTTTCTCTCTGTCTCGCTCTCTCACTGTCTAACTCTGCCTGTCAAAAGAAAGAAAGAAAGAAAGAAAGAAAGAAAGAAAGAAAGAAAGAAAGAAAGAAAGAAAGAAAGAAAGAAAGAAAGAAAGAAAGAAAGAAAGAAAGAAAGAAAGAAAGGAAGGAAGGAAGGAAGGAAGGAAGGAAGGAAGGAAGGAAGGAAGGAAGGAAGGAAGGAAGGAAGGAAGGAAGGAAGGAAGGAAGGAAGGAAGGAAGGAAGGAAGGAAGGAAGGAAGGAAGGAAGGAAAGGAAGGAAGGAAGGAAAGGAAGGAAGGAAGGAAAGGAAGGAAGGAAGGAAAGAAAGGAAGGAAGGAAAGAAAGGAAGGAAGGAAAGGAAGGAAGGAAGGAAAGAAAGGAAGGAAGGAAAGGAAGGAAGGAAGGAAAGAAAGGAAGGAAGGAAAGAAAGGAAGGAAGGAAAGAAAGGAAGGAAGGAAAGGAAGGAAGGAAGGAAAGGAAGGAAGGAAGGAAAGAAAGGAAGGAAGGAAAGGAAGGAAGGAAGGAAAGGAAGGAAAAGAAAAGAAACAGTTCCAGATACATTATGGAATTTAGGATAAATTAAAAAATATAGGAAGTAGTACCCCAAGATTAGTATATGAATGGAGTTGGGGTAAGATCTAAAGAAAAATTTATGCTGAATTCCTATATTACACTTTAAATATTTTCAAATTTTCACAATAAAATATGAAATATATATACACTAAAATCTAGAATTTTATATCCTAGGAATAGGTAGGTTCTTGCTAAATGTGATTTGAAATCTAGAAATCCCTAAGATAGTTGGCCAATTTAAGCTCATAGAATTCCATATAAGAATGTGTATACTGTAAGAGTGTGTATGTGTGTTTTCCTCCCACATATGAAACCCACTATACACAACGTAGAAAAACAAATGAGAAACCTGGAAAAATTTCAACTCATAGGTAAATGGCTAATCTCCATTCTAGCCTTTTAAACTCCCATAAATCAACAAGAAACAAGAACATAGAAACAACATAGAAAACAACATAGAAAAATAAGTGGAGTACAAGAGTATCTGAAATAAGTGGAGTACAAGAGTATCTGAAAAAGTTCACGGAAGGGAATGGGCATTTGGCTCAGCAGTTTCTTGCCACTTGGGACAGCCATGTCGCCTACTGAAGTGTGTGAGTTTGAGTCTTGGTTCCACTTCCAATTCCAGCATTCCTCTAACACAGCTGTGCAGGCAGCAGGAGATGCCATCAACACAGAAGACGGACGTGCATTGAGTTTCAGGCCAACCTTGGCCATTGAAGGCGCTGGGAAATGAACCAGCAGATGGTAGAGCTGTCTCTCTCTGTCACTACCTTTCAAACAAATAATTGTTTTGAAGTTCAGGAAAGAATGGAATTGAAAGATAATGAGCATTTTCCACAAACTTTTTGAAGTACCTTCTCATAAGAATAACCTGTTCATAGGAAAGGAAAATCAAATGATTCTTAAATATCTGTGTTCACACTTACTCTTTACTTAAAAATAAATGCAAAACAAAACTAAACTGGCTATTATGTTTCACCTATTGGCCAAAATGCAGATATTTGATAACAATCAATTGGCAATACTATGGAAAAACAGGCACTTTCATAATCAGGGTAGAAATAACATAACACTATTGATAGGTTCTATACTCTAGGGAGAGCAATTTGACAACACTTTTATCACAATTACTTGTGCATAACCTCTGACTCAGCAGTTTCTCTCCAGATCCTAAATTTGTCTATGTGCAAAATGGTGGCTGTATAATAATCACTATAACATTGTTTAGAAATAAATATCCATTAGTGAAGACTGGTTAAAATAAACAAACCAAAGTATAGCAGAACACCTTGCAAGTGTAAAGAATGAAGAAGTTCTTTATAACGCTATTATTGAAAGATTTTAGAGATTCAGTGAAAAAAGTGACAAACAGTATAAAATCTTTTTTGTAAGAAGAAGGAAAAATAGGACTGCCCTTATATATGTATTTGTGTACAAAAATAATTTTTTAAGATTTATTTTATTTATTTGAAAGTGTTACAGAGAGAGAAAGAGAGAGATCTTTCATCTGCTGGTTCACTCCCCAAATGGCTGCAACAGCTGAAGCTGAGCTGATCCAAAGCCAGGAGCCAGAAGCTTCCTCTTGGTCTCCCACGTGGGTGCAGGGACCCACGGACTTGGGCCTTCTTCTGCTGCTATCCCAGGTCCATTAGCAGGGAGCTATATCAGAAGTGGAGCAGCCAGGACCAAACTGACACCCATATGGGATGCCTGCACTGCAGTCAGTGGCTTTAACCCACTGCACCACAGAACAAGCATACACAAAAGGAATTTGAAAGGATTCACAAGAAACGAATAATGATGCATGGCAGCCATGACCTGTGTCACTTAGATCGACTGCTGCAGGGAATAATTGAACATCCCCAGCTACAGTCCTTCCATACCTACCTATATTTGTGCCAAGACCAACTTTCCGAGGGCTACTCCCAATGAGTAAGCAACACTGGGAAAGTTGCAAAAGACTCCCCAGTGTCCTGATTTTTTTTCATTTAAATTTATTTTTTTAACTTTTTTTAATGAATCTAAATTTCCAAAGTACAGCTTATGGATTATAATGGCTTTCCCCCCCATAACTTCCCTCCCATCCACAACCCTCCCCTTTCCCTCTCCCTCCCTCTTCCATTCACATGAAGATTCATTTTCAATTCTCTTTATATACAGAAGATCAGTTTAGCATATATTAAGTAAAGATTTCAACAGTTTGCACCCACATAGAAACACAAAGTGAAAAATACTGTTTGAGTACCAGTTATAGCATTAAATCACAATGTACAGCACATTAAGGGCAGAGATCCTACAAGAGGAGTAAGTGCACAGTGACTCCTGTTGTTGACTTAACAAATTGACACTCTTGTTTATGGCATCAGTAATCACCCTAGGCTCTTGTCATGAGTTGCCAAGGCTATGGAAGCCTTTTGAGTTCACCAACTCTGATCATATTTAGGTAAGGTCGTAGTCAAAGTGGAAGTTCTCTCCTCCCTTCAGAGAAAGGTACCTCCTTCTTTGATGACCTGTTCTTTTCACTGGGATCTCACTTGAAGAGATCTTTCATTTAGGTTTTGTTTTGTTTTCTTTGTATTCACACATCTCCTCCTGAAACAAAGGATTTTATGGCTGTAAATATTAAGAAGATCCTATCTGAGTTTTCCCTTGAAGGTATCAGACAAGAGGAAGGCTAGCTGGCTCCATCCTGAGTTTAGAGGAAGGGTGAGCAAGACCCCTTAGAGAATGGGGATCTGGAGCAGGGTGTTTGAAGTGCAGATACTGGGCTGCATCTGGGATATTGCAGAAGATTTGTCAGGCAGAAGGGGCGGGGACCCCCACCTGGCAGGTAGAAGGGGGGTAGGGCAGGATGCAAATACCGGGCTGCCCCTGAAACATTGTCAGCAGATGCATATGCTGGGCATAGTCTTCTCTTTAGGCCTTTTGTCACACACACATAGCCTCATATCTAACTTCCTACCTAACAGAACTTTCTTTTTTGATTCTTTTTTTTATTTAATAAATGTAAATTTACAAAGTACAACTTTTGCCTTGTTGTGGTTTTTCCCCCATAACCTCCCTCCCACCCACAGCCATCCCATCTCCCATCATCTGATAGACCAGGCAAGCATCTCAGTGAAGGACTGAGAACCCAGTCTGCATTCAGACTGGGGTTTTTCTGGACATGAGTATGGGTCCCCCATCCCCCATTTCTTCTTCCCTCTTCCCTCTTCTGCAAAAGTCTGGGTGGGAATAATTGGATATAGAATTCCCCTAAACAAACCTTTCTGGACAACACTGGCCATCAGGTTCTTACCTACTGGGGAAGGGAATGACTCCTTCAGTCCAGGGGGGCCAGCTGTATCACTCCCTCAGTTCAGTGAATTCACTTTGATCAAGGACACCTTGGGCTCTGGGTCCGCTTTCAAGACTTGTTGGCTTGTTTCCTTGTTCCATTGCACATAGATGTATTTTCTTCCCATTTTTGTTGGCTCCTCCTGTTATGGACAGTGAGTGAAGAAGCCAACCGGCTTCAGGAGGAAAGGCACACCATTTATTTACACATGCGGGCTTGACTAGACTTGAGTCTCAAGAGTCAAGCCACTAAAAGGCCCATGAGAGTCTCACAGGCATGGAAAGCCATGGCACGGTAGCAAAAACAACCCAAATGAAAGATCCTGGTGAACAAGACCCCAGCAGAAGGAACAGGCCATCAAGGAGGGAGGTGCCTTTCTCCGAAGGGAGGAAGGAACCTCCACTTTGATATGGCCTTGACTAAAAAAGTTCAGAGTTAGTGAACTCAAGGGGCTTCCATAGCCTAGACAGCTCATGGCAAGAGCCTCGGGTGATTGCTGATGTCATAGATAAGAGTGCCAATTGTTAAATCAACAACGGGAGTCACTGGGTACAGGCTCCCCACGTAGGATCTCTGTCCTTAATGTGTTTTACTATGAAACTTAAAAACAGCACTACTAGTCAAACAATACCCTATACCTTGAGTGGTTGTGTGAGTGCAGCCTGTTGAAATCCTTGCTTAGTATATACTAAGTTGATCTTCAGTATATGAAGTAATTGAAAATGAAACTCGATGAAGGACAGGATGGCAGAGGGAGTGGGAGACTGAAGGGCCGCGGGAGGGAGGGATGTTGAGGGGGAGGACAGCCACAACAATACAAAGTTGCACTTTGTAAATTCACATTTATTAAATAAAAAAAGAAAAAAAAAAGAGTCAAGCCACAATCCTTGTCTTTCCCTACTTTTATACTGTAAATTTGGGAAGCCAGTAACTAGGTAGCTTTGAGGAAGTTTTAGGGGGAAGCACACTGTTATCATAAGCCCTCGGGAACTAACAATTCACAACTGCAAGGTAGGAGAGTTTTATGATATGCGACAGTAAATTGCAATTTAAGGCAATATCAAGAGGCAGACAACCATCTTATCTTAAGTATGCAACTATGGCAGATAGGGAACTGGTTTCTACAATCAGGGCTGGTTTGCTTAGACCCAGCTGGCCCTTTGATAACAAGCGGGAGGGAGTCCGAAGCATTCCCTGGAACTGGTTCCTTTAATGTCCAGCAGGAAAGGATCTATAACACTCTTACATGAGCTAATGCCCACCTCATTGCTTTAACAATACCTTAAAACATTGAGGTTGTAATATTTTGCTTTTTGGCTCAACAAAAATGATGACATCTAATGATTTGGTGGGCTATAACTCCAAATCTTCAGAGGTTTTAGATGAACTAGTTCCCCTTAAGGGCAAGTGAAGATAACAAAAGGTAGGTTGTATTTTATAACTGAATCTCAAAAGAGAGCAGAGTGAGGGAAAGATCTCAATGTACTTTAAGTAGGCTTCTCATTCTGAATATTTGCAAATGGAACACATGATGTAGAATGGAATTCATGAGAAAGCACTGTTCTCATTTCATCTTCGGTTTTTATGCTGGCTTCAGCTGTGTTATTTTATTGCCATTTTCAGCAAGAATTTGGGAGAGAAAGAAAGGATGGAAACTCACACAGAATAACTAAGCTGTAATACAAAGATAATGAACTTCAGTGCAACAGGACAGCAAATTAGAAGGCTGGGATATTGCTAGCCATAAAAATAAATAAATAAATAAATAAATAGATTTATTTCCACACTTTGGAAGCATTTTTTGGAAACAGAAAAACCTAACAAGACAGCTAACCCAGTTATTCTTAAAAGAAAACTAGACCGACCTTTTAAATAGCAAGTATAGTTTATGAAAAGGAGAAAAGAAGGAGTGAGAGGAACATGAAAACCCCCAAAGCAAGATGATGCTAAACTAACTGGAAAACAGCTTTCAGATCCCATTCACTGCAGCCTTTTGAAAGGAATATTTCTTGCCCTTTGCCCTGGCAAGGAAGGCCCTGGCAGGTAGTAGATGCCAAGGGGATTCACATGCAAAAGGAAAACTCCTACTTTCCTTGGGGAAACGAAGTCAAACACGGACCACCCACCCAGGTAGGAAGCCTGTAGTGAGTTAAAGCTCTTGAATGGCCTTCCCAGTTGGGTGGATTTTCCTCTTAGGGTGGTCACCTTGAACTTGTTTTAGGAGAGCTTTCCTACATTAAGTTTAATCTCCCAAGAGACTAAATTGAGACCAAGGTTCTTCTTGGTTGTGGAAGCCAGGCTACCCTGGTGATGGATTTCAAGCGGAACATTCCAAAACAGTAACAAGTATACCAAATTCCTATCGAGAGCCTTTTAAAGTTGTAAAAGCCAATCTGAGCTTCCCCTGAATATTCCAAGTGATATTTTTAGTTTCCAAAGAATTTTCCTGAAGAGGAAAAAAAAGCCTCAAAAGCCTTAAAAGGATCTTAACACATACTTTGGCTGAGATTTTAAAAATCTGATCAAATATATTTAATGAAGAAAATTACTTTTTATAGTTATTTTCTTATTATAATAAAAATGTTTTGAGAAAATTATTTATAAAATCTCTCCCTTTTTTGTCCTAACCCAGCCAGCTAAACATGTTCCATTTATTTTTAAATGAAGTGAAAATTAGCCAGGTGTGTTAGATAAGCTTTCTATACACAGGTCTAAATATTGACAAAGGGAGATGTGTCACTGGAAAAATCATCAGTCTAGCAATTATCACGTTAGCATGTTAAGTGGAAAAAGATGTGAAACTTCCAAATGTGTCAATACAGATTATTTCATTTCCACTAGCTATCAGCTATACTGTGAACATCAGTTCTTTAATGTACACTGAGCAAGCAATTTAACTAAAGCAAATTCTCTGTGCCTGAAAAAAAAAATCGCAAGGTCTTGTGTGAAATCACATGTTTCTAACAATTGCTTGGAATGACTGCCCTCTTTTAAAATGCAGAAGTGCATGTGACGACAAAAAGTACTTTCTGTATTGTTCATTTGTATAAGAACTGCATTTGCACTCCTCCTACATTGGGTCATGTGTTTTTTGTTTTTTTTTTGTTTGTTTGTTTTTGTTTTTTTTTTTTTTTTGACAGGCAGAGTGGACAGTGAGAGAGAGAGACAGAGAGAAAGGTCTTCCTTTGCCGTTGGTTCACCCTCCAATGGCCGCCGCGGCCGGCGCGCTGCGGCCAGCGCACCGCGCTGATCCAATGGCAGGAGCCAGGAGCCAGGTGCTTTTCCTGGTCTCCCATGGGGTGCAGGGCCCAAGCACCTGGGCCATCCTCCACTGCACTCCCTGGCCACAGCAGAGGGCTGGCCTGGAAGAGGAGCAACCGGGACAGAATCCGGTGCCCCGACCGGGACTAGAACCCGGTGTGCCGGCGCCGCTAGGCGGAGGATTAGCCTAGTGAGCCGCGGCGCCGGCCCGGGTCATGTGTTTAATTTTGTTCTCATTGATCCCAACCCTACAGCCCTTTCAGAAAATAGCAGAGGAAACTGATCACATTGCTCTACTTACGGTCCTGAGAAAATACAGAGAATCTCAAAAATACTCACCTTGTTGTACACTTTAGACTCCTATGAATTACACTTGAAAGTGAGAGAAAATGCTATTAATTTTTGGTGTTAACAGAGAACCAGGTATATATAAAAGTAGACTCTGGCAATAGGAAAATTCCATCTTTTTATCACCAGGTATTATCCCTGCTACATATCCCTTGATGGAGTTCAAGATATGTTAACCCAAATTACCGCATCTAGACAAGTGAGGAAATAGCAGAAGCAAAATCCCTGACTTTCTCTTTCCCCCTAAAACAGGCCATAAAAGAATTCTCTGATCTCCTTTTCTTTCTTTTTTTCTTTCTTTGAGAGACTTACATAGAAAGACAGATGGACTGGAAAAGAGAGATCCCATCCATTGGTTTACTCCTCAAATGCCCACAACAAGCCAGAGATTGGGGTTGGGAGGAGTTGAAGCCAGGATCAGGAATTCAGTCAAAGTGGCAGGAACCCAATCACTTGAACTTGAGTCATCACTGTTGTCTCTCAGGGTTTGCATTAACAAGAAAGTGGAGTCAGGAGCCGGAGCCAGGGATCACATCCAATGTGAGATGCAGCATCTTGACCAGCATCTTTTTTAAGTTTACTTATTTGTTCTCATTTATTTGAAAGGCAGAGTGACAGAGAGAAAGTTCCTCTACCCACTGATATCATGCCCCAAATGCCCACAACAGCCAGGGCTGGATCAGGCCAAACACCATCGCAGAACTCAATATGGTTCTCCCCTGTGGGTAGTAGAGACCTAAGTACTTGAGCCATTCCTTACTGCCTCCCAGGGTTCATGTTAGCAGGAAGCTGGATTGGAATCAGAGGTGAGACTCCAAACCCTGCACTCTGATATGGTTTGCAGGCCTCCCAAATGGTGGCTTCACTGCTACCATTAACTGCCCCTTAACTGACAACTGCTAAGCCGAACAGCCACCACCATCTTCCTTTTAAGTAGTAGTTAAGATGCTCCATAGCTGGAGAAAAGGAATATCTCATAGGTACACAGGGAAGAATACACACAACTAGGCCTCGCTATATTCCCCTCTGTTCCTTACCAGTAGATTATACTCCATTCTGCCCAGTCATATTTCTACAAACCTACCGATTTCTTTGTTAATCTTGGCATAAATGCACAGTTTTTTTGGTTTCTGCGGTTATTCATTTCTGAAGTCTCCATATCAGATAAAATGTACATAAAATAAATTAGGCATGTTTGTCT
The DNA here is from genome assembly GCF_964237555.1 of Oryctolagus cuniculus. Classification (NCBI taxonomy): domain Eukaryota; kingdom Metazoa; phylum Chordata; class Mammalia; order Lagomorpha; family Leporidae; genus Oryctolagus; species Oryctolagus cuniculus. Next base: position 44,884,787 of record NC_091443.1, on the reverse strand, counting down.
CATTAATGTCTTTTGTCACAGGGAAGTCTTAGCTGTGAACCAAGCAATGGATGAGAAAAGAACTCTTTTCTCCCTTCTACCCTCATTGTCCTACCCTAGTTCCTTTTCTTTCCCCATTTGCTGTTTTTCTATCCACTTGCTCTTTCTCTGCATTCAGTGGGATAAGTGTTCACTAAACAACCTGTCCATTTTTAGCTTGCAGTTTATTGGTTCTCACCTTGCTGCTGATCACAACCCCTCCCTGGCTTCACCAAGCTCCCAGACGCTAGCTTTTCAAGCTACTTAAAAATATGCAGATAGTTCTCCCTGTCAGAGTGGCATGTCTGAAATCCCATTGAGTTTCCCAGATGTTCTCATCTTGACAAACTGAATCTACAGAAACCTACAGCTAATATAATAGTTGATGGTAAATGACTAAATACTTTCTCCCAAGATCAGAAAATAAATAGACAAAATACTCTACCCATTCTTAGCATTGTACAGTAGATTCCATTTCCTGCATTCAGGCAAGAAAAAAGCAACTAAAGGAATACAAATTGAGAAGAAGTAAAACTTTCTTTTTTTACAGATAACATGATTGTAAGGAATCTTTAAAAAAAAATACACCCGACTAAAACTAATGAATAAATTTTAACAAGGTCACAATATGTACATTTTACTTCTATATACTAGCAAGAAACAATACAAATGAAATTAAGAAACAATCTATTCTCAGTAAAATCTGTATTATTAAAATATTTAGTAATAAATTTAACAAAAGAAATGGATGAATAATACTGAAAAACCACAAAACAAATTGATATATTAAAGATCTAAATGGAATTATAGTCCTATACATGGATTGGAAAGCTCAATATTATTAAGACATCGATTTTCAAACAATATCAATCTAATTCCCACAGTCATTTTTGCAGGAATGAACAAGTTAATCCTAAATTTCATATGGAAATGCAAAGGAACTAAAATAGCAAAAGTAATTTTTTATATGACAGGTAGAGTTACAGACAGTGAGAAAGAGAGAGACAAAGAAAGGTCTTCCTTCCGTTGGTTCACTCCCCAAATGGCCACAATGACCGGAGCTACACCGATCTGAAGCCAGAAGCCAGGTGCTTCCTCCTGGTCTCCCATGGGGTGCAGGGCCCAAGCACTTGGGCCATCCTCCACTGCCTTCCCAGGCCAAAGCAGAGAGCTGGACTGGAAGAGGAGCAACCGGAACTAGAACCAGTGCCCATATGGGATGCCAGCACCGCAGGCAGAGGATTAACCTAGTGCACCACGGCGCTGGCCCCAGCAAAAGTAATTTTTAAGGAGAACAAACTTGGAGAACTTATACCACCCAGTTTCAAAACTTACCAGTACTAGAAAAATCATAATAATGGAGACAGTAGTTATGTGTATACACACACACACACACATATATATATAAATGGAAAAGAGTTATGAGTCCAGAAAAAAATCCTTATATTTATGGTCATGGAATTGATAATTGGTTCATTGGAAGCATTATGGTTTCACCAACAAGTGTTGTTAAGATAACTGAAGCCGACATGCAACAAAATCAATACACAATGCATAAAAAATAAAACAGACCATAGACCGAATTCTAAGAGCTAAATTTATAAAACTTCTAGAGGAGAACATAGGAGAAACCCTTGGATCATGGGGGACATGTTAGATGTGATGCCACACATGATCCATATATGAAAAAAGTGATAAGTTGGGTTTCATAAAAATTTAAAATTCTGGCTTTCAAAAGTCACCAATTAAAAAAATTAAAAGACAAATTACTGAATAGGAGGAAGCTTATGCAAATCATTTGTCTAAAACAATGGAGTTTGTATCTAGAATATGCTAAATAAATGTAATAGTTCAATAAGAAGTTATAAAATAATTTTAAAAAAAGATTTTAAAATTTCACAAAAGAAAATGTGCAAATAGCTAATAAACAGATGAAAACAGTTTTAATGTTTTTAGCATTACAGAAATACAAATTAAAACCATGAAAAACCATCTCTATACATTAAAATGAATTTTCAAAAAGAATGATAGTACTAGACAATGGAAGGATATTGAGAAAATTGAAACCACATACATTGCTGGTAAGAATGTGAAACAGTACAACCACTCAGAAAACAGTTTGGCAGTTCCTTAAAAGTTAAACTTAGATGTACCATGTGACCTAGCAATGCTGGTCCTAGGCACACAAAGTGAAAGGAAAACATACATCAACATAAAAATTTGTACATGACTCTCTGCAATACTGCAGTCTCCCAAGATGGTGCCACAGAGAGACAAAAAGCCTAGGAAGTCAACTTGGAAGTTTAATTTGAGTTTTACTCATCTTATGCAAGATAGAATTTTTTAATTCAGGAAATTTTGAATGGTTTCCCTTGGAGAAGGTTAAAGTCGATGGGAAAACTGAAAATCTCAGGAATTTTGTTCACATTGAACATTTCAAAAATAAAATTACAATTGTTTCTGAGAAATAATTGTATACAAGGTATTTGAAGAACGTTACCAGGAAGTACCTTTAGAACAATAGTCATGATTGACTTCGTGTGGTTGCATCTGACAAGGAGACTCATGAACATTTTACTTCCAGATTAGCCAAAATGAAGATGGATCAAGAGTGGGAATTAAGTCAAACCTCCCCTTAGAGACCTTTCTTAGTAATGAAGTACCCACAAGAAGAAACATTCAGAAAAAGATTTTTAGTTTATTGGTCAATTAAAATATTGTATTATTAAAAATAATTTGTGTACAAATTTTCATATCAACATTGTTCTTAACAGCTCCAAATTGGTAGCAATGCAAATGTCCATTAGCTGACAAATAGAATAAGCAAATGTGGTACACACAGCCATACAACAAAATGCTAATGAGCAATGAAAAGGAATGAACATGTGATATACTACAGCTATACTCCCAGAAACATTATCCTAAGTGAAAGAAGTCAAACATATAAGACAATATATTGTATGATTCCATTAATTAAAAAATTCTAGAAAAGACAAATTTCTACACACAGAAAAATGACTGCCCGGGGCAGGGGAGTCAGGGTAAAGACTGAATGACAATGAGCATGAAGGAACTGTGTGGTGTGAGAGAAATGCTCTAGAACCAAGTCCAGTAAAACCTGCCCCAAATACCATAAATTTGCTAAAAGTCATTGACTACAATGTCAAATAAAAGTCATTGACTACAATGATTTCTATGATGTGTGAATTGTATCTCAAAGCTATTTTTAAAGAATTATTCTGGAAGCCTAAAAAAACCCACATTTGAAATCAGCCACATAAATTACGTATCACAGTTCTGTTCTGCTTGTTTTGCAGCAATGTAAAAAGCACACATTTCATCAAAATTGAAATAAACATGAAGAAAATTAGAAATGCTTTCTAATAAATAAACCCATGTTAGCACATTAGTTAATGTCATTGTTATCCAGTTACTTTATTTTATTTATTTATTTTTTTACAGGCAGAGTGGACAGTGAGAGAGAGAGAAAGAGAGAGAGAGAGAGAAAGGTCTTCCTTTGCCGTTGGTTCACCCTCCAATGGCCGCCTCGGCCGGCGCACCGCGCTGATCCGAAGCCAGGAACCAGGTGCTTCTCCTGGTCTCCCATGGGGTACAGGACCCAAGCATTTGGGCCATCCTCCACTGCACTCCCGGGCCACAGCAGAGAGCTGGCCTGGAAAAGGGGCAACCGGGACAGAATCTGGCACCCCGACCAGGACTAGAACCCGGTGTGCCGGCGCCGCTAGGTGGAAGATTAGCCTAGTGAGCCGCAGTGCCGGCTGTATCCAGTTACTTTAAGATTTATACAGGTTAACTTGTTTCTACTCATATCCGTGATGGTTAATTTTATGTGTCGACTTGATTGGGCAAAGGTTACCCAGGTTCAAACATTATTTTTCATGGGTATGTCTAGAATGGATTAGCATGTGATTCAATAGACTACACTAAGAAGATACTCTTACCAGTGTGAGTGGGCAGCATCCAGTCCACAGAAGGGCCAGAATAGAACAGAAAGGCAAAGAAAGAGAGAATGTGCATTCTCTCCTTGAGCTGAGACATCTGTCTTCTCCTGCCTACAGACATCAGGCTTCTGGTTCCCAGGCCTTCCCACTCAGGCTGAGATTCACAGCTTTGACTCCTTGCTTCTCAGGTTGTTGGGCTTGGATGGAATTACACCACGAGCTTAGTTTTCCCCAGCTTCTAGACGCAGACCATGGAACGCCCCAGACTCTATACACATGAGCCAAGCCCTCATAGTAAATATATATAATATATATATATACACATACATACATTAGATAGATAGATAGATAGATATAGATAGATAGATCTCCATATCTATTGGTTCTGTTCCTATGGAGAACCCTGATTGATACAATACCTAAACAGCTTCTCATCACTTGATAGGGAATCTTTCTATTTTTGAAGTTTTAGCCGTTGTCAGTTGCACTTTCTTCCATACTATGGTATTTGAAAAGAATGTCTATAAGAAACTCTCTTTTTCTCTGTGATAATTTCCCTGGAACAATGTCTCATAGCCTCCATTGTGTCTTACTATTTGTTCCTCCGTCTGTCCTGCTAGCTCACTTTCCCTTACTGGTTCAGAATTTATGAGACAAATAACAGGAATCAATAATATCCCCAGGCTAGGGCGAACACTATGCTTTAGCAGTTTCTCTCCATTATAGCACACCACCAGTGTGAAGACCAGAGACCAAGTGCCATAACATTCTGACATAACTCAATAAATAAAATCTAAAAATTTCATCATGTGAAATGTACTGTACATTATTGGGAGGTCATTAAAATGATTGAAAGTGACTCCTGCTTACTCAACCAGTCAGAGTTTCCTGAAAATCTGGTTACATTTTCTAATATCACCCTGGTTGTGGTTTTCTACTCTACCTTAAATTTCAGTAGAGAAAATTCTGGACTCTGAGGCAGGCTGGGGTTGATAGAGGTATAGCAGTGTGTCCAGGCAGGTTGGCACACATTCCACGAAGATGATCTAAAGAGATTTTAAGGGTTTGCATTTGGACCCATTTCCAAAAAGCTCCTGGATATTTCCATTCAGTTTTGCCCTTCCCTACCTGACATCCCACCTTTCACTTCAAAAGATAAGAATTTAGCCAACCTAATGTAAGTTCCCTCTCTCCTCTCAGAAGGACGAGAACTCATTGCTAATTGCACTATATCTGAATTCACATTATCATTTCATGTGTAATTGATCTAGCCATCAAAAGAGAATTTTGAATTTGATATAGATAAGTTATAAGAGTCCCGGTCGGGGCATCGGATTCTGTCCCGGTTGCCCCTCTTCCAGGCCAGCTCTCTGCTGTGGCCCAGGAAGGCAGTGGAGGATGGCTCAAGTGCTTGGGCCCTGCACCCCATGGGAAACCAGGAGAAGCACCTGGCTCCTGCCTTCGGATCAGCGCGGTGCGCCGGCCGCAGCGCACCCGCCGCGGCGGCCATTGGAAGGTGAACCAACGACAAAAGGAAGACCTTTCTCTCTGTCTCTCTCTCTCTCTCTCACTGTCCACTCTGTCTGTTAAAAAGAAAAAAAAATATTTCTAATTCAAAAAAATAAAAAAACATGGGTCTACCAGCGGTCACTGTGGTTGTCTTAGCATGATGACATGCCTAAGTCCGTTGTGGTAGCCTATTTGGCACTTCATATTAGTTTGGAGTGGGAAGATACCCAGTGTCACTATTGAGATGGGAAAGAAGTCAAGCTAGACTTCTGAAAATGCATTTCTCATTCCTAAAAAAATGTGTCAAGGAAGAAACAGTAGCTTACTCTCCCCTGGAGTTACTGCATCTGGAAAGGAAGCTTGGAACTGCCGTAGCCCTCGTGTGAGTATAAAGACACCCCGTGACAGTCTTTCCTTGATCAAACTAGTCAGGCCCCTCTAAACCTTCTACTCTACCAAACACAAGCTTGCAGAGTCTACTTTTACTGAGAATAATGCTAAGTCTGTTTTGCCAGAATCCCCCATTATCAATATCTGATCACCCTCAATATCTAACCAAATTCCTCATCTCCCATCTTCCCCTAAGTGATCACCTTGGCCTGGCTTCAGCAAGAATCTTATTAGGTCATGTTAGCAAAGGATTGTCCCTTTTTAGCAATTTTCTTTATTCACCAGTCCTCCTACCCTTCCCTTTGATTATTAAGTCCCTAATTCATTGAATTCAGAATTGAGGACAGATCTATACTAATTTTTTTTCCATATTCCATAGTTTCTGATTAAAAATATGCTTTTACCTCTTTTACTGCTATCTACCTCTGGTTTTCTTTAACACCAACCACACAAGAAGCCAATGCTGGTGACAGCAAAGCAAGGAGATAAAAAGGACCTGGGTCCTCAACAGCCTTTGTGAGCTGCTGATCATGTGGTGTGAGTCAAGGCTTTTTTGGCTTTGTCTTTGTATTTGTTCCCAAAAGTACATTAACGCTATTCTGTGGTTATTGACCCTGAGCGTTCCAACCTAGACTAAGACATAATCATAGATTTGATTATATAGAAGAAATATCATTTCAAAAGAAGGCAGTAGAAGGGAAGAATAAGGAGGTGATGTTTCAAGAAGAAGGATAACTGTACTTAATTACAGGGCATCCTCTCCACAAACACACACCTTTTCAAGAATGTGAATGCTATCAGCAGAGGCTCTGAAATTGGTGAAAAACTAAAGAAAGAAATAATAAACTGGCCAATATCATTTAGGCGTCCAGGGCCCTGGGTCGAGGCCTGTGCAATTTCACGTTATCTGACCGACCATACCTAGCAAGCTCTGTGGGAAGCTGCCACTGATCTTGGCCCAGCAGGGGGCCCAAGAAGACTCCCCTCCCACCCATTAAAACACCACAGAGCCCTTGAAGAATATGTTAAATGCCTTGCCTTTGTAGAACATTTTTAACTTGCTATGGTACTTTCAAATCCATTAGCTAATTGCGATCTTCCCAACAGTGTGCTAAGGTAGACATTACCCCCATTTGACAAATGACAAGTACAGAGTGCATGGAGAAGGTGAAAACATTTGCTTAAAATAGCCCAACTACCTACATTATGAATTGTCCACAGCCTGAGACTGCTTGCTCAGAAAAGCCAATATACTCTGATCCTACTCTCAGTATGCTCTGCTTAGGGTTTTCTGAGAGTCTGAGAGCCACAGTGTCTCTGGGTGTCTGGGTATACACTGAATATGCACTTGGCCCACTGTTAGTCTTTGCCTTGGCCAGCTGCTTTTTCAGCCTTCTCATTTCCTGTTTCTTACCTCCTCTCTTGTTGGCATATTCAGTAACATCAAGGGATGCAAAAACTCTGTGGGAAATGTTGAATAGACAAGCCAGAAAGATACCTCTTAGGAAAAATGAGGCAAGGCAGTGGACCAGAGAGATCAGCTCCAGTTACAGAAGAGAAATCTTGCATTATTCTAAAACAAAGTTCAAATAACAGCAAAGACTTAGCATCACATGTTTTCAAAGGAGTCAGTTGTAGCCCTACCAAAACAACAAATGAAAGAAAAGGAAAATTTGGTTTCTACTTCCTACAAAGTTTAATAATGAAGATCAGGGAAAGGCACTGTGGCATAGTCACTTAAGTAGTTGCTTGGGACATCCGCATCCCATATTTGAGTGCTGGTTATAATGGTACAGAAGTAGGGTTTAATTTTAATCCAGGCCCTTGCCTTTTACTTAGAAAGCATTTTAAGTACAGGCACATATGTGGTACTCAAAGTGGTAAAGTTTAAGAGGTAAGAAAGCGAACTCACACATGTGGGCATGGTTGAGGAATGGAGTGGGAGAAAAGGGGTATGGGGAGAGTACAGAGAGGGACGCAGCTCAGCACCTCTAGAGTCGGTCCCCACAGAAGAGAGAGTGAGCCCCTCCTAGCACTTGCTTTTCCATGGTAATGTGGTCACCTGGGGGATTTAGGACACCTCCATAAAATTGAACATGAAGCTTAATATACATATTTACATAGTGATTTTCCCCAGGTCCCAGATGAAAATAAGGCATCCTGGGAAAGGTGGTGTTCTGATAGACAAATAAGATAGAATCACATGGGGCAGTCTTGTGGTTTGTGACCTCCAGCTCAGCTACCTTATCCCATATCAGTTTGAGTCCTGGCTACTCTGTTTCCCTGCTAATGTGCCTGCACAAGAGCAAATGGTGGCTCAAGTATTTGCGTCCCTGCCACCCACACGGGAGACCCTGATGGAGTTCTAGACTTCTGTTTGGGCCTGGCCCAGAGCCCAGATGTTGTGGCCACTTGGGGAATGAACCAGTGGATAGGAGATCTCTCTCCTCTCTCTCTCTCTCTCTCTCTCTCTCTCTCTCTGCCTCTCCGTAACTCTGCCTTTCAAATAAATAAATAAATCTTTAAAATTTATTCATTTGAAAGGCAGAGTTACGGAGAGGCAGAGGGAGAGAGAAAATGAACCATCTGCTGGTTTACTCTCCAAATAGCCAAGACAGCTGGAACTGGACTTTTCCATAGCCAGGAGCCAGGAGCGTCTTCTGGATCTCCCACATGGGTGCAGGAGCCCAAGGACTTGGACCATCTTCTGCATTAGTGGGGAGCTGGATCAGAAGTGGAGCAGCCAGCAATTGAACCAGTGCCCATATGTGATGCTGGCACTGCAGGTGGCAGCTTTACCCACTACCCTACAGCACCAGCCCTGAATAAACCATTTTTTAAAAATGAAGATCAAAAGTATAAATAGCCAATTTCAAATTATTGTTAAAATTTAATCCTATCTGAGATGGGACTCGAGCTCATAAGTGCTACAAAAGGAAAACCAGGAGGAATTGTCATTACTGCTGATCTATCCTTCCTATGATTACCCCTGTGGGAGCATATTTCTTTAAATAGTTTGCTTTTTCTCTTTCTTGGAATTTCACCAAGCAAATGTAGATTATATTTCCCCCTTTTTTATGTAACATAAGTCATAGTTAACCTGCTCATTCCCCAGACTTGCTAGAAGCAGTTGTTTTTATAGTACTCAAGAGAATCTTAACAGTGTTTTATTGTAATGATTCCAACAAGAAATATTTTTTCATCTTCAGTTATATGAAGAATTATAACTGATTTGCCCTGACTTTTTCATCAGATATTATGGAATAAGTTAGACGAAAGGTTGCCCAGTGAATTACCCTTGGAAATGAGGAAGTATGGGGAGAAGCAGTAAAATTCTCAGCAAGGACTTTGAGCAGGAAGCTTTAGACTCGGAGGATGAAGCAAAAGAAACAAGATGGTGGAGGTGGCCAGGGAGCACCATTTGCAAGCTACTAGAAAGCCGATGGAGCAGTTTCTGGTACAGTTGCTTCTCTACTTCTATAAGGCTCCGCCCATATAGAATCCTGCAAGCACTGCAAATGTTTTTTTACATGTATGCATTGTGGGGGGAAAAAAGAAAAATGCATAAAAGCTTCCATGCAGTAACTTTCTTGAACATTTTTCAGTAGTTTGGCATCTTTCTGTCATAATGCTAAATAAAATAGAATGGATGAACTCATAATCCTATTTCAATTCTAGAAGCACATTTGAAGTTTCTTTTTTAAAGAAAACTTTTTTTGGTGTATCTCTTTATTTGAAAGGCAGAGTGAGTGATCTTCTATTCACTGGTTACTCCCCAGATGGCCACAACAGCTGGGACTGGACCAGAAGCCAAGAACTAGGAACTCCATCTGGTCTCCCACTGGACTGTCAGGAACCCCAGTGCTGAAATAGCAGGGAGCTGGATCTGAAGCAGCGCAGCCAGGACTCAAACCAGCCGTCCAGTGTGGGATGCAGATGTCTGAAGCAGTGGCTTAACATGCTGCACCATACACTTGCCCCTGAATTTGATGTTTCTAATGATAACAAAAGAATTTGAAGCAGATAGAGAAAGCCAAAGAAAAGAAAAAACTTAAAAAAAAATAATAATCAATATCTTTAAAGAAATAAGACTATACAGAAACAAGGATGGGAGAATGAAATAGAATAGGTAAGAATAAGAAGCTATGAAAGAGAGAAGGTAGAGAATATTTAGGGAAGATAATTTTAGGAATTAAGGCAAGTTTTAGAATATTGATAGTAGAGTTTGCAAATCAATTTGAGGGACCAGTGCTGTGGTGTAGCAGGTAAACTGCCGTCTGTCGTGCTGGTATACCACATGGGCACTAGTTTGAGTCCCAGCTGCTCCACTTCCGATCCAGCTCTCGGCTATGGCCTGGAAAAGCAATGGAAGATGGCCCAAGTCCTTGGGCTCCTGCACCCAGGTGGAAGATTCAGAAGTGACTCCTAGCTTTGGATCGGCTCAGCTCCAGCCGTTGTGGCCATCTGGGGAGTGAACCAGTAGATGGAAGACTCTCTCTCTCTCTCTTTTTCTTTCCCTCTGCCTCTCTGTAACTCTGCCTTTCAAATAAATAAATACATCTTAAAAAAAAAAAAGAAATAAAATCAATTTGAGTAAATCTCCCAGAAAGTGTTCCAGAGATAACTAAACAAAAGACATTCACAAAGGTATAACATAAGACCATCCACAGAACTCAGAACATAAACTTGGAGAAAAAAGAAGACCACATATAATGGAGGAAGAAAGAGTCACTTGAAGGCTCATTGTTGCAAAATTTCAAAACACTAAGACAAAGAGAAAGCGATTTGATAGTGTACAAATACTTGAAAACGAGGCATCGATGCCTTTAAATTCTGAGAGAAAACTGTGTTCAACTTCTGATTGCATAGCTAGTCAATCTCTCCACTAAATGTAATGTTAAACTAAAGCCACTGTGAACATGGCAGAATTCGCAGATTTGGATATATACCTCAGTAGTCTATCTTCAGCACGAGGGAGGAAGAAGAAGATGTGGGTGTCAGAAAGCAGGGGCTTTAACACCTAAGATTTTGGTAGCGAAATCCAGCTTGACAGCTATGCAGCAGCCTAAAAAGCACCAGCAAGGATGGAGCTTAAACTGTCGTAGTATTGAGAACAGTGTGGGGCTATTTTCAGAGTTTGATAAGGAAATGACAACAAAATATAGTGATGAGCACAGAAATTTGAAAATTTTTAAAGAGATATTTGTTAACTCTAGGGAAAACAAATGTTGTGTAAGAAAAGAATTCACTTGTTTCTGCAGTCAATATTTTACAATTTCAAAAATTTGATTAGCAAATTAACTAAATAATATTATGTATCTATTTTAAAAATATGAAAGAGAAGAAAAGGGGAAGAAGAGAGAATTTAAAAAGTCCCCCATTGCCATTATAATAAGTCAGTAGGTATTGTCAAAATTTGATAAATTGAGGCTGACAGAAGGTGGGAAGGGGTCAGAAACTGATCTTTTTAAAACTTTGAGTTCACCTTAGGGGGCATTGATGAATGGATTGATATATTACATTGATGTAAAAAAATATAATTTAATTTTCTAAAAAGTGAACTGAAAATACTACAGTATATTATAAAATGAAAAGCAAGAAATTTAGATTCTAATCCCAGGCCTACTCTCTCCAAAAGCCTGTGTATCCCTTCACTGTAGTCATCTTATTTGAGGTCAGGGCTTCCAGCATTTCCCTCAACTTTCTTCCTATATGCTCAAACTTGCTCATCTTCAGAGAGGCTGTTTCTTGTGTCTCTCTTACAATGATCCATTGACTCATCATAAAACACTAAACAAACAGCTTCTCCTTGGGGATCTTAAATAGCCAGAAGTCAACCCATTCTTTGCTGACCTAGAGGTGTAGAAACCGTATAAGTGTATGAAATAAAGCATTACCAGGTAGTAAAAGGCATGCAGTGTTCTGACAAGATCTTAACCGACTCACTAAGTTATGGAGATTTTAGGCAACAATTTACCCTGTTCTTAAATTTTAAAAGTAGTTGCCATAGCAACTCCTAGACACAGCATATGGTATGTCTGGTACCTCTGAGATAACAGAGCAGATTCTTGATGAATTTTCCTTACAATATGTTGTGAACTTTTGTACTTTTCAGTGTTTCAGTGGGCAATGAAACAAGGTACTACTGTTCATTGACATTATCGATATATTCTACAGGTTATTTTGAAGCATTGGCCATTTCAGAAAAATAAACAAACCTTTAATGCTTCTCATATTTTTTAATGTATTTTATTCATTAAAATAAACTACAACCCAGGGGAAAAGATTAACAAATGAACAGGGGATCTTGAAAGAATAAATGTAAATAGAGAACAAATGATATAGGAAACATTCTGTTCACCTATAGGGAAGTGAAGGAAAATGAAAAGTTGAAAACTATGTGCTACTTTTGCACTTATCAAATTGCTAAAATGTAGGTGGGTGGGAAGTATTTAAATTGGTTCTTCTGTTCTAGTGGTTCATTTGGAATTATAAATTCAAAGCCTATTTAACTGGTCTCATCATTAGACTTAGTAATTTTGTTGATACAACTATTTCCTAAAGATTTTTTAAAAATACAGTAAGATATCTATGCAAAGATTTCTACAGGAAAATGTTTTATAATAAAGATTATAAAGATTTATAATAAAGATTTTAATCCACAGTACAGGGTGATCAAGATGATTTAAAAATTAAGTTACCCAACAAATTTCTCTTACTGGGCATTTAAATTTTGCATGATATTTTTCCTATGTACATGTTATTACCACAACTGATATTTTATAAGAAACTATGACACTACTGTATAGTGCATATATATATATATATGTATATATATATAAAACATTTAAAATGAGCTTTTAAAGGATGTTGAAAAATGAGAAAAAATCAATTTGCAATATACTGTACTTATGCAATCATAGAAAAAGTGTGGAAGGACATAATGTCCCAAAAAGTGGTGTGGCTGTGGTGGACACCCCAAACTAACTCTTAATGACTCATGCCCTTGCATAACCCTCTACCCCTGAGTGAAGGCAGGACTGAAGAGACTTGCAATAGAATATGGCAAAAGTGATGCACACAATGTCATGTCCATGATTATGTTACACTTTATCCCTGGAGAAATAATTATCCCTGGAGAAATAAAGATTATCCTGCTAGTGTTTTTGTTTTGTTTTGTTTTGTTTTGTTTTTTCCACAGGCAGAGTGGACAGTGAGAGAGAGAGACAGAGAGAAAGGTCTTCCTTTGCTGTTGGTTCACCCTCCAATGGCCGCCTCGGCTGGCGCGCTGCAGCCGGCGCACCGCGCTGATCCGAAGGCAGGAGCCAGGTGCTTCTCCTGGTTTCCCATGGGGTGCAGGGCCCAAGCACTTGGGCCATCCTCCACTGCCTTCCTGGGCCACAGCAGAGAGCTGGCCTGGAAGAGGGGCAACCGGGACAGCCCCGACCGGGACTAGAACCCGGTGTGCCGGCACTGCTAGGTGGAGGATTAGCCTAGTGAGCTGCGGCGCCGGCCAATACTGCTAGTTTTCAAAATTCAGGTTGCTCTAGGCAAGGAACTGCCCCTAGAGCCTAGTTTCTGGGGCCTACAGGAAGACTGGTCCATGGTCAGTAAGAAGTCAGGGCCTTAATCATACAGCTGTGCGGAAGTGAATTCTTCCAAAAACTGAGATAAGCTGGGGAGCAGATTGTTCCCTAGATGAACCCCAAATGAGAACACAACCCAGCCAGCAGTTTGATTGCAATCTGATGAAACCCTGAGGTAAAGAATCCAGCTACTCTGCGCTAGGAATTCTAACTCACAGAAACTAGGATAATCAATGTGTGCTGTTGTTTTAAGCTACTCGCTTTGTGGTGATTTATTACACAGCCTAAAAAAATACAGAGACTGCATCTAGAAACTAGTATTCTTTATAAAATTTTCTTTCTTATTTGTACTTTTCTAAATTTTCTAAATTGTTATAATAAGAATTCCTTTGCTTTTAAACTCAAAAGATGTTATTTTCAACAAATCATCTAGAAGCAAAAAATAAGTATGCTGTTCGATTTTTTAACTGATTTTGAATGTGGTGAAAGAATATCTTAAAAAGTATACAATGAAAATATAGTACTAAGATTACCCCAGTTTTCTATTTTTTTAAATGATCTTAACAGAAGACTTTATTTAAATCATGTTAACATAGGCTGCTTCTGAAATTTTAAGCTTTCTATATTTAATAATGCCTGCTGGGAGGAAAAAAAGGAAATCATACTTTTAAATTTTTCTTTCCAATTTTGACCATGACTTAAAATGGAAAAAGTTATGTTGATTGTGGCTAAATGTTCTTGTTTTTAGAGGCCATTATGCACTTTAAATTCTCTGTTGGCATTTTAATTTCATTTTACAAAATAAATCCCAACTGACAACAGAATAAAGCAAATTCTAAGTCAACTAAGTAAAAAAGTGTCACCGCAAACAGAAAGAACTTTGCAAACTGATGCAACATTTCATATGGCTCCTGAACCTAAATTTCCAAAGTCTCAACAGGAAAAAAATATGTGTGTGTGTTGGGGGCAAGTATTGGCAGTTGAAATCATCTCCACAACTTACTGTCTACAACTTGAAGTTAGAATTAAACGATGTGCATAAACATAAATATACTATTGTAGGAAGTTCTTGCCCGAGAAGGCTAAACTTGCTGTAATTATTACTCGGTTCAGGTACTTCCCCAAATTCCATTGATCCGACCACAAGACTACTCAACTTGTCACTACAGTAATTACCCTTCTCAGAAGATAATAGATGACGCAATTAAGCTTCTCAAAAGAAAAAAGATTTGCTTGGAAACCCTCACCTTCAAAGCTATTGTATTATGAATTTTGGCCAATCCTAATCAAGCATTATAAGACCTATCTTAAACCCTAAAAATCTCATAAATATGCTATTGGTACTCTCCTTTCTCAGAGATATTACTAAGACTCCAGTAAGATACGGATCTTCTTACTTCAGTAAATAATAAATTTGGCTTTATTTTATCCACAGGCTATTTCAGTGGTATTTTCAGGGAGTCAGTACTCAACCGTCTTGGAGTCTCCACAATACACTACAGAGATATGCTTGCCTCAGTGACTTAAGACCTTCTACAAGGAAACAGAATGCTCCTCCAGCTGCTTCATCAGCTCTGTCTACGACAGAAATGGGCAGGTAAGTACACACTGGTTTAAGCTTTGAATTCTTTTTTTTTTTTTTTTAACTCCCTGATAGTGAGTTTATTTTGACTCCTAGAATAGGAAATACTTTTTTAAATAAATTCTTTGATAACCTGATAAAATTTACAAAACTGTTATCCTTAGTGGAAACCTAATAACTAATGACATTACTATTTATCTCTGTCTACATTTATTTGTTGTTGTTGTACATTTGTGAGAAGTTCCTTGAGATGCAGGTAGGTGTGGGTCCATGATAAGACACTTTGTTGAGCTATTCCAGAAGGTTTCTTTAGCAACTGATGTCTTTCAGATAAATTCTGCCCTGGATTAATTTTAAAAATATCATGAGAATTTCCCTCAGTCGTGAATTTTCCTGAGATTCTGGCTCCAGGAGAGATTTCATTTCTAAATCTTCCTATCCACAAGGAATCACAAATAGGTCGGGTTTGAAACAGGAGATGGCTGGAGAGCCAATTCACAAAATGCAAGAGTAGCAATTTTGACTATTCCTAGGCTCTCATAGGTTGGTTTCTATAGAAATCTATGTCTTCATTTACTCTAGACTAAACTGCTCCTTTTCTTTTTCTTTCATTTTTAGTGTTTTTTTTTTTTTGAAGTTCTGCTGAATCAGGCATTGGGTTTAGGAGTAGTGGTGTTGCAAAAAAAGGAAGCCTCTGCTTGGGCTGGGGCTGTCAGAGGCAGGCAGCAGTTGCTAGGCTGCTCCTTTTCATGTGTGTTTATGATACCTCTCGCATTCTTCTACTTTCTATCAAAAATAATAAAATTTTGATGTGGGCAAAAGGTTTATTAATTTTACTCCAGCCTCTTGCCAAGCACATTCTTAGTGCTGACAGCCATTCTTAGTGCTGACACATATACAAATTGATAATAAATTTTAGTCAAAAAGTGAGAAATAAACACACATACACACAGGAGCATGGATTGCCTCACACAGAGAAATACTTGTTATGAGTAGACAGTGAGCTGTAAGACTTCCCAAAAGCAAAACTGATGGGGGAAGAGGAACAGAGAGCCCCTAGCAGCCCCTCCAGCCATGGTCTATGGTGGAGAGAATAAGAGAGACCCCTCCAATTTGTTAATCTCTCTTATGAGGTTGAGTGTGATGCTTCCAAGTGAAAAACCACCTGGGAATTAAATGACACATCCATGAGTTCCATATGGAGCTCAATCTGTATTTTCATGGTGTCCTCTTTAGGTCCTGGATGAAGCAGATGCTTACCAGGAAAGAGGGTGCTTTGATGAACAAGTGAGAGAATAAAATTACGTGAGGGGTGGCTTGTAGGTACTTCCAGCTCAGTAGATCTATCTAGTTGCCTGTCTATCCCATATCATCCCACCCTCAGAGACTTCCATCCCTTAATATTAAGGGGATGTCTAGGGATGAAGTTCCATCTTCTGTATCTACTTCCTACTGATCAAGGTCATTGTCTCTGCCTATCCTGGCTATGGCAGCCTCTACCTATCTCATCTAATGAATCCATCTAATAAGCCAGAAGATTTTCACCAGTTACTAACAATGGCTGAGGCCCCTGCATGCTCATCACTACTCTGAGGAGCTGTCAAATTCTGAAACAGACAAGTTTGTCAGTCAGGATGAACATAATTAGAAAAAGGTAAAGCACAGGTGGGATTGCTTTTAGGAAAGGAAAAATATATTCTGTTTTTTCCCAAATAGTAGAAACTGATAGATTGTCCCTGCCCAGATTATAAAACCATCTAGCCTGGGTATATAAAGATTTGTAAGGTCTTTTTCAGTGAACCTACGGCTATTAGAGTAAGTGTGACAGATTCCATTAATCACTGCACTTGCTCCTCCTGATTTTATTAGTATATTTCCTAAGGCTGGTTGACTGTCTGTGACTGCCTTAGACAGAGCATCCACAGACTTGAGTTTACTTGCTATAAAAGCTGACCTGAACTGTAAGCTACGTTGCTCTAGGCAATAGACAGAATTTTTAAAATGGCTTCATGAGGCATATCAGAATCTCCTCCTATTATGATACAAGAACTCACCAGGGAGCTTTACTGCCAGTAGCAGTTTCCTGAGAGAATCGGGAGAAGAGGTAGGTAAAATGTTTGTCATAAAGTGCAATAGCCTTTATATGACACACAAAAAAGGTTTTGCTAATCTTGCTTTTTGAAGAGGTATTTGAACTTTTCAATTGGCTCACAAGAGAAGGCATATTCACCCTCTGCATGCACTTGTGAAGACTCAAGATGCAGAAGTTTAATTCTGGACAAATGTACCCAGTTTGGAATTCCTTGCTATTTAAACACATTTGGCATGCTCAGTAGCATCTGGTAGGGTCCCTTCCAGATAGGCTGTAACTGGTCAGAGGGGAATCCTTTCCTAGTCTTTAACAAAACTAGATCTTCTGGGAAATTAGCTGTTCATGACTTTTGGGTTCTGTCGCTGGGAGAATTTTGTTACCATATTCTATCAGAGCCTTTGGTACCTGACCTAGAATGATAATATATTTTATCTGATCTTGAGTTTCTGAGTCAAAGAGGATGTCAGAGGTGTGAAGGGGCCTTCTATGTAGTATTTCAAATGGACCATGTTTTAGAGCAGCTTAAGATGCCTTTCTCAAACCGAGGATGGAAATAGGCAGTAGCTTAAGCTATGATTCCGAGGTCTCTTGGCAAAGCTTAGCCAGAATTCTTTCAAGATTATGATTAGCATTTTGAACTTGACCTGATGACTGAGGTGTCTAAGAGGCATGGAGGTGATAAGAGCTCCCTAGAGCAGAAGCTACTTGCAGAGTTACTTTAGACACAATGAGAGTCCTTTATTACTTTGGAGTGACTTTGGGAGGCCAAAGTGAAGAAGCCTGTCCTTTAACAGGGCATTAGATACTTCTTGTGCCTTTTCCGTTCAGTTTAGAAAAGCTTCTATCCATCCTGTGAGAGTATCCATAAAGACTAGTAGATATTTGGGATTATTTGCTAAGGGCATGTTTAGTGAAGCCTGTTTGCCAGTCTTCACCTGGCTATGGTGCTCTTCTTTGTACAGGAGTGAGTAGGGATGAGGGGGTGGCCTGATGACTACCAGGGTTATTTTACAAGTAGGGAGAACAGAAACAACTTACTTCCCTTATGACAGCATGTAGTCCTTTCCCTTCAAATACCTGAGAAACTATTTGCATGAAAACCCCTCTTCCCAGATGGGTACAGTCGCATATTTCTTTAATCATATTCCACTGAGAAGCCATTGGGAGCATGACCTTATGATTTAAAGTCCACCACCCAGTGGCATCTTAAGTGTAACCTGTTGTTGAGCCCCTTCTATCTCAGGCTCAGCAGAGTAAGGATTCTCAGTTACCCTTACAGACTAGAGCCATTCCTTAACTCTGTGAAGCAACTCCTTTTGCTGCCTTCTGTTAGTGCACTTCCTTTGCTAGCATGATTAGCTTTGTTCTGTTGCCCCCTGCAGTGTATGACAGTCACTTCCAGAGGTTCTAGTGCTACCTGAGAGAGAGCTAATATCTCTTTCCCATTTTGAGTGGAAGAGTTCTTTGCAGTCATTAGGCCTCTTTGTCTCCAGATTGGTGCATGTGCATGCAACACAAGGAAAGCATATTTGGAGTCTGTGTAAACACTGACTCTTTGGCCTTTTCCTGGCTATGAAGCTCTAGTCAATGAAATAAGTTCAGCTTTTACAGCCAAAGGTGGGATGACTGAGACTAAAATTACAGCCATCAGTAAACCACTCAAAATTTAGATTTTCCAGAGCTTCATCTCACAGCCCTACTAGAATACACATGCTACTGACACCAAGGAGGAAATGTAATCTTGTCCTTTAAGAGGACTCTAAAAGGCACAGCATGTGTGGCCTGTCCAGCTATTCCCTGATCCCAGACTTGGTGATCTACTCTTTTATTTAGTTAGGAAAATCATCCAAGCTGAGGTCTGTCTCAGTGATTGCTAGCATCATTACAATGACTTGAACTTAGGAGCATCAACTTGAGAGAAGAACCCAGAGATGATAGCAAATCTCTTCCAAGCAAAGGAGTTGGACATTCAGACATCACCATAAACTGGTGAGAGAGAACACTATCTGACACTCAAGCAAAGGAAATCATTCAGTGAGGTTTATCATCAACTCCCATAATAAAACCACTTTTCAAAGATAGGGGCCCAGCATGGGAAGTTAGCACAGAGAGACTCCTGTTGCCCATTAGAAAGTTAACACTCTCACCTGCAACATCAGTAATCACCCAGGACTCTTGACATGAGATGCCTAGGCTGTGGAAGCCTCCTGAATCCTCAGGCCCCAATAATCTTCAAACAAGGCCATGAACAAAGTAGGAGTTCTCTCCTCCCTTTGGAGGTGGGGGTAGTCCCTCTCTTAATGCCCA
The DNA here is from genome assembly GCF_964237555.1 of Oryctolagus cuniculus. Taxonomy (NCBI): domain Eukaryota; kingdom Metazoa; phylum Chordata; class Mammalia; order Lagomorpha; family Leporidae; genus Oryctolagus; species Oryctolagus cuniculus. The sequence continues at coordinate 44,865,341 of NC_091443.1, read as the reverse complement.
CTTTTATGGACTGGTGGCATGGACCACCTTGTGCCAATGTCTCAGCTTTCCACACCTGAAAGACTCTCAAGTTGGCATTTCAGCCAGACCAGAATATCTCTTGGACTGATTCCGAGGCTACTGAGTGCTAGTTACGGCTATTGTCATTCTATGAGCCCGCTGTCTGGACTGCTTCCCATGCTGGAGTACACTTTTCTTTTTAATCCTATCTATATTATTAAGCACTCAAAATTTTTTTACCACCTGACTCTTGGAAGTTTGGGGTTCCATGGCTAATTTTTTAAACTGTGCCCTTAGAAGTGAGTCCATAGAAGTGAATACAGTCATACACAGCTAAAAAGTCACTCCATAACCTGGGAAGGCAAAGGTACACATGGATTTCCATGAACCCAGTTATGCTTAAACATGTGACTTGGATCCCTTGTAATAGATGAGATTTGACATTCCAAGATCTCCTTTTTGCACTCCAAAGTGGAGTTCCCTATTCTAGCCCACTTTGGGGGCTCTCTACAGGTTGATCTAGTTCTAAGACATTTCCCTAGACTTAAAACAACTGCCAAGGACCTCAAATATTTTGGGGGGAGCATTTTAACCTCCATGCCTAGGGTATGGCCTCTAGGGAGCACCACCATCACTAAAATTCTAGCAAACCAGAGGAGACAATTGACATATGCATGAGATGCATTACTCATGGTCCTTTCCTTGGTGCCCAAAATATTTCTGGGAACCAGCACCTCTCCCATTAGGGCTTTCAACCTCTGGGGAAAATCGAACCTCAAACCTGGAGTCTTTGCTCCATTATGAAAGCAGCATTCAAAATGTGTTTGAAGATAAAGCTTCAATGTGTTTGAAGCTTAAACCCTGAAGCCCCAGAGTGCCAGATATTTTCAGGGGCTTGCCCTGCTGCACCTAGGGCCTATGACCCTAAGATGTATTAATCCTGTGCCTGGAGTCTATGTTTGAGGGTGGTGCCAGCATTGAACTGAGAATCCACAGCATTGCTAACATAGCAGGCAGCACACAATTGGGAATGGAGGTTGCCATTGGAGGCAGAGTCTGCCTGTCCATCTTCCAGCAAAAACAGAAGTCCTGCCTTCCATGACTAGATGTGGAACCTCTGCCATAGTTGAATGTCCCAATTCCTGATACCATGCATGGTAACCAGGCAACAGGACCAATTTTACCACTTCCAACTTTGCACCCTCCCACCAGGCCAAAGGATGGAGTTACCAAGCTGAGTAACTGATTAGAATCAAAACCAGTCAGCCACATGGAGTCCATCACTAGGTGAGGCAGGGCGGGGCTGAGGGGGTGATGCTCAATGCAAGGAGCCAACCTGTCTCGCAGTAGCGACTAACTCCAAAAACAGCCAGACTGAGCACTTGTAAATTAGCAGTGGATGGCCATGAACCAGCCTATTGTCTCCTTGCTTTTCCATCAGAATTCCCTTAATATTAATAGCTAGTTGCTCCTCTTGCCCTGTAACTATTAGCATTAAGAACACAGTCACCCAGATTTGCATATTAACAGGCCTGAATAGAGACAGTGAAGTGGGGACAGAGATTTTAGCAGGACCAAGGAACTGCATATGACTGAGACAGATTCAAATTCATTCACCTACCAGCACTGCTAAGGATCACAGTCAGGCTTTCTCAAACTCCTGGCTGGCTCACCAATGTGCTGTGGGCAAGGGGTGTATTAATTTTACTCCAGGATCTTATTATACATAAGGACAACCAATTGTAGTACTAATACATATAAGGTGTGCAAAGTAATAACAAATTTTATTCAAAAGATAAGAAATTGAACACATACACATGCATGAGCATGGGTTGCCCCACACAGAGAAATACCCATTATGAGTGGGCAGTGGGCTAGAAGATTGCCCAAAAAGAGAAAGGGTGGAAGAGGGAGAACAGAGAGAGAATACCTAGCAGTGCTTTCAGCCATGGTCTATGGTGTAAGAGAGTGAGAGAGAGCCCCTCCCAGTTTTTGGCCCCCTGTATGAGTTTGGGAATGGTGCTTCCTGGTGTGAAGCCACCTGGGAATTATATGGTACCTGCATAAGTTCCATGGGAAGCTTAATATCCATATCTTCATTGTTTACTCCTTAGGTCTCATGAAGTGGATGAAACAGGTGCATCTCAGGTGAACAGAACATTTTGATTTACTAGTAGAATAGAATCACATGGGGTGGTGGGGTGGCTTGCAGGTGCTTTTAGTTCAATAGGCCCATCTGTCTGCCTGCCTACCCCATATCAACTTCACAATATAGAGCTTACACTAGTCACTTTGGCAAGTTTTAGATATAGACAAAATTGTTCATTTGAAGAATACTATAGAACAAAACAACAAAGTATCAATGGTCTCTCTGTTTTATTGGCACAATGGAGTATGTCAAAGGAATTCAGTTTATAGAGGTGATTTATTGGGATTCCTTGCTTAAAGCAAAAGACAAATTTAAAACACTCTCTCTGCATAATTCCCCGAATTTTTTTTATTTAAGTTATACAAATTTCATGTATTTCATATATACAGATTTAAGAACATAGTGATACCCTGAATTTCAACTTGCAGTAAAAGACCTTTATCCTATTGTTCCTCCCCACCCCATGCTTCTGCAGTTCCTTGCATCCCTATCTCTCTCTGACCTAGTCCCATCCCTTTCTGGACAGACAACAGCACCCAAAGCTCAATTACCTCTTAAAAACAAACATCCCTCAATAAGGAAAAACACTCATGGTTGATTACAAGTTCTGATACCATTCTAAGTGGACAGCTCTTCTCAAAGATCTCCCAGTGCATGGATAAGATACAGAGAAATGTTTCAAAGGCATTCAGTATAATTTTAGGAACATAAACTCCAGAAATTCCAAGTCTATTACGATTGGTTCATAAACTAGAGAAAATTTAATTAAAAGGTAAGTCTATTTTGATAAAAAAAGTTGAAATCCATGCATATGCAGTGTCTTCAAAAATGAATGGAAAATATGTGTTATTAAAATAACTGCACATGGATTTCAATTTTTTACACCAAGATAAATTTATCTTTTAATTCCATTTCCTACAAGCTATTTGAAGTGCTCTTATATTTGAGAAATTCAGATGTAAAATATTGAATGATAAAGCAAACTTAGAAAACTCTGAGGGTAACTTAAGAACCCTAGGCTTCAGAGCTGGCATTGTAGCATAGTGGGAAAAACCACAGCCTATGACATCAACATCACATATAAGCAGCAATTTGTGCCCCAACTACTCTACTTCTGATCCAGCTCCCTCCTAATAGCCTGAGAAAAGTAGTGGGAGGTGGCCCAACTTCACTCTTGTGAAGTTCACAGTTCAAAAACATAGATTCAATAAAAGACTGAGATTTGATGTTAGAACTGAGAACTTTTACCCAGTGCATAATATCCAAATATCACTAACATATTGTAAGACACACCAAAAGGCAAAAAATACAAATAACAGACACAGAGCAAGCCTCAGACATGGCAGAAACATTGAAATTATCAGACAGGAAATTCAAAGCTATGATTAATATGCTAAGGGTTCTAACAGATGAAGTAGACAACACACAAGAACAGCTAAACATAGTAATCCAATACAGGAAAATCCTAAGAATAAAAAAAGTACTAGAGATAAAAATCACTGTCACAAAAATGAAGAATGCCTTTGATAGGCCTATTAGTAGATTAGACATAGTTGGAGAAAAGATCTCTGAGCTTGAGGATTTGTCAATAAAAACTTCAAAAAGTAAAGAATAAAAATAACAAAATCTGATAAAAAAAAAGTAGAACAGAATATCAAGGATTGTGGGGCAACTACAGAAGGCATTCTAACATGTGTGTAATGGGACTATCAGAAGGAGAAGAAAGAGAGAAAGGACAGAAAAAGTATTTGAAATATTTATTACTGAGAATTTTCCATACTTAATATCAGACATCAAACCACAGATCCAAGAAGCTCAGAGAACACCAAGCAGAATAAATGCCAAGAAAACTACATACAGATATGTCATTATCAAACTCAGGACATCAAAATTTTCCTAATCTTGAAAGAAGCCAGAGAAGAAAACCACCTTTTCTGTAGTGGAACAAAGATAACAATTACATCTGAACTCTCCTAGAGAATCGAAAATGAATCATGATGTGAATGGAAGGGGAGAGGGACTGGGAAAGGGGAGGGTAAATATGTTTTAAAAAGAAAATACTCAAAACCACCGAAGTCAATGTAAAAAAGTAGAACACAAAAGGAAATATGGAAGATATTAATCCAAATGTATCAGTATTCACTTGAAACAGAATGGTCTGATGTACCAATTAAGAGACAGAAATTGTCAGAGGAATCAAAAAAACAAGACTCAATTAACTGTATATTATCTATAAAAACCCCACCTTAAATATAAATACACATATAGATTAAAAGTAAACTGGAGGGGCCAGCACCATGGCTCACTTGGTTAATCCTCCACCTGCAGTGCCAGCATCCCATATGGGTGCCAGGTTCTAGTCCCGGTTGCTCCTCTTCCAGTCCAGCTCTCTGCTGTGGCCCAGGAGGGCAGTGGAGGATGACCCAAGTGCTTGGGCCCCTGCACCTGCATGGGAGACCGGGAAGAAGCACCTGGCTCCTGGCTTCAGATCAGTGCAACGCCGGCTGTAGCAGCCATTTGGGGCATGAACCAATGGAAGGAAGACCTTTCTCTCTGTCTCTCTCTCACTGTCTATAACTCTACCTGTCAAATAAAATAAATAAATAAATAGATAATTTTTTTAGAAAAAGTAAACTGGGGTCAGCACATGGTGCAGTGACATCAGCAACAGCATCACCTCTGAGCACTGGTTCAAGTCCTAGCTCTTCCACTTCCAATCTAGCTCCCTGTTACAACACTTTGAAAAGCAGCAGAAGATGGCAAAAGTGCTTGGGCCCCTGCCTCCCACAGGAGACCCAGATGGAGCTCTGGGTTTTTGGCTTCATTCTGGCCCAGCTTTGGCTATTGCAGGGAATTGGGTAGTGACCAGATGGAAGTCCCCCCACTCCATCACTGTCTCTCCATCTCTCTGTAACTCTGCCTTTCAAATAAATAAAATAATGTTTTTTAAAAAGGAAAATAACTAACCTCAATTCTTCTTAAACTATTTAAAACAATTGAAAGGGACTAAATCCTTCCAAACTCCTTCTATAAGGTTAGCATTACTTAATTCAAAACCATGGAAAACATAAGACAATAAAAGAGAACTATAGGCCAATATCCCAAATAAACAGAGATGCAAAAAAAAAAAAGATGAACAAAATACTAGCAAATCAAATCCAACAACATATCTAAAGATCATTCAACCAGACCTAGTGAGATTTATCCCTGGAATGCACAGCTGGTTCCATATATGCAAATCAATAAACATGATATATCACATTAACAAATTGAAGAATAAAAACCATGGGTTATCTCAACGGATGCAGAAAATCATTTGATAAAACACAACATCCTTTCATAATAAAAAACCTTAAGCAAATTAGGTATAGAATGAACATACCTCAATACAATCAAGGCTATATATGACCAACCAACAGCCAGCATCATAATGAATGGGAAAAAATTAGAAGCATGCCTACTAATATCCAGAACAAGACAAGAATGCCCACTCTCACCATGCTATTCAATATAGCTCTAGAAGTTTTAGCCAGAGGCATTAGGCAATAAAAAAAAAAAAAATCAAAGGGATCCAACCTGAAAGGGGAAATCAGATTATCCCTGTTTGCAGATGACATGATCCTAAATATAGGGGAACTGAAAGACTCCACTAAGGGACTATTGGAACTCATAAGAAAGTTTGACAAAGTGGCAGGATATAAAGTCAACACAAAAAATTAATACCATTTGTATTCACAAATAATTCCATGGCTGGGAAAGAACTTGTAAGACCAGTTCTACTCACAATAACTATAAAATATCTTTTAAACCTTGGGGTAAATTTAACCAAGGATATTAAAGATATCTACAATGAAAATTATAAAACATTAAGGCAAGAAATAGAAGAAGACATCAAAAAATGGAAAAACCTTCCATGTTCATGGATAGGAAGACTTAATATCATAAAGATGTCCATGCTAACCAAAGCAACTTACAGATTCAATGCAATCACAATCAAATGTTCAATGATACTCTTCTCAGATCAAGAAAAAAATGGCCCTAAAATTTGTATGGAAATACATGCGATCCCAACTACCTAGAAAAATCTAAAAAAAAAATGGAGGTATCATAATAGCAGATTTCAAGACATATTACAGGGCAGTTATAATCAAAGCAGTCTAGGATGATGAAAAAAGTAGACATGTGGACCAATGGAACAGATTAGAAATCCCAGACATTAATCCTCTCATCTACAACCCACTATTCTTTGACAATTAAGCTAAAATCACTCTCTAGAGAAAGAACAATCTCTTCTACAAATGGTGTGGAGAAAATTGGATCTCTGCCTGCAAAAGTATGAAACAAGACTTCTACTTTACACCCTATGCAAAAATCAACCCACAATGAATCAAGAATATAAACCTAGAACCTGAAACCATCAAATTACTACAGGAAAACATAGGGTAAACACTACAAGATGTTGGTGTAAGCAAAGACTTCTTGAATAATACCCTAGAAGCACATTCAGTAAAGGTAAAAGTAGACAAATGAGATTACATCAAGATAATAAGCTTCTGTACAGTAAAGGAAGCATTCTACAAAGTTAAGAGGCAACCAACAGAGTGAGAGGAAATATTTACAAATTATTCTTCTGATAAATAATTAATATACATATGTGTATACATATATAATGAGCTCAAGAAGTTCAACAACAAATAAAAACTCCAATTAAGAAACATATAAAGAAAATTAATAGGCATTTTTCAAAGAATGAAATACAAATGGCCAACAGACATGTGAAAAAAAATGCTCTGAATCACTAGCCATCAGGGAAATGCAAATAAAAACCTCAGTGAGGGGTTGGCATTCTGGTGTAGTGGGAAAAGCCATTGCCAATGATGCCAGCATCCCATATGGACACTGGTTTGATTCCTGGCTGCTCCACTTCTGATCAGTGAGGATGTGGGGAGAAATGTACCCTAACACACTACTGATGGGAATGTAAACTAATACAACCATTATGGAAGAAAGTATGGCAATTCTTCAGAAATCTGAAAATTGATCTACCTTATGACCCAACCATCCCACTCCTGAGGATTTACCCAAAGGAATTGAAATCAACATATGAAAGAGTTATCTGTACCCCCATGTTTACAGCAGCTCAATTCAGAACAGCTAAGGTATGGAATTAACCCAGATGTCCATCAAATGATGACTGGATAAAGAAAATGTTGTATATACACACAATGGGATAGTACTCAGCCATTAAAGAATGACATCCTCTTATTTACAACAAAATGGATGCAACTGGAGACCATTATACTTAGTGAAATAAGTAAGTCCCCAAAAGACAAATATGTGCTTTCTTTGATTTGTGGTAGCTAACATATAGAATCCAAAAAAAGTATATGAGTGAGATTGACATCTCCAGATTTGATTAATGTTTACAGCCCTTGTCTAACTCCTGCAGAACAGTGTTCTTTATACTTGTTGAATTCTTTATCTAGTGGAGGATTAAGCTTGTAACTTAGTAAAGTGAAAGTATGTTACCAAAAAATTAAAAGAAGAAAAAGAAAGAAGGAGGAGGAAAAGAAGGTGGGAAGTATAATTTTGGGCTTAAAATTGTATATATGAAATGCATGAAATCTTTATAAACGTTCTTAAAATAAAATAAAAATAGAGCCAAATAAATACGTAATACCTATGAGATGTCATAGCCTCAATCAAAAATCATGGAACAAGACTACAAATTGGCATGTTTTTGTCTACATTCTTTGGCTTATCCTAGTTATCTTCATTCTTTTTTGTTGATTTTAAGGCTATCTTTTACCTGTTAGCTACAAAGCCTCTACTCAATGTTGTTTTTTACATGCTTTGTCACCTTGTTCTAATATGAGGTTTAGAAATAGCTAAACACAAAAATATTCTGTTGGGTTTGCATCAGTTTTTCTTTGGAAGCCACCCAGCTTCCCTGTATGTTAGTTCTTTGCAATAAACCATTGGTTTTCATGGTCATTGGACTTAAACATTGAGTCTTTAATGACAAATACCATAATAAGTCAGAAATAAAAAATGCCCTACTACATTGTACCCTGAAAGGGAAGTTCTTATCTCCACTTTGAGGACCTTTTGTTTTTCACCAGATTTTTATAAGCAAATTGTATACAAGTAAATCATAAAAGAGAATTGGGAAGTTGATAGTGTATTTTTAGAGGTAATCTTGCTTTCGGAGATCTTACAAGTAGGGCATACTACACAAATTTTTAATTCTTTTGCTGCATGTTTTTGATACTTGTATTTATTGCCTGGTACCAGAACATTTTTATGAGAATCACAAAAAGTTTACAATATTATTTAAAACACCATGCAGTTTGGCTAAAAACATTAATTGTAGTCCCTAACATCTGGTTTGGATTTTCTGAACAAAAGTCCATTGACTTGCAAAGTGGACAAGGTCCAGGTACTAACAATTGAATAGATGCTTTTTAGCTAACAGGGATATTTCTTGACATACCAGAGTTGATTTTCCACTCTAAGAAAAAGACATTATAAAGTAATTCAAGAAGTAGAAAAAATATCAGAACCAAGATCCAAATCACTCAAGAGTATTTCTGGATTACTTCCCTCATACTATATAAGAGGTTCAGAAATACTGCTACCATCCAAAACAAGGGAGTTGGACAGGCCCCAAGGCTTTAAAAGTTCTCTCCTGAAAGGTCCCTGAACTTGGCCAGGCAGTAATTCAATAGAGCCACTTCAGGTAAAGTATTGGCTACTCTGGGGGAACACGTGCTGTTTTAAGGGGTGACTGTTGTGCCTACATTTATGGAGACCCTCAATATATCTAAAAAATATGGAACTTAACATTTTTAAAACAACAAAATTAGATAATAGCTAAGAATGCTGTATCTGCTGATTTGAAAACAAGGTCTCATCCCTTAATTTAATGTAGCCACTCTTCCTTATTGAGGAGGCGCTACAAACTCTCATTATCGCTCCCTTAGTATTTGTCTGTGTCATGATGCTCAGACGTATGATCTCAGTTTTAAATACTTCCAGGTGAGCAGTCATCCATCAAATGACCTAACAAATGCTCATCCAACCAAAGGAAGCAGGAAAATATGGCACTGCAACAAGTAGGAATGGCACCCTTAGAAACGTGATATGCAATCACAGCACCTCATACAACAATATAGATCTAAAGTGGTCACAGACACTGAAATTCTGTTCTGCAATAGATTATACAGGGGCTTAATACCAGAACTGAAACCATGTATGCTTACATACTTACTGTTTGCATTTATGTGATATTATCGCAGGGAATGTTTGCTAAGGAAGATAAAACTGTAAATAATATAATTAGAACTATATATTGTTCAACTTATCTTCATTAGAGTAAATACTCCCTTCCAGGACAGTAAGTAGCTCAGCCAAACTCATCACGTTACTGGTTACACTGTAAGACTCATTTCAAAACCCTCACCTCACTGTATCTACCAGGCTAAAATTATGATGGAATGATGTCGCTCAGTCCTCTCAGCAGACTTCCCCCCACATTGAAGGATCCCCCAAACATTATAAAATCTCACCTTTTCTTTCTACTCTTCAAGATGCAACTAAGACTCCATCAATGCTGTGTCCTCCCTTATTTCATTAAGCCAAAATCTCTTTTGTGCTTTATTAATAGACTATTGCAGTGGTATTTGGTGGGAGTCAACATTCAAGAATATCTTAATGTTTAGTAGCTTGTTTTAACAAAATAAAAGTGTATGATGGCACAGCAGGAGTAGACTCTGAGCCAAGTCTGGGCATTAGATTGCTAATATTCATGCCTAAACAAGGTAGATATGTATAATTCAATCTAAAGCTAAAATTGAAATTTTCTCATTAAAAAGAAAAGATTACCCAATAGTACTGCATCAACATGTTTGCCAAATCACCCCCAAAGGATATGAATATTATAATATAGAAGTAATAAGTTTAAATGTTTAACAAAATTAATTTTAAGTGGGATATCAAGCCTCTTTACTCATAAGCAGCTGGTATAATTATTACAGGAATGTAAATGGATGGGTATAGAAGCAGCCACGGTGATCAAAGCAAAACAGGTAGCAGAGTGATAGTGCTTCTGGTCTTAAAGGAGACAGTGTTTGAAAACAGACTCTTCTTTTCTGAAGAATATGCTATTTACAGATATTTGTACAGATATCTGAGCGGGTATTTGGTGCAGCAGTTAAGATGCTGTTTGAGAAGATGCCCACATTTCTCAGAGTGCCTGGGTTCAAGTCCTGGTTCCACTTCCAATTCCAACTTCCTGTTTGTCTGCATCCCAGGAGGCAGCAGGTGGTGGTTCTTGTGCCTGGATCCCTGCCACCCACGTGGGAGGACTGGATTGATTTCTGGGCTTCAAGCATCATTCTGACGGAAGCCCAGCTATAGCAGACATTTGAGGAGTGAACCAGTAAATGAAGATATCTCTCTCTCTCTCTCTCTCTGTGTCTCTCTGCCTTTCAAATAAGTTTTAAAAATAAGTTAATTTAAAAATAAGTGAATTGTTTAAATGATATTTATAGATTTTATCTTGGAATACAAGGAGGAAGTAGTGCCTTTGATAACTGGGTCAAGAGCATCCAGTTCCTCTCAGGGCAGTGGAGTAGCTACCAGTAAATCCTGAAAAAAACTACAAAAGCAAAAAGAAGGAAAGGCTAGCAAAAATAAGAGGAAGAAGACGAAGCCATGAGAAATCCTAGAGGAGATCTGGGTAGGGAAAGGTGCTTCAGCCTGTAGCAGAGAGCAGTAGGGAAGCACTGGAAGGAAAGGTTGGAAGTAAGCATCAAACACAGAGGGAGACAACAAACAACTCTCACAGAACAAACGCACTGAGCACTCTGTTGAGAGAGAAGGTCAAGGATTTTAACTGCTAGGATGTGATGAGGGAAGATAGCTTAAGGTGGTTACACTAATAAAGGGTACAAATAAGTCCTTTGTCTATAGACAATTGGTTAAAAGAAATCCCATTGGTTATTACTCAAGAAAACGTCCTCAGTTGGGCCTGCTAAGAGTCTGATGCTGAGGGCAGTGGAGCACGTTGTAGTTCATGGCCCGTTTTCACCATCAGCTGGTTAGAACCAGTTATGATGAAACATAAGAATCAGTGAACTCCCCTAGACAACTGGTGCACAAAGACAAAATCTTCCTTTACGGTACATTTTGACATCTGCTTCTGCCTTTCCTCTCCTGACTTCCACAGAATCCTTGTCTACCCCATGAATGCAGAAATTAGAAACAACAAACAGGTCAGGATGCCAGCACCACTATGAAGTATCAGGGCAGTGCAAAAATACTTCTAGGAAAAAAGTTCATCAAGATAGGTGTAGAATCAAACATGCACTTAACCCCTTCCCTTCCACCCCCCAGTGCTAAGGAAACTGGGTTCTTCCTGAGAACAGGTCAGTCCCTGTTGAGAAGAGTTGCCAGATTAGGAAGGAGCATCAGAAATGGTCAACGAAGGTCTTGTAGTGCCAAGAGATTTCCACGACAAGGTTCAACACTCTTCTTCCAAACTCCACTAGAGTATTACAGAATCCTTTGCCTGTTCCTCAGACAAAGCACCCATTTCCTCCACCACAAAGGAACAAGAACTCACAGGCCAGAATGTCTACACACTTAAGGAGGTCGACCACTATAATGAAGTCAACACACACCAACTGAGGTGAAAACACTGGAAAAAAAGCAATATAAAAAGTAATCAACATATTTGAAGAAATAAAGTGATAAACAATATAAAGCAAAATAAGAAGCTATTTCTTTACAAGAGTTGAGCTAATTTCTTTATTAAAGATTTATTGATTTATTTGAAATAGTTGGGCAGCCAATTTCTTTAAAAGTTTACATTACAGATGGGTGTTGAGGTGCTGTCAGTTAAGCCACCACTTGGGATACCCATATTCCATGTTGTGGTGCCTTGGATCAATTTCTGCCTCCATTTCCCACCCAGCTTCCTGCTATTGCAGCTGGGAGGCAGCAGGTGATGGCCCAAGTGATTGGGCTTCTGCCACCCATGTAGGAGACTCAGATGGAGTTCTTGGCTCCTGGCTTCAGCTTAGCCTGGCTCCAACTGTTGCAGGCATTTAGGGAGTGAGCCAGCAGATTGAAAATCTCTCTGGGGGCCAGCGTGGTGATACAGCAGGTTAAGCCACCATCTGCAGGGCCAGCATTCCATATGGGTTCCCCTTCAAGTACTAGCTGCCCCAGTAATGATTAAGCTCCCTGCTAATGCACTTGGGAAAGCAGTGGAGTATGACCCAAGTGCTTGTATCCCTGCACATGCATGGGAGATCCAGAGTAAGTCAGTGGATGGAAGATTCATTCTCTCTCTTCTCTCTCTCTCTCTCTCTCTCTCTCTCTATATATATATATATAGTATATATAGTATATATAATAGTAAATATAAATATTATATATATATATATATATAAACTCTGCCTTTCAAATGTATAAAATAAATCTGAAAAAAGAAAAGAGGGCTGGCACTGTGGTACAGTGTCGCTCCCCCTCTTCATGGAGGAGCAACACAGGACCCTGCGTTGTTCTTCTGTCTGCTCGGCCCTTCCCGGGTTTGCTGCTGGTTCTTCCCGGGTTGGCTGCCGTCCCTCCCACCTCCGTGGAAGGGCGGTTCCCCCTGCCACATTCCCCACTTCCACGGGGGAGCGGCACACCGCCGGCCGGCTCTCTCGGTGACTGCACAGGTGTTCCTCTTAGATGTTCCCCTTAGATGTTCCTCGTGCATGTTGTCTCTCTCCTCCTTTATAGTCCTCCTCCACCAATCCCAACTCGGTTGCCCCCACGCCGAGTACGCTGCTCTCCTCCAATCAGGAGCAGGATCAGCTCCTGGAGGTCATCACTCAAGTTGGCAAGAGGCAGCTGTGTAGAAGCTGTTTTCTCCTCTCCCAGCGCCATATTGTGGGAGAGCAGATGCATAGAATAAGTCTTAATTCCAGTAACTTAGTCTAGTCCGAGTTGCTCCCCACAGTACAGCGGGTAAACTTACCACCTGATATGCCGGCATCCCATATGGGCTCCAGTTCCAGTCCCAGTCCCAGCAGCCAGCTGTTCCGCTTCCCATCCAGCTCTCTGCTAATGCACCTGGGAAACCAGTGGAGGATGGCCCAAGTCCTTGAGCCCCTGCACCTACAGGGGAGACCTGGAAGGAGCTCCTGGCTCTTGGATTTGGCTTGGCCCAGCCCCAGTCATTGTGGCCACTTGGGGAGTGAACCAGCAGATGGAAGATACTCTAACTCTGCCTTTCAAATAAAATAAATAAATCTTCTTAAAAAATCTCCCTGTTTCTTTCTTTCTCTGTCACTCTGCCTTTCAAATAAATCTTTTAAAATAAAGTATATGTTAGAAGCTTACAAAAATCTGATCCCTATTACTCCTTAAATATTGTGACATCTTGGGGGGAATAACAGATTTAAGCATCCTATTTTACTTCAAAAGAGGTTACAGTGTATTCTTATAAATAATCTCATTATAAATTTAAAACTTTTTTAAGATTTATTTATTTGACTCTTCAACCTATCAGTATGATCAATTGTGAATAGGTCTAAGAGTCAAAGGGATCACACAAACAAGATTAGTGTCTGCTAATACTAACTGATAGAATCAAAAAGGGAGAGAATGATCCAACAAGGGAAACAGGATACACAGCAGACTCATAGAATGACAGATGTCCTAAACAGCACTCTGGCCTCAGAATCAGCCCTTAAGGCATTTGGATCTGGCTTAAGAGCCCTTAAGAGTATTTTAGGCATGGAAAGCCAAGACACTCTGGAAAAAAAAAAAAAAGAGGACCTAAATGAAAGATTTCTGCAAGTGATATCTTAGTAGAAAGAATGGGCCATTAAAGAAGGAGGTACCTTTCTCTGAAGGGAGGAGTGAACTTCCACTTTGACTATGACCTTGTCTAAATAAGATCAGAGTCGGCGAACTCAAAAGGTTTCCATAGCCTTGGCAACTCATGACAAGAGCCTAGGGAGATTACTGACGCCATAAACAAGAGTGTCAAATTGTTAAGTCAACAACAGGAGTCACTGTGCACTGACTCCTCAAGTAGGATCTCTGTCCTTAGTGTGTTGTCCAATGTGAATTAATGCTATAACTAGTACTCAAACCGTATTTTACACTTTGTGTTTCTGTGTGGGTGCAAACTGTTGAAATCTTTACTTAATATATACTAAATCAATCTTCTGTATATAAAGATAATTGAAAATGAATCTTGATGTGAATGGAATGGGAGAGGGAGTGGGAGATGGGAGGGTTGCAGCTGGGAGGGAAGTTATGGGGGGGGAGGCATTGTAATTCATAAGCTGTACTTTGGAAATTTATATTTACTAAATAAAAGTTAGATTGTTCTAAAAGAAAGATTTATTTATTTGAAAGGCAGAGTTAGAGAGAGAGAGAGAGAAAGGGAGAGAGTGGGAGAGAGAGAGTCTTCCATGTGCTGGCACACTTCCCAAATAGTTGAAACTGCCAGGGCTGGTCCAGGCCAAAACCAGGATCCTGGATCTCCATCCAGGTCTCCCACATGGGTAGCAAGGTTCCATGTATTTGGGCCATCTTTCATTGCTTTCCCAGGCATATTAGCAGGAAGCTGGATTGGAAGTGGAGCAGCCAGGGCTTGAATTGGAGCTCATATCTGATGCCAGCATTGCAGGAGGCAGCTTAACCCCTGACCACAACACCAGCCCTGTGAGTTAAAGTTTTTTAAAAATACGCAATTATAGATCATAACCAGGATTCAGAGATTCTATTTATATTATTTTCATTGCCCGTTCTCTGTATATATTTAAAATACAGACACACAAGCATATATACATACACAAACACAACCCAAAACTTGTCTGAGAATGAGATTCCAGAAACAAAACTTTATTTTCTGTTTTGAAAGAATATTGCTTTTATAATAAAAGAAAATGTTATTTTCAGAAAAGAATTGCAGTTTCTTCCTCTCTTGGAAATGAGGGAGACCATTTACTTGTTGCAGTCCACGGATAACAGATTTTATTTAAACTCATTGCCACTAAGAATCAATGCTAAGTGAGCAATAGGTAAAATTCCCCCCTGCCTGTATTTGATTTCTACAATTACATTCAGCCAAGCCAAATTCACACTCGGCAATACTCCAAGTAAGCCTTTGCCTTTCTGTTTTATTTCTGAATTGGACTCTCGGTATGTGCTCCACTCTGCATAAATCATCCATAAAAAAACTACACAACACCTTTATATATAACTTCCTTTAATGCAATTTGAAAATGATGTTAGTTGTTATCAATAGAAAATGCCAATAGGATTGCCCAAGGAATATTTAGAGAGATATGTAACAAGACAAAACAAATTTTTTTTGACAGGCAGAGTGGACAGTGAGAGAGAGAGAGAGAGAGACAGAGAGAAAGGTCTTCCTTTGCCGTTGGTTCACCCTCCAATGGCCGCCGCGGCTGGCGCAGTGCGGCCAGCGCACCGCGCTGATTCAATGGCAGGAACCAGTTGCTTCTCCTGGGACAGAATCTGGTGCCCCGACCAGGACTAGAACCCAGTGTGCCAGCGCCGCAAGGCGGAGGATTAGCCTAGTGAGCCGCGGTGCCGGCCCAATAAATTTTTTTTACTATCAATAAATTAAGAGCTAAACCTTTCCTCAGAAACATTGAGAAGTGAAGAAATTCATAGATAGTCCACTGAGGGGGATAAACCCCAGAGGTACTTAAATTCCAGAAAAGGAGTTTGTACTAATAAAGCACTGAAAGCAAGAACTCTGGATAGAATCAAAGGAGCCTTGGGGTGTGCACATAGATGGCCAAAACAAATCAGGTCCCATAGTTCACTGGTCAGGAAAGAGTCTTCTCCTTCAAGATCTCATATCCTGATTGGCATGAGTAGGGTGTCATTCAAATTCCCCATCCTTGATCACTTCATCTGGTTAGAACCATCTGTGATGAAACATGGCAGTCTGAGCATCTCTCAGGCAAGTACTGCTTTTTTTTTAAGATTTATTTATTTATTTGAAAGACAGAGTTACAGAGAGGCAGAGGCAGAGAGAGAGAGAGAGATGTCTTTATCCACTAGTTCACCCCCCAGATGGCTGCAACGGCCAGAGCTGTGCCCATCCAAAGCCAGAAGCCAGGAGCCTCCTCTGGGTCTCCCATGTGGGTGCAGGGGCCAAAGAACTTGGGCCATCTTCTGCTGCTATCCCAGGCCATAGCAGAGAGCTGGATCAAAAGTGGAGCAGCCGGGACTTGAACCGGTGCCCATATGGGATGCCAGCACTGCAGGCTGGAGACCTATTCCGCTGAGCCATAGTGCCAGCCCCAAGTACTGCTTTCTGAGAAATGTGTTTCTTTTTATTAATCCCCTTTCTTTCCTATATTTACAAATGAAAGGTGATGACAATAAAGTAGAAGAAAGGAAAATTTTATGCATTTCATCATTTGTTTCTCAGAAGTCTTAATATGAAGAAAAATTGATCTGTGGTTTAAATAAAGCTTTTGGGAATATGGGAGAAACATTGGGGAGGAAAAAAAGAGACAAAGACTCTAATTATTTCCTTAAAGCTGCCATTAACTTGGGTGCTTGACAAGTCATTCTTAGACTCTCCCATCACCCTCGTAGTCCAATGCCTTCATTCTAAGTCCCATTCTTAAGCTCAGGGTAGTTCTACTTCTGTCTGCTGTGCCATCCTAAATTCTCAGGTTTCTTATCTTTTGTATGTTGATTTCACAGGTTGAATGTTATAATTAAATATAGCTGTTATTGTCCTTGTGCCTTTTGTTTCTAGTATCTTCAGCTTTTGTGGTAAGCCTATTCTCTAAAAATGGATTTATGTAAATATGCTTCCATTAACTTAGTAATTATCCAATGTAAATGGACTTAGAGAAAAATGCCTGAAATTATGAAAGATTCTAATGGCAAAACACAACTGTGAAAAAATTGGAAGCTCAAAATGCTATATGAGTTTATGCAGTATTTCTTTATGTGAAGAATTATGAAATTATAGGAGGAACTGAGGATTGTGTAATTTATTCAGCTATCATCTTCCAGTCCTTACAATTGTTATAGTTAGGCATTTTTGAGAAATTGCATTACTATTATACCTGACAGTTTAAACTCAATTTTATCTTGACTCCCTTCTGAATGACAGTGAAGGAAAGATAAAGAAGACATCAGTAGATAAAATATTGAAAGCTAGAAATCAATAAATGGATAATGATACTGATGTAGCAAGTGGCAAAAAGTATAAACTTAAGGCTGGAGAAGGAAGCTGATAAGAAGAAAGCTGGTAGGGGATGGGGGATGAACAGGTGGGCAGATATTGTGGCACAGTGGGTTAAGCTACTACTTAGGATTCCTGTATCCCATACCTAAGTACCTGGGATCAAATCCCACCTCCCCTTCAGATCCAGCTTCCTGCTAATACACCTGGGAGGCAGCAAGTGATGGTTCAAGTACTTGAGTTCCTGGTAGTGGGAGAACCAGATACAGTTTCTGGCTTCTGACTTCAGTCTGGCCCAGCCCCAGCTGTTCCTGGCATTTGGTAAATGAATCAGCAGATGGAAGATTGATCTGCTCTCCCTGCCCCTCTTCTCTTTCTCTTTCCCTCTCTGTGCCCCCCATCACTCTGTCATTCACATAAATACACTTAGAGAAGCAAGTTGTGGAGCAGGGTACAGGTGCTTGGCATAGAAATTAAGTTGCTGCTTGGGATACCTACATCCCATATTGGAGTGTCTGGCCTGGAATCTGGCTCCACTCCCAATTTCAACTTCCTGCTAATGCACAGCATGACAAGCAGCAGATGATGGCTCAAGTAGTTGGTTCCTTACTACTGATGCGTTGAGCTTCTGGGTCCCAACCTTGGCCCGGCCCAGCCCTGGTTGTGACCATTTGGGAAGTGAACCAGATAATGAGAGGTTTCTTCTCTCTCTCACTTTATTTATGATGGCAGTGATCACCCAAGGCTCTTGCCATGAGCTGCCAAGGCTGTGGAAACCTTTTGTGACCACAAATTTTGTCAGTATTTAGACAAGGCCATAACCAAAGTGGAAATTCTCTCTATCCTTCAGAGAAAACTACATCCTTCTTTGATGGCCCCTTCTTTCTACTGGGGTCTCACTCACAGAGATCCTTAATGTAGGGCATTTTTTGACACAATGTCTTGGGTTTCCATGCCTGAAGTGCTCTCATGGACTTTTCAGCCACATCCAAATGCCTTAAGGGCTGATTCTGAGGTCAGAGTGTTACTTAAAGCAATTGTCATTCTATGAGTCTGTTGCGTGGACTGCTTCTCATATTGGACATTATTTTCTTTTTAATTCTGTATATTATTATTACCAGGCACTTGATGCTATTTATATGATCTCTTTAAGACTTAATCCTATCTATATGTTCACTTTAACACTTAATAGGATCACTTTAACAACTAAGATGGCATTTTTACCACCAATTTTAGTGGGATTTGGAGTACCAAGACAAGTTTTAAACTGTACCCTTAGAAGTAGGTCCATAGGAATGTATGCAGAATTATACAGCTTTACAGTTACAACCTTCCTCCTCCCTCTCTTATTCCCACTCTCCGTAAGCATTCTTAAAGGTAGACAATAAAAGAACATTTGTCAAAGTGCTAGTGTTCTTGTGGTGAGCTCTTTGGCTCAGCAGGTTAAGCCACCATGTATAGTGGTGGCATTTGAAATGGGCACCAGTTCGAGTCCTGGCTGCTTCACTTCCAAACTAGCTCCCTGCTAATGGCCAGGGAAAGCAACGAAAGAGGGCCTAAGCACTTGAGTCACTGTACCCATGTGGGAGACATGGATGAAGCTCCTGGTTGCTGGCTTTGGCCTGGCCCAGCCCCAACCATTGCAGCCATTTAGGGAGTGAACCAGCAGATGGAAACTCTCTCTCTCTCTGCCTCTGCCTCTCTCTCCATAACTCTACTTTTCAAGTAAACAACTAAATCTTTTAAAAGAATAGTTTCTTTCAAATGTCATTTTCTCAATGAAATTTTTTCCTGGATCATCAATTTAGTGTGGTATTTACTATAATCATTGACAGCCTGCCATATTGTGTAGTTATCCTATACATCTTTTTTTTAAAGATTTATTTATTTGAAAGACAGGGGGAGAGAGAGAGAGAGAGAGAGAGAGAGAGTTCTTCCACTTGCTGTTTCCCAAAATGGCTGCAATAGCCAGGACTGGGCTAAGCTGAAACCAGAAGCCAGGAATTCCATCTCAGTCTCAGGAGCTCAAGTACTTGGGTCATCATCCACTGCTTCACAGACATAGTAGCCAGGGCTTGAACCAGCACTCCAGTATGGGATGCACGTATCCCAAGTGGCCATTTAATCTGCTTACCCCCAAACTAGTCCCATCATACAAATCTTTTCCTTTTTAATATTTATGTATTTATTTGCAAGAGAGAGAAAGATCTTCTATCCACTGGTTCACTCCCCAAATACCCACAACGTCCAGGGCTGGGCCAGGCCAAAGTCATGAGTTTCATCTGGGTCTCCCAAGTGAGTGCAGGAGCCCAAGGACTTGGGCCATATGCGCTTCTTTCCCAGGTGCATTAACAGGGAGATGGACCAGAAGTGGAACAGCCAGGACTCAAACAAGAGCCTATAAGGGATGCCAGCATTGCAGGCAACAGCTTAACCTTGCTATATCATAGTGCTGACCCCAGTGATACAAATCTTAACAGATATTAGGTGAGTGCTGTCCTTGAGAGCCAGGGCATGTCCATATATATGGACCCCTCCTGAACAGTCACTTACATATCCCATATGTTCCCCCAGATTTAACATGTCCAAGACTGAGCTTATTATTCTGCCTTCTAAACCTGTATCCCTGTCTCACCAAGAAATCTAGGCTGTCCTCCACTTCTTCATCATCTTTCTATGAATTCTGCTCATTCTACTTTCTTTTTTTAAAAAAAAGATTGATTGATTGATTGACTCCTACCATTAAAATTAATACAACGATGATAAACTCCTCTTTTATTTTTTGTGACTCATGCTATATTGCAAAACCTAAAAATCAATGTTGAAAAAACTAAATTATATCCCTGCATTTATATAAATTATATAATTGTACACATGGTGGATTATGACAGAATATTACCAATTCATTAGTTATAATAAACTTCTTTTCCAATGAGTTCCATAAAACACATAAGGAATCACTTCATTTTTAGTTTTTCCTCTATAATATAAATCATTTTTCTCTGAATAAGATGTCACTATCTCTCCAGCAGGTTAATCCCAGGAGGTTTAGCAACTGCAATTACTACATTTAAGTATTCCACATATCTGTCAAGATTTGAAAGAATTCTGTGGTGTCAGTTTAAATATAAATATATATAATTCTAGTTAATCATCACTTAAGGCAGTTTTGAAAACCACATTACTTACTGCTGCAAATTTCAATGTTATATTGTGTATGTTGTGTAGTTTGCTTTATTGCAACTCTCTATTGATTTATTGGTTAAGAAAATGTCCATACTGATTCTGCCAGGAGTAAGTGTTCTCTTTATACAGAAAATACATAGTTTCTTACTGAGGTAAACTTGTCAAGATCATTTCATTTAATCGTTGAAGAGAAAAGAACACCAGAAAAATCACTTTGTGCTTTACCCTGAGCTCAAAGGGAGGTTGAAAATCTCATATAAATACAGTACTTCAAGAAAATGCTAGCAAACATATTACAAGCTTTTCATTGGTTTCCTCTTCTCCTAAAGGAAACCTTTATATTTACAAGTGACCATCCTAACGGTCAATAGCTTTCATTCTTCTTTTGCCTTTTAATGTAACTGCAGATTTTGTGCATTTTATAATTTCATCTTATAATCGGCTTCAATGACCCTGCAAAGAAAATCAAGCATTTTGATGGTATAGTAACTATACCTACGTAATTTTGCACCAGGATGGGTCATAGCATTGCTATATTTACCTTTAAGTTAGATTTGTTCATGTGTCTGTATTTATTTATCCTACCTGAATAGACCTTACAGTGAAGATAAAAGTGTAATTATTTTTACAACAATGAAAGATTCAGGGTGCCAGAACCTAATATCCTAGTGCCCAGCAACCATAACTAGCACCAGTGAATAGCACTTCAAGGCTTTTAATCTCCATGACAACCTACCTTGTGTTCTTCAATAAAATACCACTTTGCATGCATATAAACATATTCTTTATGCACAGTCTACTTGTTAAAAAATATCCCCTATTCTGAACACCAAAAAAAAAGACCTTCCTTTTAAATAACTCTGAGTTCTCCCTGTAAAACTAATTAATTGAACTCAAAGGAACTTAATTTATATCTTTACATCTATAGCACACCTACACAATAAGCCAACCAAGACCTTCTGAAATAGATATTGAAATTGATACCTTCTTCAATGTGAAATGCTATAGAGACGATACCCCCAAACCCTCCTAAGCATCGTATCAAAAATACTTTCTGTGCTGAGTAGGTAATTTCACTTTAGACCTAGCTGTAGCTGACATTTTACCGTGAAGGAAAATCCACTGCCACAGGTTTAGGATTTTTACATTTGTTCTCTCGATTGCTAAAGACAATTCTCTAGTTTTTAGAAGAGGACTCGGGAGTTTGTTCATTATTCCAGTTTTTCCTTCCCCGTTGGGACATAGCTTTTGTTCACTTTGTTCCTTATTAATTTTTACAAGCAGGAACAGACTATGGAGGAGAGCATTGCGGCATAGCAGGTAAAGCTACCACCTGCAACACCAACATCTCATATGGGTTCCAGTTCATGACTCTGATGCTCCACTTCCAATCCAGCTCCCTGTTGGTGGCCTGGAAAAGCAGTGGAGGATGGCCCAAGTGGTTGGGCCACTGCCACCCATAGAGGAGAGCCAAATGAAGCTCCTGGCTCCTGGCTTTGGACTGGCCCAGCCCTGGCCATTGTGGCCAGCTGAGGAGTGAACCAGCAGGTGAAAGATCTCTCTCTTTCTGTCTCCCCCTCTCTCTCTGTAACTTTAATTTTCAAATAAATAAATAAATCTTAAAAAAATATATGTATGCCTGGTTTAGGTCCTAGCTCTTTCACTTCCATTGCAACTTTTTTTTTTTTGCAAGGCAGAGTTACACAGTGAGAGAGACAGAGAGACAGAGAGAGAGTTATAGACAGTGAGAGAGGGAGAGACAGAAAGGTCTTCCTTTTCTGTTGGTTCACCCCCCAAATGGCCACTATGGCCGGTGCCCTGCACCAATCCGAAGCCAGGAGCCAGGTGCTTCCTCCTGGTCCCCCATGCAGGTGCAGGGCCCAAGTACTTGGGCCATCCTCCACTGCCTTCCTGGGCCACAGCAGAGAGCTGGACTGGAAGAAGAGCAACCGGGACAGAACCGGCACCCCAACTGGGACTAGAACCAGGGGTGCTGGTGCCACAGGCGGAGGATTAGCCTAGTGAGCCACGGCGCCAGTCGCAATTTATCGTTAACTTGCATCCTGGGAGACAGCAGATGATGGATGAAGTAGCTGAATACCTGCCACTCTCATGAGATACCCAGCCTGAGATCCAGACTTCTGGCTTTGGCCTGATCCAACCCCGGCTATTGCAAGTATTTGGGGAGAAAGTAAATCTAGGGGTAGAAGATCTCTATCTTTCAAATAAAATAATGAAAATGAATGAATAGGGGCCAGCTCTGTGGTATGGAAGGTTAAGCCTCTGCCTACAATGCCAGCATCTGTTATGCATGATTTCAAGTGCTGGCTGCTGCACTTCCAATCCAGCTCCCTGCTAATGCACCTGGGAAAGCAGTGGAGGATGGCCCGAGTTCTTGGGCCCCTGCACCCACATGGGAGACCTGGAACAAGCTCTTGGCTCCTGGTTTCAACCTGGCCAAGCCCTGACAATTGTGACCATTTGGGGAGTGAACCAGCAGATGGAAGATCCTTCTCTCTCTCTCTCTCTCTCTCTCTCTCTCTCTCCTACTTTCTCTGTATCTCTGCCTTTCAAATAAATAAATCTTAAAAATAAATGAAATTAATAATGCAATTTTAGACAAGAATAGATCAGAAAGAATTGGGGAGAAAGAATGAAACTTTTAAATGGTACCAGTATGCAGGGAAAGAAAGATGAAGGTAGTATCTAAAGTGAGATTTGAGAGTCTCTGCTGTCTGGTTCATCCAAATCTCATTTTTCGTGTATAGATCAGAGAGCCATCAGAAGGGAAAGGTCCCAGAAATCAGAGAACCAGAGCCAGCATTGTGGCTCAGCGTGTTAAACCGTGGCCTGTGGTGCCAGCATCCCATATTGGACCACCAATTCCAAGTCCCAGCTGCTCCACACACCTGGGGAGGCAGTGGAGGATGGCCCAAGTGCTTGGGCCCCTGCACCCACGTGGGAGACCCGGAAGAAGCACCTGGCTCCTGGCTTCGGATCGGTGCAGCTCCAGCCATTGCAGCCATTTGGAGAGTGAACCAGTGCACAGAAGACCTTTCTCTCTCTCTCTCCCTCTCACTGTCTATAACTCTACCTCTCAAATAAATAAATAAAATATTTTTTTTTAAATGATGCCTACATCCCACAGTAGATGACCAGGATTTGAGTCCTAGTTCCAACTCCTGACTCTAGCTTCTTGTCATTTTGGATCTTGGGAGGCAGCTCTGATGGGTTCCTGACAGACACATGGAAGACCTAGATTCAGTTTTCAGCTCTCAGCTTCAGTTCAGCCCAGCCCTAGCCATTGCAGGCACTTGGAGAATGAACCAGCAAATGACAAGTTTCTCTGTCTCTCTATTCTTTCTTCCTGCCTCTCTGACTCTTGAAGCAAAAATAAAATAAATTTTTAAAAATAAAAAAGTCCATTTTCCAGGACTTTCCTCTTTTCTTCCCAGATAACAATTTACATTATGGAAACTAAATTATTCTCATTATGCCAAGAATTTCCCTGACACTACAGTCTCAGCTTTCTGAAACCTCAGTAATGTGTGAACTAAGCCTAGCTATGCTTTCTCCTGCCTAGATAATTTCAAATAGATTGCGTTCATCACAGCCATAAGCCACTCATTTGCGAAGTCTTCTGCGTTTAGAAGATTTCAAAGTGGTCCTTTGGAGCAATTTCCAGTTGCTTTGATCAGTACATTAAAGCTGAGCATCAACATTTCTATTTTTGTGTCTTTAAATATTGCCGTGAATACTAATAATGCATCCTCAGCAGAAGTCTTGTTCCCTCACGCTACCATGGTGAGAAAAGCACTATAGTAACACCCAGTAACTCTGATTGAAAAAACAGCACTTCCCCCATAATTTCTTAGGTGAATATAATTCTTGCAAAAAATATGGCCACCAAAATAAGCTTTTATAGGCATGGGAGTCTAATGGCAACCATGAAGGTACCATGTAGTCTCCTTTCTGCCTTCGAGAAAAATAAAACCAAAAGCCCCCAGAAAGCAAAATTCCAGCCTCCAAAAAGTCTCCAAATATGGCAACTTTAGATAACTAACTGCCACACAGGCTGCCACAGTGATTCACAATGCTTTTATGTAACCTAGATTGCAAATAGAACTAAAACACACAAATTGTCATCTCTAGCTTAGCTTTCGAGAACGTCAGCAAGACATCTCTTATATTAGAAATAAAATAATTCTCAGGCCCTTTGCAGCCTTGTTTACTGCAAGCCACAGAATTGAGTGTTGCAATCACTCTTTGTATCTCAGAAGTCACTACCTAATCATCCAGCAATTTAATGTTTTCGTTTCCGGTGATCCATTCACCAAGCTCACGTAGGGTTCCATTTCACAAAGTGAGTGATGTCTGAGGGCAGATTTGCCTGTTCCCTGTGTTTCTCTGGTTTCTTTTTCATTTTTTTTATAGAACCAACTGACGACTCTTTCTCCTCAGGTGAAGGCACTGGTTGCCTGCAGTGTGCTTGTAAGCAAACACTTGCAAACCAAAGCCTTGCTTTAGTGTTGTCATTTCCCATGCTGTAAAATCTCCCATTCCAAGCTACCAACTTTATATTACTGAACTGTAAGTTAAGTTACAAAGAGAGACACATAATCTGATCTCTTCAGTCAATAAGAGCCAGTGCCAGCACACCATGACTGACTGCTGATGCCACAGCAAGTTAAGCCAGCATACTTATGGGCCCCAGTTCATCCAGTGCCCGGCTAATGTCCTGGGAAAGTGGCAGAAGATGCTCCACAGCTCCACAGCTCAGGCTGTTGCCATTCACGTGGGAAACCTGAATGAAGCTCCTGGCTCCTGGCTCCTGGCTTTGGCAGGGCCCAGCCCTGGCTGTTGCCCGGCCAACTAAGGAGTGAACCAGCAGATGAAAGATCTCTCTCTCTCTCTCTCTCTCTCTCTCTGTTTCTCTCCCTCTCTCTCTGTCACTCTTTCAAAATAAATAAACAAATATTTTTTTTAAATTTCCTACACATAAAGGTAATTGACATAGAAAATTAGAAATGATTTAAAGTAAACAGAAGTGGAGAGAAAGCCTAAAATTCTAAAAGCCACAGATAGTCTTCATTAATATGACACATGGTGCTAGTACATACCACAGATAACCTTTATGTGGAATTCTGTATCTGGATTCTTCTTAGTGTACCTCTCTAGAAACTATAGAAATTTCAATGTATGACTTAAATTGGAGTCAGTTCCTATAAAATATCAGAAAAACAAAAAAATTTGGAACACAAAAGGAAAAAAATAAAGAAATTAGCATAGAACTAACTAGTAGAGGTTTTAGCAATGAATTCTTAGCCAAAGCTGGGAGAAAATAAACTCAGATCTAGAACTAGATGTTTGCATCTGTTGGCTCAGGAGAACTGAGCATGAAAGAAGAGCTGAAGGCGTGTGCCTTGGCTATTATTATTTTTTTGGCTAGCTATTACTTTTTTAAAGATCTATTATTTTATGTATTTGATAGGTAGAGTCACAGAGAAGGAGAGAGGGAAAAAGAGAGAGAGAGAGAGATCTTCCATCCACTGGTTCATGGCTGGGGCTGGGCTTGTTCAGACCAAAGCCGGGAGCCATGAGCTTCACCTTGATCTCCCACGTAGGTGCACTTGGCCATCCTCCACTGCTTTCCCAGATGAACTAGCAGGGAGTTGGATTGGAAGTAGAGCGGTCAGGATGCAAACCAGGGCCCATAGGTGATGACGGTGTCCCAGAAGATAACCCACTGTGCCACAATGCTGGCCCTGGCAAGGTGTTATCAAGCCAAATACAGGAAAACCTTGTATGTTGAACAGGAAGTTTAAAAAATACCGGCCCAATATCCTTGGATCTCTGACACCAAAGACATGATCCCAAAAGTGGAGTCCATGGTTCTTTCACTGGTCTGAAGTTGCTGTCTTCTTGTCAGCGGGTCCCAGTTGTTTCCGATGAGAGGTGGTAAAGAAAGCTTCTTGTGTTCTTCCTGTTCATGTTGTATTGTTTGTCTCAGGCTTTGTTTTTTCAAGATTTTCTTTTTAAACAACTTTGACTATGATTTTCCTTGGTGTGGTTTTCTCTATAATAATTCTTATCAGCGTTTGTTATTTCTTCAATCTGCAAGTTTTTGTTTTTATAGATTTTGCAAATTTTCAACCATCAAGTTTCAACGTACTTTCTTCTTCCCCATTCTCTCTTCTTGCCTTCTGGAAATCCATTCATATATACGCTAGACCTGTTGATATTGTCCCATTTGTCACTGAGACTCTATCAATTTTCTTCCAATCTTTACTTTCT
Organism: Oryctolagus cuniculus; assembly: GCF_964237555.1. NCBI lineage: Eukaryota > Metazoa > Chordata > Mammalia > Lagomorpha > Leporidae > Oryctolagus > Oryctolagus cuniculus. Next base: position 44,838,468 of record NC_091443.1, on the reverse strand, counting down.
CTGTCCTTCAAATAAGTAGCTTCCATGATCCATCCTCAACTTTACTTTTAATCTCATCCATTGATGTTTTCCTTTTAATGTAGTTTTCAGTTGTGTAATTTTTTAAAATTTTCTGTTTCTTTATTTTCACTTTATTTGAAAGACAGAGAGACAGATAGAGCTCTTCCATCTGCTGAGTCACTGTCCCAGGGCTGGGCAAGGCCAAAGCTAGGAGCTGGAACTCAAACTTGGTCTTCCATGTGGGCGGCAGGAACCCAAGCACCTGTTGCTTCCCATGATGTGCAGTAGCAGGAAGCTTCCACAAAGCAGCCAGGACTCAATCAGGCATTCTGACAGAGGGTGTGGGCATTCCAAGGGCTGACAACCACTACACCAAAAACCCAATACAGTTCTTTAATTCTTATTTAGTTCCTTTTTCAGTGCTAACATTTTTTCTATTTAATTCATCATCTTTTCCTTTAAGTCTTTGAATGTACACATAATAGCAATTTTAAAATCTGTATTTTTTAATTGCAGCATCTGAATCATTTGGGGACTGGATCTCAGTAACTACTTTTTCCCCTATATCTTTGCACACCTAGTATTCTTTACAATATATACACATTGTAAAGGTTACATTGTAGAGACCTGAATTCTATATTCCTCTGAAAGGTTTTAATTTTTCTTCTAGCAAGGAATTAGTTAGACTATTCTCAAAATCCAAACTCTATCTCACTGTAGTGGGCTGAAGCTACGATTTCTGCCCAATTTTTTCATCTCCCAGCTATCACTTTTTCAGCAAGCTGCTAGAATCTCTCTTAGGCAAGTATAGTTCAGTGGATAATCAAGGGCTTGTGTAGAATTTACACATCAATTTTTTTTATGTGAGAAACCAAGTGCCTTAATGAGGCTATCAAGATAAACAGGTCAGTTGTTTAATTGGATACATTAATATTGATCCAGAAAATCCAGTGCTATGGACCATACAGAAATTATTGCTGCATCCAAAAGCAAGTGTCTATTTTTAACATTATTGTACCAAGCATCTGCAAAAGAGTATTATCTGTCATTTTTAATCAAGATATAGGGTTATATTATACTGTTATCAACATCAACTTCTCCCAGTGCCTTTTTCAAAAATATAAATAAATGCATTCCTTTGTGCTTTATTTTGTGTCTTTTAACTTTCTATGTTCTTTATTTGTTGTTACCGCTTTATTGTTTAAAAATGACTAGGAAGAACTCTGTCATCCTATGTTTGACCAGGCTAGGTTGCCTGTAAGATTCTTGGCAAAGTCAAAAGGTTTGGTATTTCCATCGCCTTATGCAGGTGAACAATTTAGCATTTTGGACACTCTGTAATGGAGACTCAATCCCAAGTCACAATTCGGTACCCAGAGATGTTGGGGAGGTGGTACAGATCACAATCCCAAACCACTGGCTCTTGTCTTTACTAGCCCCTAAAATGAATCCACAATCTATTTGGCAAAAAATAAATAAATACCCACCAGGTTGTAGCATTCTCCTGGACCTGCTCACATGTCACTCCCCAGAACTGCCTGTTAAGATGAAGGGAATGGGAAAACAGGCAAGGCAAGCTCAAGAGTTGCAAGAGTCAGGACACTGGTACAAGATGCCATACTTTTCTTTCAACAAAGTTTTCTCAACAGTTGCCTACTCATGACCATATGTTACTCAATCTTGCTCTATTTTTAAAAACCCTCAAAGTCAACTTAGGAAAACTAGCATTATAGCATCAAGATCTTCAGCTTTTGCACCCAGACCCTCCACTCTGTATAAATATGAAGAGAAAAGTAGACAATGCTATGACTGTATCAGTGAATACGATGGTACAACTAGCTTATACATCAGTTTTGAGGCTCACTTCCTCCTCAACTTCCTCCCTTCTGGAAATTTCCCCCTGAGTTTTTCTAGCTTCTTTGCTAGCCAACACTCTGTCCTTTCTTACATTAAGCCCATCAGACTGGAGTGTTCTGTTCCCTGAAGCCTGGTACAGATTGGGACATACCCTGCAACAAAAGGTACATACTTAAGAGGTCTCACTGATTCCAGTTCCTGTCTTTCACTGTCAGACTCCTCCCAGTATCAGAGTACTTTTTGTTGTTCTCCAGTACTTTCTCTTTTTTTTTTTTTTTTGACAGGGAGAGTGGGCAGTGAGAGAGAGAGACAGAGAGAAAGGTCTTCCTTTGCCGTTGGTTCACCCTCCAATGTCCGCCGTGGCCGGCACGCTACGGCCGGCGCACTATGCTGATCCGATGGCAGGAGCCAGGTACTTCTCCTGGTCTCCCATGGGGTGCAGGGCCCAAGCACCTGGGCCATCCTCCACTGCACTCCCTGGCCACAGCAGAGAGCTGGCCTGGAAGAGGGGCAACCAGGACAGAATCCGACGCCCCGACCAGGACTAGAACCCGGTGTGCCGGCGCCGCAAGGCGGAGGATTAGCCTAGTGAGCCGCGGCACCGGCCTCCAGTACTTTCAAATAAGTGGTTGGGGAGCAGGGGAGATATAAACATGTGTTATATAATATAATATAATATAATCATATAGCATTGTTATCCACAAGAAGTTTATTCTGACAAAACTACTCTCCATTTCTAAAAGTCTGAAGCTGGTATATATTTCACATTCTTCTTGTTTTAGCTAACATTATATAATCTGGCTTTTTGCACAGGTATTTACTATGTAATGTTGCTTTATGTGCTCTGATAGCTGTGCTCATTACAACTGATGATTTTTCTGGATTTAAATTTTTTAATTCTACCCTGACATTTCCTATATGAAGTACTAGCTTCATTCTTTAGAGACAGCTCAGTCTAGAACACTTAGCAAAGCACTATTAGAAGGCTGAAAATCAGTCATTTCATGTTACAAAGCCAAACTGAGTATTTTAACCAATTCAAATTTTAATAATGTAATTTAGTTCAAATAAATAGCTATTTATAGTCACAGTCAATAAAAATTTTATTGTTTTTTTAATTTAAAAAATATTTCATTCATCTGATTAAAATATTGATTTTTTAATTTTGTACTATAAAATTACAGAAAGAAATATTTTTTCGGGTTTACTTCTATACTCTTCAGTGATTTTGGCATAAGAGTAATCAGTACCATCTTACAATGTTTATGGAGAAAAAACTTTACTTTCCTACAGGTTATAGAAAGGTTAATTCAAAGATTCAACTAAAATTTATTTATTCATTTATTCAGTAAATGGTTCATAAGATACTAAGCAGAAGAGACACCAGAATAAATAAAATATCATTCATGTCCTCCAAAGGTTTCTAATCTATAAGGAAAGGCAGAGAAGTAATTAAAAATAACAAAATTAAAATGAGTGCTAATAGTGATAAGGACAAGAAGAAAAGATAAATTCACACAAAGGAAAATTTTTTTCTGTCTGGAAAAACTTAGAAAATCTACTTAACCATCCATAGTAGTGTATAATCTTGAGAAATGAAGATTTTTGCCAGAATCAAGAACTTGAAAGAAAATATCACAGTATCTGGTGCACTGAAAATATTTTATCATAATAGGATACAATAATTAAGTACAAAAATGGCAGAAGTTGAGGCTAGAAAAGTAACCAAGACCAGATTAGTAATGCCTTGTGAATTGTACATGATGTACAAATCAGAGACTAGCAAACTGCCTACAAAGAACCAGATAGTAAATATTTTGGGCTTTGTAAGCCATGCAGTCTTTGTCAGAACTACCCAGCTCTGGTGTAATAGCATGATAGCAGCCAGGGAACTGAATAGGCATGGGTGTGTTCCAATAAAACTTTGTTTAGAAAAAACATGCAGTAGGCTAGACTTGGCACATGAACTATATTGTTTCCCAATTCGTGGATTCGATTACTTATCCAGAAACAGCAAAATCTGTTAAGAAGCCACTGAAACCATAGTCCAAAAGAGTAATACATGAGAGAGCTTGATTTGGAGCAATGGATACAAACATGAAGAGAAAGAGACAATCCTGGGAACATGAAAAAGGTAGACATGGATAGAGAAAGTAAGAGGGAAACAGGGGAAGGGAGGAAGGAGAAAGGGAAAATCATCATATTGTTAGAAATGTATCTATGATTTATATTGAATCTGTTAAAAAAATTAAAATTAAAATATTTTTAAATTGATTTTAAGATATACAAATGTCATATATTTCATATATACTGATTTAGGAACAAAGTGATACTCCCCACCCTATCCTCCCTCCTGCTCATGCTCTCACAATTCTTCCTCCTTTTTGTACCATTCCCACCCTTAATTTTTTACAAAGATCTGTTTTCAGTTTACTTTGTACTCATAAGATTAAACCTACACTAAGAGTTCAATGAATAGTATGAGGAAAAAAAAAAAAAAAACACTGTTCCTCAATAGTAGAGATAAGGGCTGCAAATGATCACTGAATCTCAAAATATCAATTTCACTCCAATACATTATATTTTAGGTACTCTATCATTTCCACAGGTAAGGAAAAACATGTGGTATCTGTATTTTTGGGACTGGCTTATTTCACTAAGTATAATGGTTTCCAGTTACATCCATTTTGTTGCAAAACACAGGATTTCATTTTTTCATGGCTGAGTAATACTCCATAGTGTATATATACAATAATTTCTTTATTCAGTCATCAGTTGATGGACATCCGGGTTGATTCCATATCTAAACTATTGTGTATTGAGCTGCAATTAACATGGTGTACAGATAACTCTTTCATATGATGATTTTAAGCTTTTTGGGTAAATTCCAGAAGGGGATTGCTAGGTCATATAATAAATCTTTCTTCAGATTTCTGAGGTATCTCCATATTGTCTTCCACAATGTCTATACCACTTTACATTCCCACAAAGGGTGGATTAGGGTACCTTTTTCCCAACATCCAGCATTTATTGTTTGTTGATTTCTATATGAGAGCCATTCTAACGGGGATGAGGTAAAACATCATTATGGTTTTGATTGGCATTTCCCTGATGGCTAGTGATCCTGAACATTTTTTCAAGTGTCTTTTGAAAAATGTTTAAGTCCTTTGCCCATGGATTGTTGTTTTGTTGTTGTTGAGGTTCTTTAGCTCTTTATAGATTCTGGATAGCAATCCTTTATCAGGTGCATAGTTTGCAAATTTTTTTTCCCATTCTATCAGTCACCTCTTCACTTTGCTGAGTGTTTCTTTTGTAGTGCAAAGGATTCTCAATTTGATATAATCCCATTTTTCAATGTTGACTTTTGCCTGTGCTGCCAGAGTCTTTTCCAAGAAGCCTTTGCATATGTCAATGCCCTGCAAAGTTTTCCCAGTGTTTTCTTCTAGTAATTTGATGGTATTGGTTGAACATTTAGGTCTTTAATCCATTTTGAGTGGATTTTTGTGTAAGGTGTAATGTTGGGATCTTGTTTCGTACTTCTGCATGCAGAGATCCAGTTTGCCCAGCATCAGTTGTTCAAGAGACTGTTTTTTTTCTAGAGATTGATTTTTAACTCCTTTGTCAAAGATAAGTTGGTTGTAGATGCATGAGTTGATTTCTGGGGTTTCTATTCTGTTCCATTTGACTATGCATCTATTTTTTTTGTCAGTACCAGGCTGTTTTGATTATAACTGCCCTATAGTATGTCTTGAAATCTGGTATTGTGATGCTTACAGCTTTCTTTTTGTTGTATAAAACCGCTTTAGCTATTTGGGGTCTCTTGTGTTTCCATATGAACTTTAGCATCATTTTTTCTAGATCTGAGAAGAATGTCATTGGTATTTTGATTGAGACCACATTGAATCTGTAAATTGCCTCTGGTAGTATGGACATTTTGATGATGTTGACTTCCAATCCATGAACATAGAAGATTTTTATATATTTTTTATGTTCTCTTCTATTTTGTTCTTGAATGTTCTGTAATTTTCATTGTATAGTCTTTCAACTCCTTGGTTAAATTTATTCCAAAATATTTAATTTTTTGTAGCTAGTGTGAATGAGATTAATTTTAGAAGTTTTTTGTCAGCTGTGGCATTATCTGGGTCTACAAAGGCTATTGACTTTTGTCAATAATTTTATATCCTGCCACTTTACCAAATTCTTATGAATTCCAACAGCCTCATGGTTGAGTCTTTTGGTTTCCCTATATATAGAATCATGTCATCTACAAATAGGGATAATTTGACTTCCTCCATCCCAATTTGTATCCTTAAGATTTCTCTTTCTTGCCTAATGGGTCTGTCTAAAAATTCCAGGACTATATTAAATAGCAACCGTGGGAGTGGACATCTTTGTCTGGTTCCAGATCTTGGGAATGCTTCCAACATTTTCCCAGTTCAACAAGATGCTTGCTATGGATTTGTCATAAATTTCCTTGACTGTGTTGAGGACTACCCCTTCTATACCCAATTTGCTCAAGGTTTTATCATAAAATGATGTTATATTTTATCAAATACTTATTCTGCATCTATTGAAATAATCATATGGTTTCTGCTCTTCAATTTGTTAATGTGATGTATCACACCACATTTATTGATTTATGAATGCTGAACCATCCTTTGCATACCAGAGATAAATCCCACTTACTTCTCAGTGAGTCATCTTTCTGATGTGCTGTTAGATTTGATTAGCTAGAACTTTTTTGAGGATTTTTGCATTTATATTCACAGGGAAATTGGTCAGTAGTTCTCTTTCTCTGTTGTATCATTTTCCAGTTTAGGAATTAAGGTGATGCTAGCTTCATACAAGGAGAATGGGAGGATTCCCTCTTTTTCAACTGTTTTAAATCATTTAAGGATAATTTTAATTAGTTCTTCTTTAAATGTCAGGTAAAACTGAGCAGTGAAGCTGTCAGGTCCTGGGCTTTTCTTTTTTGGGAGGATCTTTAATACTGATTCAATCCCTGTATTAGTTATTGGTCTATTTAGGTTTTCTCTGTCTTCATGACTCAATTTTGGTAGATTGTGTATGTACAGGAATCTATCCATTACTTCTTGATTTTCTGATTTGATGGCATGCAGCTCTTTGTAGTAATTTCTAATGATTCTCTATATTTCTGTGGTATCTGTTATTTTCTTTGTAATCTCTCATTCTATTGACTTGGTCTTCTCCCTTTTTTTTTTTTCCTTAGCTGGATCAATGGTTTATCAATTTTGTTAATTATTTAAAGAAAGCAGCTATTTGGGGCCAGTGCTGTGGTGCAGTGGGTTAACGCCCTGGCCTCAAGCACCAGCTTCCCATATGGTCGCCAGTTGGAGACCTGGCTGATCCACTTCCCGTCCAGCTCTCTGCTATGGCCCAGGAGAGTGGTGGAGGATGGCCCAATTCCTTGGGCCCTGGCACCCACATGGGAGACTGGGAGGAAGTTCCTGGTTCCTGGCTTCAGATCGGCACAGCTCCAGCCATTGCTGCCATCTGAGGAGTGAACCATCAGATGGAAGATATCTGTCTCTCTCTCTCTCTCTCTCTCTCTCTCTCTCTCTACTTCTCCTCTCTCTGTGTAACTCTGACTTTCAAATAAATAAATAAATCTTAAAAAAAATAGCTCTTCATTTCACTAATCATTTGTATGTTTTATTTAACTTTTATTTGTTCTCTAATTTTAATTATTTCTTTCCTCCTACTAATTTTGGCATTAGTTTGTTGTTGATTTTTTTAGGTGCTTGAAAAACATTGATTTAGCTTATTTATTAAGTGTCTTTCTGACTACTTTATGTAGGCACCAATTTCTATAAAATTGCCTTTAAAACTACTTTTTCTGTATCCCATAAGTTTTAATGTATTGTATTGTCATCTTTATTCATTTCCATGAATTTTTATGTCTCTTTTAATTTCTTCTATGACCCATTGTTCATTCAGGATCATGTTGTTCAGTCTCCATGTGTTTGCACATGTTCTCGAGATTCTTTTTTTTTTTAACTTTTATTTAGTAATTTCCAAAATACAGCTTATGGATTACAATGGCTTTCCCCCCCATAACTTCCCTCCCACCCGCAACCCTCCCATCTCCCACTCCCTCTCCCATTCTATTCACATCAAGATTCATTTTCAATTATCTTTATATACAGAAGATCGATTTAGTATATATTAAGTAAAGATTTCAACAGTTTGCACCCACACAGAACATAAAGTGTAAAATACTGTTTGAGTACTAGTTATAGCATTAATTCACATTGAACAACACATTAAGGACAGAGATCCCACATGAGGAGTAAGCACACAGTGACTCCTGTTGTTGGCTTAACAATTTGACACTCTTGTTTATGGAGTCAGAAATATCTCTAGGCTCTAGTCATGAATTGCCAAGGCTGTGGAAGCCTCCTGAGTTCGCTGACTTTGATCTTATTCAGACAAGGTCATAGTCAAAGTGGAAGTTCTCTCCTCCCTTCAGAGAAAGGTACCTCCTTCTTTGATGGCCCATTCTTTCTACTGGGATCTCACTCGCAGGGATCTTTCATGTAGGTTGTTTTTTTTTTTTTTTTCCAGAGTGTCTTGGATTTCCATGCATAAAATACTATCAAGGGCTCCTCAGCCATATCCAAATGCCTTAAGGGCTGATTCTGAGGCCAGAGTGCTGTTTAGGACATCTGCCATTCTATGAGTCTGCTGTGTATCCCACTTCCCATGTTGGATCGTTCTCTCCCTTTTTTATTCTATCAGTTAGTATTAGCAGACACTAGTCTTGTTTGTGTGATCTCTTTGACTCTTAGACCTATCAGTGTTATCAGTTGTGAACTGAAATTGATCACTTGGACCAGTGAGATGGCATTGGTACAAGCAATCTTGATGGGATTGTTTTGGAATCCCCTGGCACATTTCTAACTCCACCATTTGGGGCAAGTCAGATTGAGCATGTCCCAAATTGTACATCTCCTCCCTCTCTTATTCCTACTCTTTTATTTAACAGGGATCACTTTTCAGTTAAATTTAAACACCTAAGAATAAATGTGTGTTAATTACAGAGTTCAACCAATAGTATTGACTAGAACGAAAAAAAGTACTAAAAGGGATAAAGTATTAAATTTACATCAACAGTCAGGACAAGGGCTGATCAAGTCACTGTTTCTCATAGTGTCCCTTTCACTTCAACAGGTTTCCTTTTGTGTGGTTGGTTAGTTGTCACCGATCAGGGAGAACATATAATATTTGTCCCTTTGGGACTGGCTTAATTCACTCAGCATGATGGTTTGCAGATTCCTCCATTTTGTTGCAAATGACTGGATTTCATCATTTTTGACTGCTATATAGTATTCTATAGAGTAAAACTGTCGCTCCCCCTCTTCGTGGAGGAACAACACAGGACCCTGCGCTGTTCTTTTGTCTGCTTGGCCCTCCCCGGGTTTGCTGCTGGTTCTTCCCGGGTTGGCTACCGTCCCTTCCACCTCCGTGGAAGGGCGGTTCCCCCTAGCCACTTTCCCCACTTCCACGGGGGAGCGGCACACCGCCGGCCGGCTCTCTTGGGGGCTGCTCAGGTGTTCCTTCAGATAGATGTTCCCGGTGCATGTTGTCTCTCTCCTCCAATCAGGAGCAGGATCTCTTCCGCCAATCCCAACTCGGCTGCCCACACGCCGAGTACGCTGCTCTCCTCCAATCAGGAGCAGGATCAGCTCCTGGAGGTCATCACTCAAGTTGGCAAGAGGCAGCTGCGTAGAAGCTGTTTCCTCCTCTCCCAGCGCCATATTGTGGGAGAGCAGATGCATAGAATAAGTCTTAATTCCAGTAACTTAGTCTAGTCCGGGTTGCTCCCCACAAAAACCACTATGGAAGACAGTATGGAGATACCTCAGAAATCTGAATATAGACCTACCATATTACCCAGCCATCCCACTCCTGAAAATTCACCCAAGGGAAATGAAATCAGTAAATTAAACAGTTATCTGCACCCCCATGTTTATTGCCGCTCAATTCACAATAGCTAAGACATAGAATCAACCTAAACGCCCATCAACTGAAAACTGGATAAAGAAATTATGGGATATGTACACTATGGAATATGGTAAAAACATTGAAATAGTGGTTTTAAAAAATGAAATCCGGTCATTTGCAACAAAATGGATGACTCTGGAAAACATCATACTTAGTGAAATAAGCCAGTCCCAAAGGGACATGTCCCATATGTTTTACCTGATTTGGGAAAACTAATAGAGCACCTAAAAGGAAATCTGTAGAAGTGAAATTGACACTTCAAGAAGAGATAACTTGAGCTGACTTATCTTTACTGTCAAGGATCATTTTGTTGCAAATAACCGGATTTCATTTTTTTTACTGCTGTATAGTATTCCATAGAGTACATATCCCATAATTTCTTTATCCAGTCTTCTGTTTTTGGGCATTTAGGTTGATTCCACATCTTAGCTATTGTGAATTGAGCAGCAATAAACATTGGGGTGCAGACAACTCTTTTATTTGCCAACTTAATTTATTTCGGTAAATTCCAAGGAGTGGGATGGCTAGGTTGTATGGTAGGTCTATATTCAGATTTCTGAGGAATCTCCAAAATGACTTCCATAGTGGCTTTATCAATTTGCATTCCCACCAACAGGAGGTTAGTGTACCTTTTTCCCCACATCCTCGCCAGCATCTGTTGTTGGTTGATTTCTGTATGGAAGCCCTTCTAACCGGGGTGAGGTGAAACCTCATTGTGGTTTTGATTTCCATTTCCCTGATTGCTAGTGATCCTGAACATTTATTCATGTTTCTGTTGGCCATTTGGATTTCCTCTTTTGAAAAATGTCTATTGAGGTCCTTGGCCCTTCTCCTAAGTGGGTTGTTTGTTTTGTTGTTGTGGAGTTTCTTGATCTCTTTATAGATTCTGGTTATTAATCCTTTATCTGTTGCATAGTTTGCAAATATTTTTTCCCATTCTGTTGGATGCCTCTTCACTTTCCTGACTGTATCTTTTGCAGTACAGAAACTTCTCAATTTAATGTAATCCCAATTGTTAAATTTGGCTTTGACTGCCTATGCCTCTGGGGTGTTTTCCAAGAAGTCTTTACCTGTGCCTATATCTTGCAGGGTTTCTCCAATTTTCTCTAATTATTTGATGGCATTAGGTCATAGATTCAGGTCTTTAATCCATGTTGAGTGGATTTTTGTGTAGGGTGTTAGGTGGGGGTCTTGCTTCATGATTCTGCAGGTGGAGATCCAGTTTTCCCAGCACCATTTATTGAATAGATTGTCCTTGCTCCAGAAATTGGTTTTAGATCCTTGATCAAATATAAGCTGGCTGTAGATGTTTGGGTTGATTTCTGGTGTTTCAATTCTGTTCCATTGGTCTATCCATCTGTTTCTGTACCAGTACCATGCTGTTTTGATTATAACTGCCCTGTAGTATGTCCTGAGGTCTGGTATTGTGATGCCTCCAGCTTTGTTTTTGTTGTACAAGATTGCTTTAGCTATTCAAGGTCTCCTGTGTCTCCATATGAATTTCAGCATCATTTTTTTCCAGATCTGAGAAGAATTCCTTTGGTATTTTGATTGGTATCGCATTGAATCCATATATTGCTTTTGGGAGAATGGACATTTTGATGATATTGATTCTTCCAATCCATGAGCATGGAAGATTTTTCCTTTTGGTATCCTCTTTTATTTATTTCTTTAAGATTTTGTAATTCTCATCATAGAGATCTTTAACATCCTTGGTTAAGTTTATTCCAAGGTATTTGATTGTATTTGTAGCTATTGTGAATGGGATTGATCTTAGCAGCTCTTTCTCAGCTGTCGCATTGCCTGTCTATACAAAGGCTGTTGATTTTTGTGCATTGATTTTATATACTGCTACTTTGCCAAACTCTTCTATGAGTTCTAATAGTCTCTTAGTAGAGTTCTTTGGATCCCCTAAATAAAGAATCATATCATCTGCAAAGAGGGATAGTTTGACTTCTTCCTTCCCAATTTGTATCCCTTTAATTTCTTTTTCTTACCTAATGGCTCTGGCTAAAATTTCCAGTACTATATTGAATAGCAATGGTGAGAGTGGGCATACCTGTCTGGTACCAGATCTCAGTGGAAATGCTTCCACCTTTTCCCCATTCGATATGACGCTGGCAGTGGATTTTTCATAAGTTGATTGTATTGAGGAATGTTCCTTCTATACCTAATTTGCTTAGAGTTTTCATCATGAAAGGGTATTGTATTTTATCAAATGCTTTCTCCATGTCTATTGAGATAATCATATGGTTTTTCTTCTGCAGTCTGTTAATGTGGTGTATCACATTGATTGTTTTGCAAACTTTGAACCATCCCTGCATACCAGGGATAAATCCCACTTGGTCTGGCTGGATGATTTTTCTGATGTATTGTTGCATTCTATTGGCCAGAATTTTATTGAGGATTTTTGCATCTATGTTCATCAGGGAAATTGGTCTGTAATTCTCTTTCAATGCTGCATCTTTTTCCAGCTTAGGGATTAAGGTGATGCTGGCTTCATAGAAAGAATTTGGGAGGATTCCCTCTCTTTCTATTGTTTTGAATAGTTTGAGAAGAATTGGAGTTAGTTCTTCTTTAAATGTCTGGTAGAATTCAGCAGTGAATCCATCTGGTCCTGGGCTTTTCTTTGCTGGGAGGGACTTTATTATTGATTCAATTTCTGACTCGGTAATGGGTCTATTTAGGTTTTCTATGTCTTCCTGGTTCAATTTAGGTAGGTTGTATGTGTCCAGGAATCTATCCATTTCTGATAGATTTCCCTGTTTGCTGGCATACAACTCTTTGTAGTAATTTCTGATGACTCTTTATTTCTCTGGTGTCTGTTGTTACATTCCCTTTTTCATCTCTGATTTTATTGATTTGGGTCTTTTCTCTTCTTTTTTTAGTTAGTGGGCCAGTGGTGTGTCAATTTTTGTTTATTTCTTCAAAAAACCAGCTCTTCGTTTGGCTGATCTATTGTAATGATGTTTTGGATTCAATTCTCTTGATTTCTTCTGTAATTTTAATTATTTCTCTTCTCCTACTAGTTTTGGGTCTGGTTTGCTGCAGATTTTCTAGATCCTTGAGATGCATTGAAATTCATTTATTTGGTGCCTTTCCAATTTCTTGATGTAGGCACCTATTGATATAAACTTTCCTCTTAACACTGCTTTTGCTGTATCCCATAAGTTTTGATATGTTGTGTTGTTATCCTCATTTACTTCCAGAAAGTTTTTGATTTCTCTTTTGACTTCTTCTATGACCCAGTGTTCATTCAGGAGCATGTTGCTCAGTCTCCATGTGTTTGCATATGCTCTAGGGATTCCTGAGTTGCTAATTTCCAGCTTCATTCCACTGTGGTCTGAGAAGATGCATGATATGATTTCGATTCTTTTGAATTTGCTGAGACTTGCTTTATGGCCTAGTATGTGATCAGTCCTAGAGTAGGTTCCATGTACTGCTGAGAAGAATGTGTATTCTTTAAGTGTAGGATGAAAAGTTCTGTAGACATCTGTTAGATCCATTTGGGCTATAGTGTTGATTAAATCTGCTGTTTTCTTGTTGATCTTTTGTCTGGTTGATCTGTCTATTTCTGAAAGTGGAGTATTGAAGTCCCCCAATACTATTGTATTGCAGTCTAAGGCTCCCTTTATGTTCCTTAACATATCTTTTAAATAACCCAGTGCCCTGTAATTAGGTGCATATACGTTTATAATAGTTACATCTTCCTGTTCAATTGATCCCTTAATCATTATATAGTGCCCTTCTTTGTCTCTCTTAACAGTTTTTGCATTAAAATTTATTTTGTCTGATAGTAAGATGGCTACACCAGCTCTTTTTTGGTTTCTGTTGGCATGGAATATCTTTTTCCAACCTTTTACTTTCAGTCTGCATGCATCTTTGTTGGAAAGATGTGTTTCTTGTAAGCAGCAAATAGATGGGTTTTGTTTTTTAATCCATTCATCAGTCTATGTCTTTTAATTGCAGAGTTGAGGCCATTTACATTCAGTATGACTATTGATAAGTAATGACTTTGCCCTGCCATTTTTCCAAAGATAAGTTCTAATATATGCTTTGAACTTCCTGTGATCTTTTACTGAGGGATTTTCTTCCTTTACCTTTTTTCTTATTGATGGCCTTGTTTTGGTGTTTCTGTGTGTAACACATCTTTAAGTATCTTTTGCAGGGCTGGATGAGTGGTGAAAATTGTTTCAATTTCTGTTTGCTATGAAACGTCTTTATTTCACCTTCATTCCCAAATGAGAGCTTTGCAAGATATAATATTCTGGACTGGAAGTTTTTTCTCTTAGTACTTGGGCTATGTCTCACCATTCCCTCTTAGCCTGTAGGGTTTCTGGTGAGAAGTCTGCTGTGAGTCTAATTGGAGATCCTCTGAGAGTAATCTGATGTTTCTCACTTGTACATTTTAGAATCTTTTGTTTATGTTTCACTGTGGTGAGTTTGACTACAACGTGTCATGGTGAGGATCTCTTTTGATCATGTTTACTGGGGGTTCTATGAGCTTCCTGTACTTGGATTCTCTATCCTTCTCCAAACCCAGAAAGTTTTCTGCTAGTATCTCACTAAAAAGGCTTTCTAATCCTTTCTTTCTCTCCATGCCTTCAGGAACTCGTAGAACCAGAATGTTGGGTTTTTTAATAATATCCTGTAGATTCCCAACAATATTTTTTTAGATTTCTAATTTCCTCTTCTTTTCTTTGATTTGACTGTATACTTTCCTGTGCTCTGTCTTCTAAGTCTGATATTCTCTGTTCTGCCTCACTGATTCTGTTTTAAGGCTCTCAAATGCGTTTTTCATTTGTTCTATTGAATTCTTCATTTCATTTTGGTTTCTCTTCAATATTCAATTTCATGTTCTACTAAATTCCTCATTTCATTTTGATTCTTCCTTAAGATTTCATTTTCATGAGAGAGATTTTCTGTCCTGTCCTATATGGGTTTCTGTAGTTCATGCATTTGGTTTTGATAACTTCTAAATGGAGCCGGCGCCGCGGCTCAATAGGCTAATCCTCCACCTTGCGGCGCCGGCACACCGGGTTCTAGTCCCGGTCGGAGCACCGGATTCTGTCCCGGTTGCCCCCCTTCCAGGCCAGCTCTCTGCTATGGCCAGGGAGTGCAGTGGAGGATGGCCCAGGTGCTTGGGCCCTGCACCCTATGGGAGACCAGGAAAAGCACCTGGATCCTGGCTCCTGCCATCGGATCAGCGCAGTGCACCGGCTGCAGCGGCGGCCATTGGAGGGTGAACCAACAGCAAAAGGAAGACCTTTCTCTCTGTCTCTCTCTCTCACTGTCCACTCTGCCTGTCAAAAAAAAAAAAAAAAAAAAGATAACTTCTAAATGTTCTTATCCTAAATTTTTTGAAATCTGTATCTTGCATTTCTTCTATCTCATCATCTTTATAATCTTGTATTGGAGTGTCACACTCATTTGGGAGCGTCTTTGGTTTCTTCTTCTTCTTTTTTTTTTTTTTTTTTTTTTTTTTTCACTGTGGTGGCTTTTCTCAATATACTGTGACTTTAGATTAAGTGGACTGTCTGCTTTTGGTGAATCTCTAGAGGCTTGTGGTGGGTGTGGCCAGAGAGCTCTGTTCAGTTCTTCAGGGTTAAGGGTGTGCCAAAGGTGACTCACCCAGGTTTGGTATGGTAAATCTTTTCTCTCTCTCTCTCTCTCTCTGTTTTATTCAAAAGGGAAGTAATTCTGCTCAGCTGAGCTCTTCTCCTCAATGGCAATTAGTGCCTGAGCACTAGCCCCAGTGTGTATAATATTTGTTTGCTCTGTCCCAAGGACCACACAAAGGATCTGTGCAGTCCTCAGGGTAAGCTCAGATTCCCTTACAATGTCTCTTACCAGGTAGCTAAGTCTTCCCAAATTTGTGGCATCTCCCACCAAGCTACTCACGTCTCAGCTACACTGTGAGGTCTCTCACACACCCTCAGTTTCTGTTTTTGTTTTTTTTCCACAGTCCCGGTTCATAAGCTCCACACATTTACTAGGTCTTAGTTTCCTGTTATTTCTCCCCACCAGAGTCAGGTTTTTCTGCTTGGCTTAGGGTGGGTGCAGCCCCGAGCTGGCATAGCTGTTACATATGTCCAAAATGGCGCCTGCTCTATTGTTTTGCTCACCTTTGTAAGGTGAGTGGAGAGAGATAATTGTGTCCATACCAGTCCCTTTTATTTTTTTTTCTCTCCTCTAGTTAGGCTGGTGTACTTTCCCCCATGGGGCTTCAAGCCTCGTTCCCTCTAGGCTCTTCCTGCCGCTTTTCTGCCAGTGCCTCAGGCTACTGCAGTTTTGCCTCACCTCTTTCTCCAGCGCTGGAGCGGACTCTTGGCAAGTGGGCTCCCGTGTCCATCTAATTCCAGAAGAGTTTCCTCTGCAGTTTTTTCCCTAACTCTTCCCTGAGACTACAGTATCTCCACTTTTATTAAACTATCTTTTCCTGGACTATCAGTGAGCTCCCTCCCCATTCCTCCATCTTGGAGCCAGCCCAAGATTTATTTGTTTATTTGAGAGGTAGTGTTACAGAGGGAGAGCCAGAGAGAAAGGTCTTTCATCTACTGGTTCATTCCCCAAATGGTTGCAACAGCTGGAATTGAGCCGATCCAAAACCAGGAGCCAGGAGCTTCTTCCGAGTCTCCCACGTGGGTGCAAGGACCATCTTCCACTGCTTTTGCAGGCCATAAGCAGAAGAGCTGGATTGGAAGAGGAGCAGCTGAGACATGAACCAGTACCCTTATAGGATGCTGGCACCACAAGTAGAGACTTAGCCTACTACAACACAGTGCCAGACCCTATTTTTTAAATTCTTATGTATTCATTTAAGAGACAGAGAAAGCTCCCATCTACTGGTTCCCTCCTCAAATGCCCACAATAGACAGGACTGGGCCAGACCAAAGCTAGAAATCAGAAACTCAACCGAGAACTTTGCTGACAGGAACCAAATCAACTTGAGCCTTTACCTCCTGCTTCCCAAGATCTGCATTGGCAGGAAGCTGGAGTCAGGAGCTAGAGCCAGACATCAAACCCAAGTACTCCAAAGTGAAATACTGGCATCCCAACCAGCGTCTTAACCACTAGGTCAAACACCTGCCCCCAGGATAAATTTTTAAAAGCAGACCTGTAACCAGTTGAAGGCATCCATGTTAGAACTGTCAGCAGAAGAGTTTGGCATCTTCAGCAAGACCTGTGATTTCTGTGTCCTCCAAGGTAGTGGTTCTCCAACTTGGCTGCACATAAAACCCTCTGGGAAATTTAAGAATTCCCAATGCCTTGGCTGTTCCCCTAACCAAATTAAATATAGACCTCTGAGGGAGGGCCCAAATATGGGTGCTTTGGTTTTTGATGTTTTCTTTCTTTTTTTTTTTTTTTTCATGCAGCTAAGTCTGAGAAAACTGTCCTGAGCTTGGCAGAGCTATTAAGTCGATCATGTCAACAGAAGCAGCACTCAGTTTCACTTTAACCCTTGGGAGTTGTTTCTGTGGGCTCTCGTGCAACTGTACAGCTCCAAAAATGTCCTATTCCCTGGCGAGCCATGAGGATCCAAGCAGAACACTGTAGGTTTAGAGAGAAGTCAGACACTAGCGGATTTGAACCAGGCTTACTCATCTAACATTTCAAAGAAAAGTGATAGCAGGAACTTGTTCTGCCCCCAAGATTTATTGAGAATACTTTACCAAGAGCAATACTCTACTCAGAATCTATGAAACTTCTCAGCAAGTGAGCTATTTTCCATTCTGAGAACACTTTTATTTTTTAACAGTGTTTTGCTGTTAGCAAAATTGTGGAAACACAGTTAGTCTCTAGGAATTCCAAGCAACAAATTTTGTCTGGGTTCCCCTTTTCCTTTGAAAATCCTGCTATCAGTTAATACTTACTAACTAGTGTACACCAAATCCTAATGGCTGAGATTTCTCATCTGTTCCTTGAAATACTAGTTTTCTGCAACATTTATAGATATTGTATGAAGTGTTGCATACTCTTTCTTCTTTGAGGGTAAGAAGACACATTTGTCTGTGAACAGTACTGTGAATTTTGTGTAAATAAATAGTTAACATTATTTAACCAACAATTCCCCAGATTTATATGACCATGAAATCTCCCACACATTTCTGGTGTGTATGTGCTTTTGGTATGGTTTTGGAGATTTTTTTTGGTATCTATTTTTAGCAAACCACCTATTGAATTAATAGTGTTGAGTGGGCCATAGTTTGGAAAATGACCTTGCCCAAAAAAATCAAAACCCAAACTAAAAGGTCTGGGATTTTAGGCATGTGGGGGCAACATACTTGCTCTTAGCTGCTAAAATCTTACCAGGTGAGCAGTCAGTGGTCATTATCCAGCATCTAGACCCATATCAAGCCCATTGCTATGTCATTAATTTCAAAAAGACATGTCCAGTATTTTAGTCCATCTGATTTCTCAGGCTTAGGGAATGTCTGCCTCAATGTGGCATACAGAAAAGCTATAGCAGATTGGGCTCATTTTGAGCCACAGGCAAAATATTCTAAGTTCAAGTGTTTACTGAATTTTACTTGCCAGTTTTCATGGCATGTGTGATATTTTTAGCTGACTAGTGATAGTCTAAATCAACAACAGTACACATTTTATATGAGAAATACACTCTCTTACTGACAAAGGCTCTCCCTGGACCAGTTTTCATCAAGCGCCCCTGAATTCTGTCAACTAGGCCTCAACTTTTAGACTCCCATGTCTGCCTTTGTGACACTTGGTTTTAGTGGAAATTCTGCAAAGGCACTTTTAGTGAGCATCCCCTACCCTCTCAATACCTGATCACCGTGCTTATCACTGCTACCTGCCTTCTGCAAAAATCCTGCCAAGGATCTTGGTTTAGCCAGAATCTCCACTTACCCCTGATGTCTCTTTGTAATTTTCCATCCACTGCCCCACATCTGCTCCCTGGTATAAATCCCCACTTGTCCATGCTGCATTCAGTATTGAAACCAGTTCTATACTGAGGTCTCTTTCCCCCTACTGTAATAATTTCTGAATAAAGTCTGCTTTATCACTTTTAAGTACTATCCAGTTCTGGCTTTTATTAAGTATGCAAGTTTTCAATAAGAGATTTACAGCGCTTGCATCAACTTAGTCAAGCCTCACAAAAAGTACTTGAGTATATTTAAGTTTGTCTGATGGCTTTGAAATACAAAGTCTTCTGTTTATCCATAAAACCTATATGATTGCAACCAGCAATTCTAAGCTTCCTTTATGAGTGTACCTCTATCTGCCCCTCCACAAAGTGTGAAGAGGGTTCAGATTCTGGGCCCATTCAATTCTTGGCTCCTCTGCTCAGGCTGCCAATTAGAGCATTTGGTGATATGGACATCTGTCCACTGGACTGAGACCAGCTCATTTCACAAAGCAGCTGTCAAATGGTATCAACTTTCTGTGACAACCTGTGTTGGATTCAAACCCTAGCCCTCTGAGGTTACATGGCTTCCTCTCCTATCACTAAATCCTTTGAATGCCCAGAAGTTAGGCCCACTAATTTTCAAAGCTAACTAATTATAAATCAGAAATTCAACCTCATTTCCCCTTGATTCATGGAAATTTTACCAAATTATTATAGAAAAATGATCTCTCCACTATAATTTTATTCCTGGAAATCTGGATATTTTTGTAATAATTTTGAAAGAAATTTCCATCTAACATAATTTCCGTGGTGGCTTTGGAGCACTACTATCTGCTAGGCAAGTGAAAATGCTACGCTTCCTGTTTCTGTTTTTTTTCTCTATACATATCTGCTGAATAGCTGAGATACTCATTTTTTTTTCCAGTACAGTGCAAGGTAAAAGCAAGAAGTTTTAAAGGGGGAAAGGTAATGTTTGAAGTTACATTAGTTTGAATATAGTTTAGTTTCTCAAGTATACGACATAATTACTTTGAAGGGGAAAATCATAAAAATAGCTTTCTTGCTAGATTTTTCCAGTGGGTGTGTGAAGTGATTTAACTTACAGGTAATGATTATGTAATTGTATTGATATAGGGCACGCAGCCTACCAAGCTCAGCGAATCATCCAGACTGACAAGAGGAGGTGTAGAAATCTGCCTTCTGTCTCATATGCCTGCCCTCACAAAGGAGAGAAGGCTTTCTTACAAGCTGGGGAGGGCGGTGGGGAATGAGGCATCAAAGCCCCAAGATCACAAGTAGAAATGCAACAAGACAATGTGTCAAATCCTTGTGGTATAATTTAAAAATTAACTGGGTGGTAGTGACACTACGCAGCCCAAATGATGACTGCACCATAAAAGCCACAATGCCAATGGCTGTCAGAAGCTACCTACCATTCAGAAGTGAACCTATAAACCTCACAAAGCCGAGCTCAGATACAACTGAATCTCTACCTGAACTGTTTCATGTTGTTTGTCCCTGTTTTACCTCTGTAGGATACATTTGTTGCACAAACCCAACCATTTATTTGGACAAGAGAAAAAAAACAACACACAAAAATATAAAGGTCTAGTCATAGCACCATATCTTGAGGTAATTAAAATTTTCTATTTTTGTTGCCAAGGCTGATTAATAGCACAAGAATTTTAGATCAGGAGATTATTTGTGCCAAGGACAATGCTTGACCAAATATAATTAGCTGAATTTAGATAAATTCTCAATCTGGCTTTCTTTAACTTGAATAGGAAAATCACACACTTCATTGAACATGAATGGATTTGAAAATGAACATTTGGATTATATGTGAGGATATTTTCCTGGAATAATAGGACCAAGATTTTTTGATGTGCTTCACAGAAGTTCTTTGTTGACCCAAATAATCTATCAGCCTTCTGTTTTTACTTTCTAGTTCTATTTGCTGATTTTTGTTAATATTTATAATAACAGAAATAGTAGGTGAGGGAAAGCATGAGAATAACAGATCCATTTAAATCTTTATTCTTTGTTTTTTCAGTGCTTCTTGTTCTTTTTCTTAGGGATAATTAGAGATAAATGGTATGCTATTATATTTGCTCAGATAGCAATACAAAAATGCCTATTTCCATCATTTTCAGTAATAGACTTTCAAGCTATATTTTCCTCAAACTTGATCCTCATTATTCCAGTAATATTTAAGCTATTAATTTCTCCAGAGAGTGCTTTTTGAAAATGGTAAATTATAAGACAAATCCCAAAATTACATTTTCTTTAATTTACAGTATTGTTCAAGCTCTACTGTTAGCCTAAATGAATAGTCTGAGCTGGAGTCTGAAATAAAGGCTTGAGCATTAAACAGTTGGCTTGGAAACAGAAACATTAAAAATATGATTGAAATTTTTTATAGAAGATGAAATAGCAGCATGCACAAAAGCTCATTTATGATAATTCTAACATTTTTGCTACAGTTACAGAAAAGTGACAACATTTACCCCCACCCCCACCCCCACCCCAAGAAAAAAAAAGAAGAAAGAAAAGGAAGGAAGGAAGGAAGGAAGGAAGGAAGGAAGGAAGGAAGGAAGGAAGGAAGTTGGTTTAATTTTCTAACCAATTGCAATGATACCCCTTTTGCCTACAGTGAAAGGTGATTTTTCACAGTTATATAAATTTTTTGGTTTTTTTCTGAGTTGTAAGTTTGTACTTTTTGAAGGAAAATTTGACATTGAAAACAAAAGTCAATCTAAGCAAAATTTTCATGTTTGGTATCTAAATTGCAATCATGTTATAAACATGTAAGAATAGCAATAAACATAGTCAAATGGCTAGTTACTCATTAAGACAATGATGTTTATAAATGTTTACAAATATTAGCACATTCATTTTACTATAAAAAGACATTAATTAATGCTAATGTGTGATGAAATCCTATGAAATTTCTACATGTCTTAAGGTATAGTTCCAATCACTCAGTCTGTTTCATTTCACACTAGTTATTATCTATTTGCTTTATTTTTGTTTTGCCTTTTTTTAGAGGTAGAAGTATGGTTAAGGAAATACTGTTTAGGAAATTATGAAGGAAGAAGGTCTATCTTTTAAATATATTGATAATATGGTAAATTGCCAACAATAACCATCAGAGGCCTCAGCAAGCATTTGTGGTTCTTAAATGAAAATACTCTAATTTCTCGGACTAAGAAAATCACTTCCTCCATCTAGTGGTGACTGATTGTAATTCTCACAAATTCTGGAATACTTTACAACTTCTTTTAAATGTCATTTTATTTCTATATAAATGCTTGTGGTAAATAAATATATTTATGTGGGAAATTAAGCCAAATTTTGTTGGGTTTCTGGAAAATTTTGTTACAGTCTGACAAAATAGGCCATTACAATTGGCAATATTTCACCCCTGAGCCAAAATGCATAAAACCCAATCCCTGCCATTGTAGAGCTTACAGTCTAATTAGGGATACTTGACATATATGTATCAAAATGAATAAAATGGCCGGCACCATGGCTCACTAGGCTAATCCTCCGCCTTGCGGCGCTGGCACACAGGGTTCTAGTCCTGGTCGGGGTGCCGGATTCTGTCCCGGTTGCCCCTCTTCCAGGCCAGCTCTCTGCTGTGGCCTGGGAGTGCAGTGGAGAATGGCCCAAGTGCTTGGGCCCTGCACCCACATGGGAGACCAGGAGAAGCACCTGGCTCCTGGCTTCGGATCAGCGTGATGCGCCAGCCGTGGCGGGTGAACCAACGGCAAAAGGAAGACCTTTCTCTCTCTCTCTCTCTCTCTCACTGTCCACTCTGCCTGTCAAAAAAAAAAAATGAATAAAAAACACATGTGAGGTATAACATAAGTGATAAAGGTGATATTAGGGCTCAGAACCCAATACCCCAAAATATGGTCACTTGGGAAACTGAGTATTTTAAGTAAAGGAAATAGAAAAAAACTAAAGCAGAAAGCAGAAAGGTCTTTCTGACCTTCTGTCTTGGAGTTCCTGAAGTAACAGGTGCCCTGCCCTACACCCAGAGGGAAGGAATGGGAGAGACATGCCTACTTCTGGCCAGTGATACTTCCATACCACTGTCTGCTCTCCATTAAACCTAAGCATAAAAATACAGTTTTCACAGTTTATTTGGGCCTTCATTTCTGAAGGCTCTCCTGTCACATAAAATTGAAATTAAATAAATCTGCCATGTTTTTCTCTTATTTATGTTTTTTTTTTTTGTAATATCAACCACGAACCTTGAAACAGGTGAAAGAAAAATCACTTTTTCTCCCCTACAGCAAATGCCACAAGAATTCTGAGAAAGGTATAGTTGTTGAACCATCAGGAATTGAAAAATAAATCACAGAACATGCGGAATTTAAATAGTCTTAAAGAGACGGACGAATTATATAACCTTAGAAGACTTATGTAGTTATTTCAGGCAGGGGGAGCAGTCACAAACAAGATTGAGAAACAAGATGCATCTGGCTCTGGCATTATTGGAAGTCAATGGGTAAATCCTTTGCTGCAAAATAAAAAAATGAATTTTCGTGTGTCATTAAGTGGGGGGAGGATAAGGGTAAAAGTGAAGTTGTAGCTATTGTAGATAGCCAATAGAGTTATGGTGGAGTCTTAAATGTTGTGAAAGTGCTAGAGTGGGAGTGAGCATTTAGCCTACCAGATAAGATGCCTATGTCCTCCATGAGGTACTTGGACTTAACACCCAGCTTGGGCTCCTAACTCCAGTTTCCTGCTAACACACACCCTGGGAGGCAGCACATAGCTCAAGTAACAGGGTTCCTGCCATCCTACATGAGAGATCAGGAAAGAGTTCCAGCCTCCCAGGCATGTAGGGAGTGAACCCGAAGATGGGGCTCTATTGCTGTCTCTCTGCTTTGCAAATAAATAAAATTTTTAAAGAAAAAAATGCTAGACTATCCATCAACAGTACATGGTTTATAATAGGTTTGCTGTGTCCCAGAATTTCTTGAAATACTAGAGATAATCATCTGCACCTGAGTATACATGTTTCGAGGGAGAGAGATACTTGTTATCAGATACTCAGTAGAGTTCCTTGCTCTGTGAATAGGCAAATATTAAAGGTGTTCAATAGCAAACTGGCATATTGAGCTTTGGAAAGGGCTTCTGGCATTGATGGGTAGGTAGTTTGATACAGGCAGAGAGTCGCTAATCATGTATTTAGGCTGACATATATATTCCTCCTGCAGAAGCAATACAGAGATATCTGCCAGCCTGGTTTCATGTACTTCATCCCTCGCCTCCCTGAACACAAAAACTTCCTAATGAGAGGTTTGGTAATTTATTCAATGACAATTTATAGATTCCTCTATATTATATCTTCAAATATATTCATAAGTATGCCTAAAAGTTAGACTGAATGGGTATATCTTTCTCAACACTGGAGTGTTTTCTGTCTGCACTTACATTTGGGATTCAGACTTCATAATGATAGAAGTAATCATAAAAGCTACCATTTGTTGAGGACTATATGCTAGGCATGAAACTAGGTATATTTACTCAACAAATACTTGTTGAGGGCTTATCATGTGCCAAGTTGGTCATTGGTCATTTTCATAATAATCTAATGAGCGGTAGTCCTTCAAATTCATACATATGGAAGTGAAGTTTCGGAGTCAAGCAGTGTTGACCTAGTCACCTTGTTAAGAGCTAACACTGTCTTGATTTCAACCAATATCTCTTTGATTCTGTAAGATGTGTCAAGGTGAAGCTGAAGAAGTATTTGGCCAGGATGCAAGATTTTTGAATGCCTGTATATTGTCCTATTATAGCCTTACCTTTCTTTTCCCTTTCTCTCTCCATCCAACCCACCCTGACTCCCCCTAGCCCTCACCTCTTGCAAAATGCCCATGGAATATAGGCATGGGCAAATATGCCTTCTTCATCACTGCAAAGCTTTGGTTCAAAGGTCCAATGTGTGTACCAAGTAGGAATTATTTGTCAAGTTCTTTTCAAGCTTGGTGTTTCCCAAACGATTATCCTAAGTAACTACCTAAAAATATTAACTGATATTAAAAGAAGAAAAAAATATAGTTGGACCTCCATAACCATGGATCTCCATATCCGTGGATGCAACCAATCATGTATCAAAAACCATCAGAAAAAAAATGCACTGGGGCACACATAGGCATAGCAGCTTAAGTCACCACCTGGGGCACCCACATCTTATATTAGAGTGCCTATTTCAAGTCCAAGCTACCCCAATTCTGATCCAGCTTCCTGGAACATAGCAGATGTTAGCTCAAGCATTTTGTTCCCTGTTTCCCATATTGGAGACCCAGGTGGAGTTTTAGGATACTGGCTTTGTTCTGGCCCAGTCCTGGCTATTTCTGCCATTTCAGGAGTGAATCAGCAGCTGGATGATCTCGCTCTCTCTCTCTCTCTCTCTCTACCCTCCCCTACCTTTCAAACAAAATGGAAATAAATAAATAAATAAATAAATGTTTAATTGTGTTAGTACCAACAGGTACAGACTTCTTTCTTGTCATTGCTCCCTAAAACATAAACTATTTACATAACATTTATATTATCTTAGATACTATAAGTAATCTAGAGCTTATCTAATGTATACAAAAGGTGTACATAGGTTATGTTTGATGTAAGGAAATTAAGCATCACAAGCTTAATGGAACCAAACCCTCCTGGGTACCAAAGGAATATTGTAATATGTCCTCTCCCACTGCAAGGTTCATGTTGAGGCCCCTAAAATAAAAGATATATTAACAAGAAAAAAGGGCCAGCACTGTGGCGCAGTGAGTTAACGCCTTGGCCTGAAGCCCTGGCATCCCAAATAGGTGCCAGTTCCAGGCCCTGCTGCTCCTCTTTTTTTTTAAAGGTTTATTTTATTTTATTTGAAAGACAAAGTTACAGAAAGAGGTAGAGACAGAGACAGAGAACTAACATCCACTGGTTCACTCCCCAGATGGCCGCAACGGCTGGAGCTGCACCGATCCAAAGCCAGGAGCCAGGAGTTTCTTCCAGGTCTCCCACAAGAGTGCAGGCACCCAAGGACTTGGGCCATCTTCTACTGCTTTCCCAGGCCATGGCAGAGAGCCAGATTGGAAGAGGAGCAGCCAGGACTAGAACTGGCACCCATATGGGATGCCGGCACTTTAGGCCAGGGATTTAACCCGCTGCGCCACAGCACTGGCCCCTGCTCCTCTTCTTATACAGCTCTCTGCTATGGGATAGCACTTTGGGATAACAGTGGAAGATGGCCCAAGTCCTTGGGCCCCTGCACCTGAGTGGGAGACCCGGAAGAAGCTCCTGGCTCCTGGCTTTGGATCGGCTCAGCTCCAGCCATTGCAGCCATTTAGGGAGTGAACCAGCAGATGGAAGACCTCTCTCTATGTCTCTACCTCTCTCTGTAACTCTGACTTTCAAATAAATAAAAAATAAATCTAAAAAAAAAAAAAAACAAAACTCTGATTAAAAAATCTTTGGGGCCAGCGCTGTGGCACAGTGGGTTAATGCCCTGGCCTGAAGCACCAGCATCCCATATGGGCGCCAGTTCTAGTCCTGGCTGTTCCTCTTCCTATCCAGCTCTCTGCTATGGCCTGGGAAAGCAGTAGAGAATGGCCCAAGTCCTTGGGCCTCTGCACCCGTGTGGGAGACCCAGAAGAAGCCCCTGGCTCCTGGCTTCGGATCACGTAGTTCCAGGCATTACGGCCAATTGGGGAGTGAACCATCAGATGGAAGATATCTCTCTCTCTCTCTCTCTCTCTCTCTCTCTCTCTCTCTGCCTCTCCTTCTCTCTTTGTGTAACTCTGACTTTCAAATAAATAAAAAAAGAAAGAAAACAAGAGAAAAGCACACAAATTTATTTAAGACTTATGTGACATTGAGAATCTTCAAAAATGAATACCCAAAGAAACAGAGAACCCTGTGTTATTTTTATGTTTAGCTTTAATGAAGTAAGGGACACTTGTATAGAATTATGATTGGACAATGAGACTATGACTTATGATACACTGGGGAGAACACAGCAAGACCTATTTGCTCACATTCTTCTTGGTGTCTCTGTATCTTTGAGGATAAGGATGTTCCTCTTCTCCACACATAGGAAGTGCACTTCTGTAATGAAGATTTTTTTTTTTTTTTTTGACAGGCAGAGTGGACAGTGAGAGAGAGACAGAGAGAGAAAGGTCTTCCTTTGCCGTTGGTTCACCCTCCAATGGCCGCCGCTGCAGCCGGCGCACCGCGCTGATCCGATGGCAGGAGCCAGGATCCAGGTGCTTTTCCTGGTCTCCCATGGGGTGCAGGGCCCAAGCACCTGGGCCATCCTCCACTGCACTCCCTGGCCATAGCAGAGAGCTGGCCTGGAAGAGGGGCAACCGGGACAGAATCCGGCGCCCCGACCGGGACTAGAACCCGGTGTGCCGGCGCCGCAAGGTGGAGGATTAGCCTATTGAGCCATGGCGCCGGCCTGTAATGAAGATTTTTATGATCTGCTTCCAGAGAGGAGAAAGGGGGGAGAGGAGAGTGACCTTCCTTTTGCTATTTTCTCAAATGCCATTCTACTATATTTTGAGGTAGCATCTCCAGAAACCCGCCACTATACCAGGTTAAAGTAATCCATGACCAAAAACACCATGGAAATACTACATCGCATTCTTCCCTCTTGGCATTTAAAAATGAACATTCAAGGGATCCAAGATGGCTGAATAGAGAACAGCCACACTAACTTAAGCTGCTCTGGGATATGAAAAGAACAAAGAAAGACTACATTTCCAGGGGTCTGACTGATGGAGATTTTCAGCAAAGAAGTTATAAAAAGAACAGACTCCGTAGGACAAGAAGAGAGAAGATAGACACATCGCTGCAGCCAGACACATGGCGCAGCCAGCCTGGTAGGAAGAAATTACCTCATGCCCAGCTGCTCACAGTTTCAGCTGAGGGGGAATTCCACAGCCACCCACTGACTTTACTTCAGCCTGGAGAGCTGACTGGGGTCTGAGCAACTGCCTGGCTCGGAGCAGGAAAGCCACTTTTCCTCCTTCCCCTCCCACACTCCCACAGAGTGCCACGCTTGGCAGGGAAAAGTCATATAGCACATCTCTATTCTGCTCCTACCAGCATCAGAGTCAGAGTCAGGGCAGCGTGTGGGGCAAAGGAAGATCCCTGCATCCTGCATCTGGGGCATTGACCCCAGAGCTACGCTCATGCGCTCTACAGGAACAAGGGAGATTCTCCTTAGCATCTGAGGGCTAACACCAGAAGCAGCCCATAAAAAATCCACTCCCACTCTGGGAGATCTGGATAATGACCCCACTAACCCCTGCAAAACCAGGACTGTAACAATTCATTCTAAATTTCTGGGCATCAGTGGAATCTACCCAGTACACATAGGGAAGAAGCCACCTGCATCCACCTCTCGGGACTCATACCCTCCAGAAGGTATGCAGAAGGGCACCTCTGGAATGAAGATTTTTATGATCTTCCAGAGAGAAGAAAGGGGGGAGGCGAGAGTAACCTTCCTTTTGCTATTTCTCAAATGCCGTTGTGCCCTCTCTTGCATACCTTGTAGTGACCCTGTAGGACTGGAACAGGGTTCAGTTCAAATCCTCGGGTCCCAGGACTAGGGCTGTTGGTGCTATAAGCCTCAGTACCAGTTGGGCTCTCCTGAGGAAAGGTCTATCCATATCACACAGTCCTTTTTTTTTTTTTTTTTTTTTTTTTTTTTGACAGGCAGAGTGGACAGTGAGAGAGAGAGAGACAGAGAGAAAGGTCTTCCTTTGCCGTTGGTTCACCCTCCAATGGCCGCCGCGGCTGGCGCACTGCGGCCAGCGCACCGCGCTGATCCGAAGACAGGAGCCAGGCACTTATCCTGGTCTCCCATGGGGTGCAGGGCCCAAGCACTTGGGCCATCCTGCACTGCCTTCCCTGGCCACAGCAGAGAGCCGGCCTGGAAGAGGGGCAACCGGGACAGAATCCGGCGCCCCGACCGGGACTAGAACCCGGTGTGCCGGTGCCGCTAGGCGGGGGATTAGCCTAGTGAGCCGCGGCGCCGGCCCCCATATCACACAGTCCTAAAGCCTAGCAATTGGTGCCACCAGTAGGACAAGGCGGGCAGCCACCCCATTTCTCTCAGCACCAAGAACAAGGCCCTGGCTGTCACATTCACCAGAGAGACTGACATTGAGCTCTCTGTGGACCAAAGATGAACATCCAAGGAAACCCCTGTTCATCTCAAAGTCACACTTCTATTCCTATGAACTACAGCAGACTACTCCACTGTGTCACCTATACACACAGCTGATATTGATTAAGACAAAAGAAATCACTGAGAGACTACACTCCCAGGCTCACCTAGAACCAAAACCAAAGCCACAACCCAAGTGATACCCTGCATACCAGCTAAACCATAAACTCTTTTATAATAAAAACTGCTCCATAAAGAAGAAGGGATCAATATACCAAGTGAGCAGACATCAATGTAGGAACACAGGAGACATGAAGAAGCATCGTAGCATGACACCTCCAAAAGAATGCAATAATCCGCCAGAATTAGATCCTGAACTGGGAAATCTGTGAAATGACAGATATAGAATTTAAATAATGATTGTAAGGAAACTCAATGAGATGCAAGAGAATACAGATAGATTTAAAAAATGAGGAAATCAGTGAGTGATGTAAGTAAAAATATTACTAAGGAGATAAAACTTATTAAGAACCAAATAGAAATTTTGGAGATAAAATCTTTAACCAGTGAAATAAAAATACAATTGAGAGCTTTAACAGCAAAATAGACGAAGTGGAGGAAAGAATTTCTGACCTTAAGGACAAGAATTTTGAAATAATCCAGACAGAAATAAAGAGAGGAGAATTAAAAAGAAAGAAAAAGTCTACACAAAGAATGGCATACCACTAAATAACCAATTATTTGTATTGTAGGTATTCCTGGAGGAGAAGAAAAGGAAAAAGGCATTGAGAACCTGCTAAATGAAATAACAGTTGAAAATTTTTCAGGTCTTAAAAGATACATGAACATTAGATACAAAAAGCTCATGGAACATTTTCTAGGCTAGACCACATATTAAACCATAAATCAAGTCTCATCAAATTAAAAAGATTTAGTGGCTGGCATTGTCATGTAGTAGGCTAAGCCTTTGTCTGCAGAACGGGCATTCCATGTTGGAGCCAGTTCATGTCCCAGCTGCTCTTTCAATTCAGCTCTCTGCTTATGACCTGGGAAAACAATTCAAGATGAGTCAGGAACTTGGGCCCTTGCACCTGTGTGGGAGACCTGGAAGAAGCGCCTGGCTCCTGGCTTTGGATCAGCACAGCTCTGGCCATTGTACTGGGGAATGTACGAACAAATAAAAGGCCTCTCTCTTTGTCTCTCCTTCTCTCTGTCTGTAACTTTACCCCTTGAATAAATAAAATCTTTCTAAAAAAAAGATTGAAATCATACCATGTATCTTCTCAGACCATAAATGAATAAAACTAGAAATCAACAAGAAGACCACTCATAAATACTTGGAAATTAAACAACATACTTCTGAATGATCAATGGGTCATTGAAGAAATTAAAAAAAGAAATCAAAAACTTTCTTGAAATAAATGAAAATAAAAACAACATATCAAATCCTGTGGGATACAGCAAAAGCAATATTAAGAGGGAAGTTTACATTTGAAAAAAGAGAAATGGCTCAAATTAAGGATTTAATGATGCATCTTGAAGACTTAGAAAAACATAAACAAATCAAACTCAAAGCAAGCAGGAGGCAAGAAATATAAGGATCAGATCAGAAATAGATGAAATTGAAACTAAAAAAATTACAAAAGATCAACAAAACAAAAAGTTTGTTTTTTGAGAAAGTAAACAAAATAGATAAACCCTTAGCCAGACTAACAGAGAAACAAAGGAAAAAAAACTCACATAAATAGAATTAGAGATGGAAAAAGTAGACATTATATGCTCATGACAAGAGCCTAGGGTGATTACTGATGCCATAAACAAGAGTGTCAATTTGTTAAGTCAACAACAGGAGTCACTGTGCACTTACTCCTCATGTAGGATCTCTGTCCTTAGTGTGCTGTACATTGAGATTTAATGCTATAACTAGTACTCAAACAGTATTTTATACTTTATGTTTCTATGTGGGTGCAAACTGTTGAAATCTTTACTTAATATATGCTAAACTGATCTTCTGTATATAAAGAGAATTGAAAATGAATCTTGATGTGAATGGGAGGGGAGAGGGAGTGGGAAAGGGGAGGGTTGTGGGTGGGAGGGACATTATGGGGGGGAAGCCATTGTAATCCATAAGCTGTACTTTGGAAATTTATATTCATTAAATAAAAGTTAAAAATAAAAAAAAAAAGAAAAAGTAGACATTATAACTAACTCCACTGAAATACAAGGTATCATAAAAATTACTGTG
Organism: Oryctolagus cuniculus; assembly: GCF_964237555.1. Classification (NCBI taxonomy): domain Eukaryota; kingdom Metazoa; phylum Chordata; class Mammalia; order Lagomorpha; family Leporidae; genus Oryctolagus; species Oryctolagus cuniculus. The sequence goes on along the minus strand of NC_091443.1, from coordinate 44,807,289 downwards.
AAGAATGATATGCCAAAGAAATTGAAAAGCCTTGATGAAATGCATAAATTCCTGGATTCATATAACCTACCAAGATTAAATCAATAAGATATAAACAATATAAACAGACCCATAACAAAAAATGAGCTTGAAACAGTTATCAAATGTTTCAATTGGGGCCGGCGCTGTGGCACAGCAGGTTAACGCCCTGGCCTGAAGTGCCAGCATCCCACATCGGCGCTTGTTGGAGACCTGACTGCTCCACTTCCAATCCAGCTCTCTGCTATGGCCTGGGAAAGCAGTAGAAAATGGCCCAAGTCCTTAGGCCCCTGCACCCCTGTGAGAGACCCAGAAGAAGCTCCCGGCTCCTGGCTTCAGATTGGCATACCTCCGGCCGTCGTAGCCAACTGGAGAGTGAACCATCAGATGGAAGACCTCTCTCTCTCTCTCTCTCTCTCTCTCTATCTCTCTTTCTCTCTGCCTCTCCTCTTTCTGTGTAAATCTTTCAAATAAAGAAATAAATATTTTTTAAAAAAAGTCTTCTATCAAGAAAAAGTCCAGAACCTGGCAGCTTTACTACTGAATTCTATACAACATTAAAAGTAATAATTCCATTATTATTTGAACTATTTCAAAATATTGAACAGGATGGAATTCTTCCAAACTCTTTTTATGAGGCCAGCATTACTTTGATATCAAAACCAAAGACACAACACAAAAAGAAAACTACCTTAATGAATATAGATGCAAAGATTCTCAACAAAATACTAGCAAATCAAATCCAAAACCACATCAAAAAGATCATACATCACGATCAAGTGGGATTTATCCAGAAATGCAAGGGTGGTTCAACATTTGCAAATCAATAAATATCAGAAATCACATCAATAGAACAAAGACTGAAAGCCATATGGTCATCTCAATAGATGCAGAGAAAACATTTCATAAGATTCAGCATTGCTTCATGATAAAAAAAAAAAAAAAAAAAAACCCTCCATGGTTTAGGTATAGAAGAAATAGTCCTCAAAATTATAAAGGCTGTATATCACTAACCAACAGCCAATACTATACTGAATGGGGAAAAACTGAAAGCATTTCCCCTCAGATCTGGATGTCCACTTTCAATATAGTATCAGAAGTTTTAGCAATAGCAGTTAGGGACGAAAAATAAAGGGCATCATCTATATTGGAAAAGAAGAAGTCAAATTATCCATGTTTGCAAATAACATGATGTTGTACATGGGAAAACCTAAACATTCCACTAAAAAGCTGTAGAACTGATAAACCAATTCAGTATACTTGTAGGTTACAAAATAAACATACAGAAAACAAGATTTTTGGGTGTGCTAATGGTGAACTTAGAGAAATCAAGAAAGAAATACCATTCACAATAGCCACAAAAAAATCAAATATTTAGGAATAAATTTAATGAAACAAGTGAAAGATCTCTACAATGAAAATTATCATCAAACTTTGATGAAAGAAACCATCAAGGATACAAAAAACTGGAAATATAGTCCTTGCTTATGGATTGGAAGAATCAATATTATTAAAATGTCTATACTATCTGAAGCAATTTACAGAATCAATGCAATCCCTACCAAACACCAATGGCCTTCTTCACAGAGTTAGAAAAAGCAATCCAAAAATTTAAATGGGGGGCCAGCACTGTGGTGCAGTAAGTTAACCCTCTGCCTGCAGCACCGGCATCCTATATGGGAGCGATTCAAGTCCCGGCTGCTGCTCTTCCCGTCCAGCTCTCTGCTATGGCTTGGGAAAGCAGAAGATGGCCCAATTCCTTGGGCCCCTGCACCCACATGGGAGACCCGGAAGAAGCTCCTGGCTCCTGGCAACAGATCAGCACAGCTCTGGCAATTGCACCCACTTAGGGAGTGAACCAGCGGACGGAAGACCTTTCTCTCTGTCTCTCCCTCTCACTGTCTGTAACTTTACCTCTCAAATAAACAAATTAAAAATCTTTAAAAATTTTATATGGAATCATAAAAGGCCCTGAATACCAAAAGTGATCCTGAACAAGAAAAACCAAGCTGGAACATTCACAATACCTGCTTTCAAAGCACGCTACAGACCATAATAATTAAAACAGCTTAGTACTGGCATAAAAACTAATACACAGAACAATGGAACAAAAAAGAGAGCCCAGAAATTAATCCATCTACATACAGCCAGCTGATTTTTGACAATAACCGGTGCTGGCAAAACTGGATGTATATAGGTAGAAGAATGAAATTAGATCCATACCTCTTACCATATACAAAAATCAACTCAATGTGGATCAAACAACTAAATTTAAGACCAGAGACGATGAAGTCACTGGAGTAAAATATAGGGGAAACACTTCAAGACATTGGTGCAGGGGACAGTTTCCTGGACAGGACCCCCAAAGCACTGGCAACAGAAGCACAACTAAACAAATGAAGCTGTATCAACCTCAGAAGGTTTTTAAAGCAAAGGAAATGATCAGTAAAGTGAAGATACATCCAACAGAATGGGAACTAATATTTGCAAGCCACCTATTTGACAAAATATTTTTTTTTAATTTTTATTTTTTTTTTATTTTTTTTTTATTTTTGACAGGCAGAGTGGACAGTGAGAGAGAAACACAGAGAGAAAGGTCTTCCTTTGCCGTTGGTTCACCCTCCAATGGCCGCCGCGGCCGGCGCGCTGCGGCCGGCGCACCGCGCTGATCCGATGGCAGGAGCCAGGAGCCAGGTGCTTTTCCTGGTCTCCCATGGGGTGCAGGGCCCAAGCACCTGGGCCATCCTCCACTGCACTCCCTGGCCACAGCAGAGGGCTGGCCTGGAAGAAGGGCAACCGGGACAGAATCCGGCGCCCCGACCGGGACTAGAACCCGGTGTGCCGGCGCCGCTAGGCGGAGGATTAGCCTAGTGAGCCGCGGCGCCGGCCCTATTTGACAAAATATTAATATCCCAAATATGTCATCAATTTTAAAAACTCAACAATAGGGGTCGGCGCTGTGGCACAGCAGATTAAAGCACTGGCCTGAAGCGCCATCATCCCACATGGGTGCTGGTTCTAGTCCCAGCTGCTCCTCTTCCGATCTGGCTCTCTGCTATGGACTGGGATGGCAGTAGCAGATGGCCCAAGTTCTTGGGCCCCTGCACCCACGTGAGAGACCCGGAAGAAGCTCCTGGCTCCTGGCTTTGGATCGGCGCAGCTCCGGCCATCTGGGGAGTGAACCAGCAAATGAAAGACCTCTCTCTCTGTCTCTTCCTCTCTCTGTAACTCTGTCTTTCAAATAAATAAAATAAATCTTTAAAAAACCTTAACAATGAAACAATCAATCCAGTTGAGAAATGGTCAAAGGACTTCAAAAACCTCAACAATAAAACAATCAATCCAGTTGAGAAATGGTCAAAGTTTTCAAAAGAAGAAATACAAATGGCCAAAAAAAGCCTGAAAAAAATGCTCCACATCACTAGCTATCAGGGAAATGCATATCAAAATCACAAAATCACCCCTGTCAGAATAGCTAAAATCTAAAACACAGAGAGTAACAAATGCTGGCAAAGTTGTGGACAAAGGGGAACACTTACACGCTGTTGGTGGAAATGTAAACCGGTGCAAACGTTGTGGAGATTTCTTTAAAAACTAGAAATAAACTTGCCATATGATCCAGCAATCTCACCATGAAAAGACTTGAACACAAGAAAGACAAATATTACATGTTCTCCTTTATATGTGGGAGCTAAAAATTGAAGCACAAATAAACAGACAAAAAAGGAAAGAAATATCTATGTGTATTTTTGCTGCAAATACAGTTTTGTAAAACTTTGTTTTATAACAAGTCAAACAAATGGTTAAGAATGTTATACTACTATGGTCTTAATGTTCTGTGATTACCTTAAAATTTACTGTATATGAGTAAAATGGTCATCTTTCCATTCAATTGTTGTTTATAGCCATTGTCTATATTCCCACTAAACTAGAGTCTTTTTTTTTTTTTTTTTTTTTTTTTGACAGGCAGAGTGGACAGTGAGAGAGAAACACAGAGAGAAAGGTCTTCCTTTGCCGTTGGTTCACCCTCCAATGGCCGCCGCGGCCGGCGCGCTGCGGCCGGCACACCGCGCTGATCCGATGGCAGGAGCCAGGAGCCAGGTGCTTTTCCTGGTCTCCCATGGGGTGCAGGGCCCAAGCACCTGGGCCATCCTCCACTGCACTCCCTGGGCACAGCAGAGAGCTGGCCTGGAAGAAGGGCAACCAGGACAGAATCCGGCGCCCCAACCGGGACTAGAACCCGGTGTGCCGGCGCCGCTAGGCGGAGGATTAGCCTAGTGAGCCACGGCGCCGGCCTAAACTAGAGTCTTTTTGCTTTTTACTTGTTAAACTTCTTATTTAGTGAAGTATTAAGCCTTTTTACTATAATGTAATTTTAAAATATGTTATCTCAAAAACTAAAAAAAGAATGGGGGGAAGAAAGGAAAAGGGTGAGGGGGGAGAAAGGAACGGAATATCATTATGTTCTTTTTTAAAAAAAAAGATTTATTTATTTGAAAGGCAGAGTTACAGAGAGGCAGAGGCAGAGAGAGAGATCTTCCATCCACTGGTCCACTCTCCAAATGGCCGCAATGGCCAGAGCTGGGCCAATCTGAAACAAGGAGCCAGGAGCCTCTTCCGGGTCTCCCACATGGGTGCAGGAGCCCAAGCACCTGGGTCATCCTCCACTGCACTCCCAGGCCATAGCAGAGAGCCAGATCTGAAGCACAGCAACTGGGACGTGAACCGGTGCCCATATAGGATACCAGCACTGCAGGTGGTGGCTTCACCTGCTACATCACAGTGCTGACCCCTCATTATGTTCTTAGAATTTTATCCACAAACCACACTGAATCTGTTAAAAACTAAATAAAAATTATATTTTAAAAATAAATAAAATCTAAAAATCCTTTTTAAAAAATAATTTACAATGAAAATTCACAGATTAAAAACTAAGAAACCCATGGGGAAAAAAAAAGGTGACCCTGCTCAAGATAGCTTTACTCAAATTTGTTTGACCAAGAACTCTCTTACAATAAAACTCCTACTAATATGCCTCAGAATGGTATTTATCACAGGCTTAAGTACTGTGTAATACTAAAATCAAACCTGTTGAAGTGAAATGGACACTATGAGAAACAGTGACTTGATCAGCCCTTGTCCTGACTGTTGATGTAAATTTAATACTTTATCCCTTTTAGTACTTTTTTTTGTTCTAGTTAATACTATTGGTTGAACTCTGTAATTAACACACATTTATTCTTAGGTGTTGAAATTTAACTGAAAAGTGATCCCTGTTAAATATAAGAGTGGAAATAAGAGAGGGAGGAGATGTACAATTTGGGACATGCTCAATCTGACTTGCTCAAATGGTATGGTTAGAAATGTGCCAGGAGATTCCAATACAATCCCATCAAGGTGGCATGTATCAATGCCATCTCACTAGTCCAAGTGATCAATTTCAGTTCACAATTGATCACACTGATAGGTCTAAGAGTCAAAGGGATCGCACAAACAAGACTAGTGTCTGCGAATACTAACTGATAGAATAAAAAAGGGAGAGAACGATCCAACATGGGAAGTAGGATACACAGCAGACTCATAGAATGGCAGATATCCTAAACAGCACTCTGGCCTCAGAATCAGCCCTTAACACATTTGGATATGGCTAGAGAGCCCTTGAGAGTATTTTAGGCATGGAAAGCCAAGACACTCTGGAAAAAAAAAAAAAAAAACTAAATGAAAGATTTCTGCAAGTGAAAGAACGGGCCATCAAAGAAGGATGTACCTTTCTCTGAAGGGAGGAGAGAACTTCCACTTTGACTATGACCTTGTTTAAATAAGATCGAAGTGGGCAAACTCAAAAGGCTTCCATAGCCTTGGCAACTCATGACTAGAGCCTAGGGAGATTACTGACGCCATAAACAAGAGTGTCAAATTGTTAAGTCAACAACAGGAGTCACTGTGTGCTTACTCCTCATGTGGGATCTCTGTCCTTAATGTGTTGTTCAATGTGAATTAATGCTATAACTAGTACTGAAACAGTATTTTACACTTTATGTTCTGTGTGGGTGCAAACTGATGAAATCTTTACTTAATATATACTGAATCAATCTTCTGTATATAAAGATAATTGAAAATGAATCTTGATGTGAATAGAATGGGAGAGGGAGTGGGAGATGGGAGGGGTGTGAGTGGGAGGGAAGTTATGGGGGGAAGCCATTGTAATCCATAAACTGTACTTTGGAAATTTATATTTACTAAATAAAAGTTAAAAAAAAAGAAAGAAAAAACTGGGCATGGATTTTAAAAATTCCTCCACACCAAAATAAACATCTTTTATTTACCATGAAAAAAAAAAAAAAAAACAACTAAAATCAGGTCCTCTCCAGTATTCCACTGAAATTAATGTAGCATCCTCAGCACTTGCGAAATTGAGTTTCTCTGACCACAAGCATCTCAGGTGTTCACTTCTAAATGCCAGAGGTTCAGCATGATGCCTAAGAATATAAGCCTTACACTCACCAAAAAAATTGCAAAACACAATTAAGTTGCAGAATAAATGTGGCCACTACTTTAACACTTTATATTATAAGCATCAGTTCCTTATTAATTTTCCAAGCAAAATTAATGCCATCAAACCAGGAAATACTAAAATTGAGAACCACATGATTCTCCCCAGTCATTGACACTAGCATAGAAATCAGAAGGGAGGAAAAGAAAAAACTCTTCTCAGGCTCAGCTTCACTGGGGTGCAAGGCAACATCTATCCACGGTCACATACCCTGTCAATGCACTTGAGTTTCACTTGGAGGGAAGCACTTACAAGGGAGTTAACTGTGAGCCTAAAATTCCCATATCTGAGGGGAACGTGGGAGCATCTGGGAACCCACGGTGCCTCTCAGAGTGTCGAATCACTGCTGTTCTCTCTGGAGCTTTAGAAACTGCATTTGGGCACCTCCATTCAGGCTTCCCTGAAACCCCATGCTCCACCTCACATCTGTCCCAGATATCTTTCTACCTTTCTCTGGTCTTGCATTCCTGACACCCAGATCGTAACTGACAGTGGGCTGTTTCTAGGAAGTGATTTCCATGCTTCTTATGAGCAGGGAAGACCGCATAGTACTCATATTCAGGCAATTGGCACAACCCTGAGCTGACTCTCCCCCGCCCCTTTCTGTCTCTCTCTCCCCTTCCCCACCTCTCTCTCCAAGCCCAAGCGATCCCGGGATAGCCTAGGGTTACCAGAAATATAATTATTGCCTTCTCTTCGGGAATTCCTCAGGCAAGTCCTTTCATATCCATAGCAGTGAAAGCCCCTTAGTCCCTCACTTGTCCCAGATAAAAAGAATGACTCAACAGTTTTCTGGACTGGCCTACTGTTGATGGTGTGGCTTAAGAGATCTATTGATACAGGACATTCATATATGCTCACAGTACAGCCTGGACCTGCACTGCTCTTTTCAGATAAAGCCTCCTATAGAAGCCATCTGGACAATGCAAATTCTCAAAAATAAAATAGAGAAAAATAAGAAAAGCCTCATGCTTTTAACCTTTCCAGAGTATTTATAGAGTTAGCCTGAAGAAATAGACATCTTTGTGATGAGGAACTCTAGAAGGAATTCTTTAAGGTTGATTGGTTTGAAAGGCAGAGTTGTAGACAGAAATCTTCCATCTGCTGGGTCATACCCCAAATGGCCATAATGGCCAGGGTTGGGCCAAAACAAAGCCAGGAACCAGCAACTCCATCCAGGTCTCCCATGTGGGTGGCAGGGGCCCACGCATTTGGGCCATCTTCCACTGCTGTTCTAGGTGCATTAGCAGGGAGCTGATTCAGAAGTGGAGCAGCTGGGACTCAAACCAGCACTTGTGTGAGAGCTTAAACCACTGTGCTTCAGTGCTGGTCTCTCTTGAAGGAATTTTCATAGGAGTTTTTATTTACCATTATTTGATATTATAATGGACAGTATTTTGATTTTTTGTTTGATAGAAAATGCTTAGAGAGCTATGAGATTCTTGGTCTTTAAAGACATAGTCTCCCAACTTCTATAATTTTATTTTGATAATTGTATGTGTCCCACAGTATTTGTTACTAACACTACATAATGAATGACAAGCTCAACGTCACAATAAATTATGCATAATTCCAGAGGATCTATAAATACAGTGTAAAGTGTTCAGCTTGTTACTTGATGCAACATCTGAAATCAGATTGCTCTGATGCAAATGTTTATCTCAATGTTATAACTGTAGTGTGAAGTCTTCTAAATTTATTTTGTTTGCAAGGAGCATTTTATTAATTAGTAACATCAGTCTCAGGGTATTAGTTTTTTAAGAGCTATCAGTGTCAAAACTTCTGCAAATATAAAACTAACTCATTTTTAAAAGAAACAAGTGTTATTAAATGATTTTAAAAACACCAGTTGGAGAACATAAGTACTCCCAGGGGGTATATTTTCCAAATATTTCTAAGCATTGAAGGATTTAAGAATTGGATTATTTATTGCTTCTCATTATCATTCCATATTGTTTCTTTTGACAAAAATTAGACTACAAGAGTCCTATCTGTGTATTCATTTGTTGTGAACTAAAATATCAGCCCAAGAAATTTTAGCTTATTTCATAAGATAGTCTATAATTCTTGCTTTTGTTTTTATTTCATTTATAGTATTGTCAAACTATTGATTGTGTTGAATCTTTTTTCCAAAAGATTTATTTTTATTTATTTGAAAGACAGCGTTATAGAGAGAGATAGAGAGAGAAAGAGGTCTTGCATCTGCTGGTTCACTCCCCAAATGGCTACAATGGCCAGAGCTGAGCCGATCTGAAGTCAGGAGCCAGGAGCTTCTTCCAAGTCTCCCATGTGGGTGCAGGGGCCCAAGGACTTGGGCCATCTTCTACTGCTTTCCCAGGCCATAGCAGAGAGCTGGATCAGAAGAGGAGCAGCAGGGACTCAAACCAGTGCCCATATACAACATCATAGCTTCAGGCCAGGGCTTTAACCTGCTGAGCCATAGCACCAGCTCCTGTGTTGAATCGTTATATAGAAATATATTAGCTCCATCTGTTGATATTTGTTTTCATTCTTGAAAGACGTAATTTTTATGTTTTTTGTGATTTTTGATTGCAAATTCATACTTACATATGAATATTTATATGAGGACTGAAATTAAGGTAAGTTTCTTCAGGAAGATTTGAATTCACTTCTAAAAATGCCTGTGATAGCTACCAACCTGAATTTTTGGAAGGGAGATCACATAGGTAGGAAGAATTCCTACCCTAAACCTACATAAGGGCCAATTTGTTAAGAGAGATTAATGTTGTATCCTCCAACTGCGAACTTCTAGGGACTACAGTGTTCCTTCCCCAGCTATCAGAACTGTTTCTTTCCTTTCCAGATGCATGCTTGGTAGTGCAGCCCTGGTGAAGTATGCTCCCATGTTCTACCCACACCATATGTCCAGTCAACCCTAAAGAGCTCCGCAGTTTCTTCCTTGTATAGTCTGCACCATTCTTGATCATCTCCCATCCCCAATCATGGGCCACATACAAGGACCACTTTAGGAATTGTCACTTTATATTCGGGATTGTTATCAAAATTTAAGTCCTCTGTTTAAGTATTATTATATGGTCCAGATTGTAGGTCCTAGGAAAACTGAGGCTATATACATAGCTCCAAAGGTTAACTAGTTAACTCCCCTTTGATGTCCCTAGACCTAGTATACAATGCATAGAACCGGACAGATTATATCACATACACACAGGCCTATATTTTCTTCTTATTTGATGACATACTAATTAGTCAACTTTCTCTCTTTAACACTTACCCTAAATAACTTATATCATAAAATCTGTCAGTTCCACGATAAAACTTTCTCTTTTGTCTGCTCTATTTTCCCTATTTTTGCTGTTTTACCTTTGGAAGCTCTTGTATTGCCTTCCAAATTAGTCTGAGTTACCATGGTTTGATCTTTCTCCATTTCAATTCATTCCCATTTTTGTTGCATGAGCTTTCGTGCTCTCTCTCTCTTCTAAATACATTTTCTTGTTTAGAAACATCAGACAGCTCCACACTGCATCTAACATCTATCCCAATATTCTTTACATGGCATAAAGATTCACAACCCAACATGAACCTCATTTTTCTAGGCTGATCATCCAACTCTCTTCCTTCATTCATTTATTCAACAGTATATACTGAATGCCTACTTTGGGTCAAGGACACATTCAGTCACAATCACCTGAATTTGTTGTTCTTTTAGCATCCATAATCTTTCATGCTTCTACCCCTTTGCACATGATATTTCTGATGCCCCTGACTTCAGCTCCAATCATTCAGACCAAATTTAAGTGCCATATCCTTTTTGAGGCCCCCTGTGACCCTCTTATGGTATTTTTTTCCTGTATGGTTCCTTACATCTTTGCATATAACATTGTCACAATAGAATATTCAGTATAGCCTGCACTTATTAAGTCTACTGTGTTGCAAGAAGAGTGAGTTCTAGGCATGGATATATGAATGAGATATGGACTCTTCTACTGAAGATCTCAGTATCTACTGTTTATTAGATTATGAATCCCTTAAAGGCACAGATTCTTGGTTCCTAAAATATAGTAAGAATCCAACTGTTTGTTGGAGAAACAAATTATCAGGTTCATTTGCTCTGCCTTTTGTATTTTCTTTTTAAGGCTTTTATTATACATGATTTTCTTCAAAGCCTCCGTGTCCTCTTGAAACGAGGGAGGAAAAAAGATTGCCCTTTCTAGGTCTAGAGATATTACTGAAGCCTTCAGTCTTACAACTCAATTTGCCTCATAATGGGTTTGATGTTCTTAGTACCAAAAGAAGGCAACGAATCCCCCTCCCCTTTATTATGGGCCAGTCTTACCAACTTAATTCTGATGAATAGGAGGAAGCAGAAGGGCTGCTGCGTGAGCTCCAAAGCTAAGTTAGAAAAATGTTGCTTCCACCTGGCTTGCTCTTGGAACATAGCCACCCCTGGGATGCTGGCCCTTTAGAACCAAGCCACCATACTATGAAGAAGCCACAGAGCTATATAGAAAGGTCATGCATAAGCGTTTTGACCACAGTCCCAGCTGAGGACACAGCTGACAGCCATCATCAACTGCCAGATGTGAGTGGTCCAGCCTTCAGATGATTCCAGCTCTCTTAGTTGATGCCAAGTGGAGCAAAGGGGGCACGGAACTGACAAACCCTGCCAAAATGACAGATTTGTGAGCAAAGCAAATGTTATTATTTTAAGCCACTAAGTTTTGGGGATACTTATTATGTAGCATTAAATAACTAGAACAACATTAAGATGAATTGCAACCCACATGCTAAGAGTAGCTTCTCAGGGGCTGGTGTGATGGCTTGGCAAGTAATGCTGCTGCCTGTGGCACCAGCATCCCATATGGGCTCTGGTTTGAATTTCCCTGCTCCATTTCTGATTCAGTTCCCTGCTAATGCACCTGGAAAAGCAGCAGAAGATGACCCAAGTCCTTGGGCCCCTGAGCCCACATGGGAGACCTGGGAGAAGCTCTTGGCTCCTCAAATCAGTTGGGCCCAGCTCCAGCCATTGCAGCCATTTTAGAAATATTCTAGCAGTTGGAAAATTTCTCTCTCAATCTCTCTCTCTCTCTCTCTCTCTCTGTAAATCTGCCTTTCAAATAAATAAATAAAATCTTAATATACATACATATATATATATATGTAACAGTTGCTCTTTGACCTTATGTTTAACTACATTATTAGCAGAGTACAAGATGCATGGAGTTCATCCAAAGCTTTCCAACATTACAGTGTTTACCTGCTTTCTGTCTGACCTAAAGCTCTCTGTTCTTTGCAGCCAAAGTCATATGTTCCAAGCAGTCAAATTATGCTCTTTCCTGCCCAAAACCCTTCAGTCACTTTCAATCTCACACAAAATAGCATTACAATCATTAACATGGCCAAAAAACCCTCATGATCCGACCTTCCAGCTGCCTCATTTTCTGCACCTCTGACCCTCCCTCACTCTACCTCAGCCAGCTAGCACACTTCCTGTTCCTAGGACTTACCACGCGTATTTGTGTCTCAGGATCTCGTTCCCTCACCTTGTTCATCTATATTCAAAATCACTTTATCCTAGAGAGCATCAACAATCTCCACTTGAAATAAAACCTTCCTACTCCGTTACTGTGCTCTGCTATTCTTATTTTTCTTCACAGCACTTACCATCACCTAACACACACTTATTTACTTATCTAGTTCATGTCTCCTTCTGTTACAATGTGATCTCTGTTTTGTAGTCTTAGAACAGTACCTGGCCCTCAATGATTATTGTTGACTCTATGAATGAATGAATGATGAATGAATATTTTTTAAAGGAGAGCCAAGATGTAAACAATTTAAGCCATGAATGAGGGCAGGCGTTTGGCAAACAGGTTGAGATGCTGCTTGTGATGCCCACATCCCATATCAGAGTGCCTGGGTTCAGAGTCCTGGCTCCCCTCTCAATTCCAGCGGCCTTCCCAAGCCACCTGGGAAGCGTCAGGTAGGGTTCAAATGGTTGGGTTCCTACCAAATAAATAAAAATAAATACTTTTTAAAAGAAGTAAGCCATATATAGTTGGATTTTCTTCAATCAAGTTTCCATGTATGCTCAACTTTTTAATTTGAAACAGAGAGGACAAATTCCCATCCACTTGTTTACTTCCCAAATGCCTACAATGGACCCAGGCAGGGCAGAGTCCAGAGAAGAAATCCAGGAAATCAATCCAGTTCTTCTACATGGTTGGCAGGGATTCAACCATGAGCCATCACCTGCTGCTTCCTAGGGTATGTTCAAACAGACACTTGGAATAGAGAGCAGAGCCAGGACTTGAACACAGGCACTTTGAGGTAAGATGCAGGCAATGCCAACCATCATTTCAACCACTAAGCCAAATGCCCACCCTCATAGCACTGATTCTGGTTGTCCCGGAGTAGTAGTACGTGATGTTAGCCATGTGATTTATATTTCTGCTTGTGGAAATACAGGATTTTAACAGGAAATGTTGACTATGAATTGCATATATGAGATGAAAATTACCACAGAGTTAAAAGATACAGCTTGGTAGAGTTGAAGGATAGAAAAATTAATTGACAATATTATAAAAGCTATAATACAAAATGTTTCCCATGTATTTTATTTATCATAAATACGGGTAAAGACCAAATAGAAGCAAGTAATGTTTGTGGAAACTATGTGTGCTCTTAATGCTGTAGTCATTCTTTCTTTTTTTAAAGATTAATTTATTTATTTGAAAGTCAGACTTAAACATGGAGAGGAGAGGCAGAGAGAGAGAGAGAGGTCTTCCGATGGTTCACTCCCCAATTGGCCGCAACAGCAGGAGCTGCGCCGTTCCAAAGCCAGGAGCCAGGAGCTTCCTCCGGGTCTCCCATGTGGGTGCAGGGGCTCAAGGACTTGGGCCATGTTCCTCTGCTATCCCTATAGCAGAGAGCTGGATCAGAAGAGGAGCAGCCAAGACTAGAACTGGTGCCCATATTGGATGCCGGCACTTCAGGCCAGGGCGTTAACCTGCTGTGCCACAGCTGCTGGGATCATTCTTAACACTGTTTTACCCATTTCCAGACTTCATTTCTTTGCATAGACCCAAATTTAAATCTATATTCATGCTTATATTCTTTCTGCTGGTTCTGAAAATATGAAAAATATCTGTAAATATCCTTATTTCACTTTCTCTTGTAAATGTCTATTCTTTCTTTTATTTGAATGGAGATAGTCTATTTCATTTTTGTAAAAGATTTTCATGGAGTGTAGAAATCAGGGATCACAATTGTTTTTTCCTTCAGTATTTTAAAGATGTTGCTCCATTATTGACTTCTTTATTTAAAAGACTTATTTATTTATTTTGAAAGAGTTACAGAGAGAGAAGGGGAGAGACAGAGAGACAGAGATCTTCCACCCACTGGTTCACAACTCAGGTTTCCACAACAGCCAACACTTGGCCAGGCCGAAGCCAGGAGCCAGGAGCTTCTACCAGGTCTCCAACATAGGTGGCAGGAGCCCAAACATTTGGGCCATCTTCTACTGCTTTTCCCTGATGGATTGGAAGTAGAGCAGCTGGGACTTGAACTGGTGCCCAAATGAGATGCCTACACCGCAAGTGGTGGCTTTACCCACTATTCCACAAACCGGCCCCTCCATTGACTTCTAGCTATGTAGTTACAGTGAAGTGAAAGTATGGAAATAGCTATACCATGCTAACAATAAACAAAAAGGTCACTGTGGCTATATTAATATACTAATAGCCTACAGAGTAGACTTCAAAACTAGGACTGCCAGAGATATAGAGGGCATCTCGTAATGGTAAAGGGAAGGATCATAAAGACATCACAGCCATCCTGATGATATATACACACCTAATAAGAAAGCTTCAAGCAAGTAAAGGAAAAACTAAGAAATAGAAGGAACATAGAAAAGAAACAGACAAATCCTCAGTCACAGATTGCAACACTCTGGTCTCAATATTTGAAAACATAGACAGAAACTTTTTAAGCATATGGAACATTTGAAAAATATAATAAACACATTTAACCTCAAAATGCCACAGAAAAACAGCAGAATACATATTCTTTTTATTATTTATTTATTTATTTGAAAGCAGAGTAACAGAAGAGAGAGAGAGAGAAAGAGAGAGAGAGAGAGAGAGGATCTTCCATCTTTTACCTCACTCCCCAAACGGCTACAACAGCTAGAGTTGGAATAGGCCCAAGCCGGGAGCCTAGAGTTCCATCCAGGTTTCTCATATGGGTGGCAGGAGTCCAAGCACTTGGGCCATCTTCTACTGCTTTCCCAGGTGCATTAGCAGGGAGCTGGATTGAAAGTGGAACAGCCAAGACTTGACCTGGTGCTTATATGGGATGCCAGCATTGCAGGCAGCACTGTGCCACAAGCTGGCCACAAAATAAATATTCTTTACAAGTGCATGTAGGATATTTACCAAGGCATACCACCATGAATTCTGAACCATGAATCAAGTCTCTATACATTTTAAATTATTCCAAAACCATGCAACATGTATTTTCTGACCACAGTTAGTTAGAAATTAGCAACCGAAAAATGTTTGTGAAATATCCAAATACTCAGAAATTTAACAGCATGGGTCTAAAAAACCCAATGCCCAAGAAAAAATCCAAAGAGAAATTAGAAAGCATTTGAAATTGTATAGAAATGAAGGCACAGCTATCAAATGTTTTTTTTTTTTTTAATGTTTGCTTGTTTATTTATTTTCATCTACCTGAATGGCAGAGCAACAGAAAAAGAGAGCGAGATTTTCCATCATCCACTGATTCACTCTCCAAATGCCCACCACAGCCAGGGCTGGGCCAGCCTGAAGCCTACTGCTAACACAGGCCTTGGGAGGCAGCGGTGATAGTTCAAGTAACTGGGTTTCTGCCACTGATGTGGGAGACCTGGATTAAGCTCCTGGCCTTGGCTTTGCTATGGCACAGGCATTGAAGGCTTTCAGGGAATGAAGCATGCTCTCTGGGATCTCTGTCTCTCTCTGCCTGTCAAATAAAGAAAGAAATAAAATCAGAGTAAGGTACCATTGCATACCTATTGAAACTGTTGAAATTTGAGAAGACTGAAGGGGCAGGCACTGTGGCACAGCAGGTTAAGCCTCTACTTAGGATGCCCATGTCCATTACTAGAGTGCCTGGTTTGAGACCCAGCTACTCCACTTCTAATCTAGCTTCCTGCTTATGTGACCGAGAGGTGCAGATGATGGCCCAAGTATTTGCATCCCTGACAACCCTCTGGGAGACCTACATAGAGTTCCTGGCTCCTGGCTTCAGTCTGGCCTAGTCCTCATTGTTGAAGGCATCTGGAGAGTGAATCAGCTGGTGAAATTCTCTCTCTCTCTCTCTAGCTCTCTCTCCCTCTCTTTCTCTTTCTTTCTCTCTCTTACTCTCTCTCACTTCCTCCCTCTCTCTGTTACTCTGCCTCTCAAGTAAATAATCTTTTTTTAAAACTAAATAAAACTAAAAGACTGAGGTAAACAGAACTCTTATACTACTATACATCTCTTGTGATAGCTAACATTAAAGAGGCTGATCCAACCAAGTGTTGATTGGCAAGGATACAGAAGAACGGGAATCCTTATACACTGTTCCCTGTAAAATGGCACAACTGTTTCAGAAAACCATTAATTAGCTCCTTAAAAAATTAAATATATTCTTAAAATATGATCTAGCCATTCCACTGGTAGGTGTTTATCCAAAAGAAATGAAAATAAATGTTACAGCAGATTTATTCATATTAGCCAAAAAACTGAAACGATGCAAATGCCTACTAATGAGACAAAAAGATTGTATATCCATAAAACAAGTGTATGCATCTTCAGATAATTATGCTGAATGGAAGAAATCACATAGAAAAGAATACATACTCTGTGATTCCATTCTTATAAAATTCCAGAAAACACGACCATATCTACAGTGTCAAGAAGCAGACCAGTGGTTGCCTTAAGACAGAACAGAAAAGGAAGGAGGGGTTATAAAAAGGCGTTAGAGGAAAACTTTGGGGATGACAAAGTTTTGATATGCTAGTTCATGTCTTGATTATGGTGATGTTTTCACAGGCATATACAGAATATGTGCAATTTATTGTATGTCACATATACCTCAGTAAATCCAACAAAAATGAATTTAACAACAGAGATAATGGCTTCTCCATTATTTAAAGAAAGAGTCTTTAAATGCTAAAATCCTAAAGGTACATTTGTCAAGGGAGGAGGTCATAATATATTATATTCAGCAGTTATCCCCAATCATAAAACATTTTAGCTGACCATATGCCAGAAACACTTTTGCTGTTTGAGGTCAGGGATCAGGGCTTATTTCAGTCACACCAATAGATAGATAAATTAGGGATGGCAATAGTCTGCGATCCCAACACTCCACTCTCATTGTGTCATTGCTAAAGGTCTTGACATTTCCCACAGGGGCCTTGCAAAAAGGACAAGGCCAGGCAAATATACACTATCCATTGCCATGAGGCTTTTTTCTCTAAAACCAAAAGTCTCCCAGTGGGATGGGCACCACATGCTGAAGTCTTCTTTGACATAAATTAGAAGTGGTCTGTGTTGGGGATCATTTGTGTCTCATCTGACAACCTCTGGGCCTAGCTTTTTGTTCCAGAACTACAGCCATTGCTGCAGGAATGCGCAGCCCCGTGTACCTAGGTTCCGCTGCACCAAGGCTCTCTTGCTTTCCGCCACATTTCTCTTCTGTCCCCATGGGGGATGCCCTTAGGGGCCTTCTCAGCCGTGCTGGTGCACCTGAAAGAACCCTTAGTAGATGGGAGGACTGGAATTTGAGATACTCCCTTCTGAAGCACTCGTAGTTCTTATTGCATCTTCTCCATGGTAGCAAGAAAGAAAACTCATAAGAAATTAAATCTCAAGAAAGAGATCATGTTAGTGAAAGGAGCCAAGCACAGAATGCTAAGTATCCCACGATCTCACTTACATGTGCAGTTTGAAGAAACAAGTGATCTATAAGTTAAAAGTATAATGGAGGTTTCCAAAGGCTGGGAGGAGAAGGGGGCAGGCAGGGCTGGGGAAAGGTAGATAGTGTACCATATGTTTCTATATTTTCCAAAAAAAACTAGAATATAGGATATTGGATGTTTTCACTATAAAAATATTAAATGTTTAACAGGATAGATATATTTCCTCTGATTGGATGTTATACAATGTATATGTATATGGAAATATCAACATAGTACCTCATAAATATGTACAATTTTTATTTGTTAAATTTAATGTTTAAAATTTAGAAAGAAAAGAGAGGGTTTTAGCTTCTCTGTACTCTGTGCCAGCATTTCATTCATCTTTGTATAATTTTAGTTAGTGCAGTCATTTAATAAATATATGTTTAAAAATTATTACAAGGGGGCCAGTGCTGTGGTGCAGCAAGTTAAAGCCCTGGCCTGAAGTGCTGGCATCCCATTTGTGCGCCAGTTCTAGTCCCGGCTGCTCCTCTTCCGATCCAGCTCTCTGCTATGGCCTGGGAAAGCAGTAGAAGATGGCCCAAGTCCTTGGGACCCTGCACCCTGTGGGAGACCTGGAAGAAGCTCCTGGCTCCTGGCTCCTGGCTTCGGATTGGCAGAGCTCCGGCCATTGTGG
Organism: Oryctolagus cuniculus; assembly: GCF_964237555.1. Taxonomy (NCBI): domain Eukaryota; kingdom Metazoa; phylum Chordata; class Mammalia; order Lagomorpha; family Leporidae; genus Oryctolagus; species Oryctolagus cuniculus. The sequence continues at coordinate 44,789,115 of NC_091443.1, read as the reverse complement.
CCATCTGGGGAGTGATCCATCGGATGGAAGACTTCTCTCTCTGTCTCTACCTATTTCTGTAACTCTGTCTTTCAAATAAATAAAATAAATCTTCTAAAAAAATTATTGCAATAAGTACAGTAGCATAATAACGAAATTTTTTCTAGCATATTTTTGATAATAATTTGTTATGCAAGATCCAATGTATTAACTGTCTAAAAGAATTTGCTTTAAAAAATTCATTTAAAATTCTGAGCCTAGAGAAACACTATGTATAGTAGTTAGCTTCTAATCAAGATTTGTATTGGAATAGGCCTATGATTTCTTCTACAATGAAAATTTTATTTGTATCTTTTCTCTGTGCACAAAATGTTAGCAAGGGTTAGCACAGGTTGATTGGAGGCAAGGAAGGATAGCAGGAGGAAACCTGAATAAATGCTGGCAATGGCTCCCCTCCTGACTTTGCTATTTTCAAAGGGCAAATGAAGAAGTGTGGAATTTATGTAGCAAAATGTTTAATAGTTTTTAAAGAGCTTGATGTCAGTGTAAAAATATTGACAAGGGCTATTGACATTAATTTACTTGAGTAGATGGAAACATAGTGAGACTGTATTCAATAATACTATAAACAGCAAATTTCATGCATAATTATGAAAAAATCTACTAAATTGTAAGTCTTCATAGTGCATTGTTCATCTAAAATTTCACAGAACATTCACTGTCGTACAGTCATAGCACAGTCAAAATCTGGTATAATTATTTGCCAAATGAATTATGATCAGGGGAGATTTCTGATCAGAATGATTCCCTCTGATACCACCAGGGTTTTCCCACTAGAGGGACCCCCGGAGGTCCTTCGAGGAAGACCTTCCTTTGGAGGGCTCCGTGCTCCAACGGAGGAAGGACTTTACTGGTACTAATAAGGGGAAGGTATTCATGCAGTACGTGAAATTGGATGCTCAGTAAGATCTCGGGCAGAAACAGGTATCCTGAGGAAGTAGGTGGTCACCTCAGAAGAGGATCAATTTCATCTAGATCTGCTGTAGTCCCTTATCTTTGTTTTATTACTGTCTGTTTATGTCCTTTCAAGACCCTTACATTTATTCCTAAGAGACTTACCTGAAGTCTGAAAGTAGTATAACTTACATTGACTCCTGCTATAACAATTTTAATTTCCCCCAAGATAACAAAGATGGTGCTGTCAACTAGAGAAAATGTTAGGAAGTTTAGGAAAGAAACAAAATCAAACTCACAAAAAAAAAAAGGATGTGTAAGTCAGAGAGCCATAGACATTTTGCGTTGGAAGATGCTGTCAGATAATTGTTCCCAACTACAAGTTCATGGGCAGATGTGGAAGACTGAAAAATCCATTAACTGTTGGTTGGTGAGTGATGGAAAGTAATAGGGGCAGCAAAAAGAGCAGCCGCATTATAGGTAAGGGTTCTTCTTGAAGTCATCAAAATGTTCTACGTTTTGTTCATGATCATTTTTGCATCAGTCTGTAAATATACGATCATTCCATTGTATACCTAACATGGGTGAATTTTATAGTGTGTGAGTTAAATCCCAAAGATGTTTTTCAAACGTTAAAATAAAATGAAGAAAGACTTTAAGTTTGCTTAGCAGTGATAACACAGAGAAATAGATTCTTTTTCTGTCCAGAAGAATGGATGGTTATTGAAGTTAGATGAGGGTACTGGCTCACACCAGCCAGTTCCTCTGCTAGAATGCTCTTCCACTCCTCCAAGTACTCCCACCTCCTTATTAACAAGCTAGCTCTTATGCCAGGTTCAATATCATTTTTCATGAAAGTTTCCTCTGAGTGCTAAATCTAGAATACCCACCCACTCAATCCTAGCACATACAATACTTTAATTCTTAATTAATTCTAATATCATGCCTTCATCCTTGCATTGCAGTTATCACTAGCTGATGCATTAATGATTAAAAATATATATTTTGTTTTGAAAATTGAAATCCTATACATAAACGAATCTACATAAATGACTTTACTATTCTGCCATCATTATTAACAAAACTTTATTATTCCTCTGTCCTCATTCACACTATTTATTTTTGCAGCAAACTCTCACCCAAAAAGAAAAAATTGTGAACAACTTTTAAAAGTAACTTTGGGGCAGATGTTGTGGCGTAACAGTTAAGTCACAGCCTGGGATACCTGCATTCCATATTGGAGTATATGAGTCTCAGTTCCAGCTCCACTTCTGATCCAACTTCTTGCCAATGGACACCCTGGAAGGCAGCAGCTGTTGGTTCAAGTGTTTGAGTCCCAGATCAAGTTCCTGGCTTCTGGCTTCTGGCTTCTGCCTGACCCAGTCCAGCTATTGTGGGTATACTGGGAGGGAATCAGCTAATGGAATCTCTCTCTCTCTCTCTCTCTCTCTCTCTCTCTCTCTCTCTGTGTGTGTGTGTGTGTGTGTGTGTGTCTATCATTCAAATAAAAATAAATAAAAATTTTGGCTGGCACCGCGGCTCAATAGGCTAATCCTCCACCTAGCGGCGGCAGCACACCGGGTTCTAGTCCCAGTCGGGGCACCAGATTCTTTCCCAGTTGCCCCTCTTCCAGGCCAGCTCTCTGCTGTGGCCCGGGAAGGCAGTGGAGGATGGCCCAAGTTCTTGGGCCCTGCACCCCATGGGAGACCAGGAGAAGCACCTGGCTCCTGGCTTCGGATCAGCGCGGTGCGCTGGCCATAGCGTGCCGGCCACAGCGGCCAGTGGAGGGTGAACCAATGGCAAAAGGAAGACCTTTCTCTCTGTCTCTCTCTCTCACTATCCACTCTGCCTGTTATCGTAGCATAAAATTCATCAATGTTAAATACAATGCAATGGTGCTTATAATACTTACAGACCTGTGGGGAAATTGCAGCAATATAACTTTAGGACATTTTGATTATCTCAAAAAATGCTGTACCCATTAGCACTGAATCCCATCTCCCCTAACAGATTTGGACAGCCACTGATGACATTCTATCTCTGTAGATAGTCTCTATAGAGACTTTCTGTCTCTATCGCATACAATATGTGAGTTTTGTGTGTCTTCTGTTTGCCACTAAATATGTTTTTAGCTCAACCATATTGTAGCATGTATCAGCATTTCATACCTTTTAGTTGTTAAATAGCATTCCACTCTGTGTTTAAATAAGGTGACTTTTTTTGCTGTTTTATTTTGGTTTTTTTTTGTTCTTGTTCGTCTCATTCACCAGTTGATGGACTTTTGGGTTGTTTCCACTGTGGGTTGATAGTGACTGATGCAGCTCTGAGTATCTGTGTACTAGCCTCTGTGTGAACGTGTACACTCTCATTTCTCTTGGTAGATTTCTGGGAGTAGAATTGTTGGGTCATACAGTAACTCTATGTTCAACATTGTAGGAATCTTCCAAACTATTTCCCACAGAGTCCGCATCATTTTTAAATTCCCACTAAAAATACAAAAGGACTCTGGTTTCTCCACATCTTCACCAATTTTCGTTTTTTTTTTTTTTTTTTTTTTTTTTTTTTTTTGACAGGCAGAGTGGACAGTGAGAGAGAGAGACAGAGAGAAAGGTCTTCCTTTGCCGTTGGTTCACCCTCCAATGGCCGCCGCGGCTGGCGCGCTGCGGCCGGCGCACCGCGCTGATCCGATGGCAGGAGCCAGGAGCCAGGTGCTTTTCCTGGTCTCCCATGGGGTGCAGGGCCCAAGCACCTGGGCCATCCTCCACTGCACTCCCGGGCCACAGCAGAGGGCTGGCCTGGAAGAGGGGCAACCGGGACAGAATCCGGCGCCCCGACCGGGACTAGAACCCGGTGTGCCGGCGCCGCTAGGCGGAGGATTAGCCTAGTGAGCCGCGGCGCCGGCCAATTTTCGTTATTTTCAAATTTAAAAAAAAAATTATTCTAGTGGCTACATGTCTTATGGTATCTTTGTGATTCTAAATTACATTTTCCTACTGTCTAATGATATTGGACACTTTTTTATGTGCTTATGGATTATTTATACATCTTTTTTTTAAAAAAAGAAGAGATTTTTTAAAAAGATGTATTTATTTTACTTGAAAGTCAGAGTTACACAGAGAGAGGAGAGGCAGAGAGAGAGAGAGAGAGAGAGAGAGGTCTTCCATCTGCTGGTTCACTCCCTAATTGGCCACAATGGCCAGAGCTGCGCTGATCCGAAGCCAGGAGCCAGGAGCCTCTTCTGGGTCTCCTACATGGGCACAGGGGCCCAAGGACCCGGGCCACCCTCCACTGCCCTCCCAGGCCATAGCAGAGAGCTGGACAGGAAGTGGAGCAGCCTGGTCTCAAACTGACACCCACATGAGATGCTGGCACTTCAGGCCAGGGCGTTAAACTGTTGCACCACAGCGAAGGCCCTGAGATTTATTTTTAAAAAATTTATTTTATGTATTTGAAAGGCACAGTTATAGAGACAAATGAAAAGACAGAGAGAGATCTTCCATCTATTGGTTCACTCCACAAATGGCCACACAGTCAGGGCAGGGCCAGGCCAAAGCCAGGTGCTTCTTCTAGCTCTCCATGTGGGTACAGAACCGTCTTCTGCTGCTTGCCCTTTTCCTTTAGCAGGGAGCTGGGCTGGACGTGGAGCAGCCGGGACTTGAGGTATGGGACGCCGGTGCTGCAGGCCCCTGCTTATGTATCTTCTTTGGAGAAATGGCCATTCACATCCTTTGCTCATTTTTAAATTGGATTATTTATCTTTTTATTATTATATTGTGAAGGATGGCCAAATACGTCACCCCAAAGTATTCCACTTTGGCATAAGGATTATTTTGAGCTGAAGGCAATTGAGAAAAAAGTATAAAAAACTTATAGAGAATTACACAGAATATAAAGATTTCTTTTTTTCCTTGCAGCATTTGTTTTCGTCTCTGATAATAGCCATTCTAATTGGAGAAAGGTGGTACCCCGATAGTTTTTTTTTTTTTTAAGATTTATATTTTTATTTATTTGAAAGGCAGAGTTACAGACAGAGGGGAGAGAAAGAGAGAAAGAGAGATCTTCCATCCACTGATTTAGTCTCCAAATAGCCACAGTGGCCAGGGCTGGCCCAGAACAAAGCCAGGAGCCAGGAGCTTCCTCTGGGTCTCTCATGTGGGTATAGGGGCCCAAGCACTCGGGCCATCTTTCTGCTGCTTTCCCAGGCCTTTAGCAGGGAGCTGGATTGTAAGTGGAGAAGCCAGGACTCGCCAGTGCCCCTACGGAATGCCAGCATTACAGGAAGCAGCTTTACCTGCTACACCACAATGCCAACACTTCCAATTGGTTTTTATTTGCATTTCCCTAATGAAAAGTAATATTGGGCATTTTAAAATACACTGTTGTCTATCAGTATTTTTTTTAAAGATTTATTTACTTATTTGAAAGTCAGAGTTACACTGAGAGAAGAAGAGGCAAAGAGAGAGAGGACTTCCAGCCACTGGTTCACTCCCCAATTGGCTGCAAGGGCCGGAGCTGTACCAATCCGATGCCAAGAGCCAGGAGCTGCCTCCAGGTCTTCCCACATGGGTGCAGAGACCCAAGGACTTGGGCCATCTTCTACTGCTTTCCCAGGCCATAGCAGAGAGCTGGATCAGAAGTGGAGCAGCCGGGACTCAAACTGGTGCCTGTAAGGGATGCTGGCACTGCAGGTGGTGGCTCTACCCACTAAGGCATAGCACTGGCCTCTATCAGTATGTTGTTTTGAGAAATGTCTACTTAGGTCTACTGCTTATTACTTAAACAGATTATTTATGGGTGTTTTTGTTTGTGTTTGCTTTTTTTGCTGTTGAGTTGTTTGAGTTCTTTATGTATTCTGGATAGTTACCCTTATTAGATGAGCAGTTTCCAAATATTTTAACCCATTCTGTAGATTGTTCCTTCCCTCTGGTGATTGTTTCTTTTGTTGTGCAAAATGTTTTCAGTTTTGTGTAATCCCATTTGTCTATTTTTGTTTTCATTTCCTGTGCTTTGGGGGTCTGATCTGAAGAATCCTTTCTATTTCAATGTCATGAAGTGTTTTCCCTATGCTTTCCTCTAGTTCATAATTTTGAGTCTTACATTTTAATCAGTTTTTAGTTGATGTTGATATATGATTAGAGATCAAGATTTAGTATATGATTAGAGATAGGGATCTAACTTCATTCTACAAGTCAATATCCAATCTTCCAGAACCATTTATTGAAGAGACTGTACTTTCCCCAACGTAAATTGTCAGCATCTTTGTTGAATATCAATTGATTTTAGATGTATGGGTTTATATCTAAGCGCTCTTGTTCCCTTGATCTGTGTGTCAATTTTTATGCCAACACCATGCTATGTGATTACTAGTGCTTTGTGGTGTATTTTAAAGTCAGGTGGTGGAATGTCTCCTGCCTTGTTCTTTTGGTCAGGATTGCTTTGTCTGTTCAAGGCTTTTTTTTGTTTGTTTTATTTGAAATTTACTATTTTTTTCCTAGTTTTGTGAAGAAAAGTCATTGATATTTTGATAGGAGTTGAATTGAATCTATAGATCACTTTTAGTATGAAGATATTTTAAAATACTGATTCTTCTAATATGTGAACTTGCAATGTCTTTCCATCTCTTATGTGTTCTTCAATTTCCTTATAGTTTTCATTATAGAGAGCTTTCAACTTTTTGATTAAACTTATTCCTAGAAATTATTTTATTTTTGTAATTTTGTAAATGATATTGCTATCTCAATTAAGTTTTCAGGTAAGTTTTATTGCTATATAGCAACACTCCTTGTTTTTTATGTGGATATTTGTGTCCTGCAACTTTTGCCAAATTTGTTTATTAGTTCTAATCCTTCTTGGTATAATAGCTTGCTTATTTGAGATAATTCTTTTTTTTTAGTGTAAGTGTTGATTGCTCTAAATGTCCCTCTTCATACTACTTCAGCTCTACCACACAGATTTAGGTATATCATATTTCCTTAGTCATTTGTGTCAAGGTATTTTCTTTCTTAATGTCTTCATTGATCCATTAGTTGCTGGAGGAATATTGTCCAATTTCCTTGTGTTTCTGTGGTAAGAAAAGATAATATGATTTCAATTTTTAAAAATTTCCAAGACTTGCCGGCACCGCGGCTCAATAGGCTAATCCTCCGCCTTGCGGCACTGGCACACTGGGTTCTAGTCCTGGTCGGGGCGCCGGATTCTGTCCCGGTTGCCCCTCTTCCAGGCCAGCTCTCTGCTGTGGCCTGGGAGTGCAGTAGAGGATGGCCCAAGTCCTTGGGCCCTGCACCCCATGGGAGACCAGGAGGAGCACCTGGCTCCTGGCTTCGGATCAGCACGATGCGCTAGCTGCAGCGTGTCAGCCGCGGCAGCCATTGGAGGGTGAACCAACGGCAAAAGGAAGACCTTTCTCTCTGTGTGTGTCTCTCTCTCACTGTCCACTCTGCCTGTCAAAAAAAAAAAAACAAAAAAAAAACAAAAAAAAAAACTTCCAAGACTTGTCTGTGGCCTACTAAATACATAGGATACTCCTTGGGTAATGTTAAACATACTGCTGAGAAGAATGCGTGTTTTGCAGCTGTTGGATGGAATGTTCTACAGATGTCTTTTAGATCCATTTGGTTTAGGGTCCAGTTTAATGGGTATAGAGCCAGGACTTAAACCCAGGCACTTCCACATGGGTCACAGATGTCCCAAATAGCATTTTAATCACCAAATGGGTGCCCTTTTTTGTGGATTTTCTGTCTGTATGATCTCTCCATTGCTGAAGTGGGGTGTTAAAGTCCTTGTATTGATGTCTATAAGGCAGCTTAGCTCTTTCCACCATCTTGGAGCCTGTGGAGGCCTGCAGGGAGCAGGACTTCTAGAAGGCAGCTATGTCTGGAAGACTGTGGTGCAAGGCCATTTTTGCTGGCTATAAGCAAGGTCTCCAGAACCAAAGGGAACACACGGCACTGCTTAAAATTGAAGGTGTTTATACTCGGGATGAAACTGAATTCTACTTGGGCAAGAGGTGTGCTTATGTGTACAAAGCAAAGAACAACACAGTGACTCCTGGCGGCAAACCTAACAAAACCAGAGTAATCTGGGGAAAGGTAACTCGTGCTCACGGAAACAGTGGCATGGTTTGTGCCAAATTCCGAAGCAACCTTCCTGCGAAGGCCATTGGACACAGAATCCGTGTGATGCTGTACCCCTCAAGGATTTAAACTATTGAAAAGTAAATAAATAAAAATGGATTTGTTCTCTTGTAAAAAAAAAAAAAAGGCAGCTTAAAAAAAACAGTTTGTTGAAAATGGAATTAAAAGATAATGTTATTTTGCGTCAAAAAATTTTAATCTGCGCCTAATTTTTTCCTAATACACATTTTCCATGAACTTTTTGAAGATTCCTAGACTTTCTCCCTTTAGGCCTATTTCTTTAAAAAGATTCACTTATTTATTTGAAAGGCAGAGAATAAGAGAAAGAGGGAGAAACAGAGAGGAGAGAGAGAAAGAGAAAAAGAACAAAAGAAGCAGATCTTTCACCTTCTGGTTCACTCCACAAATGGCTGAAGTACCCAGAGCTGGGCCAGGCTGAAGCCCAGAGTCAGGAACTCCATCTGGGTCTCCCCTATGGGTGTCAGGGGCTCAAGCACTTGGGTCATTATCTGCTGTCTTCCCAGGACATTAGCAGAAAGCTGGATTGGAAGCAGAAGAGCTGGGATTTGAACCGGCATTCCAATGTGGAATTCCAGTGTCACAAGTGGCTGCCTAACCCCCTGCACCATAATGTGGGTTGTCTCCCTTTAAGGCTATGAATATTGGGGCCAAAGAAGTTCTTTATTGTTCAATATGGAGGTACTGTTTTGCTTCGCCAACTTTTTTTTTTTTAGTACTTTGAGAAAACCCAGCCAATTGTCATATAACCTCTAAAATATCAGATAAGAATTCTGCTGTTAATCTTACTGATAAGTCCTTATATGTGACAAGTCACTTCTCTTGTGCTGCTTTCAAAATTCCCTTTTTTGGGGGACCGGCTTTGTGGCGTGGTGGATAAAGCCACCGCCTGTAATGCCACAATCCCCTATGGGTACCAGTTTGTGTCCCAGTTGCTCTACTTCTGATCTAGCTCCTGACTAATGTGCCTGGGAAAGCAACAAAAGATTGGCCCAGGTTCTTGGACCCCTGCAGCCAATGTGGGAGACATGGATGAAGCTCCTAGCTTCCACCTGCTGTTTCATTCACATAGGATACAAGTATCTAAAGTAGCATATCAACTAGGTCAAATCTCTGCCCCACTGCTTACTTTTTAAAAAAGATTTATTTATTTATTTGAAAGGCAGAGTTACAGAAAGGGAGAGGGAGGAACAGAGAGGGGGAGAAAAAGATTCATCCATCTGCTGGGTCATTCCCCATATGGCTGCAACAGGCCAAAGCCAGGAGACAGGAGCTTCATCGAGCTCTCTCACATGGGTGCAAGAGCCTAAGTACTTGGGCCATCTTCCACTGCTTTCCCAGGTGCATTAGTAGGGAGCTGGATCAGAAGTAGAGCAGCCAGGATTTGAACCGGCTCCCATATGGGATGCCAGTGCTGTAGGCAGCAGTTCAACCCACTGTGCCACAATGCCAGCCTTCTCTTCTACTTACTTGTATTTGATCTTTTTCTTTCTATTCTTTAGACTCATCAATTTTTATCATCCTATTTTCATGTTCATTGATTCTTTTTGCTGCTTGCTCAAATCTTCCTTTGAAGATTAGATTTTTCATTGCAGTTATTGTATTTTCCATTCTACGATTTCATCTTGGCTTCTTTTTAGGTTTTCTGTCTCTTTACTGGTATTTCCATTTTATTCAGACATTGTTTCCTTGACTTTCTGCACGTCTTCCTTTAGTTCTATATTTAAGACAGTTATTCTAGTCTTTGTCTAGTACATTTGCCATCAGATCTTTCTCAAAGACAATTTATTGGCTTACTTTGTTAATGAGCCATACTTTCATATTTCCTTATATGACTTGTGATTTTTTTAAGTTGAAAACTAGAGATTTGAATCTAATAATGTGGTAACTCTGGAAATCTAGTCCCCCACCACCACTTCCAGAGTTTTCTGGGTTATTTGTTTTGTAAACTGTCTCTATGCTGAGGCCTCAAGTGTGGACTTCAGAACTTCTCAGATCATTGTTGAGCAGTCGCCTTCACCTAGCTATTTTTATGACAGAGTTATAGAGAGGCAGAGACAGAGAGAAAGGGAGACCTTCCATCTGCTGGTTCACTCCTCAAATGTGTTCGAAACGGGACCCATCTGAAACCACGAGCCAAGAGCTTCTTCCGGGTCTCACACACAGGTGCCAGGGCCCAAAGACTTGGGCCATCTTCTGCTGCTTTTGCAAGTACATTAGCAGGGAGATGGATTGGAAGTGGAGCAGCTGGGACTCAAAGTGGTGCGCATAAGGGATGCTAGTGCTGCAGGTGCAGCTCCACTTACTATGCCACAGCACCAGCCCCCAGGAAAAAGTTATTCCTGCTCCTACTTTAGAGAAGCACAGTTAAATTCTGGGCAGCCCAATTAGTCTGGTCTGTGATGGAGGTTGGCCATGCTAGAATACGCTCAGCAATCACATGGTGTGCCAGGTAGCAGAGACAGATGGACACAGGAAGAACACTGGCTTGCATAACCAAACCTCTCATGAGAATCACCTTTGCAGAGCAAGATCCCAGTGACCTAATGACCTCCCACTAGGCCCACCTCTCAGATGCCAAAATTAGATCAAGTCTCCATCCTTCATCTACCAACCGTGAACATGAGACTTCAGGGATTAAGCATCTGCATGAGTTTGGGAAGCCAAGTCCTGTTCCATCTGTAACCGTATGTGTGGCGACTTTCTAATTTCCTTCACATATCTGGCTGCTTTTGAATGCCCTCATTTTCCATGTCTCGTTCTCAAAAGGGAAAAATTTCAAAATAACAGGAGAAAAAGACAGCACCTATTTAAATACCCAGGACTTCTCTTTAGCCAGAGAGAAGTCTTCAAGCAATGGTATTGTATTGCAAACATAATTACCACCAGCTCTTGTCTGTACCTCTGTGATCAGATGCAGCCATCAGTGATCAGAGTACAGATCCCTAATATTAGAGGACATGGTACTTTCTGCCCACCCTGGTCACCCACTGGGCTGAGGGGTAGAGAGGTAGCTCTTAGCTGCTACTGTGCTAAGAGCTGAAATGGATTTCAATGAACTGATAACCATCTAAAACTTCCCCTGGAAAGTTACAAGCTGTCAATAAACTTTAGAGTTCCCAATCAGATAGATTTTCCCAGTTTAAGTGTTGTCTAGTGGAAAGACAGATTTCTGGTACTTCCTGTCTTGCCATCTTCCCAGATTCCTCCTTAATTTTCATAATTTCTACATAGACACTTCTGTCATTTACAAATGCGGTTTTATTTTTTCTTCTAATATCTAATACCTTTTATTGATTTTTCTTCAAAACCCTTGAATCAATATTGATTTTTGCTGTCCTGTTTGTTGATACAAACCCTACACCCGGCTGCAGTCTACTCTTGAATTTGCTGAGACGTACAGTGTGAATCTTGGGTTTGTATATATTTTCCCCCTGAGAAACACCCAGCTTTTCTTGGCTCCCGTTTCTTGGAAGCAATCAGTGGCTTTCCTGGGTAATTAGGCTCAATCATTAAGTGAACTGTGTGTCTGGTAAACAACATATCAGCCCAGACAACCATAAATCAAAGTCCCTGTCATATTGTTACAATGAAAGAAATAGAGAGTTCTATGTTTGCTGAAGCAATACTCAGGACCATTGCAAAGGAGGTAGATTTGTAATCAAACATTGAGGCAGGAGACAGCTAAGGGTTAACTAGGGCAAGTTTAAAAAAAAGTATATTACAAACTCTCTCAAGCTATCTTTTTCTCCTTTCTGCCTCTGTATCCTTTACCACTGGCTTCAAAGCAGAAAACAGAGAAGGGCTATGGGGAAGCTTAAAAAGCAAATTCCAGGGCCCAGTGCTATGGCACAGCAGGTTAAAGCCCCAACCTGCAGTGCCAGCATCCCATATAGGCTGCTCCACATCTGATCCAGCTCTCTGTTATGGCCTAGGAAAACAGTAGAAGATGGCCCAAGACCTTGGGCCCCTGTACCCGCATGGGAGACCCAGAGGAAACTCTAACCAGTGGGTAGAAAACCTCTCTCTGGCTCTACCTCTCTCTGTAACTGTCTTTCAACAAAATAAAATAAATCTTTAAAATAAAATAAATTCCAAAGCTCTGCCATAGTCTGTGCCTCTATCTCTGCCTCCCTGATCCTCGACCTTGAGGCAAAAGACAGAGTAGGGCTATCAAAGATGAGAGGAAAAAAATTGCAAGTTTAAAAATTGCATGCTTGGAAAACCTTCACTTAGTAGCTGTAGGTATAGGTATGACACCAGTCAGATGTCGGAAGCACACTAAGGGTCCTACACCCAGTGCCTAACCACCCTATGAAAGATGTAACTACTACTGCCTCGGGACCTCAGGTCTCTGATCTGCTGACCTGCTCCTTGACCCTGAAGGACTGAACTTTCTATCTTCTAATTAACTTTATACTGTTAGACTTGTTGCTTGTCTGAGGCTTCCCCAGTTCACTGTTTGAGGTTCAAAAGAACCTGGTCTATGGCCTCCTACTCTCCACCCCCACAATGTTTACAGAAATAAAACTTCAAGGAGCTCTAGGGAGCACATAGTGTGCAACTAGAGATTGTGAACCCACCACAGAGCTTACAACAAACATGCATTACTGCTCTTTTGAAACACATTTTTTGGGACTGGTGTTACTGCACACTGGGCCAGGCCACTGCTGGCAACACCAGCATCCCACATCGGAGTGCCAGTTAGAGTGTTGGCTACTCCACTTCTGAATCAGCTTCCTGTTAATGCACTTGAGAAGGCAGCTGAAGATGTGCCCACAGCTATGGAAAATGGCCCAAGTACTTGGGTCCCTGCAACCCATGTAGACCAGTTTGCAGTTCCTGGCTCCTGGCTTCAGCCTGGACCAGACCTGGCTATCATGTCCATTTGGGGAGTGAATCAGTGGATGGAAGATCCCTCCTCCAGCCCCTCTCTCTGTCACTCTGCCTTTTAAATAAATCAATCTTTAAAAAATAAATAATTGGGGCTGGTTCTGTGGCAGATTTGGTTAAGCCTACACCTGCAGCTCTGGTATCTCATATGGGTACCAGTTTATGTCCCAGCTGCTCCTCTTCCAATCCAGTTCTCCATTGTTGGCCTGGGGAAGCAGTAGAAGATGACCAAAGTGCTTGGGCCCCTGTACCCAAGTGGGAGACCCAGAGGAAGCTCCTGGATCCTGGCCCCAGATTGGCCCAGCCTCTGGTCATTGTGGCCATTTGTGGAGTGAACCAAAAGCTGGAAGACCTCTCTCTCTATCTCTTAAATAAATAAATAAATCTTTAAAAATCATTAAATAAACAATTATTTCTTTTCATCTATTTGAAAGATAGAGCCACAGAGAAATAGAGAAAAAGAGAGAGAGAGAGAGAGAGAAATAGCTTCTATCTACTGGTTTGTAGTGGGATTTGTGAACAGAGACAAGACACCAAGGCCTTTAACAGGAAATATTATTATTATTATTATTATTATTCTAGCATAAGGCTCATACCTAAAAGACTGAGCATGGAACAAAGAGGGGAATTTCCTTATACATTTTTTAGTTCCCCCATATATGATTAAACACATATATTTGATCGGATATTTTAATATTACACAGTAGCTACTGGAATAGATACAATACTGTGCATGGGTACGTAGTTATCCAGGTTTGAGTAGTTTTTAACTAATATTTGATCACTTTGTTTTAATACACCTAATATTTCTTCCATTCACTTACTGAGCAGTATGCTATCTGGCAAGGGTTAACACCATAGCTCTATGCTAGCAAGCAGAAGCTAAAACAGTTACAAATTAGGAGATAATGACCAGATTCCATTCCCAAGACAAGTTTTTTTCTTCTTCTTCTTTCTCTATTTTTATTTTGAGAAGGTCTCTACCACATTCCCTGCCTTTGATGTTCAGACTACCTCAAGGTCAGAGAGCATCATGACTTATGTAGCTGTTTTTTTGTTTGTTTGCTTTTGTTTTTCCTCTCAACCAAGGCCTCTATGAGGCTGCAGACAGTTCTCATAAAGAGGGGCACCAGGCAAGGTAAAATCAGACAAGCCGCCAACATTCCAATTACAGATTCCATTAGAGATTTGAATGCGCTAAAAGTTGAAAACCATCCTCTAAACAACTCTCTAGGACTCAGGACTCCAGAAGCCAAGAGCCTCAGCACCAGAATTGGAAAGTGAGGCGAGACCAGACTGCAGCAGCCCAAGCCACTGGCAATAAAGCTACAGGTAGATCCCCGTGTGAATATGTCTTGGAGCCCAGCAGGGGACAGTGTACCTGCCAACCTAAAAAGGGGGAAGGGCAGCTTCTCTGTCCACGACCACCCAGCACCAGCACTGTCGCTCCCCGTCTTCGTGGGGGAGCAACACAGGACCCTGCGCTGTTCTTTTGTCTGCTCGGCCCTCCCCGGGTTTGCTGCTGGTTCTTCCCGGGTTGGCTACTATCCCTTCCACCTCCGTGGAAGGGCAGTTCCCCCTGGCCACATTCCCCACTTCCGCAGGGGAGCGGCACTCCGCCGGCCGGTTCTCTCGGGGGCTGCACGGGTTCCCTTAGATGTTCCCCATAGATGTTCCCCGTGCATGCCGTTTCTCTCCTCCTTTATAGTCCTTCTCTGCCAATCCCAACTCGGCTGCCCACACGCCGAGTACGCTGCTCTCCAATCAGGAGCAAGTCCTACAGTTAATTGGTTGAACTGGAGGCAGCTGTGCGGAAGCTGTTTACTTCTCTCCCAGCGCCATATTGTGGGAGAGCAGATGCATAGAATAAGTCTTAATTCGAGTAACTTAGTCTAGTCCGGATTGCTCCCCACAGATCCCCCTTTCTTTTTATTTTTGGCGTTGATACGCGCCTGTCTTCGGTGTCCCGCGGCACACACTAGAGTTGCCACAGGCTCTTACAAGTCCTATCCATCAGGCAAACCGAATCCGGGTCCTCTCTTCGCCATGTTGTGAGGAGGTTTTTAGGCGCTGATGCGTGCCTGTGTTCGGTGCCCTGCAGCGCATACTCTGCTCTGCTAGAACTGCCTGCAGGTGTTTACAAAACCTATCAGGCAAACCGAATCCAAGCCTTCTCATTGCCGTATTGTGGGGGAGACTTATTAGTGTTGGTTTGTGCCTATCTTCGGTGACCTGCAGCTCATACTCTGGTCGAGCTTTGCTGGCGCTTACCGCCTTAAATCAGGCAGACCGAATCCAAGCCTCCTAATTGGCATGTTGAGGGGAGGCCTTATTTTTCTCTATTTCTCTATCTCCGGGCATTTCTATTTCTCCCATTTTACTTCTATCTTCCAGCATTCCTATTTCTCTCACTTTACTTCTAAAACTTCTGTTTCTCTTATCCCCGCAGCTTCCCGGCACCTCGCCCTGCCGGCAGCTTCACGGCTCCGCGCAGCTTCCCGGCGCCTCGCCCCGCCAGCGGGCTCCGCCCCGAGGCTGCTTCTCCGCGCCTCGCCGGCTCTGAGCCGCTTCAGCCCGCGCCTCATCTGCGCGGCTTCCCGGCTTTGCGCGGTCCTCGGTCTCCACGCTTAACCCTTTCGCGTCTGAACCACGGCCTACGCCAGCCCCGTTCCCTATCTACTCACGCCCCGTGCTCTCTCTGCACGCGGCGGCTTCCGCGAGTAACACAGCGTAGCTTGCGTCTCCACCACTAGGATTCAATCCAAGTTCCCCGGGCTAGCCTGGCGAATTCAACCCAGCGTACGTCTCCGCCCCACGATTTGGCTTCCCGTCCTTTGCTCCCCGGGCTAATCAGACGGATCCCAATCTGGCTTACGTCTCAGCTTCTGGTTTCAACTTTTCGCCCCCTATTCCCGGGCTAACTTGAGAACCCCAAAGTGGCTTTCGTTTCCGCCTCGGCCTGCCCCCCGCGGCTTCAATTTCCCTAACATTTTTCTCTACCCGGTATGTTTCCCCAAACTTTCCTCCAACGATATTCCTCCCTCATTTCTCCTGGCCTCTCCCCACAGTCCGCGTCCGAGTCTGTTTGTTCTAGCTTTCACTTTCGCTTTCGACCTTAGAGATTTCTCCCAGCTTCCCCCCGTAGTCCGTATCCGAGTCTATGCCTAGGCTTTCAATAGCTTCTTCCGGCTCCTTTTTCGTCCGGCTTTTCCCTAGGCTGTTTGCTAATCTCTCTCTCCGGTAATTTCCCAGTTCTTCCCGTTTCTTCCCTCCTAGGTTTCCTATCCGTCCTCGGTTTCCTATCCGAGCTAGGTTTCCTATCCGAGTCACGGCACCATTATGTCGCTCCCCCTCTTCGTGGAGGAGCAACACAGGACCCTGCGCTGTTCTTTTGTCTGCTCGGCCCTCCCCGGGTTTGCTGCTGGTTCTTCCCGGGTTGGCTACTATCCCTTCCACCTCCGTGGAAGGGCAGTTCCCCCTGGCCACATTCCCCACTTCCGCAGGGGAGCGGCACTCCGCCGGCCGGTTCTCTCGGGGGCTGCACGGGTTCCCTTAGATGTTCCCCATAGATGTTCCCCGTGCATGCCGTTTCTCTCCTCCTTTATAGTCCTTCTCTGCCAATCCCAACTCGGCTGCCCACACGCCGAGTACGCTGCTCTCCAATCAGGAGCAAGTCCTACAGTTAATTGGTTGAACTGGAGGCAGCTGTGCGGAAGCTGTTTACTTCTCTCCCAGCGCCATATTGTGGGAGAGCAGATGCATAGAATAAGTCTTAATTCGAGTAACTTAGTCTAGTCCGGATTGCTCCCCACAAGCACCCTGTAACTAGCTGAGAGAGGGCAGGCATTTGTAACAGCTGCTCCAACTTATATATGGACATAAGTCCAGTACCTGGCTGAGAGGATACACCTGAGTCTGGCTGGGAGCATTGATAGGGGGCTGTGTGCTCATGACCTTGGGAGCCTTGTGTGATGGGATGGAATGTGAAAACAATGTGGCTGTGTGGGAGGGTACAGGGTGTGGCTGGGTCTCCAAGCAGTCACTGTGGGCGGCTCCACACGCTCAGGGCACCCTGATTGCCTGGTGAGAGTCACTGCTGCAGGAAACATGCTCACACCGAGGACTGCACGGATCCTTTGTGTGGTTCTTGTGGTAACACAGATGAATATTGCATGCACTGGTGCTAGCGTCTGGGAAATTGGTCTCCGTGGAGAAGAGGTGAGTGTGAGACTACACCAACAGGGCTGATGAAACCGTCTCCTCTGATTAAAAAAAAAGAGAGAGAGAGAGAGATTTACCATGCCCAACTTTGGTGTCACCTTGAACATTCCCCTCACCCTGGACCACTGAACAGAGGTCCCAAGGCCATATGCAGCACACACCTCGGGGTATTCACTGCAAGGATAGACATTCCAATAAGCCAAGAGGCATAGCACAAAGATAAAAGCCAACATAGGGAAAAAAATCCAACGAGTATCTCCACAAAAGCCTAAAAATAAACACAGAAATTCAAGAAACAAGAATAAGGAAGAGAATATAATGCCCCCAAAGGAACACAACATTTTAGTACTAGAATGTGAAGATGAAGAAATGCCAGAAATAGAATTCAAGAAATTGATAATGGAATTACTTCTAAGTAATCAGAAGGAAATCTACAAATTAAAGAAATCTCATACATGACAATAATGAAAATTTTTCCTATGAATTTGAAATTTTAAACAAAAATCAAAATCAAATATTGCAAATGAAGAATTCAATATACCAATAAAAAATGGAGTGGAAAGCATAAGCAACAGACTTTGTGAGGCAGAAGAAAGAATATCCAAGTTAGAAGACAAATCTCTGGAAATTTTACATTCAGACCAAAAAGAAGAAATTAGAAAGCTAAAAAACAGTGTTAGAAATTTATGGGATCCTATCAAATGACCCAACATCAGATCTTATGATTTCCTGAAGGCAAAATAAAAGAGAGAATGAATTAGAAGCCCTTTTTAGTGAAATAATTACAAAAAAATTCCCCAATTTGGAGAAAGAAAGAGACATCCAAGTACAGGAAGCACATAGAACTTCTAACAGACAAGAGCAAAAAAGATTCTCACCACAATACATAGTAGTCAAACTTTCAACAGTAAAACATAAAAGATTCTAAAATGTACACGAGAGAAAGGCCAGATTACTTTCAGAGGATCTTCAGTTAGACTCACAGCTGACTTCTCATCAGAAACCCTACAGACTCGGAAAGAATATTCAAATCTTAAGAGAAAAAAAACTGCCACCCCAGAATATTGTACCCTGCAATGCTCTCATTTATGAATGAAGTGAAATAAATACTTTCCATAACAAACAGAAATTGAAAGAATTTTTCACCACTCATCCAACTTTACAAAAGATGCTTAAGGATGTGCTGCACACAGAAACATGGTCATCACTATGAAGGCGGTGAAGGCAGAAAATTTCCCAGTAAAAGTACAAAATACATCAAAAGTAAACAATATGAGTTTTTATGGAAAAATGGCAGGACCAAGTTATTACTTATCAATAATCACCTTGAATGTAAATGGCAGTCCAATTAAAAGATACAGACTGGGTGAGTGGATTAACAAACAAGACACATCTGTTTGCTGCCTACAAAAACATACCTCACCAACAAAAATATACACAGACTGAAAGTGAAAGGATGGAAAAAGATATTCCACACTAATGGAAACCAAAAGAGCTGGTGTAGCCATCCTAATATCAGGCACAACAGACTTTAACACAAAAACTGTTAAAAGAGACAAAGGCACTATGCAATGATTAAGGGATCAATTCAACAGGAAGATGTAACTGTAATAAACATATATGTACCTAATTACAGGTCACTTGGCTATTTAAAAGAAATGTTAATAGATCTAAAGGGAGACATAAACTCTAATACAACAGTAATGGGAGACTTCAACACCCCACTTTCATCAATGGACAGTTCAACTAGACAGAAAATCAACAAAAACAACAAAGCTAATCTACATGATAGACCAAACTGACATCTACAGAACCTTTTATCCCATAGTTGCAGAATACACATTTCTTCTTTCTTTTTATACAGAAAGCTTTTATTTAATAAATATAAATTTCATAAGTACAGCTTTTGGATTATAGCTGTTCTTCCCCCCCACATACCTACCCTCCTACCCACAAACCATCCCACCTCCTACTCCCTCTCCCATCCCATTCTTCATTAAGATTCATTTTTAATTTTCTTTATATATATATAAAAGGTCAACTCTATACTAAGTAAAGATTTTTACAGTTTGTACCCACACAGACATACAAAGTAAAGTACTATTTGAAGATTAGTTTTACTGTTAATTCTCATAGTACAACACATTAAAAACAGATGTACTCTATGGAAAACTACACAGTGGTAAAAAAAATATGAAATCCATTCATTTGCAAAAAAAAAAATGGAGGAATGTGAAAAACATGATACTGAGTGAAATAAGCCAGTCCCAAAGGGACAAATATCATAGGTTCTCCCTGATCGGTGACAACTAACTGAGCACCTAAAAGGAAACCTGTAGAAGTGAAACTGACACTATTAGAAGCAATGACTTGATCAGCCCTTATCCTGACTGTCAAGGAACAGCTTACTATTTTATTCTTTTTAGTATTTTCTTTTTTAGCATACACATTTTTTTCAACAGTGTATGTAACTTTCTCTAGGATGGACCATATGTTAGTCCATAAAGCAAGTCATCCTATAAGTTTGAATGATTTAACAGGTTCAGAACTAGAGCTTACTAGAACTGGCTAGAAAATTGACAGAGTACACTATAAGCAATATTATAAAAACTATAGTCAATTTTTCTCACACACATATTTTACAAGATTTATTCCTCTCAAACCTTTTATGACTTTTTCACAACTTTTGCATCTTAATTAAACCTTTAAGTATCTTGTCTTATTTTTTTCTTTCTAGTATCCATTTCCTTGTAGGACAAAAAAGATTTTTACAAGCAATATCCCTTCTTTTTATCTAAATTATTTTCTTTCATAAACGTTCCCACCAAGAATGCATTGTTACACTTGAGATTTTTCCACACGTTATTTTTATTTACATTTTGAAATAATTCTTTAAAAACTTGCAGTTTAAGACAACAGTTTTAAATAAAAGAACATATCAACTTTTAACCTTAGTTATTCTTAAGCAGTCTTCAGTTATTTTTCATATATGACCAATTTATGAAAACATATTTGTTAACCCAAATAGCTTTATTTAGAATTTAAGATGCTAAGAGTATCTAAGTTTACATTTAGAAACATTCTTTACTCAATTTATACTTAGCAATTACACCTAGATAACTTAAGATGCTGAGATATTATAACATACCTTTATCTGAATTAAGGTCAAAATTCCAATTATATGGAATTTTACATTTATATGCAATTTTACTCCTTTTTATAAACAACTCTAATTGAAAATCAATGACATGAACCAGAGATTACAAAATCCACCCTAGGGGACTATAACAAGAGCTGATTACCCGTTGTTATTATGGCTGTATCTTAAAACAAGTTACAAAACAAGTTTGGCAAGTTATAAAGCAATTTTAAGGCAATAAATTTTTAGATTTAAAAAAGAGAAATTCCTTTAAACCCAATATCCAGTTACAACTGAACCAAATTAGCATGACAGCCATTAGCCTGGCATTTTCATGCATGAGATTGTTGTTCTATTACATCTCCAACCTGCCTTAGAGTTTGGTTTCATCTCTGAGTACTGTCATCTTATGAGACTACTTGGGCAACTCTGGGATGTGATTGAGCTCCCCCCTTCTGCCACTCAGGACAGATGCACCAAACCAAATGAACCCAGGTTCCAGCCAGTTCCCATGGACGATGCTCCTTAGACTACCTCCTGTGCCCACTGGATTCCATTGTTCTTCCACAGCCAGGATCCCAGTGTGTTAGGGGAGGTCCACCCCCTAAAAGTTCATTCTTTCTCTGACACTACAGAGATCCCATGCCCTGGTTGACAAGAGAGGTGGAAAAAAAAAAAAAAAACAACACTGTCCCCATCCCACAAAAGCCCCCAGAAAAATGTGTAGAAATTCGTGAACAGAGACAAGACACCAAGGCCTTTAACAGCAAGCAGTCTTTATCATTATATATATATATATTATATATATATGCATTATATATATCATTATATATACATATATTATGTTATATCAGTTCAAGGCTCACTTGGATTCATATCCAAAAAGACTAAGCCAGGAACAAAGAGGGACATTTTCTTATATATCTTTTAATTTCTTTGTCCTCCATATATGGTTACATTCATACATTTGATTTGATACTGTAATGTTACCTGGTTGCTGTATGAATTGATACAATACTGAACATGCATACATAGTTACTGATAATGTTTAAGTTATTTTAAATACATGTAATATTTCACAGCCATACTGAGCTGTATGTTGTCTGGCAAGGGTTTACACCACAGCTCTGTGCTAGCAAGCAGAAGCTGAAACTGTTACAAATAAGCAGATAATGACCACATTCCACTCCCAGGATAAGTTTGCATTTTTTTCTTCTGCTGCTGCTGTTATCATTTCGAGAAGGCCTCTACCACAGGTTCATTTCCCAAATGCCTGCAACAGGCAGGACTGGGCCAGGCTGCAACCAGGAGCCCAGACGCCATCTAGATCTCCCAGCTTGGTGGCATGAATCCAATTACGGGGCCATCATCTGCTGCCTCCCAGGACGCATTTGCACAAAGCTGGATAGGAAGTAGAATAGCCAGGAGCTGAACCAGCACTCTGACATGGACTATAAGCATCTCAAATAGAAGCTTAACTCACTGCACCATAATACCTGCCCCACTGCTGCTCTTTTGTTTTAATTAATTAATTAATTAAACAGCCAGTGTGTGTGTGTGAGAGAGAGAGCTCTTCCACATTCTGCTTTATTTCCCAAATGCCTGTAACAGCTAGGGCCAGGTCAAAGCCAGGACCCTAGAATCTAATCCAGGTGATCCACTTGGGCGTCCCCTTGGGTGCCATAAACTACTCTTCCTTCTCAAGGCATGCATGGTGTGCATTAGCAGGAAACTGGAATGGAAGCAGAGCTGGGATTCAAACCCAGGGACTCTGAAATGGAATATGAGCATCCCAACCAGCAGCTTCACAACTGCACCAAACCCCTGCCCCTGCTGTTTTGCTTTAGATCTATCTGAGTATCCTGACACTACGAACTACAGTGCTTGGTACCAGAGTATGAATGAGGACAAAATGTCACCATACTATTTGACAATACCTGAGAGAGAGTTCAACAGAAAAGCAATTATGGAGTACCTCTCAATGATTAGTACTGAATTTGTGATATCAAAGCCTACAGACTAATACCTGCAAACTGGGCCAAGACTTGTTACCTTGGTAAAACAATGCCAGGCATCACCTTAGGTTCATTTTAGAACATCAATTTTCCCTCTTAGAAAAATAAATCTTGGATCCAGCATTGTGGATCCTATGGTGTGAGCATCCCTTATGGGCACAGGTTCAATTCCCAGCTGCTCCACTCCTGATCCGGTTGCTGCTAATGCACCTGGGAAAGCAGCGGAAGGTTTCCCAAGTGTTTGGGCCCCTTCAGCCACAGAAGAGACCTGGAAGAAGCTCCTGGCTCCTATCTTTGATTTGGCCCAGCTCTGGTCATTGCAGCCATTTGGGGAGTGAACCAGTGGATGGAAAATCTCTCCCTCTCTTTCTCTTTTCCTGTCTCTCCCTCTCTAAATCTGCCTTTCAAATAAATAATAAACCTTTAGAAAGAAAAAGAAATCTTTAACAACAAGCAGAAAAATTGGAGGTTTCTTTGAGATCCAAATCCCATCTACTCAAAGAAAATTCTGGACTGCTTCTTTTCACCTTAATTTTATTCAATATATTCTTTATGTAAAAATGCCCAGATAGTTAGGAGAATTTGACATCTTATGGCTCAGAGAATAGAAGTGTTAGACAATGCTACCTGGGCTACTGGACTCCTCTTGCAGGAAGTTCACCGGACTGGCAGTGTTTCGGAACACAGCCCCAGAGAAATATTGGCCTCTCAAAGCACATGTTGTGCTTACTTGCCCGAAGACAACTCCAGAATTTTTAATTTTACTAACATGATTAAGGAAGCAAATAAATCTGTGGTGTCTTCATATCACGGATGTTGGTTTAAGTTTTAGCATTCTCTTCATTCCTGATAAGAACTGAACTTGAACATCCTCCTTCTCTCAGCATTTGTGTGTGACTGGTGCACTGATGAGTTGTCTCCAATGTGTTAAATACTGCTGCATAGCCACTGCGACATCATATTTGCAATAAATGATCTTACTGAAACAAAACAAAAACAACATGAATAGCAACAGGACCCAAACCAGCACCCAGTGGGATACCAGTGCCACAGGTTGCAGCTTTACCTACTATGCCCCAAGAACAGAGTGTGTGTGTGTGCGTGTGTGCGTGTGTGTGTGTGTTTGGTTTTTTAAAAAAGATTTATTTATTTATTTGAAAGGCAGAGTTACAGAGAGGTGGAGAGAGAGAGAGAAAGTCTTCCATCCATTGGTTCACTCCTCAAATGGCTGCAACAGCTGGAGATGGGAGGATCCAAAGCCAGGAGCCAGCAGCTTCCTCCAGGTCTCCCACAGGTGCAGTGGCCCAAGGATTTGGGCCATCTTTTACTGCTCTCCCAGGCCATAGCAGAGAGCTGGGTCAGAAGTGAAGCAGCTGGGACTCGAACTGATGCCCATATGGGATGTCGGAACTGCAAGTGGCAGCTTTACCTGCTACGCCACAGCACTGGCCCCTCAAGAACAGGTTTTGTAATCAAACAAGTCAGAGCTAAAATACCAATTCCTTCTGCTATGGCCTTAGGCAAATAATATAATCACATAAAGTCCTGGTTTCATCACCTGTTTGCCAGGATTAATTAAATCAGCTTCTAAATTTTAGCATGGTGTTTGGAATGTAGAAAGTACTGAATAAATGTTAATTCCCTTTCTCTTTTCCAAGGATGTTTGAATAATGAAGGTTAATATCTATTGCTTTTCCAATACTCAAGAAATGAGTCACCTCTGAGACACTCGTTTTGCAAACACAAATCATTAAAAAAAAAAAAAAACTTGGAGGGAGGAATATAGTAAACATCAGATATGACTGATCCCAGATTCTCTGTTCATATTTCAACTACAGATAGTTTAATAGAGCTAATCCATTAGCTCTTTGTATTAATTAATTTCACAGATTAGCTTCCAAGGTAGAAAGCTGTAAGCAGGACACTGAAGAATTTATCACATGTCCCAAAGGGAAAAACAAAGCAATCCAGCGGGGAGGAGAGTCCCCGTGGCACTCTCAGGGGACTGCATGCCACTAGGAAGGGCAGGTGTTCACTGTTTGCTCTGCCCATTGTCTAATCATAACTACCATTCTAGAATTCTGTCACTTAAGCTTCACAAAAAGCCTATGAAGTAATGATTATTTGTATTGTACCAGTGAGTAGTGGAGCGCTGAGAGCTGGGTGTTTCACATTTGGCTGGTAAGTAATGGAGCTGCTATTTAAATCTCTGCCTCTGTAGCTTTAAAGTTCCAACTCCTACCATGGTGCTACTTAGTCTCCTTGAAGAATTTCTCCTGAAGAACAGTTCAGTCCCTCAAGGCTAATCTTTAAGCAAGTGACTGCTTCTTAAGCAGCGGTTCTGTGCCCTGGACTATTATTAAGATTTTCAAATTTTCTTCCACCTCCATTAAGAGATGAACGTGAGAATTAGGCTTGTTATAACTAAGTCACATTGTCTACTCAATTGAGAATCTTTTTCCTCAAGTATTCTGGGAAGGATTAAAAAAAATCGAAGTACACAAAATAAACTGAAAATAGTTTTGATTGCCAGCAATTGTACCAGGAATGTTTAAGATTCAGTTCAAGCATGTTGTTCATTACTTGATTTGTTCTGGGTGGCATTATCAGTGTGTGCGCCTTCATTTGAAGTTTACTCTTATCTGTAAAGAGGCTCTGATTTCTATGTAAACACTTCTGGCCAAAAGACAGCAATTAAAAAAAAATAAAGCAATACAGACAACTATTTGAAACACCAACCTAGAGGTAATGTTAACATAAACATACCATACCTCTGACCTATACTAGAACACCCTATCTCACGTTGGCTACAAGTAAACCTTCAGCCTGTCTTACAAAAACCACAAAGTTACCTAGCAGGAATAATATCATTCCAAATCACTGCTGTTAATATACCTACTCATTATTCAAACAATCTTGAGACAGGAGACCTGAAATTGGTTGTTTTTGGTGGTGCTTCCTGCTACCAGGAGGTGGTCTGTCTTACACACACACACACACAATCACAGTTAGATTAAAATTTTAGGTCAAAATATTTAAGTGAATGAGACGATGAGAAGAAAAATTCTTTTTGGTAGCAAACAATCTACTTTTCTGAAACTGTATTTTGATTCAAGTTCAAAAATTAATGTAAAAAGACTGTCAGGCAAAATTATAGGAGGAATGCTTTAGCAAACATATCAGTAAATCCCCATTCAAAATGTATGAGCACTGCTGACAGTGCAGCAGGTTACCTGGCAAATACTTCTTTCTTAAGTATGAGGTCATACACTAATAATGGTTGTGTACCTATTTTATATGATATTTTCAACATATACACAAGAGGTGATTGATAATATGGGCTAATTTGCTTTAGAAACATCGGATGGAAACTCTGTGGCACTGATGCCATATTCAGAGATATTTAGGATATTACGAAGTATCCCATTATTTTTGAGAATCATCAAAGAAGGTCTAAGGAACAAAGAGAGTAAATACAGTGTAAAAAAAAAAGAGACCTTAAAAGGAGGAAGAGAATAAATCAAATATGAGGTAAATATAAAAACAGTAGCAAGATCATGAGTACAATAAAGAATTAAAGTTAATTGGGAAAAAGAGCATTAACTCTAGTTTATACTTTCGAATGCTTGGTAGAGGTTAGTGAAGTAGGAATTCAGGTATAGAGTGTCATGGTAGCCTGTATTCTGAGGAGACACTCATTGTGACATTAAAACTGGGCTGGCCAACATGGTAGTCACTAGCCACATACAGCCATGGAGACCTTGAAAATGTGGCTGGTATAAGTTGAAGCATGCTATAAAAGTATAGTATAAAATAGTAAAAAATACATAGTAATTTCAAAGATTTATTACCTAACATATCTCATTAGTAGTTTGTTCTGTTGACTACATGTTTGTTTTGAACAGGATTTAGCTCCTCAGATTCATGTACACATTTGAACCTCCAGAGTCTTAAGGTAATAGCTAATGGATTAATGCTAATGGTTTATGGATTAGGATAGAGGCTTAATCCAGTTATGACAACTGAGGGCGACATCTTTGTAAAGTAATTGGATTGGATTAGGTTACTAAGATGAAACCTCATGATTGGATTGTGATGGCATTATAAGGAGAGACCACATAGAAGGTAGGGGAACAGTGAGCTCCCTGTATCTCTCTGTTTTTTTTTGGCTGGCTTTGTGATCATCATCTGCCATCCTCACCAGAAGCCTAAACCAGTGAGGTCAGGCAATCTTGGATTATCAACCTGCCACACTGTAAGTCAAAGTAAACTTTCACCCTTCCTAAGAAACTCCTAAAATAATGCTAAAATGTGTTAATAATATTTTAGATACATTGGGTTAACTCAAAGGCATTCTTAAGTTAATTTCACTTATTTGATGTTTTTTAAGAAGGTTACTAGAAAATGGAAAACTTTGTATGTGGCTGGCATTTGTATTGGGAAGTGTCGGTCTAAGACTGATTGCAGAGAAGCTAAATGGCACCTAATCTAGAATCATGAAAGAAGTAGACCACTTGCCTTGCTGCTAATATTTCTCTCTCCACCCTGTTTTGGCATCACTGCAGATTAAAGACTAGCAGATGGAGGAGGAAGAGAGTGGCATACCAGGAGGGCTAGGATTAGGGGAGAGTTGTTTCCTTAGCACAATCTCCAAAAGAAGTACCTTTTATGGTAAGCAATATTATGACATGGTAAAAGATGTTGAAGAAAGAAGTGTGAAACCAAGACTGACAAATACGCTAGGTGTCCTATCATTACAACCTGGCTATGTGTCGCTCCCCGTCTTCGTGGAGGAACGACACAGGACCCTGCACTGTTCTTTTGTCTGCTCGGCCCTCCCCGGGTTTGCTGCTGGTTCTTCCCGGGTTGGCTACCGTCCCTTCCACCTCCGTGGAAGGGCAGTTCCCCCTGCCACTTTCCCCACTTCCGCGGGGGAGCGGCACACCGCCGGCCGGCTCTCTCGGGGGCTGCACAGGTGTTCCTTCAGATAGATGTTCCCCCTAGATGTTCCTGGTGCATGTTGTCTCTCTCCTCCTTTATAGTCCTCCTCCGCCAATCCCAACTCGGCTGCCCACACGCCGAGTACGCTGCTCTCCTCCAATCAGGAGCAGGATCAGCTCCTGGAGGTCATCACTCAAGTTGGCAAGAGGCAGCTGCATAGAAGCTGTTTTCTTCTCTCCCAGCGCCATATTGTGGGAGAGCAGATGCATAGAATAAGTCTTAATTCCAGTAACTTAGTCCAGTCCGGGTTGCTCCCCATAGCTATGACTCTGAGTAGACTTTTTGCCTGGTACCTTCTAAAATACACTTCTCATTGTATGACAACTAGAGTTCTTAGCAGCAGGAAACTTAATAAAGTTAAAAAGTTTCATTCTAAGATCTCAAGATTGGTCTCTAGTCAGGGGAGTAGACAAGAAAAGTAATGTTGGATTCCGGGCGAATATTGATAAAGATTTTAAGGACAGGACCTAGATAGAATCAAGACATTTGGCTTCAAGGTGGATACACACACACACACACACACATACACACATACAGATACACACACATACACACATACATACACACATACACACACACAAAGTAGACATTCAGGATCCTGAGTGTAAGAAATAGCAGAGCAGGGCCTGCTGTAAGGATCAATTGTTTGCCTCACACGTGGCTAGGACATGAGGATAAAGAACTTTTGGCTGGCTGGAAATGCAGGAAAGGTACCCAGAATTTTAATTATGGCTAACCCAGGGGAGGAATGAGTTGCCAGGACAATTTTGCCCAACACTGTGTACTGATTCCAGGTGAGTGCTAATTTAAGAATGGGTGCTAGGTTTATCAGAATTCCTCTACACCACAGCATTATTACTTTTCTAATGAAAGAATTCCATACTTCATTTCCATTTTTGTTTGTTTTGAGGTTCAACAGCCCCTAACTTGGACGGCAGCGTAATAGGGGGTAAAGCAACACAGCATTGGAAGGCCTCCTAAAAGTATAGATGTATGATCATTTATTCAATCACCTCGCTCTTGATAAGTTGTTCCCAGATAGGAACCACCATAAGCAGTTCTCCAACAGCACTAGCATGTTTATTTCTACAGAAGAATCCCGAGGTTGAGTAAAGCTTGTTCAGAGTTACTTTACAAAAGAATTGTAGCAATGTACTGGGCTTTTTTGCATGGTCCCTTCTAGAAGTACACTTCTCATTGTATGACAACTAGTGTTCTGAGTAGCAGAAACTTAATAAAGTTAAAAGGTTTCATTCTACCATCTCAAGGATAGACTATGGATAAGAGTGCCTATTTTACCACCAAAATGTCCCAGTATTGGTTGTTGTGCCTTGTTTTAATTTAGTCGCTTTTCACCGTAACATCACAGCTATTTTTGTAATTTATCTTCATATATATGTATACACTTTAATCTTTATGTATTTGTATATAATTGTATATATATATTTCAATCTTTAATTTTTCTAGAATTTTTTACAGCAAGATGTGAGGTAGAGGCCTAACTTTATATATTCCATGTAGAAAACCAGTTATGAAATTATCCCTTTGCTAAGACTGAAACGCCATTATTATAATATGTAAATATTCTCTATCCAGCTGAAATTTTCTACATTCTTATTTATCTTTTGTATGCTAATACTTTTTTTGTCTGATCTATTTGGGTTTTCTTTTTGCTATTACTCTTTGTATTAGCTCTATGATAAATTTTACTATTTAGAATGACATTGTCTGCTCTTTGTTAATCTTTTTCTGTTTTTAAAAATATTTGTGTATTTGTTTTTGAAGAGTTACAGAGAGAGAGACAAAGGTAGATCTTCATTTGCTGGTTCACTCCCTAGATGGCCACAATGGCTAGTGCTGGGCCAAGGCAAAGCCAGGAACCAGGATCTTCATCTGGGTCTCCCAAGTGGGTAGCAGGAGCCCAAACACATGGGCCATCTTCTGCTGCTTTTCCCAGGCCATTTGCAGGGAGCTGGATCGGAAGTAGAGCCTCCAGGACATAAAATATAGGATGCTGGCATCACAGGCAGTGGTTTTACATGCTATGCCACAATCCTGGCTCCTAATCTTTTTTCTAAAATACCTTAGCAACTCTTCATATTAATCATCAGATAAGAACCCTGCAATCATCTTTGTTCTCAAAGTACATATTAAAAAAATCAGGTCCTATTCCTTTTAAATGTATTTCTAGGCATTTTATTCTTTTTGTCACTCAGATTGGTTGTCATAAAATCTTTCAAAGTAGATTGAAGGACTTCTGCTGAAGGAGTTTGTATTGGTTTTTGCATGTAATCCAATGATCATTGATCTAAAGAGGGTTTTTGATTTTTTTCTGCTGAAAACAGAGTGAGGAGAAACTGCACTAATATGGGATGCAGCTTAACCTGCTGTGCCACAAAGCCAGCTCCTAGAAAGTTTTTAAGTTTTGTATCGAGTTTTATAAAGAAAACCATTATTATTGTATTTTATGATAAGGGGTGCTTTTTAGGGGTGACCTGACTATATTTAATGTTCACAGGTCAGCTTGAGAATTTAATTCCTGTGAAGCATGAAATTAGGTAGTGGGAAGATGCCAAGAATTATGAAAGACAGGAAAATATGTGATGTGGTTTCTGCTCTCAAGGAGCAATGTATCTAATGGAGATGATAGAAATGTGGACCATTGACTGCTACAAGATACCATGAATGGCAAAAATGTGTAGTCAGGGGCAGGTATCTGGTGCAGTTTTTTTTTTTTTTTTTAGATTTATTCATTTATTTTAAAGGCAGAGTTGCAGAGAAGTGGGGGGGGGGGTCTTCCACCCGTTGGTTCATTCCCCAAATGGCCACAGCAGGTGGAGCTGGGCTGATCTGAAGCCAAGAGCCTGGAGCTTCTTCCAGATCTCCCGTGCAGCAGCAGGGGCCCAAGCACTTGGACCATCTTCTAGTGCTTTCCAGGCCACAGCAGAAAGCTGAATCGGAAGTGCAGCAGCTAGGACTCGAACCAGCGCCCACATAGCATGCCGGCACTGCACACCCGGGCTTTAACTGGGTCACACCGTGGGCCCCTTAGTGCAGTTATTAAGATGCCACTTGGGACATCTGCATCCTATTTCCCACTGACTGCGTCCAGAGTTTGAACATGCTTCTGATTCAGCTTCCTGCTAACGTGCACCTTAGGAGGCAACAGTGATGGCTCAAGTACTTTAGTCCCTGCCACTCACCTAGGAGATTGTGATGGAGTTCAGGTGTCCACCCACCTGCCAGAGCCCCTACTGTTAGCATGTGAGAAGTGAACCAGTGGATGGGAGCCCTCTTTCTCTTTTTCTCTGTCTGTACCTGTCTCTCTGCCTTTCAGACAGATAAACAAAATATATGGTCATATCATTACTGTATAGTGTTGAATGAATTGACAAATGAACTAATAGACACAGACTATTCAAACATGACACATTTATACATTTGTTAAACCCAAGTCTCTATCCAGAATGTAAATATCATTCTCACAATTTTAACTTCAAGACAATATAGCAAAACACGTTTAGTGTCTTAAAAATTCAAGTCGTTACAAAGTGAGAGGTTAAAGTCCTTCATCTCTGGCCACCTGTATTTGCCAGGCCCACTCCCAGGAACAGCTGTTTACAATTTATATGTACCCACCCAGAAGGTGTGTGCCATATAGACATGCATACACACTTTGAAAGGATACTACAGTTCTTTTAAACCTTTTTTCCGATATTTCACTTCACAACCTCCTGATCTGCTTGATTACTTTTATAAAGGGCGCATCGGAATACCAGACTAAAATATCATACCTTACGTAACCACTTCCTTCTAAGCGGACACAGATGATTTCCTATTTTCCACTGTTAAAAAACAGTACCTCGGCTAACAGCTTTACAACCTGTGTCAGAGGACTTGTACGGCAAATTCGTCACAATCCAGCGAATCTTTCCCATTGTGTTTGTGACAGAAGGTGTCAGAAAGCAGTGCTTTCAGTTTATGGAAATCAATGCTGTTAGCTGCGAGGCTGAGCCTGGGGGCTGCCTCAGTCCCAGCCCCGAAGGCCTGCTGTTTACTCTCCTACCCTCCCCCCTCCCAATAACACGTCCAGCCCTCCCTTCCGCTTCGTAAAAGCTCCCAGGTGTATCCCCTCTGCAGTTGAGGGAGTTTTGGATCCAGGACATGTTGTCCCAAGAAATCTCTCGGGACAATAAATAATAACCCTGTACAAGGATCCCTTATTAGAGAGAGGGGGAAAAGTGTATCGCTTTCGGATACCTCTCGGGTATTTCATTCGGGACCGCGTATTTTGAGTGTGTGACTGGAACAGGGTTGATTGGTGCCTGTGGCTTTTTGTCTTCCTCAGATTGAGAGTAAAAGTCCTGAGTGTGACGGAGCAGGACGCGAGGGTGCGGGCTGCAAATCTTGCGATACAGAAGAGGAAGGTTTGCTTCCTCCGCCCCACCCTAGCGCCGCTGCTATTGTTTACGCAAAGCCGCGGGGAGCGGTAGAGCGACCCCGGCTCCACGAGTGCTTTTATTCCCTTCACCGCTCGAAGGGGATGCGGCTTCAGCACGTCTCGGTCCCCTCTCCAATGCGAGCGCACCCTCTCACTCGCCACCCAGGCAGAAACAACGACCCCGCACCCGGGCTCCTCGGACTACCCTCCCATAAATAGCGAGAAAAAACCGGACAAAAGAAACGGAAAGCAAGGGCTCGCCGCCGCGCCGTGGAGCGGGGACGCGCCTCCCCCCTTCGCCCCCCCGCGCCGCGGGCCCCGCCCCTCGGGGGCGTGGCCGAGTGCTCTTTCCGGGTTACAGGCGGAAATGGGCGAATTTGAATCCTGCTGGCCGTTGGATGGGGCTGCTCCAGGTTGGTGTGCGGCGACGCAGCGCGAGACGGCAAAAGTGATACGGCCGCTGTGGAACTTCTGCTCTGAGGGCCTCGGTGAGTAAGCGTGGAACGGGAAGCAGCGATTATTCCAGGGAGGGAAGCGCGGCCGTCGGAAGGGACCGCGGGTCCGGAGGCCAGAGAGCTTGGTGGGGACGTCGGAGCGTCTTCGCGGGTGTGTGAGGTGGTGCCGGCGTGGGGACCTCGGCAGTCGGGGCGCTGAAGCGCCGTCCCCCCACTGCCAGCGCCCCCGAGCCGGGCAGCGTCTGGGTGCTGGCGCCGCGGAGGCCCGGCCGGTTTGAGCGCTGCCTCTGAGTTTCTGGGGACTTGCAGTTCAGTATTTCCTCCAGTGCGGCGGGGATACTGAAGCTCCAGCAGTGATTCCATTTCAGTGCCAACAGCGTTACCCTGAGAATAAAACAAAAACTTGGTTTACGATAGGTGGAAGGTTGAAACGAAGGGATGCTCCTAAGAGGGGGAGCCCGGAGCCGTCTTGATGACCCTGGACCACAGGGAAGTGACAGTCATTGAAATGCCCGGAGGGGATTTAAACTGAAATCCGAGTATCCTTTGTATTTAAAACCCGGATATTTTTCTTTCACGGTTGACATTTTTCGCCTACCGCAAAAATCCGAGACTCTTGCTCATTTAAACTGGCTATAGTAACCGCGGTGATTCACAAGGGTCTTAGTTTGCTAACAATGGGGTAAGGTTTAGTTCCACCGCCCTGCCTTTTCGCCCCCTTCATTCATTGGCCGGCTTGTTTATCGCGGAGTTGTGGGGAAGAAGTATACACTGCTTCGGGAATCGGAGCTTTGGGAAGTGGTGGTGGGTTTGCTTCTGGTTTTCTTTTCCTTTTGGTGACGAACCCTCACTCCGCAATAAATCAGGTCTTTTGGAATAGTTTAAATATGTATATTTTAAGTGCCTCTCGGGGTTTTTAACGCTGTACAGATGATCTTTTTATAACTAGGACTCAACATTCATAATAAAAACATTCCTTCATCCTGTGTTGTCGACTCCCACTCCCCCATGCCTGCTAATGAGCTTTTGTTTGCCATTTTGGCCAGGAGGAAGAGATTTAAATAGCAGTGCTTATGGTCTTGGAAATAATTTTTTCATAAAAATGGAGCAAATGAATTGGCTCTGCTTTCCTGAGGTTTGCAGGAGGATATGCTCATTTCACATATGCTACCACCGAGTAGTAATTTCTAAAGAATTTATCTTTACTTCCTAATCTGGTCCTTTTCCCTTCCTGGACTCCTCTGTTGAAGTTTTGCTTTATTTACCTAAATTAGCAAGTTTCAGACTAAATCGTGTATGCATTACCTTGGAAGAGTTTGTTAAATGCTGATTCCTGACTTTCAAATCTAAGAGGTTGTGGATGAAGTTTGTGATTTAAGGACGGGGTTGAAGAGTCTATATATTTAAATGAAGACTTAGACAATTCTGATTTGGAGAAAATTCTGATTTGGTTTTTCCTGAAGAAGCATTGTAATGTATTTGGTTAAGGGCATGGAACTAGATCCAGATTGCCTTAATCTGATCTCATCCCTACCACTGGGGAACTGTGTGATCCCAGGCAGCATGTTTAACCTCTCCCTGTATCAGTTCCCTCAGCTGTACACTCTGCCTTCAGAATATATGTGGTGCATAGTAAATGATGCGTGTGTCTCCTACTGTATTGAGTAACTAAGCATTGTGCAAGCCACATTGCATATATTATCTCATTAATCTTCACATTATCACTGAGGTAGTTACTGTTTTCAAATAAAACAGATTAAGACATTCAGTAATCTGTCCTTACACAACTAGAAAAATGTTTGAACTAAAGTAAAAAGTTAGCTTTAATTCAAAATTATGCTTTTTTTTTAAAAAGTAATGCTTTCCTGTTTCTCTCTGAAGTTTCTTTTCAAATGTTGCTCTATAAAAATCTCTGGTTGCTTTATATACATATATACTTATTTTTTAAAGATTTATTTATTTGAAAGGCAGTGTGACAGAGACAGACAGATAGATCTTCTCTTGCTGGTTTACTCCCCAAATGGCCACAAATGCCAGGTCTACGCCAGGCTGAAGCCAGGAGCCAGGAAGTTTATCTGGGTCTCCCACATGAGTGGCAGGAAGCTAGGTATTAGGCCAGCTTCTGCTGGCTCATCAGCCCGGAGCTGGAGAAGTAGAGCAGCCAGGACTCCAACTGGGGCGCATATGGGATGCCTGTGTCGCAGGTGGAGGCTTAACCTGCTGCTGCACAATGCTGGCCCCCCTCTTTAACATTTTATGTGCATGCTTTGCTACTTGCCTTTTCATTTCCTCTTAGATTTTACCCAAATGGGTTTCAAGAGTTCCTTAGAGCACTTCTCGCTCAGTGCAGTTTGGTTTTAAATAGAGCGTTCCTTCGACTTAGAGCACCTGGCCTCCTCATCTTTGCTTGCCAATGCTCAGTACAGAACAGTGAGTGTCTTTATCCTCTGAAACTGTATGTTCAGTGAGTACTTGTTACGTTAGCGGTTTAACACACGTGTTTTGTATTAATGACTGAAAGTTGAAAAACAGCTTTGTTTTCTTCTGAGATGATAGAATATAATCTTTTGTGGTCTAGTGGAGATTTTAGTGATAAATGGTTTTACAAACTTCACAGATAAAGAAATGTAAGTACTGAAAGCATAAACTCAGAAGACATATCCGGTGAGAGAAAAGCAAGAGAAATATTTGCTAATATTAATGGAATTCTAAGTGCTTGATACATATTTTCTCATTTCTTAAAACCATTTTATAATTATAACACCATGTTAAAATGAATCTGAAGCACAAAAAGATGTAGTTTGAAAGTATTTTTTATATTTAATTTCCTACTGTACTTTTTTTAACTGTAAGAGTAATGTAAAGTATAATAAAGTAGCTTAATTCAAAGTGTTAGGAAATCAAAAAGTTGGACTTTCCTTCTCTGAACAGTTAAGGCTGTTAACTTGACTTCCTTTGCTTGCATTCCACATTTCTCTATCAAAGTAGTACAGGTATTTGAAACAGAGCTTCATTTCTGATGCAAGCTAGACCATTCACACTATTTCTTCTTCAGTTTTGGAGTTGTAATACCACAACACTATCGGAAGCCAAGCTGGACAGGTTGGGATGACATGGAAATCATGAAGAAACATGAACAGTGGGGCAGGGAAACCTGTTTCCTGAGAGCAAGTTACCTATTTACACCAATGTAAACTTTATTGTAGCTTTGTTGCTTTTCCTTTTAATTTTTTTTGAAAAGATTTATTTTTATTTATTTGAAAAACAGAGTTTCAGAGAGAGATAAGGACAGAGAGAAAAAGGTCTTCCATCGCTGGTTCACACCCCAAATGGCCACAGTGGCCAGAGCTGAGCTGAGCGGAGCTGATCTGAAACCAGGAGCCAGGAGCTTCTTCTGGGTCTCCCACTTGAGTGCAGGAGCCCAAGGACTTGGGCCATCCTCTGCTGCTTTCCCAAGTGCATTATTAGCTGGATAGGAAGTGAAGCAGCCGGGACTTGAGCCAGCGTCCATGTGGGATGCTGGCGCTGCTTTAACCTGCTGTGCCACAGTGACGGCCCTCCTTTTAATTTAAACAGATGCCTTTTTCTAAAATAATAAAGTGTACTAGTTTAATTTACCTTTTTAAGTGATACATTGATGTGTTTTAATAAAATGCTTTAGTCATTGGTTGATGGATATTTTAAGTTGTTTACAATTTTTTGCTGTTACAAATAAATCTGCAGACAGTTATATACAGTGGACATATGCCGTTTTTTCTCTTCGCTGCATTGTACGTAGGCATACATTTGATTTTGGGGGGGGGTAAAATTAACATAAAAATAACCATTTTAAAGTATACAATTTAGTACATTCACAATGTTGTGCAACCATTGCCTATATCTCGTTCCAAAGCATTTTCATCGTCCCAGAAGAAAACTACATACCTATCAACCAGTCACTGCCCAACCGCTTCATTCCCTTAGTCCCTGGAAACTATAAATCTATTTATAGCATCACCTGTGCTGCTGGCATCCCCTATCAGAGTCTAGTTGCTCTACTTCCTGTTCAGTTCCCTGCTAATGCCTCTGGGAAAGCAGCACAAGATGGACCAGTACCTAGGCCCCTGCCACTCATGTGGGAGACATGAATAGAATTCCTTGCTCCTGGCTTTGGCCTAGCCCAGCCTTAGCTGTTGTAGCCATTTGGAGAGTGAGCCAGTGGATGGAAGATTGCCCTATTTCTCCCTCTCTGCCTTTCAAATAAGTAAATAAATCTTAACAAAAAAAAATAATTTCCCTGTTCTGTATGTTTTCTATAAATAGATTATATACAATATGGGATCATTAATCTCTGACTTTCTCCCTTAGCATAACATTTTCAAGGTATATCATAAAGGAGGATTTATTTGGCCATCCATTTGTGGATTCCACATCCACGGATTCAACCACTTACAGATTGAATTTTTTTTTTTAATTTATTTGACAGAGTTAGACAGTGAGAGAGTGAGACAAAGAGAAAGGTCCTCCCTCCGTTGGTTCACACCCTGAAAATATTTTTTTTTTAAATTGCATTTTTGGAGCCGGCACTGTGGCGTATGTAGTATGCTAAGCCTCTGCTGGCAGTGCTGGCATTCCATATGGACTCCAGTTTCTATACCGATTGCTTCTCTTGCAATGCAGCTCTCTGCTATAGCCTAGGAAAGCAGTGGAAAATAGCCCAAGTGCTTGGACCCCTGCACCTGCTTAGGAGACTTAGAAGAAGCTCCTGGCTCCTGGCTTCAGATTGATCCATCTCCAGCCTTTGTGGCTATTTGGGGAGTGCACCAGCCAATGGAAGACCTCTCTCTGTCTCTCCCTCTCTCTTTAACTCTGCCATTCAAATAAATGAATAAAAATTTTCAAAAAAATTAGCATTTTTACTAAACATGTAGAAACTTTTTCTTGTGTCACTATTCTCTAAGCAATATGGTATAATAATTATTTAGTTATTATAATTTCAAGAGGATTTAAAGTATATGGATGGGGGCCGGCGCTATGGCGAGGCAGTGGGGCCACCGCCTGCAGTGTCTGGCATCCTGTGTGGGCGTGTGGGTGCCGGCTGCTTCCCTTCCAGTCCAGCTCTCTGCTGTGAACTGGGAGGGCAGTAGAAAATGACCCTAGTCTTTGGGCCCCTGTGCCCAACCTGAAGCTCCTGGCTTCAGATCAGCCCAGCTCCAGCCGTTGCAACCATTTAGGGAGTGAACCAATGGATGGAAGATCCCTCTCTCTCTGCCTCTGCGTAACTCTGCCTTTCAAATAAATAAATAAATATTTTAAAAATATAAAGTGAATGAATGTGATAGGTTATACTCAAATACTATGCAATTTTATGTAAGGATATTGAAGTGGCACCAATGCTGTGGCACAGTGGATAAAGCTGCCACCTGCAACACTGGCATCCCATATGAGCACTGATTTGGAATCCAGCTGCTCCACTTCCAGTCCAGCTCCCTGCTGATGCTGCTGAGAAAGCAGTGGAGGATGGCCCAAGTGCTTGGGCCTCTTTACCCATGTGGGAGACCTGGAAGAAGCTGCTGGCACCTGGCTGGCACTTTTGATCTAGAAACCATTGCCAAATCTGAGGTAATGAAGGTTTACACCTATATTTTCTTAAAAATTTTATGGCTTTGGCCTTTATATTTAAGTCTTTTTTAAATTCAAAGTATACAAATTTCATGTATTTCATATATACAGACTTAGGAACATAGTGATACTGCCCACCCTTCCTCCTCCTTCCTCTCCTATTACCTCCCAATTTTTACAATGATCTACTTTCATTTTACTTTATACTCATAAGATTAACCCTATACTAAGAGTTCAACAAATCGTAAGAAGAAAGTTCTCAACAACAAAGATAATTGTAAACAATCATTGAAGCTCAAAATGTTAATTTTACTTCTATACATTACATTTTTGGTTTTCTACTAGTTACCACAGATCAGGGAAAACATATGATAGTTGTCTTTTGGGGACTGGTTTATTTCACAAAGTATAATGGTTTCTAGTCACATCCATTTTGTTGCAAAAGCCAAGATTTCATTCTTTTTCATGGCTGAGTAGTATTCCATAGTGTGTATACACCATAGAATTTCTTTATCTAGTCATCAGTTTAGTGGACATCCAGGTTGATTCCATAGCTTAGCTATTGTGAATTTAGCTACAATAAACATGGGGTTACAGATAACTCTTTCATATGCTGATTTAATTTCCCTTGGGTAAATTTCCATGGGATTGCTGGGTCATATGTTATATCTATTTTCAGCTTTCTGAGGTATCTCCTTACTGTTTAACACAATGGCTGTACCAGTATACATTCCCACAAAGAGTGGATTAGGGTACCCTTTCCCCCAAATCCTCACCAGCATTTATTTTGTTCGGTGATTTCTGTGTGAGAGCCACTGTAATTAGGGTAAGGTGAAACCTCATTGTGGTTTTGACTCCCTGATGGCTAGTGATCCTGTGTCTATTGGCCAAACAGTTACTTAACTACTAGGGCAAATGCCTATCCCTGATTACAGTGACTTTGTGGTAAATTTATTGGAAAGTGTGAATACTTAGCTTTTTCTTTAGAAGATTATCTTGACTCTTCAAGATTCCTTGCAATTCCATATGAATTTTCACGTCAGCTTTAACATTCCTGCAAAAAAGGCAGAATTTTGGTAGAGATTATATCAAATCTGTAATTATTTTAGGAGTGTTACTATTTTAATAATATAAAATCTGTGAGTACAGAGTGCCTTTCCACTTATTTATGGTTTTTTAATTTCTTACAACACTGTTTTGTAGTTTTCATTAACTCCTTAGTGTAATTTACTAAGCAACTTTTTATGCTATTATAAATGGAATTGTTGATTTCCTTTTTGGAGTGTTCATTGCTATTATGTAGAAATACAACTTGTTTTGACGGGTTGATTTTGTATTCTGTAAGCTTGCTGTATTCATTTTTTAGCTCTAACAGTTTATTTGTGTGAATTCAGGATATTTTCCATGTGAGATCATGCCTTCTAAGAATAGGATAACTTTTTTTTTTTTTTTATCTATTTCATTTATTTAAAAGGTAGAGTATCAGAGAGAGAGCGCACTCTTCCATCTGCTGGTTCACTTCCCAAATGTCTGTAACAGCTGAGGCTGGGACAAGCCTAAGCCTGGAACTCTATCTGGATCTTCCGCGTGGGTGGCAGTGGACTAGATAGTTTGACCTTATTCGGCCAACTTCCAAGGTGCATTAGCAGGGAGCTGGATTGGAAGGAAAGTAGCTGGAACTTAATGTGCTACAATGCTGTCCCCAAATAGGGTAACTTCTTGCTTTCAGTTGGATGCCTATTTCTTTTTTTAAAAAAAATATTTATTTATTCTATTTGAAAATCAGAGAGAGGAGAGGCAGAGAGAGAGAGAGGTCTTCCATCCACTGGTTTATTCCCCAGTTGGCCGCAACAGTCGGAGCTGCGCTGATCCCAAGCCAGGAGCCAGGATCTTCTTCCTGATCTCCCACGCGGATAGAGGGGCCCAGGGGCTTGGTCCATCTTCTGCTGCTTTCCCAGGCCATAGCAGAGAGCTGGATCAGAAGAGGAGCAGCTGGGACTTGAACTGGGGCCAAATGGGATGCTGGCACTGCAGACAGTGGCTTTACCCGCTACGCCACAGTGCCGGGCCCTGGATGCCTATTTCTTTTCTTTCCTTACAGTGACAAGAACTTCGAGTATAATACTGAATAGAAGTGCTGAGTTGATATTTTTATTTTGTTCCAGGTCATAGTTGGAAAGCTTTGTTTTTCACCATTGTGTGTAATATCAACTGGGTGTTTTTCATTAGATGCCCTTTATCATGCCTAGGAAGTTCTCTTCTATTAAAATGTTGAGTGTTTTTAATCATGAAAGAGTTGGATTTTGTCACATTTTTTCCTTTACTGTATATCAGTTAAAATAAATATGTGACAGCCTTTTTCTTTTATTATGTTAATATAGTAATATTGTCTTGATTCTCATGTGTTTAGCCACCTTTGCAATCCTGGAATATCTCCCATTTGGTTGTGGTAGATAATTCGTTTAATAAGAATTAGTTTGCTAATATTTTGTTAAAAGATTTTGCATCTGTGTGTGTAAGAGATATTGGTTTGCAGTTTTCTTTGATATCTTTTTTTAGGTATAGTATCAGAGTAAAGATGGATTTCTAAAATGAATTACACTTGAGTAATGTTGGTGCCATTTTTTCCTTAAATGTTGTTAGAACTCATCAGTGAAGCTAAGTGGGCCAAGACTTTTCTTTGTTGGAAGGGCCTTCATTCAATCTCCTGTTGTAATTTGTTGAATTTTTTGTTTATTCTTCAGTCAGTTTTGTTTTTCTAATTTGTGTCTAACTTCGCAGTTATTTAGTTTCTAAGCATACAGTTAGTTGTTCACAGCAGTCACAGTGTTATTTGCTAGGTCTTTAGCAAGATGACCCTTCCTTTCTGAATTTAGTAACTTTATATTCTTTTTTTTCCTTGATCAATCTAGCTAAAGATTTGCCTTTTTTAAAAAAATCATTTTAAAAAACCAATCTTGATTTTGTTGATTTTTCTATTGTCACCACTCTAATCTTTATGATTTCCTTTCCTCCACTGACTTCGGGTATAGTCTGCTGTCTTTCTGGTTCCTTCTAATTACTTCCCAGGAAGCTGGATCAGAATTAGAGTGGCCAGGAGTCAACTGATGTAACCCATTGCCAGCCCTCCCAAATATTTTTTCTTCTCTTTATGCTATCTTTCTTGGATTTCCATTAAGCATGTGCTGGTATACTTCATAGTGTCTCATAGTCACTCAGGCCTTGTTCTTTTTTTTTTTCGTTCTTAGACTGGGTAATCTCAATTTACCTATCTTCAGATTTGCTGATTCTTCTGCCTGCTTAAATAGGCTGCTGAACCCATATAGAGAATTTTCCATTTCCGTTATCGTATTCTTCAACTGTCAAGTTTCTATTAATCTTGTCTCTTTACTGATATTCTCAGTTGTGATTATAACAGCTTTTGCCAGGTTTTTTTCTGTATTTCTGAGGACACAGACTCCCAGAGCCCCTTCCTCTGCTCTTTTAACTGATGTCTTTTACTACTGCGTTTTGAGAGTTATTTTTAAAAATATATTCTGGATTCAAGTACTTTGTCAATTATGATTTGCAAATACTTTTTTGTTTGCAACTTTTTTTAAGATTTATTTTTATTTATTTGAAAGGCACAGTTACAGAGAGAAAGTCAGAGAGAGAGAAGTCCTCCATCCGCTGATCTATTCCCCAAATGGCTGCAATGGCCCAGGGCTGTGCCAAGGCTGAAGTCAGGAGCTAGAAGCTTCTTCTGGGTCTTCCACAGGGGTGAAGGGGCCCAAGGA
The DNA here is from genome assembly GCF_964237555.1 of Oryctolagus cuniculus. Lineage (NCBI taxonomy): Eukaryota > Metazoa > Chordata > Mammalia > Lagomorpha > Leporidae > Oryctolagus > Oryctolagus cuniculus. The sequence continues at coordinate 44,747,489 of NC_091443.1, read as the reverse complement.
CTTGGGCCATCCTCCACTGCTTTCGCAGGCACACAAGTAGGGAACTGGATTGGAAGTGGAGTAAGCTGGAACTCAAACTAGTACCCATGTGGGATTCTGGCATCACAGGCAGTGGCCTTACCTGCTAAGCCACAACACTGGCCCCTGCAGCTTTTCTTTCTGTGTCTTTTGAAGAACAAAAGATACTGAGGAGTACAGTTTATCACTTTTTTTCTTTCTTGTGCTTTTGGTGTTGTATATAAGAAATCTTAGCTAGTGTCAGGTTACAAAGATTTTCTCCTAAGTGTTTTCCTAGAAATTATATAGTTTCAGAATTTGTATTTATATCTGTTATACATTTTAAGCTCATTTTTGTGAGACTTAAATTTTCTAATAAGTGTGTAGTGATAATTTTTTGTGGTTTTAATTTGCATTTCCTAATGACCAGTGATTTTGATCATATTCTCATTTACTTGTTAGCTATGGTGATTTTCATTTTTTTTTCAAATCTTTTGTCCATATTTTATGGAGATATCTTTTTATTGAGCTTTTAAGTATTTTTATATATTATTGATATAAGTCCTTTGTGAGATATGTTTTACAAATATTTTCTCCCAATCTGTCTTGTCTTTATCTTTTCTTGACAGTGTCTTGATTTGAAGATTTAAAATTTTGCATTTAGCTCAGTTTTTTTCTTGATGGATGATGATATATCTGTCATATAAGAAATTTCTCTCAAACCCAAAGTCATAGAGTGTTTTCTCTATATTTTCTTTCTAGAAGATTTTTGGAAGTTTTTTTTTTAAAAAAATATTTATTTTATTTATTTGAAAGGCAAAGTTACACAGAGGCAGAGAGAGAGAGAAATTAAGTCTTCCATCTGCTGGTTCACTCCTCATATGGCCATAAAGGCCAGAGCTGGGCTGATCTAATCTGGAGCCAGGAGCTTCTTCCGGGTTTCCCACATGAGTGCAGGGGTCCAAGGACTTGGGCCATCTTCTACTGCTTTCCCAGGCCATAACAGAGAGCTGGATCGGAAGTGGTGCAGCCAGGACTAGAACCGGTGCCCATATGGGATGCCGGCACTGCAGGCTGTGGCTTTACCCACTATGCCACAGCGCTGGCTCCTATCTCTTTGTTTATTTAGATCTTATTTACTTTTTTCAGCAGTGTGACTTTTTACATATCTTTCAGCAGTGACTTTTTACATACCTTTTACTGAATTTCTTCTTTATACACAACTCTTTAATTACTTTATAGTTATTAATTTCTTTTGAGCAGAAATGTAGTTCGTTTTTGTGTATTCAACTTGTTTCTTTAGAATATGCTAGATTCACTTTCTCTAGTAATTTTTTAGGATTTTCTACCTAGATGGCTATGGATGAAAATAGTTTTACTCTTTCACAGCTTGTGTTTCTTTTTTTCTTCGAAGTATAGTGTTTAAATGATTAAAGTGAATATTTGTAGATTCTTTTTGTTAGGCGGAGAAAATTGATTCTGTCTATAGTTTATAGTTTTGTCATGATTGGATGTTGACATTTGTCAAATGCTCTTTTTGCATATTTTGAGATTGCCTTGCAGTACATTTTTTTGTTTTGTTTTGTTTTGGACAGGCAGAGTGGACAGTGAGAGAGAGAGACAGAGAGAAAGGTCTTCCTTTTGCCGTTGGTTCACCCTCCAATGGCCGCCGCAGCTGGCGCGCTGCAGCGGCGCACCGCGCTGATCCGATGGCAGGAGCCAGGTGCTTCTCCTGGTCTCCCATGGGGTGCAGGGCCCAAGCACTTGGGCCATCCTCCACTGTACTCCCTGGCCACAGCAGAGAGCTGGCCTGGAAGAGGGGCAACCAGGACAGAATCCAGCACCCTGACCGGGACTAGAACCTGGTGTGCCGGCGCCATAAGGCGGAGGATTAGCCTAGTGAGCCACGGCGCCGGCCCTGCAGTACAGTATTGAAAGAAAGTGATTATAGTGTAAACATTTGTAGATTTCCTTTAAGTTGAAAAATTCTCTCCTTGACTTTCTTTAGATTTTTATGATAATTTTTTTTTTTAAAGATTTGTTTATTTGAAAGGCAGAGCCTCAAGGAGAGAGGGAAAGGACAGAGTGAAAGAGATTTTCCATCTTCCAAATGGCTGCAGTAACCACGTCTGGGCCAGGCTAAAGCCAGGAGCCAGGAGCTAAGAATTTCATTCTGGTCTTCCACCATCGGTGCAGGGGCCCAGGCACTTGGACCAACTTCCACTGCCTTCCCAGGCATATTAGGAGGAAGGTAGATCAGAAGCAGAGTAGCTGGGATTCCATCCACACTCCTGATATCACAAGTGGTGGCTACTCCATGTCAGCCCCTGAGGATTGATGAATTTTGTCAAATACTTTGTCTCTCTATTGAGATGATCATATGGTTTTTCATCTTTATTCTGTTTATATATGATATATTATGTTAATTAATTTTCATGTTATTCAGTCTTTCATTCTTGAAAAACCCAGTTAAGATGTACTATCCTTATTCCTAAATTCGTTTTAGTAATGAAGGAGTGACTATCAGTGATTAACAAAGTATGCCAAGTCCTCAGCTAGGCATTTTACATGTTATTTGCAATTCTTACAACAGCCTACAATTAACTGTTATTTTAGCTTGAGAAATGATAAAATTGAGACTAAGTGAGGTCTCAGCAAAGAACATAGAGAACATGTAGCAAAGCTTGAATTTCAGTCCTTGTGTTTTGAGAAAATCCGGTGTGTAAGGACTGGCTGCAAAAGCAGGAGGAGCCAAGAGTCTAAAAATGGAATAAATCCAATTTCATGAAGAATGTAGTTTGTTAGATTTATGGACAGAAGTGTGGCCTCGGGCAAAAAGAAACATGGTCTGTGGTGACTGCAGGACAACAGATTCCCATACCTCAAGGCAGGAGAAAAAGGATTTTACTGACAAAGGTGGCCCATGGCTAAACAGAATGCACCTTGAATTGATCAGGAATACTAATATTTCAAGAGACATGTGAGGTATGAGATAAGGGATATTCTAGGCATCAGATAAAAACAGCTGGTAAGAGTGAAAAGGTGTGGTGAGTGTTTGGCCTAGTGGTTAAAGATACTGCCTGGGGGCTGGCGCCACAGCTCACTAGGCTAATCCTTCGCCTGTGGCGCTAGCACCCCGGGTTCTAGTCCAGGTTGGGGCGCTGGTCCTGTCCCGGTTGCTCCTCTTCCAGTCCAGCTCCCTGCTGTGGCCCTGGAAGGCAGTGGAGGATGGCCCAAGTGCTTGGGCCCTGCACCCGCATGGGAGACCAGGAGGAAGCACCTGGCTCCTGGCTTTGGATCGGCACAGCGCGCTGGCCATGGTGGCCATTTGAGGGGTGAACCAACGGAAGGAAGACCTTTCTCTCTTCTCTCTGTCTCTCTTTCTCACTAACTCTGCCTGTAAAAAAAAAAAAAAAAATACTGCCTGAGACACTGGATTCTGTATCAGAGCACCTAGGTTTGAGTCCTGACTATACTTCCCATCCCAGCTTGCTTCTAAGGTACATCCAAAGAGGTGGCGGCAAATCATGCATTAAGTAGGTGAGTCCCTGCTACCCACATGGGGGATCTAGGTTTAGCCCTGGCCTAGTCTCAGCTGTTACGAGCATTTGAGGAGCAAGCCAGTGCATGAGAGTTCTCTCTAACTCTCAAATAAGGATTTTTTTTTTTTTAAATGGTAAGTTACCTTAATGACTTTTTTATCTATCATAGAGCTAAGGATGGCTCCTAGATGGCAGTTAGCACTGTGGTTATGTCACACTGATTTCCTATACCCTGATACCCTTTTACTGTGCTGTGCTACTTTTTTTTTTTTTAAATAATTCATAGTTAAAAGTATCCAGGATTATCTTGTGACTTTATATACTTTTTAAGATATATATGTATTACTTCCTAGAGTATAAATAATTGATTTATGAAAAAAAATTTTTTAAAGATTTATTATTTATTTGGAAGGCAGAGTAAGAGAGAGATCTTTCATCCACAGTGATTCACTCCTCAAATGGCTCCAACAGCCAGGGCTGGAACAGGCTGAAGACGGGAGCCAGGAATGCGGAACTGTATCCTGGGTCTCCCAATGCAGGTAGAAGAGGCCCAAGTAGTTGGACCATCATCTACTGCCTTCCCAGGAGCGTTAACAGGAAACTGGATCAGAAGTCGAGCAGCCAGGACTCAACTAGCACTCTCATATAAAATTCCAGCATTGCAAGCACTGGCTTAACTAGCTGTGCCACAAAACCAGCCTCAATTACTTAGTGTTGATCTTGAATTTTTTGGAATCTATGTTGTTTTACTTTTAATTCAATTAGTTTTAAACTGTTTAAAGTTTTTGAAGTAATTCTAAAGTTGCAAAAAAATTGGAAGAGATATACAAAGAACTCCATGTACCCTTTACCAGTTTAATTACTTTTTAATGTTTTGGCATGTTCTCTTTTTCATTCTGTAAGGTTATACATTTGTGTATGATTTTCCTTTCCTTGCCCATGTGAGAGCAGCCTGCATACTTCCTGTCCCCTGTCCCTTTTCTATCTGCATTTCCTAAGAATAAAAATACCCTCTTAAATATCCAGAGTGCAAATGTTAAGTTCAAGAAACATAGTGTAGATACAATACTTTCAACTATTTCATATTCAATTTTTTGTCACTTGTCTGAAAGATAATTTTTAGACTAATTTTATTCCTCAATACAATATGCAATCCAGGCTGCTTCTGGCATGTTTAGTAAATAAAATACAGTGTGTCATGTTTTACCATGCAATGACATCATAAAAAGAAATTAAGCTGTAATATGTAATATAAATATGTAATATGTAAAACAGCCAAATTTAAACATCTGAGTTTTGAAGAAAATTTAGAATACATCAAGTAATTACTACTTTGCACAGAATTAATGTGAACCTTTCTGATTGTTTTAAATCACAGCATTCCTTTAGCAAGAATATACTAGATTAAATCACTTTTCTGAAGTGTTCTCATTCTAGTGTGTTTTGTATTTATTCAGTATCACCTTTTATTTCAGCTTTGTTTTTGTCAGTATGATTAAGAGCTTAAGGAGATTTTTGAATGGACAGGACCTCTTTATTTATTCAAATGTGGCTACCAGCTGAAGTGAGAGAGAATTTAGGTTACTTTGCTGTGTTAGTTATCTGCTGCTTTGTAAAAATATCACTTCAAAAGGTGGAGGTTTGAAACAAAAAATATTTGTTACCTGATAGTTTCTGTGGCTCACAAATTTGGCATCAGCTCAGCTATGTTCTAACTTAGGGTCTTCCATGAAATTGCAGTCACACTGTATGTAGCCAGGCTGCAGACAGAGGAAAGCTTGATTGGGGTTAGAGGATTATCTTCTCAAATGTCTCTCTTACCAAGCATACCTCTCCATGGAACGTCCTCAGAATCTTAATGATAAGCAACTAGTTTCCTCCAGAGTATATGATCCATGATAGCAAAGAGGAAGTCACAGTGCCTTTTATGACATAGTCAGCACATCATCATTTCTACCAGTTTTTCTGGTAGAAGCAAGCTAGCAAGCACTAAGCTGTCAAATAGAAGGGGTTTCAGGCTCTACCTACTGAAGGGAAGAATATCAAACTGAGTAACCCTGGCCAAGTAGAGGTAAGCTATGGAATAGACTCAAAATACCTCTTTGTTAGTGGCTTCCAGGAGCTTCATTGAATTGTTAATTATTTCCCAAAGAAGGGAACTGTTTGATAGTATTTCTTCCTCCCTTCTTTTTTTAAATAAGTTCCTTAGAGGTCGTTTTTTTTTTTTTTTTTTAAGTATTTTTATTTATTTGAAAGGCAGAGAGAGTGGGATCTTCTACCCCCTGATTCACTCCCCAAATGCCTGCAACAGCGCTGCTGGGGCCAGGCCTAAGCCAGGAGGAAAGAACTCCATCTGGGTCTCCTAGGTGGGTGGCAGGGATCCAAATCCTTGAACCTCACTTCATGCCTCCCAGGGTGCCTATTGGGATTTGATCCTAGGCACTCAGATTTAGGATGCGGACTTCCTAAGCAGCAGCTTAACCTGCTGTGCTACCATGCCTGCCTCAGTTTGATACTTTTATTTCTTCAAAACAAGGCTGTTGTTAAGATTTTGGCCATCTGTTTTCTTCATTCTACATAGGAAGTCTAAAAATTTATATACTTAAGGGAAACATCTAAAAAATGTAAAATCCAACACAAAAATACGTGAATACTTAATTTTTTGCTCAAGTTTTGTTTTGGGGACTTGTTTGAAATAAAATGATCCTGAAACCAGGCTTAGAAACAAAAAAAGATTTTTATTTCAAATTCAGAGGATCAAAAGTATAAAGTATAAAATGTCTTAGAAATACCTTTCAAGTAACTTTGTTATAATTTCATATACATAGAGAAGAAGTTCCTTACGCCATATCCTTCAAACAGATTCACCAACTGATTGACTTATACCATTTGCCTTACTTGTCTTGCCCTAGCCCATTCAGCCTAATACCACCAGGGATAAACCTATAGCTTGATAAAGTGAGATGTACAGTGTGCTGTTGCAGACCAGAGGAACCACAGGGCTTTTCACCAAACAAAAGGTACAGTAGAGTTCGTACAGGATTTTGGAGAATAGCATTTAGCCTGAAATTTCAATGAAGTAGTGTTTTCACAGGCTCAGAATAAAGCTGAAGATGTGTATAAAGGAGTCAGCATTAGGCCTGACCTACAAAGTAGCTCCTGAGTCTTGTTTACTTGGAATATACCAAATTTAAAAGGAATGAGAAATATTGTGTTCAGAAAGCCGTCTTGGAAATCAAGACGACTTCTCTGTATCAGAGTTACTTAAATACTTAAAGAAAAGTAGGATTTTCCAGAAAAATTTTCCATGTCCTATTCCAGTTGTTTTCTCACCTGGCAGACAAGTGTTGTTCTGATATTTTTCATGATAGGATAGTTTTGTCATATGAATGGAATAATTTATTGTATCTTTCCACAGTTGCTTTTCATTGCTGAATTGTATTATAAAAATATACTGTTAACCTGTGTATATATTTTCTTGATGTGCTTGTTGGTTTCTAGTTCATGGGTATTATAAATAAGGCTGCCAAAAACATTTTTGTGGAAAATTTTCTACGTTCATGTGTTTCTTTCTCTTGGATGAGTAGTTAAATTCCTGAATCAAAGGGTAGGTGCAAGGCTATATGCTTAACTTCTAAGAGACTGCCAAAACTTTACAAATTGGTTTTTCCATTTAGTTTCCTATCTTTCCCTAAATAGGTTGTCTTTTTAATATGATTATGGGTGAGAACTGGTCTTTCATAGTGGTTTAATTACTAGTGATGTTGAATATTTTTTCATGTGTTTATGTGCCATTTATATCTTACTTTGTAAAGTATATGTTCATTTCTTTCATGTTTCTTTATTGGAATATTTACCTTTATATTATTGAAGTGAAAGTTTTTTTTATATGTATTCAGGATACAAATCCCTATCAGATACTTTGCTTATAAATATTCCTATCTGTAGCACACATATTCACTTTCCTAATGGGTTGATGAGTGAAAACTTAATTTTGATGAAATACAATTCATTTTTTCTTTAATGAGTTAAATGCCAGCTGTGTCATGAGAAACTTTTGCCTGTCCCCAAGTAATGAGTCTATGTTTTCTTTTACAATTTTTGTGATTTTAATTTTTACATTTAGGTCTTTGATCCATATGAGATTAATTTTGATTATGATGAGAAGTATGGGGCAGAATTTCCTTAATTTCCATATGGATATCCTGTTTTTCTATCAGCATTTGTTGAAAAGATTTTATTTTCTCTCATTGAATAGCTTTGCTGCCTTCATTGAAAAATCAGGTGATTAGATGTGGGTTTGTCACTGGATTCTATTGGCATATATTGTATGTAAACAAACTTTGGAAAACCATATAAAGTGTTCATTATACTTTATATGACAGAGTATATATATACTTATATATACAAATATATCATATAAAGTATATATATATACTTTATACTGACTTACATAGAAAAAAAACCTAGCTTAGTAATTAACAAGAAACTTCAAATGCCTTTTTTGACATTAACAGGTTTTTTTTATATGTATTATAAAGATCTAGACAGACCATCACAATATTCACCAAGAGACTCATTGAATCTTTATACAGCATAAAAGGGAAAAGTAGATGATGTACCCATACAGAAACTGGGATTTTTTTTTTAATTTATTTGTTTGAAAGGCAGAGCGACACACACACACACATAAACAAACATATACACATAGATCTTTCATCTGCTGCTTCATGCTCCAAATGGTTTTAATAGCCAGGTCGGGACAGTGCAGAAGCTGGGAGCCAGGAACTCCATCTTGTCTCTCACTTGGGTGACAAGGGCCCCACACTTAGGCCATCTTCCATTGCCTTCCCAGGCATGTTAGCTGGGAGCTGGCTGTGGTTGGGATCCTGCTGGCACTCTGATATGGGATGTCCACATTGCAAGTGGTGGTTTACCTGTTGTGCCACAGTGTTGGCCCTAGAAATTGAGATTTCTTCATAAAGAAAAGTAATTAAAGAATCATTATATAGTCGTATCAGTAGCTTTAGCATATGTATCTGTCGCATTCAGCAAATTTTTACTTGTACTTCACTGAATGACAAGGGGATTTTACAAAAGTTGCTTGTATTATGTACCTCAGTCAGTATTCTGTATTATAATACCTAAAAGTAACCAGTAGATAACTGAAGTTTATCCTTAGAAGGGAGAAGATAAGGAATATAAACTAAGCAGATGGGATTTTACATATAAATCTGTGTTGTTGGATACTAAGAACATAATATCTAAATGAAAATTTTTATGTTTACTCAAGTGAAGTTCTTATTTTGTGGTGTTTATGGAACTTTCTGCAATAAAATCATGTGCATGATCAGATTTATGATATGCTAAATTCATCAAAGGTTGAATTATAGAGAAGTCCTAATAAAAGAAATTTTATCCCGTTTATTGTATTTCATCAGATTTAAAATGCATCCTCCAACCATGACCATAACAAATGCACATATTACTTTTAACACATTTAAGGTCAATTTGACCAGTTAGGATAATCCGTAGTAATTGTATGAGCAGGTATAAAATTTAGAAGTACCATCACGGGGACGGGGTTTTGGCCTGTGATGCTGGTATCCCATGTAGGCACGGGTTCATGTCCTGGCTGCTTCACTATAGGTTCACTCCCTGAAAATGGCCTAGGAAAAGCAGTGGAAGATAGCTCAAGTGTTTGGGCCCCTGCTACCCACATGGAGACCCTGAAGAAGCTCCTGGCTCCTGGCTTTGACCTGGCCCAGTCACGACTATTGCAGCCATCTGGGGAGTGAATCAGTTGATAGATCTCTTTCTGTATCTTCCTCTTTCTGTAACTCTGACTTTCAAATAAAAAAGTCTTTAAAATTAAAAAAAGTGCAGGCTGTTGCTGTGGCATAGCAGGTCAAGCCACCGTCCCAGCTGCCAGCATTCCGTAGGGTTTGGTGCCTGTTCGAGTCTAGGCTGCTCTGCTTCCAATTCAGCTTGCTGCAGATATGTCTATCTGGGAAGGCAGTTGAAGATGGCCCCAAGTGCTTGGGCCCCTGCCACCCACATGGGAGACATAGATGAAGTTCTTGGCTCCTGGCTTCAGACTGGCCTAGCCCCATCCATTGTGGCCTCTTGGGGAGTGAAGCATTGGACAAAAGAGTTCTCTGTCTCCATTTTTCTCTTTCACTCTCTCTCTCTCTCTGTAACTCTGCCTTTCAAATAAATAAAATCTTTTTTAATTAATTTATTTTTAAGGAATACAAATTTCTTACATATAACTTCAGGAATAGTTCTTCCCACCGTACCCACCCTCCCACCCACACTCCCACCTCTCCTCCTCCTCCTTCTCCCCAGTCCCATTCTCCATAAAGATTCATTTTTAGTTAACTTTGTACACAGAAGACCAACTCTGTACTAAGTAAAGATTACAATGATTTACACATACATGCACACACACACACACACAAAGCTGTTTGAGAACAAGTATCACATTTAACTCTCAATACAATTCATTGAGGACAGAGGTCCCACATGGGGAGTTAGTGCACAGTAACTCCTGTTGTTAATTTAACAATTAACACTCTTATGTATGATTTCGGTGATCATCCAAGGCTCTTTGACATGAGCTGCCTAGGCTATGGAAGCCTTTTGAATCCACAAACTGCATCAGTATTTAGACAAGACCATTAACAAAGTGGAAGTTCTCTCCTCCCTTTAGAGAAAAGTACATTCTTCTTTAATGGCCACTTCTTTCCACTGGGATCTCACTCACAGAGATCCTTCATGTAGAATATTCAATAAAATCTTTTTTAAGAAATACCATCTTATACCTTATAGTATTATCAATATCTCTTTACAAAGAGAAAAAAGAAGAAACATTCAGAAGACAATAAAGTATTCCTTTAATCCTGTATTAATAGTTGTAGATACAGGGTAGAAGAGTTAGGCTATATTTAATTGCATTGCAAAGCCTACTTAAAACTGGTCTCTTTAATTGTTTTAATGGACTCTCAAGAAGTATTAATCTTGATTGCATTGAAGGTAATTTTGTAAGGAGAAACAAGAAAATATTGAATTCTTGGAATCAGTGATTTCAAGAGACTGACGTTTTATGAAAGCACAAAAGTGTTATATGAGCATATCCATGTTTAAATCCAAAATAGTTCCAATAAGAGGAAATACAGATTCTAAATTGTAAGAATACATCATAAGTTTGAGTCTTCATAACATTGTAGATTTTGGAGTACATTTTATGACATCATAGGTTGGATAAAAAAATTTTTTAAGATTTATTTATTTACGTGAAAGGCAGAGTTAGAGAGAGACGCAGAGAGAGAAAAATCTTCCATCTGCTGGTTCACTCCCCAAATGGACACAACAGTTGAGGCTGGGCCAGTCTGAAGCCAGGAGCTACTTCTGTTTTCCCCCTGCGGTGCAGGAGTCCAAGCACTCTGCTGCTTTCTCAGGCACATTAGCAAAGAGCAGCCAGGATTTGAACTGACACCCACTTGGGATGCTGGCATCACAGGTGGTTGCTTTACCCACTATGCCACAACACCAGCCCCAGGTTGCATGAAATTTGGTAGTAATCATTTGGTAGTAATCATTGTTTATAGTTTTGGGCCTTTCTTTGATATTTAATACTGTATTTTGTAGTATTTTTTTCATTATTTTCATCAAAGTGGCATAGTATATACTGTAGTCAATCAATTATAGTCTTAGTCTAGTCAGACTTACTAGTTCTGTAAACTTAGGTCATTAATACTTCTGAACTTTAGTTTTGCAGTTATATAATGACATTGATCTCCTAGTGTTACCCTTTGTTCTTTTCCACTTAAACTCTAAGAGCTTCCATATACTTTATTATACTTGAGTCTCATTAATGCATTTAGGGTACACTCTTCATATACTCCTAGTAAAGTGAAACTATGGAGATACTAAGATGTTTTCTTCCTCTTTTTGATATATCAGAAAGTAATGAGTGAGGAAATGGGGACAGATCTGTGCTACAAGATGTAATATGGTGGGGGTCGGTGCTGTGGCGTAGCGGGTAGAGCCGCCGCCTGTGGTGCCAGCATCCCATATGGTCCTGGATGCTCTGCTTCTGATCAAGCTCTCTGCTGTGGTCTGAGAGCAGTGGAAGTTGGCCCACGTCCTTGGGCCCCTGCACCCGTGTGCAGGCTCCTGGCTTCAGATCGGCACAGCTCCAACCATTGCAGTCATCTGGGGAGTGGACCAGCGGATGGAGGAACTCTCTCTCTTTCTCTGTGCTTCAGCCTCTCTGTAACTCTGCCTTTGAAATAAAATAAATAAATCTTTAACAGATAAAAAAAGATATATAATAGGGCAGTGCGATGCTTGCAACTCTATGTAGAATCTCTGCAAATGCAACAGCAACAAATATAGAATAATCAAGGACAAATTTATAGGCTACTCAAATATGAGTGACATTGCTGTTGATGATGTGGTCCTCCCTCTTTTTAAGATTTATTTATTTATTTATGTATTTGAAAGGCAGAGCAACAGAGAAACAGGGGCCAGGGTAGGAGAAGAGAGATATCTTTCCACTCATTGGTTCACTCTCCAAATGACCCTAAAACCTAGCTCTGAGCCAGGCTAAGCTAAGAGCTGAGGACTTTTATCTGCGTCTCCCATATGGATGACAGCAGGAAGCTGTCTTGGAAGTTGAACAGGGTGGACTTGGCACCCTCTGATAGGGGTTGCCAAGTGTAACAAGTGGTGGCTTAACGTGCTGTGCCACAATGCTGGTCCCTGATTTTTTTTTTCTTTAAATGATGAAAAATTCTTAGTGAAGTGTTGAGCAAAAATTAAATATAAATTCCCTGATTTACATGGGAGTTGTAGTTCTAGAAATACCCATAGCAAGATAAGAGAGACTTGATTTTATATGTAAATTGGACTTTTACATTCTATGTTAATATAATTATAAGTAGGTTTTTTTTTTTTAACTTGAATGTCCAGAAGGATAGGTGAAAATCTAGACCATTTGTCTATCCAAGTGTGTAGAATTTGTTGGTGATTGCAGAATGTACTGCAATCCTAGCCCCTTTTCCACTACCAGTAAACATCTCAATTGTTTTATTGACTAAAAAACATTCCCTCCTATTTTAAATAAGTTCCCAGTTTCTACCACCTTGTTGAAAACTACTGGTTTTAGATGTGTGCAAGCTGAGGAAATTAGTACTGTAGAATAATAAATGATTATGTGACTTTTTGTAATTATACATTGATTAAGTTTAATTAAAATGGATAATTTGAAACTTTTACAGTTAAGATGACTGTATTGATGTGTTCTTATTTTTCCTAGTAAAATGAATGAAAATAAACCGGATGACTCACGGAACCTTGGTAAGTAACAATTTAAAATATTTTCATTCTAATAGATCTTTTTAGAAAGCTATTCAAAGAATAGAAATGAATTCCCTAAGATATGCGTAGTTCGTTTGTACATGTAGCAAAGTATAATTGTATGTATTCACATCAACAAAAATGTGCTATCATAGAGGACAAATTTATTAGAGTTTTTATCTGAATAGAACAATATTATTTATTTAATAAACATTTTTTCACTTTTTTAATGACTTTTCTTTACAACAGGAAAACTGCAGGAGAGAACAATTTAAACAATATACAGAAGTTTAACATAAAAAGGAAAACTTATGTGCTCATAACAATCTCCCAATAAAGATACTGCCCTTTTTTAAAAAATGAGATTTTTTTTTTTTTTTTTTTTTTAATTTGAGAGGCAGAGACACAGAGATAGAGGAGAGAGAGGGTACTCCCACCCTCTGGCTCATTCTCCAAATTCCTACAATGGCTGAGATCATTTCAGTCCAAAGCTAGCAGCCAGAACCCAGATCCACATGAGTGGCAGGATTCTGGTTACTTTAGCCATCAACACTGCCTTCCAGGTTCTGTGCTAGCAGAAAGCTGGAGTCGGGAGCAGAAACAGATATTGAACCCAGGCACTTCAATATAGGACACAGATGTCTTTACTGTTAGGCTAATAGTCCATCCCTAGATGCAGTCCTTTTGACCTCTGTATTTATTTTTGTGTTCTTTATTTGTTATGAAGAATATCAGTTGATTTGCTACCATGAAAAATGAGGAATTTAAATGGCTACCGTATAGTCTTTTACTACTACTACTTGTCCCTCCTCCAGTTTTTAAAGATCTTTTAAAATTCCTTTTAAAATTAAATTACTATACTTAACCTACATTTTCAGAGATTATTTGTTGGCTCTGCATTATGTTGGATAAGAAAACTTGTTCTTGGGGCCAGTGTTGTGGCATGGTGGGTTAAGCTGCTACCTGCAGTGCCAGCATCTCATATCAGAATGCCAGTTAGAGTCCTGGCTACTCTGATCCTGTTTCCTGCTAATTCACTGGGAAGGCAGTGGAGGATGGCACAAGTACTTGGGCCCTGTCAACCTCATAGGAGACAGAGATGGAATTCCTTGATCCTGGCTTCAGGCTGGCAAGGTGCTTTCTGTTGTGGCCATTTGGGAATAAACTAGCAGGTGGAAGATGATCCATCTCTCTTACTGCATCACTCTGCCTTTCAAATAAATAACTCTTTTGAAAAGAAAAAAATGTGGTCCTATAACCCTCCATTTTCTTGCTTCTGCCTCCAGACTTGTATCAGCTTTGTAAATGGTTCTAAAATTTTAGTGATCTGTGAACTTTATGCATTTGCTAAATGCAAATACACCCTTATTCTTATTTACTTGATATTTTTCCCAAGATTGACTCTGTTTTTTTCTTACATGAATGTGTTTATTTTGTTACTGTGATAGAAGGTAGTCATTGTTAAAGAAGATAATAAATATAATAAAGTCAAAACAATTTTACTGAGTTGTATAAACATTAAAGTTAAAAATGGCAAAGCAGAAATATATACAAAAGTACTCTATAAAAATGCATGCATGAAGCCTAGTCTGTTCTGTAAAGAGAGGCAAGAGAGATGGGAACAAAAGTCGCAAGTCTACAACCTATAGCAGATGTACTTCCATCCAGAGTTTGTCATGAGATCTGCCGCTTTTCTGAAATCTCAGCTAGTTCACAAGGACTCCTTTTCTCTTTTAGTCTCAGCTAATTCTGTGTTTTCTACTTCCTCTGGATAGCAGCATGCATGCTTACAGCTGAAAGTGTAGCTACTAGGATGAAGGAGTTAAGATAGGAACAGCTGGTGTAAAATGTCCAGTGTGAATAAATTTTGGCAATTTACTGATATTAATTTGGACAACTCCTTCTCATAAGGAAAGATGGGAAGCTGAAACCTTTTAAGGAGCTAGAGGAGGGACTTTGAGTTATGACTTCTAAGCTGGAGTGGAGAAGGGCAGTATACTGAGGGTATGTCACAGTATTAAATATGAACAATATCTTCCCAGTTCTGAAGTCTATTTTGTGTGCAGGCTGTTAACAAATATAATGCTTTTTGTGTCACGCACACCTTGTTAATTATATTAATGTTTACTATCTCAAGTAAGTTCTGCTGTTGTATTCAATTTTTTTTTTTTTTTAGAGATTTTTTTAAAAGTATTTATTTATTTATTTGAAAGGCAGAGTGACAGAGATCTTCCATCTGGTAGTTCACTTCTCAAATGGCTGCAGTAGCCGGGTCTGGGCCAGGCTGGAGCCAGGAACAAGGAATTCTATCCTGTCCCCCACATGGGAGTCAGGAAGCCAAGTACTTGGGCCATGTCCACAGCCTTCCCTGGTGCATTAGCTGGTACCCAAAGGACACTACAGTATGGCATGTTGATGTCCCAAGTATGGCTTAACCTGCTGTGCAACAGGCCTCCTGGCTTCATTTTTGAGGCTCCTGTCCTCAATTTTGAAGATGAGGAAATAGAATCATAGAGTACTAGTGAAATAAACCAAGCACATAAAGAAAGATAGTGGAAAGAAAGATGGAAATTTTTTTGAAGTTTTTATTTATTTGAGAGAGAGCATTACAAAGAGAAGGGGAGAGAGAAAGTTTTCCATCCACTAGTTCATTCCCCAAATTGCTGCAAGGGCCAGAGCTGAGCCAATCCAAAGCCAGGAAGCAGGAGCTTCTTCTGGATCTCCCACATTGATGCAGAGGCCCAAGCACATGGGCCATCTTCCACTGCTTTCCCAGGCTATAGGAAGAAAGCTGGATCCAGAGAAGAGCAGCTGAGACATGAACAATCATCCATATGGGATTCTGGCACCACAGGCAGAGGCTTAGCCCACTACACTACAGCACCAGCCCCCAGATATGGAATCTTAAAAAAATAGAACTCATAAAGCAGCACAAAGGTGTAGCAGATAAATTTGCCGCCTGCAGTTCCAGCATCCCATATGGGCGCCGGTTCAAGTCCCGGCTGCTCCACTTTCAATCCAGCTCTCTGCTATGGCCTGGGAAAGCAGTAGAAGATGGCCCAAGTCCTTGGGCCCTTGTACCCATGTAGGAGACCTGGGAAAAGCTCCTGGCTCCTGGCTTCAGATTGGCACAGCTCCAGCCATTGCGGCCAACTGGGGAGTGAACCAGCTGATGGAAGACCTCTCTTTCTGCCTCTCCTCTCTCTGTGTAACTCTGACTTCCAAGTAAATAAAGAAATCTTTAAAAAAAAAAAAAAAAAAAAAAAAGAGAGAGAACCAGAGAATAGTAGTTACCAGGGCCTGGAGTTGAAGGGCAAGGTAAAGATCATAGACAAAAAACGCAAGATTTCATTTAGAAGAAATAAATTTATGTGCTCTATTGTATAACATGGTGAGTATAGTTAATAATAGTGTACTTACTGTATACTTGAAAATCAGTAAGAGGAAAGACTTTAAGTGTTCTTACTGTAAATATAAGATACAAAGTTACACACATAATTAGCTCTATTTAGCCATTCTACAATATGTACATATTTCAAAACATCATTTGTACACCATAAATGTGTACAAAGACAAAAAAGTGTGGAATTAAGTCTCAACATGACCCTGACTCTGCAAGTCATTTATTTTTTGTGTGTATGTGTATATATGTGTAGTAAAATACACATAAATAAAAAGCACCATCATAGTCATTTCAAAATATACAATTTGTTGGCATTTAGTATGTTCACAATTCATGAAACCGTCACCATTATTTAGTTTAAAAAAATTTTATCAACCCCAAAGCATACTCTCTACTCACTAGGCAGTCACCTTGTCTTTAGCACCTGGCAACCACTAATCTGCTTTTTGTCTATCTCTAGAGTCACCTATTCTAGAAAATCTAATCCATATGTAAATTGAATCATTCAATAATGTAGCCTTTTGTGCTTGACTTCTTTCTCTTAGCATAATGCTTCTTATCCATGTTGTAGCATGTTTCAGTACTTTATTCCTTTCTGTTGCTAAATAGTATTCTATTGTATGGATATATGCCATATTTTGTTTATCCATTTATCCACCTGTTGAATAACATTTGGTTTGATTGTACTTTGTAAACAGTGCTACTAGTGAGCATTATTAGTGTGAAAGTATTTGACAATCTCTTCATTTCTTTGGCTACAGTAGAATCACTTGGTAACTGTTTGTAACTTTCTGAGAAACTGATGAAACTCCATGTTTAGGGCCGGCGCCGCGGCTCACTAGGCTAATCCTCCGCCTTGCAGCGCCGGCACACCAGGTTCTAGTCCCAGTTGGGGCGCCGGATTCTGTCCCAGTTGCCCCTCTTCCAGGCCAGCTCTCTGCTATGGCCCGAGAGTGCAGTGGAGGATGGCCCAGGTCCTTGGGCCCTGCACCCCATGGGAGACCAGGAAGCACCTGGCTTCAGATCAGTGCGATGCGCCGGCCGCAGCGGCCATTGGAGGGTGAACCAATGGCAAAAGGAAGACCTTTCTCTCTCACTGTCCACTCTGCCTGTCAAAAAAAAAAAAAAAAAAAAAAAAAAAAAGAAAAGAAAAAGAAAGAAACTCCATGTTTAACTTTCTGAGAAACAAAGTGACTACATCATTTTCCATTTCTAGTAGTAGTGTATGAGGGTTTTAATTTGTCTGGGTCCTTGCCAACTTGTTATTATCTGACATTTTGAGTATAGCTATCCTTGTGGGTATGAAGCAGTGTTCCATTGTGGTTTAAATTGCATTTTCCTGTTGGCTGATGACAAATGATATTAAGCATTATTTAATGTACTTAGTGACTGTTTTTGTATCTTTGGAGAAATGTATATTTTGATCTTTTGTCTGGTTTTAAATTGGATTGTTTTTGTTCTTGAGTTGTAAAGGGTTTCTTACATATTCTGGTTCCTATGCCTTTGTCAGGAAAGAGTTTCCCAATATTTTCTTCCATTCTGTAGAGTGTCTTTTTACTCTACTGATAGTGTCCTTTGAGGCACAAAAGTTTAAAATTTTGACAAAGCTCAATTTATCTTTTTGTTGTTGTTGTTGTTTAGCCTTTGGTGTTATATAAATTGTTATATAAATTTTTATTGCCAAATCCAATATTTTCTTCTAAGAATTTTATAGTTTTGCCTTTTAGATAAAAGCCCCTTGATCTGTTTTGAATTAATTTTTGTGTATGATGTGAGACATGAGTTCAACTTTATTCTTTTGCATATAGCTGTCTAGTTGTATCTTTTCCCATGGAATAGTCTTGGTACCCTTGTCAAAAATCAGTTGACCATAGTTGTATGGGTTTATTTTGGATTCTTTTCCATTGTTTTGTGTGTCTGTACCTCTGCAAATCCATACTGTTGACTACTGTAGCTTTGTTGTTCTAATCTTTTCTCCTTTTCTTGGTGAGTCTAGCCAAAGTTTTACTGATTTTTTGTGGGTCTTTCAAAAAATCAAGTTTTGTTTTTATTGATTCTCTTAATTGTTTGATAATCTTATTTTGGTTTTGTCTGCTCTATCTAATCTTTCTTTTTTCCTTTTTTTATGCTAATTTTGGTTTAGTTTCCTCTCTCTCCCCCAACCCCAACTTGTTAAGGTATAAAATCAGGTTATTGATTTGGGATCTCATTTTTTTTAAAGATTTATTTATTTGAAAGGCAGAGTTACAGAGAGAGAGAGAAAGAGAGAGATCGATCTTCCAACTGCTGGTTCACTCCCCAAATAGGCACAAATTGGGCTGATCTGATGAAGCCAGGAGCTATGAGCTTCTTCTGGGTCTCCCATGTGGATGCAGGGGCTCAGGCACTTGGGCCATCTTCTGCTTTCCCAGGCATCGCAAGTGGAGCAGCCAGGACTGGCACCCATATGGGATGCCAGCACCCTGGGTGGCGGCTTAACCCACTATACCACAGCATCAGCCCTGCAATCTTTCTAATGAAAGTTTTCATGAGCCTAACCTCAATAAAAATTTAGAGATTCCCTTATCTTTTCTGAGCATGCATACATCCTTGGAAACGTCTCGAGGCCTTCCTATGTTATGTAGTATATGTGGAAGTTTTTCAAAGCCCTTATTTCCCCAAGTATTTGTTTTCTCTGGCATTTTCTTTCCTAGGCTTTTTGGTCCATCAGCTGCTTTCTCTGACTGTTTTCTGTTGCCCCAAGCCACTCCCATCTAGTTATGACAGTACTTCAAAAAGTTATTAGAAAATAGAGTTAAAAGATGTTTGCTTTTATTAAATTTTTTTCTGAAATTTATAAACACAAGGAGTTATCAAAAGATAATATAATGCATATTATGAAAAAACTTTGCATAGATTTTAATTTCCATTTTTTTCATGAACTGTTTGAAGTATGCTAGTACTTGTTTTAACCCTGAGAAAGTTCAGAGCTAAGTGAAATGAAGACAAGCACTTTAGCCCATCCCTCAGGGAACCACTCAGAATCACTTTTGAGAAAAACGTCCGTATTACTTCCTGTTGACCAGCAATCTGTATCTAGAATTAGACCATATTAGTTAAGTTAGATAGTTAGATAAATTAAAATGCTGTCATCAAAATTTGGCAGCTTGTCTCTTCATTAAGCATTACCTTAATTTTTATAAGTTTATTCGATTGCAGAACTTGTAAAAAATTGATTCTGACAGTTTTTGGCAGCTTAATCATTGCTTTAGAAGAATGGAGTTTTGGAGTTCCTAATCCATCATTTTCTTTGGTGTTAATCTCAGAGGTTGCCATTTTAACCACATAATGGAATTAATCATTAAAAACTGATGGAAAAAAGTAAAGTCACATTAAAGTGTTAGAAATAGCTACTGGAAATTTTAAGTTACCAATAACAGTATAATGTGATTTGCTGTCTCAGAAATGATTTAATGCATCAATTAAGAGAAACACCAATTCCATAGTTTTTTTAAAATTAAATGTTTTTTGTCCTTATTTTTTCACTGTTAGCTTGTGTTTTCTGTCGAAAAAATGATGACTGTCCTAGTAAGTATGGAGAAAAGAAAACTAATGAGAAGTGGAATCTCACTGTACATTACTATTGTTTGGTGAGTATAATTTATAATTAAATTCTGGAGAGTTACTGTTGTAAAGAAAATTAGATACTGCTACTAATTTTTGAAAATTAGATGTCTTTTAACTTCTCTGGATCTTGTTTTGCCTGTGTGTAAAAATAGAATTTTTGAGAAATCATATTCTAAGATTCTGAAAGTACTTGATACATATACAGAGTTATTGTCATAACCTGTTTGTTTTTGTCTAACCATTTAGGGGTTTAATGAAAGAAAAAAGGAGAAAATGATTAGGTCCATAAAGGAGGTGTTCTTTTTCCCACTTTCTTATTTCCTTTGTTGCTAGTGACAAATCTCAAAAAAGACTTGTTTGAGGGTTCAGGGAGTAGAAGAGAAGTATTTTATTTCACAGAAAGCCCAAAAAGAAAAATTCTGGCTAAAGGAAGTAAATATTTGTGGAAAAGGAAACAATTTAATTTATGAGTGATTTATTTATTTATTTATTTATTTGAAAGAATTAGACACAGAGAGAAGGAGAGGCAGAGAGAAAAAGAGAGAGGTATTCCATCCACTAGCTCACTCCCCAAATGGCCACAGCAGGGTTGGAGGGAGCTGCACTGATCTGAAGCCAGGAGTCAGGAGCTTCCTCCAGGTCTCCACACCGGTGCAGGGGCCCAAGGTCTTGGGCCATCCTCCATTGCTTTCCCAGGCCACAGCAGAGAGCTGGATTGGAAGTGGAGAAGCTGGGACACGAACTGGTACCCACATGGGATGCTGGCACTGCAGGCAGCGGACTTACCCTCTATGCCACAGCGCCAGCCCCAAAAGTAATTTCTAACTGAGAATTCATCCATCATTTGTTCCCCTTTGTCTTCATCTTTCACTTCATTGAATCTATGCCTAAAGGTATTAGTGGCATCATCACTACAATAGCATGTCAAGGATGAATAGGTATGCACAATGTTTTATGACACTGTTGTCCATTACTGCTTAACATATCATTGTAAAATTTAGCACTTAAACAGCATTTATTCTCTGACATACTTTCTGAGGGTTAGCACTCTATTATCAGCTTAGCTGAGTAACTGGCTCAGAGTAACCCATGAGAACAAGATGTCACCAGATTTCATCTGAAGGCTTTACTGAGCTGGAAGAGCCCAGCCTGTGGTGGCTTATTTGCATGGCTTTAGCCACTGTTCCTCCTATCTATTGACAGGATGTCTTGGTTTCTTGAACTCTTTCTTAGTAGGGCTGCTCATAGCATGGCATCTTGCTTCCTCAAAGCAGGTGATCAGACACACACACACACACACACACATATCAGATAGAACCATTTGATGTAGTGTTCACAGAACATACCATTGTCACTTTTGCTTTCATCTGTTTGTTAGAAGTAAGTAAGTGTAGCCCACAGTCAAGGTTAGGGAAATTAAACTCCATCTCTTAAAGGAAAGAATATCAACAAAAGTTTTTAAAAATTTATTTATGTTATTTGAAAGTCAGAGCTAAGAGAAGGAGAGGGAGAGGCAGAAAGAGAGGTCTTATATCTGCCTGATTGCTTCCTAAATGGCTGTAATGGCCAGGGCTGAGCCAGGCTGAAGCCAGGAGGCAGGATCTTCTAGGTTTCCTGTGTGAGTGCAAGAGCCCAAGAAATTGGGCTATCTTCCACTGCATTCCCAGACACATTTAGCAGGGAGCCAGATTGGAAATGAAGCAGCTGAGACTCGAACTGGCACCCATATGGGATGCCGGTGTTGTTGGTGATGACTACCTGCTATGCCACAGTGCCAGCCCCTGTCAACAAATCTGTGGACATACTTTTGTTTACTTATTTATTTGAGAGAGAGAAGGAGAGAGAGAGAAAAGCAGTTCCCATCCTGTAGTTCACTCCCAGGGACAAAAGCCAGGAGCTAGAAACCCAATTCAAGTATCTCACATGGATGAGAGACCTAATTCCTTGAGCCATCACCTGCTGCATTCCAAGATCTATATTAGCAGGAAGCTGGAGCTAGGTATTGAACCCAACCATATCAGTATGGGATGTGTACATCTTAACCAGTAGGCTAAGTGACCCCCATGTGAACATATTTTTAAACCTACCACCATCTATGTTAAAATTCCTTCTATAACTCCTTAAAAAATAAAAATCCAGAGTGTTCCTTGATAGCTTGCTAAGAGTACTTTTGTGCCCACAGGTGCTCTAGAAGAAATAGACTTATACCATTGATTAAGGGAACATGAATTTGACATTCTAAATGCTTCTAATTGGGATGTATTACTTTCTGAAATACAAAAAGTCTTTTCAGAAAAGAAACTTTTCTAAAAGTTTAATTTTTATGCAGTAGAATTAGGTGAGCTACGCTGTTTTACTAGTCAGTGGGTTATTGTTTCATAACTAACTCAAGTGATACATAATTTTTGTTTTTCTTTTAGTATAATACTGCTTAAAAATCACAAATTTGTTTTTTTGAAGTATTTTTGAGTTTTTTAATGTGTTTGAGTTGAACATAACAGAATTTTCCTAATATTCTTCCTTATTTTATTAATGAGCATAATAAAAAAGAAATGTACTGATCCCTTTTAAGATTCTTTTTCCTTATAAATAGGAAAGTATAATAATGGTATATATTACAAGTGGTAATAGAATACTAGAGTTGAGACAGACTGAAGAGACAATCTAGTTCAATGTTCTTATTTTCATGTTTAAGGTCAGAGACATTATATTATTTGATTAGGATTCCAGAAGTTTAGGCACAGAGTCCT
Source organism: Oryctolagus cuniculus (assembly GCF_964237555.1). Classification (NCBI taxonomy): domain Eukaryota; kingdom Metazoa; phylum Chordata; class Mammalia; order Lagomorpha; family Leporidae; genus Oryctolagus; species Oryctolagus cuniculus. The sequence goes on along the minus strand of NC_091443.1, from coordinate 44,724,828 downwards.
CTTTGAAGGACAAGTTTTATTTCTTTTTTAAAGATTAATTTTATTTACTTGAAAGGCAGAGTGACAGGGAGAAAAGGGGGAAGAGAGAGAAAGAGATCTTCCATTCTGTGATTCACTTCCCAAAGGGTGACAACAGCCAGGATTGAGTCAGGCCAAAGCCAGGAGCCCAGAACTCCATCCAGGTCACCCACGTGAGTGGCAGGGATGCAGATATTTGGGCCATCTTCCATTGCTTCCCCAGGTTCATTAGCAGCGAGCTGGATAGGAAGCAGAGCAGCCAGGACTTGAACCCAGTAAGGGATGCTAGTGTTACAATCAGCAACTTAACTGATTGTGCCATAACACGAGCCCCAGGACAAGATTTATTATTCAGCCTATACTTTTTCTTAGTTCATGCTGCCTGAACATTAAACTATGAAGTTAAGATGAAATTTTTTTAAATTGAGACATTAACTTGGATTCAATAGGTTTCCCTATAAAATAGATCTTTTATGATTCAGAATTTGGCTACATTTGATTTTTTAATGAATTATTCTTTTATTTGTTATTATTCATTTTGAAAGGCAAATCTTTAAAAAAATAAATAAATAAACAAAGGGGACAGTGCTGTGGAGCAGTGGGTTAACGCCCTGACCTAAAGTGCTGACTTCCCATATGGGTGCCAGTTTGGGACCCAGCTGCTCCACTTCCAATTCAGCTCTCTGCTGTGGCCTGGGAAAGCAGTAGAAGATGGCCCAAGTCCTTAGGCCCCTGCACCCGTGTGGGAGACCCAGAGGAAGCTCCTGGCTTTGGATCGGTGCAGCTCTGGCCATTGCAGCCATCTGGGGAGTGAACTATCAGATGGAAGACCTCTCTCTCTCTCTGCCTCTCCTCTCTGTGTAACTGCGACTTTCAAATAAACAAATAAATCTTTAAAAAAATAAATAAGTACAATAAAATAAATAAAATAAAATGAACAGTAGGCAAGACTAAGACTAAGAACTCCAGTAAGGGCTATGGGCATCGCAAGCAGTGACTTAACCACTGCACCAAATGCGCACCCCCTCAGCTAGATCTAAAGTTAGCCTAAAAGGACACAAATGGTCTGAATTGTCTCTATAGTATTTATTATTGTTGTATTTATAGCTCGCTACTACTTTCTACTCCTTTTTTCTAAAGCTTAATCATAGGTATTTCTTTCCCTCCTTTCTCATCTTCCTACCCAATTCAATTACTTACTACCTTCTATCTCTACTTCAAATACTTTTAGAAACTAGTTTGGAGATATGAATTGTTAATGTAGTATCTTCCAAATCAAATGCTATGAGTAGCTTCTATCTTTCTTCATGAGAGATAAATATTACAGATAGTTGCTTGAGCTTTGAGTCATTTTATATCCATTTTTATTGAAGTGATATGAATTCATATTTTTAATATAATCTAGTTTCTTAAAAGGGTTTGCTTTCTAATGGAAAATATATTTATAGTTAATGTCAAGTGGAATTTGGCAGAGAGGTAAAGAAGAAGAAGGAGTGTATGGTTTTCTAATAGAAGACATCAGGAAGGAAGTAAATAGAGCTTCCAAACTGGTAAGTAAATTATTTTTCTTACTAAACTAAGTATCTAAGAATTATCAATAATGAGGAAGTCCTTTTCATCAGTTTCTGTAACAGAAATATGTTCTAATGCATATTTTTGTCAAATGTGATTAATGTTAGTAGAATATTTTATATTTTTGCAAATGAATGAGAGCTACACTGACCCTGGATAATACATGTAACTTCACTTCCTTATTGTATTCCAACCTATCCATCATTTCACCCATTCTAATGATCATAGCTCCACTCTTTAATTCTGAAGCATTCCAATTTTTACTTCTTCCTTTAAAAAAAAAAAAAGCTTTATTTGTTTGAAAAGCAAAGTTACAAACAGAGAGGGAAAGATCTTCCATCAGCTGGTTCACTCCCCAAATGGCCACAATGGCTAGGGTTGGGCTAAGCTGAAGTCAGGAGCCTGGAATTGTGTCTGAGTATCCCACATAGGTGGCAGGGGCCCAAGTAGTTGGGCTGCTATTGCTTTCCCGGGTGCATTACCAAGGAGCTGACTGGGAAGTGGAATAGCCTGGACTCAAAGCAGAGCTCATGTGGAATGCCAGTATTGCAGGCAGTGGCTTAACTGTGCCACAATACTAGCTAGCTCTTGTGTGTGTCTTAAATCTTTTGTTTTCTCTTTTAAGGACAGACAGCAGTGTCCTTGAAAGAGTGATATTATCCTAAGATCTTTAACTTGATTATGGCTGCAAAGATCTTATTTCCCATTCAATTCATAGGTACTGGGAGTTAGGACTTGAATGTAGCTTTCTGGGGACCAGAATTCAGTACTCTATAAGTATCTTATACTTACTCACTTTGTTATGGTACAGTAGTCTTGGCCAGTTTTTTACAGACTGGTTTATAATATTGTTTTCCTGTTACTGTTTTCTATCCTTTGTGCTTTCTGTTGAGATTTCAGTATGGCTTGCATGTATAACCATTATGTTTTTAAAATCTTTCAGTTTAAAATATTTTCACAAGTAGGAAGAAAAAGAATCCTAGTGTTTTCCAATTGTTTCTGGGTAGAACATTTTTTTTTTCAGGAAATTTCTGTCATCACAGTTATTAAATGATGAAAATAATTTTTAGACACTCCCCATGAGGAATATCCATTTTTAATCTTGGTCTTATTATAGTACTTAAATTTTGTGTGCCTGTTCCCTGTTTTCATAATTTCCTCTAGAAATGCTGTGTTTGCAAGAAAACTGGTGCTTCAATTGGATGTGTTGCACCTCGATGTAAACGGAGTTATCATTTCCCATGTGGACTTCAGGGAGAGTGTATTTTCCAGTTTACCGGAAATTTTGCGTGAGTTATTTATTAAATATGAAAGATGGTTATAAAAAAGTAGAAAATGGATATTCCAATGATATAATTTCCTTGTAAAGTTTGCACATATACAATATATAATAATACATAAAATATCCTATTCCCCATTCCCAGCTTTAATGGGGTCTTTTCTAAAAGCCTACCAAGTCTTTGAGACTAGCCATATCTAGAATAGGCTTAATGATGAGTGTTCACTTTCAGCTTTCAGCTGTAAGACATAACACAGAAAATTGGTCATATTTTTCTCCTTACGTAGTTCTGGATTTTCATGCCACTCTTTTTGGTGTTACTTGTCCATTTTCCTTCCATAGTACTATATGCAGTTCTGAGTAAATGAAAGGCATATACATTTTTTTTTGCCCAAGAAATAAATATTATACCCCAGGATGTCCCTGAAAATATCGCTTTCTGAATACGATGTTAAACATCAGGATTTTATAAAATTTGACATTTTGTATCATGCATGTTTTATTTTTTTTAGTCTTTGGGTTCTTAAACTATTTATTGGATTGTCACAATGTAAGAAACTGCAGTTTATAAAATGCAAATAGAAATAAAGTGGACTAGAAATAGGTTATTATTATATGTAGTTTATTGTTGGGATTATAGTGCTTTTTAAGTATAAATTCCTTATTCCTTTAATTTTATTCAATGTTGAATAAAAAGTATATACTCGGTTGTTGAAGGTATGTATACTTTGTTGCTAATAGTGTTACATAGAATTCTTTTTTTTTTTTTTTTTTATTTTTTATTTTAACTTAATTTTTCTTGACAGGCAGAGCGGACAGTGAGAAACAGAGAGAAAGGTCTTTCTTTTTCCATTGGTTCACCCCCCAGTGGCCACTAAGGTCGGCGCACCGCGCTGATCCGAAGGCAGGAGCCAGGTGCTTCTCTTGGTCTCCCATGGGGTGCAGGGCCCAAGCACTTGAGCCATCCTCCACTGCACTCCCTGGCCACAGCAGAGAGCTGGCCTGGAAGAGGAGCAACCAGGACAGAATCCGGCGCCCCGACCGGGACTAGAACCCGGGGTGCCGGCGCCGCAGGCGGAGGATTACCTATTGAGCCATGGCGCCGGCCCATAGAATTCTTAACTTGATCTTAAATTCTATATGAGATAAGTCTTACCTCCTCCAAAGGTTTATATTTTGAAGACCCATTGCCCCTTGATCATCCATTGTGACACTGACTTATAGTGCCAAGACTCTATTTGTCTATTTGTCTATTGAAGGTTAATTATGAGACAGATAAAAATGAATTTTTCTCTTATATACATGAATTATAGTGCTAACCTAGTTAAGCTTTGCGATTCATTAGATATTATTCTTAAATTACATTTTTAGGTCATTTTGCTGGAAGCATCGACCTGTTCAAATAATTACATCTAACAATTATAGAGACTCTTTACCATGTACCATTTGTTTGGAATTTATTGAGCCTGTTCCAACTTACAGCATATTACGAAGTCCTTGCTGTAAGAATGCTTGGTTTCATAGAGACTGTTTACAGGTAAGATGTGTTTTGTAATCTTTGTTTGATTGATAAAGAAATTTGTCACTTGCTGATTAGAATTTTAAATTAAGAAGAATTGTTATGTGTATGTTAGCTCTTAAAAACTGTTAATCTTACAAACAGCTTTAAAGCATCCAGTTAAAAGCATATTTTACATATAAAATTCACTAATCTAGTGTGCAATTAAAATTTTAACAGGTAAGATTCAACCTTTCAATGTATATTTATACTTATAAAATTTTATTGTTTTTACCTAAAAGCTTTGTTTGTATTTCACAATGAGTAACAAGCAGATTTTAATCCCAAAATTCTGCTTACATATTTCAGTTGCAGAAACCAGGATGCATAAAGTGATAGTAGTAACTTTAAAAGCAGGCTAAGATAGTCAAATGTTGAGAAGTCATTTTTTTTCTCCTATCATAAAGACTGTCGTAACTTCTTGACTGGGAGCTGATTACTGACAATGAATTAAAAATACTCATTCTTTGGGAGTCACTTTGTATATCAAAATTGTTGACTGATTTTCAAGTAAATTGAATGTAAAATACAACATTAAACATAATTTATTGTTCTTTGATTTGGAAAATTTTTGATTTTTTGAAAGACATTTTATTTATTTGACAGACTGAATTAGAGAGAGAAAGGGGAGAAGATAAGAGTTCTTTTAGGGACCAGCACTGTGGTGTAGCAAGTCTTCAGTCTCTATTTCTTCCTCTCTCTCTTCTCTCTGTGACTCTGCCTTTCAAATAAGTAAAGATGTCTTTTTTTTTTTTTTTTTTTTTTTTTAAAGAGCAAATGTCCATCTGCTGATTAACTCCCCAAACAGCCACAATGGCCAGAACTGGGCCAGGCTGAAGCCAGGAGCCAGGAGTTTCATTCTATCTCCCACATGGGTGCAGGGACCCAAGGATTTGGGCCACATTCCACTGCTTTCCCAGGCACATTAGCAGGGAGCTGGATCAGAAGTGTAGCAGTGAGGACTCAAACCCAGTGCCCGTATGGGATGCTGGCATTGCAGGTGAAGGCTTAACCTGTTAACGCCATGACATTGGCCCCTTGAATACTTTTAAAACATCCAAATTATTATTAATTTCAAATATGTAATAAATATTTGTGAAAATGCCAGGTGATAGATGTAATAGAATGCTAATAACATAAATTTACTCTAGATTAATACTGTTTTATTATTTTTGAAAATGTTTATTTGGGAGGCAGAGAATAGAGACAGAGAGCTCCTATGTGCTGCTTCATTCTCCAAATACCCCCAGCATTGGCCAGGGTTGGGCCAAGACCAGTGCTTGGAGGTGGGACCTCAATCCAGGTTTTCCACATGGATGGCATGGACCCAATTGCTTGAACCACCACTGCTGCCTCCAAGGGTCCATTTTAGTTGGAAGCTGGAGTCAGAAGCCAGAGCAAGGAAATAAATCTGGCACTTAGATGTGAGACCAGGGGCATCCTAATCAATGTCTTAACTGCTAGGCCAAATGTTCACCTCAATGCTGTTAAAGTTAGAAGATATAATGCCGGCGCTGCGGCTCACTAGGCTAATCCTCCGCCTTGCAGCGCCGGCACACCAGGTTTTAGTCCCGGTCGGGGCGCCGGATTCTGTCCCAGTTGCCCCTCTTCCAGGCCAGCTCTCTGCTGTGGCCAGGGAGTGCAGTGGAGGATGGCCCAAGTGCTTGAGCCCTGCACCCCATGGGAGACCAGGAAAAGCACCTGGCTCCTGGCTCCTGTCATCAGATCAGCGCGGTGCGCCGGCCGCAGTGCGCCAGCTGCGGCGGCCATTGGAGGGTGAACCAACGGCAAAAGGAAGACCTTTCTCTCTTTCTCTCTCACTGTCCACTCTGCCTGTCAAAAAAAAAAAAAAGATATAAATTCTCTTATATTTTAATGAAGTCAGTAGCAGGGTCAACAGAGTAAGTGTTGGGGAACAGTGGGTTAATGCACTGCTTGGGATATCTGCATCCCATGTCAAAGTACTGATTCAAGTCCTGGCTGCTCTGCTTCCAATCTAGTTTCCTACTTAGGTGCCTGGAGGCAGCAGATGATGGCCCAAGTACTTGGGCTCCTACCATCTATGTGGAAGACCCAGATGGGGTAATTGACTCCTGGCTTGGATCTGGTTCAGGCCCAGCTTTTGCAGTCAGTGAGGTGTGAGCCAACTGATGGTAGATATCTCTCTTTCTATGTCTGTCCTCCCTCTCTCCATCACTCTGCCTTTCAAATAAATAATCAAATATTTAGTAAGAAAATATTAATAGTAGTCCAAGTAATAAAAGTTAATTAATTTCTTGGGTTTTTTTGGTATGGGTCTTGTACTATACTTAGGATTATTCAGTTAAAAGTGGCAGAGTGAAGCCTATTTTGTTGAGGAAATCCTGGAAATTTCATTAATTCTTGAAAAGAACTGTTTATAAAAGGATCCCATAGAGTGTGGCTTAAAAACATCATCATGTAATTGCTGCCAAATGTTTCATCTTGTTAATTTTATAATATATTATTTTTCAAGACAAATAAGATTTGTCTCATTTATGTATTAAAAATGAAGCAGAAGGCCGGCACCGCGGCTCACTTGGCTAATCCTCCGCCTGTGGCACCGGCACCCCGGGTTCTAGTCCCGGTTGGAGTGCCGGTTCTGTCCCGGTTGCCCCTCTTCCAGTCCAGCTCTCTGCTGTGGCCTGGGAGTGCAGTGGAGGATGGCCCAAGTGCTTGGGCCCTGCACCTGCATGGGAGACCAGGAGGAAGCACCTGGCTCCTGGCTTCGGATTGCCGCAATGCGCCAGCTGTATCGCGCCAGCTGTAGTGGCCATTTGGGGGGTGAACCAACGGCAAAGGAAGACCTTTCTCTCTGTCTCTCTCTCTCACTGTCCACTCTGCCTGTCAAAAAAAAAAAAAAAAAAAATGAAGCAGAAGACTCTCAAACTTGACCTAGTATTCATAGGGCTTTTTCGGAACACTCTGAAATTACTAAATTTTTAATTCTAAAAGAAATGGCATTATTAACACAATGAGTATTTTTATGCCAATATAATTTAAAATCACGTGGATACCTGTCTGTGAAATAAAAATCAGTAGGCAATTGTTACTTGATTAGAGCACATGGAGATAGGGCTGGTTTCTTAAATCACTTTTCTAAAGGACCTTTTATGGCTTTCCACTTTGATACCAGAGCCTTAACTGAAATAGTATTTGGAATCTACTCAGTCTAGATAACTGTATATGGTTAAACAAATGTCATTACTTGTTACCACAAGTGCTATATTTTGAGATTTTGTTGAGTAGAGACTAGCGATAAGAACTTGATAAGAACTTTCCACTCTGCATGTCAGAATTATCAGTATTTATGTTCAGTTTTAACTCATCATTGTTCTAGTCTTATTAGTATGTTCATGTGTCCTATGTCATTTTCCCCCTCCATATCAGGTACTTCTTGTATCACATCTTTTATTTAATAAGGTCTTGGTATCTGCCTGTGCTTGCTCAGAGATTTCCGTAACTTGTTGCTTTCCTCCTATATGGTGTGTGTGTGTGTAAAAGGGCAAACACATGCACCTCTTAATAGTTGTCTGAACCTTGGATCATCTTTATTTACTTCCTTCTTCACCATTACACAAATCATACTCCAGCTATATAAGGGCTACTTTATAAGTATCTTTTTTTGTGCATCCTCTTTTTTTTTTTTTTTTTTTTAATTTTTGACAGGCAGAGTGGACAGTGAGAGAGAGAGAGACAGAGAGAGTGGTCTTCCTTTGCCGTTGGTTCACCCTCCAATGGCCGCCGCTGCAGCCGGCGCACCGCGCTGATCCGATGGCAGGAGCCAGGATCCAGGTGCTTCTCCTGGTCTCCCATGGGGTGCAGGGCCCAAGCACTTGGGCCATCCTCCACTGCACTCCCTGGCCATAGCAGAGAGCTGGCCTGGAAGAGGGGCAACCGGGACAGAATCCGGCGCCCCGACCGGGACTAGAACCCGGTGTGCCGGCGCCGCAAGGTGGAGGATTAGCCTATTGAGCCACGGCGCCTGCTCTGTGCATCCTCTTTTATTGGAATCCTACTCCTGTTGCTTTAACTTCATATACTTTTAACATTTGTTTATTTATTTAGTGATTCACTTGAGAGATAGAAACAGACACATGGAAACACAAAGCTCTTATCTACTGGTTCACTTCCATTCATTTCCCAAGTACCCACAATATCTGAGGCTGGGCTAGTCTGGGGCCAGAAGTAGGAGTTTAGAAATGAAATCCATGTCTCCCACCAGAGTGTCAGGAGCGCACCTACTTGACCCATTACCTGCTACCTCCATGGGTCTGCGTTGACAGGAAGTAGGAATTGAACCCAGGCATTCCACTGCTGTCTTATCTTGTGTCCCAATTGCTAGGCCAAATACCCACCCTCAGATACTTTTTTATGCAAAGCTATTAATTGATTTTTCTTCTGGGTGCCTTATTCCCTATTGATTTATTGATCACACTACTGATTTACATGTCTATACTCATTACTCAGTTCAATTTGGCTAGAATGTAATCCCAAATATATTATTTGTTGCAGTTTTCTAATCAGATGTTCTCTCTGTTGCCACTGAGACTTTGACATGTGCTATTCTCTATCCTTAGAACATCTTTTCTTTTGCTTGTCCTTTATTTCTTTTTCCAGACTTAATTTTGGCCTTACTGTCCTTGTGGCATTTTTGTGATTATAGACTATTTGCTTCTTTCTCGTTCTTTTATGTATATACTTAAAAAAAAAGATTTATTTATTTATTTGAGAGGCAAAGTTACAGACAGAGGGAGAGACAGAAAGTCTCTCCATCTGCTGGTTCACTCCCTAAATTGTTGCAATGGCTGGAACTGTGCCATGCCAAATCCAGGAGCCCAGAACTTCTTCCAGGTCTCCCACATGCTTGCAGGAGCCCAAGCATGTGGACCATATTCCACTGCTTTCCCAGGCATATTAGCATGGAGCTGTATTGGAAGTAGAGCAGGCAGGACTTAGACCAGCATCCACAAAGCTCGCCCCTTAAGATTTCTTTTTTATTTGTTTGGAAAAAAAATGAATCGTTTTATGAATTTACATGTCATCTTTGTGCAGGGGCCATGCTAAACTTCCCTGTATCATTCTAATTTTAGAATATATATTGCTGCCAAGCTGAACGCCAGTTCTATGTCTGTATGCCTACTCACTAGAATTCCTTGAAGTTGGAATTAGATCATTTTATGTTTTTACTTTCTTTTTTAAAGATTTTATTTATTTATTGGAAAGTCAGAGTTACACAGAGAGAGAAGGAAAGGCAGAGAGAGAGAGAGAGAGAGAGAGAGATCTTCCATCCGCTGGTTCACTCCCCAGTTGGCTGCAACAGCCGGGAGCTGTGTCGATCTGAAGCCAGGAGCCTGGAACCTCTTCCAGGTCTCCCACAGGTGTGCAGGGGCCCTAGACTTGGGCCATCTTCCACTGCTTTCCCAGGCCACAGCACAGAGCTGGATTGGAAGTAGAGCAGCTGGGACTTGAACCAGCACCCATATGGGATGCCGCCACTGGAGGCAGCAGCTTTACCCACTACACCACAGCGCCAGCCCCTATGTTTTTACTTTTGGTACATAACACAATATTTGGCATTTATAAGTAGACTTTAAGTATTAGTTAAATGAATGTGTGCTACTAATTTTAACTGAGGACTGGCTCTTTCTAATACTCTTGTAATTTCCTTTTCCTTCTGAGTACCCTCTGTCTGTGGCTTCTGTGTTTGTAATTTGGGTGGCATTGAGAATAGGTGTTAAGGTTCTCTTTTGTGGAAAGGAAACTAATTTTACAGATTGAGTTAAAAATAGAACCAGGGATGATTTACTTCTAACAACATCTTTTTTAGAAGAAATAACCCAAGATTTTCTGTTTTTTTTTTTTTCTCACAATATAGAGGGCAACATGATATTTAGAGATAGAAATAACATTATGTATCAAAGGTTGAGAATCTTTGGGTGACAGATGTAAAGCTAAGCATAGTAACTTACTCATTAGCTCACTTTTCACATTTTAACCCTGGAAAAAAAAGATCAGATTTTAACAGTGGGGAGACATAGTTTGTAAGGACAAAGTTTGAGAAAATGTTTGCAGAGATAATGTTTGCATATTCTATTAAGTGAAAAATAGCACATGTTCTGTTTGTCATATAATTTATAACCTGATAAGAAACTTAACAGTAGATTTTCTGTTTTCCACTGTAGGCTCAAGCAATAAATGCAGGAGTGTTTTTCTTTAGGTGTACAATATGCAATAATAGTGACATCTTTCAAAAAGAGATGTTGAGAATGGGAATTCATATTCCTGAAAAGTGAGTAATATTTAGCCTTTTGACAAGAAAAAGAAAAGGTATTTTAAATACATGATGTATTTGCTTATAAATCATCTTCGGTGTCTGACTGAGTGATCATGGACAGATAGCCATTTCCAGTGATGAAATAAAGGCCTTCTTTCCTTTCCCAGATGACAGCAAGGAAGGACTCTTGAAGATCAGGAACTGTGATGTTGTAAATGTCTCATTAGTTGATTTGTAGCCTCTTAATAAAAGTACCTTGGCTGTTTCCAGATTTGATTGACTTATACATAGGTTTCAAAATGGTGTGTGCAAATTTAGCTAAGGGAATCAGGATATGGTTTAGTGTGAATGAAAATAATTTTCTTAATGCTTAAAGATGAGGAGTCTAGAAATGACAGTAAATTTGAAATTAAAAATTGGAAGTAAAATATTAGGGAAAATGTCATAGCAGTTTTTGCTTAGGTTTTTATTAAGCATTTAAAATTCACTGTGAGACTAACTGTAGAATAAAATGACATTATAACAGTTTTATATTTTAAAGAGCATTTTTTTTTTAAATTTATTTATTTGAAAGGCAGAGGTACAGTAAGGGAGAGACAGAAGCAGAGAGAGAGAGACATAGAGATCTTCCATCCACTGGTTCACTTCCCAAATGGCCACATCCACCCCTCTACTCTTGTTTATAGAGATGCCTCTTGGGAATTAGAAGAAAATGCTTATCAAGAGCTTCTGCAGCACTACGAGCATTGTGATGTCCGAAGATGTCGTTGTAAAGAAGGGCGAGACTATAATGCACCTGACAGGTATTACTGGTTTCTTATTTAAACCTCCAACTGAAAAAGTTGGTTTTCTAGTTTAATGAAATATACTTTTGCTCTGATGATATTTGAAGTTTTAACTTATGTATTTATTAAATTTATGTTTATATACATTTACAGAAAATTTTTTTGTAGTTCAAATATCTGTAACTGGTTTTCTGGAGTAATTTCATAAAGCTCTATTTTCTAGAGCTGCTGTATTCTGTATGGTCACCACCAGCGTTATGTCACTATTCAGCACTTGAACTGTGGCTATTTCAAATTGAGGTGATATGTAAAAATACAATGGACACCAAAGACTTAGTTCACCTGTACTGTCATAACAAAATATCTATTACAGCTTGGCTTAAAAACAGAAATTGGTGTTCTCAGAATTTTGTATACTAGCAGTCTAAGATCAGGGAGATGGCATTTTTGGTTTTATGTGAAGTCTTTGTCCATGGCTTGCAAGATGGCTGCCATCGAGCTATGTCCTTGCATAGTTGTACCTGTTTTCTGCATAATAATCTTGCGTGTGTGTGTAATACCGTAAGTCATAGTGGCTTAGGGTCCACTCAGATGACCTGATTGTAATTACCTTCTTAAATAGCCTTATCTCCAAGTATAGTTACATTCTTAGGACTTGAGTATATAAATTTTGGGAAGACACAGTTCAGCCCGTAAACACAATAGTTTTTTTTTTTAACTTTTATTTAGTAAATATAAATTTCCAAAGTACAGTTTATGCATTACAATGGCTTTCCTCCCCCCATAACTTCCCTCCCACTCGCACCCCTCCCATCTCCTGCTCCCTCTCCCATTCCATTCATTTCAAGATTCATTTTCAATTATCTTTATATACAGAAGATCGATTCAGTATATATTAAGTAAAGATTTCATCAGTTTACACCCACACAGAAACACAAAGTGTAAAATACTGTTTCAGTACTAGTTATAGCATTACTTCACATTGGACAACACATTAAGGACAGATCTCACATGATGAGTAAGTACACAGTGACTCCTGTTGTTGACTTAACAATTTGACACTCTTGTTTATGGCATCAGTAATCTCCCTAGGCTCTAGTCATGAGTTTCCAAGGCTATGGAAGCCTTTTGAGTTCGCTGACTTCGATCTTATTCGACAGGGTCGTAGTCAAAGTGGAAGTTCTCTCCTTCCTTCAGAGAAAGGTACCTCCTTCTTTGATGGCCCCATTCTCTCCACTGGGATCTCACTCATAGAGATCTTTCATTTAGGTCTTCTTCTTTTTTTTTTTTTTTTTTTTTCCCAGAGTGTCTTGGTTTTTCATGCCTAAAATACTCTCAAGGGCTCTTCAGCCAGATCCGAATGCCTTAACGGCTGATTCTGAGGCCAGAGTGCTGTTTAGGACATCCGCCATTCTATGAGTCTGCTGTGTGTGTATCCTGCTTCCCATGTTGGATCGTTCTCTCCCTTTTTTATTCTATCAGTTAGTATTAGCAGATACTAGTCTTGTTTGTGTAATCCCTTTGACTCTTAGACCTATCAGTGTGATCAATTGTGAACAGAAATTGATCACTGGGACTAGAGAGATGGCACTGGTATATAAGAGTGGGAATAAGAGAGGGAGGAGATGTACAATTTGGGACATGCTCAACACAATAGTTTTTTATTGATTACTTGTTGAATAAAAGGATAGTATTTTGTAAGCAAAATATTCAAATTCTTTTACTTATTTTTATATTTTTACCTACTATAAATTTTTGAATTTTTATATGGTTTGCTTCAAATTTCTACTAGACAGCCCTGTTTTACCAGTTAGTTGGGTTAATCCAGAATTGTTTCTTTTGGACCATTCCAAAAAGTGTTAGCATTTGAAATTTACTGATTATTCTTTTGTAACATCAATAGATGTCTGCTGTACTCTTCAACAATTACTTTATGCATTTCAGGTATACTCAACTGTATGGGGTGCTAAGAAGCATTTATCTTCATTTAGGAGTAAGATAAAGAATTAACAAGTCCAGTTTTGTCAATTTATATAGGAAAGCTCATTGAATTATTATTCCTGTTACATAATCTTCCTTGATTCATTAGAGAACAGGATATTGGAGCTTTGTTTCTCATGGAAAGTGATTTGCCTGGGTCAGCTACTTATTTGTGAAGATTTTGCTAAGCATCTGGGCAGCTTTGGAATGCTCTTTCTAAGCAGGTCTTATTCCTGATTCCCTACCCTGGGCTAGGAGTTACCTTGATTTGGCTTATTATGATGTAGTGTTTTTTAAGATTTATTTATTTGAAAGGCAAAACTACAGAGAAAGAGAGACAAAGTGAGATCTTCCCATCCACTGTCTCATTCCCCAAATGGCCACAATGGCCAGGTCCAGGCCAAGCCGAAAACAGGAGCCCGGAACTCCATCTGGGTCTTCCATTTGGGTGGCAGGGGCCTGAGCACTTGGGTGACCAGCTGCTGCTTTCCCAAGCCATTGGCAAGGAGCTGCATGGGAAATGCAGTAGCCGGGACTTTGAACTGCTGTCTATATGGGATGCTGGCATCACAGGCTGCGGCTTAACCTTCTCTGTGCCACAATGTCAGCTCCATGCATTATTTAGATTTAATACTGTTAAACCAAAATCTTTCAAGGGCAGAGATCTTGTTCAGGTATCAGTTATCATGTGTTCTTGCCCATGTTAAGTTGACTTAGTGGCCTTGTCTATTCATTTTTAAATACTAATATGACTAATACTTCCCTCAAGGATTGTGCTGCAGTGTAGATGAGATCATTTGTATATAGGCTTTTAAGAAGCAAAACATTCTTTTTTTCCATTAATATTGATATTTTAAAAATTTAATTTAGGCTGTTTCTATAAACTACATATGTACTTCTTTAATACCATTGGTCACACAATCAGTAACTGCAAAAACTACCATGTTATTCCCATACCGCCTTTTTTTTTTTTGACAGGCAGAGTGGATAGTGAGAGAGAGAGACAGAGAGAAAGGTCTTCCTTGTGCCGTTGGTTCACCCTCCAATGGCCGCCACGGCTGGCGCGCTGCGGCCGGCGCACCGCACTGATCCGATGGCAGGAGCCAGGTGCTTCTCCTGGTCTCCCATGGGGTGCAGGGCCCAAGCACTTGGGCCATCCTTCACTGCACTCCCGGGCCACAGCAGAGAGCCGGCCTGGAAGAGGGGCAACCAGGAAAGAATCCGGCGCCCCGACCAGGACTAGAACCCGGTGTGCCGGCGCCACTAGGTGGAGGATTAGCCTATTGAGCCATGGCGCTGGCCCCCATACTGCTTTTTATAAATGCTGTAATTTTTTGCCCTTTCTTCTGGGACATTAGCTATCTGCTGAAAGGCAAAATAGTATAGTTGTTAGCCAGGTAAACTATATTGGAAACCTCACTTGAAACTTGATTAGAATCAGCTTGATTGGGTAAATTATTTACTCATCTGTGCTTTGGTTTCATCTTCTTTAAAGTATAGATAACAAGGGTTTCTTTGAACTTTTTCATGTGAAGATTGAGAACTGGGCCTGGTGCTTAGTATGGACTCAGGTTAGCTGTCACCATCCTCATCATCAGTGGGCAGAACCATCTGGGGAAGAAGCGGAGATACATATATAACACCGACACACCCATACCCACACACAGAAGGATGATATTCCCAGATCTGTGAGTGGGGATAGGGTATCCAGATACCCATCGTAACACCCAAATTTCAGTGTACTCAGGGAACAATACCCATTTCTGTACAAAACAGTTATGCTCATACCCATACAGGAAGGGAAGGCCACAATTGTACCCATACAGAAAATAGCAATGTGGACTGGAACATGTAGAACTCAACGGAGAGGCCTGCAGAGAGATCGGATAGATGAGAGAGAAGGTGAAGTTGGGCTAGGTAGGAAGGCTGGACCCTGTTGTGCTGCACAGTACGTGAGGTGTCCAAGCAAGATTATTTCAGGAAATATTGCTTACTTTGAAATTTGACTGAATGCTTCTGCTTCCACATCAGACAGACACACTGATATAACAGTTTACCTGTGAGCATGTCATCTCTAAATATAAGGGAAGATTTTTTTTCTCTCCTAACTCACATTCTTTCTGATGTTTATATTTCTTTTTGTGTTGATATTTAGTTAGTTTAGGTTAGGGGATATATTTAGAGGAAGTAGTTACAAACATAAATGAAATATTGAAGACTTTGGAAAAATTGCAGAATCAAAATAGGTAATGTGTCTTCCCTCCTGTGGTAGTGCTTGGTGGTTAAAACTAGATTTAGGGAATACCAAAACATAAACTTCTTCCTTTCTTTGTATCCTTAGCAAGTGGGAAATAAAGCGCTGTCAGTGTTGTGGTTCTAGTGGAACACATTTAGCCTGTTCCTCACTACGATCATGGGAACAAAATTGGGAGTGTTTGGAATGTAGAAGTATTATCTACAATTCAGGTAATATTTTGTAATTTTGTACAAAGCTGTTTATACTCAAATACCTGTTTTAAAGTTTATATCTGTATTTCTACTATGCTAATGCTGGAATTCAAATTTGCAGGTTTCCAAAAAGCCAAAAAACATGCATTACCCAACTCTAACAGTGCAGCAATTACTGATTGTTTGTTGGAGGAATCATCACCTAAATTACCCAGACAGTCACCTGGAGCCCAAAGTAAAGATCTACTGAGGTGTGTATTTTGATTTTGGAGAAAAATACAAAATCTATTTGGAAATGCTGCTTGGAATATTGGCTGGTCTTAAAATAACCTAAAAGTGCTTTTGAAACTGCAGGGTCCAGCATTTGATCATGAAATTAATGCATCCAGCATTAAGTAAACAAAGTGGAATGTAGATTATCAGATACCAATGCACATAGGAAGAATATATCTAAAATTTATTTAGTTTATTGTAAACTGAGTCATGATATAAAATTTTTTTTCTTGTAGATCATTTTCAAGATAGTTTGAAAAACTATTCTGGAAAATGTGTTTGATTATAGAGTAAGATAGGATTTAAAATATTAATTGTACCATGTCACTTTGTTAAAAGTAAGGAGCCCTATTTAATATAAAGATGGCTTGTTTCTTAATGTTGTAATCACTGCTTAATATGTTTACTGTCATTTACAAGTCTAAATGTCAGCCCTTTAGAAAGTTCAAAGCATACTTTGTAAGAATTATCGCATTAATTTTATTAATTTCATAAGACAGATAACTTTTGAAATCACACAAGCAGTTCACCAAGACTAGAATTACATCTTCATATTGTGTTAGATATTTGCTCAGGTGTATGATTTTTTTTAAGTTTATGCAGCTTTGTAAAAAGAGCCTTGATTTCACCAAATAGGAAAAAGTAGGAAAGTACCATCATTATTTAAACATGATGAAATACTTTGTGATTAAAAATAATTCCAAGTTTAAACACCTAGAAGATGGAAAAGAGATTTTGAAAATACTTGATAAAACTCAAATTTATAGATAGGCATACAATTAATACTCATCAAAAAGTGAGGAATTGCTGTTTTAAAATGCTACTTGTAGAATCAGCATTGTGGCACAACAGGTTAATCCACAGCCTGCAATGCCAGCATCCCATATGGGAATGCAAGCTCAAGTCCTGCTACTCTGCTTCTGATCCAGCTTCCTGCTAATGTGCTGGGAAAGCAGTGGAAGATGACCCAAGTGTCTGGCCTCCTGCTACCCATGTGTAAGATCCAGATGGGGTTTCTGGCTCCTAGCTTCAGCCTGCACAGTCCTGGCTTTTTGTGGACATTTGGGGAATGGAAAATGTCTGCCCCCTCTCTCTATTTCACATAAAGAAAGACTTAAATCCTTAAAATAACAATAAGATGCTACCTGTGGTAGAACAACTGAAATGTATGTTTATTGTAATTTTTTGTTATACTTTTTGTACTAAAAAAGATACATTATTTTTACTTTTTTTTCCCCTTCATTTTATATGAAGGACAGACAGACAGGCATCCAGACACAGAGATCTTCCAACCACTGGTTCACTCCCCAAATGCCTGCAGCAGCTCGGTTGTACCAGGCCAAAACTGGGAGCCAAGAACTCAGTCTGGGTCTGCCACATGGGTGGTAGTGAGTAAAATACTTGAGCCATGATGTGCTGCCTCTCAGGGTGCACATTAGGAGGACGCTGGATATAATGCAGAGTAACCTGGAGTTGAACCCTCCAATATGGGATGCATGTGTCCTGAGTAGCAATTTAAACTGCTGCACCAAACACCTGCCCCTCCAAATTATTTTAAATTATTTATTTATTTATGTATTTGACAGGCAGAGTTAGACTGAGAGAGACAGAGAAAGGTCTTCCTTTTTCCATTGGTTCACCCCCCAAGTGGCCACTACGGCCGGCGTGTTGCAGCCAGTGCACTGCACCAATCTGAAGCCAGGAGCCAGGTGCTTCCTTCTGGTCCCATGTGGGTGCAGGGCCCAAGCACCTGGGCCATCTTCCACTGCACTCCTGGGCCACAGCAGAGAGCTGGACTGGAAGAGGAGCAACCGGGACAGAATCCGGCGCCCTGACCGGGACTAGAACCTGGGGTGCCGGTGCCGCAGGCGGAGGTTTAGCCTAGTGAGCCGCTGCGCCAGCCAGCCCCAAATTATTTTAAAATATTTGTAATATTTGGGATTGCAAAGATGTTGTACTAAGGCAGCGTGACTCCTTGCTTCTACTTGAATAAACAGTTGTGTTCTAAAAGAGTAGCATCGGCATTACCACTGACCCTTGTAGGAGCAAGGGATCTAACCTACTGTAAGAAAGGGGTAATTTTGGGTTTTCTTCACCTTGGATATGAAAAACCAAAAAGCAGAACTCGGACCATAATGGAGCATTGTCATGTCTTGGGTGTCCTGTCTTGGGATGAGACAAATTTTGAAATATAAAGGTGAATCATTCACTCTGAATACATTAATTCCAGTTATACATGGAGAAACTCAGGTTAAAAACAGAGTTTCTGATTCTGTAGATAAACTGTGGTGCTCAGTAATTTGCACTCTTTTTTTTTTTTAAAGATGTTTATTTATTTGCTTATTTGAAGGCCAGAGTGACAGGGAGAGAGCGTTCTTCCATTGCTGATTCATTCTCATAAATGACTGCAACAGCCAGGGCTGGTTTAAGCCAAAGCTAGGAGCTCTGAACTCCATCCAGGCTTCCCACATGGATCTCAGAAGCCCCATCACTTGGGTCATGTACAGCCTTCCCAAATACATTAGCCAGAAGCTAAATTAGAAAAGGCTTAACCTGCTGTACCACACCACTAGCCCTGAGTAATCTGCATTTTTAACAAATTGCCAGGTAATGTTGCTGTTGCTAGTCTAGGACCACACTTTGAAAACTATTAGTGTAGACTAAAATATACTATTTGGATTCCACTTATAATATTAGCTTTGCTATATATTACAGGTTTATGATTAAAAATACATGTGTAGTCTATCAAGATCAGAAGTTATATTTATCAGCATCTTTTTAAGTGATTTGAGTTTGGTAGAAGATGGGGGTGAAGAATCAAGAATTTAAAACTAAGGTTGTTAAATAACTGTGTTTGGCTTCAGTTGTAGCCATTGTTCTGCTTTTGAGTGAGAGTTAGGGGAGAAGGACCTCTTAATCTTTTTCTCTTTTTTATTGGGTGTTGTAACTACTGTTTTACATTATGTCTTTTTTTAAAGTACTTAACATCTATGTTTAAATTCATGTTTTACAGGCAAGGCAGCAAGTTTAGAAGAGAGATTTCAACCATACTGATAGAGTTAGGCTTCCAAATTAAGAAAAAAACTAAAAGGTTATGTATCAACAAAGCCAGTATCTGGAATAGTGCCTTAGATGGATTCAGAAATCAAAACTTTAATCCTTTATATACAATCGAAGTTGTATATGTTAATGAAGATGATCCTTTTGGAAGAGAACATCCTGGGTCAAAGCAAGAATTTCTAAGTCTCTTAATGCAGCATCTTGAGAACTCATCATTGTTTGAAGGGTCCTTGTCAAAGAACTTGTCTCTAAATTCTCAAGGTAATTATTATTGTATATACTGAATATATCATGTATAGACAAACAAATAGATACCTGGTTGGAATTAATTTTTGACCCTATGATTTAAATAAACAATTTGTCTCATTATTAAGATGCTGATAGAATTACAGAATAGGGGAATTCAGGGTGATTTTTCAAAAAGTAAATTTCTTAGTGAAACTTTTTTTTACTTGAGAATATCTATACTTCATAGTAATATCCTCTTTAAAATGACTTCATAATTAATTTTTAACGTTATATTATATGCATTCCTTTTTTTAAAGATATATTTATTTACTTATTTGAGTGATACAGTTACAGACAGTGAGAGGGAGAGACAGAGGGAAAGGTCCTCCATCTGCTAGTTCACTTCCCAGATGGCCACAATGACTGGTGCTACACCGATCTGAGCCAGGAGCCAGGAGCTTCCTCCCAGTCTCCCATGTGGATGCAGGGGCCCAAGGACTTGGGCCATCTTCTGCTGCCTTCCCAGGCCATAGCAGAGAGCTGGACTGGAAGAGGAGCAGCTGAAACTAGAACCAGCGCCCATATGGGATGCTGGTGCCAAAGGCAGAGGATTAACCTGCTGTGCCACGGCGCTGGCCCCTATTCATTCCTTTTTTAAAAAAAAAAAAAAATTTATTTATTTGAAAGGCAGAGTTACAGAAAGGGAGACACAGTGGTAGAGAGAGAAATCTTAAATTCACTGGTATACTCTCTAAGTGGGTGCAACAGCCAGGGCTGGGCCAGGCCGAAACCAGGATCATTTGGATCTCACACGTGAGTTCAGGGGCCCAAGCATTTGGGCCATCTTCCACTGTTTTCCCAGGTGCATTGGCAGGGAGCTAGATTAAAAGTAGAGCAGGTAGAACTCGGATCAGTGCACATAAGGGAACTGGCATCGAAGGTGCCTGTGCCACAGCACTGACCCCATTATATTTGCTCTTTTTTTTTTGACAGGCAGAGTAGACGGTGAGAGAGAGAGACAGAGAGAAAGATCTTCCTTTTGCCATTGGTTCATCCTCCAATGGCCGCCGTGGCCAGCGTGCTGCGGCCTGCACACCGGGCTGATCCGATGGCAGGAGCCAGGTACTTCTCCTGGTCTCCCATGGGGTGCAGGGCCCAAGCACTTGGGCCATCCTCCACTGCACTCCCTGGCCACAGCAGAGAGCTGGCCTGGAAGAGGGGCAACCGGGACAGAATCCGGCACCCCAACCGGGACTAGAACCCGGTGTGCCGGCGCCGCAAGGCAGAGGATTAGCCTAGTGAGCCGCCGCGCCGGCCTATATTTGCTCTTATTTCATTTGAATGGAGTGACCAAATGGGATGGATGACTATTGGTGAGGCGAATGTGATAACCACTACTTTACAGAAACCACAGGTGGATGACTATTTGAACTTCTCTTGTTCATATATTTGAAATTTGCAGTTGGCATATTTCTTTACAACCTAGGATTTTTAAAGAAATAGTTTTGTCTTGGCCAGTGCCGCAGCTCAATAGGCTAATCCTCCGCCTCTGGCGCCGGCTCTCCGGGTTCTAGTTCCAGTCGGGACGCCAGATTCTGTCCCGGTTGCCCCTCTTCTAGTCCAGCTCTCTGCTGTGGCCAGGGAGTGCAGTGGAGGATGGCCCAAGTGCTTGGGCCCTGCACCCACATGGGAGACCAGGAGAAGCACCTGGCTCCTGGCTTCGGATCAGTGTGGTGCACCGGCCACAGCGGCCATTGGAGGGTGAACCAACAGTAAAGGAAGACTTTTCTATCTTGTCTCTCCTTTTCTCACTGTCCACTCTGCCTGTCAAAAAAAAAAAATAAATAAATAAAAAGAAATAGTTTTGTCTCATATGTAATAGATTCTTAAGTGTATTTCTGTTTTCATGAACTTTTTTACACAGCTTTGTATATGAACACTTCTCTGTTATCATAGAGAAATTAATAGGATAAAAACAAGTATCTCAAAATAATAATTCTAGCATTTTTTTAGGAGCTTATATAACATTTTTGCTACAAGAGGTATTTTGAAAGAATAAGAAGTTTTATTTTTTCGCATTTGAATTTCCTTTCATATTTTCCCTAGCACTTTCTGACTACCTGAAGCATCATTTTTACTGTATACTTGTAGTACATAGTTTAATTCTAAACTTCCTTAAAAATGAAAACCTTCGAATAATCAGCAACGGTAACTCACGGCAGCTTTGGTGCAGTGAGGAGTGCATGAATTTAAGTCAGGAAATCTTAATTTTAAATTGTATACATCTAAAACATTACATCCTTAGTTTGCTCACCCTCTCTCTATCTTGTTTTCTTCATCTATAAATATGACTGATCATTGTTACTGAAGAGGTTTTATTATAAGTTCATGTATTATAAATATTGCTTACTAATAAATCGCTTTGATAGAAAAAGAAAGCATTTATATATCTTTCTGACACATAAAGGTTACTAAAACATCTTAAAAGTATTTAAATAAAAAAAGTATTTAAATCTTTAAGGGAATGGTAAGAGAAAACCAGTGTTGGGGAGTAAGTTTGTGCATTTTTAGAAGGTAATACTGATAATGTACATATTCTTTGACCACTAATCTCATATGTAAGATTCTATGCTAACCAAATAATAAAATACGTTCATAAGATATGTAAATAGATATAACACTGTGTCTCATATAGTTGAAAGTGTCACTCAACCAGGATGGTTTGCACAAACTTCTAAGTTGTTTTTTTTTGTTGTTTGTTTGTTTTGTTTTTTTTTGCCGGGCAGAGTTAGACAGTAAGAGAGAGAGACAGAGAGAGAGTTATAGACAGTGAGAGAGAGACAGAGAGAAAGGTCTTCCTTCTGTTGGTTCACTCCCCTAATGGCCACTACTGCCGGCGCTGTGCCAATCCAATGCCAGGAGCTGAGTACCTCCTCCTGGTCTCCCATGCAGGTGCAGCGACCCAAGCATTTGGGCCATCCTCTGCTGCCCTCCTGGGCCACAGCAGAGAGCTGGACTGGAAGAGAAGCAACTGGGACTAGTACCCAGCACTCCAACTGGGACTAGAACCCAGGGTGCCGGCGCCACAGGTGGAGGATTTAAGTGAGCCAAGGCGCTGGCCCTAAGTTGGTCTTAATGCTTTAATTAACTGTAGATTTAAGTAATTTGACTAGTATAAGAAAAATTTTGGAATATAGTAAGTGGAACAAATCCAGAAGTCAGACTACTTATATTTATATATATACATAGACAGAAATACACCGAAGGTTATTAATGGTTAATGTGTAGACTATACTTTCAGGAATCATTTCTATAGCTTGCTATAATGGTTATTATGGTGGTTTTAAGTTTTTTTAAATTTCAAAATAAACCATCTCTTCACTGTTCTTTTTTTTTCTTATATTTATTTACTTATTTATTTGAAAGGCAGAACAACAGAGAAAGAGAGAGACAGAGAAAGATTTTATATCTACTTGTTCCCCCAAATGGGTGCAACAGCCAGGTCTAGCCCAGGCTAAAGCCAGGACCAGAAACTCCGTCCTGGTCTTATACGTGGCTGGCAAAGTCCCAAGTACTTGGAACTTTTAGGCACATTAGCAGGAAGTTGGAATGGAAGTGGACCATCTGAGAGTCAAACTGGCATTATAGTATGGGATGCCAGCTTTGTAGGCACTGGCATAACCCTCTGTGCCACATTGACAGCCCCAAGATTTTGTCATTTTTTGTAATAGGTTATTACCTTGTATTTTTTTTTTTTTTAGACTTTTATTCATTTGAAAGAGTTACAGTGAGAGGTAGAGACAGAGAGAGAGAGGTCTTCCATCCACTAGCTCACTCACCCAAGTGGCTACAGTGGCTGGAGCTAAGCCAGTCTGAATCCAGGAGCCAGGAGCTTCTCTGGATCTCCTACATAAATGTTGGGGCCCAAGGACTTGGGCCATTCTCAACTGCCCTTCCAGTTGCATCATCAGGGAGTATCATCAGAGCGCTGGATCGGAAGTGGAGCAGGAGGGACTCAAACTGGTGTCCACATGGGACACCGGTGCCGCAGGCCAAGGCTTTAACCCGCTGTGCCACAGCACTAGCCCCATTACCTTGTATTTTAAAAATACATTTTTGGGGGGCTGGCGCCATGCTGCAGTAGGTTAATCCTCCACCTGAGGTGCCAGCATCCCATATGGGCACCCGTTCTAGTCCTGGCTGCTCCTCTTCCAGTTTAGCTCTCTGCTGTGGTCTGGGAAAGCAGTAGAAGATGGCCCAAGTCCTGGGAGATCGGGAGGAGCTTCCTGGCTCCTGGCTTTGGATTGGCGCTGCTCCGGCTGTTGCGGCCATCTGGGGAGTGAATCAACAGATGGAAGACCTTTCTCTTTGTCTCTCCCTTTCACTGTCTGTAATTCTACCTCTCAAATAAATAAATACAATATTTAAAAAAATACATTTTTGTATACTTTAGATGAAGTCTGTGTTTATACATTGTCATTTCTAATAATTACTATTTTGTTTGTCTATTGCTTAGATCTTTTTAATTATGTATACTTTAAAATGATTATAATAGTGAAGTGTATTTTATGTATTTTCATCTGTGTTTACAGCTGTGAAAGAGAATCTTTACTATGAAGCTGGCAAAATGCTTGCCATATCTTTGGTTCATGGTGGTCCTTCACCTGGTTTCTTTTCTAAAACCTTGTTCAATTGCCTTGTTTATGGACCAGAAAATACCCAACCAATTTTAGACGATGTTTCAGACTTTGATGTGGCCCAAATTATAATCAGGGTAAGACATGTATCTGTTTATTAAAATGTAGATTCCATTCTAGATATATTTAAATATAAATAACTGTAATAAAACTATACTCTCTGTGGAGTAGTTGGGGTGTCAACTTATAATATTTCTGTTTACCAAGCAGAGTTCAGAACCACTTAAGAGACAGATGTAAAAAAGTCACAGTGCCAGTTTTAATGCTGATTAAATCAATTGGATGAGGTCACTTAGTTCTTTGATCTCAAGGTCTTGCTAACACCACTCAGAACTAGATGGATTTATTCACCCTGCCAGAGACAGTATGAAGGATGCTCCTTATCACACACTAGATATCTCATGAAAGTATACTTCCCTGCAGGCAAGCAGATATCCAAGAAGGAAAGACTTGGCTCTGCAGTCAGAATACTCACTCTCCTCCTATGGGGAGAAGTGAGTGAATGATAGTTAGAGGAAGACCAGTCTGAAATGGAAACAAGTAGAGGACCTCAATGCTCTCACCTAAAAATAGTTACCACTTATTGAGCACTTACTGGGCCCTGTGTTACAGAAGTCACATGTATAAATATAAGTATACTTGTGTCCATGTTACTGATTCAGAAACTGAAACAATGGAAGCCATTTAACTCTTCCATCTTATTTTCCCTCTGGTTTAAGCATATTCTATCCATTATCTCAGTTAATAAATAGTACAGTTTAATGATTAAATGCATAGGCTCTGATGTATGCATGGTAGTTAGAATACCAACTCTTATAAATATTATAAGCTGTGTGACCTTGGGCATGTTCATTTAACTTGTTAAGCCTCTATTTGTTTCTAAAGGTTTAATTATTTATTTGAAAAGCAGAGAGAGAAAGAGATTAATCTTCCTTCTGCTGGGTTACTCCCTAGATGGCTACAACAGCAGGGCTGGCCAGGCCTACACCCAGAGCCAGGAACTCCATCTAGGCGTTCCACTTGGCCCATCTTCTGCTGCTTTCCCAGTCGCATTAGCTGGGAGCTAGATCAGAAGTGGAGCAGCCAGGACACAAACTGCTGCCTGTATCAGATGCTGGCTTAATTTGCTATGCCGCAATGCTGGCCTGCCATGCATTTCTTAACTTCTCATAAACCTTAGTTTCTAAACCACAAAGTAAGCACTTTGGAAGTGTAAGGGTGTGTGTGTGTGTGTGTGTGTGTGTGTGTTTAAGATTTATTTATTTATTTGAAAAGTAGAATTAGAGAGGAACAGAGGCAGAGGAATAGAGAGAGGAGTCTTCCATCCACTGGTTCACTCCCCAAATGGCCACAATGGCCAGAACTGGGCCAGACCAAAGCCAGGAGCTTCTTCTGGGTCTCCTATTTGGATATAGGAGCCAAAGGACTTAGGCCATCTTTGGCTGATTTCCAAGGCGCATTAGCAGGGAACTGGATCAGAGTGGAGCAGCTGGGAATGGAATGGGAATTCCAAAATGGAATGCCAGCACTGCAGGTGGCAGCTTAACCCACTATACCACAGCATGATGATCCCTAGTTTTTTCTTTTATTATATTTGAACAATTCTATTTATTTGGCCCAAGGCTGCTCATACTAAAATCATGTTTTAAATTAACTCTTTAACTTGTCAATTTATACTTTGTCCTCTTTACCAAAAAAAAAAAAAAAGAAAAGAAAAAGAAAGAAAAAAATACCCAGACTTCCTTGTTTTTACTTACTTCCCATTTTCCGTACATTTCTTTTATTTTCTTTTTTTTTTCCAGATTTTTTTTTTTTTTTTTTGAAAGGCAGAGTTGCAGAGAGAGAGGTAGAGATAGAGTGAAAGAGAGATTCCATCCACTGGTTCACTCCCCAAATGGCCTCAGTGACCAGGGCTGGGCCAGGCTAAAGCCAGCTTTATTTGGGTCTCCCACATGGGTGCAGGCACCCCAAGGACTTGGGCCATCTTCTGCTGCTTTCCCTGGTACGTTACAAGGAGCTGGACCAAAAGTGGAGCAGCTAAGACAGGAACCAGTGCCCATATGGGATGCCAGCATTGCAGGTGGCAGTTTAACCTGCTATGCCACAACACCAGCCTACCACGTAATTCTTAACTTGTCATAAGCATGTCTTTGTTTCTGCCACCACACTCAAGTTAGTTTGTTCGTACCTTGATAAACAGGGTTTTAAATGTGTACATTCAAAAGCCTTTGTTTTTAAATTCTGTGTCTTCTCTGACTTCTGTACCTTTCTTAGAATTCCTCTGCCATTTTAATATTGTCCTCCTTCCTTTAAGAAAAAAAAATTATTTTATTTATTTGAAAAGCAAAGATATAAAGGGAAGGAGAGACAGAGAGAGATCTTCCATCCACTTCTCAAGTGGATGTGATAGTTGGGGCTGGGCCAGGCCAAAGCCAAGAGATTGGAACTCCATCTGGGTCTACCACATGGGTGGCAAGCACCCAAACACTCTGGCTATCTTCTGCTGCTTTGCCAGCTGCATTAGCCAGGAGGTGGATTGGAAGTGGATCAGCCAGTACTTGAACTAGCACTCAAATGAGATGAAGGCATCACAGGTGGCTGCTTAATCCAGTGTGTCACACAGTGCTGGCTCTTCCTCCTTATTTTGGACTACTGTTGTCTTCTTTAGTACTTTTTCTTTTTACCCTCAAAATATAGGCATTTTTCAGTGCTGTCTTAAGAGTTCTCATTCTGTATTATTTGAAGATCTACCCCTCCCACAAAACCTTTCTGAATTATGCATAGACCT
This sequence comes from Oryctolagus cuniculus, assembly GCF_964237555.1. NCBI lineage: Eukaryota > Metazoa > Chordata > Mammalia > Lagomorpha > Leporidae > Oryctolagus > Oryctolagus cuniculus. The sequence continues at coordinate 44,697,847 of NC_091443.1, read as the reverse complement.
GTATAAGGGAACTTCAAAATGTTCTTGGAGAAATGGAAGTAAAAGATTCAAATTTTAAACTAAAGTTTATTTCTCAATCTAAGCTCCATCAGGTTTAAGACACTTTTGTAAGTGATGAAACCAGCCAGTTAGTCCATCCCTCAAGAACTGAGGGCCCTGAGTATTTAACCATGTCCAATGCAATCTTTTCTATATTATTAACTGAAGAAAAATGGGTGATCTTCAGAGATTTATTTTAAGAATAGGAATTAGAAGTCAGAAAGAACCAAACCAGGACTGTAAGGTGGCTGCCTAAAGGTTTTCCTATCAAAATACTTGAGAAATTGCCCTTGAGACTAATGAACAGGAGCATTATTGTGATAGAAAAGGATTCTCTGGTGAAACTTGCCTGGTGGGCCAGGGGTAGGGTGGTGGTAGGGGTGGTTTATGATAAAGCTTTGGCTATAAGTTTCTTAACACAAGTGTCATCCTTTTTTGGTCCTCCAGAAAGTCAACAAGCAAAATGCTATGAACATTCCGATAAAACTATTACCATGACCTTTGCTCTTGATTGGTCATTCCTCTTTTGCTTTAACTAAACCACGTCTGCTTCTTGGTAACTGTTGCTTTAATTGTGCTTTATCTTCAGAATTGCGTGTTCTATCTACTCTCACAGTTCTTGGAAGAAGTGCTTTAGGATCTTGATCCCACTTGTTGAAAATTTCCATTGAAAGCTGTACTCTAGACTGCAGCTGATGTGGTTGCAACACTTTTGTCACCCATCGAGCAAAAAGTTTGCTCTACTTTAATTTTCCAGTTAGAATTGTGTGAACTGAACCAACTGAGATATCTGATGTTGGTTATTATTTCTGCTGTGAACTGTTTATCCTTTTTAAGTAGGGCATAAACAAAATTTTTTCCTTGTGAGTTGATATGGATGTTACCACTATGGACTTCATCTTCAACATCATCTCATTCCTTTTTTTTTTTTTTAAGATTTATTTTATTTATTTATTTATTTGAGAGGCAAGAGTTACAGATAGAGAGAGGTCTTCCATCTGCTGACTCACTCCCCAGATGGCTGCAATGGCCAGAGCTTGGCTGATCTGAAGCCAGAGGCCAGGAGCTTCTTCTGGATCTCTCAGAAAGGTGCAGGGGCCCAAGCACTTGAGCCATCTTCCACTGCTTTCCCAGGCCATCAGCAGAGGCTGGAAGAAGTAGAGCAGCCGGGACTTGAACCAGCGCCCATATAGGCAGAGGCTTAACCTATTACACCACAGCTCCAGCCCCCAAATCATTCCTTTTCAAAACAAGTTATCCATTTCTAAACTGTTAATTTCTTTATGTCATTATCTCCATAAACTTTATAAACAGTCAATGATTTCACTATTCTTTTCACTCAAGGTTCACCATACATTTGATGTCTGTTCTTGGTTCAGTTTCAGCAGAATTCACATTGTTCTTACAGTTTCCCTTTTCAAGCTAATATCTTAGTCTTCTTTTTCTCACACTATATCCTGTTCAGCCATGTTCTAACAACTTATGGGTTTATTTTGTTGCAAAAATTTTGTGAAATCTGTACATAGTTTTTACATGAATGTTTTGAAGCCTTTTTGTAAATTTGAGCCCCAGATTTTCATTTGTAGATAAGATCTATGTCATGATAGCACATTAATCCCAGCATGTTTAACATAAAACTAATTTTTTTTTAGAAAAAAATTTTTGTGCCTATGTTCATTTCCTAAGAGGTTTCTTGTTTCTAAACTATCATGTGTGAGTCATTTTCTTTCTTCAATATCCCATTTTCCAGTTAATATGTGTAAGTTACTTATATTCAACTTTTCCTTGTTTTTGGTTTGCCTACTATATCAAGCTCAAATTTTTTTCTAGGCTTAGACAAATAGGATATCTTTCTAATATCTTTGAGATGATTCCTCCAAAAGTACACATTTGACCATACTGCTTTCTTCCTTGGAAATCTTCAGTTTTCTCATTGCTTATTGAATAAAGCTGAAGCTCTTCATTAGAGATTTTAAGATTTCCAACTCTTTTCTTGGATTATCCATTCCAATTTCTGTACTCCCTATCCAGTGTTTTTTCATTCATTTAGTCAACAAATCTTCTGTACCCCATACTGTTATATCACTGAAATAAAAAGTGAACCATAGTTCTTAAGTTCTTAGGATTGATGATTTATGTTCTAGAGCAAATATAGAAGATAGATAAATTCAATCTACTGGTTTTTTTAAAGCAATCTACTATTACATAGTAAAATATAAAGATAAATGCAACAGAATAGAGTCATATAATAGAGTATGTATGAGGGTACTTAAAAAGTTTGTGCATAAGTAGAATTAAAAGTTACTTTAGTCCAAATATTTTAGTGAAACCCATGCATAGATTCCCATAATACATATATTTTCCATGAACTTTTCAAAGGCCCCTCATGTAAGTTAAGGTTTAGGCTAAGCTTCTGTAACAAACCCTAAAAGGTAGTGGCTCACAAGGGCAGATACTATTACCACTAAAATCTACTTATATTTTCAGATTGGGGTTGGCAGATTACAACCTAGGGGCGAAATCTGATTCATCTCATCTTTTTGTAAATGCTTTGAATGGAACATATCCCATCTATTTTTTATGTTTCAGTCACTGCAGTGACTGAGTTGAATAATTACAACAGGCACTATGTGATTTGCAGAGCATGGGATACTTACTACCTTGCCCTTACAGAGAAACGGTGGTCCCTGCTGTGAAAGTAAACTTGTGATATACAAAATCAACTAGGCAACTTAGTTCCTTCCTCTCATTGTGCAATCACTTAGGATGTGGTTGAAGCTTGCTCTTAAGGGATAAAATAGAAGGGAAACTTGATGCATTGTTTTCACTCACATCCCATTGGATAGATCATAGTCTTAGCCACACTTACCTATGGATAATGTGCAGCTATGCATGCAACTAAAACTCAGGAGTGGTGGCAGGCTTGTCAGGAGCATTGGGTAACACATACCCAGCTATTACTCTCTGACAGAGTGTGAAGGTAGTACTTTAAGTAGAGCAGTCCAGGAAAACTACTGAGACTTCCAAAGAAATCTGCAATGAATGATGGGTTCATGTAAGTCTCTGGGAGAAAAATTTTGGAAGTAAATAGCAATTGAGACAGGCATCTTACATAGTGAACCAAGGAGTACAAAATTGCTCTCCCTGGGTCACTCTGCTTTTCAAATAGATGAAAATAAGTGGATAACTTAAAGAAATTGAAAGTACATTTTCCACTAATAAATTATTGATTACCTTCTGTTTTTTTTTTAGATGTGTATATTTTTTTGAAAGTCAGAATTACACAGAGAGAAGAGAGGCAGAGAGAGAAAGAGAGGTCTTCCATCCAATGGTTCACTCCCCAATTGGCCACAATGGCCAGAGCTGCGCCGATCCGAAGCTAGGAGCCAGGAGCTTCCTCCAGGTCTCCCACATGGGTGCAGGGGCCCAAGGACTTGGGCCATCTGTGCTGTTTTCCCAGGCCATAGCAGAGATCTGGATCAGAAGTGGAGCAGCCAGGTCTGGAACCGGCACCCATATGGGATACCAGCGCTTCAGACCAGGGCGTTAACCCACTGTGCCACAGCGCCGACCCCTCCTTCTGTTTTTATCTCCTATTATACCTTTACTTAAGAACAAACCTATGCTATGAAAGTGTCTGGCACAAAATTGGTTACATATTTGTTTATGTGGGTCCCTAAAATATTCTTTAAATAAAATACTGTTTTTTCGGTCTCAGCTGATACTGTTAAAAAAAAAAAGATGTATTTATTTATTTATTTGAAAGGCAGAGTCTTAATAAGGGTAAGACAGAGAAAGTCTTCTATCTGTGGGTTCACTCCTCAAATGGCCTCAGTGGTGAGGCTGGGCCAGAAGCCTGGAACTCCATCCAGTTCTCCCACATGGATGACTTGCGTGGGCCATCTTACACTGCTATATCCCAGGTGCATTAGCAAGGAACTAGATAAAAAGTGGCACAGCTGGGACTCAAACCAGTGGTCCAATATGGGATGCCAGTGTTGCAGGTCATGACTTAACCAGCCATGCCCCACCTCCAGCCCCTAAGCTTATAATCTTTCGTGAGATTTCCCCATGTCCTCTTTCTTGCTTCTCTAGTCCTATATAACTCTTCTTTACGGATTATTCCTTAATTTTTAAAAGTTACTTTATTGCCTTTTATATAATTAACTTCCTATATTAAAGTGGCATATTCTAGGTTTTTTGGTTTTTTTTTTTTTTTTCACTTTTTAAAGTTTATTTAGTTGAAAAGCAGAGTGACAGAGGGGAAGAGGAATCTTTCATCCACTGGTTCACTTCCCCAGTGTCTGCAACAGCTGGTAAAAGCTGGACCAGGCAAAAGCCATGAAACTGTTAGATCCAGGTCTCCCATATGGGTGGCAGATACCCAAATACTTGGGCTATCGTCCATTGCTTTTGTATTAGCAGGAAACTTGGATTCCAAGTAGAAGAGGCGGGATACAAACCAGCACTCTGATATGGGATACAGGAGTACCAAGTGGTAGCTTAACCCACAGTACCATAACATTTGCCTTCACAAGATTTCTTGGAGTCAAAAATTTATTGAGCTGAATTACCAAACATTTTTTCTAGAAAAATATTTGTTCTGCTTTTACTCCACAGTGATGTACTTAAAAATAGAGTAAAAGTAATGTGATTTGAATGGTAAATGTCACAAGTGATTGAAACGAGTATGTTTTGTCCTTTGTTACAGATAAATACTGCAACAAATATGGCTGATTTAAATTCAGTAATAAATGAATGCTATAACTACCTAGAGCTTATTGGATGTCAAAGACTTGCAACAACATTAAGTGATAAATATATGTTGGCAAAAGACATACTTGTCTACCATGTAATTAAGAGAGTCCAAACACCCTTTGAAAGGTAAGCTGCTTAAATGTGAAAGATTCTCTCAGATTACATGTTTAAAGTGATTAATTGTCTTGTAATATGAGATGTAGTTGATATTAAATATAAACGTGGACTGAGGAAAAATTTTAATGCTATTTAAAAATAATGCTTTAAAATAAGTTGAAGTTGATAATTTTTCTGACCATTCTATACAGAATTGCAAAAAGTTTATGATGCTTAGTTAGAAATAATTATTACTTCAATTTATAACTGTCTTTCTGAATAAAAAAGTATTTTAAAATCTCTTGCCACGTGAGCCAACAATTCCATCTCTACTTGTTCATTTAATTACTGTTTACTGAGCACCTGTCATTTGCTGGTTAATACAGGTACTAACGATTATTTGATTAACAAGCAGATGTGGTTTTTTTTATTCTTCTTTAGTTTAGAACGCTGGCCTTCAATTTTTTTTTGTTCCAGTAACCCTTAAGAGAAGTTCAACTACTTATATATCTCCTCAAACTGTTCCATTTTTATAACAGATATGTAATGGCTGTCAACCTGTGGTCAGTCCTGTTTATCTGCACCCTAACCTTATTATTCACACAAGTATGAGCAGATACCAATTATCAAAAGTGATCAATTCATACTTTTTTTTCTTTTTAATTCAAGAATTAAAAGTGTTAAAAATGCTTATAGTAGTTGGGGCTGGCAAGGTGGCATAGCAGATTAAGCCACTGCCTGGGACCCTGTCATCCCAGGTGAGTGCCAGTTGGAGTCCCAGCTATTTCACTTCTGATCCAGCTCCCTGCTTAATGGACCTGGGAAGGCAACAGAAGATGGCTGAAGTCCTCAGGCCCATGCATCCACATGGGAGACCCAGATGAGGCTTATGGCTCCAGACACTGTGGCCATTTGGGGAGTGAACCAGCAGATGGAAGATATGGAAGATCCTCTCTCTCTCAGATCCTCTCTCTCACTCTCACTCTCACTCTAACTTTTGGAAAAATTAATCGGAAAAAAAAGCTTACAGTAATTTTCCTTGATGAAAGCTTACATTGTTGTATCTGGCTAGCATAAGCCTCCTGTGTTGTTTTGATGTGACCTTTCATATTGCCTAAGGAACCTGTTTGTGTTAATTTTTTTTCTTTTCTTTTATTTTCTTTTATTTTTTTTTTTGACAGGCAGAGTGGACAGTGAGAGAGAGAGAGACAGAAAGAAAGGTCTTCCTTTGCCGTTGGTTCACCCTCCAATGGTCACACGCTGCGGCCAGCGCACCGCACTGAACTGATGGCAGGAGCCAGGTACTTCTCCTGGTCTCCCATGGGGTGCAGGGCCCAAGTACTTGGGCCATCCTCCACTGCACTCCCTGGCCACATCAGAGAGCTGGCCTGGAAGAGGGGCAACCGGGACAGAATCCAGCGCCTCGACCGGGACTAGAACCCGGTGTGCCGGCGCCGCAAGGCGGAGGATTAGCCTATTGAGCCACGGCGCCGGCCTATTTAATTTTGATTTCATCTTAAAAGTAAATCTTTTCATTAAGGGTAGAATTCATTCTATGTCTTCACCACCTCCTGGTGGTTACATAACTCCAGTTTCTCCTTTTCCTCTGTGTGTGTTTCGCTTTTCTGTGTGTGTCTTACAGTAAAAGATCTTTATCAAATTTAGGATCATCTCAAATAATCCTGGCATGATGATCTCATCTCAGAATCCTTAGTAAAAGTTATATCTGCAAAGCTGCCTTCTCCAAATAAGGCATGCTGATGGGCTCTTAAGGAAGGGGATGTGGGGACCACCAATCAACTAAGCTCAAGATGAAAGTCAGTATTGGGTTATTTATCTGGCACATCTCTATGGCTGAAGGATAGAAATGAACCAGAATAGTGACATAACTGTTACATAGTTTCTTTTCAGATGGTTTGCATTAGAGTGATGTAGGGGAATATATTGAAACAAGCAAATAAAATGTTTTCAGAAAAGGAAATTTGTGGGAGTTGGTAATTAGGAATGGGAAAGAGAAGATTAAAGATGACTTTTAGATTTAGCTATATACCTTTTTTTTTTTTTTTACAGGCAGAGTTAGAGAGAGAGAGAGAGAGAGAGAGAGAGAAAGGTCTTCCTTTTCTGTTGGTTCACCCCCTAAATGGCCACTACGGCCGGCATGCTGCGCCAATCCGAAGCCAGGAGCCAGGTGCTTCCTCCTGGTCTCCCATGCAGGTGCAGGGCCCAAGCACTTGGGCCATCCTCCTGCCTTCTCAGGCCACAGCAGAGAGCTGGCATGGAAGAGGAGCAACTAGAACCTGGGGTGCTGGTGCCGCAGGCGGAGGATTAGCCTAGTGAGCTGTGGCACTGGCCTATTTTTTTTTTTTTTTTTTTTATTTGACAGGTAGAGTTAGACAGTGAAAGAGAGAGACAGAGAGAAAGGTCTTCCTTCCATTGGTTCACCCCCCAAGTGGCCGCTACGGCTGGTGCTGCGCTGATCCGAAGCCAGGAGCCAGGTTTTGTGTGTTAGCAATACCTGATTCGAAATACAGACAAATTAACTGGAAATTGTAATTCCCTAATGTAATGCCAAATATAGTATATGAATGTTTTCTCATTATAACCCCTCTCTTTTAAGTTTTAAGCAGGGTCTCAAAACTCTTGGTGTTTTGGAGAAAATCCAGGCTTACCCAGAAGCATTTTGTAACATCCTCTGTAAGAAACCTGAGAATCTTTCTGCAAAAATCCTTAGTGATCTTTTTACAGTACACACAATACCTGGTGTACAAGCTTTGGGATTTTGGAACAGTTACTTAGAAACTGTTGAGGGTATGTAGGTATTTTTATTTTACTACCTGAGAATGTTCTTTTAGCACATTTATTTATTTTAATTTTGCCTTTTGATAATAAGGCATTCAATTGCTAGCTTCATATTTATAAAAGAAACCCATTTTAATACAAGTTTATATGACTTAGAAGTAGTGAGAAAATGTTATATAATAATAAAGTCATACTTTGCAGTTTGTTTTCATCTAGATAATTTGACATGAAAGCTGTTCTTCCTAGAACACTTAAGAGCTTAGAACAGTCTTAAAGCTGTTCATCTATTTCATCTTTTTCAGTGAGGTTACATTGAATTATTCTTCATCTCCACTTAGGTCTATAACAATGATATCTATCACTCTGCACTAGCAATAGAAAATCGTTTCCATTTAATGGAATGGAGAAATTTTAGCCTTGAGCTGAAATTCTGTTTAGCTAGATTTTTGTTTTTTTTTTTTATCATTTAGTTTCTTATTCTACATTTATCGAACTCTTTCATTAAATAGTGATGATTTATAAATGGTCAAAATACAATGAATAGCTGAACTAAATGATTTTATAAGTCCTTCTACTTTGTGATTTATTTATGGAATATGCTGCTGCCTATTAGCACACTTGACTTAGTGATTTTTGCCCAAGATGAATTTGGGTGTTTATGTCTTACTATAGTCCCAGTCTAGTTTGAGAAGAATTTATGATGGTAGCAATATTTAACATCAATTTATTTATTGTTCTTTTTTTATCTTTTATTGGTAAACTTTTCAGATGGCAAATCTACAACAACATTGGAAGACATTCTTCTTTTTGCAACTGGTTGCAGTTCAATTCCACCTGCTGGATTTAAACCAGCTCCTTCAATTGAGTGCCTTCCTGTGGATTTTCCCATTGGAAACAAGTGTAATAACTGCTTGGCTCTTCCAATCACCAATACATATAAAGAATTTCAAGAAAATATGGACTTCGCCATAAGAAATACTCTAAGACTAGAAAAGGAAGAAAGTTCTCACTACATTGGACATTAACATGTTTGTTTAAACAAACAAATGTTTCTTTAAAAGCTGCTATTGATAACTCTTCTTTCAGAAATCTATTAATCTCATTACTTTTGAACAAATTTGTCAGCTTCTTGGCCCAATAAAATTCATAATATGAACATAAAGAAATGCTTTGGCCATTTAAGCAAAGAAAAAATGTTAAGGCATACTAGTGTAAATTTGTGATATTTTTCTATTAATATACATGCTTCATAAACCTCAATATACATACTTTTAAAATGATTATACAAACTTTATTCAGGTATAGTAGCATGGTATATATAAGAAAAAACTTACTATTTTTATCAAGGTATTAAATATACCTGTAGGATGCCACAATTCTAGTTTTATGCAATTTTCAAAGTCTTATTTTAAAGCATTAAATAGAAAAGCTAATTGGTTAAATCCTATTTTATAAATCAGAGGCTTATATTCTGAGGTGTGCATTATATGTATGCTTTTCTAGGTTGGCACTAAATTGTTAAAAAAATTTTAGATTGCTGATTTATGTTAACATATCCCACACATTAGATTATGTTTGCTAGGAAATATTTTATAAAAAGCAAACTTGCACAAATATTCTGAAATCTATGAACATTCCTTACACTTAAAAACACTTGTGGGATAGATAAAATGTAGTTGAAAATACATAAGAAAGTATATTATCTTTAAAGCCTTGGCTTTAATCAGAATTTTTTTTCTGTATCATATGTCAGATTCTTGATCGTTTTAGGTATTTGAATTCTGTGGACTGCCATGTGGTAGGTTTGGCTATTTGTCAGTTATTTATTATAAAGATGGTTGTATCATAGATAAGCTGGTACCATAGCATTATGCAGTTATCTTCTTTGCTCTTGAAATGTACCTTATTATATAAGCAATGATAAATAAAAAATACAAATAGAGTGAAAAACCCACTCTAATCCCACCATGAAGAGATAAGTACTTTTTCTGTGTATTCTTCTATAAAATCTTTGTTTCCTTTATTTTTTAACTATTAATGGTACTATAAGTAGTAATGTAATAAGAATTTACTAGTAGTCCCATAGCCACATCCCCTTGTTTGTACTCCTGCAAAAGAAAAACATGGACAAAAACCTGATTTCCACAGTCTGTTACCAAATAAATTATACATGAGACAAAGCCTTAGGTTTTCCACTGAAGTAAAACATTTTGATAGGTAAATCATTATTGGACTTAAAACTTTTAGCCACATTTTTCTTGATATACAGAGCAGATATTAGCACACTAATGTTATCATTCCTGAAGGAATATCCTGAATATTAGTATTTTTAATGGAAATAACAGGATGTATTTTATTGTAGGTAACACATTTTCAGTTACAAAAGGAAAACTGAAACATTTTCCTAATATGACTTTGTTACCTCATGTTTGTTTCAAGTGATCCTTACAACAGATCTAGAAAATCAATGTTTTACCTTACAGTTTGAAGTATTTTGGAACATTAAACAAGGCATTTTCTTTATACTAGAGTTCAATTCTGTTGGATTATTAGAACTAATTAAAGGCTCGATTGTCAAAAATGAGTTTGAATATTTAAACCTCAAACTCACCATAGAGCTTTTATGCCAAATGTGTGGATAAATTGGATGTCTAATTTTTTAAGCTATCTAATTTTTATAATAGCTATTAAACCAATCCAAAAAATCATACTCAAGGCTATTTTCTGTTTTGTAGTTTTAGTTTCCCCTAAAATAGCTATTTTAACACACATAGTTTGTTGGGCTAGGGCACTGGGCGGGGGGGCGGGTAATGGTAGTGTGCTTGGATGCTAGCTACAGTTAAAAACATCATTTCAGTTCCTCATTTCATTTGTTTTCTGTGTAGTCAGGACCTTAGTGGTAAGAAAGTATGAATAATAACTTAGGATATTTGTCTTTTAAAATGAAACCTACATAATCATTGTGAAATGTTTTCTGGTTTGAAGGATGTTCCATCAGTAGATTTGTATATTAATCTGTGTAGTCAAAGCTTATCAGAAAAACTTAGAGGTTATTTATTTCCTGCAGTGTTACTATGTCAAATGATTGGTATTATAATTGTTCTTTTTCTATTCATCTTACAGCATGATTCTTACTGACATTGAATTTATAAAGGAGTTATATTATTAAACCTTTATATGTATTTCTTACTAAATGCCATGTATTTTAAGCTAGTTTTCTGTTGCTTTCAATATTGAGGAACACTGTAATTGACCTGAAATGCCTCTGCTGTTCATGGTTTTGGTTTTGGTTAGTTTTAGTTCATCAAAAACAGTTTTTCAGATTTGTAGTATGGGAACTTTGATCTTAAGGCCTTTCATACAACTCTCTAGTATTCTTGGGCATTTAACTGTTTTGGTATTTAAGGTAAATATTCTTTAAAAATATCAAACAAGTTTATGATTTTATACTTTGTAATAGTTTCTATATTGTGAAGAAGGAGGTTTTTGTGGTCTGGGTTAAGTAAAAACTCTTCATTTGTTTACCAGCATGAGAATTTACTTGGGTTTCTATTTATTCATCTGTAAGTTTTTTTCCCTAATTATAAGAAAGCTATTGGAACTTGTGTACTCTATGGTAAATACTAAATAAAGCGGAGTACAATAGGTAAGTTTTCTCAATGACTTTGCTTTGGCATTCAGTCAGTATAAAAAAATGATCAGAACTAGATTATAGTATATACATTATATTATACACATGATTCTTTTATATACTGTTATCATGTACATCATTGTTACTTTTACAATAAGCTATTAAACTTTATTTATGCTTCCAGTAATGTGTTACAGAAAATAAGAATGCATTTTATTTTAATGATGAATTTGTAGTTTAAGAAAGTTTGAATTACGTTGAAGTGTCTATGCCACTAAATGTGAATGCTTATATAAAGTAAATTAATGGCCGGCGCCGCGGCTCACTAGGCTAATCCTCCGCCTAGCGGCGCCGGCACACCGGGTTCTAGTCCCGGTTGGGGCGCCGGATTCTGTCCCGGTTGCCCCTCTTCCAGGCCAGCTCTCTGCTGTGGCCAGGGAGTGCAGTGGAGGATGGCCCAGGTGCTTGGGCCCTGCACCCCATGGGAGACCAGGAAAAGCACCTGGCTCCTGGCTCCTGCCATCGGATCAGCGCGGTGCGCCAGCCACGGTGCGCCGGCCGCGGTGCGCCGGCCGCGGCGGCCATTGGAGGGTGAACCAACGGCAAAGGAAGACCTTTCTCTCTGTCTCTCTCTCTCTCTCACTGTCCACTCTGCCTGTCAAAAAATAATAAAAAAAAATAAAAAAAATAAAGTAAATTAATGAGGTTACTTCTAACAAAAACTGAATAGGATACACAAGATCCTTTACGCTCCAGGTTTGAGATACCCTATAAGTAGAGTTGGCTGACACCTGGGAACTTCTGTAGAAATGAGCTGTTCTGAGTTGTCTGATTAACACAGTCCTCTAATGTCAAATAGTTTGTCAGTATAAATTATGTAAGCCAAAAGTCTGGAGTCAGATAGTTGCCTGACTCAGAAGCCATAGGTTTTTTTAAGTTACTGATTCTAGTAAATACAAAACAAATAGCATACTCAATCTAAGCCTTGCAAAGACTATTTTTTTCTACTGTTACTATTCTGTAGGTTGTGGTTTCCTAAAAATTTATTGTCTAAGCTCGTTGGTTGGGATAGTGTTTATTTCATATGTGTATATATTGTACATAAATGGTAACACTGTCGTAGTATTTTATATTAATATGACTCCAGTGGCCTTGAGATGGAGTCTGTGATGGAACCAACGTGGTTAGATAGAAGACAGGCATTTGAATATGCCAAATTAAAGACTGACCTCTCAGATGTTGGAAGGAGGAAAGGCTGTATATTTTACATTCCATGGAGTCCACAGAAGAAAACAGAACTTTTCCATAGGCAGGAACTCACATTTCTGTTGAATTAAAACACACCTAGATGATTCACAATGTCTTTTAAATAGTATTAACACTAAAACCGATACATATCTTAGTTAATTTGTTAATGACTATGCCAATTGGAAATAATCAGATAATGTAGATTCAATACTAACTTAAAAGTAGGGTAACTTGTTTTAAATGTCATATAAATAAGTAACTTATTTGTGAAGCAGATGTTTAGTGTTTCATCACAGAGTATAAATAACGTTTTTTTCTGTTAGGATAATATAATTTTGAAAGTTAAATTTTTGAGGCATAGTGATTTTGGAATTTGATGCAACTTCAGAATTAACGTTCGACAGCTGATGCTATGTCATCAATGAATTCTACTGAACATGGGAAATGTCAATGCATCCGTTTTTGACACCCAATAAAATCTAGGGGTCATAGCAATCCATATTGAATACATTTTGTGATCACATGGCTTCAAGTGTGCATTCAAAAGCTTGTACCACAATTCGTATCCCACCCTCCACCTCAAGGTAATGTTTTGTGAGTTTGCAATTACTGAAAGCAAAGATGAGAGTTTGCTGTGGTTTTGTTTGTTTGTTCTGTCTCTTCCCGGCTCCTGTGCCTATGGAGGCAAATCTCCACCACACTGGTAGGCCATTTTATCTAAAAGAAGAGATTGAGAAAACTGCCAAATTAGAGCCATGCTCCAAAACTTGCTGAAAAAGGAAAGGGAAGATTGCTGCTGCTACACCCGGAAACGAGAAAGCTAACGTTTAGGTCTACTTTGTTTCAGAAGCTTCTTTTACTTTAGTCCATCCTGCGATCATCACGCCCATACCTATACGCTAGATTGTTACCACAAGGTAAAACCTCTTCAAAGGACGAGGCTGACTCGAGTATTTAAGCACTACACCACGCTCCTACCCTGAGCTCAGTTTAGAGTAGATATCATTTGAGAGCATACGGCTTGGTTAGGTTAGAAATTCCTACTATTCTGCAGCTGGAGAGTAAAACCAGTGAATTCAAGCGCTAATCAACGCTGGAAATGCAAAGTTTAAGTACAGAGTGGTGGCGTGGGAGCGTGGCCCGGAAGAGGCGGGGTCCCGCCGGCAGCACCGCCTTTCGTCCCGCCCCTCCGGGCTCTGCTTCCGGGGCGTTAGGGGTGGCCACGTCATCCTCGGGATCCGCTTGCCAGCCGAGCGGTGGATGGTGGGAGGCAAGATGGCGGCGGCGTCAGCGTCCAGTATTCGGGAGCGGCAGACAGGTACTGACTCCGTTCTCCCCGCAGTTTCATGCGTGCGCGGGGTCGTCTTGTGCATGTACCCTTATTCGGTCGTGGCGCGTGCTGCAGAGACTGGTCACTAGGAGTTTAAACCAGCAAACCAGAGCATCCAGAGCTCCTCCCCTTCGAGTTTTGGGGAAAGCTGGCATTAGCCGGAGCACCCAGTGCTTCACCTGTGCAGCAGGGGACGGGGCTTCAGGACTGGAGCCGTTGCTCTTGTCACAGTGCTGCGCTTGCCACCTTCCTTCTGGACCTCGAGAGGCTAGACAAGATCTAGCAACTGATGTTTTCTTTGCTGTGTTGCCAGCTTTGAAGTGTCTGGGTTTGTGTGCGTGGTTCATTCCTCAGTCTTACTATTGAAGGCGCTCCAGTGGCGCTTCCAGCGCAAGGAAAGAGTTCAGGTATTCCTTTAAGAGCGGCTTACTTTGTGTGACTTCTCTCCTGTGGGCCAGTCTTTTGGGAATACCTGAGGAAAACTTCCTGGGGATAAAGATTTCCTTCAGCTTGCGGAGAGGTCGAAGAATGGGAAAGCAAATGCATAGTTCTCCCACTGTAGTTGTTTGACAGGTTAGTGTTTTAAAACAATGTATTACTGGTTTTCTCTTCAATACTGCATGTTTATATAACTTCCATTTATGCAGTGAGGTGTGGTAAGGAAAAGACTATCTATTCCTGCGTTTTGATTTTCTCTTAATCTTAGATATTTTTAGTTTTGTTACTTGTAAAGTTTTGATGGTAACTTAGCATACACCGGTTAGCTACAAGCTAATGTTTTGCACCTGTTAGCTAATTGTCTTGAAAATTGTCACGCTCTGAGGCGCTTATAGAAACCAGCCATCAAGAATGCTCTCCCGGCTAGCTGGAGTTTCAGCTGCTCCATTTCTGACTCAGCTTCCTGTTAACAAGCATCCTGGGAGGCAGGAGTACATAGCTGAGTGCTGGGACCCTTTGCACCTGCAGGGAGACAGGGATGGAGTTCAGGCTCCTGGCTTTAGCCTAGCTGTTGGAAGCATTTGGGGAATAAACCAGCAGATGAAAGATACACGTGTGTGTGTTCGTGTTCAAGTAGATGAAAATACATAAGTATTTTTAAAAGAATGTGCATACTTGGAAAGTGTGGCTCCTGAGATCATTAATAGGACCTACAGAGGGATTTGGCTTGCACTTCATTCCTTTGTCATTTAAAAGAAAAACTGATTGACTTAAGTAAGGAATTGTGTTACATGCTTTTCCCAGCATATAATTTTAGTAGGACCTATCTGATGAGGTCAAGCATAACTTAAATGTAGGAATGTCCAGATAAGACTTGAGAAATAGCTGTTAATTGTTTTCTCTCTGTAAACAAATAGAGATCCACTTATCATTATGATCCTGATAGCTTAAGAAAGCTAAATAAACTCATATTACATATTAAAGAAACAATGTGTCAGTGAGACTACCAATATGATAATTTTTGAAGCTTTTGTATAGCATTGCATTTTTGTGTACAGAAATTCTGTGAAATATTAGAATCTAATACTAAAGATTGGATTTCTACAAAAATAAACTTCACTACAGCAAGATTTAGGTCATGCTAGATCAGTTACTCATCAAATGAGTACTATAACTGACATCTCATTTTCAGGAGAAGGGAAATCTCTGTATGTGTTATGGTGTCAGAAGTAAACATTTGTTTGCCTATTTAGAATGTTTTGGGCCGGCGCCGCAGCTCACTTGGCTAATCCTCTGCCTGCGGCACCCGCACACCGGGTTCTAGTCCCGGTTGGGGCACCGGATTCTGTCCCGGTTGCTCCTCTTCCAGGCCAGCTCTCTGCTGTGGCCCGGGAGGGCAGTGGAGGATGG
The DNA here is from genome assembly GCF_964237555.1 of Oryctolagus cuniculus. Taxonomy (NCBI): domain Eukaryota; kingdom Metazoa; phylum Chordata; class Mammalia; order Lagomorpha; family Leporidae; genus Oryctolagus; species Oryctolagus cuniculus. The sequence goes on along the minus strand of NC_091443.1, from coordinate 44,682,098 downwards.
CCCAAGTCCTTGGGCCCTGCACCCGAATGGGAGTCCAGGAGGAGGCACCTGGCTCCCAGCTTCGGCTCGACAGTACACCGGCCGTAGCGGCCGTTTGTGGGGTGAACCAACGGAAGGAAGACCTTTCTCTCTGTCTCTCTCTCTCTCTCTCACTGTCTAACTGCCTGTCAAAAAAAAAAAAAAAAATTGGCAAATAAGTCACATGATGTATTCTAGAAATGAGATAAATTGATAACAAAGGAATTTGCAATCAATTTGAGTAAATGAGAGCATAACTGATGTATGTTGAGCATTTAGTATTAATTGAGAACTGCTGGTTCACAGCCACAGTGGCTGCTTCTGAGCCGGGCTAAAGCCAGGAGGCTGGAACCCAATCCAGGTCTTCCTCGAGTGTGGCAGGGACCCAACAACTTGAGCCATCACCTGCTACTGCTCAGGGTGTGCGTTAGCAGGAGGCTGGAATTAGTAGTAGAGCCAGGTCTCGGACCCAGGCACCATGGACACATGTCCAAACAGGTGTCTCAACTACCTCTCAGCATTTACTGTTGCCAGGTACTATGTTTGATGATTTTATATGTATTGTTTCTGTTTTACAGATGAGGAAGCCAAGGTACAGAGAGGTTGGCTAGCATACTTGTTTCTGGCTCTACCTTCTTGAACAATCTTTATTGATGTTTTAAAATCACCTATTCCAAAGCCATCTCCTTTGTGAAAGCTTCAGGATCACTCCCTTTTCTCTCTTCAAGTTCAGCAGGCAGAATCAGTTGTTTCCTCCTGTGTTACTGTTGCAGGTTCTTGCTTATCTCTCCCAGCTCTCAGCGTTGCAGAACCCCAAACTGTTTGGCCTTCTCTGCTGTAGTGATTTCATCTAGCCCCTTCACTTTAAGTACTGTATGTGCCAGTGATTGCTGAGTTTCTCTCTCTAGTCTGGACCTGTCTTTTGAATTCTATGTACCCCATATTCATGTCAACAGCTATTATTGACTGAACATTAGGTGCTTACATTTTACCAAACAACAGTATGTCGCGTCCCTCGACCAGCAAGGAAGACACGACCCGAACTCTTCTTCCAGCAGTTTATTCAGGAACCTTGAACAAGCTGCTTCTTCCGCCTCCTTTCCTCTCCCATCCCTCTTATAGCCATCAGCACACCAATCAAAAGCAGCCAAGTGGCAAGCATTGATTGGTACAGCAATGCGGAAGCCGGAAGGGAGTTCAGACATCTCCTTATTAGGAGATGTTTGTTTCTCGCCAGTCCTTCCGGGAGAAAGGAGCCGGCGCCATCTTTAGGGCGCCGTGCAATGGCTCCCCACAGTTCCCCCTTTTTGTTTTAGAACCAGGCATCTAAGGATTACAGGAGAAGGTAGAGGTCTGTCCCCCACTGCCAGGCATCCACCTGGAACAGCATCCTTTTCGTGGGGGTGGGATCTGGGATGCCAACCCACATGCAGACAGACTTGCCTTCCAGAGAACGTAATGGCTCGTTCTCTCTGCAGTGCTTTGCCTCGCACCCTGCACCCATGCCTAGCATTCAAGGAAGGCCAGCCATGCTTGCGGCGATTGTCCAGCCTCAAGGGCATAAAAGGCTTGAGCTATCATGGCCAATTCCCGCCAATGAGCTGTCCTCATCCTGCACAAACACCACAGGCAAAATAACACAACAAGTAACAGCAACCCCGTCAAAGCTCCAAGTCCTGCCCACTCCTTCAGGTTGGAGACGGCTGTGCGGATCCAGGATGACAATCCAGATGTGAAGGAGACATCCACACGTGTGGAGTTGATGGTGACCACGGCAAGGCACAGTTGCTTCAAGGTGTAGTCAAATTCTGTGGACCAATTCTGCAAGAGCATCTGAGACAACTGTTTAGAGTAATTTGCTGCCTGAGTCATGTTATCGTACTGAACAGAGGTCACACACAACCCTGAAAATTTCCACTCACATCCTAGCTGAGCAAGCTGCCAGAGAGTATCCACCTGCTCCTGTACCAAATCCACACGCTGATTAACAATCATCAAGCCTCCCTTTATATGTACATTTAAGGATGTCTGAGTATCCAAAGCAGCAGCCACGGAGGCTGTCAAATTATTCAGGGTATTAGCAGTTTGAACTGTCCCTGTGAGCGCTATAGCAGCTGTTGTAGCGCCCACAGCTGCAATGGAAATGGCGGTTATAACGGCTGCAGTAACGATCCCAATCAGCAATGTTATAATGAAGATAGAGGGGCTGCTTTGTGACATTGTCTGTTTGCCGCACCAGTCGCTCAGGTAACCATCGAGAATATAGAAACATGTCCACGTCCCCATATTAAAACAGGGTCAGGTCCATATCATTGAGCAGTTAGAGGGTCTTTCCACTTCACATAGACTTGTTGTCTTTTGGTTTCAGGATGCCAGTGACGATCAGCTGCAGATTTCCCTTGATTATCCAGTACCAAATTCAGGGAAATGGGTAACATCCATCTGCCAAAGCTGATTAGGCATAAAACCTCTAGGATTTACACCATAATAAGGGACCAGGAGAAATGTGACCCAGGAAGGGCAGGATTTTACAATTTGCCTGGCCTGTTCCCGGGTGATTCTGTATCTTAATCATAAGGTTTGGACATTGAGGTGATGCAAATCATGACCATGGGATGCTTCTTAGACTTTGTCAGTCCCTCTTTAAAGGATCTGACTTCTGAGCCAGAGACTGGAGCAGCTAGAAAGAAACATGTTTATAGCTGAAGTTTAGCATCATTTCACATCTTGGCACCACTTTTAATCTAAACAGCCCGATTGGTTATTATCTCTGCAAGATGAGAGATATATCTTTTGACATCTCCAGGGGCCCTCTGGAGATACCAAAAGTCCAGAGAATTTAGAACTTTGATTTTCAGAAAGTCTGTTAAAGGTGCCAAGAGAACTTAGAGTATCTGGTCAAAATAGAATTCCTTAACATTTAGTCAGGGCGATTTTAACACTTTTAGACCAGATCTGATCATAATAATATTTAACATAACTTTTTAAGACTTAATACTTTTTATCAATCATAACTTAACAGACAGTAGAGTACACATTTACTTGGCAGAACATGAATTTTTAGGTAAACCAGAAATACAAAAACCTTGAACATAAGAGTTAGCACATGAAATTATCACATAACTCAGAACTATTTAACAGAGTTAAAAAGAGCTTACACGACCTAACTTTAGAAATGGCAGAGTAACTGATTAAGCAGACACTGTTAAAAAGAGACGTTACAGTTTTTGCAACAACAGATTTTAAGATTTACAATTGAGACCATTTCCAGATAATTAATAACATTAGTACACATTTTAAAAAAATCTCATTGTTATAACAGAAGATCAGACTTCAACTTTAGGTTAGTGTAATTTTGGCATTAACATTTAACTTATAGAAAACTCTGTAAACAATGTTTTAAAATCGTAAACTTTTTACAACTTTTCATGACTTGCTCACACCTTCTGAAACTTTATACCTGTAGTTACTTTTACAGTCTTGAATTATCATGTATGGACAACCTATGAGAATACATGCTGGCAAACTTAAAAGTCTTATCAAATTTAAGATGTTAAAAGTACACATAATACATTTTCCATATTTTACTTAGCACCGATGCCTGGATAACTTAAAACACTGAGCTATTAATGAATACCACACCATTATCTGAATTAAAAGTCAAAATTACATTTCCATGCTTTTAAGTAACATAAGGATAACACCACTTGGGCAGCAACAGTCACTAGTGCATATTTACAACTTTGAAAAGATCTTCATCCTTAAGAGAAACAAGTTTAAAGCATATCAAAGACATGTAAATGTAAAACTGAGCAAGTAAACCAAAGGGCGTTTGCATTAACCCGGTTTTCTGAACCAATCTGTATTGGCTTACTTGAGTTAACAACATAAAGGCTTGTATACACAGAATTTACTCTCATTTTTATAAGACTACTTTAGCTGAAAAGCAAAAACATGAATACAACATAGATTTGACATCATTTACTACATTTTAATACACTTTGTATAATTTGAATTGACTCAAACAGCTGTTACTTTAACAAATTTAGAGTCCCATCCTTTGAGAGTTCCAGGGATCCGACTGGAAGCCCCAAAGTTGAAAGACTCGGTTTAGAATTTAAACTATCAGAGGGTCAAACCATTTTAGTCAAAAATTAGTACGTTTAACCAAGGCTGTGGACTAGATCTGATCAAAGTTAGGTACTCACTCAAACATTAAAGATATAACGTAAACAGCTTCATGGTGCAGTTTTTCCAATCAAGACTCATACTGGCAATAGAAAAATGCGAAACCTTCAAGACACATGAAAACTCTCATTAGATAAGTTAGCTACAGCAGCACAGAAAAGAATTGATTATTAGCGTATGAGCCCATTGCTTAAGTTTTTATTAACTGTAAAGAGAAAAACCCATCAAGTTGGAAAGGGTTATCGAATTAAGACTTTTCTCTAGGTCAAGATACCTGTGGAATTTTTCCTCTCTCTTTCTCCTGGCCTGTCGTGTCCCCCTTTTTGTTTTAAAAGATATTCTTTCAGTGTGCGGTGTGCTCGCTCAATTATGCCCTGGCCCTGAGGATTGTATGGCAATCCATGGACAAGTTGAACCTCCATTTTTTGGCAAAAGGTGGTAAAGGTTTGAGATGTATATCAGTTTTTAGCACCTGGGGTCTCCCCCAGGCGGCCCATGCATCCAGACAATGAGCAATCACCTGACATTAGGGATACAATTGGGCTAGAAGGTTTAATCGGTCCTGCGGTTTCCAATATCTTCAATGCGTTCACCACATATAAGGAATCTGACAACAACTGGTAATGGCTCAGCAGCTGTAATTTTTGGAAATCCTCATTTGCTGATTCAATTCCCGTACTTGCTTTATACCAGACTCTGTTATCGCCACACTCTTCAGACTCACTGCTGCTTTCTGAGCTACTTTCTGCACTAGTACTACTTACTGAGGAGGGGCTGCGCAACTCGGAAAGATCGGGGTACAGTTTTTTCCTAGTTCTTTTCTGACTCTCCTTCAAAGTTTTCCCTTTTTCACTGGCAGCTCTCTCGGAGCGCTCTTCCTGAAGCTCCTCCAAGGCAGCTTGACCGCTCAGAATAGCTTCACTATACCGCTCATCCTCGAGGCATGCTCGCACTAACTTCCATATTGGTCTCACTCCCCTTTCGAGATTACCCTGTTCGAATGCAAAATCCAAATCCCTGCCTAGTTTGTCCCATGAAGGGATAGTAAGGCTTCCCGAAACCACATACCAGGGTGCAATGGTATCGCAGTTACGTAAAAACCTATGCAATGTACTAGGCTTAAGTTTCAAACCGTTTTCTCAAAGCAGCGCATTCAGCGCCAGAAAAATTGTCAAAAATTGTACTCTTTCCCTGGCCACGGGTCAGAGCTCCTTCTGCTTTTGTCGCAGAACTTCCTCTGCTTTAATCGCAGAGCTATCCTCCCGCTATTGTCGCAGGACTTCCCGCTCTTATCGCGGATCCCCACCTTATTTTCCTGGGGGACTTACCAGCGCTGCCCTGACTGCAGGAAGTTCTGAGTTCGCGTTTGAGATGGTTCCCCGTACGGGCCACCAGTTGTCGCGTCCCTCGACCAGCAAGGAAGACACGACCCGAACTCTTCTTCCAGCAGTTTATTCAGGAACCTTGAACAAGCTTCTTCTTCCGCCTCCTTTCCTCTCCCATCCCTCTTATAGCCATCAGCACACCAATCAAAAGCAGCCAAGTGGCAAGCATTGATTGGTACAGCAATGCGGAAGCCGGAAGGGAGTTCAGACATCTCCTTATTAGGAGATGTTTGTTTCTCGCCAGTCCTTCCGGGAGAAAGGAGCCGGCGCCATCTTTAGGGCGCCGTGCAATGGCTCCCCACAACAGTACATACATGTAAATATGCAAATACATTCAGCATTCCATATCTGTGTTCTGCATTCATGTGTTCAATAAACTGTGGATTCACAATAACAATAACAAAAAATTGTGTCAGGAACATGTACAGACTATTTTTCTTATTTCCCCCTAAACAATACAGTATAACTATATTTACATAGTACTTATAATCATTAGATATTATAAGTAATCTAATTATAGATATTATAAATAATGTATTAGATGTTATTATTACAATATAATATCTAAGATGGATTAAAGTATATGGGAGAAAGTGCTGTGGGATAGATTACTTACAAATATGAAGTCATTTTATGTAAGGTACTTCAGCATCCTTGGATTTTTCGTAACAGAATCATCCCACAAAAGATAATGGAAAACTGTCTTATCACTGAAGTACAGTCTCAGAGGTATTATAGCATTATATCCACCTCAACAAACAAGTATTTAATCAAGGTTTTCCTACTGAGCAAACATGCTGTAAATCAGGGGTAGGAAACATTTGACCTGTGGGCCTTATAAGACTCACGAAATCATTTGGTCTGGCTCTGTCAAGATAGCTACAGGTGGGACTTGAAATTCAATAAATATATAGCAGGCTAATTTTTAAATTGATAAATTTGTATGGTCTGTGAATGATGTTATCCAAATAGCCCTTGGCAGAAACAAGGTTCCCCACTGCTGCTATCAGTTAATCCTCAAGGTGAGCATTTGGTGTAGTGGTTAACAACAGTTCTAGCACTTGCATCCCACACTGGAGTACCTGAGTTTGAGTCCCAGGTCTTCACCACCACCACCACCCGCCCCTAGTTTTCCTGCTGATGCACACCCTGGGAGGCAGCAGGTGATGACTCAAGTAATTGGATCCCTGCCACCCAGGAGACCTGGATTGAGTTCCTAGTTGCCAGCTTTGGCCTAACTCAGACCAAGCCATCATGGGCGTGTTGGAAGTGAACCAGCTAAATGGGAATGTGTTTTCTCCTCCTCCTCCCTCCTCCTCCTGCTCCACCTCCACCTCCCACTCTTCCTCTTCCTCTTCCTCTTCTCTCCTACACCCACCTCCCATTAATAAATAAATACATTTTAAAATTGATACTCAGATCATTTTAGTATTGTGTAATCCTGCCATAGGAATTTGGAATATGAGTTCTTATGTATTACTTAATAAATACTGACCCAAATGCTTTTAAAAATCAAGAAGAGTACAGGCATTTGGCCCGGGGGGTTAAGATGTCTGCATCCCACAGCAGAGTACCTGGGTTTGATTCCTGACCCTGGCTTCTGACTCCAGCTTCCTTCTAATGCAAGACCCTGAGAGGCATTAATGATAACTGAAGTCACTGGGTTCCAGTTATGCATAGAGAGCTGGATTGCATTTCCAGCTTGAGCGCGGGCCAAGCTCCTACTCTTAGGGACATTTAGGGAGTGAACTAGTAGATGAGTATATGCTTCCCCTCCCTCCCTCTCCCCCTCTCCTCAACTAACATTAATTTTAATAAAATGTAAACCAAGTAGATTTAAGTTTGCCAATTTTAAAAATTAAATCACCTGATACATTGCTGTGACTATTTAGCTATCTGTTTTATATAGAAGTATATTAACAGGTTTGCATTTTCTTAGAAAACACTGAGTGTACTGTGTCACATAAACAAGTGATAAAATTCACAAAATATATATCATAGATCTGCAACTTTTATAATTATGTATTTTCATATCTGGAGTTACCAGTTATGAACCACATGTGTGGGAAAGTTTCAGTTTTCCCCAGGAACATAGGATTTTAAATAATATAACTTTTCAGTGAATCTGATAGGATAAATCGGTTGTAGTGTGCTGTTGAGTAATTGAAAAGCAGACCTGCTCTATGAAGGTTTTATACATGAATGAAATATGTTTTTAGAAAGACTGAACTTAATCCATGCTTTCCACCAAACCATGGACAACAGTACCAGTTATCTATTCAAGCCACTACAAGTATGATTGAAGAAATTTCTTTTTCCAGCTTTGTAAAATATAATGTGGAATTGTCGAAGTAGACTTGCTAAGGATAAGCATCAAAACATTTACTTCCTAACATTTTCCACAGTTTTATCTGGGGACAGATGACTATCATTGTGGGCTCATCCTGCAAGGCCCACACTGTCAGGATGGTGGGGCGTCGGCATTCTTTGACAAGCACCAGAGACAGTTTTGGTGAACATGTCCATTTATTAACAATCAGGCACAAGCTTTTATAGGGCAGGCAAAGGGGAGTAGCTAGCTCAGGGTAGCAACACTAATTCTATAGGATAGAGCTGATACTAGTGTCTCTACACTTCTCCAATCAGCTTGAAGGCCTGCATATTCTTCCAGGTGGTCTTAGGAGTCTGGGCCACACCCAGGAGCTGTTTACCTAGTACAAGGTCCTTCAACAGAAAGTAGGAGTGGGGGAAATGTGCTTGGGACTCTTGCTGCCTTCCAGCAGTCAGGTCATGGGTTGGTCTCAGTGTGCTGAATCCCTGACCAGAGTCTTTCCCTGGAGGTGTGGTGTGCCATGCCCTCTTAACCTCCTAGATGGGCCAGGCAGGCAGTTTCCCAGCCAGGCACAGGATCACCCTCATATTCTATTTTAGAAAGTCTCGGCGGGCGCTGCGGCTCAATAGGCTAATCCTCCGCCTTGCAGCGCTGGCACACCGGGTTCTAGTCCCGGTCGGGGTGCCGGATTCTGTCCCAGTTGCCCCTCTTCCAGGCCAGCTCTCTGCTGTGGCCAGGGAGTGCAGTGGAGGATGGCCCAAGTGCTTGGGCCCTGCACCCCATGGGAGACCAGGAGAAGTACCTGGCTCCTGTCATCGGATCAGCGCGGTGCGCCGGCCGCAGCGCGCCGGCCGCAGTGGCCATTGGAGGGTGAACCAACGGCAAAAGGAAGACCTTTCTCTCTGTCTCTCTCTCTCACTGTCCACTCTGCCTGTCAAAAAATTAAAAAAAAAAAAAAGTCTCCAAACACATGCCAACCAGCTATTGAAGGAATGGTCTTAAAGGTCTGACCCAGCTTTGTAGGTCTAGTCATTGGGTTAATCTGCTTTGCCAGAGTTGATTTGTACTTTTTTTCCCTGAGGTAGTGAATAATAAATATATAAGAAAAATGAAATCCTAAAAAACAATGATATTATCTGATAAAAGCTATTTTTATTTTCAGTGGCTCTGAAGCGTATGTTGAATTTCAATGTACCCCATGTTAAAAACAGCACTGGAGAACCCGTATGGAAGGTAAGAGTTTATCTCAATGGAAGCTATCTCCTTATTCTTCATCTTTATTGATGATAAGTAGAGGGAAATCTAATACTGAACTAATAGCACCTTTTAGTTATGCATGAATATTTTACTTTTATCTAACATGACATGTTAGTATGAAACTTTGTGATAAACCTTTTCTGAAGGGAGACAGGAAATGAAACAGTAATATTCATCAAGGAAATCCAGCTGATCTCTTGGGTAGAGGTGTGTTTTTGTTTTTTTTTTTTTTCTCTGAAGACTTTGTTTGAAAGAGTTACAGAGAAAGAGAGATCTTCCATACGCTAGTTCACTCCCCAGATGGCTGCAATGGCCAGGGCCAGGCAAGGCTGAAGCTAGGAGCTTCATCCAGATCTCTTCCAGGGGTGCAGGAGCCCAAGTACTTGTACCACCTTACGCTGCTTTCCCAGGTGCTTTAGCAGGGAGCTGGATCAGAAGAGTAGAACAGCCAAGACATAAACCAGCACCCATTTAGGATGCCAGTGTCACAGGCAGCAACTTAACCCACTACACCACAACTCTGGCCTCTTGATTAGAGTCTTAAATGATAGATCTTTAGATGTTTTGTTGCTAACTTTGCAAGTCCAGACTACATCCTACATGCTTGCTTAGGGTTAGATTCATGGGGACTGGTTAATTTTAACCAACTCATGATTGAGTGATATATAAAATACAATACCATATTACTTTATGAGATATAAAACTCAATAAGATTGTCCTTTGGACCACAGCAATCCAAAATCTTTCTCCTTTAAGAAATCCTGAACCTGTTGTTTGGGCTCCTTCATTTTAAACTTCATGCTGGCTCTGTCTCTTCAAAGAGATAATATAGTTAATTAGGTCTAAATATTAGTTTCAAGCACTTTATACTTCTCTCTGAGAAGAGTTAAGAACAAATCAACTTGGTTAGAATTTTTTTTTAATTACTGTTTTCCATCCTTTATTTGTTTGGAATTCAAAGCCAGGATCCTGGAACTCAATGCAGGTCTCCTACATGGATGTTAGGGACCTAAGTACCTGAGCCATCACCTTCTGCCTGCCAGGATGACATCAGCAGATGGCTAGAATCCTTATTGGAAGTGGAGCTGTGACTCAAACCCAGGCACACTGATATGGCTTTGGTTTCCCAAACAGTATCTTTTTTTTAAAAGATTTATTTATTTATTTGAAAGTCAGAGTTACACAGAGGAGAGGCAGAGAGAGAGAGGTCTTCCGTCCGATGGTTCACTACCCAGATGGCTGCAATGGCAGGAGCTCTGCTGATCCAAAGCCAGGAGCTTCTTCCGGATCTCCCACATGGGTGCAGGGGCCCAAGGACTTGTTCCATCTTCCACTGCTTTCCCAGGCCATAGCAGAGAGTTGGATTGGAAGAGGAGCAGCCAGGACTAGAACCGGTGCCCATATGGGATGCTGGTGCTTCAGGCCAGGACGTTAACCTGCTACGCCACAGCGCCAGCCCCCCAAACAGTATCTTAACACTGGTCAAATACCTTCCCAGAATTTTGGATGTTTTAGAAGCTCTTGTGAGTCGTTATAAGTCCTTTGGGTTATTTCTCAAAATGATTAAAGTGGTCTAAATTGAATTCATAGTTTGTAAGCTTCAGAGTTCCCCTAGTTTCTTCCCTTCTTGTTTCTTTGACCTCAGCATGTTCTTCTTGCCCCTTGCATAAACTATACTTGTTTGTTTTATAAGGCCTGTGTTGAACTTCCTAAAAAAGATTTGTATATTTGAAAGGTAGACCAACAAAGAGGAGTAGAGACAGAAATACCTTTTTTAAAAAAAATTTATTTGAAAGGCAGAGTTACAGACAAAGAGGGAGAGACAGATCTTCCATCTGCTGGTTCACTACCTAAATGGCTGCAACAGCCAGGTCTGAGCCAGACCAAAGCCAGGAGCCAGGAACTTCCATTTGGATCTTCCATACAGGTGGCAGGGACCCAAGTACTTGTTCCATTTTCCACTGCCTTCCTAAGCACGTTAGCAGGAAGCGAGATAAGAAGCAGAGCAGCTGGGATTCCAGCCAGCACTTCAATATGAGAGGTGGGCATCATAAGTGGCAGCTTAACCCACTGCTCCAAAACACCTGCTCCTGTGTTGAACTTTTGAGTTACATAGTTCAAGAATTTTTTGAGTACTCATTTGTGTCCAATACTTTCCTTGCCCCTCATTTTGGGGTCACAAAATTAATAAATTGTCTCTCCCCTCCACCACCAGATATATTCCCAGACCCCCAGTGAATGCCTGAAACTGTGGCTAGTACCAAACCCAATAAACTCCCCCCTCCATATGTGTAGATTCCATATCTGTGGATTCAACCAACCGTAGATTGACATTTCTTTAAAAAAGTCATGTCGCACTGCACATGTACAAACATTTATTGTTATTCCCTAAACAATGCAATATGACAACTGTGTTGCATTTATATTGCATTTGGTTTAGTAAGTCATCAAGAGATGACTGCAGCAGTGGGGAACCTTTTTTCTGCCAAGGGCCATTTGGATATGTATAACATCATTCATGAGTCATACAAAATTATCAACTTAAAAATTATCCTGCTATAGATTTATTGAATTTCGAGTCCCACTACTGGTTTCCTTGGCAGAGTCAGACCAGATGATTTTGTGGGCTTTATATGGCCAATGGACCAGACCTTCCCACCCCTGAAAAGTAAATGGGAAAATGTGCATAGATTATTTGCACATACTGGACCATTTTATGTAAGGGAAGGACTTGAGCGTTATTGGGTTTTGGTATCTGCAATGGGTGGATGACTGTATATACTGTGTTTTTGCCTATACATATATACATGCCTATGATGTTTATAAATTAGACACCATAAGAGATTAACAACAATATAACAGTTTTATCATTATAGTATAATAAAATCACCAACATCACTGTTCTTGCACTTTGGGGCCAAGAAGTACTTGAACACAAGTATTATGATATAACAGTAGACTAGCAGATAGCATATACAACATAGATTGATTAGACAAAGGGATGATTCACTTTCCATTCAGGATTGAACAGGAAGACAAGATATGCTACTCAGAATGGCACACAGTTTAGAATTTAGGCTGCTCAGAGTGGTACATGATTTAAAATTAATGAATTATTTCTTCCATTTTTCTGGTCATGATTGACCAAGGATGACTGAAATTGCACATTGTGAAACTGCAAATGAGAGGGGACTACAGTGTAATGAATTTAGAAAACTTTTGAGAATTGCAAATGCTGGCACTCAAGAAAACCTGTTTTTATAACAGCATATTGCATCCTCTTATTAGCAATTTCTTATTCCACAAATAGTTACTGAGGTAGTTGTGAAAAACACCAGTTGAAGAACTCTATTATTTGCCATAATTTTTTCTTTTTCTTTTTTTTTTTTTTTCTTTTTTGGACAGGCAGAGTTAGACAGTGAGAGAGAGACAAAGAGGAGAAAGGTCTTCTTTCCGTTGGTTCATCCCCCAAATGGCTGTATGGCCGGCGCGCTGCGCCCATCTGAAGCCAGGAGCCAGGTACTTCCTCCTGGTCTCCCATGCGGGTGCAGGGCCCAAGCACTTGGGCCATCCTCCACTGCCTTCCCGGGCCACAGCAAAGAGCTGGACTGGAAGAGGAGCAACTGGGACAGAACCAGCGCCCCACCCGGGACTAGAACCCCGGGGTGCTGGCGCTGCAGATGGAGGATTAGCCTAGTGAGCCACTGCGCCGCCTTAATTCTGGTTTTGTTAGAAGGCCAGTTGGAGTTCTTGCCATTCCTAGAAAGTGTTGGTTTTAATACTTTGAGAATGTGAGACAATGCATTTGATAGATTAAGACTATCAAGTCATTAACTGTTAGGGGCTTAGTTTTTAAAATGAGGACCCTAGGGGCCTGTGCTGTGGCATAGTGGGTAAAGCAGCCACCTACAGTGCCAGCATCCCATATGGGCGCCAGTTCGAGTCCGACTGCCCCACTTCCGATCCAGCTCTCTGCTGCGGCCTGGGAAAGCAGTGGAGAATGACCCAAGTCCTTGGGCCCCTGCACCCGTGTGGGAAGACTTGGAGGAGGCTCCTGGCTCCTGGCTTCGGATTGGCACAGCTCTGGCCATTGCAGCCAACTGGGGAGTGAAACATCAGGGGGAGGACACCTCCCTCCCCCTCCGCCCGCCCCCCCCAACTCTGACTTTGATAAGTAAATCCTTAAAAAAATAGGGATCTTTTTTATGTTAAATATTTAAATTGCTAAATTTTCTTTTTTGTGATGGAACTAGTTACATATTAGTTTCAAAGTAACTAATTTTTAAATCTATAGAAAAGAATATGTGAAGTAGGAAAAAAGTAAGAGACTGAATTTGTGGTATGTTCAGATTTCTTTAAAGCTTTGAGAAAGATTTTATAGTCTAATTTGTTTAATGTAGAGAAGGTATTTTAGAAGAAGAAATGGGGGCCAGCACCGTGGTATAGCGGGCAAAGCTGCAGGCTGCAGTGCAGGCATCCCATATGGGCGCCAGTTCAAGTTCCAGCTGCTCCACTTCTGATCCAGCTCCCTTCTAATGTGCCTGGGAAAGTAGCAGATGATGTCCCAAGTGCTTGGCCCCTGCACCCAGGTGAGAGACTTGGAAGAAGCTTCTGGTTCCTGGCTTCTGATCAGCCCAGCTCCAGCCATAGTAGCCATTTGGGGAGTGAACCAGTCTATGAAAGATCTCTTTGTCTATCCCTCTCTCCTTCTGTAACTCTGCCTTTCAAATTAATAATAATAATAAAAAAGGACAAATAGAGATTACTTCAACATTGTCTTTCTTTTTAAGAATTTATTTATTTGAGAGGTAGCATTACAGATGGTGAGAGACAAAAAGAAAGGTCTTCCATCCGCTGGTTCACTCCCCAAATGGCCTCAACAGCTGGAGCTGAGCCTTATCCGAAGCCAGGAGCTTCTTCCAGGTCTCTGACCTGGGTGCAGGGGCCCGAGCACTTGGGGCATCTTCCACTGCTTTCACAGGCTATAGAAGAGAGCTGGATCGGAAGAAGAGCAGCCAGTACTAGAACTGGTGCCTATATGGGATGCCAGTGCTGCAGGCAGAGGATTAACCTACTGTGCCACAGCACTGGCCCCTCAACATTGTCTTAATATGGTTTCCCTATTAGTTGTTCATGTATAATAATGATGTTTTAAAAACTCATGGTTGTTTTTCTGAATAGGTGCTCATTTATGACAGACTGGGCCAAGACATCATCTCTCCTCTGCTATCTGTGAAGGAATTAAGAGACATGGGAATTACTCTGCATCTGTGAGTTTTAACATACTTTCAAAAGTGACATTTATTTTTGAATACATTATTAAAAATTCATTTGGCCACCCTGAAATCAAATTATAAAAGAACATTTGTAGTGAAAGATAGCATTAGGTTACAGTACTTACATGTTGTAAAATATTTCCTCCTCTATATCCTCTTTTATTCAACTCATTTTTTTTTAATCAACAAATAGCAACCTACATATTTATGGAGTATAGTGTGATATATCAGTACATCTATCCAATGGATAGTGATTATTCTATTTTTGATGCAACATCATTGCATAATTTTTTAAAATATTTATTTATATGAAAGAGTTACAGAGAGGCAGAGAGTGAAAGAGAGGTCTTCCATCCACTGGTTCACTCCCCAGATGGCCGCAACAGCCAGAGCTGAAGCCAGGAACTAGGAGCTTCTTCTGGGTCTCCCACGTGGGTGGGCCCAAGGACCCAGGCCATCCTCTACTGCTTTCCCAGGCAGCGCCAACCCCTGTGTAATGTTTTAAAATATTGAATTTGGGGGCCAGCACTGTGGCATAGTGGGTAAAGCCACCACCTGCAGTGCCAGCATACCATATGGACGCTGGTTCGAGTCCCAGCTGCTCTACTTCTGATCCAGCTCTCTGCTATGGCCTGGGAAGGCAATAGAAGATGGCCCAAGTCCTTGGGCCCCTGCACCTGTGTGGGAGACCCGGAAGGAACTCCTGGCTCCTGGCTTTGGATCAGCGCAGCTCCAGCTATTGCAGCCAATTAGGGAGTGAACCAACGGATAGAAGACCTCTCTCTTTCTCTGACTCTCCTTCTCTCTCTTTGTAACTCTGACTCTCAAATAAATAGATAAATCTTTAAAAAAAAAAGAAATGAATTTGTTGCCAGACAGCACTTCAAACTGATTGGAGGCATTACTGTAGAACCCTAAACTGGATCCACTTACCCAATGCCACAGAAAGCCAGTCACTGACATCGGATGGTGGAAGTAAGTAGGTGTTTATTGCAAAGCACAGACCAAGGAGCCAGGCAGCTATTTCTTAATTTCCAGGCTCCCTGAGGAGTTAAGGGTGACGATATTACAGAAACCTGTGGTGGGAAAACTCCCTTCATTCAGACAGGCACCAGAGACAGTAAATGATCAAGAGCAGTTTATTGATGCTAGTGGGCTCAGCTGGAATTGTTTCCTGAGAACTGAGCATCAAACCTCAGTTTTTTACAATATTTATAGGTTCATCAGCATCATACCTTAATTGTTACAGCATTGATGGGCTTAAATTGTAGCCATGTGACTTACCATACTTTCAGTGGCCGGTGGGTCTGGTGTGTTTATAAAAGAGATTCCATGGGCAGATTTATAGGACAAACTTATGACTGGAGTTACAGAAGCACAACTTGGGACATCTTCCCTCCCTAAACAAGGTACAAGGTAACTGCACAGCTGCTTCACCTGATAAATGGGAGCAGCTATTTTTCAACGTTAGTGTCAGGGGTCCACTTTCCCTCCTTTTGTCTCTTTGCAGCTGTGTTTCCCTATAAAGGTTTAAAGGTTCTTTTTTTTTTTTTTTTTTTTTTTTTTTTTTTTTTTTGACAGGTAGAGTTAGAGACAGAGACAGAGAGAAAGGTCTTCCTTCTGTTGTTTCACTCCCCAAATGGCCACCACGGCCGGCACTACACCAATCCGAAGCCAGGAGCCAGGTGCTTCTTCCTGGTCTCCCGTGTGGGTGCAGGGGCCCAAGCACTTGGGCCATCCTCTACTGCCCTCCCGGACCACAGCAGAGAGCTGAATTGGAAGAGGAGCAACCAGGAATAGAACTCAGCAGCCATATGGGCCGAGGATTAACCAAGTGAGCCACAGTGCCGGCCCCCAAAGGTTCTTATACATTGAAATTGGGGCTGAGATGTACATGATCATTCCAGCCCAAGTTCCTGGTTGGTCAGTGCTGCTTGTTAATTTCCTTTGATTTGTCAGTGGTGCTGTGCCCTTAAGGGAATTTGTGATGGCTACATGGGCGCTAGTTGGTCAATGTTTACATGAATGTGACAGTTACATTCTGCATTGACCTGGAATTCCCCTATACAAATCACCCCAGAGCAAACAGCACGCTGGCCTCAGAATCATCCCTTAAGGCATTCAGATCTTGCTAAAAAGCCCATGAGAGTATTTTAGGCATGGAAAGCCAAGACACTGGCAAAAAATGACCTAAATGAAAGATCTCTGTGAGTGAGATCCCAGTGGATAAAAGGGCCATCAAAGAAGGAGGTACCTTTCTCTGAAGGGAGGAGAGAACTTCCACTTTGATTATGGCCTTGTCTAAATAAGTTTGTTACACTGGATATCTAAGAGTTTGTGAACTCAAGAGGCTTCCATAGCCTTGGCAGCTCATGACAAGAGCCTAGGGTGATTACTGACGTCATAAATAAGAGTGTCAATTGTTAAATCAACAACAGGAGTCACTGTGCACTTACTCCCCATGTAGGACCTCTGTCCATAATGTATGTGAGAATTAATGGTAAAACTAGTCTTCAAACAGTACTTTATACTTTGTATGTCTGTGTGAGTGCAAACTGTTAGAATATTTACTTAGTATAGAGTTGATCTTCTGTATATAAAGATAATTAAAAATAAATCTTAAGAATGGATGGGGGCCGGCGCCGTGGCTCACTAGGTTAATCCTCCACCTAGCGGCGCCGGCACACCGGGTTCTAGTCCCAGTCGGGGTGCCGGATTCTGTCCCAGTTGCCCCTCTTCCAGGCCAGCTCTCTGCTGTGGCCAGGGAGTGCAGTGGAGGATGGCCCAAGTGCTTGGGCCCTGCACCCCATGGGAGACCAGGAGAAGTACCTGGCTCCTGCCATCGGATCAGCACAGTGTGCCGGCCGCAGCGCGCTGGCCGCGGCGGCCATTGGAGGGTGAACCAACGGCAAAGGAAGACCTTTCTCTCTGTCTCTCTCTCTCACTGTCCACTCTGCCTGTCAAAAAAAAAAAAAAAGAATGGATGGGAGAGTGAGTAGGGGATGGGATGGTTTGCAGGTGGGAGGGTGGTTATGGGAAGAAGAACTGCTATAATCCAAAAGTTGTACTTTGGAAATTTGTATTTATTAAATAAAAGTTTTCTATATAAAAAATAAATAACATAAAAAAATCACCCCAGGGCAACACAAATTTTATCTGTAACATGTTAACTGTTCCTGACCAAACTGTGACCAAACTGAAGTTCAGCTTGATGCCGTTCTTGGAACTGGTGATTTATCAATAAGCATTTGTTGCTGTTGGCACTTGGCTAAGTGTTTTATTCCTTTATTTTACTAATGAATACTAAAGTTTATTTTTGAGATTGTCCCATAATTGTACAACTAGTTAGTAGCGGAAGTGTGGCCAAGTTGCTTGACCATTAATTAATTATGTGTTGTCTACTGAACCACAATGGCTCTGTAGCAGGTAATAGAAGAGAGGCATAACTCAGTGCTTCGTAGGTAACAGGGTTAGTCTGCCTGATTCAGAGTCTGAGTCTCTGCCTGACCTATTGCTGTTGCCTCCAGGGTGTGGAAAGATAACACAGCAGCAATGGTAAACTCTTGAGCTCTTGCCTCTGACCATTCTTTCCTATTTGCTGAAAAATACTACATCAGTCACTTTATACTCTACAGAATGTTTAAGTTGATTTGTAGGAAATAATAAGTTTTTAGAATATGAGATGGTGGCTATAGCCTATTAGGCAGTTGACTAGCTAGCATAAAAAGACAGCAACCTATGGCTACTATCACAGTATCCTTTTCATTGTTAGCAAGTAGTAGCCAGACAGATGGAAGAAAGTATTAAATGCAGACCCACTGGCAGCATGTACCTCTTTAACTCCCTTCTTGATTATAGAAAGATGAATATTATCAAAATAGAATGTTAGTCATATTTCCTTAGATAAGCTTTGTAAAATCTTCTAATACAGAATAAAGAAAGTCTATGATTTGATAATGAGATATTTGAATTATTCCCTGAATTATAAAAAGAGAAAGCTCTCCAGTGATATATATCTTCTTAGATAATCTCTTGTGCATTCTCTTGTGAAGCAGTAAATAACACAAAAGTAGATTTTGCGTAAGTTCTAAGGAAATATTAATATACACTTCATGGCCGGTGCCGCGGCTCAATAGGCTAATCCTCCGCCTAGTGGCACCGGCACACCGGGTTCTAGTCCCGGTCAGGGCGCCGGATTCTGTCCTGGTTGCCCCTTTTCCAGGCCAGCTCTCTGCTGTGGCCAGGGAGTGCAGTGGAGGATGGCCCAAGTGCTTGGGCCCTGCACCCCATGGGAGACCAGGATAAGTACCTGGCTCCTGCCTTCAGATCAGCGCGGTGCGCCGGCCGCAGCGCGCCGGCCGTGGCGGCCATTGGAGGGTGAACCAACGGCACAGGAAGACCTTTCTCTCTCTCTCTCTCTCTCACTGTCCACTCTGCCTGTAAAAAAAAATATATATATATATACACACTTCATTTTAAATATATATTTGATTTCATTTGTAGTTAAATTGTTGTGTTTGTGAAGACTCCTCCAGCTTTCTATTTTCCATTTTTAGGGAGAGCTACACTTTTAGCCTGCTCATCCTCCCTGGACCCCTATACCCCCTGAATTTCTGTGAAAAAGGAGAATAAAATTGATTTTGAATGTTCTTTAGTTCTTAAGAATGGCGGTATAAGGGAATGTTTGACTACAAGAAAATGAAAATAACAAGAAATTAGGATCTTACTAATGAATTACATTAATACTGACATAAGGAAAAAGTTTGCTCATAATTGCCATAAGAGCTTTTAGAACAGTGGTCATTGTGTGAGCTCATGGAATCCTGGTTTGAAAACTGTTTGAAGTATCTTCTTGGATAAGTGACTAAAAAAAACAGTGATGGGCCGGCACCGCGGCTCACTAGGCTAATCCTCCGCCTTGCGGCACCGGCACACCGGGTTCTAGTCCCAGTCGGGGTGCCGGATTCTGTCCCGATTGCCCCTCTTCCAGGCCAGCTCTCTGCTGTGGCCAGGGAGTGCAGTGGAGGATGGCCCAAGTGCTTGGGCCCTGCACCCCATGGGAGACCAGGAGAAGCACCTGGCTCCTGCCATCGGATCAGCGCGGTGCGCCGGCCGCAGCAGCCACTGGAGGGTGAACCAATGGCAAAAGGAAGACCTTTCTCTCTCTCTCTCTCTCACTGTCCACTCTGCCTGTCAAAAAATTAAAAAAAAAAAAAAAAAGTGATGGTTACGTTCTTTATGTTTTCTAGGCTTTTGCACTCTGATCGAGACCCAATTCCAGATGTTCCTGCAGTGTACTTTGTAATGCCTACTGAAGAAAATATTGATCGAATGTGTCAGGTAATGTGCATTCTCAGTTTCCTGACTCCTGACCATAGAAACAGATTTTTTTTCCAAAAAATATCTTAGATATCCAGTGTAAAGAATCAGGAATTCGAGGCCAGCATTGTTATGTAACAGGTAAAGCCTCCATTTGGCGATGCCAGCATCACTATAGGCATCAGTTCATGTCCTAGCTGTTTCACTTCCAATCCAGTTCCCTGCTAGTAACCTGGGAAAAGCAGCGGAAGATGGTCCAAATGCTTGGGCTCCTGCTATCCACATGGGAAACCTAGAAGAAGCGCCTGGCTTTGGTCTGGCCCAGAGCTGACCATTGTGGCCAAATGGGAAGTGAACCTACAGATGGAGGATCTTTCTGTCCTCCTCTTAGAGTTTCAACTCTAATAAATAAATCTTAAAAAAAAAAAATCCTTTTACCCAATTTCCCACTTTATTTTTTTGAGACTACCTTTGAATTTTAAATAGCTCAAGAAGTTTGAAAGGTTTTGACTGAAGAGCCATTATATCAGAAAAGACTGAATCTGGCTTAAAAAAAAAAAACAGAAAGCCTAAATATAATAACTTTAAAAATAGGGGTTTAGCTTTCTGAGATTATAATAGGAAGACTGGAAATAGATGTCTACAGTGAAGCAAGACTCTGGTTCTTTCTGTCTCTGATCCATCATCTTTAATTTTTTCATTTTGTTGTCTTGCTTGTTAGCTCCTGGATGTAAGGTGGCAGGCAGCAGCAGTTGTAAATATGCAGAAGGGGAAACAGGCTGTTCCAATCCTGAGTGTTCATTTTGATTGGGAAAGCTACGGCTTCCAATAAACTCACAGGAAACGTTCTGTTCCTTCATGTCTTACTGTGTAGAACTATCCACAAGTGCAGCTACCAGAGTTAATGTACATGCATTTATTGCTATCCCAAAGAAAAGATTGTTTTTGCAAGGAAAAGGAAACAAAGTGAGGCAGTACGTGTGTACACACACACACACACACACACACACACGTGTGCACTCACACTTTTATGTCTACATTTATTTCTGTAACTCTCCTCCCATCTTGATGGATAAACTCAAACTGTTTCAGTTCAACAATACAGGATACAGTCTAGATTTCCCTTTACAAATTTGTAACTCTTTTCTCTGACAGTGAGAGACATGATTACCGAAATCCTATACAAAATCATTTTCTCTGTCCTTGTTATAACTCATCTCTCTGTTTCTTGAATTACTACAGCCTCACTTTCCTCACAGACTCCAATCCCTTTGTTTTTTCATGTCTTTTCATTTTTATTCATTTATTTTCACTTTATTTGAAAGGCAGAAAGAGAAGAATCTTCCATTCACTGGTTCTCTCCCCAGATGTGCTCACAATAACCAGAGCTAGCCTAGGCCAAAGCCAGGAGACTGGAACGCAATCCACGGATCCACGTACTTGAGCCATCACTTGTGTTTCCTTGGGTGCAGATTCAGGAAGCTGGATCAAAAGAAAATGAGCCAGGCCACAAACCAGGCACCAAGACACAGGTGTTCCAAATGGCATCTTGACTGCTGTGCCAAACACCCACATGTGCACATGTTAACCTCTCTGAAATCAAATGCATCTTAAAATTTATTATGTATCATAAAGTCTTATTGGCAACATTACATTAATTCTTTCTAAAATTGCTACATATTTGATGGTGCCTGTTACATGCATTTAACATTTAGATTTGAAGAAATGTTATTTAGCTATTTGCCTAGAGTTTAATAAAATGAGTAAATTTGATAAGAGAATTTTCACTAAAATTCTGCCACTTTTAAGTGATTGAGAAGAAATACATTTGGACTTACCTGTGTGCAGTGAAGGAAGTACATGTGTCATCCTTCACGTGAGCACAGCAGAAGATAGTGTCTGCCAGTGTAGCAAGCCTTTCACTCTGTTAGTAGTATAGGATCCCTTCTGAGTGTTTCAAGGAAAATGCAGATGGCTATTTCAGAGCAGTTTGTGCAATCTTGTATTTAATGTGATTCTGTTGATAATTTATAATTTCATAACGTTATTAAGGTATATTTCATTAACCAGGTAAGTAGTACTTTTTCATAAGTTTCTTTTCATGGGACACCTTTTCAATTGTCATTTATCTAATCTTTTAAATCTATATTTTATCCACCAAAACCTTGCTCTTAAGAGTATTTTGAAAAATTTTTATTCATGGTCAACCTTTATACAATTGTATAAGAATACTCATTCTATTTATAGGACCTTCGAAATCAGCTTTATGAATCATATTATTTAAATTTTATTTCTGCTATTTCAAGAAGTAAACTGGAAGATATTGCAAATGCAGCCTTAGCGGCTAGTGCAGTAACACAAGTAGCCAAGGTAAGGGATTGGATTGGTTGGTGCTATTTTGTTAATATAAAAGTTAGTGTTCCAAATCCTATTGACATGAATGTCTTGTTTACAAATGACCTGAACAAGCTAAGAAATGTTTAGACTCAACACTTTTGTAGAATGCTGATAATGTAAATTATCTGTAACTTAAACTAGCCAAAACTAAAGGGGCCTAGTGTTTATGAAGTAGAAAGATAAAAATTAAAAGCAGAATCAATTTTTGCTTTAGGCTGGGATTTTTATGATCTTTTCAGCTCATTTCAGAAATAGTTTGATGGTGTGTTGTCAAAAATTGTGTTCAAAGTATGTTGACATTATTTTATCTGTAATCACTATAGTGACCATCCTGTCTATAAATTTTTTCTTCCTTAGTAAAGAGGATCCAAAGAGGCTATGTTGCATATTGTAAGAAAAAAGGAATTCCTTGCAGGCTAGCAACTCCATATCATAGTGACTTTTCATTAGGTTCAGCTATAAATAAATTTTCAAAATGTAATCCTGGTATAGCTTTATAGTGCCTTTAGTTTCTTGAATTTGGACAAGACATACATGAAAATTCTATGGAACTATATGGAGCAAGTAACAGAGTAAATATGCATTTATTTTCCACCTTTTTCCCAGCTGACAGGTTTTCTATTCTTATATTTAGATGGTCCACTACTACTTCTGATTAATTCTTGAGGTGTATGCCTTAATGTTCTTGATCAAGACTTATTAATTTCACATAAAATAAAATAACAAATAATTTTTAGTTTAAGTCAATTTCAAATACTTTTCTTCATTTCCTCCTAATTTGCACTTGCAAAGAACTGATGTAACTTTCTTGTTATATTTATGAAGGTTGAGGTAATAACTTTTCATAGGAAAGTGTGATTTAAAAGTTGTAGTTTTTCTTCAAAATGCCTGTTCCCATCACAATCACAATTTAGATCCTTGTAGCTGCCTAAATTTCGTTTTCTGAAAATGTTATTCTTCATGGCATTTATTGCCCAAAAGCTTGTTTTCAGTTGTCTTTTTCATATGCCTATCCTTTTGTTTAATTACATAATCTGCTATGCAGTAGTTTTCTGTTACTGAATTTATAATTTTATTATAATATCTTCTGCTGTTACTAGATTATATCAAATAAAATTTCCTTTTGATGTGGCCATATTACAAAATAGATTTGTAAACCTTTTCTTTTGTTTCTAGGTTTTTGATCAGTATCTCAACTTTATTACTTTGGAAGATGATATGTTTGTATTATGTAATCAAAATAAGGAGCTTGTTTCATATCGTGGTATGTAAAAATAAGAATATTACAATTCGTTATTACCGAAATGAAGAAAAAAGTAGTGAATAGGATTGGCATACTTCAGAGCAACTTAGTTTACAATAGTAAAGCTGTAAAAGTTTTTAAAAAGCATTCAAAGAAAATGTGTGAATTTTCTCACAAATAAGCAACATTTAATAAACCTGTAAGCTGAAAAAGCACCAATTCTTTTTGTGTATTTTAAAGATTTATATGTTTATTTATTTGAAAGGCAGAGTTCCAGATGAAAGGAACGGACAGAAATCTGTAATCCGGTAATTCGCTTCCCAATTGGCTGTAAAAGCTGTGGCTGGGGCAGGCTGAAGCCAGGAGTTCCATCTGAGCTGGAATTCCATCTGAGTCTCCTACATGGGTGGCAGATACCAAGTGCTTGGGCCATGGGCCATCTTCTGTCTTCCCAGGTGAATTATCCGGGAGCTGGATGGGAAGCAGAGCAGTAAGGACTCAAACCAGCACTCGCTTGGGATGCAGGTGTTGCAGGCAGTAGGTTAACCCATTGCACCACAATGCCAGCCCCATCTAGTTCTCTTTTAGGTGTCCCCACAACAACATGTATGAAGGTCCACTCATGGCGTGTAAGACAGTATTTTATAGCAGGAGTAAGTTAATTGTCTAGTACTTTGACAGAATTGCAGAATTTTCTCAAATCTGTTGAATCCTTGGATAAAAGAGCCAAGAACCTTTAAAAGCTTCCCGAGAGACTACTTTTTCTTCTCCTGTATTTCCAGGGTGATTTTTACACCCACTTAAGTGTGGTAACTACTTTTTCACAGTCTTACATTAGAAAATAAATTCATGGGGCCAGTGCTGTGGCACAGTAGGTTGAGCCTGCCCTTGGAACAGCATCCCATATAGGAGTGCTGGTTGGAGTTCAGCTGCTTTGCTTCTGATCCAGCTCCCTGCTAATGGACCTGGGAAGGCAGCAGAATATGGCCCAAGTACTTGGGCCCCTGCTATTGTTTTGGGAGACCTAGATAGAGTTCTAGGCTACTGGCTTCAGTCTGACCTAGCACTGGGTATTGCTGACATTTGAAGAGTGAACCAGCAGGTAGATAGAAGATTTGTCTGTCTCTGTCTCTCACTCTCTCTCTCACTGTGCCTTTCAAATAAATAAATCGTTTTATTAAAAAACAAGCAGTCTTTACAAAAAAGAAATAAATTCATTAATCTTATAATGCAAAGAGAATGTTATGTGATAGTGGTTTTGCCATAATTAACTTACTTTGTCATTTTCTGGCCCTATAAACCCTTTTATAACAGCATCAGTAGTTTCTTGGAGGGTGGGCATTTACTCCATTAAGACTCCTGTGTCCTGTATCGGAGTACCTGGTTTTGATTCCTGGCTCTGGCTTCTAGTTCCAGGTTCCTGTTGTGGACTCTGGGGCCAGCAGGATGGCTCGAGTACTTGGGAGATAAGGATTGAGTTCCTAGTTCCCAGCTTCCAGCTTCAGTCCCAGCCATTGCTGGTATTTGGGGAGTGGACCAGGCAATAAAGGTGTCTGTCAACACCCCTTCCAGTCTCCCTCTCTGCCTCGCAAATGATGAGTGAACTTTTAAAAATTTTCTTGAGGCCATGTAATTTAGTGTTTTATGAATAAAATTATAGAATACAATATTTTCCCTTTTACAATAGCCAAGTTTTGCATGGCTGACTTTTCAATTTTTTTCAAATTACTACTCCCCTAGTATTGAAGTAGTTTGTTTGGCTGTGTTGTTTTGGTTTTGTTTTTTGTTTTTTGTTTTTTGAGGTAGTATAATTTTCAACAGGTACTTGTTCATTTAAAAAAATATTAAAGCAAAAATTTCACTGGGGTATTATAAATGTTATCAAACTGCATATTTGTTTAATAGTTTTAAGAGTTTAATAGAAATAAAACAAATTGTGGTCACTTTCTCTCCCCTTGCCTGTGTCATGTCAGCCATTAACAGGCCAGATATCACGGACACGGAGATGGAAACTGTGATGGACACTATTGTTGACAGCCTCTTCTGCTTTTTTGTTACACTGGGTAAGTTTTCCAGTCTTCCCGGTATTTCTTCAAAGTATCTTAACTGTTTTAACAGCTCATTTTAACCCGTTACACTAATATGACCTCATCTGTCTGGATCTCCAGAGGCTCTCTGAAGTTGGGGTAAAATACATGTTCTGTGTTATTTGAAACCTAATTCTTCCAATAACGTGATGTGGTAATTCCTCTTGAGTTAGCTTTTAGCACATCTACTGAGTTGTCTCCTTCGGTGTCTTTATCAATTGTAACTGCCTAGTTTAAGTGTTTTGGTGATGACTTCACTTATGTGCCTGCTAATTGTCCTTTAATATTCACCATGAAAAATGTCAAACATACTTCTGTGTTGAGAGCTATCTGAGTATGCTTTGTAAATAGTAACAGGAAATATACAAGGCTTCAGAAAACAATTTATATGTAATACTAATCTATGTGTACTTTACAAAATTTTTAAGTATTTCTTTGGGTCATCTAAAATTAGAATTACATTGTTTTTAGTATCTAATATCTGACTTTATGCTTTTCTAGAATCAGTCTGTTTAGTAACCTGTTATAATTTTTATTTCTTTGAAAGGCAGAGAAGAGAGTGTATGAGAGAGAAATCTGTCATCTGCTAGTTCACTCTCCACTGCCCACAACAACCAAGGCTGGAAATCAGGAGCCAGGTCTCCCACGAGGGTGGCAGGGACTCAACTACTTGCATCATCACCTGTTGCCTCCCATGGCGGCCATTAGCAGGAAGCTGGATTGGAGAACAGAGTTAGGACACGAACCCAAGCAGTCTGCTATGGGATGCAGGGACTTAACCGGAGTACCAAATGCCTGCCCATGCAATATTAATTTTTTTGAAAGATTTATTTATTTATTTATTTAAAAGTTACAGAGAGGCAGAAGCAGAGAGAGAGGTTTTCCATCCATTGGTTCACTCCCCAAATGGCTGCAACAGTTGAAGCTGGGCCAATCCAAAACCAGGAACCAGGAGTTTCTTCTGGATCTCCCACATGGGTGCAGGGGCCCAAGGGCTTGGGCCAACTTCTACAGCTTTCCCAGGCCATAGCAGAGAGCTGGATCAGAAGTGGAGCAGCCGGCACTTCACCAGTGCCCATGTGTAATGCTGGCACTGCAGGCAGCTGTTTTACCCACTACGCCACAGCACCGGACCCCTGCAGTATTAATTTTATAGACACTTACAGCTTTTAGTTAAAGTGATCCTCATACTATTTTAATAAAATCTGTTTTCAAAAATGAGAAACTTCAAGAGGACATAAAATGTATAGGTTAGGCTTTAGACAAATGTTTAAAGAGGATTTGTGTGCGAATTTGGGGGTTATTCCCATTAACTGCCAGCCCTATGCTCATACTTCTCATTCCTCTCCTCAGTAAGTCCTCTGTTTCTGTTTCCTCTTTGTTCTGTGTTCTAGTAAAGTGGAAAGTACTCTCAGGAGAAAGACTGGTTACAAATGCGTCTCCCCTTTGTCATTCTCTTTGAGGAGTTTTATCTCCCTGGCTGTTTAATGGGCTCTCAATGTCCTCAAGGGAGCTTTTTTGTTTTTTATTTATTTTTTTTAAACACATGTATCAACTTTAGTCATTAGTTATTTTTGTATTGTGCCATCCTAATCAGTATCCAAAATTTTACCTATTGCTAGGGTTATGGTGACCAATTTTCAAAATAAGAGTAGACTTAAAAAAAATGACCTCTGGGAAGCTGGATTTTTTTTTTTTTCAAAGAAGAAATTGAAATTATTGCCAGTCTGACATAGAATGATGTCAATATTAAATTGTTAAGTGAAGAAAACCGATTTTCAGAACAGTATCTATGAAATCCTATTTTTGTTTTTTTTATATGCATGTACACACACACATTCACATTTACTGCACAATATGTAGAAAACAATCTGAAAGCATCATTTCTACTTTTTTTTTAAAGATTTATTTTATTTATTTGAAATACAGAGTTACAGAGAGAGGTAGAGACAGAGAGAGAGAGGTCTTCCATGTGCTGGTTCACTCCCCAGATGGCTGCCATGGCTAGAGCTATGCTGATCCAAAGCCAGGAGCCAGGAGCTTCTGGGTCTCTCACCTGGGTGCAGGGGCCCAAGGAGTTGCGCCATCTTCTACTGCTTTCCCAGGCCATAGCAGAGAGCTGGATTGGAAGTGGAGCAGCTGGGACTAGAACCGGTACCCATATGGGATGCCGGCACTTCAGGCTAGGGCTTTAACACTGCCACAGCGCCAGCCCCTATTTCTACTCCTTAATTGGTATTATTTTGGTGGGCTGAAATCAAGATGGTTAACTTTATATATTTCTAATATTATTTAAATTTTTTGAGATAAACATGTAGTATAACTTGGGCCATCAGAATAAAACAGTTTTTAAAAGCATTTTACTTTTTCAGTTGCACTCCTATAAAATCTAAAATGCAACAACTTCCTCATATAAAGTTATCAGTATACCAAGTTTATTTTTAAGAGATTTTTCAGTGCATTTAGATTTTTTTTTCTATTAGGATTGCAGCCTTTGTTAAAATTTATCAGAGTAATAAGAAATTAAGAGGTTCAGTGAGTTGATTTGATAATTAAGGCTAGCTTTAGGAGCATTTCACGTTATACAAAGTATGTGTTTTCTGTTTTCATTTTTTTAAAAGATTGATTTATTTGAATAACAAAGTGACAGAGAGTGAAGAGACAGAAAACAGAAGGATCTTCCATTTGCTGGTTCATTCTCCCAAAATGGCCACAATGGCCAGGGATGGTTCAGGCCAAACCAGGAGCCTGGAACTCCATTCAGGTCTTCCATGTGGGTGGCAGGGGCCCAAGTACTTGGGGCAATCTGCTGCTGCTGCTTTCCCAGTTGCATGTGTGGGCAACTTGATCAGAAGTGGAGCAGCCAGGACTCGCATAGGCACTCCAGTATGTAATGCCAGTGTTGCATGCAGCAGTTGTGACCCATTATGTCACATTGGCCCCTAAATTAGTCATTTTTTAAAGACTATAATCCTTTTAATATCAGTCAATTTCTTGTTACTACAATGAAACATCTGACAGGAGCTGACTTTCTATAAAGAGAAATGGTTTATTTAGCTCACAGTTCTGTGCATTCAGGTCCAAGATCATTAGCCCCATTGGTTGGGCATCTGGTGATAGCATTGCTGCCAGAGTCTTAAGTTGACATAGATCATCACATGGAAAGAGATGGGGTTCAGATGCTCATCTGTCATGTCTATGTGGTCTCTCTCTCTCTCTCTCTCTCTCTCGTTGTTTTAAGATTCTATTCATTTGAAAGGCAGAGTTAACAGAGAAGGAGAGATCTTCCATCTGCTGGTTCACTCCCCAAGTGGCCACAATGGCTGAAGTTGGGCCAGGCTGGAGCCAGGAGCAACTTCTGAGTATCCCACGTGGGTGACAGGGGCCCAAACACTTGGGCCATCCTCTGCTGCCTTCCTAGGTACACCAGCTGGGAGCTGGACTGGAAGTGGAACAAGGACACATATGGGATGCTGGCAGTACAGACAGCAACCTAACCTGCAAGCCACCACACCAGCCTCTATGTGGTCTCTTACAAAGCCACCAGGGGGCTCAACCATAACAAATTCACCCAAACAAATCACTTCCCCCAAGGCCCTGCCTTTAAACACCGTAATTAGATTGTTTCTACCCTTGTAGTACCATTAACATAAGACTTGGGAGGCAGGGGCACAAACCTTTAATATTTGGGCATTGGGGAGATACTCAGTATCCAAACTCATATCCAAGCCATAGGACCTTCACTGTAAATGTTTATAAATAAATAACAATCCCAAACTGCTAAATTAGCCAAGCTCTTTTCATTCTTTTAAGTCAAACTAGTGTGAGTTCTTCTAGTAAACAATCATTTGAATTGCTCATTTGTGTGTGTATGGCGAGGGAGCAGGTCAAATGCTGATTTAGTTACCCCATTGAAAACTCCAGTTGTCCTAGACTGAGCCACTCCATAGAAAATTTTTTTTCTGACACTCTAGTGTTTTCTTTATTAATGAGAAGATTCGTTTCTAAAACTTTGCTTTTATGTTGATTATAAGACCTTTTATAAGATTTGTTAATTTATTTGAAAGGCAGAATTACAGAGAGAGGGAGAGACAAACAGATCTTGCAACCACTGGTTTAATCCCCAGATGGCCGCAATGGCCAGGGCTGTGCCAGGCTGAAGCAACAGCCAGGAGCTTTATCCAGGACTCCTACATAGGTGGCAGAGGTCCAAACACTTGGGCCATCTTCCACTGCTTTTTCTAGGCCATTAACAGGGATCTGGTTTGGAAGAGGAGCAGTTGGGACTCAAACTGGTGTCTAAAGGGAATGCTGGCATTGCAAGCAGCAGTTTTACCCACTGTGCCATAATTCTGGCCCCAGTGCCGATATATTTTATAACTGACCATTTTAATTAAGAATCAAGGTCATTTCTAACATTTGTTTTTAAAACAGGTGCCGTCCCTATAATCAGATGTTCAAGAGGGACAGCAGCAGAAATGGTAGCAGTGGTGAGTTTATGCAAATATCACTTGGGTAAATAATATTGTCAGTTTCTAATAAATACCTCAAATGTTTTTGTTAGTATTAAGTACTTGATTGTTACGGGTTGTATATTTAGTACCAATAACAAATATTTTTATCTTAATACATGAGAATTCCACAAGAGATTATCAAGTGTGTATACCAATGTGATAAGATAAAATTATTTACTGAATTCTGCTAGTCCAACCCTGTATCTTTTTTTTTTTTTAACTAAACTGTATATTCATCAGCCTTGTTTCTCCAGGTAGGAGTTTATACTTATTTGATCCTCCAAGTCATGTAATATTTAACTTCATTTAGCAAATATTTATTATAAATCACAACCATTTTTTAAATGCTGCACGTTTTGCTGTCCCACTACATTAGAGTAAAATATTTAGTATAAATTGAACATTCTTAAGTTTACTTATTTGAAAATTAAAAAGAACCAAAAAAGATTAGAGAAATTATAGAATTACTGAAACAGAAAAAGTTCAGTGGTATGGAAAGACAGGGAAGTACTGTAACATTTTGGAGGTCAGTGGAGCTCAGTGGATAACTGATGGAAGACTGCTTTCTTTCACGTGGGACCTTTTGGCCCTCACCAGTACTCTCCTCACTCCCACCCATCCAAATCAACATTTTTTCATTTGGATACCTTCCTTGGCACAGCTGAGTCATGCTTACAGAGAAAAGTGCTGTTTAGAGAAATCAGGCCTGAGTCACAGTAGAAAAGTCATTAGTCTTTTTCGAGTCCAAGTTGTGAGAGTATTGAAATAGTTAAACTAAAATACTTAGATATTTAAATTACTATTTTATAAGTAAATATCAGGTTTCTTGGATATGAAACTAAGACCAGCAGTATTACCCTAAAGTTCATAAAGTTATGTGATACTGTTCTTTAAGATTTCATCTAAAATTTGATTTTTCAGAAACTAGATAAGAAACTTCGAGAAAACCTAAGAGATGCAAGAAACAGTCTTTTTACAGGTGACACATTAGGAGCTGGCCAATTCAGGTATTATATTACTTGATATACTTCCAGGACTTGAAAATAAAACATTTGTAGAATACATTTGTCATTTTCTTTGTCTAATAGAATACCTCTATCTTTGCAGGGAATGTGTTCCTTAACTTTTTAGTGAGGTAATCAAAATCAGGATTTTTTGA
This sequence comes from Oryctolagus cuniculus, assembly GCF_964237555.1. Lineage (NCBI taxonomy): Eukaryota > Metazoa > Chordata > Mammalia > Lagomorpha > Leporidae > Oryctolagus > Oryctolagus cuniculus. The sequence continues at coordinate 44,650,923 of NC_091443.1, read as the reverse complement.
CCCAGATTGTTCTTGAAATATAAATGAATATTTTATTCAGCTGACCTTTTGGTAGAAATTTGTTAAATTTTATCATCTAGGAGATATGTTTCTGTTTATATGGCTTTCAAGGTCAGAAGTCATTTCCTTTAGGTTATCATTAAGCCTCTTGGTAATAGAAAAAGTGAGAAACTTTGGATGCATGTATCTGTTCCTACTTTTAATATCAAATTTCTATATTTATCCTGAAATACTAATATCTTACACTTGCAAAGCATTTTTGTCATTGTTAACATTTCTAGCCCTAGAAGGTAATGCCAAAGTTAGTGGCTGCTCAATTGTTATTGAATAGACATAATTCAGAATCCTATATATTACAGAATATCTTGATTATTAGTAATAATAGACAATATTGGATTGAAGAAGTAGAGACCCACTCAAATGGCTGAGAATTATATACATGAGGAGACTTCATTTTGGAAAATTGATTCTTATCCTCAGTTTAGGTGAATTAGTAAATCTGTAAAAATAAATTGATGCTCAGAAAAATAACTGCCCTCTGGGAACGGTAATGTCTTGACAACCTTCCACAGACTTCATTTCAAGTCAGTTTTCATGGCTCATGTTTTGGAGTTTTCACTAACATTGTGTTTCAGTTGTTTGGCCAACTGTCTCAGCTCCTATATTTGTTTTTTGTTTTTAAAGATTTATTTATTTATTTGAGAGGCAGAGAGAGAGAGAGAAAGATCTTCCGCCTGCTGGTTCACTCCCTAGATGGCCGCAACGGCCAAAGCTTCGTCCGTCTATCCAAAGCCAGGAGCCAGAAGCTTCCTCGGGGTCTTCCATGCAGGTGAAGGGGCCCAAGCACTTGGGCCATCCTCCACTGCTTTCCCAGGCCACAGCAGAGAGCTGGATCGGAAATGGAGCAGCCGGGACTCAAACCAGTGCCCATATGGGATGCCGGTGCCACAGGTGGCAGCTTTACCTGCTATGCCACAGCACCAGCCCCCATATTGTTTTAAATTGTTCCTTTATTCCATTTCTGGTCTTAACTATTTTTCAGAATATTTCTTAGTAGAGCAGAAATATCAGATTCTCACCTGACTTTAACAGAAGCAACTGCTATCATACCTTACTTAACATTTCTTTAATAGTGCTCTGGTTTAAACCTTAGAAACAAATATAAAGGCATAAACTATTTTATTTGGATAATTTTTTAAAAATTGTTCTCAGCACAATGTGGTTGTCTACTTTCTTAAGTTCATTGAATACATTTCTAAATTACTTTAATTAGGGGTCAGCGATTTTTTGGAATGTTGTTAAATACATTTGAATGCAACCATAAGCTAGTGATTCTTACCCAGGGGTGGTTTTTTGCCCACCACAGACATGGGTAATGTGTGGAAACATATTTGGTTGTCATAGCAGGGTAGATGCTGCTGGGTAAGATGCTGCTAAACGTTGTGCAGTGCATAGAAGAGACACTCATAACAAATTACCCAGACCCAGATGTCAGTAGTGCCAAGCTTAAGAAACCCTCCTGTGGGCAAACCTCCCTTCTACTTTGCTCTGCAGTAATGTATGATAATAGGTGGTGAAGGTGTCACTCTGACTCTTATCCAGAGTCAGTGCAGCTAGGAAAGTCCACTGACTGATAGCCAGAAGGGTGTATTGGATTACTAAAATGGAGGTCTTGTAATAGGAAATATGTAGGTAATGTAATCAGATAGCAAGAACTTGAAAAATGGTTTGTACCCTGAATACAATAGTGCCTTTAGAGCATATCTCTCAAACTTGAATAAACACATGGTAACCACTTGGCTTTATGCCTTAATTTATTTTAAGTTTGAAGTCTGTTTCACATCTAAATTTTAATAATAGTGTCAAACAGTACATGAAGTAGCAAATGCCATTTCTGTTAAGTGACTAATTAAATAATTAGGTACCATTGTGGCATGATGTTTTCATTTTATGTGTTGTTATGGGATAGGGTTTTTTGAAGTTCTTTTGTGGTCTACTTTTTTGTATTTTTTAAATAAAAAATTAGCAATTTATGAAACTATCAAATATCTGTATAAATTTATAAGACCTACTGTTTGTAATTGTTTTCCCTGAGTTTGATAATAACTATTCCTCTCCCTTTTTTTCAAAAATATAAAGTTCATGGCTAAGTAGAAGCTACTTACTATTATTCACAGAATTATTCTGTAAAAGTATTTGTATAGATTTCTTCATTTAGGAAAGTTTCCTAAAACTTGTAATCTAGTATTATCCTTAGGTCTAGGTAGTCTAAAGCATTACTGTGTTTAACTGACCATATTAGAAGCAATATTTTTTAAATGAAATGTATATTAACATACTGTTGTTATATATACTGCAAAGTGTTAGAAAATTTTAGATGTAACACTTCTATCAAAATTTATACATGTATTTTTTAATATATTTACAGCTTCCAAAGGCCTTTATTAGTCCTTGTTGACAGAAACATAGATTTGGCAACTCCTTTACACCATACCTGGACATATCAAGCATTGGTGCATGATGTACTGGTAAGAGGCTAAATACAGCACTTAGTACTGAAATGTAACATCAGTGGTCCCCTTAATTTCAAATTAGTATCATGACTGCAAAAATAGAGATGACAAGCATAGAGCTAAAAAATATGAATTATAAAAAAGGTTGTGGATGCCAAAAAATAGTGAAGCATTGAAGCATATAGTTCCAATTTTATGGTCTTTATAATATAAAATAGTTAATCATTCACATTGGTGGGGGGAGAATGGAAGAAAATGAACAACGATTATTTAGATTTTCATATTGAATAAGTAAATAAATGTGTTCTCCCTGGGAAACAAAATTGTACTTTCTCCTTTTCTCTGGAAATCAGTAACCTCATTTTATGATAAAAATAAAGAGTATTTTATGTTATACCATATGTTTTCTGAAGTAATTCCACATATCTGATTTCATGTATACAGCAAAAATTTACATTTCTCCATGTATATATTCATCTAGTAAATATTGTGTTTGGTATGTAATATATACAGATAAACACAAGCCCAGTCTCCAAAGACAGTGTAAAGAAAACATACATACAATTAATTACTCCGAAGACACTAAGCAATAGGTCCAGAATAGTCTCCATTTATAAGATAGAAAAACTGAAGTTAAACAATTTGGTTTTGTTGTTTTTTTTTTTTAAGATTTATTTTATTTATTTGAAAGTTAGGGTGATGGGGCAGTGTAGAGGCAGGGGAGAAAGAGATCTTCCATCCACTAGTTCCTTCCTCAAATGGCTGCCATGAGGCCAGGAACCTGGAACTCCTTCTGGGTCTCCCACATGGGTGCAGGGGCCCAAGTACTTAGACCATCTTCCACTGCCTTCCCTGGCGCGTTAGCAGGGACTCGCATCAGAAGTGGAGCACATGGAACTCAAACTGGCGATCATAGGCGATGCCTGTGTTGCAGGTGGTAGATTGACCTGCTGTGCCACAATGCCAGCCCCGAGTTAAACCATCTGAACCCGAATCATTGGCTCTCTAAAGACTAGCAACCTAGTATATAGTGCTCTAATTATCACCAAGATTTCCTGAAATATATAACAAGGAAATTAAAGATACGCAGTAGATGAGTTGGTTTACTAATTTATTTCTTTAAACCTGAATATAAGCTCTGAAGTGTTTATGTAAATATGATTTGGGAGTACTGGAGGAAATTGGCCTTTCTGCATACTTGTCTATCCTACAGTCCTATGCCATTACTATAGAATTAATATCAAGGAAATAATCAATTCCAAATCAGTAGAGAGGGCAAGGAGAATCAAGTTAACCTCTGAATTAAACTGAGTAATAGGACATGGAAGCTGATTTTAGAGGGTCAGCTAAGAGACTGGAGAGTTCAGTTTAATCAGTATTTGAGTGCCAGCTTCTTTTTGTTTAAATATATTGATTGATTGATTTGACAGGCAGTTATGGAGAGGTAGAGCTCTTCCATCCCCCATCCGCTGGTTCACCCCCCAAATGGCCACAACTACCAGGGCTGGGCCAGCCTGAAAACTGCAGCCAGGGGCTTCATCCCTGTCTCCCATGTGGGTGCAGGGGCCCGAGCACTTGGGCCATCTTCCACTGCTTTTTTCCAGGTCATTTGCAGGGAGTTAGATTGGAATTGAAGCAGCCAGAACTCAAAGCAGCGCCCATATGGAATGCTGGCATTGCAAGTGGCAGCTTAACCCACTATACCAGGACCCTGACCCAAATGCAAATGCCTGCTTTTAAACTGACATTCCAGTTGCTGGTTTCAGTAATAATAAAGGCAAAAGTACTTCTTTCCTCCTGAAACTTACATTCCAATAGGAAAGAGGAAATAAATAAAACATAGAATATTTCAGAAGGTAGAATAAAGAAGGTGATGATGAAGAGGTTTGAAGTTTTAAAATAGGGTAGAATCGCTGATAAAATGGCATTTGAGGAAGGATCTACAGGAAGCAAGAGAGTTAGTTACATAGCTATATGGAAAAAAACATTCCAAGGATGCCTAATGTGTTTGAAAGATGTCAGGGTAGTCACGTGCCCACAGGAAAGTGAACAGGGCAGGGGATGGGGAGTTGAAGGAGATAAAGTAGGACACAAGAGCAATGTAGTTATAAGGACACTGATGTTTAACTGGGGGGAAATGGGGAACCACACACAGTTTTCAGTAAAGGAGTGCCATCTGGTACACATTTTAAGACCATCACTCCAGGTGCTGTGTTGAAAATAGACTCCTTGTAGCCATAAGTAAAACAAGACAGTCATTTAGGAGGTTGTCCAATTATCTTGGTAAAAGGTAGACATTCAGGAGGATGAAAATGGTGAGGACTATGATTATCTATTGAATATGGAATATAAGATCTGTTGATGAGTTGGATGTGGAATTTAAGAGGAGAGGAGTCACAGATAACTTCAAGGTTTTGGCCTTTGCAAAAGGAAAGATGTTTACTGCGATGGAAAAGACATGAAAGGGGCAGTTGTTTAGGGGGAAAGGATCAAATGTATAGTTTGGATGTGTTAAATATGAGATGTCTATTAAGATATCTGAATGTAGATGTTGAATTAGGTAGACAAGAGTCGAGTTCAGGAGAGAAATCTGGTTTAGAGAAATAAATTTAATTGTAGTCCATATATAGATGAGATTTAAAGCCAGATCACTAAGGGAATGAGTATAGATAGATAGTATAGATAGAACGAGTATAGATAGATAGAGTCTTAAGAACTGTACTCTGAAGCACTAATACATTTGGAAGTCAGGTTAACAAATAGGAACCAACAGTGCACTGTGGGAAGGAGCAGCTGCCAAGGTGTGAGAACTAGATCTGTGTAGCTTTTGGAAGCTAGTGAATTAAGTATTTCAAAGAGGAGGCATATAACTAAAAAGACTGTTGCGTATGGCAGTGTCAAGATGGTTAATGACTGTGGTAAAAGTTTCCATAGTGTAGGGATAAAACACTGAAGAAATATAGAAAGAGAAGCATATGACAATAAATATATACAAATCAAAAAAATATTTTCTGTGCAGGAGAGCTGAGAAACGGGTTGATTCCTGGAAGGGGGATGCAAGGTCAGAAAATATTTTTAATAAGAAAAATGATTCATGTTTGTGATGGGAATGATCAAGAAGTTAATGATGTAGGAAATTGTTTGTCCTGTAGGTGGGGTCAGTGACTAGTGTAAACCACGATTTCTCTCTCAACTTCGGCATTATTGACTTTGGACCTGATCATTGTTGTGTGGGGCTGTCCTGTACATTGTATGATGTTTAGCGTCATCTCTGTTCTCAACCCCCCCAGATGCCAGTACCACTCTGCCAGTTGTGACAAATTGAATGTCTTCAGACATTGCCACATATGCCCCAGAGGATAGGAAGGGACAAAATTACCCGATTGAGAAATACTAATACAATAATATGATGACAAAGCTAGAGTTGTTTGAGGGGAAGAAAGGTTAGTAAAGGATTGGGGAGTAGCAAGGAAGATACCTAACCTCAGCCCCAAGCCAAGTGGTAATAGATGTGTGAGGCTGAAAAATGTATATTATTACCATCTCAGAAGGCTGCAGGGGTAACCCATTGGAGTTCAGTTAGAGCAAGAAAATATAGGGGAAATTTAGAGGGGATATTCAAAATAGGATATTTTGCTGATGACTGAGTATGAGTTCCAGGGGTTGTGACAGAAGGATTTCAGGAGCTGGGTAAGTTTGGGAGTTAGGAAGTGAGAGAGGGCAGCGGTGAGGACTTATATGGGGATTAAGGGCATAATGAGATGATCTTGATAGTGTCAGATCACATTGGAGCACGCTAATCACAGGTTGCCTCTTTGATCCTGCCAGGGATGCTATGGAGGCTGAGACATTTAAGGATCCTTTCTAATTACGGACCTTGACAAGTCCCTGGGCTTTTTGTGTGGTGGAAGAAAGGAAAGAACAGGATGCCTTGAGTACAGGAAAGAAGACATGAACAAATAATTGCAGTATAAGAGGATATGCTGAGTCTCCATTGTCAGAAAATTGGGAAACGTGACTTGGGGCAGAGATTACTCAGAACCGAAGAAGGCTAATACTAGTCCTTGGTGAGATTTTTCTAAATCGTCACATAAAAAGTTGACAATTTTTAAACTTTTATTTATTTGACAGAGTTCCCATTAATTGATTCTCCAAATTCCTGCAATGGCAAGGACTAGGCTGGGATGAAGCCAGGAGCCAAGAACTCAATGGAGGTCTTCCATGTGGGTGGCAAGGACACAATTAAGTCATCACCTACCACCTCCTAGAGTGTGTAGAGTGTGAATTGTTAGAAAGCTGGAATCGGGAGCCACACCTGGGCACGCTGACGTGGGATGCAGGCCTTCCAACTGGTGTCTCAATTGCTAGGCCAAATGCCTGCCCTAGAAGTTAATCTCAGAAGAGTTGGGTTATAATAAACTGCACAATTTATTGGTAGTACAGTTCTGTTCATTAATGCAGCTCCTAGATATGAACAAACTAGCTGAGATGTCATAAATTGTAACCATGCTATTTCTTACTGATTGTTAACACTACTATTTTGCCAGTTTCCTCAGAGCTTTAAAAATTCTTGTTTATACCATTTGTCTCCACAAGATGGAGTACAAGTTCTAGATAGGAAATATTAACTGAAAAGTTTGATGCTTTTTTATGTCAAATATCTCCCCCAAAATCTGGATTATTGATAATTATTTATAGATTAGGCTTGGAAGCAACTGAAAATTCACAGAGCTTCCTTGTGTGCCATAAAGACAATTGTTATATAAAATAGAAAATACCTTTGGTAAAAAGCTTTGCACTGCCTGTTTCCTTTTATCAGGATGTAGGATACAAAATAAGTAATCAGAACACCGTAATTCCTTGCTGTTATAGCTTGTTTGCTGGAGGGTTGAGTTTGTTTAACTGCAAAGAGTGGTTACTCTCAGAGGAATAGACATTATTTCATATTTATCCCTTTTGTCCTTTGCTACTGACTCTTACAATTGAAACATCAAATCAGAATTTATACTTATGTACATAAAGACTTAATTAAAGGGTGTTTTTGACACTCAAGAATAAAAAGGAAGTGGTTTCCAAATAAATACATATTTTTATTGTTTGTGTGTTTATCAGAGAAACAGACCCCAGCAACTCCTGGCTGTGGCTGAAGTTGACATCCGGGAACTCAATTCAGGTCTCTCACATGGGGTGGCAGGGACCCAGCTCTCGGCCTCCTGGGGTCTGCGTTAGTTGGGAAGCTGGAGTCAGGAGCCTGAGGCAGTACTGGATCTAGGCACTCCAACATGGGATGCCCTCATCTTCACTGCTAGGTCAAATACCCACCTCTAAAAGGTTATCAGAGAAGCATTTAAAAATAATTTTCTTTAAAAAAAAAAAAAGAAATTTATTTTCTTAGCTATGTAATTGTAATATTACATGTGCCTAGAAGTATAATTCAAGGGTTGATACTTAGGAGTAGAAGTTGAGGCATAGTAGGTAAGCCACTTTGGATGCCCACATCTCAAATCGGAGTGCCTGAGTTCAAATCATGGCTATGCATCTGACCCAGATTCCTGTTGATGCTTACTCTGGGAGGAAACAAGTGGTGGTATCTGCGTTCCTGTTGCTTGGAGACACGGATAGAATTTGAGGTCCTGGACCTGGCCCAGTCCTAGCTGATGTGGGCATTTGGGGAGTGAACTAGTAGCCAGGCTCAAACTGGCACACTAATTTGGGATGTGGGCATCTCAAGTGGCAGCTTAACCTGTGTGATAACACCTGCCCCTGAATCTTTATTAATGACAAATCTCTTAGGCCATATGTTGTTAGTCTATGTTCAGGCATTTTCCTTAAAGTCAAAAGGATAATGTAAACTTTACTATTTAGTCCAAATAAATGCACATCTTTCTATACTTGTTTATAGGAAGTTTCTATGGAAGGTTTGTAAGCTATGTGAAAGCCCAGAACATATCCTTAATCTCAATCTTTTTTTAAAAGATTGTATTTATTTACTTATATGAAAGGCAGTGACAGAAGGTGGGAGAGACAGAGACAGAGATCTCCCATCTGCTGATTCACTCACCAATTGGCTACAGCAGTCAGGTTTAGGCTAGGCCAGAGACAAGAGCCAGGAACTCCATCTGAGTCTCCTGCGTAGTACTTGGGCCATCTTCTGATCGCTACCCAGGTGCATTAATAGGAAGCTGAATCAGAAGTTGAACAGCTGGGACTTGGGTCTTGAACCAGCACTCCGTTAATAGGATATAGGGCAGTGCAAGCAGTGGCTTAACCTGCTTTACCACAACATTGGCCCTGAAATTATATTATTTCAGTGTTATCTCCACATCTGTTGCTGTGTCTGAGTTTTCATTTAATCCAATAGTGTGTACTTAATAATATTCTGTTAGATTATTCTTTCTTTGCCTTCTTTAAATTCATTTTTTTCTCCTTGTCATCATTGGCCAAAGATAAGTAGTTCTAAGTTCTGTCTAATCAAAATGCAATGTAAATTATCAGTGTAATTTTAGCTTTTGTAGTAGCCACATTAAAAAAGAGCAGGTAAAATTTTTAAATTTACATAATATTTTCAAAGTATTAAAATTTTAACATATAATTTAAAACTGAAATATTGTATATTTTCTTTTCTAAATGTGAAGTCTTATACGTTTGGTGTATATTTAACACATTAGCACAGTTCTAAATCATAAAGCTCAAATTTTTCACAAGTTTAGAGAATGAATAAATTGCGGCCGGCGCCGCAGCTCACTAGGCTAATCCTCCACCTTGCAGCGCCGGCACACCGGGTTCTAGTCCCGGTCGGGGTGCCAGATTCTGTCCCGGTTGCCCCTCTTCCAGGCCAGCTCTCTGCAGTGGCCAGGGAGTGCAGTGGAGAATGGCCCAAGTCCTTGGGCCCTGCAACCCATGGGAGACCAGGAGAAGCACCTGGCTCCTGCCATCAGATCAGCATGGTGCGCCGGCCGCAGCGCGCCGGCCATGGCGGCCATTGGAGGGTGAACCAACGGCAAAGGAAGACCTTTCTCTCTGTCTCTCTCTCTCACTATCCACTCTGCCTGTCAAAAAGAAAAAAAAAAAAAAGAATGAATAAATTGCTTATGAGCTTGAGTTAAGATTACCTCATGAAGAGTAGTAGAAAATGTTTGCAATCTGGAAGGTTTTCTGGTTTGTGATTTGTAGGGTTCTGAGGAAGGCTGCCTTATTAAGAATGAACAAATTTCCCAAAGATACTGCTGATACTGTATAAAATACTGTGGATTCTGAATTAGGATAGGTTAGCTTTGGCTGCTCAACCTAAACCAACTTTGAAACTTCAGTGGTATAAAATAATAAAGATTGATTTAATGTTCACAGTATTTTATGTTCCTTGTCCAATCTAGATGGACAAGGAGGAACTCTGCTCATAATAGTCATTTGCAAATTTAAGGTGATAAAACCCATCACTATGGCAAAGCACAAACAATTGTGGGTTACACTTTAAATCTGCTTACACTTTAAATCTATTGATCGATTTCTAATAAAAACACTAATTCAGAGAATCCTGTAATGAACCCTTATGTACCTCATTCAGCTTCCCTGGCATTCTGTGATCTCATGCATAAACACTTAAGCATGTAGCTATTAAAAAAAGATATCATTGGGGAGCCGGCACCATGGCTCACTTGGTTAATCATCTGCCTGCGGTGTGCCAGCATTCCATATTGATACCGGGTTCTAGTCCCGGTTGCTCCTCTTCCAGTCCAGCTCTCTGCTGTGGCCTGGGAGGGCAGTGGAGGATGGCCCAAGTGCTTGGGCCCCTACACCCGCATGGTAGGGAGACCAGGAAGAAGCACCTGGCTCCTGGCTTAGGATCAGCGCAGCGCTGGCCGTAGTGGCCATTTGGGGAGTGGACCAACGGAAGGAAGACCTTTCTGTCTCTCTCACTGTCTATAACTCTACCTGTGAAATTAAAAAAAAAAAAAAAAAAAGATATCATTGGGGCTAGCGCCATGGCGCTCTAGGTTAATCTTCCACCTGCAGTGCCAGCATCCCATATGGGTGCCGATTCTAGTCCCAGTTGCTTCTCTTCCAGTCCAGCTCTCTGCTGTGGCCTGGGAAAGTAGTGGAGGATGGCCCAAGTGCTTGGGCCCCTGCACCCACGTGGGAGACCGGGAGGAAGCACCTGGTTCCTGGCTTTGGATTGGTGCAGCTCTGGCCATTGCGGCCACTTGGGGAGTGAACCAATAGAAGGAAGACCTTTGTCTCTCTCTCTTACACTGTCTGTGACTCTACCTGTCAAATAAATAAAAATCTTTTTAAAAAAAGATATAATTAACATATTCAACAAAATTAACAATAATTCCTTGGTGATATCTTACACCAGCTCTATATTCATTGTCTTCTGATTGCCAAAGATGCATTTTTATAGTTGGTTGGTTCATATAAGCATCCATGTAATATATATCCGTTACATTGATGACATCTCTTAAATGTCTCAGTTCGCAGTTCCTCCCTCTCCAATCCTTTTTTATTGTCATTTTGGTTGAAGGATTTGGATCATTTTTCTGTAGAATGTCCTATATTTCTGCATTGGGCTGTGGTATAATTTGACATGTTTCTATATCTTCAGTGTCTAGAAATTTGATTATATTTGGTTCAGTTCTTTGTCAAGACCACTTAGTAGCAATGTCGTGTAGCTTCTATTTTATCATATCAGAAGGTACTTAATGCCCGTTTGTCTCAATGCTAATAACATGATTATCCATTCTCTTTGAGATAGATTTTTTTTTAAAGATTTATTTATTTATTTGAAAGGCAGAGTTAGAAACAGGGAGATCTTCCATCCACTGGTTGACTCCCCAAATGACTGAAACAACCGGGACTGGGCCAGGCTGAAGCCAGGAGCCCTGAACTCCATCCCAGGTCTTCCACATGGGTGCAGAGGCCCAGTACTTGGGCCATCTTCTGCTGCTTTCTCAGGCACATAGGCAGGAAATTCATTTATCCTTTCACTGAAAACTTAAGGGGCTACCTGCAACACCAGCATCCCATGCAGGTGCCAGTTTGAGTCCTAGCTGCTCCACTTCTAATCCAGCTTCCTGTTAATGCACCTGGGAAAGCAGCAGAGGATGATCCAAGTGCTTGGTCCCCCGCCTCCCCCATGGGAGATCCAGGTGAAGCTCCTGGCTTCAGGCTGGTCCAGCCCCATCCTTTGCAACCATTTATTTGGTAAGTGAACCAGTGGATGGAAGATATATCTGTCCCTCTCCCTCTCTAACTCTGCATTTCAATTAAGTAGGTAAGTTTTTTTTAAGGTTAGCTTTGACACCCACGTCAACACATCAGAATGCCTGGGTTCAATAGCTGGCTCTGGTTTCTGACTTAGTTTCCCAGGGGCAGCAGTGATGCTCGACAAATTGAATTCCTGCCTCCCACATGGGAGACTTGGATTGAGTCTGGCCCAGCCCCAGCTGTTAAAGGTAGACTCTCATGCATGTGCTGTCTTTGTCTCTCTCTTTCTCTGTGTGTCAAATAATTTTCTTTTTAAAATGAAAATGTTCCCTAGGGGATCCCACACCGTTTTGGAGGTTAGAATTCTTAGATTTATGTACAGAGATGTGGCAGCATAGGTGCTCATCTTCAGATGACGGACATCATATTTCTTTGCTGCAGGGCAGGATAGAAGCCAAAGGCATGGGAGACATTGCAGGAGCTGATGGGCAGTCTCCTTTCCTCCTCCCCACATTCCTCAGTCCTCTCCACTGCCATCATTATCAAAAATGTTTGTGTTCCCTAGTTTCATGTGTGTTTTATCTCATGTTTTATTTCTCTTGATTAATTTGATATTACAAGTTAAAGAATCTCCTTAATGTGTTATGGTCACCTCAATATGACAAAATGTTGACATTTTACTCATTACTCCAGAGTACATCTGTTGAATCAACTAGGAATTTAATTCGAGCTAAAGGGGTAGTAAATTCTTGCTGAAGTTTTTATTTTACTTTGCTTTGTAATAGACCTTAGCTCTGCATAGATAGGTATCAAGTCCAAAGGTGATTTTGTTAACAGTTAATGTGGTGCTACTGAACTGCTTTAATTTGTGAGAGTGAAGTGAGACTTCTGTTTTTAGCACTGCCTCAAGGGACTTGTTCAGATCTGGTGATTCAGCGCACCATTATCCATCCTTCTTAGTAAGGAAGATGTGACTGTCAGATGGAAACAGTTAGACTCTGCCATGTTAAAACCAAACCGGTTGTCTTCTCTTTGTATATAAATGTTCTGTCACTTTCACGATGGAATACAGCACAGAATGCCCTAACTTCTCAATTTTCAAAATTGAAATTACTTTTCCTTATTTGCCTTGCTATTATGCAAACAGTAGAAATGTTCTTGCTACTATTAGGTTATTTCTCAGAACTCTTTAACATCTTTTATTCCCTTATCATTTTGTATTTTCTTTTAAGAATTCCATCAATACTTCAGTGATAATATGCTCTCCTATCTTTAGAACAGTAATTTTACTAACAAGTTTTTGAGTGAGCTTTGTCATCACCACAGAAATTGTACTTCTCTCAAATCTGGAAGTCATAAAGCTTCACTGCTTATGAAGATGCTTCTTTTCAGCATCATTAGCTGTGTTCAGTTTTAAAAGTTAGACTTCTCAGATGTAACTGTTAATATCTAGTTGGTGTTTAAAATGATTTTCACAGGTGTGTTATTTTTACTTTCTTCCTATACATATGATTTGTTGTGCAAACTGAGTTTAGAAATGGAGGTTGGGAAACAGGAATTCAGGGAGGTTACTGATATTTTGCTACATGATAACGTGAGGAATCTACTGAAAGACAATCTTAATAGGTTAAAATACAGCATAGTATATTCTTTGTCACCCAGCCATGTTTTTGTAACTCTCTAATCTTTAAACTACCTGTACCACAGAAGGCTACACATGTTATACATTACAGAGAATTTCAAGTGATGGTATGTCATTCTTTCTTTCTGCAATAGATTTCTTTCTACAGTAGAATTAAAATATAATGCTCAGAAGCAGTGCTCCTAAAGTCAGATTTCCTAGGTTTTAGTCTTCATTCTACCATATATTTTTGTGTAACCTTCGACAAGAAACTTATTTCTGTATGCCTCAATTTTTCTTATCTTTGAAATGGGAATTTTGTTATTTCTCCTAAAGTTTATTATAGTTATTATAATAAGATGGTTATAAGGATTAAATGATTTAATATACTAAAAATAGTGCCTTGTACATAAAAGCTATTCTTTCTGTGATTGTTTTCCTCTTTGGTGGGCTTTAATACAACATTAAGAGAAGGCTGCCTTGTCGCTTTTTTAATTTATCTGACAGAAAATAGACCCATTACTCCCACTATGGCATTCAGACATCTATATTTTCATACTTTTTTATGTCAAAGGGGAAAAGAACAAAGAAACCTTATTATGAAGGATTTTAATGAGAAAGTTACAGGTTATATTATGAGGGTCTGGGGTTAGTATTGATGATTTTGTTTTATCTAAATGATTTTAAATTGTATTTGGAATATTTAATTTGCTAAGATCTAAAATAATTAATTTAAAATATGTACAAAAATCTTAGAACCGAGCTAATTGTATTTTATCATTGATAATTTCTTCATATACTTTCTTTCCAGCTCATCATTTACTTACTTGATGATAGCCATATTTTCTTTGTAAATCACTGTTCTTCAGTAGAACTGAACCATAAAACACAGCTATAATGAGAAAACCCACAGAGCCAATTTAGGAAAGGGAGGAAAAGATAGAAAAGATATTTATTTATGAGGGCTCTTCAAAACATTAAGGGAAAATGAGTATTATGAAAATATACATGGATTTTAAAAAAAAAATTATTCCAAAGTAAACTCATCTTTTAATTTCACTTTTCCACAAACTCTTTGAGGTACCCTCATACTTTTGCTTCTTTCTTGTTGTGTGTTTATATTTTGATAAAGGGCGAAAAATTAAAAAATAGTCCTAAGCATAAAAGATTAGCTACCCCTGGTCTGATTGGCTTTCAGGACTTATGTGAAAAGAAGTGCTATTATTATTGTAGCTTCTATTAAAAATTGTTTAAAATGCAATCTAACTATCAAGTAACACATCAGAATTATAAAACTCTTGAAGAGTTTAGTTATTTTTAGGATTATGTGTGTTGCTAGAAATAATAAAGTAGCAAGAGGCCTACTCATATAAATTGATTCAGCCAAACATTGGGTATTTAGCCATGATAAAAGTGAAATAGACCTACATACTGATATTAAAAGGGCTCTAAAATAATTATTAATAGAAGAAATGTATAAAATAACCTAATATTAACCTAATTTTAAGATATTAACCTAATTTTAATGTAAAATTTAAATTATATATATACTAGTATAAATATATAAGTATATAAATATTTTTCTAGGATGCACAAGAACTTTAAAATTTTTTGTTTTTTGTTTGAAATTTTAATCATACACATATAATACTTCCATAAACAGTTAAAAGTGCATTGATTTGTAACAAAAGATTGGAAGGAGGTTTTTTTTACATTTTACAGCTGTATTGTGTCCTTGCCGATGTTAAAAAGCAAGAGTCTATGTTCATTATCTTCCATACTCTTGGAAATGTTATGGCTCTTAAACTCAAAACATGATTTTTTAAAGTAGGATTACTTTCTCCTAGGATTTCCACTTAAACAGAGTTAATCTGGAAGAATCTTCAGGAGTGGAAAACTCTCCAGCGGGTGCTAGACCAAAGAGAAAAAGCAAGAAGTCTTATGATTTAACTCCAGTTGATAAATTTTGGCAGAAACATAAAGGAAGGTAAATAAGAAAAATAGCCCATAAATAAGTGTCTTTTACGTCCTGATTCCTGTGTTTTTATTCATTGTTGCTTTGTAATGGCCACTTCTATTTCAACTATGCTCATCCCATATGATTTTGCAGGTTGTACAGATAGTCTTTCTAAACTTTTTTTGTGCCTTTCATTGAAATGGGGTTTTGTTTTAGGGAACCTTTGGGGTGGGATTTTTCCTTTTTGTTCCACATTTGCCTTAATGCAAACTCCATTTTATACATCTATGAAAAGAGTACCTAAGCCTGAAGCCCAGATGTTAATTCAAAGTACATTCAAACTAATAGTTTAGAAAATTGTTGTAACTGGCACATGACTTACTGTAGGCAGAGTATATATCCCATGTGGTGTTATGTTCCCTTCAGGTTTAGGACACTTCATGGGCTCAATAACTGCTGTAAAAGTTCCCTAGTGCTCATAATGGCTAGAAAAGTCATTGTAAACAAAGAAAGAATCATTCTTCAGAGAAGAATTCTGTATCCAGAATATATCCAATTAAGGATATACATTATTTTTAATATTTCAAGTATATACATATGTCTGGTATACAGGAGGCTTGAAAAAGTACACACACATTTGTGTGTTTTGATATAGCTTTTTTTTTTTTTTTTTTTTTTTTGACAGGCAGAGTGGACAGTGAGTGAGAGAGACAGAGAGAAAGGTCTTCCTTTGCCGTTGGTTCACCCTCCAATGGCCGGCGCCGCGCTGCGGCCGGCGCACCGCGCTGATCCGATGGCAGGAGCCAGGAGCCAGGTGCTTTTCCTGGTCTCCCATGGGGTGCAGGGCCCAAGCACCTGGGCCATCCTCCACTGCACTCCCGGGCCACAGCAGAGGGCTGGCCTGGAAGAGGGGCAACCGGGACAGAATCCGGCGCCCCAACCGGGACTAGAACCCGGTGTGCCGGCGCCACTAGGCGGAGAATTAGCCTAGTGAGCCGCGGCGCCGGCCTTGATATAGCTTTTTTTGGCATCATTTTACATTTATGTTTAAGGAGAAGTGGATATAGACTTGATTCAGCATGTTGGGATTTTAAAAATATGTTTTATCTTTCTTTTACTGATAGATTTTTTTAAATAGTTTTTTTAAACGGAAAAGCACATTACTATAACAAAGACTTGACTTTCTCTGCATATTTATTTAAACATGGCAATATTAAGTATTTAAACCATGTCTAGGAACAGGATAAGCAGTCAGCTGAATAGTATGAACTTTAATCGTACATTTATAAGCAGGAATAGTCCCCTTACTCTGCATATCATACTATAATGAAAATATGAGCACAGAAGACATTAGGAGACAGCATAGAATTCAACAAGTGACTTAAATGTTTCTGAGGTTCAGTTTCCTCATCAATAAAATGGGAATATGATAATTCTACCTATTGCCCTTATCTACCCATTGCCATATTTCAGAAGATTGTTTTGAAGGTATTATGAGATGATGAATATAAAGAAATAATTTGCCTGAAGTCGTTCATCTTTTATTGGTAGAGTTGAGGCTAGAACCCAGTTCTGGCAGATGCCAAAGTGTGTATCGTAAGTCTTATAGTACTTACCTCAATAGACTGGTTAAGATTAGATGAGATAGTAATATAGTAAGCATTCAACAAACAAGAGCTGTAATTTTCTGTTAGCTCTAAAGCCTAAAGATATTAGAGAGTTTGAGGATCATTTAGTGTAAAGCACAGTTTACAGAGGAAGCTAGGGCCCTGAGAGGGTAAGAGCTTTCCTGCGAACATGGTTTCCCTCATCATGAAAGAAACAGGGGCTTTTTGACTCCCCTGTGCAGTGCTGAGGCCTCAGTGCTGTGTTTTTTGCCAGTATAGACTCTGCTGGAGCCAGGGTTAAGTGCCTGGGGTTGTCAGGTAAAACTGGACTTTGTTCCTCAGAATCCCGGCTGAACTCCTCTTTCCTGCCAGTCTCCCCTGGCTGAAGTGTGCTAATCACGAGTTGGGTATTTTCAGGTGTCAGGGCTGAGGAAGGAGAGAAACGTTTTGGTTTCACTGCTAATGAGACATGACCTTTCCTTTCTTGAAGGAGAAAAGTTTCTGGCCTCCTCTAAGGCTGTGGACCAAAGCACACTTACTTTAACAGGCATTTCATGATCTAGAAATTTATCGAGAATCTCACGACTAGTGCTGTGTGACACTTCCTACCTGAGCTGTTCAGTGATTGCAGAGCAGTTGTGGGCGGAGTCTGTGTAAGCTGCTGCCAAACTGCACAGGCCTGGAGGAGACATCAGGCTTTAAACCCACCAAATCATGGCCAAGTGCTGCTTTTCCTAGTAGGGCTATTAAGAGTACTGAGTTACGGCCGGCGCCGCGGCTCACTAGGCTAATCCTCCGCCTAGCGGCACCGGCACACCGGGTTCTAGTCCCGGTCGGGGCGCCGGATTCTGTCCCGGTTGCCCCTCTTCCAGGCCAGCTCTCTGCTGTGGCCCGGGAGTGCAGTGGAGGATGGCCCAGGTGCTTGGGCCCTGCACCCCATGGGAGACCAGGAAAAAGCACCTGGCTCCTGGCTCCTGCCATCGGATCAGCGCGGTGCGCCGGCCGCAGCGCGCCGGCCGCGCCGGCCATTGGAGGGTGAACCAACGGCAAAGGAAGACCTTTCTCTCTGTCTCTCTCTCTCACTGTCCACTCTGCCTGTCAAAAAAAAAATAAAAAAATAATAAAAAAATAATAAAAAAAGTACTGAGTTACAATACTTGTTTTTCACAGTTACTTAGAGGTGGTACTCTATAAATGGCAATCTTGTAGTCGCATAGACCCTTTGATTAATTTATTTAGGTGGGGGTAATGTTGGGTTCAAATTGTGTCATGACTTGCATTCCTTTGGTTTTCAGTCACAGATATTTGACTTTGCCAGAATATGGGTAGAGAGAAAATCTGATAACTCTAATGGAAAGAATAGAAGTGAACTTTAAAGGTGTTTAGATTTATATGTATTATGATAACATTCTAGAGAAAACAGCATTTATTATATAAATAGGTATCAGAAAGACATATAGTTGTATACTTAGTGTTTCTGCCTTTGTACATAAAATATTCAAATCGTAATAAGTATGTGAAGTCCTAATAAATCTTCATTGTATATATTTTAGAATGCACACAAAAATCCATCTTTTGATGTCACTCTCACAGTTCCTCTTGTATAATACCATTTTAGTCCATTCCCAGAAGTTGCAGAATCAGTTCAGCAAGAACTAGAATCTTACAGAGCACAGGAGGATGAAGTCAAACGACTTAAAAGTATTATGGTAAGGTTCTGCTTGCTTTCTAGGAATTATAAGGCAGAGGAAGGGTATCTGGAGCGGTAAAGAGGTTTACTTTTTTTCTCATACAAATTCAAGGGCATTTATTTTAATATTTCAATAAATATTCTTTGTCTTTTTCAAAAAGAAATATAAATATTGAGGAAAGTAAAAACTTTTAGAAAAAATATAAATTTATTATGTGAAAAACTATATATAAGTGCCTTCATCTCAGTGCTGCTCATTCGACCATGCCTTGATCTAGCCTCAAATTTCATCTCTACTGTTAATTGCTGTGTGACCTGTGGCAAGTCTCTGGGCCTGTTTCCTAACCAGAAAATGCCAGCTATTCCTTTATTTAGTCATCTGACCATTTATCAGACTGGTGGTAACTAGAAATTTTCTGTAACAAAAATAGATGTGCTTGTTCATCGGAGAAGAATTGTTATTCTAGGTGAACTAAATCGTATTTTGATGGGTAGCCATAGGAATGTGTTGATTTTTATGAATGGGACTAAAAATATGCGTAGTTACTAAGACTGGTTTTTTTGTATGTTTGTGTTTTTGTTTTGTTTTGTTTTGTTTTTTTTGCTTCCCCAGGGACTAGAAGGGGAAGATGAAGGAGCCATAAGTATGCTTTCTGACAATACTGCCAAGCTAACATCAGCTGTTAGGTAAGTAAGCAGTATTTTCTGCCTTGAAGTTTTTCTCTTCATAACATTTCCTTTGAGGTTAAAAGATTGGCTGTTTTTAATAAGAAGAAATAGCAGGGGGGCCGGGGCCGTGGCTCACTTGGTTAATCCTCCGCCTGCGGTGCACCAGCATCCCATATGGGCGCCGGGTTCTAGTCCAGGTTGATCCTCTTCCAGTCCAGCTCTCTGCTGTGGCCCAGGAGGGCAGTGGAGGATGGCCCAAGTGCTTGGGCCCCTGCACCCACATGGGAGACCAGGAGGAAGCACCTGGTTCCTGGCTTCAGATCGGCGCAGTGTGGCGGCCATTTTGGGGGTGAACCAATGGAGAGAAGACCTTTCTCTCTATCTCACTAACGCTGCCTGTCAAATAAAAAAAAATAGTAGGTAATAGCAGATACACCACTGAGTTTAAAAAGAGTTAAATTTTTGCATTTAACATGTTCATGCTCATTTAAGTCCCTGCTAAGATGTGTAGATGATTATTTGCTTATTTCACCTGTTATAAATATTTGCTTATTTCCCGTTATAAATATGTAATGGGAATAATTTTACTAGGAAAAAGTATTGATAAAATAGGACACATTATTTTATTAGTAGTACTGTATTTTCTTCATTGAAGATTAAGTAGTAGTTTTTACACTTTGAATGCCATCAAGGAAGAGGAAGGAAACATGTTTTCGAAACATAGGTAGGAGCCAGTGTTTGGCTTAGCCGTTAGGTCTGCTGCATCCCCTATGAGAGAGTACCTGGATTCAGCCTGTGGTTCCAGCTACTGAGTCCAACTTCCTGCTAATGTGAATGCTAGGAGGCAACAGTGATGGCTCAAATAGTTGGGTTCCTGCTCACCTGCAGTGGAGACCTGAATTGAGTTCTTGGCTTAATTGAGGGCACCTGGGGAGTAAACTAGCATTTGGGAGTCTCACACACAGACATTTTTCTAACTTAAAAAATAGTCAAAAGCATGTTTCCATTATTCTGACTTTATTCTAAATCTCCAAACTTTAGAGAAAGTGAAAGAGTAGAAATAATGATATTTGGGAGCAAGATTATTTTAAAATAAGCATTAAGTATGGCAGTACTATGTTTTCAAACCTAGAGATTTAATCAGTTGTTAGTTTCACTTTATCATTTTGTTGCTGTTTCAATGTTCTGAGTTTTCTCAGAGGAAACACCCAGTCCTGGGCTTTTAAAGTCTGTCATTATCTTAGCAAACCTAATGGTTTATTGTTAATTTTTTTATTCTTACAGTTCTTTACCAGAGCTCCTTGAAAAGAAACGACTTATCGATCTCCATACAAATGTTGCCACTGCTGTTTTAGAACACATAAAGGCAAGTTTAACTTTTTCTCCCACAGCATGACTTGTATTTGTATAGGGTTTTATACTTTGTATGATGCTTTCATAGTTATTATCTCCTTGAGCCCTCACTGTAACATCATGAAGTATAATTTAGTATTATGTTCATTTATTTGCAAATGAGGAAGTTTACCAATCCAGAAAGATAATTGAGTTGCCCAGGGTTACATGTTTAGTAACTAGAGGTCAGAATCAGTGATATTCTATTCTGTTGCAACTGTGTCTCTGTAAATGTTACTCTTTTAATAATAGGCTTCTGTCTGTCAGTAATGCAGATTGAGAATTATGGTTCTGTCTAAAATATCCATTAATAGCATTACCTCATTTATGTGACTTGGTTAAACTTTTTAGTTTAGATGAATCTGTTAACATTAAAGCTTCTTACTGTCTCTCATTGAATTGTGATTTTTACAACAAATATATTGGGGCTCCCATATGTTGTTATCATAGTTCTTTTTCTCATTGCTTCTTTCATAAATCCCCTAGCAGCTTATTTATAATCAGACTTTCAGTATTCTGTCATTTGTTCCCAGGATGTAGTGCTGAATCCCAGTGGCAAATTGACCATATGTGAAGGATTAGTTATTACTGGTTCCTGCTTAAAAAGCTGAACATAATTGCTGCATGTCGAAGATGTTAGCACCTTAGATTTATGAAGAAGGAACGTAGCATTTTACTTTTTAATCATTTAAAAAGCCATAAAGCATTAGAATGGAGCTATTATAGATTGATAATCTGCACTGTACTACGTTGAATTTAAATTATATCATTCTCTTAAGCTGACAGCCTACTTTTTTTCTTGGTTTCATATCATGATATTGATACTTGATATTTTTCAGGTACACACAGAAATAGAAACTCAGTTGTGCAGTCTGTAGATGATTCTGCTGTTCATATTTTCTCTTCCATATGTAGCACATGTGTAAAATGTTAAAAGGCTGTTTAGGTTTGTTATTTACCTGAGATCACTGGCTCCTGTGGAAGTAACATACACACACAGCTACACACCCTTCCATGTGAAATACAGGAGGGGGCTTTATTGAGAATATCCTTTAGTAGCAGAAAAAAGGCTTTGCTTACAAGGCTAAATATGAAGACTGTGGATCTAGTGTTAATGATTTATTACCCTAAAAGAAACAAAATATAGGTTCTAGTGTATATTTTTTAAACTATAATTATGTAATTAGGACCTTATGATCCATCTAGCATACATTTTTTTGAGTGCTTGCTGTGTGCTAGGTGGTACACGTAAATAGACAATTAAAAAATTCTAAGCAGTTATGGTAATTGTTTTTAGGCCTGTGTGTGTGTGCTTTGAGACTCAAACTGTTCTTTGGGTTTTCTTTGATGTATAGGTTTTTTTAGAAGTTTATTGTCTATGCTTAGATTTTACTTTCTGACCTTGATTTTCACATCTGTAAAACTAGGAAAATGCTAAGGTCAGCTCCTGCTACAAACCTCAGTTGTGTAGCCCAAAGTAACTGATGATTGTACCTATGGAAAGCACAATCTCACCTTATTCATGAAACTTTATAAGCATCATTCTTTTACAAATTTATATGAATATGCTCTATAGCAAAAGGTTGGATACTCTAGCATATGGTTTGAGAAAATTTTGGTTAAGGTAATTTACTTATCCACGTCTGTTTATTGAGTGACTATGTATATTGTACTGGGCCCTGGAGATACTAAAGTAAAAAAGACAATTCTGTGTGCTCTTGGGGCTTCCATTATAGTGACAATGAACAGAGTAAACGAATTAGGGAAAAGGTAACTCCAGGCATTTAGGTGATATAAGAACAACAAAAAACAGGGTAGTGTGATGCCTGTAAGATCCACTCTATAGTAAGTCGTTAGGGAAATCTAAATCATAAGGTGGAGCCAGAAGTAAAAAAAAAAAAAAAAAAAAAAAAAAAACTCAGGTCAACCATTTTAGGAAGAGGGAACAGTAAGTTTAAGGTCATAAGACAAACAAATTTGATGTATTTGAGGGCCCACAGAAAGAGTAATGTGCTTTAGGAAGAGAAAAGGTAACAGAATAAAAAGGTAGGAGTTTGGGGCAAGCGTTTGTTACAGCAGTTAAGACACCATTGGGGTACCTACTCCTATATCAGAGTATCAGAGTGCCTGGTTCAAGTCCAGGCTCTCCTGATTCCAGCTTGCTGCTAAAGTATACCTTAGGAGGCAACAGTTGATGGCTCAGGTAGTTGGGTCCTTGCCACCCACATGGGAGTCCTGGGTTGAGTTTCAGTTCCTGAATTTGGTTTGGCTCAGCCCTGGCTTTTGCAAGTATTTGGGGAGTAAATTAGCAGTTGGAAGATCTCTTTCTCTGCACCTTTCAAATAAATACATAAAAATTTACATATACATATGTATGGTATTTTTCCATGTTCCCTTGCTCTTTTCACCAAAATTTCTTGATCATCTGAGCTTCTTTGTAAACATTTATTTACCTAAACAGTAAATATTTTTATTTACAAGAATAATGTGTCTTTATGTAGAGATCTCAGAGCTTGTGTCTTGGTATTTGTCTTCAGTGCAGTTTTGCATATTTCCTCTTGCGGGATGTTAGATTATAGCTGCTTATATTTCCTTAGATCATTTTCTAAAGCAGGACACCTTTAGAGGAGATTAATCTCTTTAGAAGAACTGACAATTATCTCCCAATTAGAAAGCTAGAAACAGCATACCAGTTTGCCTCATTTTTACAAACATTACCATTTAAGTTTATGGATATTCTAAGGATTTCAGTGACTTGGGTAGTTAGCTTGGTTTAATAAATTACACAGTAAAATATGGAATACTCATTTGTTTTGGGCAACCTGTTTTTTTAAACCTTTTTCTTTAGTTTTTTTTGTTTGAGGCACATGTAACTTCTCCCACCTGCTGGTTTGTTGAAGAAGGGCTTCTGGGATTACTCATAATTTGTAGACAGCCTATTTTAATTACTCTACATAGTCAAACTGAAATAATACTCTTTAGCACAAGATACATCAGAGAAGGGAAAGAAGCCTCCTCATAAGGCATAGTAGATGAAAGATAGAAATGGCATCATGTGCTCTTGTCCCTAATGCTCCTACCTACAAGAGCTGCAATATCTGAATACCCTATCCTCACATACATGGCAAAGAATAAGCGGTGTGGAACAAGGCTCAGTTGTTCACAGGATCCTCAGTTTTGTGTTGCTTATTCTTGTTGAGGAAGTTAAGAGGGTGACTTGACTCTAAAGACGTCATCTGATCAGGTAATGAGGTCTGTACTCTAACTAAGCCTTACCCTTGGCTGCCAGTGCAACCTTTAACTAGAATCCTTTCTTCTGGGGGCTAGTTTTTCTTTGGTTTAATTGCTTTATCTTTCTTAGGGGAAAGTGAACTTTGCAAACGAAATAAAAACCCTCTAATTGAGCTCTGCTTAATCCACAAGCTTTTTTTTTTTTTAAACCTATGCCTTTTATTCTCTTTTTAAAACATAGTGTCTGATGGCCACGTTATTAAATGTTGTCAGCCTGGAGCTGCATGCCTTACTGTTATGCCAGTGCCCTTTTCTGCTCTCTTGGGTTAGGCTATTTTGCTTACCAGGGAATTATTTGTATTTTATGCCAACCTGTTTATGTCTCTTGTTTGAATATTAAAAGAGGCTCGTTTCTATCAAATTAGATAGCACATCTTAACTCAGTTAAGATGGTAATTTAAATATTGTTTGAATTAAGTATGAGTAGGGAAAGCCTCACTGTAAGATTGGAAAATCTCAGAAAATACCATATAGTACTTAGATTGCTTTGCAAATGTGTTTAATTTTTTTTGTCCCATCCCAAAGAAACTGACCCTGGAAATCATAGGCAATACCTGACAGGTGTGCTTTATGTTTCAGTTAGTGAAAATTCTGAACTCAAAGAAAAGGTCTTGAGCCTGCATCAGTGACTGACACATATTCGTGTATTTTAAGTTGTGTGTTAAAAGGCAAAGTTTGAAATGTATGTATTACAACACTTTTTTTAATCATTCTTTACTAATTGACTTTGATTAGTTGACCATAGCTGACCACTAATGCTCCTGTTCACATTAGAAGTTGTTTAACTGTGCTGGGAATCTAATGTTTCTTCAACTAGACTTTGTCTTACCTGTTTAAAATGATCTCTTGTTCACCATACTTACCAAGTAATCATTCAGTGACCTTTGTGTCTTTTCTCCAAGATGGAGAAAAATACATTCTGTAGCAGAAAGTCCCCAGCAGACAAGCTGTCAGTCTTTTACCTCTTCTTATCTCAGATAAGATGAGCCACTTTCAGAACCTGAAGAACTCTTCTTCACTTCACGTTTGATTATAGATAGTTCTTGAGTGAGTGGAATATCCTTCAACTCCTTCGTCACTATGAATTTCTGGAGACTACTTCCATATCTAAAAAATAAAATATTAAATTGGGGTCTGATGTTGTTGAGCAGTGGGTTAAACCTCCATTTGCATTGCCAGCTTCCTAATTGGAGCACTGGTTCAAATCCCAGCTGCTTTGCTTCCCACTCCAGCTCCCTGTTAATGCACCTGGGAAAGCAGCAGAAGATAGCCCCCGAGTACTTGGCCCCCTGCTATCCTGAAGGGAGACTTGGATGAAGTTCTAAACGGTTCCTGGCTTGGACTTAGTCCAGCCCTGGCTGTTGTGGCCTTTGGGAGTGAACCACCAGATGGAAGGTATCTTTGTCTCTGTGTGTGTGTGTCTGTCTCTCTCCCTGCCACTCCACCTGTCAAATAAATGAAATCTTTTTATTTAAAGTATAAAATTTCTCCAGCTCTTTGGTCTCACTTCTCTACCACCTGTTTTAAAGGTGAAGCATTGGCATTTAGCAAGATTTAGTTTAATATAGTCATGAAGATTAAATTCAAAGGAATAAAGACATCTCTAAACCCAATAATAAAAAAGCAAATAACCTATATTAGGGTTTTGAGAGAAACAGAACCAATCCTTGACTGAAAAATATGAATATATGATGTGTTTTGTTTCCTTTTTTTGTTTAAAAAACTCCATTTATTCATTTGAAAAGCAGAGAGAGAGAGAGAGAGATTATCTTCCATTCACTGGTTCATTCCCCAGATGGCCACAATGGCCAGGACTGGGCCAGGTAGAAGCCAGGAGCCAGGAGCTTCCTCCAGGTGTCCCACATGGTCTCCCACAAGGGCCCAAGGACCTGACCATTTTCTGCTGCTTTTCCAGACCCATTAGCAGGAAGCTGGATTGGAAGTGGAGCAGCCAAGACTTGAACTAGTGCCCACATAGGATGCTGGCAGTGCAGGCGGCA
The DNA here is from genome assembly GCF_964237555.1 of Oryctolagus cuniculus. Taxonomy (NCBI): domain Eukaryota; kingdom Metazoa; phylum Chordata; class Mammalia; order Lagomorpha; family Leporidae; genus Oryctolagus; species Oryctolagus cuniculus. The sequence continues at coordinate 44,624,979 of NC_091443.1, read as the reverse complement.
GCTTAACCTTCTATGCTGCAGCACTGGCCCTGGTTTTTGTCCTTTTTAAAAGAACAAACTTTCCTTGTGTGTACTTGCACATCAGATGAAATGAAACTCAGAGAAACTGTATACTCTGAATTTGAATTTGTGCTTTTAAGTCCTGTGCTCTTTTTACTGTGCTGTACTTAAAACAAATTCACCAAAAATCCAATAATGATTTGCTTTATTGTAATCCCTTCAGCATAATCATGGGATTAAAATAACTCAAATTTGGGGCCGGCGCTATGGCGTAGCAGGTAAAGCCACTGCCTGCAGTGCTGGCATCCCATATGGGTGCCAGTTCAAATCTTGGCTGCTCCACTTCCGATCCTGTTCTCTGCTATGGCCTGGGAAAGCAGTGGAAGATGGCCCAAGTCCTTGGGCCCCTGCACCCACGTGGAAGACCTGGAGGAAGCTCCTGGTTCCTGTCTTCAGAGTGGCTCAGCTCTGGCCCTGTGCTTTATGCAAAGAAGAAAAAATATTTCAGTTAGTGAAACTGAAACATGGGCCATCTTCTACTGCTTTCCCAGGCCATAGCAGAGAGCTGGATCGGAAGTGGAGCAGCCAGGACTCAAACTGGTGCCCATATGGGATGCTAGCACTGCAGGCAGTGGCTTTACCCACTACACCACAGTGCCAGCCCCTATAGTTACCTTTTAAAACATCTTCTTTGTGGAGAATACTTTTTTTTTTTTTAATGAGAACTATATCTTTATTGCCTTTTATTTTCAACAATGATTACTTGAACTTAAAAAAATAAAAGCCTAATGGTTACTGAACAGCCAGACTTTTCCAGCCCACTTCATATTCTCTTTCAGCCATTTGAGGGCAGAGCAGTGTTCCAGGCTGTAGACTTGCTCCTTGTTCACGTTGATGTCACGTGCTTCATGAAAAGCTTAGGGTCCGAGATGCGAGCGGCCATAATTAACCTTTCCACTGCGGCCTGGTAATCGTCCTTGCCCCGGGGTTTGCCTTCTTCACACTTTTGTAGTGGGCTCTGGCTTTGAGCCATAAACAACTCCTTCCTAAAGAAGTAATTAATCTTCTAAGAAAGGAAAAATCGATAGGGATGTTCTTGCTGAAGAACGGCAGTCAGCAGACTGCCAGCCTGTGGAACTTCCGGAAGAAAGTGAAGCAAGCAGTGACTTGAGAGAACTTCCTGTACTGGACCCTGGATTGATGAAGTCAGAGACTTGTGCTTCCTTGTCAGCAGCAAATGAGATAAAACATGATTCCAAAGATGCAAACATTTCCTTAGGAGACAATGAGACCTCTGAAAATGAAAACCTGCAAGACTTCAATGAACAAATAAAAAGTTCAGACTTGGAGGAAAAGTATACAGTATCAGACAAGGCAACTATTAAAGAAGAAAAAGAAAATATTGATGAAGTTTGCAAAAGCAAAGAATTTAGAAATGAAGAGCTTGCATCTGGTGAGTGTCAGATAGCAGCCCTGGGCCCCAAACCTCTGTGCTTACTAGGGCCTCCTTCAATTCTAAGTGGTCATCAAGAAGACAAAATGCTGAAGCCCTGGATGAATGATTCCAGATTTCCAGGAAGCTATCCTATCCTAAAGCTGCAGAATCTGGAAACTAGTGAAATATTTAAGAGGGAAAAAAAAATATGTGGAGAATACTTAATGTCTGCTCTCTTTGCAAATTTCGTCGGTGCAGTACATTACTAGCAATAGCCCATAATGTATAGTGTCTCCAGAAATTATTTGTTATAACCAAAAGTTTGTACCCTTTGACTAATATCTCCCCACTTCCCCCATCTCTTGGCCTCTAGTAACCACTCTTCTATTCTCCATTAAATTCAACTTTTCTAGATTATGTCATTTTTGTATTTCTGCAGTTCATTTATTTCACTTAACATAATGTCCTCCAGGTCCATCTGTCAAATATATTTTTATGGTATACTGTGTTCATTATAAAGATAAGGCTACATACCCCTAAAGCTGAGTATATTTTTAAAACATGTAAAATCATCTTTGTATATTCTTTCCTTTTTACATCATTTTACATAATATCCATGAGTAAGAGAAGATGTTATTCAAAACTATAAAATTTTCCCAAGATTATATAATTAGATGTGACCCCCTTCTTCTGTTTTTATCTGTGTCTTATTTTTTTGTTAATGGACTTTTATATATGTCTTTTTTATTTTTTAGAGCAGTTTTAGCTTTATAGAAAAATGAGTGAGGAGTACTAACTCCAAACCACCATCCCTGCCCATTTCCTCTATTGGCACCTTGTATTAGTTGTTAACAGTTAATTACAGTTGATCAGTCAACATTAATACCTATTGCTAACTCAAGTCCATTAGGACTCATTCTCTGTATTGTGCATTCTGGAGGTTTTGAAGAATCTAAAATGACATGTATTTACCATTATAGTATCATAGAGAATAGTTTCAGTGTCCTAAAAATCACCTGTGCTCCATTGACTCATTCCTCCTTGCTCTCTGTGCCTGCCCATCACCCCAAATCCCTGACAACCACTGCTCTGTTCATTGTGTACAGCATCATTTTTTCATCATTTCGTGGCTTGTTAGCTCATTTCTTTTTATACTTTAGTAATACTCTTGTATACATGTACCACAGTTTGTTTAACCACTTATTTACCTACTGATGGACACCTTGGTTACTTCTGAATTTTGGCATTTATGAATAAGTCTGGTAGAAACATTTACATATATGTTTTTGCATGAACATGTTTTCAACTCATTGGGTATATGCCAAGGCACATCATTCCTGAGTCTTATGGTAGAAGTATGTTTAGTTTTGTAAGAAACTGCCAAACTAGGCACTGTGTGGTGCAGGGGGCAAGGAGGTAGCTATCAAGGAGGAGGTGAGGTCACCAGCCCTTCCCTGCAGCTCTCTGTGATTTCCCAGTTTACAATGGCGCCAGCTAACTGTAATGAACATGGCTGTGAGCAATGACCTTTAGCTCACTGTGAAGTCAGCATAATGAAATTACCATGGATGACATGCTTACTCTCTTCATGCACCTGAGGCCATGACATTTCTGAGTTTCCAAAAATGAGCAAGGAAATGGATGATCCTCAAGCCCTGCTCTGGACACTGCCCCATGCCTTCCTATAAAGGGATGGACACGAATCTCATGAAGTGCAGCTCTCTCTGGAGCATGCCTGCACCCCTTTCTGATTGTGTGTTTTCACTTTGCATAAAAATAAAACTTGATTTTCCACTGGCAAAAAAAAAAAAAAAAAAAAAAATACCAAACTATCTCCAGTGACTACCATTTTACATTCCCACCAATAGTGAATGACTTTGCTGTTCTACAGCCTTGCCAGCATTTGGTGTTGTCAGTGTTCCGGATTTTTGCCTTTGTAATAGATGTGTGCTGGTATCTCTTTCCCCTAATTTGCACTTCCCTGATGACATGTGATGTGATCATCTTTTCGTGTGCTCATTGGCCATCTATATATCTCTTTTGGTAAGATGTCTTACATGGATAATGCCTTTGGTGTAGTGTCTAAAAAGTCATCTCCACAGCCAAGGTCATCTACGTTTTCTCTTATGTTGTTTTCTAGGAATTCTTTAGTTTTCCATTTTCCATCTAGATCTGTGATCAACTTTGCATTATTTTTTGTGAAAGGTTTGTTTCTAGATTGATTTGCTTTGCATGTAGATATCTAGTTTTTGAAAAGGCTGCCCTTTCTCCATAGTATTGCTTATGGTCTTTTGTCAAAGGTTTAGTTAACGATGTTTGTGTGGATCTGTCTCTGGGATCTCTTTTTCTCTTCCATTGATCTGGTCAGTTCTGTCTTGATCATTGTAGCTTCCTAATAAAAGCTGATATCAGGTGGTAGTAGTCCTCCAGCTTTGTTCTCCTTCAATATTGTGTTGGCTATTCTGGGTATCTCACCTCTCCATATGAAATTAGAATTAACTTTTCAGCATCCACAGAATATCTCACTGGGACTATGTTGAATTTGTGAATCAAATTGTGAAGAACAGATATCTTGACGATTTTGAGTCTTTCTATTTTATTCTTTGGTTTCATCTTAGTTTTGTATGTTTCTTCATAATCTTTTGCATATTTGATTTGACTTCATTTACACCTAAATATTTGAGGGCCTTCCTTTTTTTGGGGGGGGAGGGGCGGGCTAACCTGAATGGTTCTGCTTGCAATATCAATTGTTCATGCTGGCATATGGGAAAACCATTAACTTTTATAAGTACCTTGTAGCCTGGGAACCTTTCTCTCATTGCTTATTAGTTCCAGGAGTTTGTTGTTTTTAATTCTTTAGAATTTTATATAAAGAAATTATGTCATCTGCAAATGAGAACAGCTTTATTTTCTTCCTTTCCAAGCTATATACCTTTTATTTCCTTTCATGTTTATTGCAGTGGCAAGGGTTCCAGCACAATAATAGTGGTAAAAATATGCAGTCTTAACCTTTTTTCTGATTTTAACAGGAAAACGGTTTCTCACCATTTACACTGTGTTTTCTAGAAGAGATTGTGAATAGTTAGTATAATTTCTTCTTTAAATGTTTGCTGGAATTCATTAGTGCACACAAAAGGATCTCATGCTTTCTCTTTGTGTTGGTTAATTATTATTGACTAATTTTAAAATAAATACTTGGATATTTAGATTATCTTTTTTTCCTTAAGAGAGTTTTGGTAGATTGTGTCTTTCAAGGAATGGCTTATTTGTTTGTGGGTGTAGTTATTCAAAATATTCCTTTATTTCTTCCTTTTAATGTTATATCAGTAGTGATGGCTACTCTTTCATTTCTAGTATTAGTAGTTTGCATTTTCTCTTGTCTTTTTAGGTTTCTTAGTTTCCAAAGTTATAATAACTTAGTTTCCAAAGTTATAATATGACTAAAGGTTCATTAATTTAATTTATCTTTTCAAAGAACCAGGTTTTGACTTTTGTGATTTTTCTTCATTGGTTCCCTATTTTTAACTTCATTGATTTCTGCCTTGATTTTTATATTTCTCTTTTGTTTACTTTAACTTGCTCTTCTATTTCTAGGTATATCTTTTAAGAGTTCAACACATTGGGTAAATAAACTAAACCTAGATATTTTCTGAAAGCCATGAGACTTGTTTTTTTTTTTTTTTTTTTTTTTTTTTTGGACAGGCAGAGTTAGTGAGACAGAGAAAGGTCTTCCTTCCATTGGTTCACCCCCAAAATGGCCGCCATGGCCGGCAAGCTGCGCCAATCTAAAGCCAGGAGTCAGGTGCTTCTCCTGGTTTCCCATGCAGGTGCAGGGCCCAAGCACTTGGGCCATTCTCCACTGCCCTCCCGGGCCACAGCAGAGAGCTGGACTGGAAGGTGGAGTAACCAGGACAGAATCCGGCACCCCAACCAGGACTAGAACCCGGTGTGCCAGTGCCACAGAGGATTAGCCTAGTGAGCCAGCCGTGGCGCCGGCCTAGACTTCTAACAGTTTATAAGCACCACACAAACTTTCTTATCTACAAAAATATAAATAAAGCAATCCTCAGTATTCATGATAATTTCATTTATACTTGTATTTTAAATACTTGTCATCAATAAAGGTCAGATCACTGTGTACACTTTAAATTTTTTATTATATAGATCATTTTAGTCAGAATTTAAATATTTTAGTAGAAGTTAATATATTAGATTTACAGATTTAAACTTAATAAATTTGTTGATTTATAGCTTAGTGTTTTTTTATGCTAAACAGATTTAAGGTAGTTTCCATGAATAGCACATGCAATGAAAGCAATGATATTTTAAAATTTTTAAATAGTTTCTATATAGCTAAAACGTTGACTCTCAAATTTGACTTTGAACTTTTAGGTACCCAACTTATAAAAGAAGTGATTAGATTCAAAGAAATCTCACAGGCAGGAAATTTTTTTCTGGCTTTTATTCTAAGCAAAACATTCCACACTTGAGTGTTAGAGCAGACATTGCTTCTGTTGGCCATTACCTAGAGTCAACTGAGTGATATAATGCTGTAATGTTTAATTTCAGTTAAACTCATGGGTTTTGTGTGACCATTTTGTATGATAATTTTAACTGAAGCCAACGGTATGATATTAAAATATAATTGAATGACAAGTTGTGTGAGTTACCAAGATAGTAAGGTCTGAGTTTATAACCTGATGCTGAAGAGAAGGAACAATCTTCAACAGTTACGGGAAGGAAAGGGAAATTCCTTTTGTGTTCTCTCTGGGCTCTTCTGGTAATGGTTTCCAGATAACAGATTTTCAAAACCCAAAAAATATATACTACCTTTACTGCTTAGATGAGTCTTAAGAATTGACCACTATAATGAGGGAAGGGACAAATTAGTGTTAGAACTCTTTTTTCATTCTTTTCAAACCCAGTGGCCATAGCCACATGTCTAACATGCAGTCTCTGTGTTCTGTGGATTTTGTGAATAGCATATAAATGTTGAGGCAGTACACTGAAAAGGGAAAGAAACATCAGACGAATTGCCCATCCTGAAATTCAGAGAAAAACATTTTTAAAATAAGTTTCCTCCCTTAGAAAGGCTCTTTTACACAGATTTTAGAGAAATTCAGACTCAGTCTATGTTCAATATATATAATCGGCACTCCATGAAAATAGTTCATTTGATTTTCTGTTTACTCATTTATTCTTAATGTTCATTAAAGCCACCAAAAATGTGTTATTATCTTGCCCTTGTTAATTCATGTTATATTTGTATCTGTTCCCTTTTTTTTTTTCTTTTTAAAGATTTATTTTATTATTTGAAAGAGTTACAGAGAGAGGTCTTCTATTCGCTGGTTCACTCCCCAGATGGCCGCAACGGCCAGAGCTGTGCTGATCCAAAGCCACGAGCCAGGAGCTTCTTCCAGGTCTCCTACATGGGTGCAGGGGCCCAAGGACTTGGGCCATCTTCTACTGCTTTCCCAGGCCATAACAGAGAGCTGGACAGAAGTGAAGCAGCCAGGACTGGAACCGGCGCCCATACGGGATGCCAGCACTTCAGGCCAGGGCTTTAACCCGCTGCGCCACAGTGCCAGCCAATTATCTGTTTTCTATGTCACTCTTATTCAAATTGTATTCTCCTTTGAACCCATGTTGTATGAAAATAATCTTTGGATTTATAGAAGTAGCTTCTTTTAGGATTTCTCCCTCATTTTAAGAATTTGAGAAAAACCTACAGGTATTAAATCTCTGGACAAACTAACCTTTTGCTGTATAATAAGTTAAATGTATTACCAAAAAATCAAATATATACTAATTGACAAATATGCTTTCTTTCATAAAGCATATATAAAGGAAGCAGTAAATTGTTGTTGAGGAAAATGTAAGTTTTCCCACTCTGTGATATACATTGGAGTATGACCTGGATTTGAATCTCAGCTCTACTACTACTACTCTGGTAACCTTGAATGAATCTATGTTTCTGTGTGTCTGTTTTTTCATCTTTAAAATGAGATTAATAATTCCTAGGTCATAGCATTATTTTGGAGAATTAAATGAGATAAGTTAGTAGTTTTTAAACACTATTTTCTGATAGAGAGACATGTAATGGGTCATTTGTACCTATTTTATGTTTAGCATTCTAGAAATATTTGGTTTCAGAAGGAGGGTCCTGAGGTTTTCTGTTGAAAAATATTTGAAAGCCATAGCTCTACATAAAGTACCTTGCATAAGATGGGTACTAAGCAGATACTAGTTCTCATACAGGTTAGAAAATCGGTTTCACTCCTTTTCCTCTTCAGTGATACCCCCTCATAATCAGTATAATGAAATACTAAGCTAGTTTGTGGACAGCTTTATTGAGATAGAGTTCACATACCACGCAGTGCATCCATTTAAAAGTATATAGTTCAGTGGTTTTTAGTATATTCACAGAGTTGTCACAACCACAATCACAATCTACTTCTAGAATATTTTTGTCACCTAAAAAAACCTACTCATTGCTGGAATTCTATTTCCCATGAAATTTTGAAACCCCCTTCTGCATTGGAAAGACCAAAATGAATCAATTGTCTGTATCTGTATAAGTCTTTGAACCATGCTTTTTCACTGATTTGTGTAAACATACTCCATGTGGCATTTGGTATACTTAATTCTATATAATGACAGTGAACACTAGGCTTGTTTACGTTTTTTAATTCTAGAAGTACGTTCATTTGCTCTCATAATTTTTAAAAAAATTACTACTTTGTATGTGTCCTGTTAGCTTCAAAATTCAATAAATTCAAGTACTTGTTATGAGCCAAAAGCTATGTCAGACACAAAGGGGTTAGACATTAGACACACTGTAGGACTTTATTGTTTTAGAAGGATGACACATAAACTAATGATGGTAATATAATGTCATTTTTGATATGGAGAAGTCCATAAAGTGATGTTGGTACAAAGGTGAGGAAGTTAGGCCTTATTCTGGCCACTGAGGAGATTAAGGAAGAGCAGGAAGGAGAAAGAGCAGAAATGGAGTTTCAGGGAAGCTATAAAGAAGGTGGACCCCCCCCCCCTTTTTTTTTTTTTTTTTTTTTTTGACAGAGTGGATAGTGAGAGAGACAGAGAGAAAGGTCTTCCTTTGCCGTTGGTTCACCCTCCAATGGCCGCCACGGCTGGCGCGCTGCGGCCGGCACACCACGCTGATCCGAGGGCAGAAGCCAGGTGCTTCTCCTGGTCTCTCATGGGGTGCAGGGCCCAAGCACTTGGGCCATCTCCACTGCACTCCCTGGCCACAGCAGAGAGCTGGCCTGGAAGAGGGGCAACCGGGGCAGAATCCGGCGCCCCGACCAGGGCTAGAACCCGGTGTGCCGGTGCTGCTAGGTGGAGGATTAGCCTAGTGAGCCGTGGCGCCGGCCAGAAGGTAGACCTTAAAGAATGAGTAGACTTTGCCAGGCAGATGATGGAGGAAAGGAATATATTCTTGAAAAGCTAACCTAAAAGAATATCTGAACATTGGCCTAGAGGATTAAAAGCATATGCAGTGTTTAATGAAAAGTCAGTTACTTGCTGTGCCTAGAGGGAACTGAGCTAGAAGGAAATGAACAGGATGCCTGGATCAGATTGTGAAGGGCCTGAAAGTCAGTTCAACACCTTATCTTACCGTCTTCTCCCTTCCATCCGGGCTTCACTCTGTAGACAATAGCTTTTCTTTTTCTTTTTTTTTTTTTTTTAACTTTTATTTAATGAATATAAATTTCCAAAGTACAGCTTATGGATTACAATGGCTTCCCCCCCATAACGTCCCTCCCACCCGCAACCCTCCCCCTTTCCCACTCCCTCTCCCCTTCCATTCACATCAAGATTCATTTTCGATTCCCTTTATATACAGGAGATCAGTTTAGCATACATTAAGTAAAGATTTCAACAGTTTGCTCCCACACAGAATCATAAAGTGAAAGACAATAGCTTTTCATAATCTAATGTTGACATTAACATAGTTCTTTCTTACTGCTATCATAGTTCCCCAGGAATTTTCTTTCCCTTCTTTCATACTTGACTTCCCATAGCCTACCATCATCTGTTATATAGAATCTCTTGGATTTCTTTTGTTCATTTTTAATATTATTTCTAGGACTTTGTCATTCCTAGGACTTCACCTCTTATCTTAGTATAGTGAGTAGTATAGTGATAGTAGTTCCTATCAGGGAATCTGAAAAATACCAGAGATTTTTACAATAGAAGAGTTTCCTTTAATATGCTTCATTAATCTTTAATTCTCCATGTACTGATGTAGACTGTATCTATCAGTGAAAAGAAGGGATAGAAGAAAAGGTCTTCAAAAAGCTTATGAAAAAACACACATGTATTTCTTTTTTGCACTAAAATTAGCATCTTTTTATTCCATTTTCCATGAACTTTTCAAAATACCTTCTTTTATTACCTTTTTGTGTCAGAAAAGAGAGGGTTATTAGAATACAGACTATTTGTTTATATTTGCATAAATTAAACTGTGGCAGAAATAACCCAAATAAATACCTAATCAGAGCAGATAGAAATGGAGGGGAAGAGGACAGAGTTGAAAAATGAGATTTCTCAGCATATACCTTTTCATGTTGTTTTTGCTTTTGAGCTATCTGAAAGTTTTACCCATTTAAGACTCGGTCCTTATGTGCCACTGCAAGGGAATGGGACCAAGAGGCCTGATCTCCTGTCGCACATATATGAAATCACTCCTTTCTCTGCTGTTTGACTGTCTCTACTCTGTTAAGCTTTATTATGATTAGGTTAGCTGTATTGACCTGTTCTTAATGTTCCCAAATCACTTTCAAGAGTCAGTTCAAAATGTAATACTTTGCAGTTGAGCCACCAGTTAGGACACCTGCATCCTATCTAGCAATGCCTAGGTTCAAGTCATGGCTCCACTCCTGATTCCAGCTTCCTGCTGTTGCACACCCTAGGAGCCAGTGGATGATGGCTCAAGTAGTTGGGTCTCTGCCACCTGCATTGAGACATGGATTGAGTTCTCAGCTCCCAGCTTCCATATGGCCAAGCCCCAACTATTGCAGACATTTGGGAAAGAAAGCCAGCAGATGGGAGTTCTCTCTGTGTCCTTGTGCCTCTCAGATTGATTAATTTTTAAAAATTAATTGCTTCCTCCTCTATAATTGGTTATAGTTTAATTCAATCTATTATCTTAGCGTAGTGTATTTATGTTTGTTTTATGCTTGTATATTGGTTCTTTGTTAGTATTGCTGAGTATCCTAATTTATTTCATGAATGGTTTCTGTTCCCACTCGAACACATTAAACAGAAAACATGTTCTTGTATTGTTTGTATTATCTGAGGCCTAGATACTTGATAATAATAAATCTTATTTGCTTTGGAGGATCCTAATATGTTAATTTGACTTGAATAACTATAATCAACAAAATTTTAAGTTAGAAAATGTGTCAGAAAAGTTTTACTGCTTTTCCATTACTAAAACTTCAAAAAATTAAATAGGAAAAATTAATGATGCTAAAGTTTTATTATAAAACATTGAAGTCAGTTAGGGTAACTGTCCAGTTAAAGTGAAAATATGTGGATGCACGCTAAAAAAGTGAACATAGCATGACGACTTGGCAATAATTTGCATGGAGTACAATGTGATTTTTATGCTAGTTACTAATCAGTACAATAATTGAGAATTCTTTTGTATCTTTGCTAATATGTGTATACATGCCAAGTGAATTTTGAATTTATAAGTGAAAGCATGGTAAATAAAATAGTTATTGTTGGTGGGTTATTTTACATTAAATGTATGATCCAAAGTAAGAAATTTTAAAATCTATTAGGAAATGAAGACTTGCTTTTTAAAACTGATCATACAAAATAAAAACACATAAGTTGAGAGACTTAGTATATTTTTATTACTTAATATGTTCTCATCTAATATTTATTGTGAAACAGGCAAGAAAACTGGATGTGTATTTTGAATATGAAGAAAAAATAATGAGCAAAACTACTCTGGATAAATCTCTTCTAGATATAATATCAGACCCTGATGGTATGTACCATAAATTTGAGGATGATGTTTCATATTTGATAAGTCCAGCATTTTCAATTTGAGTAAATTTGATTAGAATTACTGTTTTTCTTACAAGTGATACTAATAACAAGATAATTAAATGAGCTATTTACTGTTGAAAATTTCTTAATGTAACAGTTACTAAAGTGAAAAAAAATGATTTGTATTTTATTTCATTGATCTTTTAAAATATTTTATTTTGTATTAGAGAGACAGAGCTCCCATCTTCCAGCCCATTCCTCAAGTACCCACAACAGCTGGGAGCCAAAGCCAGAGCTAGGAACACAATCCAGGCCTTCAACACGGGTGGCTGGAACCATCACCACTGCCTGCCAGGGTGTGCATGAGCAGGAAGCTGGAGTCAGCCTGAGGCGGGAATCAAACCCAGGTGTTCCAGTGTGGGACACAGGCAGTCCAACCATGAGGCTCAGTGCCTGCTCCCATTGAATTTTTCTTTGATCATATTTAAGTACCTTTTATATTCATTTTGTTTAAAGTGATAAATCTGGGTTGGGTGTTGTGGTGCACACGGTTTCCCTGCTTCTGATCCATCCATCTTCTACTGTGACTGGGAAGGCAACAGATGATGACTTGAGTACTTGGATCCCTGCCACCCACATAGAAGACTCAGATAGAGTTCCAGGCTTCTGGCTTCATTCAGTATGGCCTAGCCGTGGCTATTGTAGGCATTTGGGGAGTGAACCAGTAAATGAGTGATTTGTGTGTCTCTCCTTCTCTATTTCACTCTGCCTTTCAAATAAATAAATAAATCTTTAAAACTAAAATAAGATGACATATCTGAAGCTCAATTTGTGCTGGTTCCTAGAAGTTCTGAAGGTATGACATGCAAAGCAAGTGTCTCTACATGATACTCTTTCTGATTACTTGGGTTTACCTCAAAGAGTATACTGAAAAGATACATCCAAAACTGAATTCTGTTTTACGTATTCACTTCACTTTTAAAGGACTCTAGTCTCTTTTTATATTTATCTAAATATTTGTATGTTAGATTTTCTTAATATATAACTATACTTAGAAAATATAATCTAATTATAATGACTGGGATCTACATAGGATGTTAACTTCTAAAATTCTCTAAATTTAGAGATTTGTTGATCATTTCAGAATTGCTTAAAACTCAAATCTCAGCTTTTTCTAAAATAAATGAAATGCCTAGGACCCGATTTGCATACAAGCTATTGAAGCAGAATGATGGTGGTTTCTGAGTTAAGAGTTTTGGTGTATTCCAAGTTGGAGAGTAATAAAAATGTACAAACTGTTTTATAATTAAAGATTTCCATTCACCAAAACTTCTTAGGAGCAGTAAGTGTTGCTCATACTTTGACAAAGCTAGTTTTCTGATTAGAACATAGCATTTTGAAGGTGTGTGTATTTTACAATGGAAGAAATGCAAAGGTTTATTGTGTGTGTGTAAGTGTAAGTTCATCATTTCTGAGGTATTCCTTGTTTACAATGAGTTACAGTGAAGTTGAAACACATATTGATAAAAAGCTATCAGAGCCTTTCTTTTTCCTTTCCCAAGCAAATTTACTTGTAAAGATGTTAAGTAGGGCAGAGTGAGGTTAGGCATTCATGCGGAATAGCAGTCGGTTGCCACTTTAGCCCAGAACAAGACATTGTAACCTGAGCAGGATGACAAAGGCATCATATATGGGGTAGAGGCAGGTTGGTAATCTGGCATGAGTTGTCAGAGTCCAAGAAAAGAAAGTAGTGTTCACATGCAGGAACAGTCCAGCAAGAGGAGTAAGAGCCCTAACTGGTTAAGGGTGCAGGCCCTACACATCACCAACCCAGCCTTCCTAGGTGGGGTGAGAAATTCATCAGGTTATGGGTGGGCTCATTATAGGAATCAGAGTCCAAGTGAAATGAGACAGGTACCCCACACAGGCAAAAGAATGGCAGCAGAGATAGAATATGTGTTATGTACAAACAGAATACTGGTTAAATAAGTAATATAGGATAATGTAAAGGGACCCAGATTTTCTGTTGTCAGAGAAGGAAGTTCTAAATATAGAAAGGGAAAGATCTGGAGTAAACCCTATATTGGAATTTGTTACAGGTGTGAGGTAATATTTTCTGTATAAATTTGTCAAATATAGATTGTGTGAGTGTGTGTCCTCAGATGTATTCCTTAGCTCTACCGTCTGAGAGAACCTGCAGTAACCACTAGTAAAGATTTTGCTTATAAATACCATTTTCTAGGACTGTTTGGAGAAGTGACTGACTCCAGTGCTGGGAAAGGGAGAGAAAGTACACAATGAGTATAGGACATTTTATTGTGTCAGAAAGCAAAGAAAGTATTCAAAAAGAGATGGAGCATGTCAAAAGGACCAGAAATCAGCTTAAAGAGGCTTGAAATCATGATAATTTTAACATCAAAATAAATGATAATACCAGATTATAACCCACTGAATGAAAGAGGAAGCCATGAATTCTTACAGACATTAATAAGTTGAAATTTTACAAGATTCATGCACAGTTTCAAAGTAACCCCAAAGAATACTTACTAATTGCAAAGGGAGAATAAGTAACTATAAAAGAGGAGCCTAATGAGTATCTTATTAGATATTCACACAACACCCACAGGCTCCAATGCAAAGAACACAGTATTACCATTGTGATACTCTTGCCAAAGATGTGTAACTTTAATCTAATTATGAGGAAATATCACACACCACTTAATTTTGTTAAATTCTATAAAAAAAAAAAAAAAAACCTAGCCTGTAATCCTAAAATATATCAAGGCCTGCAAGTCAAGGAACGATGGAGAAACTGTTTCATATAGAAGACTTAGAGATGTGACAACTGTCTGTATCAGTTGATCCTTTTGCCATAAAAGATGTTAAAGAGACAATTGATTAAACTTAAAATGAGATTTTGGAGTTAATGACAATGTATGTATCAGATAGTGTACTATTAAAATAGAATAAATGTACCAGTGTTAATTCCCTGATTTTGATCATTGTTATATTAATGTTACATTAGTGAATGGCTTTGACAGTTGGGAGTGATGGGACAAATTGTCCAAGTAAGAAAAATCTCTCCAAACCATACTTAGAACTTTTCTCTAATGTACATCGAATTACTCAGTGAAGGAACTCTAAAATAGCAGTCACGGGAAAGATTTAAGTGTTTCAAGAGGTTCCAAGCTGTAGCTAGGGACTCTAGAGTAACCACAGTTCTGTGGATACATTTTTACAATTTCAATTGTTCTTCCTGTTGGTATAAGCATCCAGGTGCTCTTGAACTCTTACAATCAGGTGACATTTTAACAGCATGACAAGAAGTTGTTGTAAAGCACTATTACTGTAAAAATTATAAAATATGTTTTCCCTTGAAGATGAGAGGGAACTATTCTTTCTTTAAAGCAAATATGTGCCTAGTATTAGAAAAGACTATGGTAGATGCTGAGGACAGTAAAAGTAATAGTAGGGACCCATGGACCCCTAAACTCTGAGGGAAAGGAGCAGTATATCCTCTCCTATCTTAGGAGTTATTGTCTCCAAAAATAAGGCAAACCTTGTTACTCTCTTTGTCCTTTAGCTCCTTGGTCACAGTTGGCAGCCATGGGTGCAGGAAATACACAGTAGGGAAGGGTGACTAAAGGCAAAGCTTTCTGGCTGGGGTGGCAGAAAGGAAGGGTCAAAGGAACAGGAAAGTAGCAGAGAGAATGCAAAAGAAAGGAGCTCAGGAAAGCAAACCCATGAAGTTATTTATGAATTCCTGGGCTCACCTCTAAACTGCACATGCATGAATCTAATCCTAAACAGTATTCCAAAGACTGAGGGGTGAAGGGCTAGACCACCTCCCAGTTCCCAGGATAGACACAGACCCCAATAGTACTGCAAAAGTTACTGAAAATAAACTCAGTGTTGGAAATGCAACCCACAGAAGTCTGATAGGAACATCAACCCAGTGTGGCTAATCACCCATTAAAATAAAAGTATCACTAGTCTCCTGGGGTTGAAACAGGACCCTGAGTCTGATAGCCTAAAATTCAAAATGTCCTGAATATATTTACTTGTAAACATGAGAACTTGGGAGAACCAATCATTGATTTGATTTATTTTACCACTCTGTCATTCAAGGAGTCAGGGATAAATTGAGAATGAGTGTATAAAAATCATTGGTTCATCAGTAATTATGTTTTAGAAAAACATCTCCTAGTTTTTGTTCTGAATTGAAATATGTACAGCAGTTAGGAGTTCTTGCATCTTAGGGCACATGCTAGAGTCACTGTTGTTACATGTTGAGGACAGTATTTGGACATTTTTCCACCAAAGTACAGCCAGGAGAAAAGAGAACAAATGAGTTTCTCTGGACATTTTTTAGCTTTGAAGAATAGGAGTAGTAGCACAAACCATCCAGCACAAGCAAGAAATTTCTCTTATGTCGTATTTTTGCCTTAAAATTTAATGCAAATATATTCTGCAGTATAATGTAACATTGTTTATTTTAATATAAAAATATGATATTTCCAAACCTTCCAATAGCATGATATCCTTCAGAAAGAGAAGACATGTCTATTTAGAGGCCCGCATTTGAGAAGTTATGACTGTAAGCTCAGCTAGATGATTTCACCAATACCTACAAGTTTCCCAATACCTACAGTATGCTAGGACAGCCCATTTTCACTCCACTCCTCGTTGTGTGATTGTTTCTAGCATCCCTTTACATCTCAGAAATAACCTGTTTTAGAATATATGATAAACCTAATTGCCTTTCTTTTGTTTTTGAGTTCATATCCAAAAGGTGTCATCCCAACATACAAACTATGGAACATAGAATGGAGATGCTTCCAAAATCACAGTCTCCTAATCCTACAACATTTAATCTTCTTCCATATTTATATTTTCCTTGATTGTAATTGTAGTGCTTAGTACCTTAAGCTAGTTGAAAAGAACCATGTTTTATTTGTCACATTTATTTATGCCTTGAATTTTAATGTACTTGTTTAAGTGTTAATTAGAATACATAATAACTACAATTATGAAAGCCTTTTTTTTTTTAATGTTTTCCCCTATATAGCAGGAACTCCAGAAGATAAAATGAGGCTGTTTCTTATCTATTACATAAGCACACAGCAAGCCCCTTCTGAGGTATGTCCTCTGTTCAGTTATTGGGAGGAAGGAGGAATGCTTGTTTGCAGAGTTACTACAGCTAGAATTTCAAAAAAAAGAAGTGAAATCACTGTGGCTAAGCCTCTGCTTCATTCCTGTCTTTAAAAGAAAAACAGTTTGTGAAGGCTGTTCCTGTTTACTGCTGAGTTTTCTTTGGGAGCAATATTTATTGTCACCAGGGGAAACCATCCCCAAGAAACGTCTGACCATTCTTAAGTTGTTGGAATACGTACCGAATTCAAGTGGCCAAAGTACTTGATTTTGGAAAATAACTATTCCAAACCAAGTGAATCAGATTTGCTATGCCTTTGGAAAAGTTGGTTAAGATTTTTTTTAAATTAATGTCCTATATAGAAATGTAGGAAATATCCTGCATTTGCAATTCCGTTGAGGAAAGTGGTGATTCTGGCAGCAGATGTCTTGCTGGATCTGAGACTTGAGTCTGTCTTGGGTGAATTCAGTGTAGCTTTACTAGATGAGCAACGAGCATAGGAACCCCCGAGATGACATCTGGAATGACACGGCTGTTGTAAGCTGCTTTCCTTTGCAGGTAGCAGTTACTTTATTAACATCTCCTAAATTGTAAGGCTTCTGCTGGTCAAAACTCTGGCATGCTAAAAGAGCAGACTAAACCCAGTATTTGCTTTAGGCTCTTCTGTTTTATCCTAGGAGTGTATCTCTTGACTTTAATTCAGTAAGAAACTCTGATCTTCATTTTAGAAATATCTCTTTTCATCAGAGGGGATTTACCTAGCTCTTGTGGGATTACAATAGCCTATCTATAATATTTTCTTAAGAATATAGGATTTTAAATTTTAATTCAGTATTCCCTTTCTTTAATTACATCATTTTATTTTCATTTACTTTGGTAAGGATTGTCTTTTCATTGATTTAA
This sequence comes from Oryctolagus cuniculus, assembly GCF_964237555.1. Classification (NCBI taxonomy): domain Eukaryota; kingdom Metazoa; phylum Chordata; class Mammalia; order Lagomorpha; family Leporidae; genus Oryctolagus; species Oryctolagus cuniculus. Next base: position 44,607,463 of record NC_091443.1, on the reverse strand, counting down.
GTTGATCATGAAAAAGCTCTAAGAAAATTAGGACTAATATCAGATTAATAGCCTCCAAAAATATAAAGTAGTGAAAATTTCTAGATGGTGGTGAGTTTAAAATTTTCTCCCTTGTAAAATTTCTACAGTGGATCACCATGATGATAAGCTCCTTTAATTTATTAAGTTCAGCTGGATTTACTCATCAGGAAATAAAAATAAGAGATTAAAAACAAAAAACCCACAGCTTAAGAACTGTAGGACACCCGTAGTTCAGTTAATGAATCTGGACGCCCGAGTGGACGACGGGAAAGCTGAATCTGCAGATCCCCTCGCTGGACGTCAGTCCCCTTATGTTTCTGATTTTTGAAATACTCTCGGTCACATCATTCGCCTAGTGCTCGTCCTGAGGAAAGACAGTCTATTTCAACAATAGAGGAAAAACTGACTTTGGTGGACAAAGTGCTGTACTTTTTTAGGTGATTTTTAAAGTATTAAGTAATGTTCATTATATGTGATTTTTAACTCAGGTGCCCATTTGAGTTAAGAGGTGACTTCACTCTGCTTGGGTGCCTAGAATTTAATTCATGTCTGTGCTGTTTTTGTTTAATAGAATAACAGCAAACAAAATGATCTTTGATGAAAGTAAATTTTTGTCATACAGTTCTTTTCTTATTTCAGGCTGATTTGGAGCAATATAAAAAAGCTTTAACTGATGCAGGATGTAACCTTAATCCCTTACTATATATCAAACAGTGGAAGTAAGTTTTATTTTCTTCTTTAATTCCTGTCATGTAAGAGGGCACAACTGAGGTTTTGTTCCTAAGAAAATGGGAACTCTAGTAAGAAAATTGAACCATGCTATGGTATGTTTTTATGCCCAGTGGCATAAATATTTTCTGTCATATCCATGAGTTGAAATTACATGACATAGTGATACCTTTCTTTCCTAGACAAGCTTTAAATGTTTTCTATTGATAAGGTGAGAAAATCAAAGACTAAAATGTGTTGTTTTCATATGTCTCAAAAGCATTAAAATGAAATTTTATTTTCACTAGTAACCAGACAAATAGAAACTAATAAAAATTTAGAAATTATTGTGCCCAGGAAACAGGAAAATTAATTGGTGCGTTTATACTCTGCTATTAGGAATATAAATTATCAGTATTTTTCTAGATGGTATCAGAAGTTTTTAAAAGGTAACTTTGGATTTATACTAAAGAAGTAATTGGAATTGCAAGATCTTGAAGCAATAGTAGTAATGAAATTTTGAAAACTAATGTGAATGTCTAGCAGTAAGATTGGTAAATGAACTGTGGCATTTCTATAAAATAAAATACAATTAAGTCATTAAAAATCATGTTGTAGGGGTGGTGTTTGACACAGCAGTTAAGTTACTACTTGGGACATGTACATCCACTGTGAAGCCTGGCTTTTGAGTCCTGGCTCCACTTTAGATTCCAAGTACCTGATTGTTGCAGACATTTGGGGAGTGAACCAACAGATGGAAGACCTCCCTCTCCTCACTCCCTCCCTCCCCTCCTCCTCCCCCTCCCCCTCTATAACTATTTATTTGAGAGAGAGAGTTATTTTTAAACTCATGTTAGAGAAGACTGACTTAATGGCATTTAGAAATGTTTATGTTAAGCTGTTAAGTGAAAAACAGCTTACAATACTGTCCTCTGATTGGTTTGATAAATACTATTTGTTCTCCATATCTATAAGTTCTGCATCTGCAGATTCAACTAAGCACAGATCGAAAACATTTTTTGTAAAAATTGCTGAGCATTTATAGACTACTTTCATTGTTATTATCCCCTAAATACAGAGTAATAATCCTATTTATGTAACATTTATATAACATTAAATATAAATAATCTAGAGATGATTCAATGTACCCAGGAGGATGTATGTAGGTTACATAGAAATATTATGCCATTTTAGGTAAAGGACTTGAGCTTCTGCAGACTTTGGTATCCATGAGGGTCCAGGAATCAATCCTTCATGGATACTGAAGGATAGTGAACTTGTTAAGCAGGGACCCTGCTGTCTGAATCTGCAGTTATGTTGAGGGAACAGTTAATCCACAAATAAATAAGAGTAATGTTAAACTGTGTTAAATTATATTAAGAAAATGAAACTAAGTGATCTTAACTTTCTGGATGGAGGCCAGGGAAAGTTTCAGGGTAGTTCACATTTGAGTCAAAACTTAGATGACATTTTGTTTTTTACAGTCTGATAATCCATTGGACTTGCATAGCTGAAATGACATACACTTAAATATTATTATTGGGTAACTTGAAAGTGTTAGAATTTTTTCTTTTGGGTGCTTTTCTTGATTTTTCATATTGTCTACAACATTGCCTTTGAAATTTTTGTAATAGTTAATTTTTTAAGAATACAAGATTGTGTATGTTTTCTGATCTCAGTGGTTTCAAAAAATAGACCTAGCAAGAGAAAGTTGTTAACAGTGGTTATCCCTGACTAGTGAGTTTATGAATGCTTTCATTTTTGATACTTTTGTTTTTCAAATTTCCTTTTATTTGACTTATTCTTGTAGTAGCAAAATGCATACACAACAAGGCTTTGTTTAAAAAGAAAAACTGAAAACTCCAATTTTTATTACATTTATATACACACACATATATATAGACAACACATTTGGCTGTGTAGTATATGTTCTTTCTATGTTATGATTGATATGGAATTCCATAATCAATATTAGGATTTATAAGTGGAAAGGCAGTGTAGTATTTTACATAGTTAGAAAATATGTAATCTCTTAATTTATTTTTATTTCCAACTTTAAGAATAATACCAGTTTGCTGAATATTTTAGAAAACTCAAAGGTATAAAGAAAATAAAAACATACCTTATAACCTTACTATTGAGAAATTATAGATAAACGTTAATGTATGTCCTTCCATTTTGTATACATATGACACTGTTAAGATTTATTTATTTGAGGCCCTAAAACATGGCATAGCAGGGCATGCTACCACCTGTGACGCCAGCATCTCATATGGGCACAGGTTCATGTCCTGGCTGCTCCACTTCCCATCCAGCTCCCTGCTAATAGCCCTGCGAAAAGCAGCAGAGGATGGCTCAAGTACTTGGGCCCCTACGACCCACGTGGGAGACCCAGGAAGCTTCAGCCTGACCCAGCCATCTGGGGAGTGAACCAATGGATGGAGGATCTCTGTCACTCTGCTGTTCAAATAAATATTTATTTATTCAGTAGTGGACAGATTTTAAATATTTATTTGAACAGCAGAGTGGCAGAGAGAGAGAAGAGAGCATGAGTAAGAGGTCAAGAGATCCTTCATCTACTAGTGTTTCCTCAAATGGCTGCAAGGGGCACAACTGGACCAGGTTGGAGCTAGGAACAAGGAACTCCATCTGGATCTCCTCATGTGGGCAGCAAGGATCCAAGTACTTGCGCCATCATCTACTGTCTCCCAGTGCATTGAGCAGGAAGCTGAAAATCTCTCTGTGTGTCTTTCCCTCTCTTTCTGTTGCTCTTTCAAATTAATCTTTAAAAAAAAAAATACACTGTATTCAAACTAGGCATTCTGATACGGGATACGGACATTCCAAGACATGCCTTAATCCACTGCACCACAATGCCCACCCCTACATACATTTTTTTAAACTGTGAAATCTTTAAAGGTTTTTTTTACTATTTATTTATTTATTTATTTGAAAATCAGAGTTACACAGCGAGAAAAGGAAAGTCAGAGAAGAGAGATCTTATATCCACTGGTTCACTCCCCAACTGGCTGCAACTGCCAGAGCTACGCCGATCCAAAGCCAGGAGTAAGGAGCCCCTTCTGGGTCTCCCACACTGATGCAGGGGCCCAAGGCCTCTGGCCATCCTCTACTGCTTTCCCAGGCCATAGCAGAGAGCTGGATCAGAAGTGGAGCAGCCTGGACTAGAACAGGCACCCGATGCTGGCACTGCAGGTGGAGGATTTACCCACTATGCCATAGTGCTGGCCCCATATTATAAAGTTTTATATCCTACTTTCCACTTTCATCTTGAGAGTCTTTCATTGTCTTTAGTCTTCAGTGGTAGTATTTACTATTTGCATAATATTCATGCATTTAATGTACTGTTTAATTCTTTGTTATTTAAATATATTCTAGTGGAAATAATTTTTGCCAAGGCATGAATACCTGTCCATTACTGAACACAGTTGATTCGTGCCCTCCCTTTGAACAAGACTGAAATTTTGGGGGATTTCTGTGATGGTATTATTCCTAGATTAAGTCAGCAAGTCTCTACCTCAGTTCTTTTCTTTAATGATCAGATCTAAAAAAAAAAAAAAATGATGTTTGGGAAACTAATACATTTGTGTTTTTTAAAGAATCTCAGTGTTTCAGTACTGCTAATTGTGGTATAGTTCTATTAGTTGAAATTTATTTCTCTTTTAAGAAAATGTCTTCATAATAGAACTTAGAATTAGTCTTGTAGATATTTGGTGTCACTACAAAACTGAATGGTAGCTCCAGGAATCAGTTTTTAAGTGTAACTTCCTTACTTCACAGGGCATTTGCCAAGATGGCCTCAGCTCCTGCCAGCTATGGCAGCACTACCACTAAACCAATGGGGTAAGTATTTGTAATAATTTCAATTGAGTCTTTATACTTAGACTTTCATGTCCTCAAAACACTGTGTCTGACACTTGGAATGTAGAGTGCTTTCATTGTGATACAGAATAAATGTCAGTATGCCTTTGGGTTCCTTAATTGATTTCAAATATGTTAGAATCTTTTACATGGTGTGAGCTGTTTGCTTCATGCTTCTTAAAACATCACATTTTCCATTCTAAGAAATACATAAATGTTAAAAGCTTTTTACATCACTGTTGTGTTACTAATATGGACTTGAAGCGAGGCACTCCAGACTTCAAGATCAATCCATAGCATATGGGCATACTGCTAAGTGATAGCTAGGAAACCCCCAGGCTTTGTACCCCAGAAAATCCTAGACTATATGTGGTGGTCAAAGATGGCATCCAAGGTGATTCTGACTTTTTCATGCCATACAAACAAATCCCAGGTTAACTTTTAGAGCTAGAACAAAAGCATGAAACCCAGAGGAAAACAGATTTATGCTAGCCCCACTCTGAGCTGGTGGTTTTAGTAGAATGATTTCCAAAAACAAAAGCACTTGGCCTAAGGCAGGACCTTAAAAGTACTTGGCAAAATGAATCCAGCGAGCCTTACCACCAGCCAGTGCTACGCACACACAGTGAAGTTAGCACACCCCTTCAGCCAGGAGCTGCCTCAGCGCCGTGCTGCCCGACGATGATTACTTTGTAGTGTTTCTGTCCGTGAAAGGATTTCCATCCTGTCAATCTCATCATTTCCGAGAGTGAAGACGAGATAGGGAAAGGGAAAGTACTTTTGGAAAAGTATTCCCATGTATTTCATAAAGTATACTTTCCAGTTTCATGTCTCAAAATATGATTGAATGTTTAAAGCCTGTTATGTTTCTTATGGATTATGTGTTTGGGGATTTTAATAAAATGCATTAAGAAAATCTTGGGTGATTTGAAGGCCACCCCCAGCCTTGTAATATAATGCAGGATTACTATTCTGTCCCACAAAGCATCCTTTGATCCTGTGTGAGACTGTTTGAGCCGCAAATACAAACCCAGTGTGGCAAGTTATTTGTTGGGATTTTTGTTAAAAATTCAGACAGTGAACACTTTTCAGAGTTGAGGCAAAATTCCCTACATGTCCTATGCTTTTTATATGATAGATTTTATGTATTGAGGGGAGAATACAGTGTGGCATGCAGGATTGCACCCAGCCGAGAACACAGCAACATTTGACCTACTGATAATACTTAAAGGCAGATGAGTGTGTATTGTCAATATGTTAGTGTGTTTTGAATTCCTAAAGCAAGTTGTCTGAATTACTGTCTTTAATTTTATTGTTTCAGCATTGAGAGGCAAATCAGCAAGGCAAGGAATACTCAAATCATAATTTGCCTAAAAACTATAGCAGAGGCTAAGCCGTTAAAATATTTTGAGACCAGCTGTTTATATTTTAAAATAATAATTATTGACCAGTCAGAATATTTTGTTACAGTTTTATTGTTAAATAAAATTGCAGCAGTGATACCCATGGAAGCAGAAATTCTGAAGGCCATTCTGTTAGTGAAAACAAAGATGGGAGAGGTACAGTGAGCATCAGCATGTGGTGTCTAATCGGGCAAATATTTTCTCTAACAGATTAGAGTAACAATTCTCACTTAGTGTGGTCCTCCTCTTTTGTGTCTACCTAGTCTCTTGTCACGAGTCATGAATTCAGGATCACAGTTTGTCATGGAAGGAGTGAAGAACCTGGTATTGAAACAGCAAGTAAGTACATTTGTTAGAAAACACACTGCTGAAAGTGAACTGGTGGACTGCTCCGTTACAGCATTTCCATACTCATTCAGATAGTAAATATTAGCAGTAAAATGAAGAAGTCCTTTATTGGTGTACTTAAGATTATGAGACCTTTTTTTTAAAGATTTTATTTATTTTTATTTGAGAGAGTTAGAGACAGTGAGAGAGACAGACAGAAAGGTCTTCTTTCCGTTGGTTCACTCTCCAAATGGCCGTTGAACTGCGGCAATCCGAAGCCAGGAGCCAGGCGCTTCTTCCTGGTCTCCCACGTGGGTGCAGGGGCCCAAGGACTTGGGCCATCTTCTACTGCTTTCCCAGGCCACAGCAGAGAGCTGGACTGGAAATAGAGCATCAGGGACTAGAACCGTCACCCATATGGGATGCTGGCGCTGCAGGCAGAGGATTAACCTACTGCACCACGCCGCTGGCCCCAAAACATTTTTGTATGCGTAGTTCAGAGATCTGACATTTTAAGTTTTTTGTTTTTGTTTTTGTTTTTTAAGATTTGCTCTGGACTTTACTAACATTTTGATTTTTTTCTGTAACTACTCTCAGGTTTGTGAAAGTATGTTAATTGAAAAGATGAACCTACCCCATTTGAAATAATGAACTGCTCTGTAGTGAATATCATTTAACATGTCCTCAGAATATTAATAAGCAAATGAACCTAATACAGAGTCAAAAGTCCTGTGTAAATTGGAATAAATATTAATTTACATATATATTTTGGGATAATGAAGTTATAGCTTAATTTCACAGTCCATTTGTTTTAATCCTCCATTTTACGTATAGGACACTTGAAAGTGATTTTTTTTTATTTCTCTGGTTTTTCTTTTATTTTGTTCTAGATATTCTGCTTCAGAGTCATTAATTACTTTGGCTCCTTTTCAACAAAAATTTGCTTTTTACTCTTTATTATGGAAATGGTCAAATACACATTACCATATCAGATTTTCCTGCACTCTTTGTTATTCAACATCCATTCATTCTTGTTTCATCATCCCATTTGTGTTTTTTAATCTTATTTTTACTGGGATATTTTAAGGTAAATCTAAGATTTGGTATTTCACATAAATAGTATGTAATGAGAAGTGTTTTTAAAAGCCAAATTCAGAAAAGAGACAGTATTAGTTATTCAGATTTGAGTGTTAAGTGTTAACTTACCTTTTTTCAGAAAGAGAAAGATCTTTTCTTTTTCTAAACTTCTTCCACACTTATTTTTATCTTACATTGTTTTCTTGTAGTTTACATAACCATTCTTTGCCTTTTATTTCTAGATAGATTCTTTCGGGGCAAGAAATTTTTTGTTGTTGTTGTTGTTGTTGTTGTAATGAACAAGATAGTTAATCTTCAGGGAGTTCCTAGGTACATGAAATAAAAGGTGAAGATGCATTAATCACACTGTATTTTTTTAAAATTTTTCAGAGTGGTCATTCCATTTTTACCATTACCACAATATTTTTCTGAATATTACTTATATTCTTCATGTTAGTAATAAGTTCTTTTTTTTTTAAACTTTTATTTAATGAATATAAATTTCCAAAGTATGACTTATGGATTACAATGGCTTCCCCCCCATACCGTCCCTCCCACCCACAACCCTCCCCTTTCCCACTCCCTCTCCCCTTCCATTCACATCAAGATTCATTTTCGATTATCTTAATATACAGAAGATCAGCTTAGCATACATTAAGTATGGATTTCAACAGTTTGCTCCCACACAGAAACATAAAGTGAAAAATAAGAGATGATTTTTTTAAATGATGATGAAATCAGAGCAGACCTATTGTCATGTTTAATCCCAGTGAGAGTCAAGTTGGGAATTGATAATTTCTTTTTTTTTTTTTTTTACAGAGGATCAGTTTAGTATGCATTAAGTAAGGATTTCAACAGTTTGCACCCCCATAGAAACACAAAGTGAAATATATTGTTTGAGTACTCATTATAGCATTAAATCTCAATGCACAGCACATTAAGGACAGAGATCCTACATGAGGAGTAAGTGCACAGTGACTCCTGTTGTTGACTTTACCAATTGACACTCCTGTCTATGGCATCAGCAATCTCCCTATGCTCCGGTCATGAGTTTCCAAGGCTATGGAAGCCCTCTGAGTTCTCCGACTCTTATCTTGTTTAGACAAGGTCATAGTCAAAGTGGAGGTTCTCTCCTCCCTTCAGAGAAAGGTACCTCCTTCTTTGAAGACCTGTTCTTTCCACTGGGATCTCACTCGCAGAGATCTTTTGCCAGAGTGTCTTGGCTTTCCATGCCTGAAATACTCTCATGGGCTTTTCAGCCAGATCCGAATGCCTTTAGGGCTGATTCTGAGGCCAGAGTACTATTTAGGACAGCTGCCATTCTATGAGTCTGCTGAGTATCTCACTTCCCATGTTGGATCACCCTCCCCTTTATTTACTCCATCGGTTAGCGTTAGCAGGTACTAGACTTGTCTATGTGCTCCCTTTGACTCCCAGTCCCTCCACCATGACCAACTGTGAACTGAAATTGATCACCTGGAACAGTGAGATGGCATTGGTACATGCCACCTCGATGGGATTGAGTTGGAATCCCCTGGTATGCTTCCAACTCCACCACTCGGGGCAAGTCAGCCTGAGCATGTCCCAAATTATACATCTCTTCCCTCTCCCATTCCCACTCCCATGTTCAACAGGGATCACATTTCAGTTAATTTTCAACACTTAAGAATAACTGTGCATCAATTACAGAACTAAACCAGTCATATTAAGTAGAACAGACAAAAAAACTACCAAGAGGGATAATGTATTAAGTTGTTCATTAACAGTCAGGGCTATGCTGATCAAGTCACCGTTTCCCACAGGGGGCAAGAAATTTTTTTCCCCCATCTTTGGATTTCCCATAGTGCTTTGCATGAAGTAAATTTCTTGTTTTAAATTAAATTCTTTATTCATATTCTTCATTTAAGTAAATTATGTTTTCTTATAAAAAACCATGTAGTGTTAATAAAGAATAGTGGAAAATCCTAATTATTTAATGAAAAGACTCATTACTTTCAAACTTCAGATACATTCCAAATTGTATTACTCCCTACTTGGGAACACTTTTCAGCCTCATTATCCCTTTTAGGAATTATTGTCAGTTCCTCCCATTCTGCCTTTTCAGGTGAGAAGCTGTTACTAAATATTTAATTTGCAGTTTTTACTGGTTCACAGTACTGTCCTGAGTCAAAACATCTTCACCCTCCTGGCCTGTAAAAGATGAAAAGGCATAAAAATAGGAAGTTTGGGCACATTAGAGACCACTGCGCTATGCTCTACAGTTGAGCCTAGTGCCATTCTTGCTTCCCATCAACTGGGCACAAAATGATTTTGTTTTGTGAGACACAGGGGCCCACCAGTTTGTAAGGTGATAACCTGTTTTTTGCTAGATAAACTGGATATTGCAGTGGTCATCAAGAAGTTCATGAAATTATGTATTATGAAAAAAACTGAGTGGTTTTTAATTTTTTGCACCAGAATAGACTTCTTTAATTCCATTTTCTATGAACTTTTTAAATACCCTGCCGTATTCCTAATCGCTCATAGAAATTATAGACTTTAAGATGATCTAGTTTCTTTTTGAAGTATTACCTTAAAATCAGTTACATGGTGTATGTCCCCTAATGATAACTGTAGGAGGTCCCAGATAGGTCAGCTGTTAAATATTTTGTTGTGCTAACATGAAAGTTTATTTACAGTTCATAAAATATAAAAACTATCCTTAATAACCTCAAATCCCTTTGCTTTTGTTAATATTGCAAATAGCATACAGCTTTGACCTGGGCAGTTTCTCACTTAAAAAGTAAAGTTTGAAATGGTCATTGGTTACCCCCGTCTTTATAACATTCTATCACCACTACAAGAGCCATGTACTTTTTTAAAAAGTTTGGATTTAGAGGAAATATCTATTTACTGGGGATGGGGATGGTTTGTTTTATATTGTGAAATAAAAATAAAAGCATCTTTCAAAATAGCCCAATATTAAACTTTTTGTTGCTCTTTAAAAAAAAGAGTACTGACAGATAACACATCCAGGCTTTATTTGTTAGTTTTTTCTGGGTGGATATTTGATTACTTCTACTCGTGGGATAAATTCTTAAAATTTGAATTGTGGAATCAAAGTTACACAGTTCTAAAATTCGATGGGAGGTCTAAGGCATTTGGGAGGGCCTAAGAGGTGTCAAAGATGAGACTGCTAGAGATTAATTCGGATCTGCGCAGCTCCAGCCGTAGCGGCCATTTGGGGAGTGAACCATCGGATGGAAGACCTACCCCCATCCCTTTCTCTCTGCCTCTGCTCTCTCTGTGTAACTCTTTCAAATAAATTAAAAGATTTTATTTATTTGAGAGGTAGAGTTACAGGTAGAGGGAGAGACAGAGAAAGGTCTTCCATCCTCTGGTTCACTTCCCAAATGGACACAAGGGCAGGAGCTGAGCCAGTCCAAAGCCACAAGCCAGGAACTTTTTCTGGGTCTCCCATGAGGGTGCAAGGACCCAAGCACATGGGCCATCTTCCACTGCTTTCTCAGGCCATTGGCAGGAAGCTTGATTGGAAGTTGAGCAGCCAGGACTTGAACCGGCACCCATATGGGATGCCAGTGCCTCAGGCAGCAGCCCAGGGTACTATGCCAGCACTGGCCCCATCCTGTTATTTTCTACTAATAAAAATTTAGTTACTAGCCTGTACAGTGTTTTCCATTTTATTTCTAAACAGCAGTTTCCAAGACCTATATATAAATTACACTCTTGGAAATTTTTCAAACTTTAAAAAACTGGAGTTTTCATTTGATCACATTTCATTTATACCTCTTGTACTGCAGCACACAAGGCTTTTTATGTTTCTGAAGAGAAGTAGCAGACTCTTTGTTGAACAAAGAAAATTGGTTTTTATCTAAAGTTTTCTATTTGCTAGCATGATGCTACAGTTGAATTTTTTTCAATCAGTAAAAGTAATCATCTCATCATCCTACTATCTAGATTATTCTTACTATACAATTGATTTTTTAAATGATTAATTCAATTCTTGCCTTCATTTAGACAGACAACTGAGACTTATTAGAGTATCAGTTGGTGGCAGATACCAGAAGTTGTTTTCTGAAGGACTCTTTCTTACATGTTGAAAGACATTACGTGGCCGGTGCCGCGGCTCACTAGGCTAATCCTCCACCTTGCGGCACCAGCACACCGGGTTCTAGTCCTGGTCGGGGCGCCGGATTCTGTCCTGGTTGCCCCTCTTCCAGGCCAGCTCTCTGCTGTGGCCAGGGAGTGCAGTGGAGGATGGCCCAAGTGCTTGGGCCCTGTACCCCATGGGAGACCAGGATAAGTACCTGGCTCCTGCCATCGGATCAACACGGTGCGCCAGCCGTAGCGCGCCGGCCGCGGCGGCCATTGGAGGGTCAACCAACGGCAGAAGGAAGACCTTTCTCTCTGTCTCTCTCTCTCTCACTGTCCACTCTGCCTGTCAAAAAAAAAAAAAAAAAAAAGACATTACGTATTTTCATTCTCTACCCCTGCAGTTCCCCCTATTCTACGGTAGTCTGTGAATATTATATGGTGCAGCAGTGGTAAGCAGTGGTAATTGATTCTTTTGGTGTTAACTGATTATAAGAAAAGAATCTCTAGGCTCTTGAATTTTTGAACAATTTTGCCAAAAAAATTTTTCTCATGTAATTTAATGGTCTATTCATTGTCAGACTTGTTTTCAAATAAAACAAAACTATGAAATACAAAGTAAAATTTCATTGTACCCTTTAGGAAAATCTGATTTTTATACTAAATGAAAGTCATTACACATGTTGATATAAATGTTTATATTTCCAATTATTTTACAAGTATAATAAAATACGACATGGTTCATTATGTAAAATCTCTGATTTTTCTGCATTGCATTATTGATATAATAATGCAATTCAGGGAGCTAAACAGAATTCAGTGTAAATAGAGAAATATGAAATCATCAATTTAGTAAAGTCTTACAAAATTATTTATAATGTTCCCTTGCTCTAGAGTTTTTTTCATCATTCCTGTTAGATAGCAAGGTACTTCGTTGTCTTTTGTTGATACTTCTTGCAACTAAATGCATAACTGGACTTTTCTCCATTGGGTAAAGCATTTATATAGATTGTAATCTGTACCCAGTCATTTTTTTTTTTAAGATTATTTATTTGAAAGGCAGAATTAGAGGCAGAGGCAGAGAGAGAGAGAGGTCTTCCATCCTCTGGTTCACTCCCCAAAAGGCTGCAATGGCCAGAGCTGAGCCGAACCGAACCCAGGAGCCAGGAGCTTCTTTCAGGTCTCCCACGCAGGTACAGGGGCCCAAGGACTTGGGCCATCTTCACTGCTTTCCCAGGCCATGGTGGAGAGCTGGAACAGAAGGGAAGCAGCCGGGACTCCAAGCAGCACCCATATGGAATGGGTGCTACTACAGGCAGTGGCTTAACCCACTACACCACAGTGTCAGCCCCCCAGTAATTCTTAAATGGACAAACTCAATTTGAGTTGTAAGAAAAAGTTAAAAGGTAAATTTGAGGGCCACTTAAAAAAAAAAAATCCTAAATAGTATTCAGGAGGAACCCTCAGTCAGCTTGAACATTTGGTGCTTGTGTTTATACTTAAGTTCCTGGCCAACACAAATATCAGAGAATAATGAAATGACTTTAATTTTACTTGCCTGAGACCATCTTAAAAGACTTTTATCTATCAATCTAGAGAAGAGGGGGGATGCATATTTTCTATCTGAAGAAAGCAGCATTTTTTGTAGTAGAACCCCATTTTAGAAACAAAATATTTTATATGACCTAAGAAAACTGAAAAATCCTTGTGAAATAGTAATGTATTATCTACAGTTTTCTGAATAATCAGATTTAATATTGCTCTTGTTGTATTAAGTCTTTAAGATACAAACTGTTCTTTCCAGAGCATCCTGTACAGTTCATAAAATATAATTCAAAATGGGCAGAATACATCCCAGAAGGATTTTGCTTTGAAGAGACATACTAGTCACTTCAATTTTTTTGTACATCATGTGTTTTATGTTCAAAATAATAAAACTCAGATTGAAATGTAGTAGTATTTCTCGTCTCAAACTCAAAAGTGTGTCAAGAGGTGATCTTCTCCAGCATCAGTGTTGTACATTCATATCCAAAGTAGATTTTGTTCTGTAAAACAATGCAGTATGACACTGAACATTTAGACTTTTCCCAGACAAAACTAAAATGGTCAACTAATAATATATCCTCACTTTTCAAAACACATAGATATCTTTTTATTTATTTAAAATAAAGGAACTCTGTTATTTCATCTCATACATTTTCACAAACTTTAAAAGCTACTTTATTTCTAAAGAAAACTTAGATTTGAAGAAAGGAAATGAAAAAATACAACAGAATTCTAATTTGATCAAAAGAAAAGCTTGCAATTAACTACTGTTAAGAAACGGACATCCACAAATAAAGTAAAACTCCTAAACATATATTGGTCCTAAAACCTGAATATACCTACACGTGAAAAGGAGTTTTTTATTTAGAATTAGATTTTTGGTGGAAACTTGAATGCCAAGGATTTTACATCTATGACAGCACCTTTATCATTCATGGAATATTTAATTTTAGAATGTGTTTAATGGAAAGGCAAGCATACTTCAGAACGATTAAGTTGTTTTTTTTTTTTTTAAGTGAGCAGAGCTTTGGTTTGTTATTCTAACAAGGTACTGGCTAATCTCTCCCACAGAATCTACCGGTTACTCGGATTTTAGACAATCTCATGGAGATGAAGTCAAACCCGGTGAGTAGCATCAAACTTTGTACTTGTAAATTCTTAAATGTATCAACTGACTAGAAAGGCAGTAAAATCACATTGAGTTTGTTGTGAACTTAAAGCACAACGAAGTGCATGAGTGAAAGCAAACAGTCAGCGTTTTTAAAAAGCCTTTTTAGCCATTGTCACAGATACTGGGAATTGGTTCTCTGAGCTACTGCAAACATTCTGGGCAGTTCTCATCAAACTAAATGTAGATAATGCATCTTAAGACAGCGTATCCTAATTTAAATGTATCCTAGGGAGTAAGTTTCTGTAAATGAAAAAGAACTGGTAAGCGTCAGTGGTATAGCATAAAGAGTACCAGCCCAATTTAATTTTATGAAAATTAGAGAGGAGTGCATAATGAAATTTTTGAGTACAAATGTTCAGATGGCACTAAATTCTTTAGTGTTGAAGAAGTAAATTGTAGAAATTGTTGGCTGAATGGATAAATGGGTAAATATTGTCATTGTTTATACTTAAATATTGAGCTTTCTGTTTACAATTCAAGAATGGAATATAAAATCATCAGAGTCAGTTCCAGCATTGTGGTATCCCAGGTAAAGTCGCTGCACCGCTGCCAGCTGCTCTCACTTCCTACCCAGTTCCCTGCTAATGGCCTGGGTAAAGCAGTAGAAAATGGTACAAGTGCTTGGACCCCTGCTACCCATATGGGAGACCAGGATGAAGCTCCTGGCTTTGGCCTGGCCCAACCTTGGCCATTACGGCTGAGGGTTGGAAATCTCTCTCCTTCTTTTTTTTTTAAAAATCATCACAATCTGCTTTATAAAACAGCCTGTCCTATTATGACAACCAAAAGGTAGTTATCACAAGAGTCTGAAATCAAGAAAAGCAGCATGATTGTACCCTTATCAAAACCCTAGTTTGTAGGGTGAGTATTTGGCCTAACAGTTAAGACACCAGTCAAGATGGCCATTTATTTTTTTTTTATTTCAAGATTTTTTATTTATTTATTTGACAGAGTTACAGAAAGCAAGAGATAGAGACACAGAGAGAGAGGTCTTCCTTCTGTTGGTTCACTCCCCAAATGGCCTCTACGGCTGGAGCTTCGCCGATCCGAAGCCAGGAGCCAGGTGCTTCCTCCTGGTCTCCCATGTGGGTGCAGGGGCCCAAGCACTTGGGCCATCCTCCACTGCACTCCTGAGCCACAGCAGAGAGCTGGACTGGAAGAAGAGCAAGCGGGACAGAATCCGGCGCCCTATGGGATGCCAGCGCCGCAGGCAGAGGTTTAACCAAGTGAGCCACGGTGCCGACCCCTCTAGATGGCCATTTAGGAGTAATTGGGCTTGATACCCAGTTCCACTCTGACTCCAGCTTCTTCCTGATATAGACCCTGGGAGGTAGTGGTAATGGCTCAAGTAATTGGGTCCCTGCCCCTGGCTTCAATGCCAGCCTGGGCCATTGCTGGCATTTGGGGAGTGAACCAGTGTCTTTATCTTCCTTCTCCCTCTCCTACCTTTCAAATTTGAAAAAAAAAAAAAAAACCTCAAATTCGAGTTGATCTAAATCACTATAGTCTTGGCAATGAAACTTGTGATTGCAAACCTAAGAGAACAGAATCTACAAATTAATGTGATGTTTTAAACTTTAATTAAAACAATTATATTTGGGCTGGTGTAGCAGGTAGAGCTGCTGCCTACGATGCCAGCATCCCAAATTGGCACCAATTCGTGTCCCAGCTGCTCTACTTACTATCCAGCTCCCTGCTAGTGAACTGGGAATAGCAGCAGAAGATGGCAAGCATCTGGGCCCCTGCACCCATGTGAGAGACCTACAAGAAGTTCCTGGCTCATGCCTTCAGCTCGGCTCAGCCCTGGGTATTGCAGCCATCTGGGGAGTGACCCAGCAGATGAAGATCTCTCTCTATATATAACTCTGACTTCTAAATAAACAAATCTTTTTCTTTTTTCTTTTTTCTTTTTTTTTTTTTTTTTTTTTTTTGATAGGCAGAGTTAGAGAGAGAAATGAGAAATGTCTTCCTTTTCCATTGGTTCACCCCACAAATGGCCACTACGGCTGGCGCATTGCAGCCGGCATGCTGTGCTGATCCGAAGCCAGGAACCAGGTGCTTCCTCCTGGTCTGCCATGCAGGTGCAGGACCCAAGCACTTGGACTATCCTCCACTGCACTCCCAGGCCACAGCAGAGAGCTGAACTGGAAGAGGAGCAACCAGGCAGAATCCGGCGCCCCAACCGGGACTAGAACCCGGGGTGCCAGCACCACAGGTAGAGGATTAGCCAAGTGAGCCATGGCACCGGCCTCAAATAAACAAATCTTTGAAAAGAAAAACATAATTATAATATTAAAAGAAATTAAGAAAACTTTAAAACACCCTCATGCAAAAATAAGATACCGTGTAATAAAGCATTTCAAAAAAGGAAATTAGCATTATGAAAGGAATAGAAGAATTATCCATAAGAATAAACTAAAAAGGATTAGATTCTTCCATGTGGGAATCAACATAAATGAAGTAGAATACAGTATACCAGTAACAGACTCTGCCCCTAAATCCCAGAACATATGACAGATTCTTCTTGAAAAACCTAAGAGAGGTATACATTTATGACTGATTGTCTTAGGGAACACTGCTTTATAATCAGCAGTAAACTACTGGAGTATGTTATCCCAAACAATAATAGATTAGAAATGTTGATAAATGCAAAAATGTCAAACAGATGCCAAATCCACAAGCAGTTAAAGTGTAGAATCTTACTGCTGTCCTTAAATCTCGAAGTGGAGGTGAAAAATGACAACAGTAATGATAACAGCTGATACTGCATGTCTGCAACCATTCATTCAAAGCAGTAACCTATTATTTGTTAGTAGAACCTTCCGAGGAAAATA
Source organism: Oryctolagus cuniculus (assembly GCF_964237555.1). Taxonomy (NCBI): domain Eukaryota; kingdom Metazoa; phylum Chordata; class Mammalia; order Lagomorpha; family Leporidae; genus Oryctolagus; species Oryctolagus cuniculus. The sequence goes on along the minus strand of NC_091443.1, from coordinate 44,590,406 downwards.
CTGTTGCTATTCTTACTTTCCAGATGAGGAAACTGTGGCACATTGAGGTCAAGTAACCTACTCAAGGACACAACAAGCAGTGGCAGTTAGGATTGTGACCACAGGCAGCTTTCTAACCATCATGCTGCTTTGATTAGGTCAATAACTATGCTTTTCATGGAATCACAGCTTTAAAATATAAAGAAAGTGTAAGCCATCTTAACAATGGAAGTGAGGCAATCAAGACTATTAAGTGACTTCTCAAGTCACACTTCCAGTAGCAGAATTGGAACCAAAAAACCTGCTCCTGTATCTGCCTGGTGCTGATTCTACCATACGCATTCCTTCCTCATTTCTAGTCTGTCCTAAACAAATGGGTAGCTAAATTGTTCATCTTGCTCAAATGCTTCTACAGGTTGCAGAAATTCATTTACATGTTCTTTTGACTGTTTAAAGATTCATTTTATTTACTTAAAGGCAGATTCAGAGAGAGAGAGAGAGAGAGACATCTGTCATCCACTGGTTCACTCTCCGAATGGCTTAATGGCCAGGCCTGAACAGGCAGAAGCTAGGATTCTGGAACTCTTTCTGGATCACCCCCATGGGTGGTAGAGGCCCAAGTGCTTGAGCCATATTCTGCTTTCCCAGGTGCATTAGCAAGGAGCTGGATTAGAAGTGGAGCAACCAGGACTTGAACTGGCATTCATATCGGATGCTGGTGTCATAGGTGGTGGCGTAACCCGCTGCACCATGACACCGGCCTTTATAACTGGAAATACTACACATTTTTTAAAGGTAAATTTTTCTGTTTTGAAAGCATCAAAGCAGTCTGCACTCTCTTCTATTTACAGATGAACAAAATCATTTAGAGATAAGCACTTAATTAGACCTGGCAAATTTGAATGTATCTTACCTCAAATGCTGTTTTTGTTGATACTTTTGTTTTAAAGATTTATTTGAGAGGCAGAGTTAGAGAGGGAGAGACAGATCTTCCATTCCCTAGTTCACTCCCCAAATGGCCATAAGGGCTGGCTGGAATTGGGCCATACAAAGTCAGGAGCTTCTTCTGGGTCTCCCACATGGGTGCAGGGGCCCAAGCATTTGGTCCATCCTCTGCTGCTTTCCCAGGCACATGAGAGGGAGCTGGATCGGAAGCAGAGCATCCAGGACACAAATCGGTCCCCATATGGGATGCCAGTGCCACAGGTGGCAGCTTTATCCCCTATGCCGCAGTGCCAGCCCTGTTGTTGAGTATTCTCCTTTGTCTTAATACATTCAAATTATTGCAAGGTGCCAGATCAGTTTCATCGTGCTTACAAGTCCTGCTGATAGCAGATTCTTGGAGCAAAGCGTTGAAGGATTCAGATGCTATATTTGAGTTTACTGAGAGTGCTGGGATTGATTGAAGTTTTTCACCATTGGGTATGGAACTGGGTAGTAGCACCGCATGTATTATGTTTGTCATGAAGCAGGTTTTCATAGGGCCTTGGCTGATTCTGCTACCAAACAGGAAAACAGAGGTTAGGAACTAATTATACATCATCAAGGAATAGAGCGTACTTTTGAACTGCTGTTAATTTGAAGAATTTAAGTTTTCAATTTAGCATAGAGGTCCACAATGCCCTTATCCACAACTTTGGAAATACAGAAAGTTTGAAATACAGTTTGTCTTTAACACTCATTTGGTGGCAAAACCTGACCCAGACTTAAGTTGAGGCTCTTTGTAGTTTTTATTTCTCCTATTTTATTATTCACATATTAAGTTTCAGAAATAGTAACATGTCATGTGTTAAGGTGCTGTCCCCATTGTGTACAGTAAATGCATGATATTACCTATCTAAAGTAAGTTCTAAATTCTGAAATAAATATTTATAAAGTTTTCAGATAAGATAATGAACTTGTGTAGTCAGTAAAAGCATGAGCATATAATGATAGGTAAACTCCCAAAGCAAAAATATTTAGCTATATTAGCTGTTTTCAGGCTTATAAAACAGGAATATTTTTGAGAAGCAGTGTAGAATGGCGGCTAAGAGCTTGAGTAGTGTGGACTGCCTAAGTTCAAATCCTGGAATTCTGTTGTTACGTGACTTTACCAAAGTTATGCAACCTCTCTGTACCCCAACTTGCCTATCTGAAAAATGAGGATAATAATAGTTACCACCTGATACACTGGGGAGTGAGTAAAGCTTTCACACAGAAAATAGTGATAAATGTTAGATGTGGTTATACATTCTACAAAAGTGGTAGATTCCTTAAAATAAGGTGCTGTGTGTCAAACTAGGCCTTCTAAGGAGAAATCCCATAGTCACGGTAAGTTCTATTTCCCTTCCTAGGAAACTGATGACTACAGATACTTTGATCCCAAAATGCTGCGGGGCAATGACAGGTAAGCAGCTTTTGTCTTATAAAATTTGTTGTTGGTTTTTCAAGAATGGGAAAAAAATTGGCTTTCCATTATAAGGCAAAATATAAACCATATAGAAAAATGGTAAGGAAACAGTATATATTATAATCCCATTATTCAGGGAAAATCACTAATAATTATACAACACATAAATATATTTGGATGTTTGTTTCTTTAATGTGAAATGATAGAGGTATTACAGACTAATTATGGAAGAGGGGAATTTGAATAATGTATGTTTTTAAATGAATATGATTGGACCAAATGAAAATGCAGGAGCTTTATGTTGGATACCAGTTTATTTCATTGCTTTTTATTTAACTGGTCCAAAAAATCCCTAGAAATAATAATGAATGGCAATGAGACATTCTATGAATAGTTTCTGTGACAGACGTGGTAAGGTATAGTCAGTTACGGATATTCTAAGATTTAATTCATGGTGATATGAAAAATAGCCTACAAAAAGAATAGGGAGCATTGGGGGGATTGTTTGGAATGCTTTTCCTTAGCACTGAAACTTAGTAGACAAAGCTAGTTTCTTGCCTAAGGCTAATGTTGGGGATCTTCAGAGCTTTGTTTGCTGGATCCCAAGCTTTCACATCTTCGTAGGCAGACAGGACAGATTATCTGCTCACTACATTATTAAATTGTTTAGTAACTTAAAATGTTGTTCCCTTTGTTGAATTTACCAGGAGTGCCACCAAAGCTGCATAAGAAGCTGCTAGTAGCAGACGTAGTTGACAAGAGACAATTTGACAAAGAGTAAATTATGGGAAATGAGTGATGACTAATGGGTACAGAGCTTCTTTTAGGAGTAATAGTCAATCCAGTGAATTTTTACAACTTCCTACACTGGTAATTCTTACATTCTTGCATAATTCTCCATCTTAAATTTTTGCCCCTTGTTTCATGTAGCTAATTAAGTAGATTTATTTTGCTTCTTAGAAACTTACTGAGAATTCTTAAGACAGATAAGCTCAGTTTTACAGAGCTTTCTTCTAAACTGTCCCATCACAATTAAATCTGTTATTAATAACTAGTAATACTGTGCTGTTTAAGTCTCACCTCTCTTCATTCCATAGCTAGTCATAGAGGAACTTGAAGCATGCTAGACAAAAGTTTACTGATGACTATTTCAATCTGATAGACCCTTCCACAGAATCTTCAGACAGGCCGTAGAAATGAAGAAAAGATGATAGAACTATGTGATTAGCCTCTGAACATTTAAGGGAGGTTATAATAGCTGTCTCTTATCAGTTGAGATTTTCAGAAAGTACTCTTCTTTTAACTTAATAGTTTATTTAGTTGCACCATTAAGCCTGTGAGTGTAATGTAAATGAAAAATTTTATCTCAAAAAAATAGTTCATCAGATAGAAAGGCCACAGTCCAGCAAGAAAATAGGGTCTATATACTTCCTGTCAACTTGTTGGACAAATATTTACAACAAAGTTTATTTTGTTTGAAATTTTATCTCCAACATATGAGGGAAAATGTATTTATCTTCCATTGTACTGCAAATGATACCGTTTCTTCTTTTTTTAGTTGAATAATACTCCATTGTATAGATCTACCACATTTTCTTTATCCATCCATCTGATCAAAAATTATTCTTGAGGCAAGTTTAAGTTGCCCTGAAAGTCATACCATGGAACCTGGGTTAGCACTCAAAACAAGTATCTGACTCACAAAAGCTTTGAAAAGTATCTTTATTAAGGATCTCTTGGACACCAAGGAAGTATTTCCCTACTCTTTCCCACTTTTCCCAGTTGTTATCCTTCCCTCACAGGTGACAAATGTAGTAACGCAGCTTACGTTTATTATTTTGAGCAAGACAAATTTACCATATGCTTTATCAATTTACCTTATACCCAGATTTCCACTCCTAGACACAGGAGCTGCTGCTCAGTCTTCTAGAAGACTCATTTTACAGTCATTAGCTTGGCCATTCTTTGTCAGGTACTGAAATATCTTGCTTCTTCCTCTGCAACCCAGTTCATTACCCAGCTCTACCAAATTAAAGGATCTGCTGCTCTCCTAAGAAGGTGAAGGAGGTAGAATCATAAATACCTGTCTAATAGTGTGTGCGCCTCTATATCTCACTCCTGTTTTACCCATAATAAAAGACACGGACAAAACTCAGTACATTTTTTCTTTATTACAGCTCAGTTCCCAGGAACAAAAACCCATTCCAAGAGGTAAGTTCCATAGAAAACATCTCTGTTCCCACAAAAAATAAAAAGGTGACCAAGCAGTCTTCAAGAATATCTTTGTCCTGAATATGGCTTTCTTAGGATTATAGTATGGCAGTCCTGATCAATCCAATTCTGTATACCAAAGATCTTTTCTTAAAGCTGTTTTTACTTATATTTTAAGCTTAAAAATACCTGACAAAAAAGTAAATAATTCACAGAAAAGGAAGCCTTTTAGATTGTAGTGAATTTTATATGTGTGGAATTTTTTTTTAAAATTGAATTCCAGACATTTGTGAAGAGATCATGACTGTTTTCATTTGAAATACAAAGAAAGCTCTCAGAAAGAATACAGTAAATAAAATGTTGGAAATTACATAAATGCTAGGTTTTCTCACTTTCCAGCCTACAATAAATAACCTGAAACTCAAAAATATCCTTTGGAGATAGCTTTTTGGATTTTTTTTAGCAGTTTTAATTAAAGAATGCAGTTATTTCACTCTAACTTGTTTTTGAAAAATCCCTACATCTTTTTAACGCTCAGTAGAAGTTAGAAACATTTAATACTTGTAGTAGCATCAGGTGCTTAAAATGTGCATTTGGGCTAGCTTGCACAGGAGCATTTCAGAAAGTTCATGGAAAAATGCAAAGTATACTGATGTAAAAATTTTTGATATCCTTGTCTAGATCGGGATTTCAAAATTTTTTTTCATCAAATGCATGTTTTTTCTTTTTACTCTTCCACAAAGTTTTTTGCCTCATTTGAAGAAGAGGTTCCAGGTTAACAATCACATTGCTTGTAAGTTAAAACACTGTTTGAACCATTTCTGTGAATTTACTTTTCTTCTGTTTTCATTTTTAGGCAATAGTTTTTGTGGTGGGAGGTGGCAACTACATTGAATATCAAAATCTTGTTGACTACATAAAGGTACATTGTGGCCTTTTTATTCTACCGTTTGATGGCTTCGCAGTTCTATATTTTTTTGGAGTAGCATTCTCTGATGTCTTTCCTGATGCTTACATAACTCCTTTTCTAAGAGGGTGGTTTTAAAATCCTGCATATACAGAAAAATTCACATATGGTCATTGCTTTCCTATTCCTATCACATTCATTTCTGGCCCAAAATCACACTTGACTGGAAAAAAAAAGGTATCTTCTAGATATGCACGTTGCAGCCATCTATCTTAATACAACTTAGAGACCACAAGTAAGCTCCTCTTCCAAAAAGTCTCCTTTGGTGAAATGATTTACAGAACATATCTATCTGAATAAGACAGTTTAGTCCCATCATATATATATGTAAATCAGCAGTATACTTCAAACAGGAGTTTGAGTTAGCAAATTAGAAGTAGAATGCTATTCAAAGCTGACAGAGGCAGAAGTAACAGAAAACTAAGCAAAAAGATTTAAAGGAAGGGGCATAATTTGAAGAACAAAACCACTGTTTAAAGCACAGGGTCTAAGTGGGCATTGTGAAGCAGGAGGTTAGGTTGCTGCCTCTCCTACCAGTGCCTGGTTCTAGTCCTGCCTTCCCTTCCAAGTCAGCTTCCTGCTGATGTGCAGTCTGGAAGGCAGCAGGTGATGGCTCAAGTACTTACATCCCTGCCACCCCCTGGGAGACCAGGATGAGGTCCAGCTGTGGCTGTTGGAGATAGTAAGAGAATAAACCAGTGGATAAAAGATCAGTCTCTCTCCCAGCCCCCCACACACTTGCAAAAGGTAATATCAGAATCAGCTGTTACTAGAATGCTATTTTGTAATATTCATTTATTCACTTTATGTAAGGATATAAAAATTATCATTTAACATTAAGGTCAAGGATAGGGCACACAGGGGCAGAGCTCAAAGAACAATACTTTGTCTTTGGACTATGCACAATACCTTGGTGTTAGAGTAGCCCCAGTATTGTATAAAAAAGGTTTTTATGCCCTTTGGTCTTATAACCAAAATTAGCCTGCATGACCAAACTCAATAGCAGAAAGCAAGAAAATGGGACAGAAACTAGGTGCAGGCCATCTCATTAAACAATGCTGACAAGCTAGTGCACATTGCCGCCTGGTCTGCTGGACCCTAGCACAGAGCTATATTCATCATTCACGTTTGGCCAAGGATTGGCAACATCACTGGCTCCAAGTGTCTCCAGTAGTCAACAGGCTTGCAATAGACATTTACACTCTTACATCCCATATACCCCTGCCTTGGTTACGCTTTTTCAGTCACCTGTCATCGTTCTTTTGGCATCTTTTCAACACTTATACAACAGAAAAACAAAGAAACACCAGAGTACTAATTTGTAGTGGCTGAAGTATAAATTTAAAGAAACATTGTGGTTTACCAGATAGTCCAATGAAGGTTTTCTTAACCATGCACAAGCTTGATAGCTCCTCTTTTTACCAAAGTTGAATTTTGTAGAATATGTTAATAATTCCCAACTGAGTTGATTTATTAACTAAATCTAGTTCTTTCTTTGATCAATCACCTTTCATTGGAAGAATAGCTGTAGAGGTTTTACTATATCCACATTTTAATCTTACTATTGATATCAGTGTTACACCATACAGCAGTTACATTATGATTTAGATTAAGATCATTACCAAAATGTTTTTTTATATATAAACCAAGTCAATTCTTACTCATATACCAACTGTAATTAATCTGGGGAAAATTATATTCTCCATTTGAGGAACCACAGGTGGTTTTCCAAAGTAGCTGCACACTTTACATCCCCGCCAGCAGTTTTAGAAGGGTTCTGTTTTCTCCACATCATTAACAAGACTTGTTGTTACCCAGCTTTTTTATTCTAACCATTCTGGTAGGTGTGAAGTACTATTTCATGGCACTTTTTCCGTTTTCCTGATGACTTATGATGGTGAGCATTTCATGTGTATATTGGCCATTTGTAGTTCCTCTTTGGAAAAATGTCTGCTCAGATTCTTTGTCCATTTATAGTTGGGCTGATTCACCTTTTCATTATTGTGAGAGCTCGTTATGTAATTGACAAATCCTATATCAGATACACGATTTATAGATGTTTCCTCCTGTTGTCTGGGTTGTCTTTTCATTTTTTAGCACCAAAGTTTATTTTTGTTAGGAAGAAAACAGACTTGACACCAGAAAACAACTGTACTTCACTAAGAATTTTATAGTTTTTGCTTTTACATTTAGGTCTTATCCACTTCAATTTTTCATACCCTATGAAGTAATGCCCACTTCATCCTTTTGCGTGTGGCCATCTAGTTGTTCCAGCAGCAGTTGATGAAAAAATTGTTTCCCCACTGAATGGTCTTGGCAGCCCTGTTGAAAATCAGTTGACTACACATGTATGGGTTTGTTTCTGAACGTTAAACCCTATTCCATTGATCGGCAGATCTGCCCTTGTGCCAGACTACAGCGTGTTGATTACTGCTGCTTTGTAGTAAATTTAGAAATCACGACACATCCCGCCTACTTTATTCTTTTTCAAGACTATTTTGACTTTTCTGGATCCTTTGTAGAAGTTGACACCGATTCTAAAATTCATACAAAGTTACGAAGATCTAAGTTGGTATTCTTACAGAATTTGCATGCAATCTTTGGTTTCATTTGGATAATGTTGTCATCTGAACAGTGTTAAATCTTTTGATTCATATGCACATGGAATATTTTTCATACATATCTTTCAACAATATTTTGCTCACAGTATTCATAAAATTCTTAATTTTTATGCTGTTGTAAAAGGGATTTTTAACTTTATTTTGGGTTGCTCATTGCAAGTGTATGGAAATCCAATTGATCTTTAAATGTTGATCTTACATTCTACAACTTTGCTGAGCTTGTTTTTAAGTGGGTTTTTGGAATATTCCACATATCAGATTATGATACTTTCAAACAAAGATAGTTTTACTTCTGCCTTTCCTTTCCTAACTGCCCTGGCTAAAATTTCATTAGGTTGTTGATAGAACAGGCAAGAGGAGGTGGGACGAAGTCTCAGTCTTTCACTATTAAGTACGATGTTAGCTGTAGGTTTTCACAGATACCTTTAGCTACTAAAAATTTAATGGATCTAAGTCTCCATAAGGGTTTTAAAAGAAAAACTCTCTCAGGATAGTCTCATTTCCTTTGCCCTGAATAATCCTAATCTTTTTCTGCATTCAGCCCTATTCAGGAAGAACATGACAGCTTCTATCACATCATTAGAAATCCATGTCAGCACAGCCTTGCAGTAGGAAACCCAAGAGATTTGTAATACTGTAATACAAAGTTAAATAAAATGGCCCTTAATTTATACTAGTCTATAGTACAGTGAGTGAGTGCCATTGTTGTTGAAAAGACAAAATACCGTAGTAATTCTGATTTACTTAGTAATGATGTAAATCTAACTCATAATATGACTGCTATTTATTATAACACTGGTGTAACTGGTAAAATTTATCAAAATATTAACACATTAATAACCATAAGGTATTTGACGGCCAGTGATTGGTTAAAGAACTAGATTTAGTTAATCATTAATTTTATATTGAATCAATGCATTGTTACATTTCTTGAAATTCAGTTTTGAATGGAGGGAAGAAGGAGTTGTCAAGCTTTATCATGAACAAGTTTGCATTGGAGTATTTGGTAAGCTATCTTTAAAATTACACCTACGCTTCATTGGATGGCACAAGTGATTACTATTTTGGTACTTTTCTTGTTTTTCTGTTGTACTAGAGTAAAAGATAGAGAAAGAAAATGAGGAGCGATTTGATTACAAATGTGACCATAGGGGAAGGGAGGAAGGTGGACTGTCCAAGTTTAATCTCAGCTGGTCTTTTGCAACCCTATACTTATATGGGAACCAGGTGCTGACTTGGCCAAACTAGAATGAAATGTACTTAACGATGATAAATATTGGTCCTACGCTGGGGTCCCAGATATACCAGGGGGTCATTTGCATTAGTTTGCTGTTTAACAGAAAATGTGAAATGTTGATTTGCCCCTGGTTTCTGTTATATCGAAGCTGTTATGCAGCCTGATTTTTCCCATGCAATCAGAGAGGTATGAAAGACCTCTGCAGGAATAAGACTGGGAAGCCCCTTAAACCAACACACCCAGAACATATCTGGATGGGCTCACAATACAATTGAAAATGAAGTATGTCCTGTGCTACTGACGTAGAATCTTGGGAGCTCTGCCCAGAAGTTTCAGACCCCTCGGATGAGTGGCTCTGTGCTTTCTTTCTGTGCTGTAGCCTCTACCTGTATGAACGCCTCACTTGTGTCTATTCTGTATAGGTCAATACTTGACCCTGTGTAATTGCTATGTATATAGCATCTCATTTTGTAAAAACAGCTTTCAGAGAGAAGTAGCCTTCTCTTGTGCTACAGAGCTGTCATTCTTATGTTCATTAATGAATTACCAAATTACTTTGTTATGAAATTACCATTTACATTACAAAAAAAATCTCATGACTTTACCTTCAAGTTCAGCATGAAGACCTTAGCAAAATTCTCTGGTAAAAAGTTTTGACTGTTATGATTGGATTCTAACTGCCTGTAAAAATCAAGAATAAAATTCATGGAGTTACAAAGTGGAATGAGATGTATTAACATATAAATACTGTTCTGACAAGTAAGGTGGAAATAAAAGTCCAGACCACCTGCTTTCAGCCTAATGAAACTTTAAGAATGTTTTCTTGGAACAGTATAGATCTTACAGTGGAGGAATGTTGATCTAATATTTTATAGATAATTGTCACTCACATGAAATGTGACAGTCATCAGATCCCTTCTGTCTTTAGTGTCATGGGAAAAGGCACCAACAGGATGTTGTAACACACATAGATTGGAGAAGGAAGTTTTTTGCCCATTTCACCCACTGTATGTTTGTTTATTCCATGCAATTTTAGGGTAAACGTGTATACTCCAATCCAGTACCGCCACTCCAAAAATGACCTTTAAGAATTTTTTTTAAATCCTAGGAAGTTAATCTCTCCTCTTGGGAATATTGAAAATATCCTTGCTTACCTGTATCTGATGTTCTGACTCTGATTTTTTCCAGGGGAAACAAGGCAAACACATTTTGTACGGCTGCAGTGAGCTTTTTAATGCTACGCAGTTCATAAAACAGGTAACGTATACCTTTTTAGTTCCTGCTAACATACCCCAAGTTGCTGTGTTTTTAAAAGAAAGAAAAGCTTTTGCTCATCTGGACCAGCTGAAACAAAAACCATACAGTTTTATTTAAGGGATACAAACTTTATATTCCTAAAGTTGTAATTATGAAATGCATAGTGATTCTTCCCAGCATACCTGCCCTCCCCCTTTTCCCATTCTTCACTGAGATCTATTCGATTAACTTTATACACAGAGGACCAACTCTGTACTAAGTAAAGAGTTCAACAATTTGCACAAAAATACTGTTAAAAACTTTTGCCATAGACAAAACTATATAAAACATGACAAATCAGAAAATTTGTAAATGGAGTTAGAGCTCTCAGAGAAGATTCAGTTCAGCATCTCCTAATATTCTGGCCACATTTCTGACCTTACTCAGTTTCACAGGCCCAGTGTTTGATATTCTTGGTAACTTCCCTGCAGACTGGTCTCTGTTCAGTTGATAGAACTGCATTCACCGTACAGGCGCATGACAGAATAGCTAAGGTGTGCAGACTGTCTGTGTAGTCCTTTTAGTATTGCTGCCAGTGATGGTCTCAGTAATTATATTGATCTGAGGCATCTTAAATTGTATGTAATTGGGGCTCAGTAGTCTGACTGATAATGTCCACTCACCTTTGCTTTGGCGGTCCTAAAAGTCATAACCACACTGTGTATTCATTTGCAGCATCAATGTTCCCATCATTGATTTTCATACAAATTCCTTAACATTGCGCAGTTCTTATAATTTTAACATGCACATTATATTATGAAAATTTCAATAAGAGTTCAAAAGAAATTGCAGTAAACATCTGTGTTCTCCCCCATTGGTTTACTGTTCATGCTCTGTAATCTACCTGCCTGTCAATCAGTATATTTATCACTTCAACTTATTTTATTAATTTCAAAGTAAGTTGGTACTATCAGTACATTTTTCCCCTTTAATACTTCAGTGGCAATGTCATTACCTAAAGATTTGTGGGGCCAATTTTGTGGTGCTGCAGGTTAAGCTGCCGCTTGTGGTACCAGCATCAACTTCCAGTCCAGCTCCCTGCACCTGAGAAGGCAGCAGAAGATGGCCCCATTACTTGGGTACCTGCTACCCATGTGGGAGACCCAGGTGGAATTCCTGGCTCCTGGGTTCAGCCTGGCTCAGTCCTGCTGTTGTGGCCATTTGCAGAGTGAACCAACAGATAGAAGAGCTCACTCACTCTGACACACACACTGCCTTTCAAATAAAAAAGGGGGGGCAGGGGGAGATCAGTATCTAGCCCTCCCTTCCTTGAGAAGTAAGACTTAGAACATTAAGTGAGTACTCGTACTGAGGACAGCATTGGTGCAGCAGGGTAAGCAGCAGCCACCTGCAATGCTGGCGTTCCTCACCTGAGTACCTGCTCAGCCCGACCATTGTGGCTATTTGGGGAGTGAACCAGTAAATGGTAGATCTGTCTCTCTCTTGTTTTCAAATAAATAAAATGAATCTTTAAAAAAAAGTGCTCTTTTCCTAGGTAGTCCCTGTTTAATCACTGTCTGGATATTTTCCTTCATATGATAGTTTAGAACAGGCAAAACTAACCTGAGTGGAATCTTTTTTTCTTGCTGGGTTAATAAGAATAATCTGTTTTGTCCATCTTATGAATCACATGTCTGTTACTTTCCTTGCTTGTTTCTTTGTTCTTTTCTAAACCAAGCATTTAAAGCCATAAAATTAAAATTCTAACCAAATACTACTTTAGCTACATTCCACAATTTTTGACATGCTGAATTTTTTTCATTCAATGTGAAATATTTTGTATTTTACCTTGTGATTCGTTCTTTAGCCTAAGTACTATTTATCAACCTGTTGTTTGCAAGTATTCAGGGACTTTCTAAACTAGTCTCAAGAATTGCTATCTAATTTAGTTCCCTTGTGGTCATAGAACATACTCTAACTTTACTGCTTTAAAGCATATTGAATTCTCTTTATGGCCCAACAAATGGTCTGTCTTGCTAAATGTTTCATATTCACTTAAAAAACAATGTGCTTGGGGCAGACATTGTGGCTCACCAGCTACTCTGCTTATGATCCAGCTTCCTGCTAATGCATCTGGGAGGTAGCAGATGGGTATTTGGGTTCTTGGCTGCAGCTTGGCCCAGCCCTGGCTGTCACAGAACAGAGTGAACCAGCTGATAGATCTGTCTCCCCCTGTGTCGCTCTACCTTTCAAATAATTATTCTTTAATGTGCTTTTACAGAAGTTGAGTGTCAGGTTCTATGAAAATCAGTGTGGTCAAGGAAACCAACTGATAGCATCATTAAGATCTTGCATGTCTTTGTTGATGGGGGTGGAGAGGAGGTGTGCCTATCATCTGCTAAAAAAGGCATTAAAATTGCCAATTGTACTTGTGCAGTTATCACTTTCTCCCTGGAGTCCTGTCAATTTCTTTTTTGAATTTTGAAACTGTTATTAGGCGTATATTAGGGATCTTCAAACAGTACATGGAAAGAACTGTGTTTAGATTTAAAAATCTTTTGTACCAAATAAACATTTTGACTTCTACAAATTTTTTGATGTACCCTTGTACACATTAGTGATTATTGTGTCTTCCTGCTGAAGGGACACTTTCTTCGTATGCAGTATTTTGGTAACTATTTTTGGCGAAGTCTACTTGATATGAATTTAGCACTCTAGCCTCTTCTGCTGTTTGCATATTGTAACTTTTTCTGTTTATTTTTATTCTCATTCAGCAAGTATTTATTGGGTACCTACTATCTGTCAGGCACTGTGGTACACCCTCAAGGTTTTTTTTTTCAAATTTCATGTACTTCACATATGCAGATTGAGGACCATAGTGATACTTCCCACCCTACTCTCCTGCTTCCTCTCTTACTCCCTCTCCGTTTTTACAATGATCTACTTTCAGTTTATACCCATAAGATTAACCCTACAGTAAGTAGAGTTCAACAAATAGAAGAAAAGTAGAGATAAGGGCTGTAAACAATCATCAAATCTCAAAATGTCAGTTTCACTCTATACCTTAGATTTGTTTACTTTCAGCATATGTGCTAAAATATTTATCTTGTAGGCAGCATATAGTTGGATTTTTTATTAACCATTCTTACAGTCTCAGCCTTTTAATGAGGATGCTCTGTTAAACTCAGTTTTATCAGTAATTACATTAAATGTTAAGTCTTCCATTTTCCTTTCAGTTCCCTGTTAAGGATTCTTCTGTTCCTCCTTTCATAAATTCCTTTGGATTATTTGAGAATATTTTAGAATTCCATCACAAAATTTTTTAGCAATATCTCTGCATTAATTCAGTAGATCAAAATAAATACATATTTAGCTGTTGGTAAACTAGAGCTAATATTATGCCACTTGGGTTAAGTGTAGGAACCTTGCAACCATCTCGACCCATTCTTCCAGCTATGTGTGTTATAATTGCCATAGATTTCACATGTACATGTAACTTCACAATGAAAAGTGTTATCTGCCTCAGTCAAGTATTTCGTAACACTGATTCTTTGCATTTACATAGATTAGGTATTTCAAAAGGTTGTGGGAAATGGAAATAAAGTATGTTTTAGCACCAAAGATTTTTGAAACCATGCATAGCTTTTCAAAATATGCATTTTTCAGCAACATTTTGAAAACCATCATATGCCTGGCTAATGGTGATTTCATTTTCTATTAACATTATTTTGACTTTATATTATTCTGGATAGATATTCAGTACTTTAAAGATTGTTATTTACTATATTCTGGCTTCCATTGTTTGAAATAAGTTAATAGTCATTCAAATTAACACAACTATCTTAATGTACCATTTCTCTGCTTTCAAGCTTATGATATAGTTATAACATTTTGTATAGTCATCTTGCTTGGGAAACACTGAGCTTACTCAGTCTGTAAGTTTATACGTGTACCAGATTTACTATTTCTAAATATTTTTATTTCCAATTTTCTCTCTCCTCTTTTGGACTCTAATATATATATATGTGATGGTGGCCCCTTAAGATTATAATGAAGCTGAAAATCCCTATTACCTAAGGACTTCATGACTGTCATAACATCATAGCATAATACATTACCCACATGTTTGTGGTAATGCTGATGTGAATCTGTGCTGCCAGTAGCTTTAGCAGTCTTAAATACTTCGGGCAAGAGACACTGCCAGTTTTCTGTCACTGCTCTAGTTGCCTGGTGCAGCACCAACAATAGCCTGCCTAAGGCTGAGAGCCACAGAACCAGGGCTCTGCCCGGTGCTATTTCTTCCTCCCCTGAGTCGATTTTCCTACCCACTCTTCCTGTTTTCAGTTGCTTTCCACTGCCTTCACGTAGTTGACTTTTGCATTTTGTTTAAAGAGAAATTCTCATATGAAGAGCATTATTAGCAGTGAAATCACTCATGACATTCCTCTTTACATGGTTATGTCCTTTATGAAGTAAATTCCTGCCTAATGTTTACATTTCTTTGTTATGACACTGGTTATTGCAATTCAGCTTTTAAATATCTACAGATGTTAGACATTTATTTGTAAACATTAAATTAAAATATTTTTCTAGAATGTGGTGAGTAAAACAAGAAGCCTAAATTTTACCATAATCAAAGTGTGACTTTTAACATATTATACAAATAGATTTGATTATATGAACTTCTTATAGCGTGTTTTCTTAAAGTTACATGTATGTTTTTTGCTTTCTTTTAGCTGTCACAACTTGGACAAAAATAACAAAAAACTTTAATCTACTTGGATAACTGTAAAAAGAAAAATCAAAAGAGCCAAATGTTTTCTTCTCTATAACAATGTCCTAGCAGTGAAACTCAGAGCTATTTGTTAATTTTTAAGAAAATTCTATAATATAATGTGTACTGATTAAAAGAATAAAGCATTTCAGAAATAAAATTCTGCCATTGTTCATTCTCATTTGTCAAACATTACAGGATAGAGAAAGTATGAGGGGTCTTCAGAAAATTTATAGGAAGTGCACTTTATGAAAATATGTAAGGATTTCATTAATTTTTGGAATAAAATATCTTAATTCCATTTTTCTGAAAACTTTCTGAAGTACTTTAGGGGTAAGAAAAGAATATAATATTAAAATAATTACTATAGCAACTAAAAGGTTATGATTGAAGTTGAGGAAAGCTTAAAGTTATAATACATATTGCTTGATTAGGTCATGACTCCTCTACATAGAAGCATTTTTTAATTGTAAAACTGCTTTCTCATAGCTTGTTCGTTTCCTATGTGTTTTCCAACGGCTGTTCTCCCTCTGTCATGTTTATATACCTTTTATCAGCTAAAATCCCTCCTTTACATAAGTAAAATGGGAGAGGTAGTATTTAGAACATTATGGATCAGTGTCTTCTAAGTAAAACTGTGTGTTGAATTTGATTGCAAGTTTCCTGGGGAAAGAAGTAATGTAGACAAGTAAGACATCAAAGTACTAAAATTTGATCATACCAATAATTATAACCTGGAATAATTTTTGTACCAAAGTGATAAAACACCTGCCCTAGGGGTTCAAAAAGAAAAGCACTGTGGAAGTGTGTTCAAGGCAAGCACAGAATTTAAAGGCGTGTTTAACAGCTTTGTCTCATTGAACACAGCAAACCTCCACTCAATTCTGGAATTCATAAGGAATTGACCAAAAAACTCAAATATTTTGTCTTAGTAATGAGGCAAAAATAGTCTTGGACTAAGCACTGTTCCAGTGCTGCCTAATGAAACTTAAGAGTTCTTATCACCCACAAGAATCAAACTGCTTCCAAGTGACTTAAAAAGGTCTAAGGTAGTCAGCTTTCCATTACTGTAAAATCCCTGTGAGGAGCTTCTAGGAGGGGAGGTTTAACTCAGTGCGTGGTTGCAAGGTTCATCGCCCTGGGTCGGCAGCGCTATGAGCCTGGCACCTGATGGAGGCTGGCGGTGGCAGACAGAGAACTACCTGGTGAGCCAGGAGGCATATACAGAAGCTAGCCTAACTCAGCGTAAATAATCAACCCTCCCATGAGAACTGCCTTCCAAGGGCAAACCCCAGTGGCCTAAAGACCTCAAGGAGGGCCCACCTCACAGATGCCATAGTTAGAGGAACTCGCCCCTCTTAATCCATGAACATAAGACTTTGCAGTTCAAATATCCTGTTCAAACCATAAGAGTGTCAGACCAAAGCCCCAAAGCTTAGGAATACAAAAGTACTCAACAGGCAGCACAATGAAATTTGGAAATTTAACCAAGATTTACCAAAAATATAAAACAGCAGGAAAACAACCCATCACAAGCATAAAATTACTTAAATATAACCAACTGTGTCAGGGATGCTATAAAGTTAATGAGGACATTGATGTACTTACCATTATTCCATATGTTTAAGAAACTAGGAGAAAGACTGGACTTAAGTAAAAGCACAAAAGATTTAACAAACCCAAGTCAGACTTCTAAAGACAGAACCTCCGATATCTGTATTAGTTTCTCATTGGTGCTGTACCAAATTACCACAAGCATAAAACACCATAAATTTGTTGTCTGACAATTCTAGAGGTACGAAATCTAAAATAGGTAGGTCTTGGGTCAGCACTGTGGCATAACAGGTAAAGCCACCGCCTGCAGTGCCAGCACCCCATAAGGGTGCTGGTTCAAGTCCCGGCTGCTCCTCTTCCAATCCAGCTCTCTGCTATGGCCTAGGAAAGCAGCTGAAGATGGCCCAAGTGAATGGGCCCCTGCACCCATGTGGGAGACCCAGAAGCAGCTCCTAGATCCTGACTTCAGATTGGCCCAGCTTGGCCATTGCAGCCATTTGGAGAGTAAACCAGTAGAAGGAAGATTTCTCTGTCTCTCTAACTTTGCCTTTCAAATAAATCTTAAAAAAATAAAGTAGAATAAAATAGGTCTCATTGAGCTAAAATCAGGGAGTGGGCCAGGCTGCATTCCTTTTTGGAGGTTTGCGGGAGACCCAGAGATGCGCCTTTTCCAGCTTAAGAGGCTGCTACATTGCTTGATCCAGGCCTCCTTCCACGTTGTCAGCTAGCAATGGCCACTCAAGTCTCACGTCGTGTCCCTCTGACACTAATTTCTCCCCCTCCTCCCAGATATAATGGACCCTTGTGATTACACTGGCCCTTCTAGAATAATCCAGGATACTCTCTAGAATGCCTCACCCCAAACCAGAGCACACTGTAAGTGCATTGAGAGCACCTACTAAAATGAACCTTACATTGACCTGTCTCAATCAATGTTCAATACACTCAACACTTTAAAATCCGTCAGTGCCACACCTGGAGCTCAGCTGTCACAGGGATCAGCATGCAGGAAGCTGATGAGGGAGCGCGTTTGGGATCAGTGCCTGTACAAAAGCAGGTGTCAGCAGGGGAGGGCAGCCATGCTGTCACAGGAAAGGCCCAGCCGACCCCCAGGGAGCTAGATGTCATTTCAAGTTACCCTGAAGTGGGCGTGAGGAGGCTGCTCCTTAATTCCCTTGCCACCTGGTCCGCAGTGCAGGTGTGAGTTTGGACCAGACTCGCTGAATGTGACCCCCTGCACAGGGAAGTTTGGCCAGTACCATATAACAAAGTGCTTCTCCGGGATCCACTTCGGCTGAACCAAAGAGGGAGAGGAGGAGCACTCATGCGTGCATGGGAGGGGTGGGGTCATAGCCACCTCTCCTCTCCCTCATCTTCCCTCCAAAGCAGAGGCCACGTGGTCTGCAGCTTATGCTGAGGGCATCAGGCGAGATTGTTGGATACAGACAACAAAGCTGATTGAGGGATTAAGCTACAGAAGAGAAGACAATGTTCCTTTGTTTCCACTGTGGTGGAAATTAGACCACAAACATTTCACATTTTGCACAAAGGAGAGGGTCTCTTTTCATGTTATTTTTGCATTTAAAACTAAGTTGTAGGGGTGTAGTGGATAAAGCCACCACCTGTAGTGCTGGCATCCCATATGGAGTTTCAGCTGCTCCACTTCCGATCCAGCTCTGCTGTGGCCTGGAAAAGCAGCGAAAGATGGCCCAAGTCCTTGGGCCCCTGCACCCACGTGGGAGACCCAGAAGCTCCTGGCTTCAGATCGGCTCTGGCTATTGTGGCCATCTGGGGAGTGAACCAGCAGATGAAAGACTGACTCTGTCCTCTCTCTCTTTCTCTCTCTCTCTCTACCTCTAACTCTTTCAAATAAATAAATTTTTAAAAAACTAAGTTGTGAAAACAGTCTTAACAATAAATGTACAGTATTGTTTTCAATGCTGTCTTAAGTTCACATAAACACCCCATCTTATAGATATAAACAAGCCTATTGCCACAGTTCTGAAATAACCTTTCAAGGGGACCTATAAACATTCTTGGGCTTCTTAAAAAATCTCTCTGTGGGGAAACCTTGGCCCTTCTCAGACTGCCCACAGCTTAGCGCTGTCCGTCCTGGTGGCCGTTACCCAGCCTGGCCTTGCGCAGGATCCCACATCACAGAGGGTGCAGCAGCAGCCCACGGCCTGGCCCGTTCCGAAGGCAGCCGTATCCACATTGTCAGTGTGATTTTTCTCAACGGAATTGATTCCTGCCCCGAGAAAGCTCAGAACAGGGCTGGACTAGGAAGGAAACAGGACGCTTTACAAAAAGTGGCACTTACCTCCTCACACCACCAGTTTTAGAGACAGAAACCAGACTTTATAGATGGAAACAAGCTCACAGAAACAAGCTCAGTGTCACAGCCAGCACCTCGTGGAGACAGAGGGAATGCACATCCGCCCGCTCCAAACCTGCCTCTTCGCACACCCAAAAATTCCCAGGCTGGGGAACAGGAGGCTGAGAGCCTTGCTCCCCATCAGCCGGGTCAGTCGGTCTCCCTGTGCTTTGTACAGAAGGTCGTATGAGCAGGGGAGTCTAGCATTCCCCTTCAGGAAGTGCAGCACACCCGAACCAGCCAGCTCAGGACGGCCAAGGAGCCAAAAGCCTGACCCACAGAGCTGCCGCTTTGAACTAGCAGCCTCAGCCCTGCAAGAAAATCTGTACTTGTTTGATATAAACACAAGGCAGGTCAACTCAGTTATCACAGATACAGCTCTACACTGAAAGGAAGAGGTAAAATTTTAAAAGACAAGGAAATTCAGTTTGCCCTAAACGCGAACCTTCCATTCCATTGATGACCAGATAATTTTGTGCTACAAACGACAAGTCAAATCCACATCCTGGCATGTTCAGAATACATGTACAATGTTCAGAATTACGAGCTTTCAACTCATGCCCTTAAAATTGACAATCTTTGTAATTCAAGACAAGCTGGAACAGGGTATAAGATTTAAATTCACTTAAATGCACATAGATCATTATAACTGTGGACATGTGAAAATTTCCCCCAGTTTTAAAATTGTAAGCCTCCTAATTGCAGGGGCCGATGAGACTGTACTGAGAGCATGTGAATAAAGCAAACTGCAAACAAGATTTGTTCAAGTGACCACATCAAAGCAGACATAGATTAAGCAGAGAGATTTAGGGACTGATTGACTTCACTTGTGGAACTGTTCTGGGCTCAACAGAATAGAAGAATTTCAAAAACATATCAGAAGAGATTCCTGGGTGATGACTTGTGAGTACTGGGTTTTAAATATTTGCAATGGGAACCCCATGATGGTTCTAAATCAAGTATTAGCCCAGCCGTGCAGCTCCATAACCAAGGTGCTATGGGATCTGTTCCCTCAAGGGTCAGGTACCGGAAGCTTGGACCCCAATGTGGTGAGGTTGAGTCAGAGGAACCTTTAAGAAGGAGAGCATGCTGGGATGTGTTTAGAGCTTTAAGGGAGCTTTGCTTACAGCAGTGCACTTTCACTCTTGCCGAGCAGGTTGTTACAGTCAAACCGGGAACTTCTCCATCTCTGGCTTCCTTATTCATACACCTGCTCCTTCTGCCAGTTCCCTCTCTGCTATACTCTGGTATGTTATGACACAGTCAGCGGACCTCTGACAGAAAGCCAGCACCATCTTGTTTGGGCCTCCAGCCACCAGAATCATCAGCCAAGACCTCTTTTTAGAGTTACCCAGTATCAGGTATTTTGTTATAACACAAAAAACTGTATGTGCCAAAATGGTGCAGTAATCTAAAAATCCAGAGACAACTGCACAAACCCTAGGACTCCCAAGATTACAGTAAACTGGTCGTGAGAATATAAGTTGATTTGCTTACCAGTATTTTCCCTGATTTTTGTCACCTCTGTCCCATATGTCTCTGGTGGAGCCAATATCATTACTGACAACAGCAGTAATTGGTTAAGGGATAGACAGGTAACAAAACCCAGCCAATGAGATCGGAAGTTAGGGTCCTGCAGAGGTCGCTGCTTGAGAGGCACCAGAGGGCTACTCCCTCTTCTGCTGGACTTAAACTGGATGGCTTGGGGTGGGCTTTTTGAATCAATGGGTTAAGGTGCTGCTTGAGATGCCCATATCCCATATTGGAGGGCCTGGTTCAAGTTCAGCTACTCTACTTCCGATCTACCTTCCTGCTAATGTGATTCTAGGAAGCAGCAGGTAATAGCTCAAGTGGTTGAGTCCCTGCCCCCCATGTAGGAGATTCAAATTGAGTTCCAGGCTCCTGGCTTTGGCCTGGCCTAGCTGCAGCTGTTGCAGGTATTTGTGGAGTGAATCAGCAGATCCAAGAATTTTGCTCACTCTGTGTGTGTGTGTGTGTGTGACTTTGCCTTTCTACTAAATAAAAATAAATCGGCTTAAAAAAAAAACCCTGGAGGTCCTTCAATATGAGTGTTAATATGAGGTGTTAATATCACCTCCCAAGAAGCCTGAAAAGGGAGCCCACACAGAGCCCAGAGACATCCTACTGACAACTGAACTCCTCGGCCTATCATCACTCATAACCTGAGTTTGACAGCCACAGAGCCACACAAAGCCTTGGAAGAGAGGCAAAGCCTAATGGATAATTTAAACATTCTAAGAAAGCCCAGGAAATGCAAACAAAATAGAAGAAATAATGGTCTGAGGCCTTGGGCAGGGGACACACAGGACAGTACCTCTCAGAGAGAGGAGTCAAGGTGAGCCCCCTCATTTACCCAGCTTGTTTCCCTGAGAGAAACGCTGTCTAGGCTGCAGCACAGGCAGGGCCAGCCAGAGCGGATTGGACATCCAGGGAGGTTGAGGCAGCTGCATTTCACAGAACAAGGTGCCCAAGAGAAGAGAGCTACATGAGAAGGGAGTTCTAGAGATTTGCACAAAGTCCCCCTGAGTATTCAGCTGAGTACCAATTGGTGTATGTGTGTGAGGAAACCCCAAGGCCAGAGAAAGAACCACCTCTGAGCACTGGAAGTCAACAATCCTCTGTGCGCTCGTGCAGCCGGGAAGTCTCTCTCACAAGTCAGCGTGGAGAGCCTCCTGATGCACCAGGTATCAGGCATAGGATCAATACAGACCCCCTTGGTGGTGGGAAGAAATCAGCCCTGGACTAAGCACCATTCTGATCCCACCTCTCAAACCTAAAAAGCAAGACCCAAAATGACCAAACTGTCTCCAAGTAACTTCACCATCCATGCCCCAGAAAGCTCAAGAATAATGCAATACAAAAATAGCTCGCACGCAATAAGATGAAGATGATAATGTCTAGAATCAAATCAAAACTTACCCAGACACTACAAGACAATAAAAGCCATAATAAAGAGAAACTGACATGAACAGGGTGAAGACATAACCTGAAGTCTCTTCTTCAATGAACTGAGCCACTAAATTCCTTTTTGGCTTAAGAGAGTTGGGGAGCATTTCCATTTGATGGGGAGGGAGGAGTGGAATTCAGGAGGTAACTGCTGAATCTGGACAAGATAACAGTCTGGCTGGTTCTGAGAAAACACCTTCTCTTTCCAGCACTGCCAATACTGACGCTGGCACCCATCACGCACAGATGTGGACAGAGTTGAGACACACTCACAGAATAAGAGCCAGGCATCAAAAACCCCCCTGTCTCTGAGATACCAGAATTCTCTTTGGTTTTTGTTGCATTTGATAAGTTATTTACACTAGGCCTATGACTGTTTCTCAAGATATAATTAAATTGTTTTGGAATTTTTTTATATTGTGATGTTAAGATATGTTTTGATTCTTAGTAATTTTTTTAATTATGCAGCTCATACACAAATGAATTTCTCACCATGTATAGTCTACTTCAAAAAAAAAAAAGTTGGGTTACACAACCCTCAAGTACCCTTCTGTTACTAACATTTCAAAATCCCCACCAAACTCACAGAAAACCAATATAAACCTACATTCCAATGTACAAGTTAATCTGTACCAAGAACTAGTAATGACCAGTTGTACTCATCAGCTGACAGGAGGCAGTAAAGAAGAGGGATCTAAGATTTGGATTTCTGTTATTGTCAGTAGGTGCTCTACACGTTAGTTCATCTAACGTTAATAGGTAATACTACCCCTGCTTTACAGGGGAGGAAGTGTCAGTCCAGAATTCAGTCACAATCTAAGGCCACTTCAGTTAGTAGGTGATGGAATTTGAACTGATCAGATCTCAGTCTAGAACCTTTTCCATGTGATACGAGTACTTAGTGGATAGATAGGTGACCAAGAGACTGCCACCAAGTTATTTCAGCCTGATGGACTGTCTAGGTACGTTTCTGCACCAGAACCAGGACCAAGTGGCAGAGGCTGATTAGCACCTAAAGCAAACGTGTGAAGGGAGAACAGATGACACAAGGAGGCAGAGTCTGGTTGCAAACTCTCGTTGACTGTACTTCCAAAATCCAGTGGGGCCCTGTGCCTTCACGCATTTCATTCAGAGTTCACTACAGGCCTCCAGTGTGCAAGATACTCTGGGGATCCATAGTTACAAAGCCAGATCTATAACTTGCCTTATTTCCCAAGAGATTGAAGCCAATATCATGGCTGCTTCTAGCTGCTGTATAAGGAAGCATACCACTTTCAGAAATGAAGTTTCTACATCATGATGTAGGGCTGTAGGGGGTAAGGAGATCTCTCAGCAGGAACCCAATTCCATTGGGTTCAGTTAGACCTGGCACAGGTGGCCCTTAGAACACGAATGGCCCTCACCCTATCTACTTGCTCCTGATACCTTGCCAAACCCCAAGGAAGTGAGTAGCGCTGTCCTTGAAAGACCATTTCCAGCATCTTTCCTAGGTGTTGGCACCTTCTTCATCTCAGATCTTGGTAAATATAAGAAGAGGGGGTGCAGAACACTGCATAGAGTGTGATACCTTACTCTATGGTGTTTCAGAAAGGAAAGGGAAGGAGGGAGGGAGGGAGGGAGGAGTCGCTGCACTTACTTATTATATGTGTTTGGAATATCTCAGGAAGGACACACAATAAATTGGTAATATTGTTTGCTTCCTATAAAGGAAACTAGGTGCTGAGGTACAGGAGTGAGAGGCAGACCTGGAGACTTGTCAGTGTGTACTTCCACATATTTTGAATTTAGGACCATACATAAAATTACATCCCCTCTGGTACATATGGAGACAATATTTTTTGCTCACTAAACCTGACAGCAAGACTGAGGGATATTCTAAGGTCCCCGCTTTCTCTCCCTCTCCATGGTGTTTGCCATCACTGCCTACCCCCTTCTTGAAATTCCCCTTCGTTGGCCTCCTTGACTCCAAAGTACCAAATTAGAGTCATTTGACTTGCAGTCTGTTCTCATCATTGCTGAGGCTCAGACACCCGGATAAGAGTTAAGGTGAGAAAGTCCCACTGGATAGACAGAGAATACATAGAATCTACATCTAGTTCTACCATATCTTGTCATTAGTGAAACATTAGAAACCTCCCTACAAAGGTTGTTTCCTGTGTCAATTCTGAAAAATACCAGTGTGTAGTAAAGTGTCTGGAGCCATGCTTGCATTCAGTCCCAGCCTCAACCCTTTTTAGCTGTGTGGTCTTGAACTTAATCTCTGTAAGCACCAGTCGCCTCTTCTCTCAAAAAGGGGGAAATAACTGTGTGACTTCCTAAGGTTGCCATGCAGATTAAAAGCCACAGTATGTGAAAGAGGCAGGCACAGGATCTGAAACTCACTCCATGTTAGCTGTCACCATGGGCTGGGCTGTACACTCCAAGAGGCTGGGCTCTGAGATCCCCTCGGGGGCTGCTTACTGTCCCCAGCAGCTGCCATTACAGTCCCAGGGTGCTGCAGGTCCCCACGGAATGCTTCTCACAGAAAAGAAGCAGGTGCCAGGCCCTTGCACCACAACCTCTGGACTGGATGTGGTTACATCCAGATGAGCCCGAGACTACAGCCACAGACTCTGGGGGTCACCGTGTGGTTTAATAAGGTAGCTGTGGCCATGACACCAGCCCTCAAGGGCAGATTCCAAAAATGGCAGAGCCAGATGCTGCATCCATTCTGCACCTCTCCCCAGCTGCTACAAGTTGGAGCCAAAGGGGCAACCCTGCAGGTACACACAGCCAGTCTCCCTCGCTGGCCTCCACCTGGGCTGCGGTTCAAACACCAGCTCTCTGACTACCGCAGAATGTTCCAGGTCAACCCCAGGCCCGAGTCACAGGAAGGCAGGAAATAAGTCAACAGAAGCTCTCGTGCCCCAGGTGTCAGCTGTGATTTGCGCTGCCTCCCTCCTGGTGCAGCTTCTGCTGTGATCGCCCCCGTGTGGTCTGCGAGGGGGAACGTGTGCCAGCTGTCACCTTCTTCTTGGCCGCCCTCCTGGCCAGGTCAACCAGGGTCTACACCCATGCATCTGCCTTGGCCCAGGTTCTGAATCCTGATGTGACACCAAGAGGCTCCACAAAGACACAGATTCAGCCTTTGAGCCGTGGCATTCATGTTGCCCGAATTCAGAGAAGCGCTTGGTGGCCAACGACCTGATGCAGACATCAGAGTGGATCCAGCCCAGAGGCAATCCCACAGCTCCTGACGGCTTGCTGCTCAGGTCCTAATAAGCTGCTTGGGCTTGGAGGGAAAGCAAGCCAACGGCGAGGCTGAAGGAGAGCATGTTGACTCTGAAGCTGGTAAAATCCCGATGCTCTTTTCAAAAAAGCAGAAACGAGCTCCCACATCAAAGGGACCTCTGTCCTTTGTCCTCTGCAGGCAGTTGCCCTTCTCACCCAGTGTTTTCGTTCCCTGCCCTGCTCCCGCTCACGCTCCACTTTTCTTGTCAACACAGAAGCCCACACATTGCTAGACTTGCCCCAGATACATCCAGAAGACAGATAACCAGGGTGAAGGAAAACCAAAGCAGCTTTTCCCAGCGTGGGAGTTTGGCCTAGTAGCATGGCCTCCGCTTGGGACGCCCGTGCCCCGCACCAGGGTGCCTGGGTTTGAAAACCTCATCCAGCTCCTAAGGTAACTTCCTGCTAACGCAGACCCTGGGAGGCAGCAGGGGATGGCGCAAGTGGTTGGAATCCTGCCACCCACATGGGAGACCTGCACTGAGCTCCCAGCTCCGCACCCTGGCTGCTGCAGGCATCTGGGGAGTGAATCAGTAGATGGGAGCTCTCTGTCTCTCTAAAGCAAATTCACTGATTAAAACTTTGTTAAGCAGCACTGCTTTTGAATACGCCCATTCTGTTTACCTGCTAACCTGGGTTTCCCCGTGCACATTCATTGACGAGCTATAGTATCCAGAAGAGAGAAAATGAGTCAAATGATGTTCTCATTCTGCAGGTGTGCATCCAATGTGGTCATCCCCATGTGATCCACATGTGGGGAACGTATGCCTGTTGTCACCTTGGCTGCCCTGGCAGCCAAGTCAGCCAGTGTTTATGCTGCACATGCTGTAATTGGCATCTTATGATTTGACCTCAGGGACACATCCCCCGTCTTTGCCTATAAGGACTGTATATCTTTAAAAAATTAAGATGAGGGGCCAGCATTGTGGTGTAGTAGGCTAAGCCTCTGCCCGCAGCACCAGCATCCCATATGGGCGCTGGTTTGTGTCCCGGCTGCTCATCTTCTGATCTAGCTCCCTGCTAATGGCCTGGAAAGGCAGTGGAAGATGGCCCAAGGAGTTTCCCACGTGGGAGACCCAGAGGAAGCTCCAGACTCCTGGCTTCAGATCGGCACAACTCTGAGATTTGCAACCATTTGGGAGTGATGCAGTAGATAGAAGACCTCTCTGTCTCTCCCTCTGTAGCTCTGCCTCTCAAATAAATCCTTTTGAAATAATTTTTAAAAGACCTCTTTAAAAATTAAGATGAAAATGGTTTCATTTTGTAAGAAAAGACAAGGAGCGCTAGAAATTAGTGAAGAGAGAGCATCGGGGGTAACAAACCACCAGTTGGGAAGCTGTCATCTTAGCAGTTCCCCACAACAAGCGCTTCTAAAACTAGAGGGTTAGGAAGGAGGGGATTCAAAGTGACCAAGTTAAAACCACCTCACAGACACATGCACAGGGCGAGTTCTGACACCAGGCTGCGTTCCATCACTGACCACCACGGCCATGAAGTGGGTAGACAGAGCTTCTCACTCGGCCCTCGGGGGCGGGAGCTCCCGCAAGCTCAGTGTGCGCATGAAAGCAGAAGTCTTCGCGCAGAAAAGCCTCCCTCACTCGCCAGCCGCCGCTGCAGGGTTCCCACACCACGTGCATGAGAAACTGGCTCCTCTGTAGAGTGCACGTGAGGACAGAACCCAGAAACGCATTCCGACAATAAATAGGTCTCGTGTACGAGGTCCTGCTAGCATCGTCCCAGTCCCACCCAGGGACAAGCACCAAGACTGTGCCCGGGGCTGAGTGAGCAGCAGGCTGCACCTGCCTGTCCCTGGGCCTGCAGAAGCAGCGGGTGGCCGGCAGACACGCAGAGGCTCACCTTGTTCAAGTTTCAGTGAAGATGTCAATCAGGTACCGAAGAGGACAGAAAACGTCCAAATGCCTCCTCCTAGCTACAAGGCATACGTCTGTGTAAGCTCTATCAGCACTATACTCACACCCCCCATCTGTGACCAAGATCTTGCACTTAATTCCTACTTACAGAACGGGTGACTCATAGAAGAGTTGCTAAAGCAATGAAAGCTGAGCACACACGAACAAGCCGTGAAAATACCCAGTAGAATCAGCAGCCGGCAGGCAGGGCAGTTCCCTCCAAGAATGGCTATGTGTCTGCAATGTGTGTGTATATAATGTATGGATAAATTCACATATACATATTCTGGATTTGCATATTTAGATTCAGGAGGGCTCTTCAAAAAGTTCATGCAAATTTTTAAGGAAATAAAGGAGTGGTTACAATATCTTCCATGTGCTGGAGACTGCCCATGCATTGGACAGTTGAAGGTATGCCAAAAAGTTTGTGGAAATGGAATTAGAAGATGCTTATTGTGGTTTTCTTTTTAAATTTTGAAACTCGTGCCTTCCCATGAAATTTTTCCCTCAAGATTTATTTTATTTATCTGAAAGGCAAATTTAGAGAGAGATTGAGAAAGAGACAGACATCTTCCATCCACTGGTTTACTTCGCAAATGGCCGGGGCTGGCCCAGGCTTAAGTCAGGAGCCTAGGATTCCATCCGGGTCCCTCATGTGTGTGCTAGGAGCCCAAGTACTTGGGTCAGTATCTGCTGCCTTCCCAGGTGCAGGGAGCTGGATCAGAAGCAAAGCAGCTGGGACTCAAACTGGAGCCCATGTGGGAAGCCGATGTCTCAGGCAGTGGCTAAACCCACTGTAGCACAGGGCAGGCCCCTCCTGTGAAATTCTGGAAGACCCTCATGGTGCCCTGGGCTGCAGCTGCACAGAGAGGGGATTTCCATGGGCTGACTGTAGGGTAAAGCACCACCCAGCAAGAGCGCTTCTGTGTACAAGTCACAGCCAAGGACTCCTTGTTTGTACTGAGCACCACTTGAATTTCTGTCTTTTCAAGTTTTATTTATTTGAGAAGCAGAGCCATAGACAGACAAAGGGAGAGGTCTTACATCTGCTGGTCCACTCCCTGAATGACCACAATGGCCAGAGCTGAGCCGATCCAAAGCCAGGAGCTTCTCCCGGGTCTCCCCCATGGGTGCAGGGGCCCAAGCACTTGGGCCATCTTCGCTGCTTTCCCAGGCCACAGCAGGGAGCTGGATGGGAATTGCTTGAGATACGGGGTTGTGGCGCTGCAGACAGCAGCTTTACCCGCTATGCAACAGGACCGCCCCCAGTTCCTGTGTCTTGAGCAGCATGAGCAATCCCTGTCCACAACTTGCATTTAGACATAGGTAACCCACTAGGGTGGGAACGAAAAGAAGCCACCTGGGGAACAAAATCACCATTCCTGAGGGAGAAATAGAGGAAAAACAGCCCTCCGGGGAGTCTCTGGGCATCCCGGCAGGGAAGGATGTGGGATGAAAAACCAACCGTGCCCTGGAGCACAAAGCTTTCTATTGGAAGAGCCTTTGCCAGCAAGGAGGGGAGGGCATGACAACAGCCACATGACCACTACAGCCTCTGCCCTCATCCCAACCATAGGTGGACATAAAGGGGGGAAATATACTTTCCTCCTGGTTGTAAAGAATTCAGTGGCAAGATGGCCAAGTGGCCAGAAGACAGACACCAACATATCGATCATGTCCAAAGAGCTAGAGAGCCTTAACAAGACGCTGATAACCATGGCCTCTGCTTGGGGGCTCCACTAACAGGGGAGACCTGGGACCTGCCCAGACCGTGTGTTGTGCCCTGTGCTGATTAGGCCTGGTACATTCAGGTTACACTCTCGGCTGCCTGTGCCTTTCACCACAAAGCCATGAGGTTGGTCCTCTCAGGCCCATTTTACATGTGAGGAGTACGGAGGCAGAGAGAGGTTTTTCTCCAACACTGCTGACCTAGAAAGCCAAGTGTTGCTACTGGGATTGGAAGCCAGAGCTATGATTCCACTGACTGCTCTTTGCTGTGCCACCTGCCCACCCAGCAGCAATGGCACATGAGGATAAGACCCAGAGCTGCACAGGGAGACAAGTGATGTGTTTGTGGGAAATTGAGCTATCGCAGCTTGTTTGTGAATACAAGGATGGAGTCTAATATCAGACCATCCTTAATGCGTTGTATGTGATACACAAGCATACTTCAAAAAGTTCATGGTGGGGCAGTCTAGCAGCTAAGCCACTGGTTGCAATTCTCCTGCCCCATGGCCAGAGTGCCTGGGTTCAAGTCCTGAGCCCACTCCTGATTCCAGTTTCCTGCTAAAGTGCACCCTGGATAGCTGCAAGTGATGACTTAAGTAGGTGAGTTCCTCCAACCCACGTGGGAGACCTGTATGAATCTCCTGACTCCTAGTTTGGCTCCTTGGCCTTTGTGGGCTTTTGGAGAATGAACCACAGTATGGGAATAATACTCTTTCTCTCTCTGCCTCTCAAATAAAAAAACAGTAAGATTTATTTATTTATTTGAAAGGGAGAGAGAGAGAGAGAGAAATCTTCCATCTGCTGGTTCACTCCCCAAATGGCCACAACAGCTAGAGCTGGGCTGATCTGAAGCCAAGAGCCAGGAGCAACTTCTGGGTCTCCCCAAGAAGGACTTGGGCCATCTTCTACTTAGCATATCAGAGAGCTGGATCAGAAGAGGAACAGCTGGGACTCCAGCGGGCACCCACACGGGATGCCAGCACTGCAGGCAGCAGCTTTTCCTGCTACGTCACAGCACCAGCTCCTCAAAATTTTAAAGTTTTAAGTTCCTAAAGAATAGAATTACAGATAAATTTATTTTGCTGTGAAGATTCTGAAATGCATGCATAGCTTTTTCATAATTCACATTTCCCATGACTTGTTGAAGTTGTACTTGACTCTACCTCATCATGAGACTTGATCATTGAATTCCAGTCACAATGAAATGGATTGCACAAGAATTTTTTAGTATCTGCTTCTTATTTGGCCATTCCTGATAGAGACTGCCATATGTGCCTGGACCACATGACCTACCATAACAGCCATTGGCAGTTGTACCAAAATGGCCCTTTACAGTATAAGCTCACACAGTGGCTGAGCCTATATATGCTGTTTCTTAAGAAGTCTGAGGACATGGTGTGCAGAAGGAACCTATCAGGTGGAAGACAGAATGCTATTCAGGGACCAATAGAACAGAGAGAACTCATGAGTGTTGAGAGGGGAGATGAAAAATCTGTGCCATTAGAATCACAGCACACTAGCTGCCTTTTCAGAACTGCTTGGCAGACTCACGGGTCCTGGCCACATGACTGTCCCTGGGCCCCATAGGCTAGCAACATGACCACAATCTGCAGCTATGTGAATCCTCACAGCGAAGCCATCCCATCTGTGAGTTAGTCTGAGTTTCTGACCATCAGAAGAATTACACGTTAGATCAACAATCAAGCAGGGTCAGTTTCGATTTCAATGAAAATATTTTGCAGAGGGTCAGTTGATTTAGCAATGCCAAAGCAGGTAGCAAATGATAGCTGAGAAAGCATGGTCTCTGGGTAGTACCTGTGGCTGCCCTGTTAGCAGTCCTGGTCCTCATCCCGAAGCTCATAAACACCTCTCTGTAGCCCCCATGTCCCTCAACTCATCCATGCTCATGACCTTGTCTTTCATCAGACAATGAGCAGTTCTAGTACTCCTGGGAGGTGTACAACAGAAGGCACTGGGAAAAGTCTACACATTAGCTGGAGCCTCCTACTGACCTCTACTTGAGAACACGGCCATGTCTTTATTGGTTTTGGTCTACTTCCCTGCCAACCCACAAACGAACAAGGGCAACAGTGCTCTGGCCTCCCATCCAGGTGCTGAAGAAAATCCCACGCTGTTCAAAGTTTGCCATCAGAGCCTTTACCCTCATCTAGATTTTAATAGACATGACACTGCTCTCCCACCTCCAAGGTACATTGCTGGAATTAACCAATAATCCTGTACTTTTCTCATGCATGGACTTTAGATGGCTACAGGGCTAAGGAGAAGCTCAGTGACTCCTAAGCCTGGACTCCTTTTGGTTGCTGTTGCTAGGAAGGACCTAAAGTACCTAGACTTTATTTTGAAGAAACTAACGTTTCTTCAGTTGTGAGATAGTGATGTTACTATTCTTAAGAGTCGATCTCTTCATTATGCCAGATCTTGACAAGGCATGTTACAGAACCTAAATGATAAAGGTTTTTCATATACAAACTTACCCACATATTAAGGCAATGCCCCTACAAGAGTGTCAAAATTTTGTCTTAGTCCACCCACCACGTAGCATCATGACCAACAGATGAAAAAAGCTCACAAATTATGACAGGGGGAGAGCCAAAAGGAAGAGAAGAGGGCTAGATGATGAAAGCGTGAACGCACCAAAGGACCGCACACCAAAGTTGTGAGTTTCATAGCAAAACACTTCCCAAACACCGCCACTGCAAGGTGAAAAGGAAACGAACCGCCAACTGCCTGTCCTAGCCTTGACTTTCCCCAACCGCCGCATCTTCCACATCGTATTACCCACTGGAAGTTTACCTTCTATGTCGTTTCAAAAAATGGCCCCAATCAAAGTTCCCAGCTGCCAAGAAGGACGAGCAGGGACCTGTCGGCGTCTGTGACAACGTGGTTATTCTCTGCATGTCTGTCAGAACATGTTCAGAGATGTCACGAGCTGTGTGGTCTTACTGGGTGGACTCTTATATGCCCCCCTACTGAGAGCTATTCTAGAACAAATCATTCGGCCTATAATAAACACATGAATTACTTTTAAACTAAAATGTAAATGCTAAATTATGTAGCTGAAACATCTTTTTAAGAAGTGACTCTTACTAGCCAAACAAGCTCTATTTTAAGACTTGGCAACAACATTATCTAGTGTTTCCAATGTGGTTGAAAAATTGGACACACTGCACTTTCATCTGTTTCACTAAACTCAGAATCAACATTACCATGCAAAATGAAAAGGGATTTCTATTGAGCATATCTCCACAGAAGTTAGATGTCTTTGGACTAGATGTCCAGTAGGAATGACCTTGTTGGAAGGACAAAGACTTGACTATCCCTGATCGCTGACAGCCGAGTGATGTTCCACAGGTGAAGCTGGTTTCTAAGTGGCCAGAGGCCAATCTAATTTACACTGAAAAGGATATGAACTCCTCCCAACTAAAGGGAAAAGAGATCACCCTCAATGAGTTTGCATGCTAGAGAAAGGTGACAGAAAAAAAATCATAAAGCTGATAAGTTACCTATTATGTTAAAAGATTATAAATTCTGGAGGGGAAAAAAGTTCTGCAAGGTCGAGGATGGGCAATGTGCCCGAGAGCAGTGTTAAGTACTCCAGGACAGGCTTCGCCGAAAACAGACACAGAGAGATGAAGCTCGGAAGCAATGCTGCGAGTTTCTTCATACTGCATTGTGTCTGCCACCACGACCTCAGCAAAGAGAATAAACTCACCCTCCGGATTCCAATAGCGAGACTGGGACTAGCAATTCTCCGCCCTTCCTCAAAGGAAGATGCTGGCCCTGGGGCCGGCACTGTGGTATAGCAGGTAAAGCCCCCACCTGTGATGCTGGCATTCCTCATGGGCGCTGGTTCGAGTTCTGCCCGCCCCACTTCCAATCCAGCTCCCAGCTAACATGCCTAGGAAGGCAGTGGAAGATGGCCCAAGTCCTTGGGCTCCCTGCACCCATGTGGGAGACCCTGAAGGGGCTCCCAGCTCCTGGCTTTGGCTTTGGATATGCCCAGCTCTGGCGTTGCAGCCATTTGGGAAGTGAACCAGCAGATGGAACATCTCTCTCGTGTGCGTGTGTGTGTGTGTGTGTGTGTGTTCGTCTTCCTCTGTGTATCTCTGACTTTCAAATAAATAAGTAAATCCTAAAAAAAAAAAAAAAGATGCTGGCCCGCATCTGTATCCAGTGTTCCCCAGTCATGCTCCCGAGTGCTGTCAGTGAGCTGGGATGCCAGGCTGGCTTCAGTGACAAAGTCCACTCTCTTTCCACTGCCTCCCTAGAATGTTTACATCCGACTGCAACCTCCATAGTCAACTATAAAGCAAGCTTTAGCTAGGCTCATTCTTACTAAATAAATATATCCTTATTTGAAATCACAGTAATGGTGCTGAAAATTGATATCAGTACACATTTCCATGTTCAAAAAACACCAAACTTTTTGATCCAAGGATCCTACCACTGCATGAACTTAAATCATACCCACAATTTGATAATCAAAGTGATTGCCCTACTCCAAAAATAATCACTTTAACAATATTGTAAACTTAGATTCTATAAATGTTGATATACTTTGGATTTTACTTTATTATACTTTATTTAGACACTGCTTGTACTTTTTAGTAGCTTAAGTCAACAAATATTATTATTTCTAATTGTATACAGAGTTTGGAATCCAGGACCATTTTAGTCATTCATCAGTTTGCAGTCAAGATGCCAAGTGGGGCTGCAGCCATCCGAAGGCTTGGCTGGGGCTGGGCAGTGTCAAGGTGGCACTCACAGCTCACATGGCTGTTGGCTGGGCACCTCGGCATTTTTTTTAAATTTACTTTTTCCTGACAAGCAGATTTTTAAAATTTTTTAAGGTGAACAATTTTGTGTTTTTCATATATTGAGATTTAGGAACACAGTGATACTTCCCACCCTTCCTCCTCCTTCCTCTCCATTTTTACAATGACCTGCGTTGTTTACTTTATACTCATGAGATGAACCCTACATAAGAATTCAATAAATAGTAGGAAGAAAAAAAATACTGTTCCTCAACAGCAGGGACAAGAACTCTAATCACTGAACCTCAAAGTGTCAATTTTACTCCTCTGTACTATATTTTTTGGTATCTATTAGTTACCTGAAAACATATGGTACTTAGGAGCCTTTAATTGCTATCCCTTTTCTTTGGGTCTCCCCCAGGGTTGCAAGAGATCTGGCAAACCCTGGCCCGAACTCCAGTGCCCTAGACTGAGATAGGCAAAGCTTTCCAGTCTCTTCTAGGTGATCTCACAGTTTACTTCTTTTAAGATTTATTTATTTGAAAGTCATTGCAGAGGGAGGGAAAGAGGGAAAGAGATCTTCCATCCACTGGTTCACTCTCCAGATGGCCAGATGGCCAGAGCTAAGCCAGACCAAAACCAGGAGCTGGGAGCTTCATCCAGGTCTCCCACATTGGCAACAGGAGCCCAAGGACTTCGGTCATCTTCCACTGCTTCTCCCAAGCCATTAGTGGGAGTGGAATGGGAAGCAGAGAGCCAAGACACGACCTAGCGCCCGTGTGGGATACCAGCACCTTCACCCACCACGCCCCGACGATGGCCCCTGCAGTTTCCTTTCTCTTTCCCCAATTCCACATCCCTCATCTGCCTTGGCTGCCCTCTCCACTCTGTGCCCATTCAGAGCCCAGCCCCTGCATGAGTTTCTTGCTGTAGTAAAATACACAAAATTTAATATTTTAATAATTTTAATGTGTGCAACTCAATGACGTTAAGCACATTCACAGTGGTGTGCAACCACCACCTCTACTTCCAGAACTTAGTAATCACCCCAGACAGAAACCATTAACCAGTAAGCAGCCAGCCTGTGTTACCCACTAGTAACCACTAATCTTGTATCTGCTGCTATAGAGTTGCCTGTTTTGAGTATTCCATATAAATGTTACGATACAGTATGTGGCTCTTTGTGCCTGGTTTCTTTCACTTTGCATAGAGCATTCAAGGTCAGGTTCATCCAGGTTGTAGCACATACCAGTACTCACTCCTTTCACTGGCTAATACTCATGGCTGGGAGGTACAGTGTTTGTTTATCCCTACATTTGGGTTGTTTTTGCCTTTTGGCTTTAGTGAATCGTGTTTGTCTTTTTCATTCTTTCCAACATTAGTTTGTTTTGTTTTGAAGCCTCACAGTCCAAACACACTACGAAGCCGGTAGCTCTGCTGCTGCTGTACGAGACCACAAGGAAGCACTGAGAGGAGCCACGTAGCCGAGGGAGCCGCCTCCTGTCATCTCTCCAGCTTCAGAGCCTTGCTGTCCTGCAGGGTCACAGGTCAGTCCCCCACCTTTTCACTCGGACTTGTTCTCTCCCCAGTGAGGTCACCTGGGGTCTCATTTTTCCACTCCCAGAAGGTTCATCAAGGAAGTTCCTCTGAAGCAAAACAGCCCTCTCGCCGACAGGGAGTCTACTGAAAATCTTTTTCTTCATCTTGTTAACCAAGGACCTTTGCAAGACTGGCCAGAGGCTATAAGCTGATGAAGTCACAGTGCTGGAAGGCACACAGCAAGAGGGGTGTCCTTGGTGGACAGAGACAATGCTCCCTTGCAGCACAGGCGCTGAGCTCTGTCTGTCACGTAACATGTTAAGTGTTGGTATACTAACAGTAGACGAAATTGGGACCTACTGCAAAAAAGGCAACTTCAAAGAATCGGACATAAATACAAGTAAGAGCATATAAAGCTCCCAGACAAATCAAAGGCATGGGACATAATAGCTGTTTGACAGAGCCTAGGTCACAAGCCATAGCTAGCCCCTGCACCGGCCTTGTCTCTCCCTGCAGAACAAGATATAGGCCAAGGGCACCAGAAAATTCAGAATCTAGCTATAACGAGGAGAGAGAGATGATTCAGCTTGGCACAGCTACTGGGATGGAAGAGTTGCAACAACTGTGCATGAAGCTGAAGGCCATTTTAACAGCAGCTGTAGTGGCAAGTAAGAGGGCAGAACTTTCTGGTTGAGTTTAACCCAGTGCCTACTGTAGGCTGGCCTCATTATGAAGCACAATGGATACACTAATGAGCATCAGACCTGGACCATGTCTTAAAAAAATCACATTTAGTAATGAGAGAAAGACAAACAGTTATAAGGTTGAGTGAAACTGGATTGAACACAGGTTATAGAGGAGGTAGGTGTAGGAGGTATAATATATATATTATAGAGGAGGTAGCCAAGCACTGGGAAGATGCAGTAACCAGCACAGAAGTCCATTTTTGCTATGGCCTATTTCAAGCCCTTATGGGTCTTATCTGACCGCCTGAATTTATTTGCTAACTGGACTTCCAGATTCTAGTTTCTTCTCCATACAGAGTACTCTAATCTGTCACCAGTTTGACTCATAAAACTTAAATCTTACAGTAACGACTACTCACAGAGCATTTTCAAAGGGTCATGCACTGGGTAAACCATTTTATGTATCTCTCCATTCTTACCTTACAAAGGAAGAAACAGAATTCTGAGTTTAAATATTTGCTCAATGTCACCTACCAACATTAGTAAAAACGTAACAGAGCTAGAGTTC
Source organism: Oryctolagus cuniculus (assembly GCF_964237555.1). Lineage (NCBI taxonomy): Eukaryota > Metazoa > Chordata > Mammalia > Lagomorpha > Leporidae > Oryctolagus > Oryctolagus cuniculus. Next base: position 44,553,621 of record NC_091443.1, on the reverse strand, counting down.
AAAAGCAGTTATGTCTGAATTTTTTTATCTGCCCTTAACTGTTACCATACATTGTTTCTTCCATGAGTATTAGACAAAATTCTTAGTTGTGATTTAAACAGAAAAATATATTTAGTAAAAGAATATCAAATGTAGTGTTGGTTCCACTTAAATGTAGAAAACCATGAAAGAATATTTTTCCCACTCTAACAATATGGAAAGACTAAATAATTCTGTTTATAAAATGTTATATTTTGCTGAGCCTATCAGACCACAGGACCTGAGAAAAGCTATGAGTAAGAGCACATGACTGAGAAAATCCCCCAGTATCCAGGGCCACTCATGAAGCCCAAGATAGCAACAGCTGATGACAGAGGAAGCAGAAGTCTATGGTGCACTTAAGGCAACCAAAGGAGCAAGAAGCTCAAGCCCAGGGCTGGCTCTGCACTGCAGTGCGTAGAGCTGCTCTGTGCAGTGCCAGCATCCTATATGGGCGTCAGTTCAAGTCCTGGTTGCTCCACTTTCAATCCAGATCTCTGCTAGTGCACCTGGGAAACCAGTAGGAGATGGCCCAAGTGCTTGAGCCCTGCCCCCAGGTAGTAGACCAGGATAAAGCTCCTGGCTCCTGGCTTCAGCCTGGTCCAGCTTGAGCCATTGCAGCCATGTGGGGAGCAAACCAGCTGATGGAAGATCTCTGTCTCTCCCTCTCTTTCTGAAACTCTGACTTTAAATAAATATAAATATTTTTAAGAATAAGAGAATGGGAAACTGGATACTAAAGAAAGAAACTCAAGTCCAGCTGTACTGCTAACTGCCTTTATTCAATCATCCATAGTAATATCTTGGCAGAGTAAAAAGTATGCCCATTTCCGATTTGCCTCAGTCGCTACCATTCTACATACAGGTGTCCAGCGTCCAGGAAAATTAAAAGCATCAGAAAAGCAATAAAAAAAACACTTTCAAGATACAAAGCGGTCAATAGAACTGGACCCAAAAATGACACAGATATTGGATCCATAAAAATGGAATTTTCAAATACCTATAATTTATCTTTTAAATGATTTAGTTGAAAAAGTAAATATCCATAGAAAATGTGAATATATTGATGGAAATTAATTTTAAAGTCAAAGGAAAATTCTGAAAACAAAATATGACATCACTTGGGTGCTCTTATGGTAGCTTAATGATATAAGAAAAAAGGATCAGTGCACTTGAAGATAGGCATGTAGCAATCATGCAAACTGAAGTACAAGGAGAGAAAAGTGGAAAAGAACATCTAAGATATCGTGAAATAATTTCAAAGGGAAATAATGAAAATTTTAAATGAAAAGATAGAATAGGACAGATGAAATATATGAAAAGATGATGGCCATTGGTTTTATAAAATTAACACAACACAGAACCAAAGAGTTCAGAAAAGGCCCAACACACACACACACACACACACACACAACATAGTCAAACTAGAGACTGGAGTCTCTAGACATCAGAGAAATAAAAAACATTACATAATAATGAAGGAAATAAGGTATACAGCAAATTTCTGTAAAAAAAAATGAAAGGCACAAGATAACAGAAGTGGCATTTTGTTTCCACTGAATGAAAAGGCTAACATAGAATTCTATGCATAGCAAAAATGCTCAAAAATGATGAAATCAAGATTTTTTTCTGACAAAGACAGACAAGTCATTGCCAACCCTGAAGCATTGCGAGAATGTGAAAGGATGTTCTCTGGACAGAAAGATTACAAAGCAGAAGAGTAATACAAGTAATTTATACAAGTAATTGAAGAGTCTTGATTAAAAAAAAATGAGGTAAATGTAAAACTTTTACCTTATTTTTAGGCCTTTTAAAATTTGCTATTTCATGCAAAAAATAGTAACTATACTTTGTGAGATTCATAACGTGTGAACAGTATTCTCAAAATGGCTGAGCAGAGTTACCCAGTGCTTGCCTCTCCCACCTCAGAGAAGCAGCAAAACCACAGGCAAAGAGCGAGCTGCATTTAGAGGGCGCAGGCTGTGGCAGGCAGCAGCGTCCTGAGAGGGGAGTCACCATCAGAACCCGCATGCCCCAGGGGACAGAACCCCCAAACATCCCCATCCCGGGTGCCCCACACAAATTCCTACCCACTAGCCAAAAAAAAAAAAAAAAAAAAGGCTGCAGGCTCACAACCCCAACTCGACCCAGCAGCCCAGCTGTGAGCGCAGCACCCTAATGGCAGCACCCTACACCATAAGGGACAGGGGGCTCGGAACGGCTGTGGGATCCTACCCCCCGGACCCTAGAAATCAAGCCTTGTGACCCCTCAGGCCCACGACCTTCTCTCTCCCTCCCTCCCTTGCTCTTGGCCACAGGAGCAACGCTCTCTGTTGCTGAAACCTGTGCTCAGTGGGACTGCTGGCTGGAGCTGGAGCAGCACTCTGACAACTCCATCCCCCGCTGGCCCCCGTGGACCCATTCCCCAGTGCCCCACCTCAACAGTACTGTGGCCAGTGCTCCTGCTACTTCAGCCTTGTGGGCTTGCCCCTAGGACGGCCTGCCACTTGCATTCCCACGAGCCTGGCCTTGCCCCTGTGGACCCGTGGACTGATCCCTACTGTCTCAGGCTGCTACTAGGACACAGAAAACTGAAATCTCCCAGAGGAAAGAGACATCCCAGAGAATCCCCACTTGGTTAACAGCCAATTTTTCAGCCAACACCTTATTGGCCAGGAGAAGATGGAATGATAAACACCATGCTCTGAAAGAAGGGACTGCCAACCAATAACCGTTGCCCAGAGAAGCTGTTCTTCATAACTGAAGGAGAAATAAATATGTTCCAAGTAAACACTGAGGACTTCATTACCACCAGACCAGCCTTACACAGATGCTGGGGGGAATTGGGGGCCAGGCATTCAATGTAACGTCAAGATGCCCTTGTCCTGTGTTGCATTGCCTGCGTTCAATTCCTGGCTCTGGCTCCTGACTCTACCTCCTTGCCGAGCAGACCCTGGCAGACAGTGGATAGAAGATATCTCCCCTCAACACTCTACCTTTCAAATAAATGAGTCAATCTTTTTTAAAAAGTATTTTACTGGCTAAGGACATGCTATCTAACTTGATCATCACACACTGAATACATGTGTCAAATTATCACATTATACCCCATAAACATAGACAATTAAGGTAATAAAAAAGAAAATCACACACATAGAAGTAAAACAATACCACAAAAGGTAGGAGAGAGAAAATGAAAGTATACTGTTAGGAGACATTTTATTTGTAGTTTAAGTGAGAAGAATTAAAGATGTACATTGTGAAAGCAAGGGCAACAATTTCAATAATCTAGTGGTAGAGTTTGGAACTACTAAAATTGCCCAATAACTTCAAAAGGATACAAGAAAAAAAAAAAAAAGAGCAGATGGGACAAGTGAAAACCAAGCAGCACAATGACAAATACAAATCCCACCACATATTGCATGAATGCATACAACGTAAATGGTCAAACAATTAAGAGAGAGAGATTGGTCATACCGAAAAAATCCGTCTCTAGGAAGGCTATTTTAAATATAAAAATTAATCTATACAAGTATTAAAATTAAAGAATGGGAAGAGATAGACTATACTAGGCAAACACTAATCCAAAAGGAGCCAGAGGGACATCCTAAAGGTCAAAGTTCACTTCAGAACAAAGAACATTTCCAGAGATGAAGAAAAGTATTGCAGACTGCAGGGTCAACCACCAAGAAGATAAGAATCTTTTTTTTCCTAAATGGCTGCAATGTCTGGAGCCAGCCCAATCTGAAGCAGGAGCTTCTTCCAGGTTTCCCACATGGTTCAGGGTCCCAAGCACTTGGGCCATCTTCTACTGCCTTCCCAAGGCCATAGCAGAGAGCTGGATTGGAAGTGGAGCAGCTGGGACCTGAACCAGTGCCCATATGGGATGCCTGCTCTGCAGGCGGCGGCTTTACCAGCTACGCCACAGCAGCAGCCCCAAGAAGACATAAGAATCAATGTCATGGCCGGCGCCGCGGCTCACTAGGCTAATCCTCTGCCTGCGGCGCCAGCACCCCGGGTTCTAGTCCCGGTCGGGGCGCCAGATTCTGTCCCAGTTGCCCCTCTTCCAGGTCAGCTCTCTGCTGTGGCCAGGGAGTGCAGTGGAGGATGGCCCAAGTGCTTGGGCCCTGCACCTGCATGGGAGACCAGGAGAAGCACCTGGCTCCTGGCTTCTGATCGGCGTGGTGTGCAGGCCACAGTGCACCGGCCACAGCGGCCATTGGAGGGTGAACCAATGGCAAAGGAAGACCTTTCTCTCTCTCTCACTGTCCACTCTGCCTGTCTAAAAAAAAAAATCAATGTCAGGGCCTGGCACTGTGGAGTAGTGGGTAAAGCCACCACCTGTAGTGCTGACATCTCAAATGGGTGCTTGTTCGAGTCCTGCTGCTTGACTTCCAATCCAGTTTATATTTAATGGCTTTGTTTATAAGTGCAAGATATTAATATTCCTTTTTTTAAAAAAAAAGATTCATCTATTTATTTGAAAGGCACAGAAACAGAGACAGAAGCAGAGAGGGGAGGAGGGAGGGAGGGAGAGGAGGAGGGAGGAAGGGACCTTCCATCTGCTGGTTCACTCCCCCAAATAGCTGCAATGGCCAGAGATGGGCTGACCCGAAGCCAAGAGCCAGGAGCTTCTTCCAGGTTTCCCACGTGGGTGCAGGGGCCCAAGCACTAGGGCTGTCCTCCACTGTTATCCCAGGCACAAAAGCAGGGAGCTGGATTGAACGTCAAAAGGACACAAACTTTTTGGGGTAACAGAAATAGTTCACATATTATGGTTGTGGTTACCTGATATGTTTGTCAAAATTCAACTCTAAGTTTTGAAAGGGTGCATCTAACAGTAAGTTACCCTCAGTAGATACAACATGACTTCTAAAAATAAAAATTAAAAAAGAATATTCAACAGCCCACAAGATCTCCCAGTTTGGAGACTATGCAGCCAGCAGCAGTGCCCCAAATCATGGTGGGCACACAATGAGGGGAAAATACCATTGCTGCAGCTGAACAGAAGGCCACAGTTGTGGCGCAACTGGTTAAGCCTCCGCCTGCAGTGCAGGCATCCCATATGGTGCTGGTTCAAGTCCCAGCTTCCCCATTTCTGATCCAGCTCCCTGTTAATGCTCCTGGGAAAGTGGCGGAGGACAGCCCAAGTTCTGGGGCCCCTGTATCCACAAGGAAGATCTGGAAGAAGCTCCTGGCTCCTGGCTTCAGCCTTGACCAACCCTGACTGTCACAGCCATTTGGGGAGAGAACCACCTGATGTAAGATCTCTTTCTCTCTCTCTCCTTCTAGTTCCTCCTTTCAAATTAAAAATATTAATTAAAAATTTTAAAATAGACCACAGTTCCAATCACCCCTGAGCCCGTGGACACTTGGCTTTGCCCTTCAGGAGCTTACCCCCTGCTGCCCAGGAAATAGATGGCTCTGATTCCAGAAACGGATTCTTCACCGAGGTCCCTGCTTCTTCATATCCCTATTAAAACTCTGGAGTGCAGACATCCGATTGGCAGAGCACAGGTTACACATCCGTTCCTTAACTTCAAGTGAGCCCGGGAAGAGGGTACATCCTACTTTCTTGTCTACGTTGGGGGAAGAGGAAGCAAGCTCCCCATTATGTGGTCAGCATAATTCATTGCTGGGTAGCCAAGAAGGGCCAAAACTATCCACTATAGCTCCCTATCACGGTCTGATTAAGAATTTCAAATGGGGGTTGTCACTGTGGCAAAGTGGGTAAAACCACCACCTGCAGTGCCAGCATCCCATATGGGTGCTGGTTCCAGTCTTGGCTGCTCTGCTTCCAATCCAGCTCTCTGCTATGGCCTATGAAAACTTTAGAAGATGGCCCAAGTCCTTGGGCCCCTGCACTCATGTGGGAGACATAGAAGAAGCTCCTGGCTCTTGGCTTCAGATTGGCCCAGCTCCAGACGTTGCAGCCATTTGTGAGTGAACCAGCAGATGGAAGATCACTCTCCCTGTCTCTACCTTTCCCTCTAACTCTGCCTTTCAAGTAAATAAATAAACCCTTAAAAAACAAAAAAGAACTTCAGATGAATGTCCAAGGCTTGAGGGAGAAAACCTGTCCTATTTCCTTGGCCTACAACACCCGACACTAAACTATCTTCCTAAACCTAGTATCTCCCCTTACCCCACTGCTGGGCTGGCTCCAAGTACCCAGGAACTCTGTCCCTCTCAAGCCCTTCATCCTCACGGCTGTGGGACTCTGCTGTACTCAAAATGTCCTCCTCGTCCATCTCCATCAGGGCAGCTGTCAAAGTCCCTCCAGGGAAGCCCTGCCTGATCTATGGGCAACACAAAGCCACTGCTCTCTGCACTCTGCAGCATTCAGCAGGCCCTAAAGGAGCAGACGCTTGGTGGATTAGAATTCTCTTTCCAAAATTAAAGATGCAGTTCCCAAGGCTTAGATGAACTTTAAAAACCAATGTGACAGTCAAAAGAATCACAAAATTTTTCAGTGTTTTCCAGAAATTCTGAACCAACAGATGGCCTTTGGCTCAACAGTCTTCCTCCTCCCTATGTCCTGAAGGTTTTCCCTGAGCAAATGAGTAAAGTTAAGACATATCTGAAAACGCTCACTAATCCAAAAAACACAGAAGTGAAACCCGTTCGGATCCCTAAGGGCACAAGAGCAGATCCAGTCTAAGCTGAACGACTGGGATATGAAATTTGTTGTGCAATGCTTCTCACTGACAACTAACAAAGTCAACAACTAGAGTGGAGATCCTACATTACGCTATGCAAACCAACAAATGAAACTTGGCTAATGGCTAGAGCTGATCTGAAACTCCCGTAAGCGCCTTAGTCTTCTGACTCAGACAACTGCATGAGACAGGAACAGGGGATATAAAGAGAATTCCAGGGATGAACCCCCCAGGGAGAATCCCCACTGGCACCCCTGGGGTAGTGGGCATATCCCACACTTCCCAGCCTCAACGGAGTGGCTGGTACTTACGCTGGGAGAGAATTCGCAGATCAACTCCATTTGCCTGGGACCTCAGGCCTGCCTTGCTTGCTTCCTCCCTCTCTTTGGGCCTTCTTCCCTCTACAAAGATCCCTTCATGGTAATTTATTCTGCCTTCCTTGTTTCAAATGGCAGCCTGCCCTTTGCCCGCTTTCATCTTTGCTTTTCTCTCTACAGTAGCCGTCTGAGCACATAAGGCCATTGAATCCTTTATTTGTGGATTTACGATTTTTTCAGTTGTATTTTGAAAACTTCTCGAAGGCTTCTCGAAGGCTGTGATGCAGTTCCCTGCTACCATGTCATTCTCTTGCAACGTGGACGCTAATTTCAACTAACCGACTGGCTACTAGTGGGCGGTGCACAGCCCAAGTCAAATGGGCCACAGTGGGCATGCAGAGAAGCGAGAAGCACAAGTCAGGAGGTGAAGGAATTACTGCAAGGACCCTGCGATCTCCTCCCATGGTGACAACGGAGTCCCAAGCCTGCCTTGCCTGTCTACCTTGGTCTCAAGGGCAGGAGAAATTATGCGATGTACCCAGCCCCTACCCAACAACCATTCCTAAGAACACTCAGAGCAGAAGGTTTTAAAAAGCATACTTTTTTTCCCAGAAGGGAGAAAGACTGAAGTTAGCAAAGGAAAATCCCAAGAGAGATCATTGCTTTCCCAAACAATCTCCGAAGGCTTGGGAACACGTACCGTACCCATTTTGTACCCAGCGAGAAAAAACTTTTTATAACCTTACCAAAAAGTTACACAAACAACACTATCCCCTTTGTTGGTTTCTTTTTTAAAAAAGGATTGTTTGGAAAATAGATAACTTTACTGATGGAGGAGCCAAGAATGGTTGCTCTGTCTTAAGGAGCTGTGGGATGCCCTTTTTGGCAGGATCGTTTGTTTGCCCAAGATTATGCATGTTTGCTGGGGACATAAAAATGAGCTCAGGACTGCAGAGAGCTGCACCTGAGTAGGGCTTGCTGGAGCCACTGCCTGGCCCTGGCTCCTGGTTGCTCACTTCTCCAATCCAAGCTCTTCCATGTTGAGATGCAAAGCTGGGGGTGGGGGCGGGGGGCGGGGCGTTAAAAATGTCCTTACGGTCAGGGTGCTGACCAGGTAAAGCATGCACAGAGAAGTGACATGAAACCTGACGGGACTGCAGCACAGAGCAGGGGAGGATGAGAGAACAGGAAAGCTGCCAGGGGGAAATCAGCAAGACGAAGCTAGTTGTTTAGAAGCTGTCATTTCCAGAAAAAAATTAAAAAGATGTACCTGAAAATAAAAAAAAAAAAAAAGAAGGCAGCTACTCCAGGAGAAGAAGCTACTCCAGGAGAAGATGGGTGTTAAACACAGACTCCACAGACCCTGGTTAGTGCCACCTCCACACTCCCCACTCCCCACTCCATCTCAAAGGACTGGTTTCCAGTGAACCCAGAGGAAATGTTACAGCAGCCCTGCTGATGTGGAATCTGGTTCCTATTATGCAAAATAATAGCATACACCTAGTGGGAAGGGTGTAGGTCTGCCTGACTCTAAGTATAGAAACTTCTACAGATGCACAATCCTCAACCCAGAAACACAAAACAAATAGCTTTAAAAGACAGGACTAGACTCAACTTCCTTCAATGTGAAATGCATCGTCCGAATCTGCTCCCGGGAAAATCACAACCCTGTGCAGTTCGAATGTTCTTTCACTGTGGCCCCTCTGAATAGCAATTTTGATATTAAATGGCCTAACAGAAAGATGAAAAGCAAATCTTTGAGAAATCAGTGTTTAATGCCAGACTTTTTCAAGCCCATGCTTTTGACGTTCAACATTTCTACTATATGAAAAGAACCAAAAGTAACCAAATTCCTCTCAGATATTTAAGTAGAGGCTCATTCATTGACTGCCCTGAGCCCAGTACCAAGGCCGAAGGCTGGCTGCGAGTGGTGCTGGACAAATCGGAGCTGTGTTATGTGTACAGACGTGTGTGCGGTTGCAACCCCTCTCTGGATGATGCCCTGCCTGCAAACACTGTCCACAGAGTAATTTTCCAAGCAAAAGGGAATGTTTTTCTTTTTTTTTTTTTTTTTTTTTTTTTTTTTTTTTTTTTTTTTTTTTTGACAGGCAGAGTGGACAGTGAGAGAGAGAGACAGAGAGAAAGGTCTTCCTTTGCCGTTGGTTCACCCTCCAATGGCCGCCGCGGCCGGCGCGCTGCGGCCGGCGCACCGCGCTGATCCGATGGCAGGAGCCAGGAGCCAGGTGCTTTTCCTGGTCTCCCACGGGGTGCAGGGCCCAAGCACCTGGGCCATCCTCCACTGCACTCCCTGGCCACAGCAGAGGGCTGGCCTGGAAGAGGGGCAACCGGGACAGAATCCGGCGCCCCGACCGGGACTAGAACCCGGTGTGCCGGCGCCGCTAGGGGGAGGATTAGCCTAGTGAGCCACGGCGCCGGCCCGCAAAAGGGAATGTTTTAAAATTAGCCCATCAGGATTTAAAGAACGAACTCAGCGTCCCGTACATGTCGATTTACAAAGCAAAACAATCTCAGTGTGATGAGTTTTGACCCGAGAATCAGCTTGGGAACATAGGAGGAGGCAGCAGTGTGGGCATGTTGATTACCGGGAGCGCCTGCCAGTCAGCCGCTCCTGCGCTCCAACACAAGTGCATTCTTCGCTGTTTGTCTTGGAAGCCCATGAGAGCGGGCAGTGAGTGCGTCTCATCCGCTTCCAGGTGTAGGCACGGGGCCCAGCCACTTCAAACAAGGATACGGGGACGAAGGAAGGACACCGGAGTAATGGAGCCCAGGATGTGCCCGCGGAGGCCACGGGGTTTTCAGATACCATCTGCGATTGCTTCCATGTCACCTGCACCTCCCAGCGTTCCCTCTCTTTTTCAAGGGACTCTTGGGAACACACACATCCTGAAGGGTTTTGTTTTGCCCACATGGAGGAAGTAACTGAAAACAAGGATGTGGCACTACCTCTTGTCGCTCTGTCGAACCTAAGCAAACGTTTTCTGATCACCTTAAAGGACTGTGTTCCAGCCCCGCGCAGCTGCACCTCCGGTCGGGATTATTAGATCCTCGCATGGCATGTCAAAGGCGGTCTGCCATGGCTTGGGATCCATCCACCGCTGCCTCCCCTCTCTGGGATGCAAGAGGCCACGTTGGAAGTCAGAAATGTGACGTTTGTTTTGGTCCTTACTTCTTCCAGCATCACCACTGATGCACAAGGGTTCCCCCGGGGGGGGGACCGCGCGTCTGAATGCACTGTGGTCCTGACACGAGCTGTGCCCTGGGTCCCCTCTCCTCCAGAACTCACCAGTCTCCAACAACAAAGATGAAGATACGCCTTGATGGGTCGACTGGGTTGAATTTAGCCATGACTCACAATTGCCTGCATTTAAGCTGATGGCTTCCACGTGTGAGCTACTGCTGCCTTCTCTTGAATTTCCAGACCTGTTCTTTGCTGTTTTCTGCGGCAAATGAGCTGCGTAGCCCTCATTCCATCTTAGGGAAGTTCCCAGCAGGGACTGGAAGTGATGCTCCCTTCCTTCCCAAAAATCCCAGGGAAAACGCTCCTGGATTAGTTTCTCAACAGCAGTGATGGGGAACATGCTGTCGCCTGGGGCTTGAAAAGAGCTGGGGTGTGATCAGCCTGGGGGACTGGAAAGGAGTCTCTCTCAAGGCTGTAGGAACACTTTCCACACCATTTGCAGAACTCGACTCTCAGAGCTGCTAATCACATATGCTCATTTGCTCCCACATCCATTCCCGCGCATTTTGAGTGTATTTTCGCGGCCACACATTGCGTTAGAAGCTGGGAATGGCTTCTCGGATGCACATGCCGCACAGGGACTCCCCTCGCATTGTCCGATTGCACGCGTGAATCTCAGAATGCTTCCTCTGACTTCCTCCACACAACGCTAGTGCAGCGTCCCGAGACTTTATTTAACAAACTCCACGCCTCCTCCCTTGGGCGTGCAAGTTTGCTAGTACATTCCACATGCCAGGGAAGCAGCTTTCTCCTCCGACTACTGAGATGGTCCAGGCGCTCTGCAATTGCCCTGTTTAGTTGACTGAACACAGAGCCGAGGACAAACAACTGGTCCAAACCCATTCGGTGCATCAGCCTGGTAACAAGAACTGAAACCTGAGGCCAACCATGGTCACACAGCACCCAGCTCATGCAAAAGTCAACGGTGCTTTCTGCTAACACAGAGCTAAGTGGCGCCACTACGTTCTGCCACAAGGCAGGGCTATACTGTCCAAAACACACGGGTCAGCCAAGAAATACGAAGCCAAATTAGGGAGGCCAGAATTTCTTTTGAAAGGCCAGCAGACAGCATGGCGCCAGCATGGCCTCGAGCTCCAGACCAACATCAACTTCTATAAATCAGAGAGAGGAGGAGCATCATGCGCTTCGCGCAGGGGAAAGCTTGGGCCTCCCGCAGAACGCCGCATCTGACTTCCGCCTTCACTCCTCTGATGCCACCTTCCAGCACCGCCAAAGGTTAAGTACCAGGACAGGGCCAAAGTCACGGAGGTCCTGGGATGCGGCTGCTCCACCAACGCTGGAGCCACGCTGTATTAGCGTGTGAGGCACAGGTTGGGCAGCCCCACACGAAATCATACCAGCAGCCACCTCGCAGGGTTACTAGCTGGACAAGGGCGTGAGGGAGCTGTCGGGGTGGTGGCACGGAAGTGAGAGACACACACGCAGGCACTGCCAACTAGCACAGCATGGTCTTCACATTCATGTTTTCTTAGAGAACTAGAAATCTTCAGTTAGGGGGCTGGCGCTGTGGCGTAATGGATAAAGCCTCCACCTTCAGTGCTGGCAATCCCATATGGGTGCCAGTTCAAGTCCAGGCTGCTCCACTTCTGACCTAGCTCTCTGCTGTGGCCTGGGAAAGCAGTAGAAGGTGGCCCAAGTCCTTGGGCCCCTGCACCCACGTGGGAGATCTGGAAGAAGCTCCTGGATGCTGGCTCCTGGCTTCAAATCAGCATAGCTCTGGCCATTGTGGCCAATTGGGGGGAGTGAACCAGCAAATGGAAGATCTCTCTCTCTCTCTCTCTCTCTCTCTCTCTCTCTCTGCCTCTCCTTCCATGTAACTGACTTTCAAATAAATAAATCTTTTAAAAAAATAAAAAAAGCTTCGGTTAGGGCTCTTGATCATTTAAGATGATAGATAAGCCTCCAATACCATTATTCTACTATCACCCCTACACCTCTTCCATGCTCACTGACACAGCTGAGGAGTTAAAGCAAATATTACACCCAGCTACGCATGACCAATGCATGGGCCGACGGCTCACGAGTGTATCTCCGCTGCATGAGTTTTCTTGAGGTAATGGAATAGTCACACACAGTAACTGTAATAAAGGAAGGACTACTCTCCAAATATCCTGGTTTTCACCCGAAGGCTTTTCTGCTAGATAAGAGCAAAGGAAAGAGATTTGAAATTAAGCTAGGTGAACCTCGTTTACCAAAGAGGCATTCCCAATGGAACTTGCAACCAATATTGCTTAATTGCAAGTGATAAACTAGGATGTTCGAGACTTTCAGCGCAGTGTTTCTGGGGAGAAAAGAAAGCTCAGGCATTAAGACAGAATGCCCAGTTACACTCAAGAGCTCTATTCTGGAATCACAGTCCTTAACCGAAAAGCCCTGAGAGCCATTGTATACAGCATTCCAACAGAGTGAAGTTCATGGAAAAAGAAAGGGGGGAAACAGGAAAATAAGTCCCTGAGTTTGATATCAAATTCATAACTTTGAGCAACTAGTGTATCTGCTTATAATATATTTGGATATTTCATTACATAAACCAACTAGTGACAGCAATGTTAACATACATCTTCACTCCAGAAAAGACCACAGATAAGGGTGATCTGTAAGTGCCATTAGAGTTTATGGAGTCCACCCACCCAACCTGATTGATGGGAAGAACAGAGGTCCTATCTATGGAAGAGCACCAAGCAGAGGGAAGGCAGCGCTGATGTCCAACCAACAGAGCACCCCTACAGCCGTGTGAAACCCTAGCACCCCCGACAGCCTCCCCCCTGCACTGGCTTTGCATCTTCCATCTGGTTCATGGAAGACCTGAAGATGGTCCAGAGAAGGGCAACAAAAGTTTCTGCAAGGGCCGGCACCGTGGCTGAATAGGCTAATTCTCTGCCTGTGGCGCTGGCACACCGGGTTCTAGTCCCAGTTGCCCCCCTTCCAGGCCAGCTCTCTGCTGTGGCCCGGGAGTGCAGTGGAGGATGGCCCAAGTCCTTGGGCCTTGCACCTGCATGGGAGACCAGAAGCACCTGGCTCCTGGCTTCGGATCAGCGCGGTGCACCAGCCGCGGCGGCCATTGGAGGGTGAACCAACGGCAAAGGAAGACCTTTTTCTCTGTCTCTCTCTCTCTCTCACTGTCTACTCTGCCTGTCAAAAAAAAAAAAAAAAAAAGTTTCTGCAAGAATGGAAAGAGGGGCCACAAAACAAGATGAAGAACAAAGAGGAAAGAACAATCTCACAGCAGGTGAGTTCACCAGATGGTGGCTTCCCTGGCGTCTCCGTCAGGTGACGATATGTACGTCAAAGGTTTTTTTTCTAACATCTTGATTATTTTAAACTGCACAATCCAATGGCATTAAGTCCATTCACTTGGCTGCACCACCATCCACAGAACTCTTTCATCCTTAAAATTGAAACTCTGTATCCACTTAACCATAACTCCTCACTCTCTCCTTCCCCCTGCCCCTAGTAGCACCAGTTCTGCATTCTGTCGCCATGAATTTGACTGATTCCCCATGTGGGTGGGATCACAGTATTTATTCTGTTGTGACTGGCTTATTTCACTGAGCATAACGTCTGCAAGCGAAAGATTATTTTTAAGAAAGCATTTAACAAATATTAGCTGAGGAGCCTCACCAGCTGTTTTCCATCTTCCATAAGAACAAAGAAAACAAGAGAAAATGAGTTTAAATTGCAAGGGAAGAAAAAGCGGCCAGAGGCTGAAATATAAACTCTTATAAAGAAAGGACTACGCCTTGTCTTTAGCACTTACCGAAGTGCAATAAACAATAATGTTTTAACATATATTGAGATGACTTCCTTCCTCATGATACCATCTCCCAAAATCATGAAACGAATTCAAAAAGCTTTATTTGAGCTTCTGACTATAATGGCGGGAGTGCTACTTAAGAGAAAACCCAGTCCTTCTCTTTGAAAAGCATACCATTTACTCTGGAAGACGGCACGACATTCCTCACGTTCTTACGGTCCCACATTTTCCACCATAACCCAAGGGTGGCAAGCGGCTTTCAACTCAAGCACCTACTCTTAATCTGGAAGAGTTTGGAAGCCGCCTAAAGCCCTGGTGTGAATTCTGAGCCCAAGATTGAGTGCAGATGAGAACGCTGAGTGGCTGCTGCTGTTTGTCATAGGTCAAGAAGAGACAAGCCAGGGCGGGAGTGCCACCAGCTTGTCACTCCTGTCCAAACCCTGGTACTCTTGTCAGGCATATTGACTGTTCAGCACTGATCGATACTTGTTTCCTGTTTGTCTCTTCACCTAAAGTTTCTCATTACTCATCAATATTGTATTTCCCATCTACTTAGCATGCCCACACTATGCACGGTATACACACACAGTAATGGGACAAGAAGCAGTTGGGTGTCAGGGTAGTCACTTCATTCCTTATCGTCCACTTACCTGTTCTCTGGGTCCCATCTGCCTCTCTGGCCTCGAGGTCTTTGTTCCAGCAACATTCCTTCTCTTCCCTGTATCTCCACCCTCTCCTTTCTCAGAGACTTTCCCCTATGGCGCCTGAACGTGCAGCATCTCTCCCATGACTGAGCAACAACTACCATCCCTAGGCTTCTAGACCATATTTTCTCTGCTCCTTCATGGTGCAACATGAGGAGGGTTCTCAACTAGCTGCCTACAGGTCCTTATGTCCAACCCCCTCTTCCAAGCTCTATGGTCTGGGTGTTCCTTCATGTGGCCACCTGACACTCTTTTGCTAAGTAATTATCCATTAATTGCCAGATTGAATGTACTCTTTTCAACCCTTACAAAGCTTGCCATCTCTGGCATATCGGATGCCCTAAACCCTTCTGTTCTCCTTAAAAATTATTTCATCCTTTGATTTTGTTGCTTATATCCCCACTGGTTATTTCTCTTCCCTCTCTGTTTGCCCATTCTGACCAGAATTTAAACAGGTTTGTCCCCAAGGGCCAGCAGCCTTCTCCTTTCACCAAACTCAGCATTTTTCAACCACTGTGACTTATAGCTGATTATCCAATTGCCTCTACATGGGATGTACACACACACACACACCTTGTTTTCTTATCTGTTAATTTGCACTTTCACCAATACAGCTGTCTCAGTCAGAAACCCAGACTCCGCCCTGTCTTCTCCACACCCAGGCACCCCTTATCACTGTGAACTCTTCTAACATATCTTTCACATATCTTCCCATGTCTCCATTCCTGCTGTTGGCATCCTAATTCAGGCTTTCATCATTGCTAACACAAACAACTCCATCTGACCCACAGCTTCCATTCTTGCCCCCCTTTGGGGTCCTTTATGCTATTGTTGGAATGATCCTACAAGCCCACAAATCTATTCACATTGTTTCTTTGCTGTAAAGTTTAACATGGTTCCAGAGAGCCTAGGGAATGAAATGTAGACATCTTCAAGGGCATGCAAAGCCCCTTACGGTTGAGTCTGTGTGCACAGCCTCCTTTCCTACTTGAATCCCCTTTCTATTTTAGTTGCCAGCAATAATAAAATCCTTGCCAGGGGCAGGTGTTTGGCACAAAGGTTATGACATAGGTTGGGACAATCACATCCCATAATAGAGTGCCTGGGATTGAGTCTTGGCTCTGCTTTCAACTCTAGCTTCCTGTCTAATGGTCACCCTGGGAGGCAATGGAAGATGGTTCAAGTATTTGGATGCCTGTCACCCATTTGGGAGACTCATATGGAGTTCCAGGCTCCTGGCTTTGGCCTGGCCCAACCCTGACTACTACAGGCATTTGAGAAGTGAACCAGCAAATAGATGCTCCCTCTCTTTCCCCCTCCCTCTCTGTATCTCCCTCCCTCCCTCCATGTATCTCCCTCTCTCAAGTTAATTAATTAATGGATAATTCATATGCATCCGTGCTCTCCACCTTATGCAAGCCCTTCCTTCCCTGCCTGGACCCTGGTCTCTCCCAATCTGTCTCTGTCCAGCTGTCATTCTTCAAATTTCAATCCAAATCAAGGTTTCTGTATTAACTGAAACCCTAAGCTGAAAGTAAAAGAAACGCATTGCCACAAACTTAAACCCCAGGAGAGTTTATTGGGTTTCACATCCAGGATTCACATATGTGGTTTGGCATTTTCTCAGCCCGTGCCCCAGGCTACCTCTCAAACCAAAGGGAACAATGTTCCCTTCATACTTGTACTTTACTCTAAATTTTGATCCACTTAGGATAGCTAAAAAATGTTTTTAAAAACAACTGCAATAGTAATCTAGACCAAAAAAACAAGTTTTTCTCTAATTATCTGTTCTGTTACTGGTTCAACAAATAACCAGTAATATTTTATGGGATCTTTCACTGTAATAATTAAAATAAATATTCCTGTGATCTCAGAGTTTTTTTAAGTAATAAGTTCTTCCTAAAGATGATTCTGAAATTCTTTCTAATTTAAATACCCCAAAGATGCTGTCTTAGGAATGAAAAAGAAATACAAATTGGTCAAAGGAAAGAGACAAATATCCTCTGCAAAATCCATCCACTGACCCACCCAGGGTAGTAAGAAGCCAAGTCCAATTGTAAAACATCTGTGTAGGAAAAATTAAAAGCATCCTCTCTTGTCCATTTTCAAGTTACTATAGAAATAGATCTCCCCAAGAATCTCTCCTTTCTTCTGCACCAGGGAGTGGAACACTAGGGACTGTGGACCCAATCCAGCCCAACACCTGTTCTGTAAATAAAATTTTATTAATCAGAAGTGCCAGTGTTGCAGCATTGCAGGCTAATCCACCACC
This sequence comes from Oryctolagus cuniculus, assembly GCF_964237555.1. Classification (NCBI taxonomy): domain Eukaryota; kingdom Metazoa; phylum Chordata; class Mammalia; order Lagomorpha; family Leporidae; genus Oryctolagus; species Oryctolagus cuniculus. Next base: position 44,536,617 of record NC_091443.1, on the reverse strand, counting down.
CGTGACACCAGCATCCCATATGCATGCCAGTTCTAGTCTCAGCTGCTCCATTTCCAATCCAGCTCCCCTGCTAATGGCCTGGAAAAGCATCAGAAGATGGCCCATGGACTTGGGTCTCTGCACCCATGTGACAGACACAGATACAGCTCTTGGCTCCTGACTTCAGCCTGGCCCAGCCTTGGCCATTTTGGCCATTTAGAGAGTGAACTAGCGGATGGAAGATCTCTCTGTCTCTCTTTCTCTCTCTGTAACCTAACTCTGACTTTCAAATAAATAAATCATTTTGGGGAAAAAAAGTATTAATCATAAAGAAAAAATACATGTACTTCATTAAAATTAATGACTTCTGTTTATAAAAATTGTGTTATTATGAGGAAAGAAGCATACTGGAGAGTGAACTTGACTTGACTCAGAATACAAAAAGCTTCTACAACTTAATAAAAAAATGGCCAGTCAACTGTGTAGAAATCTAGACAACAGGTTTGAAGAAGCTCTTCACAAAAGATACCCAAATACCCCATTAACTTATGAAATTTGATTACAGAATGGCAAAATAAAACAAAGATAAAATACTACTAAGTGTCTACACAATGGCTAAAATTGAATAGTAGTATTATTAGGAGTTGGCTACTGATACTGGACTCCTGGGTAACATAGACACCAATAAGATCAGATCAGAAAAATTTTCGACATTACTCTAGCATTCGAAAATACCCTCTACAAAGGCTATCAGATGCAATTAAGATAGTGTTGGAAAGCAGTTTATAGCATTAGATAACTGTTGGTATAACAAATGAAGATAAAAATGAATCAAAGAGCCATCCATTTTAATAAATTAGAAAAAGAACAAAATGAATCCAAAGGAAAGAATAACTTTGAGAGCAGAAATCTTTGCATACCATAGAGAGAACAGGGCCAAAAAATAATAAAATCAATAAGCATGTTATAAAATTAAGAAAAAGAGAAGATGCATAGAAGAAATATCAGGAAGCAAAAGAAAAAGTCAGTGTAAATTGTGAAGATATAAAAATAAAAATATTTAAATTGTTATGAATAACTTTATATTAACTTATTAGAAAACCTAGATGAAATGAGTTTCCAAAAAGCAGAACATAAACAACTAAGGCAAAAGAAATAGAAACTTGAATAGCTGTGCAGCCATTAAAAAATCAAATCAAGAGTCATAATCTTTCCATAAAAAAGTATAGCTCTTTCAAGGACAGTCTATTCAACAAATGGTGCTGGGAAAACTGGATTTCCACGTGCAGAAGCATGAAGACCCCTACCTTACACAAAAATCCACTCAACATGGATTAAAGATCTAAATCTACAACCCAACACCATCAAATGACTGGAGAACATCAGAGAAACCCTGCAAGACATAGGCACCGGCAAAGACTTCTTCGAAAAGACTCCAGAGGCACAGGCAGTCAAAGCCAAAATTAACAATTGGGATTACATCAAATTGAGAAGTTTCTGTACTGCAAAAGAAACAGGAAAGTGAAGAGGCAACTGACAGAATGGGAAAAATGTTTACAAATTATGCAACCAATAAAGGATTAATAACCAGAATCTACAAAGAGATCAAGAAACTCCACAACAACTAAACAAACAACCCACTTAAGAGATGGGCCAAGGACCTCAATAGACATTTTTCAAAAGAGGAAATCCAAATGGCCAACAGACACATGAAAAATGTTCAGGATCACTAGCCATCAGGGAAATGCAAATCAAAACCACAATGAGGTTTCACCTCACCCCAGTTAGAATGGCTCACATTCAGAAATTTACCAACAACAGATGCTGGAGAGGATGTGGGGAAAAAGGGACACTAACCCACTGTTGGTGGGAATGCAAACTGGTAAAGCCACTATGGAAGTCAGTTTGGAGAAACCTGAATATCACCCTACCATACAACCCAGCTATCCCACTCCTTGGAATTTGTCTAAAGAAATTAAACTGGCAAATAAAAGAACTGTCTGCACCTCAATGTTTATTGCAGCTCAATTCACAATAGCTAAAACCTGGAATCAACCCAAATGCCTATCAACAGAAGACTGGATAAAGAAATTATGGGATATGTACTCTATGGAATACTACACAGTGGTTTAAAAAAAATGAAATCCAGTCATTTGCAAGAAAATGGAGGAATCTGGATAACATTATGCTGAGTGAAATAAGCCAGTCTCTAAGGGACAAATATCATATGTTCTCCCTGATCAGTGACAACTAACTGAGCACCAAAAAGGAAACCTGTTGAAGTGAAATGGACACTATGAGAAAGTGACTTGATCAGCCCTTGTCCTGACTGTTGAGGAACAACTTACTATTTTCTTACTATTTTATTCCTTTTAGTATTTTTTTTGTTCTACTTAATACCATTGGTTGAACTCTTAAATTTAAACACCTAAGAATAATTGTGTGTTAATTAAACTGAAAAGTGATCCGTGTTAAATATAAGAATGGGAATAAGAGAGGGAAGAGATGTACAGTTAGGCACATGCTCAATCAGACTTACCCCTAATGGTAGAGTTTGAAACATGCCAGGGGATTCCAGTTCAATCCCATCAAGGTGGCATGTACCAATGCCATCTCACTAGTCAAAGCGATCAATTTCAGTTCATAATTGATCATTATGATAGGATTAAGAGTCAAAGAGATCACATAAACAATCTAGTGTCTGCTAATACTAACTGATAGAATTACAAAGGAGAGAACGATCCAACATGGGAAGCGGGATACACAGCAGACCCATAGAATGGTAGATGTCCTAAACAGCACTCTGGCCTCAGAATCAGCCCTTAAGGCATTTGGATCTGGCTGAAAAGCCCATGAGAGTATCTTAGACATGGAAAGCCAAGACACTCTGGCAAAAAAAAAAAAAAAATCTCTGTGAGATCCCAGTAGAAAGAAGGGGCCATCAAAGGAGGTACCTTTCTCTGAAGGGAGGAGAGAACTTCCACTTTGACTGTGGCCTTGTCTAAATAAAATCAGAGTTGGTGAATTCAAGAGGCTTCCATAGCCTTGGCAACTCATGACAAGAGCCTCGGGTGATTACTGACATCATAACAAGAGTGTCAATTGTTAAATCAACAACAGATGTCACTGTGCACCTACTCCTCATGTAGGATCTCTGTCCTTAATGTGTTGTACTATGCGAATTAATGGTAAAACTACTATTCAAACAGTTCTGTATACTTTGTGTGTCTATGTGGGTGCAATCTGTTGAAATATTTACTTAGTATATACTAAGTTGATCTTCTGTATATAAAGATAATTGAAAATGAATCGATGAAGAATGGGAAGGGAGAGGGAGTGGGAGATGGGATGGTTGCGGGTGGGAGGGAGGTTATGGGGGGAAAAGTCACTATAATCCAAAAGTTGTACTTTGGAAATTTATATTTATTAAATAAAAGTTGAAAAGAAAAATAAAAAAATAAAAAGTGTAACTCCAGATGACTGTAAAAAGGTATCTCACGAACATTAAAAATAGAAAGAATTTTATGTACTATTTCATAGAATGGAAAATATTCTCCAACTCATTTTGGAAAATTGACATAAAATTGATAGCAAACTCTAATGAGGATGATACAAAAAAGAAAAATTGCAAGCCATGCTTACATTTGGGCACAGAAACAATGATCCTGAATAATTAGCAAATGGAATTTATCAGTATCAGGTTGATAAACTTTAGGATTGCAAGATTAGCCTAACTTTAGAAAATCAATTAATGTAATTTGTGGCACAGCGGGCTAAGCCACCTGCAACACTGGCCCCCGACAGGAGCACTAGTTCTAGTCCTCACTGCTGCATTTCCAATCCTGCTCCCTGCTAACAGCCTGGACAAGCAGATGTCCTAAGTGCTTGGGCCCCTGCCACCCACATGGGAGATCCAGATGGAGCTCTGGGGTCCTAACTCCAGCTGGCCCAGACCCTGGCCACTGAGGTCATTTGGGGAGTGAAACATCAGAAAAAAGATCTCTTTCTGTCACTCTACATTTAAATAAATAAATAAATCTTTTTTATAAAACAACTGCTTGCCAACTTAATAGAAAGGAAATTCCCCTCTTAAAATTTCCACCTTAAGATCAAGAATAAAGCAAGAGCATTTTTATTTGTCATTGTACTAAAGGAGCGATAACATACAAGGGTTGTAAAGGATATAAAATCAATGTATAAAATTCAATTATACTTTTATAGCAGCAAAACGAAACAGAATAAAAAATTTATTGGCTAGATGTAATAATCAAACTAGCCAATAAAATTATAATTATTACATAATTTTATGATTCTATTGTAAGTGCTATCTGTATAGAAAAGAATCATAAAACTTTTTTAAAGGGATTTATTTATCTACTTGAGAGGCAGAGTTACAGAGAGAGGGAGAGAGAGAGAGAGAGAGACAGAGAGAGGTCTTCCACCCACTTGTAGCCACAATAGCCACAATGGCCAGAGCTGGGCCAATCTGAAGCCAGGAGCCAGGAACTTCTTCTGGATCTCCCAGTGAGTACAAGTGCCCAAACCTTTGGGCACTCTTGTACTGCTTTCCTAGGCCATCATCAAGGAGCTAGATAGGAAGAGGAGCAGCCGAGACATGAACTGGAGCTCATATGGGATGCCGGCACCACATGCGGATGTTTAACCACAGTGCCAGCCCCTCTAAAACTGTTTTGAAAGATAGTAGGGGTCCGCACTGTGGCATAGCAGGTAAAGCCGCTGCCTGCAGTGCCAGCATCCCATATGGCTACCAGTTCGAGACCTGGCTGCTCCACTTCTGATCCAGCTCTCTGCTGTGGCCTGGGAAAGTAGTAAAAGATGGCCCAAATCCTTGGGCCCCTGCACCCGCATGGGAGACCCAGAAAAAGCTCCTGGATCCTGGCTTTGGATTGGTGCAGCTCCTGCCATTGCGGCCATCTGTGGAATTAACCAACATATGCAAGACCTTTCTCTGCCTCTCTATCTGCCTCTGCCTCTCTGTAACTCTGCCTTTCAAATAAATAAATAAATCTTTAAAAAAATAAAAATTAAAAAAGAAAGGTAGTAAAGACCACCTCTGTAGTAGACAAATATATATATTTATACATTTAAATACTCCCTGTTGTGAAGGGACAATTCAATACAATATCAAAAAACATACCAGTCTGTTCTGAGTTTGTCTTGCTATGATCTTGTTGGCAGCCTTGACAAGCTAATTGTAAAACTGCTATGGTGGTGGAAAAAGCTAAGAACAGCCAAATCACTGTGAGGAAGAGAAGATAGGTGAACTTGTCCAATCAAATACCAAGACTTATTTACACGGCTTACTAGGCTAATCCTCCGCCTTTCGGTGCCGGCACACCGGGTTCCAGTCCCAGTCGGGGCACCAGATTCTGTCCCAGTTGCCAGCTCTTCCAGGCCAGCTCTCTGCTGTGGCCCGGGAGTGCAGTGGAGGATGGCCCAGGTGCTTGGGCCCTGCACCCCATGGGAGACCAGGAGAAGCACCTGGCTCCTGGCTTCAGATCAGCGCGATGCGCCAGCCGTGGCGGCCATCGGAGGGTGAACCAACGGCAAAAGGAAGACGTTTCTCTCTGTCTCTCTCTCTCACTGTCCACTCTGCCTGTCAAAAAAAAAAAAAAAAGACTTATTTTTATATCTGCAATTACACAGTATGATTTAGTCTAGATATAAAAAGAGGCATCAGGCACTATGGTAAATGATGGTGACACTACCAATACATGAGTAAAAGGAGTATTTCAGTAAATGGTGCTGGAAAAACTGAATATCAACACAAAATAATCATATAGAAAAGTGAAATTGAACCTCTAGGTGTTAGTTTGCAGGTAAGCCTACATTCAAATTTGAAAATCAGAAGACTTTAGCTTTTAGATAGTAATATAGGAGAATGTCTTTATGAACTCCTGCTTCTTAAATAAACACAATAGAATTGATCAGGAAAGTAAACTCAAATTTAGCTATACTGTAAGTATTAACTTCTACTCACCAAAATGTACCATGAAAAGACTACAAGGGTAAGTCATACATCATGGAAGAAGATGTACACGAACATAACTGTCAATATGTTGAATATATAAAGAACTGTTGCAAACCAACAAGAAAACAAAGAAAATGAGCAAAGGGCTTTCCCTAGGAACTTCACCAATGAAGAAATCCAATAAATATGGGCAGAAATATTAAATTTCTCCTCCAGTTGTCAGAAACGTGGGAAATGCAAAACCACAGATGTGCCTCACTAGATAAACACAAATTAAGGAAGTCTACGTGTTAACAAAAATGTGGATTCCAGGACTTCCCATACAGTGTTGCCAGAGTCAGTGCACATTGGCACAACCAGTGAGGTTGAAGAGTCACACCCGCGAGGAACCAAGAATTTCACTTCTACATGTTTACCTGGAGGTGCGCATCTGCATGTACGGGAATCACTCAGCAATAAATAGATGACTGGGTATGACATAGTAACATAATACAATATTCTATGGAAGAGGAAAGGAAGCACTGCAGGTAGAGGCAGAACATGGAAAATCAAGAGGCAAACACCAAAGTATGATTTGTGAATAATTACCTCACCCGAATTTCTACTAACAACCCACAGTTACGCTTTTGCTATAGGTGAGCTGGCTATCCTCCCACGGAGAACAACTGGAAAAGACAGAAAATACATCTACAGGTTTCTAGAATGCTATAAAAGCTGCAAGGACTGGATTTCTCAGATTCAGGAAAGAAACTGCCAGAGATGTGAGTCCAAAGGGCAGGTGCCAATGGGGGACTGAGAAGCTGGGTAGAACTGGCAGGACTGGGAGCTGTGGGTCAGAGCCTACAACAAAGAGGCCCTGGCAAACACATCCCAAAATGGTTTCACCCCAGGAATAAGGAGAAACCAGAAACAGCCCCTGAGGAAGGACGGAGTTCCAGTTTTCAATTAGCTCAATGTTTTATCAAATTAAGTTGATCAGTTCCTAGCCTGACAGAAGGATCAGTAAATCCTCTCTAGAAGATAAATAAGCCTGAAATAATCCCAGGGCCGGCGCCGTGGCGCAGGTTAATCCCTCTGTGGGGTGGGCGCCAGTTCCAGTCCTGGCTGTTCCACTTCTGATCCAGCGCTCTGCTATGGCCTGGGAAAGCATGTGCTGTGGCCTGGGCCCCTGCACTTGCGTGGGAGACCCGAAAGAAGCTCCTGGCTCCTGGCTTGGATCAGCGCAGCTCCGGCTGTACAGCCATTTGGGGAGTGAACCAGCAGATGGAAGATCTTTCTCTTTGTCCCTCTCACTGTCTATAACTCTACCTCTCAAATAAATAAAATCTTTTAAAAAATAAAAAGAATTCCTAGAATTTTAACCAAAAACCATGAAGAAAAGGGGAAAAAAAGCAAATGGAAACGTTCATAAGCAATGCAGATATTGAAATTATCATAGATTTTTAAATAACTGCAATAAATATGACCAAGAAATTAGATGAGAGGAGGAAATTAAAAAAGAAAATTATGTTAAAAGAATCAATGAGGATTCTAGAACAAACACATGTTCTGAAACGAAAATTTTAATGGGCAGGTTTACAAGCGAATTAAACTGAAAGATAAAAGTAGTGAACTGGAAGGTAAGTCGAGAAAAAACACAAAATGACAGAAGAGGAAACTAGAACACAGTGTAAGGAACATGAGGGAAATGGTGCAAAGGACCAACGGAAGTATAATCATAGCTAAACAAGTGAAAGCAAGCATGGAGTAGACAAGTATTTGGAGAGATAGTGGCTCTGAGTTTTCCAAAACCAATAGAAGATTCAGGAAGCACAAACAACCCCCGAACACATCTTCGAGATAAAACTGCTGGACAGAAAACACAAAAAGAAAACTTCAAAATTGCTGGAGCTATCAATTTAAAACTTGATGAGATTTAACTGTGTTGTTTGGGGCCAGCGCTGTGTGCACAGCAGGTAAAGGTACCAGCCTACAGCACCAACACCCCATATGTGTGCCAGCGTGAGTCCTAGCTGCTCCTTCTGATCCAGCTCCACTTCTGCTGGGAAAACAGCAGCAGATGGCCCAAGTCCTTGTGCCCCTGTACCCATATGGGAGACCTGGAAGAAGCTCCTGGCCTCAGACCGGCTCAGCTCCAGCCGCTACGGTCAGTTGAAGAGTGAACCAGCAAATGGAAGCGTGCTTGATCTCTCTCTCTCTCTTTCTCTCATCTCTACCTCTCTCTCTTTCAAATAAATAAAATAAATCTTTAAAAAACAAACTGTGTTGTTTAGGGACACCCAAACAGGCAGCATCACTTTTTAAAAAGAATGAGTTATTATTTAAAAGGTACAGGGACCAGCACTGTGGCATAATGGGTAGAGCCGCTGCCTGCAGCCCTGGCATCCTATATGGACACGCCTTCGAGTCCCAGCTACTCCACTTCTGATCCAGCTCTCTGCTGTGGCCTGGGAAAGCAGTAGAGGACGGCCCAAGTCCTTGGGCCCCTGCACCCGCATGTGAGACCCGGAAGAAACTCTTGGCTCCTGGCTTCGGATCAGCCCAGCTCTGGCCATTGTGACCATTTGGTGAGTGAAGCAGTGGATGGAAGACCTCTTTCTCTCTCTCTCTCTCTCTCTGCGTTTCACATAAATAAATAAATCTTTAAAAATAAAAGTGGGGGGCACTATCTGTTACCTCTAAGAGGGTCAAAGGGCTCTGACTGGAGAGGAGAGTGGGCTTCCTGGTGCTGATTCTGCTGGATGTGTGAATCCGCATGGTTGTTACCTGGGCGGTGGCCCTACGGCTATTCACTAAGGTGCATGTGTATTGAGTATTTTTCTTGTTAGTTACGTTGCACAATAGAAGCACAAAGAAGCCGTGCTTTTTAAAATATGTCTTCCAAGTGGTGTTGTTGTTTTCTTCCCTAGAGACTGTTTGATGACAAAGGGTTCTTTCCGGGGAAATGCTTGTCATCTCGGCAGTTTCATTAGCATTACCATAGTGTTATTTTGATCTGCAGAAGCTTTTTCCCTGAACACAGAAATATCCTTTTCTTGTAGATCATACAAATAAAGAAATCTGATCAAAGACAGTATTTTCAAAATTAAGGGAACAGTTGGTGGAAAAAAAATGAATACCAAATATAATTGCAGAACCAATAAGAACACATGCTATAGATAAAGGGTAATATTTTGTGGTAAGTGGGTGGAAAATTTTGATCTTTTTTGGCACTGAAATCTGTTAATTTCAGTGTCTGCCTAACAGCTATTTATTTAAAAAAAAAACAGATTTTAATGCATAATACATTTTTGTTGTTGTTAGTTGAGCCTGCATAATTACTTTTATTCTTTCTTAAACCAACAGAAAATTGTTTTTGTATTATAAGCCCTCAGGTGCTAAATGTAAGCATTCCGTTTCAGCCTGTGCTGCATGGGATCACAGGGTAATTATTTGTTTTCTTTCTGAATGTGATCTGGCTCTGAGCCTGCCCGCTTTCAGGAGTTTACCTCGTTCATGTGGCTTTGGTGATCAAGCCACACTCTAATGCTCTGCTCAAGTTGTAGCAGGCAGACATAAGCAAAAAGTAGACAACTACAATATTTTGGGAGCTCCTTCAGAGAATCAGGATCATCCTCTCAATACAGCAAGGACCACTGGGCCTGGAGGACTATCAGGCCCCTGGCTTCATGGTGGGAACTGAAGATACCTTAAGATGCCAAGCAGGGGCGGGCACTGTGGCAAAGCAGATGAAGTCATTGCTTGTGATGCCAGCATCCCAGATGGGTGCTGGTTTATATCCCCAGCTGCCCCACTTCTGGTCCAGCTCCCCGCTAATGCAGCTGAAAAAGCAGTGGAAGATGGCCCAAGTGTCTGGGTTCCTGTCACCCACATGGGAGACCCAGATAAAGCTTCTGGCTCCTGGCTTCAGTCTGGCCCAGCGCTGGCTTTGCAGACAATTGGGGAGTGAACCAGTGATGGAAGCTCTCTATCGCACTTGCTCACTCGCTGTCTCTCTCTCTTTTTTTTTTTTTTTTTTTTTTTTTTTTTGACAGGCAGAGTGGACAGTGAGAGAGAGAGACACAGAGAAAGGTCTTCTTTTTGCCGTTGGTTCACCCTCCAGTGGCCGCCGTGGCCGGCGCTCTGTGGCTGGCACACCACGCTGATCCGGTGGCAGGAGGCAGGTACTTATCCTGGTCTCCCGTGGGGTGCAGGGCCCAAGTACTTGGGCCATCCTCCACTGCACTCCCTGACCACAGCAGAGAGCTGGCCTGGAAGAGGGGCAACCGGGACAGAATCCGGCGCCCCGACCAGGACTAGAACCTGGTGTGCCGGCGCCGCAAGGTGGAGGATTAGCCTATTGAGCCGCGGCGCCAGCCTCTCGCTGTCTCTCTCACTCTGCCTTTTAAAGAAACAAATCTTAAAAAAAAAAAAAAAAAAAAAAAAAAAAAAAAAAAAAAGATGTCAAGCAATAAAATAATCCATGGTTTTTCTCCTGGCCGTGTGTGATAACTCAACTTTAACTTCACGGAGCAAACTATTCTTCTAGAATCTCCCTCTCTTCAACTCGAGTGCTGCTCTCACTAAGAATGTTCCTGAAGCCTCCTCCAACTGCCTGGTTAATTTTAATCTGGTTAGGGTCCTCACTTAATCTGGTTACTCAATCTACTACAGTTAATTTAATCTGGTTAGGATCTACTACAGTTCCTGAAACTTCCTCTTTGGTGTTCTGAGGAACAAACAATAATGTCTGATTTCCTGAGAGTGTGATTACAGGAGCATGATGTCCGCTGGTCCAGCGGTTCCTAAATGCCACTTCTCAGATGTGCTCTGGTCAGCGACGCAGCTGACTCCAGTTCACATCAGAAAGACAGTTTTTGGGATAAACTGTTCTTTAGCATGATTATGTGACATTTTCTTCCTTGTGTAAAAGACTGATGAAAGATTATGATTTTCTTAATGATCTTATTCAATTTCCCCAAATATTTTTGAACTACTAGTTGATGAAATGTAAAAGTCAGGGAACCATACTTTCTAGATCTCTTCTTAGTTATGTGGGTTTTCATCTTTGGTAGACACACAAAACAATACAACCTTCCAGGGCCAGCTGTCAAGCTTTTAACCAACACCACTGTATCTGACATACTTAACTATGCCCCTTTTCCTAAAACTCCCTCTGAACAGGCTTGAGGGGAACTAAGAAAAGGAAACAAATAATCAAGCAAATCTTGTTTTTCTCTTCTGTCTGATTGCTCCACTACTGCTTTCCTTCTGGCAACTTCCATCTCACCAAGCAGAAAGTCCTAAGTGTGGGCATTCCTCCCGACACGCTGCTGCACTCTTGGTTTCCACTCATTCCTTCCGGGAACGGCTGTCTTCAGGGTTTAATTACCAGGCTACGCGGGTGCCTTTCAACACTTGAGATTCGGAGGGCCTTACCCACCAGCTCTCCACCAGCGCACACACCATCTGCACTGGGATGGCCCACTGTCTACTCAAACTTTCCGTCTTCCACACTGAACTTATTATGTCCGCCACCAAACCAGCTGACACTTGCAAATTTCCAGTTTCCATCAAGCACTTTCCTGGCAATCAGAAGCTCATCGTTCTTTCACTCTTTGTCTTCTAAATTCACACTTGACAGCCCCACCCTTCCTGCATATTTGGAGCTTACTAGCTCCTAGCCCCCAATTCTGTACATAGTTTGTCACATGCTGTGATTTACAGCTACCCTGTATAGCTTCCAAGCTGTAACAAACTTAAACAGACACAGACTAACGGAACAGAGACCCCAGAAATGAACTGAACCATCTACAGAGATCTGATTCTTGACAAAGGTGCCCAAAACATCAGTGGAGAAAGGAAAGTCTCTCCAATAAATAGGGCCAAGGAGGCTAGATAGCCGTATGTGGAACACTATAAACAAATTAACTCAAAATGGACCAAAGACCTAAATTTAAGACCAGAAACTATTAAACTACTGGAAGATTCTAAGTTGTTTTTTTTTTAAGAAAATAAACCGCACAAATATTATTAAAGTCTATTTTTCCCCTTCATGATCTCATTCCTTGTCTTCTTGCACTAGAGGTATTCCATGAGATATGTCCTTACTATCAACTTGAATTGCTTTGCTTACAACTTTAATTACTGGGGGGGGGGGGGGCATTGTGTTGGCTGGTCAGCTTCCAGTCTCATCCCCTGCTAATGAACTTGGGGAAAGCAGCAGAAGAGCAGAAGATGGCCCAAGCAATTAGGTCTCTGCCACTCAAAAAGGACACCTAGCCCAGCCTGGTCAGACTGACTGTTGTGGCCATTAGGGAGTTAACCAACTGATGGAACGTGTGTGTGTGTGTGTGTGTGTGTATTTGTATATCCCCCCTTCTCTGATGCTTCCCTTTCAAATAAATCTTTAAAAAAAGAAACTTTAATTGCTTATGTGACCATAGATGCTTTTTGTGCTTTTAAATTTCCTATAAATGTTTATACCATGTTTATTCATTTACTAATTGTACAACTCATTAGATTTTTTTTAGATATATTCACATGAACAAAATCTACTCATTTTACTGTTCCACATGCTCTAATGTATAACTCTCACATTGGGGAACATTTAAATTGTCTCCAATTGTTTGCTATCATATTGCAATGGACATTCTCCAGGATGTGAGGCAGCCTACTTCAAAGCAACTAAACCCACACACAAAGTCTGTAATGCTAAACAATGGTTCACATGTGTTCTCTAGTTGTTAAACTTTCCAATATTCTAATCAGGACTTAGCCTGGTTCATAATATCCCACAACTGATGCAGCATGTAAAGACTAGGGCCCAGGCACCCAATCTCCATACAGCTGTTTCTTTGTTCTTTATAATCCAATTGGGTTATTAATCAACCTCACAAATTAGTATTCACTGTGTCCCTCACCCTTGGTAAACCACAGTTACTATCTAGCAACAGCGTAGAAATGAGAAATGAGTACACAATGTCTAGGTCACCACTTCTCCTTTCAGCTCAAAGCTTTTGAAATCTGGTTAGCCATCACTGAAAAATCTTTGTTGATCTCCATGGCCTCTGGCACTGTTCTAGGACTGGGAATCAGACAGTGAAGTAGAATCTGCTCCCATGCAACTTGTGTTCTGATAAGAAAAGATAGGTGATAACTGGAGAAATAAATATACCCGTAGCAATAAATTCTATAATATTGAAATGATGATGTGCTAGAACATAACTAGAAAGGGAAGGGTGTATCCTTACATAAAAATTCACTCAAGACGGATCCAAGATCTAAATCTATGATGTGATACCATCAAATTACTAGAGAACACTGGGAACACCCTACAATACACTGGCCTAGGGGAAAGACTTCTTGGAAAAGACCCAGAAGCACAGGCAATCAAAGCCAAAATTAACAAGTCAGATTACATCAAACTGTGAAGCTTCTGCACTGCAAAAGAAACACTCAGCAAAGTGAAGAGACAACTGACAGAATGGGAGAAAATATTTGCAAACTATGCAACTGATAAAGCATTAACTTCCAGAATCTATAAAGAGCTCAAGAAACTGAACAGCCAAAAAACAAACAACCTAGTCAAGAAATGAGCAAAGGACCTGAACAGACATTTTTCAAGAAAGGAAATTCAAATGGCCAATAGACACATGAAAAAATGCTCAGGATCATTAGTGATCAGGGAAACTCAATCGATGTGGGAAAGCCAGGGCGTTAGCAGAAGTCAGCTTATGAAGAGCCCTGGCAGCTCTGCCAGCCAAGAGTTGGGTCACTGGAAATCAAACTGCCCTGGAGTCAAAGGACGCCCAGGACAGAGCCACAGATCTTGCTGGCTGTAAGCTGAAGAGCCCTTCAATCAGCCCAGCTTCCAAAGTAACCAGCGCTGCTGAGGGGACAGCCAAGTAAGGTCAGTAACACTGCAGGCAGAACTGTAACTTTCCTGTTAGAGATGCCACCTGCCCTTACCTGGCCAGCTAGGTAATGGAAGTCAACAGGGTGCCTTCCCCAAGGAGGTTCACACCTCTCTTAGGATGTACCCCATGTGAAGATATAGATAGGTCTGGGCCTCATAACTGGCAAGGCCTTAAAGTTCACCTGATTACTATTAGGCCCCTTCTGTCAGTTTCTATTTGCCTCTCAATCAGAAAACTTAGTCGTGGTTTAGACAGCAGCTCTTAGGTTTTCCAATAATAACTCTGTCTTTTGCTCTAGACCCTATCTAGCCCATCTGGGGCCACATTCCTTTATAATCATAGCCTCTACTCTTACATCAATGGCTTTACTAACCTATGTGTATTGACGGTACCCTCCCCCACTTAATGTTGTATGATTCTTCAGAATTTCTCTACAAACACCTCTACCTGCAAAAGATGAGTGGCTATTCTCCCAGTCTTGGTTGGGATCAGCTTTAAACCATGTCCATCAAATAATCTTCCTAAGAGTCCAGAGACTCCACTCATTGCCTCTCCTCTATGAAATCCTCTCATTACCTGGTTCATGCCACTCTTAGGATCATTGGTTGCTATTCTCACCCTGTCCACGTCTAAGTGTTTACAGCAGTTGAAAATGGAACAAACCAAGGCCTTCAGCAACCAGGTGGTCAACCAAATGCTACTACAGGGATAGACTCAGCTCCCCACCCAGGAGACAGCAGCTGGAGACATCACCCCAGGCCAACAAACAGTATCTTGTCACCTCATAACATCAGGAAGTAGCTCTAAAGACAGATAATCGTCCCTCTGCCTCTCCTGAACTTTTGAGGCTAATGTAATCCCATACAATTCCTGCTTTAAAAAAACAAAAGAGGGAATGTTAGTAAAATGCTGCAGTCTTATCTATGGTGTCATCTACACCCTGACATTATCCTAGGCTCTAGCCCCTGCCGCCACTGTTGGAAACCAGGTGGCCACATGGCCCAACCACTGGTGTCAGCTCCACTGCAATCCTAATGGGATGTGCTGCTCCTACTTCCCCGCCCACCCCCCAGCAAAGTTTTAAAGGGACCTGTTCCTGAACACGTGGCTCTATGTCTCTGCCTCTTGATCTCTATGCTCTCCTTCTCCCTCTTTTTCCTCCTTCGCCCCTTCCTTCTTGTCTGTAGGGTTACCCCCCCAATAAATCCTTTCCCTTAAAAAAAAACACAATGAGGTTTCATTTCACCCCTGTTAGAATGGCCTTCATACAGAAATCAACAAATAACAGATGCTGGCAAGGATATGGGGAAAAAGGTACCCTAATCCACTGTTGGTGAGAATGTAAACTGGTACAGCCACTGTGGAAGACAATATGGAGATAGCTTAGAAAGCTGAATATAACCCTACCACATGACCCAGACATCCTACCCCTGGGACCTTGTCCAAAGGAAATGAAATCAGCATATAAAAGAATGATCTGTACCCCTAGATTCAGCTCAGCTCAACTTATAATAGCTAAGATATGGAATCAACCCAGATGTCCACCACTAAGGACTAAAGAAATTTATATATATATATATATATACACATATATATATACATATATATATATATATACACACATACATACACTATGGAATACTACACAGCAGTAAAAAATCCTTTCATTTTCAAGAAAATGGGTTTAACTGGAAACCATTACATTTAGTGTACTAAGCCAGTCACAAAAAGATAAATGCCATGTGGTCTCTCTGATCTGTGGTAACTAATAAAGCACCTAAAACGTAATCTATAGGAGTGAAACTGACACCTTGACATGCATTGAACACCCCTGCCTCGACTGACAAGGAAAAATTTTCTTTGGTTTTGTTTTGTTTTTTCTTGATACAAATCAGTGAACTCTCTACTTAGTGTAGGGATTTTATGAGTATAAAAATTAACTGAAAAAATAATCTCTGTAAAAAAAATGGAAAAGGAAGAGGCAGGAGGAAGAAAGGCAGGAGTATGGGTGGGTGGGGGAAAGAATCATCATGTTCCCAAATCTGTATATACTAAATGCATGAAGTTGTATTCCTTAGAGAAAATACATTTTTTAAAAAGGGGAGGGTGCATCTCCCGTAGATCAGTGGTATTCAACTGAACTTTCTGCAGCGATGGAAGAGCTCAAGGTGTCTAATCCAAATAAAGTTTTCGTTTTTAAAATTTTAACTCATTTAAACTTAAATGTAAGCAGCCCCATATGATAGTGGCTACTGTCCAGGATGGAGAACTTGCACAGGGCCACAATGATAGTGGCAGAGAAATTGGGACCCAGGGAGTCTGGCATCAGAGCTCAGGCTCATAACTACTACTCTGTACTGTCTCTACTGGCATGTCAGCTGAAAGGGATCCCAAGAGCTTTTGCTTATTTGGTAGTTTGATAATAAAGCCTGCTTTTGTGCTGATGGAAATTAGTCAGTGGAAAGTGAAATAGATGATGTAGAAGACACAGAATACAAGGAGAGACATCTTGAAAAATTAGAAGAAATGAGATCCAGGACACAAATGATGGCGCTTGGCTCTCCCAGAAATAGCGAGTTCACTCTTGGTGACAGCAGGGAGAGCAGAAACTAGGGGTAATGAAGTGGCAGGCAAATTTCCAGGAGGATAATAAGAGGGTTTTTCTCACCTCCCCAGTGAAGTGTGAAGTAAGATCCTCACTGTCCAGCAGGAAAGGAGGGAGATGAGTAGGAGGCTTGAGGAGGAGGAAAGCTATGACGGGGTAATTTTGAAAAACAAGGGTAATAGAACAGTTAGACAGTTTTGATGGCCCATTTGGAACTTATGGTTATGAATTTTAAATGAAACCACCCAATAGGGTTATTTGTTTTTTTTTCCAGCAATTTTAGCTGATTGGGTACAGGCACAGAGTAAGCAATTATGTGGTAGAAGTACAAAGAAGCAGCAGAGGGATAAGGGAGTTGCAAGCGTATTCGCAAGGAAGTGATTATACATGGACTCCAAGTTGGGTTGGGAAGGAAATGAAGACATGAGGGTTGATGACAGTGCAAATTTAGTACAGCCTGCAATTCCAATCAAAATATGAAAACAGGGTTGTTTGTTTTGTGTTGTTTTTATGGAACCTGACAAGCCGATTCTAAAATTCATATGAAATAACAAAAAGCCAAGAACAACCAGGGCAGCCTGAAGAACTAAAACTAAGCTGGGGTGCTTAACTCTGTACCGAAGACCTGTTCCAAAGAAGTAATTAAACCAGTACTCTACTGATCAGAGAGACCAGTGTAATACTGGCCACAGATAGCTAACGGAATAGGCAGCTAGCAGAGAGACCCGCGAATATACAGCCACCTGACATAAGGCAGAGCTGACACTGCATATAGTGATGAAAGGACATACACTTCATGAGGCTGGTAAAATAGGTTATCTGGGAAAGAAATGGCTATTGATCCTTAACTTACACTGGGCTTATGGATTAATGATTTCAATACGAAAACCAAAACTATAAAACTTTCCAAAGAAATAAACAATATCCTGTGACTCAGGGTAAAAAAAATCTCTTAAATAAGAATGAATAATCAAAAATGAAGGAACTGATAAATTTGAGTACACTAAAATTAAGAACATCTGTTCAGTCAGAATAGAAACACCAGAAATCAAGCCAAACATCTACAGCCAACTTATATTTCATCAAGGATCTAAAACCAATTCCTGGAGCAAGGACAGTCTATTCAACAAATGGTGCTGGGAAAACTGGATTTCCACATGCAGAAGCATGAAGCAAGACCCCTACCTTACACCTTTTTTTTTTTTAAATTTATTTAATGAGCATAAATTTCCAAAGTACAGCTTATGGACCACAATAGCCTCCTCCCCCCCCCCCCCCCCGCCGTGTCTTCCCTCCCATCCACAACGCTCCCCTCTCCCACTCCCTCTCCCCTTCCCCTTCACATCACGATTAATTTTCAATTATCTTTATATACAGAAGATCAATTTAGCGTATGTTAAGTAAAGATTACCACATTTTGCTCCCACACAGAAACATAAAGTGTAAAATACTATTTGAGTACTAGTTATAGCATTGATTAAACACCTAAGAGTAATTGTGTATTAATTACAGAGCTCAACCAATAGTTTTAAGTAGAATATAAAATGCATCTTTTGTATTGTTGTGGCTTCCCCCCCGACCTCCCTCCCTCCCGTGGCCCTCCCCTCACCCACTTCCTCTCCCATCCCGCCCTTCATCACGTTTCATTTTCGGTTACCTTCATATACCGAAGATCAATTTAGTATATACTAAGCAGGGATTTCAACAGGTTGCACTCACACAACCGAACCTGGTATAGGGTATTGTTCGACTAGTAGTGTTGTTTTTGAGTTTCATAGATAAACATATTAAGGACAGAGATCCTGCGTGGGGAACATGAACCCAGTGACTCCCGTTGTTGATTTAACAATTGGCACTCTTATTTATGACGTCAGCAATCACCCGAGACTCTTGCTATGAGCTGTCTAGGCTATGGAAGCCCCTTGAGTTCACCAACTCTGAATTTGTTTAGTCAAGGCGGTATCACAGTGGAGGTTCCTTCCTCCCTTCAGAGAAAGGCGCCTCTCTCCTTGATGGCCTGATCCTTCTGCTGGGGTGTTGTTCACCAGGATCCTTCATTTAGATTGTTTTTTGCCACCGTGTCATGGCTTTCCATGCCTGCAAGACTCTCATGGACCTTTTAGCCAGATCCAAATGTCCCAAGGGTTGATTCTGAGGCAGGAGTGCTGTTTTGGGCATTTGCCATTCTATGAGTCTGCTGTGTGACCTGCTTCCCCCGCAGGATCATTCTCAACCCTTTTGATTCTATCTTTCATTATTTGCTTACACTGGTCTTATTTGTGTAATCTCTTCGACACTTACCCTATCTTTTGGATCAGTTGTGTATTTATATTTGTCTCTTTACCAAGTGTGCTGGCATTGGTACCTGCCTCCTTCCTACCTTACACCTTACACAAAAATCCACTCAACATGGATTAAAGATCTAAGCCTACGAGCTGACACCATCAGATTATTAGAGAACATCAGAGAAACCCTGCAAGACATAGGCACCGGCAAAGACTTCTTCGAAAAGACCCCAGAGGCACAGGCAGTCAAAGCCAGAATTAACAATTGGGATTACATCAAATTGAGAAGTTTCTGTACTGCAAAAGAAACAGGAAAGTGAAGAGGCAACTGACAGAATGGCAAAAATGTTTACAAATTATGCAACCAATAAAGGATTAATAACCAGAATCTACAAAGAGATCAAGAAACTCCACAACAACTAAACAAACAACCCACTTAAGAGATGGGCCAAGGACCTCAATAGACATTTTTCAAAAGAGGAAATCCAAATGGCCAACAGACACATGGAAAATGTTCAGGATCACTAGCCATCAGGAAATGCAAATCAAAACCACAATGAGGTTTCACCTCACTCACAAACAGAAATCAACTAACAAATGCTGGCGAGGTTGTGGGGAAAAGGGGACACTAACCCACTGTTGGTGGGAATGCAAACTGGTAAAGCCACTATGGAAGTCAGTCTGGAGATTCCTCAGAAACCTGAATATAACCCTACAAGATTTTGTACTTTAATACAACCCAGCCATCCCACTCCTTGGAATTTATCTAAAGAAATTAAATTGGCAAATAAAAACTGTCTGTACCTCAATGTTTATTGCAGCTCAATTCACAATAGCTAACACCTGGAATCAACATAAATGCCCATCAACAGTAGACTGGATAAAGAAATTATGGGATATGTACTCTACAGAATACTACACAGTGGTAAAAAAAAAATGAAATCTGGTCATTTGCAAGAAAATGGAGGAATCTGGATAACATCATGCTGAGTGAAATAAGCCAGTCCCAAAGGGACAAATATCATATGTTCTCCCTGATCAGTGACAACTAACTGAGCACCTAAAAGGAAACCTGTAGATGTGAAATGGACACTATGAGAAACAAGGACTTGATCAGCCCTTGTCCTGACTGTTGAGGAACAACTTACTATTTTATTCCTTTTAGGTTTTTTTGTTATACTTAATACCATTGGTTGAACTCTAACACACAATTATTCTTAGGTATTTAAATTTAACAATAGGCATTTCATAAAATAAGAAATATGAATGACATAGAAACATAAAGAAACACTCAAATTCAGTATTATTTACAGGAATCAGAGAGATGCAAATTAAAACCACAGTGAAATATCAGGTTGTACCCTTAGATTGACAAACATTTTTAAATTTGGGCCATATAAATGATTGACATACAGATATGGAGTATCAAGAATACTCACACACCATTGGTGGAATGCTAAGAACATACCACAGAAGGACTGTATGCCTTCTAATTCCATTTATACCCTATATCAGTGGAAAAACAAGCATGTGGACCCACAAACTTGTATAACAAAGTGGACTGGCCGGCGCCATGGCTCAATAGGCTAATCCTCTGCCTGCGGCGCTGGCACACCAGGTTCTAGTCCCAGGTGGGGCGCCGGAGTCTGTCCCTGTTGCTCCTCTTCCAGTCCAGCTCTCTGCTGTAGCCCGGGAAGGCAGTGGAGGATGGCCCAAGTGCTTGGGCCCTGCACCCCATGGGAGACCAGGAGAAGCACCTGGCTCCTGGCTTTGGATCGGCGCAGTAACACCAACCGCAGCGCGCCGCCAGAGTGGCCATTGCGGGGTGAACCAACGGAAAAGGAAGACCTTGCTCTCCATCTCTCTCACTGTCCACTCTGCCTGTCCAAAAAAAAAAAAAGTTGACTAAAAACCTAGTCAGTTGCAAACATGAGACATCATTAAGGGAAGGGCTTGGAGTTCAGAGCCAATGCTCACGGGGAGTGGTCCCCAGGAAGCAAGGCTCCCTCTGTCCAGCAGTGTTCCTGCAGTGATGGTATTCCTGGCACAACCAGCACCTCCAGGGTGTGCAGAGCAACACAAATTCGTCTCTGTAGCTCAAAGTCTCCACATTGAGAAACCATACTGAAGGTTCGCTACCCAAAGAACTTGGCTTTCCCAGGTCAGAGGACAAGATTTTGGACTTTAATACTGAAAGAAAGATTTTGGAGCTTTTAGGAGAGAATGATACAATTTGGCATGAAGTAATGATGTAAAGTGTGGTAATGAGAGTGCAGACAGTGGACCAAAGCCAAAGACAGCAGCGTCATTTCCTTGCCGACTCACACATGCACACAGGTTGAGTATAAGTCCCCTCGCCCTTGAATCCGGGTTGACTTTAATGTCCTCTTGGCCAACAGAGTCCAGTGAAAAGGAAGACTGTAACATCCAAGAATAGGTTAGAAAAGCTGTGTAGCTCTGCCTTAGAACATGACTTTTAGTACACTCCTCTCAGAACCTGAGCACCACGGGAAAAGTCCAAGCTAATCTTCTGAAGAGGGAGCCGGAGGCGGACACGTGATGACCATCCAGCCCAGACAAGCCTGCAGGTGACTCGGGGGCCAGCCACTATCTGAGCGCAACCGCGTGAGCAATCCTCAAAACAGGACAGCCCAGCCAAACACAGTCAACGCAGAAGCATGGCAGAAACCAAAGACGGTTGCCACTGCATTGCTGGATGCTTGTTACAAAGCAAGAGATAACAAGAGCACAAGTTTTGAGCCCCTGGTCATGCTTTTCTATAGATGTCCTAAAACGTTTGACATTTAAGTCACAGATGCCATTAAAATCTTTTTTTTTTTTTTTGACAGGCAGAGTGGACAGTGAGAGAGAGAGACAGAGAGAAAGGTCTTCCTTTGCCGTTGGTTCACCCTCCAATGGCCGCCGCGGCCAGCGCGCTGTGGCCGGCGCACCGTGCTGATCCGATGGCAGGAGCCAGGAGCCAGGCGCTTTTCCTGGTCTCCCATGGGGTGCAGGACCCACGCACCTGGGCCATCCTCCACTGCACTCCCTGGCCACAGCAGAGGACTGGCCTGGAAGAGGGGCAACCGGGACAGAATCCGGCGCCCCGACCGGGACTAGAACCTGGTGTGCCGGCGCCGCTAGGTGGAGGATTAGCCTAGTGAGCCGCGGCGCCGGCCTGCCATTAAAATCTTTTAATCTGTACTCTGGTCTGCTTTGCAAAGAAGGTATATCCCATTATGCCTGGGCATTTCTTATCTTAACTAGAGGGTTGATGGACTTAGATATGTAAACTTGGAGGTAGGAACTGGAAGGAGGAAATATGCTCAACTTTTTTTTTTTTTTTTTTTTTTTTTGACAGGCAGAGTTAGACAATGAGAGAGACAGAAAAGTCTTTCTTCCGTTGGTTCACCCCCCAAATGACCGCTGTGGCCTGCGTGCTGCGCCGATCCAAAGCCAGGACCCAGGTGCTTCTCCTGGTCACCCATGCGGGTGCAGGAGCCCAAGCACTTGGGCCATCCTCCACTGCCTTCCTGGGCCACAGCAAAGAGCTGGACTGGAAGAGGAGAAACTTGGCACCCCAGGTTCCAGTTCCAGTTGGGGCGCCGCAGGCGGAGGATTAGCCAAGTGAGCCACAGCTGTGCATTGTCACAGAGACCCTTTTTCTTCTCACACAATCACCTCTTCAGTTGTGCATTCCTGCTCCAGCTCCCACAACTCCTCTTTAGTCATTTCTGCAGACAATTTCCAGGTGCTCCTCAATGTCACCCTCATGTGCACCTGAATTCAAGTTCTTTGCCATCTCATCCACAGCTTTGTTGATTCTTGCAAGCTCCTCTTCCTTGGCTAACCCTTTGAAGTCATGGGAAATGTAACTACATACATCACAGGGTGGCTAAACCAAGCTATTTAACAGACACATTATCTCACATACTTTTTTATGGTAAAAGCTCTCATAGCAATTTTCAAATACATTATATATTGTCGTTAATTATAGTCACCATTGTATATAAGAGACCTCTTAAATCACTGAAATTTTGTGTTCTTTGACCATTATCTCTCAATGCCCCAAGTTTCCAGTAACCACCATCCTATTTGTCTCTGTTTGCACTTAGAGACAATGCTGAATTTGCCTGTTGGTGCTTGACTTATTTCACTGAACATAATGTAGTTCAGGTCTGTCCATGTTGTCAGAAATGACAGCATTGCTTTTTTAAAGTCGGATAGCAGTGTGGCGCCCTGTCTTGGTTATTGTGAATCGAGCTGCAATACATGGGAGTGCAGGTATCTCTTTGATGTAGTGATTTCACTTCCTTCAGAAACATGACAGGGCTTCAAAGAAGTTCGTGGAAATTTGGCATTATCTTTTAATTCCACTTTTCCGTGAATTTTTTAAGTACCCTTGTAAATTGAGTAGTGGAATTGCTGGATCACATAGTTCTATTTTTAACTTTTACAGTAACCACTGTACTTTTCTCTGCATCCTTTCCAACACTTGCTGGAATGGTTATCAAAAAGATAAAGCTAGGCCGGCGCCGCGGCTCACTAGGCTAATCCTCCGCCTAGCGGCGCCGGCACACCGGGTTCTAGTCCCGGTCGGGGCACCGGATTCTGTCCCGGTTGCCCCTCTTCCAGGCCAGCTCTCTGCTGTGGCCAGGGAGTGCAGTGGAGGATGGCCCAGGTGCTTGGGCCCTGCACCCCATGGGAGACCAGGAAAAGCACCTGGCTCCTGGCTCCTGCATTGGATCAGCGCGGTGCGCCGGCCGCAGCGCGCCGGCCGCGGTGGCCATTGGAGGGTGAACCAACGGCAAAGGAAGACCTTTCTCTCTGTCTCTCTCTCTCACTGTCCACTCTGCCTGTCCAAAAAAAAAAAAAAGATAAAGCTAACAGGTATGAAGTGATAACTCACTGTGGCTTTAATTTCCCTTTCCCCGATGATTAGGGATATTGAACTTTCTTTCACAGAGTTGTTGGCCATTTGTATATCATCTTTTGAGAAACATCTGTCCAGATATCTGGCCCATTTTTTAATTGAGTTATTTGTTTTCTTACTATCGATCCAAGTTCCTTATGTATTTTGGATGTTAACCTCTTAGATGGACAGTTTGCAATATAGTCTCCCATTCTGTAGGTTATCTTTACTTCATTGATTTTTTCCTTGCCTGTGCAGAAGCTTTTTAGTTTGAGATAATCCCATTTGTGTGAGTGGATTCATTAGTAAAATCCCAAGAGGTAATGTATTAGCATGGAAGCATGATGAACTGTAAGTGTCACGAAACAGCCAAAATCTGGGTTACATGTTAGAAAAATGTTGACTAGAACACATGTTCTGTCCTGTAAATTGTCATTAAAGAATTCCCCTCAAACTACAATTGACCCATTTGTAAGTATTTCTTCATGTACTTATTCAGCAATTTTCAGTCATTAGCTTATTAATATCTACCCTATTTCTCTCCAAGTTATTTCAAAAGATGTCACAGGAAGCAGTTGAAAATCTTGACAAATTACGTTTATATGTATGTATTATATGTGTATATCTACATATATGTATAACATTATACATATCTTACACAATATACGGCACTTCTCTAACATACAGTTGACTGTCAAGAAAAAGTAATTAGATTGATTTGACATGATATATATTCTTAGATTTCATGCAGTTTCCTTATGTGCTCAAAAATTTTTTTTAAAACAAATCTCATTTTTATTTTATTTGAAAGGTGGAGACACAGATGAAAATCAGGAGAGAGAGAGATCTTAGATCTGCTGGTTCACTCCCCAAATGCCTGCAACAGCAAGGGCTGTGCCAAGCGGAGGTCAGGGGCCAGGAACCCCATCCAGGTCTCCTATGTGGGTGACAGAGGCCCAAGTGCTTGGGTCATCCTCTGATACTTCCCATGGTGCCCATTAGCAGGAAACCAGATGGGAAACAGTAGCTAGGACTCGAATCAGGCACTCCAACACACACTGCAGATGTCCCAAGTGGCTTAACCTTATACCATTGTACCATAGGTCCAAGCCAGAACCTATCCTTTCAATTAATCATTCTACAATTTTGAGAAAAACTGACATTACGTCCAGTCGTCCCTTCTTATCCACTGTTCTGCTTTCTCAGGTTTCAGTTACCCATAGGCAACTTGGTCTGAATATAGTAAATGGAAAATTCCAGAAATAAATGATATTTTAAATTGTGCACCATTCTGAGTAGAATGATGTAATTTTGTGCTAACCAGGGCAGGCATCTGGCACAGTGGTTAAAATACTAGTTGAGACACTTGCATCTCATATTGGTATCCCTAGACCCAAGTCCTGGCTGTACTTGCAGTTTCAGCTTCCTGCTAATGTGCACCCTGAGAGTCAGTAGGGATGGCTCGAGTAGTTGAATCCCCATTGCCCACATGGGAAACCTGGATGGAAGTCCTGGCTCTCAGCTTCAGCCTGTTGCTACCTCTCAAATACTTTTAAAAAGAAATCCTGTGCCATCTTGCTCAATCAAACCCAGGACGAGAATCATCCCTTTGTCTAACGTCTGTCACGTGCCTGTTGGTCATTTAGTAGCCGTCTCTATCACCAGATGGACCACTGGGGGATCACAGTACTTGTGCTCAAGTCACCTTTATTTTACTTAACAATGGCTCCAAGGTGCAAGAGTAGTGATGCTGGCGATTTTATTACATTATTTTGTTATAATCGCCCTATTATTAGTTGTTATTAATTTTTGACTGGGCCTAATTTATAAATTAGGCTTCATTGTAGCTATGTGTGCATGGGGTAAAAACAAACAGGATTTGGTACTATCTGCGGTTTCAGGCATCCCCTGACCATCTTGAAGCATATCCCCTAAGGGTAAGGGGGACTACAATATTCAGTGTTGACTGAAAGCCAGAATGCTTATAAAAATCCTATCATGTTTAGGAATTTCAGTTATAGGGTGCTGCTGGACTGTCTGTGATGCCTATGGTAAATCCTCATAAACTGCACTATTAAGAACTTGCATAGATAAGTGGCGTCACTTTGCACCTTAAAGGAGTTTCCTATCCCAAGTTACTGGCAGCCTCTAAGGATCCTAAATCTTGGTTCTGTATGAATAAGGTAGTGTTCTAGTATCCTAACAGACACCCTGCAAAACACATACCTCTAAGTCTCTAATTAGAGGGTACAACACCCTCAATCCCACCTAATAGCTTGGTCTTGCAAGGTTTTAAGACAATCATCATGGTCAATCAGCAGTATTTTTATTTAAGATCAGAGAAATTGAAAAGCTGAAGTGACAAGGCCAGGGAGCTCGTTAGCAGAGCAGAAATTTCAATGTGCATTTGGGGAAGAAGGGACGCGGACTAAAGCTGCTAAGAAAAGGGGGATTTGGTTCTGAAATAAAGTTTGATCGGCAGAATTGGGGCAAGTGTGCTCCTCAGAATGAAAATAGAAATCTGGATATGACAGCAGATTTAGAAATTTAGATGAAAAATGAATAAAGGAGTTAAAACAAGAGCAAGAAAGTGAGGAAGCTGGCAATAAAGCTAAGGACTTCCCTGATGTCAGGACTTCCTGTTACCCCGCAGACCCTCACCCCCCGCCCCTTACATCGCTCATGACTTTGAGAAGATGCACTATTTCCAACAGATGGGCTCCGTGAGAGGTATGATGAATACACATGTGGCTCAGCTTCAACACTGGTACAGAGACTGTGAAACCTGAAGCACTGCTTTAGAAAATGAAGATCCCATCTATAGAGAGAGTAAAATGCCCTACACAAGGTGCTCGGTCCCCCTGGGGTGACCGGATTTGTCTTAGGTGCCGGTGGTGAGCCTTGATGGCTCCCCTATGCCAGCTCCCAGCTTCCCCCTTGCTGCCCACCCCTTGGGGAAAACAAAATGACTCATATACCGAGCAGTCTCTCACCAGCTCTCCTTTGTGATGTGTGAATGTGCACACATGCACATTGTAAACTAAAAATTGGCACATTTCTAGATATTTAAGTTGTTGGACAAGGCACAGAAGAGGAAGAAGATTCTACTTGCTCACTCTGTAATGTATGGAGTGAGAAGTCATTAAACAAAAAATTTCAGACCACAGACTTTGGTAGGCGGTAGAGTTACAGTGAAGAACAAGACAACGACCTAGTTCCAAGGAACTCATAGTTTATTCTGAAGACTGGAGTAGGCCTCAGCGTTGTGCATGTCGGGAGGAGAGCAAGATGACAGAATAGGACAGGGCTCTGTGACAGACAGAGGAAGGAAGGCGTCACGAAGACAGTGACCGCCAAGCTGCCCTTGAAGAAAGTAATTGAAGTTTGCCAGATGGACAGGAGAGTGTGTGGCTTTTGGCAAAACTATGGTCAGGCGAAATTGGTAGAACGGTTTTCAGTTTCTGCGATTTGCTGGTTGGCACCGAGCAGTCTAGGATACCATAGCTGCTCCCCACCATCCCTTCATTGCCTGTACTCCTTCTGCACTTACCTCTAATCTAAAGATACTTACACTGGTCTCTTTTACTAAAGAATGCCATGGGTTGGCCTTCTCATATGAAGACAAGCTTTCGGATCTTTTGTCATTGACGTCAGGTTCCTTTGCTTAAGCAAAGGACAAATCACTGACAGAAAAGCCACTGGCTGATGAAGAAGCGCACACATGGTCTATCATTTACTTTCTCACTCCAGTGGCTCTGAAAAATTCCAAAACCAGCCTGCAGCTATTTTTTGGACAACTATTATACATCCTACACAGAAAAGTTAGAATCCCAATCAGTCAAAAGGACATTGTCCTATAATCGAAGAAAAAAAATGCAAACAGGCTAACTACCAAATAATTTTTGTAGTAAATGATAGTGCATCAACATGGCACAAGATTATTCAGTCTCCAAAAATGAACATGTGGGAAAGAAAATGCAAAATAATAAATGTATTATGATTGCAATACAATGCAAATACTTGAAAAATGTTATTTGGAAATAACATGACAATTTAAGTGAGTAGTTGCAGTGGGGACATATCGTATTTTCTTTAATGCTACTGATAGGTGATCTTTTAAAAGTTTGGAGTTTCTCAATTGTTTGTCAGAGAGCCGAGAGACAGATTAACAGTGTATATCCATCGGTTCACTCCTCAAATGATGACAGCCAGAGGGCTGAAGCCTGGAACTGGGAACTCAATCCAGGTCTCCCATGTGGGTGGCAGGAACCCAACTGCTTCACGCATCACCACCGTCTCTCGGGCTCTGCATTAGCAGGAAGCTGGAGTCAGGAGCTAGAGTCACGTATCAAATCCAGATACTCATGCAGGATGCAGGCATCCTAACCAGTGTCTTAAATGCTAGGCCAAATGCTTGCCCAATCTTGGTGTCTAAAAAGTGCCCCATGTGTGGTCTAACTAGTGGCTAAATTCAGCAAGTCCATCATATTCTTCATACTTTATGCTCTACTTAGATGAGTTCAGCTCGAGACCAAGAGCTACTGTGAGTTACTCTCAAGTTCAATGGAAATTTCTTACATATTTTCTGATTAAAAAAATTTTTTAACATAGAACTTTTCCTTTAACTTCATTAAATGTTTTCACTTCCATCTGTCAGCATAATTGTTGGCAACTACAGGAGGAATAACATAATAATTAAAAGGACTGCCAGTCTCCTTCCTTCTGGTGGCATTATCATAGATGACTTGACTTGGCCTCTTTGTAGGTCTCTTTCCTGTCAGTAAAAGGAGATAATAATTGTGCCTGGGGCTGATGTTGTGGCATAGCGAGTGGGGCCACTGCCTGCAGTGCCGCATCCACCAGTTCGAGTCCTGGTTCCTCCACTTCCAATCCAGTTCTGTTGTGGCCTGTGAAAGTACTAGAAGATGGCCCAGGTCCTTGGGCCCCTGCACCTGCACGGGAGACATGGAGAAGGCTCCAGGCTCCTTGCTTCAGATCAGCACAGCTCTGGCCATTGCAGCCAACTGGGGAGTGAGCCAGTGGATGGAGGACCTCTCTCTCTCTGCCTCTCCTTCTCTATGTAACTGACTTTCCAGTAAATGAATAAATCTTTTTTAAAAAAGAAATTGTGCCTACTTCATGGGACTGTCAAAAAGGTCCAAGGAGCTGACCCAAGCAAAGCTTGGCCCATGGGATGTGCTCCACCTGTGGGAGCTACTCACAGTCCTTAGACACTCGCAAGTGTCGCCACACCTGACTCCTGAGTGGCACAGCTCTTCGCGACACCCCGGATGCACTTCTGTGTACTCTAACTTCTCCTCTTAACCTGAGTTCTTCTCTTTACCTTTCATTCATATTCTTTTAGAATCCGAGTTTGTCAGAGAGCTCTCTGGGAAAAATATACTCTGCATTTCCTTTTTCAACCGGATCATTTATGACCAAAATGTCAGTTAGGTAGGTCCTGTCCTTCCTGGATCACATTTTCTTCGGAGAGGCTCATGTCAACCATGCCCATCTTCCACACAAACTTTTCCAAGCGTGTGTTCCTGCACCCTGAGGTTGAATGGAATGATTCCAGTGTCTCTCTGGGACTACCCTTCACTGAGTGAGACTGTTTCAATTTTTGTTTTTAAACTGGAAAAAAAACACACACACACACACACACAACACGGGGTGGGTTTTATCTTAACAACCAAGATGCTGGGTAAGACACCCACATCCCACATCAGAAGCACTGGAGTGCAGCACCCAGATCCAGTCCCTGACTCCAGCTTCCTGGGAATGCAGACCCTGGGAGGTGGTGGATGGCTCAGCTGGGTTCCCGCTACCCATGTGGGAGACACAGACTGATCCTGACTCCCGGCTTCCACCATTGTGGGCATTTGTGTAGTCAAACAGCAGATGGGACCTTTCTCTCCCTCTCCCTCTCAAATAAATTAATGAAATCTTAAATAAAACCACACGTACATGATATAGAAAAGAGTATAAGAAGTGAGTCATTTCCCTCCTCTCCCAGAGGCAAACATGATGTGCTTTGGGTTTCATTTGGAAGCACTCGGGGCCTTTTCAAGCATATTTGTATTTCATGCATATAAACACGCATATGGCGCACGGAGCATACCATACACACTGTCCTATGGGTCCCCCCCCCTTTTACATTTTGCTATTTTATCTGGGGTACTGTTTTCTTTTTTAAAGATTTTACTTATTTGAAAGGAGTTAACAGAGGGGCAGAGAGGGGCAAAGAGAGAAATTCTCTATCTGCTAGTTCACACCCCAAATGGCCACAATGGCCAGAGCTAGGCCGATTCGAAGCTAGGAGCCAGGAACCTCTTCCGGGTCTCCCAAGCAGGTGCAAGGGTCCAGGGACTCGGGCTGTCTTCTACTGTTTTCCCAGGCCATGGCAGAGAGCTGGATCAGAAGTGGAGCAACCGGGACTCAAATCAGCACCCACATGCGATGCTGGCATTGCAGGTGATGGCTTCACCCACTAGGCCTCAGCACTGGCCTGGAAATATTGTTTCATATGAATACATAGAATGCCTCCCTTTTTTATTCACAGCTACACCATTTTCATTGTATGAATTTTTATCAGTTCCATACTGATGTTCATATAGGATGTTGCCATTCTCCTGCTATTACAAACATGTTGCAATAACTATTCTTCACCTCTTTTTTATTTCTTTAACTTGTATTTAATGAATATAAATTTCCAAAGTACAGCTTATGGATTACAATGGCTTACCCCCATAATGTCCCTCCCACCTGCAACCCTCCCCTTTCCCACTCCCTCTCCCCTCCCCTTCCATTCACATCAAGATTCATTTTCAATTCTCTTTACATACAGAAGATCAGTTTAGCATACATTAAGTAAAGATTTCAACAGTTTGCTCCCACACAGAAACATAAAGTGAAAAATACTGTTTGAGTACTCGTTATAGCATTAAATCTCAATGTACAGCACACTAAGGACAGAGATCCTACATGAGGAATAAGTGCACAGTGACTCCTGTTGTTGACTTAACAAATTGACACTCTTGTTTATGGCATCAGTAATCACCTTAGGCTCTTGTCATGAGCTGCCAAGGCTATGGAAGCCCCCTGAGTTCACTGACTCTGATCATATTTAGACAAGGCCATGGTCAAAGTGGAAGTTCTCTCCTCCAGAGAAAGGTACCTCCTTCTTTGATTACCCATTCTTTCCACTGGGATCTCACTCGTGGAGATCTTTCATTTAGTTTTTTTTTTTTTTCTTTCCAGAGTGTCTTGGCTTTCCATGCCTGAAATACTCTCATGGGCTTTTCAGCCAGATCCACATGCCTTAAGGGCTGATTCTGAGGCCAGAGTGCTGTTTAGGATATCTGCCATTCTATGGGTCTGCTGAGTATCTCACTTCCCATGTTGGATCACTCTCCCCTTTATTTATTCTATCGGTTAGTGTTAGCAGGTACTAGACTTGTTTATGTGCTCCCTTTGACTCTTAGTCCTTTCATTATGATCAATTGTGAACTGAAATTGATCACTTGGACTAGTGAGATGGCATGGGTACATGCCACCTTGATGGGATTGAATTGGAATCCCCTGGTATGTTTCTAACTCTACCGTTTGAGGTAAGTCAGCTTGAGCATGTCCCGAATTGCACATCTCTTCCCTCTCTCATTCCCACTCTTATTTTTAACAGCGATCACTTTTCAGTTAAGTTTCAGCACTTAAGAATAATTGTGTATTGATTACAGTATTCAACCAAAAGTATCTTCACCTCTTATACACATATTTTATGTAGTATATAAATAACCATAAAGCACAAATAATCTTGTATTCTTCCTTTTCCACATAAGTTTTGGAATTTTTACAAACTCATTTTCAGTTTTGCTATTATAAAGTAAATATCAAACTTCATAACTTGACTATCTAAAGTAAATGTTGTTTTGACCTACTGTGATGCTATCCTTCATGGATATAGGAAATATCATAGCTATCTAGACAGAGCTTCCAACAGGTTACAGAAACTCCCCATGGCCAATAAAATAAGAAAAAACTGTAGGTAAATATTTCTTCTTAGGGTAGGTTAGGCATTTGGTGGAGCAGTTAAGACACCATTTAGAATGCTGACATGCTATATTGGAGTGCCAGGTTCAAGTCCTAGCTCCGCTTCTGATCCAGCTTCCTGCTAATATGCATCCTGGGAAGGCAGCAGATAATGCTCAAGAATTTGGATTCCTGCCATCCACGTGGATGATCTCTCTCACTCACTCTCTCCCCAAGATAAATTGAAATTTTAAAACATTTTCTTAGCCTCAAACTATGAGAAATCAGTCCCAAATTCAGAGTCAAAAAAAGAAAAACTTAAGGTTAATATCTCTGCTATAACCAATGTGTACAGGTATCTCTTAAATGCCTAGCAATGTGAGAGTTGATTGACAGAATACACAGATTAATTGAAACACCGCTGAGCTGACACTGTGGCTTAACAGGTAAAGCTGCCGCCTGCAGTGCCGCATCACATGTGGGCGCCAGTCTGAGTCCCAGCTGCTTCACTTGCGACCCAGCTCTCTGCTATGGTCTGAGAAAGCAGAAGATGGCCCAAGTGCTTACCTTGTAGCCATGTGGGAGACCCAGAGGGGGCCTCTGGCTTCAGATGGCGCAGCTCCAGCCATCGCAGCCAACTGGGGAGTGAACCAGTAGATGGAAGACCTCTCTGTCTCTGCCTCTCCTTCCTTGTGTAACTCTGACTTTCAAATAAATAAATAAATCTGGAAAAAAAAAATCCACAAAGTATCTCCCAAAGAGGCCGTACAGGGTATCTGTATTCCTCAAGTTTCTCATTATTTGTCCATGACCAACAGGTTTTATCCTATGGTCAAAATTGGATCCACACCATCCACTCTTGTATTCACTTCCTTAACCTTTGCTGCTTTTAGCCAAACAAGTCTTTGGGGAAAGCACGGTTTCACCAGAATCCTCTTCAACAACATCCCCCTTAGAACTGGCTGTTATATTCTCAACACCAGTGGGCAGCTGGAAGATCTGGGACTTTGACATCTGGGGTGGTCCTGATTGGTCGTTAGAAGAAGGAATTAATGACCCTGCACAATCATTGTATCACTTGGATCTCACTTGTTAGCATTTATTATCTCAATGCTGTAATACTGATTAATTTTTAAATGGATTTCCAGATTTTCCACCAGCTTACCCCCTCCCCCTCCCCCACCTCTAATTGATTAGGACACCGAATGGGAGCTTCTGGTGTAGAAGGTCAGATTCCTCTGGCTTTTCTGGACCGTGGATTATGAATGCTCTACCATTTCAAGGAGGAATGCTGCTGCCCACAGATCTCACCACAAACCACAGCAGCGTTTCCTGGTGAAAAAAGTCTCACTTATTCCCCTTTATTAAGTTTATTTTCATTGGTTTGAAAAGCATAGCGAGAGCGAGAGCGAACGAGCATCTTCTAATCCTGGTTTACTCTCCAAAAGCCAGCAATGCCAGGGCTGGGCCAGTCCTGGTTGAAGTCCAGCTTCTCCGTTTGTGATCCAGCTTCCTGCTAATGCAGACCCTGAGAGGCAGCAGCAATCACTCAAGTAACAGAGTTCCTATCACAGACTTGGGAGATCTGCACTGAGTTCTTGGCTCCCAGCTCTCTCTGCCTCCCAAATAATCAAACAAGAACCCACATGCCAGTTTTTGTAACAAGTTCTTTAAAAATAAAAAAAGACTTTGAGAGGTAGAGCTATAGACAATGAGACACACATAGAAAGAGGTCTATAATCTGCTAGGTCACTCCCCAGACGGCTGCAATGGCCAGAGCTGTGCTGATCTGAAAACAGGAGCCAGTGCTTCTTCCTGGTCTCCCACGTGGGTGCAGGGGCCCAAGCATTTGGGCCATCTTCCACTGCTTTCCCAGGCCACAGCAGAGAGCTGGATTGGAAGAGAGGCAGCCGGGATTAGAACCGGCATCCACATGGGCTGCCGGAGCCATAGACAGAGGATTAACCTACTGTGCCATGGAGCTGGCCCCACAAGTTCTAAAATAATAATGTGAACTAAACTGCTCTCCTACAGCTTGCAGTCCAGTAGAGGAGACTAAGATAATAGAGTGAGTAAAATATAGCATGCACAGGATGGAAAGAAGTGCTATAGAAAAAAATAGATTAGATTGGAAAGTCCATGAATTATATCAGTGTCAACATCCTGATTGTGCTATTGTAAATCAGTTTCTCCAAAAGCCCCACTTCAGAAGTGGGACATGTCCATGTGTCATCAGGTAACTGACTCCAATCCCATCACAGTGGAGGAAGAGAAGAGCAAACACCACAGACCATCAGAGGTCTCTACTGCCATCCTCCCAACACAAGGTCGCTAATTGGTTTAGCTTTGCTGTGTTTTTCAGACATGTGATAATTCTAAGTAGTATACACTCTGGACTGAAATTGGGTCATACTAAACGGCAATTTAAAACCTCCTATTGTGGCCATGGCTGTAGTATAATGGGTTGAGCCACTGCCTGTGACACTAGCATCCCATATGGGTGCCAGTTTCAGTCCCAGCTGATCCAGCTTCCTGCTAATGCACTTGGGAAAGTAGCAGATGATGGCCCAAGTGCTTGGGCCCCTGCGCCCATGTGGAAGACCTGGAAGAAGCTCCTGGATCCTGGCTTTGGCCTGGCACATCCTGGGCCATTGCAGCCATTTGGGGAGTAAGTCAGTGGATCGAAGATCTGTCTCACCCTCTCTCTAACTTTCAAATAAATGGAATAAATATTAAGAAAAAAACTCATTATTTTCCAGTAATGAGATGTAATGGCACCCTGATTTTCTTCCACAATAAGTTGATTGGAGGGTGTTGGAGGGGCAGGAAAAGGTATTGGTCAAAGGACACAAAATTTCAGTTCAAGAGAAAAAATAAGTTCAACAGATCTATCGTACCTGTTAGTGATCGTTAATAATGTACTGTATACATGAAAGCTGCCGAGATCACGATCCCCTTCCCTTCTACACACTCCCTGTTCACATCCTGAAAGCCACCTGGCATGCCTAGTGTTCATTAGTGTAGTCTCCATCTCATTAAGCATAATGTGAGCTCTTCGGAGGGTAGAGAATGAGACTTACTGTCTTTAACATTTTAAGACTTGACATAGTACATGCTGGCAAACATCTTTGAACAAACAGACAAATATTGGCCAAGGGATTAAGTGTTTCCTTGGTAACTTATTTCTTTATTAATCCCATCATGAACTTTTTCATAACACCAATTTAAATGCTGTTTTGTGTATAGAAAAAAAATCAAAAAAATCGTACAGGCTAAAAATAATCATTTTCTTGGTTTTTTTTCTTAAATATATTTAATATATTTGAAAGGCAGAGTGACAAAAAGAGAGCGACAAGAGAAAGAAAGACCTTCCATGTGCTGGTTCACTCCCCCAAATGGCTGCAAAGGCCAGAGCTGGGACAGGTGAAATCCAGGAGTCAGGAGCTCCATCTGGGTCTCCCACATGGTTGGCAGGGATCCATGTACTTGGGCCATAACCTGTTGCCTTCCCAGGTGTATTAGCAGGATGCTGGATTGGAAGAAGAGCAGCCAGGACTCACATATAGGATGCTGGTGTCACAAGCAGAGTCTTAACCTACTGCACCTCAATACTGCCCCAACCCCTCATCCATCATATTTCTTTTTAATCGCCAGAGAGCAAGAGAGTACAACCCTCTTTGCAGGTGTTCTGACATTTCACAAACTTAGAAAAATTCTTCATGGGGCAGGAAAACAAGATAAATGGGTACATCAGTATATTTGGTGCAAGACCTAAAGACAAGGCCCAAAATTATATGCTACTTTGATATCTGGTGAGATCAGGACCCCAAATGTCCAACTTGCAAGTTCTCCGCCTACTCTGCTCCATGAATAAGGTTCCCAGCCACCCAACCTTCTCTATCCAGGAAGCCAGGTGTAGTTCCTGCTGCTACTTCAGTAGTAAGTTTCAGGTTGCTGTCAGCCTATGGAAGCCTTCCAACAAGCCAGTTGCATCTCCCTGTGCAAACCAAGAGCCAACCCTTTGATACCACAAAGCCTGCCTCCCCACCTCTGCTTGTCACTGTGTGCCTGGGTGCAGCCCCCACGTAGCCTATGAGGCGTGCATCGTCCCCTGGGTCAGCCTCCTGGATCCAGTGTCGGGTACTGGGTCTTCAGCCACCACCACAATCTTAGTTCAAGAATCGCTCCCTCAACAGTGGGTTGCATAGGAGGCATTTAAGACAGGTGTGGGCCCAGCATGGGACAAACAACTGCTAGAGAAAGAACTGGAACTGTATTCCATGCCTTGGAGCTGGGAAGTGATGAGGTCCAGGAAGACGGGAGGGACACAGCCGGATTTCAGCTGGCAGCTGCTGGTCCCCTCTTGTGGACTGTTGACAGGCTATTCACACTACTGGCACGCTATTGCCAAATTTGCAACTTTCCTAAGAGGCACTTTCCTGGATTTTATGTTGAAACTCTTGGTTTTAAAAGTTAGAAACTAACTTCTCATTTTCCCCTCCCCCTCCCTGTTCCTTTCCTTCTTCCTCTCTCTCTCCTGTCCCTCCCCCTTCTCCCCATCTCTTTTTGTAGCTCAAACGAAAGGGACCAGGGGTGGTTTTGTGAGCTCCCAGTTTGTAATCTCTGTCCTACATGTTAAGACTGATCTCTAATACATCTGGTTCCAACACTTACATAACGTGTCTTTTAACATTAAATACTTTCCTTCTTAACATATCCTACTAGCATTGCTGACTCAAATGAGCCTTACCATACCCTTGAAATTCACGTGTAACCTTATCTGTCTCTAAGTCCCTATTTTATGTTAGGATGGTCTACTTTTTCTTCCCAGCAATGAATTGCACTGCATCGCATTCTTACATTTCACAGCCCTTCAATTACTAAGTTCATTCTGAATTCTAAGAGCATCCTTTAGGTGCTTCCCCATCACACGGCTTATGCCGTTCCTTCCATTGTGTCATTTCAAACCTCATTAAAAATATCAGGGAATCCAGCTTCAAAAGAAGAAGCCTGTTGTCATGTCCCTCCCAGATTGACAGGACATAAATAATAATTTTCTTAATTACTTCCAAGAAATGTTAACAGTGCATTTCCCCTGCCCAAGATGTCACTTTTTAAAGACTGATAAATACTAGTTTCAGAAGAACTAAGAATTGCTGTGGAGAAAAACAGAACCCTTTAACCATGCCAACTCTGCGTTTAAAATAAATTAAGTCTAAAAAAAAAAAAAAACAGTAGAATTCTCACTCTCAGGGAGCTTGCATTCCACAATTTTAGAATGTAAACTAACTATACCTTTTAATTACAACTGGATAAAAATAAGTAAGCCAGTGGACAAAGTCAGAGAATATACATAAAATTTAAATGTGGATGAGATGGTAAGCATCTGGCCTGATGGTTAAGTGGCTGGTTAGGACACTCATATTCCATATCTGAGTAATGGGTTCAAGACCCAGTTCTGGCTCTCAATTCTTATTGCAGACTCCATGAGGCAACAATGATAGCTCAAGTAATTGAGCTGCATGGGAGACCTGGATTGAATTCCTGGCTCCCAGATTTTGGCCAACCCCAAGGTGTCAGGCATCAGGGAGTAAACCAAAAGAGGGAGAGTTCTCTCTCAGCCAGTTGTCCTGTCCCGCAAGTAAACAATTTTAAAGTAACTAGGCATGTCAAAAGATTACACACACACACACACACACACACACACACACAAGATTACAGATTATCTTTTCTCTATTCAATCCAAAATGTATGAACTCATAATGAAACAAAAGATAAAGAACTTTTCAGTCACCTATAAAATTTGCTAGTGAACCAACTCGTATTTTGAAAACTGATAAGTAGTTGGATAATCATGTAATTGACTGTTCAAAGTGGGACACTTTTTAGAGTAAATGGTTGAGTGCCTCTTCATTTCTTATCTGTGACATTATGCCTCCCCATGTCCATGTCAACATCTGTCACCTGGACTACCAAGCAGACTTCGTTCTTGACTCCTAGAACTCACTTAACCCAGCATCAAAGGTCCTCTTTATAAAATGTATATTTCAGAGAAACTAACTGAAGGGTAACAGTGGCAACCAGAACTGAAATCTTCCAATAAGTCCTCAAAAAAATCCATAAGACCCCCAAGCAATACAAATAA
Organism: Oryctolagus cuniculus; assembly: GCF_964237555.1. Taxonomy (NCBI): domain Eukaryota; kingdom Metazoa; phylum Chordata; class Mammalia; order Lagomorpha; family Leporidae; genus Oryctolagus; species Oryctolagus cuniculus. The sequence continues at coordinate 44,498,773 of NC_091443.1, read as the reverse complement.
AACAAAATCTGACCATTCCTTAAGCATAGCTTATGAACTAGAGAATACCCCGAATTTCAAATTGCTTGAAAGAAATAAAACTCACATTCCAACATAGTTGCCACTAGCAATGCAAGCCTGTGGATGTATAGAACAGAGAGGAGGCTAACAACACTTTAAAAAGAGAAGACAGGTGAGGATTTAAACAAAATATGAACAGCTTTTTCTCAATGGGTTTGCCACCCTAACACAGGGCTCAAGAAAACTAGTGCTTACTCAGAGCCACAACAGGCAAGGAAGACTCGTATACACATTGTCGTCATCGGACGTGGAGACTTGGGCAAGTCCACTACTGCTGGCATTGTCCTAAAAGTGTGATGGGGTCAACCAAAGAATCACTGAATTTGAAAAGGAGGCTGATGAGCTGGGACAGAGCTTCATCAACTATGCGTGGGTCTGAGATAAAACGAAAGCTGAGCCTGAGTATGGTTTAACCACCGATAGCCCTCTGGGGAAATTTGAGGCCAGCAAATATTATGGGACTACCACAGAGACTCCAAAACAGAGACTCTATCACAAACACGGTTACAGGCATATCTCAGGCTAGTTACACTGTCCTGATTGTGGCTGCTGCTGGTGTTGGTGAATTTGAAGCTAGTCTCCCCAAGAACAGGCAGACCCTTGAGTAGTCCCTCTGGCTTACCACTGGGTTTGAAACAGCTAATTGTAGATGTTAACAAAATCGATGCCACTGTGCTACCCTACAGCCAGCAAAGTTGGCTACAATCCCAACACAGAAGCATTTGTGCCCCATTGCTGGTTGGAAGAGTGACAACAGGCTGGAGCTGAGTGCTAACAAGTTTTGGTTCAGAGGATGGAAAGCCATCCAAACGTACCCAAAGATGGTATGTCAAGTTCATTATTCATTATGATAATGAAATACTTGAATCAAGTTATTTGATAAAGAAAAGATGTTTATTTTGGGTCACAATTCTGGAGGAGCAAGGCTTAGGCGCTTCACCTCATGATGGCCTTCTTCCTATCAGAGTCCCAACGGTGGCCCAGGGTATCCCATGACAACAGACAGGGAGTTTGCAAGTTTGTGTAACTTCCTGCTCACTCCCCATCTTCTTATAGAGCCATGAGGTGGCAATGATGCAGGCTCCATCCTAATGATCTAACACTAACCATCTCCCAGAAGCCCCAGGTCTAAACTCCATAACTGTATGTTTGCACCCTTTCAACACATCACAATAGACACTAAACTCGTGTATGAGTTCAGCAGGTCCCATCACATGCAATGTCTGTAGACACAATTGCTCAACACTCAAGATTGCATCCCACAATCAACTGACAAGCCCCCATGTCTACCTGTCCAGCATGTCTTCCAAGTCAGTGGTATTCGTACTGCCCTGTGGGCCAAGTAGACACTGACACTCTCAAACCCAGCATAATGGGCAGCTTTGCTCCAGTCAATGTCACAGCTTTAAATCTGATCACTTGTTGGCCTTTTGGCTAAGATCAAGTGTAGTATCTGTTCTTATCTGTTTAAGAAAGCCTGTTGAAATATACCATGGAGCCTTCAGTGAAGTTCTTCTTGATGGATAACGTGGGCCTCAGGGTCAAGAATGTATCTTTCAGAGGCTGGCACTGTGGCGTAGCAGGTAAAGCCGCTGCCTGCAGTGCCGGCATCCCATATGGGTGCCGGTTCATGTCCCGGCTTCTCCACTTCCAATCCAGCTCTCTGCTATGGCCTGGGAAAGCAGTGGAAGATGGCCCAAGTCCTTGGGCCCCTGCACCCATGTGGGAGACCCAGAGGAGGAATAGCTCTTTCAAAGATGTTCTTATGGCAACAGTGTTGGTGATAGTAAAAATGACCACCAGTGGCAGCAGCTGGCCTCACCGCTCAGGACATTACCCTGACCCATCATGAAAACTCAGTGGCGGCTATGCCCCTGTACTAGATGTCCACACGGATCAAAGAGCCTACAAGTTTGCTGAACTGGAAGATGGCCCTAAATTCTTGAAACCTGGCGATGCTTCTTTGTTAACATGGTTCCTGGTAAGCTCCTGTGTGTTGAGAGCTTCTCTATTTTCCTCTGTATCTTATCCTGAACAGCAAAATGACCCAGACAGTTGTCTTGAGTTTCTTCAAGACTGTGGACACAAAGGCTACTGAAGTTGGCAAAGTTCTCAAGTCTGCCCAGAAAGTTCAGAGGCTAAATGAATATTGTTCCTAAAACCTACCACCCCAGTTTTAATCAGGGATAGAACAGTGGCCTGAGAACTGTTTGAAGAGAGAAGAGAAAAATACCACTTCTGGATGAGAGAGAAATAAATAATTACAGGGTGGGACCCCTGGGAGGTGGCAATGAAGGAATATAAGGAAGTAAACAGAAAAAACTAGATTCTGTAGAAATGAAGGAGAAGACATGCCAACCCTTCTCCTAAATACCACCGGCAGCAGCATCCACTACTAGGAATTTCTAAGAAGCATTCCAGTAAAATGCGAGGAGATAATACACATGAACTAGAAATTCTTTCCAGGAATAGATTTTAAAAATCATGAAAACCTCATATAAACTTACTGGAAGAGGAAAAATTAGAACTTATGAGTCAAAATGCTTTATTGTTGAAAATTCCCCTAAAATGTGAACCATAGTACATAATACACTCAAACTGATTTAAATAATGTCAAATAAACATTGAGACATTAAAGAGCCTAGAATCAGAACTCTAAAACAAATAACAGAAATAGACACAGAAGTATCTATGCAGTGAAACAAATGTAATGAAAGTAGAATAAACTTTTAAAAAAATCCAAGAAAAAGATAAATGAGGAATAAATCACAAGATATCCAAGGGAGAATACATTTAAGTGGAACTCTAAGGAAAACCGAGAGAACATAAAATCAAGATAAAGATATTGGGGTGCACATTTGGCTTGATGCTTAGGGGGCCAGTCGAGATGCCCACATCCATCTCAGAGTGCCTGGGCTCAAGTCCCCTCTCTTGATTCCAGCTTCCTGCTAGCAGGCACCTTGGGAGGCAGCAGTGATGGTCCGTGTCATTGAGTCCCTGCCATCAGATGGATGACTTGGATTGAGTTCCCTGCTCCTGACTCCAGCCTGGCCCAGCTCTGGCTGTGGCAGTCATTTGAGAGTGCACCAGCAGATGGAAGCTCTGTCTACTCTCTATCATTTTGTCTGTACATTTCTCTCTCAAAAAAAACATTAAAGACAAAGACGAAGACAGCACTGAAAAAAGCAGAAACTGACTAGAAAGAAAGACATAGAAAGATAGATCCAAACATGTACAAGTGTATTCATTGCTAAAGAAAAATAAAGCAGAGAATCAGACTAATAGTTAATATTATAGTTCAAGAAAATTTCTGGAAATAAAAGAGAACTGAAAGGGCTCATAAATTTTTCTGAGAATACTAAACTAGAATGATCAACTCTAAGACATATGCTAATAAAACTATAAGAATTTGAAGGCTAAGTCCAGAGACTCCAGGATTCCCCACCTCTGCCAAAAGAAATCAAATTGTCACAGTGTGTAAAAACACTTGGAATGGTATTAGGCTTAACAAGAGCAACATATAAAGCAAGAGGACAGTGTTTAAGAAATTCAAGGAGGTAAATAAGCCAAGAATGTCCTAACAGGATATCCTTCATGCATCCAGCCTATACAAAGATTTTTGAATATAACATTAATTCAAGGAACACAGTACATACGAAGTACCTACTAAGGCAAGAATTTCCAGGCCAAATCTGGCATGTGATCTATTTTCTTACGTCCCACAAGCTAAGAATTTTAAAAGATTTTAAGCTAAGAAAGAGGAAGAAAAGCAACAAAGAGCCTATCTGGCCCACAAAGCCTAAAATGTTTACTATCTGATCTTTTATAGAAAAAAGCTAGCTGACCCCCAGCTTAGAAGATAAGTTTTGTCCAAGCAAAAAAATGACTGGAGATACAGGAAAGAGATACGGTAAATAGTTAGTATACCTAATTAAAGAACTAGGAATAAAACAAAGGTAGGATTGTGCTATGGGTTGGATATGGTTTGAGAGTCCTCCAAAGATTCAGGTGTTACAGGCTTGGTTCTTTGGTTAGAGGTATTGGGAGATGGTGTGGACCTTTAGGAGAAGGACCTAGTGGGAGGTCATTAGGTCAATCCGGATTGTGCCCTCGAATTGTTACATCCTAAGAGACTATGCTTAGTTTCTATGAAAGGCTTGTTATAAAAGCCTGAACCTGGCCCCATCCAGCTTCTATGTGGCTTCTAGTATTAAAATGTGATCTCTCACTCCCAACATGGCCATCCATCATGACCTGACAGCTAAAAGGGCTCTCAGCTAATGCCAGCCAGCACCAAGCCCTCAAACCTCCAGGAGCTAACTAAACCTCTTTTTCCTTCAAGAGTTAGTCTGTCACAGACATTTTGTTACATCCATAACAATATAGTTTGGAAGAATATTTTGTCAACATTAAGTGTTCTGAAAAAAATAGAAAGCAACCAGGAATAAGAACAGAAGTAGAAAAAAATGGAAATAGAAAAATAAGATCTTTGAGTGTTATAAAAGTAACCATTGAAAGTCAACAGATATCATCTAAAAATTACAGACCATCTAATATAAACTTAAGAAATGGAGTGAGCATTTAGCCTACGGCTATGACATCCACATTCCACTTCAGAGTACCTGGGTTCAACTCCCGGCTCCAGCTTCCCACTAATGCAGAACGTAGAGGGCACTGCCAATGGTTCGAGTAATCCTTTCCTTCCCTGCCTCCTGGGAGATAGCGACTGCATTCCCAGCTAATGACTCCAGCGCCTGCCCCGAGCAGCCACTGCAGGCATTTGGGGTGGGAGCCAAACATGGATGGAAGAGCTGTCTCTAGCTCTCGGTCTCTTTCTCTGCCTTTCAAGTAAATTGTGAAAATTTTTTAATTAAATAGGAAAGAAAGGGATTAAGGACAATATTAGAGATAAATACAAAGACAACCACAAAAATACAGATCTCTCAAAATACTGAAAGAAAAAATTAAAAAGCAAAACACACTGGCCAGCGCCGCGGCTCAGTTGACTAATCCTCCACCTGCGGCGCTGGCACCCCAGGTTCTAGTCCCGGTTGGGGCACAGGATTCTATCCCGGTTGCTCCTCTCCCAGTCCAGCTCTCCGCTGTGGCCCGGGAGAGCAGTGGAGGATGGCCCAGGTGCTTGGGCCCTGCACCTGCATGGGAGACCAGGAGGAAGCACCTGGCTCCTGGCTTCGGATCGGTGCAGTGCACCAGCTGAAGCAGCCATTTGGGGGGTGAACCAACGGAAGGAAGACCTTTCTCTCTGTCTCACTAACTCTGCCTGTCAAAAAAAAAAAAAAACAACACACTATATAGAAAGGGAACCAATAATCACATATGATAATTACAACACAAAATACGACAAAGTTGAGAACATATTAGTTGTATCAATAAATATTAATGGGATTAATTTTCCTATTAAAGAGAAAATAATTTCACATGGGCTCAAATATCAAAACCAAACTTGGTGCTCTATACAATAGACACTCCTTTTTTTATATTTTATTTTATTTAATGAATATAAATTTCCAAAGTACAGCTTATGGATTACAATAGCTTCCCCCCTCATAACTTCCCTCCCACCCACAACACTCCCCTCTCCCACTCCCTCTCCCCTTCCATTCACATCAAGATTAATTTTCAATTATCTTTATACACAGAAGATCAATTTAGCATATATTAAGTAAAGATTTCAACAGTTTGCACCCACACAGAAACACAAAGTGTAAAATACTATTTGAGTACTAGTTATAGCATTAATTAAACACCTAAGAGTAATTGTGTATTAATTACAGAGTTCAACCAATAGTTTTAAGTAGAACATAAAAAATACTAAAAGGGTAAAGTTCTTTTTTTTTTCTGTTTCTTTTTTTGTTTGTTTGTTATATATTTTTTATTTAATAAATGTGAATTTACAAACTGCAGCTTTTGTATTGTTGTGGCTTTCCCCCCCAACCTCCCTCCCTCCCTCCCGCGGCCCTCCCCTCTCCCACTCCCTCTCCCATCCCGCCCTTCATCGAGTTTCATTTTCAATTACCTTCATATACTGAAGATCAACTTAGTATATACTAAGCAGGGATTTCAACAGCCTGCACTCACACAACCGAACCAGGTATAGGGTATTGTTCAACTAGTAGTGTTGTTTTTGAGTTTCATAGTTAAACATATTAAGGACAGAGATCCTGCATGGGGAGCATGAACCCAGTGACTCCCGTTGTTGATTTAACAATTGGCACTCTTGTTTATGACGTCAGCAATCACCTGAGACTCTTGCTATGAGCTGTCTAGGCTATGGAAGCCCTTGAGTTCACCGACTCTGAACTTGTTTAGTCAAGGCCGTATCACAGTGGAGGTTCCTTCCTCCCTTCAGAGAAAGGCGCCTCTCTCCTTGATGGCCTGTCCCTTCTGCTGGGGTCTTGTTCACCAGGATCTTTCATTTAGATTGTTTTTTGCCACCGTGTCATGGCTTTCCATGCCTGTGAGACTCTCATGGACCTTTTAGCCAGATCCGAACGTCCCAAGGGTTGATTCTGAGAAAGGGGTGCTGCCATTCTATGAGTCTGCTGTGTGTCCCGTTTCCCCCGCAGGATCATTCTTTCCCTTTTAATTCTATCCTTCATTATTTGCTTACACTGGTCTCATTTGTGAAATCTCATCGACACATACCCTATCTTTTTGATCGGTTGTGTATTTATACTTATCACTTTACCAAATGTGCTGGCATTGGTACCTGCCTCCTTGGTAAGATTGAGTTGAAATCCCCTGGCACATTTCTAGTTCCACCACTGGAGGTAAGTCCGAGAGAGCATGTGCCAACCTATATATCTCCTCCCTCTCTTATTCCCACTCCTATGTTTAACAGAGATCACTTTTCTGTTAATTTTATATGCCTAAGAATGATTGTGCATTGATTACAGAGTTCAACCAGTGGTCTTATGTAGAACAAACAGAGCAACAACAACAACAACGAAAATACTAAAAGGAATAAAATAGTAAGTTGTTCCTCAATAGAATAGACACTCCTAAAATAAGGTTATTCAAAAGGCTCAAAGAGGAATAGGAGAAATGCATTAGGAAAACTGAAACCATAGAAAGCAAGTGTTGCCATCTTGGTATCAATCATAGCAGTAAACAAATAAATGATGACACTTCATGCTGTTAATGGCCACAACTCACAAAGATAAAACAGTTATGAATATTCATCCAAATAACCTAGAAACCACCAATATAAAGCAGAAACTACAGGAGATAGAATGAGAAATAGACAGCATCTAGGGTAATTTAATGCACCATTTTTTATATAGACAGGTCAAGTACATGAAAACCAAGAAAGGAAATGGAGTATCTAGACAACATAATCTAGAGGGTCAGTTATGTGAATATATCTCAAATACACTGATAATAAAAAGTACTTTCTTCTTATGTATACATGGAATATTAACAAAAATTAATATTTTAGGTCACAAAGAAAGTATCATTAAGTTCCATAAAATAGAAATACCATAAACACTCTCTTATCACAATGCAATAAAAATAGCCCAAGATGCCAGAATCCCATGGGTGCTGGTTTGAGTCTTGGCTGCTCCTCTTCAGATCCAGCTCTCTGCTAATGTACCTGGGAAAACAGTGGAAGATGGCACAAGTACTTGAATCCCTGCACCTATGTAGGATATCTAGATGAACCTTCTGGCTCCTGGCTTCAGTCTGGCCCAGCTCCAGTCATTGTGGCCATTTGGAGAATGAACCCAACATGAAGTAGTTGAAACCTAAATGTAGAAAACTAAAATATTCTCTTGGAAAACACAAAAGGAAAATTAGACAAATGGAAAGACATCCCAGTTCTTGGTTAAAATCTCTCAGCATAATCAAGATGTTAATTCTCCCTACAAAATTTATAAATGTAATGAGATCCTTATTTTCAAAATACCAAAACAACAACTCTTTCTTTCCTGGAACTAGGTAAGTTAATACTAAAATTCATATGGAAAAGTAAACATGCAAGAAGAGACAAACACTGAAAAGAAAGATCATGGAGGGAAGACCAACTTCTATAATTAAAACGACAGAAAGACAAACTGATGTAATAGGATAAAATCCAGAAATAGACTCAACTTCATACAGAAATCCAGCATATATAGTAAGGACAATATATTAAATCACTGTGTTGAATATGAATTTAACAAATACTGTGGGTAATGACTGGATAGCCACTTGGGAAAAGATAAAACTAGATGTGTTTCTCACACTTCCCATAATAAATTAATGAATTAAGGATCTAAATATAAAATAAATTATAGTAAAACTACTAAAAATAGATTAATTCCTCCAAATCTGACTATAAAAAGAAGCTTTCTACCATAATTTAAAAATCTAAGAGCAATCAGAAAAAAAAAAAAAAGGTGATCTCATAAAAAGCTATTCCATGACAGAGACACAAGTCAGGAGACAGGGACCAGCATTGTGGCACAGCAGGTTAAGCCACGGCCTGTGAAGCTGGCATCCCACATGAGAGTTGGCTCAAGTCCCTGCTGTTCCACTTCCAACCTAGCTCCCTGCTAGTGTACCTGGGAAAGCAGAAGATGGCCCAAGTGTTTGGGCCCCTGCTACTCACGTGGAAGACCTGGATGGAGTTCCAGGCTCCTGGCTTTGGTCTGGCCCATTCCCAGCTGTTGTGGCCATTTGGGAAGAGAACCAGCAAATGGAGATCTGTCTCTCTGTAGCTCTGCCTTTCAAATAAATAAATCATTAAAAAAAGAGAGAGAGAGAGAGAGACAAAATAGGGGGGAAAATTTGCACACACACACACACACATTTTAAAGGACTAATATATAAAAAAAATTTTTTAAAGATTTATTTGAAAGTCAGAGTTACACAGAGAGAGGCAGAGAGTCTTCCATCTGCCAGAGCTGCACTGATCCAAAGCCAGGAGCCAGGAGCTTCTTCCAGGTCTCCCACATGGGCTCAGGGGCCCAAAGACTTGGGCCATCCTCCACGGCCCTCCCAGGCCACAACAGAGATCTGGATGGGAAGTGGAGCAGCCAGGTCTCAAATTAGCACCCATATGGGACGCTGGCACCTCAGGCCAGGGCATTAACCTGCTGCGCCACAGCGCCAGCCCCATAAAGAATTTTTTAAATCAAAAGTTCCCAACACAAAAAATTGACAAATGTTAAAAAGATGCAAATGTTATTATCCTGATGTGATCATTATATATTGTATATGTGTATCAAATGGTCACATTGTATATAAACATTATATAAACAAGTCCCTGCTTGTAACATTATATAAACAAGTCCCTGCTTGGGACTTCCATACCCCACATCAGAGTGCCGGTTCCAGTCCAGCTACCCTGTGCTGTGCTTCTGTTCCAGTTTCCAGCGATGATGGCCCAAGTGCTTGGATCCCTGCCACTGGCGTGAGAGACCCAGATGGAGTTCCAGGCTTCTGGCTTCAGCCTGCCCCAGCCTTTGCTGGGGAGGGCATTGGGGAGTGAACCAGAAGATGAAGGATCTCATTCTTTCCCTCTTCTCTCTTTCAAATAAAAAGAATTACATTATCTTTCATGATTCAGCTTTATTTCTCTTTGAAAGCTCCCTGAAACTAAAGGGCATAGTCTCTCATCCCTCAGCCTTTCAAATAAATAAATAACATATTTTAAGACAGCTGACTCCTTTGTCTTCTTGAAGCATGAACTCACATGCACTCCCTCAGGGTGTCCTTTGCGGGGCAAACAGAAGGCACCTGGCCCCCAATCCAGCCGCCTTCTACCTCTCTCCTCCATTTCCTTATTATGATATGTATTGTTCCCGCTGCTTCGTTGTTCTCTTGTTTACTGTTTGTTCTGCTAAGATGTAAGCTCCATGAGACTTGACTTGTCTTATTCATCGCAATTCCAAAGCATGGAACAGTGGAACACAGAAGCCACGCGGTAAAACGTGTGTGGAATGAATGGACGTTATGCTGAACGTCCTGCTATGTGTCTAAGGTAATTCCTAGAAGTAAAAGTCCTGGACCAGAGCATGTGTGTGAGCTTACACTGTCAGCTATGCTGCAGAACGATGGCATCAATTTGCCTTCTCTCAGCAAAGCAAGAGAGTGTCTACTATAATAATGCACTTTTAAAAAAATGCCAGTAGGGTCACAAAGGTGACAAAAAACTCATAATAATCCTTCGTGCTATGTATTAGTTTAATGCAATCTTTTGTACCCGTGTTCCATATCAGAATTAAAACCATTTTACATTACTTCAACCTCGCAGCAATAAAGGAAACATTTGGGGGGCTGGCACTGTGGCTTAGAGAGTAAAGCCACTGCCTGCAGTGCCTGCATCCCATATAGGTGCTGGTTCTAGTCCTGATTGCTGCACTTCTGATCCAGCTCTCTGCTATGGCCTGGGAAAGCAGTAGAAGACGGCCCAGGTCCTTGGGCTCCTGCACCTACGTGGGAGGCCAGAGGAAGCTCCTGGCTTCAGATCAGTCCAGCTCTGGCCATTGCAGCCATTTGGGGATGGAAGACTCTCTCTCTCTCTCTCTCTCTCTCTCTCTCTCTTTGCCTCTGCCTCTCTGTAACTCTACCTTTTAAATAAATGGATAAATCTTTAAAAAAAAAAAAAAAGAATGCATTTGGAGAAATCCAATAACTAAAGGCCAAAGTGATTATTGCATGTAATAGATATTGAAAGTTATTTTTATTTAAACAGATGTATTACTGAAGCTTTCTTGACCACACTGAGAAGGGTTGGATGGTCAAGAGCTAGAAGGTACGTCAAGGGTCCTAGAGTTGCTCATATTCAATCTAAAACTAGCAAGATCTTTTTTTTTTTTTAACACTATCATCAATTTACAGTTCAGTGGCCATCATGATTTTCTTTTTTTTTTTTTTTTTTTTTTTTTTTAGTTTATTTATCTGAAAGGCAGAGTTGCAGAGACAGGGAGGGAGACACAGAGACAGAGAGATCTTCCACCTGATGATTTAATCTCCAAACGACCACAACAACTAGGGCTGGGCCAGGCTGAAGCCAGGAGCTAAGAGTTTCTTCTGAGTCTCTCAGATGGGTGCAGGGGCAGATACGGAATGCAGGGTCGCAGGCAGTGGCTTTACCACAACGCCATTCCCTAAAACTAGCAAGATATTAATATTAATGTACACATTTGAACAAAAGCTTTAAAGGAAACTCCTTATTTTCTATAAAAAAGAAAAGTTAATTGTTTTAATGTATCTTTCTTATGGGTCCTATGACTTTGTGATAACTTCTGTGGAAATAAAGGAACGTAAGAGCATATTAGTTGGCATATTAAAATCTGTGATTTCTAGGGACTAAAGCACTATAATTTTGTTACAATGTCTTCAATAATATTAACAATTCAACAATATTACAGCATAATTTTAAGAGCCCCAAATATCTATGAGGCTAGAACTCAGAAGAAGATGTATTGACTTCAAGTGAAGGACAAAATGAGAATCTCAATTCTTTGGGGTCCAATTGCTCTTTGAGGAGAGGTAGAGCATCTGTCTCCTGCCACAGCTTAGCTAGATTTGCCCTTCCTCTTGCTTTGTTTGCATTAGGTTCTGTATTAGATTAATTTTATGGCCACAACTAAAATATTTGCAAAAAATTATAGAGGGCATTTGAACTGCATAAGCTCTCCTTCATTTTCTGCAGTTCTTAAAAAATCTTCAGTTCTTGAATCTTGAAAAAGAAAGCCATAATTATGCCGGCACCCTGTGACTGCTCAGTAAAGCAAAATCAATAAAAAATAAAGGGTTTGCTAAAAGGAGAGTCAAGAGAAAAGCAAATTTAACCATATGATACGTAGACATGGGCTGCAGAACTCAGGCCCAAAAGTCACTCACAGATGAACCAAGGAACTGTGGATTATTTCAGAGTTATCAGTTGTCCTTATTCAAGGATCAGTGACCCACACCATTGCTCAGGGTCACCAGGATTCTAACAAATTCATTCAAGTTCATTCATAATTAGAACAAGTTCATTAGTGAGGATGCATGGGACTGCTTGAGTTCCTACCACATATGCTAATCATTGCTGAACATGGCAAACAACCCACGTGCACTAAACAAATGTTTTCCTTCATATGCTTCTACGTATACATATGCCAAGTATGTATACATCAAGAGATGTTTGCGACAGTTGTGCCTCGTTGTGATAAACTGTAGTTCTGGTCACTGAGAGTTTACTGTGTATCAAAGGCCTCACATATTTCCTCTTTAACCCACCAAAACTCTAGTAAGTAACAATTATTTTCCCCATTCTAGTCAAGAAACCAACGCTGAGAGAATAGATGACCTGCTCATAAGAAGTGGTGATTAATAAGTAGTGGCTGTACACTGTACCCACCACTTCAGGTTAGCTGTTCTCCCATCGAAGGCAACCCGAACAAGCAGAAAGCTGTCGGGCCAGCAGAAAATGGCAGGGAAGCGCTGCACGCCTCCCCTTCCAGCTGTGCACAGCGCGTGCAGATTTGTAACGGGAGGAGGTAACTTGCACTGTGATGCTCTCTCCCATGAACCATCCACGCTCCAGTCTTAATTTGAACAAGGGCCAAGGGGGTCACAGAAAAGCCTTTGAAGATATGTATAGATTTTGGAAAAGTCCTTCAAGAGATTCTGAAACCCTGGGGCCCCACCCAAAGGTAAAAATCACTGAACAAGGAATGTTGGATGATTTTAGAGGATTTCCTCCCCCTTCATCTGTGATACTTGCACTGCGTCTGGCTTGTCAGCAGGCAACAGAGCCCTGGCTCTCCAGCGGACCTTCCATCACTTGAATCTATATGGTCGTTTATCTGGCTGAAACTCCCGCAATTGCATGGCTTATGCTTAGCCTTATTTCCGAGTTTCATTGCCAATGCAGTCTTGTTCTATTTGCTCCTCTTTGACCATTCCCTTCCAAGCTTGTTTTTATCTTTCCATTGCATTAAAATATGTGTGTGGGGAAATTAGGCACAGGGGGCAATTCAAAGATGGCGCCTGTGGGGAAATTAGACACACGAGGCAATTCAAAGATGGCACCCAAAGGAAGTAAGGTGGGCATTATCCAAAGTTGTCTACCACCAAAGCTGATTGCCTGCACAGCATCAGGGGAGGTGACGACAACTGATGACGAGTGTACAGGCATGTGGCTGGTCCTATAGAAAATCGCCCCGTAAAATGACCTTTTAAGTAATTGGTTGGTCCTTATGCCCTGCCCCAGTAATCCTGCGGTCTTGTGCTTTAAAATGCTTTTCTACGCATGCAATAAACCGAGTTCTTGCTTGCTTGACTTGACTCCCCGCTGTGTCTGTCTGTCTCCGGGATCGGGAGGCTGGGGAACGGGCTAGTGGCGTACTTACCTTTATTCAGACGCAGTCCATCCTCATTCAGGTGGACTAACACCCTACATACATGTATTGAAGTATGTATGCATACATATGTATGTAGTGGACAAGTATGTATGCATACTTCAATACATAAACACACGTACACATATGGGGGCTTCAAAAAGTTCATGAAGAGTGGAGAACTTTCTGAAACCACCCAGTGTGCGTGTGTGTGTATGTGTGTGAGAGAGAGACAAACACAGATGGCAGAACTCATGTATAAGGCCATCATCCCACTGACCTAGACTATAGTCACATTTTTTATCAAATTAGCATAAAAACAAAGTTATTAAATGCTTGCGGACAACTCATGAACAATCTCCTTCTGCTCTGTCAGTTAAATACCAAGCAAATGCCCAGCACAGTGGTCCTCAACCCAGGCTGCATGATGAATAAGAGATCTTCCATTAAAAAGTGAAAAATTTCAATAATGCTGTCTACTAAGGCAATGATTCTTTCACTGATACATGAAAACCATACACATTTATGGGATTCCTGGTCAAATCAGAACAACCTATCTCCTCAAATATTTATCATTTTTTATAGCAAAAACATTGCAAATCCTTTCTTCCAGCTTTTACAAAAAACAGAGAGAGTACATTATCATAATCTATATTCATCCAACTATGCAAAAGAACACCAGAACTTCCTCCTGCTATCTAACTATAACTTCTCCCTCCCTCCTCTCTCCCCTCTGATAAAGACCACTTCTACTCTCAATGCCCATGAGATGAACTTTTTTAGACTCCACATGTGAGTGGGATCATGCAGTGCTTGTCTTTCTGTACCCAGTTTATTTCACTTCACACAATGACCTTCACCTCAATTCACGTTTTTGTAAATGACAGTATCTCAGCCTTTTCATGATGGAGTAATAGTCCATGGTGAATATGTACCACATCTTCTTTATCTCATTCACCAATTGACAGACACACAGGTTGTTCCCATTTCATGGCTACTGTGAACAGAGCTGCATTAAACAGGAGAGTGTAGATATCTCAATAGACTGATCTCATTTCCTTTGGAAACACACCCCAGGTATTACTGTTGCATCATATGGTAGTTGAATTTTTAATTTTTGAGGAACTTCCACACTGTTTTCCATAGTGGCTGTACTCATTCCCACCCAGCATGCAAGGGCTCCCTTTTCTCCACATCCTCTCCAGCTCTTACTATCTTTTATCATTTTGAGAATAGCCAGTCTAACTGGAGAGAGCTGATAGCCCATTGTGCTTTTTACTCGGGCGAAAGAGTAACTTGAAAATAAGAGCCTTGGGACCAGTGCTGTGGTGTAGCTGGCAAAGCCACCAGCTGCAACACTAGCATCCCATACGGCCACCGCCTTGTATCCTGCTTCCCCACTGCTGATCCAGCTCCCTGCTAATGGCCTAGGAAAAGCAGCAGAAGATGGCCCAAGTATGTGGGACCCTGCACCCACGTGGGAGATCCAGATGAAGCTCCTGACTCCTGGCTACAGCCTGGCCCAGCCCTCTGGGGAGTGAACTAGCGGATGGAAGCTTTCTTTCTCTGTAACTCTGCCTTTCAAACAAATAAAATAGATCTTTGTAAAATAAAAAAGAGGCTTAGCTCAGCAAACTGTATAGGGTAAAGGACAGTTACTATTAATTACTAATTACTAATGTGACAGTCTTCACAGTAATTATAAAGAGTTCAATAACTGAAAACATCCAATTTGTGGCCTCTCCTCCTCCTCCTCCTCCTTTCCTGCCACAACCCTTTACTTGTTCAGACAATTACTTTGGAATATCACTGTTATTCCCACCTGCTGTTGGTGGAAACTAATACCACAGACCCATAAAATTTAGGTAATCTTCCTCTTTAAAGAAAAGCAGCATATTGATTGGTGGGTTGATAATTTTGGGGAAAAAATGGTAAATGAGATAGTTTCATTCATTCATTCATTGATCAAATATTTATCTAGCACCATCGACATGCCAGAAACCGTATGGCCCTGGGGATGCAGGAGTGGACAAGAGAAAGCACCTGCCCTGGTCATGTGTCCCTTCCATGGTAACAGATGGCTTCATAGATAATGAGTTCCAATATCATAAGTGCTACAGAAGAAATAAGCCAGAGTCACGGGAGGGGCCTCCAGGGGTGGCTGAGTTTGCTGGTCAACCTCGGGGAGTTTCAGGTAACATTGGAACCTTTCTGATTTACATCCGGGGCTCTGCACTCAAGATGCCAAGTGTGCTCTCTCAACTCCCAGCCAGCTATACCCACTGGGTCCCCTCAGACCAGGTGAGAACAATTGAAAAACATTTCATAGGGCTGCTGGAAACAAAAGTAACCATTCCAACCACCTGTTGTTTAAAAATAACTGTTCCTTTGTCTTACTAGGCACTGAAAGCTTCTCATTACAATACATCTACTATAGGTGATCAAACAAAATGAGGCGTTGTCTCATCAAGTTCAACAGTGATTGAGACGCTGGGATACAGCCTGCAGGATGCAATCCACAGCTGTCCGAGTGTGATGAGACCTTCAGCTCTGAGGTCTATGACCCTGGCAACTACAAGTCTTTCAAGAACATTGACAGATTTTCAAGGCAAATGGCATGCAGTCAACAGTCTCCTGAAACCCTTCCAGTGGAGTGTGACTGGGTTCTGGCTGCTTAGGAACTGGTCAGTAAGTGTTCCTCTCATTTTTAGTACTGTGCTTCTTGGAACCCCATAGTAACTGTGTGGGCATGCATGTTAAGGACTGCTTAGCTATGGGCAATCCCGTGAGGCTGCCTGCCTAGCCCATGCAGTTAGCCTGACTGCTGGCAGGTGGTGGGACCCGCAGGCACATTTCCCCACCCCCACCTTCTGTCAATCAGATAAAGTGCTCCTGGGTGTGGCCCAGGCCCACCTGGAAAGCTACCCTAGCTACACGACCTTCAAGCTGATTGGAGAGGCATATTGGCGCCAGTGTTGGTTCTGCCCTGCAGAATTAGTGTTGCCTCGACTTAGTTACACCCCTCTGCCTTTAAAAACAAGGACGGACAAGTTCACCGAAGCCTGACCCCGGGGCTTCTTGTGGGAGAACACCATCGCCCCGCTCTCTCACTGTGGCCCCGCAGGAAGAGGGGCCACTGCGGAAGTCCAGTTGGAAATTTTGAACTCATAGCTAAGAAACTGACAACTAAAGCAGTGTTCCTCCCAGTGTGTCCCCAGAGCAGGAAGAGAGTTTCACAGGAGGACTTAATCATCGCAAACACAAATTATAGGGCCTCAGCCCACACACACGGGATCAGCAAGTACAGGGCAAGGCCCGGTAATCTGTACTTCCAGGTAATTCTAAAGCTTAGGAAGCCCTGCTCAAAGGTGTTCTAAAAAGACAGGCTGTGAGTATTAAAAAGCAACAGGAGGGCAGTCAACACTTACCTGGCAGACAACAGACCTAAAAATTCCAGGAACATAGCGAGCAGGAGGCAAAGGTAAATCATCTGACTCAAAACAAAAAAGTTTTTTTTTTTTTCTTTTCTGAGACTTGAGTGCTGGTAACGTATGGAATCATTTAATTCCCTGGTCTAAGTAGCTTCCCAGAACGTGGCGTAGCTCTGGACAGAAGGCAGCGACATTGCAGAGACCAAGCAGTGACTACCAAAGTTCCAGAACACCAGCAGGTCTGAATATTTTATGGTTGAATTGGACATTCTCCTGCCCCACCCCATACCATGCCACATCAAAAACAAGCCCATCTGCTTTGAGCCCAATCCCACTCTGGTCCCCAAATATGGCACGCATTTAAAAAGACGTCATTGCACTTAG
Source organism: Oryctolagus cuniculus (assembly GCF_964237555.1). Classification (NCBI taxonomy): domain Eukaryota; kingdom Metazoa; phylum Chordata; class Mammalia; order Lagomorpha; family Leporidae; genus Oryctolagus; species Oryctolagus cuniculus. The sequence continues at coordinate 44,481,561 of NC_091443.1, read as the reverse complement.
GATCTGCGCTTTTTGCAAATGTAAGCTCTGTTAATTACATCCACAGCTGTGGCCTTCCCAGGCTATACCACATTAGGCTACCAGGAATGTGTGTTCCACGAGAGACAAGGGGAAGGCCTCCATTCGCCCCTCTGTATGCAATGGCTTCCATAAGTTCTCAGACACCAGCAGTACAAGAAACCTAGTCCCTTGATCTTTTGTCAATAAAAACAGGAAAGAAAAGCTAACAAACAAAAAAACAAAAACAAAAACAAACAAAAAACAACAACAAAAAACAACAAGAAATTACACCCTCCAGGATAGCTATCATTACCAGCTACCAGGATATTTGATGCACTTGGGAGAGGAAGAACTTGGAATCAAAACACAATTGTGGCCCCATTTTTAGAACCCTGGACTCAGCTACAACCAACCAAAGTTCCTGCCCAGGCTAATTGCAAAGATGAAGAAAGAACTGGATTCAACGGCCTCAGACATCTCTGAGCTCCAAAGGCAGGCAGGACGGGAAGGCAGTGAAATTCAGTGGGTGCCACAGGGCCCCCTCACTTCTTTCTGCAGCCCTCTTCCACCTCCAGAGAACCCTTTTTCACCACCCACATTCAGCCCATCCAATTACTCCACCTTTGCAATGTCACATTCATCACCTTGACCCAAATGTCTAAGGCTGTGTAAAAACAGCACTGTCAGCTTTCATAAATGTGCGATGATGACTCAGATGGGAAAGAGACATTGTGTCGCAAGGGAAACAGAGCTTGTCAAAAAGATTCATATGAAAGTTGGGTACCTCTCAAATTACAGGTTAGAGCGTTTTATTTTTGGAGACAGGTTTTATATTTTTATATTTTCCCCAAAAGTTGTTTTAATAAATAAGGCTTCATTTAAAAAATCAGAACTAATATTTTACCATTCACAAAACCACTGCAATTTGTGTTTGTCAAAAACTAAGACAAAGTCTCCTCTCCAAGAATTTTTATCTCTGGACTCTGATTCTTGAAATCAAATAGCTTTTTGTTTATTTATTTATTTATTTATTTTGCCCTGTGAAACACTTCATTCTTTTTTTAATGTCCAAAATAAGCCAATGCATATGTGTGTATATTCTAATACCAGTCACTCAAGGGTTGGTAAGCTTTGCTGCTCTGCCTTAACCTTGCCTTTGGGGGAGAGGGGGTCCGCGTGGTTCTCCAGGGTGTAGATGTGTGTCTCTGAGTAGTCTACCTCCAGAAGTCAAGTCCCTGACTGCTCCTTCTTGAACTTTCTTCTTCTCTCCTATCTTCGTTGACCACCCCCCCTTCCATTTCTCCCTGGCAACAGAAGGTCTAAGGAAAATGAACTGGGGTGAAAATATTAACAGTGTGCTGCTCAGGATTTCCAACATGGACTTGCACTTGAAGGAGAAGGCCCTTGGCTGTGTCGCCTTCATCATCTTGGTGGTGCGGAGCATCCCCCTCTGCCTGGGAACCTCTACCGCCCCAGGACAAGGAGAGCCATCAGCCGGCGAGCACGCAGCCAGGACAGGCCCCCATCGGCCCGCCAGGAGAAGCAGGCACCGCGGAGCCAACAGTGCAGCCGCCTTGCTCAGCCCTCGCCCCACCCCGCCGGCCTGACACCCCAAGACGTTCATGGGGAAGACTCGCCCCGCAACACCATCAGTTATTGCGCCCGTCCCAGGGGGAGATGAGGACGCCTCTCACGAAGAGGCGTCCCAGCTTGCGGTGAGGGTGGCCGCGGAGGCCATCCGGTGTCCAGCAGTTGAAGTCCCTGGCAGTTTCCCATCAGACAACACCCGGCCCACCCCAGAACCAGCCGGAGGTTTCCTGGGCCAGGATGACAGAAAAGTTAACAGGATTACAATTCGGTGGTCAAAACGGAAAACAGTACAGTTTTCTGGGAAAGAAAGACTCCTTTCTGGAGCTACAAAGCCAATAAGTAAACATCAATAAACGAACCGACCTGGAAGCAAAACTCTAACGCTAAGAACTATGAACAAACAAGAAAGGAGCCTGTACACAGATATGGCGTGATTGTGACTCTTGAAAAGGTAAAGAGAACAATGATTGTGTCTAGGTCTCTGAGAATTGTTTCAAAATTCACTCCCGAAAGTAAGAAAGGGGCTGGCATTTGGCACATTGGTGAATTCACAGCTTGGGACACCCACACCCCACGTCAGAGTGCCTGGGCTCGAGTCTCAGCTGCACTCTCCATTCCAGCGTCCTGCTAATGTGCACCCTGGGAAGCAGCCGGCAATGAATGGAGTAGCCAGGTTCCTGCTACCCACAAGGGAGACGGATGAGCTCCTGGCTCCTGCTCCAGCCTGGCCCAGCCTTGGCAGTTTCAGGCATTTGGGAGGTAAGCAAGTGCCCGGAAGATCTCTGTCTCTCTGCCTTTCAAATAAGTAAAATAAATGCATTTTTAAAAATTAACCAAGAGGCCGGCACTGTGGCATAGTAGGCTAAGCTTCCACCTGTGAAAACAGCATCCCATATGGGTGCCGGTTTGAGTTCCGGCTGTTTCACTTCTGATCCAGCTCTCTGCTATGGCCTGGGAAAGCAGTGGAAGATGACCCAAGTCCTTGGGCCTCACACCCATGTGGGAGACCCGAAAGAAGCTCCTGGCTCCTGGCTTCAGATCGGCCCAGCTCTGGCCACTGCAGCCATTTGGGGAGGAATCAGTGGATGGAAGACCTCTCTCTCTGTCTCTCCCTCTGTCTGTAACTCTGCCTCTCAAATAAATAAATAAATCTGTATAAAAAATTAACCAAAAAGTAAGAATGTGTAGGGTAAAGAATGAAAGGTTTAGAAGTTGTGTAGGGATTAAAAAAAAAAAACGGCTGACAGTTCACGTTGATAAATATCAAAATGAGTTATACAGGAATTGTGGAATTCAATTACCTGGAGAAGTGTAAAAGTCGATTTGAAAATCATGATCATACGGCACCTACCAGCTGTCTAGTAGTTCAGTTATCTGACCAGCTTGTGGGATAATTACAGGTGTCTGATAAGATAAAGTCCCTGGCCAGGCTGGGAAAGAGCTCTTCAGTTCTGTCCACTTGGATCTGCTGGATGCACGTTCCCGCTCTCGACCATTTTGTGAATGGCGTCCAGTTTAACCCCGAAGACCCTACTGTGAAACGTCGTTGTGTTCTGCCTTACACCAAGGCCCATAGGGCTGGCCACCAAGCGGGAATGGAGCACAAACTCCTTGTCAATAATTGGTTAAAGATACTAGTGCTGCTTCCCACCAAGGAAAGTTCATTCATAGTATGATTCAACAGAGGAAGGCTGGGGAAGGAGAGAGACAGAAGAGCTCCTTGCTCTAGTTCATGGACCTGGAAAACGGGGGTATCCTGTGATACCCCGCTATCTTTAGTTTTTCTTTTTCATTTTATTTGAAAGGTGGAGAGACAGAGACAGACAGAAAGAGATCTTCATCTGCTAGTCCACTCCCCAAACGTCTACAACAGCCAGGGCTGGGACAGACTGAAGACAGGAGCCAGGAACTCAATCCAGGTCTCTTATGTGGGTGGCAGGGACCCAAGGACTTAAGCTATCATTTGCTGCGTCCCAGGGTGCACGTTAGCAGGAATCTTCCTAACTGTTGAGAATCCAGGGCACTTGTTATATTTGGAAATAGGTGCCAAGTATTTCACATAACCACTCTCAACCAACAGCACCGAGAAAAGAAAACATTCCGTGTTGTGTTGCTCGCACTGAAACAAAAGGCTGCCTTTTCGCCATGGCAGATATCTAAAATGAAATATTTTCTGAATAAATATTTTCGGTTTGCTAAGTCACATAGTCAGCTTTCATATTATGCATCAAAACAGAAAGCCTTTTCCAAGCTTAAAAAAGCACAGCTATGTGGTAAACAAATCATCACACAAACATGAACTTGAATGTCTCTGGAGGTCAGAACTGAGACCAAGCTGTGGCACAGGATTCTAAATCCATCTACAGTTAATAAATCGTAGGTGACATGTCAATGATGTAACTGAAATTTCTTATGGAATCATTAGCTCTAGGTTATTAAAGCTTATTGTAAGCAACTTCTACCCAAGGTGAGGGGAGAAGGCAAAGAGAACCCGAGTTAAACAAGCATTTGGGAAGACCCCTCAACATCTCTGGCTAAAAACGCAGGAAGAGAAGAGGAAGCAGATGGTGTAGACAACAAAACCCACTCTGCTGTGGACCAGACATTCAGACCCACTTAATCTGCATTCGCTCGCCTGCTAGATAATTTGGTCCTTATTTTAGTGAAATGGAAACTGGTTCACAGCGAAATTCAGTGATGCATCCAAGATGGTGAATAAGAGTGGAGGCCAAGATTCGAATGCAGAGAACTCACGTTCTAACACTCCCACAGGTGCGTGAGTTCGCACCTCCTCCCTCCCGCAGTGTATCTTCCTCCTCCTAGCTCCAGCTTCGGTGACTCCCACAGGACAAGTTCCTTCCTTCCGCAGAACCACTAACCGGCTTTCCTATCATATTCCCACTCTATTTAACAGGTTCTTCAGAAAGTGGCACCCCAGTCAGTCTAAACTCGAGCCCCCTGGTCTGGGTTCACGGCACCGAGTTCCTTCCCCTCCCAGCCTGCTGTGTTGTCGAATTGCACGCCTAATCCCGTCCCCTCCTCTGATGCCACCTTCCCCGCTAAACTGCCTGCCTCTCGGGTACAGCGATCACACCTGCTTGGTCTTGCTCCACATCCAGGACTAACACAGAAGCCTTCCCCCGCGCTGGGACATCAGCACTGTCTTAGTGCTCAGCAGCGGCAGCAGCAGAGCAGCTCTGGTCTGGGTTACCGAACTCGGTGCAACTAGTCTCATTGTCAGCCCTTCAACATTGACTACTACAGGCCGGCGCCGCGGCTCACTAGGCTAATCCTCCGCCTTGCGGCGCCGGCACACCGGGTTCTAGTCCCGGTCGGGGTGCTGGGTTCTGTCCCAGTTGCCCCTCTTCCAGGCCAGCTCTCTGCTGTGGCCAGGGAGTGCAGTGGAGGATGGCCCAGGTGCAGCACCTGGCTCCTGCCTTCGGATCAGCACGGTGCGCCAGCCGCGGCGTGCCAGCCATGGCGGCCGTTGGAGGGTGAACCAACGGCAAAAAGGAAGACCTTTCTCTCTGTCTCTCTCTCTCACTATCCACTCTGCCTGTCAAAAAAAAAAAAAAAAAAAAAAAACACCACAAACACACCACATTAACTACTACAAACAACCCAGGCTAAACCTTTCAGGTTTTATATTTAAAGGCACGGCCTGGCCTTCCAGGGGTGTTCTTGCCTTTAATCTTGGGCTCCATTTACCATAAAATTGGTTTAGGCAATTTCCAGTCAGTGAGAAGCTAACGCATTCTAGTTCAACAAAGAGTCAAAATATAGTTCCGTATGAAAATATCCTTTGCATCCCATTCTGCTGCCACCTACCTATGAGCACGTGGAGGACGAATCATTTTAACGCCTCTAATTTGACGATCGTCACTGTAACAGACCTCTAGCTGGAATGGAGGCATGCCAGGGAGATTCTCAGAGGCACTAGAGGATGGACCCTCGCTCTAATTCTGCAGCTCCAAGATGAGAAAAGGACATGGAGCGGACTGTGCTAGCCTGGAGAGAGTGGCGGCACCCGCAGACCGTGTGCAGAGGCACGTGTGCCCGGCATCAGGCCAGCATCTTGGAGCACAGCGCATGACCCAGCAGTGACGAGGCGTCCCGGCACAGATTTGCTCGTAGACCCAGCTGTCCCGGAGGCAGTGGGGGAGACTCTGCTCGCTGATACTTGAAATTTTTCCAGGTTCCAATCTGATCCCTCCTCACTCAGACTTCATCATATCCAATGCTGCGGAGGCCTTTATGGGGGGCCTCAGAAGCTTGGGTTCTGCACCTGTTATTGGAGAACATGGCTGACTCCCTACTGTGTAGCCTGATGCTGCTTTCTCCAGTCTGTGTCCCTAACACAAATCGACCAGACCAGTGCCTGTGTCTGGCCTCCATCAGGCAGAACCTCCTGCTGACCCTTGTCAATATGGTGACAGCACAGGCTCAGAGGTCCTTTGGAGAACTGAGAAGTATTCCACAAACATGAATATCATCACCACTGCCTGCAAAGCTGAATTCTGAATTTTATCTTTTCGATAAAAACCAGACGCAATCTGCTATTTGCAACAGGCTCAACCTCAGACTTTATTGCCTCACATAGGCTTCGGTTCTTTAGAGCTGTCACAATCTCTCAGAACTTGAGACTCCTCATTTGAAACATGGGAATGTAATCATAGCACTGTGTCTCATAGGTTGTTGTGACGGTCAGAGATCACACAGGAAGCAGCTGGTGCTGGGCTGCACCCTGAGGGTGCTAACTAAACATCCAAATCCAAAGTCAGAGACCCAAAATTTGGGAAAAACAAATGATTTTAAAAGCTCTGTATCAGGGCCAGCGCTGTGGTGCAGTGGGCTAAGCCTCTGCCTGTGGCACCAGTATCCCAAGTGCCAGTTCATGTCCTGGCTGCTCTACTTCTGATCTAGATCCCTGCTGATGGCCTGGGAAAGCAGAGGAAGATGGCCCAAGTCCTTGGGCCCCTGCACCCACATGGGAGACCCGGAAGAAGCTCCTGGCTCCTGGCTTCAGATCGGCTCAGCTCCCACCATTGTGGCCATTTGAGAAGTGAACCAGCAGATGGAAGATCTCTCTCTCTGCCTCCCAAATAAATAAATAAATCCTTAGGGGAAAAAAAAAAAAAAAGCTCTGTATCTAACAGAATATTTTATGGTGAAAACAACAGGAAACAGAACTGGCCTACATGGTAGGAAGGTGTTGGTTCTCGGAACTGAGAGGTCTGTAGTCATGTAAGCTCCTACCCCATGTCTGTGCATTCCCTCCGCTCTGCCTCCCTCCATGCTTCCTCAGCCTCATGCTTGATTCCCTCACTGTCTCATGGTGGCTGCTTGCACCGCCAGGGTGACACACATCCAGGGAGGAGAGAATGTCATTTCTCACAATAACCAGAGTCCTGGAATGAGGCGCTGTGGCCAGAGGGCTGCCACGCTCTTGCTTGAAGAGCGGGGAGGCTGTTGGGGCAGGTGTCACACACCGGAGAAGGTGAGATGAACGCGGCCACAGTGGCATCAAACATGCTCAGTGGATGGCAGTACACCCCAAAGTTGGTCACTGTTGCTTGGAGGAAATAAAATATCCATGAGGAAATGCTGAATTCTGGGGTCAGCACTGTGGCATAGCCAGTCACCACCTGCAATGCAGTCATCCTCTATGGGCATTGATTTTTTTAAAGATTTTTTATTTATTTAAAAGACAGAGTTACAAAGAGAGGTAGAACCAAAGAAAGAGAGAGAGGTCTTCCATCCACTGATTCTCTCCCAAAATGCCCACAATGGCCAGAGTTGAGCTGATCCAAAGCCAGGAGCCAGGAGCTTCTTCCTGGTCTCCCATGCAGGTGCAGGGGCCCAAGGACTTGGGCCATCTTCTACTGCTTTCCCAGGCCATAGCAGAGAGCTGGATCAGAAGAGGAGCAGTCAGGACTCTAACCAGCGCCGATATGGGATGCTGGCACTTCAGGTGGGACTTTAACCCGCTGTCCACAGCACGGGCCCCAGGGCACTGATTTGAACCTTGCCTTTCCAGCTCCCTGCTAATGCACCTGGGAAAGCAGCAGAAAATGTCTCAAGTGCTTGTGGGAGATCTCAATGGAATTCTAGGCTCCTAGCTTTGGCCTGGCCCAGCCCTAGCTATTGCAGCCATTTGGGGAGTGAACCAGATGATGAAAGATCTCTCTGTCTCTGTCTGTCTCTCTCTCTAATTCTGCCTTTCAAATAAATAAATAAATACATCTTAAAAAAAAAAAAGAAAGAAAGAAATGTTGAATCCTGAGATTTCTAGAATCCTAATAACCCCAGGGGAGAGCACAGGAATGAACCAGGGGCTGGTGGGAACTCTCGGGACCACCCAACCGAAATCCCCGAGTCTCTAACTCTGCCCAGCAGAGCGGTCCACTGCTCTTCAAGGACACAGTAAGTCTGCTGTGGGGTGAACACACCTGTAGTCCCTGGAGGTGACACAGTCCTTCCACCCAGTCCCTACAGACCAGGAATCAGAGAAGCAGAAGAAAAACTTCCCGAGGCTGGGGGAGTTTTAAATGATCTAAATTTCCTTCCTTACTCTTCCAAGAAAGTCCACAAATACTCCACTATCACCACTGGGAAAACCAAAAGAAAAACTGACATGACTGGAGTCTCTAGTTGGAAAAGAAAGGCCCTGAGATAAACCATCTTCAGACGATTTCCTTAGAAAGCATTTAATTGGGTCTTGGAACTCATTTGATTATAAAGAATTGAAATCCCCACCAGGCACATCAACAGAAAGGGAGTTTATTTGATGAATGACAAGTATCTCACAGCCAGGAAATAAAGCTGGAAGTGGATCCCTTGACCAGGAAGTGAATACCCTGTCACTTGCCTTTCTTCACTTTGGCACAACCAGCTTTCCCAGCTTCATTTGTAGGTTCAGCGTTGGCTTGGCTATTCCTTGTTCAAGAGCCAAACAAGGGGCTAGCTCTGTGGTGCAATAGGTTAATCCTCTGCCTGCAATGCCAGCATCCCATATGGGTGCCAGTTCCAGTCCCGGCTGCTCCATTTTCAATCCAGCTCTCTGCTATGGCCTGGGACAGCAGTAGAAGATGGCCCAAGTGTTTGGGCACCTGCACCTGCATTGGAGATCAGGAAGAAGATCCTGGCTCCTGACTTTGGATCGGCCCAGCTCCGGCCATTGCAGTCATTTGTAGAATGACCCAGCAGATGTTGGATCTCTCTCTCCCTGCCTCTGCCTCTGCCTCTGCCTCTCTGTAACTCTGCCTTTCAAATAAGTAAGTAAAATCTTTAAAAAAAAAAAAAAAAAGAGCCAAATAAATTCTGAGGGTTCCTGTAAGACAATTTCCAGTTTCTGTGAGCAAGAACCTGACAGTGACCTCTGCAGTCTGACGTCCACCCATCGGCCAGTCAATGGAGGGCCATCCGTTAGATTTTATGGCTCAAGGGGAGAGAGCCGGCAAGCCAAAGTGACTGGTGTGCATGCTCACAGGTCAGTTCTTTCCTCTCCTCCCAGAGAATAGTCAGCATTAGATGATTTTATAAAAACATCACGGAAGACAAACCAATGGAGGAACATGAACTCTAGCCAGACAATCTCTCCATTTGGCCGCAGGCTAACTTTTTATGGATCCTTTACACAGCACAGTGTTCTGGTGGTGCATCGTTTTTATCTGTCAGATAAAGGTAATCATATTTGGCTCTTATAACTCACAGGATATTAGAAAGGATAAAGAGACAATAGATGTGCAAGTACTTGAAAATATTAAAGTGGTGTTGTTTATACTCTGCACACCATAAAGCCCCTTTTCAGAATTCTAACTCAATCTCCACTGTTTCTATGGAAATACTTGTGAGTTCAAGGATCCTCTGTCAAAACAGCCATTCTGGGCTCATTCTACAGGTGCCTACCATGGAACCGTGAGGCAGACGATTTCACAAACTACATGGTTACACAGAAACCCCAGGTGGCGACCCGAGCAGAGAGCTACAACCACTACAGAAGGAAGAAAAAGAAAAACAAAATGAAAATTAGCAGTCAAGTGAAAACGAGAAGGAACCCTCACCCCCAAGAAAACACCAATAGGTGAGTCTGTGAGTACAGGTGCACCAAGGACTAAGAGACTGGACACGGCTGCAAACGAAGAATCTGGATTAAATATGAGGACAACCCCTGGAAGGGGGACGGCCGAGCATTCGCTGCCAACCAAGGTCTCAGTCCCTGGCAGCTGATGCGCTCTTCGACAGCAGGGCTTTGTTGCACTTGCTTCCCCAGCCTCCAGCACAGCGCCCTCCCTGTAGCACTCTGCTAATATCGGTGAGGACACGAGTGTTCAGCAGCTGGGAAGGCAGTAAGCCTTGTCGCAGACAGCTGAGCAAGAAATCAGTTCCTGGGCCGGTGTCAGCGTAGCAGCTAAAGCCAGCATCCCATATGGGCACTGGTTCAAATCCCAGCTACTCTACTTCTTGCTAATGTGCCTGGGAAAAGCAGCAGCAGATGGCCCATGTGCTTGGGGCCCTGCACCCATGTGGGAGATTTGGATGAAGTTCCTGGCTTCAGCCTGGCCCAGCACTGGCCACTGAGGCCACCTGGGGAGTGAACCAGCAGATGGAGGATCTCCCTCTTTCTGTCTCTTTCTCTCTCTGTAACTCTGACGTTCAAAATCAATCACTTAACCAATGAATCTTGAAAACAAGAAACCAGTTCCTTGGCACCATGCAGCTGGAGGAGGACATCTCTTGTTTTTGTTGACATGGATATGGTCCCTGAATAGCAAACTTTTATCTCTTTAGAGCAGTCTAACTCAAAAAGCTCAACATCAACGACAGACCTCCTGAACTCATTTTATGTCCCCTGTTTGCCCACAAGACTTCAGCCCAAATTTGTCAATAGCAGCCCTTGGTGCCGTATTCAGGAGAGTAACGGAGTTCTCAGTGTAGTGGGAGGCAGTGTTGTACCCCCAGCAAGGGCCAGGACACGTGGGCTAGCTCTGATCCTGCCTGTAACTTTTGATCACACTTAGTTAGCTTCCCCTGGTATTCATTCCTCACTCTATGCTTCCAAACAGGGTATCCGTGGATTTCAGAGTGACTATTGCTAGAAACAGCAGTTCGATAAAGGGAAGATGGAAGCAAGAATGTAGTTTTTAAGGGTGTTACTTCCATATCTGCAGCAACTTTTGAGTCCATTCAAAAACTGTGTTATATCCAAAATCTAAAACAGTGCGTTTTTATCTTTGAGGAATTTGGGCCCGTGTCCTCCATCGCTGTCATGACTGGGCAAAAGTGGCAACACATTTAAGAAGTGAAAATTAAAAGGCTAACATCGCCACCAAAATGACTGGAAAAAACAGCAAGCAGCAAAATTCTAATCTGTCAAATGTAGTGATGTGTGAGGGACACAGCAGGGCTGAATTGCTTCAACTCCATTTCAAATGGGGCCAAGCAAACAGACGTCACTGAGTGTAGAAATGATTGTCTCAATTATGCCAGCATCCAAAACAAATTCTTAGATGGAAGAAAATTGTGTGGGCTCAAACGACAAACAGGAATTGATCAGAACTTTCTTGAGCCTCTGTAGAAACAAGGTAGGCCGGCAAATGCCCTTTTCATCTGAAACTTCTGCCCAAGGGATTTAAACTTACTAGAATAATCTCCAACAGCCCTTGGTGACCAGTCCCCAAGCTCTACTGCCTTGGTCATCCGCTGTACGTAACAAACTCATTTCTCTCCTTTGCATCTAAAATGGTACCTGTCATTTTCATCCTTGGGAGAACTGAGAAAATAATCTCCCAAATCATTTTCTGGAACTCCAGTTCTGAAAGGCTGACTCAACAATCCTAACATTCAACACGCCCTATACTTCCTCTCCTCCCAGGAGTTCGCGCTGCTTATAAGCCACAGGAATACGCCATCTGACACAAACAGCAGGGTATGGGCTTCTCTGGATTGATTTAGTAGTCCTCCTGAGTTCCTTTAAACTTCACATTACACACACACACACACACATATATATATATCATTATTTTGTCATTCAGTTTTTACCAGGATTTGGCTGTCCATTTGCAACTTGTCCAAGACCAGTTGACTTCCATTATGTCTGAAATACTGATTATAGCAATCAAAAAAAATCTTAAGTTAAATATCCTAAGCACTGTCATTCTGAGACTATTTTCACATATTGTGGAATACATTAAATTAGTAATTCAAGTAGTATCACTGAGAACTGAGATTCCGGGTATATTTGAAAAACAATAAAGTTTTCCAATCACTGATAAAAATAAATACTCTCAAGTCTTGGAGCTGGTAGTATACATACAAACCAACGAAGAAAAAGAATTGTGCCTAGATCCATCCACCAAAAATGCCAAGGAATAGTGACCAACCAGTAGCAATGAGCTCCCCCAGCACCAAGATTATAATCTTTAAATGCATCTACAAGGAAACTCAGTTACCTGGAGAACTAGTCAGTTCAGTTCCAAGTTGAGCCTGGCACATCTTGTCATCCCTGAGAGCAAGGAAACCATCAAAGACAAGAAGAGCTATGTCACAAGGACTCAGGAGCAAATTAGAAAATGCCTCATGGAGGGGCTGGTGCTGTAGCATAGCAGGTAAAGCCACCACCTGCAGTGCCAGCATCCCATTTGGACACCTGTTTGAGTTCCGGCTGCTCTACTTCTGATCCAGCTCTCTGTTGTGGAGAGAGAGCAGTGGAGGATGGCCCAAGTGATTGGGCCCCTGTAACCACATGGGAGACCTGGAAAAAGTTCCCGGCTTCTGATTTTGGACCGGCCCAGCTCTGGCCATTGTAGCCATCTGAGTAGCAAACTAGAGGATGGAAGATCTTTCTCTTTTTTTCTCTCCCTCTAACTCAGAATTTAAGCCAAGACACTCTGGCAAAAGAAAAGTAAAAAAAAATAAAGGACCTAGATGAAAGATCTCTGCAGTGAGGTCCCAGTAGAAAGAACGGGCCAGCAAAGAAGGAGGTACCTTTCTCTGAAGGGAGGAGAGAACTTCCATTTTGACTATGACCTTGTCTAAATAAGATCGGAGTTGGCGAACACAAAAGGCTTCCATAGCCTTGGCAAATCATGACAAGAGCCTAGGGAGATTACTGATGCCATAAACAAGATTGTCAATTTGCTAAGTCAACAACAGGAGTCACTGTGCACTTACTCCTCATGTAGGATCTTTGTCTTTAATGTGTTGTTCAATGTGAATTAAAGCTACAACTAGTACTCAAACAGTATTTTACACTTTATGTTTCTGTGTGGGTGCAAACTGTTGAAATCTTTACTTAATATATACTAAATTGATCTTCTGTATATAAAGAGAATTGAAAATGAATCTTAATGCGAATGGAGTGGGAGAGGGAGTGGGAGATGGGAGGGTTGCAGGTGGGAGGGAAGTTATGGCGGGGGGGGGGGAGCCATTGTAATCCATAAGCTGTACTTGGGAAATTTATATTCATTAAATAAAAGTGCAAAAAAATCTTTCTTTTTTAAAAGTATTCCACTAATAAATGAAAAAAGAAAGCTAAAATTAAGAATATTGCCCCAATAATTAAAGATTCAAGGCAATGATTAAAACTGATAATATCACAAAAGAAAACATTTTCTACTTCCCCATGTTTCCACCATATAAACTGCCAAGTATAGAGTAAATCTCACACACACAAAATTATCTTAAATATTCTTAACACTATTGAACTACACACTTCAAAATGAGTAATATCATAAATTTAACACTCCTTGCTTTTTACTACAATTAAGAACAATGACCCGAATCTGATCAAATGCTTTTAAATGCAAGGGACAAAGAAACATGAAACACAATCATCAAAACACAGACCATTGATAAAATTATAGAAAATAATCTACATTTATTTAAAGAGATGGAAAGAAAACCCTGTATTTTTTAATATTTATTTTTTTTTTATTTTTTTTTATTTTTGACCGGCAGAGTGGACAGTGAGAGAGAGAGACAGAGAGAGAAAGGTCTTCCTTTGCCGTTGGTTCACCCTCCAATGGCCGCCGCTGCAGCCGGCGCACCGCGCTGATCCGATGGCAGGAGCCAGGATCCAGGTGCTTTTCCTGGTCTCCCATGGGGTGCAGGGCCCAAGCACCTGGGCCATCCTCCACTGCACTCCCTGGCCATAGCAGAGAGCTGGCCTGGAAGAGGGGCAACCGGGACAGAATCCGGCACCCCAACCGGGACTAGAACCCGGTGTGCCGGCGCCGCAAGGTGGAGGATTAGCCTATTGAGCCACGGCGCCGGCTCTATTTATTTATTTATTTGCAAGAGTTACACAGAGAGAGGAGAGGCAGAGAGAGAGAGAGAGAGGTCTTCCATCCGATGGTTCACTTCCCAGTTGGCCGCAACGGCCGGAGCTGAGCCGATCAGAGGCAGGAGCCAGGAGCCCTTCCGGGTCTTTCACTTGGGTGCAGGGGCCCAAGGACTTGTGCCATCCTCCATTGCTTTCCGAAGCCACAGCACAGAGCTGAATTGGAAGTGGAACAGCCGGGACTCGAACTGGTACCCATATGGGATGCCAGAACTGCAGGTGGTGGCTTTACTTGCTATGCCACAGAGCCAGACCATGTTTTTTGTTTTTTCAAAAAAGTCTAAAAAAAAACCAACATGGAACTCCTGGGCTTAATGCCTAATTTGAATTAGCTTTATTACAATTACAAAACTGTTGATGTTTACTAACTCCATCAAAAAACAGCTGAAACTTGTGCTTTTTTTTCTAGGCATGAAAATTATTTTCCGTATCAATTAAGTTTCAAATAATTGTAATTTTTCAGATTAATAGGAAGCTCAGAGAATCTCATTATTATGGATGTCATACTTGGCACAGCGTTAGGATTAAAGACGTTCTTTAGTATGAAATGCTAAGCATTTTAAGTACATTTCATTTCATTTCAAAATGTGTAAAGATAGTGGCTCAATTTCTACTCATTCTTTCTGCTTTCAAGGGTGGTAGATACGGCCAAATGAAAACTTTTCTGTCTTGTTCAAAACTATTCTTGAAGGCAACATCTTTTAAACTGCCATGGGCTTTTTTCATGTTTCCAATAAGCTCTCCTTTTAATAACCCAGTTCCAGAAAAAGTTCGTCTTACCTAAGGAGGATAAATCCTCTTAATCATGTGGTATATTGTAAGATGAACTTTCTTTCTTTACTTTGAATTCCAGGAAACTCAAGGTAAATTTAAGTAATATTCTGTCTTTTTAATGTTTCCCCTCCCCCTTTACATGGTTTAACTGTTTTCAAGAATTAGGAGCTACTTATTGTTAAATGTATCCTTTTAGAATAAGGAATTATAAGTGTCATTGATTCTCAGAAAAGATTTTCCTTTTATCCATACTTTAACACCTCTGAAATCTAAATGCATTTTACAACTAGCATAGTTCTCCCCAAAGCATATTTTCTTATGTAAAGTCATGTTAATGACTGTATAGCTTACATTTTATCAAGGCCTAGATTTGACAAAATATTATAATTTCTTCAACAATTATTTTGAAAACAGTATCACAGCAGAACAGTAAACTTAGAAAAATAGAGATAGAATTAATCCTTATTAAACATTTCAATCATACATATCCACCATATTGCAAAGAGGTGCCTCTCATGCTGCACAAATCTGCTTTTGCTACAGAGGAAAAATTATTTGGAAAAAAATCTGTATTCAGCTTGTACTCTTCATTTCAATAGAAACTGTTACATGCATTTCACTTTTTAGCAACCTTGTCAATACATAATCCCCCAGAATGACATCTACAAGATAGATCTTAACAGTTCCATGGTAGAAAGCTTGCTGGATCAATGACTTCAAATACTCACTGCTCTCACCACCAGCTGACCACCATGCCACAAATCAACCACCTCCACCGAGGAAGGGAAGAATCAACAGCCCCAGCAGATGAACAGTAGAAGCGTGATTTCTAGAGCAGACCCTCGGCGTGAAGGCTTTGGGATCAGCACGAAGCCCCACCCATCTCAGAAGCTAATGAATCACTTCAGGGTTTTGCTCCAGATCAACGCATTTTAGAAATTATTATTTGACATGAATGCTAAACATATGAGCAGAACCTCCTGTATTTTTGTTTGGAATGCATAATATTCCTAAATACCTTGTTATGCCCACCTACAGATCACACGTTTCTCCTAAGGATGGACCAATTTCAAAGAACTCACTTCTTTACTCAGGGATTTCTCTTTTTGATTGGTCTATAGTTTTACAGTGCTTGTCAATTCCACTCCCCTTTGGCATTTATTTAGTCTTTTTCCTTGTGAATTTTTTTTGGCCACCATGAGGGAAAACACAATACAATCTGGTAGAGCAGACCGTTGACTTTGAAGATCTAGATTTGAATCCTGGCTCTGTTTTCTAGCTGTGTGCCTTGGGACGAGAGCCTTTATCAGTCCAGGACTGGTATTTCATTCATAAAATCAGGATGATATCCATTTTGCAGCTGTGTCACAAAGATGCAATTGGAATGTACAGAGGGCTTGGGACAGTGTCAAGATCACCATTAGGGGCCAGCGCCGTGGCTCACTTATTTAATCCTCTACCTGCAGCGCCAGCATCCCATATGGGCGCCTGATTCTGTCCCGGTTGCTCCTCTTCCAGTCCAGCTCTCTGCTGAGGCCCGGGAAGGCAGTGGAGGATGGCCCAAGTGCTTGGGCCCTGCACCCACATGGGAGATCAGGAGGAAGCACCTGGCTCCTGGCTTCGGATCGTCCCAGCGCCGGCCATAACGGCCATTTGAGGAGTGAACCATTGGAAGGAAGACCTTTCTCTCTCTCTCTCTCTCTCTCACTGTCTAACTCTGCCTGTCAAATTAAAAAAAAAAAAAATGACACTCCTTGTCAAGAGCTTTTCCTGGTAAGGGCTGCTCACTATGGAAACCGTCCTCCTTTTGCTAATGCCAAGTGTTTCTATTGTTTTAGGTAAAAGGCTAAAGAAAACACCAGAAAAGAAAACCGGCAATAAAGGTAAGACTCAAAATACCCCCTTGGGAAAATGGCATTTCCCCCTCTTCACTCTTGATACTCTTAACAAAAGACTTCTGTGTTCACAGACTGCAAAGCAGACATTGCATTTCTGATCGATGGAAGCTTTAACATCGGACAGCGCCGATTTAACCTGCAGAAGAATTTTGTTGGGAAAGTGGCTCTGATGCTGGGAATTGGAACAGAAGGCCCACACGTGGGCCTCGTTCAAGCCAGGTACCAACCTTGTAAAAATGGGAGAAGACTTGAGTCCTGTCTTTATTTATTTATTATTATTATTATTTTTTTTTTTGACAGGCAGAGTGGACAGTGAGAGAGAGAGACAGAGAGAAAGGTCTTCCTTTGCCGCTGGTTCACCCTCCAATGGCCGCCGTGGCCGGCGCACCGTGCTGATCCAATGGCAGGAGCCAGGTGCTTATCCTGGTCTCCCATGGGGTGCAGGGCCCAAGCACTTGGGCCATCCTCCACTGCACTCCCGGGCCACAGCAGAGAGCTGGCCTGGAAAAGGGGCAACCGGGACAGAATCCAGCGCCCTGACTGGGACTAGAACCCGGTGTGCCGGCGCCGCAAGGCGGAAGATTAGCCTAGTGAGCTGAGTCACCGGCCTTGAGTCCTGTCTTGAATAATAAATTATCCATCCTTTTAGTAGGTACATTCATTTCCGCTCAATAGAATCATGTTGAGTTGTGGACAAGCTGGATTCCCAAGCTGTCAGTTCGGGACTTCAGACTACATATGCAGACAAGCAGGTCTGAGTGTCTTGCTTTTGGATTGAGAGGATTTAGAGAATTGGATGCTAACTGTAAGAGGACTAGGAGGTAGACAGAGATCCTGCTACTTACACGTAGTATCTGTGCCCACGCCCTCTGCTTGATTACCAAGTTCCCTTCTCGGGCCATAGCGGCCTTCCCCGGCTGTAGCGGCCATTTGGGGGTGAACCAATGGAAGGAAGACATTTCTCTCTGTCTCTCTCCCTCTCACTGCCTATAACTCTACCTGTCAAATAAATTAAAAAATAAAAAAGATCACCATTAGAATTTTGATGACACATGTGCCAAGAGCCAAATGGGCAACTTTGTGGCCCAGATCTTACAGTGAAATGAAGGATAAGCCATCATCAGAGGACACCCTGGGGTGGAAGCTGGTAGCCCACCCTCCGCATCAGTGACTGAGCGCATGCTCCGTACCCCAAAGCATTGTGCAAGTTATTGGGAATACAGAGAAGAAAACAGAATACTCTGCCTTCAAGGAGCTGACAGCCTTTCAGAGAAGAGTTGCCACAAATAAAAAACAAAAATAAATAATAAGTAGGGAAGAAGAGACAAATATCCCACACAGAAGAATTCTCAATCATTTATGTAGACACTCTGCCCTCAAGGTGGCTGAACCTAACTCCCTGCTCCTTAAGGACACGACTTCCTTGCAAAGAGTGCAGCTTGGGAAGGCAGAACAGATGTGTAAATGTACAGTGGGCAGGGCTGGTAAACACGACTGCGGCCACGTGCCCGGAGTCCCCATCAACAGTGCTAAGTCGTCCGGCGGCGTGGACTCTCGAGACAGCATGATGAGACCATCACCTCACCTGTGTGGTCTTTCTCCCCATAACGCAATAGGCCCCATCTAATAGTGAGAAGAACATTAGCCAGTCCCAATTGCAGAACATTCTACAAAGTACCAGACCAATATTCCTCAAAACTGTCAAGGTCATCAAAGACAAGGAAATTGGAGATTGTGTCACCGCGGAGAGGGGCCCGAGGGTTACAGTGTGGTGAGTTGGGTGAGATCCAGGAACAGAAAAGGGACATAGGTACAGCCAAGGAACTCCGAATAAAACACAGACTTTAGTCAATAACAATCTATCAGGATTGGTTCATTCATTGTGACAACTGTGCCATACTAAGTAAGATGCTAACACTAGGGGATTCTGGGGGTGGAGTGTTTGGGAACTCTGTAGTCTCTGAGAAATTTTCCTGTAAACCTGAAACTTCCCTAAAATAAAAGTGTTCTTTTAAATCAATGCAAGGAGCAAATGCCAAGACAGAATGGGATTGATTCATTCATTTACCTAGGGTGTCAGGTGTAGCAGCTCCTTCCCTTGACATCACCAGCTCACACTGTACAGAGCCTTGTGAGCAGGTGGTGCGCTCCGGGAAAATCAGGTTTGAAATAGACTTTGTTACCCTTCTGCTGGGATTTCTCTTAACCACCAGGGCGAAAAAGGCTTCCACATTTCATCAGAGGAATGCAGCAAAGGCGTTCGAGGTGGAACTCTAATGAGACAATAGTGAAAGAATGCAAAAATGAGAACTATTACTTAACCTCTAACATCGAGCTAGGTATAATGCACCCCAGGCTGCACATACGCATCACCTAGAGAGTTTAAAATGCTCACACCCCAGACCCGTTCTACTAACACCTCTGGGGAGGGACCCAAGCAGCAGTGCTTTTTAAGGCTCCCCAATTAGTCTCAATTTTGAATATCAAATACTCTTAATTAAAGCAGAATAAACTAGTCAAATATCCTAGGAGTATACTACCCTGAAGTGTTATCCAACTGAATATAAAACCATCATCCAAACAACTCACTAAAAATAAATAAATAAATAAATAAATAAATAAATAAATAAATAAATAATGTAAGCCTGCACACTATGGTATAGCCAGTTAACACCCTGTCCTGAAGCGCCGGCATCCCAAATGGGTGCCAGTTCTAGACCCAGCTGCTCCACTTCCAATCCAGCTCTCTGCTATGGCCTAGGAAAGCAGTAGAAGATGGTCCAAATCCTTGGGCCCCTGCACCCGTGTGGGAGACTTGGAAGAATCTCCTGGCTCATGGCTTCAGATCAGCACAGCTCTGGCTGTTGCAGCCAATTAGGGAGTGAACCAGCAGATGGAAGATCTTTCTCTCTCTCTGCCTCTCCTCTCTCTCTGTAACACTGACTTTCAAATAAAAAAATACACCTTTAAAAAAAGATGTATTTATTTATTTGAAAGGCAGAGAGAGAGAGAGAGAGAGAGGAGAGGGATGTTCCATTTGTTGTTTCTCTCCACAGATAGCCACAACTGGGGCTGGGCCAGATTGAAGGCAGGAGCCAGGAATTCCATCTTGGTCTCCCACGAGAGTGGCAGAGGTAAGTACTTGGACCATCTTCCGCTGCTCTCCCAGGGAGGATGGATCAGAAGCGGCGCAGCTGGGACTGGAACCAGTGTTCCGAAATGGGATGCCAGAGGTGTCTCAGGCAGCAGCTTAGCTCACTGTGCCATAACGCTGGCCCCAGCAATTCATATTTTAATTCAAATGCACCCAGGTTTGACCTGCCTCTCTGCTTCAGATATTTCTGAAACAACTGGGCCAACTGTTTCTTACATGCAGGTATTTTTCCTTATGGTGAGGGCAGGTACAAAGTGAGAATGCAAACTCT
This sequence comes from Oryctolagus cuniculus, assembly GCF_964237555.1. NCBI lineage: Eukaryota > Metazoa > Chordata > Mammalia > Lagomorpha > Leporidae > Oryctolagus > Oryctolagus cuniculus. The sequence goes on along the minus strand of NC_091443.1, from coordinate 44,461,534 downwards.
GATCCCCACTCCTCCACCATCCTCCTCCATCAGCCTGTCCAAAAATAAAAATTAAATAATGACTAACTTCCCTTTTTTTGTTTCAAAACAAAATAATTAAAATGAATCTTGGGGTAAATAAGCATGAAATTCAATGAGGTGTTTCCTTTCTTTTTAAATGGTCACAGACCCAGGGTGTATCATGGAAATGGCAGCATAGTTTAGCCTCTGCCAAATCTCTCTGTGAAATTACATCCCAGGAGGCCACCTGTGCCCCAAGGGAGCCCTGGACACCATGCCCCACTCTGGCCCTGCGGGCACCTGCCTGCTCAGCAGCACAGTGGTGGCTTTGGTCCAGGAGGTGAACGATCCCTAATGACATAGCATCACGACAACGTGCCCCGCCTAATGGGAAGTTATCTAACCCTGATGGAAGACAGCTTTCATTGTCCTGAGGCTTGAAATTTCTCCCACGGAACATGTCAAGGGCTGTGGCTGGGTCACTGGATGTCTAAGAAAAGAGTAATTCTATTAGGGGAAAGATGAAATCTTTAAAGCAACCGCGACAATACACATCACATCCCCTCCCCCACCCCCCCACCCCCGCCCAGCAGCAACAGTCCCCAGCCGCCGCCCCTGGAAACACGCAGGGGTCCCAACCAGAAAGCCTTCAGGTGGCCAGGCTCTGGTTTCCAGGCGATGCTGGGATGCTTGTTCCTCCATAAAAAACGAGAGGGGAGGGTGGGCATTTGGCCCGGTTGTTGACACCCAGGACTCCAGCTTCCTGCTGGTTAGGAACCGAGGGAGCCGCGGTAATGGCTCAAACGATTTGGCTCCCGCCACTCGCGTGAGAGACCTCGATCAAGTTCCTGGTTCCCGTCCGGGAGCCCACTGCTGGCGCCTAGGGAATGGGCCAAGGCAGTAGACTGGGATTGCTGTCTGTCTCTGCTTCTCAAATGACAGGATGCAAACGCGGTGGGACTACTACTCAGCAATAGCAAGCAAGCAAGTAACCTTACAGACCACCAGGCGTGAGTCTCAGGACGCACTCGGGGAAAGTGGAGCCCTAGGGCGGTAGCCGTCCACCCACCGCGAGGCTGCGGGCGAGGAAGTAGACGAGTGGGGCTGGGAACGGGACTGGCCAGCGAGCGCCAGCACCGGGGTCATTGTGGGGATGACGGTTTGCACTTTAGTGTAAACATGGGAAGGATTTATGGCGAATAAGTCACAACTGAACAAGCGCACGGAAAGTGTACCGGGCCAGAGGTAGCCTTGGGCTTTGCTGGGCCCGAGGGTGGCTCCCCCGCAGCCACAGGCCGCCCACCCGTGCCACTGGCCCCGTGTGCTGCCCCTGACCCATTTCCACCTTGAAAGAGTGCCCAGGGTGTGCGGGTCTCGTGACCCAACCCACAGCGGGGCTGCCAAGTCGGAAAGCCCACCTCGCAGAAAGAGCAGGAAAAAGGGCACAGGGAGCCGCCGCCCTCCCCCGCACGGCAGCAGCCGGCCGAGCGTCCTGTCGCCCTCGCCGTCGGACCGCCCGTGGGGACCGCCGCGCCCCAGCACTGGGGCTCCCAGGGCGCGCTGCCCGCCCCGACGCCTGCCCCGCAGGACTCTGTCCGGCACCGTCGCGCCTCCCCGAGGGACGCACGCGGAGCCCAGGTGGCCGAGCCCCTCGCCGCGGGGGTGGCGCCTCCGCGCCGGCCTCCCTAGGGGGTGCAGAGGGGGAGAGGGCGGAGCCGGACGGCCGCCGCGGGGCCCCGGGACCCGCGCCCAGCCCCCGCCCCGCGCCCCCCGCGCAGTGCTCATGCGCGCGGCCCGGCCTTTATAGCGGCCCCGGGAGCCGAGCTGTCGGCACTCGGGTGCAGCCGTGCGGATCCCACGCAGGTGCGGAGCCCGGGCTTATCTGTCCGTCTTAGCGTGGGCGCTCCGGTCTCTCCCGGTGCGGCCCCGGGTTGCACATCGATTTGCAGTGGGAGCGCAGGGGGCGCTGGCCCCGGAGCCGCGGCTGCTCCTCCTCTTCCCTCCCCTCGGCTGCCCCAGGGTTTGCGAGGGGTGCGGGATCTCGGAGGAGGGGCAGGCGCGGTGCGGTGGGGACGCGGGGCCTCGGCTCCCGGCCCCCCTCTCCCCTCCCCAGCCTCCTGCACCTTCTCGCTGTCTCCCAGGTCCCGACCGCCGCTCAGCCACCATGTCTGCAGCCTGGCTCCCAGCTCTCTGCCTCGGTGGGTAGGCGTCCCCGGCGCCCCTTCCCCTCGCGCGCGGCCGGCTGGGGCTGCTGCCAGCGCTCGCTCGCTCGCTCTCTCTCCGCAGGTGTGTGTCTGCTGCTGCCGCTGCCGGAGCCGGCGGGCAGCGAGGGAGCAGGTGAGTCCGCGGGTCCCGGGGTCGGGCCAGGCGGTCCGAGGGGTTCCGATCAGGGCCCCCGGACCCTGGTGTGGGGCCCAGAGCTGGATCGTGCGAATGTGGGAGCCGCCACCTGGCGTACCGCAGGCACGCGAGCAGCCGTGGCTAACCCGTGCCTCGCACGCCGGGGGCCCCGGGCGTGGGTCGGTAGCGAGGCACGGGGAAGAGCGCGTGCCCCGCGTCCACGCACGAGCCGGGCTCCCGGGCTGGCCGGGGCCGGGCCACGCTCTCCCAGGCGGTGCCGCTGCGTGTGGGGTCGCGGAGAAGCCTCGAAGACCCGACCTGGGGCTGTAGTCGCCCTGAGGGGGCGAGGCTCGCCGGGTTGGCCGGCCTTGGTCGGCGCACTAGCTTTGCTTCCAGGTGTACCGCTATGGTAAAAGCGGCCTTCTCCGTCCCACTTGGCGTGCGAGAAAGTCCAAAAAGAGTTCGTTCCACGTGTTCCACGCGTAGGGACGTGTATTTTGTGCAAGGTAAGAGGCGCACTCATGTCCGCGAGCCTTTCTTTCTTGGGACGCAGGAAAAAGGCTAAGTGTTGCCTCTGAGCGCGGGTCTCCCGCACACGGACCCTGCCCGCCCACCCCCACCCCGAGGAGGTCGGTGCTGGCAGTGGAGGGCGATCTCCCCGCCCGGAACCCACAGGGTGAAGGCTCTTGGAGCACAGGCACGAGACCAGTGCCGGGACGAGGGCTGTAGCTTTCCCAGCGCTGCAGAGGGTTTCAGAGCCAAAGACCGGGCGTGACACCTGGCAACACCCTCCCTTCCCCGGTGGACTGCACAAGGCGGGGTCCCTGGGCAGTGCGGCCAGACAGTATACCCCTGTCTTGGAAGAAAAGGGGGGTTGGGTGTTGGAAGCATCCGTCTCAACAGGATTTGGGTAGGCAGTTTGCTATGTTTGGCAAATAGCACTGAATGATTTTAATCTAGTGTGCTATCCTCAAGAAACCGATCGACTTCTGTGATCCCATGTCTGGCCCCACGTGGCCATCAGCTTGTCTTTACTTCCCTCTTTGCAATAACAATTTTAATGTTCTTACTTAGGCAGGTTGACTCAAAACTTAAAAATAGAGAGTGCTTTCTGAAAATGCATTCATCACCCGATGTGTCTTTGGGGGCAGATCTGGCGCAGAAATAGCCGGGTTTAATGGAGATAAAAATGATCCGTCCTGGAGGGAGCGACTTCCTGGCGGTTTCTTGGCCGTGGGGAGTTCGAAGAATGCTTTCTGGAGCAAATTGACCCATGGCTTTAACTTCCTCATCGGGGAAATGAATGATGGCGCTGAAGAATCTGGGAATCTAAACAAGCAGCAGTTCCCTGGTTTGCCTACGTTAATAGGTGGTGTTGGGGCTCCGCGTTGGTAACAGTTGGGATAATGGTTCAGGGAAGGGAATGCTGGCTTAGACAAGTGTGTGTGTCGGTGTAGGTGTTCCCCCCGCAAGCTCAGCCCAGATTGAACACCCTCAGCACACACTGCCTTAGGGACACGGTGTCAGCAGAGTTGCGATTTTTACATCTCATTGAGTAAATGTTCATTGCCCGCCGTTACTTTCTGGATCTGAAATATTTCCAAGTGTCTTATTTCCAACAGGGTTGAGAACTGGGTAAGTTCTCCCATTAGGCTTTTGGTGTGGCTGGGGACTACTTTCAATTGGAAAGCCAGCTTTTGGCTCATTAAAACCTGGAATGGTATAGAACAGTACATCAGTCGTTATTCGTAGAATAACGTAGGCGTAGAAATTAGGGAAGTAAAGCGCAGCTCTCCCACCCTGCCTTCGCAGAAGCCTGAGGAACCAAGTGACTGCTCTCCCCTGCTTTCTCTGCAGTTCCCTTGGCCATCACGTGCACTACCAGAGGCTTGGATATCAGGAAGGAGAAAGCAGATGTCCTGTGCCCCGCCGGCTGCCCCCTAGAGGAATTCTCCGTGTTTGGGAACATAGTGTACGCTGCTGTGTCCAGCATCTGTGGGGCCGCTATCCATAGGTAAGCCAGAGCTCATGGTGGGGAGACACCTGCTAGCATGCCGGTTCTCGTCTCCCAGCAGCCACCTGCAACTCTTTCCTCCCTGCTTTTCTTTTTTTTCTTTTCCTTGCCAACTTTGGCCTTAGAAAGTGGGTTCCTTTGCAGAGTTTTCCTGGCTTTCCTTGAAACAGTAAATACATAAGGGAAGCTCTCTGACAGGCAAATTTCTCTTCTGGATAACTAGATTTGTGATTCTAAAGCATTCCTGATTGCACCATGTTTTACTATATGCCTGTCATTTCTTCTGCTATGGTTCTACAACATAGAGTTTTGTAGATGAGGAGCAGGAACTCAGAGACTGTCAGGTATCTTGCCCAGGGTCACTGTTGCTAGCAGGTGCCGTGCTGTTCTGCGATGGAAAGGCCGCTAGCATACATTTTTATAAAATGCCATCCCAGGGCATACAGTTAGAGTATCTTTCATGCGCTCTTGTTAATCTCTGAGCTGCCGGGAACAGGCCATTACAAGTGTATTCTCATCAACAGCAGCACAAAGCCGTGGCCCCAGGCAGGTCTTGTTGCTGTTGTAAGCAGGTTTTGAGAAGGCTGGCAGCTTCCTAGATGCCTTCCCTGCTGAGCTGTTTCCTTGATTCATCAGAGCAACAGGTGCAGCACAGCCTGTGAGTCAGTCGGATGCTCTGGTGCGGGGAGTGTCCCAGCCTAACCACTTGTGTTGCAGGGGAGTGATCGGCACCTCGGGGGGACCTGTGCGAGTCTACAGCCTCCCTGGCCGGGAAAACTATTCCTCAGCAGATGCCAACGGCGTCCGCTCGCAGACGCTTTCCAGATGGTCCGCTTCTTTCACGGTGACGAGTAGGTACAGTTACGTTGTTCTCACTTTTGTATTAACACTGCCCCCTCCAAAAAAATGTGTGCTGCTTTTCTTAGCCCAGCCTCTTTGATGGCAAAACTTATGGCCAAGAAGAGGTCAGCTATGGTTTTGAATCGGGAGACGAGAGGGTCAAGTACCCTCTGTAGCCCACCTTGGGTAAATGGGGGAGGAACAGCCTTGTAGTGAGATGGTGGCCCCAGGAACTTGAATTGTGTGCAGTCAGAATGCTTGAACACTTGCCCTGAAAAACTGGTGAACTCATTTTTAGTAATCCTTTAGAAGATGACAGCTGAAGAATTCCTTTTGGTTCACTGAAAACACGCAGCGTGGTGCTCATATCTGCAGCCACCATTACGCTGTTATGTTTATCAACCTACAGAATCCAAAATTAAATTCTTTAATACTTTGATGCTGTAGAAGAGGGAAATATAAGCTTTTCTTTATCTTAACAGAAGGCAAAAGTAGCACCCAGGAAGCCACAGGACGAGCAGTATCCACAGCACGGCCCCCAGCAGGTATGAACTAGGGAACCTTTTTCATGGTTGCATGCCACAGCATTTGAGTCATGAATGTGTTATTGTCGAAGCTTTCCTTTTGAAAATCAATTAAAGAGAAACACAGCAAATATGCTAAATGTATATATTAAATATATAAAATATATTTTAATATAAATATTGTTAAGCATTCTATTTTGTTTCAAATTCCTTTTCCTTACTATATTTTCAGTTATGAACTCTGCTACCTCTCTCCTGAGGTCCTCCTCTTTCTTCCTGATTTGATAACCCAGGCCTTGCAGCTTCTTTCTAGTTCCATTTGTGTTTTTTTCTTTATGTTCCCTAAATTATGGCAGTGTAAAAGGAATCAAAGGAATTGGTATGTGGCGACTGCAAGAAACAGCCAGGGGTCTGTTTTCTAGACCTTGGCAAGTGTTAAAGCCAAATAAATGAAAACATTTTTTAAAAATATTTATTTATTCATTTGAAAGGCAGAGTTACATAGATAGCAATCTTTCATCCATTGTTTCACTCCCCAAAATGGCTGTAATGGCTGGAGCTGGACCAATACAAAGCCAAGAGCCAGGAGCTTCTTCCAGGTCTCCTACTTGGGTGCAGGGGCTCAAGGACTTGGGCCATCCTCTGCTGCTTTCAGAAGTGGAGCAGCTGGGACTCGAACCTGCATCCATACAGGATGCCTGCACTGCAGGCAGCAGCTTTACCTCCCACAGTGCTGACCCCAGAACATCGGATTTTAACTGAGTTTCCAAACTTGCTCAGCTGTGGGTTTGGAATATCAAAGTCCTGGATTAAAGTCAAATATCAAATGTATGGGCCTATTCCAGTCCTCCCTTATTTCTTTGTTGGAGCATTGTTCCCTGGTCCAGAAAACCATGAGAACATGAAATTTTTTCAAGTCTTAAAAAGTGATACTCCTGGGGCCAGCGCTGTGGCTCACTTGGTTAATCTTCCACCTGCGGTGCTAGCATCCCATATGGGAGCCAGGTTCTAGTCCCGGTTGCTCCTCTTCCAGTCCAGCTCTCTGCTGAGGCCCGGGAGGGCAGTGGAGGATGGCCCAAGTGTTCGGGCCCTGCACCCACATGGGAGATCAGGAGGAAGCACCTGGCTCCTGGCTTCAGATCGTCCCAGCGCCGGCTGTAGCGGCCATTTGGAGAGTGAACCATTGGAAGGAAGACCTTTCTCTCTCTCTCTCTCTCTCTCACTGTCTAACTCTGCCTGTCAAATTAAAAAAAAAAAAAATGACACTCCTTGTCAAGAGCTTTTCCTGGTAAGGGCTGCTCACTATGGAAACCGTCCTCCTTTTGCTAATGCCAAGTGTTTCTATTGTTTTAGGTAAAAGGCTAAAGAAAACACCAGAAAAGAAAACCGGCAATAAAGGTAAGACTCAAAATACCCACTTGGGAAAATGGCATTTCCCCCTCTTCACTCTTGATACTCTTAACAAAAGACTTCTGTGTTCACAGACTGCAAAGCAGACATTGCATTTCTGATCGATGGAAGCTTTAACATCGGACAGCGCCGATTTAACCTGCAGAAGAATTTTGTTGGGAAAGTGGCTCTGATGCTGGGAATTGGAACAGAAGGCCCACACGTGGGCCTCGTTCAAGCCAGGTACCAACCTTGTAAAAATGGGAGAAGACTTGAGTCCTGTCTTGAATGATAAATTATCCATCCTTTTAGTAGGTACATTCATTTCCACTCAATAGAATCATGTTGAGTTGTGGACAAGCTGGATTCCCAAGCTGTCAGTTCGGGACTTCAGACTACATATGCAAACAAGCAGGTCTGAGTGTCTTGCTTTTGGATTGAGAGGATTTAGAGAATTGGATGCTTAACTGTAAGAGGACTAGGAGGTAGACGGAGATCCCACTACTTACACAGAGTATCTGAGCCCACGCCCTCTACTTGATTACCAAGTTCCCTTCTCAGAAAGAGGATGCAGTGATGGCTCTGTTCTTCCCGTTCTGTCATTTTAGTTCATTACACATTCTCTTAGCTGGAGATATGAAACATGATCTTTTCATCTTACTCATTTAAAAATATTTACTGATAGTTTTTTTAAACTTTTTTTTTTAAGATTTATTTATTTATTTGAAAGTCAGCATTACACAGAGAGAGGAGAGGCAGAGAGAGAGAGAGAGAGAGAGAGGTCTTCCATCCAGTGGTTCACTCCCCAACTAGCCAGAACGGCTGGAGCTGTGCTGATCTGAAGCCAGGAGCCAGGAGCTTCTTCCAGGTCTCCCACGTGGGTGCAGGGGCCCAAGGACTTGGGTCACCTTCTACTGCTTTCCCAGGCCATAGCAGAGAGCTGGATTGGAAGAGGAGCAGCTGGGTCTCAAATCAGCGCCCATATGGGATGCCGGCACTTCAGACCAAGGTGTTGACCCACTGCACCACAGCGCCGGCCCCCTGATAGCTTTTCAAATTAGAATATGCTCATTATAGAAAGTTTGAAAAGTATATAAAGCTCAAAGAAAATTTCTGAAATCATACCTCCTACATATAAACATGTTTCACTTGATTTCAGTATTTTAAGAAAATATTGGACTATATATGTATTTTTTTTCAACAGCCCAAGCTATAAAAGTGACTTCTATCTTTGTGCTCATCCTTTAGTATTTTGAGCATATTCTGATCACAAATACTCACCCAAAATGATGTTTCATGATATTCCCATATTGTTGATTGTTCCCCAATTATTCTATTGTTTTTTCACCATTATGTCACATTACCTCAATGCCCTGAGCCTTGGTTCCTTCACTGACCTAACTGGGATAATAACTTCTGTCTTGTAGAGTTATAGAATGAGATCATACATGTGACATGTATTTAATGCATTAGCCAAAATATACTAACCCCTCAATGTAGCAATTGTCTTTGTTACATTTCTCAAATATCCCCGATAATTGTACAAGTAAGGATGCAATGCCTTGGTGAGCTCTATACCGAGGGATTAAGAAAAAACCTTGGATGTTGTTTGACTTTAAAAAGAAAAAATTTGAGGGCCCGGCGCCGTGGCTCACTTGCTTAATCCTCCACCTGCAGCACTGGCATCCCAAATGGGTGCCAGTTCTAGTCCCGGTTGCTCCTCTTCCAGGCCAGCTCTCTGCTGTGGCCCGGGAGGGCAGTGGAGGATGGCCCAAGTGCTTGGGCCCTGCACCCCATGGGAGACCAGGAAGAAGCACCTGGCTCCTGGCTTCAAATCGGCACAGCACCGGCCATGGTGGCCATTTGGGGGTGAACCAATGGAAGGAAGACCTTTCTCTCTCTCACTGTGTATAACTCTACCTGTCCAAAAAATTTTTTTTTATTTGTAAGAGTTATAGAGAAGGAGAGTCAGAGGCAAAGAGAAGTCTTTTATCTGCTGGTTCATTCCCAGCGGCCGCAACAGCCAGGCTGAAACCAAGAGCCAGGAGCTTCATCAGGGTCTCCCATGTGGTTGCAGGGACCCAAGAACTTGGGCCATCTGCTGCTTTCCCGGGCACATTAACAGGGCACTGGATTGGAAGTAGAGCGTCTGGGATTAGAACCGGCACCTGTATGGGATGGTAGTGCTGTAGGTGGTGGCTTAACTCAGTACACCACAGCACCGGCCCCTGACTTAAAACTTCTGACTTGGGGCCTGCACCCTGGCTCACTTGGCTAATCCTCCAATGCCTTGCGGTGCCAGCGTCCCATATGGGCGCCGGGTTCTAGTCCCGGTTGCTCCTCTTCCAGTCCAGCTCTCTGCTGTGGCCCAGGAATGCAGTGGAGGATGGCCCAAGTGCTTGGGCCCTGCACACGCATGGGAGACCAGGAAGAAGTACCTGGCTCCTGGCTTCGGATCAGCGTAGCTCCAGTTGTAGTGACCATTTGGGGGGTGAACCAATGGAAGGAAGACCTTTCTCTCTGTCTCTGACTGTCTAACTCTGTCAAATAAATTTTTTAAAAATTAAAAACTTCTGACTTTACAAGTGTATACATGTATTGAAAGATTTCAACATGGTATCCCATAAGTGCATATAACTTATATGTGTCAGTTTTGAGATCTTCATCTGCTACTTCACTCCCTAAATGTCCACAACAGCTGGGGCTGGGCCAGACCCAAACCACAAGCCAGGAACTCCATCTGGGTCTCCTGTGTGGGTGGCAGAGACTTAAGTACTTGAGCTATCTCTACTGCTTGCCAGGATGCACATTAACAGGAAGTCGAATGAGAAGCAGAGTAGCCAGGACTTGAACCAGGCCCTGCAATATGGGATGTGGGTATCCAATAATGTGCTGTAATTGTAAACATAAAAAATTTTAAACATGGGTTTAAAATTGTTATGGCATGTTTGTCTTTCCAATATTCCATGGATAACATTTTGTTTGTTTTTCTACTTAGTGAGCATCCCAAAATAGAATTTTACTTGAAAAACTTTACAACAGCCAAAGATGTTTTGTTTGCCATAAAGGAAGTAGGTTTCAGAGGGGGTAATTCCAATACAGGTAAGTAGACTTGGACACCTGGGATGTCATGTAGGACAGGGTTATCAGCGGTCAGACATACAAAAGAGTATTATGGTATTTTTTATAGAATTTAAAATTTTTCACTTATTTGGTGGGAGAGGAGAACAAGCAAGTGAAATTGAGTGCTCCCATCTGCTGGTTCACTCCCAAATGCCCAGAACAGCTGGGACTGGCCAGGTCAAAGCCAGGAACTGGAAATTCAATCCAGGTCTCCCACACTGGTGGCAGGGACCCAACTGCTTGAGCTGTAACTTGCTGCCTACCAGAGTGCCACTAGCAGAAAGCAGGAATTAGGAGCTGAGCCAGGACTCAAACATTAGGCACTCCAGTATGGGACATATAGGTCATCTCAAGCAGTGTCTTAGCTGCTGGGCCAAACACCTGCCCTGAAGCTATTTTACATAAGCAGTAACAACTCTTCCTCCTGGTACTGACATCTTGTCTATATCTGCAGTTGACCATCTGAGATATTTACTTTGTAATGGAAAATACACCAAAGGGTTGACCTTATTATTATTACAGAACTAAGTGCTATGTAATTTAAGTTCTTAAAACTCAGGGGTATCGTGTTGCTATGGGAATGACAGATCTGATTTGAGGAGTGATAAATGCGTTTGGTGCTTCTTCAAACCTAGGAAAAGCATTGAAACATACTGCTCAGAAATTCTTCACGGCGGACACTGGAGTGAGAAAAGGGATCCCCAAAGTGGTGGTGGTGTTTATTGACGGCTGGCCTTCTGATGACATCGAGGAGGCTGGCATCGTGGCCAGAGAGTTTGGTGTCAATGTATTTATAGTTTCGGTGGCCAAGCCTATCCCTGAAGAACTGGGGATGGTTCAGGATGTTGCGTTTGTTGACAAGGTAAAGTGGCATGGGGGCAGCTTCTGGTGTGGTGCTCTGGGATTCAGTTTCAGACCTCTTCGTGTAGTGCTGGCTGGCTGGCCCGTTATCTAGATTAGCTCTGAATGCTCAAGATAGACTGCTTTTATAATTTCTAAGACAAAATGGTGTCTGAGCCCTTTGGATATCTTTTGTGTCTCCTCCAACAGGCTGTCTGTCGGAATAACGGCTTCTTCTCTTACCACATGCCCAACTGGTTTGGAACCACAAAATACGTGAAGCCTCTGGTACAGAAGCTCTGCACTCACGAGCAGATGATGTGCAGCAAGACCTGCTATAACTCAGTCAACATCGCCTTCCTGATCGACGGCTCCAGCAGCGTCGGGGAGAGCAATTTCCGCCTCATGCTCGAGTTTGTTTCCAACATAGCCAAGACTTTCGAAATCTCAGACATCGGTGCCAAGATAGCTGCCGTCCAGTTCACTTATGATCAGCGCACAGAATTCAGTTTCACTGACTACAGCACCAAAGAAAACGTGTTGGCCGTTATAAGAAACATCCGCTACATGAGTGGTGGAACAGCTACTGGCGATGCCATTTCCTTTACCGTCAGAAATGTGTTTGGGCCCGTGAGGGACAGTCCCAACAAGAACTTCCTGGTCATCGTCACAGACGGGCAGTCCTACGACGATGTCCGAGGCCCCGCTGCTGCTGCACATGATGCAGGTAAGGTTCTTGTCTTTTGTATGAGAGGGAACTGAGGGGTTCAGTTCATTTCAGGAGTAAATAAATGTTCCTGTTTACTGAACAAACACTTGCAGTGTGGTCATTGTCCCAACAGCCTCATCATTAACTACTAAACTGGCAAAGCACCCTTCTCACCTATATATCAGTAAACAAACTGAAGAGACACAGCTAGTTAAGTAGTGAAGACAGGATTCAGACCCAGGTGTCCGGCTGGAGTCCACGCCGCTAAGCACTGGCCTGGTTGGAGATTTACTTGCCCACATCCGCATTACATGTGCTCCCCTCAAACATGTCATGTGTCCCAAAATTCTCAGAGGTTACTGTTGCCTCCCATGTCATCATATATCCTAACTTTTCAGTTGGAGTTTCCTAACATGATAAATCCTCCAATAAAGACTTTAACCTACCCCATCTAAATTTTCTTCCCATTTTCTCTTGAGATAATGAACTATAGGATTCAAGGTTTCTTTCTGCTGTCAACCTTGCTTGGCAAAGGCCTTGTTCCTGAAAAAATTAACCTAAGGTGTTGCCGAGACACACAGGCCACAAGGAAGTGGAGGTCTCCTGTCTGGAGATGGTAGCAAGTGGCTTAGGAGGGAGCCAACAGCCTCACTTTTCTACACTGTGTATTTCCCCCTACCCAATTCCTAATGCTTAACCTTTTCCCTTCCTTCTGATTATGACTTCTAATATATTTATGTATTTTTGTAATTATTAATGAAATACTGTTTTCATTAAGTAGGACAGAGAACTGATACAGCAATTTAAGCTATATATCTGGACTAAAAAAGTAGTTTTTATACATCAGCAGCTAACCTATGTTGAAGTGAAGACCTGCTTGCTGTCATATTCCTTAAAACTTAGCCTGATCACAGTCAACAGTATTGTATTCAAGCTGAAGTGAATTAAATCCAAATATTTTCTGATGAAACTTCAGGAGGTTGGGGCCACACTGTCTTGAAAATTATCCCTTAGTGATAGCAAAAGTTACAAAAGCCAGAAAATAGGGTAGCCTTTTAGGGTACATCACAATTTGTCATTGTTAATTATATATTGGGTCTGAGCTGAATAATCTGAACTAGAACACAGAACTGAAGAGAAGACAGAGAGAAGAGGAAAATACTTGTGCCAGGGGTTGAAGAGTGGAGAGGGGATTAGCTAGTGGCGATTAGAAATGGTTTCAAGTAGTTTTTACATCATCTAAATCTGCAACGTGGGCAGGAATGAAGCTGTGGTTAGTGGGGGAGGAGCTGGTTCAGAAACACAAAACGTTAGGGAATTCCACCCTAGGAGAAGACAGCAGTAGCAGTCCACACTAGGAAGCTGCTAAACAAATAGTTTGAAAAAATGGGATTGAGGTGAATCCAACTAATACTATTTGGAATGCATCAACGAATCTGGAAGGCTTCATAGGAATCTTTTTTGACAGTTTTTTATTACCAGATTTTTGTTTTGGAAGTAAAGACATTGTTGGGACAGTTTACCTGTATAACTATTAAGATTAAAATGGAAGAATTAAGTTAGATCATTATCTACAGAGCCCTTGTCCCCATTCCCCCAACAACGCAACCTTATAGAACTTTATATACTCATCCCATCTTTTGTGCCATTCTTGCTTTAACGTACTGGTTGCAGTCTCACAATGTTTAATTGCCGTGATAGGCAAGAGGAGGGATTTCCTGCTTATCTGAAAGGAAGTTTTCACCATGCATGTTTGCTGTTATTTTTTTCTTATAATACTGTGTCAGGTTAATAATTACTACTTTGTAAGTGCACTGTTTCATGGATGATCCTCAACCTTATCAAATACTTTTTCCTGTATCAGTGAACATATATTTCTGTAAATGTGATAGCAGAGTTGCTGGTTTTGACCAAACTATTGAGAAACTTTGAATACCAGGACTGTGAAAACCTAACAATTTGATACAGGGGATTTAATTCTTCAGAAATTACTACGCAGTTTTCTCTGTGACTACGTGCTAATACATGAAAAAAATGTGCACATCATTTTTAATGTAAGATGGACCTGATTTTAATTCATTTAAAAATACTTCCATTGCAGGAATCACCATCTTCTCTGTTGGTGTGGCTTGGGCACCTCTGGATGACCTGAAAGATATGGCCTCCAAACCGAAGGAATCTCACGCTTTCTTCACAAGAGAGTTCACAGGATTAGAACCAATCGTTTCTGATGTTATTAGGGGCATCTGTAGAGATTTCTTAGAATCCCAGCAATAGTGACTTTTGACAACTGAAAGAGAAAGTGCAAGAGGATCTAATGTGTAAATTGTATTCTCACAATACTGAAATACTGTAGCATCAGATATAAAACTATTAAAGATGTCAACAGCTATTTTAAGCACATAAGCATTCATTTAGAGCTACTACTTTCTGATTACAATTGTTCAAAACACTCTGCTGAGATTTCATAATCATGACCCACAGAAACTCAGGAGAGGAAATATTGTAAATTAAAGTCCTAAACAGTTCTAAGATGCCTATTGAATGTATTAATATGCAAATTCGATAGCTTAATAAAAGAATCTAGTACTTAGACCAAAAGCAGTTTTCCTTCTCTATAATCATTCTATACTGACTGCATAAGAAAAATGAAAGAGAAATTTTAAAAAGCTCTTAAATATTCTGACCTAAGTGGATGTTCTCAAAACTAAACAATAGATGGCTGTTACTTCTCACTAAAAAGTTAGGATGATATGAAAAGGAATTATGTATCAAGCTCCCATTATGTTCCATTTTCATTACAACATCATCAAAATTATCAAACAAGATAGCAGGGTTATTTTTCTATTTATAGCCTTAATTTTATATGTATATAGATGTATTTGGCTTATACTTTACCAATTTTTTTAGTACTTGGACGACTTTTAAAGTTTTTACTTATTGCTTATACTTTAGTTTTTTAAAGATTTATTTGAAAGAGAGTTACAGAGAGAGGTAGAGACAGAGAGAGAGGTCTTCCATCCAATGGTTCACTCCCCAAATGACCGCATCAACCAGAGCTGATTCGAAGCCAGCAGCCAGGAGCTTCTTCCAGGTCTCCCACGCGGGTGCAGGGGCCTAAGGACTTGGGCCCTCTTCTACTGCTTTCCCAGGCCATAGCAGAGAGCTGGATTGGAAGAGGAGCAGCCGGGACTCGAACCAGCGCCCATATGGGATGCAGGTGCTGTAGGCTGCGACTTTAACCTGCTGTGCCACAGGGCTGGCCCCTT
This sequence comes from Oryctolagus cuniculus, assembly GCF_964237555.1. Taxonomy (NCBI): domain Eukaryota; kingdom Metazoa; phylum Chordata; class Mammalia; order Lagomorpha; family Leporidae; genus Oryctolagus; species Oryctolagus cuniculus. The sequence continues at coordinate 44,446,486 of NC_091443.1, read as the reverse complement.
ACTGTTTATACTTTAAAGGACACATTTCAAATAAGAGAATGCAAGGGAAAACACTCTAGTTTAAATATTTAAGCAATAAAACTGCTAGTAACTATTCTAAAACACTACTTACAATTTCAAGTCTCTCTCCAAGATATGGTAAAAATTGAGTTTGTTCTAATTAATGTAAACACCAATCAATTTTTTAAAAACCCATGCAATACCAAGTATATTTTTTTCCAATTACTGAATACCTATTGTTCAGATTAAACACTGAGTTGTTTTTGAGTACTGCTTTCAACAGAAAAGTTTTGCAATTAACATTTTTTAAATGTGATTGTAAAGTTCGTTCCCAAGAAAGAACATTAAGACTCAACATGACCTAGGTGATTGGCTCATTAAGTCCTCCCCACACATAGGTTTTCCATCATCCCATCCTGCCTGCCTTCTCTAAAGAGAGGTCCCGTCCCCATGCCCACCTGTGCACCCTACTTCCCTTCAAATATGCACGGATTCTATTTGAAACTTAACAGTTGACCTAAAAAAGGTTAAAATAAATCTCTTTTACAGCCCATGTAAAAGGAATAAAGGTATTATGTGTAGGTAAAGGCAGAACTGGAGTTGCCTTTCAGACTAGTAATTTTGACAAAATGAACTTAGGAGAAAATAATCACTCTCTTCCCCCTTCATAAAAAACAGTAAATATGGTTGTTCATGTAACAAGGAGATTTTCAATTAAAACCAAAAATGGGTTTAATTTTCTCCAGTAACAGACTACAAATTTTCAGGGATACCATCCCTTAAAAACAAACAAACAAACAAAAACCACTAAGCTTTAATGAAAATCTAGCTTCCAGAAATTAGGCCTTTTATAATTTTATAAAGGACAGAGTTTTGAAGCTTCTCAGATAACCAGGAAAGCTAATACTTTTATTGACTTGAAGAGCAGAAATCAAGTTTAAGTTACTGTAAATTTTATGAGTAAATAACTGGGATTAAGAGTTAGCAACTAAAGGGAATAGTAAAAAAAGGATTAAAGGGGCCTGTGCTGTGCCCTAGTAGGTTAAGTGACTGCCTGTGGCACTGGCATCCCATATGGGCACCAGTTCAAGTGCCAGATATCCCATTTCCAATCCAGCTCCTTGCTAATGGCCTGGGAAAGCAGTGGAGGACAGCGAGGTGCTTGGACCCCTGCACCCATATGGGAGACCAGGAGGAAGCTCTTGGCTCCTGGTTTCTGACTGGCTCAGCTCCCACCATTGAAGCCATTTGTGAATTCAACCAGTGGATGACTTTCTCCCTCTTGCTGTAATTCTGCCTCTCAAGTAAATAAATAAATCTTTAAAAAAATTTAAAAAGGTAAAAGGATTTAAAAAGACATTTTACGAAATAGTTTTGACACACCTAAATTGCAAATATGCTAGCTCATTTGTAACTTAAATTTTATTTAAGGGGGGTAGTGAGCAAGCAAGCGAGCTCTCACTTGCTGGTTTTACTCCTCGTGTCCTGAAGAAGGGAGTCAGAACAAAATCCAGGTCACCTATGGGTGTAAGAACCCAATTACTTGGGTTATTTTCACTGCTTCCCAGGGTGTGTATTAGTAGGAAGCTGGAGCCAGGAATCAAACCCAGGTACTCCAATGTGGGATGCAGATGTCTAAACTGCTGGGCTAACGGAGTAAAATACTCCCTAATTCATGACTTTTAATACATTAAGTGAGATGTTGGTCTTCAGTGGATTACTTAATAGAAAAATAACATGAATAAAACATGAAAGAGAAGAATATAATTACATACTGAGAACAAGTCAACACATTAAATTTGTATATAAAAATAACCTTAAGCCTTATGCATAAAGTATATTTAATAGTCAAATTAATCTACATAATTTACCATAAATCACAAATGGAAGCATACAAATAATATGAAAATAAATACATTCTTTTTGTATTCCTTTAGTCTCTTCCAAAAGTTTAATATTGTAGAGAAAAATACAACCAAAGTGGGTAAGAGAAAAATAAACATATATACTAATTTTTATCCATTTCAGTTCTAATACATTCCAAGAGAGGTGAAGTTTAAGCATTGCAGTGATAATCACATTTCACTATACAGTGATGCACTGGGTTGGAACAGCTGCCAGCAACAACACTAGCTTTGGAAAAGTTTCTTAAATTACTTCAAATTTTAAAAAATGATGAGAAAACTGTCTCTTTATTTTGTTCATTAGTTGAATGTTTAATTCAGAAAACAACCTGTAAAAAAATGTTTGAGAAGTTTTAATGTTTCATCATCAATGACTGAAATTGCTACTTGGATTTTCATGATAGATGACAAAATTTCTCAACGTACACACAGTGTAGCTTTTTTTTTTCTGCAGCAGGTATTCAAATAGAATTCTGCACACAATTTTTCTAGTGTTCTGAGCCCATATGAAATTTCCTTCAAAGAAAGAGGATGATTCTACCTTACAGAAGGAAAAGGTTTCAAGATAGTAATACTAAGCATTATTTATAAGGATAAGTTTAACAAATAATGTAGTTTATTCTCTGCTGAACTTTTCTATGGAAAGTTGTGCCTACAGAGGCCCACCACCACCACTAACAAATTCAGATTTAATAAAGTAACAAGATGTCTAAGAAAATTACTTAAAACTGTATCTCTATGACTTTGTGGGAGAGAGAGGGGCTGTTTTACTTCGAATTGCCTAGCTTATTTTAATAGCATATTTTTTTTAAAATCCCCAAAATGGAGTAAAATACTCAGAAAGGCATTTTTAATATTACTGTTCTAATATTACTAGAATATCAATACACAGTAAAAAGTATAAAAGAACAGTATAAAAATGAAGGACTCACTAAGAAATCATCTCCATTTCCTAGTTTAATTATGGAGAGTAAAGTATTGCACTTTATTATTCAACACAAAATGATGTAGCCAACAGTAACATACAGGTACACAATTTAATATTTATTATATGCATTTTATATACATTATTTTTCAACAGCTGTATGTTTGCTATGTGGTACAATCTTAAAAACTGGATGATTCATAGTTTGTAAAACAGAAACCTTACAAAACTCATCAAAACTTGCAAACTGATCAGAAAAGTTTTTTGGAAGACTAGAAAAAATACTTTATTGTCTTAATCATGCATCACACAAACAAAATCTTTAGTTACACCATAAAATTAAGCACACCTAAAAAAATAAAACAGGGAAAACTAGTCCAAACACAGATTTCTGTATCCTGATTCAATTATTTTGTGTCCTATTCGTAATGCAAATAAAATTTTACTCCAAATATTTTCAAACAAGATAGTTTTGTTTGGAATCATGGTGAACCAAGATACATATCTTGGGGAGAACCACCCTGGTTTGTAACTTAAACTATAAAATATTCCATTTTTAGTCTATTTTAGACTATTCAAAGAGTTCCAAAATAGATATACAGGTTCCTTTAGCACATTAATAAAAGGATATAAAGACCAACAAAAAGTGAAATAAATAATAGGCCATTAGCAAGATGGATAATCCTTGATAAATAAACTTGTAAATACAGTAAGATGTACAAAATATCACATAGTGATAGGATGCCAAGATTAGTTTTTCTTTTTAAAGAGTTCCTTTGGAGTACTAAACCCCATTGTTTCATTTTAATATACTTAATAGTCCTTGGTTTATGAAGACATTTATATGACGATGAAGGTGATTTAGCATCTTTCTGGAAGGACTTAGCTGAGCTGTATTAGGCAGAAGGAGGAAAGTTAAGTGGTTACAGGGCAGCGGGTCAGTGAGATCTGCTTTAGGGGCGTATAATGCAGACAAACTTCAATACAATCTTGAGCACTGTTGTGACAGGCTAAATATATAAAAAGACTTATAAAAACTAGAATTTTATCCAAACATTTTGTGCAACTAATGCTAAAATATTTTAAGTTAAATTTTCTTTTCTTTTTTTTTTAAAGCAAAATAAGTTTAAAAGGGAATCTGTGGCATTCAACTGATAAACAGAAGATCACTAAGAGATGAAAAACAGCTACTCTTGGAGCTCACTTCCCCCAACAAGAGCACCACATTCCTAACCCTAAGGCAGCACACAGAGTCCAAAAAAAGAGTCTTTTTGTAAGATCAGACTCCACATTGGCTTATAGACACCTTTAAAAAAAAAAAAAAAAAAAACACAAAACACAAAAAACAGAACATATGCTCAGTTCGTATCCAGTACAGGCCACAAATACTGGAGTCCTTTTTTCCTTTTGTCCCATGAAATACACTAATTACAGTTAAATTAATGAGCCTGACATTAAGATGTGATTTCCATCAACTTCGACCTGCCCCGAACAGCCTTCCCCAGGCCGATCACGTGTAGTGTCATATCAGTAACCTTTTCTGATGGCAGTGATGCAGACCCTCTTTCTGTCCAAGCAAATCTTTTGCTATGATGTGAGTTTTTGCTGATTCACACAAAAACTTTGGCAAGGGCATCAGCTCCTGCACTGGCAATATATGCTTTTGATGGATGGAAAGCAACATCATAAATTGATTCATCCAATTTCTTCCTATGAGCTGTTATTTCTTGCACACATGTCTTGCTGTCTAAGTTCCACAATCTAATAGAACAGTCATGACCTGTAAAAGAACAAGCAGTTTATTACTATCAATTCTTCTATAAAGCTTATGGGTAGAGTACAAGAAATTCAAACTTACTTCCAGACATCAAGTAGATTCCATTAGGATCTACTGCTAGACTTGTAACAGCATCCAAATGAGCTACCATAGAATGGATCATTTTACCTAAATACAACAAAGAAGAAATACTAACTTTAGGAATCCGAAGCTACAACACAGCACAGCAATACTGTTTTTATTGCAGAAAAACTATGCAACATAAAATTTACCATTCTAACCATCTGACAGTATATAATTCAGTGGCTTTTAGAACATTCACAAAATTCTATCAGCATCACCACTACTTGGCTTAGTACTTTTTCATCACCAAAAAATGCAAACTCCCTAGCCTTAAGCAATCACTCCCCGTTTCTTCACTCCTTCCAGTCCCTGGCAACCACTACTCTGCTCTCTCTATAGACTGGGCTATTCAGGTTGCTTCATATAAATGGCCTCACACAACCTGTGATAGTTTTCCGTGTCTGGCTTCTTATACTCATTTGTGTAACAAAATTTGGCAGTGTATGAAAGACACTGGAAAACATGACAACTGGGTTGCGTCAAAGGCTCAAGATCATATAAACCATATAAACCAAAGTCAAAATAAAAACAATCTTTCTCAATAAGAAATTAAAAAGTTACTTTTTATATATGGGTTAATGATAAATGTATCGCCTGAAAGAGAAGGGGATAGGAGTATGTCAAAGATATTACTCTGGATTCCTCAGACATTAACAACACTGATCTGGAAAACTAATTTAATGATTATCTTCACCGAAGATACATTTTTTTAAAAGATTTTATTTATTTATTTATTTAAGAGGTTGAGTTAAAGACAAAAGGAGGGAGGGAGGGAGGGAGGGAGGGAGGGAGGGAGACAGGGAGACAGGGAGACAGAGAGAGAGAGAGAGAGAGAGAGAGAGAGAAAGATCTTCTGTCCATTGGTTCACTCCCCAAATGGCTGCAACAACCGGAGCTGGGCCAATCCAAAGCCAGGTGTCAAGAGCTTCCACGTGCATGCAGGGGCCTAAGCACTTGGGCCATCTTCTGCTGCTTTCTCAGGCCATAGCAGAGAGCTGGATCGAAAGTGGAGCAGCTGGGACTCAAACCAGCACCACAGGGAGAGAAAGCCCACTACACCACAGCACTGGCCCCAAGATATAAATATTTTAAAGATTGATTTATTTATTTACAAGGCAGAGTAACAGAGGAGTGGGGGGGAGACACACAGAGAGATTTTCCACCTGCTGATTCACTCCCCCAATGCTTCAAACAGTAAGGGTGGGGCCAGGCCAAAATCAGAAACTTCGTTATAACTCTCCCACGTGGGTGGCAGGGACCCAAGCCTCCAAGGCATTATCCATTGCCTTCCTTAGGTGAATTAGCAAGAAGGTTTATCAGAAGTGGAGTAGCTAGGACTCAAACTAGCCCTCCAAGATGGGGTGTAGGAGCCCCAGCCGGTGGCTCAACAACCTATTGTACCACACCACCTACCCCAAATATATAAATCCTTAAAAACAAAACCTCATTATTTCAAACCACAGGTGGCTATTTCTTATTAACACTAAAATTAATAGGATAGTTTTAGAACTTTTCTGGTAGCCTGAGGAAAATTCACTTAATATACTTTCTTTAGACTGCTGAGGAAAACATGATCCTTCTATGAGTTCTGAAATCCATTTTCAATATTCCTATAAAAGAACCCAGAGTATGAAATTACTGACCACCAGGACAGTAATTTCAATTACTAAGGGTTTCATATCAAGCACCCTTAGCTTTCCCCCGAATGGTCAAATATGACAAAAGATAACATATATGATGGCATCAGCTTAATGTTTTATCTGAAAGGCAGACAGAAATATAAAGGAAACAGAGTGCTCCCATCTGCTAATTCACTCCTCAAAGGCCCACAACATCTGGAGCTGAACCAGGTTGAAGTTGGGAGCCTGGAACTCAACCTGGATTTCCCATATGGGTGGTGCGGACCCACATTCTGAACCTTCTCCTGCTGCCTCCCCTGGTGTGTGCTGAGCTGGGACCCAATAAGGCATCCACTGCTGAGTGTTAACACCCGCTTCTGATGGTAACTCTCATTCACCCAGTTTTGACTTTTCTCTTGAGAACAATCCAGTGTCTCCTAAATGTAACATGTCTTAAACCAAACCTGTCGTCTAACACTCAATGTACTCTTCTCTTCAACAGTGATGCAGTTTTCCAAGTTTAACTCTAGCACTCCTGCCTGTTCACTAAATAAATGCTCACATTAAGTCAACCCAGTGTCTACCCTTGTCCACAGAGTCACAAAGTCACTAAAAAATCTGAAAGATCTCTTCGAAACGTATTATCCCATCAAATGGACCATTTATGAAGACATACTCATGCAATACTGCACACCAAGTTGGATGGTAGGCTCCACTGGGACCACTTATGTCACAAAGCTCCTGACCCCTTCTTCATCAACAAATACCTACAACTTCTTTATAGTAACTTTCATGACTCTGCCACCTTCTTTTTTCCTCTTATACTTGAGGAAGAAAAGAGAAAACACACATAGTCACCTTTTCTCTCCTCCCCAGCACTTGAAGCCCTTTTAATTGGCTAATCCATATTGTGGGTCTCTATGAAATGGAGAGGAAATAAAGATGCATGTAAACTATGGAAGCAAATCTCATGACTCTGAATCCTCACTTGCAACTTTCAAAAAATTTTCATTCACTTGGGAGTGGGGGAGAGAGGGAGGGAGAAGGCATATGCGTGCACTAGAGAACTACTTTTCATCAGCTAGTTTACACCCCAAATGCTCACAACAGTCAGAGCTATGCCAGGCAAGAGTCCTGAATTCCATTGGGGTCTCCCACATTTGAGTGGTAGAGAACCAATTACTTGACCCACCATCTGCTGTCTCCCAGGGTGCACATTAGCAGGAAGCTGGATCAAAAGTACAAGCAGGACTTATCTCAGGCACTCCCATATGGGGTATGGGTGTCCCAAGCAGTAGTTGATTCACTGTGCCACAATGCCTATATCCTAAGCCTGCAATTGTGTCCTACTGTGCATAAATCATGTAATTTCCTTCAGTCCTTTAAGGCCATGTGTGAAACCCTTATGTACGTATTACAAGAGCAAATGGGTGGCCGGCGCTGCGGCTCACTAGGCTAATCCTCCACCTTGCGGCGCTGGCACACCGGGTTCTAGTCCCGGTCGGGGCGCCAGATTCTGTCCCGGTTGCCCCTCTTCCAGGCCAGCTCTCTGCTGTGGCCCGGGAGTGCAGTGGAGGATGGCCCAAGTGCTTGGGCCCTGCACCCCATGGGAGACCAGGAGAAGCACCTGGCTCCTGCCATTGGATCAGCGCAGCGTGCCAGCCGTGGAGGCCATTGGAGGGTGAACCAACGGCCAAAGGAAGACCTTTCTCTCTGTCTCTTTCTCACTATCCAATCTGCCTGTCAAAAAAAAAAAAAAAAAAAAAAAAGAGCAAATGGGTTACTATATGCAAACCATGTAGAACAATGTCTCATACAGAGTAAACAGTTTATCACTAATTTGTAGCTCCAAGAGGACAAGACAGGGATTTCCGTTTTGTTCACCAAGAATCAATAACATATTTCATTTCAAGAATGGCAGATACTCAGCAAGTTTTGCTGGAAGAATGACTCCATAACTAACTTAGGACCTTCTTCCTACAACTCCTGGAAAGTCTTAAATTTTATGATGCTTTTCCCCAAAATCATTCACGACCTAAGTCTTTCAAGCACAACACAGGCAACTCAAATTAGTGCCCCTTATCAAAATTTGAAAGTCATAACGTCCTGAGGATCATTTTGGAATAAACAGAAGAATTTAAAAATTTTAAATCATTTGAAGCCAAGGATCTACTAGGTAGCACAAAATGTGACTTTGCAATCTTTCTGAACTAATTGTACAAACCTTTGTTCAAATATCTTTTTTTTTTTTTTTTGACAGGCAGAGTTAGACAATGAGAGAGAGACAGAAAGAAAAGTCTTCCTTTTTCCATTGGTTGTGGTTCCTACAGCACATAGCATAAACAAAATCCAATATTCTTAACCCTGTACGGAATCCAATATTCTTAATCTCCTCTAGAGATTCTACTTTCCTTATCCAGACTTACCCTTTTGGCTCTGTCTCTAAGAAATTTCTGTTCTAGCACAAATTCCTATCACACAGACTCTGGTTACACTATCTTATTCCTGATGTGCAACTTTCTACTAGCTTCTTCACTTAAACAAAAAGCAAAAAAATTCCTCATCCCTTGAGACAAAGCTCAAAACCCCACTCTATAAAGACTCCTTTTCTAGCCAGGCTCATCTTGAGCATGCACGTGTGAGTGAGAGAATACACACAGGCACACACATCTCCTTCCAACCCCACAGGTAACAACTCCCAGAATGCTGAAACAATATCTTAGATACATGACAGAGAAAACAGAATACAAAATGCTAAATACATTTGCTATTAGAATGATTTATTCCGGGCCGGCGCCGTGGCTCACTAGGCTAATCCTCCGCCTAACGGCGCCGGCACACCGGGTTCTAGTCCCGGTTGGGGCGCTGGATTCTGTCCCGGTTGCCCCTCTTCCAGGCCAGCTCTCTGCTGTGGCCAGGGAGTGCAGTGGAGGATGGCCCAGGTGCTTGGGCCCTGCACCCCATGGGAGACCAGGAAAAGCACCTGGCTCCTGGCTCCTGCCATCGGATCAGCGCGGTGCACCGGCCGCAGCGCGCCGGCCGCAGCGGCCATTGGAGGGTGAACCAACGGCAAAGGAAGACCTTTCTCTCCGTCTCTCTCTCTCACTGTCCACTCTGCCTGTCCGAAAAAAAAAAAAAGATTTATTCCTCACTAGAAGTCCAATGCCCTATCCATTGTGCCACAGAGCCAATGGATAGGACATTCAATTAACAATTTAGCTAACAGGTAACACTACTTATGGGTGTAGTCTAGTTTATCATATTTAAACACATACAAATTTTCAGATAAGGATTTCTTTCAGAACACCTCATCTGGAAATAATCCACAGTTTAATGTAACTCAATGTGCTGAAGAAAGGAGGAAGAAGAGAGGTCCTAAGAGGATGGGAGAGGGTGGAGCAGAGAAGGGGGGCTAAATAAACACTTACTTTTTGCATCTAACAGAGCTACCAAAATTTCTGACCCTTCCAAGTATAAATTTTCATTAATAAAAAGCCATCTATCTTCTAAGAAACACAAAAGAGCAATGAGTATATGGTCCAGAGGTTAAGACACTGGCATATATACCTGCATCCCATTGGAGAATGAGTCCTGGCTCCACTCCTAATTTCAGTTTCCTACTAATGTTCACCCTGGGAGGCAGCAAGTACAGGTGATAGCTCAAACAGTCACTGTAACCCATGTTGGAGACCTAAATTGAGTTCTAGCCAAGACCTGGCTGTTGTGGGCATTTAGGGAGTAACCAGAGGATGGGAGATGGAGCTCTATGTATGTCTCTCTCCCTCTCTGTTTATAAAATAAATAAATTTTAAAACAATAAATAAATAGATTCTTACAAAAAAGAAACAAAGGAAATTGCCTCTGTGCTCCTACAGCAGAGGAAGATATTTAGGCTTCATAAAAGAGGCCTAAAGAATTAATTTGATAAGGTGTTAAACTGAGAACATCCACATGAATGTGCATCTTATTTCCTGTGCAATATGTAGACCTGTGAATATTCATTCTGTTCCCAATTTGTTTTACTGAGTTAAAAAGAATCTGCCCATGAAAGTATTATCTGTTCAAAAAGATCTTATGTAAGACTCTTAAGACTGAAAAGTGTTGTCATGTCCTATATAACCTTCGAAGATAAACCTATAATTCTGGGCCCCTGTGTGAAACGCTTATGTAAGGGTCTTGTTGATAATCTGATGCCCTATGATATTATAATTAATATTTCAGTTTCTTATTTGGAAATTCTTCAATACCCTGTTTTAGCTTCTCTTCAAACTAACCTCTGGCTATCAGACTTTTCCTGAAAGTCAGCATGACTTTCTGTAGATTCAAAGCTATCTCAACAGATGAAACACACACACACACACACACACACTGCTAAATGGGAATTTGGTGTGACTTCAATACAACTGATAAATTTCCTTATAAAAATAAATACAGGGAAGATAACAAATAATGTTCACTATATCATTTGATCCATTCAGAATAGTTTTAAGAACATATTTGAAATGTCAAAATAAAAAAGACCACTTCTGCTGCATTACTTTATAACAGAATATGAAGGAAAACATTCAAATGGGAAAAATTATATTTAACTGACTGATATGAAGAAATCCTAAAAGGTAACAACACATGTATACTTAACAAAACTAAATATACGTAAGTGTACTATAGTAAACAAAGCAAAAATCTGAGTTAAAATGTTTTCATTTGGCAATTTCAAAGCCAAAACTTTTTCATATAAAATCCTTTATATTAAATGATTATATTAAATCCTTTCTAATAATCTCCAATTTACAATATTATTAATACGGAAAAAAATTTGCTTACCCGTTTTATTGTCAAAAAATTTGATGTGTCTATCTTCGTGAGCAGTTATTGTTACAGGAAGTGTGGGATGGCTTACTACTCTGTTAATGTGATTAATAGATTGTAAACCTGAAGAATAAAGGAAAAAAAAGATTAAAATTCAAACCTTCAGCCAGAAGTTGAATAATGAATGACCTTCTGAGTCTTACAAAAATGTAAGGGTCATTAAAACAAAAGCTTCTACATAACACAAAGTATCTGAGAATCAAACAGGGGGAGGATCTACTTTTTAAAGAAAATAAACATTTATAAAACTTCTGTCAAGTAAAAAAAGAAAAAAAAATCAAATATTTATCACATCCTATAATACAGATCATTTAATATACAAATTTAGAAAAAATTCTGTATCTTGATTCTTGATGCAGATCCCAAGTATAACCGATTCAGATTTTTTTTTTTTTTTTTGGACAGGCAGAGTGGACAGAGAGAGAGACAGACAAAGACAGACAGAGAGAAAGGTCTTCCTTTGCCGCTGGTTCACCCTCCAATGGCCACCACGGCTGGTGCGCTGCGGCCGGCGCACCGCGCTGATCCGATGGCAGGAGCCAGGTGCTTTTCCTGGTCTCCCATGGGGTGCAGGGCCCAAGCACCTGGGCCATCCTCCACTGCACTCCCTGGCCACAGCAGAGAGCTGGCCTGGAAGAGGGGCAACGGGGACAGAATCCGGCTCCCCGACCGGGACTAGAACCTGGTGTGCCGGCGCCGCTAGGCGGAGGATTAGCCTAGTCAGCCGCGGCGCCGGCCCCGATTCAGAATTTTTAAAACACCTAGAATCATTACTACTTTTAATAAACAACCCATAAAGAAATCATAAGCAGTTAAGAAAGAAAAAACTTTTAAGTGCTAATTACACATGTGCAAGAAATAGCCCCATTCTATCCACAACAATAAAAACAAACAAAAAACCCAAAGAACCTAAATGAATGTTCTTCAGGAATAAGATATTTTAAAAATTTGTTTATTTACTTATTTATTTGAAAGATGAAGTGACAGAGAGAGAGAGAGAGAATGAAAGAATGAGCTTCCATTTACTGGTTTACTCCCTAAATGCCTGCAACAGCCAGGGCTGGGCCAGGCCAAAGACAGGAGCCTGGAACTCCACCCAGATCTCTCAACAGGAATAGCGGGAATCCAAGTACTTGGGCTGTCATCTGCTGCCTCCCTGGGGCATTAGCAGAATCTAGATCCAAACCATGGAGTAGCTGGGACTTAAACCAGGCATTACCATGTAAGATAAAGGCCCTAAGCAGTGGCTTAACCTTCTGAGCACAACACTCACCCTAGAGATGAGATTTTTCTCCATTACTAAAGAAGTTCTTAAGTTTTAATTAAAAGAGGGATGAGAACATAAAATGATCTAAACAAAAATTTACCAACATTATTATATTTTAAATCTAACTTCTGAACATCTGACTGTATATAAGAATGCTCACACTAAAATACACGAGTGAGAGAGAGAGAGAGAGAGTGTGTATACATACTATGTAGGAGGGAAAGAGAAAAGAGTTGAAAAGACAATGGGAAAGATATTTTGAATATAACTTGATATGAGATTTGATGCTGGAACCATGAAAATATTTTACATAATTATAAAATGAAGTTTAGGGGCCAGCGCAGTGGGCTAATAAGGCTCTGCTTGCAGCACCAGCATCCCATAGGGGCACCTGTTCTAGTCACAGCTGCTCCAATTCTGATCCAGCTCTCTGCTATAGCTTGGGAAAGCAGTGGGAGATGGCCCAAGGGCTTGAGCCCCTGAACCCACATGGGAGACCTGGAAGAAGCTCCTGGCTCCTGGCTTCGGATCAGCCCAGCTCAGGCCATTGCGGCCATTTGAGGAGTGAACCAGTCTCTCCCTCTGTCTTAACTCCACCTCTCAACAAAATAAATAAAATGTTTTAAAAAAATGTTTGAATATCTACTAAAATAATCAAGAGTAAAATTACACAAAATGACCTTAACTGTATATCTAACTAGTGGTCTGGCCACAAAGTATTGAACTATTCCATGTGACTTTAAAGTATAAGACAGGGTGCAGAATATATTCCAAGTATAAACTATTATTGGTAAACATCAGTAGTTATGATATTATTGAGACAACTGAATGTGTACTAAGGGAAAAATCAAATGAGATAATGATGACGATATTTTTGACAATCAAAATACATCTGAATTTCAACTGGAAGTATTTTACTTAAAAAAATGCCTATTTCCTAGCTTTGCTCATCAAAAAAAGATAAAACAATGAACTCAGAAGCCTAGCACCCAGATGGTAGAAACAAAATGTCATTTCCCACAAAAGGAAACTGCCTTGAGAAAGGCCTAATTTCAGATCTGGGCACAAAATATAGAACATTCCATCATTTTAGAAAGCAAGAAAGTTAACTACCAAGGTCATGTCAGAAAAAGTCAGGAGGCCAGTGCCGCAGCTCAATAGGCTAATCCTCTACCTAGCGGCGCCGGCAAACCAGGTTCTAGTCCCGGTCGGGGCGCCGGATTCTGTCCCGGTTGCCCCTCTTCCAGGCCAGCTCTCTGCTGTGGCCCGGGAAGGCAGTGGAGGATGGCCCAAGTGCTTGGGCCCTGCACCCCATGGGAGACCAGGAGAAGCACCTGGCTCCTGCCTTCGGATCAGCGCAGCTCGCCAGCCGCAGCGCACCAGCCGTGGCGGCCATTGGAGGGTGAACCAACGGCAAAGGAAGACCTTTCTCTCTCTCTCTCTCTCACTATCCACTCTGCCTGTCAAAAAAAAAAAAAAAAAAAAAAAAAGAAAAGAAAGAAAGAAAGAAAGATTCAGGAATCAACCTGAATAAAGTTCCCACTGGCCAAAATAAGACAGTATGTTCAGAGAGTATAATGAATTAAAGTATGTTACTTATATTTATGTCTATGAAACACTATAGTACCCAAAAACAACATCCTCACTACTCACCTATGGAAGATGCTAGTGAAAAACCTCATTATCGTAAAAACTTACAAAGAGAAAAACATCAATCACCTATCTTGCCTTTCCTTAAAAATTGCTAACTCTAAGTTAACCAACTTGTTGATGAGGAAATGTTTCTTTTTATAGAGTTATTCTAGCTATTAAGGGGAGAAATGAAGATAGAATTAGAAAAATCACTTTGAACAGTTAATGAGTTAACAGACCAATACAATAATCAAGACTGGAAACATCACTGAAGATAAACAACTAGAAAATATTTTACCTCTTCTAAGAGTTTACAAATTACCTATGAAGTAGTCTTAGCAAAAATACTTAAAAATTTAAAAAAGGAGAAAAAACACTAAACTTGAATTTGAATAAGCCTCTGGATCTGCAACCAGTCTACACGAAATAAAATGGACAAAAAAGCATATTAAATGATACGACATGGATGTGACCAGCAAATTTAGAACACGAGGAAACTCAGTAAACTAGCCAATTCCATCAACTTAAAAAATAAAAAGCAAGGAAAGTAAAAGATGGAGAAGGAACCCATTGATGAAGAGGCATAAACAACCCCTCAACCAATCTTTTTTTTTTTTAAGGGGAAGGGTTTATTGGGGAAAACCCAGCAGACCAGAGGGAAGGGGCAAAGAGGGAAAGAGAGGGAGAAGGAAACTGTTAAGAGACAGAGAGACACAGGAGAGGAGCTAGTGAGGAGAGAAGAGAGAGAGCAGAGAGTAGAGCGCAGAGACGAAATGGGGAGAGGAGAGAGCAGAGAGGGCAAAGAGAGAGTAAGAGAGCCACGTGTTCAGGAACAGATCCTTTTAAAACTTTGCCGGAGGGTGGGTAGGGAAGCAGGAGCATCGAATCCCATTAGGATGGGGGTGGAGCTTGACACTGGTGGTTGGGCCATGTGGACACCTGGCTTCCAGCAATGGCGGCGGGGGCTAGAGCCTAGGATGGTGTCAGGGTGTAGATTGCGCCACAGATAAAACTGCTTCATTTTCCTAACATTCCCCCCTTTTGTTTTTTATAAAGCAGGGGTTGTATGGGATTACATTAGTCCCAAAAGTCCAGGAGGGGTAGAGGGACGATGATCTGTCTTTAGAGCTACTTCCTGCTGATATCTCAACCAGTCTGAACACATGAACCCAGGGCGTTAACCCACTGCGCCACAGTGCTGCCCCTAATAACTTTTTAAAGTTTCAAAGAAGCCCATGAGAACTTACCAGAATCTACCTGTGATGAAAGCATCACCAATGACTGTGATGTTTCTAAATCATAAATTACTGCACTACCAGTGTTGAAAGAGGTCACCATATGAGCTGGATCACAGCCTATAAAGTCAACTGAAGTAGGTATTCCATGCTCTGAAAGGAGCCGAAAAAGATAGACTGTAAACACAGTACTTTGAAGTGTCTAATTTATTAGTAAGGAAAAACATTTAATTATTGAGATTTTCAGGTAAGAAGCAACTTTTCCTAAATTATATATATAGTATTTTATTTGTAACACAACATTATAAGAAAAATATCAATGACAGAGCTCTAAGAGTATGCATATGTAAAAGTTGTTTGTTCTCCTATGCATCTTCTTCTAAGGGACCAAAAAAAAAATCCTAGGTGAGTCTTTTGGCCCACTTATTTATCATATCTTTTAGTGTCAAATGATAAATTAGCATTCTCACATCATTGTTCTCAGAGACTGTGAAGGTTCTATTATTCCTTCCTTATCAAATAACTAGTACAAGTCAAATTTTGGCTCTATGAAAATAAAGATTGGACTCTGGAATCCACTGATGTACTAGTATTCTTAAATGGCATGAGGAGCAATTTTTCTCTTTAAACATACTGAACTCAATTAGCTAGATCAACACACAATTAAGTGAAATCTGAAGTCAAGCAATTACTTATCTGAATGATGAAAAAAAATGTCTAAACAAACTTTTACCTCTAAAGCTTGGGTAAGTGAAAAATTAGAAGCTGCTAACACATCAAAGAAATATGCAAGATTACGCAACATGTTACTCACCTAAAATGTTTTTAAACTGAACACAAATATAAGATCTGATTTTAAAAATAACTAAAAAGATGACTCGGAAAAAATGATTGATAAAGCCATATAAGTAAGCATGCTTTCTAAAGAGTAAATAGATCAAGACTTCATTAAAAGAAAAAGATGTGAAATCATGAAAGTAACTAAGTTTGTACTTCCCAGCTACAGATGCTATTTTAATAATTATAGCTGGAGTCCCATCCGGCAAGCTCAACATTATATATACATGGTTTATAGGTATGCTTGAAATCCTGATCCCTTCCAGGCTTTATAAGTGGTCACCTGATACAGGTGGCATGTTTCCTATTGCCAGAGGTGTAGATTCAATTGTTTACCCCACTGTTAGATATAGTTTTATTTTTTAAATGGAACATGACCCAAAAAAGTCTAAAAGCACTATGGTGTATTTATGATGTCATACAATAAATGACTAGGAATAGCAAAGAAATAAAATCAATTGTTTTTCCTTTTTATCCTCCATAAGTTTTTCTCATACATGTAAATTTTACTCACCCTTGTCTCCATTGTAAGTGCAAATACATGGCAATTTTTCTTGTGGATTCCATAACCTAACAGTGCCATCTGCTGAACAAGATAGTAACTGATTTTTTATGCCACTATAAGCAAGACCCCAGACTGCATCTGAATGAGCAACTAAAGTGCCAGCTAGGACATTTGGCTCTGGGAAGAAACAAACAAATAAAATATTAGTTACAATAAGTGAAAAATAATGTTTTTGTTTATAAAGATAACTCACCATATAATTAAATACATAAGAAGATAAAACAAAATAAACATAGGGGCTACTTCTAGGCAGTGGAGTTATAAGTTATTTTTTTATCTCTTCCCCTCACCAATACTTTTCTGTATTTTCACAATTTTCTATAAGGAACAAATACTTAAAAAAACTTCTGTAATATAACTTACATACCATCCCACTCACTCATTTAAAGGGTATGATTCAATTTTTTTAGTGTGGTCACAGATCTGTGCAACCACCACAACAATCAATTTTAAGACACTTTCATCATTGATTAGCCTAGTCCTCTTCCCCACCATTCTGCAGCACTAAGCAACCACTAATCTATTCTCTTTCTATAGATAGGCCTATTCTGGTCATTTTATATAAACACAATCACACAGTATGTGTAGGGTCTTTTGTGATTGGCTTCTTCCACTCAGCATAACATTTTCCACGTTCATCCATGTTTTAGCATATGCGGTACTCAAATTCTTTTTATCATCAAATAATATTTCATTGTACAGATATTACCAAATTTATTTATCTATCCATCAATTGAGACATATGACAATTGAGACAATTCTGCTTTTCTAGTGAACTCCTACTTTCCAGGAATATTTATCTCCACAATCCTCAGTTCCCAACTTAATTTCCTCATTTCTTGCCACTTTATCTGTAATCTACTCTGCTTTCTTTCACATATAAGCAAGGAATTGTTCTTCCTAACAAAGGCTAATTCTACCAGGTACACTGAACTCACCAACTTGCTTTCAATGTTTACTATCTATTACACAAATTTTCCTCCCTGGAATCACTATCATGGGTACAGGAATCACCACCATGGTGGTGGTGGGGAGGGGTGGCGGGGCACAGTTTGAGAATCATTCAGCTCAAACTAGAAATCTTCATTAACATTTTCTGCTGAATGGCAGAAAAACACATCAAATAAATTCATTTCACCTCCCATTTACTCTTCAAATAATTATAATTTATAGTTTCTGATATGACTGCACCAAAATAACCCTTGCTAAAATCACCAGTAATGCCATCTATGAAATTTAATTAACTTTTTTCTTTGATGATACCAAACATTTGTTGTTGTTCCCAACATACTGCTTTTCACTCATATTATCTGATCTGAAAGATATAAACAGGTCCTTCTGGTCTACCTCAGTATTCTCCAGCTAAAATCAGAAGACCTGTTTGTCTTTTGTAAGAAGGAACCTTTTAATCTTCATATTACTGGACCTCAGCAATATCTGAAAATGCACATTGCTTCCTGCTTCCCAAAACAGTATGTTCTTTGCATATGCTTCATGACCTCACACTCTCCATTACCTCCCCCTACTTGTTAAAGTCACACCGTTTCCCTTGTTGGCTCTCTAGCTCTAGCTATCCTACCAATGTCAGTTACCAAGGACTTCAGTCCCAGGTGTCTTCTCTTCCTACCCTACACAGCACACTCTCACTGCATCATTCATTCGCACAGCTCTAAGTATCATCTGTACAGAGACGACATCATATTTTTACCTCCAACCCATTTCTCTTTGAGCTCACATCTGCACATTATCTCTTTAATACTGCCATTGCTTAATATGCCTAAAATATGAACTCAATGACTTACATCTCATCACACTTATTCTCTCTCCATTTCCATAAATGCTACCATCACATACTCAGTTGCTCATGTCAAAAACCCAGCACTGGTGATGAAAATGTTCTGAAATTAGATAGTGGTCATGGCTGCACAGCCCTGTGAACATAGTAAGAACTACTGAATTATGCACTTTTTCAAGTGATTTTTATGGTGTGATTTAAGATAAAAGCTATTAAAATAACACAACTAAGCAAGAGTCGCTCACTGATCACTTTACCTGCACAATACAATTTATCAACAAATCCTGACAATTCTACATTATTTGCCCACTGAACCTTAAATCTACTTCTAACTGTTCTAGCACCACCACTGTCGTCTTGGCAACATCACTAGTTGACTGGACTGTATTATAAGCAACCTCCGAATTGGTTGTTTCCACTCCTCTCATTCCATTATTTTCTTCTCACAAAAGTCAAAGTTGGGGTTGAAAATGGGGCATAGTAGGTAAAGCCACTACCTGCAATACCAGCATCCTGGTTGCTGGTTCAAGTCCTAGCTGGTTCCACTTCCAATCCAGTTCTGTTAATATATCTGGGAAGGCAGCAAAGGATGGCCCAGGTGCATGGGCCCCTGCACCCACGTGAGAGACGCAAAAGAAGCTTTTGGATCCAGGCTTGGCCTGGCCCAGCTCCGGCCATTGCAGCCATTTGGGGAGTGAACCAGCGAATGAAAGATCTCTGTCTTTCCCCTTCTCTCCCTGTAACTCTGCCGTTCAAATAAATCTTTAAAAACCAAACAAAGAGAGTCACAGTCATCCTTTTAACTCTACCTTTTTTTCAGGTCACTTCCTGATTTAAATCCTTGACTGAAAGTTCTCTTTTATCTATTAGATTCTGCTTGTTACTATTTTATTTATTTTTAAGATTATTTACATATTCATTTGAGAAGCAGAGACATCAAGCAAAAGCTCTCATCACTGGTTTACTCTGCAAATGCACATGATGACCAGGGCTGGGCCTAGGCCAAAATCAGGAGCTAGGAACTCAATCCAGGTATCTCACATCAGTGGCAGGTATCCAACTACTGGAGCTATCACTGTTGCCTCCTAGGGTATGTTTAGCAGGAATCTGCAGTCAGGAGCAGAAGCTAGTTACCAAATAGGGGTCACACACCAACAGGAGTCACAGGTGTCTTCATCACTAGGCCAAATGCCTGCCCCAGCTGTTAGTATTCAGGTAAACATCTTCTGACTATTCATCTAAAGAAGGTTCCATCTGTTACTCTCACAATATTCTATGTATCATTTGTAACAATTTGTAACCACAGACTTCTATCCCCCTTATTTGTTTAACCTGTTACCTTTCTCATTAAACTAAATCTTATACCTGATACAGTGCTTCCCACTATGCCTGACAAAATGCAGCAAGTGTATGTTAAGCTAAAAGAACAAGTAGATCATAAACATTTTAACCCTTTATAATTATGGCCAATACCCTTGTAAATATTTGGAGACATAGGCAGGTATTTCTGTGGGAGAGACTTCTAAGGCTGCTATTTGTTAGTCAACGTTTTAGAAATTTTTTCTTATCCACTTTGAAACCAAAGAATTTTTTTTCCTCCTCTGAGAAAGACAGAAAGAACTTCCATCTGCTGGTTACTTCCCAAATGCCCTCAATTAGCTAGCATGGGGCTGAATTTAGAAGATTCTATGGAGGCCTCCCACAAGGAGGGTATTAATTCTAACTCCCAGGGTCTTCATTAGGAGGAAGGTGGAGTCTGGGGCCAGGGCAGAGTGCAGATTGCAGATACTTCAATATAGTATACAGGTATCTGAACTTGTGTCTTAACTGCTAGGCTAAATTCCTGCTCCTTAAGAATTTTCTACCAAATAAAATGCTGTATGAGTTACACCCTTACTGTAACTATTTGTTTCCATCATCTTCCACTTAACATTGTTAATGCAACCTAATTCAACTTTAAAGTTTGTTACTTAGATTTTGTTTTCTTCTCCTTTTTGTAATTAGTACTGAAAGGGAAAAAAAAAAAAAAAACTGTGATCTTTTTACTTACCATATGTGTCATATGGATCCACATTGGGGCTAGGCATATTCCACCACTGGATGGTTGCATCAATACCTCCACTAAAACACTGTTCTCCATTAGAACTAATAGCTAATGATAGAACAGGGCCACTGTTAAAAAAGGGAGAAAATTACTTACAGATTCTAGGAAGAAACTCAAATGCCCATTCTCCTAACCTTTAAATTTATATGGCATCTAAAAATTGTTTTAGGTAAACATGTACATTTGAACAATACTATTATATTCATATTCTCATCAAATCAATTATCAAACAAGATATTCAACTAATGTATTTTATAACATAAAACAAATGTTGAAAAAAATTACAAGGTGTAAGGATTGATAACTAATAGCTAACAATAATTATAGCTGTTAATTAAGTACTATAGTTCAATAAAACTTACATGTGGGCCCTAAATGTGTAGATAGGCTCTACATCTAAAGAGGCACTCCTAGAAAATGGGGGAAAAGGGTGGGGAAGAGAAGACAATTAAGTAATTATAAATCACTGGTTATCAAAAGAATCATCAGGTAGATCAAATGTGTGCATAAAAGACATGAGACAGAAAAAAGAATAATTAACATATTAGCAAAATAAGTAGAAGAAAAAACAGACAAACATTAAAATACTTGCTTTTTGGCTGGAACTGTTTTTTGCAAGTTCCAAAGTTTCAAGGTATGGTCCTCAGAGGCAGTGACCAGCACAGGTTCTACAGGATGAAAAGCTAATGCCCGTACTCCATCAAAATGGCTACGCAGTGTATACTTGGGGTTCCATGTTTTTCGAAAGGCATCTTTATTGGCAGGCAACTAAAAAGAAAGAGTGGAATATTTAGTGGTAAAAGTTATAAATTGTTAGGCAAGTGGAACTTTTGTGTGTTTAAAACATATATTTAAAACTGTTTGGCAAAAATGTCCAGTGGAAAAGTAATGACCTCAAAAACTTTGTAACAAATCTTTATAGTTTAATAAGAACTCAGAAGAATTTCAATAGCCTTTCAAATACCAAGATCAAATGAAGAGTTCCATAACCTATCGACATAATTGTCAAGCTAAACACAAAGCTCCTATCATACATCAGATGAGAACAAAATAACTACCATTGCTGCAATATTTTACACAAATACAAAGTAAAATATATAAATTATTACCAAATATCCAAAGGTACAATAATTAAAAGTATAGTTGCCAATTAGGAAATTATTAGCATGTGAACTTTAATAAGGCAGCAAATTAAGGTACTTTCTAAATGTCTGAACTAAAGACCCTTTATGCATATTTTCATAATTCTTGATATTGTTGCAGGTTAATGTTTTTATTTTTCCATTTGTAAGGATAGTTTGTGAAATCAGTTTTAAAGTAGTGAAAATTTACAACTTCATTGCTTACACACTTTAAAAATATTATCAAGAATAATCCAGCCGAGCAAGGCTGATGACTCTAAAAGGCATGTTAACATAATTAAATGTAGTAAAATGAATTGCTATAAAAGGAAAAACATTGCTGAAAAACTCCAATTCATTAACATAAAATCTAAAATATAGTTAACTCTCAATTGATTGCTCAATGTCTAGAAAAAAAATTAATCCAAGACTAGTTTCACCTCTAACACTGTCTTTCCCATCTACTCCCATCCCGCTAATGAGAGTTAAGTGTTCAGAAAATGATGCAAGCTAACTTTAACAGTATCCTTAAGAAAATCTAAGATACATGCTTTTAGGTATCCTGAAGGTAAATAAGTTATTCAGATTATCTATTTTTCTTTCTTGTCAACACCATATAACATAATTTGAATAAATAATTGAGAGTTGACTACTCAGGAGGTATTTATAATCAATATTTTAAGACAATCATTCCAAACTCCTAGCCAATCCACCAAAATACCTAAGAAAAATTTAAACACCACAAAGAAAATACTTATAAAAGAAAAACTACATGTCACTTCAAATCAACACAATGACACACTTAAACTTGTCTTTTCCATGCACCTTGACATTAATTCTGTTTTATTAGTGATTCCAAAAAATAAGGAGCCTTCTATTAAATCATTAAAAAATTAAAAATAAAACTGCACTTACATCATAACTATAGTCTGCATCATTTGTTACCGTCAAGTCTGCAAGGTCTCCAAGGCCCAGTACACTTAACAAAACATCATCAGAACCCATAATAAATGACTTGCCTCCTCCAGATGGAAACGTTATTGGTTCAGCTATAAAGAACAAAACCGCTTCTTAAATGCTGAAAAATCATACAGTACAAGACAATATTGTGGGGGAAATTTAAGCACTTAACAGTTACAATATTCAGTAATATAATTAATTTCTAATTTCCCACTTCTACTCCAAAAATTCTATTACTGGGTAGTAATAAAGAAATGTTTCAGAACTACAATGTAGTTATCTCCCACTAATCAAATGTGCACTACATATATTACTCAATGGTGGGAAGCGAGGCACAAAAGCTTTACTTAAAAATTTCTTATTGTCTCAGTATAATTATAACTATAGTTCACATGTTAAATAATAGGACAAATTTTTATTTAATAAGTGTTAAATATCAGAATTCAGCTATTCATGGCAAACAAATCCCTACCATTGGCCTCAAAGTAGCTCATATAGTTTTTTTTTTTTTTAAGTAACAGGCTGTTGGTGAAATCAGTCTGCTTTCTCAAGATACACTAAGTATTCTAGTCTGTGATGAAAACATGAGCATTCATACATAATTGGTTTCCCAGTAGTCTGATATATGGTGTGTTAGTATACTGGAATGAAGCCTTAACTGCTAAGATTCTTCAAGTAACAGCAACAAGTCTAGGGGAAAAGCAGTTCTATCACCAACATCAATTTCCTGAAAGTCAGTTAAACCCATGTAATTTTCAAAATATCTTTTAGCTTTAAAGCTCTATCATTTTTATTTTAATGTCCTCTTTTATTTACCTTGACACTTCTAAAATGAAGTAACTCATGTATACTGAATAACTAATTAATTAAATTTCTGATCAAAATTATCTGCTCAATTATTGAATTTCAAACTAAATTCAAGTGAAAGCTTCATTTTTACTTAGTTTTTTCTTTTGTATCATGTTTATTACAAGTTTCTATGTTAATATTAGCAATTCTAAGTAATTTAAAATCTGTTTTTTCTCAATTATTACTGACCAATTATACTCTGCCATAACTTGAAAGACTATATATTATGATCCAAATGTTTTGCCATAACAGTGACAGTATAAGCAATAACTCTCATTATCATCTCAGATATATGCTTTGAAAGCTTAATTTTAACATTAAGATGTCAGGGAGAATTGCTCAGGTTATTACCATTCAAAACAACGCATTACATCAAAACACATTTAAAACGTATGAACAAATTTAAACAGTAAACATAAAAAAAATCAGGCTGATTATCAAGTTTGAAAAATTCCTATGAAAAAGGTGATAAAAATTTCATATGCTACAGAAAACACAGCTGGAGTAGTGAAATTTGACAGTCACTACTAGTAACACTGAAAATTCTGAGAAGATACAATTCATATATCCTATGGCAAAAGTAAAATTTATCTTTATTTAAAATCTCTTGATTTTTATTGGTTTATTCTATTAAGATAGGCTACATAATTTGACTCAAATAAGGTTCTAAAATGAAAGTGTGATCCAGTGATTGATCTAGAGTGCATCTGAAAACATTGGATAGAAAAAAATTTAGAGATACTAAATAGTATTTAATCTTTCGATGATTATACTTATTTAATTTGAACAATCTGTACACTGATATTTCCTAGCAATATCTAGTACGCAGCAATGGGTAAAACCAGAAGTAATCAAGAATAAACTGGTTTACTTGAAGTATTGTCAGTACAAAGAAATGCTTCCTAGTTTGTTGCTAGACAAGATAAAACAAAGTGCCACAACTCTACTCTCAATTATACAATCATTAACACAAATCTTAATAAAAAACCAATAAAATAATTTAAAACAAATTATTCTATATTGCATACTCTTTTTGCAGAATTATTTCTGACCAGCCTTTTCATTAGATTTCTTTCTTAACATGCATGTAAAGGGAAGTATCTAGACAATATTGAGCTTTAAATTAATTGCGTTTAACAAAGAATTAGTATTATATTTATTTCTAATTAATCATCTGACATTTCTGACCCTTTCTCTAAATACACATGTACTTTTAAAAGTTCATGGAAAACAGAATTCAAATTTTATCTGGATGTCAAAAAATTTGAGATCCATGGATAGTTTTTCTGTAATACCTATTTTTCCATGAACTTTTTACACAAATATATCTATTTATATATGACAAGCTATTCTGCTTACTCAGATTTTTCTCTCCCCCTCCCTCACCTCCAAGAAAGCTTTCCACATCACTATGGCATATAGCAATCACAGTAGATATTCAGTTTGTCTGTCTTTGCATTCCCTGCAGGGAGAATTAATTTCTTACCTACAAATTCACTTTATTAATGTTAATACAATGACCTACAGTACATGGTTATGCAAACACAACAATCCCACCAGTAATTCAAAGAAAATAAAATTAAGTTTTTTATTTAATGATGCAAATTATAACATTTTTATGATGTTGTCTGAGAAATTTTATCAAGCAAATTATAGTATTAACTTTTTTTTTTTTTTTTTTTTTGGGCAGGCAAAGTTAGACAGTGAGACAGTGAGAGAGAGACGAGAAGAAGGTCTTCCTTTTTCCGTTGGTTTACCCCCCAAGTGGCCGCTAAGGCCGGCGCATTGCGGCCGGCGTGCTTCACTGATCCGAAGCCAGGAGCCAGGTGCTTCTTCCTGGTCTCCCATGCGGGTGTGGGGCGCAAGGACTTGGGCCATCCTCCACTGCCTTCCCAGGCCACAGCAGAGAGCTGGACTGGAAGAGGAGCAACTGGGACATAATCTGGCCCCCCAACCGGGACTAGAACCTGGGATGCCGGTGCCGCAGGCGGAGGATTAGCCTATTGAGCCATGGCGCCGGCTTTATAGCAATCTTTATAGCAATCTTATAGCAATCTTTATAGCAATCTTTATAGCAATCTTAGGTCTACAAAATGGTACCTTAAAACAAGCTAGCGCTATGGCTTAGTGTGTAAAGCCACTGCCTGCAGTGCCAGCATCCCATATGGGTGCCAGTTCAAGATGTGGCTGCTCCATTTCCGATCCAGCTCTCTGCTATGGCCTGGGAAAGCAGTAGAAGATGGCCCAAGTTCTTGGCCCCTGCACCCATGTGGGAGACCCGGAAGAAGCTCCTGGCTCCTGGCTTCATATTGGCACAGCTCTGGCTGTTGTGGCCATCTGGGGAATGAGTCAGTGGATGGAAGACCCCTCTCTCTGTGCCTCTGCCTCTCTGTAACTCATTCAAATAAATAAATGAATCTTTAAAAAAAAAAAAGTCCTTTTCATAGTTCTATTAACTAGTCCTCATTGTAATGGACAGTATGACCAAACAAGGTTGTAGTTTACACACCAAATTCTTTCTTTCTCATCCAGTTTCATCAAACTTAAAGAATACAATCTAGTAATTCTTCTTAATTATGACAGTGGCAACATGGTATGTCTCAAGTGTTTAATAACTAACAGTCTCAAAGTTTGTAATGTTTAAGTGTCTCTCCTAGAAAACAGACCTTTCCTCTCTATAAATTGAAGTATGACATAGGCTTCACAATAAAAGTATGAAGTTGCAGGTTGTCAAAATGAACTTAATGTTCCCTTCTTAGATCAAAGTTGAACTCAAATCTCTTTAAATTTAAATAAATTCTAGTAAGAGTCACCCTTTGGTGAGTAATGAATCTCAAATTTATCAAATCTCCACCCCTCGCCTTCCTTCCACCACTGTAAATTAATCACTGAGTTTTTCTCACACACACACACACACAGAAACACACACACACACACACAAAATGGAAACTCCTAACCTGGTTTTTGTGTAGAGTGTACCTTGAATGGCTTTTTCCTAAGTCATTAGTTTGAAACATTTTAAAAGATCCATGTTCTTTACTATTTGCTGAACTCTTTCACTTAGTGTAGGGTTAACATTGATCATTAAGTAAACTGAAAATTGGCCGGCGCTGCGGCTCACTAGGCTGATCCTCCGCCTTGCAGTGCCGGCATACCAGGTTCTTGTCCTGGTCGGGGCACCGGATTCTGTCCTGGTTGCCCCTCTTCCAGGCCAGCTCTCTGCTGTGGCCTGGGAGTGCAGTGAAGGATGGCCCAAGTCCTTGGGCCCTACACCCCATGGGAGACCAGGAGAAGCACCTGGCTTCCAGCTTCGGATCAGCGCGGTGCGCCGGCCGCAGCGGCCATTGGAGGGTGAACCAACGGTAAAGGAAGACCTTTCTCTCTGTCTCTCTCTCTTTCACTGCCCACTTTGCCTGTCAAAAATTTAAAAAGAAAAAAAAAAGTAAGCTGAAAATAGATTTTTGTAAAAATTAAGAGTGGGAATGTGAGAGGGAGGTGGAGCAAGGATTGGAGCATGTGCAGGAAGGAGTGTAGGGGGGTGTCACTATGTTCCTAAATCTGTATATATGAAATACATGAAACTTATATAAATAAATAAATTTTTTAAAAAAGGTCCATGTTCCTGCTCATATGGCCTAGCCTTAAAACACAAAATCTGCAGTTTAAAGTGCAATACTATAAAAATTTTAACTGTGTATTATTTGGTAAAGCAGATCAAAATCTGAAGAAGTTAAATTGCTAAACGCACCAAATGGAAAATAATAAAAAGTAATACAGTGGGTAAGTACATTTAACATTCCCTAAAGTAGCCAGCGCCGCGGCTCACTAGGCTAATCCTCCACCTTGCGGCGCCGGCACACTGGGTTCTAGTCCCGGGCGGGGTGCCGGATTCTGTCCCGGTTGCCCCTCTTCCAGGCCAGCTCTCTGCTGTGGCCGGGGAAGGCAGTGGAGGATGGCCCAAGTGCGTGGGCCCTGCACCCCATGGGAGACCAGGAGAAGTATCTGGCTCCTGCCATCAGATCAGCGCGCCGGCCGCGGCAGCCATTGGAGGGTGAACCAACGGCAAAGGAAGACCTTTCTCTCTCTCTCTCATTGCCCACTCTGCCTGTCCAAAAAAAAAAAAAAAAAAAATTCCCTAAAGTAAAACAGAAAAACAGTGGAAGTAAGATCCAGAAAAAACAAAAAGACTTTTTCTTAACTTTTAATTTCTTTTGCTTTGGTCTCATTATTTAATGATTTTTACCATTCCTCAACTTTTCTTACAAATTAAGGTGAATGGATGAGGGGAAAGGTGGAATTACTTAAATTTAGTTGTAAGGAAAACGTGTCACCAGAGAAATCTTAGACAAGAATAAGATATATGTAGTAAAACATTTTTTAACAGGGGTATAAAACAAATTCCCTTAAATAGTAAAACCAGAAATATCAAGGCAAGTCAATCCACAAGGCAAATTATAAGATAACAAACTATTTTATATCTATCTCATATACAGCAATATTCTTTGATTGAAATTTAGATTTACTACCTAGAACTGTATCTAGACTTAAGGTTTACAGATTATTCAAGCATATCAATAGGTCCTCAGCTAAAATCAATTTTGGAAGAAATGCTAAAGCAAATTTTAGCTTAGACAAATTATAGAAAATTCATTAGGTAGCATATATTTGCTACCAAGTTGAAAAATAATGATGTTGCCTTCTAAAATGATTAAATGAGGCAACAGTAACCTATATTTAAGAACTAATATAAACGGCCGGCGCCGCGGCTCACTAGGCTAATCCTCCGCCTAGCGGCGCCGGCACACCGGGTTCTAGTCCCGGTCGGGGCGCCGGATTCTGTCCCGGTTGCCCTTCTTCCAGGCCAGCCCTCTGCTGTGGCCAGGGAGTGCAGTGGAGGATGGCCCAGGTGCTTGGGCCCTGCACCCCATGGGAGACCAGGAAAAGCACCTGGCTCCTGGCTCCTGCCATCGGATCAGCGCGGTGCGCCGGCCGCAGCGCGCCGGCCGCGGCGGCCATTGGAGGGTGAACCAACGGCAAAAGGAAGACCTTTCTCTCTGTCTCTCTCTCTCACTGTCCACTCTGCCTGTCAAAAATAAAAAAAAAATAAAATAAAAAAAATAAAAAAAAAAATAAGAACTAATATAAATGGAAAGTTCTAAGTAAGATGGCTGGTACTTAGTTGTCTTCTAAGTGATAGTTATTACTAGTTGCTAAATTTAAACAATATAACAAAATGAGTAGTTTTTTTTGTCATATGTACTACTTTTAAAAAAAGATTTATTTATTTATTTGAAAAGCAGAGGGAGGGAGGGAGGGAGGGAGGGAGGGAGGGAGGGAGGGAGGGAGGGATCCTCCATCTGCTGATTCACTCCCCAAATAGCTACAATGTCTGGAGCTCAGCTGTTCTGAAGCCAAAAGCCAGGAGCTTCTTCTGGGCCTCCTACATGGATGCAGGGTCCCAAGCACTTTGGCCATCTTCTCCTGCTGTCCCAGGCACATTAGCAGGGAGCTGGATGGAAAGTGGAGCAGCCAGGACCAGCACCCACTTGGGCTGTCGGCCCACAGGTGGCAGCTCTACTGGTTAAGCCACAGTGCCAGTCCCCATATGTACTATTTAAAGGTTATTTTTGTGAATTACTATTTTCCTGTTACTAGATCAGTAATCTAAAATAAGATTTAAGGAGGAGCGAGGGAGGAAGGGAATGTCATTATATTCTTATCATCACATCTATGAATTATTACTGGATCTGTTAAAAACTAATTAAAAATTAAAATATAAAAATAAATAAAGTTAGGTTTAAGAAAAGTACTTTGAATTGACCTGTGACAGAAACAACTCCACTTACCTTTAAAAACAAAAACAAAATATAAAGGAACCGAAGCCCAATTTTTCAAAATTCCTAAGACAATTACATATTAAGAACTTTTCTAATACCTTCTTAGCATATTATATAAAACATATTTATTATTTTAAATAGTAAACTTGCAATACTATGATGTGATTTTAAGTTAAGACTTTCTGCCATGTAAACTATGTAAGCTAAATTTTGTACCTTCCTCCTCTCATACCATCATGATCATTCAAGATGCTGACCCAGCTAGATTCCTGAATGGAGGTGGGACAGCTCATCATCTCCCAGATCAGCTATCATGTCACAGTTTTGACCTGTTGACCCTTGTATATTAATATCAGCCTACCTCACTTACTACTTGCCTTCAAAACCAATTTACTAGTAAACAAGCTATTAAGCTATTATAGTTATTACTATATCAGATAAAGATATTTCCAATTTCCATATACGTCCCAAATACACATTGTCAGTTAAAACATTCAAGATATTCACTATTTCTGTGGATATATGTATCTACTGTGTGTTTTACACACTAGTACATAGAGAGTTTAGAGAGAAGATGTATGAGGGCATGTGTATGAAACAGTGTGTACATAAATGAGAGAGAAATTCCTATTATTCAACCAAAGTCCTGTAAGATCAGAGACACAGACAGTATAAAAACAAAAGAAAATTTTAGTGGTAAAGTTAATGTTTACCAACAAAAATTTTAAAAATAGATTTTTCAACTAAATACGCTATAAGAAAACTAGAAATACAGATTACTTTTTATTATGAGGGTACAACAATTAACTTTCCCTGATGTTTCTATGGATATCTTCCTGCCTGTTAGCACAAATTTGGCATTAACAAAGCAACCCCAATCCTCTGAAAACGTTTCTTTCTTCACTTTCCCAAACGTGAAAAACTGAATTATCCACTAAACTAGCTGGGTTTCTCATTATGATATGAAAAGTCAACACTGTTATATACCATAAATTCAATTGATATGGGTAAGATTTAAGGAGGAGCGAGGGAGGAAGGGAATGTCATTATATTCTTATCATCGTATCTATGAATTTTTTACTGGATCTGTTAAAAACTAATTAAAAATTAAAATATAAAAATAAACAATAAAGTTAGGTTCTTAAGAAAAGTACTATGAACTGACCTGTGATAGAAACAACTCCACTTACCTTTAAAAACAAAAACAAAATATAAAGGAACCGAAGCCCAATTCACACCACAATATATAAAACTCAAAAGCTTCAGCATATTCTTGTAGCATATTCTTTAATTATGAACTTCAGAAATGGCAGAATCATTTATTTTGTAGCATGTATTTTGAATGAAGATTTAGTTTTAAAAAAATTGAAAAGACAAAATGCTTTATAATCAATATATGGTAAAAAAAAAAAAAAGAAGCATTTGGATCTCATATTCACTAACATCAATACTAACAGACAAATTAAACTGATGAATAATTTTTAAATTTGCTGTGGCTATCTGAATACTACTAACTCTATAGGAACCATCACTCATCTACCTATCCCTAACAGAACTCCAAGCAATGAGATGGTAAGACTTAATGGAAATAGTTGGAATCTAATATATTTATTAAATACTTAAGCAGCTCTATTTCTGGATATTAAGTAATATGTCATATAATCTGAATTTTATAAAATAATTAGGAAGGAACTCAGTGTTATCTGAGGATTTCCCATTGATAGTGGTAGGACTACCAACAAATTCCCTAATAAATGCAAAAACTGCCAACTGGAGTCTAGCCACCAGTTAAATTCAATGTGGAAAAAATTATTTTTTCTCATAAAGAAGCTTTTTTAAAAATTTTTCCCTCTTATATGACCATCACCACCATTGACTTAGTTCTGTTTTTATAAGTCTGCAACGAAATCTAAATAATTCCTCTTTGAATTATAAAATAAAAAGGGAAAAGCTATTGTTTTTTTTTTTTTAAAAGAATCCTCCTTTATTCTTCAGCATAATTTCTTAATCCTAATGCAGGCCTTTATTCAACAATTACTGCAATAGATTCCTCACTGTTTTTTCTATCTCTGAGCTCCATTTGCCTTCAAATTTGAGTATCACAATTAAACTAATTTTTCTAAAATTATACATTTATATCACCTCCTGCTCAAAAACCACAAGTGGTACCTCAATACTTTTTAGATAAACATGAACTAAACTCTAATACTTAGCCTTGCATGTGCTTTAACATCTGATTTTATTTTTTTTCTTTCTAATCTTTTGAAGTTTCATTGTACAAATTCCCTTAATTTTCTAGTCAAAGTAGTTTCCATATAGTACCAATGTTCACAGGAGTTATTTCTGCCATATTCTGACATACGTGCTATCACCTATTCCACAGACGGGTGGGAATATTTTACACACACACACACACACACACACACACACAATCTTCTACCGTGTATCTCAGCCTGTCCAAATTCTTTCCATTTCTCCAAATTAGTTTCATCTCCTAGTAAAGCATGTTGATCTTTCCTTGCTCATTCTTATTATGTATGGATATTCTATAAAATTTGAATTTATTAAACATTATCTTGTGAGTTCACCATATGTAGCTAATATCAAATGTAATAAAGACTTGAAAGAAAGTTTTGTTCTTACAAGTAATGTGAAGCATGACCCTCCTGTACACGTGGACAGGGAAATAGAAGAGGGAGGGAAAGTCAGAGACAATTCCAAACAATCTGTGTGCTGCCAGTGTCAAGTTTAAGAAAATATGGCTCTTCCTTACTTTAATTCAAATTTACCAAAAGGTGTCACTAAATGAAAACAGATTTCATAACCAGTAATCAGTCCTTGCTATACAGCATCTTCCAACTAGTAATTTAATGTATCTTCACTTTGTTTCCAAACTATTCAATATTCCAAATATAATAAATGCAATAAAACAATTTTACATAAAAATTAAGCGTAATTGAGAACATTATTAACAGTGTAACAAAATATTATACATAATATTAAATCAAACATTTAAAGGCATATTTGTAAAATGATGAAGCATTACTTAAATAAAAACTAGTTTTCAAGTATTGCTGGAATCTATAAAAGGAGAAATATTTGTATTAATTCTTATCCCAGGAAAAAATTTTTTTACTACCATGAATTATAAAACACAAACCCACCTCTTAACTCTGACTGCTAAATCCTATACAAATGCACAATTCTCTGAGGCAGACATCTGGCAAAATGCCTAAGATGTCCTGTGGAAAAGGGGCTGTTTAGCCACTTTCTGTGATCCTGGCATCCCATATGGATGTCAGTTCAAGTCCCAGCTGCTCCATTTCCGACCCAGCTCCCTGCTAATCCACTGGAAAGGCAGTGGAAATGGTCCAAGTGATTGGCCCCTGCCACTCATGTGAGAGACCTAGATGAAGCTCTAGCTGCTTGGGGAGTGAACCAGTGGATGGAACAGGTTTCTCTAACTGCCTTTCTTCTTCTTCTTCTTCTTTTTTTTTTTTAAGATTTATTTTATTTATTTGAAAAACACAGTTACAGAGAGGTAGAGACAGAGAGAGAGGTCTTCCATCCATTGGTTCACTCCCCAGATGGCCGCAACAGCCAGAGCTGCCCTGGTCTGAAGCCAGGAGCCAGGAGCCAGGAGCCAGGAGCTTCTGCCAGGTCTCCTGCACAGGTGCAGAGGCCCAAGGACTTGGGCCATCTTCTACTGCTTTCCCAGGCCATAGCAGAGAGCTGGATCAGAAGAAGAGCAGTCGGGACTCAAACCGCCTTTCAAATAAATAAATACATCTTTAAAAAAAGAGAGAGAGAGAGAGACAGAAATGATGGTCTGTGGCAGGTCCATGCCTGGATTTGAGCACCAGGCTGTGCTTCCAATTCTCATGCCAGCTCCAGGGCCACACTCATCCTTAGAAGCAGCAGGTGATGGCTAAAGTACTTGAGTCCCTGCCACCACGTGGGAGACCTGTACTGAATTCTGGGCTCCTGGCTTCTGCCTGGACCAGTGTTGTATGTTGCAGGTATTTGGATAGTGAATCAGGGGATAAAAGCTCTCTTATTCTCTGCCACTCTCTTTCTCCATCTTTCTCCCTTTCAAGTAAATAAATAAAAATTTAAAGAGAGCACAAGAGGCCTGAGTTGTGGCATGGCAAGTGAAGCCGTCCCTGCGACACTGTCATGCCATACTGGGGCACTGCTTTAAGTCCTGGCTGCTCTGTTTTTGACCCAGCTCCCTATTAATATGTCTGAGAAAGCAGTAGAAGATGGCCCAACTATACTTGGGACTCTGCCTTTCATGTGGGAGACCTGGCAGAAGCTCCTGGCTCCTGGCTTCGGCCTGGTCCTGCTCCTGCTGTTGCAGCCATTTGAGGAGTGACCCAGAGGATGGATGATTTCCTTCGGTGCTTTTCCAATAAATAAATCAATCTTTAAAATAAAATTAAAAAGAAAACAAAAGCACAATCTTCTGAGCAGACTGAGCACAATGAAAACACACTAATTATGCCATAATTAAGCCAAACTGTAGATACACTAATCTAACATTGTTTTTAAATTTGCACTAATAATTACACACTCATGACATGAAATATCTCACTGTACAATTCCAAGTAAAGAGGTATTTTTACTGGATCTACTATCTTCTCTTGAAGATGCTCTCCTCTTGCTGACTAACCTCATATTCTGAAGCAAAGCCAGCTGTTAGCAGGCAATCTGGAAAAAAATAAGCTTATTTTTGGAGGCAGATTTACTTAAATCTGCTAAATCTGATCTGTTTTCTGAATACAATTATGATTAAAATAAAACTTTCACATGGCAACTACTGCCTTAATATGACATTATAATATTAAAGATAACTTTAGCTACAAAGTGACTCTGTGGTTTTGAAAATGTATTCTGCTCCGGGCCAGCGCTGTGGCGCAGTAGGCTAAACCTCCACCTATGGTGCTGGCAGCCCATATGGACGCTAGTTCTAGTCCTGGCTGCTCCACTTGGCCTGGGAAAGCAGTAGGAGATGACCCAGGTCCTTGGGCCCCTGCACCCATGTTGGAGACCTGGAAGAAACTATTTCCTGGCTCCAGATTGTCCCAGCTCTGGCCACTGCGGCCATGAGGGGAGTGAATCAGCGGACGGAAGACCTTTTCCTCTGTCTCTCCCTCTCACTGTCTGTAACTCTCTCAGATAAATAAATTAAAAAAAAAAATAGTGTCCTGATCAAAAGACCATCAATGTAATATTTTCTGATCCTAGGCAAAATGCCTAATCAGGGAGGCTGAGTTGAAGAATGGAATGGTCTGTTTTTAAAATGTAAAAATAAAGCTAGAAGCATAAAGTAGTTGTATCTCTTAGTTTGAAAATAGTATTCCTTTCCTGTAAGATAATTTTTTATCTTTGGTATGATGCAAGAGAGTGAATACACTGTGAGTTTTGAGGGGCTCTTCAAATTTATATCAGAAAAGGTTGAGGACCTTGCATCTAAAATGCCCGGAATCAGAAGATTTGGAGGTTTTCCAGTTTGGGAACATCTGCCTAAGTTCTACTGGTTAAGTATTCCCAATTTGTAAATCCAAAAAGTAGGAAATACTCTGAAATCCACATTTTTTGAGCATTTCAGATTTTTGGATTAAGAATGCTCAATCTGTCATTTGGGAAGTGAACCAGCAGATGGAAGATATCTCTCTAACTTCGCCTTTTAAATGACATTTAAAAGAATCTTTTAAAATTTTTTCTTAAGATACACAGAAAATGAAAAATTAACTACGTATAGGCTTTTTGGCAACAAAAAAAACTCAGCTTTTTTTTTTTTTTAAGAGATCTATTCATTTACATGAAGGTCGAGTTACAGAGAGAGACAGTGAGGCAGAGAGAGAGGTCTTCCATCTGCTGGTTCACTCCCAAGAGGGTTGCAATGCCTGGAGCTGCACCAATCTGAAGCCAGGAGCCAGGAGCCTCCCAGGGGCCTTCCACGCAGGTGCAGGGGCCCAAGGATTTGGGCAGCCCTCCATTGCTTTCCCAGGCCACAGCAGAGAGCCAGATCTGAAGTGGAGCAGCCAGGACTCAAACTGGTGCCCATATGGAATGCTAACACTGCAGGCAGCAGCTCTACCTGCTAAGGCACAGTGCTAGCCCCAAAACCCAGCTTTTCATTTCATTTTTCCAAAAACTTTTTGGAAGTTCCCTGGATTGAAAAGATATACTTGGCCGGTGCCGTGGCTCAATAGACTAATCCTCTACCTAGCGGCGCCGGCACACCGGGTTCTAGTCCTGGTCAGGGCGCTGGATTCTGTCCCGGTTGCCCCTCTTCCAGGCCAGCTCTCTGCTGTGGCCCGGGAAGGCAGTGGAGGATGGCCCAAGAGCTTGGGCCCTGCACCCATGGGAGACCAGGTGAAGCACCTGGCTCCTGCCTTCGGATCAGCGCGGTGCGCCAGCCATGGTGGCCACTGGAGGGTGAACCAATGGCAAAAGGAAGACCTTTGTCTCTGTCTGTCTCTCTCTCACTGTCCACTCTGCCTGTCAAAAAAAAAAAAAAAAAAAAAGATATACTTTATCTACTAAGGCATCTGAAAATCAAGATCATGAAAGTGAAGAGGTCTGAAACAATCTGTCTACACTCAAGCAAGGTTGTCACTTTGAAGTCATTTTCTCTAGCCTCAAGTGAGAAAAAGGATGGAATGGAGTGAAGAAGCTAGAACTGACTTTAGCTTGGAACTTGATTTTTCGAAGCCTTTCCACTTATGAGTCAAATCTTAGATGAAGTATGCAAAATCAAAAAGTTGACATTCTTGCCACTTTTTGGGGACCCCAAAAACATGTAAGATTGGATTCCATCTGTGATTACATATGGTAAAGTTGCAAGTAATTTTTATCATATAAGAAGCGGATGAGGAAATCCACAGAAACTTAGTGTTATGACCTAGCTGACATGGATTTACTCTTTTTCATCACAAGTAGGTTAAGTTTTCAAGGGTTTCTTTGAAGCTTTAAAATGATTACTACACAATAGATGGTAATTTCTTAGCTAATTTTCCTATTTTGATTATCTGCACTAGGACAGAAAAATAATCAGTTTCATTATGTTACATTATTTAGATTTTTTTGCTATTCTCTCAAACTTGGCTTAAAAGGTTTCGTAGGTATACGGGGGGAAGGGAGTGAGTAAACAATGTGAAAGTGAAATCAAAGAAAATGATTTTAAATTTTTTATGTAAAAATGGAAAAAATAATGTCAATTTGATGTATTCATCATCTAGCTTCTAAATAATTATTTATATCTTCTTTCTAAACCTCAAAAAGTATAGCTATAGTCTACCAGGAAAAAACAAGATAATGAGAAGCTACATTATCTAACAGTTTCTAAAGAAATCTCCAACAGGTTAAATCAGTTTACATATAACATATAAAATAAGTAAACCAGCATTACAACAAACTACTAAATTTCCTAGAAAGAAAAGGCCTAAATCCTGAAATCCTAGTATCATTTTGTTTTTACTAAAATTGTCAATCATGCAAAAGTATTACATGCATTTTAAGTGATGTTAGAATTAAACACAGCCCCAGCCCAGCACTAAATGTTGTTAAATATAATAAGCAGTTCACTATACAGTGTGCTTAAAAATAATTTGTCCTTTTATTCACATGCAATAACACACCTAGCATAAAAGAAAATTATGTTAACAGGTCAAATCTCCAAAACTCCATTTAACTCCTATATTAAAAGAAACCACTCAAAAATGCTTTACTGAGAGAAACACAAACCCTTTTAGATTACACCCACCATTTTTAAAAACTAATATACTGGGGACTGCATTGTGGTGTATCGGGTTAAGCCACCACCTGCAGCCTCTCATATGGGCGCCAGTTCAAGTCCTGACTGTACTTCGGATCCTGCTCCCTAGTAATGCACCTGGGGAAGCAGCAGAAGATGACCTAAGTGCTTTGACCCCAGCACTAATGTGGTAGACCTGGAAGAAACTCCTGCTTCCTGGCTTCAGTCTGGCCCAGCCCTACCCACTGTGGCCATATGGGGAGTGAACCAGCAGATCAAGGATCTTTGTCTCTTTGTCTCTCCCTCTGCCTCTCTGTAACTCTACCTTTCAAATAAATAAAAATAAATAATCTTAAAAAAAGAAAAGCTAAAAGATTTATCACCAAAGGAATATGAAAGAATAAATAGACAGGTTTTGCCTCGGTCACAAAGTACAGTCACACTAGCAGGAGTTAACAGCCACTTCAAAATAGTTCCTGAAAAACAAGTTTCAAGTCTCCATTTCATACTCACAGGTCTGAGGGATGTTTTCCATGTGGGTGTTGTGAAGTTTGATTCACAAAACAGAAATTAATTACTTCTTTGGGTGAAGTGCTACAGCTGTATTTATACTTTTATAGTATACTGGTCAAGATATAACATAGTGAAAAACTTACTCAGGCACCAAAAGACAGCCAGCTATTGATCAAACAAACCCTACTACCGTCACTAGCCTCCTCCCTGGCCCTCTTCCCCCAGAGTAACCAAGAAAAAAATACTACCCAGGATAATTTTGATATATATATTTTTTTTTTGGTGCTGCTTTGTTTGTTGTTGGATTAATACTAGAAAGAAGAAACTGTGCAAAAGACTCTCCTATTCAGTATACTTAAGGATTCCCAAACTAAGAAATATAATCAGGACATTAACTATAATTTTATTAATCTATCAAAAATAGAGAAATTCATACAAATTTCTATTTACTTTTTATTCTAAGATCATATTCTTTATATTTTGGTAAACTTCTTAAAGCTTAAAAAAGCCCTCAAAATTATTTAATTCACTCTTGCCTACATATTTAAATTGATTTTTACTTGATCAATAGCATCAGAAGTCATATTCAAATACGTTTCAAATACAAAAGACAGTTTAGTTAGTTGCCCCCTTTATGAAACAAAAAATAAAATTAGACAAAAACACAAAATTGAAGATTTTTCTCATTATCAGTATACAGAAATTATAAGAGTCAGAATCTGCACTTACTCTTCACCCCTTTCTTCCCCTTTCGTTCCTTCTTGTACTGTTCCTTCAGTTTACTTATTAGTCCCTGGTCTACATCCCAAACCTCAGCAGTTGGGGAGAGGTCATCTTTATCTACATGCAGCATATTATTAAAAGAAAAATAATCAGCAATTGGCAATGCAAGCTGTTGGCAGTAAACTTAATAGCTTTACATAATCACAATAAAAATATTCTAACAGCATATATAAAAATACTTTAAAGGTGCAGTCTCAGTTTTGGTATTCACAACTCAAATTCTAAATGCCCATGTTAAAAGTTTCTAAACATTTAACACAATGACAGTTAAATGGTGCTCCATTTTGATGAATCACAAATTTCAAGGTTATTAGTCTTTCAATGGACCAACATTAGAAATCTAATATAAAAATAAATAACTGCATCTTTATAAAAATGTTAATAAAAGATTATTCAGCCAGCATCATAAAAGCAAATGAATGAATTACATGCGAGCTACTCATATAAGTGCAAGCTGGAAATGTCAGTGCTGTT
Source organism: Oryctolagus cuniculus (assembly GCF_964237555.1). NCBI lineage: Eukaryota > Metazoa > Chordata > Mammalia > Lagomorpha > Leporidae > Oryctolagus > Oryctolagus cuniculus. Next base: position 44,407,535 of record NC_091443.1, on the reverse strand, counting down.
TCATTGATGAAAATATGCATGCACCTTCTGTCACATTTTGCATGCACAGATAACTGTACTAAGGGAGAGGCATTCTAGTCCAATATAACACATACATATAGTTCGAAAGTACATCTCACACAAGGCATTCAGAGAATCCCACTTCTGCCCCAACAATATTTCAACATCTCATTACCTTCTTCCATTGGTCTATAACTAAGATTAGCAAAAACAAACAAACAAAAACAAAACTCAAATTCCACTTGAGAATTTTTTGAGGTTTTTTTTTGGGGGGGGGGGGAGTAAAATACAGCAGCATCAAGCACAGAGAAGTGAAAATATACACTGCCAGACATGTGCTGCAAATGACACTTCAGCAGTTTTAGTTGAATAGTAACTCTATATTTTATCAAGTGCCTAGAAAAAAGTTCATCCTTAGTAAACTATGGGGGAAAAACAGCATTAAATAGAGGTAGTATAAAAATAATTAAGCCATTTAAAATTATTCTAACTACTGAGGGTTCTTCCTTCCTTCATTTAGTTTTAAAACAGCCGTATTGTTGGAGGTTTAATGCTGGTACAGATGTAAAACTTGAAGTTTAAATAACTTATTAAATAAAAATCACACCAAAACATATAGCCCATGTCAATCAGTTAAAACTGAAAAAATGGTGAGTTATTAATAGAGACACACTTGTTCAACTTTGGATAACTCAGTATATTCTGGTTCATAAGTACTATAAATTTCCTGATTTAAACTATAAAATAAACATTTTAAAAGGACCTTTCATCCTTATAAATTGCTATATGTAATAAAAACATCCTATTTAAACGGCACAAAGAAATTCAATATTCACTGTAATGTATCTCGAGTCTTTCCTACTGCAATTGTCATCACTTTTTTCCTGATGGGTATGCCTATGATCACAGGTGGTCAATATGTGAACATTTATACCCAAAGTTTTAAGTTAAATGGCTAACTCAAATTACTGAAAGTAGGCTACCCAAGACTAAAATTTTCATGTAACATTATCTGTTAAAGCTTCAAAATTATAATTAATGTTTCTAATAGAGTTGAAACACTGATTTAAAGAGAAAATTCACTTTTCATGTACTATAATCATGAAATATCCTAAAAATGGTTCTCTATCAGGAATTCTGTGAATTTATTGAACATACCAAGAAAAATGTGATCCAAAAAATTAATAATTTGCATTCATCTTAATGAAATTAACAAGTCTTATTTCCAAATACTCAAAAAAAACAAACACATTTTGAGTAAATACTATTTAAACTTTGCAGACACCCCCCCTAATCAAAAAAAAAAAAAAAATCAGGTAATACAAACTATACACAGGAAATTAGAGAAAATTTGATTATAACCAGTTTTTAAAAGGCCTTTGAAGAGAGAATAATGCTGTGAATAGTAACAACTAAAGCAGCAAAAGAGAGTGGAGTGAAAAGGTAAAGGGGATGAAGAAAGGATAAGCACAAGGAAAAAAAACACAGTCATTACTTGCAAGATAACCTCAAATCTAGAAAACAAAGGTAAACTTAGGCAGTGCATAGAATAGGTTGGTGAATGCATTATGTGCAAAAACAACATCCTGAAACTTGCCTGGTAAGTAACAGTTGATTTGATATTGCTTATAAGAAATAGATAAGAGCAAAAAGGAAGAGGCAGCATAATCTTCTACATATTATCCTGTTTTTAAAAAATCTAGGGGGAAAAATACCAAGAAATGAGGTTGAATCAATTAAGGGAACTTTTTTGTCTAAAAGAAAGCAAACATGCACAAAAATGTTGACCCCTAACAACTCAAAACCACAAAACTATAGAATTTATTAAGGTGATTCTGACTGCCAAAGCAGAAGAATTATACAAACCTGTGAACTACAGCATCAGTCTGTAACTAACTTTAAGTAAATATTCAACACTATCCTCTATATTTAAATATAAACATTTCAGTTACCAATGGTATCTTATACTCCCATAAATTTCCAAAGATGAACTCCAAAGGGTAGGTGAAAAAAAGTGAGCATCTTAAAAAGGTCAAGTCTCCATGAGAAAATCATGAGAATCAGAAATACCAATATTATATAAACACTAAAAGTTACTAAAATTAAACTCAAACTACCTAATGTGGAGAACAGAGAAAAAAGGATTTAAAAATTCTCTAAAAAGCAGTGTTTCCATAAGATAAAAAGACTTAAAATCAGAAATAACTTAGCAGATTACTAGTTTAGGGAAAAAAAAATAAAAGATTATCTAATGTGAGAAAAGTACTGGAGGTGTATGTTTCACGAAGACCAGACTTCATTTTTTTGTTTTAAATTCTGTTCTTTACTCAGCAATTTAAATCTGAAAACTACCATATTTCCATTCATAAATATATTCAAATTTTCAGTAAATACATAAATATAAAGCAGTGTTTTAGACGTACCCTTTTTGTTTTGGGAAAAAAAATGGTATGACACGTAAGAGTAGAAATGATGAGCTTTAGGAAATGCATAGATATACTGACAGTTTTCATTTCTTACAGTAAGAAACTACTTCAACAATTTTGTACTTAAAAATGTTCTTTTCTTTCTCAATAAATTAAAGTGCTTTAAAGCTAATGTTTTGTTTCATTCTCCTATGGAAACAAGAAGCTTTTGTCAGTTACTTCCATTTACTAGTCACTCTCAACTACTGACAATAATTAAATGAAGTATTGACAGTTGTCTTTCACTAATTAAGTCTTACTTTAAAACAGTCAAAAGTCTATCCATTGTACATAATGTGGTACATTTTTATTAGAAAAATAATGCCATTTCTTACTAACTAAATTCCTGGAATTTTTTATCCTTTGACTAAAATTTCTAGCAAGCCGAAGCTGAGAAAATAAGCATGTGTCAATATGCAATAAATTTTGATCATTTTTCAAATGAAATAATCTCAATGTGCATGAACAGAACTTGGTTAAATAAAATCATAGCATAACTTGACAGAATGTTATTTAATTATTAAAAATTAGGCTGTAGGGGCCAGCACTGTGGTACCAGGGGTTAAGCAAGGGCCTACAAGCATCCCATATGGGCACCAATTAGCATTCTGGCTGCTCCACTTCTGATCCTAATGCACCAGGGAAAAGCAGCAGAGGATGGCCCAAGTGCTTGGGCCCCTGTACCCACGTGGGAGACCCAGAAGAAGCTCCTGGCTTTGGCCTGGCCCAGCAGTGGCCATTGTGGCCATTTGGAGAGTGAACCAGTGGATGGAAGACCTCTCTCTCTGTCTCTCCTTTGCTCTCTCTATAACTTTGCCTTTGAAATACATAAATTAATTTAAAAAAAGATGTTATAGAGGTGGGCAATTAGTTTAGCAGAGAAGACAGAAGTCAATATGCCCATGTCTCACATTAGAGTGCCTGAGTTCATCTCCCAGCACTGACTCCTGACTATAGCTTCCCGCTAACAGAGACCCTGGGAAACAGCAATGGTTCAAGTAGTTGAGTTGCTGCCACCCAAGTGGGAGACCTGGACTGAGTTCTCAGCTCCCAGTTCTGCACCTTCCCTCTAACCCTGCTGCTTTGAGAACTGAACCAGTGAACCAGTGACAGGAGCTTTCTCTGCCTATCAAATGAATAAATGTTATTTTTTAATGTTATAAGAACTATATATTATTAAGTTAGCCACCATATATTAAGTGAAAAGTATGGATTATACAAGTCAAAATATAATAAAATCCTTTATTAGTTAAATATCCATATACTTATATATAAATGTTAGTCACAGTTTTCTCTATATAGAAGCATTACAGGTGATTTTTAATTTTATGCTTCATATGGGTTTCCTGTCACCATAAAGTAGTTTTCAAAAAATCTAGTGATAACTCATCTTGTTGAAATAAATTAAACTTTTGATGTATTATAAAGTTCTGTAGGTGCCAGCCCTGTGGCACAGAGGGTTAAAGCTCTGGCCTGAAGCACCGGCATCCCATACAGGCGCCAGTTCTAGTCCTGGCTGCTCCTCTTCCGATCTGCTATGGCTTGGGAAAGCAGTGAAAGATGGCCCAAGTCTTGGGCCCTGCATCCACGTGGGAACCCAGAAGAAGCTCCTGGCTCCTGATTTTGGATCGGCTCTGCTGCGGCCGTTGCAGCCATTTGGGGAGTGATCCATCGAATGGAAGACCTCTCTCTCTGTCTCTACCTCACTCTGTAACTCTGTCTTTCAAATAAATATTAAAAAAAAAAGTTCTGTAAACACACTTTGAGTTCTACACACTTGTTAACATGTTAATATTAATCAATGATTGAATGAACATACTGAATTGGAAAAACATACTGGACATCAGCTATTACCTGAGAACATTTCTTATACTTTACTTTATACTGGGGTTTTTAGCCCTGTACAGAAAGAATTGTTTTCTCTTTTAGTAACAGCTGGATTACTATTCGTGTCATGTAAATTTTCAAAGTTTAGACCTAACATTTGCACACTGAATACTGTATGCAATAAAATTTAATATCTTCATTAAATTTTGTTCAATACAAAGCTATTCAGGATTAGTAGCTTTATTTTCAACGAGTAATAAAGTAACATAAGATGGGCAAGCTGAGCCTTAAGTCTTCTTAATATCTAGATTACCAAATTAAATAATGGGAAGGTTTGAAACTGAATACATACATACTTAAAAAAAAAAAAAACTTAAAGGTAAAGGAATTGGTTTGCTAAACCAACCAAGTATTCCAATTAAATCAAGATGAACTTCAAAAAGAAAACCAACAAAAAGCCATATATAAATGTTTAGCTACCAAATATACATAAACTGGTGAAAAATACCCTTATTCAATCACCTCCCTTTGCCACCATACATTCAGATACACACATTCCACATAAAATATTTAATAACCTGTTGTTCAGGACTCTATTTATTCCCACCCCCATATTTCTGTATCACCTTACCCCATTCTGTGCCATCCCCTGAACTCCGTGCTTCTCCAGCTCCCTCTCCATCTTCAGCAGTGACTAAAAAATCAAATTCTTTCAGTGCTTCCTCAGTATCAGGATCATCAGTTAAGTCAGCAGCTAAACCTTCATTACCTATCTGTAAAGGAAACACAAACCAATAATTATTTTTACCTTAAATTTTAAAGGGGACTCAATATTTTCACATAATTCCACTTTCACATTCATTTTTAAATTATCTGGATCCAAAATATTAGTTTTTTTATGTAATTCATAAATCCTAATTATGTTTCAGGTAAATGAACAATACTATCCATGCCAAGATCCTTTGTAAACTGTGCTACAAGTAATGTGGTACTAAAAATAGTTGAAGTGCTAACCACAAAGAACAGTTAACTTCTTTAATTACAGAAGATTCAGCTATTCCCTATTAAAGAACCATGTATTATTCAAATACATGTGAGTACACAGCTAATAACATAAAATCAACTTCGTACTTTGTGTTTATTCATCCGATGTTTGTCTTTTCCTTCTGGGATGCCTTCAATCATGTCATTTTCCTCTTCCTCATCACTGTCATCAGCATTTTCTAAGAAATTGAATGTCTCAAGAACATCACCAGAAGACCTGGAGGAAAGGAAAAAAATGAATCAAACTATTCCACTTGTTGATTCTAATATTTCTTTCTGGTTCCTATATTTAAATTGAAGTACATGAAGGTAGTCAAAGGAATTTTAATGACAACCTACTTTAATAATGTATTATAAAAAAAATTAGGGGCCAGAGCTGTGGCATAGCAGGTTAATGCTCTGGTCTACAATGCCGGCATTTAATGTGGGCATCAGTCAAGTCATGGCTGTTTCCACTTCCGATCCAGCTCTCTGCTATGGCCTGGGAAAGGAGGAGAAGATGGCCCAAGTGTTTGGGCCCCTGCATCAGCAAGGGAGACCTGGGAGAAGCTCCCGGCTCCTGGCTTTGGATCAACCTAGCTCCAGCATTGCAGCCATTTGGGGAGTGAACCAGCAGATGGAAGACCCATCTTTTTCTCTCTCGCTGCCTCTCTGTGACTCTGCCTTTCAAATAAATGAATTAAACAAAAAATTAAAAGAATGTTTGAAGGGTTTTCATGTTTTATAATTAACATCGGAATGATTGTCTCTGTTAAGTGAATTCTCCAAAGTGTACAATCAAAAATATTTTCCATAATTATTGCAATAAAATAAAATCTTAAAGCGTTAGACACTAGAACATGCTATTATTTCTCAAAGCCATTATAAACAATCAACTTCCAACTTGGCATTTAACTACAGCCTCTTATAATTTGGCCCAAACGTTTGAGGACTAAGATAATAATATCCGATTATTGCTATCTAGATTTAGAGTAAATTAGATAAACAACATCTTAATCCATTTGAGATTTTTCCTAACTAAGGAAAAAAAATCTTTAATCTATTAAAGAAATATATTCAAAACAACTCTTTTAATAGGTAATAGTGATAACCTATTTTATCTACTTCTAAATCTTTTTTTTTTTTTGAAAGATTTTACTTATCTTATTTAAAAGAGCTACAGAGAGAGGAAGAGACAAAGAGAGAGATCAATCTTCCACCTGCTGGTTTACTCCCCAGATGGCCACAACAGACTGAGGCTAGGCTGAAGCTGGGAACCAGGAACTCCATTCCTGGTCTCCTATGTGGGTGCAGGGACCCAAGGATTTGGGTCATGTTCTGCTGCTTTCTCAGCCACATTAACAGGGAGCTAGACCAGAATGAAGCACCTGAGACTTGAACTGGCATGCATATTGTTACTAACATCACAGGCATAACCCACTATACAATAATGCTAGCCCCCCTAAATCATTTTTTAAGCTAACATGAGTTCCTCTATGCCCCTAAAACATTTTCAATATACATGTTTAACAATAAAAGGCAGCCATACTGCAGTATAAAATTAAGTCAAAGACTCTCAGAATGAAAAGCCTTTATTCGGGGCGGCGCTGTGGTACAGCAGGTTAACGCCCTGGCCTGAGGCGCCAGCATCCCATATAGGTGCTGGTTCTGGACCTGGCTGCTCCTCTTCTGATCCAGATCTCTGCTGTGGCCTAGGAAGGCAGTGGAAGATGGCCAAGTGCTTGGGCCCCTGCACTTGCATGGGAGACTCCTGGCTCCTGTCTTCGGATCAGCGCAGCTCCGGCCATTGCAGCCAATTGGGGAGTGGGCCATTGGACGGAAGACCTCTCTCTCTCTCTCTCTCTCTTCTGTGTAACTCTGACTTTCAAATAAATAAATGAATGAATAAATAAATAAATAAATCCTCTGCTCTGCCACTAACTGGTTACTAAACCTTCTGTCATCAGCTTCTTCACCTGTAAACAGCAGATGATGAGATGATCTCAAATGTGCCTACTAACACTCAGAGTGTATTGTAATCAAAAGAAAAATGATGAAAAATTTAGAGATTCCCCCATCCCATCCCTGGTTCTACTAGTACAAATTAAGGACATAAAATAAACCAGACTATAATAACATTTTAACACAACATGATTTTAATGGGTCTATTACACTGTGTAAAGGAACAATACAGAAACTCAATGCAGAAAAGACATGGTTTGTACAAATGCAAATTAGTAAAAGCAAACATAAGCCTACCAAAATAACAAGCTTGAAATTTGTTAACATATCTTAATACCTGGCACATTAATGATAGAACTATTAGAACTAGTACTTTTATTTTTAATGATATTTTTGTTTCAAACTTTGAAAACTGAGTATTGTTACTACTTGGAGAGATATTTCTGTCTCTAAAGTGAGAGCTCATGTTTCCAGGTTTTAAAAATTGCATTTAGAGGCCAGCATTGCGGTGTAGCAGGTAAAGCCACCACCTGTGCTGCCGGCATCCCATAGGGGCACCAGTTCGTGTCCCAGCTTCTCCACTTCTGATGCAGTTTTCTGCTAATGGCCTGGGAAAAGCAGTAGATGGCCCAAGTGTCTCCAAAAGGAGACCCCAATAAAGCTCCTAGCTTTGGCTTTGTGGCCATCTAGGGAGTGAACCAGTGAATGGAAGATCTCTCTCCATCTCTTCCATCTCTCTCTGTAGCTGTGACTTTTAAATAAATAAATACATCTTTGTTAAAAATTGCATTTAGGGGCTGGCAGTGTGGCAGAGCAGGTAAAAACCTCTACCTGCAATGTCAGCATCCCACATGGGTGCAAGTTCGTGCCCAGCTGCTCCACTTCCCTGCTAATGGCCTGGGAAGAGCATTGAAAAATGGACCAAATGCTTGGGTATCTGCTACCCACATGGGAGACCTTTTTAAAAAAATTGCATTTAATAGCAGTAATACACATGCATAGATTTAGAAGTCAAATAATAAAGCACAAACCATACAAGAACAGATTTCACAAAAATTATGAAGGAAGACACTGTTAAGAGAATGTAAAGATTGGAGAAAGCATTGAGCCAAGTGGTTAAGATGCTGCTCAGGACATTTGCATCCTCTGGGAAAACCTGGGTTTCAGTCCTGACACTGTTTTTGATTTCCTGCTAATAAGCACCCTGGAAGGCAGCAGGTGATGGTGCAACTACTTGTGTACCTGACACCATATGGGAGACCCAGAATGCATTCCAGGATCCTGACTGTGACCTGGACCAGCCTTAGCTGTTGCAGGCACTTAGGGAGTGAGTCAGGGATTTTTCCTTCCTGTCTCTGTATCTCTCAAACAAATTTAATTTTTAAGATTTATTTACTTGAGGGCCGGCGCTGTGGCACATCAAGTTAAAAGTTCTGGCCTGAAGTGCCGGCATCCCACATGGGCGCCGGTTCTAGTCCCAGCTGCTCCTTTTCCGATCCAGCTCTCTGCTATGGCCTGGGAAAGCAGCAGAAGATGCCCCAAGTGCTTGGGCCCCTGCACCCACGTGGGAGACCTGGAAAAAGCTCCTGGCTCCTGGCTTCAGATCGGCACAGCTCCAACTGTTGCAGCCATCTGGGGAGTGAACCAGCAGATGGAAGACCTCTCTCTGTCTCTACCTCTCTCTGTAACTCTGTCTTTAAAATAAATAAAAAATTTTTAAAAAGATTTATTTACTTGAATGACCAATAAAAAGAGACAGAAAGAAAGAGATCTTCCATCCACTGGTTCATTCCCAAATGGCTGAAATGGCCGGAGCTGGGCCAGCCCAAAGCCTAGAACACTATCCACGTCATCCATGAGTGTGGCAGGAGCCCAAATACTTGGGCCATCTTGCACTGCTTTCCCAGGCACATTAAGTTTAGTGTCCATAATCATGGCATCTCTACAAATATTTTCTCATTAATTTTATAGAGTACTTTGGGAAAATCCTTCAACCTGGAAACATCCTTGGAAATATATTCTGGAAATTTTTCTTGTATTATTATTTCTAAAATATTTTAATATTATTTTATCTTTCTTTTGAAATTCCTATGCAGATGTTAATCCTCCTGGATTGCTACCTGAATTTTCTATCTTTTCAGTCTTATTTTCAGTTTTCAGGGAGTCTATTTAATGTTATCTCAGATTTTACAGAAATTATTTTTTAAAAACATTTCATTTATTTACTTGAAAGGCAGAATTACAGAAAAAGGGATAGACAGAAAAAATCTTCCATCTGCTGGTTCTCTACTCAAATGGCCCCAATGGCAGGGATTGGGCCAGACTGAAGCCAGGAACCTGGAGCTCCATGTGGGTCTCCCAGGTGGGTGCAGAGGCCCAAGTACTTGGGACATCTTCTGCTGTTTCACAGGCACATTAGCACAGAGCTGGACTGGAAGTGGAACAGCCAGAACTCAAACCAGTGCCCACACAGGGTGCCAGCACTGCAGGTGGTAGCTTAACCCGCTATGCCATGATGCCAGCCCCTTCTATCATTTATTTTTAAAATATTATTTATTTTCGGGGCCAGCGCCATGGCACAGTGGGTTAATGCTCTGGCGTGAAGAGCTAGCATCCCATATGGGTACCAGTTCTAGTCCCAGCTGCTCCTCTTCCAATCCAGCTCTCTGCTATGGCCTGGGCTATGGCCTGGGCAAGCAGCACAAGATGGTCCAAGTCCTTGGGCCCCTGCACCCATGTGGGAGACCCGGAAGAAGCTCCTGGCTCCTGGCTTTGGATCAGCGTAGCTCTGGCCATTGCGGCCATCTGGGGAGTAAAGCATCAGATGGAAGACCTCTCTCTCTCTGCCTCTCTTCTCTGTGTAACTGACTTTCAAATAAAATAATCGTTAAAAAAATTTATTTATTTTCACTTTTATTTGAGAGGCAAAGAGACAGAAACAGAGATTTTCCATTACTGGTTCACTTCCCATATGCCTTACCACAGCCAGAGCTGGGTCAGGCTGAAGCCAGGAGCCCAGAGCTCCATCCAGGTCTTCTGTGTGGGTGGCAAGGACTCAAGTACTTGTACCATCATCTGCTGTCTGCCAGGATGTGCAGTTAGCAGGGAGCCAGAATTGTAAGCAGAGTTGAGACTCAAATCAAGTTCTCCAATATGGGATGCAAACACCCCAAGCAATGTCGTAATTGCTGCATCAAAGGCCTACCCTGTATTTTCCTACTTCTATGAGCTTTTTTAAAACAGTTGTGCTTACTGGGGCCAGCACTGTGGCGCAGCAGGTTAAAGCTCTGACCTGAAGTGCCAGCATCCCATATGGGCGCTGGTCTGAGTCCTGGCTGCTCTTCTTCCGATCCAGCTCTCTGCTATGGCCTGGGAAAGCAGCAGAAGATGGCCCAAGTCCTTGGGCCCCTGCGCCCACATGGGAGACCCAGAAGAAGCTCCTGGCTCCCGGCTTTGGATCGGCCCAGCTCCAACCATTGCGGCCATCTGGGGTGTGAACCAGCGGATGGAAGACCTCTCTCTCTGTCTCTACTTCTCTCTGTAACTCTTTCAAATAAATAAAATAAATCTTTAAAAAATTCATTAAAAAGTAAATAAATAAAAAGTTTTATTTACTTATATGAAAGAATGACAGAAACAGGGAGTCTGAGAGGGAGAGAGAAACAGAAAGGTCTGCTATCTATTGGTTCATTGCCCAAATGCCTGGAACAGCTAGGGCTGGGCTAGGATAACGACAGGAGCCAGGAACTCCATCTGGGTATCCCATGTGGATGGAAGGAACCCAAGTACTTGGGCCATAATTTGCTGCCTCCCAGGTGCGATTGGAGGAAGCTGGATCAGAAGCAGAGGCAGGATTCTAACCAGTGCTTTCCCAAGTGAAATGGAGGCACCCCAAGCAGAAGCTTAACCTGCTTTAACAGAATGCCTGCTTCTATCTTTTTTTTTTTTTTTTTTTTTTAAGATTTATTTATTTGAGAGGCAGTTACAGAGGGAGAGAGACAGACAAAAGACAGACACAGAGAGATGTTCCATCCGTTGGTCCATTCTCCAAACGATTTCAAGAGCCAGAGCTGAGCCAGGAGCCAGAGCTCCTGCTGGCTCTCCCATGTGGATGACAGGGGCCTAAGCAAGAGGCTATCCTCTGATGCCCTCCCAGTCTCATTAACAGGAAAGCAGATGGAAAGCAGCACAGCTGGAACTCAAACAAGTGCTCCAATATGGGAGACCGGGCATTGCAGGCAGTGGCTTAACCAGCTACATCACAAAGACGACCCCCTTAAGCACTTTTTGAAAAAATTCAAGCAAAGAGAAAGTGAATAAGCCCTAATCACTGGTTCATCTTCAAATGCCTTCAGTAACTATAGTCAAAGCTAGGAATACAATTCAGGTCTCCCACATGGGTGGCAGTGAATTAGACTCCTGCTTCCCAAGGTCTACAATAGCAGAAAATGGACTTAAGTGTTGGAGCTGGGAACTGAACCAAGTTATTCCAATGTAGGACATGGATGTCTTGACTGGTAGGCTAAATGTCCATCTCGTATCAATTCTTTTTGGATATTTGATTTGTGCGTACAAAATAGCATCCATTTTTTTTTTTTATTTTATTTTTTCAGTCCTCTCAGGAGAACAATTATAGTTTGAAAGTCTTTTACTTCCTGCTTTGAGTTTCTTTTCTCATTTAGTTTCCCTGGTCTCTAACTTTCTCACTCAAGTTTTTCCTTAAGTGCTCACATTTAAGAACAAGGCACTAAAAAGCTAAATGGATGTACCATGAACATGGGCACTATATTCTAAGTGTTGTATATCCTTTCCTTCAAATTCATGTTGAAAACTAATTCCTAAAGAGGACTAGGTCCTTTGTTAGGTGACCAAGTCATATGAAGGCAGAATCCTCTTGAACAGGTTAGTGCCTTTCTTAAGAGGCCCAAAGGTGCTTGTTTGTCCCTTCTACCATGTAAAGACATACCAAGAAGCTGGCATTCTACAACCCAAAAAAAGCCCACATCAGAATTGAGCCATGCTAACACCCTGAAATTAGACTTTCCAGAAGCCTCCAGAACTGTGAGAAATAAATGCCTGTTGTTTATGAGGTACCCAGTCTATGGTATTTTGTTACAGCAACCAAAAGAAAAAAAAAAAAAAAAAACAAGAAAATAGATGAGTCTTAATTAAGTAGCTGGCTTTACTTGCAGATAACAGGTAGAGGCCCAGTAATTTATTACGATATCTCAGTTGTCAATTTCATTAGGTCTTTCCTACCAATGTCATCAATTTCAATATCCTACCTGAATAAGATATAAGACCACTGGCCAATATACAAGAAGCCAAATAAGTGAAGCAAACAAGTGATCTCTATACTCAGGTGTAAACTTTCACATGACCTTGTTTTCACTACAATAACTCATTCTTCAGCTGTTTTATTTCTCAGGAAATCAGAAATCGCTGTTTCAACTTTACAGAAACATACTACCATTTTCTAGAGTAGGGATCTGGTGCACAGGATACAAGAAGGAACTGAGATACTACTTCTTTAATTCAATTTTTCATTCAAGTCCCATCTAATTGTACTCAATACCTATAATTTCTTAGCTTTTGTGGCTTTACTAGAATCTATGGACTAGAATTGCCTTGATCCTTTTCTTCATCCCCAAATACTTACATTTAAGCTTTCTTGGAGCCACTAAATCAGTTTTCCAAAACTGCTGAATTTGACCTATCTCATGAACAACATATTCTTTTTTTCTTTTTACATATTCATTTTTTGTTCTATGTTTAAAGAATCTTAAACCCTTTGCTATTATTTTAGCAGAATTTCTGGAAGGCACACAAATAAAATGTGTCTTTAATCCACAATATTTAAGTGGAGGCCAACATCTATAACAATTTTTTCCTTTGCCAGCTATTTACTAACATCACTTAGGAGAACTGCAACCCCATATTAGAGTGCCTGAGTTTTAGTCCTGACTCTGCTTCCAATTTCTGTCCTGTACTGAGCAACTGGGAGACAGCAGGCAATGGTTCAGTATCTCTGCCACCCACGTGAGAGATCAGTTTCGTGCTTCTGGCTTTAGTCTGGCCCAGAACTAAATGTTACAGCAGTGTCTTTGCCTTTCAAATAAATAAAATAATACTTCATGAACTTAGAAATTGTAATTTTTATAAAGGTATATTTGGTAGATAATAACAACTATTGATGAAGACATGGAGAAACTGGAACCTTGTTAGCACTGCTGGTGGAACAAGAAATAATACAGCCAGCTTGGTAAGGTATTTGGCAGTTTCTTTAACTTGTTTAACACTCCCAAACATGGACCAATCCACATGCTCATTAACTGAAAACGAAACACAGAAAGGCTGATGCCGTGGCGTAGCAGGTAAAGCTGCCGCCTGCAGTGCTGGCTTCCTACATGGCTGCCAGTGGGAGTCCTGGCTACTCCACTTCCAATCCAGCTCTCTGCTATGGCCTGGGAAAGCAGTGGAAGATGGCCCAAGTCCTTGGGCCCCTGCACCCATGTGGGAGACCTGGAAGAAGCTCCTGGCTCCTGTCTTCAGATCAGCCCAGCTTCGGCCACTGCGGCCATTTGGGGAATGAACCAGTGGATGGAAGATCCCTCTCTCTCTGTCTGCCTCTACCTCTCTGTAACTCTACCTTTCAAATAAATAAACAAATCTTAAAAGAAGCATAAATAAAATGTACTACATCATCATCCATAAAGTGGACGATTATTTGGCAGTAAAAAGCAGTGAAGCAAACACTATAACATGGATAAACCTTGAAAATACGCGAACTGAAACAAACCACTCACAAATACGCCACTTATATGAAATATCCAGAACACATAAATTTGAAGAGACAGAAAAGTAGACTAGTGATTGTCCAGGGCTTGAAGGCAAGGGTGTAGGGGAGAATGGGGTTTCTTTTTTTAGGGTTATTAAAATGCAGTAAATTCAGTGTAGTGGAGGCTAAACAACTGTGAATATTCTGAAAACCACTAGATCATATTCTTTAACTGTGTGAACTTTATGATTTATATCTCAATAAAAATGATCTTGTTAGAAAAGCATCTGGTTGACTTCTCAGTCTAACAATCTACTGTCCAAAAACATAAAGTTGTTTCTTTCACAATGTTTTCTCTTTTAAATTTACTTCATTATTTGAAAGGCAGAGAGACAGAATCTTACATCTGCTGGTTCACTCCTCCAAATGGCCCCAACAGCCAAGTCCAGGCCAAGCTGAACCCAGAAGGCTAAGAAATCCCTACTGGTCTCCCACATGGGTGGCAGAGGCTTAAGTATTTGGACCATCTTCTGTTGCATTCCCAGGCATATTAGCAAGAAACTGGATTGAAAGCAGAGCAGCTGGGACCCAAACTGGCACTCTGACATGGGATGTGGGTGTCCTAAGCTGTAATTGCCTGCTTTACCACAATAAGGGCGCTCCCCCCACCCCCACCGAGGTTTCTAAATAGCTGTTGCTCATTCTATCAATGGAGTAGTGTAATTTATTTAAAGTACTCTAGCAGAAATTTTAAAATCAGGATGTTCAAACAGCTCTGAATTACATAAAATCAGTCTTAAATTTCCATTTCTATTCTGTATCTATTTCAGAACTAAAGGCCTTTGCTTGACATCACAATTTAACATAGATAAAATTTTAAAGCACCTAAATACAAAATGTATTTGCTCATGGTGCCGTTGAGGGTGGGGTGGCATAAGTAAGTCTAAATCAAAACTACTTGATTTAAAAATCGTTAAATACAATAGTAAGAAGCTAAAGAGATTAATACTATCTATTATATATACTATGTTAACCTTCAGGTATAAATCATACCTTTTGACTTCTTGTCCTTTTTGTTTAGGAGATTCACCTCCATTCAGGATCTGTTCTAAATTCTTTGTTTCTACTGATCCATTTGGTTCTGAATTAGATAGTCCAAGTAATGACCTTACCCGCTGAGACCGTACATCTAATATTGTATCTGTATATCCTACTTCCTGAAGATACCTATAAGAGAAAATTTTAAATATTAAATTCCACATTCTATTAACACGTGCCCAACTCAAAATTCTATAAAGGATTTTTAGGAAAACCCATAACACTACAAAGTATACTCTCTTCCTTTGTCTCGTTATCTTTCCCTTCTGCCGACTGATTTCAGTTCTAACAAAATGATGTCAATAACAAACTAAAATTTAAGTTGGCATACAGCATGGCTAATGCCTTAAAAAGCTTTCCGGAATTGATGAGAGTAATATAAGTGGCCAATGAGTGACAGCAAATGAGTAGAACTGAATGCTAGAACAGTAATGAAAGTTTAAATCCGTGGTTCTTACCCAGTGGCTGATGGACAGGCTAATTCTCCCTCAAGGATCTAATATCCCACCACATTCATCTAGTCCTCTGGTTTTCAAACTTTATCTATATCTAAACCAGGGTACTTATCCTGGGATCTAGGATTAAACTAGAAAGAAGAAAGGGGCCAGATAACAATATATTAATAATGAGTTGTCAATGGCTCTGTGTGACAAAGTATATAAAGGATGCTAGAAAGGAGTCATAGATAACACTAGTTATCTACAAAATAATTTTAGGTGCAAGCTAAAGAGTGAGAGACTGGTTAGGACACTAACAGAGCAAAAAGAAAAAACAGAATGAACATGAGAAAATAAACAAGACATAAAATCTTCATGAACAATAAATGAAAAGAAGACGTAAACAATTTCTACCAATTTTCAAGTTTCTGGCTCAGAGGGCTGGGTGACTATTCAAGAGTGAGAATCCAGTTTACAGGCCACCTATCAGATAGTCGTGTGGTGTCCACATTAAAAGTAAAATGACAATATTTATAAGGCACATATACAGAAAAGGTCAAAAGCTCAGAAGAGACTGAACTGGGTAAAGAGATCGGAGTCATCAGTCTTGAAGCCATGGATATAAATGAAGTCACACAGAGATCAAGCCTAAGAATAAGCCCAGTGACACAGATATCTAAAAAGCTAGAATAAGAGAAGCCTAAAGGAAAATGAAGACATTTAATAAATTAGGAGGAAAAAAAAAATCTCAGCAAAGAGTGGAGTCATGGAAGAATAAAAGTCGCAAAAATGAACAATGTCAAATGTTTCAAAGACATAAAATATGAACAAAATAAGGTCTCCTGTTTGCGACACAGCTTCAGCAGACCATCAAAATGGCAAATGGACGAGACAGCTAAGAAATAAACAAGGATGACTATGCAGATAAATTACCCTTAACAAGTTTGACTAACAAGTCAGAGAAAGAAAGGTGAGAAGAGGTAGAATATGTAATGGAATTACAGAAGTATGAGAGAAATACTGTGCAACCCGCTTCTAATTCTTCTCAGAAACTCTTCTAAGCTAGGGGGAAATCCTGCTATATGGAAAATAGTAGTTTTCAGTAGAAAAGAGTAAGTGCGTTACAGAGAAGAGCACAGACTCAATAGGAATGTATCCTGTGTGTTTCCAGTCTCTGCAGGTCCCCCAGGCTGCCTCAGCTCCTGACTTCCTCACAAGCGGCTTTTCACATTTCCTTTAATTCTATCCCACTATCCTTTCATTAAAGATCTATTCTTCTGTTCAACTTCTAGTCACTTTTATATTATAAGAGTCTGGATTAACACCTTTTCAACAGAACCTAAGAAAAATGAGGCCACAAGTAAGAGGTTAAATATATTCACAGGTTTAAATATATTCACAGAAAGAAAAGCAAAAAGTTAAGGACGTTGTCATCCATCATACTTCACAGTTTCAGTGAAGTGGAGGCTGAGGTGCTGTAATGAGAACACAGGAGATTGGGTTTAGATGTGGTCAAAGTCAGAATATCCACTGAGGTAAATGGGAACAAGAGATGACCAGGGTTATGGAAAATGGTTCTCTGCAATATTTGAATAGGAAATTGTAAAAAATTAATAGCATCCATATTTTTCTCCAAGAGTTAACTAGAAATAGAGGCAGACACAAAGACTGAGCCAAGACTGGGGTTCTGCAATCAATGATTGGTGTGATGGGACAGCACTGTGGCACAGCAGATGAAGCTGGTGCCTTTAAAAAAAAAAAAAAAGACTGGTGAGGGCAAAAAAAGGGGTGAGGACCATGAGTTCTGAGTGGCACTAAGAAAATAGAACAAACAAAAGAAACCACACATAAAGTGGCTAGAGGAAAATTAAGTAGCTAAGGATCTAAAAGATCAGGGTAAAATCAGAGGGCAAATAAAATATGAATTGGAATGAGAGTGATGAAAAACATGATGACTGTTCACACCAAGGAATATTCCAGAGGTACACTAATTCTGTTGGTAAGAAGATCAAAGGTCTGACCACACTTCATAGGGTTACTGAAGTGAAAGTAAAGACGTACAAAGCTGGGAAGGTTGAATAATTATAAAGCACAAAGAGTATCAGCAGGATCAAAGTACAAAGGTTTTCAAACTATACGTAAGAAAGGAACAGATAAAAGACAGTAACCAACATTTGCCTTCAAAGTACCTTCAATACTGCAAAGAATTCAATCAAAAAGGTTCCTCAAATATACAACAAGCAGAGGATTTGGCAAGCCATTTCTAGAAACTTTCAGATAAATACAGATAAATTCCTCCTAAACCAGTCACATTTCCACAAGAGGAACCAACTTGTAAATTTTTCAGGACAAGGGACAGAAAAGTCTAGAAAAATTAACCTATACTGTTTTTTTTTCTGGTTTTCATCCAGTCTGTTAGACAGTCTATCCTGCAAATAAGAAAACAAGATTTTTTTTGAAACCCAGAGGAAAGAAGCTTTAAAATGAACCAAGGTTCCACATAGCAAAGAAGTAGCACTACAAAAAATATACATATTGTCCCACTACCATTAAATAACATTTTATTTGCTTTCTTTATATACCCACTTGTCTACCTAAATCCTTCAACAAATTTGAAAATGAACCATTTACTTACTGTCTTAACAGCTGTCTGCCTTGCTTCCACGTTAACTGGCTATTCTGAGGTGCTGTGGGAGCTTCTGTGTCTTTGGTTTCTTCTAAAAAATGTTTTTAAAAGAAGTTCATTATTTCAACTCTTGAAAATACTGTCAAAGTTTCTTAGGAATAAATTCCCACATTAATAGAAACAATGTTGCTAAATGTTTCACAAAAGACAGAAAAAACAATGAATTCATATTTAGTATTTACTGTGGGTCACTCATTTTTTAAAAACATTTATTTATTTTATTTGAAAGTCAGTTAGAGGCTGGCGCCGCGGCTCACTAGGCTAATCCTCCGCCTGCAGCGCCGGCATACCGGGTTCTAGTCCCAGTCAGGGTGCTGGATTCTGTCTCGGTTGCCCCTCTTCCAGGCCAGCTCTCTGCTGTGGCCAGGGAGTGCAGTGGAAGATGGCCCAAGTGCTTGGGCCCTGCACCCCATGGGAGACCAGGAGAAGCACCTGGCTCCTGCCATCGGATCAGTGCAGTGCGCCGGTCGCAGTGCACCGGCCGCGGCGGCCATTGGAGGATGAACCAACGGCAAAGGAAGACCTTTCTTTCTGTCTCTCTCTCTCACTCTGCCTGTCAAAAAATAAAATAAAATAAAGAAAGAGGAAGAGAAAGAGACTAACAGATCTTCCATCTACTGGTTCACTCCCCCAGATGGCCACTATGGCCGGAGCTGAGACATCTGAAGCCAGGAGCTTCTTTCGGGTCTCCCACGAAGGTGCAGCGGCCCAAACATTTGGGCCATCCTTGGCTGCTTTCCCAGGCCATTACTTGGAAGCCTGATCAGAAGCAGAGCAGCTGGACTCCCTCTACCATGTCCCAGCAATGGCCCCAGGTCACCGATTTTGTGTTTCTTCCAATAATGGTATCATGTACTCCCTGCCCCATTTAAAACTGGGAAAAACCAAATGTACTTTATATTTTCAGGGATTCAAAAGTCAATGACAATAAGAAAAAATGCTGTTAAAATTAAATTTTTTTAACTATCACATCTCTACTGAATTAAATGCCTCTGAAATTAAAAAGCAGTATTACATCATCTATTCAAAATCCACACTAAGATATTAGGTAGATATAAAAACACTGAATTAATTAACTTTGAATCTGTATGAGTGGATTTTAAATTAACATCATTTTCAGTACTAAAAGTTAAACTTGAAAGTAGTTTTTACAAAAAGTATGTCACATTTAATTGGCAGTAAACAAAGCATATGCACATACAAAACTAAAGTTTAATAAACAGTAATGATTTTAGGTGAGTTAATCTATCAGCAAGTATCCCAAGAGTGAAATTTAAAATGATTTCTTGGCACATTATAAGCACTATTTTTCATAAGTTTCCATTATTAAGATAAAAACAAGGGACAGGCATATAACTTAAGTAGTTAAATACCCACATCCCACATAAGAGTGTTGGGTTCCACTCCCAGCTCCACAAGCTTCCTGCTAGTGCAGACCCTAGGAAGCAGCGGTGATGACTCAAGCAGTTGGGTCCCATCCATCCATGTGGAAACCTGGATAAAAATGTCTGCTTCTGGCTTTGGCCAGGGTCATTGCAGGCACTAGGGAGTGAACTGGAGGTAGGAGCTCCCCCTTTCTCTCTGCCTCTCAAGTAAAAATAAATAGACTAAAATAAACACAGTGAAAACTTAGAGGAGCTTGGTAGATTAACCCCTACACTGCATGCTGAAAACTCACAGAATAACTCAGACTTATTAGATTTCTAGACTCCTCAGAGTTGCCTGGTAATAACTGGTAGTAATTCAAAAATCCCCTGCAAGCATTGCTTCTCTGATTCTAATAACTCCATTATTAGTATTTTCTTATTCTTTCCCTAAACATAAGCAATTCTGACTTCTAGAAATAATTATTTCACTCTAACTAGTTTTTACTTCTTTTTTTTAATAAGATGTATTTTTTGACAGAGTTAGAGGGAAAGACAGAGCGAGTGAGCTTCCATCCACTGGTTCACTCCCCAAATGACCATAAAAGCTGGGGCTGGTCCAAAGCCAGGAGTAAGAGGTTGCTTCTGGGTCACCCATGTGGATGCAGGGGCCCTTAGGCCTTCCTCCACTGCTTTTCCCAAGCATAACAGCAGGGAGCTAGATTGGAAATGGAGCAGTTGGGACTCAAACCAGCATCCATATGGGATGCCAGCATCACAGGTGGTGGCTTTACCTGCTATGCATATCTCTGGCCCATCATTTTTCAATTCATAATTACTTATAACATTTTATGTTTAATTACAAATAACACATAACGAGGAGGGAAACACATTTTATAAAAATAAAATTGCGGGGGCAAACATAGTAGTGTAGCAGGGTAAACTGCTACCTGTGATGTTAGCATCGCTTTTGGGTGTCGGATCACATCCTGGCTGCTCTGGTTCCAATCCAGCTCCCAGCTAATGCCTTGGGGAAAGCGGTGGACAACGGTCTTAAATTTTTGGACCCCTTCCCCTTCACAGAGGAAGCTCCTTGCTTCAGGCCTGCTGTTGTGACCATTTAAGGAGTGAACCAGCAGATGGAAGATCTCTTTCTCCATTTCTCCCTATCTCTAACTCTGTCCTTCAAATAAATAAATAATCTATCTTTAAAAAAAAATACAATTGCCTGAAATCCTATCACCAACAGTCAACAAATGTTAGTACTTGAGAGTTTATCATTCCATATTTTCTACCTGAGAAAAAATAAAATACAAATAAATGACTAGCACAACCCTCCCCTTTAAGAAAGTAAGCTTGGGGCTGGTGCTATGGCATAGCAGGTTAAGCCCCCGTGGGTTAAGTGGCCTTCTGAAAATGGGTCCTGGTTCCAGTCTTAGCTGTTCTACTTTGGATCCAGCTCCCTGCTAATACGCATGG
Source organism: Oryctolagus cuniculus (assembly GCF_964237555.1). Lineage (NCBI taxonomy): Eukaryota > Metazoa > Chordata > Mammalia > Lagomorpha > Leporidae > Oryctolagus > Oryctolagus cuniculus. Next base: position 44,386,416 of record NC_091443.1, on the reverse strand, counting down.
GAAAGCAGCAGAAGATGGCCCAAACACTTGGGCCTCTCCACCCACATGCGAGACCCAGACAGAGTCCCAGGCTTCTGGCTTTGGCCTGGTCCTAATGCAGCCATTTGAGGAATGAACTAGCAGATGAAGATCTCTTTCTGAACCTCCTTCTCTCTATGTAACTCTGCTTTTCATCAAATAAAAATAAGTAAATAAAATAAAATAAATCTTTACAAGTAAAAAAAATTTTTTAAGTGGGTTATGTGTATATCACACTAAAAGCTATTTTTGACAATGTCATCTTAAATATTCTATGGCAATATACATTATGTAGAAATGATTACATACTATTGTATAGAAAGTATGTAATTATTTAACCTATTTCTAATGATGAAATTAGCTTCCTTTTAAAAAGCTATTACAGGGGCCGGCACTGTGGTGTAGTGAGTAAAGCCACCAACTGCAGTGCTGGCATCCCACATGGGCATCAGTTCAAAACACAGCTGCTCCATTTCCTATCCAGCTCTCTGCTATGGCCCGGGAAAGCAGTAGAAGATGGTCCAAGTTCTTGGGCCCCTGCACATGCATGGAAGACCTGGAAGAAACTCCTGGCTCCTCACTTTGGATAGTGAGGAGCCAGGACTCCGGCCATTGTTGGGGAGTCAACCAGCGGATGGAAGCCCTCTCTCCCTGCCTCTCCTTCTCTCTCTGTGTAACTTTGACTTTCAAATAAATAAATAAACCTTTAAAAAATAAACAAAAGCTATTACAGGGGCCAGCACTGTGGCACAGCAGATAAAGCCGCCACCTGCAGTACAGGCATATCCCATATGAGCGCCGGTTCGAGTCCCGGCTGCTCCACTTCCAATCCAGCTCTCTGCTATGGCCTGGGAAAGCAGAAGATGGTCCAAGTTCTTGGGCCCCTGCACCCACAAGGGAGACCCAGAAGAAGCTACTGGCTCCTGTCTTTGGATCAGCGCAGCTCTGGCTGTTGCAGCCATTTGGGGAGTGACCCAGCGGATGAAGATGTCTCTCTCTCTCTCTCTCTCTGCGTTAACTCTGACTTTCAAATAAATAAATAAATCTTAAAAAAAAAAAAAAAAAAAGAATATTCTTGAAGTACATTTTAAGTACACAGCTTAATCAATTTTTGAAAACATTCATTCAACCAATACCTAGATGAAGATATAAAACACTATCCAAAAAGCTTTTTGTGCTCTATTCCAGTCACTAGCCACTCCAAAATGAGTATCAACATTTTTCCTGATTTCTAAATTAGATAAACTTTTGCAATTGATATAATTTCTAGCAATTTTCAATTTTATGTGATTCATCCAAGTTGTCAGGTTTAGTAGTAATTTGGCTATTTTCTCTGTTAAATAGCATTCTGTTATGCTACTCTATCACAATATATTTAATCATTTTAATATTGAAGTATGTTCCAGTTGTTTCTTGATTTTTCACTATAAACAATGAGTCTACAAACATTTTTTTTTTTTTTTTGACACGCAGAGTGGACAGTGAGAGAGAGAGACAGAGAGAAAGGTCTTCCTTTGCCGTTGGTTCACCTTCCAATGGCCACTGTGGCCAGTGTACCGCGCCGATCCGAAGCCAGGAGCCAGGTGCTTCCTCCTGGTCTCCCATGCGGGTGCAGGGCCCAAGCACTTGGGCTATCCTCCACTGCCTTCCCAGGCCACAGAGAGAGCTGGACAGGAAGAGGAGCAACCGGGACAGAATCCGGCGCCCCAACCGGGACTAGAACCCAGGGTGTTGGCGCCGCAGGCGGAGGATTAGCCTAGTGAGCCGCAGCGCCGGCCTACAAACATTCTTAATATCAAGCGTCACTGTGAACATATGTCCACATTTTGGGGCATGGAATTACAGAGTTACAGGATATAGATGCTACATCTCCCTAAGTAATTCTACCAAGCTACTTTCAGAGCAGTTTTATCAATTTCCAATCCTAACATCAGCTCTAGTTGTTCCACACCCTTATCAACACTTGCTATTGTTAAGAGTCTACTTGTGGGGCCGGCACTGTGGCACAGTGGCACAGTGGGTTAAAGCCCTGGCCTGAAGCGCCGGCATCCCATATGGGCGCCAGTTCTAGTCCCGGCTACTCCTCTTCCGATCCAGCTCTCTGCCATGGCCTGGGAATCAACAGAAGATGCCCCAAGTCCTTGGGCCCCTGCACCCACATGGGAAACCCAGAAGAAGCTCCTGGCTCCTGGCTTTGGATCGGCCATTGCAGCCATCTGGGGAGTGAGCCAGCAGATGGAAGACCTCTCTGTCTCTACCTTTCTCTGTAACTCTTTCAAATAAATAATTTTTTTAAAAGAGTCTACTTGTATTCCATGATGAATTTGTATATTTCCTCCACAACTAATAAAATTGAACATCATTTCATGCTTACTGACCATTTAGATATTCTTTTGCCCATTTTTCTGCTGGATTGTCTTTTCTAAATGTAGAGGTAAGGGGGCTCTAAACTGAATTAAAAGATAAATTTACTTGAATGCAAAAAACTTTTGAAATGCATGCCAATTTTTTAATAATATGCAATTTCCAAGGACTCTGTGAAGATCCCTCATATGCGTGGATTTCAAAAGATTTTCTGCACCAAAATCAACTTATCCCTTCACTCTATTTTCCATAAACTTTTTGAAGTAGCCTGGTATAAATATGTGTTACTAAGAGAAGGGTATAAACATTTATTTATCTAGTATTCTGTCAAATCAGTATTTTGTTCATTTTCCTTTTTACTTGAATTATTTTGAGGGCAAATAAATGAAATACTGTTTCACTTAATATTTATTTCCATATATAATTTATTTGTAAAATAAGTTTATCAAATGTGGTCTGCATGGCACATTTTTGGCCATCTTGGTTTTGTTTTCCATTAAATATCTTGAATATCTTTTGAACAGCAGTAAAACTATTTTATTTTATTGTTATTTTGTCTTCTTAATATCTGAGGATTTACTCCTCTAGCCGAGGAAGTTTTAATACCTAGCTTTATAGCAATAAAAAATAAACTTGTCTGACTTCAGTTGTAGGCAGGAGAGACTTATTTGTAAATGATGTTGCTTTATACAAATTTGCAGTTGAGACCAGACAGCCAATGCCTTCTTTGGTTTAGTCTCTATTCCAAGAATAATGATCAAGCACAGGGATTACAGCCCATTAGTTCTGGAAAACAAATATTTTCTGAATATTCTAGCCATGCTAGAAAGATAATGACCCTAAGAAAATCTCTAAGTTCATCAGGTTTTTCTGGTGAAGCCAGTGTACTCCTTCTAACAGCAGTGGGACTACTGTAGTAAATGTGACTCAAAATACGTACACCTTCCGTCTTTCCATGAATTATTCTTGCTTTCCCAAGGAGGAGATCATAATATTGTTTCCTAGCAAGAGAACAATCCTTCATAACCACTGAAAAGGATCAAAGAAAATTCACTCCTACTTGGTCTCTTGATTTCATATATATGACAACAACTAAAAGAAAATGAATGATTCTACTGTTAAAAAATTGAAGGTGAGAAAGACCAAAAACCAAATCAAATGCATGGTATGGGTTTCTCTGAAGTACCTAACTACTTAATACTGAACTAAAAACCAATCAAATTTTTAAAATTTACTAAAACATCTCATTTAAAAATTCATATGTAAGTTTTTATTTTCCCTACCATACATACTTTGACTTTGCTAGGATAGAAACACTATAGAAGAAAAAATGATACAAAGAACACATTTTTTTCTTGCCCCCAGTAGCCACAAGCATAGGCCTCAATTTAGATGTGTTATCAAAAATGTATGTACAAATGATTCTAGAAACTACTGAGAAATAAGAAATTGCTAACTCTTATTAATATAAATAGAAATATTCCTTACTTAGACTCCTCAAATGGTAATCACATGAAGTCCTCAAATTAACATTAAGCTATTCCAAAGATCTTTCCTATAGCCAGTCCTCTCTTCACTGCACAATTATTCATTAGAAACCATTCTCACACTGTTTAGGAAAGAGCAAAGCCAACTGCAGATAATATTTCCCTTTTTTCTGTTTTTTATTTGGATGCCTCTATGGTTTCCAAATGCAGTCAAGTTCTCAGGATCTTTAAAGACTAAAATGAATTAATTAGAATGTATCCAATTCAAAAGAACTTTTTAATAATATAAAAGTAAGCTCCTGGCAGGTGTTTGGAATAGTAGTTCAGCCTCTAGCAGGGATACTGCATCCCAAACTGGAGTGCCTGGATTCACTTGCCATTCCAGCAGTTGACAGCTAAGTATTTGGGTCCTGCCACCCACACAGAAGAGTCAGATTGAGTTCTTCATTCCTAATTATGGTTTGGTAGACCACTGGCTATTGCAGGCATCTGGAGCCAGTGGATGGGAAATCTCTTTCTCTCTTACTCTGTCAAATAAAAAACTAAAACAAAAAACTTATACTGGATTGGACAGGATTGCTTACAGGCAGAAAATCAGTTACTTTAATAACTTTCAACTCTAAAACATAAAAAGCATCCACAATTTTACAAAAGGTTTCACAGCAGGAAAAACAGAAAAGTAACTTCAGGATTGAGATGTACCTAAAATTCAGTATCTCCTCCAAATTCTAATTAGTTTACATAGTTACTCAACTGTCCGATCATTGCTATCAATATGAAATGGAGGTGAAAAAAATACGTATTACACAAAAATAAGTTTTTAAAAAAAAAGTAGCAGCAGAATCAAGTTTACCTGATTCAAAGGTTGGCATTTTCAAATCGCCTTGGTTCAGTTCTGTGCCATATTTCAATTTGTGATATTTTGCCCTGAAAATTTAATAACAGATTGGCAAAATAATAATCTTTAAATTTCTACAGTTAAGTGACTGTAATATATTACTCCAATAACATAACATGAATGTCTATTCCTTAAGCTTTGTTTGCAAATACTGACAAATGTACTGCTATACAAGAAATTAAAGATAAATTACATAAGTAACAAACACATCCAAATGAAGAAAAGATAAATTTTTCCTTTTAAAACAAGTTCCAAAATTAGATTCTATGACAAAATATTATTTCAATGTAACTATTTTAATATTTTTCTATTCCCATATGAATCAAATACATTTCATGGTGGTACAAATGAGAACAATATAATTTTCCACTATTGTATTCAAATAAGAAAATGAAACACAAGTACCTTTCCTGCTTTAATGCATATTCTAACATCTTTATTCTTCTTACTAAATCCTTCTTCAAGTTCTCTTGACCTTTTCTTTCTCCTTGTAAAAATGCTATCCGGGCCTAAAAATAAAAAGGATACATTTATTTTCATTTTTCCTTAACCATATATAGGAAATAGATGAAAAGGAAAATAGTAAATGCAAACTTCTATACTTTTATTTATGACAGTTATATTTAAAATTCACTGACGTGTACCAACCAACTTTATCTGTCAGATAACATAATCACTTAAAAAATAAAAATAACTATGAATTAGCTATTTGCATATTATCCTTGGAGTACCTAATATTAATATTTAACTTTTATATAACCTTCCAAATAAATTTTATATATAAAAATTACAACTTTCTGTAACATAAGTCACAATGAATTGAAAAATTATACTATATTCACAAGGAAAGATGTGTATTTCAGAAAATCAAACATTGGCTGCTTCAACAAACAGTAGTATTACCCCAAAAAGTATTTCTTTACAGAAATACTTGAAAGTTTACAAACACATTCTATCACCCTATTCCAAATTCTGTTTCACTTCTTGAAACAATACGTAATATTGCAAACAGTTTAAGTTATTATACTATACGTTTCGGCCGGCGCCGCGGCTCACTAGGCTAATCCTCCACCTAGCGGCACCGGCACATCGGGTTCTAGTCCCGGTTGCCCCTCTTCCAGGCCAGCTCTCTGCTGTGGCCCGGGAGTGCAGTGGAGGATGGCCCAAGTGCTTGGGCCCTGCACCCCATGGGAGACCAGGAGAAGTACCTGGCTCCTGCCATCGGATCAGCGCAGTGCGCCGGCCGCGGCGGCCATTGGAGGGTGAACCAACGGCAAAGAAAGACCTTTCTCTCTGCCTCTCTCACTGTCCACTCTGTCAAAAAAAACAAACAAACAAACAAACAAACAAACAAACAAAAAAAAACCACAATACTATACATTTCATGACCTCATTACTTTTTGTTGTCATATTTTCGTGAAAGATTTCTTTTTCAACTGCCCTGCTATTTCTTATTTTTTTTAAATTTAATTTTATTTATTTTAAAGGCAGAGTTAAGAGGTAGAGACAGAGAAAGAGAGGTCTTCCATCTGCTGGTTCATTCCCAAATGGCCGCAATGACAAGAGCTGGGCCACGCCGAAGCAAGGAGCCAGAAGCTTCTTCCAGGTCTCCCACAGGGGTACAGGCACCCAACAACTTGGGACATCCTCTACTGCCTTCCCAGGTACAGCAGCAGGAAGCTGGATCGGAAGTGGAACAGCCAGGACGTGGATTGCCGGCACTTTAACTCTGCATTACAGCGCTGGTCCCTACTTATTTCTTAAGAAAGGCAATGCTCAGCCTTTTTCTGACCCTTCCCATTCCTTTACCAACCCCATACTAAAGAATGACACTTGAGGCCAGCACTGTAGCATAGTGGGTAAAGTCACCATCTGTGGCTCCAGCATCCCATTTGGGCACTGTTTGAGTCCAGGTTGATCCATTTCCAATCCAGCTTCCTGTTAATGGGCCTGGAAAAGTAGTGGAAGATGGCCCAAATACTTTGGCCCCTGCACCTATGTGGAACACCTAGAAGCTCCTGGCGTTAGATGGGCCCTGCTCTAGCCACTGCAGCCATTTGCGGAGTGAACCAGCAGATGGAAGATCTCTCTCTCTCTCTCTCCCACAGATCTCTATCCTTCAAATAAATAAATAAACCTTAAAAAAAAAAAAACTACAAAATAACACTTAAAAGATAATGACTTATTGATCTGGGGACATTTACAATTCTGTATAAATTCACAATGGAACTATCTCTCACCATAGTAAAATGCTCTTGCTAAGATGTCCTAAAAATGTATGCATTCAGTAGATTATCATAAATAGTTCTTATTTCATTTTTTAAATTTCAAATAACATGGGACCAAAGCTAATGATTGTAGCTGAATATTTAACATATTAACTTAGAAAGTGTTGATTTTCAACAGAAATATACTGGTCAAGGCATCTAACAGAAATATATTAACTAAAGTTAATATTCAGAAATATACTAGATAAGCCATATAAAAGAAATATACTAACTAAAGTAAACCAATTAATAAAAACACATAAGTAACAAATGCCCACTTTCATCAAAAAATATTATCCTAAAAATATTTCATATGGAATAATCCACAACTCTAAAACAACCAAGAAGTTAGAAACAGCTATATAACACTTAAAACTCTTAAGTTTCCAAATAAAAACAAAAGTCTAGGGGCAGCATTGTGAAGGGATAAAGCTGAGTCCTGTGATACTAAGATTCCTGGCATTCTATACAGGCACTGAGTAGTGTCCAGGCTTGCTGCGCTTCAATCCAGATCCCTGCTAATGGCCTGGGAAAAGCAGTGGAAGAGGGGCCAAGTGCTTGGGCCCCTGTCATGCACATGGGAGACCGACATGAAGCTCCTGGCTTCCATATGGCCCAAGCCTCAGGTGTGGCAGCTATTTGGGAAGTAAACCAAGGGAAGATCTCTGTCTCTCCCTCTCTAACTCTTGCCTTTCAAATCAATAAATAAATTCTTAAATGGTTTAGCCAAAAATACCTGGGGAGAGGTAAACAGGTAACAGAGAAGACACTAGTGCTAGAATTGACCTTTGACCTAGTATCACTAAGCATTAGGAGAATACTCTGAAAAGGTAAATGTTATAACTGGTAGTTATAATAGGAACCAATTAAACAATAGATTTAGCATCTGGCAAAGGATCATTGACAATGGACTTCCAGCTATTGTTGTAAGTTATAATGCACCATTAATAGTATCATCTCTTCAAATAAACATTTTAAAAAGTAAATTTATGAGACTGGGGTTACTGGCGTTATGGCACAACAGGCTAAGACTGTGCCTGAGGCGCTGGCATCTCATAAGGGTCCTGGTTCATGTTCTAGCTGTTCCTCATCTGATCCAGCTCTCTGTTTATGGCCTGGGAAAGCAGAGGAAGATGGCCCAAGTGCATGGGCCCCTATACCCGTACAGGAGATCCAGAGGAAGCTCCTGGCTCCTGATCAGTTCAGCTCTGGCAATTTGGGGAATGAACCAGCGGATGGAAGATTTTTCTCCCTCCCTCTGTAACTCTACCTCTCAGATGAATAAATAAAATATTTTCTAAAAAAAGTAAATTTAGAAAAACATATTTACAATGGCATCAAAAAATCACTTAGTAGTAAAAAAGACACGCAAAGCCGGCGCCGCAGCTCACTAGGCTAATCCTCCGCCTAGCGGCGCCGGCACACGGGGTTCTAGTCCCGGTCGGGGCGCCGGATTCTGTCCCGGTTGCCCCTCTTCCAGGCCAACTCTCTGCTGTGGCCCGGGAAGTGCAGTGGAGGATGGCCCAGGTGCTTGGGCCCTGCACCCCATGGGAGACCAGGAAAAGCACCTGGCTCCTGGCTCCTGCCATCGGATTAGCGCAGCGCGCCGGCCACGGCGGCCATTGGAGGGTGAACCAACGGCAAAAGGAAGACCTTTCTCTCTGTCTCTCTCTCTCACTGTCCACTCTGCCTGTCAAAAAAAAAAAAAAAAAAAGACACGCAAGATCTCCACAAAGAAAATTCAAAAATTTAACAAAAGCATTGAAGACAACTTAACAGACTAGCAAACACATACACTATAAAAACATCGATTTTTACCCAAATTGACCAAAAGGTTTAATAACTGCAATCAAGTTCCATATGTGTTAAAAATACATCAAACTTGGGGCCTTCACTGTGGCATAGCAGGTAAAACCATTGCCTGCAACGCCCAACACATGTGGGCGCCGGTATTTCTCGGCTGGTCCACTTCCAACCTAGCTCCCTGCTAATGGTCTAGGAAAAGCAGAGAATGATGGCCCAGGTGCTTGAGCCCCTAACACCATGTGGGAGACCCAAATGAAGCTCCTGGATCCGCCAGCCATTACGGCCATCTGGGGAGTGAACCAGTGAATGGAAGAGCTCTCTGACTCTCCCTAACTCTGATTTCAAATAAAATAAAGAAATCTTTAAAAAAAGAGAGAGAGACTAAAATAAAAAATTAAAATCACTGAAAACAACCATGACAATAATAAAGAATGAGGTGGTAGTACTTGCTCTACCTGACATTAAGATGGATTCTAAAGCCACAGAAAGGAGGATGCCTATGGATGCAGGGATAAAAAAATGAACCACAGGTGAAAGTTTGGTGCAGTAATTAAGACGCTGTCACTTAGGATGCCTGCATCCCCTATCAGATTGCTGGTTTGATTCCTGGCTTCTCCACTTCCCATCCAATTTCCTGTTGGTATGCATCCTGGGAAGCAGCAGGTGACTGGGTCCCTATCACCTATGGGAGATCCAGTTGGAGTTTCAGGCTCCTAGCTTCAGCCTGCCCCAGCCCCAGCTGCTGCAGGCACTGGGGGAGTGAACCACTGCCTTTCACAAACACACCATCCAGAACAAAACAACAAAAACTTCTGTACAAAATAAAGCAGGGACTAGGTCCTATCTCAGACTTGTTCTTGGACAGTCTAAGACTAAAAAGTGTATTTTGCATTTTTAAAGTGTTATAAAACAAAGAAGAATGGGCAACATAGACCCTATGTGGTCCTCACAACCTAATATATTTACTGTAAAAGCTTGCCAATCTCCTAAACATTTATCAAACAAAATAGGCAATAAATCAAACTACAAGAGACAAAGAACACTACATATTAATAAAAGATTTAACTATACCATGATTACAACTATACACACCTAATAAAAGACAAAAAAAATGAAGAAAAAACAGTGAAGGGAGAAACAGACTACAGTATTAGGAGAATTCAATAACTCAATTTGAATAATGAAGAGGACAACCAGATAGAAGCAAGGAAACAGAGGACTGAACACAAGAATAAATAATCCATATTATTGATTGCAATTAATAATCAATAGAGAAATCAACCAGCTCTAATAAACATATGTAGAACACTTTACCAAACAACAAAATACAGATTCTTCCCAGGTAAATGTGGACATTCTTCTGGATAGACCACATTATGTTAAGCTACAACTGACAACTGATGTCAATAGCTTTCCAAAGATAGATATCAAAGTATCTTTTCTGACCATAACAAGATGAAATTAGAAATCAGTAACAGAGGACAGCGCTGCAGTGTAGTGGGTGAAGCTGCCATCCACAATGCCAGCACCGGATATGGGTGCCAGTTCATGTCCTATCTGCTCCACTTCTAATCTGGCTTCCCTGGTAGCTAATGGCTTAGGAAAGCAGAGGAAGATGGCCCAAGTCCTTGAACTCCTACTACCCACGTGGGAGACCCAGATGAAGAAAGAGCTCTCGCTCTTGCTCTCACGCTCCCTCTCTCTCTCTCTCTTTCTCTAATTCTGCCTTTCAAACAAATTCTTTTTTAAAAAATCACTAACAAATTGTGGAAGTTAAACAAAATGCACAAGAAGGAAACAGAAACAAATCGAACTAAAAAGAAAAAAAAAAAGGTTCCAAAACTTAGTTTGTGCACCAAAAGCAGTGTTAAGGAGGAAATTTGTAATTATACATGATTATATTAAAACCGAGGTTACGACAATGGTTAGGCCGGCGCCGTGGCTCACTTGGCTAATCCTCCGCCTGCGGCACCAGCACCCCGGATTCTAGTCCCGGCTGGGGCACTGGGTACTAGTCCTGGTTGCTCCTCTTCCAGTCCAGCTCTCTGCTGTGGCCCGGGAGGGCAGTGGAGGATGGCCCAGGTGCTTGGGTCCCTGCACCCGCATGGGAGACCAGGAGAAGCACCTGGCTCCTGGCTTTGGATAGGCACAGCGTATTGGCCGTAGCGGCCATTTGGGGGGTGAATCAACGGATTGAAGACCTTTCTCTCTGTCTCTCTCTCACTGTCTATAACTCTACCTTTCAAATAAAAACAGAAAAAAAAGAAAAAAGAAAAGACACTGGCCCTTTCAGATTATGTGGATTTGATATCAGCTCTGACTCCTGTCTTTAGCTTCCTACTGACACAGATCCTTGGAAGGAGCAATGACACCTCATGTAACTGAGTTCCTGCCACCCTTGTGGGAGACCTGGATTTTAATTTCCTGGCTTCAGTCCTAGTCACTGCAGTAATCTGGAGAGTGAATGAGTGGATGGGAGCTTACTCTTTGTCTTCCTTCCCTGTCTCTCTCAAAGGAAAAACCTTTAAGAAAAAAAACACAAATTACTCAAATATGAAATGAAAGTGGAGACATTACTATCTAAAAATAAAGATTGTAAGAAAACACTATGAACACTGGTACACCATTAAACAAGGACAACACAGATGAAATGGACAAATTTCTAGAAACACAAAGCCTACCAAGACTGAATCACCCAGAACTAGAAAATCTGAACAAACTTATACCTAGTAAGCAGATTAAAACAGTAATCAAAAACCTCTCGGGGCCGGCGCCATGGCTCACTTGGTTAATCCTCCACCTGCGGCACCGACATCCCATATGGGTGCAGGGTTCTACTCCCGGTTGCTCCTCTTCCAGTCCAGCTGGAAGTCCCAGGAGGGCAGTGGAGGATGGCCCAAGTGCTTGGGCTCCTATACCTACATGGGAGACCAGGAGGAAGCGCCTGGTTCCTGGCTTGGAATTGGGCAGCACCGGCCATGGCGGCCATTTGGGGAGTGAACCAACGGAGGGAAGACCTTCCTCTCTCTCTCTCTCTCTCTGTCTATAACTCTACCTGTCAAATTAAAAAAACAAACAAACAAACAAAAACTCAACAGAGAAAGTCCTGAATCTGATGGCTTCACTGGTGAATTCTACCAAATATTTAAAGAACACAATTCTTTCTCAAATTTCTTCAAACACATGAAAAAAAGAGCATAATTCCTAACTCATTCTATAAGGCAGTGTCCTGACAACCAAAGCCAATGACACAGTAAGAAAACTATAGACAGTACCTCTTATTAACACCAACATAAAAACCCTCAACAAAAATACTAGCAAAAGTTGAATTCAGAAACATTTTAAGGGGCCAGTGCTGTGGCGCAGATTAAAGCCCTGGCTTCAAGTGTCGGCATCCCATATGGGCACCATTTCTAGTCCCGCCTGTTCCTCTTCCAATCCAACTCTCTGCTATGGCCTGGGAAAGCAGCAGAAGATGGCCCAAGTCCTTGGGCCCCTGCACCAACATGGGAGACCCAGAAGAAGCTTCTGGCTCCTGATCAGCGCAGCTCCGGCCGTTGCAGCCATCTGGGGAGTGAACCAGCGGATGGAAGACCTCTCTCTGTCTCTGCCTTACTCTATAACTCTGACTTTCAAATAAACAAACCACTTCATCTCCAATGAAACAAAAAAGACATAGGACAAAATTCAATTCCATTTCTTTTAAAACAAGAAAAATACAACACTCAACAAACTAGGAATAGAAAGAAACCATCTCAACATTATAAAAGTGATATATTAACTACAACAAACATACTCAATGATGAAAGACTGACAGATTTTCTATAAAATCAAGAACAGGGAAAGCACACCTACATTAATCACTTCTGCTCAACATAGTACTTAAGTCCTAGCCATCAGGCAAGGGAAAGAATTAAAGGCAATAAAATCAGAAATATAATTACCTGCTTGTAAACGATTTGCTATAAAAAAAATCCATAAAATCTAAAGATTTCACAATAATCTGTTAGAATAAACCAATGTACCAAAGTAATGATACAAAAGTCAACACAAAAAAATCAGTTGTATTTCTATACACTAAAGTAAACACCCCGGAAAGGAAGTTAAGAAAATATTTCAGGGGCAAGTGTAGTGTAACAGGTTAAGCCAAAGCAAGTTGGAATTCCAGCTCCTCCACTTCTGATCCAGCTCCCTACTAATGTGTCTGGGAAAGCAATGGAAGATGGCCCAAGTCATCAGGCTCCTGCATTAATGTGGGAGATTGGGATGAAATGCTCCTGGCTTCAGCCTGGTACAGCCCCAGCTGTTGCAGCCATTTGGGTAGTGAACCAGTGGATGGAAGATAAATAAAAATAAATCTTAAAAAAAAGAAAAACTGGGCCGGCACCGCGGCTCACTAGGCTAATCCTCCGCCTAGCGGCGCCGGCACACGGGGTTCTAGTCCCGGTCGGGGCGCCGGATTCTGTCCCGGTTGCCCCTCTTCCAGGCCAGCTCTCTGCTGTGGCCAGGGAGTGCAGTGGAGGATGGCCCAGGTGCTTGGGCCCTGCACCCCATGGGATACCAGGAAAAGCACCTGGCTCCTGGCTCCTGCCATCGGATCAGCGCGGTGCACCGGCCGCAGCGCACCAGCCGCGGCGGCCATTGGAGGGTGAACCAACGGCAAAGGAAGACCTTTCTCTTTGTCTCTCTCTCTCACTGTCCACTCTGCCTGTCAAAATAAATAAATAAATAAAGAAAGAAAAACTATTTCTGTTCACAAAAGCACCAGAAAGCAATAAAATATTTAGAAATTAACCAATGACATGAAAGACTTAAATAATGAAAACTCTAAGATACTACTGAAAGAAGACAAAAATAAACAGATCTCATATCCAGGTAACATGAAACTCAATACTGTTAAAATGTCAATACTACCTGAAGTAATCTACAGATTCAATGCAAATTCTATCAAATATTATCAAAAATTCATGTGGAAACTCAAGGGACTCCCAAACAGGCAGAAGAAAAAAATCTTAAAAAAAAAAAAAAAAAAAAAAGTTGGGAGTCCACATATTTCCTGATTCCAAAATATTGTATAAGACAACTACAATCAAAATGGTGGACTGCTAGCATACAGACATACAGACTGAAGGAACAGAATCCAGGCTTAGAAATAAATCCTGTGTATATTGTCAAATGATTTTCAACAAAGTGCCAAAATTATGTCATGAGTATAGGACAAAATTTTCAACAAATGGCACTGGGAAAATTTGATATTCATGTGAAAATAAACTTAGACCCTTACCTAACACCATATTCAAAAATTAATTTAAAATGGATCAAAGATTGTATACATTAAAGCTAAAACTATAAAACTCTTAGAAGAAAGCACTGGACAAAAGTTTCATAACATGGAAGTTGGCAGCAATTTCTTGGATATGACTCAAAAGGGGCAGGCCAAAGAAATAAAGAAATTGGATTTCATTACAATGAAAAACTTTTGTCCATCAATGGACACTATCAACAGGGTGAAATGATAACCTATAGAATGAGAGAATATATTTGCAAATCATATACTTGATAATGGGTTCTAAACCAGAATATATAGAGAACGCTCAAAATTGAACAAAAGACAAACTCACTTCAAAAATTAGCAAAAGACTTGTTGAAGACTTGAACAGACATTTCTCTAAAGGTAATATACAAATATCCAATAAACACGTGAAAAGATAGCTCACATTAATCATTATGGAAATTCAAAATTAAGTGTAAAATGAGATATCAGGGGGCCGGCACTGTGGTGCAGCGGGTTAATGCCCTGGCCTGAAGCGCCAGCATCCCATATGGGTGCCAATTCTAGTCCTGCCTGTTCCTCTTCTGGTCAAGCTCTCTGCTGTGCCCTGGGAAAGCTGTGAAAGATGGCCCAAGTCCTTGGGCTCCTGCACCCACACAGGAGACCCGGAAGAAGCTCCTGGCTTCGGATCGGTGCAGCAACGGCTGTTGCAGCCAACTGGGGAGTGAACCATTAGATGGAAGACCTCTCTCTCTCTCTCTCTCTCTGTATAACTCTGACTTTCAAATAAATAAATAAATCTTTCTAAAAAATGAGATTATCATTTCATACCCAACAGGATTGTTATTAACAAAAAACAGAAAATATCAAATGTTAGTCCTGCTGGTGGGACTGTTAAAACAGTACAGCCAGAAAACAAAAATAGTGTGGCAGTTCCTTAAAAATTAAAAATAGAATTATCATATGATCCAGCAATTTGACTTCTGGATGTATACACAAAAGAATTAAAAAGAGTTTCAAAGGAATATTTGCACTCCCATATTCATAGCAGTATTATTTACAATAATTAAATGCAGAAGCAATGGAAATTTCCATCAAGGGATGGGTAAGCTGGACTTTAATAAAATTTAAAAACTTCTGCTCAGCAAAGCACACTATTAAGAAAGTG
This sequence comes from Oryctolagus cuniculus, assembly GCF_964237555.1. Taxonomy (NCBI): domain Eukaryota; kingdom Metazoa; phylum Chordata; class Mammalia; order Lagomorpha; family Leporidae; genus Oryctolagus; species Oryctolagus cuniculus. The sequence continues at coordinate 44,371,136 of NC_091443.1, read as the reverse complement.
AAAAGAAACCACAGACTGGGAAAAAATATTTGCAGAACACATATATGATAAAGGACTCATATTCAAAGTACATAACCACTAAAAAAATCTCTTACTAACAACCAATTTTTTAAACTGATACATAAAAAATCATATAGACTTATGGGGTGCCATGTGATACCAAAATACATATACACACTGGGTGGGGATTGTGGCCCAGCAGCTTAAGTCACTCCCTGCAAAGCCGGCATCCCATACAGGTACCGGTTCAAGTCCCAGCTGCTCCACCTCTGATCCAGCTCCTTGCTAATGTGCCTGGGAAAAGGAGATGATCCAAGTCTTTGCAGATGCCCCTATACCATATGGGAAACCCAGATGAAGTTTCTGGCTCTTGGCTTTGGCCTGGCCCAGCCCTGGCCGTTGCAGCCATGAGGAGTGAACCAGAGATGGAAGATCTCACTGCCCTCCCAACTCTTTCAAATAAATAAATCTTACAATAAAACGTTGGCCTCCTTTCCATCCATGTTGTCACAAATCTTTCTAATTTTCAAGATAGTTTTTTCCTTTGAAAACAGGTAAAGGTGCTCATTTGGGATTTATTTATTTATTATTTATGTAAGTGTTTATTTATTGAGGGGCAAGAAAGCCAGAGACAGAAACAAGAAACTCCCTTCTGCTGGCTCCATCCCTAAATGCCCCCAGAGGTCAAAGCCAGGAGCCACCATCAATCTAGGTCTCCCACGTGTACGGCAGGAACTACCTGAGTCATCACTGTTGCTTCCCAGGATCTGCAGTAGCAGAAAGCTAGAGTCGTGAACTGGAAATAGGTACTGAACTCAAGCACTACAATGTGAGATGCATGTGTCCTAATCTACTAGGCCAAATGTCACCCCCGGTGCCTTATTTTATATATCACCACAGTTTATTCAACAATCAGTATGTAATTATCACATGAGAATTACTTGGTATTTGTTGGTACTTGACAGCAGACATTTTTTTAACCGAATGACCACTAGAGGTCATCAATGCAAAACTGTAAACATTGACTTAGTAGTATCAGTCTACATTGAAGGTTGATTCACAATTACCACAGTTGTCTATGTTTCTAAAACAAAAGTATCTTGTCTATTAACAGCCATGACTAAAGTATTTGAATGAGTAAGTGTAACAAAAAATATCTGCTGGCTTAATTTCACACTAAGAAAATTGAAAATACCAAGCTAAATCAATTGTCTTTCTTTTATCATTAAATTACACAAATGTCACCAGAATGTAATACTTTCCATAGAAATTTCAATTTTTTGCCTTGTTCATTTATATATTCTAATTGGCCAAAACAATTCCTGGCATACATAAAAGCTCAATAAATTTTTCTTGTTGAATTAAAGTAAATGAAATCATAATTACAGAGTTCTCAATTTTCTCTGTAAAATATGAGAATGACTATATTGGCACAATGTAACCTGGAATTACTTATTTCATCTATTATAAATGGCATTGCTTTAAAATAAATCATGTGTCTTTATATGTACAAAGACAATCCACTTGGGTCAAATGAGTGTGATTCCTGATATTTTATGAAGATTCTGCGTGCTAATTTACTATAATAGCAATGAGAATTACAGAAATATTTAAGTTAGTTAGAAACTGAACATGAATAAACTAGAAGAATGTTTTATTTATTTGGAAGTCAGAGAAAGATGGAGGGAGGGAGAGACAGAGAGATCTTCCATCCAACTGTTCACTTCTCAGATGGCCACAACCACCAGCACTGGGCCAAGCTGAAGCCAGAAGCCAAAAACTCCATCCTTGGGTCTCTCACATGGGTGGAAGGGGCCCAAGCACTTAGGCCATCTTCCACTACTTTTCCCAGGCCATTAGAAGGGAGCTGGACAGGAAATGGAGCAGCAGCAGCTTTACCTGCTACACCACAATGCAGGCTCCAAAGCTGAAAGAAGTCTTAGATATTTATATTCACATTTATTACTAAAGTACAAACTCAATCATATTTGACCTAAATTTCTAAATGTCCAAGAAGAAATACAAATAATTCGAAAAATTCTATTTTAAAGATTTATTTACTTATTTATTTAAAAGGCAGAGTCAGACAGAGATCTTCCATCTGCTGGTTCACTTCCCAAATGTTCGCAATGGCCGGAGCTGGGCTGTTCTAAAACCAGGAGCCAGGAGCTTCTTCCAGGTCCCGTATGGGTGGCAGGGGCCCAAGGACCCTGGCCATCCTCTGCTGCCCTCCCAGGCATATCAGCAAAAATTTCCAGATTGGAAATGGAGCAGCTGGCCTCAAACCAGCACCCATATGGGATGCCAACACTCCAGGAAGTGACTTCACCCACCTTGCCACAAAGCAGGCCCCCAAAAATTCTTGGTAAGAAAAAAGATTTGGCTGTAAGTAAATTATTTAATTCTGAGAGAGATAGCTTTTAAATATTCTGAAATCATTTACCTTACATATTGCTAGTTCATTAAAACCACTCATAAGTATAATATTTGTAAATATAGACTATATTGTTCCCACAATTTTTTTAAAGATTTATTTATTTATTTGAAAGCCAGAGTTACATAGAAAGACAGGAGAGGCAGACAGAGAGGTCTTCCATCCGCTGGTTCACTCCCCAATTGGCCGCAACGGCCGGAGCTACGCCCATCCGAAGCCGGGAGTCAGGAGCTTCTTCCACATCTCCCACGCGGGTGCAGGGGCCCAAGGACTTGGGCCATCTTCTACTGCTTTCCCAGGTCACAGCAAAGAGCTGGATCAGAAGTGGAGCAGTTGGAACTCGAACCGGCACCCATATGGGATGCTGGCACTGCAGGTGGTGGCTTTATCTGCTCCGCCACAGCACTGCCCCCTCCCCCCCAATTTTGACATTAGGAACTAGAACAGCTTAATTTGTCACACCCTACTGGTAATTAACGATCTGAACAGATGAAAGCTAAGTATATAAAAATTCCAAGAATTTATTTATTTTTATCCATCATCTTAAAGCATTCAAAAACTAAATAAAATTCAAGCCCAAATGCCTAATAAAGCTGAAGCTGGGCCAAAACAAAGCAGGAGCCAAGAACTCCATCTGGGTTCCCCACATGGTTGGCAGGGACCCAAGTATTTGCTGCCTCCTACGATGTGTACCAGCAGGAAAGTTAATCAGAAGCGGAGGCAGCAGTCAAGCCCAGGCAACCCAAGCACTTGCTCAATCTGCTGCACTGTGATGCCTGCTTTTACTATTTGTATATGAATAGTCTCATCCACACTTATGTGGGAAAACATATTAATTAAGGAAAGCCTTTCTTTCAGATACTCCCATAAACAAGCATAATAATGATGCATATTTGGACTTAACGTTTGTTTACAGTTTTAGTAAGACACAAACACAATACGAAACTTGATAATTATCCCCTACCAGGGGTGGGAAACATTTTTTCTGCCAATGGCCATTTGGGTATTTATATTATAATTTGTGAGCCATACAAAATTATTAACTTAAATTCAGCGTGCCATACATTTACTGAATTTCAAGTCCAGCCTGCAGTTGCCTTGGCAGGCCCAGACCAAACAATTACATGGGTCTTACATGGCTCAAAGGCCAGCCACCCCCGTCCCTGCTAGAAATGATCAGCTCAAGAGTCTCCTAGGGAAAAACTAAGTTTTCCTTTCATACTACTACTTATGTCTGTCACTAATAGCTGTTGCTCACTTTAATATCCCTTCCATCTTTTCTTGCCCAGAACCTGTCTATGCTTTAATATTTAACTCAAAAATAATCTATTCTATTAAGCCTTTCCTTCTCCCATAAACTTTATTCTTCTCAACCATAAGCAGTTCTAACCACTACTTGGGTAATCCTAGGAAAAGAGGGAATGATCTTTTTGAGGAAAGTGAAGTTAGGAAAGTTCCCTCGGGGCCAGCATTGTGGAACTGTGAGTAAAGCTGCCTCCGCCAACACCAGCATCCCATATGGATGCCAGACTGTGTCCCAACTGCTCCACTTCTGATCCAGCTCCTTACTAATGGCCTGAGAAAAACAGCAGCAGATGGCCCAAGCGCTTGGGCCCCTGCCACCCACATGGGATAACCTGAAGAAGATCCTGACTTCCTGGCCTCTGCCTGGCCCAGTATTCTGCTGAGTGAACTATCATATGGAAGATCTGTCTGTCTCTAGCTCTGCCTTTCAAATAAACAACTAAATCTTTAAGAATAAAATAAAAGTTTCCTCTTCTTTACCTTTTAATCTGAAAATATCCATAAGGCTTCACTCTAGATATACGTCTGAGAAACAGATGTGCTTCTAAAATACTTATAATAACCATGGTAAGTCTAAAGAGACAAAGAAGAAAAACACTGGCCACAAAAACAAAAACTGAAAGAAATGTATATTTTATTTACTCCCATCTCCCCTTCCCTCCACCACCCATCTAATTTACTCTGTATAGTCGTTCTCAAATCCAAAGTGGTATCTCACATATTTCACTCTGTGGAAGAATAGCCAAAAGGAATACTCAAAATCCCATCAACAACAAAACTTCTTTCCTCCATTTCAGCAACTAAACCACTTATTGTCTGCTGATACAAAAAAATCCTTCTAACACACTTATTAGTGTAGAATTCATACAGTGTATCACGATCTGAGCATACAAAGAACAGTAAAATGCCAAAGGAAGAAGACAAATGCAGACATAGCAGAAAAGAAAAAACACAAATAATATAATGCAAGATGAACTAGACAGATCAGAATTAGGCTATATAGGACCTGGACAGTTTTATTAAGAATTTGTGGGAGCTTTAGACGCTTATAAAAATTTAACAATCTAAAAGTAAAATAGGGCTTGCATTTGGCACAGTGGTTAAGATATAGCTTGGGATACCTGCATCCCACATCAGAGAGCCTGGGTTCAAGGCCCATCTCTATTTGATCCAGCTATCTGCTAATGTACACCCTGTGAAGAAGCAAAACAGTAAAAATAATCAAGATTTGCATTCCCAAAAGATTTTTCTAGTTTCTCTACATTTTGATCTCCCAATACAATTTTTTTTTTATTTTTATTTTTTTTGACAGGCAGAGTTAGTGAGAGAGACAGACAGAGAGAAAGGTCTTCCTTCCGTTGATTCATCCCTCAAATGGCCACTACGGCCAGTACGCTGTGCCAATCCAAAGCCAGGAGCCAGCTGCTTCTCCTGGTCTCCCATGCGGGTGCAGGGACCCAAGCACTTGGGCCATCCTCCACTGCCCTCCTGGGCCACAGCAGAGAGCTGGACTGGAAGAGGAGCAACCAGGACTAGTACCCAGTGCCCCAGCTGGGACCAGAACCCCGGGTGCTGGCGCCACAGGCGGAGGATTAGCCAAGTGAGCCACGGCGCCGGCCAAAATTTTTTTACATCTACCCAGCTGAAGGCAATTTTTCTCACTTCTTATAGTGCTCTCTTCAGAATGCCTTATATATTAACACATTTTAAATTCTTCCGCTAAATATTATTACTGAAAAGAAGTTAACATCTTTCAGAAGTTTACATCTTTCAGTGTGCCAGACATTTGACAAATAATTATAGTGAACCAATATTTGACATTACTAAAAAATATTTATTTATGTACTTGAAAGGCAGAGTTAGAGAGAGAGATACAGCGATATGTTCCATCATCCATCCCTTGGCACACTCCCCAAATGACTACAACAGATTGGGCTGGGCCAGGCCAGGCCAAAGCCAGAAACTTGGAACTACATCTAAGTCTCCTATGCGGGTGGTAGGGGACCCAAACAGTTAGGACATCTTCTGCTGCTTTCCCAGGCACATGAGAAGGGAGCTGGACAGGAAAAGGAGCAGCAAGGAGAACTGACGCTCATATGGGATGGTGGCATTCCAGGCAGCAGCTTAAATGGTTACAATGCAATGCCAGCCAGCAGATTTGTTATTTCAGAAAACTATCCAAGATGCTGTGCTAGGTCCTATGACAAAAGTAGCACTTTGGTCTCATGAATGAACTCTAACATAATATCTACCAACTCTGATCTTTATACTCAAACCCAAAAGATAGTAAGAAATAAGCAGCTATAGATATTAACTTTTCAATGCTTATCTCTTTATACTAATTTCTGTATTTATTGAGATGCATATTTCTGCTATCATCACAACATAATTATTTATTCCTTCCAACTTCCAAATATACCTAGTAAATATATACCAAAAAAAATTTGCTGAGCCAAACTACAACAAAATTAAAGCATATCAATGAACAGAGATGAAATAGTAAAACTTGGTTGACATGCAAACTTATTCCTTAGGATGTGACACCTGAGAAGGGCATTTCTAAGTGGCTTAGATGCCTGTTAAGACTTCCAAGTGCAAGAGACACATGGTTAACTACCCAAATGCCTGCAAAGGCCAAGAATGGGCCAGGTCAAAGCCAGGAGTCAGGAACTCAATCCAGGTCTCCCATGCGGGAGGGAGGAGCCCAAGTACTTGGGCCATCTTCTGTTGCTTTCCCAGGTACATTAGCAGGAATCTGGATTCGAAGCAGAGCAGCCAGACTGGAAGCCTAAATGGGATGCCGTTGTTGCAAGCAGCAGTTTAACCTGCTGTACTGCAATGCCAGTTTCCTGGCTTATCTTTTAATTCTATTTTTCTACCAACTTCTTATTTTCAGTCTATTTCTCATCTTTGTACTCTACCCCAATTGAACCATGCAAAATTCCCCCTCAAGAACTTGTACTTTATGGCTACCCAACCTTCATTCACACTACTTACATTACAGGAAGAGATTACTCATGACCCATATGCTCCACTTCCAATAAGGAATTTTAAGTATCTTATAAATCAGGCCACTACACCTTCTCTGGAGGTACAGTGCCTTGCTCATAAGAACTTTCTTGGCCAGTAAGATAAAAGTATTAGGGCAGTAAAGCTCAAGCCTACTGGCTTCTCAGGGTCCAATGCCTTCCCAACACCAGGTGAATGCATAGCCCTCAAATAAAAAAAGACTCACATGAAAGGAATTTGAATCATCCACAGAAAGTAGTCCAATACAGTTCAGAGGAGAGAGAAGGATAAGTTGTCTTCTTCCTTGGCCCCATTCAGTTTAAAATCTCCTGCTGCAGGAACTTGTCCAGCTTGATACCTACTACCACCACTACCCACAGATTCTGGTTACCTTCTTCAATATGAGCTTTCCCTATCTTCACAGAAATAGCATTCATATCTGAAGGAGATGGTTTGCTTCTACACACCCAGACCTGGCATCAAAAACCTTTCTCTTCATGATAGTTCAATGATGTAGTGGTTGCCAAATGGCTGTAGCAAAACATAGTCATTTGAATTAAGAATACAAAATTCACACAAAGATTACTCTGTCTTTGAAGAATGGAATTATCAAAACTTTATACCAGCAGTCTATGGCATCAGATACTTTATTCAGAAGAACTTTCCTATTATAATTTAAAATGTTGTTATGGGGTAGATGCTGTACAGCAGCAGGTTAAGCCACAGCTTGGAATGCCAGCATACCCTACAGAGAGAGTGCTTCATTCAAGTTCCAGCCACTCTGCTTCCCATTCAGTTTCCCAATACACATCCTGGGAGGGAGTAGATAATGATTCAAGTATTTGAGTCCCTGCCACACACATGGGAGACCTGGATAGAGATTCTTGGCTTCAGCATGGCCAAGCACCAGCTATTGCATGCATTTGCAGAGTGAACCAGCAAATGGAAGCTATCTCTCACACCCTGCCCTTCAAATAAGTAATAAACGTTTATTAAAAAATATACTAAAATACTATTCTTCTACATAGAGCTCTTTCTTTTCAATAGCCACACACATGCAAAAAATGTATTACATTCTTTGTAACTTTCATATATAAAGGGGTACCTTTAGGTGATTGAACATAAACTTTTTTTAAAAGATTTTATTTATTTATTTGAAAGAGTTATGGAGAAGCGAGACCTTCCACTGACTGGTTCACTCAACAGATAGCCACAACAGCCAGGGCTAGGCCTGGGTATGACCATAGGGGATGCCAGCATCGCAGGCCATGGCTTTACCCACTACGCCAACAATGCCAGCCCCAACATCAATTCCTTTAAACTATTTTAGAATTCTGGAAAGAGAGATTCTCAGACTTGAATAATACAGGCCATTTGTAAGGAAAAATGTTCCTAAAATCTCTAATATTTACACAATTAAAAAAAGATTTATTTACTTGTTTTGAAAGAGTTGGAGAGAGGGGGATAAAAAGAGAGAGCATGCATGCGCAAAAATGCACTTCCATGTGCTGGTTCACCCCAACGGCCAGTCCTGGGCCAGGTCAAAGCCAGGAGTTTCATCTAGGCCTACCATGTGGGTGGCAGAGGCCCAATAAGCACTTGGGCCATCTTCCACTGCTTCCTCCAGGCTATTTCCAGGAAACTGTATGCGAAGTAGAGCAGCAGACAAACCAGAGCCCATATGGCATGCTGGTATTGCATGTAGTGGCTTTACCTACTACATTACAACATGCAGGAAGTGAAGCAGCCACAACACAAACCAGCACCCATGTGGAATACCAGCAGCACAGACAGTGGCCTTACTTGCTGTGCCACAAGGTTGGCCCCTACAAATTATTGTTAATCTAAGAATACTTAAACCTACACAAATATAAAGCTAGAAATAAACTATACACATATAGACCTTATGTAAACATAAAGCCAAATAAACTAAAATCTAAATACAGAACTTTCAAACAAGTTCAATTTAACCAATTATACTAAAAGGAAAATACTGGCTGACGCTACAGAGTAGTGGGTGAAGCCGCTGCCTGCAGTGCCAGCAACTCAGATGGACACGGGTTCGAGTCTGGGCTGCTCCACTTCCAATCCAGCTCTTTGCTATGGCCTGGGAAAGCAGTAGAAGATGGCCCAAGTACTTGGGCCCCTGCACCTACATGGGAGACCCAGAAAAAGCTTCTGGCTTCAGATTGGTGCAGCTCCAGTGGTTGCAGCCAACTGGGGAGTGAACCAGCAGATGGAAGACTCTTTCTCTCTGCCTCTCCTTTTCTAACTCTTTCAAATAAATAAATAAATCTAAAAAAAAAAAAAAAAAAAAAAAAAAAAAAAAAAAAAAAAAAGCAAACATGGTTTTGCTAAATTTAAATTTCTCTACCATATGAAAAATGTTATCAACTGCACTATCTTGAGAGTCCTTTAACTTTGAATGCCTGAACTACTGAGTTATCCTGACAGAGCACATAATTTTCCTCTGCTTCATATTATGAAACAAATTCCACAAGTTAGAAGTCATCATGGAACAGGAATATGGCCTAATGCTGGTTAAATGGTGGTTAAAACTCATGCATCCTTGGGGCCGGTGCTATGGCGAAGCAGGTAAAGCCACTGCCTGCAGTGCCAGAATCCCATATGGGTGGCGGTTCGAGTTCCAACTGCTCCACTTCTGATCCAGCTCTCTACTATGGCCTGGGAAAGCAGTGGAAGATGGCCCAAGTCCTTGGGCCCCTGCACCCTCATAGGAGACCCGGAAAAAGCTCCGGGCTCCTCGCTTCACATCAGCCCAGCTTCAGCCATTGCAGCCATTTGGGAAGTGAACCAGTGGTTGGAGGATCTCTCTCTCTCTCTCTCTCTCTCTCTCTCTCCCCACCCCCCTCACAATTTCTCTTTTCAAATAAATAAATCTTTAAAAAAAAAAAAAAAAGCATCCTTTAGCTGCCTGTTAATGCAGATACTGGGACACAGCAGTAATGGCTCAAATAATTGGTTCCCTCCTATAGGACAGCTGAATTGAGTCTCCAGGTTTCAGCTTTGGCATGGCCTAGGCCCTACTGTTTTGGGCATTTATGGAGAGAACCAGCAGATGAGAGCTCTCTTTCTACCTCTAAAACAAGAATTTAGTCATAACTTAACTCAAAAGCATGTATTAAGACTATTTCTCCTCTTTGCCTTAATATTAGTTACCATCAACAGTATGACCTGGCACCACATCAAACAAATACAAATTCTGTCCCTAATGCCAAGTAACAATGACAATTCAGATAAATATACCACTGAAATAAAATACTAAAACTTTATAGAGCATCTTCAGACCTCATTTGGAAACCATCTGTACATTGTACGATCCTGCCAGCAAATACATAATAGTCTCCATCACCTGACAACCCATTAACAAGTGATCAAAACTAACCTTGGAATCATCTTCCAGGAAGGTTAAAAATACATCAGATACATCTGTCCAAAATGATACAACTCCAGAAGCTGACTTTATTGTTATTGTTGTGGAAGCATCTGTGTATTAACACTATTCCCAGGAGCCAACAGAACAACATTAAAAGCCATATTAAACAAACAAATCTTCTTGTCCAGTATCAGAACTATAATGCTTAGAAATTATTTTGAGAAACTAAGTGACGGAATAGGGTATCGATACAAGACAGACTTTGGAGATCTACATTCTAATCCTTATACATCACTAAGTAGCTTTAGAACCCTTTATACCATTTTCAGTCTCCTCAAATGAGAGGGTTGAATTAATGTCATTTTAAGTTGTAACAGCTATAAAGATGAATCCCCCAATTAAGATTTCAGAACTCTATGATGATATTTCCAATATGAGAATGGTTAACTCATTTTTACAAAACAGCTGAGGTGTTTTTTTTGTTTTTGTTTTTTTTTAAAGATTCACTTCCCAGATGGCTAAGCCATGGCTAAGCCAATCCGAAGCCAGAAGCCAGGAGCTTCTTCTGCGTCTCCCACACTGGTGTAGGGGCCCAAGGAATTGGGTCATCTTCTGCTACTTTCCCAGGCCATAGCAGAGAGCTGGATCAGAAGTGGAGCAGCCAGGACGCAAACTGGAGCCCATTATGGGATGCTGGCACTGCAGGTGGAGGCTTTACCTGCCCGACAGCTCAGGTTTTTACAAATGCCTTATGAAGACCTATCCACAGTATCTGTAAAAATGTATAGAACTTGACAGAAGTATGTTTTACCATTACCTGACAAGAGGCTAATTCATTAAAGAGGAAAATTACTATTTTAAAAAATAAAAAAAGTAAATTATATTAGAACTCACAGAAGTCCACACATAGCAGATACACTCTGATGTGCTCCCTTTATATTCCTTCAGGAATAAAAGATTTATTGTCCAGTTGTTAGTGGTACTACCAGAAAACAGTCCTTAGCTGTCAGTCTTCAGAAATTGCCTCAGCTAAATTCAGCTGCCTTCCCAAACGGCCCTCAGCCAACAACTGATCAAAACAGTATCATTAGGGGCTAGGCTCTTGTTCCAACTTAGGGCAAATTTGAGGGCTATCCAAACTTTCAAAGTTCCCCAATAAAGTCAACTGAGTATACACTGCAGCCCAAATGATCTCTTCTGCATGCTTTCATTTCTTGCACAGATTCTGATTCTAATAAACTTCCTGCATGCTAACTACAGCCTGAGCCAACTGCCAGAGTACCTAATTTGCAACCAATGGTGTCAGGAATGGTTTAAGAAGCAAGCCATAAAATGACAATTTTTAAAGATCTATTTATTTATTTAAAAGAGTAAAAGAGAGGGACAGAGAGATCTTCCATCCATTGGTTCACTCCCCATATGGTCACAACGGCCAGGGCAGGCCATGCCGTATCCAGGAGCTTCTTCCAGGTCTCCCATGTGGGTGGCAGAGACTCAAGTACTTGGACCATGTTCCATTGCTTTCTCAGGCCCTTAGCAAGAAAATGGATCAGGAGGAGGAGAGTAGCCAGGACTCAAACCACATAGTAATATCTTACTTGGACTTTGTATCATTTTAAAAGTCCTTCCTATTTTTGTTTCACAAATTTTTAAATATGGGCCACAACAAATACAGGCAGGCCCTGGAATGGATTTGGCCTGCAAGCCAAGTTTGCTAACATCTACATCAGAAGGTACAATTTCAGAAAGGCATTTGAAAAATAAGGATCCTGAAACTGGGCTGGAGTTGCTAAAGAAAACTGACTCTTCAGGAAAAAACTAAAAAGATGTCAAAATGAAATTAACAGATACAAAAAAATAAAACCTTTGGTTCTCTGGTGGCTTAAAGGACACTAATCAACGGCAGCAGGCAGTCACAACAGGCTGAGAACTAGAATCACAACCTAAACCCAAGAGTAGCAGAGTTCCAAGGGAAGGTTAAACTCTCAATCCAGAACAGGCCTGCTCTGCCATGGTTAAGGCTTGTACAGGAAAAAGGAGGCTTGGGACCTGAAAAAATGGAATGTAGACATGAACTGGTTAACCTGAGAATCTTTAATCACCACTGTAGTGTGTGTGTATTCTTTTCCAAACTTTTTTTTTTTTTTTTTTTTTTGACAGGCAGAGTGGACAGTGAGAGAGAGAGACAGAGGGAAAGGTCTTCCTTTTGCCGTTGGTTCACCCTCCAATGGCCGGCGCGCTGTGGCCGGCACACCGCGCTGATCTGAAGGCAGGAGCCAGGTGCTTCTCCTGGTCTCCCATGCAGGTGCAGGGCCCAAGCACTTGGGCCATCCTCCACTGCACTCACGGGCCACAGCAGAGAGCTGGCCTGGAAGGGGGGCAACTAGGACAGAATTCAGCGCACCGACCGGGACTAGAACCCGGTGTGCTGGCGCCGCTAGGTGGAGGATTAGCCTATTGAGCCACGGCACCGGCCCCCAAACATTTTTTTAAGATGTCTTTTTTTTTTTTTGTAAAGATTTATTTTATTTATTTGAAAGAGTTACACAGAGAGGGGAGAGGCAGAAAGACAGATGTCTTCCATCCGCTGGTTCACTCCCCAATTGGCCACAATGGCCGGAGCTGTGCTGATCTGAAGCCAAGAGCCAGGAGCTTCTTCTCCCACGCGGGTGCAGGGACTCAAGGAATTGAGCCATCTTCTACTGCTTTCTCAGGTCACAGCAGGGAGCCAAATTGGAAGTGGAACAGCCGGGACTTGAACCAGTGCCCATATGGGATGCCGGCACCAAAGGCAGTGGCTTTACCCACTATGCTACAGATCCACCCCAAGATGTCTTTTTAAGACGTCTTTATTTGAAAGGCAGAGTTATAGAGGTATCTTCCAACAGGTGATTCACTCCACAGATGGCTGCAATGGCACAGACTGGGCCAGATGGAAGCCAAGAGCTTCTTCTGAGTCTCCCATGTGGGTGCATGGACGGCCTCAAGCACTTGGGCCATCCTCCACTGCTTTACAAGGTGTATTAGCACGAAGTTGGATAGGAAGTAGAGCAGTCGGGGGCTTAACCGCTGAGGCACAAGCACTGGCCCCTCCAGACATCTTAAAAAACCCTTTGAGGTAGGGCCGACGCTGTGGCAAAGTGGGTAAAACTGCTGCCTGCAGCTGCTCCACTTCCAATCCAGCTCTCTGCTATGGCCTGGGAAAGCGGAAGATGGCCCAAACCCTTGGGCCCCTACACCTGCACGGGAGACATTGAAGAAGCTCCTGGCTCCTGGCTTCGGATCAGTGCAGCTCTGGCCAACTGGTGAGTGAACCAACAGATGGAAGATCTCTCTCTCTCCTCACTTTGTATAACTCTTTCAAATAAATAAATAAATCTAAAAAATAAACAAACAAAAAACACCTTTGAGGAGACTGCCTTTCCCAGAACTAGCCAGTTCTTAGAGACAGCAAAGTAGAGAAACCTATCTTAGACATACAATCCAGAGCTACACATTCTTATCTTGCCCCTATACCCCAGGAGACTATATCCTGCCTTAATCATCCTATGGCAGGTACTAGACAACAGGGACCACCCCTGCAGCTTAGAATCTCCCCAAATTATGTGAAGTAGCCAATCTCAAACTGTTTACCCTATACCTGTCCTGTCTTTCCCAAGTAAACTCCAATAAAGGGTCTATCGGCCTAAGCCTTCCCCTCCCCTTCCTATCTTTGCCTACTGACCACCCTGGAGGGCTGTGTGTAGCATGGGGTGCCTTCTGTCTGTAGGACTTGTGAGTATAATGAAACTTGTTTTCCTGAGTGTCTTCTATTGTCTCACTAGACTGATCATCACATGAAATACAAAACACCTAGGTTCCCTTGAGTCCTCTCAGTATGGAGAAGGAACAGACACATTCCTATTATGGGCTGCCACTCCTCCCATATTTGCTTTATGGGAACACAGAGAGTATAATGTTAGCAAAAACAACACTAGCAAAACAATCAACTTGTTTTTTTTCAGAAATGTGGGAAACAACCAAAAGACTGAGACAATTTAGTCAACAAGGAGTGTTTATTCAACAAATATGGCTAAATCTTGGTAAATACAACAAGCTGTGGCACTTTAACTTGATACTCTCATGTGACCCCTTCTGTTTCCACAGCAGCCATGAAACCAATAGCTCACAATCACAGTGAAAAATAAGCAGCCACTGGAGGGAGAACAGGGTTGCAGTTCCCTCAATGTTCCATTCCCAGAGAATTATCTGACATGTCTTTTAGCTCCCTGGAAGAATCTACCCAAATATGTCTTTATTTGACTTGACACTGAATTCATGCAGAAGAAACAGGCTTTGCCATGCGTACCACTGGTCAAAAACAATCAGAAACAACTGTCCAATCCTCAGTTGCCTGAGGCACTAGATTAAATTTGGTTCAACAATACATGTATGTTTGCTCGAAAGCTTAAAAGGTAAATCTGGGGGTGGGGGCAACGCTGTGGCATAGTACGCTAAATCTCCACCTGCAGCATCAGGACAAAATAGTTCTAGAGCTGAAAAGTATAACAACTGAAGTGAAAAACTCAATGGAGAGGCTCAACAGTAGATAAAAGCAGGCAGGAGGATTAGCCAATTTGAGGATAAGTCAACTGAGATTATGCAGTCTGAGAGGCAGAAAGAACAACAAAGGAAAAGAGCCTCAGAAACCGTACCAATATATGCATAAGAGGAATCAATGAAGAAAACCAGAGAGAAAAGGACTGAAAAGTTATTTGAAGAAACAATGGCCTAAATTTCATTTTTATGAAAAACATTAATCTACATATCCAGGAGGCTCAGAGAGACTTACACCAAGACACATCATAATCAAACTGTCAAAAACCACCGAAAAAAAATCTTGAAAAAACACCAAGACAAGTGACTCATCATATATAAATGATCCTTCAGCTTCTGATTCAGCTTCCTGAAAATGCACACCCTGGGAGGCAGCAGACAACAGCCCAAGTACTTGAGTCCCAGTCACCCACCAAGGAGACCCAGAAGGAGTTCCAGGCTCCTGGCTTTGATCTGGCCCAGCCTCGGCTGTTAAGATCTGGATCTCCCTCTCTCTCCTCCATCAATCTGCCTTTCAAATAAAATTTTAAAATATGTGTTAATTATTCTCAGGCCAACCACTTAAAAAAAAAAAAAAAAACTAACAAACATTAACAAATGAAACACACTGGCCAGGGCTTTAACCCACTGTGCCATAGCACTGGCCCCCCTCTCAGTAACTTTCAAACGCATAAATCTTTTTTTCTTTTTTTCTTTTTGACAGGCAGAGTGGACAGTGAGAGAGACAGAGAGAAAGGTCTTCCTTTTGCCGTTGGTTCACCCTCCAATGGCCGCCGCGGCCGGTGCACCACGCTGATCCGATGGCAGGAGCCAGGTGCTTCTCCTGGTCTCCCATGGGGTGCAGGGCCCAAGCACTTGGGCCATCCTCCACTGCACTCCCGGGCCACAGCAGGGAGCTGGCCTGGGAGAGGGGCAACCGGGTCAGAATCCGGCGCCCCGACCGGGACTAGAAACCGGTGTGCCAGCACCGCAAGGCGGAGGATCAGCCTAGTGAGCCGCAGCGCCAGCCGAAACGCATAAATCTTAAACAAAAAAAACCATTAATACTCAATCTGCTGGAGCTTCAAACACAAGATGAAGAGAGAACACCCAAAATTAACACCTGATTTCCCAGACACTTAAGGAGGAGGAATTTAGCCTAGCATTTAAGATGTTTACATCCTACAACAGAGTATCTGGTTCAATACCTAGTCTGACTACTGATTCCAGCTTCCTACCCTGGGAAGCAGTGGTGATAGCTCAAGTAATTGGTTCTGCCATCCATGGGAGACATGAGTTGCATTCCTGATTCCCTGCTTTTCCCAGTCCAGCTCAGCCCAAGCATCTGGGAGTGAACCAGCAGAATGGTTCTCTCTCTCGATGCCTTTCAAATAAATAAAATTAAAGGAAAAAAATGCAAAGTATGAACACTTAAAACTATACCTTTAAAATAAAAATATATTTTACCTTCTTTAGAGATAAAGGATGGGATGTAGAATATTCTGTTTTCATTTGGTTCATTAAATCTTAAGACTATAAACAGGTATTATAAAAAACTTTCATGATTCTACCTACAATGGACATCAGAAGGAACTGTGGTGTTACCATAAATCTTCAATGTGTTGTTTCAGCAATACTAATAATTTAATGCTAATATACTTTTTTATTTTTATTTTTTGACAGGTTGAGTTACAGACAGTGAGAGAGAGAGAGACAGAGAGAAAGGTCTTCCTTCCATTGGTTCACTCCCCAAATGGCCGCAATGGCCAGAGCTGCGCCAATCCAAAGCCAGGAGCCAGGAGCTTCTTTCTGGTCTCCCATGCGGGTGCAGGCGCTCAAGCACCTGGGCCAGCCTCCACTGCCTTCCTGGGCCACAGCAGAGAGCTGGACTGGCAGAGGAGCAACCAGGACTAAACCGGCACCCATATGGGATGCCAGTGCCGCAGGCGGAGGATTAACCAAGTGAGCCACAGCGCCGGCCCCATGCCAATATACATTTTAAGATTTATTTTACTGGGGCCGGCGCTGTGGCGCAGCAGATTAACGCCCTGGCCTGAAGTGCCAGCATCTCATATGGGTGCCAGTTTGAGACCCGGCTGCTCTACTTCCAATCTGGCTCTCTGCTATGGCCTGGGAAAGTAGTAGATGGCTCAGCTCCTTGGGCCCCTGCACCCACATGGGAGACCCAGAAGAAGCTCCTGGCTCCTGGCTTCAGATCGACGCAGCTCCAGCCGTTGCGGTCAATTGGGAAATGAACCAGCAGATGGAAGACCTCTTTCTCTGCCTCTCCTTCTCTCTCTGTGTAACTCTGACTTTCAAATAAATAAATAAATCTTTAAAAAAAATATTTATTTTATTTATTTAAAAGGCAGTGTGAAGAGAAAGGAGAGACACAAAGAGAGAGAGAGAGAGAGAGCCCTTCCATCTGCTGGTTCACTCCCCAAAAGGCCACAATGGCCAGGCTGAAGCCAAGAGCTTCTTCTGGGTCTCCCACATGGGCGTAGGTGCCCAAGGACCTGCGCCATTCTCCCTGCATCACCAGGGAGCTGGACTGGAAGTAGAGCAGCCAGGACTCAAATCGGTACCTATACAGAATGCCAGTGCTGCAGCCACACCACAACACGGCCTTGCCAATACACTATATAAATAGTGTGTGTGTGTGTATACATATATATATTAAAGATTTATTTATTTACTTGAAAGTCAGAGCTACATAGAAAGAGGAGGAGAGGCAGAGAGAGGTCTTCCATCCGCTGGTTCACTCCCCAGATGGCCACTATGGCTGGAGCTGTGCCAATCCGAAGCCAAGAACCAGGAGCCAGGAGCTTCTTGGTGCAGGGGTCCATGGAGGTGGTCCATCTTCCACTGCTTTCCCAGGACACAGCAGAGAGCTGGACCAGAAGTGGAGCAGCCAGGACTCAAATCATATGCGATGCCAGCACTGCAGGCAGGGGCTTTACCCACTACGCCATAGCACTGACCCGCCACTACAATTGAAAGTTTTATACTTAATCAGCTGTCACTGTTATCTTGAGAACCACATTCTTTTTCTGTGAGGCTTTGGATTTAACATCACCTTTGACCTTTTATGCATCTGATGTGTGCCAGGGCAATGATGGATTGGACTCTTACCTAAAATCCAATAATCCTGCTCATTCTTAAAATGTCAAATGGTAGGCATTCTCAATACCTATTTTCATTCAAGAACCTCAGATTCATTTCGCAAAAATGATTCCCAAGAGTATGACTCACAGAGCTCAATCAACCTCAAAATATTCCTTTGAATTTCTACAAGTATGTTGAATATATTTTACAATTTAAAAATGTTCTGTTTGGGAAAGTACCATGAAACAATGGGTTAAGCCACTGCATATGGTCACCAGTTTGGCTGCTCTACTTCCAATCCAGCTCCCATGCTGGATCTGAAAAGGGATAAATAACTCCAGGAGAAAAAAATGTCAAAAAGATAATCACTATGTAGTTCTTAAGAACTACTATTTACGTGGTCATAACAATGTAAAAACTGACAAATGACTTAACTGATTTTGTACCTATTTTGGAATACATTGACAAGAGATATAAAAGGTGTCTTAAATCTTCTAACAGAAAGCAAAACAATAATTTCCAATATTTCTATAGACACCTACAAGATTTTTATAAAGATTTTATTTATTTGAAAATTATTTTTTATATGGCTGACTTATGGTACAGAATATGAAACCCTGCTTTTTTCAGTTTATCTTATGCTTTGCCTAGTCATTAAAACTGTTACAAGGGGCTGGCGCCGTGGCTCACTTGGTTAATCCTCCGCCTGTGGCACTGATATCCCATATGGGTGCCAGTTCTAGTCCTGGTTGTTCCTCTTCCAATCCAGCTCTCTGCTGTGGCCTGGAAGGGCAGTGGAGGATGGCCCAAGTGCTTGGGCCCCTGCACCCGCATGGGAGACCAGGAAGAAGCACCTGGCTCCAGGCTTCGGACTGGCGCAGTGCCGGCCGTGGCGGCCATTTGGGGAGTGAATCAACAGATGGAAGACCTCTCTCTCTGTCTCTTTTACTGTCTGTAACTCTACCTGTCAAATAAATAAATAAATAAATAAATCCTAAAAAAAAAACTGATACAAAATATATTTTTCTATAGACAAGAAATAGTGGCATGTCCATTATTTCTAAATAAGGAAATAAACATCAGGAGAATTGAAAGCAGTTGCTCCTGGGGTACCAGCATTGTGGTGCAAGGTGTTAAGCCGCTGTCTGTAATGCTAGCATCCTATGTGGGCAAGAGTTTGAGTCCTGCTGCCCCACTTTTTTTTTTTTTTTTTTTTTTACTTTATTTATTTGAAAGAGAGCTACAGAGAAAGGTAGAGACAGAGACAGAGAGAGAGAGAGATCTTCCATCCTCTGGTTCATTCCCCAGATGGCTGCAACAGCCGGAGCTGTGGCAATCTGAAGCCAGGAGACAGGAGCCTCTTCTGGGTCTCCCACGTGGGCACAGGGGCCCAAGGACTTGGGTGCTGGTTCTAGTCCTGGCCGCTCCTCTTCTGATCCAGCTCTTTGCTATGGCCTGGGAAAGCAGTAGAAGATGGCCCAAATCCTTGAGCCCCTGTACCCACATGGGAGACCCAGAAGAAGTTCTTGGCTCCTGGCTTTCGATCGGCTCAGCTCCGGCCATTGTGGCCATCTCGGGAGTGAACCAGCGGATGGAAGACCTCTCTCTTTCTTTCAAATAAATAAAATAAATCTTTAAAAAAAAAAAAAAAAGTGTAGAGTCTGGTCCATTTTCAAATTCTCTAAAGAAAAGCAACATAACAAGTTTTAGTCTAGGCCACTATGAAAGAGTTTTATCATCTAACTATGAGTGCAATATTGCTATTTTCATTCATTTTCTTTTTTCTTCCCACCCACCTTTTTAAACTTTCTTTTCATTCTGCCATTCTCCAGCATTTCAATGACAGACTTTCAGCTTAAATAAAACCAAACCCTCAAAAGTTAAAGCATTCACAACCTCTAATTCAAGTTCAGATTTAAATGGAAGCTATGAAATAATGATGCATTATATAACATTTTAGATTTCTTACAATTGCTAATAACAACTCTGTAACAAAGCAGCACAACAGTTTAGAGACCATAAAGCAGGAGCTGGAGGTGTGGCACAACAAGTTAAGCCACCGTGCTATGTGGAGCACACCATGCCAGAGTACCATTTCAAGTGCCACCTGCTCCACTTCTGAATAAGCTCCATGCTAATACACAAAGGAAGGCAGAAGAGGATGCCCAAGTACCTAGGCCCCGATGAACTGTCTGGAAGACACAGAGAGAGTTCCAGGCTCTGACTTCAGCTAGCACTTGGCCTTTGCAGTCATCTGGAGACTGAATGGAAGATTCTCATTCTCTCTCTTTCTCTCTCCCTCTCCCTCTCCCTCCCTTCCTCTTTAATTTTGTTTTCCAAATATATGAATCTTTTAAAACACATATAAACAGCAAAGGAGATTATGCACACATGTGAAAAAAAAAACACAGCTACAATGTTTTGTGAAATTTTAGCACAACTGTTCAGCAATAGTGAACTTGTTAAATCAAGTATGGCCAGTTAACAAAATACCATGCAACTGTTTGAGAAAAGTAAGGATGCTATTAGCAAGCTTGAAATAGTCTCCATGATACATTAAATGAAAAACCAAAGTGAAATACAAAATATGCTGTGACTAGAAAAGAGGAAAATAAATATAAATATTAGAAATTTTTAAAAAAAGTCTATCTAAAGAAGGTCCAAAATTTTGCTACAAATTTATAATTGCTTCAGTTCTGGTCCTTTTTTTATTAATATGTATTTATTTGAAAGGCAGTTACAGGGGCCAGCGCCATGGCTCACTTGGTTAATCCTCTGCCTGCAGCACCGACATCCCATATGGGCGCTGGGTTCTAGTCCCAGTTGCTCCTCTTCCAATTCAGCTCTCTGCTGTGGCCTGGGAGGGCAGTGGAGGATGGTCCAAGTGCTTTGGGGCCCTGCACCCGCATGGGAGACCAGGAAGAAGCACCTGGCTCCTGGCTTCAGATCGGCGCAGCACCAACCATGGCGGCCATTAGGGGAATGAACCAATGGAAGGAAGACCTTTCTCTGCTCTCTTTCACTGTCTGTAACTCTGTCAAAGAAAGGCAGTTACAGAGACATGGTGTGGGAAAAAGGGAGAGGGGGAGAAAGAGAGATTCTTCCATCCACTGGTTCATTCCCCCAAATGGCTGCAACAACTAAGACTAGGCCAGATCGAAGCCAGGAGCCTCCTCCAGGTCTCTGACGTGGGTGCAGGTGCCCAAGAACTTGGACCGTCTTCCACTGCTATCCCAGGCACTCCAGCAGGGAGCTAGATCGGAAGTACAGCAGCCTGAACTCAAACTGGTGCCCACATGGGATACTGGCATTGCTGGTGGCAGCTCTACCTGCTATGCCACAATATGGGCCCCAGTTCTGGTCTTTTAAATTTTATCACCCGATCCTATTTATCAATCATTTGTTTATAATTCTTTACCACTGAAGTGGTCCCATTCAAAAAATATACTAGTAATACCTTGAGAAATCATTATATAATGGTTGAAAGCAACTAAGCAGCTCCTGGCTTTATTATCTGGTAACTTTTTAATGTTGAGGCAATTATTTAACCTCTTGTCCATGTTTCCCCCTAAGGTGGAAGTAAGTTACCTATGACATAAGGTAGGTGCACAACAAGAGTTTCTATAGTTCTTTATATTGGACACATAATGAATGCTTTCACTCAAGTCTTTAAATCCAGCAGAAAGTCCTGATACTCAAAACCATTAAGTTCCTGTTAACAACTGGCTTCAATGTACTAGTGCTGGCATCCCATATGGGCACTGGTTCGCATTCCAGCTGCTCCACTTCTGATTGAGCTCTCTGCTATGGCCTGGGAAAGCAGTAGAAGATGGCCCAAGTCCTTGGACCCCTGTACTCACTTGGGAAACCCAGAAGTTCCTGGTTTCTGATGGGTGCCGCTCCAGCCATCTGGGGAGTGAGCCAATGGATGGAAGACCTCTCTCTTCTGCCTCTCAAATAAATAAATAAATCTTAAAAAAAAAAAAAAAAAACTACATCCCATGTAAGAGAGCCCGTGTTCAGGTCGTGGCTCTGCTTTCCATTCCAGATTTCTGCCAGTGTGCACCATGGGAGGCAGCAGGTGCATGTTCAAGTACTTGGATCCTTACCACATACAAGGAAGAAGACCCGGAATTCTGGGGTCCTTCCTTTGGTGTGATCCAACTCTGGCTACTGTGGACATCTAGGAAGCGAACCAAAGGAGATCTTCCATCTCTCTTTCAATTATAAAAGAAAAATTAATAAAAATGTAAAAAATATCAAGATGGAGTAAGGCGTTTGAAGAGAAAAAGGCTGAATACATGAATGATACTAAATCATTAAAAGCTCTGATGCAGCTTATTAGTTTCCAAACCTGGCTGAGAATCATAATTACACTTAAGCATTTTAAAAACAGATTCCAGGGCCAAAGCTGTGGCAGAGCGGGTAAAGCTGCCGCCTGCAGTGCCCGCATCCCATATGGATGCCAGTTCGAGACCCGGCTGCTCCACTTCCAATCCAGCTCTCTGCTGTGGCCTGGGAAAACAGTGGAAGATGGCTCAAGTCCTTGGGCCCCTGCACCCGCGTGGGAGACCCAGAAGTACCTGGCTCCTGGTTTCGGATCAGCATAGCTCTGGCCGTTGCGGCCAACTGAAGATTGAACCAGTGGATGGAAGACCTCTCTCTCTCTCTGCTTTTGCCTCTCCTTCTCTGTGTAACTCTGACTTTCAAATATATAAATCTTAAAAAAATAAAAAACTCCATCTTTGCTGGAAGCACAATGACAAGACATGGAATCTGTATTTTTCTTTTAAGTATCTCAGGTAATTATGATAACTGACTAGATTTGGAAGTCCCTATATTTTGCATTCTTATAATTAGAACCAGCACAAATACTCCTAAGTATATTTAATCATTGACTTTGGTAGCTTCACTGGAAGGAGAGCCAAAGACAAGGAAGGTGATATTACAACCAGTCATTCCTTGGATTAAGTCATTAAAGAACTTTTTAAAGTAAGATATAACAAGCATTAGAAGTAATAACATTGGGCTGGCGCTGTGGCAGGTAGGTTAATCCTCTGTCTACAGCGGCTACAGCATCCCATATGGGTGTCGGTACCAGTCCTGGAAAAGGTGTAGCAGATGGCCTAAGCACTTGGGTCTCTGTACCCACGTGGGAGACCCGGAAGAAGCTTCTGGCTCCTGGCTTTGGATTGGCCCAGTCCTGGCCATTGGAGCCATTTGGGGAGTGAACCAGCAGATGGAAGATCTTTCTCTGTCTCTCCATCTCTCTGTCTATAACTCTACCTCTCAAGTAAATAAATAAAATCTTTTAAAAAAAATAAGAAGTAATAATACATCAGTGCTAGGTGTCATACACTTAACACTTAACTGGAAATAATGCCCAACATCAATAACAAAGTAAATGTCAGAAGGAAGGAGATATAGGATACAATTTAAAAACAAGCAAAAGATGTTAAAACGTATTTCACCAAAGCAATAAGTAGGGAAATGAAGAGATGCTCAACATGTATTCCATTAGGGAAACATAAATTAAAACAAAGAGGGGTGAGGTGTCTGGATTTGATTTTCATCTTGACTCCTGATTCCAGCTTCCTGCTAATACTGAAGGAGGGGCAAGGGACAGGCAACTGTGATGGTTCAAGTAATTGGGTTCCTGCCACCCATGATCGAGGCCTGCATTGAGTTACTGGCTCCTGGCATTACAGACATTTTGGAGGATGACCGAACAGAGAGAGTGAGTGCAAGTGAGCGAGCGAGCCTGCCTCTCAAATAAAGTAAAAACTCTATGAGCTACTACTACTACATACCTATCAGAATAGCTAAAATCTAACAATTCCAATCACTGGATATGGACTGACAGGAACCCTCATTCACTGCTGGTAGGAAGGCAAAATGGTACAGCTAGTACAGAAGATTGGCAGTTTCTTACAAAACAGAGCATACTCTTAAATATGATCCAGTGATTAAATAAATTACTTGAAAACTTACAATCATATAAAAACCTGTAAATGAACGTTTTATAGCCACTGTTATTTGACTAAGGCTCAGCTCCTCAAACTCCTGGAGATAATTAAACTCAAAGTCTTTTGTTAACAAATTAATGTTGATGGATGACAAATGAAGAGTGGAGACTTGACCTGATTATGGTGTCTGGGAAGTGAGCCTAAAGTGAGGGCTTTGGGTTACTGGGGGCTTGCCCTTGGAAGGCAGTTTTTAAGAGAGCTGATCAAACGAAACTTGAGTATGCTTCCTGTCTCCCTCTGCTTTCTGGCTCACCATGTGATCCTACCTTCACACCTCTAGCCCCACCAGATGCCTGAATCAATGAGAGTGAACCTCTAAACTTTAAGCCAAAGTAAACCATATTCTTTCTTACAAACCTTCCTTTCGGGTATTTTAGTTAAAAATAAAAAGCTGACTAACACACTTTATACAAAAGTGCCAAAACTTGGAAGCAACCAAGATGCCGTAAAGTGACTGGACAAATACATGTTGGTACAGCCATAAAACAGAAATAATGTACTGTCATACGCTACAACATAGATGAACCTTGAGTGAAAAAAAAGTCATGAAAAAGTCACATATTTAACATATTTCATTATTCCATCTACAAGAAGTGTTCAGAGGTGATGGCACTGTGGTGCATGGAAAAAGCCACTTCCCACATCCCACATCCCATATGGATGCCAGTTCGAGTCTACTTTATATCCAGCTCCCTGGTACCATGCCTGGGATAGCAGTGGAAGATGACCCAAGTGCTTGGGCCCCTGCACCCATGTGGGAGAATAAGAAGCTCCTAGCTTTGGATCTGCCCAGCTCTGGCTGTTGTGTGACTATTTGGGGAGTAACCAGTAAATGGGAGACATTCATTCTCTCTCTCTCTCTCTCTCAAATAAATAAATAAATCTGAAAAGGGGAGGGGAGTGGAGGGAAGGGGAGAGGAGGGAAGAAAAAAGAAAAAAAAGAAGAAGAAAAAGAAAGGTGGGTAGGTCCAGAATAGGAAAATATTTTTTAAAAGGGGAGGGAGACATACAAAGTAGATTAGTTGCCTCCAAGGATGAGGAGAATTGGAACTACCGATACATACAGGATTCCTTTGGGGAAGAGGAAAATGATTTGAAATTAGAAGTGATGATTTAATAACACAGTAAATACACCAAAAACCACAGCAATGTGTGTATCTTAAGGCTGAATTTTATATTATATTATTTACTTATTTATTTGAAAGAGTTACAGAAAGAGAAGAAGTGGGGGAAAGAGGGAGAGGCTGAGAGGGAGAGAGACAGACACTGGCTCACCAACCAAGTCTCCAAATGGCTGCAATGAACAAAGCTGGGCCAGGCTAAAACCAGGAGCTTCATCTAAGTCTCTCACGTGGACAGCAGAGGCCCAAGTACTTGGGCCATCCTCTGCTGCCTTCTCAGGCCATTAGCAGGGAGATGGAACAGAAGTGGAGCAACTGGGACACAAACTGGCACTCATATGGATACTGGCATAGCAGGCAGCAGCTTCACCTACTATGCCAAGGCTGGCCCCTATCAACAACACTTTTTAAAAATATTTTTTACCTCCTTGAAAGAGTATTTAATAGAACAGAAAAAGAGATCTTCCATTTGCTGGTTTACTCCTCAAATGCCCCCAGTAGCCAGGGACAGGCCAGGCCACAGTCAGGAGCCCAGACCTTGGGCTACCATCTGCTGCCTGCCTCCCAGGAAGCATTAGCAGGATATTGGACCAGAAGAAGCTCAGCCAGGATTTAAACCAGGCCCTCCTATATAGGATGTGGATGTTACAAGTGGGAACTTAACAAGGCGCTTCCCTCAGTAAGATTTTTTTTTTTAAACTAAGGATGGTTTCAATGAATTAATGTTCTATACACTAACATCAACAGGTACTAACATCATAAAAACGCCAACTGCTGTGTACCATCAACAGAAGACCTCATCACCACCTACAATGTAATCGTAACCTCCACAACCCTTCCTCTAAACGGACAAGAAAACAGAAACTAATTCTGACTGAACTCCTAAACAAAACAAGTATTAAAGAAAACAAACAGGACAACAAAGCAACACTCAGTAAAACCTAGATTCTGAAAACCTTTATAGGAGTAATGATCTGGTTTCTTCAACAAGAAATGTCAAGGGGAAGAAAAGATGGAGAGGGTTTCAAACACAATGAGCTATTTGCATTCTGATTAAAAAATAACTGAGAAATCTGAAACTGAACACAGGATACTTGGTAGTAAGATTAACAGATTGCTAATTTGTCTTCACAATTCAGTATATAATACCATTATTACAGTTATCTTTTAAAGTCCTTATCTTTTAGATATATATTCAAATACTCATGGATGAAATAATATGATGGGGATTTACATCAAAATATGTTGGGGCCAACACTGCGGCTCAATAGGCTAATGTGGGGAGCAGCCCGGACTGGACTGAGTTACTGGAATTAAGACTTATTCTATGCATCTGCTCTCCCACAATATGGCGCTGGGAGAGAAGTAAACAGCTTCCGCACAGCTGCCTCCAGTTCAACCAATAAACTGTAGGACTTGCTCCTGATTGGAGAGCAGCGTACTCGGCGTGTGGGCAGCCGAGTTGGGATTGGCAGAAGAGGACTATAAAGGAGGAGGGAGACGGCATGCACCAGGAACATCTAAGGGGAACATCTGAGGGAACACCTGTGCAGCCCCCGAGAAGAGCCGGTCGGCGGTGTGCCACTCCCCTGCGGAAGTGGGGAATGTGGCCAGGGGGAACTGCCCTTCCACGGAGGTGGAAGGGATAGTAGCCAACCCGGGAAGAACCAGCAGCAAACCCGGGGAGGGCCGAGCAGACGAAAGAACAGCGCAGGGTCCTGTGTCGTTCCTCCACGAAGACGGGGAGCGACAGCTAATCCTCCACCTAGTGGCGCCGGCACACCGAGTTCTAGTCCCGGTCAGGGCGCCGGATTCTGTCCCGGTTGCCCCTCTTCCAGGCCAGCTCTCTGCTGTGGCCAGGGAGTGCAGTGGAGAATGGCCCAGGTTCTTGGGCCCTACACCCGCATGGGAGACCAGGAGAAGCACCTGGCTCCTGCCTTCGGATCAGCGCAGTGTGCCAGCAACAGCGCGCCGGCCGCTGCAGCCTTTGGAGGGTGAACCAACGGCAAAAGGAAGACCTTTCTGTCTGTCTCTCTCTCTCACTGTCCACTCTGCCTGTCAATTAAAAAAAAAAAAGTTGGCATAGGGAGGAATGAACAGAAACAAAAGTGAAATCAGACTGGTCAAGAGTTGTTGTTATTTAAAATGAGTGACAGGTTTGTGGAAGGTTGATATATATTATTTTTGTGTATTTTGAAATTCTCCTTCATAAAAAAATTAAAGCCAGCTTATACATAACACAATCAAACTGCTTAAGAAAGGGGCAGTGAGGTGGGCATTTGGTCTAGCAGTTGAGATGCTGGCTGAAGAACCTACATCCCATACTGGAATGCCTAGCTTTGCTTGACTCCATCTTCCTGCTAATGGAGACCTTGGAAGGCAGTGGTGATGGCTTAAGTGATTGGGTTCCTGCCACCCAAGATGGAAACCCAGACAGTTCCTGCAGGTGTCCACTGCAGGTATGTGGGGAGTGAACCAGGAAATGGGAGGGTACTCGCAAATTAAAAAAAAAAAAAAAATTAATCCAGGGGGAGTGAATAGAAGGAAACTCAGAAGAACTTAGGCAGGAGAAGTACACTAAATTGAGACAGTATTAATGGAAAAATGAAAACAGATTAATTCTGAGTCACTTCTTAAGTCAGTGGACATTCTAGGCTTCATGGACATTCTAGGCAAAATGTTCTCATCCTTTTTTAAACTAAAGAGCCCCCACAGTTTTCACCACATATGCAAGGGCACTATTATCCCCACAAATTAAGAATCACTGAAATAAAATCTATTTTAGGATAGTGATGTTATCTGTATTACACAGCCCTTGGAATCACTATAGTCCATTTCACACACTTTCAACAGAACTCTTTTCTGCTTTAGAACTTCTGCTAATGCCATTTACTCCCAACTGGAATGTTCTTTGTATGGTTAGGTATTCCCCCTACTTGAAATCTAAAAGTAAACTGTTAGGGGCTTTCTCAGAATTAAAAGAACTTCCCACATCAGAGTGCCAGTTGGAGTCCCAGCTACTCCACTTCCAAATCAGCTTCCTACTAATGTGTCTGGAAAAGCAGTGGAGGACGACTGACGTTCTTGGGTCCCTGCTACCCATGTGGGAGACCTGGGGAAAGTTCTAGGCTCCTGGCTTAGCCTGGTGCAGTCCCAGCTGTTGCAAACATTTGAACAATGAACCAGCAGAATGAAGACCTCTTTCTGTCACTCTTTTAAGTGAATAATAAATCCTTAACTTTTTTTTTTAAGAAAGCAGGGCCAGCACTGTGGCATAGTCAAGCCTCGGCTTGCGATGCAATATCCTACATTGGAGCGCCTGGTTTGAATTCGACCCATTCTGCTTCCAATCCAGGTTCCTGTTAATTCACCTTAGATGGCAGTAGAAGATCGTCCAAGTACTTGGGCCCCTACTACCCATCTGGAAGACCCAGAAAGAGTTCTTGATTCCCAGTTTCAGCCTGGCCCAGACCAGGCTGCCTTTTGGGGGAGTGAATGAGGGGATGGAAAATACCTCCCTCCCTTTGATGAATACAAACAGGAAGGGAGGGAGAAGGGAGGGAGAAGAGAGGGGCTTACCTATGGTTGCAGACTCTTCATTCCAACAACAAAAAAATGTTTTTTCTCAATTAATAATCACTGTCACGAGAAAGAGGAAACTGCTCAGCAGCAAAAATGTATTAAAGATAAAAATCCCAGATTAAATACAGCATCTGTGAATGTAAACTACTTCAGCCATTATGGAAAACAGTATGGAGATTATGCAAAGAATTAGAAATAAAAACATTATATAATCCAGCATATGATCCACTATGGGTTTGTTTGTTTGTTTTTTGACAGGCAGAGTGGACAGAGAGAGAGACAGAGAGAAAGGTCTTCCTTTGCCGTTGGTTCACCCCTCAATGGCCACTGCGGCCAGCGTGCTGCGGCTGGTGCACCGCGCTGATACAAAGCCAGGAGCCAGGTGCTTCTCCTAGTCTCCCATGCGGGTGCAGGGCCCAAGAACCTGGGCCATCCTCCACTGCACTCCCTGGCCACAGCAGAGAGCTGGCCTGGAAGAGGAGCAACCAGGACAGAATCCAGCGCCCCAGCCGGGACTAGAACTTGGTGTGCCGGCGCTGCAGGCGGAGGATTAGCCAAGTGAGCTGCAGCGCCGGCCTCCACTACTGCTTTCTATCTGAAAGAAATGAAATCAGTATGTCAAAGAAGTAACTGCACTAGAATGTTTATTGCAGTACTATTCACAATGGCCAAGATCTGCAATCCCAGGTATCCATCTACAGATGAATGAATAAAGAAAATACACAATGGAATATTATTCAGTCTTGAAAAAGAATTGCGGTCATTTGCAACAACATGGACAGAAATGGTGGCCATTATGTGAGGTGAAATAAGTCAGGCACAAAAAAGACAAATACCATACTGTCACTTATACAAGGAAGCTTAAAAAGTTGAGGTCATGGAAGTAGAGAATAGAATAATGGTCACCAGGAACTTGAGAAAGGTGCAGAGAGGGGATGGAGAGAGGACGGTTAATGGGTACAGAGGTGCAGCTGAACAGGATGAGTAACTTTTCAACATTCTACAGCACAGTAGGCCAACTATACTTGACAATATTTTAAAATAGCTAGTAGAGAGAATTTTGAAGCTTTAGTACACTGAAAAATGTCTGACAGATAATGTGAGTTATCCTGATCTGATCATTACACTCTGTATACATGTGCTGAAATATCACATACTGTGACAAGACAAAAAATAAAAAAGAGCATCTTTATGAAAAAAATCACTGTACTTTTCCTTTTAATAATTTCATGGTAGAGTCATAAAAATCTTTTCATGAAAAAAAGCATCAGGACTTAGAAATTATTATTCTAGAGCCGGCGCCGTGGCTCAATAGGCTAATCCTCCACCTTGCGGCGCCGGCACACCGGGTTCTAGTCCCGGTTGGGGCGCCGGATTCTGTCCCGGTTGCCCCTCTTCCAGGCCAGCTCTCTGCTATGGCCAGGGAGTGCAGTGGAGGATGGCCCAGGTGCTTGGGCCCTGCACCCCATGGGAGACCAGGAAAAAGCACCTGGCTCCTGGCTCCTGCCAGGATCAGCGCGGTGCGCCGGCTGCAGCGGCGGCCATTGGAGGGTGAACCAGCGGCAAAAGGAAGACCTTTCTCTCTCTGTCTCTCTCTCTCACTGTCCACTCTGCCTGTCAAAAAAAAAAAAAAAAAAAAAAAAAAAAAAAAAAAATAATAATAGAAATTATTATTCTAGACCAGCCTTTAAAAACCCAGACAATACAAAGAGAACAGGGCAACAGTTAATTTTCCCTTTTAAAATGAAAAACTCAAGCTATACCTAAGCAAAATATCTATTAAAGAATCTTCAGGCATAATCAATTTGTATGTCAGACTGAGCAAATAAAAACCTAATTAAAATGTTTACATTTGCTCTATAATCAGTAGTTTTAGAAAATAAAGTCCGGGGGGGCTGGCGCTGTGGCGCAGTGGGTAAAGCCGCCACTTGCAGTGCCGGCAACCCATATGGTAGCCAGTTCAGAGTACTGGCTGCTCCACTTCCGATCCAGCTCTCTGCTATGGCATGGGAAAGAAAGATGGCCTAGGTGCTTGGGCCCCTGCACCCGTGTAGGGAGACTTGGAGGAAGCTCCTGACTCCTGGCTTCAGATTGGCACAGCTCTGGCTGTTTCGGTTAACTGGGAACTGAACCAGTGGATCGAACCTCTCTCTCTCTGCCTCTCCTCTTTGTGTGTAACGCTTTCAAATAAATAAATAAATAACTCTTAAAAAAAAAAAAAAAGACAGAAAAGAAAAGGAAGTCCTGAGGGGCCAGTGTTGTGGTACAGCAGGTAAAGCTACCACCTGGCATCCCACATGGGCACCAGTTCAAGTGCTAGCTGCTCCACTTCTGATACATCTCCCTGACAATGGGCCTGGGAAAAGCAGCAGCAGAAGGCCCAAGTCCTTGAGTTCCTGCATCCACGTGACCCAGAAGAAATTCCTGGTTTATGATTTGGGTCTGGCCCAGCCCTGGCCATTGCAGCCATTTGGTGAGTGAAGCAGTGGGTGGAAGATCTCTCTCTCTCTCTCTCTAACCATGCCTTTCAAATAAATAAATCTTTTAAAAAAAAAGAAAAGAAATTCCTGGACTATATCATATTGTTATACTTGACAAACAAGCATTTTGTTTATATACTAGCAGTTACAAGACTGGATAATAAGATCATGGGCTTTGGAGTCAGACTGACCTGGGTTTGAATCTCAACTGCAACACTTTATAATTGGAAGACTTTAGAAAAGTTATTTAGGCTACCAAAGTTTGTCTTCTCATTTGTAAAACAGGAACAAAACCCAGAAGGTCATAATACCAATGAATCTGCCATTATAATTTTTAAATAACATGAGTTGCCAAAATCCCACAAATAGTCCACTTCTTCAAGCCCTAGACTAAATCAACACAATCTCATTAGGAAAAGGCAGAGGACTGCACATTTTTAAAAGTTTCACAAGTGATTCTTGATGGCAACCCTGTTTAGTACCACTTTCCTAGAGCCTTGCTATCAATGCTTTACCAGAGTCCAAGGTAAGGAAGTGTCATGGACATAAACTAGTTTTAAGACATACCCCACTTTTTTATATATTGAACAGAATCATATTACAAAGTCCCATTTTAATATATTTTTCAAAACTTGGAAAAATGATTCCATACTAAAATTTTACATCAAAATCAAGTATACAATGGTACTTCAAAAAGTTTTTGGAATTAAAAGACAAGTTCATTTTGGTGCAAGAAAAATTTTGAAATCCATGCATAAGTTTTTCATAATATATATTTCCCATGAACTTTTCAAAGACCCCTCATATGCTAACTTCTTCATGTTCATTACTGAAGTTTTAATAATAGTCACTTTAAAAATATGTGCAGATGCACCAAGGGCTTTATACAACAACATGTAAGTTGTCTTATCCCTATGTTATCTTTTTTAAAAATAAGTTTTAAGTTTATAGTTAAAATCCACTGATGCATCACTAGAACCCTCCCGTAAGTTTTTTATTCATCACATCCATTTTAAAATACGCATTTTAAAAGCAAACTTACTGAAGATACTGAAAGCAAATCCAATACTCCAGACACAAACCTGAAACTCTATTAAGCCAATAATACATTTTAACCAAATATATAGCACACCCACCAAAAAAAAACAAAAAACAAAAAACACCACACACCCTACACAAAGACAATCATGAACATTTTATTCCAAAAGAATCATTGTCAAACAATGAAAAAATGAAGGGTCCAGAGACACAGTCAGACTTCTTCAAAACAAGCAAAAACTTAGAACAGCTGTCAGAACTACTGTATTAGTAGCTGATCAATTTCAAGCCAGGGAGCAAAAGCAATCTTCCTTAAAGGACTTTTCTGTTGCTGCTAAGGAGAAGAGAACTGGAAGGAAAAACAAGAGCTAGGGCAGGCAATATAGACTTCATACCAGTAAAACTTTTCCTCAGCTACGTAACATGAAGGAAGCTTATGAGTAACAAGTACAACTGTTAACTTGCAAAGTGTTAAAATCAAAGCTTGTGTACAACAAAGGTCAAAAAATCATCATGGACCAGTGGCATATAATTTAGTTGAGTCCAAGCCTCAGTGCGATTTTTTAAGATAATTGTTTTTACTAGCTTCACTCTACTTACACAGAAAATTAAGTTCCCAGCACAGTGTAGCTATACACCAACAGAACTCTACAAATCTCAGTATTTTAGAGAAGGCTGCACCCAAGTTAAAAGAAATCACAGACCTCAGCTTTTTGAAAGTTGTATTTTTAAAGCCCTATAGTATAGCACAGCACAGTTCTAAAACACAACAGGTGTAAACTTGTAAATTTTTTGAAACTTGATAAAGTATCAAAATATGTAAATATTTTAACTTTTTAAAGACGTTTAACTTCACCCACTTAGTGGAATCATTGGTTCACTAGTTCAAAAATCAAACTGAAGAGATTCACATTTGTTTGAGGACACCCTTTCTATGTAATCCAATCTTCCTTCAACACTGTTTTCCTAACTATATGCACCATAGGCATATATGACGAGGCACAACACCGCTTGCATCCTAAATATATTAACAGCCTGAAGAACAGGTGCAACACTATTTAGATACATGTTTTTCCTCTAGACCTAAATCTGCCCTAGAAAGGGGCTTAAACACAACTATTCAAAAAAGTTAAGCCGGCGCCGTGGCTCAATAGGCTAATCCTCCACCTTGCGGCGCCGGCACACCGGGTTCTAGTCCCGGTTGGGGCGCCGGATTCTGTCCCGGTTGCCCCTCTTCCAGGCCAGCTCTCTGCTATGGCCAGGGAGTGCAGTGGAGGATGGCCCAGGTGCTTGGGCCCTGCACCCCATGGGAGACCAGGAAAAGCACCTGGCTCCTGGCTCCTGCCAGGATCAGCGCGGTGCGCCGGCTGCAGCGGCGGCCATTGGAGGGTGAACCAGCGGCAAAGGAAGACCTTTCTCTCTCTGTCTCTCTCACTGTCCACTCTGCCTGTCAAAAAAAAAAAAAAAAAAAAAAAAAAAAAAAAGTTAAATAACCCTTTCAAAAACGTGCAACAATTTTGAAAGGCAAGACAGGAGCCCCCAGCTACCAGTATCTTCCAAAAGCTAGATAACGCGGACTATCCAAGGGTCACAGTAAGAGGAAGGATCCTCAGGACATTTAAGCCGGCTTCTCCTGCATGAGTCAGTAATGTCAGAGAAGTACGCTTTACTTCAAGTAAAAATGTTCAGTCTTCTCAGCCGTTTCCGAAATCCAGCAGCTTAGTTTGGTTTGGCTTTCTAGCGGTCATCTCGGGGCTGAGAGGGGGAGGTCTAGCGAAAGGTACTCTGAAAAGTCAAGTCCGGTGTTCAAAGCGTTGATGAGTCACTAAGTAAGGAAGAACTACAGAGAAGCCAAGGGAGAGTAAAGCAGCATCCCAGGTAAGAAAGTACTGAGGAGTAGACGGTGGGAAACGGAAACTTCACAGGTCAGCCGCCAGCCACTGTGCTTGGCGGCAGTCCGAGGAAGAAGCGTGCCTGTCAAGGGGCAAGTGCCCACCAAGTCGCGGGAAGGGGCCACCCAAGTCAAATGGGAAGGGGTGGGGGTGTCCGGAAAAAGGTGGGAAGATGCTCACCCCGGCCCTCTCCTCGGGGTCGCAACCTCAAGAGGAACAAACAAGAGCAAACTCGGGGTCCAGAGGCCCCACGCCGGACTCTCCGGCACAGAGGAGATCGGCCTCAAGTCCCGGAGGCCCGGGCAGGCCGCCTCCGGAGGAGCCCCCGCAGACGCCATACTAAAAGCCAAAATGGCTGCCCCGAGCGAGCCCGTACCGCGTAGCTAAGTGAGGGTTGGGGAACGGGCTTCTGCGGGAAAGGGGGAGGGGGACCTAGGAAGAGCCGACGCCAGGACCAGCACCCCCGAGCCGCACAGGTAGGTGCCTCCCGGCCTCCCAAGTCGCGGGCGCCGGCGGAGGAGAGCCCCGGCCCCACCCCCCGGCCGGGATCCCCGCCGCCGCCGCCGCCGTCCCGCACACCGACCCCAGCGAGGTACCTGCAGTTCGGCCCGCTCCACCTCCCAGTGCGCTCGCTCCATCTCGAACCGAGCCCACTCGTGCTGGATGTAGTGCAGGATCCCCGGGATAGTGTACTGCTGCGGCCGGGACAGCTCGGGGCCTGCCGCGGGACCCGCTCCCTCCGAGGCCGTTGGACCCCCGCCGCCCGCCGCTCCATTCCCTCCCGGCGAGAGGCTCAGGTTCCCCCCAGGTCCCTGCTGCTGCCGGGGAGGGGCCGCCATCCCCGGGCCTCCACCACCGCCTCCGGCAAGCTCGTCCATTGTGTGAGGGGCCCCGGCCGGGGCACAGGGCGAGACGCCGACTGCCGGGGGAAGGGCCGGAGAGGGTGGCACCGCGCTGGCGGCGGGGCGGAGGCCGCCGGGAGAGGGGCGGGGAGGGGGTCGTTGCTGTGTGCCTGCCGTGGGTCAGAGCAGGGAGCTGCCGGCCGCCGCCATTACAGTCCCTCCTCCATCTGCCGGTCTCACTCACTCACTTTAGGGGAAGGGGGGGCCGCGGCGGGCGGGGGGAAAGGAGGCAGGGTTGGAAAAGGGATCGACGTAGGATCGCCGCTCCCGCACGGCATGCCGGGTATAGAACGCCGCTGCCGCCGCACGCTTAATGGCCAAATAGAGTGCGGCCTCACCCTACGCAGGCGCACTGAGGACGCCGTCCGGCCGCGGAGAGGCGGCTGTTAGGGGGCGGGGAAGGAGCGCGGCTCCTCCCCCAGGCCCGCCCTCAGACCCGTGCCGAGTGTCCCGACGCGGGTTACCGCAAAGCTGGGGCTCCAGCTCCCACTTTTGGGAGCCAGTTGGGCCTTGAACGAGAGACTGTCAGTTTCCTGTTCGTAGACCGAGCCCGGGAGCCGTTACCCAGCCCGAGGGTCTCAGCCATGTGCCTGCCTTCGGAGCTGGGTTTGAACTTGGTTGATCGCTCTGGCCGGTTGCTGCCCACCCTGAATTCCTGACGTTTCTGTTGCATTCTTTGCGTGTTTCAGGCGGTCCCACAGGGTTGGGGCTCTTTCTCTGCCTGTCACTCGCTCTGTCTCCGGTTTCTGAGCGCCAGTCAGTTCCCGGGATTGGGGGACGTTCTCTTTCTGGCAGATCGCCCGGATCTTCGCGGCCGTGGTGACTGGCTGCCCGAGTCGGTCCCGCTTCTGGGCGCCGGGTCGCCTGCCGACCTGTTACACTTTGCCTCCCATCCTGGGACGGGCGTGTTTCAGCGGGTGGGGAGGGGAGCTGGAAACGGTCGTTTTCTTTCTTTTTTTCCCCCCTTGGGAGAAGAGGAGGTAGTGAGATCCTTTGGATTTTGACGATGGTGACTAGAAAGGAAAAGATAACTTTGAAGGAGATGGGTTACGTTTTAGAACTGAATGAGCTCGCAAGAACTTTCATTAATGATAGAATCTTTTGATCTAAATAGAAGATAAAAGCAGCATGAATATAGTTTAAAATCCTGGGTGGACGGCTAAAGATGTTTTCCTGGGTCATTAAATGTTTGAATGAATATAATATACACATAAAAGGTAAGTGTGTATAAGGACAGTCGTGTAATTTTTACGTGCTTAGTTTCCCAGGAAATATCCTAACGAACTAGTAACTTTCCAATCGTTAATACAGCTAGTGATCGTTTGTTGAAAAAAGGACAAAGATACTCTAACAGCATATAAAGAAAAGAGGGTCAGTAATTACAGTCATACAGGGAAACTGGGTGTACAATTAGTTGCATCTCTAAAATGTTTTTTCTTGTAAAAAACTAACAAAAGTTTCACTATGGGATGCACCATTTGGCTTGCGATTTCAAAGAGATAAAGTGGTAGATCATTTGCCTTGTTACTATAGTTTAATGGAAAACAGCTTAGACGTAACTACCCATGCTGCCATATTTTATATATGCATAAAGTGAGATCTTAGATTGTAGTAATATTAAGAACTATTTGTCCATATTATTAAATACAATTGTTTTCATTTTAAAGTGACGGGATAGAACCTCTTTATTCAGTCCTATTCCTTGGGGGAGATGTGGCTCCTATCACAGAAAGTTCAGGAGTACCACCATGCTGCATGGAGTACCCCTGCCTTGCTGAGCCTCTCTTAGCAACTGTGTACCCTGTGATAGTATGACTGACTAGGAGCTACTTGTATTGTATCATGTACATCACTGGCCTGGAAAGGGTCAAAATTCAGCATTTCAAAGTATAGTATCTACTGAATGCATATCACCTTCACGCCTTCATAATGTCAAAAAAATCTTGTCTAGCCATCATAAGTCAGATAGCATCCATCTTATTATAGTCTATTTAAATTGTTTATATATGCTACTCAGTAATCATGAAAGTAACACCTGCACGTAATGAGTACTCCATAAATTTTTGCTTCTCTCATTTATTTATTTTTAAAAATTGTTAATTGGCTACCATTTTTCAGATGCTCTGCTGGTCCCTGATCATTCACCATGAACTCAAACATGCATGATCTCTGCCTTCACACTTTCCATTCTCATTTTATTTATTTTTAATTTTTATTTATTTTCATTTTTATTTGAAAGGCAGAGGGACAGAGATCTTCTGTCTGTGGAATCACCCTCCAAATGCCCAAAACAGCCAGTGCTGGGCCAGTCCATAATTCAGTCCAGGTCTCCCACGTGAGTGGCAACAAACCAGTACTCCAGCCATCATCTGATGTTTCCCAGGGTGCGCTTTGGCAGGAAGCTAAAATTGGAAGTAGCCAGGGCTCTAACCAGGCACTCCAGTATGGGATGCAAGCATCCCAAGCAGGGTCCCAGCTGCTATGTCAAATACCCACCCACCCCTCCAGCCTACTTTAAGTAAAGTACTTGGTACTAACCACCCTGACTTTTTCAATATCCTGTCTATATCTATCTTAAAATATCAGGAATTCCTGTCGGACATGTTTATATACACTTGCACAGACAGAGAAAGAGCTTTCATCCACTGGTGCATCCCCATCAAAACCCGCAAAGCCCAGGGCTGAGTCGGACAGAAGCCAGGAGCCCAGAACTCAATCCGGATTTCTCACATGGGCTTCAGGAAGCCAACTACTTCACTCCACTTAAGAGTGGAGCCAGGACTTGAACTCAGATATTCCAGTATGTGATATAGGTGTCCTAAGAGGTATGTTAAATACTATGTCAAATGCCTGCCCTGGCTGTGGTTGTATAAATGTCACTAATGTAATCTTTGGGTGTGGTAAGTTAAGCTTCCACTTGTGACTCTGGCATCCCCTGAGAGTGCTGGTTCCAGCCCTGGCTGCTCCACTTTTGATCCAGCTCCCTGCTAATGTGCCTGGGAAAGTAGCAGAGGATGGCCCAAGCGCTTGGGCCCCTGCGTAACTACAAGGGAAACTGGGATAGACTTTGAGGCTCTTGACTCAGACCTGACCCAGCCCTAGGCATTTAGGAAGAGAACCAGCAAATGGAAGATAGCTTTCTCTCTCTGTTTCTGCCTTTCTTTCTATCACTCTGGCTTCCAAATAAAGAAATAAATCTTTTTTAGAAAAATAATGCAATCTTCGGTGATGTTCTTCCCAAACCATAGAGTCATTTATCTAAAAGGTCACAGCTTCTTTGTTGAGGACCCATGCCCTATTGTGTTGTTTTTTTTTTTTTTTTTTAAGTTTTTTTTCTTCTTGGGGGCCAAAGCTGTGGCATAGCGGGTAAAGCCGCCGCCTGCAGTACCAGCATCCCTTATGGGCACCAGTTCGAGTCCTGGCTGTTCCACTTCCAATCCAGCTCTGCTATGACCTGGGAAAGCAGTGGAAGATGGCCCAAGTGCTTGGGCCCCTGCACCTGCATGGGAGACCTGGGAGAAGCTCCTGGCTCCTGGTTTTGGCTCCACACAGCTCCGGCTATTGCAGCCAATTGGAGAGTGAACCAGTGGATGGAAGACCCCTCTCTCTCTCTTTCTCTCTCTCTCTGCCTCTCCTTCTCTCTCTATGTAACTCTGACTTTCATATAAGTAAAAATAAATCTTTTTAAAAAAAGATTTTTTTTTTATTATGTGAAAGGCTGAGTTACAGAAAGAGAAAGGAAGAAATCTTTCATCCACTGGTTACTCCCCAAATGACCGCAATGACCCAGTCTGGGTCAGACCAAAGCCAGGATCCAGGAGCTTCCTCTGGATCTCCCACACGGGTGTGGGGGCCCAATCATTTGGGCCATCTTCCACTGCTTTCCCAGGAACATTAGCAGGGAGCTGAATCAGAAGTGGAGGAGCCAGAACTTGAATCAGCTTCCATATGGGATACTGGTGTTGTAGGCAGCAGCTTAACCTGCTACACCACAACTCCAGCCCCCACACCCCTATTGTTAGTACTTGTACCTACCTGCAGTGTGTGGAACAAGATAGATCCTCAACAACTGTGTAATGAATAAATTTAGGCTAAATTAGTATGAATATTTACTTTTACTCATTTTTGTTAATATTTACTGCCATTAAACCAGCTTTCTTTTTTTTTAAGATTTATTTTATGGGGCCAGCTCTGTGGCACAGCTGGTTAAGCTGCCACCTGCAGCTCTGGCATCCCATGTGGATGCCAGTTTGGGTCCCAGCTACTCCACTTCTGATCTAGCTCCCTGCCAGTGTGCTTGTGAAAGCAGTGGAAGATGGCCCAAGTCCTTGGGTCTCTGCCACCCACGTGGGAGACCCGGAAGGCAGATTTACAGAGAGGGCTTTCATTCTCTGGTTCACTCTCCAAATGGCCACTATGATCAGGGCTGGGCCAGGCCGAAGCCAGGAGTCAGGAGCTTCTTCCAGATCTCCCATGTGGGTGCAGGAGCCCAGGGACTTAGCCCATCTTCCACTGCTTTCCCAGATGCATTAGCAGGGAGCTGGATCAGAAGTCGAACAGCCAGGACTTGAACCCACGCCCTTATGGGATGTTGGCATCACAGGCGGCAGTTTTACCCACTACACCACAACACTGGACCCAAACCAGCTGTCTCTTAAGATTCAGTGGCTTACTTCCCAAAGTATTAAAAATAAAGAACATCAAGATTTTTTTTCCTCTGTTGGGAAAATGCTTCATATTTTACTGTTATCTTTTGTGTCTGTGACTCCTGAGGACACTCTGCAGTGGGCTTCTAGAATCTTGGACTCTGTAGGTAATAAACTCTCTCAAGCCATAGTATCACCTACAACTCACCTAACTGGAATTCTCTCTCTAATCTGCGGCTGAGTCATTTCCTCTCTTAGTCTCCCCTTGGAAACCTGTTTGTTCTGTGCTTTCATCAGTCCTCTTCACTCCTTCTCCATGTTCGTAGATTCCCTCAGTGTCAGTCCACTGCTGCTGACGTTCAAGAATACAGATTTACATCTATGATCGGCTTGGATTTTTAGGGTGTTTTTCCTTCCTGTTAGCTGGTCTTTGATACTTGTACGCTTACTCTATTTTGGGCTAGAAGGACGTGTAATACGTTTTGTCAGCAAACGTATGTTAAGGAATTCTAGACTTTTAAAGGAGTCAGAGCAGATAATCTTCTTACCAGTTATTTTGCTACCTGATGTAGAAACAGTTTGGACTGTGCCTTTGAGAACTGTATGATTCCCTGTAATTACTCACCAAAACATAATTTCATACCTTGCTGGCCATTTACCCGACATCCCTCTATAAAAGAGATCAAACTGACTCACCAAAAATAATTTAATCATCATTTTGACATAGTTTGTGACAAGTATTCTTTTTTTAAAGCTCTGCTTATTTTATTTGAAAGAGTTGGGCGGGGGGAGAGAAAAAGAGAAAGAGAAAAAGAAAGAGAAAGAAAAAGTCTTCTATCCATTGGTTCACTCCCCAAATGGCCACAACAGCCAGGGCTGGGCCAGGCCAAAGCCAGGAGCCAGGAACTCCATCCTGTTCTCCACATGGGTGGCAGGGACTCAAACACCTGGGCCACCTTCTGCTGCTTTTTCCAGGGCATTAGCAGAATGCTGGGTCAGAACTGGAGCAACCGGACATGAACCGGCGTCCATATAGAGGCTTTACTCTCTGTACCACCATGCAGGCCAGGTGAGAAGGATTCTGACTTCCATGTGGAGAGAGAAGGCTGAGATGATTTCTTGGTCACTTCAGTCCTTGGCAGAATAGGAAGGGTTTCCCACTCCTGCAACATTGAGTGTGTATGTGAATGTGGAAATGAGAAATAAGATCTCCTTTCACAATTCTGCCTCTTACTATCCTAGCAATGGGCTCAATATTCCTGTTTCTGTTTTCCAAGTCATTTGCATATTTGCAATTATTTTTATGTGGTTTCAGGGCAATTCATGCAGAACAAACAAAGATGCAAACTGTATAATGCAGACAGAACAGAAAAGAAGGAGGCAGCTTTGACCTGCACCGTGGTTTAACCTGCCAAATAGGGTTAGATATTCACTTCTCATTACAGTAATTGTCCGAGGCTAAGAAAATTGTAGAAATACATGCAGGACACTTGAACCATTCGGATAAGATACTGTCAGGAAAAGGACCTTCACAGATCATAGAAAAAGAGGCAGCAAAAACCTTTAGAAAAGTCAGCACGCTATAAAAATTCTAGTCCAAGTTCATTCCGGTATTGTCTCTTGGGTAATATGAGTCAGAAAAAAAGTAGGCTGTAACAATATTGTATAATACCTAACTCATAGAGATGTCAGAATTGAAAAGAAAAAAATGATTACCTAGAGCCAAGTCCCTCCTGGACCTTGGCAGACAGTTACCAGCAGGTCTGTAAACATGAGAGCAAAATGACTGGAAAATGTGACTGCAGGGAAATGGCCAAAATTTTCCTAGGTAGTAATTTAACAAGCTTGGAAATGTGGTTTGTCTCCCGTTGGAGCGGCAGGGGGGAATGTTCAGAAGAATGATACCAGACCCAGACACCTGGCCTGGGTGTCCCATGCTAGAGGTAGTATTCTCTGCAGAATGCTTAAAATTGTCAAAAGCTCAGAAAAGCATATTCTTATAACATTTTTAAATGATGGTAACCTTTATTTTTGTCTTCTTTAGGCAAACCTAAAGTACATGACAATTATCTCCCCCAAAAAAAGGTTGAAAAATTCATTACAGGCGTTTAAAAATAACTCCTCTTGCTGTTTGCTTTTTGTGTTTCCATGGGTTTTAGCATAGCGGTTGTATATTTTAAATTGTCTCCTTTTTTTAAGATTTTTTTTAGATTTTTTTTAAAGATTTTATTTAATTATTTGAGAGGTAGAGTTACAGACAGTGAGAGGGAGAAACAGAGAGAAAAGTCTTCCATCCGTTGGTTCACTCCCCAATGGCCGCAATGGTCGGAGCTGCACCAGTTTGAAGCCAGGAGCCAGGTGCTTCTTCTTCCTGGTCTCCCACATGGGTGCAGGGGCCTAAGGACCTGGGCCATCTTCTACTGCTTTCCTAGGCCGTAGCAGAGAGGAGCAGCCAGGACTAGAACCAGCGCCCATATGGGATGCTGGCGCCGCAAGCAGGGGATTAACTTTCTGCGCCACAGCGCTGGCCCCAATGTATATACACTTTTAAAAAACAAGTTTTAGGGGCCAGCACTGTGGCGTAGCGGGTAAAACCACCACCTGCAGTGCTGGCATTCTATATGGGCACCAGTTTGAGTCCCGACAGCTCTACTTCAGATCCAGCTCTCTGCTATAGCCTGGGAAAGCAATAGAAGATGGCCCAATTCCTTGGGCTCCTGCATCCTCGTGGGAGACTTGGAGGGAGCTCCTGGCTCCTGGTTTCAGAACAGCACAGCTCTGGCCACTTCGGCCATCTGGGGAGTGAACCAGTGGATGGAAGCTCTCTCTCTCTCACTTTGCCTCTGCCTCTAACTCTGCCTTTCAAATGCCTTTATGCATTTGGAAGAGTTAAATAGAGAGGGAAAGATAGAGAGAGAAAGATTGATCATCCATCTGCTGGTTCACTCCCCAGATAACTACAACAGCTGGGGCTGGGCCAGTCTGAAGCCAGTAGCTTCTGGATCTCCCACATGGGTGGCAGATTTATTTATTTGAAAGGCAGAGTTCTAAAGGGAGAGACAGAGAGAAAGAGTGATCTTGCATCCACTGGTTCAAGTGAATAATATTTAATGTAAATCCCACACATTGTATTGTTTCACTGGTACATACTTTTCTAAGTACCTCTAAGAGATTAAGGTTTTTATTTTTTTTTTAAAGAAAACACAGTACATAATTAATGTTAATCCTTTGGTACAGCCCAATCCTCAATCCATATTCACTGTTTCCCAGTTATCCCCAAAACAAAAAATTTTTAAACAACTGGTGATTTTAAATCAAGATCCAGCCAAAATCCACATATTTCATTTGGTTGTCCTGTCTTTGCTCCTTTTTTCCTTTTCCTTCCCCTCACTCCCTGTGGTCATGCCATTTACTTGTTGAACAGACCATGTTATTTTTCCTGTGTAATTTCTCACATTTGACTAATTGAGTTCCTATGGTGGCCGGTGCCGCGGCTCACTAGGCTAATCCTCCACCTAGTGCCGCCGGCACTAGTCCCGATCCGGGCACCGGATTCTTTCCCAGTTGCCCCTCTTCCAGGCCAGCTCTCTGCTGTGGCCTGGGAAGGCAGTGGAGGATGGCCCAAGTA
This sequence comes from Oryctolagus cuniculus, assembly GCF_964237555.1. Taxonomy (NCBI): domain Eukaryota; kingdom Metazoa; phylum Chordata; class Mammalia; order Lagomorpha; family Leporidae; genus Oryctolagus; species Oryctolagus cuniculus. The sequence goes on along the minus strand of NC_091443.1, from coordinate 44,327,996 downwards.
CTTGGGCCCTGCACCCCATGGGAGACCAGGAGAAGCACCTGGCTCCTGCCTTTGGATCAGCGCGGTGCGCCGGCCGCAGCGTGCCAGCCATGGCGTCATTGGAGGGTGAACCAACGGCAAAGGAAGACCTTTCTCTCTGTCTCTCTCTCACTGTCCACTCTGCCTGTCAAAAAAAAAAAAAAAAAAAGTTCCTATGGTATCATTTAGTATGTTCCTTTCTCCTCCATTATTTCCTGTAAATTAGAAGTTACACCTAGAAGCTATGTATGATTCAAGTTTTCATAATTGTTTGCCAAAAATACTTCTTTATCAGGGGTTACAATTCCTATTCCATCACAACTGGTGGCATGCAATGTCTAGTTATCTCAATTTTAGTAATGCTACTCAGCCTGAGCAGCCCAGAGTAGCTATTTTCAGGTGATTAAACTACTGTCATATTTAGCCAGAAACACACATACTGTGTTCTGCTCCCTCACTGCAGGGCCTGGCCTTCTACCTGTTGAAGACCATTCCCCAGGTGTTTCTGTGAGCTATCAGGTCCTACATGGTACTTTCCCTTGCACTTGTTGAAAAGGGGACCTTCCTGCCTGGCCCCCTCTCAGCTTCATCAGGATTTGTCAATTCATGCTCGCTTCCAATAGAGCCCTAATATTTGGGTGACCACTTGGTGATTCTGGGCTCCTTGGCACTTTTGAGCTTCACCATGCCTCTTTTTTTCCTCACCTCCACTTCTGCCAGCACCTGCCCTGTCACACTCACCTGCATAGACACCTCCTACCTCCCTTCTTGTTGCTACCTTGCTTTGGCCCTGCCCATTAGTGTTCTAGAGCTCCAGGGGTGGTTTTTTCACCTGGTGTTTGGTAAAGATGTTACCTGTAGGTGTTTTGTTTACTCTTTTAGTTGATCTCACTGCCTTATTTATTTGTTTTCTTTTTGAAAAGCACAGCCATCTACCATCCTTTGGTTCGTGCCCACAACAGTTAGGGCTAAACCAGGCCAAAACCAGGAGCCTGGAACTCTGTCCTGGTCTTCCAGGTAGGTGGCAGGGACTAAAGTACTTGGGCCATCAGCTGCTGCTTCCCAGGGTGTGCATTAGCAGGAAGCTGGATGGGAAGTGGAGCAGCTGAGACTGAAACCAGGCACTATGATCTGAGGATGCTGATGTCCCAACTTAACCTCCGAGCCAAAAGCCTGCCCCTTCACTGCTTTTGTGAGGGGCTCCACTCTGCCACCTAATTATTACCTTGCCTCTCCTCACTCTTTCAAACTTTTAGTTGCCTGCTCTTTAATCTGACGCTATATATCAGCCCTGCTATTGAAATATTTTCATTTGACAGCTATCAAAGTAATTGTGACATTTTTACTGTTTACCAACTGTAAGATATAGATGAGTGTAAATTTAAGCAAGAATTTCCTCTGAAGAGGCTGCTCTTGTCTGACAACCTTAATCTGCTATTTACGTTTTCAGCAAGAGCTGTAACATGTTGTGACTCTTTATCGTGAAATGGAAACTAGCACAAAGTGCTTCTGGGCAAAAGGCTGGCAGGCAGGCAGGCAGGCAGGCCACCTGCGCGGCTGTGCGTTCTCCCCTGACATCTGAGCTGAACAAGAATGGACCCAGTTCAGGGGCAGGTCTGTAAACTTGCCTCAGAACCATTTGCTTGGTATGTTTTATTTATTGAAAGGAGAAAGGGAGATAAGCTCTGCTCCGTAAAAGAGCAGATCAGACGTAAGAATTTGGGAAGTTAGATCGAATCACAAATGTTAAACGCACTGTAATGTGTGTAGCCAGCTCTCCTGTCCTAAATTTTCACATTATCTGATTAAGCCACTTCCTGGGCATTTTTAGGCTCCATGTGGAGAGCAACTAAAAGTGAATCATCTGTTGGACTTGCACCTTTTGTGATGGCCTCCAGGGTCAAGATGCATAGTAGTCGGTAAAAGGTTTTGTACCAAGGTGCAGCTGGCCAAAGCTAGGCTCATGCTAGTGAATGGGGAGGGAAACTGCATCCACATGCCCTCAGAGCCATCCCTGAATTACTGGAGGCAAGTCCAGGGGTAAAAAGAACTGGGCGAAAACACAGACTCTGAAGCCACACTCACTTTTGGCAAGTAACTAAGTTTTCATATCTGGAAAGTGCAGATAACAACACTCTCCATCCCACAGAGCTATTTGGAAGATTTAACAGATGTAGGTAAAGTGTTCAAAACAGTGCATGGCACCTAGTAAGCACTGTGGAAGTGTTCTGTATTGTCACTATTCTCTCTCCCCGAGCTGATGAGTTGAGTCATGTTAGAGCATTATTCAGTCCAAGCATTTGGGAGTCTTGTGTCCCATTTATTTATTTATTCAGTGTTGTATGTTTACATCAGTATGTACTCATGTATTTATGTTACACTTTGGGTTATAATCATACTTTGTTATTCAAAGTATTCCAGCTCTTCCAGACTGGTCTGCCTCTCTCTCTCTCTCTCTCTCTCTCTCTCTAACAGCCTTTACTAAGATATAATTTACCTACTATACAATTTACTCACTTAAACTGAACACTTAAAGTGAACACTTAAAGTGAAGCTTTTAACATAATTGTGCACTGATCACTGTAACTCCATACCTTACACCTCACCCAACCTTCATTTCCTGACAATCATGAATCTGCTTTCTATCTTTTAGATTTGCCTCTTCTGGATATTTCATATATATATATATATATATATATATATATGGAATTATATAGTATGTTTCCTTTGTGACTAGCTTCTTGCACTCAGCAAAATGTTTTTTTGTCTGGTCTGTTTTTAATCTTTATGTATTTAGATGTTGCTTTTACATAAGTGTAATCCATATGAATGTTGAGTTCACTGTTCTGTGTTGTGACTTAATATCATATATATTTCTCCATTCTGCTTAGTCTATATATACATCTTAATAGTTAAAAGATGTCAAATTTGTGTATTCTTCTTATTTAATAAGTCCAAGTTTGTCATATATGAGTATGTTCCGTGTTTCATTATTAGAATGTTACTATAAAAAAATTTTAGGCACTGTAATTCAATTAAGTTCTAGTCTTGTTTGTTTTAAAGTTTTATTTTATTTATTTGAAAAAGTTACAGAAAAAGAGGGAAAGAGAGAGAGAGAGGTCTTCCATCTGCTTGTTCATCCCCCAGTGGCCACAATGACTGGGGCTGAGCCAGGCTGAAGTCAGGAGCCAGGAGTTTCTTCCAGGTCTTCCACACACGTTCAGGGAACCAAGCACTTGGGCTATCTTCAAGGTGCTTTCTCAGGGGAATTAGAAGGGAGCTATTGGGTCAGAAGTGAAACAGTGAGGACTTGAACTGGCATCCATATGGGATCCTGGTGCTGCAGGCAGTGGCTTAACCTGCTATGCCACAACTTCAGCCCCAGGTTTCATCCTTAATCCATTGACATAAGACTTGGGATCAAAATTTTAACACATGGCACATCCAAATTATTTTCTAAACCATAACATTCTACTTATGGCTCCCCAAAATTCATGTCTTTCTCATATATAAAATACATTTGTTCCATCCCCCAAAATCACAAAGTCTTAATTCAGTCCAACATTGCTTCAGAAATCCAAAGTCTCATCTAAGACTCATGGCCAACTCCCAACAGTGAACCTATACAGTTGAAACTAAGTTATAAAGGTAGTTGTTGTAGTACAGCAGGTTAAGGTACTGCTTGCAGTACCCACATCCAATATCCAAGTGCATGAATGAGTCCTGGCTATTCTGCTTTGGATCCAGCTTCCTGCTAATGCATCTTGGGAGGTAGCAGATGAAGGCTCAAATGCTTGGGTCCCTGCTACCCATGTTGGAGACTCAGATTGAGTTCTGGGTACCTAACTTAGACCTGGCCCAGCCCTAGATGTTATAGGCATCTGAGGAATGAATCAACAGGTAGAAGATCTCTTTATAATCCAGAATCTATAAAGCGCTCAAGAAACTCACCAACAGCAAAATAAACAATCCCGTTAAGAAATGGACAAAGGACTTGAATAGGCATTTTTCAAAAAGAGATTCAAATAGCCAACAAACACATGAAAAAATACTCAGGATCACTAGCCATCAGGGAAATGCAAATCAAAACCACAATGAGGTTTCACCTCACCCCAGTTAGAATGGCTGTCATAAAGAAATATAAATGCTGGTGAGGGTGTGGGAAAAAGGTACCCTAATCCACTGTTGGTAGGAATGTAAACTAGTACAGCCATTGTGGAAGACAGTGTGTAGATACCTCAGAAAAGTGAAAATAGATCTACCATATGACCCAGCTACCCACTCCTGGGAATTTACCCAAGGGAAATGAAATCAGCATATGAAAGAGTGATCTGTACCCACAAGTTTATTGCAACTCAATTCATAATAGCTAAGATTTGGAATCAACCCAGATGTCCATCAACTGATGACTGGATAAAGAAATAATGGAGGCCGGCGCCACGACTCCATAGGCTAATCCTCCGCCTAGTGGCGCTGGCACACCGGGTTCTAGTCCCGGTCGGGGTTGCCCCTCTTCCAGGCCAGTTCTCTTCTGTGGCCAGGAAGTGCAGTGGAGGATGGCCCAAGCACTTGGGCCCTGCACCCCATGGGAGACCAGGAGAAGCACCTGGCTCCTGCCTTTGGATCAGCGCGGTGCGCTGGCTGCAGGGTGCCGGCCGCGGCAGCCATTGGAGGGTGAACCAACGGCAAAGGAAGACCTTTCTCTCTGTCTCTCTCTCTCTCACTGTCCACTCTGCCTGGAAAAAAAAAAAAAAAAAGAAATAATGGTGTGTATATATTTATTTATAGTGTGGAATACTACTGAGCCATAAAAAAGAATGAAATCCTGTCTTTTGCAACAAAATGGGTACAACTGGAAATCATATGCTTCGTAAAATAAGCCAGACCCCAAAAGTCAAATACCATATATTTTCCCTGATCTGTGTTAAAGTAATTGGTAGAGTACCAAAAAGTGTAATGTATAGGAGTGAAATTTACATTTTGAGATTTGATTATTGTTTATAACCCTTGTTTACAGTTGAGGAACAGTGTTTTGTTCTTCTGTTTGTTGAACTCTTCACTTAGTGTAGGGTTTTAATCGTAAGAGTATAAAGTAGGCTGGCGCCGAGGCTCACTAGGCTAATCCTCCACCTAGCGGCGCCGGCACACCGGGTTCTAGTCCTGGTCGGGACACTGGATTCTGTCCCGGTTGCCCCTCTTCCAGACCAGCCCTCTGCTGTGGCCCGGGAGTGCAGTGGAGGATGGCCCAGGTGCTTGGGCCCTGCATCCCATGGGAGACCAGGATAAGCACCTGGCTCCTGCCTTCGGATCAGCGCGGTGCGCCGGCCGCAGTGCGCCAGCCGTGGCAGCCATTGGAGGGTGAACCAACGGCAAAACGAAGACCTTTCTCTCTGTCTCTCTCTCTCTCACTATCCACTCTGCCTGTCAAAAAAAAAAAAAAAAAAAAAAAAGAGTATAAAGTAAACTGAAAGTATATCATTGTAAAAATTAAGAGGGAATACGAGAGGAAGGAGGACAGGGGAGGGAGCATGAGTGGAAGCGAGTGGGAAGTATCACTATGTTCCTAAATCTGTATATATGAAATATATAAATTCATACACCTTAAATAAAATAAAAGAAGACAAAGAAAGAAACAAAAGATCTGTCTCTCTGCTTTTGAAGTAGATACTAACCAATTTTTAAAAATTAAAAAGGAGTCATATATTTCTAGGATACAGGTTTAGGATATACATTTCCATTCCAAAAGGCGGAGACAGAAAAATAGAAAGGAGGAATTGGGCCAAAGCCAGTCTGAAAACCCGCAAGACAAACATCAAACCCTAAAGCTCCACGTCTGGCACCCTGGGCATCCTGTGGCAGGGGCTGGGCTCCCAGCAGTTTGGGCAGCCCCCGCCCCCCCGGGAGTCTCGTCTCTGCAGCTCCAGGAGGCATGGCCTCGGTGGGGCACTCCACAGCAACTCCAACCCCACAGTTCCACTTGGCACTGTCCTAGTGAAGGCTCTCTGCCTGGGCCCCCAGATTCTCTGAAACGTAGATAGAGGCCTCCGTGCCTCCACAGCTCTGTTGGTCTCTGGCCTCGTGGCCACTCTGTGTGCCTGCATGCTGTTCTCTGTGCCATTCCTGGCATACTGTTTGCAACTTTCCTCGGCAGAGTTTCGTGGTGCTCGTACCTCTGCCTTGCCGGATTTTGCTTGCACAGCTGCACCACATATCACTCTGCAGAACCTCTAACTCCCTTGGAAGTCCAACTGCTCCTGGCCCCTTGGGCTTTCCTTTAAAACCTCAGTGGAAACCACCATGACCCTAACTCTGGTGTTTTGCATGCTTACAGCCCCAGCATCACGTGGGCATGGACGATACCAAGGTCTGCCATCAGCAGGAACCACACCCGTGCCTGCTTGTTTGGGGCTGCAGTGGCTTTGGAGCACCTCGCCTGCAAGCCAGAATCTGGAGTTGGCTCCGGGGCAAGCTCTGTGCGCTGATGCTCTTTCCTGAAAGGATTCTGCCCTGGAAGGTCTTTGAAACAATTTTCATTTTTGTCCTCTGGTGAGACTGTGATGGGAGGAATCTCCTAGAAGTTCTGTGAAATGCCTTTGGAGTCTTTTCCGTGTTGTCTCACCTAACAACAAAGGGTTCCTTTCTACTTGGCACTCCTCTCTCTAAATTTTCAAGATTTTTTTTATTTATTTGAAGGAGTTACAAAGAAGGGGAAAGACAGAGAGTCTTCCAAATGCTGGTTCACTCCCCCAGATGGCCACAAAGGCCAAGACTGGGCCAGGCTGAAGCCAGGAGCTTCATCCAGGTCTCCCATGTGGATAGCAGGGGCCCAAGCACTTGGGTCATCTTCCACTGCTTTTCCAAGTGCATTATCAGGGAGCTGGATTAGAAGTGGAACAGCTGGGACACAGACTGCTGCTCCAGTCTCCTTAGCAAGCAGTTTCTCCATCTCCCTTTCCCGTCCTGAACAAGCTTTCTCTTCCTTCTTTCCCTCGCTAGGCTGTGAATTTTCCAGATCCTTCTGCTCTACTCTTTTTTTGCCCCTGATTTCTCTCACTGGAAAAGTTTTTAACAGAGGTCAGCATTATGGTACAGTGGGTTAAGCCACCACTTCTGATGCCAGTATCCCATATCAGAGCCCCTGTTCAATTCCCTGCTGCTCCGATTCCAATCCAGCTTCCTGCTGGTGTGCCTGGGAAAGCACCAGATGATGGCCCAAATGCTTAGATCCTTGCCAACTATGTGGGAGACCAGGATGGAGTTTCTGCCTGGCCCAGCCCTGGTTGTTGTGGCCAAATGGGGAGTGAGCCAACCAGCTTTTGGAAGATCCATCTCTCTCTCTGTCACTATGCCTTTCAAATAAAGATTTTTTAAAGATTTATTTATTTGAAAGTCAGAGTTACACACAGAGAGAGGAGAGGCAGAGAGAGAGAGAGAGAGAGAAGTCTTCCATCCGCTGGTTCACTCCCCAGTTGGCCGCAACGACTAGAGCTACACCAATCCAAAGCCAGGAGCCAGGAGCTTCTGGGTCTCCCACGAGGATGCAGGGGCCCAAGGACTTGGGCCATCTTCTACTACTTTCCCAGGCCATAGCAGAGACCTGGATGCTGGAACAGAAGTGGAGCAGCCAGGACTTGAACCGGCGCCCATAAGGGATGCCAGCACTGCAGGCAGCAGCTTTTACCAACTATGCCACAGCGTTGGCCCCTAAACATTTAAAAAAAAATTTTTTTTAAACTCCCCAACAGCAGCTAATAATACCCATGCTAGGAACTGAACGCTTTATTACCTTGGGATCTCTCCCTCCAGACAAACTAGTTCACGATTTTTACATTTGGCATCTCAGAATGTCTACACACACAGGCCCAATAAAGCCCGGTTCCATGCCATGGCATAGGTTTACTTTTGCTAACAGTTTTGGAGGTTCACAGTTCAAGATCAGGCAGCTCCACTGATTCAGGCATTTGGTAAGCCCAAAGATGGTGGAAGCAGAAAGATACAAGCAGACCTCCTGTCTATAAAATTTTATGCATATAGATTTTAAATTATACTTTAGGGTGGATTCTCAAGATTGGAATGCATGAGTTTAAAGATAAAATCATTTTTACAGTTTTTTTTGTTGTTGTTGTTGCATTCTACTCAGTTCCACTGCAGAAAATTTTTAACAATTAAACAATACTAGAAATCTAAACATATGGATATCTGTTTTCCTACAGCCTTATCAACATTCTTTTCCTCTTTTAATACACATAAAGGGAGGAAAGAAAAGAACCCAGTATTTCAATGTTTTACAAGAACTCTGTTGTTTGCCTCCTTTAATCTTTGCCTCTAGTCCATGAGTGGGTGTTTCTCCCAGTTGACAGTGCTGAGGCTGGTTGCCAGAGGCCTAAGGAGTTATAGCCAGAGGGCAAATACCAAAGGTCAAGTGATGGAAGAGTGCCCAAACCAGAGCTGGTGGAAGTTATCCAAGCCAGGTCATTAAGAGTCAAGGCCAGAGAAGAGAATGGGCACCAAGGCACTGGATCAAAAATTAAGGGAACAAAAACCTAGAAAAGCCTGAGCTAAGGTTAAATGGGACATCCCTTGGATGAATTCCAAAACACATCTCCTTATAGAACTTTCATAGGAGCCATCCAGGCCTCTGTGACTGGAGCAGTTCTTTTAAAGATGACAGAGAGAATAGACATCAGACTAAATGCTTGGCATTTAGGGTTCATTGACTATATTTGTATTTGAAAAATAGAGTTGTTACACATGCATGCATGTTTACACGTGTAAAGAAGGTCTAGAAGGTATGTACTACACTTAAAAATGTTGGTTATATCTTTAGGAAGATGAATGGAATTAGGGGCAGGAGTTGAAGCACCAGAATTCTTTATGTGTGTGCTTTATTTGAATTCTTGTGTAGTTTTTTTAAAGGAGAAATCATGGCTAAAGAAAGCTTTTTTTTTTTTCATTCCTTCTGTCATTCAACAAATATTTATTGCTTGTTAGGCATTGTCTGAGGATCTGAAGTAAGGTGTACATCTCACCCACAAGTTCATACTCTAGCAAAAGTAAAAGTATATCATTTTTCAAACCTGGGGTCACAGTCCTTTAGTTCCGAAATCAAAAATCTGTGTCAGGGCAGTGCAGTATGTGGATTCGATTTCTGCCCCCAGCTCCTGACTCCAGCTTCCTGCTATGCAGGCCCTTGCAAGCAATGATGACAGCTTAACTAGTTGGATTCTTGCCACCAACACTGGAGACCTAAATTGAGTTTCCAGCTCCTGACTTTGCCCTGGCCCAGCTCAGGCTGTGCACGCATCTTGGGAGTGAATCAGAGGATAAGCCATCTCTGTCTCTCTCTCTCTCTCTCTCTCTCTCTCTCTCCTCTCCCTCTCTGTCACTCTTCCTTTCAAATGAGTATTTTTTAAAAGTCAGTAGGTCATATTGGGTGTCATATCAGAGTTGATTGGTTCAAATCCTGCCTATACCTCTAATCTAGCTTCCTGCTACCCTGGGAGGCAGCAGGTGATGCTTGAGTCCCTGCCACCCATGTGGGACATCCAGATGGAGATCCTGGCTCCTAGCTTAGGCCCAGCTCTGGCTATTGTGGGTGTTTGAGGAGTGAACTAGGAGATGAATGATCTCATTCTCTCTCCTGTGTGAGGCACTGCCATTCAAATAAGTAACTTCTAAAAATGGTTAATAACTGTATCAATATGTATTTATAAACTGTAACAAATGTACATTACTAATGTAACATGGTAGCAAGAGGAAAATGGTAGTAAGAATAATAAAAGAAGGCTAATCCTCCGCCTTGCAGTGCTGGCACACCGGGTTCTAGTCCCGGTCGGGGCTCCAGATTCTGTCCCGGTTGCCCCTCTTCCAGGCCACCTCTCTGCTGTGGCCCGGGAGTGCAGTGGAGGATGGCCCGAGTACTTGGGCCCTGCACCCCATGGGAGACCAGGAGAAGTACCTGGCTCCTGCCATCAGATCAGCGCGGTGCACCAGCTGCAGCACGCCAGCCGCGGCGGCCATTGGAGGGTGAACCAACGGCAAAGGAAGACCTTTCTCTCTGTCTCTCTCTCACTGTCCACTCTGCCTGTCAAAAAAAAAAAATAATAATAATAACAGAAGAAACTGGATGTGGGATACATAACAACTCTTTTTTTTTTTTTTAGTTTTTCACTTATGGTTAGTTTAATAAACAAATGAACATTTAAAAATCTTCCAAAAAATTCATTCTCTTAGGATAAGTAAACAACTCTTATCTTATTACTATTTTCTGTAATTCTATAACTTTTAAAAAATAAAGTTTATTTTACAAAAAGTAGGCTACAACTAACACTTCTGCCCTCGGCATTTTATTACAATGATTCTCATATATAAATCTGAGAGAAATTCGCAGTGAGTGCCCATTTGCCATCATCTAGATTCTACTGTGAACATTTTACTATACTTGCTTTCTTATTTGTCTCACCATCTGTCCTACTCTGTTTTGCACTGCTATAAAAGAACCCTTGAGACTGAGTGTTTTATAAAGAACAGAGACTTAATTCTTACCCTTCTGGAGACTGGGAATGCCAAATTCAAGGGGCCCATATGTGGTGAGGATCTTCTTGCTGAGAGCACTCCCCAAAGAGAAAACCCTCATGATCTAATCACCGCCTAAAGGGATCGCCCCTGAACACCATTGTGCTGGGGATGAAGTTTCCAAAATGTGTACTTGGAGGGACACATTCAAACATAGCACCAGCTATCAGGCTCTCTGCTCACAATTAATTTGTGTTAGTCTTTCAATGCATTTCAAGGTAAATTATCCACCGATAATCGGTACACTTCCCCCAAATACCTGAGTATATACGTCATTAGCTAGAGAATTTGTACTTTATTTTCCTTTAAGAGCTATTTGTTTATTTGAAAGGCAAAGCAATAAACAGGAAGAGATAGTCAGAGATAGATATCTTCCATCAGCTGATTCATTCCCCCAAATGTCTGCAATAGCTAGGTCTCACCAGGCTGAGGCTAGAAGCCAGGAACTCCATCCTGGTCTCCTACATGGGTGGCAGAGGTCTAAGTACTTGGGCCATCATCCTCTTTGCTCCAAGGACATTAGAAGGAAGCTTGATCAGAAGGGGAGCAGCTCGGACTCCAACTGACTCTGAAATGGGATGCCGGCTCCACAAGCCATGGCCTCACCCACTGCACTACAATGTTGGCTAATTATATTCTTTTGATGTAAAATTTGCATGTAACAAAACACGTGGCTCTCTGATATACATTTGCCAAGTTTTGACAAATTCTTTTTTTTAAAGATTTATTTTATTTATTTGAAAGAGTTACAGAGAGAGGTAGAGACAGAGAGAGAAGTCTTCAATCCTCTGGTTCACTCTCTAGAACTGTCGGCTGCAACTGCTGGAGCTGAGCCGATCCAAAGCCAGGAGCCAGAAACTTTGGGTCTCCCACGTGGGTGCAGGGGCCCAAGGACTTGGGCCATCTTCTACTGTTTTCCTAGGCCATAGCAGAGAGCTGGATCAGAAGAGGAGCAGCCAGGACTAGAAGCAGCGCCCATATGGGATGCCAGCGCTTCAGGCCAGGGCTTTAACCCGCTGCGCCACAGCGCCGGCCCCTTGAAAAACTCATATATCTGTGTAACCCTAATCCCTCACAACTGCATTTTTCACTGAATGAAATACAACAGGGGCCTCTACTATGGTGATGCCGCCGCCTTCAGTGCCAGCATCCCATATGGGCGCCCATTTGAGTGCCAGCTGCTCCATTTCCAATCCAGCTCTCTACTGTGGCCTGGGAACACAGTAGAAGATGTGTTCTAAATCCTAGGGGCCTAATCCTTGGGCCCCTGCACCCACGTGGGAGACCCGAAAGAAGTTTCTGGCTCCTGACTTTGGATCAGCTCAGCTCCAGCCATTGCAGCTGACAGTTCTAGAGAGTGAACCAGTAGATGGAAGACCTCTTTCTCTCTGTCTCTACCTCTCTCTGTAACTCTGCCTTTCAAATAAATAAATAAGTAAATATTTTTTAAAAAAGAAATATAATACCAAATCATAATACAGTATTCATAGTATGAATAACTATTGTTTGTGAACTTCAGTTTCAGATACATGTGTACTTGTATACTGGGTCACAAGGTAAAAATCATAGAGAGGTTTTACATTGCCCTGCTAGGAGACCTCAGTGTGCAATCCAATAATGGTTATGTAGATTATGGAGAAGATAATCAGTGATTTGTAGCTGAGAAGAGGTTGGGATGAGCAGGCAAGGGAAAAGTGATAGATTACCATGATGACATTGGCTAATGCTCACTGTGTGCAAACTGCCAAGCACTGTTCTAACGGTGTTTTGTATGCTGACTCCTTTAATCCTCAGAGTCCTAGGAGATAATTACTAGTATTACTCCCATTGCACAGGAGGATGAGCTCAAGATGAAGTGCCTTGCCCAGGGTCCTGGAGCTCATAAGTGGTGAAGCTAAAGCTCCCGTTCCTGCTCTTGACTGCTGTACTGTACTAGTGCTGTATGTTTTCTGGTTGGAAACTTGCTTATTAATGCAGGAAAATTTATTGCAATCACTTTTGAAGAGATAAAAATGGAAATGTTTTTGTCTGATATTACCTTAGTGTGTGTGTTACAATATTATGATTCTGGGGTACACAGGAAGCACTTAGCGCTAGAAAGAATGTTAACGTCATCAAATATCACTTTCATTTCTAGAAGCTACATACTGTGCTTTTTTCATGTAATAATTTGTTTGGTATTTTTCAGTTTAACGACGCAGTGGCATTAGCAAAGAACATATTAAGTAGATCGTTGCAAAATCTTTCTGAAGTTGATGCTTATTAAGCTGAAATGAACATTTAATTATGCTAATGCACTGAGGGAGGCAAAGAAGCAATGTGATAAATTAAGGGCCGTGTGGGGCAGGTGTTGTGACACAGGGAGTAAAGCCACCGCTTGCCACGCCCGCTTCCCATACTGAAGTGTGGTTCCCAGCTCCTCTGCTTCCAATCCAGCTTCCTGCTAAAGTGTCCTTGGGAGGCAGCAGAGACAATGGCTTAAGTGATTTGGGCCTCTACCACTCATGTGGGAGACTCAGATGCCATTCCTATCTCCCTGCTTCAGCCCTAGCTGTTACCAGCGCTTGGGAAATGAACCAGCAAATGGAAGATCTCTCTTTCTTTCACTATATATGTGTATGTATGTGTGTGTGTGTGTGTGTATTGTTATGCCTTTCAAGTAGATGAAAATGAATTTTTTTTGACAGGCAGAGTGGACAGTGAGAGAGAGAGACAGAGAGAAAGGTCTTCCTTTTCCGTTGGTTCACCCCCCAAGTGGCCGCTAAGGCCGGCGCACCGCGCTGATCCGAAGGCAGGAGCCAGGTGCTTTCTCCTGGTCTCCCATGGGGTGCAGGGCCCAAGGACTTGGGCCATCCTCCACTGCCTTCCTGGGCCACAGCAGAGAGCTGGACAGGAAAAGGAGCAACCGGGACAGAATCTGGCGCCCCGACCGGGACTAGAACCTGGTGTGCCGGCACCGCAGGTGGAGGATTAGCCTATTGAACCGCGGCACCGGGCAGATGAAAATAAATTTTAAAACCGTTTGAAAACAGCATTATTTTATGGGTAAGGAGGCCAGAATGCAGGACTTTGCATCTCTGATTTTCAGTTTTCCCATGTACAAAATGAAAGGAGTCTGTATCAGGGGTGAGAAACGTGAGGTGCATGTGTTGCCACTCCCGGCTTCCTAACGCACTGCAGACGTTAGCACTCAGGCGTGGCATCCTGTGGTGTGGAACCTGGGAGCAGCTCCGCAGTCCTTCTGGGGTGCAGGTGCAGGTAGTCACCGTTGACACCCTGCTTGCCATCGGTGGATAGGACAGTTTGTAGAGACTCAGTTCCCACTCTCGGAAATACATCATCAGGAAGCTGGAAACTCCCTCATCCAGTTTCATACTCAGTCTTCTCATCCGGTCTTCTCTCTGGGGTTCAGTTTGCACCATGCAGGTCCTGGGACATGGCTATGTTCATGCTGCTATGACTCTGCCAACCTCACCAGCCCATGCTTTCAAAGCATGCCCATGCTAACCCAAGGGAAATTCTTATGCAATTCCTACTCTAAGTATCTTTGACCTCTTTTTCCCTCCTGGAGTTTTCTAGATTCCCTGCCAAAGAATCCGAGTATCCCTTAGGGGACGCTTCACCCCAGTGAAGTTTCTTTATTGTCTCTTGCTTTTTCAGCCACATTCACACAGACTCTTGGGTACTGTATCTGTGAACTTCCTGGCTATGACATCTCCCCAGCCTTGTGTGTTGTTGAATGCAAAGAATTTATAAACAGAGGAAGTTAGAATACCAGCTCCCTGACCACTCCCAGCGCTTGTCTAGGCATATTCCTTCTGATTGTCCTGCCCTGGTCTCCTAATTGTTTGATCTCTCTGCTCCGTGCTGATTAGTAATGAGGGTAGGTGCTCACAGCATTCATCTTCAGCTCTCAACCACATACTTGTCTCCTGAGTCTCCACATTGTGTATTTTGGCATTGTATCTTTTCGAGTAGAAATAGTAGACAATTGTGCTTCTCCACCTTATTAGCCCTGTGCAGTCCTACAGTTGTAAATGTGTGATTGTTCATGAGCATACAGAAAGAAAGATGCATTCACGTCTTTCGATGCCTTCAGCTATTCTTTTCAAAACTTGTATTCCAGTGTCCTAATGGGTTGGACATGTTCTTGTTTGTCATCCTTGCTCTTGAAGTCAGCGGGAAGGAATGCTGTGTTTGTAAGGTGGAAACCAATTCGATCCCTTGGTAACATCTCAATGGGATCTTTTTACATCTCCTTTTACCACTTAGTGCAGCCAGGGCATTTCAAGGCAAGGGTTTGGCCTGGGTACCTCTGAGATAATTTTTTTTTCTTTTACCTGGCAATTGAAATCCAAGGTGTAAGATTATAATTTCTTTTTTTTTTTCTTTTTTCTTTTCTTTTCTTTTTCTTTTTTTTTTTTTTTTTTTTTGACAGGCAGAGTGGACAGTGAGAGAGAGAGAGACAGAGAGAAAGGTCTTCCTTTGCCGTTGGTTCACCCTCCAATGGCCGCTGCGGCCGGTGCACCGCGCTGATCCGATGGCAGGAGCCAGGAGCCAGGTGCTTTTCCTGGTCTCCCATGGGGTGCAGGGCCCAAGCACCTGGGCCATCCTCCACTGCACTCCCTGGCCACAGCAGAGAGCTGGCCTGGAAGAGGGGCAACCAGGACAGAATCCGGCGCCCCGACCGGGACTAGAACCCGGTGTGCCGGCACCACAAGGCGGAGGATTAGCCTAGTGAGCCCGGCCTAGGATTATAATTTCTAACTACCCTAAAGATGATTTTGAAATAACTTTGCCGAAAGAGGACAAAACAAAGGATGGTAATCTTAACTTCCTGGTCACCTGTCATAATTTACTGGCAATAATTTGCATGGAGAATAAAGGCAGCACTTAATACCAAATGATTAAACCCTGCAGCATGTGTCGCAATCCCTCCCACAGCAGTGGGCTTATCTTCCTGGAAAAGGGAGTGAATGCCCAAGGCCTCCCCCATGGCACAGCTGTCATATCCCTGGCTGAGCGGGTCTAGATGAAAGTCCTGTTCCTCACCATGAATGAACACAGCCAGCCCAGGCTCCGCCACATTGGGCCTGGCTCTTTCTAGCTCAGTGTTTGTTGTGTAGTAAGCATCTGTCTGCTAGGATTTAGGAAATAAGAGGTGAGCTGGGAAGGCAAAATATAATGATACAAAACTGACTCCAGGTATTATCCCATTGAGTTCTATCTATTTGCAGCAAGGAAAGGATACCGATAACCACAGAGGTGTCACGTGGACCCTTCCTGTAGTCCCGAGTCCTTGCTGCCTGCTCGCCTCCCTCTCCTGCCTCAGAGACAGCCAGGCAGCTGGGACTCGGGAAGATCTAGCAACTTCCGCTCACACAGCTGCTCTGTGGCAAAGACAAAGTCTGTTTTATTCAAGTCTGGAACTTTGTAGGCAACACATCCTCCCGTCTCCTCAAGAGGGCAAAATCCCCAAATGATAACTGCTGGCTTCCAGCCTGACTCAGCTCCTTCCCCCAGCACACAGCTCAACTGCCCCTGCCCCTGCAAAGGCTCAGAGTCTGATCAGCCTTGGAGACGCTGATTCACCAAAGGCCCGACTCTCCTGTGCAGCCTGCGCTTTCTCCCCAGGTTCATTCTCCACCTGTGACCCACGAATAAAGGAGACGCTTCACTCCACCCTTGCATAGACACGGATGCCTCAGCAAAACAGGTAACTCCTGTTTTGCATTCGAAGACCGAGGAGTAGAGCCAGCCCTGTAATTCAGCCGCTGCTTGGTGTTCTGACAGCTGACTTGTTTACAAACTGACTCTTCACACACACCTTCCAACCAGCCATTGCTAGGATAGCTACAAATGCTCACCTCGGGTGACCGAGGCCTGCAGTGATCTCTCCTCTCTCTCACTCTCCTGGGCAGCAGACTGTGGAAACAGCCCTGTGACTGCAGCTGCTGAGAGTGACAGCAAATAGTGGTGAACAAGTAGCGGGTATACACAGGGTCTTCCGAAATGTTGTGGAAAATGTGTATTATGAAAAAACCATGCATGGATTTCCAAATTGCAGGCACCAAAATAAATGTGTCTTCTAGTTCCATTTTTCCCACTAACTTTTTTATGTGCTCTCTGACATCAATATCAGATTTTTAACGAAGAATTCAGATTGATCTATATGCCACATTCATGCTGCACCATTATATTCATTTGTTCTAAATTCAAGGATACTACGTTTCATACACACCAAGTAGTGATAAAATGATTGAGAAAAACAGGAAAAAAAAATCCAAGAAGTCTGTTTATTTATCTACTTATTTAATTTTCATTTTATTTGAAAGACAGAGGGAAAGAATGCTTACCAAATACCCGTAACAGCCAAGGCTGGGCCAAACCCAAGCCAGGAGCCTGTAACTGAGTCTGGGTCTCCCATGTGGGTGGCAGGGGCCCAAGTACTTCTGCCTCCCAAGGTGTGCATCAGCAGGAAGTTGGGTTGGAACTGGAGGAGGTAGGACTCCAACCAGGCCCTCTGATGTGGGATGCATGCGTCCCAGGCAACCACTCAATTGCTGTACCCGATGTCCAAGTCAGTTTATTTTTAAAGGACATTAAAATTCATCTTGCTCAGGGTTCTCAACCTGGACCCCTGTGTAGATGTCAAGGAAGTCTGTGGATACTCTGAAGGTTTCTTTTTATAACATTTGAGTACATACTTTTTCTTTGTATTCTCAGAGGCCTCTCTCTGTATTTTGGTTTAATGCACTCATATTACAGATGAGAGGTCACTGAAGTTCATGAACTCAAATGGGCTGCCTGACAGCAGGCAGTGAGAATTCACTAGGAATTTATGTAAGAAGCATATTAACGCTCACAACAAATTGGTGTGGGAAAAAAATCAAAGCTTAAATCTATTTTATGAGTGGCAAGAGAAGCATCAGTAATTAAGGGTCTTTAATGTATTTTTAAACAGGAGAACCCAACTTGTTACCCTTTAACATCCCCAGTGACGTCATGTGGATATCAGGTATCCCCTGATATGATGTGAGGAAAAGAGTACTTCACGTCTATGTTTGTTTGCTTGTTTGTTTTGAAGGGCAGACAAAGATCTCCCATCTGCTGATTCATGCCCCAAATTCCCACAACAGCCCGGGATAGGCCAGGCTGAAGCCAGGAGCCAGGAGCCAGGAACTCTGGGTCTCCTAGGTGGGTGGCAGGGACCCAAATACTTGAGCCTTCACCTGCTGTGTCCCAGAGTGCACATCAGCAAAAAGCTGGGATGGAGAATGGAGCTTGGACTTGAACCCAGGAACTCCAATATGGGATGCAGTGGTATGTGCCACACAGCAGCTTAACTGCTGTACCAAGCACCTGCCCAGCTAAGATTTTTTTTTTTTTTTCAAAAGTCTACTCATTAAGAAGAGTCAGACAAGCCCAAATCCTACGTGATACCTGGCCAGTATCCTTAAGACTGTCAGGGTCGGGCCCGGAGCTGTGGTGTAGTGAGTAAAGTCGCCACCTGTGACTCCAGCGATATGGGAAGCCAGTTTGAGTCCTGACTGCTCCTTTTCCAATCCAGCTCCCTGGTAATGCACCTGGGAAAGCGGCAGAAGATGGCTCAAGTGCTTGGGCCCCTGTATCCACGGGGGAGACCTAAAGAAGCTCCTGGCTTCAGTCTGGCCCAGCCCTGGCCATTGCTGCCATTTGAAGGGTACACTAGCTGATGGAAGAACTCTCTGTCTCTTCCTTTCTGTAACTCTGCTTTTCAAAAAAAAAAAAAAAAAAAAAAAAAACTTAAAAAAAAAAGCTGTCAAGGTCATAAAAACAAGGAAAGACTAAGAAATTCACAGACCAGAAGAAACTAAAGAAACATGACAACTAAATGCAATGTGGTGCCCTGGATAGAATTCTCGAAAAAAATAAAAGACATAAAGGAATGACTGATGAATTCCAAATACAGCCTGGAATTGAGTTAATAATAATGTACCCATACGAATTTCTTTGTTTTGACAAATATACCATGATGATGTGAAATGCTGCCAATGGCTATTATTACAACTTTTATATAATTCTAAAAATTTTCCAAATTCTAAAATTCACTTAATAATTGTTGTTAACTCTGGTCTTTTGCACTGATTTTCACAAATATTATGAAGTGTCAATATGATATTGTCAGAGGAACCACCAAGCCAGCTCTGATGAAAGAAGAAATGCCCATTGGTCAATATCGTGCTCTTTTGTATTGATTATTTCAAAACCTCTATTGAGTGTAAGAGGAGCAAACACAAGATTCAGTACTACTGAGTGAGAAATTAAACCACATGAGGTGGGTATTGTGGCACAGGGTTAAGCCACTGCTTGGATGCCCGCAGGCAATATTGGAGTTCCTGATTCAATTCCTGGCTGCTCCACTTCTGATCCAGCTTCCTGCTAATGCACACCCTGGGAGACAGCAGATGATAACTCAAGTACTTGAGACCCTGCCTGCTATATAGGCGACCTGGATGGAGCTCCAGGCTGTCAGCGTCACTCTAGTCAAGGCCTAGCTCTTATTTGGAGGGTGAACCAGTGGATAGAAGATTTTTCTGTCTCTGTCAGTCTCTCTCACTCTGCCCCTCAAAAAAATAAACATTAAAAAAAAAAATTAAACCACAAGCATGAGCTGCTGAATGAGGAGAGTGAGTCTAGGGGTGTCATAGGTCCCTGCATATGCTGGGCGTCTGAGCTGCAGCTGACACAAAGTAATGCAGTAACCTTTGTTGTCTAGTTAACATTCCTAAGCTTTATTTTGCTGGACTTTAAAGTAAGGATAACAAAAGAACCTGCCTCAAAGAATCCTGAGAATTGGGGCAGGCATTTAGCTTAGCAGTCACAATGCCAGTTAAGACTCCCGTATCCCACGTTGGAATACCTGGGCTCAGTCCCTGGCTGTGACTCCGGACTCAGCTTCCTGTTACTGCAGACCTTGCGAGGCAGCAGTGATGGCTTGGGTAATTGGGTTCGTGCTCCCCACGTGGGAGACCTGCATTAAGTTCCATTCCCAGCTTTGGTCTAGCCCAGCTCTGGCTTTTGCGGGTGTGGGGAGTGAACCAACAGATGAAAAAATCTTTGTCACTCTATGTCATTCTGCCTAAAAATAAAAATAAGTAAATAAATATCTTGAAAATTTTTATAATTCATGATATATGTACAGTGTTTAGCAAAGGACCTTTAGGTCTTGTTATGGGGCCTTGTTCAAGGACTTTGACAAGTCCTTGATATTACTAATCCTATTTCCACCACTAAGGAAGGAAAAGCTTCATATATCTTGCCTCCATTGCCTATAGAGAAAAGTTCCAATTCCTTAGTATGACTTCTTTTAAAAAAAATTATACTTATTTACTTGAAAAGCAGAGTTACAGAGAGGCAGAGGCAGAGAGAGAAAGTTTTCCATCCACTGGTTCACTCCCTAAATGGCCAAAACAGCCAGAGCTGCACCAATCCGCAGTCAGGAGCCAGGAGCTTCTTCCAGGTCCTCCCATTCGGGTACAGGGGCCCAAGGACTTGAGCCATCCTCTACTGCTTTTCCAGGCCATAGCAGGGGCTGGATTGGAAATGGAGCAGTCGGGACTCAAACCAGCACCCATATAGGATGCCAGCACTGCATGCAGTGGCTTTACCCTCTACGCCACAGCGCCGGACCCTTAATGTGACTTCCAAAGCCAATTTATGACTGCTCTTACTGCCTCCTGAACTGCAACCACACTGAGCCTTCCAGAACTTGGATAGCCTGGTTTTCTCTGCCCCTGAGTCTCTCCCTCCAGATCATTCTAGTTTAAGGGGCTGACGTTGTGGCATAGCAGGTAAAGCCACCGCGTGCTGTGCTGGCATCCCATATGGGCGCCGGTTCAAGTCCTGGTTCTAAACCGGCTTTCTGCTATGGCCTGGGAAAGCAGTAGAAGATGGCCCACGTCCTTGGGGCCCCTGTACCTGCATGGGGGACCTGGAAGAAGCTCCTGGCTCCTGGCTTGGGTTCGGCGCAGCTCTGGCCGTTGCAGCCATCTGGGGAATGAACCATCGGATGGAAGACCTCTCTTTCTCTCTCTGCCTCTCCTTCTTTCTCTGTGTAACTCTGACTTTCAAATAAATAAATAAATCTTAGAATAAAAAAAAGACATCTGCTAGGATGTCCTTGTCCCCCTTTTGTGAACCATAGAAGTAAACCTTTTGCAGTTACTGTTCACCTTACTGTTACTTGTTTATGTATTGCTATGGTTTGGATAATAGCAAAAAACAAACAAACAAACAAACAAAAAACCCATGCGTTAAAGCCTTGATCTTCAGTGTCTTGTCTTAGTAGTTCCTGGATTCATGTTACTCATTAATGGATTAAGGGTGGAAATTTTATCCCATTAAGATATCTAGAGTGGGCTTCTGTATGAGGTCCATAGGTCGTCGGGGGCATGCCCTTGGAGAAGGGGTTAGATACATAAGCTTGAGTCAGGCCTCTGATTCCTGGCTCACCATCCATCACCCTCATCAGATACCAAACCAATGGGGCCATGTGATCTTGGACTGTGAACCTCCAAAAGTGTGAGCAGAAATGAACCTTTGCTTTCTAAGTTGGCTTCTCAGATGCTTCAGGTGTGGTAATGAAAAGCTGACTATTATACCTATCTAGCACCTTTGCTAAAAGCGTAGAAGTCAGAAGATGAGAAACCATTCCTTCATTTCCACACTCTTCTGGTGCTAGATGCTTGGCAAACTGATGGAATAAATTGAATGAATATGAGTAGAAGTACTGTGGATTCCCAGAATTGTTTGGGAAATTTATGTTTGCTTCTCATTGACTAAAACCTCATTTGGTTCACAGGAGTGAAGATTCTATTTACTTTGGTTCATCTGTAGAACAGATTAATGTCATTCTCTGATAAATTTGATCTTGCTTTTTTATTGTTCTCTTATCCTCCAGGGTACGGTTACTGCCATCCCTTGCCATAACTTTTGCCATAACAATATTTGGAAAAATACTGGCCAGGAGAAAAAAATGATAAAGTTTTTCCTCATGGTGAATAAACAAGGGCAGACCCGGCTCTCCAAGTACTATGAACACGTGGAGATTAATAAGCGTACACTTCTGGAAACAGAAGTCATAAAAAGCTGTCTGTCACGGTCCAATGAACAAGTAAGTTTCTGAGTCTGTCTTATGTCTGTCTGCCTTCAACTCAGCCTTGTCAGATCTGTCATTACTGAATCTCTAGGGTCACCATTTTCCTTTAACTCTTTCCCTTCAACCATTAGGGAAAGTAAGGAATGAGTGAAATGACGGCCAATGGAAGCCAAGCTCTCTTTAAATCTCTTTAAAACAATACAAACAAGGAAAACCAGGAAGAGTCCCGGGTTGCTATTTAGCTCAGCAGGTTTGTCTGCACACACCATGGAAGCAGCAGCTAAATTTATTCTTGCTCCCAGACATAGCTTCTTTTTTTGTTCATGTGAATTCAGCCCTTGGAACTCTGTGTCTGTAGCAGGTGGCCCTCTGTGAGCCAAAAAATGCAGGTCAGCTGGTGTGGAGGTGAATACCATTTAAAACAATTTTTTTTTTTTTTTAAGATTTGTTTGTTCGTTTCAATGGCAGAGTGACAGAGACAGAGACAGAGAGTGATCTTGCATCCCCTGGTTCACTCCCCCAAAGAGCTGCAACAGCTAGGGTGGGACCAAATCAAAGCCAACAGCCTGGAACTCCATCTGGGTCTCCCACATGAGTGGCAGGGGTCCAAGTTCTTGGGTCATCCTTTGCTGCTTTCCCGGGCACATTAGCAGACAGCTGAATCTGAAGTGGAACAGCTGGGACTTAAACTGGCGCTTATGTGGAATAGCATCACAAGCCGCAGCTTAACCCGCTGTGCCCCAGTGCTGGCCCCAAGACCCATTGTGTGCCACAAGAGGATAATAGGATTCTCATGTGGGTTGCCAGGTTTATTTTCTGCTTATCATTTTTGTAAAGATACCACCAACATAATACTGGAACTGTTGTTTTAAAAACAAAACAAATTTGATTTGAACTTGCAATGTATTATATAGATGGGGAAGTGGGAACTAAAAATTCATCTGAAATAATAAATCTATCCACCCTGCCAAAATGGGGGTTATAAAATCATTAAAATAATAATAAATAGAAATTTTCAAAACTGAGTATATTTTTATGAAATACTTTTTTTTAAAAAAGATTTTATTTATTTGAAAGTCAGAGAGAAAGAGAGAGAGATTGCATCCAATGATTCACTACCCAAATGGCCACAATGACCAGAACTGGGCCAGGCCAAAGCCAGGAGCTTCTTTTGGGTCTCCCTGCAGGGGCCCCAAGCACTTGGGCCATCTTCCACTGCTTTCCCAGGTGCATCAGCAGGGAGCTGGATAGGAAGTGGAACAGCCAGGACTTTGAAGCAGCACCCATGTGAGATGCCAGTGTTTCAGGCAGTGGCATTACCTGCTACGCCACAGCGCAGCCCCATGAAATACTTTTGATTAGAGAATTATTTCATCCAGGTCCTAAACTTCAATCCACAGCAATCACTTCACTGAGGCAAAACCAAAAAGCTCACTTAAGTTGTGCTGTCCTTTGGTCATTTCAGAGCCTATGTGGAGGAGTGCCCACAGGAACCCCTGCTCTGTGGTAACACGCTAAGCTACATTATCAAGCCACGGCAGTGCTCTGAAGTGACGTGTTAGAAACGTGTTTCAGTTGGCTTCTAAATTGGTTTGCCAGTTGGAACATCTCAGAGTTCCTCTTTGAATTCCTACTTCGGCCCGCCCCGGCACTCTACCTGTGTGGCCGTCAGACAGAAAGAGACACCACGCTGATCCGGCGCACTGAGCCACAGGCATCAGCCTAGGCACACACACCTTCAGAAGCTCGCGCTCCTGTTGGAATCTCACCACAGGATGCAGGCACCCCATCATCTCAGCTGTGATTTTTACTCATGGGTGCGCCTTTGCAACACAAGCTTTGGACTGCACATATTATTAGATTGTTCTGAATCATTCTAAGTTATTTCACATTTTAAAATGAACCTTGGGCCTCATCAGGCACCGCGCCCCCAGCGTAAGATCAGCTTTGTTTTCATTTTATCCACAAAAGTGCTTGGATTTTTTTTTTTTAAACATCAAAAACTCCTGAAAGTCTTTGAAAGAGGTTTCTCCTCAGTTCTTCAAGTAGCTCGCATTTCTTTGAAATGTCCAACTGAGCAGAAATCACACTGGCTAAGGAGCCGGCATTGTGGTGCAGCAGGTTAAAGCCTCCGCTGATGCCCACATCCTGTACTGAAGCATAGGTTCAAGTCCCAGCTCTTCTCCTTTCAGTCCAGCTCCCTGCTAACCTGCCTGGGAAAACAGCAAAAGACGGCCCAAGTGATGGGCCTCTGAATGGAGTTCATGGCTCCAGGGTTCAGCCTTGCCCACCCTGGCCTTTGTACCATCAGATGGAAGATTGGTGTGTGTGTGTGTTTCCCTCTCTCTGTAACACTGCATTTCAAATAAATAAATCAATAATTTTTTATTTTTATTATTATTTTTTGACAGGCAGAGTAGACAGTGAGAGAGAGAGAGACAGAGAGAAAGGTCTTCCTTTTTTCCGTTGGTTCACCCCACAATGGCCACTGTGGCCAGTGCGCTGCGCGCACCGCACTGATCCAAATCCAGGAGCCAGGTGCTTCCTCTCGTCTCCCTTGCGGGCGCAGGACCCAAGCACTTGGGACATCCTCCACTACACTTCCAGGCCACAGCAGAGAGCTGGACTGGCAGAGGAGCAACCAGGACAGAATCCGGCACCCCAACCGGGACTAGAACCCTGGGTGCCAGCACCACAGGCGGAGGATTAGCCTAGTGAGCAGCGGCGCTGGCCAATAATTTTTTTTTTTTTTTTTTTTTTTTTTTTGAGAAAGGAGTCACACTGGCTCTGTAGTGAGCCAAAAGCTGGAGAATGGGGTTGTATTTATTACCTTTGCCCGACTTTTAAATAAAAGTCTCAGACACCTCCATTTTATCGATTATCAGATGGCTTTCCCTTGGGAGGATTTCATAGTCAGATCTGGCAGCTTCCTTCCCAGATGCATCTGGGCACCCGAGAGCAGCACATGCCGGCACTAAGCATGCACGTCATGCTTGCTAGCACTTGGCCAAGCGCACTCGGAAGTTCAGGGGAAGAGTACCACTGTCCCTTCAGTCTCCTAACCCTTGCACAATGGCTTCAGGAGAACTGAATGAGAGGGGAGTGGTCTCACACACATTCCACAGTGGTAAGCTTGTTATCAATTCACCTGGAGCAGTGTCTACAGGGGCAGATTTTGTCTCGCATCTGCCACACAAAGGCTATCTTTAAATAATTTATAAAAGAATCTACACGGATTCCTTTCATGGGTCTGGGAAAAAGCAACTGAGTTGTTTTTTTTTTACACATATCATGTGTATTTGGTTCCTCGCTATTAATGAATAGAAATTGAGAATATCTCATTGCTTCCCACCAGAATGTGGGAAGCTGGAAAAAGTCTTAGGACTTCACAGTGCAGGTGGTTTAAAACGCACTGATTCGTTAGCGCTGCCTCTACTTCCCCCCCAGAGCCAAGCTAAAGAAAGAGAAGGAGCACAGGTGGGAACCCATGGGGACATTCGGACTTTTCCCTAAGACTTCTCCTCGTCTCCCTCCAGAAACGCTCGCAAGTGGTCTCCGATGTTATGAGAAGGCCAGCGAGGGCTGCGTGGCTTTCTAATGGGTTGCATTCCTCAGAGCGAGAGCTGGCAGATATTCAGGTCAACCTAGCAGGTGCACATGCCATCTTAGAGCAGTCTCTGTCGGCCACAGAATGAATATCTGACTTTGTTTTGTCTAGTGCTCTTTTATTGAATACAAGGATTTCAAGCTGATCTATCGGCAGTATGCAGCTCTCTTCATTGTGGTTGGAGTTAATGACACTGAGGTAAGATAACACACCTGAGGGGTAACAGTCTGATTTTTATTCTTCCTGAAATCGATATTGACTTCCTACTTGTCTCCCTAAGAATTATTTTGACTTTTTCCCCCCAAGTTATTTATTTGTTTAAAAGGCAGAGATACAGACAGACAGAGAATTCTGATCTTCTGTCTCACTCCCCACAAGCCTGCAACGGCAGGAGCTGAGTTGGAACTGGAGCTGGGAGCTGGAAACTTAATCCAGGTCTGCTGTGTGGGAGATGGGAACCTCGTTACTTTAGTGATCACTGCTGCCCCTAAGGTCTGCGTTGGCAGGAGGCTGGAATTGAACGCAGGCACCCGGATGTGGGATGCAGCTGTCTTAACACTGGCTCAAACGCCGGTCCCATCAGCTGGTTGTTTTTCTTTCTTTCTTTTTTTTACGATTTATTTATTTATTTGAAAGAGCAATAGAGAGAGAGGGAGAGACACAGAGAGAGACCCTCCATCTGCTGGTTCACTCCCCAACAGGCCACAACAGCTGAGGCTGGGTCAGGCTGAAGGCAGGAGCCAGGAATTTCCTCCAGATCTCCCACGTGGGTGCAGGGGCCCAAGGACTTGGGCCATCTTTGCTGCTTTCCCAGGCCATCAGCAGGGAGCTGGATTGGAAGTGGAGCAGCCGGGACACAAACTGGCACCCATATTGGATGCTGGCACTGCAGGCAGCAGCTTTACCCACTACGCCAGAGCGCCAGCCCCCAGCTGATTGTTTTTCAACCATGAACCAAACACTGAAATGATTTCCCCATTGGAACCATTTGAATGGTTTTCCCAGATGGAAAAAGGATAGCATAACCCTGAAAAATGTGCTTAAGCCACTTGGTGATAGAGTCAGGGTTGGGCTCAGAAATCTAAATACTACAGTCTGGGCTGGCGCCAAGGCTCAATAGGCTGATGCTCCACCTGTGGCACCAGCACACCGGGTTCTAGTCCCGGTCGGGGCGCCGGATTCTGTCCCGGTTGCCCCTCTTCCAGGCCAGCTCTCTGCTGTGGCCCGGGAAGGCAGTGGAGGATGGCCCAAGTCCTTGGGCCCTGCACCCGCATGGGAGACCAGGAGAAGCACCTGGCTCCTGGCTTCAGATCGGCGTGGTGCGGCCTTTGGAGGGTGAACCAACGGCAAAGGAAGACCTTTCTCTCTGTCTCTCTCTTTCACTATCCACTCTGCCTGTCAAAACAACAACAACAAAAAACAAAAACTACAGTCTGGACTTGTCGTGGACTTCAGACAAATCTTCGAGGCTAAGGTTTTCAGTGAGTGCATTTCCCCGTAGAACACGTGAGCAGAGCTGTTCTGAGTACTTGTCAGTGTTGCTCGCTGATGTTGTCCCTGCACTGAGCCCCTGCACTGTCACCTGGGATGGCTGGGCAGCTGTGTGTCACTATTCACTGCACCCCTCCTCTTTTGTTTCAGAACGAGATGGCGATTTATGAATTCATCCATAATTTTGTGGAAGTCTTAGATGAATACTTCAGCCGAGTGGTAAGTCTATTTAACGTCTGAAACATGGCTTCCTGCTCCCACCCAGTTTTCCAGAAAGTGGGGCTCTTTGGGTCTAGGTCAAGAACATGTGTTTACAGACTGGTGCTGTGGTGTAGCAGGTAACGCCACCTCCTGAAGCGCCGGCATCCCATATGGGCGCCAGTTCAAGTCCCAGCTGCTCCACTTCCTATCCAGCTCTCTGCTGTGGCCTGGGAAGGCAGTGGAGGATGGCCCTGGTCCTTGGGCCCCTGCATCCATGTGGGAGGCCTGGAGAAGGCTCCAGGCTCCTGACTCCTGGCTCCTGACTTTGGATTGGCACAGCTTCCACCATAGTGGCCATCTGGGAAATGAACCAGTAGATGGAAGACCTCTCTCCCTCTCACTCTCTATCTCTCCCTCTCTCCTTCTCTCTCACCTTCCTTCCCTCCCTCTCTCTCTGCTTCTGCCTGTCTGTAACTCTGCCTTTCAAATAAATAAATAAATTAAAAAAAAAAAAGAACATGCGTTTATATAGAGCTTCCACATGTCAAAGTGAAAATTCAAACGATGCCACATTTTCTGGACCTTTCTTTCGGAAGGGCCCACCCAAAGTGCTACAAACCTTTGTGTGCCTTATGTTTTTACCAACTACCAGCACTGCAAGTGTATCAACCTTTTACTTCTCTCAGCTGAATTTTGAGACTTTGCTCTCTAGCTTGCTTTCTCTTTTTTTCTGCTCTCTGCTTTGCTTCCTAAGATGCCAGGATGCTTTTCACTCTAAGAATCATTTCCATTCATACCCTTACTTTGAGGGTTGAAACTCAACTTTCTTCAAGGAATATGGGAAGTCCTTTCCAATAGTTTTTTCTTTTTATCTTAACAACTGTATTTTTTTAAAAAAGATTGATTTTATTTATTTGAAAGACAGGGTTACAGAGAGAGGTAGAGACAGAGAGGTCTTTCTTCTGCTGGTTCTCTCCCCAGATGGCCGCAATGGCCAAAGCTGCACTGATCTGAGGCCAGGAGCCAGGAGCTTCTTCTGGGTCTCCCATGTGGGTGCAGGGGCCCAAGGACTTGGGCCATCTTCTACTGCTTTCCCAGGCCATAGCAGCGAGCTGGATCGGAAGTAGAGCAGCCCGGACTTGAACCCGTGCCCATATGGGATGCCGGCACTTCCGGCCAAGGTTTAACCAGCTGCGCCACAGCATCAGCCCCAACAACTGTATTGAAGTAAATGATATACCACACAGTTCACCCATATAAAGTAGATAAGTAGTTTTTTAATATTTATACAGTTGTGTAACTATCGCCACAGTCAGTTTTAGGAAGTTTCATCCCCTGGCAAAGAGGCATCTTACTCATTGATATTTCCCCAGTTATAGCCCTCTACCTGTTCCAGGGCCTGGGGAACCATTAACCTACTTTTTTTTTTTAAAGGTTTATTTATTTATTTGAGAGGCAAAGTTACAGACAAAAAGAGGGAGAGACACAGAGAGAAAGGTCTTCCATCTGCTGGTTCACTCCCCAAATTGCTGCAACGGCCAGAGTTGAGCCAATCCAAAGCCAGGAGCCAGGAGCTTCTTCCAGGTCTCCCATGAAAGTACAAGGGCCCAAGGACTTGGGTCGTCCTCCACTCCTTTTTCAGGACATTAGCAGGAAGCTGGATCAGAAGTGGAATAGCCAGGACTCGAACCAGTGCCCATATGGGATGCTGGCAGTGCAGGCGATGGCTTTGCCCACTCTGCCACCGCACCGGTCCCTATTAATCTACTTTCAATCACTGTAGATTTGCCTTTTCTAGACAGTTCATATAAGCAGAGTTACATATAACATGTAGTCTTTTTTTATTCTTTTTAAGTTTCTTTGAAAGGCAGAGCAACAGAAAAAGAGAAAAAAAAGAGAGAGAGAGAGAGGGAGAGAGAGAGAGGGAGAGCTTCCATCTGCTGGTATACTCCTCAAATACCCATAATAGCCAGGGCTGGGCTAGACCAAAGCCAGGAGGCAAGAGCTCCCTCCGGATCTCCCACATGGGTGGCAGGGACCCCATCACTTGAGTCATCACCTGCCACCCCCTGGGGCATTAGCAGGAAGCTGCATCAAAAGGGAGTCACTGCGGCTTGAGCTGGCGCTGCCATATGGATGCCACTTTTGTCAGCAGCTGTTTAACCTGCTGCATCACAGTGCCAGCCCCAAGCTTAGTATATTCTTCAAGGTTGTTTTGTTTATTTTATTTTGCTTTTAAATAAAAGGATTACAAAGGACCGGTTTCCAAGATTTTCTTTCCGAGGCAGTAAATGGAATCTGCCCCACAATGAGTGTGCTAAAACCTGCTCAGTCAAAACTCGTGTGGGGAGCCAGCATGTGGCTCAGCAAGTTAATCACTCCCTGTGACACTGGCATCCCATATGAGCACCAGTTCAATTCCCAGCTGCTCCATTTCTGATCCAGCTCTCTGCTAATGTGCCTGGGGAAAGCAGCAGAAGATGGCCCAACTGTGTGGGAGACCCAAATGGAGTTTCTGGCTCCTGGCTTAAACCTGGCCCAGTCCCCAGGCCGTTGTGGCCATTTGGAGAGTGAACCAGGGGATGACAGATCTCTTCCAAGTCTCCCACATGAGTGCAGGAGTGCTTTGGCCATCTTCCACTGTTTTCTCAGGCCATTAGCAGGGAGCTGGATTGGAAGTGGAGCAGCTAGGACTTGAACTGGCACCCCTATGGGATGCTGGCGTCTCAGGCAGCAGTTTAACCAACTGTGCCACAATGCCAGCTCCCAAATAAATAAATCTTAAAAAAATTTTTTTTATCTGCAGCCCAACTCCTAATGGTAGAAGCAAATTTTGGCCCACTCCTTCTTCATAGGACAATCAACTAAGCTGCCGTATTTGCCTTAGTGGTTCTCAAAGTCTGGCTCCTGGGTTAGCAGCATAAGCTGGGAACTTGCTAGAAGTACAACTTCTGGGCCCCACCCAGGCCACTGAATCAGAAACTCTGTGTTGAGGCCCAGGAATCTGTGTCTCAACAAGCCTCTCAGGTGATACTGATGCATACTTACGTCTGAGAGCCACCACCTTAGTGCACGGGGAGGGCCATGCTGCTAGTTCAGGGGTGGAGTGGGGCAAATGCCCTAGGGCCTGCAACACGGCAGTGCATATATCCAGGAAGGGGTCAGTGTGCTTGCAAGCTAGAAGAGGTCAAGAGGTCAGGCCATTTCAGAGACTGGCCTTGGGGGAGAGAGGGCATTGAGGCTCAAATTTGGTTCTCTGTTGAATGGATGGAGATAGCACCATAGACCAGCACAGTCCATCAGACTCTGCAGTGAGAGGAATGTTCTACACCTGAGCTGTCCTATATGCTCTACGGCAGCCACATGTGGCTCTTGAGCCACTGAAATGTGGTTTGTGTAACCAAGGAATTGAACTTTTCATTTTAGCTAAGTGTAATTAATTCAAACGTAAGTCACCGCCTGTGGCTGGCGGTTACCCCACTGGACAGCATAGCTCGAACTCGTTGCTTGTCTTGTGGTGACTGTCTTGTTCCGAAGGACTGGTTGCCACTCAGGGTTTGCATTCAGAGCTGGCCACGATAAGGCCACACCCGGTAAGAAGAATATAATTTCCCCAAATAGCAATGTTTTAAGCCTGGGAGAATAAAATGTGGGTACAAGCACCATCATTCCTAAGGTTTTAAAGAAATTATTATTATTATATTCAGTAACTAAGAAGAAATAGCATGCTGCTGAGTGACAGCTGTAATTTTAGGGAGCGAGTCAGTGACCACAGAAACCACAGAAGTGAAGATTAGAATTCAGTTTCAGCCAGGTGCTTACGCAGGACTTGGCCTGTACTAAGTAAGGGATGACTTGGTTTAGGAACAAACCATGGCAAAAAGAAGAGGCAGGGGAAGAGGGGAGAGGGAACGACGGGAAAGACGATAGGATCCGCCCGCTCCTGGAGAATGCCTTGTCATCTAAGACTTATTTTTAGATTTGTGAGTTTTAAGCATTCTTCATGGAGGTATTTTTAATCCCAGAGAGTTTCCAGATCTTAAATTTGGAGCTCAGTCTCATGCTGTCTGGGCTGCAAGAAGCATCGTAGCATCACGCTCTGAAGACAGGAAGCCAGCCCAGTTGGCTTCAAGGGAGGCAGCTTTGCAAGAGGTGAGGGAAGCGGTGTCAGGGCTTTCGCTGCTGCTTTACAGACACCTTAAATCCTTTCCAATATGAACTTGCTTCTCTCTCCTTTTGTTCTTCCTCTATGACTCACTCCCTGTTTAATTTTCTATGTTCACTGAAAAACATTTAAAATACCTATAAGCCAAAAGAAAAGGGAAGGTGGATACGTGCACTATGTATTTCTCCAAATCCACAGGTTATGCACCCACCAAAGTGGACTCAAAGATAAAACCATGGGCTTAGGGTGAGAAATAGGAAAATGTCGGCCCATCAGTTGTAACAAATGGGGATCTACCGTCCTTTCAATTTTTTTGTGAACTAACGCTGCTCTAAAAAATAAAATGCTTCTTCAAAATATTTATTTATTTATTTGAAAGGCAGAGTGATAAAGAAGAGAGAAAGAGAGAGAGAGAATCTTTTATCTCCTGGTTCACTCCCTAAATGCCCAAAACAGGTTGGCCAGGCTGAAGCCAGGAGCCAGGAGCTCCATCTGGGTGGTAGAAACCCATGTGCTTGGGCCATCATCTACTGCCTCCCAGGTGCATTAGCAGGAAGCTGGATCCAAAGAGGAGTGCCTCAAATCAGGCACTCTGATATGGGATGGAAGCATTCCAAGCAACGGCTTAACCCACTGTACCACAACACCCACCCTAAAGTATTTACTTTTGAAAATGGAGGAAAGATCTATTTTAAGCCCATCATTTATTCATAACTACTGTTAGGTATATTTCCTTTTAGACTTCATATATCTACCTGTACCAGTAGCTGTATCACTTTATGTATCTTTAACTCTGTATATCTATAGGTATGTGGGAGAATACTGTATACAGTTGTTCCTTGGTATCAGTTGTGGGGGGATGGGATTTGTCCCAGGACCCCCTCACAGATATCAGAATCCACAGATGTTCATGTCGTGTGTATAAAAGGCGTAGGGATGGGAAGTGGAACTGGGACTCAGATGCAGTCGCTGTGATATGGAATGCGAGCATCCTGGGCGGCATCCTAATTGCTAAGCCATATGCTCACCCCATCTCTTGCTTTCTTAGCAACATGTCAGTACTTCCACATGCGTAGCCTTCCACGTGGATAGGCTCCAGGCCACAATTTACTTAACTAGTCCCCCCCCCATAGATGCCTAGGTTATTATCAATACTTTGCTATTATAAACACCATCACCTGAGCATCCTCTCACACATTATTGGGCCATCGCGCAAAGATTTCCTTAGGAGAAGCTTCCGGGAGTCAGATCAGTGGATTCCAAGGGTATGGAGCACTGTAAGGTTTCTGATACATATGCCTAGCTTCCTACTAGCCGTCGAGGTTGAGTCAGAGGAACCGGCCCCAGAGCCCGTACCAGTCGTCTACACTGCAGCCTGTTTTAATCACAGCCCCAGACTTGGTCTTGTGCCCATCAGGCTTCTGCAAACACAGCAGCTGCCTCTCCCAGCAGCCTCCAGCATGGGAGGCCGGAGCGGCAGTTAACTCTGCCCAGAGCACCCTGTCCCGGAGCCTGCTTCTCACCCGCGCATTCCTTTTCTCTCTTCCAGAGTGAGTTAGATGTATCCTTTTGCAGTGCTGTTTCCCACAGTGCGTGGCAGGTAAGTGGCATGGGGAGGAAAAGGGAAGAATCCAGAGTGTGAATCGTCAGCCAGAGGGCGGCCTGAGCGCAGGGGGCTTGTAAACACCTCTACTTTTTATTTATTTTTTTAAATACAAAGACAATTCTTACTAGAATTGTTTTTTCTTTCCAGGCAGGACGATGCTATGGCAGTAGTTAAGAATGCCTACTATATGTCACTTTAACTTCCTCAAGCATATGGAATAGGCTTTCTCATAGTGATAATAACACAGCCAGGAAGTGCTTGGTGCCCGTAGAGAGCCTGGATTTCCAGGGCTCCCGGTGTAAACCCCCGGAAATGCTCCCCACGGTCACCAAGCAGCCTTCAGGGTCAATACGTTAAAAGTCGTACCATTAATTATGACAAATATTTACTAACAAATAGCAAATACATTTAGCTTATGAATAGATGAATTAGAACAAATGTTTCTATGTTTACATCCATTCACAAAGGCATGTATACATGTGTGTGTTCGTGTAAGTGTATATAAATTAGACACCTATGCCCAGAACTAGTATGTTTGTATCAGCTTAATGCTCTGGGAAAGGAGCCATTTGCTGGTTACCATTGGTAGGAAATGCCATTGTGTTGATAACATTTATTTGCAGGCATTATGGGAAGCCTCTTTAAATTAGCTGGGAAAATCTGAGCGCCCTCTAGTGGTGAGTGACCTCAGTCGATGATCTTTTTGACCCCGGAAGACCTAAGACTTTATGTGGGTATATTTTTATGTAGCATGTCACGTTCTATTTTAGCTAAGCACTGAAAGCACTTCAAAATAAACTTCTTATGACTCGTACAGGGGAGTGAAAAAAAATAAAAGGCTTTTGATTTACAAAGGAGGACAGCAAGAGCTGACACACACTTTGCCAAGAGTACAAAGACGCACGCTCCACATTTGGTCTTTTCCGACACCTGTGTGTATTTGACCAGGCACCTAAACCCTTCATCTCACTACGACACGGTTAGACTAGAGCAGCGCTGACACCCTCCCCACCTTCATGTTCGATTGTGTCGTGACTCTAGGGAACTGGATGAATGACCTTGGACCTACAATAGGAAGCAGATCTTAAAGTCCAGATAGCCAAACCGTAAAGGTGAATACACGTAACTGTATACGTATTCTAAGTTGGAGTAGTTGTGTCACACGTTGACGGAATGCTTATGAGAAGTGGGGAGAGAGCGGTTTGACCTAGTGGCCAAGATATCTGCACCCCGTGGCAGAGCACCTGGGTTCAGGTACCGGCTCCAGCTCTCAATTCCAGCTTCTTGCTAGTGCAGACCATGGGAGGCAGCAGCTAATGGCTCGGGTTCTTGGGTCCCTTCCACGCTTGTGTTTGACTTTACAACTCCTGGCTTCAGTCTGGTCCAGCCCTAGCTATTGCAGTTCATGCGAGTTCCCTTTCTCACAGGCTCTCTCTGTATCTTGTCCTCTGTCTCTAATAATTTTTTTTTTTTTTTAAAGTAGAGACAGGTGTTCTTGTCTTTGTATCTCTGCGGTGTGGAACACAGGTCTGTGTAGTGAGCTCAGCATGCGTGTGTGCATTGGATTGCCATACCAAGACACACAGTTTATATTTGTTCCTGTCTTCTTTCCTGGTTTCATTTTTGTCTTCCTTTCCTTCTCTAAATTTATATACTTCCTGTCCGCAGGCATACCCAAGTGACAGATGAAGAGTTTTACACCATTTAGAGAAAGGAACGAGATCACTCCATACCTTTGTTCCAAGTATAATTTCTCTTGCACCTGCACTAGACTAAAGATGGAGCAGGCTGCCAGGCAGGCCGTGGGGCTCCTCCTCTCTTGACATTCTTAGAAGGTTACCACCCCCAGCTATCTGGGGGGAAAAAAAATCATATTCTAAACCCATGATTCACCTGTGCTTCAAACACAGTTCTTTCTCACCAAACCCTGTCCAGGGTGGACCTCGAAAGACAAAGGAGCCCTGTGGAGGCTCAGCCCCAGGCACCCGCACCCTCCCGCACTCCGCATCACTGCAATGCCTGGCGTTGCTATTAGTCGGCTTGACCAGGAAAGCTTCCTTAGGCCCTGAGCGGTTGAAAACGAGCACGTGCTGTGATCAGTCACCAGCCGAGCTGGTTCTCCACCACTCAGCACACAGTCTCCTCGTGTGTGCTCAGGTTTAAGGAAGCCTTGTCAGCCCCCTTGGAGCAGACCCGAGAGAAGGCTTGGTGTGGGCACACACGGGAGAAAGACAGCAAAGCTCCATGAAACCCCCAAGGAGCCCCTACTTGTCCTCTTTTTCCTGCAGAAGCTTTGCAGGCCCCAGCCCACATGCCTTCTAAGGATAGGAAGGTTTTGCAGAGGCTTCGTGATTCGACTCCGAGAAGTGCACCATTTACATCACGCCCTGTTGTGGACTTGTTCTACTTGCACTCAGGGTACCATCACAGAGCAAGACAGATGGGATTTGAAGCAGAAATGACCTAAGCACCAGAAATCAGGACAGCCGTCCCGGCTTGTTGAAACCCTTCCAGTAAGTGGAAACCCTCTGGTGCAGCCGGAGGTGGGGCAGGCTTCCCCCTGGGGGCCCAGCACGCCACTGACCTAAATCAGCCTCATGCTGTGGGCAAGCTCCAGTACACTCTGCACAGCCCCCGACCCCGGCAGTGGGCTCAGGTGTTGCCCGAGGTCTCTCCCAAGGCCAAATTTGCCGCATCCCGCATCCTGGTAGACTTAAGACTCCACATTCCACGAAGGTGGTTATTTTTGGAACCAAGCGATGAGCTTCCGGAAGCGGGCTCTGCCACGGGAGCCACAGCAGGCCTGCTATTCTCTAGAGTTCCTCGTTCAGAGGATGGCACCAGGGAGCAGCACTGTGTGGGCAATGGACCCGGTCCTCAGTTCCGCGCGCATCATTACTGCAGGGGCCGAGGGCCAGAAATCCCTTTTCGGTGCGGGGCCTTTTAACAAGCCTTAAGACTTGGTTCATTGTGGCAGCCATGCTGCCGCCGTTAGACCCGGATAACCCTGGGCCCTGTCCGTGAGGGGCCCCCGCTCTGGCTCTGCTTTGGCAACAACCTCCCAGTCCTTGGGACCAGGACACCAGGCTGGAGCCGGCGGGCACTCCTCATCCACTTCCTGGGCGCTCAGAACTCACAGGCCTCAGACATCCCAGAGCCTGCTGTGAGGGCCTGGGCAGGCCCCTCAGCCACTCCCACTGAGGCCTGGCAGCAGGAATGACAGGCAGGTGGCTTTGGTGGCTGGGGTGCCCCACGTGCATAAAGGGAAGAGAAGCAGGAAGCAGACTACAGCCCCCGTTTGCCCTTGTGGTCTCCCCACGCGTATTTCGAGTTTAGTCCTGGAATCCAGAATGGTTTTTTCTGCATTTAAAAACATCTCTAGAACATTCCTGTCTTTATTTTTTCAGTATTTATTTATTTGAAAGGCATAGTTACAGAGAGAGAGGGAGGGAGGGAGAGAGAGAGAGAGCGAGCTTCCATCTGCTGGTTCACTCCACGAATGGCCATAATGGCCAGGGCTGGGCCAGGCCGAAGCCAGGAGCCAAGAGTTCCGTCCAGACCTCCCACGTGGGTGATGGGCTCAAGCACTTGGGCCGTCCTCTGGTGCTTTCCCAGGCACACGAGCAGGGAGCTGGATCGGGAGTGAAGTGACTGGAACTCAAACTGGCACTCATACAGGATGCTGGCATTGCAGGCAATGGCTTCACCCCCTGTACCTTCATGTTTTTATTTTATAAATGCTTGAAAGCCTGAGTGATTGATTCTGGAACCCTAAAATGCATGTGGGTGATGCGACAACATGGATTCATGGGTGCTGTTGCAGCCGAGGGTGGGCAGGAGAAAGGGGCTCCCTGGAGGGTGACAGCATGCAGGTGACACTCGTTAGCCCACTAATTTGCAGTCAGGCCCAGGTCCGGACCCCGAGCCACCAAGAGTCCCCTACCTCCGGTTCCTTCATTACCTGCTAAATCCCAAATCTTTCTCAGAGGCCCATAAACAAGACTAGGGCTTCTCCCAGTCGCAGGCAGTTTCAGCCTGAGGTAAACTACAGAAGAACAAAGATTTCGAGGGTGGGACCTGGGCGGGGGGGCGGGGGGGGGGAGCGCAGCACTGAAGAGGCAGACCTAACCGAGTTGAAATTTTTCTGCATGGTTTCTCAGAAAGTTACAGAGATCGTTAGTGACGTCATTACAAAAAGGTCTCCTCTGAGGTGTGAGGGGGCAGGAATGGCTGGGTTTCACCAGCAGCATAAGCCACTCCCCACTCCCGGGAGGTTAACATATAGTCTTGGGGGCAGACTACTGTGGAGGCGGAAGAAACCCAATTAGCAGGTTCAGACCTCGCTTTTTAGAGGAAGAGGACAAGGCCCCTGAGCGGTGCTGGGGCGTGTCCCAGTCCACAGTTCCCGGGAGGCACCGCAGGCTCTGGTCCCGCGGCTGCCAGGGTCAGACATTAGGTCGACTGCACTGGACACACCTTAGAGCAATCGTGCAAGTAGCAGGCACTCAGCTGCTGGCGACACATTTCTGCAGTGCCTCTGGGTGCGGTGTCTCGCTGCTGTGAGAGCTTTTTCATGAGTGACAGAAGTACTTTGAGCTAGTCACCCATCATTCGGGGAGTCAGAAAGGAGGAAAACCGCTGAGGGGGGAACCTGTGGGTGCCTTGTTCAGGGAACATATCCACATATCACTTGTTTGTCTGGGAACCATGTAAATTGGCAGCCGGGCTGCAAGGGAGTGAGCGTTGGCTCCTGGCTTGAGGGGATGTGTGTGGGCGGGCATCTCTGGGAAGTGTGGGTCCTGAGGGACGGGGGACCAGGACCTTCCCCAGCCAGTGCTGCGTCTGAGGCGTGAGCAGTCCCCTGGAGTCTGCTGTCCCCCCTGGAAAAGGGGTGTCACTGTCGCAGACACCTTTGTTGCCACTAGCCTTAGCCACTCATCATTTCCTTAACACGTGTGTCTTTTTTTTTTCTTAAAAGATTTGTTTATTTATTTGAAAGGCAGAGTTACACAGAGAAAAGGCAGAAATCACACAGATCTTCAGTCCACTGGTTCACTCCCCAAATGGCCGTAATGGCTGAAGCTGGGCCGATCCGAAGCCAGGAGCCAGGAACTTCTTCCAGGTCTCCCACATGGGTGCAGGGGTCCAAACACTTGGGCCATCTTCCACTGTTTTCCCAGGCACTCTAGCAGGGAGCTGGATCAGAAGTGCAGCAGCTGGGACTCACAACGGTGCCCATATGGGATGGCAGCATCACAGGCAATGGCTTTACCCACAGTGCTACAATGCTACCTAGAATCTTTTTAAAATGAGAAGCCAACAGATCTGACAAAAGTCTGGAGTTAGAGATTTTATTTTCTGGACTGAGCTTTGCTCTGGAATTATTTTAAGATTTCATTTTAACTGTGCTGCCCCATGTTTCTTGGATTACAGGATAACTAGACTACCAGAGTGGTGTTAAAATACTGCATTGGAAAGTGTTTTAAAATCTAGAGGTCAGATTTTCAATGCACAACTCATAAATATTTAAATCACTTAAAAAAAAAATTGCTTTCAGGTAGCACTACCATTCCAGGGGCTTTTTGAAGTTCAGCTCCAAACTACATTACGTGGAAATTCAGAAAGGCTCTCCGGTTTCAAGGTTGAGAGAAAGCAGGGCTCTGCTGTTTGGGAGGTTCTTGCTAGTTCCTGACTATAAAGTCATAGGAGGGCCAACAGCTTGCACTAAAGATCTTTCGCAGTCAGTCGAGTTCAATGTAGCTGAAGGAGAGCCCCTTTCAAGTAGCCATTTCTCAGCTCACTGCCTTAACAGACCCACCATCCGGGCCTTTCTTGCTTCCTCCTGTTCCAAGCATCAGGCTGAAGTGTTTGCCTTTCGTGGCATGAGGCTTGGCATGTTAAGGTGTATTTTTGGTCCCTGTTCACCTGGCATATGTCCCAAATGCCATTACTCGTGGCTTCACCAAGTGTGCCCAAGTTGCCCCAAAACCAAATCAAGCTGTGAACAGCTAGACTCTTATTTCAAAGGGGTTCCATGATTGCTTTCATGGAAATCTGCTTTTAGGTCTTTGTCTCATCCTGGATGTTGCCTGTGGTTTCCCCAAATAGTGCCAGAGAGCTGCACGATTATTAGGGTTTGAGCCAGATACACAGATGCAAGCAGTCACACGCCCAGGGTACAGAATGACCTCACTGGGCAACTCATGTTTCCGGGACGCTGGGGAATTCGGACATGCTGGGGGAACTTGCCCTTGCGATGGGGATGTCTGTGGTTGATATGATTCAGCAGTAAATTCTGATCTGAATTTCAGAACAATCGTGCAGCTGCTCAAAGGGACATCTGAACCTCAGATTGTCTACTTGCCAGATGGAGCAGTCCTCAGAGCGCCTTGGTCCCTGAACCAATTCACAGACAAAAGTTAGCTTTCTTCCTAGAGGAGTCGACGTTTCCGACGGCAGTAAGGCTTTCCCTGCCCGTGGAGAACACGACAGGAGGGGCTCTGCAGATCACTGTTCCCGCAGCCACCTGTGCTCCTGTGAGCCTGGCTGCCCTGCCACTTGGTCTCAGCTCTAGGTTCTCTGGCTTCTGGTTTGAGTCCAGGGCCTAGCATTCACTCCAGTTCCAGTTTGGCCATGGGACAAGGCAATCATCTGTATAATTGAGAGCCATTATTAATAGGTATGTTAGATTAAAGCTTTTCGTTTCTGGGTCACTTGAGGACAGTTCCCATTGGCCCCTGCAAAAACAGTTTCTTCTGCTGCAGGACCGTTTGCACAGCGCTTAATGAGATGTTAACGCAGAGCCTGATGGAAACTTAAAAGTCACTCACAGGTTGTCCCAGTCTCTATACATGCACGTCACTAAGCAAATACAGACTTTGGAGTACCTGGAATTGTTGGGAGGAAAAATCAGGTGATAACAATTATTTTATAGTCACTCATCATGAACGCCCTTAGTACATTTAGACACCTATTTGCTGAGTGAAGCTTGTCCCATTTGAAAAGAATCTCAATAGCCATTTTGTCAGATAGACCAGGACTCAAGCTCTGCACATTCAGAAGGAAACTTCCAATATTAAAATGTAGAATTTAAATATTCAACTAGGGGGCAGCACTATGGCACAATGGGTTAAAGCCGTGGCCTTTGATGCCAACATCCCATGTGGGCGCCGGTTCATTTCCCAGCTGCCCCACTTCTGATCCAGCTCCCTGGTAGTGCCCCTGGGAGACCTAAAGGAAGCTCCTGGCTCCTGGCTCCAGCCTGGTCCAGGCAGCCTCAGTCATTGAGACCATTTGGGGAATGAACCAGTGGATGGAAGACTCTGTCTCTCCTTCTCTCTTTTTGCCGTTCTGCCTTTCAAGTGAATGAATGAATCTTTGGGGGAAAAAAAAATCAACTGCTGTCATTTCATTCCAGTTCCCCTTCTCCTTTCACAAAAGTTCAATGGTAAAACGAAGGGGTTCTTGAGGGAAGCATTTGCTCTAGTTTGCTAGGCATCATAGTCTAACAATAGTTTCTTCTCCTCCTCATGCCCTCTACTGATTTTCTAGTAAGAATAGCAGAAAAGTGGCTTTCCCTAACTTGCAAATGAATTTTTAGAGCTGTCCATTTGTAAGAGGTACTCTTGAAATTTTTATTTAGTTGGGTATTGACTCAGCAGGCCTTGTTTTCTTCATTTATTTTTGAATATTTTTATAATTTTTATTTGACAGGCTGGTGGCAGGGAGAAAGCAAGCTTGAGGGCACATGAGCTCCCATCTGTTGCCTTACCCCTCACATTCCTCTAACAGCTCCAGGCTGGGGCTGAAGCCAGCCAGGAACTCAATCTGGGTCTCCCATGTGGGTGGCAGGAATCCAATCAAGAAGCCTCTAGGCTGCCTCCCAGGGCCTGCACTGACAGGAAGCTGAGTCCAGAGCTGGACAGTAAACCCAGGACTCTGATGTGGGACACTAGGTCAAACGCTATTGTCCTCGAGGTTGGGTCACTCTCTTGCTAAATGGCACTTTCTTTGTTCTCCAGTTCTTTAAAGACTCCCTTCTCCCCTTTCCTGAAAATATAGCTGTTTCATTTCTATGCCTGCTCATCATGTTAAAACTAAAATCAAAGTAGATTGTATGTGTATAGGAAGGAAGGAATTTCTAAACAAGGATACCAATTTTTAACTTAATGTCAAGAATTCTATACAGAACACCTGCTTAAAAAGAAAATTCTGTGCTAACCCAGAAGTTGTTTACTGCATGTTAGCATTTTTCCTAACTGTAAAATTGATTTTCCTTAATATGACCCTAGATAATGTTTAATTTGGATAAAGTACACATCATTCTGGATGAGATGGTGTTAAATGGCTGCATTGTGGAAACTAATCGTACAAGAATTCTTGCCCCTCTACTAATTCTTGATAAGATGTCCGAAAGCTGAACGGAAGGCTCTGCTGGATTTATGGAAGAAGTATGAACACCATGGAACACATCTCAGCATCTGTGGCCCAAAAGAAATCTGCCAGACCACACACTACAAAATGGGGTATTCTTCCAAAGGCTCTATAAATAGGAGTGTTCCACAGTTCCTTAGTGGAAAACAAAACTGTATTTTAAAGTATGTAAAAATTTTCTCTAAATTGAGAGACTGTTCTTTTCTAACTGTAAGCGCACTTCCCCGGCTTCTTTAAATTTTGTTGAGTACCTAAGGAATCC
The DNA here is from genome assembly GCF_964237555.1 of Oryctolagus cuniculus. NCBI lineage: Eukaryota > Metazoa > Chordata > Mammalia > Lagomorpha > Leporidae > Oryctolagus > Oryctolagus cuniculus. The sequence continues at coordinate 44,286,498 of NC_091443.1, read as the reverse complement.
TATTTGGTCTCTGCTTCTTTTTGCCAATTAAATTCAGGATGAGCAGGCACATAGGAAGAAAGTATAGCAGTTGTGGATCAATTTCAGAAATTGATTTAAACACACAAGGCACTTTGAATAACATTGTTTCTCAATGATTTTCCTCAATAAAGTCTTAGTAAAACTCTCAAAAGGCTTTACTATAACAAGTACCTAATGAAGACTTAAGAGTGAAATTTTACTTTCCAGTTTCTAAAAGCCTTTGGTACCTATTTTAAGGGCACTTAGCAATTGTAATGCCAGCATGTAATTAACTCTATAGAGGATGTTGCTCTCAAATAATAAACATTAAGTCCTTAAAAGTATCCTTTTTTATAACATTTTAAAGGCTAAACCTTATAAGTAAATTTGTTCACGACATTTAATTCAGCCTGAAGTTTAGAAATAAAAATTATCTATGTTCAGGTTGGCATGAAAGGAATCCTGTCCATCCTGACCCTTACTCTTTTAACACCTCCTGAAATGACCTGAAGCAAACCACCCACCAGCTCACTGCAGAAGAGCAGTGCCCTGCTCCCTGAAAGCTTTCCGGATGTTTCTGCTGTTCACTCAGCAGGATCACAGCACAGTCTTGGTATAACAGCACCTATCTTGCAACCAAGGGTTGGAGGACAGTTAGAAAGAAGGAAAGAGAGATAATGTCACATTAAGACATCTGCCATCTATGGAGTGTCCCAAGAGTTCTTTCAACTGCAACAGTGTCCTCCAAGAGAATGTAAGTGGACTAGGAACTGACTCTTCAGTACCATGGTGTTTTTTCCTCTTGTGTGTGTGTGTGCTGTGTTGGGGGTGGGTGACTTTCTTTTGTTGGTCAGTAGTGGATTACAAAACCAAACTTGAGCAGGTCTGACACATTCTAGAAGGCAGAAGCAAGGCTTCTGAAGTGGAAAGTAAGTGGTATGTGTGTATAAATCCACTTTTGTGCTAAGTAGTCAGGGTCTAGGGAAAGCCCAGTGTAGATCAAAGTACTTTGGAGGTCTTTTGGAAACACACTGGTTGGAAAACACTGTCCTAGTTGACAGCATTTAATCAGTAGCACATTCAGGTAACTGTTAAAACTGGTACACCAGAAGTAGCTAGGGAGTGAACAAAATTAATTTTGGGGTCACACCAAAATAGTAGTTGAATTACATCTTGGCACAGATTTTAGTACCTTGAGAGAACTTTAAAAAAACAGTAGGTATCACAGGAAAAAACACTAAAACACTTGACAGTATATTTGGAGACCCCCAATATTTGACTCATACGGAGTGAACTGTCACGTGACTGTGCATGCAAGCTGTCATCATCTCACTTCAGCAATTTTTTTCATACTCAAGAGGTCTGTCTTGGGTTGGTCAGCCTTGCCTTGTTTTTGGGCTGCTTCTGAGAAATACTCCTAACATTTCAAAGCTAATAATTTTATAAGACAGATCAAATTACAGCTACTGCAATTTGCTAGACCAGAGCTCAGCAAACTTTTTTTGTAAAATGCCAGATCCCAAGTATTTGTGAGACATACAGTCTCTGCTGACAATTCAATCCTGCCATTGTACTGTGGAAGCAATCATAAATAGCATGTAAATGGATGAGCATGGCTGTGTTCTAATCAGACTTTACCCATGGATGCTGAAATTTAAATTTCATATAATTTTCATATTTTTGAAAAAAATTTTAAATTATTTAAAACCATGCTTAGCTTATGCATGATACAAAAACAGGCAGCCATAGTTGGCCAGCCTCTGTGTTAGGCTAGTCTTGGTTAAAGCTGACTACTGTCAGACATCTGAGAGGCTTAAATAATGGCAACACTAAACACATAAACTGAATTTTTAAAAAAATTTTAAATCGATTTATTTATTTAAAAGAGAGGCAGAGAGGGAGGGAGAGGGAGGGGGGAAAGAGAGAAAAAGAGAGAGAGAGAGAGAGAGAGAGAGAATATCTTGATCCACTGGTTTACTCCTCAAATGGCCACAATGGCTAGGACTGGGCCAAGTTGAAGCCTGGGGCCATGAACTCCATCCTGGGCTTCTACGTGGGTGGCAGGGGCCCAAGGTCTTGGGCCATCCTCTACTTCTTTCCCAGGCACTTTAGCAGAGCAGCCAGAACTCAAACCTGCACTCCAAAATGGGATGCAGGTATTGCAAGCAGCAGGTTAACTTGCTGTGCCACAATGCCAGCACCTAAACTGGATTTTAATTCTAACATTAATATATAGTTTTCCTTGTGTATTCATGACTTTATCAGAACCACCACCACCACCACCACCACTATTTTTTGGATTGAAACATAGGTCATACATTTAAATATTGCTTTTATGGTTTATTTTAATTTTTATTCTCACAGAGAACTGTGAAGCTGACAATAAGGTAAAGAATTTAAATGCTGCCTCTGATTATACAATCACAACATTCTCATGCAGCAAATACAAATAATTCAGTCAGTCATCTGTATCTTCAAGTACCAACTATGGACAAAAATTATTTGAAGAAAAAAACTGCCCTTACTCTTAACATGTAGAGACTTTTTTCCTTGTCATTACTTCCTCGGTAATACAACACTTATGTTGTATTAGGGATTATAAGCAACCTAGAGATGATTTAATCAAGTATTTGGGAGGATGTGCATAGACTGTAAGCAGATACTACAGCATTTTACATACAGGACTTAGGCATCCATCCAGAGGGGGCCCTGCAACCACTCCCCCACGACTGAGATAACTACTCAAGTCATCGACCACAGTGGGAGACATCGCTCCTACCACGGAGAGGGAATGTGCCTTTTACATGGGTAAGTATTGGGTAATTTCAACATGCTTCTGGATCCTTAAAAAAAGCCAATTGGACAAATTAGTCCTAGTAACAATTTCTTTCTCCTATATGCACAGATGTGGTAATAACAGGAATTCAAAAATGGAAATACAGTCCTTCTTCAAAACCAGGAGATAGCAGTATCCCAGTAGTTTCGTTTCACACTAACACAATATTTAAAAATCACTCTTAGACTTCAGACTTAACACATCCCTGCAGAAAAAAATGGTAAGCAGCAGTCTGCTAAAAAGTTACAAATAACTGGTCATTTCTAACTCAAGACCACCTTAAAGATAGAGCTCATAGCTGGATCACAGTTAAGTCTGAGGCTTCCAATTTCAGGTAGAATACTATTTATTTACTATAGAAAAATATACTTCTTCATGTAGTGATTTTAGAAAACTAAATTTGAATGATTCAAAATGACAAGTGTCTGCTTAAGCTCTTAGGTCTGATGACTGCAGTCAAATAGTCACATGACACAGTTTTGTACGCTGCAAACATTTTAATGATTATTGTTGAGCATACATTTTGGAAATTTTTTTACTTCAAACTGCAACAAGTTAAATAAATGTTTATAATATACAAAGAAAATACAACCCAAAGTAAAACTCGCTTTAAGTGTGCCTTGCACCTAGACCAGTGTTTCCCACCCCCGCCCCTTAATATACCTTTATTTTCAAGCTGCACAAACACACTTAAGAATTTGATCTTTATAGTATGGCATTTAGGAAATAAAAATGTACTCCCACCTCAAAGAAATAAAAAGGTTGTGCATGATTATATGCCAAACAAAAGAGAGAACACTAGAATATTCTGATAGTGCAGGCATCATTAAAAGGAAAAGAAAAAGCTTGAGATGCTCAATAACCCTCTATGTTTTAAGGAAGAATTTTTGACCAAGTAGCTTAAAAGCCAGCAAAACAGGTATCAGTGATGTCAACTGTAGTGTTTGGAGTATGAAATGACAAACTTGACACAAATACACTGTTAGAAATTTCCCAGTGAACACTGAAGATCTGAGGAGCTGCTCTTTGGAACAGTCACGTCGGACCACCTTATTCCAGTCACGTAAGCCCTTGGAAAGCAACACAGTGTTCTGTGCTATATGCTTGCTGGCTGGGGAGTTAAGGGATTTGTTTTGTCATTAGCAGCTAACAAACTTATTCCACATGTTCTTAAAGCCTTAATGGTGGAAAAAGGCAAGTATCATTAGCGTGGAGGATCATACACTTCTCTGCACACAAACACAAGAGGCTTCACTAGTATTTTAAAAGTTTCTGATGTCGCCCATTGCACTTCAAAGCTCAATTGAGATGAAAGCCTTTCTCCATTGTAGCAGCTAGTAAGCGTTCCCTCATGATCTCCTCGGAAGAATATTCAGGCAACTTAAGATAATGCACACATGTATTTACTGACGGATAGCTTGCATCAGTAGCATCAACCTACGGAAACAAGGTGAAAAGAACAGAAGATCCAAGTTTATTATTTCCTTCGACCCTCAAGTAACCACATTCCATTCAAAGTCTCCATTAGCGAGAGTCTGTACCTTGCGTACAACTGTGAGCCTGGGATGCAGGTTAGCCAGTCCACCGGGGGGCAGAGTTGAACAACCTGTGGTAAACTGCAGGAATGCTTTCCTTTCATCTGAAGACATGCCACACAGAACCCTCACAAACCTGAGGAAACCAGGGCTGGAAGAACAACGGGATAGTTTTCTTGATTTGACAGCAGGTTTAAAAGAAAAACACTATCACTGCTCTGTAAGCCAGTAATACTTCCTCTCTGAAAATAATACTCCCAAGTTAGGGGAACATACATGGAGAGACTACTGGGTAAGTAATAAATAGGCTAATGTAAGTTACCTTAAAAATCTCTTTATGCCAGCCTTGTGGTGCAGCCTGTGATGCGGGCATCCTGTAGGAGCTCTGGTTTGAGAACTGGCTCCTACACTTCTAATCTAGCTCCCTGCTAATGTGCCTGGGAAGCCAGAGGAGGACTGCCCAAGTACTTGGGTTCCTGCCACTCAGGTAGGACACGTAGACGGAGTTCCAGGTTCCTGCGTTGGCATGGCTAAGCCATGACTTTTGCAGCTATTTTGGGAGTACATCAGTGGATGGAAGAGTTGTCCTCCCCTCTCTCTGTAACTCTGCCTTTCAAATAAATCTTTTGTTCTTAAAAAGAATCTCTCAAAGACAGCCCCCCAAATACTGCTGTGCACTTATAAATGGTAAATACTCAAACAGTGGTGGAGTTTTGGGATCATATATTATGCAACAGTCAGCAAATCAGAAAAGCTCAGATGTGCTTATATAATTAACTCCAATAAGGCTAAATTTACCAAAGGGAACTTGAAATAATCCATTTTCCTTCCATTAAAATGATCAGTTGCCTTGTGATAAATTTGTGTGATGACATACCACGTGTCACTGAAATGAACTACTACTACTTGCCACACATGGATGAGTGTCATAATCAAATATTAAGCAAAAGAATCCAGATCATGAAGAACACAGACCACATGGTTTAATTTATTAACATTCAAAAGCAAGCAAAAGTAATCAATGGATATTGATTCAAATACCAGAAAAGGAAGGGGATCTTTGAAGTTGTTCCTTATTCTGGATACCAACTATAGAGGTATGTTCATTTTGTGAAAATTCTGTAAGCTATGTATATAATTTGCATTCTCATGACTGTTTAGTACTAAGCTTATTTTAATATAAGCACAGTATAACACAGCCTAAGGGTTTACCATGTACACAATTTAAAAGCAATGAACAATTAACAGGTAAATGAGTAAAAGAACCTTAAAATCAAGTACAATTCAATTGTCTTTTGGTGTATGCTCAATCTCATCAATGAATATGCACTTTGATAATCATGAGACTTCACTGCTTTCTCATTTGCCTTATGAGTAGTTCATTAACAGTTAAAGTTCTTACATGAATCTGTCATTTGATTTTGGGATATAAACAATTTTGCTGATCTCAGAAAATATGATCACATACCTGTCACGTGTATAGCCCAGCTTCGGCTCAGTGTAATTGATAATATCCTCTGCTGCCCAGGATGGTGACTGGTTTCCACAGAGAATCATCTGGACTTCTTCATGGCTGAAGGAACTTAATTTCTCCATTGGAAAAACTTTATTAAACCCATCTACAAAATACATACACAGTAAAACATACAACTCAGTTTCTCAGTTATGATTAAAAAAATACCAAAATTCAAATCAAAACATCCATTATGTACTAAATGGACAGAAAAAAAACAAAAAACCTCACAAATGTTTGAATAAGAATAAATAGCTCTAAATAAAAAGTGCTAGGGTTTTATGTTCAGAAAGTTGTTTCATATCACAAATGTAAAGAGAGAATATTTAGATCATATACTATGTAAAGAGAGAATATTCAGACCATATTACTATTGTCTGTAGCCAAATTCTTCTAGCTACCCAACCTAGAGTTTACCAGCATGGTATCATACAAGATAGCAAAAGCTGTGTTTCCATTTTCAAAAGCGATTTGCAGTCTAATATACTTTACTCCCATTTTCACCTGAAGAACTTAGGTTCTTTCATGATTCAATTCATCCTTAATTGCATAATGCAGAATGTATACAACCTTATGAAGGCACAAGGGCCAAAAGTAATGGATCCCCATTACTCCAGAAAACAAGCTGAGGGTATACTATAGCTTGAGAATGTTTACCCTGTCTAGGTTACAACACCTAACCAACAGGAGGACAAAAAACTAGAGGGAAAATTCTAAGATTTCCAACAATTCTTGACCTTAATTTCAATTGTCTCAAAGTAAAATGAGAGAGATTACACTGAAGATTCTTTCAAATTACCTCTAAAGGCTTCCATCTGTTTCTGTATACCCGTATGCATGCAAAAGTCAAACATTAAATCCACATATTCTTCAGCATTATCCATTGTAATCATCTGCAAAGGAAAATTTGCCAGGATAATTATTAATATCTAGGACCAGCTCAGTAATACCTTGTTAAGAGGATGTTTCAGGATTTACAACTATATTAAAAGCAGAACCTTTACCTCATCTTCACCACTTGGCTTGAGATCCACAGCTGTAAAGCCATATATTCTTGAGGAAGGGCAAAACTGAAAATTTAAACTGGGAAGACAAAAAGATTAATTAACTGACATTCAGTGACTACTGGTGTTTTTATTTTTCTAACAGTGCGGCCAAAAGCATGAGCCTCCTCTGTCCGCCAACAAAATCATAATACCAGCTTAAATGTACATATAAGAGTTTTTCAAATGCAAAGTTTTGTACACAAAAACTGCTAAGCCAACTGTGATCAAACCTGCCTGGTTTTGCAGACACTGCATGAAACCACCCTCTTGCCTTATTTCACTTTATCCTTATGGCACAAAATTAACAAACTAAAGATTTTTGCCATGACTTATGGCATGACCTGTTTGTAAGACTTTAATCAAGAAGAAACTATTTCTCTACTAAAGTTATTCACTCCATACACAAAAGTGTATAAAAAGTCAAACCTTGATTACACAAGTCTGTGTCATTTAACAGGGCTATGGGGGCCAGTGTTGTGGGTTAAGCAGCCACTGTAATGACAGCATCCTGTATAAGAGTGCCAGTTTGAGTCTTGGCTGCTCTACTTCTGGTCCACCTCCTTGGTCATGTGCCCAGAAAGGGCAGGGGGAAATGGCCCAAGTAATTGGGCCCCTGGCACCCACACAGGAGACCAGGATGAAGTTTTTGGCTCTTGGCTTCAGTTTGGCCCAGAGCTGCCTCTCTCTCACTCTCTATCTGTTGTGCTGCCTTTCAAGTAAATAAATAAATCTTTAAAAAGAAATAAACAGGGATATTTTGAGAAGTGCTTCATTAGGGAATTTCTACTTAGACAAACCCAGATGGTATAGCTTACTACACAACTAGGCTAGATGGTACAGCATACTGATCCTAGACTACCAATCTGTACAACAATGTACTGGACTGAATACTGCTATATGCAAATGTAACACAATGATTAAGTATTTGTGTATCTAAATGGAATAACATAACAGGCATATTTAAGCCCTACTGTAATCTTATGGGACCACTCTTGTATATGTGGTCCATTGTTGACTAAAACATTATGTATCATATAACTGTATAACCATTTATCAAACACAACGTCCTCATTTTATTAGTAAACATAAAAAAGAGGAATTGACATTGTGCAGTACATTAAGCTGCCACTTGTGACACCAGCATCTCATACTGGAGAGCCAATTCAAACCCCAGTTGTTCCACTTCCAATGGCAGCTTCTTGCTAATGTGCCTGCCAACCAAAACAGTGGACGATGTCCCTAATACTTGGGCCACTGCCACCCATGTGGGAGACTAGGCTGGAGTTCCTGGCTGTGGTTTCAGCCTGGCTTTGGCTTGGCTTCGGCCTGGCTCAGCTGTAGCTGTTGTGGCCACTTGGGGAGTGAACCAGTGGATGGGAGATTGAGATCTCTTTCTCATTCTCGTTTTTCTAATAAATAAATAAATAAATAAATCTTTAAAAAAAAAAAAAAAAAAGAGAGAAAACCTTGCAGTCAGCCTACAAGCAGGAGGATGTACTAAAGGTATGAAAATTACATGAATACAAATGAACATTTACAGCATGCAAATTAGCCGATATAGCCATTAGGGATAACATTTACATACCAAGCAAACTATCTTTGAGGTTTGCCAAATAGGTTTTATATATTAGCTGATTACTGGCTGGGGCCAGCGCTGTGCTACATCAAGCTAAATCCCTGAACTGCAGTGCCAGCATACCATATGGGTGCCAGTTCAAGTCCACTTCCCATCCAGCTCTGTGCTAATGGCCTAGAAAAGCAATGGAGGATGGCCCAAGTGATTGTGTCCCTCACCCATGTGGGAGCACAGAAGCAGCTCCTGGCTCCTGGCTTCAAATCAGCCCAGCTCCAGCCATTGAGGCCATTTAGGGAGTGAACCAGAGGATGGAAGATCACTCTGTCTTTACCTCTCCCTCTAAAACTGCCTTTCAAATAAATAAAATAAATCTTAAAAAAAAAAACAAACACACACATTACTGGCTTTGGGTTTATTATAAGGCATATAATCTTACCATATTTTTTTAAACACTTGTTTATTTGTTAGAAAGTTAAAGAGATGCCGGCACCGCGGCTCAATAGGCTAATCCTCCACCTAGCGGCGCCGGCACATCAGGTTCTAGTCCTGGTCGGGGCGCCGGATTCTTTCTCGGTTGCCCCTCTTCCAGGCCAGCTCTCTGCTGTGGCCCGGGAAGGCAGTGGAGGATGGCCCAAGTGCTTGGGCCCTGCACCCACATGGGAGACCAGGAGAAGCACCTGGCTCCTGCCTTCGGATCAGCGCAGTGCACCAGCCGCAGTGGCGGCCATTGGAGGGTGAACCAACGGCAAAAGAAGACCTTTCTCTCTGTCTCTCTCTCTCACTATCCACTCTGCCTGTCCAAAAAAAAAAAAAAAAAAGAAAGAAAGAGAGGGAGAGAAGGGAGAGATAGAGATCTTCCATCCATCTGTTGGTTCACTCCCCAATGGCAGCAACAGCTGGAGCTGTGCTGATCTGAAGCCAGGAGACAGGAGCCAGGAGCTTCTTCCAGGACTTCCATGTGGGTTCAGGGGCACAAGGACTTAGGCCATCCTCTACTGCTTTCCCAGGAGCATCAGCAGGGAGCTGGATCAGAAGTGGAGCAGCTGGGACTTGAAGAATGCTGGCACCACGGCTGGTGGCTGTACCCACTATACCACAGTGCTGGCCCCAAACTTAGCATATTTGATAAATCAAGATAATTTTCCAGAGGTTTGATAAATAATAAACTATATTCTGGTAATCTGTTTTCTCTGTAATGTTAACAAATCAAAGTCAAACTGATAATATTTCATATAGTATATTACTGGTTTTGCTAACTATTGACTCACATAGCGCAAATCAGTGAAGACAGAGAAACAAAAGCTTAGAACTTGTTCATTTCATTAGGCTGAAGAATGTACATATAAAACTTACCCTAAGTCTTCTATGCTAAGGGGAGGCCCAGAACCTGATGGATTCTTGAGCACTAGTTCCTGTAATTTTGTGTTCTTCTCATCTTCAGAAAGACCTTTGTTGCTTAAAATTTGGCGCCTCTTAATAGCAAGGTCTTTAATTTCTTTTAAAAATCTGGCTCTATGTGGGTTTACGAGTTCAAAGTCTTCCCAAGTTAAAATTCCATTAAACCAAGCTGGAGGTTTTGGTTTAGGTGGATCAAGAATGAATTCTGATTTTGAATCCTCTTCAAAGCTTCCTACTGAGAGTGAATCATGACCTTCTTCTGTCGAAGCTTCAGACTGACTCTCAGTACAGTGTAAGTCTCTATCACCCCGTGACTCATAAATCAATTTACTTATATTGCTTTTAATGTCACCCATACACATAAGTTTGAAGAAAGGTTTAGAAATAGGTAAGTCCACAAGTCTATTGTCTTGAATGCATTTGGCCAAGAAAATTCCAAGGAAATGAAAGAGTTTTGTGATCCTTTCAAGCTCATCGCTGTCTTGTGGAAATGGTGCTGTGAAGAGTCCACAGGACCTCTGCACATAGTAGCCAGGAGGTTTCAGCCCGCCTCCAAGATCGACCTAGGTTTTTAGAGGTGGGAAATGCAAACAAAAATTAAACAAAAGGGTACAAAAACTAAGCTTCTCATTGTCATTTAAGAGAAACAAAATCCAAATATTAAACAACTTCATAAATTTAACTATCTGAAAGTATACACAAATTTTACTTACTAGCTTTTGGTAAAAAATATCAAGATTATTGAATAACGAAAGTAGCACCAGAAAACCTGGTTTATATTTTGAAAGTGTAACTTATTTTTTTAACATTTTCCAAAAGCAGAGTCACAACTCATATCACAAAATGAAACATAAATCTTACATGACGAGATTCATCATCTGGAAAGTTATCATCACACAACCAAGCTCCCAAGTCAGTCCTCTGAAATTCTGCTGCTACCAGAGCATAAAACTCTAAAGTGGGCCCCAAGCCAGTTCCTTCTTCTCCTAAAAATTCAACCTAAAATAAGAACAAATAATTTACGAAGAAAAGTGAACTTAAGAGTTTTTGTTAAAAAAGTGATTCAACTCTTGCAAAAATGTCATATCTGATCCAGTACACACTTTTTTAAAGAAAATATATTTTATTTATTTATTATTTGAAAGTCAGAGAGACAGAGAGAGATCTTCCAACTGCTGGTCCACTCCCCAAATGGCCACAGCAGTTGGAGCTGGGCCAGTCTGAAGCCAGGAGCTGCTTCTGGGTGTCCCACATGGGTGCAGGGTCCATCTTCTACAGCTTTTCCAGGCCATAGCAAAGAGCTAGATCAGAAATGGAGCAGCTGGGACTCAAACTGGTGCCCACATGGGTTGCTGGCACTACAGGCGGTGGCTTTACCTGCTATGCTACAGCACTGGCCCCCACTTTTTATTTCTAAACATCTCTATATTATAAGCAAAAAAATGAGTATCTTTTAGTTTTTCTAAAGAGAATAGTGCATGTATTGTACACTCTTATATACTTAAGCACTATGATAAGCTGTTCAGACATTAGTTATTTTCCACAACAACCCTGCAAAATGTCTCCTTTTTACACCAAAGGAACTCAAATTTCAGATAAAGAGGTTAGGGGCCGGCGATGTGGCTCAGTGGGTTAAAGTCCCAGCATGCAGTGCTGGCATCCCATATAGGTGCTGGTTTGAGTCCCGGCTGCTCTTCTTCTGATCCAGTTCTCTGCTATGGCCTAGGAAAGCAGAAGATCGAACAACTCCTTGGGCTCCTGCACCCACAAAGGAGACCCGGAAGAAGATCCTGCCTTTGGATCAGCTCAGCTCTGCTCATTGCGGTCATCTAGGGAGTGAACCAGCGGAATGGAAGACCTCTCTCAAATAAATAAAATAATTCTTAGGTTAAATCATTTATTTGCTTGAGGAAATGATGGTGTGCAGATTTTTATTTATCTTTATGACACCAAAGCCTAAACTTTTCCACATATTTGTGATCATATGCAATCACTTTAAAGATCTCTGCTCATTCCCAAAATTATTTGAAATATCTTACAAAAACATAAGCAAATTGTAAAAAAAATAGTAATAATAAAATCAAAGATTATCCTGGTTACAAGAATATGAGGATAGAAGAGGAGGCAAACAAAGCTGGCATATAAAGGGAAAACCATGAACCTTGTAGATCTTCTAGAGATGTATCATACCTGTTGTGATCTGTTTGGGTTCCAAAAGATACAAACCAGCTGGTTCCCATCTGTGATGGGAGAAGTATTTCTGTTGCTTCCCATGTCAGGATGTTTGTACATCAAACATAATCAACAATACCCACAATAACACCTCTACAGTAAATACAGTGAATTTCATACTATTGTTCTGACATTTCTCAGTACAGACCAGTGTTATAATACCAAACACACTTTATGCAAACCAATAATAAAGAACAATATGCTTTTAAACATACAACTATTGGGGCCAGTGCTGTGGTGTAACAGGTTAAGCCACTGCCATATGGGCACCGGTTCGAGTACCAGCTACTTCACTTCCAATCCAGCTCCCTGTTAATGCACTTGGGAAAGTACCAGAGGATGGCCCAAGGGCTTGGGTCCCTGCACCCACGTGGGAGACCCAGAAAAAACTCCTGTTTCCTGGCTTTGATCTGGCCCAGCCCTGGCTGTTGCAGCTATCTGGGGAATAAACCAAGAGATGGAAGATCTCTCTCTCTGTAACTCTGCCTTTAAAATAAATTAAAAATAAAAATCTTAAAAAAAAATTACAACTACTGGGGTGAGCCTTGTGGTGTACTGAGTTAAGCCACCACTTAGGGTGCCTGCTTACCATATCAGAGTGCCAATTCGAGTCCTACCTACTCTGCTTCTGATCAAGCTCCCTGCTACAATGCCTGAGAGGCAATGGATGATGGTCCAAGTACTTAGGTCCATACCACCTGGAAGAGACCCAGATAAAGTTCTGGGCTCCTGACTTCAGCTTGGCTCAACCCTGACTGTTGTGGACATCTGGGGAGGAAACCAGCAACTGGAAGATATCTCTTTCTGAAATGAGTAGCAGTACTACAACAGACTTTGCCATTTCAAGAGTGAAAAATTTTTTTTTTGTTGCTCATTAAGTGTACAGATCCTGACCCCTGAAGAGACTGGCTGATATCTTTTTATGAAAGATGTCCTGGGAATGGCATTATGGCATAACAGGTAAAGCAGCACCTATAACACCAGCATCCCATACGGGTGCTGGTTCAAGTCCTGGCTACTCCTCTTCCCATCAAGTCCTCTGCTATGGCCTGGGAAGGCAGCAGAAGATGGCCCAACTCCTTGGGCCCCTGCTCCTACGTTGGGAGACCCAGAAGAAGCTCCTGGCTCCTGGCTTTGGATCCGCGCAGCTCTGGCCACTGCGGCCATCTGGGGAGTGAACCAGCTGATGGCAGATCTCTCTCTCTCTCTCTACAACTCTGCCTTTCAAATAAATTAATGAATCTTTAAAAAACAAACAAACTAAAAAACAAAACAAAACAAAAAACGATGTCCTGCCAAAGGAGAAGGTCTCTGCATAGAGAACAGAGAAATGCCTCTTCTCATTTAACTCAGTTTTTATGCAGTGGAAGATACAGTTTGGCTGGTTGCTTCAGTGTCATTTGTGCTCCCTAAAAAGACATTTTATATCAGGTTACCTCAAGAACTGATTTCCGGTCTGCATGTATCTGCATGACATTCTCGGCCCACTCCATCAATGATTCACCACGTGGAACCTTCACTCTCTCATGTTTGAGCCGACCAACTCTAAACTCTCCAGGATCATCTCGCCTTACACTGCTTGTGGTTCTTGTTCGTTCTACAGTGGCTTCACGTCGGTTTTGTAACCATACTATTGCCCTGAAATAGAAACATACCTCATGTAGCTGAAGCATACATTAACAACCGAATACACTAGTAAACTAGCAATACAATTAAAACATATAAGAATAAAAAAAAAAAAAAGTATCATATCAGGTGATGAGAGGCAGAGAGCAAGAGAATAAGCTCCCATCCGCTGGTTCACTTCCCAAATGCTGGCAATAGTCCGGGCTGGGCTGAGGCCAAAGCTAGGAGCTAGGAACTCAATCCAGGTCTCCTACATGGATGGCAGAACATACTTACTTCTGAGCCATCATCATCTGTTGCCTCCTAGGGTCTGCATTAGCAGAAAATGGAACTGAAGTCAGGAGCCAGAGCTGAGAATTGAACCCAGGTACTCCAATGTAAGACTCAAACATCTTAACTGCTAAGCTAAAATACCTACTCCAGCAATACTTTTTTTGCAGAAATTTTTGTTTCTTTTCTCTAAAAACAAATTAAACTCCTTTTATTATAATCTACCTTACACAAAGTGAGAAAGTACTGAATCTATATTTTCCCTCTTTATTTTACCAATTAAATAAAAGTAAAGCTCAGTGGTCCAAGCTCCTCATGAATACGTAAAATGGCATCAAAAGGTACAAAAACAGTATCAAGGAAGAAAATAGCCATTTTAACACCTACTTTGAAAGAGTACTGTGGATATACAATTATTCAACAAAATATATAGTGAGCATCATAATTTGCTATATATTGTTTAGGCACTTTAGCTAGGGCAGTGGACAGACAAAATAGAAAATCCTGTGCTCATGAAACTTTGATCTAGTGGAGGATGACAGAGAAAAAAATTAAGAATAATATACAGTATATTAATTAACAGGAAGAGAAAAATGGTAATTAGAGGCAAGCTATATTCAAACACCAAATCAATTTGCAAGCATTCAGCTTGGTACTATATAGTAAATGTTGGGTGGTGAAAACATTTGATACAATCCACTCTAGCCCAACAGAAAACACAAAATTACACAAAATTTTTAAACGTTGACATCTTTTTTTACAGAACACAACATACTATCTCTATGAGCCTTGGAAGTATATGTGTACATTATGAATTCACATAGCATAAAAAATTACCATAAAACATAGAAAGATACACTTCCTACCTTGATGCACCAAATGCTGTACATGTGAAATAAAGCTGTCTAGTTTCAAATGGTATTAGAAAAGGACACTTGCTAGTTAACTGTTCACACCAGTCGGGCAGAGCCCCACTTGCCAATGCCAATGGTTCCTGCAAATTAACAAACAACAATGTCTTAAGCACTCAAAGGTAATTATTAAAAATAAAAAGAGCCTCAATTCTTCAAAGTAATAAAAAAGAATACAAATAACTGTAAGGCCTAAATTACCAAATTAGAAGGGAGGGAGAGAAAGGACTAGAAGGGAGATATTGTGAAAAATCCAAAAGTAACAGAAGGAAGAAGTCATCCATGTGATTGTATTACCTCAATCTGCTGTAAAATTTTTGTTGTGATTTTCTTGCTAGTGAATTCATCTGGTGGGAAAGTAAACTGAGGCTGCTCATCTCCATCTATAAAATTAACAAAAATAATAAAAATATAAACTGGTTTCCTTTTAAAAAGGCTTTAGAAATTAAATAAGGCTTTTACAGACCTTCCTGGGACATTCTTGAATAAGGGTCACTTGCAACTATATACAGAATACGCAGAAGTTGAAGGACATCTTCGACTCCACAAGAGTTCTGTCCATTGCCTGCTTTGGCCTGAGGCTGTTCTTTTGTTAAATTAAGAATATCACTACTTTGAAGAGTAGAAATGGCCCCCTGGTTTGACCCAGACTTTGTTCCATGCTCACAAAAATCCTGCAGAAACAATTAGCAAAATTGATCATTAGTTACATATGCTTGAAAAGCAACATATTATTGCTACTTTGAAAAATAGTATAATTGTTAACTTTGAAAAGGCTGAAATTTTTCAAAGAATTGCCTTCTTTGGAAAATTTGAAAACCCAGTATTATACAAGAAAATAATCATTGTGTTCCAGACCATTAAAATTCCCAGATAAAGTAAAACCACTATAAGCGATAATTAAAACTCTATAGTGAGGTCCAAATCCAGAAGCCATATCTGAAAATTTTAGCATGGTACATTAACAATGTTAATTCAACCTTGTTTTTTATGTTCCAAAAAACCTTCTTAAAAAAGCTTGTAAAGCTGCAAAACTAAGCACAAAGCCATTCCCAATCAAGATGGTGTTTTGATGCCAATGTATACCTTATATGCAGCTATGAGCTGAGAACAATTTCTGTTTTTCCTAATACTTTTATTAGTGCCAGTTAATTTCCAGTGGCGTAGGAAAGCGGCGTCTGCATTCTTCTGCAGGTAGGTTATCAAGTCATTCTTTGGTAATTCATCAGTGCCAAGGTACTGTTCCACATGCTCTATAGACCAGCAACCCTACAATAGGGAAAACCAAATGTTGGCCTTTCCCAATTATAGTTTGATATTTCACATGCATTACGTGAGGCAGCTTTAAGATCATGCACTTAATCTTAACAATTTCACGTTAGTCATTTTTCCCTCAAAATGACTAACACTGAACAATGTTAGTTTTTATTTTTTTTTCTAAATAGCCAAGGATAAGACTCATTTTCTAAAAAACAACTTACCATCTTTCCATTTTCCTTTTCTTTGTCAGAATCCTTCATTTCTCTGTACATGATTCTAAACATGAAGATATATTATTCAAGTTAATTCTTAAATCAAGTGATCTGTGGTTATTTCCATAAAGCTATAATTCTTTAAAAAAAGAATGATGTCATTCACTTGCATTAAGCACTGAATTCAAGGAGAATTTTTAAGAAAAATATTAATTTGATAAACATGAGAAAGTAGTAGAAACCATATTACTGAAAATTATGGCATATATATTTATTAGCACTATTGCAAAGAAAGCACACATCAATCTAGAAGTTTAAAGATATGAAAAAACACTACACACCAAGTATATTGACAGTCACATATGCTGCAATTAAAAAGTGGAATGAGGAGGTTTTTCTGTGTATAGATGGCAAGAAGAACAGGAACAAAAATGGTCAGAACAGTTTACATTCACACGAAGCAAGTGAGATCAATTCTTAAATTTCAATAAACGGAAGGGAGGGAGAATACTATGATCACCTTCTGTTCAATCTCAAAAGAGCTTACACTGGATTATCAGTATGTTAAGAGAACATACTACCACAAGTGAAGTTGCAGTAAGAATAAAAATTTATTATTTAAATTATTACCAAATAATAATTTGATAGGTGATACTTATTAAACAACTACAGTCTAGAGAGTATTAAAAACACTATACAGGGGCCGGCGCCACAGCTCACTAGGCTAATCCTCCGCCTGTGGCGCCAGCACACTCGGTTCTAGTCCCAGTCGGGGCGCCGGATTCTGTCCCGGTTGCCCTTCTTCCAGGCCAGCTCTCTGCCATGGCCCGGGAATGCAGTGGAGGATGGCCCAAGTGCTTGGGCCCTGCACCCCATGGGAGACCAGGAGAAGCACCTGGCTCCTGCCTTCAGATCAGCGCGGTGCGCCGGTAGAAGTGCGCCAGCCAGCCGCAGCGGCCACTGGAGGGTGAACCAATGGTAAAGGAAGACCTTTCTCCCTGTCTCTCTTTCTCACTGACCACTCTGCCTGACAAAATAAATAAAAAATAAAAATAAAATTAAAAAACAAAACAAAACACTATATATACATTAATTCACTGATTCCTCACAACTATTTTCGTTGTATAGATCAGTCAAAGTAAGGCAAAAAAGGTAAATTTTCCCTAAGGCCACTGATAATTATTTGCTGAATGCATAAATTAAAAAAGAGAAAAGCTTAAACTATATACCCTGTAATAAAGAATAAATAAAAAAATTTACTTCAAATGATAATCTTTTCAGTGACTACTACATAAGGAGCTAGTCTAGATTAATTTTTTTAAAGGTTTATTTATTTTGAAAGTCACAGAGAGAGAGAAAGAAAACTTCCACCCACTGGTTCACTCCCCAGATGGCCATAACAGCCAGAGCTAGGCCAGGCCAAATCCAGGAGCCAGGAACTTCATCCGGGTTTCCAGCATGGGTGGCAGGGGCCTACACACTTGCGTTATCCTCGGAGACTTTCCCCTGGCCCTCAGCAAGGAGCTGGATCAGAAGTACAGCAGCCAGAATACAAACCAGTGCCCACAGGGATGCCATTGTTACAGGCAGAAGCCTTACCCACTATGCCACAACGCCAGCCCCTTGCCTAGATTATTTCTGAAGGCTTTTCCAATTCCAGAATTTAACCTTCTACATCAAGAATGACAGTGTTCTTAATTGTTCCAATAAACTGGCAGGGCAAGAATCAAATCTTTCCTATTTTCCTATAATCCAAAATAGAAACAAATGTTTCTTTGTTCATTTACCAAGACAATATCTACTAAAATATTAAGTTAAAATATCTTACGTGTATGTAGGCTCCCAAATACGCCTTAGTTTATCTGATTTCACATTGCCATTACAGGACAACTGAAGCAATTTTTGTACATAGTAAAAGATGGTTGATCTGAAATTGGTGAGTGGTAATTCAACTTCACGAGTTGTTCCAAGACCTGTCACTTTCAAAGTGAGGGCTAACCGAGGTGATGGAGTACATTCAACTTCTTCCAAGAGCTCTGAATGAGGCGTTCCTAAAAATTTGGAAGATGGATAAAAAAATAATTATACTAAAACAAGCAGTTCAGAAGAAAACTGCACTAGGAGACACAAAGTTTTACTGTTTGAAGACTAGTTTTACCGTTAATTCTCATAGTACAACACATTAAGGACAGAGGTCCTACATGGGGAGCAAGTGCACAGTGATTCCTGTTGTTGATTTAACAACTGATATTCTTATGTATGAATTCAGTAATCACCCGCGCTCTTGTCATGAGCTGCCAAGGCTATGGAAGCCTCTTGAGTCCACAAACTCCAACATTATTTAGAATGGGCCATAATCAAAGTGGAAGTTCTCTCCTCCCTTCTAGAGAAAAGTATGTCCTTCTTTGATGGCCCCTTCTTTCCACTGGGATCTCACTCACAGAGATCTTTCATGTAAGTCATTTTCTGCCACAGTGTCTTGGCTTTCCTTGCCTGACATCTCTCATGGGCTTTTTAGCCCAAACTGAATGCATTAAGAACTGATTCTGAGGCCAGAGTGCTGTTTAGGGCATTTGTCATTCTATGAGTCTGCTGTGTATCCTGCTTCCATATTGGATCGTTCTCTCCTTTTTAATTCTATCAATTATTACTAGCAGACACTTGGTCCTATTTATGTGATCCTTTTAACACTTAATCCTATCTTTATGATCAGTTATGAACTTAAACTGATCACTTTAACTAGTAAGATGGCATTGGTACTACCAACTTAATGGGACGGAGTCCCATGGCAAGTTTTTAGCCTCACCCTCAGAGATAAGTCCAAGGGAACATGTGCCGAACTGTACATCTCCTCCCTCTCCTATTCCTACTTTTATTTTTAACAGGGATCAATTTTCAATTGGATTTAAACACCTAAGAACAATTCTGTGTTAAGTAAAGAGTTCAACCAATAGTATTAAGTAGAAAAAGAAAATACTAAAAAGAATAAAATAGTAAGCTGTTTCTCGACAGTCAGGACAAGGGCTGATCACGTCATTGCTTCCAAACCCATTTTTTTAAAACCAAACAACTACATGCATGTTACTGAAACATAGGCTGTTGGAACTGAACACATATATATGATATGAAAACACGTAAGAAAACCACTATGGGCCAATGACCTGTCAACCTTTTATTTCCACTGAATCAGTGAGTTGTAAGGTAAACACATACAAACAAATACATTTTATAAAGTATTTGGTAATTCCTGTTCATCAGCTCATGAATCTGTTCTTCCTGTCATGATAGTCTTCTAAAATATTATTTTATTCACTGCATGAAAGCCCACTGCACCTTAACTGAACCATTCTCATTTTCCTACTATTGAACATAACTAAGGTCATTTCAAAATTTTGACAATATAAATTAACCTTGTGCAATCATCTCTGCATACAAAATGAGGTAGAGCTAATAAGTCTTTATTATAAAATACCAGCAGCTAAAATATCAGAAGATATGAAATATATTGCCAAAGAAAATTAAAGTTTGGACCTATTTATACTCATAGGCTTTTCTTTTTTGAAGAGATCTTGGAACATCTTGTTTCAGCCCATA
This sequence comes from Oryctolagus cuniculus, assembly GCF_964237555.1. Classification (NCBI taxonomy): domain Eukaryota; kingdom Metazoa; phylum Chordata; class Mammalia; order Lagomorpha; family Leporidae; genus Oryctolagus; species Oryctolagus cuniculus. The sequence continues at coordinate 44,266,489 of NC_091443.1, read as the reverse complement.
TCCATACTCCCCACAAAACACTATATTACAGGGGGTGGCATTGTGGTGCAACGAGTTAAGAAACCGCCTGCAGGATAATCCCTGCTGCTATGCTTCCAATCCAACTCCCTACTAATGTGTTTGAAAAGCTGCAGGAGATGACCCAAGTCCTTGGGCACCTGCATGTATATATGGGAGACCCAGACAGAATTTCAGGCTCCTGGTTTCAGCCTTGCCAACCCCAGCCATTGTGGCCATTTGGGGGAGTGAATCAGTGGATGGAAGATGGACCTCTCTCTCTATTTTCCCTTCTCTCTGTAATTCTGCCTTTCACATAAATAAATAAATAAATAAATTTAAAAAAAAAAGAAAAAAGAAGAGGCCCGAGTACTTGGGCCCCATCACCACATGGGAGAATTGCATGGAGTTTCATGTTCCTGGTTCCAACATGGTGCATCACTGACTGCTGTGGTCATTTAGGGAGTGAACCAGCAGATGGAAGATCTCTCTGTCTCTCTGTAACTCTCTCAAATACAGAAATCTTAAAATACATAAGTAATTCTACAAAGTAGACCATTTTCATATTTAGCACAGTGCCTTTTTATCAACTAGAAAATAATGTCACATTTAACAATTCAAGTCTTCTTTAAGGATAACATGATTTTAATAGCTGAGATTTATTGAGATAAACATCAGGTACTATGTTAAGCACCTTATATATTTTACTTAATCTTTTTAACTATTTTGTTGAATAGAGACTAATATTATCTCCATGTAAGAGAAATGGAAATTCAGGACAACACAGGTGATTTGTCCAATGTATTTTTTCTCTACTGCTACTGTAAAATATTATGATAAACTAAGTGGTGTAATACAGCAATACAATAGAAATGTACAGTTCTAGAGGTCAGAAATCTAATGTGGACTTTTGGGGCTTTACTCCTCTGGGAGCCCTAGGGAGAGACTGCTTTCTTGCCTCTCACCCCTAGAGGCTGCCCACATTCCTTGGCTCTGGATCCCTCATCATTCTGGCCTCTGTTCCCTTGTAAGGACTCTTGGGATTATACTGAACCCACCCAGATAATCTTCTCATATCAAGACCTTTAATTATATTAGCAAAGTTTCACAGGCTTGGAAACTGGACATCTTTAGGGGAATCATTAGAATGCCTACCATACCTGACATGGTTTAGGAGGATAAAATTGTCACTCAGGCCAAATGACCCTAAATACCATAACTGAAACCACTAGTCAAATTTCAAAGTTGATAGCAACAAATCCTTAGCAATTTTGATCCAGTACAAATAGGATTAGAAGTTTCTCATATTTAAATTAGGCCTAGCTTTAAAATAAAAAGGTGTTTAAAATAATTAGAAATTTGCTCCGCAGAAAATATCTGTATTTCTGAAAAGTTGTGGCTGATAGTTTTTCCTAGGTATTTTTACTGACAGCCTGAATACACAGGAAGGATTTTTCTTTCTTTCTTTAAAGATTTATTTATTGAAAGGCAAAGAGAGAGAGAGATGGAGAAAGGGATCATCCATCTGCTGGTTCACTCCCCAAATGGCCACAACAGCTGGATGGGGCCTAACCTGGAGTTAGGAGCTTCATCCAGGTCTCCCACATAGGTGGCAGGAGCCCAAGTACTTGCTTCCTTTCCCAGGCCATCAATCAGGGAGCTGGATTGAAGTGGAATAGCCAGGACTTGAAGCAGCATCCATATGGGATGCCAGTGTTGCAGGTAGCAGCTTAATTCACTATATCACAACACCAGCACCAGGGTTTTTTTCAAACTGTAAAGAACAATCTTACTTGGTATCTATCAAAATTAAATTAAAAAAAAGTAAATAAAATAAAACACACTGTACCTGGGGGAGGAATTTCTAGATCAGTTGTCTGTTGGACATTAGTACGACCAGGTCTAGGATCAAAAGCAGGAACCAAAGCAGAAAACTGCCGCTTTAGTACATAATCATCATCCCACGTTCTCCGACGTCCCCCTTTAGTTTCATATTCTTCTTCTTCCTATGAGAATAAAATTCCATATACAGTTGAGGGTGATTATCTTATTACTGTGAAAGTGACATACTGGGGCCAGAGTTGTGGTGCAGCAGATTAAGCTGCACATGTGACACAAGCATCCCAAATGAGCATCAGTTCAAGTTCTAGCTGCTCCACTTCCAGCACAGGAAGATGGCCCAAGTACTTGGGCCCCACCAACCTACAGGGGAGATGTGGATAGAGTTCTAGGCTTCTTGCATTGGCCTGGCCCAACCCAGTGGTTGTAGACATTTGGGGAGTAAACCAGAAGATGGAAGATCTGTCTTTCCGTCTCTATAACTCTGCACTTCAAAATAAGTATGTTTTTAAAGATGTATTTATTCATTTTAAAAGAGTTACAGAAAGAAAGGAAGAGACAGAGATAGAGATATATATAGAGAGAGATCTTCCATCTGCTGCTTCACTCCCCAGAGGGCCACAACGGCCAGCAATGGACCAGGCTGAAGCCAGGAGCCAGGAATTTCATCTGAGTTTCCCATGTGGGTGGCAGGGACCCAAGCAGTTGGGCTATCTTCTGCTGCCTTCCCCAGGCCATTAGCAGGGAGCTGGATCAGAAGTGGAGCCAGGACTTGAACCAGTGCTATATGGAATGCCAGGATCACAGGCAATGGCTTTACCTACTATGCCACAGAGCCAGACTGTAAATAACTGATTTTTTTAAAAAACTAATGTATTATCTAAATGGTAGCAATATTACAAAAACCATAATACAAATGTACTGCTGCCAATTTTCTAGTTTTGATAACCTATTTTTAGGTAATATGAAACTAAGCACTTGGAGAAATTGGGCAAAGGGTACATTAAGACTTCTCTGGAAGCTGGCACTGTGGCACAGCAGGTAAAGCCACCGCCTGCAGTGCTGTCATCCCATATGGGCGCCATTTCGAGTCCTGGCTGCTTCACTTCTGATCCAGCTCTCTGCTATGGCCTGGGAAAGCAGTAGAAGATGGCCCAAGTCCTTGAGCCCTTGCATCCACGTGGAAGACCCAGAAGCTCCTGGCTCCTGGCTCCGGATTGGCCCAGCTCTGGTCACTGTGGCCATGTGGGGAGTGAACCAGTGGATGGACCACTCTCTCTCCGCCTCTGCCTCTCTAAGTCTCTCTTTCAAATAAATAAATAAAACAAAATAAAAACAACAAAAAAAGACTTCTCTGGGGCTGATGCTGTGGCGTAGTAGGTTAAGCCTCCAATTGCATGGCCAGCATCCCAAAAGGGCACTGGTTCAAGTCCTGGCTGCTGCACTCTAATGGCCTAGGAAACACAGCAGAAGATGGCCTAAGTGCTTGGGACCCCTGCACCCATGTGGGAAACTCCTGGCTCCTGGCTTTCAGATTGGCCCAACTCCAGCCATTGCAGCCCTTTTGGGGAGTCAACTAGTGGATGGAAGACTTCTCTTTCTGTCTCTCCCTAACTCTGCCTCTCAATTAAATAAATAAATCTTAAAAAAAATTCTCTATATTTTTGAACTTCCTACGTACCAACAATTATCTTAAAACAAGTTGGAATTTTCAAAGTATAAATGTAAACTTAATTTCTTACCAAATAATTTACATTCAACATATATGATGACTAGAAGCTGCTTTAAATTACTATGGGGTAGAGGGACTGGCGCTGTGGCATAGCAGGTAAAGCTGCCGCCTGCAGTGCCAGCATCCTAAATGGACGCTGGTTCATATCCCGGCTGTTCCATTTCCAATCCAGCTCTCTGCTGATGGCCCGGGTCCTTGGGCCACTGCACTGGTGTGGGAGAACCAGAAGAAGCTCCTGGATCCTGGCTTTAGATTGGCACAGCTCCAGCTGTGGCAGTCATCTGGGGAGTGAACCAGTGGATGGAAGACCTCTTTCTCTCTCTCTCTTTCTGCCTCTCTCTGCTTTTCAAATAAATAAATAAATTTTTAAAAAAGAAAAAAATTACCATGGGGTAGATAAAAAATTACGTGTTGGTAACTATTAAAATTAAATGTAAAAACAAAAACACAACTTCATCGTTAATACTTAACTGAAATTAACTTAAAAATTTATTTCTTTACTTATGTGAAATGTACAGAGCCAGAGAAGAGCAAGAATGAGAGAGATCTCCCATCTGCTGGTTCACCCCCCACAAATGGCCACAACACCTGGGGCTGGGCCAGGCCAAAGCCAGGAGCCTATAACTCAATTTGGGTCTCTCATTTGAGTGGCAAGGACCCAGGTATTTCAGCCATCACCACTACCTTCTAAGGTCCCATTAGCAACAACGTGAAGGCAGGAGCTGGATCCAGGAACTGAACCTTGGCAATCTGACATAGGATGTGGGCATCCTAACCAGCATCTTAGCCTATTGCCCACCCTCACAAATCCTATAGGAGCAATTATTAGCTCCAATTTTCAGATAAAGTAAATGCTAAAAATAATACACAGCAGTTGGGGTCAAGGATGCAAGTCTAGACATTCTAATTCTAGAGCCACCAAATTTCAGCTTGAGTTGTTATTTGTTGTGGGCACTTTTCCTACTAGTTAAGATACCACTTGGGAAACCCATATCCCATATCAGAGGGCCTAGGTTTTAGTCCCTTTTCCACTCCTGATTCCAGTTTCCTGCTACTGCATGCCCTGAGAGGCAACAAGGACTCAAATAGTTGAGTTCCCGCTGCTCACATGGGAGACCTGGATTGAGTTTCCAGCTTTCTGCTTTGGCTTGGCCTACTCTAGGTATTCAGTATATTTGAAGAGTAAACCAGCAGATAGAAACATCCTTGGCCAATGGTTAAGATGTCTCTTGGGACACTTACATCCCATAACAAAGTGCCTGGGTTCCATTCCTAGCTTTGCTTCCAATTCCAATTTAGGTTCCAAACACCCATGTAGGAGACTTGGATTGAGGGCCTGGCTCCTGGTTTTGGCTCCTACCTGATGCAGCATTTGAGGAACAAACCAGGAGATAGAAGTATCCTCTCTTAATAAAAAGGTTAGTGTAGATTAAATAAGTTACTACACCTTTTATTGAGAATTATATCTCTAGCACTTTGTGATCAGTGTTACTTTTTTTTTTTTTTTTTTTTTTTTTTAGATTTTATTTATTTATTTGAGAGGTAGAGTTACAGACAGTGAGAGCGAGAGACAAAGGTCTTCCATCCACTTGTTCACTTCCCAAATGGCTACAACAGCTGGAGCTGAGCAGATCTGAAGTCCGGAACCAGGAGCTTCTTCCGAGTCTCCCACGTGAGTGCAGGGGCCCAAGTACTTGGGCCATCTTCCACTGCTTTCCCAGGCCACAGCAGAGAGCTGGATTGGAACAGGAGCAGCCGGGACTAGAACTGGTGCCCATATGGGATGCCAGCACTGTAGACAGTGGTTTTACCTGCTACACCACAGCGCCAGCCCCGATCAGTGTTAACTAAGAGACTAGTACTGCTGCTTCTACTGCTACTACCCCCTCTACTACTACAACTACAGATCTGAGATAACACTATTAAGTATTTTAATATATGCTTACCATTACCTAAAGGCCAAAGGGTTTCAAGTAGGAAATTCCCATTGTATTATGCCAGTGCAATCACAGCTTCTATCTAGAATATGGAATCCAATAAACAGGGAAGTTTCTAACTATCTCTGATAGCTCTCTCTTTTCCCGTCTTCCTCCCTATACATACAATCTGTAGGCAGTTAGACATTTTGCTTCATGCTTTACTATGAAAAGAACAAAAATATACTGGAGGGGAAATGAACTCAAAAGGCATTACCTGTTCCCCAATAGGTCGGCTACCTGCTCCAGTAGGGACCTGTGGTAGCTGCGAGGTGACAGCATGGTGTGTAACATCAGAACGAGAGCCAGCTCGACGCTGCAGGGATGGACGTCTCAGAATCTGAAATAAAAAAATGCCAAAAGATACATGTCTACTTATTTGATCCATACATACTGATACTCATTTAGCACTGTCCTTCAAGTTCATCAACCCACATTAACAAAAATTATCTTTAAGAATTTTATCTTCATAAGCTATTTACAGAAAAGCTACAATATGAGTACTTTAAATTCATCATGCATTTTATTCGCTTCCTTCAGAAGAAATATGCTGATATGCTTTCTAAGCAACACATAGTTAATGTGCACTTTGGATTTCTTTGTCCCATTAAAACTCAACTTAGCAATTTTAAATGATTTATAAAGCAAAATTAAGAATATACAAAAAGTTATACTAATGGATATTTTCAGGCACAATTTTAAATTAAAAAGACAACCAAAGAGGTTACATTTTGAAAGTTCTGGATCACAATGCCCAGGTTTGGGTCCCTACTTTTCTACTTAACTGTGATAATAAGGGAAATTATTTTTCTTTGTCTCTCATTCCTCCGTGTAAGGAATTATGATAAAATACACAGCTATGGACTGGCACTGTGGCACAGCAGGTTAAGCCACTGTCTGTAATAACAGCACGACATATGAGCACCTGTTCAAGTCCCTACTGCTTTCTGGGAAAGCAGTAGGAGATAGCCCAAATCCTTTGGCCCCTGCCAACCACATGGGAGACCTAGATGTTGTTCCAGGCTCCAGGCTTTGGCCTGGCTCAGCCCTAGCAGTTACAGCCATCTGGGGAGTGTACCAGTAGATAGATCTCTTTCCTTCTCTCTCTGTCTCTCCTCTCTCTCTAACACTGCCTTTCAAGTAAATATATCTTTTAAAAATATATAAGAAGAAAGTCTCACCAATTAAAAAAAATACACAGTACTACATGCAAAACAGTATTAAAAACTTCTAAGTATAATTATTGTTGAAGACCTACGAAGATTATATTCTTTAAGGTTAGTAGGGGTGAGCATCTGGTCTAGTAATTAAGATGCGACTTGACTCCTGGCTCGCTTCTGATTCTAGCTTCCCGTTAATATGGACCTTGGAAGGCAATGACAATTCAAGCAGTTGGGTTTCTGCTACCCTCAAGTGAAACCTGAATTGAGTTCCTGGCTGCTAGCTTTGGCTCCAGCCAAGCTCTAGCCACTGTGGGAATGTAGGGAGGAAGTCGTCTCTCAAATATGGGATTCTGGCATCACAAGAGGTGGCTTTACTTGCTGTGCACAATGCCAGCCCCTCCCTTCAATTCTTAATATCTTTATTTTTTTTTTGACAGGCAGAGTGGACAGTGAGAGAGAGAGACAGAGAGAAAGGTCTTCCTTTACCGTTGGTTCACCCTCCAATGGCCGCCGCGGCTGGCGCACTGCAGCCGGCGCACTGCATTGATCCGAAGGCAGGAGCCAGGTGCTTCTCCTGGTCTCCCATGGGGTGCAGGGCCCAAGCACTTGGGCCATCCTCCACTGCACTCCCGGGCCATAGCAGAGAGCTGGCCTGGAAGAGGGGCAACCGGGACAGAATCTGGTACCCTGACTGGGACTAGAACCCGGTGTGCCGGCGCCGCAGGCGGAGGATTAGCCTGTTGAGCCGCGGCGTCGGCCAATATCTTATCTTAATCAAGAGAATGGAGGACTCTCACTACCATAACCTCCTCGTATTCCTGGTCCTCCTGGTTGTCATCTTCATTCTCATCGTCTTCCTCATCTGGCTCAGGCAAGTCCTCATCATCATCGAGCTCAGCTAACAGAGTACTGGCACGGCAGCTATCAAGGAAATCTAGAAAACAAAACCAACAATCTGTTGTCAACATAATTAGCAAGGCATAACCAAGTAACTTTGTGTTTTGGGCTTTAGAACACAAAGGTAAAATTCAAAAGGCGCAAGTATAAAGACCACACTTAGTGATGTACCCTTCTTCTAGCACAAGTACAGAATAAGTAACAATGGGCATACATCGCAGCATGGCAGGAAACAGCTCAGGATAATGGATGGCTCTAAACAAATCTGAATCCACAATATCCAATACAAAAGCTCAACTATGCAGGTTATATTAAAACAACTCAATCATCATCCTCTGAATAAGTCACAGGAAGCACAACATGGTAGAAAGAAACACCTTGAAGTCATTCATTTTACCAACAAGTTATCTACTGAGCATATATTACATCCCAAGAACTATTAGGCTTCTGGTGTAAGTGATGTGGTCTGAGACCCCCAAGGAACCCACAGGCATTTAACAAGTAAACAGATGAAAATATAATTATAAGCTGCAAAAAGATTTTATGAAGGAAAACAGAATTACATCAATCAGTAAGACCTGGGCTTAGACTTAGCAGGTTAATGACAACTACTGCAGCGGACCGGCGCTGTAGCGCAGAGGATTAACGCCCTGGCCTGAAGCACCGGCATCCCATATGGGCACCACTTCGAGACCTGGCTGCTCCACTTCCAATCAAGCTCTCTGCTGTGGCCTGGGAAAGCAGCAGAGGATGGCCCAAGTCCTTGGGCCCTTGCACCCACTTGGGAGACCCAGAAGAAGCTCTTGGCTCCTGGCTTTAGATCGGCGCAGCTCCAGCCATTGTGGCCATCTGAGGAGTGAACTATCGATGGAAGACCTCTCTCTCTCTCTCTCTCTCTCTTTCTCTGCCTTTCTTGTCTCTGGGTAACTCTTGATTTTCAAATAAATAAATCTTAAAAAAAAATAATGACTACTGCAGAATAATACCTATTTATTATGGAATGATACATGTAGCATCTTTCATATTATCCACATTATCTAACACATAATAATTCAATAAACTTATTTTTCTACTTCATTCTTAGACTCTCTCCCTTCATTCCAATGAAGACTGAGTCAAATTACACTATCTCACATAAATAAAATGCTAACAATCTGTTCTTTCAAGAATTGAAAATAAACAAATTGAGACTTAAAAATCAATTTTAATGTTTATAGAAGGGGAAAAACCTTCTAATACAGCATCAGAATAGCACAATGGATAAAAACTGAATACTTTCTATATCCTTAAAGATCCAAACTGCAGATCTCTGAGCCAAGTATTTTTTTTAAGATTTATTTATTTATTTGAAAGTCAGAGTTAGAGAGAGAGAGGGAGAGACAGAGAGACACCTTCCATCTGCTGGTTCACTTCCAAAGTGCCCGCATGGCAAGCGCTGGGCCAGGGTGGAGCCAGGAGCCAAGAGTTTCACCTGAGTCCCCAACTTGGGTCACAAGGGCCCAAGTACTGGGGCCATCATCTGTTGCTTTCCCCAAGTCATTAGCAGGTAGTTGAACCAGAAGCACAACAGCTGGGATGTGAATTTGCACTCCAACACAGTATGTGGGCATCAGCAGTAGCTTAACCTGCTGTACCACAATGCCAGCTCTTTACTCAGTATGATTTCTGCTCAGTTGGATGCTTCAAGGAAACACAACCTACTTTAAAGAACTGAGGAGGAACATTTTTCAAAGACTTTCAGGATAAACCAGTGCCCATATGGGATGCTGATGTAGCAGGCAACAGTGGCTCACTACACTACAATACCAGCCTCAAGCCAAACATTTTTTATTCAGTAATTACATAGGATCAAATATTCAGCACCCTTTACTTGACGGCCACTAGAAGCAAGAGTCTCCATATTACACAAAATGTATTATATTTTTTTAACAGTTTAATGTTTCTTAAAAAATAAGATTTACTTATTTGAAAGGCAGAGGTACAGAGATAAAGGGAGGGACAGAGAGCCAAGAGCAAGAGCAATACAGACAGAAAGAGATCCATCTTCCATCTTTTGGTTCACTCCCCAAATGAACGCAATGGCCAGCAATGGACTAGGCTGAAACCAGGAGCCAAGAACTTCATCTAGGCCTCCCAGGTGGGTGGTAGGGGCCAAGTACTTGGGCCATTTTCTGCTGCCTTTCCAGCAGCTGGGACCTGAACTGGTGTTTAAATCGGATATAGGCAAGGCAGGCAAGAAGCAGTGTAACTCACTGTACCACGATGCTGGCTCCAATATATTAATGTTCTAAAATCAGAATGTCTTATAATCAAAAACAAGTCAAAGCTAAACTGGCAAAAATTTTAACCTAGTGACCCAAGCCTCCCCCCCCAACCCCGCCCCTAAAATCACATGTCTTACAATCAGTAGCAGCTTAAATTTGATAAAATACATTACTCCTGGAGCTGGTGCTGTGGTGTGGTAGGCTACCTGCAGCGCCTGCATCCCATATGGGTGCCATTCTAGTCCCAGCTGCTCCTCTTCCTATCCAGCTCTCTGCTATAGCCTGGGAAAGGAACAGAAGACGGCCCAAGTGTTTGGGCCTCTGTACCCAAGTGGGAGACCTAAAGGAAGCTCCTGGATTCTGGCTTTGGATTGGCCCAGCTCCAGTCGTTGTGGCCATTTGGGGAGTGAACCAGAGGATGGAAGACCTGTCTGTCTGTCTGTCTGTCTCTCTCTCTGTAACTGTACCTCTCAAATGAATAAGTAAAATTAAAACAAAACAAAAAACATCAATCCTAACATGTAAGGATCCATCTTGCAATTTAGGTGGTGGTTCTCATAAACATGAGGTGGCAGTACAAAATAAACCAATTCCACTTTGGGTTTTTCTTTTAAGGAACATAATCCAACTTCTTATTTGGAAATTCCTTCTCTGATGTTACAATTCACTGAAGTCAGTTTTCTCATCTTCCCTTTTTAAAATCAGCATTTCATGAATATACAAAAGCTCTGTATGTCATAGATTTGACCACCACATCACTGAATCAAAACATGTCCCCCAAAAACTAACATAGTGAAAGTTTGCACTGTATATAAAGATTATAAGATGGGTGTTATTCTCTAAGCCTTCCCATCAGCAGTCTTAAGAGTTCTCCCTTTCTAAGAACATAAAAAAAGAAATCATTATCTAACAATAACTTATACAAGCTGATCCATGGCCCTAACTTTCAAATAACTTTTATCCTACTACATTCACAACCTTCTTAAACTTCAGATGATATAGAATAACAGCTTCAAGTAAACTTACTAACAAATGACCACGGAGGGGAAGAGGGTCCTTATGAGAAATAATAAATTGAAAAATAATTTATTCAATGAGCTTATATTATTTGTGTAATAATCATTATCATTTTGCCACACACCCATTCAACAGGAAAAGTAGAAACAGATATATGATGACTTTCCTATTACCATAACCATAAGAAGATCAAATTCTTAGTTTAGACTAGGAGAGGCCATATTCTCAGAAAAAATGGAAAAAAAATATTCACTCCCCACATGTCTGTAATGGCTGAAGTTGGACCAAGCTGACCATCAGGAGCCAGGAACTTAATCCAGCTCTTCCACATGAGTGGCAAGGACCCAACTACTTGAAACATCACTGCTGCCTCCTAGAGTACAAAGTGGGAACTGGGAGAGGAGCCAGGCCTTGAACCCAGCATTTTTTTTTTTTTTTTTTTTTTTTGACAGGCAGAGTGGACAGTGAGAGAGAGAGAGACAGAGAGAAAGGTCTTCCTTTTGCTGTTGGTTCACCCTCCAATGGCCGCCGTGGCCGGCGCGCTGCGGCCGGCGCACCGCGCTGATCCGGTGGCAGGAGCCAGGTGCTTCTCCTGGTCTCCCATGGGGTGCAGGGCCCAAGCACTTGGGCCATCCTCCACTGCACTCCCTGGCCACAGCAGAGAGCTGGCCTGGAAGAGGGGCAACTGGGACAGAATCCGGCGCCCCAACTGGGACTAGAACCCAGTGTGCTGGCGCAGCTAGGCGGAGGATTAGCCTAGTGAGCCGCGGCGCCGGCCTGAACCCAGCATTCTAATATAAGATGCCAGCGTTCCTGGGAGCATACCAACTTCAGGGCCAAATGCCCACCCCACAGCATTTTTCAAAGGCAATTCAATATCTCTTTCTACTAACACACAAAAAACACATACCAAATGATATCTGGGAGGACATGACTTGATGATTTCAATTCACTTCTACCTTTCCTATATTATGGTTCTACTACACTAGTGATAAAAGGCAAAAAAAAAATGTTAAATAGAGTTTCTAGATTTCTGCTTTGTTTATAATCGGTAATTTGTTTTTAAAGATTTACTTACTTATTTGAAAAGCAGAGTTAGAGAGAAGGGGCGGGGGAGGGTATAGGGTAAGGTAGTTAGTTGGAGGGGGACTAAGATGGAGGGGGAAAGAGGGGAAAGGGGAAGAGAGAGAGATCTTCCACCCCCAAATGGCGGCAATGGCCACGGAGCTAGACAAGCCGAAGTCAGGAGCCAGGAACTCCATCCAGGTCTCTCACATGGGTGCAGAGGCCCAAGGACTTAGGTCATTTTCTACCGATTTCCCAGGTGCATTAATAGGGACTAGATCTGAGTGGAAGAGCTAGGACATGGAACAGCACATGTATGGGATGCTAGCATTGCAGGCAGCAGCTTACTCTGCTGCACAAAAACGCCACATTGCGGCCATCTGGGGAGTGAACCAGTGTATGGAAGACACCTACCCCCAACACCTTTAACCCTGCCTTTCAAATAAATAATCTTTAAAAAAATCTAAATATTTTAATTCAAATCATAACTTACCATATAAGGAATATTCTGCCTCTTGACCGGTGTCACTCTCACTGGAGGTTGATGTGAGGCTGGTGGTTAAAGTATTACTTAACGACTGACCCACTGATAAAACGGTTGTTGCTGTGGCTACATTGCTGCTGCTAGTAACACTGGATGTTGACATAGTCACTGTTGATGTAGTACCAGGAGTGGTCAAATTAGGGAAACTCTGAGCACCCATAAGAGGAGAAGCTAAAGACAAAAATGAAGCAAATCAGTACAAATAGGTGGGATTGTGGGAACCTTAGAAAAACCAAATTTTATCTGTTTTTATTTAAAGAGTCATAACAAACACTAATAATGGAAAGGATGAATTGAACAACTTTGGGAACCCAACTGAAATCCAACTAAAAAGTCTTATTTTTATAGCATTACTTTTTCTTAAATATTAAGCTTAGCTTTTTAAAAATGTAAAACAAGTAACTCCCAATGTATTTTTCAAGGAAATTACTTTAATTCATTAGTAGCTTAAATTAGAATTAAGTAACTTTCAGAAGCTAAAATCACTTTAAGGGGCTAAGTAAAATCTATACATCAGTTTGATGCTTTGGTTTCAATGGACTATGGTAATATTAACAATCTTCCATTTCTTCATGCAACTTTGTTTAACCATTTATCATACAGGAGTGGAAAACAAAAGAAAATCATTTTATCCTTTCAGAATAAAGAGATTATTTATCACAGGTGATCTGAATTCTGAAATGATTCTATAAATATCTTACTTCATAATCCTGAAGTGCTAAATTTGATGTAGCTATATTTAACATGGTTAATGATCTAGTTAAAGAATGCCCTGAGCAGAAGACCCTATTTTGCATCCCTTAGAGTGGAAAAAAGCATTGAGTTCCATAAGGAAAAGCTCACTTACTTGCTGTGCTCATCACATTCCTCCCCAAAGTATTAGTGTTGTTATCACTGCTGCTTCGGCTTAGATTCATGTTGTTCGTGGCATTAGTCCGTGCTATGTTTGCCACTCTCCTTACAAAACTCTCCAAGCTAGATGTTTCTCTTGAGGACAAGTTAGGTACACTTGCACTAGAGCTCATAGGGGCCCCAGCAGCCAACAAGGAACTCACTGACAGTCTGTTACTTGCTGAAGAGCTAAGGGGTCGCTGTGAAGCTGCTTCTTTATTAGTTAATTCAGATACTGAACTTACATCAGGAGAGCTAACACTAACAATTCCCATGGATATTGCACTAGACTCCCCAGGAGTACGAACAGAACTATCAGGACCTAACTTCCTTTCAGCATTTTCACTTCCCGTTTCCGCTGTTAAGGTGCTGGTGCTTGCACTGGAAGATGACCCTACTTCTGTTTGAGGGACGTTTTCAGCAGATGAAAGAACAACAATTGGTTCATGGACATCAGCTCCTGAAACTATACTGTGTTCCATTACAATTTCTGATCTCCGTTCCGTTTTGGTCGAACCCAAGCTGATGTCGCTGCTACTGGCCACGCTACACACAGAACTGCTGCTTCCTTTTCTACTTGAGGAGCCTGCAGCAGCAGACGTCTTGTCTGGACAGTTGTTTTTCACCAAGCTGCTCCATGACTGCGTTGTGCCTGAAACAGTGGATGAAACAGGTTTGGGTGATGCCACTGTATCAGGGTCGTACCCTGGTGCAAGCTTGAGGTCAAATTTTCCTTCTGCGCCCATACGGTAAGAGTTTGAGCCACCAGCATCCCAGGTGACATCAATCCAGCCTGGAAAGGGACAGGAGTTTGTGAGACCCAGCAGAAAGCAGATAGGAGCGTGTCAGACAGTAGCTCCACAATATGGGATCAGCTTTTCATCAGTGCTGTACTTCTTTCTCTGAATTTCTAGTCATTTAAGATCTGCCAAGTTAAATGTAAATTTTTGAACTCCAATCAACTGAAACATTACTGGATTATACAAGATTAGGCTAGCTATTTGAAAGCCTGTATTTATTTAACCCTCACAATAAGATTATGTTAAGGAAAGAAATAAGTACTATAAACAAAGTTTGTGGGAAAACAATTAAAATTCTTTCTTTCATTCACCTTATTTCTAATCGTTCAGTCTAGTTTTATTTAAAAACAATGTAAGGGTCATGCTTACATCTACTGGGTTATATTTGAAATGGAAAAATTATTTGAAAAAATTTAAAGACTGATATAAATGGTAAAAAAAACTGCAACTTCAGCAAGTAAATGGAATGTCAAAGTTTTTAAATTGCTGAGTATGATTATATGGTCAAATTTTCTTTCTAGAAAAAAGTGTTGGCTTACCATTAGTTTCTAAGTTTAGGCTAAGCCCTCTTTATGAGACAAAATATTCATATATCACAGTAGAAACTTTAGGCCACTAGCTCAAATAAAACGCTAAGTTAGCATTTCGGTTGTGTTCTCAAAGTTCAATAATTACTTGATTCTCTTATGATTACATTCAATAAATTTGAATAAGCACACAAAAAACTAAAAATAAAATTTAAAAAAGCACACTGAGTTATTTTATTAAACCCTATTTGCTAAAACTAAAAACATGTAAAGAATTAACAAGCATGATATTCAGTCTATATTTACTTGTACTTAGAAAATGATACTTGATCTTTCTTTAAAAGGTAATTTAACTTCAAAAGCAAAAAAATGCCTATTAGAAGAAAATTAATAGAAATCTTGCAATCTTATTTTAATTTTAATGTTATAAGCTAACTACTCTGGGGGAAAACACAGCACCAAAAAAGCACATGAAAAATAAAAAAGGTTTAAGAAGTCTTTATAGGATTTAAAGTACTTTACTCATACACATATGGGACAAAAGGTATGGCATACATACCCACCCACACACCCAGCTGCCCACTTACCCATCCACCACCCACAATATTCATTTATGTTTTTCATGAAGCTCAGAAGGGTATAAATAATAATGAATTACCTGTAGGGATTATCTGCATATCAGTTCTTTGAAAGGAAAACTGACTGCCCCAAATCTACATAAGTAGCTTAGATGAGATTTCAATTGCTTCAACTTATTATGTATGATGAAATAACCTTTGAAGAATCAACATTTAACTAGCTCTTCTGCTACACAGAAAATTGTGAGAAAAGGAAAGTTTCAAAAGCATATCCCAAATAAAAATGAATTCTGTATTCTACTAATTGGTCCAGAAATATGCTAATAATTTATTGCAGAGCATTTACCAAAATTTGTAATTGTAAACTTATTTGTTGTACCTACAAAGCAGGGGTTCCTACTGTTTATTATTACAGAATACAGTATTTAAAAGCTAAGAACCCGCTTCGAAGAAAAGGTTTTAAACCAAAATTTACTCTCCATATTCGTTAATTCAGCAAAAACAGGATTTTCTTGAATGTTAAATCCTGAAATTAAAGATTCTAATTTTCCTATAGAATTGTTTCATTTGACTTCATCCAGAGAAAAACCAGCTGCATTCCTCTTATCAAATCACACACTTCAGCAAGTCCGAAATAATTTATAGGACACAGAATATTAATTTCTTCATAAGTATCACCAAGATTTCTAAAAAATAAAGACATTTGCAATTTCTGTGTTGAATGGTACTACAGTCATGTCAACAATCACTGGTTTTTAAGAATTCTTGCTCACTGTAAACCTACTTTGATTCCAATGATTTGCAAGTAGGTTTTTATGCTACAGAAATGCATTTGGTAGTTTGGTTATTCAAGGAATAGAATTTAAAAGCAATAAATGAAAAGGATTTATTTAAATAAATAGATGCATTTATCACATAAAACATAAATATGTTAAGAAATTAAATGTTACTCATCTTCCCAACACTGTCACTTTTATTACAGCTATTTTTTATTATAGCCATTTAGGTATCTTTTCTAAATTGAAATAAAAAATTTAGTTGTTCAATACTAGCCAAAACTGACAGGACTAAACCCACCACTTAGGGAAATTATCTGCTAATGAAGCAGTCTTCTAGTCTTTAAGAAAACAATGAGACACTAGAGAGCTTTGGGAATTAATAGCAAGTTATTACATGGATAAGGATTTCCCCAAAATCTACATCAAAAGTTGAAAATGAATTTCTTTTATACAATAATCCTCATAAATCATCAATGTTTAAGCATCTCCCTTCCACTGCAAAAGCTTGAAGACTGAGAAACATTGAAAAATCATAAGGAAAAATGTTAATATTTTTTCTTCTACATGACTTCTAATATAGTAAAAAAAAGTATTACTTGATTCCTTTAAGACTAACAAGATGTAACAAGTATAAGAAATTAAAGCCAATTGTTGATTCTAACTTGTAAATAAAGAAAATATATTAAAAGAAAAAAAAAGAAATTAAAGTCCAAAAGAAACATGAGAATAATAAATTAGGAAAGGGCAAAAGAAAGGGAAGGATGTGAAGTTACCCAACTTACACCAGCCTGACAAAGTCACTTCAAATTATCAGAGGCAAACCTGGTCAAAACCCAGTAAGTGGCCAGTGCTGTGGCGTAGCAGGTAAAGCTGACGCCTGCAGTGCCAGCATCCCATATGGGCGTCAGTTCGAGACCCAGCTGCTCCACTTCTGATCCAGCTCTCTGCTATGGCCTGGGAAAGCAGTAGACAATGGCCCAAGAGCTTGGGTCCCTGCACCTGCATGGGAGACCCAGAAGAAGCTCCTGGCTCCTGGCTCCAGATTGGCTAGCTCTGGCCGTTGTGGCCATTTGGGGAGTGAACCAGTGGATGGAAGATCTCTCTCTGCCTTTGCCTCTCTGTAAATCTCCCTTTCAAATAAATAAATAAATCTTAAAAAAATAGTAATATAAAACCTCCGTTATTTTTAATGTGAAATCAGTATCAGTACTTCTATATAATATTGATATCTTTATGCAACTTATAAATTATTCTAAGATAATAAAAGAAATTATTACTTAAGTACTAGGATTCCAAACAAGTGCTAAGCACCTACTCACCATTATGTAGTTCTCCTGTGACAGTGCCCTCTCCCTGTGGGCTGCCATCTTGATCTCGCCATTTCCAATCCAGGCCTCTGATAACACGAGCTCCCGGTACCATGTATTTCAGAACTTGGGAGCGTACTAGACGTCTCTGCCTTCTAAGATTAGCTTCTGCTTCTTTAGCTGCTTTCCCTGAAGAATAGAAATTGGAGAAACATAAACCAAATCACTTTTTATAAAAATAATTGTTTTAGTAAGTTAAGAAAACCTCACACGATTTCTTTACCTAGCTGATCCTCACATACTCCATTTACAGTGCCATAAAGTTCAAATCCGGACAATGAGAGGTAGTGTGTTTGTCCACTAGCATTCTTCCCCATCTGCTTAATCCTGACATGTCGCCACCCTTGCTTCTCATCCTTTGGTGGATCAAGAGGCCAGGTTGCAGTTGATCTATAAATATGTTAGAGAAAAATTATGTAACAGATATTTAAGGTAGAGAAGATGTTTTACACAATAGAAAACTGTAGGAAAAATAAACCAACTTTCATATTCACTAACCAGTTCACTCTACACAAATGAAGAAATCAATGGAGAAAAAAAGTAGTCAAGAAAACAGGTTAGAAATGGTAAGTTTTAAAGTATGTTATTAATTTTACACATAAATGATTTCTGATTAATATAATCAAAAGATAAAGAATAAGAAAGTTAACAAAGAAATATGCCTTTATGATGAAAAAATTTAATTATTGGAAAGTTTTAATCAAATGATACATTAAAATTTTAACTTTATGCCAGCGCCGTAGCTCACTAGGCTAATCCTCCGCCTTGCGGCGCTGGCACACAGGGTTCTAGTCCCGGTCGGGGCACCGGATTCTGTCCCGGTTGCCTTCTTTCAGGCCAGCTCTCTGCTGTGGCCCAGGAAGGCAGTGGAGGATGGCCCAAGTGCTTGGGCCCTGCACCCCATGGGAGACCAGGAGAAGTACCTGGCTCCTGCCATTGGATCAGCATGGTGCACCGGCCGCAGTGCACTGGCCGTGGCAGCCATTGGAGGGTGAACCAACAGCAAAAAGGAAGACCTTTCTCTCTGTCTCTCTCTCTCACTGTCCACTCTGCCTGTCAAAAAAATTTTTTTTTAACTTTAAAAGCTTGAGAAATATGAATACACTATGAACTAAACCTATTGCTAAGAAGCTCTTTTCATAATACATTAAATGCAGAAAAAAATTTAACTCATAGTCTACCCTTGAAATATGCCATAAAATAAAATTAAAACTTAGTGGAACTAATTTTTTAGGAATATAACTGATATTCTGTCCTGAAAAAATGTGATCAATATATGAAATTTAGAAGGTACATAAAACTAAGAAAATCCTAAATCAGTCATAATTCTATAACCAGCAATAGCCAGTATGTTGTTGAATATTCATTTGTATTATCTGCTACAGATTATAAAAAGCCAAATTCATCTTTTGTTTCCTTTTGTGCTAGATATTAGGCAAACACACATATATATGCGTGCATGTGTGTCTGTATGTATGAATATTTATAGATATAAACTTAAAATATATTTATTAGCTTTCTACTGATACTTAACCTAAAATTAGTGTTTTGGTATAAACTCAGAGTTTAAATGCTTAAACTATGTATCAAGTGATTCATTTTTAGAAAGAAAATCTTGCTTCAATATTCCACAAAGAGAGCTCCAGAGCATACAATCATAAACACAAACAAAGCTCTTTACTGAGTTTTCCAATTTGCAAAGACTCCTCAACTAACCCTGGTTCATTGAGACTGCAGTCATCAACATGGGTATACAAAGAAGTCCAGTTCTGTCCATCTTTGGATACCTGGAAAACCCAATTTCTCAGTGCAGACCTTCCATAGCCACGAGCATGACGAAGTGTGTAAGCTGATGGTATTACCCAGAGACCCAGATCTATGGCAAACCAAGCATTCTTGTCATCATTGCTATGACAATTTAAAGCTGAATTATCACGACTTAATATGTCTTCTAAGCGACCATATGGTAGATTTCTTCCTTCAGATGATGTTACTACTACAAGTCCATAAGCAGCTGGATTTACCCACTCATATGCAGTTCTAGACAAAAACAAAGAAAAATTAACAATGTTAACACATTTAAATGTTCATAGCTATTTAAAATATAAAATTATATTAATTAAAAAAATACAATTAGCAATTGAGGCTTTTTTGGTTATAAACAATAATTTGAGTATCTTAAATTTAACCCATAAGACAAAATCCCTTAAAATATAGGATATTCAGTGAATAGTTAATAATTTGATTCTACTACCTACAATTTTTTTCAACTTACTTTGCATTTGTACCAATCCAATAAATGATTCCATTTTCATCAAAATCATGCTGGTGCCGAAATATAAAATTTTGGCCTTCTCTTAATTTTCGAACAAACACAAATGAAGATCGGTCAAAATCATACCACTGCTTTGCTACCTAAACCAAAGAAAGTATGGGAAATCATGCACCTTAGTAATGCTGCTTTCAACAAATTATCCATATTTCTCCCAATTTTTTAGGTGAATTGTTTTTATTATAACAAATATTCATTGAAAAATATCTGGGGACAGGCATTTGGTGTCGTGGTTAAGATGCTGCTTTGGATATCAGCATCCCACATATCAGAGTGGCTAGGCTCAGGTCCTTGTTCAGCTTGATTCTAGCTTCCTACTGATGTGCACTCCGGGAGGCAGAAGATGACGTCGCAAGTAGCTGGAACCCTGCCAATGACGTGGGAGACCCAGACTGAATTCCTAGTTTCAGGCTTCGCCTGGCCCAATCCTGACTACTGTAGGAATTTGGAGAGTAAACCAGCAGATGTAAGATCTCTGTGTCTGTCATTCAAATGAACTACATTTTTTAAAATTTAAAAAACATGAAATCCATATAAACACTCTACTATAATATATTTCTTTTGTCCACTATCTCAGTAGATAGGATAAAACAAAGCCCTGATCACAGAATACAAAACATTTTCCATTACATTTATTTTAATAACTTCAATAATATTCACATTAGAAATAATTATCATATATAAAGCATTTATGGTATAAGTAAGACTATAGCTGTTTTTTTTTTTTTTTTATTTTTTTTTTATTTGACAGGTAGAGTTAGACAGTGAGAGACAGAGAGAAAGGTCTTCCTTCCGTTGGTTCACTCCCCAAATGGCTGTTATAGCCAGCGCTGTGCTGATCCAAAGCCAGGAGCCAGGTGCTTCTTCCTGGTCTCCCATGCGGGTGCAGGGGCTCAAGCACTTGGGCCATCCTCCCTCCACTGCCTTCCTGGGCCACAGCAGAGAGCTGGACTGGAAGAGGATCAACCTGGACTAGAACCTGGTGCTCATAAGGGATGCCAGCACCGCAGGCGGAAGACTAACCAAGTGAGTCATGGTGCTGGCCCCAAGACTATATAGGTTTTTAAAGAAAGTTGCTTCTTTTTAAAAAATTTATTTATTCACGAGCCAGCGAGAGAGACAGACAGACAGACAGACACAAACAGATCCCATCTGTTGGTTCACTACCCAAATGCCCAAGATGCTGAGGCAGGCTATGCTGAGGCCAAAGTCAGGAGCCAGAGCTGGGTATCAAATAGGCAGTCCAACATAGGCCGTGAGAACCTTAACAAGCTTTAACCACTGCACCAAACACCTACCCCACAAGTACTTTCTTAAAAGATTCCTAAAAATAGAACTACTACATGAACTCTATTGCCTTACTTTGGACAAATACTGCTCAAACAGGCTAAACCACACCAGGGAATGCTTATCTCATCATACCCTTGCCAGAGGCTCACCATTTTCTTTCTTTTTTTTTTTTAACTTTCATTTAATAATTATAAATTTTCAAAGTACAACTTTTGGATTATAGTGGCTTTTCCCCCCTTAATCTCCCTCCCACCCACAAACCATCCCATCTCCTACTCCCTCTCCCATCCCATTCTTCATTAAGATTCATTTTTAACTATCTTTATATACAGAAGATCAGCTTAGTATATACTAAGTAAAGATTTCAACAGACTGCAACCACACAAAGTATAAAGTACTGTTTGAATACTAGTTTTACTGTTAATTTGCATAGTACAACACATTAAGGACAGAGATCCTACATGGGGAATAAGTACACAGACTCCTGTTGTTGATTTAACATGACATCAGTAATCACCCGAGGCTCTTGTCATGAGCTGCTAAGGCTATGGAAGCCTGTTGAGTTCACAAACTCCGACCTTATTTAGGCAAGGCCATAATCAAAGTGGAAGTTCTCTCCTCCCTTCAAAAAAAGGTACCTCCTTCTTTGATGGCCCGTTCTCCCCGCTGGGATCTCACAGAGATCTTTCATTTAGGTCATCTTTTTGCCATAGTGTCTTGGCTTTCTATGCCTGAGAAACTCTCATGGGCTTCATAGCCGGATCTGAATGCCTTAAGGGCTGATTCTGAGTCCAGAGTGCTGTTTAGGACATCTACCATTCTATGAGTCTGCAGGAGGCTTACCATTTTCAAGAGATACTGTTCCAGAGATTCAACTGTAGCTAAAGGTTCCATCTTTAACATTCTGCCAGTGCGATCTATCAATGCAGTTTCACCAGGTGCACGTTCCAACCGAAAACGTAATCTCCTTGTAAGTATCTACACAGAAATCAAAATATTTCAGAAAATACCATGCTTCCTTGGAATTAGAAAAGTGACATACATTACAAGACCACAACAACTTAATTTTTAAAGTATGATCATCATGGAAGGATCAACAAATAAATGTTTGTATTCCATTACATACTTTTTTAAAAATTCACTGAATAAGTGATAGCGGTTATCAAGAAAAAACAAAAGTTAACTTGCAAGAATTTCTGAACAACTTGAAATATACATAGTTTAAATATAATTATTTTGAAATACTTTTAACAGAACCATTAGATCTGTAACTTGTAATTCATAAATCTCCAGATAACATTTTTGAAAAGGAACAAATTAGCTTATTTATTCCTTTAAAGCCAGAATATTATATATTAAGGTAATAAACTTTTTAAAAAGAAAGACATCTCTTAATCCAATATATTTTAGTAAGTGACAAATACAGGACTACAAATTTCAGGTTGTTTCATTTCTGTATCAATCTTAACTAATTTCTATGGAAAAATTACATATATATGTGTGTATTTTCAGAACATTTTAGACTGCAAAATTATTAGAGGGCACATTCCTGGCTTTCTTCTCTTTGGATGTTGTATAATCTCCTGAAATGAAAAGTGTGTAATAAAAGATGTTGGTGCTCCTAGAACTGAATAAGCAATTGAATTTCTAGTCTTGGAGACTTATCTCTAACTTATTCATTTACTCAGGATAAAGCCTAAAGGGAAGCAGCCAGTTTCTTTGTTCTTTTCTATTATTTTGTCTGAGACAAAACAAACTTAGCCCTCCTCATCTTTATAAATAAATATATATAAAATGTCAGGTGCAACAAATGCACTGTAACTTTGTGAAAATGCATTCTAGTCTGGAAGTTTGGTGGCTTCCACAATGCTACTTTGAATGAGCACTGATTTTAGCTTTAGTCACTTATTAAATGATATATTTACAGCAGATTACTCCACATACTGGAATGCAGGACAGGATGGATAAAGGCAAGATTCAAAGGAGAGGACTTCCTAATGATACTAACGCAACCCACAAAAGATGTGGGTTGGCATATTAGCAGTAAAAATTTTGTTTTACTTGCTCACAACTACATCCTAGCTATTAAAATAGAATAATTGAAAGAGAATACACACACATACCCTAAATATAAAGGGAGGGAGAAACAGACTATAAAATCACATGACTAATATAAAAAGCATGTATGACCTGCAGAAATATATGAAAAAAAAAAACATGGTTAAACTACTTCCACATTTTTTCTCATATGTTGACTTAACATATGGATAAGAAAGGAACCTGCTTTGGTCTTGTTGCATCCCTTCAAATTTGGATCCCAAAACTCAATGCTCAGTGAAGTGGTGTTGGGATATGATTAGGTGATGAGAGCAGAGCCTTCATGGAAGGGATTAGTGCCCTTATGAAATAGGCCTGAGGAAACTGCTTTGCCCTTTCACCACTGAGCTGCTCAGAGCTAAAAGGTGTCATCTGGAAGGAGCAGGCCCTCAGACACCAAATTTGCTCTTATTCTGATCTAAGACTTTGCAGAAACCAGAACTGTGAGAAATAGTTTCTATTGTTAATTACCCAGTCTAAGGTATTCTGTAACATCATTGCAATCAAACTAAGACAAGACTCATTATTCCAGAAAAAGAAGAATCAGTTTCTCTGTTTTTTTTCCCAGAGATAAAATATCTTTTTGTATTTCTAATCTACCAAATATGATTTACTGAATAAATGTGATTTATTTCACAGTGATTTGATGAAATGACGTTTAAGCTAAAATATTTGAAGATTAAGTAGAATTATTCTTATTTTAATCTCATATGAAAGATTTTTAAAAAGTGTAACACTGTTCATATTCATTCAGCAATATAAGCTACTACATTTTTCATGGTTACCTGGAGGTTATATGTGGATCCTGGTGTATCATACAAATGGAGAGGTAGACGTTCAATAGATTCTAGTACAGCTATTAACTTTCGAATTAATGCAACTGCTGGTCGGCTGTGAAGAAAATAATTATTAGGGACTTTTGTTTAAATGAATACAACAGATCATGCAGACACCACAGTAAACAACCTCATTAGGGCCCCACTTTATTCATATTTATGTGAAAAAGTAACACAGAGAGGGGAGACAGAGAGATCCTCCATCTGTAGGTTCACTCCCCAGATGGCTGCAACAGCCAGGACTGGACCAGACAAAAGCCAGGAGCTTCATTCAGGTCTCCCACTTGGGTGGCAGTGGCCCAAGTACTTGGGCCATCATCCATTACTTTTCACAGGCCACCAGCCAGGAGCTGGACTAGAAGGGGAGTGGCCGGGACTTGAACTGGCACCCGTATAGGATTCTGGTATCACAGGCAGTGGCTTTATCCTCTATGCCATAATACCAGTCTCAAGAAATATTAAAAAAAAATCAATTATATCATTATCAGCCCAAATAAGAGTTAACAATCATTATGTATTATTACTTTAATTACTGTTCAAATTTTCAACCAAATTTTAACAGGCATGTAATTAAAACTAAAGGATTAGCTATATTCATACTACACATAAAGCTTAAATAAGTTTTGTTTCATTAGATTAAGAAAATTACTTCAAGATTTTTCTTCATATATTTATACTATAAGCTACTTTTTATATAGTTCATATTTTGTGCATAGTTGTGTTAAGACTAATTTTAAGGCCAGCACCATGGCTCACTTGGCTAATCCTCTGCCTGCGGCACCGGCATCCCATGTGGGCACCGGGTTCTAGTCCCAGTTGCTCCTCTTCCAGTCCAGCTCTCTGCTGTGGCCCAGGAGGGCAGTGGAGGATGGCCCAAGTGCTTGGGCCCCTGCACCCACGTGGGAGGCCAGGAGGAAGCACCAGGCTCCTGGCTTTAGATCGGCGCAAGCACCGACCGTAGCAGCCAGTTGGGGGGTGAACCAACAGAAGGAAGATCTTTCTCTGTCTCTCTCTGTTATTGTCTAACTCTGTCAAATAAATATATATTAAAAAAAAGACTAATTTTAAGACAGTGCACTGTGCAAGTATTACAAACATGAAATTAAATATTTGGTGTTTTACCTTTCATCATCTTCATTTTCACTAAAGGCTGTTTTGAAAACATTTATTCTTTCTACCAGCTGGCTACAATCTTGTTTCATATCCAAATCCATACTCTAGAAAACAGAGTAGAAAACACAAAGTTTTTAAGGATCTTATTAAACTGTATCATAACCTCATGGTGACTTCAATATTATTATGCTATTACAAAACTGTCGAAGCATTCTGAATAAAATCAGTAATCATTTAATATTTGAATTTTTACTTTATGACTAGGACCATGAAGTCAAAACAGACTAAATTATTTGATTCAATTAACTAAAAAGATGCTGCAACTAAAGAAAAGGCTATAGAAATTAGACATATTAACATAATCAGTTTTTAAGTATTTCTTTACAAAACAAACTAAAAATTGCTCTACCAAAAGTGTGGCCACAAATATTTTTTAAATTATATACTTTTGTTCTCTGGATAAACTTACATTGTTTAAAACAGTAAGAAGTGCTTGCACCAAGCCACTACTGCACATTTCATACGGTGAAATTGTGTTTTCATCCTTCAAAAGTACAATTAGGTTTTCTAAGGCTGTCTTCATTAAGTCTCTCCAAGTGTTCTCACCCTCAATACACTAAAAGAAACAAATTTTAATGAAGAAAAAAACCCCACAAAACTCTTAAGAACTTATTACAAAATCACTTAACATGAAAATATATTGGATATTACACAAGATTAAAAGTTCAGATTATTCAAACAGATTAGCTCTACTAGAGGTCATCAAAATTTTTAAAAAAGGATTCACTGGAAATATTTCAGGGTTTGTTAGCCACGTAATCTGTCACAGCCGTCAAAGTCCTATTTATAAACACTAAAATCTGATGTAAATACTTGTATAATTTTTATGCCTCATGAATTAATATTCTTTTGACTTTCCCATCATTGGAAAACACAAAAATCAATCTTACATCACAAAGCCAAACAAAAAAAGCTGGCTGGCCATTTTGGCTTATGGTCAAAATCTGCTGACCCCTTACTTAACTCCCAGGAGATAAAGAATAGAAAAGAAAAAAAACTAAAGGAAAATTCATTAGGGATCTTAAATCAAGAAGCTCACATACTTGTCTGTTTGTATGAAGTTCCCAAGATGACTCTAACTGAGTTGCTATGTTCCTGAGTGTTACCACTACTCCTCGAGGCATGCTTTCAACAGCTTTAAAGTGGTCATCGTATAAATCTCGAGCCATAGTTCGTACCTAACAAAATGAAAAGAGTAAATGTACATTTTTACTATAATTAATTTTACCAAACCTTCTCTTTTACACCTACACAGTTTTTTTTTTTTTTTTTTTTTTAAAAACAGGCAGAGTGGACAGTGAGAGAGAGAGACAGAGAGAAAGGTCTTCCTTTTCCATTGGTTCACCCTCCAATGATCGCTGTGGCTGCCACGCTGCGGCCGGCGCACCGCGCTGATCCGATGGCAGGAGCCAGGTGCTTCTTCTGGTCTCCCATGGGGTACAGGGCCCAAGCACTTGGGCCATCCTCCACTGCACTCCCAGGCCACAGCAGAGAGCTGGCCTGGAAGAGGGGCAACCGGGACAGAATCCGGCACCCTGACCGAAACTAGAACCCGGTGTGCTGGCGCCGCAGGTGGAGGATTAGCCTAGTAAGCCGCGGCGCCAGCCACATATGCAGTTTTAAGAATTAAAGTCTTGGCCGATGCCGCGGCTCACTTGGCTAATCCTCTGCCTGTGGCACTGGCACCGGGGGTTCTAGTCCCAGTCAGGGTGCTGGATTCTGTCCCGGTTGCAGCTGTTTGGGGAGCGAACCAGCAAATGGAAGATCTTTCTCTCTGTCTCTCCCTCTCACTGTCTATAACTCTACCTTTCAATAAATAAATAAAATAAAAAAAAAAGAATTAAGATCTTGAGGTCAGCATTGTGCTATAGTGGGTAAAGCTATCACTTCTTATGTTGGCATCCCCTAAGGGCATCAGTTCCAGTCTCATCTGCTCCACTTTCAATCCAGCTCTCTGCTAATGGCCTGGGAAAAGCAGCAGACAATGACAGCCCAAGTGCTTGGACTCCTGCTACCTGTATGGAAGATCTGCATGGAGCTCCAGGCTCCTGGCTTAGGCATGGCCCAGCCCTGTGGCCATCTGGGGAAAGAACCAGCAAATGGAAGATCTCTTTTTCTCTCCTTCTCTCCCTCTGTTTTTCTGCCTTTCAAATAAGTAAAATAAATCTTAAAAAATACAAGAAAACAAAACAAAACAAAAAAAAATTATGTTGTGGTGTAGTGGGTTAAACCAAAACTTGGAAATACCAGCATTCCGTACTGGAATGTCAGCTGGAATCCCAGATACTCAGCTTCTGATTCAATTCCCTGCTAATGCACCTGGTAAAGCAATGGAAGACACACCAAGTACTTGGGTCCCTGTAACCCACGTGAGAGACCTGGATGGCGGTCTAGGCTCTTGGCTTCAGTCTGGCCCAGCCCTAATGGTTGCAGGCATTTGGGGAGTGAACCAATGGTGGAAACTCTCTCTTGTCCTCTCTCTCTCTGTTGCTCTTTCAAATAGACAATAAACACACTTTTTAAAGAGAGAGAATTAAGCTCCTAATGTCATATTAACTACCAGAAGACATTACTATTTCTATTCATACATGTCAAAGGTTTGCAAGGTTGAAAAAGTACTGTAGTAAACTTAAGTAGTGGTAACTAAAACAACATTTTTTTGGCTTTTTTTTTTAAAGATTTATTTATTTATTTGAAAGGCAGAATTACAGAGAGAGACAGAGATCTTCCATCCGCTGGTTTACTCCCAAAATGACTGCAATGGCTAGAGCTGGGCCGATCCGAAGCCAGAAGCTTCTTCTGGGTCTCTCAAGCCAATGTGGGGGACCAAGCACTTGGGCCATCTTCTACTGCTTTCCAAGCCATAGCAGAGAGTGGATCAGAAATGGAGTATCCAGGACTTGAACTAGAGCCCATATGGGATGCCGGCACTGCAGGCAGTAGCCTTGCCCACTGTGCTTCAGCGCGGGCCCCAAACGACACACTTTCAACATTTAATTTAAATGTTATATTTATATGCCAAGTAAGAGTCTATTAAAAATTTTTATACAACCTGTAGAAATTTTTTTTTTTTAATAAAAGGAACCTGCACACTCTACAATGGTAAAACCACCCATAATTCTATCAACCAAAGTTGAGTCTTTTAACATTCTGACAGTATACCCCAGGTGTGTTTTGTTTGTTTGTTTTAAAGATTTATTTGAAACACAAAGCCACAGACAGGAAGAGACATGCTTCTTTCCACTGATTCACTCCCCAAGTGGCCAAAAGGCTGGGACTGGATCAGGCTAAAGCCAAATGCCAGGAACTCCATTTAGGTGTCCTATGTGGATAGCAGGGACCAAGCACTTGGACCATCTTCCACTGCTTTCCCAGCCACATTAGCAGAGCACTGGATCATAAGTGGAGTAGCTGGGACACCAATCAGCACTCATATGGGATGCCGGCATCCCAGGTGGCAGCTTAACCCACTGTGTCACAATGCTGGCCTATACCTTATATTTTACATCTTTCTAATATTTTATATAGTTTTTCTATTCAAATTACATACACACAGTATACATAACACTCATAAATGTACATATTTCACCATTAGAAAGACTGTGTCAATTTGGGCAGTAATGACCTCATTTAAGTTAAAAAGGTTATTTGATACAACAACCTATACATGTACTAGGCTTGGGTGTGATTCAATTTAATATGACACCATTTGCAAAAACATGCTTTAAAAAAAAGATTTATTTAAAAGGCAGAGGGATAAAGAGAGGGGAAGAGATAGGGGAGACAGATATTTTTCAACTGCTGGTTCATTTCCCAAATTCCCGCAACAGCTAGGGCTGGGCCAGGAACTCCATCCTGGTCTACAACATGGATGGCAGTGGACCAAACACTTGGGCCACCATCCACTGTATGCCATAGCATATCAGCAAGAAGCTAGATCAGAAGCGGAGCAGCCAGGACTCAAAACCAGCACTCTGCTTACATGATGCCAGTGCTGCAAGTGGTAACTTAATCTGCTGCACCACAAGGCCAGCTGCTGAATACATTTCAGCCACAAACTAACCCAGCATAGTCCCAAGTCCCCTAAACTACTCAATAAGACTTTTTCATTCTATTTTGGTATATCCTTGAGAATTAAAAGGAAGTTCTGATTAAGGAACAACTTTGAAGAAACTATCCTTTTTTATATATAATATCAATTAATAAAAACTGAGGATAAAACAGTTAAAATTATTTTTACCAAAATTAGTATATATTATTACTGCTTTTATATGAAAAAGATAGTTGCTAATGTTTTCAAATCAAAAAAGTGAATCAATATTTTTTAAGAAAATGAAAAAAGGGGGCTGGTGCTGTGAAGTACTGGGTAAAGCTGCTGCCTGCAGTGCTGGCATCCAAATATGGATGCCGGTTCGAGTCTCGACTGCTCCACTTGCAATCCAGCTCTCTGCTATGGCCTGGGAAAGCCACAGAAGATGGTCCAAGTCCTTGGGCCCCTGCACCCACATGGGAGACCCAAAGAAGCTCCTGGCTCCTGGTTTCAGATCAGCACAGCTACGGCCATTACAGCCAACTAGGAAGTGAATCAGCAGATGGAAGATCTCTCTCTCACTCTCTGCCTCTCCTTCTCTCTCTGACTTACAAATAAAATAATAAAAATTTATATAATTTTTATTATTTTAATATCAATAATATTAATAACAATACCAATATTAATATAATTATTGATAATATTACTATTAATAATATTATTAATAATATATAATTAATATTATTAATATTAATAATATGATAATATTTTATTATTTTAATATATTATTATATACAATAATTTTTATTATTTTATTTGTAACGCTGACTTTCAAATAGATAAATCTTTAAAAAGAAAGAAATTTAAAAAGATTGAGACAATGTTTTCTTTTTCTTTTTTTGTACATATTATGAAATATAAATGACAGATATTTCCAAACCACTATTTACTCTCCAAATACCTGCAATAGCTAAGACTGGGCCAGACTGAAGTTAGGGTCTAAGTACGCAAGCCAGGTCTCCATGTGGGTGGCAGGGATCCAACCAGTTAAGCCAACAGGGTGCACATTAACAAGAAGCTGAAGTGGAGCCAAGACACCAACCAGGCACTCCAATATGGGATACAGGTGACCCAAGCAACATCTTAAGTATTACACTAAATGTCTGCATAAAGATATTCTATTTTGGGGGCGGTGCTGTGGCGTAGCAGGTTAAGTCAATGCCTGCTCTGCCGACATCCCATATGAGCACCGTTTTGTCTCAGTTGCTCCACTTCCATCCAGCTCCCTGCTAGTGTCTGGGAGGGCAGTGGAGGATGGCCCAGGTATTTGGGAGCCTGAACCCATGTGGGAGACCTGGATGAAGCTCCTGGCTCTTGGCTTCAGCTTGGCCCAGCCCTGGCCATTGCAGCCATTTGGGGAATGAACTAGCAGATGGAAGATTCTCTTGCTCTCGCTCTCACTCTCTTCCTCTCTCTATGTGTCTCTGCCTTTCAAACAAATAAATAAGTCTTAAAAAAAAAAAAGAAAGAAAAGCTTTTTTTAAAAAACCATTTTTTTTGAGATAACATTATAGTGAAAGGCGTATTGGCTCCATTAAATAGAGTTCAACAAGTAAAAAGTGAAAACATAGTCTAGCAGGATAATGCAAGCATGGGCTATCCACAATAATCAAAAGAAAAGATGTTCAACTTCACTTTTATCAAGTAAATTATAAAATAGTCACAAAATAATTGAAAAGATAGTATATAACTTCTATCAATTAGTTGGACAAATATTTAAAATGCTGTTATTTACAGCAAACCTGGTAATATTCAGGTATTTCTTTTCTTTTTTTTTTTTTAATTTTATCTCCCAGAAATGAGGGAAAAAAGATATTCTTCCTTAAATACTTTTAACGCATTCTGCATCAGAAATCTCTGGTCTCAAAATCTTTCCAAAAAATCAAATCTGGGGCTGGTGTTATGGCATGGATTAAATTCCTACCTGCAATGCTAGCAACCCATATGGGCACCAGGTTGAGTTCTGGCTACTCCACTTCCAATCCAGCATCCTACTATGTGCCTGGGAAAGCAGCGGAGTATGACCCAAGTACTTGGGTCCCTAAAACCCATGTGGGAGACCTGGAAGAAGCTCCTGGCTTTGGATGGGCAGGTTAAGCTGTAGTTTAGGACACATGAATCCTATAACTGAAGTGCTGGTCTCAGTATCAGCTACTCTAACTCATATTCAACATTCTAATAATGTGCACCAGAAAGCAGTAGATGTCAATCAAGTGCTTTGGTCCTTGCTACCCAAGTGGATGATGGGGATTGAGCTCCTGGTTTCAGCTTGGCCCAGGCCCAGCTATTGCAGGCATTTGGGAAGTGAACCAGTGAATGGAAGATCTCTCTTGCTCTGCCTTCAAAGAAGATGAAGGTAAATTAACATTTTTAAAAATATTTAGTTATTTTTATTTTTATTGGAAAAGCAGAAAGATCTTCCACAACAGTCAGGGGTTGGGTCATAACAACCAGGGCTGGGCCAGTTCAAAGCTGGCAGCCTGAAACTTAATTCATGTCCC
The DNA here is from genome assembly GCF_964237555.1 of Oryctolagus cuniculus. Classification (NCBI taxonomy): domain Eukaryota; kingdom Metazoa; phylum Chordata; class Mammalia; order Lagomorpha; family Leporidae; genus Oryctolagus; species Oryctolagus cuniculus. The sequence goes on along the minus strand of NC_091443.1, from coordinate 44,234,734 downwards.
CCACCCGTGGGTAGCCAGGACCCAAGTACTAGAACCATCACCACTGTCTCAGAGAGTATACATCAGCAGGGAGTGGAATCCAGAGCAGAGCTAGTACTTGAACCCAGGCACTCCAATGCAGGCACCCCAAGTGGTATCTCAACTAACCATGTGCCAAATGCCCATCCCAGGTATTGAGGTTTTGAAGGTAGAAATAATAATGTCTTTGTTCCTCCATCTTTCTGAAGTAGTAATCATCTAGAATGACTACTAAACTAATTACCAAAATAATCTAAGGCCAGGCAGTTAAACTGCTATATCACAAAGCATTAAATATGATAATCACTTTTAATCTCATTGTATCACAAGAGCATTACTATTGATAAAAAGTTCAGTAGGACTTTATAGTTTTCTTCATTAATAAGTCACATAATTTAAAATAATTTAAATTTCATTCTTTGTCCCAATTTCTATTCTGTTTATTTTAATGTTAATATTTAGTACATGTATAAAAATTATACATACTGTATATATACATGTATAAAAATTCTGTAGATTATATACATACAAAAATTATATATATTGTCAAAAATACTGAAAACAGATAAAATAGGAAAAGTATAAAAATGTCATATTAGGGTAACTTATGTATATATTATCTACTGTAAAACTTTACAAAGTCAATATAAAACACCGAAAAATATACCTTTTGTTTTGTTTTTTCTAACTTAGATTTCAGTTTTCTGCCTCTCTTGCCAGTCCAGCCAGTCACAAATTCTGAACCTTGATAAAGAAAAGAAAAAAAGCATTTAACACTATATTCTTAATTGCAGTTTAACATATCGATTTATTCTTACCTACTAAACATAGGTATCTCCATACTTACCCAGAGAAGTTTCTGCAGTAAATGAATGTTTGGTTCCTCTATTAGATTCAAATACAAAACCAGGTAAATCTTCTTTCAATATTGTAGCCTGCTGACCATCTGAGTTATGAATAGCAATTTCTCCTTCTTTCAAACATGTTAGTGACCAATTCCCGACAGTGAGTTTAGTGGGTCCTGGTGCTGACAGTATAGGTTGACTTGAAGTAGATGGCTTTACTTGGCCTCGGGCTCTTTGTAACTTCTCTAGAAATTCACTTCTGCTTTCTATAAAAACAAAAAGATTTTTTAAAACCTCATTCCATATTTTAAAAGAAAACAGAAACTACCAGACTGGAGTATAAACCTTATAAATAAGAATTAATACCATTTTGTTCTTTGGAATCCCATCACTGGTTTGCTTTACTTAAGTGCAGGCATAAAAGCAATTCTACAAAGGGAGAGCTTGGGTCTGGCAGGCACTGGAGCAATTTACTATTATATAACACAAGACAGCTTTATCTGAAAGATTTGAGACAAAGATAGCTATAATGCTAGGGCTGTTTGGTCTGGTGGCTGAAATATCTGTTGGGATACATGTGTTCCATATCACAGTACATGACTGCAATGCACAGCTCTATCCCTGCCACTCACTCAGGAGACCTGGACTGAGTTCCTGGCTCCCAGCTTCTACCCAGCCCAGGTCCAGTCATTGTAGACATCTGAGGAGTACATTAGCAGATGGGAGCACTCTGCCTCTCCTTCTCTCTCTGACTTTATTCGAATAAAGCATTAATTTTTTTTTTAATTTTTTGACAGGCAGAGTGGACAGTGAGAGAGAGAGACAGAGAAAGGTCTTCCTTTGCCATTGGTTCACCCTCCAATGGCCTCCAATGGCCGCCACGGCCGGCGTGCTGTGGCCGGCGCACCGCGCTGATCCGATGGCAGGAGCCAGGAGCCAGGTGCTTTTCCTGGTCTCCCATGGGGTGCAGGGCCCAAGCACCTGGGCCATCCTCCACTGCACTCCCTGGCCACAGCAGAGAGCTGGCCTGGAAGAGGGGCAACCGGGACAGAATCCGGCTCCCCGACCGGGACTAGAACCCGGTGTGCCGGCGCCGCTAGGCGGAGGATTAGCCTAGTGAGCCGCGGCGCCGGCAGCATTAAATTTTTTTAAAAGAAATATAACTATAGTGCTGTTCTTTGTCTCATACATTAAAAAGGCATTTGTGAACTGTTTTCATGGTAAAGTTTCCATTATTGTTATTCAAGAATTGGCCACAGGATCTCAAGCAGCACTGCCTCCTATTTCTTTCAAATAAGGCATTTACATTTTTTAGCTAAAAAATGTAACACTAGCACTGTTCTTTGTTTCACAAGACTCCATGACAACGTAGCAAAGTTGTAGACATAAGGAAAATGTCTTAATTGATGGGCCGGCATTGTGGCACAGTGGGTTGACGCCCTGGCCTGAAGTGCTGGCATCTCATATGGGCGCTGCTTTGAGACCTGGCCGCTCCACTTCCGATCCAGCTCTCTGCTGTGGCCTGGGAAAGCAGTAGAAAATGGCCGAAGTCCTTGGGCCCCTGCACCCACGTGGGAGACCCAAAAGAAGCTTCTGCTCCTGGCTTCGGATTGGCACAGCTCCAGCCACTGCAGCCAATTGGGGAGTGAACCATTGGATGGAAGACCTCCCTCTTTCTCTCTACCCCTCTACTGTGTTACTCCTTCAAATAAATAAATAAATCTTAAAAAAAAAAAAAAGAAAGAAAGAAAGAAAATGTCTTAATTGAAACAAAGTATTACCTGAACTATCAGATCCACCTTCTGGACTGCCACTTGAATACATAGTGGCAAGTTTTCCATCCAGGATAAATCTGAACCATCCATTACTGCCATTAGATAATTCCAAGGCGGCCGCATCACTCCAAATATATAAGCAGTCCCTTCCCCTAATGATAGACCAGTCTCTCCAGTGATACGGTTTACCTTGCTGCAATTCTTTAGCATCTTCCTGTGGTTCATCTTCCTAAATGTGTAGAATTATTCAATGAGACATTGAATGGAAAACATTTCTATTTCAAATACTCTCAAGTATTTTAAAAAACATGACCATGAATCAAATTCAGACTCTAAACATCCTGAACACACTATTCACTGGCTTGTAGTTTAATATGTACCCTGAAAAACTAATTACCTATAATTAAATCTTAGCAGGGAAGACTTTAAGAAATTCACTTAACTAATGAAGTTATACCATATCTAGGTGTAGTGATAAAAAACCAATGGGTTCTATATACAACTAGCTAATAATCTAAGACCCTGGTAAATTGACTACATCTCTGGGCCTCATTGAATATTCATAAATACTGCTAGGAAGAACACTGAAGGACAATAGTAAAATTTGAATATGGTCCTGGGTTAGATAGTAGTTTTATAAAAACACTGAATTTTCTGATTTTGATAACTATACTAGGATTAGGTAAATGTCCTGGAGTTTCTGGGAAGTATTGAGGTGTAAAAGTATTTAGGTGTAAAAGGGGGTACTCTGGCCGGAGCCACAGCTCAATAGGCTAATCCTCCACCTGCAGCATCGGCGCACCAGGTTCTAGTCCCAATCGGGGCGCTGGATTCTGTTCCGGTTGCCCCTCTTCCAGGCCAGCTCTCTCTGCTGTGGCCCGGGAGTGCAGTGGAGGATGGCCCAGGTGCTTGGGCCCTGCACCCACATGGGAGACCAGGAGAAGCACCTGGCTCCTGCCATCGGATCAGCGCGGTGCGCTGGCCACAGCACGCCAGCTGCGGCGGCCATTGGAGGGTGAACCAAAGGCAAAGGAAGACCTTTCTCTCTGTCTCTCTCTCACTATCCACTCTGCCTGTCAAAAAAAGGGGGGGGGGGATACTCTGACCAGCATACCCTCAGTTATTATTTTCAAAATGCATACACAAGACTGGTGCTGTAGAGTAGCAGGTGAAGCTACTACCTGCAGTGCCGGTTCAAGTCCTGGCTGCTCCACTTCCAATCTAGCTCTCTGCTATGGCCTAGGAAAGCAGCAAAAGATGGCCCAGGTTCTTGGGCCAATACACCCTATGGGAGACCTGGAAGAAGCTCCTGGCTCCCGGCTTCAGATTGGCCCAGCTCTGGCCTTTGCAGCCATTTGGGGAGTGAACCAGTGGATGGAAGACCTCTCTCTGCCTCTGCCTCTCTGTAATTCTGCCTTTCAAAAAAAATAAATAAATCTTTAAAAAAAAATGCATACACACACAAGTGTCTGTGAAAATGATAAAGCACTATGAGGCAAAATGTTATTAACCAGTGAATCTAAATAGATGGTACTATGATAGCCTTTAACCACATTTGCAACCCTTCTATACAATTAAAATTGCATTAATAAAATTTTTAAAAAGAAAATTGACGAATAAAAAACATAAAACTTTCATATTGGCATTATTTTATCAAAAAACAAAATAAATTTAAACTAGATTTTCTCAAAGTAAATCTTACAACCATTAAACTAAGATGACTTACTTTTTCTGGTTTTGATTCCTCTTCATTCTCATCATCAGAGGAAGGACCTGCCAAAGTTGACACTTTGCTAATTACACCAAGCCTCGCTAGCTGATCCAAAAAAATATCACCACCTTTATCTACCAAATCCCTTATGATCTGCAAAGCCAGCAAATGACCATCATCATCATCCTGGAGGGGAAAAAAGTATAATGAGAGCAAGGAAATTAAATGAGAACAATAAAAATGTTTCATTGTCTAGAGTAGACAAATAACAGTAATTTGCACAAAATTATTAACTGAAATCAGAACAAAACTTTTATTTTGCTGATAATTATTAAAGGGAACTGAAGCCACAAGTTTCATAAAAGGTAACTAACCTCTTGATCAAGGACAGTTGCAGTGATTTCCACTAGTACTGTAGGCAAATTATGACCAACATCAGAATCACAGACTTCTTTTAACAGTGCTTCAGAGCAAAAATGAATCATTTTTCGAATTAGGGCAAGACTTGCTTTCCTTAAGAAGTAAAAGAGAATCTTATGTAGCCAGATTGAGGTTAAAAACAGTAAAATTCAATGAATTCCATGAAAACTAAAGTATCCAACATTGTTCTATACACTGTCAAAAAAAGTACACTAATAAAAGAACACAAAAATTTAACACAACACTGAGTGCTGAGCTTAAGTTCATTTTTAAGGTAATTTCACTTATTTTCTATTAATATATTGAGCTTATCAAAATTGGCATTAGAATTTCTATGAATTTGCTGTTCTATTTTACATTTAACTGGCATGACTATTAACAAGTCATAATTCCAGAATACCAGCTAAAAAGTAATTACAACAAAAAGAAAACCCAAATTGTAACTAACCTAAAACTTCTTATGGCCTAAACATAAAGCATGAACAACTTAAAACAACTGGCAGTTTATATGAAAAACAAATTTTGAGTTAAAGTATTCTTGTCCTTTGTCAAATTTAAAATCCAGGTTCATTATAGCTATATCCTCATATAAATGAAAATCAGAGATCTTAAACAAACACATGCCTCAAAATTATCCCACTTTTGAGGCAGGCTTTGTAGCACAGCAGGTTAAGTGGCATTTGTGACATTCATAGCTGAGAAACGGTTGAAGTCCTGGCTACTCTGCTTCCAGTCCAACTTCCTGCTGAAGTAAATGTGCCTAGGAAGGCAGTATTGATGGCTCAGGTACTTGGGTCCCTACCACCCTTGAGAGATGGAATGAAGTTCTGGGATCCAAGCTTCAGCTTGGCCTAGTCCTGACAGTTCAGGCTATTTGAGGAGAAAACCAGTGGATTTAAGATATGTCACTCTGCCTTTTAAATAAATAAATAATTCTTTAAAAAACAATATTCCCACTGTTAACAAGCTAGCATGCCTCATTTCGTTTCCCCTCACTGCCTTGCTTAGAATGCAGGAGATAATAAAATCACACAGGCTAAACTCACATTTGTAACAAATAACCTATAATTTTGAAATAAAACATACATATTTAAATATGTGGCATAGCAGGTTAAGGCACTGCCTGCAATGCTGGCATCTCATATGGCCAACTGTTTGTGTCTCAGCTGCTCTACTTCAGAGCCAGCTCGCTGCTAATGCACCTGGGAAAGCAATGGAAGATGGCCCAAATTTTTGGGCCCTTGTCACCAACAAAGGAGTTCTGGAAGAATCTCCTGGCTCCTGGCTTCAGCCTGGCAGCCCTGGCCAACGTAGTCATTTGGGGAGTGAACCAACTGATAGAAGATGTCTCTCTGTGTCTCTCTCTATAATTCTAACTCTGCCTTTCAAATAGATAAATAAATAAATCTTTTAAAATAAAATAAATTACAACAAACTGAGAAGAGATTATCCTATTATGTAAGAGCCAATAATCTAAGGCTGGTACTATGGTGTAGTGGGATAAGCCTCTGCCTGCAGCGCTGGCATCCCACATGGGATCGCGATCTGGCTGCTCCACTTCCCATTCAACTCCCTGCTAATGAACCTGGGAAAGCAGCAAAGGATGGTCTAAGACCTTGGGCCCTTGGAAGGACCCACATGGAAGACCTGGCAGAAGCTCCTGGATTCTGGCTTTGGCCTGGCCCAGTCCCAGCCATTGCAGCCATTTGGGGAGTGAACCCGCAAATGGAAGATCTCTCTTTGTCTCTCTTCTCTCTTGTAACTCTTTCAAATTAATAACTATTAAAAAAAAAAAAAGAATCTAATCCTCTTGCTATTTCAAACCCCTTAAGATAGATCACTAGGAAAAAAAGAGCTAATTCCCACTTCCAACCTGATTTTTATTCTAACTTTTTAACGTTAAAATAAACCTCAGATGTCAGAGTTCAACCTAGTGGTTAAGATGCCTGCATCCCACAATGGTGTTAGCACAAGAAATTTGGTTCCTTCCACCTACCATGCATGGCACTCCCAGCTTTCAGCTTTGGCCCCCGTCCAGCCCCAGCCGCTGTAGGCATTTAGGGAATGACACAGTGGATGGGAGTTTTCTTTCTCTGGCTATCTATCTCTCCTTTCTTTCTTAAATAAATAAACGAAAATCTTTTTAAAAAACAAAATCTCAAATCCTGGAAAAGAGATAACTAAAACTATACAGCTGATACCAATTAACTAACAGATACAAATAATGTGAATAATTACCTTATTGAAGGCAGCATAGTTTGCTGAAATGTTTGTGCAAACACTGGCAATAACCTTTTCAAGTATATGGGTGCCATTTCTGGATCTCCTTTGGGCTCATTACATTCTTCTTCATCTTTGTTTGTATCTTTCTTTTTCTTATCATCTCCCTTATTAACTGGACACATCCAATCACCTGCAGAGAAGTATTAAAAGAAATACCTATTTGGAAACCTTCTCAAGGAAAAGAATCCTAAGATACACGCAGTTCCAAACTATAACTGTCACTAAATACACTGAAATTATTGTTTCATATCAACAGTGTCTGTAAGAATACTAAATATCATTTGTACCTTCAGTGAGCTGAATAACAAATTAAGAAGATAATTTTTCATATTCTATGTGATTCCAAAAATAATTTCACAAAGACTTTGCATTCATCAACTTTGCAAAAACTTATATCTTTGGTCAAACTAGTTCATCTAAACAATATCCAATTATTATTTATCTAATATCCCCACATCCCTTAAACTTTGGGATTTGGCTGTACTGGAATCATGCAGTCAGTCTCAAAGAATACAGAAGAGAAAGTTGTTAAAGGTTTATCAAATAGAAAGAATATATATGTAATTACTAGACTTCTTAAGAATAGTTCATTTACATGAGTATAAGGGCAACGTTTCTACAAAAAACTGCTTTTGTGGAAGTGAAGCTGAAAATACCAAATAGCTTAAAAAGAAAATTCACCACTCACCTGGAGACTGAAGAATAGCTACTACTTCACTATGGCCCCTTTCTCGAGCTTTATCTAACGGAGTTTTCCCATCTTCATCTCTCAGATCTGGGTTTGCACCATGCCGTAACAAAGTCTAGAAAAGAAAAGTATTAAATTTGAATAAAACAGTATCATATCTTCTTTGACAACCTTGCAATCTAAATTTTCGAGCGATTAAATTGATTAAATCATGCAGCTACCAATACAGATCTCTACCTTTCACTTATCTTTTTTTTATTTTTTTGACAGGCAGAGTGGATAGTGAGAGAGAAAGAAAGAGAGAAAGGTCTTCCTTTTGCTGTTGGTTCACCCTCCAATGGCTGCCGAAGCTGGTGCACTGTGGCCGGCACACCGTGCTGATCCGAAGGCAGGAGCCAGGTGCTTCTCCTGGTCTCCCATGGAGTGCAGGGCCCAAGCACTTGGGCCATCCTCCACTGCTTCCCGGGCCACAGCAGAGAGCTGGCCTGGAAGAGGGGCAACCGGGACAGAATCTGGCGCCCCGACCTGGACTAGAACCTGGTGTACCAGCGCCGCTAGGTGGAGGATTAGCCTATTGAGCCGCAGCGCCGGCCCTTTCACTTATCTTAAAAGCAGCCTATTCATATCTTGAAAACTTATAATTCTGATTATCTTTCAAATTAAATTATGTTACAATCTGAATCTGTCACCTTCATCAAATTCTTCCTCCCAATTTCTTTTTTTTGAAACAAACAAACAAAAAGACTTATTTTACTAATTTGAAAGAGTTATAGAAAGGTACAGAGAGAGAGAGGGAGGTCTTCCATCCACTGGTTCACTCCCCTAAGAGCCACAAAGGTCAGAACTGAGTCGAAATGAAGTCAAGAACCAGGCTTTTTCCAGGTCTCCCGTGTGTGTAGGGGCCCAAGGACTTGGTCCATCCTCTGCTGCTTTCCCAGGCACATTAGCAGGGAGCTGGGTCAGAAGTGGAACAGACAGGACTTGAACTGGTGCCCATATGGGATGCCAGGACTGCTTGATGTGGGCTTTAATCCACTGTGCCACAGTGCCAGTCCCCCAATTTCTTTACTAATAGAGCCACGAAGGACCACCATTGTGGTGCAATGGGTTAAGCCATTGTATGCAGTGACAGCATTCTATATGGGTGCCATGAGTCCTGGCAACTCCATTTTCGATCCAGCTCTCTGGTTATGTGCCTTGGAAAGCAGCAAAAGATGTCCCAAGTACTTGCACCTCTATATCCATGTGGAAGACCCTGATGACGCTCTTGGCTTCACCTGGCCTGGCCCTGGTCATTGTGACCATGTGTGGGTGAACCAAAGAATGGAAGATCTCTCTGTCTCTCTCTTTGTCTGTAACTATGCCTTCCAAGTAAATAAATAAATCTTTAAAAATAAATAAATAAAAAATAAAAATACCAAGATCATAGATCAACTTGAACTCTCATTCTTAGCAGCAGTATAGACTGATCCAACCATTAAAAAAAGAAGTAATCAACCTTTAATATTTACTATACAATGCCAACTGTAAAGTTAATTCTCTGATCAAAATGTCACCAATAACTGTCTTTTTTTTTTAAAAAGATTGATTTATTTATTTGAAAGTTACACAGAGAGAGAAGGAGAGGCAGAGAGAGAGGTCTTCCATCCACTGGTTCATTCCCCAACTGGCCACAATGGCCAGAGCTGCGCCGATCCGAAGCCAAGGGCCAGGAGCTTCTTCCGGGTCTCCCACATGGGTACAGGGGCCCAAGAACTTGGGCCATCTTCCACTGCTTTCCTAGGTCACAGCAGAGAGCTGGATTGGAAATGGAGCAGCCAAGTCTCAAACCAGCACCATATGGGATGCCGGCACTGCAGATGGTGGCTTTACCTGCTACGCCGCAGCGCCGGCCCTCAAATGGGATCTGAATCACTATACCAAAGGCCTGCCCCTTAAGTGCCTTTAATTAGTTTTTTATAAGTTTGTTTATGTTTTCAGCCTTTCCTAACATTCAAGTAAACAGAATTGTTTCTCCCTTTTCTTATATAATTAATATACACTGCTTGCACTTAGCAGTATATATTGGACCTTGTTACTATACAGAGAACTTTCTTACATTTGTATCTTTGCCTTGTATGGATGTACTACAAGTTTATTCAACTAGTAACCTGTTAACGAACATTTCTTACTCCTGAAAATAAGTAAGTTTATGTATCTAAGTGGTTTCCAGAAGGTTTGTGGAAAATGCATGTAATGGAAAAAAACATGAATTTCCACATTTTTTACACCAATGTAAACTTTTAGAATTCTATCTTTCCATAAACTTTTGGAAGTACCTTCATATTTCTGTTATTTCTGTTCATACAAAAGAATCATTACTCTAGACTTTTAGATTACAAAGGATTTTGGAGAATCCATCTTAAAGTTAAAGAAATTGAGGTCCAGGGGCCAGCACTGTGGCATAGCAGGTAAAGCTGCCGCCTACAGTGCCAGCATCCCAAATGGGTGCCAGTTCAAGACCCTGGCTGCTCCACTTCCAATCCACCTCTCTGCTATGGCCTGTGAAAGCAGCAGATGGCCCAAGCTCTTGGGCCCATGAGCCCACGTGGGATATCTGGAAGAAGCTCCTGGCTCTTCACTTCAGATCAGCACAGCTCTGGCAATTGTAGCCCATTGGGGAGTAAACCAGGGGATGAAAGACCTCTCTCTACCTCTCCTTCTCTCTGTTTAACTCTTTCAAATAAATAAATCTTAAAAAAAAAAAAAAAAAAAGAGGCTCTCTTTCAAATTTAAAAAAAAAAAAAAAAAGAAATCCCAGTTGGGGGTCCGGCACTGTGGCACAGTAGCTTAATCCTCTGCCTGCGGTGCTAGCATCCCTTATGGGCGCCAGTTCTAGTCCCAGCTGCTCCTCACCCAATCCAGCTTTCTGCTATGACCTGGGAAAGCAGAAGGTGGCCTAAGCACTTGGGCCTCAGCTCCCGCGTGGGAGACTTGGAAGAAGCTCCTGACTCCAGGTTTTGGATCGGTCCAGCTCTGGCTATTGAGGCCACTTAGAGAAATTTTATTTATTTATTTGAGAGGTAGAGTTACAGACAGTGAGAGGGAGAGACAGAGAGAAAAGTCTTCTACCCTTTGGTTCACTCCCCATATGGCCACAATGGCCAGAGCTGTAATGATCTGAAGCCAGGAGCCAGGTGCCTCTTCCAGGTCTCCTACGTGGGTGCAGGGAGCCAAGGATTTGGGCCATCTTCTACTGCTTTCCCAGGCCACAGCAGAGAGCTGGATCTGAAGAGGGGCAGCCGGGACTAGAATTGGCGCCCATATGGGATGCTGGCACTGCAGGAAGAGGATTAAGCTACTGCGCCATGGTGCCGGCCCCTAAATAAAATTTTTATGAAAAAAAAAAAATAAAAGACCCTATTTTGGGGACCTGCACTGGGGCACAGCAGGTTGAGCCACCATCCCATATGCGTGCCAGTTCAAGTCCTGGCTGTTACACTTCCAATACAGCTCCCAACTAATGTGCTTGGAAAAGAAAATGGCCCAATCCCTTGGGCCCTGCCACCTACCTGGGAGGCCCAGAAAAAGCTCCTGGCTTCAGCCTCACCCAGCCCTAGTTGTTGTGGCCATCTGGGGGAATAAACCAGATAGAAAAACCTTTCTCTCTCTATCTCCTTCTCTCTAACTACACCTTTCAAATAAATAAATAAATCTAAAACAAACAAACAAAAACAGACTCCACTTGGGATGTCCTTATCCTTTATGTGAGTGTCTGGGTTTAGGCTTCCCTACTAATAGGCACCCTTGGAGGCAGCAGGTAACAGCTCAAGTACTTAGATCCCTGTCACTGACATGGGAGACCCAGAAAGAATTCTAGGGCTTCTAGATTTTGCCTGGCTCAGTTCTGGCTGCTGCAAACATTTGGACAGTGAACTAGCACCTGGACAACGTCTCTGTCAAATAAATATGTAATTTAAAACTTTTATGGGGCCATATGTTGTGGCATAATGGATTAACCCACGACCTACAATGCTGGCATCCCATACAGACACCAGTTAAGAGTCCCGGCTATTCCATTTCTGATGCAACTCCCTGCTAATGCATCTAGGAAAGCAGCAGAGGATGGCAGAAGTCCTTGGGTCCCTGCACTCACGTGGGAGATCCAGAAGATGCTCTTGGTTACTGGTTTCAGCCTGGCCCAGCCCCAGCCATAGCGGCCATTTTGGGAATGAACCAGCAGATGAAAGCTCTTTATCTCTTCTTGTCTCTGTAACTCTACTTTCAAATAAATAAATCTTAAAAAAAAAAAATCAAACAGCACATTGATAGTGGAGAAGAAGGAATGGAGCAGAGGTGACGTGGAACCAGCACTTACCAGAATGTAAGTTTTTATATCATTATAATGTTTTAACCATGTAAATGCTGCAAATTCATAATTTTTAAAACCTGTATTTTTACCTTTGCTACTTGAGGTCTTCCAAAACATGCAGCATAATGTAATGATGATGACCTTTGACCCCTATTTACATCAGCACCTCTCTCACAAAGAAATTCTACCTGTAAAATGATAAAGAATCATAAAATTGCTTTATTGGTATGTCTATCTTTGATTTAAAACATTAATTTTTGTTTATTAGCTTACCATTTCCTGAGTTCCAAAAGCAGAGGCCCAGTTTAACAGAGTCTGACCCACATCATCCATAAAATTTACTTCAAAGGCTGAAAGTACAAATGAAAAACAAAGCAATTTATATTAAATCTCAATAAAATAATATTGACTTTTTCTAAGGTTTGAACCATTTAGAGATTGTTATTAATAATCCACTAAGGACCAAAAGACTTTTAAATATTGAGCTCAATTAATCAGCAGACCTAAGGTTGGCAAATAAAAAGTACTCTAAAAGTTTTAAATCACTAAGGATTCATACAGTTTTCAGGCTCAAAAAACAGGAAATGGGTCTGACATTGTTACACAGTTGGTTAAGTGTTGGTTAAGACGCCAGCATCCCATATAGGAGCAGCAATTTGAGTCCCAGCTGGCCTGATTATAATCTGGTTCCCTACTAATGTGCCTGGGAAAGGAGCAGATGATGGCCCAAGTGTTTGGGTACCTGTCACCCACATGACACTCATGGAATATCTGGATCCTGGCTTCAGCCTATGCCAGCTTCAGCCATTGCGGTCATTTGTAGAGTGAACTACCAGATGGAAAATCTGTCTCTATTCCTTTCTCTGTCACTCTGCCTTTCATATAAATAAATAAATAACAAACAGGAAACAAGCAAGGAAAAAATGAAATTGTCACAGTTCAACAGGGTACAGGGTACTAGTTCTATCATAATTGGAAAAGAAGTTAGTTAATCTAGAAAGAAGTGTAGGGTGCAGCAGTTGGGATATCTACATTCCATATCAGAGTGCCTGGGTTCAAGTCCCAGCACTGTTTCTGATTCCACTGAGTGATGGCTCAAGTAATTGGGCCCTTGGCACCCACACATGGGAGATTCATATTGGTTTCAGCAGTCTAACCCCAGCTGCTGTGGTCATTTGGGGAGAGAACCAGCAGATCAGATGAAGAATCTCTCTCTCAAATAAAGTGAAAATTACTTAATTCTTTTAAAAAGAACCTGAGGCAGACATTGTAGCAGTGAGTTAAGCTGCCAGTTGGGTTGCCTGCATCCCGTATCAGAGTGCCAATTCACATCGCAGCTACTCCGTTTCTGATTCAGGTTCCTGCTAATGCATTATAGGAACCATAAAAAGATGAATCAAGGGGCCAATGTAGTGTAGCAAGTAGAGCCACCACTTGCGATGTCTATACCCCATATGGACACTGGTTTGTATCCGGTTACTCCACTTTCGATCCAGCTCCCTGCTAATGGCCTGGGAAAAGCAGCAAAGGATGGCCCAAGTGTTTGGGCCCCTGCCAACAATATGGGAGACCCAAACGAAGCTCCTGACTTCAGCCTGGCACAGCCCTGGCCATTGGGGCTGCCTGGGGAATGAACTAGCAGATGGAAGACCTCTCTTTCTGTAGCTCTGACATCTAAATAAATAAATATATTTTTAAAAAATGATGATGAATCGAGTGCTTGGGTCCCTGCCACCCATGTAGGAGACTTGGATGTAGTTCCTGACTTCAGGATTCTGTCTGGCCCAGCCCTGGCTATTGCAGGCATTTGGAGAGTGAACCAGCAGATGGAAGAATTCTCTCCCTTTCTCTTTCAAGTAGATGAAAATAAACATCAGAAAATAAAATTTTAAAATGAGGCTAATCTACAATCTCTGACAGAAGACAAAAGTTAGATTATGTAGAAATGTCTTCCATAAATTTTTATTTGGTTATTACCTGATACAGCAGTTTAAACAAATTACTATATATGTTGAAAGCATTTTACTCAGCTGCTTAAATCACTGTTTGAGACACCCACATCCCATATTAGGAGTACCTGGTTCGAATCCGAACCGAACCATATCCCAACTGCTCCACTTGCCATCCACCTTCCTGCTAACGTGAATCCTGGAGGCAGCACATGATGGCTGAAGGACCTGGGTTCCTACCACCCACTTGGGAGTCTCAGATGGAATTCTGGATTTCTGGCTTTGGTCTCATCAGTACACTGGCTGTTGTAGACATTTGGGGAGTAAGAATACAGAAGATCTCTATCTGTCTCTCTGCTTTTTAAGTTTTACTCACTCAACAGGCATTTATTCAAGTCTTACCAGGCAACAGGCTGACACCTAATTATGAACATGGAGGGGAGGAGACCGAGGACTGGCTATTCTGTTATTTGTCACAACTGCTGAGAATACTACCCAAAAACAGAAATAAGAAATTGCCTGTGAATTTTATCTCATAGGTTTCGCACTTTAAAAAGTATTTTCTGACCTCCTGTGTCAATTGCATCTATAAGTGCATCAGTATCTTTACTTCGAATACAGTCTATAAGCTGCCGATGTGAGCGCTCCCCGGAACTATCCAATCTCCGAAGTCCTGGAATTCTGCCTGTGGATCCAGCACTAGACTTCGGCAAAGCCTTACGTCCTTCAAATAATAGCACCAAAAGAAGGTCAACCAAGCGCATGGTATCGAGCACACATCTTTCATCACCCTGTAATGCACTTTCAATTGAATCTGGAAGCTCTGACCTCAGGAGATCCTGAAAAGAGAAAAGGAGGGAAAACAATTTAATATATTTGTTACATTTAAAATACTACCTTCTGAAAAATTAAAAAGCAAAGATTCAAAAACATTCTTACGTGTGTTACTACTGGAGAGCCTCTGCAAAGTGTTGAGAGCAGACTTACAATTGTTGACACCTGGTTACTCAATTTGGAATCTGCAGTTGTGGAAGGCGCTCCTGTGGTACTTCGACCAGGTTTGCATGCTGATGATGGTCCTGATACAGTACCACCAGCAGCAGCCATTCGACATAACAGCTCTTCAGTTAATCCATGCTTGGCTAATGGAGCTGGGTCTACACCACGACGGGTAAACCGGTCAGCTAGTGATGCAAAACATCGCAGAGCTCCATCTGAAACCTAAATGTGTGAAGAATACACACATGGATAAAATTTATCTCAAAAGAGATAATACTAATAATCATTTCAACAATCACACTATAAGACAGGCAAATGTGGGGCTGGCACTGTGGCATAGTAGGCTAAGCCTCTGCCTATGGCACTGGCACTCCATCTGGGCAATGGTTTGAGTCCTGGCTGCTCCACTTGCGATCTAGCTCCCTGCAGATGGCCTAGGACAGCAGTGGAAGATGACCCAAGTACTTGGGCCCTTGCACCAACATGGGAGACCCAGAAGAAACTCCTGGATCCTTGCTTTGGATCAGCCCAGCTCCAGTTGTTGCAGCCATTTGGGGAGTGAACCAGAAGATGGAAGACCTCTCTTTCTGTTTCTCTCTCTGTCTGTAACTGCCTCTCAAATAAATAAATAAATCTTAAAAAAAAAAAAAAGAGGCAGTTCTGGGGCCAGCATTGTGGAATAGGGGTTAAGCTGCCACCTGCAACGTTGGCATCCCATATGTACACGGGCTGAAGTCCCAAATCCAGCTCCCTGCTAATGTGTCTGGGAAAGCAACAGAAGATGGCCCACGTGCCTGGGTCCCTGCACCCATGTGGGAGACTCAGATGAAGTTCCTGGCTCCTGGCTTTGGCAGGACCCAGTCTGGCCACTGTGGCCATTTGGAGGAGTGAACCAGTGGATGGAAGGTCTCTCTATCTCTCCCTCTCTCTGTAACTTTATTTTTCTTTTCTTTTTAAAAATTTATTTATTTATTTGAAAGGCAGAGTTATAGAGAGGCAGACACAGAGAGAGAGAGAGAGAGAGAGAGAGAGAAAGATCTTTTTTTTTTTTAATATTTATTTATTTATTTGAAAGATGGAGTTACAGAGAGGCAGAGGCATAGGCAGAGGCAGAGAGAAAGAGATCTTCCATCTGCTGGTTCACTCCCCAGATGGCTGCAACGGCTGGAGCTAGGCTGATCTGAAGCCAGGATCCTGGAGCTTTTTTCTGGGTCTCTCACACAGGTGCAGGGGCCCAAGGGCTTGGGCCATCTTCCACTGCTTTCCCAGGCCATGGCAGAGAGCTGGATTGGAAGTGGGGCAGCTGGTCTTGAACCGGCGCCCATATGGGATGCTGGCACTGCAGGCAGCGGCTTTAGCTGCTACACCACAGTGATGCCCCCCTCCCCTTTTTTTTTTGACAGGCAGAGCGGATAGTGAGAGAGAGAGACAGAGATAAAGGTCTTCCTTTGCCATTGGTTCACCCTCCAATGGCCGCTGCAGCTGGCACCAGGTACTTATCCTGGTCTCCCATGTGGTGCAGGGCCCAAGCACTTGGGCCATCCTCCGCTGCACTCCCGGGCCACAGCAGAGAGCTGGCCTGGAAGAGGGGCAAGCGGGACAGAATCCAGCGCCCCGACCGGGACTAGAACCCAGTGTGCCGGCGCCGCATGGTGGAGGATTAGCCTAGTGAGCCACGGCGCCGGCCAGAAAGGTCTTCCATCCGCTGATTCACTCCCCAAATTGCTGCAATGGCTGGAGCTGGGCCGATCTGAAGCCAGGTGCTTCTTTGGGTTTCTCACGTGGGTACAGGGGCCCAAAGGCTTGGGCCATCTTATACTGCTTTCCCAGGCCATAGTAGAGATGAATCAGAAGTGGAGCAGCTAGGATTTGAACCAATGCCCACATGGGATGCCGGTTCTGCACACAGTAGCTTTACCTGCTACACCATGGCACCAGCCCCTATAACTATCTTTTAAATAAATAAAATCAATATTTTAAAAAAAAAAAAAAAGGCAGTTGTAACAAAGTGATAAAGTATATTATCTGAATTTGAATCATGGCTCCATATCTACTAACTACGTCAGATTATATAAGTACTGTAGTCTTTAGTTCCTTTATTTATAAAACAGAAATAACAGGATCGGCCATTTGCTGCAGCATTTAATAGAACACCTGAGACATCCATATCCCATATTTGAGTCCCCTCGTTTTAGTCCCTGCTTTGTTTCTGATTCCAGCTTCCAGATAACACATACCCTGGGAGGTAGTACGTGATGGATCAAGTTCTTGGGTCCTTTTCACCCACATAGGAGACCATGCTCTTGGTTTTGGCATGGCCCTGCTATTAGTTATTTGGTGAATGGAACCAGTAGGTGGAATATTCTAGTTATGTCTAAATAAAATGTTTAAAAAATATTTTAAAATAGGGACAATGGTACCTAGATCTCATTATGTCAGCTTATATAACACATAATAAGAATCCAAATGGGCACCGGCGCCGCGGCTCACTAGGCTAATCCTCCTCCGCCTTGCAGTGCCAGCACACTGGGTTCTAGTCCCAGTCGGGGCACCGGATTCTGTCCCGGTTGCCCCTCTTCCAGGCCAGCTCTCTGCTGTGGCCAGGGAGTGCAGTGGAGGATGGCCCAAGTGCTTGGGCCCTGCACCCGCATGGGAGACCAGGATAAGCACCTGGCTCCTGCCATCGGATCAGCGCGGTGCGCCGGCTGTAGCGCACCGGCCGTGGTGGCCATTGGAGGGTGAACCAATGGCAAAGGAAGACCTTTCTCTCTGTCTCTCTCTCTCACTGTCCACTCTGTAAAAAAAAAAAAAAAAAAAAAAAAAAGAATCCAAATGGGCAATGAAAGCTCAGAAATATTAAGTATTACTAGGCAAAACTTTATGCCAAGAAAATCTACAAATAGCATCTGAAAATAATATATGAATAGTAAAATGGTATTAAACTCTAGTTTTATTTTCTAGGTTAGGCTAATTCTACAAAGGTTTACACAGAAGTTCATGCTACGTTACTTTAGTAAGATTGATCTAATTTCAAGTCAACTAAACTGTGTGGATTCAACAGTCACACTAAGAGCAAGTCCAACTATAAAACGAGTGTATTTCTATAACATTTAAATTTCAAGAATAAACATATAATTTTTTATAATTAAAAAAACCCATACTTTGATGACCCCCAAAAAGAGATTACTAGAGATCCTAGTGAGAAAAAGAGAAGATGAGAAAAATCTCTACTTCATTAAGTGAAAATTCCAAGTTTCAGTGTATCATTTATAAATAGGGAACATTAAGAAAACCACTTTTTTTTTGGAAACTGAAAGTATACAACAGAAATTTATTTACCTGATGATCTTCATGTTTCAATAAACTAGACAGAGATTCCACACAAATTTCTAAAGAAGAATCTTGAGGTTCCATTTTGCCACAGAGTCTTGATACCACAGCCATGGCAGAGTGCAAGGTATCTTTATGCACCAGGTGACCACTATCACGAATGAAGGTAAGTACACAGTTCAAACCACCAGCCTCAAAGACTGCTCCTGACTCACGAGTACATATCAGTTCTAAAACCTACAACAGTAAAACAAAATTAATAAAAGAGTACAAGTCTAACATTAATTTTCTAGAATCACAAAAACATAATGACCCCTCAATCTATTAGTCACTTTAAAAAAGGTACAGTGAAGTTAATTTCAGTAATATATTTTATTTAACCCAATCTATTTAAGGCATTTCAACATTCATTCGATATAAAAAATTGTTTCTATCGCTTAGGTTCTTTTACATATTGTCTTCACAACTCCATTTAAGAATATATTTTATCCCTACAGCACGTCAATTTAATTTGCAGTGCTCAATAATTATCACATTGGACACAGCAGGTTTAAATGATGAAATCTACACAGCAATCTAAGGAGCTACAAATAATTTAGCAAAAGCTTGTAAGTTCCTCGACACTGGTGAAGAAAGTTGAGTAAATGCTTCTTACTACTACTCATCATCATCTTCACATTCAGTCTATAAATATCAAAACATTAAAAATTAACTTTATTTTCTAAATTATGTAGATGTTTAAGGTGATAAAGTACAACTGAAGAGCTAAATTCAGTTCATCAATCTTAGAGGTATATCAGAAATTTAGACTATCTTATATGAAAAATGTTCAAGAAGGGAAACAATACAATCGAAATTCTAGCTTGTAATTAGTTGAAGAATAAGGTATAGTGAGAGTTTGTAGGCAAATGTAAAAATTCAGGCATTAGTATTTAAGAGAGAGTAAGGCTTGTCGAAGGCTCAGGATAACAAAAACTAACACACAGAGGCAGGTATTACGACACAGCAGGTTGAACGACTGCTTAGGATATCTGCATCGCTTATCAGAGCTGCCTGGTACTGAGACCTAGCTCCTCTTCCAATCCAGGCTCCTACTAATGACTCCAGGAAGCAGCATATGATGGCTGGAGTACTTGGGATCCTATCACACAAATGGGAGAACCAGATCAAGTTCCTGGCTTAGCCCCAGCTGTTGTGGGCATTTGGGGAATGAACCAGTGGATGGAAGATCTCTCCCCCTCTCTCATTCTGCCTTACAAACAAACAAGTAAATAATGTTTAAACAATTTATATGAAAGGCAGAGTGACAGAGAGAGGAAAAGAGATGAGATCTTCCACCTGCTGGATTTTTCCCTAGATGGCTGCAACAGTGAAGTCTGGACCATTTGAAGCCAGGAAGTGCTTGGGCCATCTTCTGGTGCCTTCCCAGACGGCCAGGAAGCTGAATAAGCAGCAGGGCAGCTGGGACGCTAATAAGTATTTCAGTATGGAATGCAGTTGTCAAAAGTAGCAGCTCAACACGGGAATGAGCCTCTTTGACCTCTTCCGGGGCTTTTTCGGCTTTTCTGCACCTCAGAGCCACAGAGATCCCTTCTTTGGAGGGATGACTCGAGATGAAGATGAGGATGATGAAGAAGAGGAAGAAGCCACATGGGGCCATGGGAGCTCCAGGTTTCCTGGTTCCCAACCCCCGGAGGAATTTGGATTCAGCTTCAATTTCAGTCCGGGAGGAGGGATGCGTTTCCATGATAACTCCGGCTTTGATGACCTAGTCCGGGATTTCAATAGCATCTTCAGCGAGATGGGGGCCTGGACCTTGCCTTCCCATGCTCCCGAGCTTCCAGGTCCCGAGTCAGAGCCGGCTGGTGAGAGACCACGGCGGGGACAGACGCTTTGAGACTCAATGCTTAAGTACCCAGATAGCCACCAGCCCAGGATCTTTGTGGGGGCCGTGGAGAGTGATGCAGGAACTGAGTCTTCCAAACCAGCAGCAGACTGGGGCTCCCAGAGGCCTTTCCACAGGTTTGATGATGTGTGGCCTGTGACTCCCCATCCCCGGGCCAGAGAGGACAACGATCTTGATTCCCAGGTTTCCCAGGAGGGTCTTGGCCCAGTTCTGCAGCCTCAGCCCAAATCCTATTTCAAGAGTATCTCTGTGACCAAGATCACTAAGCCAGACGGGGCCGTGGAGGAACGCCAGACTGGTGGACAGTGAGGGCCGCTCGGAGACCACGGTGACCCGGCAGGAGGCAGACGGCAGTCCGAGAGGCGATCCAGAATTACCGAGGTCTCCATCTCTGAATGATGCCTTTTCCATCCTGGATTTGTTCCTAGGACATTGGTCCCGGTCCCGGTAGCCTTGTTACCCCTCAAGGGTCTCCAGGTCCCCCTGCACTGCCCACCATCAGCGAACTGGGCTGCTTCTCCTGCCCACTTCAGGGACTTGGGTGTGTGCACCAGGAGGCTGGGGCAGGTCAGTGTGTCACCCACCCAGACTGACCAATAAAACCTCTATTTATGCTAAAAAAAAAAAAGTAGCAGCTCAACACATGACAGTGCCACAACACCAGTCCCAAATAAATAAATCTTTTAAATATAATTTTTAAATGAATTAGAAAAGGAC
Source organism: Oryctolagus cuniculus (assembly GCF_964237555.1). Lineage (NCBI taxonomy): Eukaryota > Metazoa > Chordata > Mammalia > Lagomorpha > Leporidae > Oryctolagus > Oryctolagus cuniculus. The sequence continues at coordinate 44,213,742 of NC_091443.1, read as the reverse complement.
TTGATTATCAACTACATGAATAGAGTAGAAGAAAGAAAATAAAGGATAAAGCATAGGTTTCTGTGTCGAGTGCCTGGGTGGGAGCTTTAGCTAATTACCAAAGTAGACATTTACCTGTTAAGGAAAGATAAAGAATTCAAACATCCAGGTAGAGATATCCAGCAGACCCTTTACTATGGAGACTATAACTCAAGAGAGAGATGAGGGCTAGAAATAAAGGTGAGGGGAATAGACATAAATGGCACTGAACTGATATATAAGATGATCCAGAAGCAAAACATAAATAATTTTTTTATTTGACAGAGTTAGACAGTGAGAGAAAGAGAAAGAGAGATCTTCTTTCCGTTGGATCACCCCCAAAATGGCCGCTACAGCCAGAACTACGCCGATCCGAAGCCAGGAGCCAGGTGCTTCTTCCTGGGTGCGGGTGCAGGGACCAAGGACTTGGGCCATCCTCCACTGCCTTTCCAGGCCACAGCAGAGAGCTGGACTGGAAGAGCAACCAGGACTAGAACCCGGTGCTCATATGGGAGGCCAGCACCGCAGGTGGAGGATTACCCAAGTGAGCCACAGCACTGACCCCCATAAATAATTTTAAGATAAAAACAGAACCTCAAAAACTACTGTCATTTAAGAATGAAGAATATGCAAAGGAAAAGATAACAAACAAAAAAAGTAGCAAAGTGTGACAGAATCAAGAAGACAAGGTTTAAAAACAATGAAATAGTTAGGTCAAAGACTAACAGGATCCTGTAAGTTAAGTGCTACAAATGAACCACAGAGTTTGACAACAGGATGTCACTCCTGACTTGTTTTTCTTCAGTTTCAAGGAGAGTAATACAAGAGTATTTCAAAAATTTCATGGGGGCTAGCGTTTTAGTGCTAGTGGGTTAAGTTGCCACTTGCAATGCCAGCATCCTATACTGGAGTGTTAGCTCACTGCTCTGTTTCTGATCCAGCACCTGAGAAGGCAGCAGAAGATGACCCAAATATTTGGGCCCCCGTCACCTATGTGGGAAACCTAGATGGAGTTTCTGGCTTCAGTCTGGCCCAGCCCTGGCTGTCCTGGCCATTCAGGGAGTGAACCAGTGAATGGAATGTCTGTGTTTACTCTGCCTTTCAAATAAATAAATCCGTAAGAACACCTTATGGAAAGATGCACAATTTAAAAAATTATGAATTCTTCAAATTGTTTTGCACAAAATAAATATACCTTTTATTCTATTTTCCATGAACATTTTGAAGTACAGTCAAATATAAAACTGATTTTAATGGGCTGAAGAGTGATTAAGTGCGAAAGTGTGAACCTCTTATTGCTCTTTCTTTTTTCAATGACTTATTTTTTTGAAAGGCAGAGTTAGAGAGAGAGGAACAGACAGTGAGAGAGAGAGAGGGAGATAATCCTCCATCCACTGGTTCACTCTCCAAATGGCTCTAATGGCCATGCTGAAGCTAGGAGCCCAGAGTCCTAAGCCCCATCGAGGTCTTCCATGTGGGTGGCAGGGGCCCAAACACCTCCCCAAGCATCTTCTGCTGCTTTCTGGTGCATTAGCAGGGAGTTCCTGGATTGGAAGCAGAACAGCCAGAACTTAAACCAGCACCCACATAGGATGTTGGTGTTGCATGCTGTAGCTTAACCAGCTGTGCCACAATGCCCACTGAGGGGTTTTTCCCCCTTATTGTTCTTTCTAAGAGTCTGGCTATGAATAGTTAAAAGCGGACTTTGCTTTGAATGTTTTATTTTTCAAATGGCAAATCCCCAATAATGGGACTTAAAATACTATGCCTTCTGATGTGCTGCAGTAAGAACTAACTACTCAATATCACCTATACAGAACCTTGCAAATAAAATTTTCAAATTGAAATTAAACATGACCAACCAAACAAATCTAGAATGTGGAACATTCCACAAAAAGGGCAGTATCACAGAGGGGGAAAAAAAGAGGGGAGAACTGTTTTACATTAACTGAGATTAAAAAAATATAACAACTAGGGCCAGCGGTATGGTTGTTACTTGGTTATACTATGTTACACTTGGTTAAATAAATACATCTTTAAAAAAATTCCTTGGGGCTGGCGCCATAGTGCAGTCGGCTAATCCTCCGCCTACATCCCATATGGGTGCCATTCTAGTCCAGGCTTCTTCTCTTCTGATCCAGCTCTCTGCTATGGCCTGGGAAAGCAGTAGAAGATGCTCCAAATCCTTGGGCCCCTGTACCGACGTGGGAGACCCAAAAGAAGTTTCTGGCTCCTGGCTTCAGCCCAGCCCTGGTTGTTGCAGGGATTTGGGGAGTGAACCAGCAGATGGAAGACCTCTCTTTCTGTCTACCTCTCTAACTCTGCCTTTCAAAGAAATACAATAAAACAAAACAAAAAAAAAAAAAAATTCCTCCCCTTCAAAAGAAAAAAAAGAATAACAAACAGGGCCAGCATTGTGGCACAGCAGGTTAAACCACTGCCAGGTTCCAGTTCCAGCTGTTCCAATTCAGCTCTCTGCTAATGCACCTGAGAAAGAATGGGAAGATGGCTCAAGTACCTGGGCCCCTGCCATCCAAGTGAGAGACCTAGACACAGCGCCTGGATCCTAGCTTCAGTCTGGCTCAGCCTGGCTGCTGTGGCCATTTGGAGAGTTAACCAGCAGATGGAAGATCTCTGTCTCTCTCTTTCTCACTGTCTCTCTCACTCTCTTTCAAATTTCAAATAAATAAAATAAATCTAAAAAAGAAAAGAACACCAGAATCTTCTCATCCAGCTTCATGCTAATGTGCACTCTGGGACACAGCCAAAGAATGGCTCAAGAACTTAGTTCCTGTCACCCATGAAGGAGACTGAGAAGGAGCTCCTAGCTCCTGTCTCACAGTTGTTACAGGCATCTAGGGGAGGAAAACAGTTGATGGAAGATGTATTTATTTATTTACTTGAAAGAGTTAGAAAGAGAGGGAAGAAGGGAGGTAGGGAGGGAGGGAGGGAGAGGCAGGGAGGGAAGGGGAGGAAACAGAGAAAGAGAATCTTCCATCAGCTGGTTCACGTTGGAGCCAGAGCTTCTACCAGGCTTCCACATGGGTGCAAGGGTGCAAGCACTTGGGCCATCCTCCAATGCTTTCCCAAGCACATTAGCAGGGAGTTGGATCAGAAGTGGAACAGCCAGGACTTGAACCAGTGCTCAAATGGGTTTCCGGCATTGCAGATGGCTGCTTAACTTGCTATGCCACAATGCCTGTCTCCTATATGTTTCTCTCATTATCCGTCTCTCTGTTGCTCTACCTTTCAAAGAAATGAGAACAAATAAAAATATTAAAAATTTTTAAAGGTGATTTTTCTGAAGTTCTACTGGACTTCTTTTGATTCCAGAAGACTATGATTATCACTGATCTAAACTACTTTCAACAACGTATTATCAATGATGAAAAAATTGTTTCAGGGCCGGTGCCGCGGCTCACTAGGCTAATCCTCCGCCTGTGGCGCCGACACCCCGGGTTCTAGTCCCGGTTGGGGTGCCGGATTCTGTCCCGGTTGCTCCTCTTCCAGTCCAGCTCTCTGCGGCCCAAATGCTTGGGCCCTGCACCCGCATGGGTGACCAGGAGGAAGTACCTAGCTCCTGATCGGCGAAGCGTGCCAGTTGTAGCGGCCATTTGGGGGGTGAACCAGCAGAGGGAAGACCTTTCTCTCTGTCTCTCTCTCTCACTGCTCACTGTCTAACTCTGCCAGTCCAAAAAGAAAAAAGAAAAAATTGTTGGAGTAAAACGCATTTTTTTATTCTCTCATGTTCAAATTGGCCAACAAATAAAACTTACCTTTACACACTGTTCAGCTAAGTCTCTGCTAGTCCTGTTGTTAAGTTCAACTACAACCAAACGATTACAAAGTGCTTTTATAGCTCCATCTACCCCAACAATCCGCCGGGTGCATTCTGCAGACACATCCAGATAGTATGTAATGGCACGGGCTGTCACTTCCAACACATTGTCTGGAGCACTTTCATCAAGAAAAATTTTGCAGAGTGCTGGTAAGAAAGTGCGAGGAGGACATCTGTAGTGAAAGAAATCCTTTACATTAGGATTTGTAAATTCTTAACATAAAATATTATCTAGATAATAAATAAAAAGCTGTAACAAATATAACATTATGTTCAATACTGTACCTGAATAATTATTACACATTTCTTACATTGTTTTTGCTTTCAGAACAATACTTAACCAACTTCATCATTGCTAAAAATAACAAGTTGGAAACCAAGTAGCAGCATTAACTTGAAACCATGTTAAAGAAAATTCTTACTCAATACTCAGCTCAAACATTAGCTCCTCTGTAAAATTTTTCCTAACCTACCCAAACAGTTAAATGGTATTTTCATGTTCCCAAAACCTCATAAAAACAGGGTACATACTGTTTAATATATCAATTTGTTTCCTTATTTACATAAAAGTTCCTGAAGGCCAGGGGCATTCATTGCTCAATTTGTATTTTACAAGCACTGATTTGTCATCTAAAAGACCAGGGTAAAGCATTAAACAACAGCTGTGCAACCTTTCTGAGCTTATTTCTTCATTTGTAAAGCAAAGATAATATCCAAACAATACTTTATATGGTTGTTATGAAGATTTATTAAAATTACATATATACATATTAAACACTTAGCTCAGTAAGTATCCAGTATCATACTGAAAAGTCTAATGCCTAATACACAAATTTGTGTAAGACAGTTTTATCAAAAATAGAAATTCATGGGGCAGACACTTAGAGCAGCAATTAAAATACCACCTGGAACACCCAAATCCCATACTGAATAGCAGGGTTCAAATCCTGGTTCCATTTTCAATTCCATCCTCCTGCTAATGTGTACCATGGGAGGTAAAGATAATGGCTGGAGTACCTGGGTCCCTGCACTACCCATGTTAGAGATCTGCATTGAGTTCTGGGCTCCTGTCTTGAGCCTGGTCTGGCCCTAGCTATTGCAGGCATTTGGGAAATGTACCAGCAGGTGGGATATCTCTTTGCCTCTCAAGTAACACACTTAAAAAATAATTTAAAAAATTTTAAAGACAGGATTGTAAGATATCAGTAATATTTAACGAACACTTAAAATATGAGAGGTGGGCAGTTGAACCACTGCTTGGCTTTCCACGATCCCATTATCAGAGGGCCTAGGTATGAGTCCAGTCTGCACTGCTGATACAGCTTCCTGATAATGAACACCCAGGAGTAAATGGCTCAACTATTTTAGTCCCTGACACCCATGTGTCATGAAGTTTTGGGCCTCTGGCTTCAGCTTAGCCCAGCCTCAGCTACTGCAGGCACTCGGGAAGTGAACCAACAGATGAAGTGAAGCAGTCAGTGGAAGAGTCTCTGTCTCTGTCATTCTCCTTACCAAATAAATTAATAAAACTTAGAAAAAAATCCATAATTTACCTTTAGTAGAAATTTGTTAAGTGAGGTCAAAAATATTATTCTAACTTCTCTGCATAGGCTACAGCTATAGATAATACAAAAGGTAGTAATACCCTCAACATCTCAGAGCAAGTCTTTTTCCATCAGCTTTTATTAAAATTTAGTCTAAAAGTTGAGTACCTCTTGGGGCTAGCACTGTGACACAGTGGGTTAAAGCCCTGGCCTGCAGCACCGGTATCCCATGTGGGTGCTTGTTCGAGTTTCAAGTCTCGGCTGTTCCACTTCTGATCCAGCTCTCTGCTATGGCCTGGGAAAGCAGCAGAAGATGGCCCAAGTCCTTGGGCTCCTGCATCTGCATGGGAGACCTGGAAGAAGTTCCTGGCTCCTGGCTTCAGATCAGCTCAGCTCTGGCTGTTGTTGCCATTTAGGGAGTGAACCAGCAGATGGAAAAACTCTCTGTCTCTACCTTTCTCTGTAACTCTTTTAAATAAATAAAAATAAATCTTTAAAAACAAAACATATATAGTCTGTCATGAATATACAGTATGTTCACTTTTTAAAAAGATTTACGTATTTACTTGAAAGGCAGAGCATCAGAAAAAGACTGAAAGATATCTTCCATCTTCTTGTTCACTCCCCAAATGGCTGCCAATAGCTAATGCTGGGCTAAGCTGAAGTCAGGCAGGAGCCAGTAACTCAAATGCCTGCAACGGCTGGGGCCATGCCAGGCCAAAGGCAGGAGACCAGAACTCAATCCAGATCTCCAACATGGATGGCAGGGACCCAAATACTTGGGCCATTCTCCACTGCCTTCCCTGGCATATTAGCAGGGAGCTGGATTCGAAGTGGAGCAGCCAGGACTTGAATCAGAACTCTGATATGGCATGCCACTGTCCCAAGTAGTGGCTTAACCCATTGTGGCACAACACTGGCTCTTCCTTATACCATATCTCTAATAGTTCTGTGCATAAATAAAAGTTTATGTACTCTGAGTTAGCACTTTCTCTGCCGACTATATGGACAATCTGTGGTTGGTGGCATCACCACCATTTCTGACTCTGAATTTGTTACCAACAAGTAATCATTTCCTTATACTTCTTCACATATACTTACCAGTAAAAAATAATAACAATGAAAAAAAATGAAATGCTCAGAGTACCTAAACAGACACCATCACCAGAACATCTGCATTAACTGTTAAACCACAGACATGACAAGCTTTTAATCTCTACCCATGATGTGTGCTTTGATTAAAAGGTTACTGGAGCTGGCACTCTAGCAGAGCAATAAAGCTGCTGCCTGTCAGGCCAGTATCCCATATGGGTGCCAGTTTGAGTGCTGGCTACTCCATCTGATCCAATTCTCTGCTAACGCGCCTGGGAAAGTAGTGGAAAATGTCCCAAGTATTTGGGTCCCTGTACCTACACTGGTGACTGGGAAGAAGCTCCTGGTTTTGGCCTGTCCCAGCCCCAGATATCACTTTTCTCACTGCATATATGGGATCTTCAGACTCCCCCTTGTTCATAATCATTGCTAACCACAGTCGCAAGCCAGAAGTTGTGCAAGAAATGCACTAAGGTTTCCTTAGTCACTGTGTTCCAAGAGCTGGAAACAGTATGTACGTATGCATCCTTCATGCTAAACTCCTTTTGAATATTTTCCATACCCATACCTCTGTTCTTTCCTGGTTCCATGCTATTCAAGAAAGGGTTTTTATGTTTACTCTTTATTGATGTTCAGGATACCTGATCATATTTAAGAGAAAGTACAAGGCATACACATTATTTTTGGTGAGAATTCAGCTGGAGGATTAGCAGAATAGTTGCCAAGGAATAACAAAATCTTGCAGTCAACACTCTATCCAACATTCCTGCACTGAGCACCAGCCATGGGTCCCAAATGTTTATGAAACCAATCCGAAAAAATGCCTCTAGTGCCCCATGCCTCTTCATGAGCATACTAATTGACGAGTAAGAAATGCAATCCTCTAAAACAAGGACACAGCTTTCGCCTATCACAGCATGTTTACACTTATGTGTGCCTGATGAATTAGCACCTCTCAGCACAGCATCTTGAATTCCTGCAGGAACTCTGTCATCAGCTATAGTCAGTGTGTTTCTGAGGCAATAATGTCAAAAGAGTGGGATTTTATCAGCATTACAGACTTGTTCAGGAATAAGATCTTCATTAGTAATGACCTTTGCAAACCTGTCAGAATGTCTGCTTCATGACCAGCAGACATTATATCACCACAGATCTGAAAACAGAAATTTATTGCCATGTCTTTCCTTAAATTTCTACAGCCAATCTGTTGTATAATCACAGTTCCCTCAATTTTCAGTTCATTGTGAGATATTTGCTCATTTCATGATCAGCATATTATTTAGTAGAACTGTGACACTCACAGACTCTTCCAAAACAAAATCAAGATCTTCATTTCAGATTTTTGCAGTCTGTCTTATTTTTCATTAACTTCCTTTCACCTCTTTCAGCATAGATTTTCAAAAGTGTATCCTTTGGTTTCTTCACATATATAGTAGTCATCCCATCCCAACACCACACTCTTCCATAAAACATCTTTTTTTTTAAAGATTTACTTTATTTATTATTTTTAAAGTCAGAGTTACACAGAGGGAGGAGAGGCAGAGAGAGAGAGAGAGAGGTCTTCCATTCGATGGTTTACTCTCCAATTAGCCGCAATGGCCAGAGCTGTGCCGATCTGAAGCCAGGAGCCAAGAGCTTCTTGCAGGTCTCCCACGTGGGTGCAGGGGCCCAAGGACTTGGGCCATCTTCTGCTGCTTTCCCAGGCCATAGCGGAGAGCTGAATCAGAAGTGGAGCAGCCAGGTCTTGAACCAGTGCCCCTGTGGGATGCCGGTGCTTCAGGCCAGGGAGTTAACCCTCTGTGCCACAGCGCCAGCCCCTCCATAAAACATCCGACACTTAACACTGCTGCCCAGTTTCCCCAACAGCTTGACTTCATGTGCTAGAGATAAACACAGATGCTCTCTCTTTATCTTACCACTTACACAGGCAGGTAATTTACAAGCCTTTCATATTTTTTCAATGATATATTTACATCACAGAGAAGCAGCAGAAAAACACAGCTATGCGTAAGACTTTTGGTCTCTTGGTTCTCTGTGAAGAATCATGGGGAGGGGCCAACGTTGTGGCATAGTGGGTAAAGCTGCTGCTTACAGTGTCAGCATCCCATATGGGCGCTGGTTCGAGACCCAGCTGCTCCACTTCTGATCCAGCTCTCTGCTATGGCCTGGGAAAGCAGTAGAAGACAGCCCAAGTCTTTGGGCCCCTGCACCTGCGTGGGAGACCTGGAAGAAGCTCCTGGCTCCGGATCGGTACAGTTCTGGCCGTTACAGACAATTGGGGAGTGAACCAGCGGATGTAAGACCTCTCTCTCTCTCTCTCTCTCTCTTCCTCTCCTCTCTTTGTGTAACTAACTCTGACTTTCAAATAAATAAATAAATCTTAAAAAAAAAAAAAAAGAATCATGAGGAACCCACCACTGGCACTTAAGGCCTGCACATGTGCCATTTGAGTACCCTTTTTGGGATTTGAAGTGTCCTTTTCTCCACTGGGGACACTGAATAAAGTATTATGTGCCTGTGATTAGACTGAGGTATCATACATGGTCAGGTGTGGGATTTTCCACTTGTGGTATCACATCAGCACTCAAAAATTTGGAATTCTGGAACACTTCAGATTTCAATTTTTGATTAGGGATGCTCAACTTGTTTATATAAAATCAGTATTTCTGCCATTTAGATTTCACAGAGAACCTATGTCTTCCAAATTCCTGTTAAACTAGTTATATGATAATGGCTATGTCTATATGAGTCTCACTAACAAAAACACCAGATATGAGAGTGGGCATTTAACCTGGTAGTTGAAAAGCCTATGTTCATTACTGGAGTGCCTAGTTTCTGAGTCCCAACTCTAGCTTCTTACTCCAGGTTCGTGCCAATGCAGACCCTGGGAGGCAGAAGCCATGGCTTCACAAACCGGGTTACTGCCTTTCTCATGGGAAACCTATATTTTGTTCCTGGCTTCTGGCTCTGGCCTAGCTCTGGACATTGCAAGGATTTGGGCAGTGAACCAGTTAAAAAAGAGTTTTCTCTGTCTCTCTCCCTCTCTATTAAGTAAATTCAACAAGGATGGTTTGGCAGAACAGTTAATATGCTGCTTGGGATGCTCACATCCCCTATCGCAGTATCTGGATTTGAGTCCTAGTTCCACTTCCAATTCCAGCTTCCTGCTAATGTGCATCCTGGGAAACTGGGGTGATAGCACAAGAAAGTGGTTTCCTGCCCTGGCTACTGCAAGCATCTGGGGAGCAAAGAAGCACATGTGAGACCTCTTCCTGTCTGTCTCTGTCTCTGTGCCTTTCAAACGAATAAAAACAATAAGTTAACCTTTTAAAAAAGAAAAAAATACTCACATAATCAGGACAACTTATCACCAACCTTAAATGAGCACAATGTGTAATAATGTTACTATATTTCTTTTATTGTCTACAATGAATATTTCACACTTTTTCTTCAATTTTCTTGTGGCTTTATCATTCTACTGGTTTTTCATTCTTAGAGTCCCTTTTCATCCTTTCTATATTACCTCTCTAGTTGATCTCATTCATTCTCTTACTTGATACACTGTGGATACAAACCTCCCCCAAAGACCAGGAAAACTCCCAGTGTTATTTCAAATCTAGACAAACTTACTACAACCATCTCCACTTACAATTATTACAGGCATCTTAAAATTAATATATTTAACATTAAACTCCTAATTTACTCCTCAATTCCCAAATCTTCATCAAAATACTAACCATCCAGAAAGCCAGAAACCTGAGAATCATCCTTCATTCCCCTCCCTGATTTTCTTCACATTACATATCTAACCTATCAGTTAAATCCCTCCAATTAAGTCCTCTAAAATACATCCTAAATCTGTCTACTTCTCTCCATAGCCTCTTTCATATATCTAACCTAAGTCAACTTAAAAGTCTTGTTTAGTCCATGAAAATGAACCCTTAGACATCCATGGTTTATGTCTAGCACTGGTGTTGAGAAGGATATCCAGAGGGAAGAGGGAATCATTCTGCTACAGGGTATCAGAGTGTGAGCTAGGTCAAGACAGCACATGTGCAGAGGAATGTTCCATTGATGGGCAACTGAAACATACATACAGCTGTATACAGTACAGTTATTAAGTACATATAATAAGGAAAATGGAAGCCAGGTTTCTCACTACAGGAAAGGGGAGTTACAAAAACAGAACGAAAACTAACATGAACTCTGTGTTGTTAGACTGGAACTGGAGGTACTAGTATAAACTTCTGGTTTTCAATACATAGAAACAACAAATATAAAGAAACTCCAAAAATGGACATAGGTTCTACTTTTTGATGGTATGAAAGCAGTATGTATTCAGTATAAACTGTACTTTGTATTTTAATCTTATTCCGGGCTAGTGATACATGTTATTGTACAATACTCTCTTGCTACAGTGAGTAGTGACATGCTCCAGCTCCCAGTCAGCCACATGATCACGATACTCTACAATGTATCATTTTGCTAAGCTATGATATTTGGTAAGTCAGGGGTATTAAATGCATTTTCAACTAATGACAGATTCAACTTACAGTTTATAAGGGCACAGAACCCCATCATAATTTGAGGAGCATCTGTATTTAGTAACTCATAAAAATTAATTTCAATTTTGGGGCCAGTCAATATAGAGAAAACTAGTTTATTTCATCCAATGACTACAACCAAAAACCTTATACAGAACACAAAAAAGCAAATACCCAAGGACTCTGAAAAGCAAACAACGGCAGATAGATTGGAAATGAAATGAAAGCTTAAGTTAACAACTCATGATTTCAAATGAGTTTCAAACTTTTTTTTTCTTTCACTTTTCTTTCCCAGCTTTGATCATGCAGCAGGAGCACATAACAGAAACAGAGGGGACCAAGAAAAGGAGTCTCATGAGCCAGCGGCAATACAGAGAAATCCCTGGGTATTATGTCTCCTGGCCTGACTCTAGGGCTGGCCCCAAGCATGAGTCTCGGACTAAACTCTGACTTGAAACATACCCAGTGGCAATGGCGCACACTTCAGATCCCAAAGGAAAGGAGAGAAGCAGCTCCTATGAACCAAACAGCATGAGATGTATCCTGATTCCTGTCTATTTTCTCACCATTTTCAGCCTAAGGGCAGAGACCCGAGAAATTGTATGACAGCACAAGGGAAGTGGTGGAATGGATGGCAGGGTGAAGTATGGCTGAAGCCACCTAAGCAGTCCAGCTTTCTAACAAGAAGACTGGGAAAAAGACTCCTAGGAGCAAAAGCCCATGGGCAGTGAGGTGCTAGAGAGGAAAGAACAAGAAAAGGAATCGGACACAAGTCTCAAATTTACTTCCAACTGCACATAAAGCTCCCAGCTTTAGCCCCAACCCAGTCTAAGTTGTTACCATCATTTGGAGAGTGAACTAGCTAATGGGAACACTCTCTCTTAAAAAAAAAAAAAAAAAAAAAAAAAAGACAAAAATGATAATTTTTACAAGGCACTGCCATGAATGGAGCTTCCATGACTGGAAGATTCTCTAGATGAGTGAGTGAGTGAATGATTGAATGGTGAGGGAATGTGAAGACCTAGGACATTACTGTCCACTACTGTAGACTTTATATACATTGTACACTTAGGCTACACTAAATTTATTAAGGTATTTTTGTTCTATTAATAAATTAACCTTAGATTTACTTTATAAACTTTTTAATATTAATTTTTTGATTGTAGTTACACTTAGTTTAAAACACAAATACACTGATTAACTCTACAAAAATATTTTTATATCCTTATTCAATACGTTTTTGGCTAGTAAAAATTCTTTTAACTTTTACAACTTTTTTTGTTAAAGTACTAACACAGACATTAGCTGAGGCCTACAAAGGGTTAGGATCATCAACATCACTTTTTTAAAAAAACAAAAAGCATATTTATTTATTTGAAAGCCAGAGTTACAGACAGAGGGAGAGGTAGAGAAGACAGAGAGAAATAGATTTTTTTTTTTCTCCAACATTTTATTTGTTTAAGAGGCAGAGTTACAGACACAGAGAGGGAGAGAAAGAAAGAAGGTCTTCCATTCACTGGTTCACTCCCCTAAGTGGCTGCAAGAGCCAGAGCTGGGCTGATCTGAAGCCAGAAGCTTTTCCCATGTTTCAAGCACTTGGGCCACCTTCCACTGCCTTCTCAGTCCATAGCAAGGAGCTGGATGAGAAGAGGAGCAGCAAACGGAGGCTTAGCCCACTATGTCACAGCGTCAGTCCCAGAGAGAGTGAGAGACTTTCATCAGCTGGTTCACTCCCCAAAATGGCTGCACGGCTGGAGCTGGGCCAATCAGAAGCCAGGAGCCAGAAGCTTCTTCCAGGTCTCCTACAAGGGTGCAGGGGCCCAAGCACTTGAGCCATCTTCCATTGCCTTCCCAGGCACATAACAGGAAGCTGGATTGGAAGAGGAGCAGCCAGGACTCAAACTGTTGACAATATGGGATGCTGGAGCCGAAGGAGGAGGTTACTATGCCCGTTTATTAAATGTGGTCCATCGTTTATCAAAATGTTTTTAGTAGTGCATGACTATACACAGATTCAAGAAGTTCAGCAAACCCCCAAAAAGACAAATTGCACATGTACATAACAATCAAATTGCAAAAAAAAAAAAGTCTTGAAAGAACTGAGGGGGGAAAAACACATACCTATTAAAAAAAGATTTGGGGCCAGCGCTGCAGCTCACTGGGTTAATCCTCCACCTGCAGCGCTGGCACCCTGGGTTCTAGTCCCGGTTGGGGTGCCGGATTCTGTCCAAGTTGCTCCTCTTCCAGTCCAGCTCTCTGCTGTGGCCCGGGAAGGCAGTGGAGGATGGCCCAAGTGCTTGGGCCCTGCACCCCATGGGAGACCAGGAGGAAGCACCTGGGTCCTGGCTTTGCATCCGCGCAGCGTGCAGGCTGCAGCACACCAGTCGTAGCGGTCATTTGGGGGTGAACCAACGGAAAAGGAAAACCTTTCTCTCTCTCTCTCACTGTCTAACTCTGCTTGTCAAAAAAAAAAAAAAAAAAAAAGATTCGGAGCCTGCGCCCTGGCACAGTAGGTTAATCCTCTGCCTGCAGTGCCAGCATCTCATATGGGCTCCGATTCTACTCCCGGTTGCTCCTCTTCCAGTCCAGCTCTCTGCTGCGGCCCAGGAGGGCAGTGGAGGATGGCCAAAGTGCTTGGGCCCCTGCACCCACATGAGAGACCAGGAGGAAGCTCCTGGCTCCTGGCTTCGGATCAGCACAGCTCTGGCCATTGCTGCCATTTGGGGGGTGAACCAACAGAAGGAAGACCTTTCTCTCTGTCTCTCTCTCACTGTCTGTAACTCTACCTGTCAAATAAAAAAATAAAATCTTAAAAAAAAAAATAAGATTCACATGAACAGATTTTTTTTGTTGTTGTTGTTGAATCAGAAACCAAAAAGCCACTGTGGCAAAGCAGGTTAAGCTGTAGCTTGTCATGCTAGCATCCCATATCAGGGCACTGGTTAGAGTCCCCTCTGCTCTGCTGCCTATCCAGCTCCCTGCTAATGTGCCTAGAAAAGCATAAGATGGCCCAAGTACTTGCATCCCTGCCACCCACTTGAGACACCTGGATAGAATTCTTGGCTCCTGGGGCTGGTGCTGTGGCATAGCAGGTAAAGCCACTGCTTGCTGAGCCAGCATCCCATATGGGTGTCGGTTCGAGTCCCAGCTGCTTCACTTCAGATCCAGCTCTCTGCTATGGCCTGGGATAGCAGTAGAAGATGGCCCAAGTCCTTGGGCCCCTGTACCCCTGTGGGAGATCTGGAAGAAGCTCCTGGCTTCAGATTGGCTAGCTCCAGCCGTTGTGGCCAATTGGGGAGTGAACCAGCATATGGAAGACCTCTCTCTCTCTTTCTGTCTCTCCTTCGCTCTGTGTAACTCTGACTTTCAAATAAATAAATAATCTTAAAAAAAAAAAAAAAAAAGAATTCTTGGCTCCTGGCCATTACTGTCATTTGGGGAATGAACCAGCAGAGCCATCTCTTTATTTTGTTGTCATTCCCTCTCTACCAGTGTGTCTTTCAATGAAATAAAATGTAAACACACAGACACAGCCCAGAAGATAGCAAACTTTGTCTTTAAAATGAACAAATTCACCCTAGAATGCTGTGTCTAGCAAAAATATCTTTATACCATGAAGGTAAAATAAAGACATTCTCAACTAAAGAGAATTTATCACTGGCAGAACTTCCTAAAAAGTAATAGTCAACAAAGTTCTTAAAGATGAAAGAAAATGATACTACACAGCTACAGAGAACTTCAGAAATGAATGGAAATCAACAGAATCTTACCTGGATAAACATAAGACTATTTTCCCCCTATTAAATTCACTGTTGAAAGCAAAAATTATAATAGCAAATCCTAAGGTTTTCAATTAATGTAGTTTTAATACATGTGATAACTATAGTATAAGGGCAGAAGAGTATAAAGGGACTTATAAATGTATATAGCTTCTTCATTTAACTTGTAACTGGAATATTAACTAGTCAATAGATTATTATGAAACAGTAACCCCAAATGGAAAAGATCGAAAAGAGAAGTAATCAAAAACAAGTAATAAATTGAGAGATATATATCTACACATGTCAGAAATTACATTAAATGTAAAGCATCCAAACTCACCAAGTAAAAACACAGATTGTCAAGTGGATTAAAAACACATACACAACAGGCTGGCCCTGTGGCACAGGAGGTAAAGCCGCCCTGTGGTGCCGGCATCCCTTATGGGCGCCAGTCCAAGACTCTTCTGATCCAGCTCTGCTATGGCCTGAGAAAACAGTAGAAGATGCTCCAAGATGCTCCCTACACCCGTGTGGGAGACCCAAAAGAAGCTTCTGGCTCCTCTCTATTGCGGCCATTTGGAGACTGAACCAGTGGATGGAAGAACTTTTCTCTGTCTCTCCCTCTCTGTAACTCTACCTCTCAAATAAATCTTAGAATACACACACACAGACACAAAACCCAACAACATGTAGTCTACAAGGCATCTATATATAATAATACAGATTGGTTAAAAACTAAAAGGATAGAAAAAGATATACCACATAAACACTAGTTAAAGAAAAGTTGGAACAGCTATGCTTAACATTAGACAAAATAGTCTTTGTTAACAAGAATAAAGAGGGACATTACATTAAGATATAAGCGTAAATTCACCAGACTGAATCCAAAACACAACAGGGCTTCAAAACACATGAAGCAAAAACTCAAAGAACAGCAAGAGGAACTGCACAATTAAGACTTCACTCCTCTCTCACTAACCCATAAGACAAACACAAAGGCAATAAGGACATGAACTTTAACATTATCATATTTTACCTAATCTGACATTTGTAGAAAATCCTATCCAGCAACACACATTCTTCTCAAATACATATGGACCACTGACCAAAAATAAAATAAATCATATCCTAGGCCATAAAACAAACCTCAAAAATCAACGGGTGGGCATTTGGCTTCTCAGTTATGAGACCAGTTGGGATTCCCACGTCCCATTTCACAATGCCTAGGTTTGAGTACTGACCATGCTCCCAATTCCAGGTTTCTGCTAAATTGTACCCTGAGAGGTGTCAGGTAAATGGGTCCCTGTCATCCACACAAGGTATTCTCACTCCCAGCTTAAGCAAAACAACAGACATCCACTTTATTCTCTATCAAAGTTGTTTTGACTAGTCCAGATTGTCTCTATTTCCACATGAATTTGAACTCAGTTTTTCAATTTCTACACCTTATCATATTTACATAAAAACCTGTATGCTAATATTTATACAGCTTCGATCATAATCACAAAAACTGGAAAAAGATTACCCTTCAACAAATGAATGTCTTAAATTACAGCATATCCAAAAAATGGAATATTACTTTGCAGTTAAAAGGAAGAATTACTGATACACTCAACACAGATGAATTTCAAATGCAACATGCAAAGTGAAAAAAAAAATCAGACTAAAAGAGCCACACACCATGTGTATAATTCCATTTACATGACATCATGGAAAAACCAAAAGCTATACTAATAGAGAACAAACCACTAACTGACAAGCATTAGAAGTGGGAAGGTGGGGGGTGGTGCTGTGGCACACAGCAGGTAAACCGCCATCTGCAGTGCCAGCATCCCATATGGGTAATGTTTCAAGTCCCGGCTGTTCCACTTCAAATTCAGTTCCCTTCTAATGTGCCTGGGAAAGCAGAGGAAGATGGCCCAAGTGCTTGGACCCTTGCACCCCCATGGGAGACTGGAAGAAACTCCTGGCTTCGGATAGACCCAGCTCCAGCTGTTGCGGCCATTTGAGGAGTGAAACAGTGGATGGAAGATTTCTTCTCTCTCTGCCTTTCAAATAAATCAATCAAGGAATGAAGGAACAAAGGAAGGAAGGAATGAACGAAGGAAAGAGAGAAGGAAGGAAGGAAGGAAATGGGAGGAAGGTTAAAGAAATTTCACTGTAAGTAATTTAAACAACTTTAAGAAAAAAAAAACCATTATGTATAGAATAATCACAACCCTGGGGCCAGTACTGTGGTGTAGCAGATTAATCTGCTGCCCACAGTACTGGCATCCCATTTGAGCACCAGTTTGAGTTCGGGCTGCTCCACTTCTGATACAGCTCACTACTAATGCACCTGAAAAAGCAGTAAACGATGGCCCAAGTATATGGGCCCTGCACCCACGTGGGAGACCCAGAGGAAGCTCCTGGTTCCTGGCTTCAGTCTGGCCCAGCCCTCGTCGTAGCAGCCATTTGGAGAGTGAACCAGCAGATGGAAGACTTGTCTATGACTCTACCTCTCCCTCTCTGTAACTCTGCCTTTCAAATAAATAAATAAATACCAAAAAAGAATAATCACAACCCTCCCTAGATAATGCAAAAATTATTTATCTATGACAGAAAATTTCATATACAATTATAGTCACTCAAAGTTTATTCAAAATAGACTCAAGGTTAGTCATTTGGCATACAAAGAACTGTCAGACTAGTGAACCACAAAAATAAGATTAACAATCTACAGGGGCCGGTGCTGTGGCACAGTGGGTTAAAGCTCCAGCCTACAGCACCTGTATCCCATATGAGCACCAGTTCAAGTCCCAGCTGCTCCTCTTCCAATCCAGCTCTCTGCTGTGGCCTGGGAAAGCAGTGGAAGATGGCCCAAGTGCTTGGGCCCCTGAACCCACATGGGAAACCAGGAGGAAGCTCCTGGCTTCTGGCTTCAGCTCAGCTCAGCTCTGGCTGTTGTGGTCATTTGGAGAGTGAACCAGTGGAATGGAAGTCTTCTCTCTCTCTCTGGTTCTACCTTTCTCTGTAACTCTTTCAAATAAATAAAAAACAATTCTTTTAAAAAAAGAAGAATCTTCAGATAGCTCCAAATTTAGAAAGTGGTTTCCAAATGCTACCCACAATGATATCAGAATCCTTTTCTGATGGAAGTAAAGATAAACAATGTAAAACAAGAACAAAGGGACAGGTATTGTGGCACAGCCAGTTAAGGCATGGTGCCTACAGCCCATATCAGAATGTCTGGTTTGAGTCCTGACTACTCTGCACTTAAAATCCCAACTTCTTGTTAATGAGCCTAAGTGGCAGAGGATAATGCAAATACTTAGGTTCCTACCATGTCTGTGGGAGATCCAGATGGAGTTCTTGGCTCTTGTCTTTGGGATGGTCTAGCCCTGGCTATTGCAAGCATCTGGGGAATGAACCAGCAGATGGAAGGCGTCTCTGTCACTACACCTTTCAAATAAATAAATAAATCTTTAAAAAGACATATCAACCAACAAAAGAAAGAAAGAAAACAAACAGGAACAGGAGTGGGCATCTGCAGTGGTTAAGACATCACTTGAGATGCCTGCATCACACACTGAAGTGTGAGTTGGAGTTCAGCTACTTTGCTTCCAGTCCATTTTCCTAATAACGTGCATGAGATGGCAGAGGAAGATGGCCCACGTTAATCACTTAGCTGAAAAACATGAATCAATCTTGTTTCTAGAAGATAGTATCATTTGATTCATTTCATTTTTATTCCATTTTTTGCCTCTGCTCCCAGCCTTGACCTCTTCTGTATTACTGAGCTAAAAATAACTCTTGATATACCAGCTGAAAATTACTGCCTTTCTTTTCTTGAAAAGAAGTACAATTTTAATATGTAAACTTGCTTTTCTCCAATTAAAATACACACATAAACTTGACTGCAATTAATTCAACATGTATCTATTCACTGCCTTTTCCTGCCCACTACTGTGTTGAGTGTTGCAGGTAGGATACAAAGATGGGTCAGACAGTGCTGGATGCTAAGATCTAATGACACAGTCACCAGATATGCATAGTATAATGCTGTAAAACACAAAGTGGTCTATACACAGAAGTATGTCACGAGTTAAAAATCTAGCTTCATTAATTTTCATTATATATTTCCTGCTGAGACTAGAACACTGTTTTGTGGTTTACATTTTTTTTAGGTGGCCAACACTTGAGTAGTAATCAACAAAAGTTCTCTGAAGTTCATCACTAATGAATCTCCTAGAGTCCCAAGTCAAGAACCATGATGGAGAACTTCTTAATTCTAGCACTTCTCTCTACTATCCACTGAACAGAAGGACATACACGGCTGCCATCAGTGTACATAAACTGAACAACTAGCTGTTCTGTTGGCTGTGGCTCCTGACTCCATCTTCCTGCCACTACAGACCCAGGAAGGCAGGAGTGACGGCCCAAGTGATTTGGTTTCTGTCATCCACATGGGAAACCTGGATTAGGTTCCTGGCAGCAAACACTGCAGTCATTTGAGGAAGGAATCAATGGATGAGAACTCACTTGCTTTCTACTTTTCAAATACATAAATAAAAACTATTAACAAAAAGTTGATGGAAAAGGGAATTAAATAATTTTGGTGCAAAAAACCTTTTGTAATCCATCTACTTTGTTCATAATACACATCTTCCATGACCTTGTTGAAGACCCAGTGCACATACTGATGTTATTATTGTTTCTGCTACTGAAAAAAATGTTATTAACATTCTTCCTCCTGATACTCCCAACCAGTTTCACAACTCCAGAAATATATTCTACAGGTACTGTAGACATAACGGGAAAACAGGCTAATATAAAGAACTTCTCCAGTTCACTCAGTATTACTTTGCTTTTCAGTGGGAAAGATGAAGGCTCCAAATATAGTAATGTGGTAGTCTTATATATGTGTGAGAATGCAGGAAGGGTTTTTTTAAGACATTTAAATTTGATTCATTAAGAACCCAAAGATTTTATAAAAGGGAGTGGTACAATCAAATCACCATTTTAAGACTGTAACTCTAGTTAGTTAACTTAGAGAAAGGAATAGTTGTTATTAAACTACTTGCATTATATGAGAACATTGACTTCCCCATATAAATCCATTCTTGTTTTTTTTAAAGATTTATTTGACAAAGAGAGAGCTCTTCCATCCCACTGATTTATTCCCCAAATGCCCACAACAGGCAGGGCTGGATCAGGGAACCAGGAACTCCCTCCTGGACTCCCACATGGGTGGCAGGAATCCAGGTTTTAGAGTCATCACCACTTTCTCCTAGACACATTAGCAGGTAGCCAGATAGGAAATGATGAGTAGAGAAGACTCAGTCCAGGCACTTGAATTTGGGATGACAGCGTTCCAAGTGGCGGCTTAACACACTGCATCACAACATCCATCTCTATTACCTTGTTTTTAATCTCCGACTTCAGGGATAAAATACAAGCCATCAAACAAATCCTTTCAACTTTCTACCATCAGACCTAAAACACCAAACCTAACCTCTTCACCTTCCCTTTGTTAAAACCAAGGGAATACACCTTTTTCTACCTAAAACCAGCCTCTCCATCAGTGGATCAACAGCTTTACTAATGAATATGGGGTTTTCTGTACATAACCTTTTGTTATTATCTGGAAGCGCATTAGGAGTACAAATTTGGGCCAGTATTGTGGCACAGCAGGTTAAGCCACCACTTGTGATGCGACATTCCGTATCAGGGTACCAGTCAAGTCCTGGGTACTGGGGCCGCACTGTGGCTTAACAAGTAAAGCAGCCACCTGCAGTGCCGGCATCCTATAAGGACTCTGGTTTGAGTCCCAGCTGCTCCAATTCCGATCCACTCTCTGCTGTGGCATGGGAAAGCAGTAGAAGATGGCCATATCCTTGGGCCCCTGCACCCACATGGAAGACCTAAAGAAGCTCCTTTCTTCGATTGGCCCAGCTCTGGCCATTGCAGCCATTTGGGAAGTGAACTAGCAGATGGAAGACCTCTCTTCTCTCTCTGCCTCTCTAATAAATCAATCAATTCTTAAAAAACAAAAAAAGTCCTAGGTACTCCACTTCTGATCCATCTCCCTACTAATGCACCTGGAAGGCAGTGGACCGTGGCCCAATACTTGAGCCCTTGCCACCCACATGGGAGACCTAGATGGAGTTCTTGGCTCCTAGCTTAGGTGTAGCCCAGCCTTGGTTATTGCTGGTATTTGTGGAGTGGACTGGCAGACAGAAGCATGCACGTATTTTCTTCTCTTTCTCTGCCACTCCACCTTTCAAATAAATAAACAAATGTTTTTTTTTTTTTAAATTATTAGGCTCCACACCAGACCAACTGAATCAGAATATGCACTTTAATAATGCTACTGGGCCAATGATTCTCATGAAGTACATTAAAGTTTAAGAAGCACTGCTTTAAACAAGTCAGATCTCTCCCAGTTTTTTCAGAGTACTTACACTATGGATTATTCATTCTTTCTCCTATCTCTTCTGCTTTTAAAAGAAAAAAAAAAGGAAAATACAAAACAAATAATCTATACTCCTTTCCCAATCCAAAGTGTGAATAAAGTTTCCCAGCATCTTGTCTCTGTTTCTTTATATACCACACACTCCTCAATCCATTCAAATCTGACTCTCACCACCACTCCATCAGACTCTCATCACCAAGATAAACAACCTTGGGGCCAGTGCTGTGGTGCAGTGGGTTAACACCTTGGCCTGAAGGACTGGCATCCCATATGGGCGCCAGTTCAAGTCGCAGCTGCTCCTCTTCCGATCCAGCTCTCTGCTATGGCCTGGGAAAGCAATAGAAGATGGCCCAAGTCCTGGGGCCCCTGCAACCACGTGGGGGACCCAGAAGAAGCTCCTGGCTCCTGACTTAGGATCGGTGCAGCTCCAGCCGTTGCAGCTGACTGGGGAGTAAACCAATGGATGGAAGACCTCTCTCTCTTACTGCCTCTCCTCTCTCTGTGTATCTCTGACTTTCAAATAAATAAATAAATTTAAAAAAAAAAAAAATCAACAACCTTTAGAATGGTTCTAAATTCAAGAGATACCTTTAGTCTTCATCCTACTTGACCCCGACTAGTCAACACAAGCACCCTTTCTCGAATGTCTTTCCTGTGTTGACATGCACTAATAATGCAAAAAGCATTGCTGGACAGAAATGCTTTAGTGTGAATCAAGGCAACAGCACTGAACTGCACTACCAATGGATAACTTCATGAAGAAAGGAAATTATTAATTTCAGGGCCAGCATTATGGCACATTGGGTTAAGCCACCAACTGAGATGCCAGCATCCCATTTAAGCTCCATTTCCAGTTCCAGCTGATCCACTTCCAAACCAGCTCCCTGCTAATGCACATAGGAAAGCAGTGATGGCCCAAGTGCTTGGGCCCCTGTCACCCAAGTGGGAGACATGAATGAAGCTCCTGGCTTCAGCCTGACCTAGCCCCAACTGTTATGGCCATTTAGGGAGTGAACCAGAGGATGGAGGATCTTTCTCTATCTCGAGTTCTCCTTCTAACTCTGCCTTTCAAATAAATAAATCTTTGGGGCCGGCGCTGTGACGCAGTGGGTTAACACCCTGGCCTAAAGTGCCGGCATTCCATATGGGCGCGGGTTCAAGACTCTGCTGCTCTACTTCCAATCCCGCTCTCTGCTGTGGCCTGGGAAAGCAACAGAAGATGGCCCAAGTCCTTGGGCCCCTGCACCCACATGGGAGACCCGGAAGAAGCCCCTGGCTCCTGCCTCTGGATAGGCACAGCTCTGGCTGTTGCGGCCAATTGCGGAGTGAACCATCAGATGGAAGACACCCCTCTCTCTCTCTTTCTCTCTCTCTGTGTAACTCTGCCTTCCAAATAAATAAATAAATCTTAAACTGTCACTAAATCTCAACTCTGGAATATACATCTTTTTAATAATGTACTGTAGAAAGTGAGAAATTAGCATAAAGGACTTTGGCATACCAAGTAAGAATGGCTGGAACAAGGAAAAGTACTTGTATAACTATGTGAGAGATGAACTAACCACTTTTTTCTTGCAACATCACAGTACTTGAAAGAACATCAAACAAACTGATTATTTAGGCTGATATTTGATAAACATTTTTTCATAATTAACAAAAGGACTAAGTTTTTGGCCTAGTGGTTGAGATACCATGTGGGTGCACATCCTGCATCAGAATGCATGACTTCACAGCCCATCTCCACTCCCAATTCCAGCTGCGTGCTAATGTGCACTCTGGGAGATAGCAGGTGATGGCTCAAGTTACTGGGTCTCTGCCATCCATGTGGGAGACCTGGACTGACTTCCTGGACACTAATTTCCACCTGGCCTAGCCCAATGCACAAGTTTAATTATGATACATTACTACCAATGAATTACTACACCTCCCTCCCATTGCAGGGATTTGGGAAGGGGGGTGAACAAGCAGACAGGAGCTGTCTCTCTGCTTCTCAAATACATTAAATATTTCTTTTTTTAAAAAAAGCACATTGTATCAGTCACACTCATAGCTTCAAGAAAATTAATGAACTTCAAGGGAAAAAAAACTGTTGGTTTTGAATGATAACATTCAAGTTTCCAAGCAAAAATTACAAATTTTGGAAAACTTGTATTTGTCACCACATTCCTGACAGCATCCCAAACTTCATACTTTTCTGATGATATCAATGTCATATTATCAAATGTGAGTTTCTGATACTGTACAATGACATGTCAACATTTAGAGTATCTGTTTAACAGTGGACCAATAATCTCCACATAACCAAAGTATGATTTTGCAAAATTAAACATGCAAAAAACATCCAAAGTACAAGACAGATCGATATTAATGTAACAGAATACAAAAAGTTCACTGATAACAAATAGCAAAATCCATATTATAACTAACATTTAAGAAACTATCTCATTGCATTTTGGTACAAAAATACATATAATTATGTTTAAATATTATTATAATATTCCTCCCTTTTCTAACTACATCTGTTAAAGATTCCCACAAATTTCAATCAAAACAGCATAATGCAACAGACTAAATGCAGAAGCAGATATGAGAATCTAGCAATCTTCCATTAAAGCAAACTAGAAAGAGTTGCAAAAATGTCAAATAATGCCACTCTTCTCCTAAATATTTTATTTGGAAAAGGCCATTTTTCACAAAATGTATTTAAATTAAATATAAGAAGCTTATTCTTTTAAAATAATTAATGAATACATTTTTAAAATGTCCTAGTTACAACTAGAATATGATAAACAGCAACTGACATAGTCAACATAATTAAAACTTCTGCAGGGTTCATGATAATTTTTAAGAACATGAAGAAGTTCTGCCACCAGAGAGTTTTTTTAAAGATTTACTTTATTTGAAAGACAGTTACAAAGAGACGTAGAGACACACAGAGAGAGGTCTTCTATTTTTTGGTTCACTCCTTAAATGGCCACAATGGCCAGAGCTGAGCCAATCTGAAGCCAGAAACCAAGAGCTTCTTCGGGGTCACCAACACGGGTGCAGGGGCCCAAGGACTTGGGCCATCCTCCACTGCTTTCCCAGGCACATTATTAGCAGAGCTGAACAGAAGTGAAGCGGCCATGAATTGAACAAAGGCCCATATGGGATGCCAGCCCTGCAGGCTGGGGCTTCAACCCACTGCGCCACAGTGCTGGCCTCAGCCACCAAAGAGTTTTAAGACTCACTGCACTTGGGGGCCAGTGCTGTGGCACAGCAGGTTAACACCCTGGCCTGAAGTGCAG
This sequence comes from Oryctolagus cuniculus, assembly GCF_964237555.1. Taxonomy (NCBI): domain Eukaryota; kingdom Metazoa; phylum Chordata; class Mammalia; order Lagomorpha; family Leporidae; genus Oryctolagus; species Oryctolagus cuniculus. The sequence continues at coordinate 44,189,204 of NC_091443.1, read as the reverse complement.
GCATCCCATATGGGTGCCAGTTCGAGTCCCGGCTGCTCCACTTCGATCCAGCTCTCTGCTGAGGCCTGGGAAAGCAATAGAAGATGGCCCAACTCCTTGGGCCCCTGTTCCCATGTGGGAGACCCAGAAGAAGCTCCTGGCTCCTGGCTTCAGATCAGCGCAGCTCCGGCCGTTGCGGCCAACTGGGGAGTGAACCAGCGGATGGAAGACCTTTCTCTCTCTCTGCCTCTCCCCTCTCTGTGTAACTCTGACTTTCAAATAAAAATAAATAAATCTTTAAAAAAAAAAGACTCACTGCACTAAACCTCCATCATATCCCATGATTATAAATAACTATCACAAATCCTTGACTCTGCAATTTTTCTCTAACCTAGGCCTCGCCTCCATTTTCCATACTCATTTATACAACTGCTTATTCAACACCTCCATAGAGATATCGCAAGTGTATCTCAGATTCAACATTTCCAAATCCAAACTCATGACCTCACATGCTCAAAACATGGTCCTCTTCTTCCAATGTTCCCTCATTGAATTGCCCCATCAATGACCTGAGTCACCTACAACACCTCCTGCTTTCTCACTCTCCCATACCTAATCATTCAAGTCTACTTAAGTCCATTTCTCTTCCAAAACCCAAATCTCTCTTAAATCTATTTCTACTTTTAACACAACCACGCAATACCCCTCCCCCAGATTATAGCCTCCAAATAAGTCTACAAGTATATTCTTTTGATCTCCAGGCTGCCACCATTTATTTTCCTTTGAGCAGATAAAGTCATGTCTTCAAAAGACGAATTTAGGGAGGCTAGTGTTGTGGCATGGTGGGTAAAGCTGCCACCTGGAATGCCATCATTTCATACTGGTGCTGGTTTGAGTCTCAGCTGCTCCACTCTGATCCAAATTCCTGCTAATGCATCTGGGAAAGCAATGGAACACGGCCCAAATTCTTGGGCCACTTCTAACCACACGGGAGACCCGGAAGAAACTCCTGGGTTGGACTAGCCTTGCTCCAGCCATTGTGGCCATTTGGGGAGTGAGTAAACCAGTGGATTGAAGAGCTCTCTCTTGCTGTCTCCCTGGTTCTCTCTGTAAATTTTGTTTTTCCAATAAATAATCTTTTAAAAAAAATTTATTCCCACAATTCCCTCATTTACAGTACTTTTTTTAATTAATATCCACACATGTGGGTATCCCAGTTTAATCAAAACACTTTTCACATACATTCTCTCCTTTAAATCACAAGAAGCCCCTTGAAATAAGATTACTGCCATTTTACCCAAGAAAGTAAGCTTGTGAAAGGCTAAAACCAACACAAAGCAGACCAAGGATATAAACCCAGACCTCTGATGCCATGGCCTATTCTATCTCACCATACTGATTCTCTGGTTAAAGGAACCAAGACGATCTCTCCAACAACAAGAAAATCTGGCTACTGAATGAAGAATGCAAACTAAAGACCAAAAACAAAATTTAATCAACTACCTATTCTGTAAATGATAACTGTATGTTACACAAAACAGAGTTAACCATCAATTTAAAATCTTCTTCCGGGACTGGCGTCGTGGCAGTGGGTAAAGCTGCCAACAGTGACACCTGCATCCCAAAGAGGTGCCAGTTCAAGTCCTGGCTGCTCCACTTCCAATCCAGCTCCCTGATAAAGCACCTGGGAAAACAGCACATACAGCCCAAGTACTTGATTCCCTGCTACCATGTGGGAGACCCGGATAAAGCTCCTGGCTTTGGTCTGGCCCAGCCCCAGCTGTTGTGGTCATGTGGGGACTGAATCAGCAGATGGAAGATTTCTCTCTCTCCCACTCTAACTCTGCCTTTCAAATAAATAAATAAATCTTAGAAAAATACTCTTACACCTTTGTACTTTATTTTAATTTCATGTTTCTCCAAATTACATTATGCTAAATATGAGCAAAGCCTTGAAGGGAAAAAGGAAAAAAACTAGACAGCTATAAGGTTAGGATAGTGCAATTCTTCATGAGGTTGATTTTATAGGAGTTAGTGTTGTGGGGCAACAGGTTAAGCTGTTACTTGTTATACCATGACCCATGTTTGAGCTGTTGGTTCAAGTCCCTGCTGCTCCACTTCTGGTCCAGCTTCTTAACACATCTGGGAAGGCAGAGGAAGAAGGATCAAGTACTTGGGCCCCTGTCACAGTTGTGGGAGACCTGAATGGAGTTCCTGGCTCCTACTTTTGGCCTGGCCCAGCACCTGCCATTGCAGCCATTTAGGGAGTAAACCATTAGACTGAAGATTTCTCCTTTTCTGTCTGTCTCTATTTTTTTGCTGTTACTCTGCCATTCAAATAAATAAACCTTAAAAAATAAAAATACATGTCACTCTGGATGGTTGTATCCTGTATCAGAGTGCCTAGGTTCAAGTCTCAGCTCTGTTCCTGATGCCAGCTTCCCCAGTAGCAGGCACTTTAGGAGGCAACAGGTAACAAGTGATGGATCAAGCAGTTGGGTCCCTGCTGTCCACAAGGGAGCTGGGATTGAGTCCCAGCTCCTGACTTATCTTGGCAACTGGCTGTTGCCAGCATTTGGAGAATAATCAGGGGACAGAAGATCTGTATCTCTGCCTTTCCAAAAAGAATTTTTTTTCTTTAAAATTGTTGTAATACAATAGCACTTTCCAAAAATGCCATTACAAATACCTCTTCTATATGTTACTGCTACACAGACAGAAAAGTATAGTTGTTTTGATTAGCAAACATCACTTTTTAAAATGCCAGAAGTAGGGGGCTAACACTGTGGCATAGCAGGTAAAGCCACTGCCTGCAGTGCTGGCATCCTATATGGGCGCCAGTTCTAGTCCTGGCTGCTCCACTTCTGATCCAGCTCTCTGCTATGGCCTGGGAAAGCAGTATAAGGTGGTCCAAGTCCTTGGGCCCCTGCACCTATATGGGAGACTGGGAAGAAGCTCCTCGCTTCAGATCAGCTCAGCTCTGGCAGCTGCAGCCATCTGGGGAGTGAACCAGTGGGTGCAAGATCTCTCTCTCTGCCTCTGCCTCTCTGTAATGCTGCCTTTTGAATAAATAAATTTTAAAATGCCAGAAGTAATTCACAGGGTTATGAAGACCCTCTAAAAAAATATGACTACTCAAAACAAATACTCCTTTTTCCATATATCCTGCTCAAACCAGTGTCAACAGAAGGGCTAAAATACACTCAAAGAAAGCCAGTAACAAAAACTAACTGAAATAGGGGCCAACTCTGTGGCGCAGTGGGTTGGTCCTCCGCCTGTGGCACCGGCATCCCATATGGGCACCAGTTCTAGTACCGGCTACCCCTCTTCCAATCCAGCTCTCTGCTGTGGCCTGGGAAAGCAGTGTGAATGGCACAAGTGCGTGGGCCCCTCTACTTGCATAGGAGACCGGGAGGAGGCACCTGGCTCCTGGCTTCGGATCAGTACAGCTCTAGCTGTTGCGGCCATCTGGGGAGTGAACCAGTAGATGGAAGACCTCTCTCTCTGTCTCTCCCTCAAACTGTCTGTAACTCTGCCTCTCAAATAAATAAATAAATAAAATCTTTTTAAAAAAAGCTAACAAATAAATGGACTACTCACTGACTGTTATCTGGAAACTTAAGGATTTTTACCTTTTTTATTTTTTGACAGGCAGAGTTAGACAGTGAGAGAGAGAGAGAGGCAGAGAGAAAGGTCTTCCTTTTTCTGTTGGTTCACTCCCCAAGTGGCTGCTACAGCTGGTGCGCTGTGGCCGGCGTGTTGCGCTGATCCGAAGCCAGGACCCAGTGCTTTCTCCTGGTTTCCTATGCAGGTGCAGGGCCCAAGGACCTGGGCCATCCTCCACTGTACTCCCGGGCCACAGCAGAGGGCTGGACTGGAAGAGGAGCAACTGGGACAGAATCCGGCACTCCAACCAGGACTAGAACCCGGAGTGCTGGCGCCGCAGGCAGAGGATTAGCCTATTGAGCTGCGGTACCGGCCGCATTTTTACCTTAAAAGTACTGTTTTAATAAGATTTACAATTAAAAGTTATTATACAGCCAAAAAGGAAGACAGTTAAAATATTTTGTCAATTTAGTAATGCAGCCTTTATTTCCACTGCAAAGATATTAAGATAATTATACCAAATTTTAGGTCAACATCGCAAACATTCTCTTCTAATTACTTTAAAATGACATTAAAAGAAATGCAGAAACACTATAGAGTTTTCCTTTACTTATTCCTGGAATTCAAAACTGTAAATATAATAAAGCAGCAGTAAAAAACAAATGTGTTCAGCACTCGGAAGAATGGTTAATCTGAAAGGATAAGCATCACTTATATAAGAAGAAAATCAGCTGCAATGGTCTATGTAGTAATGAAATCTTTTTCATTTTTGCACAAATTCTATGTTATAGCTTCTGAATAAATTATTTAAATTCACAGTACTAAAAATGTTTCTACTATTCTAAAAAGTATGCTACATGGTTAACATCCAATTTATCCCACCCCAAATCAAAATTTACAAACCAATGATTTGCTTTAACAAAAGTAGATTTAACACAGATGAAGAAATGGGCTGTTCAAAACATGTTCATTATCATTTCTCTTATTCTATAAGTCAATTTCATAGTACAGAACTAGCTAGCTTTAAAGAAGATAAGTATCTGCATTGTCCCCAGCTTACAACATATTTTGAAAATCAACCAGCCAAGCTATGGATTAAAATTAGTATTTCTACTAATTACCATTCATTCAACAAATACATATTTGTGTAAACAAAATTATCAGTACTACAGTTACCTTTTTCTATTCCTCAGAAAAGTGTAAACGCAAAACTTTAAAGAAGTGTTTTAAAATACACTTTAAAAATTCACCAGAGAAATTTCTACACAAATTGAAGTCAGCAATGTTTGAAAACAGATGTCAATACAGCAAAACCCAAAGGAAGATGATGAAGGAATGCACTTACGTTTCAAAACAACGATCCACGTTGTCAGACATCAAAAGCAGCATGCATAGCTGTTCCAGGGCTATTAGCTGCATATCCCTTTCATCTCCCTGTCCCATCTGTAGCCATTCCAGCAACGTATCTGGATCCACGTCCGCCATGGTTTTTTAAAAGCCTCTGCTTAAATTTGAAAAGGGAAAAAAAAAAAAGTCCTTTAAATTTCCAAGACTAATCAGCTTGAGTTTTAAAATGTCTTCATTTACTTCTGCATAAATTAAATGTTCATGGTATCCTCCTACAAATTAAAAAAATCGTGAAGTATGTCTTCTGGATCACGGTGTTCAATGTAGTTTTCCAACTTATTCCTTGGGTTTAACATTCAGATACCACACTAAATAAAACGCAGTTTTGCACAAGGCATAAGCTGATTATGTTGCTGCTTAACTGGAAACCAGCGCTGTCTTCGTCAAACACAACCACACAAGCTTCGGATCCCACGCTGCTATCACTAAATGACTGTGCCAAAAGGCAAAGAACTACTACTACAGTTTTTTTTCCCCCGCAGCAAACTTCTTCCCCTCTTCTATCTACACTCAAAACTGATCTTCAGATACGGGTCCTTTTCTGTATTTTCAAGGCATTTTAATCCTTTCCCTTTCCAAATTCAGTTTCTCCTGTAAAGTTACCTCCGATTCCACAAATCCTGCTTCTCAATTTACTTACCCCTATTTAACGATGTACAACTACAAACGATAATTAGATACGAGATCTATTTATGAATAAAGACTTGGTCAATGAATGTTGACAGTCTTGGCAAATGTCCTTAAAACTTTAAAAAGAAACGCTAGAAAGTATGTGCAATGGACTAACAGGTTACGGATCAGAATATAGGCCACTCTAGGGCTCTCTTTTCCCGTGGGGATGGGCAGTTGGCTAAAGAATATATATATAAGCGAAACCGAGAAGTTGCCCCTTCAGACCAGCCATCATAAAAGCTCCTCTTTAGCGCCCTGATCAGAGGAGCGCTGTGGATCCCACCTAACCCAGCTGCAGGTGTAGAAATCAAGCGTAGGGTCGCGGTGGGCAGCCAACGGCGGCGACCAGCGGGACCGACCCAACAAGCGCTCTGCCTCCCCCGCACCAAACCCCATCAAGTTAGCCACCTGTTTAGGAGGGACCGAAGATCGGCAGAAGCAGCAGCAAAAGCCTCCGGGGCCGGAGGGGGCTGCCGAGCCAAGCAGGGCGGCCGGTCTCCTGAGAGCGGCGCCCGGAACTCGGAGGCCCGGAGGGACGTCCCTGGCCCCGGCCGGGCCGCGAACCCTCCCTTCTTCTCAAGGGCAAGAGGAGCCCGCCGTGGGCTCCAGCGCCGGCAAGCCAGGCCCCGCCGCCAGAACGGCCCAGGGAGGGAAACAAAGGGGCCAAGCAGAAGAGTCGGCAGCAGCCCGGCCGACCTCAGCCGGCGCTGGGGTCTCGCTCCCCGCTCGCCGCCGGGCGTCCCGGATCCCGGAACCTAGGCCTGCCCTTCCGACGACCGGAGGCATCCCCGCCTCCCCTTCCCACAGGCTCTTACCCAGGCTTGTCGTCCCAAACCGCTTCGGTCCAGCTCCCAGCAGGCCGCGGGCAGAGCCAGGCCCAGCCGCGGCCCTCGAGTTCCCAGGAAGCCGCAGGCCGCGCAGGTCGAACCGGGCAGGCGGCACAGGAAAAGCCGAGTCTCGTCCCTCCCCTTCCTCCGCGGGGACCTGGTGACAGGGAAGCGAGAGGTTCCCCTGAGCGGCGGCAGCCAGCCAGCGCAGGTCCCGTCCCCCGCACGCGGCTCCTCAGGCCCTGCAGTTCAGAGGGAGGCCCGCGCGGTGCTGCCGGCGGCAGCGGGGGGAGGCCGCGTCCATCGTGATTCGGGCGGGGGGAGAGGGGAGGGTCGAGCGAGAGCCGGGCGGGGAGGCTGCCGAGGGCAGCCGAGCCCGGCGGAGGCGGAGCGAATCTGTTCTCCCGCCGGCGACCCCGCCGGCCACCACCTGGGGCGCTGCGGAGATGGCCGACCCGCGGCGCGGGGGCGCCAACCCCGGGCGCCGGGCGCGCCGCCGCCGGGTTCCGGGCGCTCTCGCCCCCCGCGGCCCGGGCTGGGCTCCCTCGGGCTGTAGTTTTCCCAGCGCACACCCTGGCTAGTTAGCGCCTTTCTTGCTCGGCCCGAGTCCGAGCGCGCCCCCGACCGCCCGCGCGCGCGCGCGCGCGCTCGAGCACGCACGCTCCGCTCGTTTGGCTCCGTGGCGAACGCTTCGCGCGGCGCTGCGGAAGTCCCCTCCGTGCAGCGCTGGGCCCAAGCTGTCCCGGCCGAGCCTCCCCGCCCGCGGGACCCGCGCTCCCCTGTCAGCTGGCCTCGACGCCTCCGGTCGCCGCTCCTGGCGTGAGGAAAAGCGCCTCCCTTCGGTGCCGGGCGGCAAACAGCCCCGCGCTTCAGAAAGGAAACGTTTCACAACCACCCTGGAAAATAGGTACTGTGTTATCGGCATTGTTCAGAACCGAGGTTCCGAGGCAGCCTCGGTAAATTCAGTCCCGAGAGCGTCCCAGTAAGCAGCAGCACCGAGAGGGGACTCTGGCTCCTTTGCCTGTGGCCACAGATAGGTCCGTGGTCCGTACTTTTTATTTCACGTGCATTGAAAGTAAAATACACCTGCTTATAGGACGCACTCGGAGATGTTTCGGATGTGCTGAATTGGAAATGTGAATATAGCTTTTAACAAAAAATATTAAATAAATCCTTCTGGTTTGTGAGATAAATAAGCCCACGTCTCAGAGACTCCTAATAGTACATGGTGGTAGTGAAGACATGTTCCCTTAGGCAATTATGAAATTGCCATGTATTTCTAAGAACCAATATTTTGGAAATTACAGATTTGCCCTGCAGTTAGCTGTCAGCACATGTCCCAGTGTCGCAGGCAGTGGGCCCCCAGGTCTGCTATTAACAAGTCGAATCAAGAGAAGATGATGAAAAATGTGACTGCCTTGTCACAGGTACAACACTATCAGAATAATGATTTAAAAACAGTGAGTGTAAGTTGCAGCTGCCAGGAAAATCTTCAAGGAGGAGGTGGCATTGCTTTCTGGACCTTGAATGGGTGAAGTGTAGACGCTGGGGAGTGGGAAGAATACAAGTGAAACCTGGTTTTGTTCAAAGATAAAGTGAAGGGGAAAGAACCGGCGTTGAGCCACAGAAGAGGAATCAAATGTGGAGAGCCTTGAAGGTGCAGATGCAGAAATTAGGCTGAGCCAAGCAGCCAGTTCTGGACTAGAATCCTGGAAAAAGTGGAGAATTTATATGCTGAGAGTGTCCAGAATGGGCTGCAAAGAGCAACCTAGACAAGGGCATTGGCTGGGAGGTTTCTGCCCTGCCCTAACAGTGGGAAAGCCCAACAGGAAGGCCTAGACTTGGCCCTAGGAGTAAACAAGAGGGTCAGACAGTTGGTACAGCAGTTAAAACCCTTCTTGGAACACCCAAATCCTCGTAACAAAGTCCTGACTGCACTTCTGATTCCAGCTTCCTGCTAATGTGCACCCTGGGAGACAGCGTGTGATGGCTCAAGTCCTTAGGTCCCTGCCACCTATATAGGAGACCTGATTTGAATTGCTGGCTCCCCTGTTTGGCCTGGTCCAGGCTAGGCCATTTGAACGTTTGAAGAGTGAACTGGTAATAGGAGCACTTTCTGTGTCTCTCTCTTGCTATGCCTTTCAAATAAAATAAATAAATAATTTTTAAAAGACAAAAGAGATATATACTTCTGTTAAATTTAAAAAGTATCTTTTCCTTTATTCCTGCACTGTATCTACCTGCACCAGTAACTTCCTATGGCTAAGGTAAACAACCTTAGTGTGCTTTAAAGACACTTTATCAAAACCATGCTGTGACTTTTATTGTGCTTTTACAGTAAAGTGTTTTTACATTGTTATTTTAAATTCAAACACAAAGAGAGAATTGAAACATGAGGGCCTGGCCAGCATTATGGTGCAGGGGTGGTGCAGTGAGCTAAGCTGCCATCTGCAACGCAGGCATCCCATATCAGTGTGGCTTTGAGTCCTGGCTGTTTTGTGTCTGATCCAGATCCCTGCTAATGCGCCTGGGAAGACACCAGAGGATGACTCAAGTACTTGACCCACTGCCACTCATGTGAGAGACCCAGAGGAAGTTTGAAGCTATTAGCTTTGGCCTGGCCCAGTTCTGGCTATTGTGGCCATTTGGAGAATGAATGGACCAGCAGATGGAAGATCTGTCTCTCTTTTTTTCTCCCTTCTCTCTCTCTCTCTCTCTCATACACACACACACACACACACTCACTGCCTTTCAAATAAATAAATAAATAAATCTTTAAAAAAATAATCATGAGGTCCTACAAGGAGAACATTAAAGGAAAAGAATGAAGTACTGAAAAAAAAATCCAGATGAAGGCAGTGGACCATTTTCAAATACATGTGCCGAGAAACCAGGAAGTGTTTACATGTTGAGAGATCACTTTGATGCCAAAGTCTAAGACTCATGGACCAGTCAGAATTTCTCTGTGCCAGGCAGAGTGTAAGGCTCAGTAAGTCACAGCCTCTCCCACTATACATTTGTTACAATTAATGATGAACTTACTTTGACACATCATTATCATTCAAAGTCCCTAGTTAAAGTCCACTTGTACGTTTTATAGATTAGGATGAATGCATAATGACATATCCACTATACACACTATCATACAGAATATTTTTTTACTGCCCTAAAAACACTCTATGCTCTACATGTTTATCCACCCTCCTCCTAATCCCGGTCAAGCACTCTTTCCTTAGATTTTCCTTTCCAGAAAGTCATACCATTGGAATCATACAATATGTAGGCTTTTCAGATGGGCCACTTTGACTTAGTTGTATACATTTAAATTTCATGTCTTTTAATGGTTTGCTAGTTATTTTCTCAGTTTATTTCCTTATGTTCTTTTTTCTTTCTTTTAAAAGATTTATTTATTTGAAAGGCAGATTTACAAAGAGAGAGGGAGAAACAGAGAATATCCTCCATCTGCTGGTTTACTCCCCAAATGGCCACGAGGGCTGTAGCTGGGCCAATCCAAAGCCAGGAGCTTTTTCTAGGTCTCTCTTATGTGGGTGCAGGGGCCCAAGTATTTGAGCCACCTTAGGCACATTAGCAGGGAGCTGGATGGAAAATTGAACGGCCAGGACTTGAACCAGTCCTGGGATGCCAGCACCACAAGTGGCAGCTTTGCCCACTATGGCACAGTGCTGGTCTCCATTTCCTTGTTTTCAAGGCAGAGTGACAGGGAGAGAAAAAAGGCTCTAGGCCTGCGCCGCGGCTCACTAGGCTAATCCTCTGCCTGCGGTGCCGGCACCCTGGGTTCCAGTCCTGGTTGGAGCGCCGGATTCTGTCCTGGTTGCTCCTCTTCCAGTCCAGCTCTCTGCTGTGGCCCGGGAAGCCAGTGGAGGATGGCCCAGGTCCTTGGGCCCTGAACCCTCATGGGAGACCAGGAGGAAGCACCTGGCTCCTGGCTTCGGATCAGCGCAGCCCGCTGGCCGCAACGCGCCAGCTGTAGCAGCCACTTGAGGGGTGAACCAACGGAAAAAGGAAGACCTTTCTCTCTGTCTCTCTCTCTCACACAGTCTAACTCTGCCTGTCAAAAAAAAAAAAAAAAAAAAGAAAAGAAAAGAAAAGAAAAGAAAAGAAAAAAGGCTCAGTCTTCCATCTACTGATTCACTTCCCAAATGCTTGCAACAGCTGGTGCTGGGCCAGGCCAAAGCCAGGAGCCCAGAACTCCATCTGGTTGTCCTGCGTGAGTGACAGGGACCCATGCATTTGGGCCATCCTCTGCTGGCTTCCCAGGAGCATTAACAGGAAGCTGGATCAAAATCTGAGGAACTGGGACATAAATGGCACTCAACAATGGATATGGTCATTCCAAGTGGCATTTAAACCACTTTGCCAAACAGCTGCCCCAAAATATTTCTTTTTGACAAAAAAGTTTGCTATCTATGCAGTTATTTCGTAATATACGTTTCCATCAATTTTTTGAAGGCCCTTCTGTGTGGATTTCAAAAATTTTGTACCAAGTGCTTATGTCAGCAGAACTTAATCTAAAAAACATTTTGTACCAAAATTAACTTTTAATTCCATTTTCCATGAACTTTTTATAGTTAGCATGCACATATTACAGCTAAATTTTATTGAGCATGTCCTATGTCTGAACACTCTTAAGTTTTTTACATGTATTAACTCATTGTGGATCTTAGCGGCTTAAACTTCATTTTTGAAAGATTTTATTTATGTATTTGAGAGGCAGAGTTGCAGAGAGAGGGAGAGACAGTGAGAAACGTCTTCCATCTACTGGTTCACTCCCCAAAATGGCCACAACAGCCAGAGCTAGACCCATCCAAAGCCAGGAGCCAGGAGCCAGGAGCTTCCTCTGGATCTCCCATGGAGGTACAGAGGCCCATGCACCTGGACCATCTCTTCCACTGCTTTACCAGGCCATAGCAGAGGGCTGGATTGGAAGAGGAACAGCCAGGATTAGAACTGGCACCTATATGGGATGCTGGTGCTGCAGGCAGAGGCCCAGCCTACCACACCACAGTGCTAGCCCCTTAAACTTTCTGTTTTTGTGAACTTGGCATCTCTGAGTTTTACTCCCCTATCTATAAGACAGGTATAAAAATAATCGCTTGTAGAGTTATTATGTTAAATAAGAATGAATGCAAAGTGCCAGTCACATTCTGAACACTCAGAGGTGTCAGTGATGAATGTTCTTTATTAGGCCTGCTCTCTGCTGTGCCATGCTGTCTGTTCCCCGTTCTATAGGACAGGTTGCAAAACAGTTGCAGACAGCAATCATGTTCCCATCCCCTTTTTTCTGGGTGAAAAAAAATCCATTCCCTTTGATGCTTTGCCCTCTCTGGGCAGGTTCTAGTTTCTCTTTATTCCTAGGTCTAGAAGAGTGCTTCAGGTATGGTCAGCCCCAGACAACATGGAGAATTCCGTTGTGCAGGGCTGGGTGGGTGGGACTCATATCTCTCTTTGGACTCAGACTTTGCAGCAAACCAAAGCCTAAACTGCCAGGTCAGGTTTTCTTCAGTCCTCTAATTTAGCAGTTGATATTTTTGTCCTTAATAGTTGGACCTATTAAATTTCATCTTGTTGGTTCTGTCTCAGTGCTTCTTCCTGATGTAATCTCTGTGAATCCTTATTGGGTGGTACAGTGTATCGGCCATCCCTCCGGACGCTTTATCCCTAGTGGTCAAGTAGATAAGGGTGTTGAACAGAGAGTGGCAAAATCAAAAACGCTGGCATATAATAATCTTTCATCAAGTAGTCATCCATCTATTAAGTAACATTCTTTGGGTATGCTCATATATATATGTTCAGGTAGCTATGACTTTACCTGTAGAATTATCCTCTAAATTGTTTATCTCCTTCTTGACAATAAAAATTTTAATGTGCCTTTATTTAAAAGATGACAGTATTAATAAAATGAAACTAGTAACCAGAATTGAGCATATATTACATATGTGCTTATATATGAATATTTGTTTCCAGGATCTTGAAGGAAATCTTTACAAATACCATTTGAAATTCATTTGTATCAACTATGTCATTCCAAAAATCTTTGGGAAAGCTAAGTGAAGGTTATTTTTATAATTTAAATTTTTAAAAATTATTTTTGCATCTTTTATAAGCCTGAGCTTATTTCAAAATAAAAAGCTAAAACAAGACTAAGTTTAGCTTGAGGTGACTAACTCTTGGTATTCCTTTCTTCTAGGAATCACTGCTTCTTGTCTAAGGATTCTTTAAATGATGTATTTAAAAATCAGTTCTAGAATCTTCATGATTCACTGTATTCATCCTTGGTGGTGAAGACAAAAACCAAGTAATAGTTGTAAAAGTTGTATGCTTTGGGGCTGGCATTGTGGCATAGCACGTAAAGCTGCCGCCTATGGTGCCAGCATCCCATATGGGTGCCGGTTCAAGTCCTGGCTGCTGCACTTCCGATTTAGCTGCTATGGCCTGGGAAAGCTGTAGAAGATGGCCCAAGGCCTTGGGCCCCTGCACCCATATGGGAGACACAGAAGAGAATCCTGGCTTCTGGCTTCAGATCAGCCCAGCTCCAGCCATTATGGCAATTTGGGGAGTGAACCAGCAGATGGAAGACTTCTTTCTCTGCCTGCCTCTGCCATTCAAATAAATAAACCTTTAAAAGAGAAAAAAGGTTGTACACTTTATGTTCCTAGTTATTGTGCCAAGGCTAAAACTCCTTTTGTAAATTGCAATCTCTAAAAAATTCTATCCTTTTTGTCTTGAGGAAAATTATTTTTGCCAATAAATGAAAAGGTTGTTGCTTTGTATTAGCATATTTGGGTACAAAATAATTACTTTATAAACTTAAAAAAATAGGATCCAATTTGTAAAAAGTCATTCAGTAGAAGTCTTTTAAGAGTCAAGCTTTTGTAAAAATTGTATTCTTTTATCATAGCCTGCAAAATGTGTATTGGGGGAAAAAGTTATATAATTATAAAACTTTCCTCCTGAACATTTATTATTAAATGACTGTTTTTAATTGTTGTATACATAATAGTGGTATTATCTTTATGTTTTCTAAAATAGCCCTAATTAGAAGGGAAGAATAGAGGGAGTATCATTATAGTCTTAGAATTGTATCGATGAGGGGCTGGCGCTGTGGCGCAGTGGGTTAACACCCTGGCCTGAAGCGCCGGCCTCCAATACAGGTGCTAGTTCGAGTCCCGGCTGCTCCTCTTCCGATCCTTCTCTCTGCTATGGCCTGTAGAAGATGGCCCAAGTCCTTGGACCCCTGCACCCACGTGGGAGACCCAAAAGAAGCTCCTGGCTTCTGGTTCCTGGCTCCTGGCTTCGGATCCGCACAGCTCCGGCCATTGCAGCCATCTGGGGAGTGAACCATCTGATGGAAAGACCTCTCTCTCTCTCTCTGCCTCTCCTTCTCTCTCTGTGTAACTCTGACTTTCAAGGAAAATAAATAAAAAAATCTTTAAAAAAAAAAGAATTGTATCTATGAACCACATGAAATCTGTTTTCTTTATATTAATTTTAAAAAGTATATAAAAAATAAGCCTGCCGGCGCCGCGGCTCACTAGGCTAATCCTCCGCCTAGCGGCGCCGGCACACCGGGTTCTAGTCCCGGTCGGGGCGCCGGATTCTGTCCCGGTTGCCCCTCTTCCAGGCCAGCCCTCTGCTGTGGCCAGGGAGTGCAGTGGAGGATGGCCCAGGTGCTTGGGCCCTGCACCCCATGGGAGACCAGGAAAAGCACCTGGCTCCTGCCTGGCTCCTGCCATCGGATCAGCGCGGTGCGCCGGCCACAGTGCACTGACCGCGGTGGCCGTTGGAGGGTGAACCAACGGCAAAAGGAAGACCTTTCTCTCTGTCTCTCTCTCTCACTGTCCACTCTGCCTGTCAAAAAAAAAAAAAAAAAAAAAAAGTATATAAAAAATAAGCCAACAAGTCAAAAATGAAAAAAAAAAAATGTGTCTACTGACCTGAGTTTCACATGTTCTGGGGAAACTCAAAGGAGTATTAAAATTCTGGGAAATATTTTTTAAGATTTATTTATTTATTGGGAAGGCAGAGTTACAGAGAGAAAGAGAGAGGAGAGACAGAGAAAACTTCCATCTACTGGCTCACTCCCCACATGTCCGCAACGGCTGGAGCTGGGCTGATCTGAAACCAGGAACTTCATGCAGGTCTCCCATGTGGGTGCAAGGGCCCAAGAATTTGGGCCATCTTCTGCCGCTTTCCCAGGTACATTAGCAAGAAGCTGAATAGGAAGTAGAGCAACCAGGTCTCAAACCAGCATCCATAGGGGATGCCGGTGCTGCATATAGTGATTTAATCCACTGTGCTATAGGACCAGCCCCTATCCTGGGAAAGTTTATATAAATTGTGGCCCATATTCTATCTGGTTTCTTAGGTATTACCAAACTATTTAGTGTCAAAAATAAAAATAAGAGGCTGACATTGTGGGCATAGTGGTAAATCCGCCACCTGCAGTGCTGGCATCCCATATGGGCGCTGGTTCTAGATGTACTGCTCCATTTCCTCTCCAGCTCTCTGCTAAGGCAATGGAAGAGCAGTGGAAGATGGCCCAAGTCCTTGGGCCTCTGCACCCACGTGGGAGACCCGGAAGAAGCTCTGGGCTCCTGGCTTCAGATGGTCATGGCTCTGGCCCTTGCAGTCATCTGGGGAGTGAACCAGTGGATGGAGGACACCTCTCTCTCTCTGTCTGCATATCCTTCTCTCTCTGTGTACCTCTGACTTTTAAGTAAATAAATAAATCTTTTTAAAAAACAATAAATAAATAAGAGTTCTAATTGCTTATAGTTGCATACTAAAATATTTACAGGTAAAATAATATAATTAGGATTTGCTTCAGGATCCTTTGAGGGTATAATGGGTAGAATACAGATGAGACACAATTGGCCATGTGATGAGTATCTCTACTGAATCTCATAGTAGTGTCTACACTTTTTGTATGCGAGTGAAAATCCCATAACAAAAATAATTTTTTTAAAGATTTATTTTATTTGAAAGGCAGAGTTACAGAAAGAGAGACAGACAGACAGACAGACAGATCTTCCATTGCTGGTTCACTCCCAAATGGCCACAATAGCCAGAGCTGAGCCAATACCATATGGGATGCTGTCACCACAGGCTGCAGCTTTACCTGCTACAGCACAAAGCACCAGCTGCCCCCCCCCCCTTTTTGATATGGTAGAACTAGGAGTTTAAAGAATGCAATACTTACATATAATGCTTTAAGATAGTATGATGCAAATATTTCTTGATAACAGCATCATTTAACGTAATGTCTGTGGAAAGGGAGATAGCTAAAGTTACATACTGGAACTGTTTGAAACTCAAAATAATTTTTTTAATATTTATTTTATTATTATTTGAAAAATAGAGTTATGGAGACAGAGGGAGAGACAGAGAGTTATTCCATCTGCTGGTTCTCACCCAGTGGCTGCAACAGCTGGGACTGAGCCAGACTGAAGCCAGGAGCTTCTTCTGGGTCTCCAACATGGGTACAGGGGCCCAAGCACTTGAGCCATCTTCAGCCATTAGCAGGGAGCTGGATCAGAAGTGGAGCATATTGAATGCCTGCATCACAGGCGGCAACTTTACCCAACTACACCATGACACCAGTCCCTGAAAGTCAAAACAGTTTAAGAAAGTGTGTTCCTATTAATTTTGTTATATAATAAGTTATGAAGAGGTGATGTTATACTGTGGTTGTTGATAAATTAACTTAGGGGCAGGCATCTGGCCCAGTAGTTAAGATGCCACATGAGAAACTTGCTTGCCTCAGTTCAAATCTTGGCTTTGCCTCCACTTCCAGCCTCCTGCTAATGCGCTCTTTGAGAGGCAGCAGGTGATAGCTCAAGTGTTTGGTCTCTGCCACCCATGTGGGAGACTCAGATTAAGTTCCAGGCTCCTGGCTTCAGCCTGGCCCAGCCCCGGACATTGTAGGACTTTGGGGAGTGAATCAGCAAGTGGAAGATTCTCTCTCTCTTTTCGTGTGTGTGTGTGTGAGTGTGTGTGTGTTTCAAACAAGTAAAAATAAGTAAATAATAAGTAAATAAATGTTTTTTAATTAATTGAAAACATGCTTACCCTGTGCCAGGTACCACTTCAAGTGCTTTGAGATTATTAATTCATTTAATTATAACAATGTTACCATCTCCATTTTACCAATGAGGTAAATGAGAGCTGCAGAAATTAATTTGTCCAAGGTTATACCCAGAATACCTGGCTGCCGAAGCTCTGCCTGTTATCTTCTGCTGTCTCTCTGAGTCCAACTAATTTTTTTCTTTGATGACAAGAAGATACCTTAAGGAATCAAACCTATAGAAATTATGGTATGATGCAAAAGAGAGCGAGAGAGAGAGAAACAAACTATACCTAGATGCTTACTAAAGAACTTTTGCAATTTTTTTTTAGATTTATTTATTTGTTTGAAAAACAGAGTTACAAAGAGGCAGAGGCAGAGAAAGAGAAGTCTTCCACTCTCTGGTTCACTCCCCAAATGGCTGCAACGGCTAGAGCTGGGCTAATCCAAAGCCAGGAGCCTGGAGCTTCCCACGTGGTTGCAGGGGCCCAAGCACTTGGTCCAACTTCCACTGCTTTCCCTGGCCGTAGCAGAGAGCTAGATCACAAGTGGAACAGCTGGGACTGAACCCATGCCCATATAGGATGCTGGCACTGTAGGTGGCAGCTTTAGCTGCTATGCCACAGCGCCAGCCCCTTTTGCATGTATTAAATATTGGAAACAGCCTACATGTCCCATCAATAGCAGAGTGAAGAAATACAGCATAACACATCAATCTAATCTGCAATAATGTTAAAAAAATTTTCTTAGACCAAATGACAAATATTTTTTAAAATATTTATTTGAAAGGTAGAATTATAGAGAGAGGTAGAGACAGAAACAAAGAGAGGTCTTCCATCCACTGGTTCACTCCCAAAATGGCCACAAGGACCGGGGCTGGGCCAGGCCAAAGCCAGGAGCCAGGAGCTTCTTCTGGGTATTCCACGTGGGAGCAGGGGCTCAAGGATTTGGGCCATCCTCCGCTGCTTTCCAAGGCATATTAGCAGGGAGCTGGATCAGAAGTCGAGCAACTGGGACTGGAACTGGCGCCCGTATTGGATGCCGGGGCTGCAGGCCAGGGCTTTAACCCATTGTGCCACAGTGCCAGCCCCTTGACAAATATTTTAAACTAGAATAGAGAGTTACAGAATCAAAAACGCATTAAGATTCCATTTTTAAAAATTTTTTAATGTTTTTTAAATTTATTTATTTGAGAGGTAGAGTTACAGACAGAGAGAGGTAGAGACAGAGAGAGAAGTCTTCCATCTGCTGGTTCACTCCCCAATTGGCCGCAATGGCCAGAGCTGCACCCATCCGAAGCCAGGAGCCAGGAGTTTCTTCCCGGTCTCCTAGGCAGGTGCAGGGGCTCAGGACTTGGGTCATCTTCTACCGATTTCCCAGGCCATAGCAGAGAGCTGGATGGGAAGAGGAGCAGCCGGGAATAGAACCGGCACCCATATGGGATGTTGGTGCTGCAGGCAAAGGATTAACCTACTGAGCCACAGCGCCAGCCCCAATATTCCATTTTAAAGTATGTAAACTAGCTAAACATAAAGATCGGAGTTTAAAACAGAATTCATACCATTGAGTAATTTCTTCAAAAGGTAGAAGGAATAAAGGAGAGGACTTGGCTTTTTATTTATTAATTAATTTTTATTTAATTGAGAGGCAGTGAGACAAATAAGCAATAGACAAATACAGGGAGAAAGCTTTAATCTGCTGGTTCATTTCCCAGTGCCCACAATGGCCAGTGCGGGGCCAGGCCAAAGTCTGGAAGCAGGAACTCAGTTCAGCTCCCCTACATGGATGGCAAGAACCTACTACTTGATCATCACTTGCTGCCTTCCTAGATAAGCATTAGCAGAAAACTGGAATCAGTAGTGGAGCCAAGACTCAAACTTCAGCATTCTGATACAGGATGTAGGCTTCCCAAGTACATCTTAACCACTAGGCTAAATACCTGTCCCTCTTTTTATTTTATATTCCTCTTTGGTGTTTGAATTTTTTTTTTTTTTCAGTTTAAAAGTTAAACAATTCAGATAGAACAAAAAGAAAAAACAATAATCACTTACCATCGTGAGATTATTGTTAACATTTTAGTATCATTCTATGCTCTTTTTTCTAGGCATAACATAAAATATAAAATATGTAACAGACCATGATCCTATTTTTGTTTAAACAACAAAGTTAAGCAAGCCTTAAGCCTTTCTTGTAGGCCTTTTATACTAATAAAGTTCAAAATTCATCTACCCGTCACTATCCAAACTCATCAATTGTTTAAGCCATCTTTTTTGTTTCCTTCTTACCAGCTACCTAAGGCAGCCTGAGGACCAGGCTTTTTGAGCTGAGCCAGGAAAGTAGCTGCTTACTTCAGCCATGATGATTGCACTTCACTGACAGAGATCCGTGTATCTGAGATAGCAGAGCTAAAGCGGTGAGCAGTTATCCAGTAAAGCCGCTTAAGAGAAAAATCCATCTAGGTTGTTCAAAACTCAAATTATCATTTTACTTTCCTGTAGGTCATTTGCCACAGATTATCTGAATCCTTGTTTATAAAACTAGGTTGGTAGATCAGAATTCAAGGTAAAAGCAAATCCCAGGGACTTGTGTTTGATTTACTAGGCAGATGCCAGTGGCTGAGAACACTTGCAGACTACAGTGAGGTAGTATTAACAGGGGAATGTGGATATGCTGGTGTATTCTAGAGATTAAGTCAGGGTTCTTCTTGACCAAGGAAGTGAACCAGCACACTTTCAAGGAACTACTGTCTATACTAGTTCTTCTTTGAAAATCATCAGTAACTCTATGACTTCCTGATTTTATTAAATATTTTTATGTTTATATTCTATTTTCTGTTACATAATGATATATAGATATGCACTCCTGTGCTTTTAATAACAGCTTTATTGAAATATAATTAATATTCTATGACATTTATCGTATTATAGTGTACAGTTCCATGGCTTTTAGAATATTCCCAAAGTCGTACATCAGTCACAATGTCACTAAAGCCAGAATATTTTAACTGCCCTTAAAAAGAAATCTTATACCTATTAGCAGTAACTCCATATTCTTCATAATCTCTCAGCTCTGAAAAACATCTGTTTTCTACCTCTACAAATTTCCCTGCTCTGAATATTTAATATAAATGAGACTACACAATACCTTTATATCTGGCTTCTTTAATTTAGCATGCTCTGTTCAAGGTTTATCCATATCGTAGCTTATATAACAACTTCCTTCCTTTAAAAATTGTTTTCTAATTTATTTTGAGATGCAGAGAGACAGACACAGAAATATCTTCTGTCTGCTAGTTTACTCCCTAAATACCTGCAACAGCCAGGATCAGGCAGGCCATGCCAAAGGCAGGAGTTTGGAACTCAACATGATTCTCCCACATGGGAGGCATGGACCCAGGATGTACATTAGCAGGGTGCTAGAATCAGAAGTAGAGCCAGGACTTAAGCCCAGACACTCTGATTGTGATATGACTTCCCAAGTGGTATCTCAATTGCTGTGCCAAATGTTCACTGCAACTTCATTCATTCCTTTATAAGACAGTATGATATTCCATTGCAGAGATATACTACATTCTCTTTACCTATTTATAGATTGACATTTGGGTTGTTTCTGTTCTTTTATGATTATGAATAATGCTGCTTTAAACATTCATATACAAGCTTTTAGATAGACACGTATCTTTTCAAGTCTTTTTTGATATGTATGTAGAAGTGGAATTGCTGAGCCATATAGTAACCATAGATGTAGCTTTGTGAAGAACTGCCAGATCTTTTCCAAGGTGCCTGAACCATTTTACATTCACACCATCCATATATGAATATTGTAATTCTCTAAACACTTGCCAACATTTGTTAACGATCTTTTTTATTTGAGCTATCCTGGTGGTGAAGTAGTATCTCTGTGATTTAGATTTGCAGTTCACTAAGTAATGAATATTGAGGATTTTTCATGTATCTCCTTTGAAGAAACCTCTATTTAAATCCTTGACTCATTTCTAAGTTGGGTTGTCTTTTTATTATTGTAATTTGTTTGAAGGTATCGAAGCAGAGACAGAGATCTCATATCTGCGAGTTCACTTCCCAAATACTCACAACAGCTCTGGGCTGGGGAAGACAAAAGAGAGGAGGAAGGATCCCAATTTGGGTCTTCTACATGGTGGCAGAAATCCAAGTATTTGAGCCATCACCTACTGCTTCCCTGGGTATACATTACCAAGAAGTTGGAATCAGCAGCAGAGCTGGATCTCATACCCAGGTACTTCAATATGGGATGCAGGCATCCCGAGTGAGGCTTAACATACTGTACCACAACACCTGCCCCCGCCCCCAGCTGTGATTTTAATAGAGACTGTGTTGAGTCTCTAGATCCCTTTGGAAAATATTAACATTTTCATAATATTAAGTCTTCTAATTCAAGAATAT
Organism: Oryctolagus cuniculus; assembly: GCF_964237555.1. Lineage (NCBI taxonomy): Eukaryota > Metazoa > Chordata > Mammalia > Lagomorpha > Leporidae > Oryctolagus > Oryctolagus cuniculus. Next base: position 44,168,208 of record NC_091443.1, on the reverse strand, counting down.
AAGATGGGGCAAGCATTGTGGTGCAGTTGGTTCCACTGCTGCCTGCAACACTGGCATCTCATATGAGCGGTGATTGGAGTCCTTGCTGCTCCACTTCCAATCCAGCTCCCTCCTAATGAGCCTGGAGAAGCAGTGAAAGATGGCCCAAGTGCTTGGAACCGTTCTATGTGGGAGCCCTGAATGGAATTTCAGGCTCTGGCATCAGCCTGGCCCAGCTCTGGGTATTGAGGCCATTCAGGGAGTTACAAATCTGAATATACTTAATTGCTTTTATGCAAGGTTTACAGAGCTCATGGAAAATGTTTATTATAAAAAACAATGTAGGGGCCGGCACTGTGGCACAGTAGGTTAATGCCCTAGCCTGGAGCACCGGCATCCCATATGGGCGCCAGTTCAAGACCTGGATGCTCCACTTCTGATCCAGCTCTCTGCTGTGTCCTGGGAAAGCAGTAGAAGATGGCCCAAGCTCCTGGCTTCGGATTGGCACAGCTCTGGCTGTTGCGGCCATCTGGGGAGTGAACCATCAGATGGAAGACCTCTCTCTCTCTCTCTCTCTCTGTCTCTCTCTCTCTCTGCCTCTCCTCTCTCTGTGTAACTCTGACTTTCAAATAAATAAATAAATCTTAAAAAAAAAAAAAATGTATGCTGGCGCCTTGGCTGACTAGGCTAATCCTCCGCCTTGCGGCGCCGGCACACCAGGTTCTAGTCCCAGTCAGGGCGCCAGATTCCGTCCCAGTTGCCCCTCTTCCAGGCCAGCTCTCTGCTGTGGCCAGGGAGTGCAGTGGAGGATGGCCCAAGTGCTTGGGCCCTGCACCCCATGGGAGACCAGGAGAAGTACCTGGCTCCTGCTATTGGATCAGTACGGTGCGCTGGCAGCAGCGCGCTGGCCGCGGCAGCCATTGGAGGGTGAACCAACGGCAAAGGAAGACCTTTCTCTCTGTCTCTCTCTCTCACTGTCCACTCTGCCTGTCAAAAAAATGTAAAAAAAAAAAAAAAAAAAAGTGGAAAAAAAAACAGTGTATGGATTTCAAAAATTTTCGTACCAAAATAAACTTACCTTTTAATTATATTTTCCATGAGTTTTTGAAGTACCCTCTGATATTTACCTTTACCAGTTTAAATTATATGTACATTACATGTTTATTTTAAACTATTGTTAATCTTTTTAAAATAGTAAGCTCACATCTGTTGTTTGCTTGAGATATTATTCCCTTTAAGCAGGTTTTTACACTGTGATTATCTAAAACAGCATGGCTTACTGTAAAGACTAATGAGTTTTAAGTTAAAAGTCCTAGCATGTCCTGATAGCTTTCAGTCCATTGACTGATTTTTTAATCTGGATCAAGCCATTCTGTTAACTCTGGGATTCAATTTCCTTAACTCAAAAGTCGAGAGAATAGCATCTGGCAGTATTTAACTGCTTGTTTCAAATGTACCACTTTACCCAAGCATAGATTTGAGATATTCTTTTCTTTTCTTTTCTTTTCTTTTCTTTTCTTTTCTTTTCTTTTCTTTTCTTTTCTTTTCTTTTCTTTTTTTAAGATTTATTTATTTCACTTGACATTCTTTTCTAATTCTAGTCTACCAGCTGATGTCTAGAAAGAAGGTCAGAAGCTTCATAGTATTATGGACTAGTACCGCTAGAACAGACAAAAATGATTGAGAATAAGCAAAAAATTATGAAAGCTACTTCAGATGATCTATTGATATTTACACTGTGCTGTGATAAAAATCTGTCTTGCAAAAACTGCTTGCTAGGTACATTTCTTTATCTTTTTCAAAAAACAGATTCATTTATTTATTTGAAAGAGTTACAGAGAGAGAGGGAGAGACAGAGAGATCCATCTATTGGTTCACTCCCCTGATGGCTGCAAAGACCAGTGCTGGGCCAGGCCGAAGCCAGGAGTTTTATCCAGGTCTCCCACATGGGTGACTGGGTCCCAAACACCAGGACCATCCTCACACTAGGACCATCTTCTGCCGCCTTTCCTAGGCCATCAACAAGGAGCTGGATCAAAGTGGAGCAGCTGGGACTCCAACCAGTACCGTAAAGAATGCCATCCTCACTGGCGGCAGCCCTACTCACCTCACCACAGCTCCGGCCCATAAGTACATTTCCATGAAGACGTATAGCTTAAAGAATCCTCTCGGCCGGCACCGTGGCTGACTAGGCTAATCCTCCGCCTTGCGGCGCCGGCACACTGGGTTCTAGTCCCGGTCGGGGCGCTGGATTCTGTCCCGGTTGCCCCTCTTCCCCAGGCCAGCTCTCTGCTGTGGCCAGGGAGTGCAGTGGAGGATGGCCCAAGTGCTTGGGCCCTGCACCCCATGGGAGACCAGGAGAAGCACCTGGCTCCTGCCTCAGATCAGTGCGGTGCGCCGGCCGTGGCGGCCATTGGAGGGTGAACCAACGGCAAAGGAAGACCTTTCTCTCTGTCTCTCTCTCTCACTGTCCACTCTGCCTGTCAGAAAAAAAAAAAAAAAATCCTCTCATGCACAGGGCTCAGAAATACCTGAGTCTTCTGAGTATATTTAATATGCTGTCTTAGTTTCCTGTTTCTCTGGCTCTGAGGTCTACTATTTCTATCAGTTTTTTTTTAAAATATTCTGTTTATTTATTTGAAAGGCAGAGTGACAGGGCAGTTGGGGAGGGAGAGGGGGAGACAAAGATCCTCCATCCGCTGGTTCACTCCTCAGATGGCTGCAGTGAAGCTGGACCAGACAGAAGCCAGGAGCCTGGAACTCCACTGGGGTCTCTCTCACACATGCATGGCAAGGACCCTGATACTTGGGCCATCTTCTGCTGCCTCTCCAGGTACATTAGCAGGGAAGTAGATCAGAAGTGGAGCAGTTGGACCAGTGCCCTGATATGGGATGCCAGTATGATAAGTGGCAACTTAACCTGCGGCGCCATAATGCCAGCCCGTAAGGTTTTTTTTTTTTTAGGGAATAAAGTAGTCATATTCAGCTTAAAGTGATGTTTAACAAGTCAGATATTTGTTTTTAAGGGACAGGATCACTGTCATTTAAAGTATGCAATCCAGTGACCCCACAAAACCTATTTTGGCCATTTTCCCTGGCTTCATTAAAAAACACAAGCAAACAAAAAACCTGGTAGAATGAGGTTGAAAATTATTCTCCATCATAGATGTATAACTTAAGTGCTGAATTTTAGCATAGGTACTGTTTACACCTAGAGCAGTAAAGGAGTTGGAGGTGGTTCATTGCACACATGTCTTGACCTTTTACTCCTGTCCACGTTGGAAACACTTCCATATTCTGGTTTTGTTGGTTGCAGAGGTTCTGACCATGGTAATTCCTGGATACTAATGAAAGAGCAAGTCACAGTGGGTGTCCTGGCTAGTATGTATTGGTACGATTCTAACTTATTTACAGTGACATTCTGTCTAAGGAACTTATTTTGTCATGCTTAGTCTGGAGAACAGGTGGCTAGGTTAACTGCTCTGTTATCTCACTAACCACTCATTTTCTTTATGATCCTACTTTATTACTGGTGTAGGAGGTAGGTAGCTTTTGGCTTATTCTTCTCTAGCTATTTTAAAACATATTCTTTGTAACCAAATAAAATTATTTGCTCTTCGTTCACACTCCAAGGAAGCTTTAACTGGATATTCTTTTTTTTTTTAAGATTTTATTTATTTATTTGAGAGGTAGAGTTATAGGCAGTGAGAGGGAGAGACAGAGAAAGGTCTTCCTTCCATTGGTTCACTTCCCAAATGGCCTCAACGGCCGGAGCCATGCAGATCTGAAGCCAGGAGCCAGGTGCTTTTTCTGGTCTCCCATGTTGTTGCAGGGGCCCAAGCACTTGGGCTATCTTCTACTGATTTCCCAGGCCATAGCAGAGAGCTGGATCAGAGGAGGAGCAGCTCGGATTAGAACTGGTGCCCATGTGGGATGTCAGTACTGCAGGCAGAGGATTAACCTGTGCCACAGCACTGGCCCCTAACTGGATATTCTTACTTTTTTTTTTTTTTTTTTTTTACAGGCAGAGTGGACAGTGAGAGAGAGACAGAGACAGAGGGAAAGGTCTTCCTTTGCTGTTGGTTCACCCTCCAATGGCCGCCACGGCCGGCGCGCTGCAGCTGGTGCACCGCGCTGATCCGATGGCAGGAGCCAGGTGCTTCTCCTGGTCTCCCATGGGGTGCAGGGCCCAAGCACTTGGGCCATCCTCCACTGCACTCCCTGGCCACAGCAGAGAGCTGGCCTGGGGAAGAGGGGCAACCGGAACAGAATCCAGTGCCCTGACTGGGACTAGAACCTGGTGTGCCGGCACCGCTAGGTAGAGGATTAGCCTATTGAGCGCGGCACCGGCTCTTACATCTTTTGTTTAGCAAAAGCAACCTATAAACTTTCTCTAGTGGTCTGGAATCTTACTAGCAAACAAAATTTGTACTTGGTTTTATATTAGTATTACTGTTGTACAGTGTACCTAGGCTAGATGGAAAGCTTAAAATAACCAATCCAGCCCTAGTAAATGGCAGGAACTATGGATACTGAATATTCCCACAGATTTAAAGATCTATGAATAAGATAATAATTAGTCCTGGAACAAATGATAATTGAAATCCTTATTTTCTTCCCACTTAGAGCTCTTTCTCTTACTTTCCCCCAACCTGGGCATAGCTCTGGTGGTTTTCCTTTAAATGGGCAGCTTGCAGTCTCAATAAACAAAGCATAGAACCTTATTTTCATTGTAGTTTCTTGAGTCAAGTATATTATATATTGCAGTATTGGTGAAATTACGACATTTGTAATAGGATGTCGCTTTTCCTCATTTGACCTATTTTAATCACTGGGAAACTATGCCTGCCTAGTCATTTGCTTATTTGTCATTAATAGATTAATAGAAACATATTAACAGTATAAATTGTTCTAATTCTTAAATCCTAAATCTTAAGAATAAAATTATTTGGAGTTGTAACTCCTAAGTGTCGCTTTTCATTTCTTTCGTGCATAAAGCTGAACGTGAGTACAAGTGTGTGTCCTCATCTCCTACTGATTGTTCCTCAGAGGGCCCCCTCCCCTCCCCTTCCCGGCCCTGCTGCCCTGTTACACAACACTAGGGAGCTGGGAACATACTGTCAGTGTCTCTGTAAAGCCACTGGGCGATGTTCACATGCTGAAGCTGCTGGCACTGACAAGGTGACTGGAGCCAAATGTAAACCCTGGCGTTCATCATTCGCAGTCAAATACGTTGTGCAACAGTACCCATGGGCACTGTGTGAAAGGTTGTCTAGCAAGCTGCCCCAGTGTTCAGATTAGTCAGCTCCTTGCTGTGTGATGGGTGTGACCAAGATACTGCAGGTTGTTGATGATGGAAAGGCTAGCCAATGACAGAAGCTAAACAGAGGGGAAACTCAATTGTTGGCAAAGAATTGAATCTTAGCACTTGGCATTTGATCTCCGAGGTGCAGAGGCTAAGGCTACCAAGACACATGTGAGAGGAAGACGTTTTCTGATTTTTTATTGTTCCCCATGAAAACGTCCCCCTGAGTTAAACCATAAAAGCCAGTGCAGTTTCTGACCATATTAGTTTATGGTGGAACCAAAACATGTTTTCTGGGGAAATATTTTTGTAATAAAAATTTGAATTATTATAAACGACATAATCACTATATGGAAAAATAAGAAAAGAAGAGCAAGGGGAAAACATTTATTAATCCCTTTTACTAAAAACCAACTGTTTGTTGTAGCATACATTCTTATTCTTTTAACTGTTATTTCACATGGTTGTAATTACGTGGTTATAAGATTTTAGTCACCTGACTTTTTCGTAATGTATTATAAGCATCTTTCCCCAGAAGTTCTACCTCGTTGTAGTGTAAATAACTGAATAATGATCCATTTAGCATATGGCTGAACTGATGTACACTATAACCATTCCAACAGAGGCTGCTTCCATTTTATGTTGTTTTATTACAAACAATATTGAAATAAACATAACTTGAAATTTAGGAGTTTTTGGAATAAAAATTTTAACGATATCAAGTGATTGAGGCTGACATTGTGGTGTAGCAGGTTAAGCCGCCTCCTGCAATGCCAGCATCTCATATGGGTGCCAGTACAAGTCCCAGCTGCTCCACTTCTGATCCAGCTCCCTCCTAATGTACCTGGAAACACAGAAGATGTCTCAAGTACTTGGGCCCCTGCCATCCATGTGGGCGACCTAAGTGGAGTCCCAGGCTCCTAGCTTCTGTCTGGCCCAGCACTGGCTGTAGCAGCCATTGAGTGAACCAGCAAATGGAAGATCCATCTCTCTCTCTCTCTCTCTCTCTCTCTTTCATGTGCTTCCTTTCAAATTAATTAATTAATTTTAAGAAAGATAACTCTCCAGTTTCCTGAACTTTTTAGAGACTATCCTAGACCAGGGACCAAAACCAAAAATAAGTTACATAGCAAATATTCCTGTATTTTCCTGTGTGTTTGTATTTGTTTAGTGCTAAGATGTTGGGTGCGCATCTACGTCGGGATTTTATGTATGGAACCCATTGTGATGTGTTTTGCTAGATGAGAGTGGAAAAACTCACTTGTTCACTGCAGTGTTACTTTACAATGTTAATACCTGAGGAAGAAGATCCCTTAACTGGGATCTAGGAACCACCTTAATTATCTATATCAAATAGATTTTCATTGACTTTTGCTAATAGCAAAAATTAAGTAGCAGAATGGGTACAAGTGAAGGCATTTTTCCTGAAGCAAAGACTAGAGTTCAGTTATAGTTTAGGTCAGGCACAGGCTGTTTTCTCAGATTTGAGTAGTACCCTTATATTTGGCCTTGATACTCAATCTTTTTTTTTTTTTTTTTTTTTTTTTTTTTTTGACAGGCAGAGTGGACAGTGAGAGAGAGAGACAGAGAGAAATGTCTTCCTTTGCCGTTGGTTCACCCTCCAATGGCCGCCGCGGCCGGCGCGCTGCGGCCGGTGCACCGCGCTGATCCGATGGCAGGAGCCAGGAGCCAGGTGCTTTTCCTGGTCTCCCATGGGTGCAGGGCCCAAGCACCTGGGCCATCCTCCACTGCACTCCCTGGCCACAGCAGAGAGCTGGCCTGGAAGAGGGGCAACCGGGACAGAATCCGGCGCCCCGACCGGGACTAGAACCTGGTGTGCCGGCGCCACTAGGCGGAGGATTAGCCTAGTGAGCCGCGGCGCCGGCCGATACTCAATCATTTTGAATGCCACCATTGGCCTTTATAGCATTGGTTGTACAATTATTGTCTTTGAAGCAGGAATCTCACCAAGTCCAGAGGTGCCTATAAAAAAGACAAGGGTCGGAGAACCCAATACAAAGGTAGAAATAGAAAGCTAAGTGGAATCAAAATATCACAAGTAGTCTAAGAGACACTACTCTTATTCACATTCACCCTCAATTAATGTAGCTTGAAAGACTGCTAAGCAAAAAAAAAAAAAAAAAAAAAGAAGAAGAAGAATAAAACCTCTGTAAATGAACCTGAGGTCCTAGTTAATGCACCCCTGCTGTCTGGCATAGTGAAAGAATTCCCACTAGCCAAGACAAGCTGATCTGTGAAAATTATAATTACTCGGCCGGCGCCACAGTCACTCGGCTAATCCTCCGCCTGCGGCGCTGGCACCCCGGGTTCTAGTCCCGGTTGGGGTGCTGGTTCTGTTCCAGTTGCTCCTCTTCCAGTCCAGCTCTCTGCTGTGGCCCGGGAGTGCAGTGGAGGATGGCTCAGGTCCTTGGGCCCTGCACCCACATGGGAGACCAGGAGGCAGCACCTGGCTCCTGGCTTCAGATCGGCGCAGCGCGCCGGCCATAGCAGCCATTTAGGGGGTGAACCAACGGAGGGAAGACCTTTCCCTCTGTCTCTGTCTCTCTCTCACTAACTCTGCCTGTAAAAAAAAAAAAAAGAAAGAAAGAAAATTATCATTACTCTAATAGTTATTGATGAAACTAAATGATAGTTGACAGAGTTTTCTGGTGTTTCATTTCATTTTTCTTCCCAGGTTGTCAGAAATATGTCATGTTAAAGAACCTTTCAGGGCCGGCTGTGACACAGCAAGTTAAAGCCACCATCTGTAGCACTGGCATCCTATATGAGTGCCAGTTTGAGTTCTGGCTGCTCCACTTCCCATCCAGCTCTCTGCTATGGCCTGGGAAAGCAGTGGAGGATGGCCCAAGTCTTTGGGCCTCTCTACCTGCATGGGAGACCTGAAGAAGGCCTCTGGCTCCTGGCTTCGGATCGGCACAGCTCTGGTTATTGCAGCCATCTGGGGAGTGAACCAGTGGATGGAAGACCTTTCTCTCTGCCTCTGCTTCTCTTTAACTCTGCCTTTGACATGTTCATAAAGGCACGCTTCTTGAAGCACTCCCCAGATGTACTTCTGAATGTTGATGGTATGTTCTCAGGTCCACAGCTGTTGATAGCCAAACCACCCTTCTTCCTGCTACCCTTTGCAGGCAGAGTGCAGGGGTATGGAATGCGGGCAAAATGAAAACTTCTCACATTGGTTGTGGGAATGTCCTCCTTGGCAAGCAATCTGTACCAACATCCTTACAAATATCCATACCCTTTGATCATCTGTGCCCTGACATTTAGTCTAATTAAAATATCAGAGGAATGAACAAAGATGTACAGGAATGTTCATGGTAGCTTGTTGTGCAATACTGAGAAACTGAAACAACCAAAAGCAAGAGGATGACTAAATATAGTATACACATTCATAGGGTACAATACTTAATAATTGTCAAAAATCATGTTTTCATTACAAACTATTAAAAGTGGAAAAAATACATTAAAAATAGTAAGAAAAGTCTCATCCCAATTTTGAAAAGTATGTACATATTCATAGAAAAAAATGGAAGAGGAGCAGGCATTTAGCCTAGCAGTTAAGGTGCCCAGGTTCTACTCTGGAGTTCCTGGGTTCAACCCCCAGCTCTGGTTCCTGTCTCTAGCTTCCTGCTCCTGCAGACTCTGGGAGGCAGCAGGTTATGTCCCAAGTAACTGAGTTTCTGCCACCCATGTAGGAGAACTGGATTGAGTCCCTGGCTCCTGGCTCCTGGCTTTGGCTCTGGAAACTGTGGGGGTGAACCAATGGGTGGGAATTTTCTATTTCTCTACCTCTCAAGAATATAAATATAAATAAATAAAAGGAAGAATATTACACTAAATGTTAATGGTTATTTTCTCCAGGTAGTAGAATTACAGTTATTTTTATTTTATGCCTTAAAAATTTTACATATAACCTTGTAAATATAAAGCAAAAAAATTCATATTAAAGAACAATGAGAATTAACCTTCTTTATGAAGAGAATAATATTCAAATTATTGCCTACATCTTTTCCTGTGGCTCATAAGGAAATCTTATTTCTAAACAGATCCTGATCTATATTAAAATTAGAGACCATTTTAGTAGATTATGGGTTTCTGGAGAGGAAATAGAAGATAATATAATAAGTGACTTTTTCACCTGAGAGAAACTATTTCATGCCAGATCACACAGGCACTTGGTGTGTGCACACACGCGCACACACATGCACACACACACTCCTATACTTAAACCCTTTTGTAAAACAATATTCTTTGAGTCACAGATAGTGGTGGAGGTTGTGGGATACAGAAATCCTTAAGCTTCCTTAGAGATCTCCCTAGTTCTAATTCTGAAGCTAGTATCTCTCCCCTCAAAATTTATATCTTGGTTATATGCTTTGGGTAAAAAAGACTTCTGTTCATTGAAGATAAACTCAAGGAATTCAAATATTTAACCAGGATATATTAAATGACTTGTTAAATAAAATTTATAGGAGCCATTGGTTTGGACTGTGCTTCCATGTTAGACCCTAGTAGGCCATACTACAATGGAGTCACTCATGCTAAATTCCAGGCCATCAAACCTAAACTAAATTGTTTGCCTGACTTCCTTCTGAGAGTAGCCAGTTCCTCAGTCAGTTTCACCTCGCATGGTAAAGAAGTTCCTTCTGCTTTAACCCTTGTAACCTGATGTTGACTAGTGCCTTTTTACTGTGATGTTTCCTTATTCCTTCTCAAGCTGCTTTATAAAAGCTCAACTTTCCTGCCATACCCAGTGTTGCCCCTCTCAATTTTTTGAGGAGGTGCTACCTGATTCATAAATTACACATAAAATCAATTTAGATCATGTAACTGAATTTGTTGAAATTTTGTCTTTTGACAGATTCTTGGTAATAAAGAAATAGAAAGTATGTGGGAGGGCCTTTGGTATCTTAATTTTCATCATGACTAAATACAGTATACATACTCATGGGATACATAGATGTCAGTCCATAACCAAATTTTCTGTGGTATCTATTCTTGATCTTAGCCAGAAGGCTAAGAAGCGATTTTTTCTGGTCTCTAATGAAAGCATCTGAGTAAGATTCAATACTTTGTGGGCTGACACTGTGGCATAACAGGCTAAGCCTCTGCCTGTGGCGCCGGCATCCCACATGGGTGACAGTTCATGTCCCGGCTTCTCCTCTTCCGATCAGCTGTATGCCTATGGTTTGGGAAAGCAGTAGAAGATGGCCAAAGTCCTTGGGCCCCTGCACCCATGTGGGAGACTTGGAAGAAGCTTCTGGCTCCTGGCTTCGGATTGGCACAGCTCTGGCCGTTGTGGCCAACTGGGGAGTGAACCAACAGATGGAAGACCTTTCTGTCTTCACAGAATCTTAAAAAAAGATTCATTACTGTCATTTTTTGGGGAAATCTCTTCTGAGATAAAATCTGACTTTTACTTTAAATGTTACCATGTCTTTTATTAAATGATAATGCTAATAAGTGGCTTTTTTCCCTCAAGATTTACTTATTTATTTGAAAGGCAAAATGACAGAGAAAGAGAGAGACAGAGAGAAAGACAGAGATCTTCCATCCTCTGATGTACTCTACAGATGGCAGCAACAGCCAGAGCTGGTCCAGGGTGAAGCCAGGATCCAGGACCTCCGTCCGGGGCTCACACATGGGTGGCATGGCCCCAAGCCACGTGAGCCTTTCTCTGCTGCCTCCTAGATGCCTTAGCTGGAAATTGGATCGGAAGTGCAGACTAAGAAGGACATGAACTGGCACTCCAGTATGGGATGCAGCAGCTTAATCTGCCATGCCATGCCTGCCCAATAAGTGGGTTTTTTTATGTTTTTATTTCCCAAAATTAAAATTGGCAGCCCTTTTGTCTCCTGCCACCTCCATTTTTTCATTGGAAATATGAAGTCAAAATGTCTGAACACTATTGATCTCATCAAACCTTATTTCTAAAAAATTGAGATTTAGAAAGGAATGGAGACTTTTTCCAAGCTCAAACAGTAAGTGGGGACATTATTTCTTTCACCTCCTATTTACAGTGTAGGGTTTTGCTCAAGGCCTTATCATTCTGCATTGGAAAACACTTGGGAAAGTCCTGGTAAGCCTTCATGGATAACGTCCACTTTTCAGTTGATGATAGGAAAACGGCTATTGGAGTTTTCTGGCTTCATTGTGTCATTGTGAGGTACATGGCATCTTAACTAGGGGCTTAAGCGCATGGACAGATGCTTGCCCAAACTCACAGTTTTGGAGGCTGAAATCTAGGATTAGATGGTCCCATTTGTTTGCCCTGAGAGAACCTCATAGAGGATGGCATCCTGGAAGTATATGCCAGGGGCAGAAACCACCTGGCAAGACAGGAAGCCAGAGAGCAGGGAGGGACCAGTCTTGTTCTTTTATGCCAACTCTCAGGAAAACTAAGCTAGGACCCATGAGAAACACCTTAAATCCAGTCTGAGAGCAACCAATAATAGTCCAATCACGTTGGGTTAAACCCCGCCTCTTACAGGTACCACCACCTCTCGTTGGCACATGGAGGACCAAGCTTCCAATACAAGAACCCTTGGAGCACACTCAAACCTTATCCACACCATAGCAACAGCTCACTATAGACGTCAAGGGTTTCTTCTCAAGATCTGAAGTGTTCCTCCACAGCACCCAGGCTGTAAGAGCTGGGTGAATGAGCTGTTCTTATCTGCAGCGCAAACTTGCATCTCTAGCATACAGTCAAGTCAACACAAGACCGGTTCCGGATAATGTCTAGGACCTTGTTCAGGCCCTCCTTGCCTAGCCTGTTGCTACTGTAGGGAAGAAAAAACTTTTTTATTTAAGTTCAGTGTCTGGAGTCTGAATTAAACTGACCAAAACAACAGATTAGCAAGAGAGAAGAATGTATTGTATACACATGGGAGGAGTGCTCAGTGACAGTAACTCAAAGGGGTGATTAGGGTTTAGGAGAGGTAAGGGAGAAAAGGCTCCTGTGGGAAGAAGACATAAGTTCCTTTAGGAAACACAACGGGCTTTTGAGAGAACAAAAAAGAGATAGGAAATATTGTCTGGGATAATGTTTGTCTCCTTCAGAGCCATGAAATTCCCCCAGAGATAAGATTGATGGTATCCTGTTTTCCCAGGAGGCGCTGCTTGCAATGAGATAAGGAAAGCTGGAGAAGGCTTTTTTCCTGGATCTTTTGAATCTCATTGCCTTCAGCTCAAAATAGTCTTTATGCAAAAATGGCATATGTTGGAGTACAATATTCTGGATGCCTTCACTACTCTCTGGCACTCGTTTATGATTCTTGCTCAGCCTTCCTGCTTGAGAATATCCCCTTATTTAAAAGCCCTCCAGAGAAATAACAGCCTTAAAGCCTAAACTCTCCCCAAGGCTAAAAGAGGAAACATTTCTGTTAGTGTGATCTATTTACAAACATCACAGGCTCCCACTCTGCCTGAGTAGGTGACTATTTTGAGTCATAGGGAAATGAAAGATCTGCATTTAAAAGCCTCTGTAAGATACGGTCTTAAGAGTCGATGCATGGGAATCACTGGCATATAAGCACTGTAGGAAGCATGGACAAGATGAAAACATAAAACTGGTAAAGAGGAATATGATGATGACACCAGTCTTTTTTTTTTTTTTTTTTTTTTTCTGTAATACTGATTGATTTATTTGAAAGGCAGAACAGAGAAAGCAAGACCAAGTTTGCTCCGCTAATGCCCACAACAGCCAGCCAGGAACTCCACCTAGATCTCCCCTATGCATGGCAGGGGCCCAGGTGTTGAGCCAGCATGTGCTACCTTCCCAGCTAGTCACCAAAAGTGAGAGAAGTCTTAGAGATGACTTTGGTCTCAATCACCTTTTTTTTTTTTTTTTTTTTTTTTTGACAGGCAGAGTGGACAGTGAGAGAGAGAGACAGAGAGAGAAAGGTCTTCCTTTTGCCGTTGGATCACCCTCCAATGGCCGCCGCTGCAGCCGGCGCACCGCGCTGATCCGATGGCAGGAGCCAGGATCCAGGTGCTTTTTCCTGGTCTCCCATGGGGTGCAGGGCCCAAGCACCTGGGCCATCCTCCACTGCACTCCCTGGCCATAGCAGAGAGCTGGCCTGGAAGAGGGGCAACCGGGACAGAATCCGGCGCCCCAACCGGGACTAGAACCCGGTGTGCCGGCGCCGCAAGGTGGAGGATTAGCCTATTGAGCCACGGCGCCGGCTTCAATCACCTTTTAATTTCAATGGCATGAAAGGACCCTAGTGAAAACTCCAAGGCCAAGCTAACCCCCAGAACCATGAGCTATAACAAGGGATTGTGGCAGTTTTAGCCCCCAAGTTTCGGGATGGTTTGGCAGCAGTAGAGAACTCAGACTTCCTTGGCTGCTCTTCTTGAGGTTGCCACTCACTCCCGCGTATTTATAGAGTACCTTCTCCGTGCCTTGCTGTTCCCATCGTGCTCCTTTTCACTTCCCTACGGCCAATGATTGTGTCCTGAGGATTGAGCATGGAGCCAAGTCCTCAAAAGCTAACAAAAATGGTCAGAAAGGTATTCTAAAGTTCCTTTCCTAATGTTGTGTCCGGACTCAACAATTATTCAGAAGCACAGGAGCAAGTCTCCTACCAAGTCTCCTTGGGCACATCATTTTTGGGACTGCTGAGGCCTGGGCCACCCATGATGGCACTTCTGCAGGCAAGGAGGCTAGCTGAGTGTGGTGGCTGGCCCAGGGTGCAGCAAAGGCTTCAGGTGAGAGTGAGGCTCTTTATGGCTTGTTGTGACTGCTGTGGCTACTACAGGAAACAGAGAAAGAATAGACACTTGGGAAAGGATAGACACTTACGGAAGAGGAGCAGGAGCATTTGTGGCAACAGGAAGGAGATGGAAAAGAGGAAGAAGCCTACAGGAAGAAGAGGAGAAAGAAAAGAGGTGATAATACCAACAGGAGATTTCTGGAATGGGAACTACTGTTTTTTACCTCATACAAGTATCACAAGAGAAGCTCTTGGTTGACTTGGACTGAAATATTCAAACATTTCCCATGTACCAGGCACTGCTATATTTCAGATATAATCTCCTTTACAACCCAGTGAAGTAGGTACTGTTATTGTCTGCTTGCCCATTTTGCAGCACAGGAAATTCACAGAGAGCAGTTAAATACTGTGCCAGAGAGGGGCAGAGCTGGAGAGTAAGCCCGTGCTGCCTGGCCCCACAGCCTGTACTGTTGACTGCCTTCACATTTTTTCTCATCATACGCCAAGTGTTTCTGAGGCTGCGCCTCTGAGCATCGAGAGGTATTTGTTCTTTCATGAAAGAACGAGGTTGGAAGAAAAAGAAAGAGTGCAGGCAGGCAAAGACAAGGCAAGAAATCAGAGAAGCAAGAACCCCAAAATCACAGGCAAGAGGAAGAAGAGGTTACAGAACAGAAGCCGTTATATGATCCTATAGCAATTTAAGAAATAGGACACGCTCAGACACACACACTTAAAAGGGGGAAGTGGACTTTTCAGACTCACTATTTTCTTTTTTTAAAAAACATTTATTTATTTATTTGAAAGTCAGAGTTACAGAGAGAGAGGAGAGGCAGAGAGAGAGATTTTCCATCCGATGGTTCACTCCCCAATTGGCTGAAATGGCCAGAGCTGCACTGCTCTGAAGCCAGGAGCCAGGAGTTTCTTCTAGGTCTCCCTTGCGGGTGCAGGGGCCCAAGGACCTGGGCCATCTTCCACTGCTTTCCCAGGACACAGCAGAGAGCTGGATCGGAAGTAGAGCAGCCAGGTCTCAAACCTGCGCCCATATGGGATGCCGGCGCCTCAGGCCAGGGCGTTAACCTGCTGCACCGGCCCCAGACTCACTGTTTTCTTTGAACTGTCCAATTATGTTTTCTGTTTGTCCATTTGTTGTTAAATTACTTTTCAGAACACTGTGTATATCAAGGTTGGTGAGAAGGTTGTTCCTTAGGAACGAAAAACTTCTAAATTCCATAATCAGACAGATTTCTGAGATGTTGTATCAGTCAGATGGGAGAACAGAGAGAGCAACCCTTTGGGGTACTTCCTCCCCTGACTCTAGTTGTGTACATCAGACAGCCCCGCTGATACCTGCAAGAACAGGATGTCCTGACCTAAATACTAATGGCAGCGCAGCAAGGCTTCCAGATGAGGGTCTCAGTTACTTTTCCTGTTACCCAAATTACAACTCTATTCAAAAACAAGTTCCAGGTCTTTTAACTGGTATCCTACAAAGACAGAACCAAAACAGCTGGTGGGTGGCGATGGCGGCAGTGACATCCTGCCAGTTTTGAGCCTGGAGCACAGGGGCTCAGCTTATCACCCCAGCTCAGTGGTCTCTGTGGACAGATGTGTGATTTTTTTTTTTTTTTTGACAGAGCGGACAGTGGAGAGAGAGACAGAGAGAAAGGTCTTCCTTTGCTGTTGGTTCACCCTCCAATGGCCGCTGCGGCCGGCACGCTGCAGCCGGCACACCACGCCTATCCGAAGGCAGGAGCCAGGTGCTTCTCCTGGTCTCCCATGGGTGCAGGGCCCAAGCACCTGGGCCATCCTCCACTGCACTCCCTGGCCACAGCAGAGAGCTGGCCTGGAAGAGGGGCAACCGGGACAGAATCTGGCACCCCAACCAGGACTAGAACCCGGTGTGCCGGCACCGCTAGGCGGAGGATTAGCCTAGTGAGCCGCGGCGCCGGCCAGTGATTTTTATCATTCCCTGTTGTATGACTTTTCAGAGCTGCTGAGCTTCCCTCTGGCACCCAGACTGCCCTGTGGGGAGTCCAGGCTGTGCTCCCTGGCCTGCCTGCCTGCCTGAAGCTCTTCCATCCTGAGGCTGGCTCTGAGCTTGTGTCCTTGGCAGCTGAGACCGAGCACAAGCCCCTCCCTAGTGGTGCCGCTTAAAACAGAAGGGTTTCCAGGGGCCAGGAAGCACACTGAAAGGTTGCAAATGATTGTTGTCATGATAAAAATAATGAATGATAAAAACGTCATTCTCAGAAGAAAGCAATGCCTTAGAAATGAGCCAACATATTTAAAAGTACCCAAGAAAATGGATGAACTCCCTCAGTAGTCCCCAGTCCTTTTGATTCTCTGTCTCAGTGGTTGGTTGCAGGTGGAGTAATTAGAAAATGCTAGAGTCATTCTTAGAACCTGTCTTCATGCTTCTAAGAAACAAATCCAGGGACCGGCATTGCAGCACAGCAGGTAAAACTGCCGCCTGCAGTGCCAGCATCCCATATGGGTGCTGATTTGAGACCGGGCTGCTCCACTTCCAATCCAGCTCTCTGCTATGGCCTGGGAAAGCAGTGAAAAATGGCCCAAGTGCATGGGCCCCTGCACCCGAAAGGGAGATCTGGAGGAAGCTCCTGGCTTTGGATCGGCCAAGCCCTTGCCATTCTGGCCATTTGGGGAGTGAACCAGCGGATGGAAGACCTTTCAGTTTGTCTCCTTCTCTCTCTGTAACTCTACCCCTCAAATAAATAAATAAATCTTTTTTTTCAATGGCAGTTTTATTAGACATAGCTGCATCTCTAGGAGTTTTTTTTTTTTTTTTTTTTTTTTTTTTTTTTTTTTTTTTTTTTGACAGGCAGAGTGGACAGTGAGAGAGAGACAGAGACAGAGAGAAAGGTCTTCCTTTTGCCGCTGGTTCACCCTCCGATGGCCGCCACGGCTGGCACGCTGCGGCCGGCGCACCGCGCTGATCCGATGGCAGGAGCCAGGTACTTCTCCTGGTCTCCCATGGGGTGCAGGGCCCAAGCACTTGGGCCATCCTCCACTGCACTCCCTGGCCACAGCAGAGAGCTGGCCTGGAAGAGGGGCAACCGGGACAGAATCCAGCGCCCCGACTGGGACCAGAACCCGGTGTGCCGGCGCTGCAAGGCGGAGGATTAGCCTAGTGAGCCGCGGCGCCAGCCAGGAGTTTTGATTTCCAACATTAGGAATGCTGATTATGTTTCCAGACTTATGAATAATGTAACTTCTTAAATAGATTAATTTTTTGTTAATTGGTATTTAAAATTTTTAAAAATTATTTTGTATTTTGTTTGTAACAGAGACAAAAACAGACAGAGGAACAGATGAAGAATGACTTTTCATCTGGTTCACTCCCGAAATGCTGCAACAGCTTGGGCTGGGCCAGGCCAAAGCCCAGAACGTATAACACAATCCCAGGCTCCCATGTCAGTGGCAGAGTCCCAAGCATTTGAGCCTGCTGGCTTCCAGCATGTGCATTAGTAGGGTGCTAAAAAATGTTTAGTTTTAAAAAGGTAATAGCATATTACTCTAGTATTACTATGCTTTACCCAGAATCTTGGCAGTGGGCATTTACGTTGTGTATGTGTGTGTATAATTTTAACTTAATTGGGCTTCAGTGTGTTATGCCAGTGTTTATACCACCAATGGCATATATGAGCGCCTATTGTTGAACACTTTTTTTGTCCCTGAGGATTATCAATACTTTTCTAAATAGAGTTTAAAATTTTTTAAGATGTGTTTATTTGAAGGGCATAGTTACAGAGAGAGGGAGAGACAGAGATTGTCCTTCTGATGGTTCACTACCTAAATGGCTACACTATCCGGAACTGGGCCAGGTGGAAGTCAGTAGCCAAGAATTCCATCTGAGTCTCCTACATGGCTGCAGGGACCCAAGGACTTGGGCCATCTTTCACTGCTTTCCCAGGCACATTAACAGGGAGCTGGACTGGAAGTAAGCAGCTGGGATTTGAACCAGGACACATTTGGGATGCCAGCATTACAGGCAACTGCTTAACCTACTGTGCTGGCCCATCAATTTTTTTTTTTTTTTAAATTCTTGGAGCTGGCACTGTGGCATAGTGAGTTAAGCTGCTGCCTGCATCGCTGGCATCCTATATGGGTGCCAGTTCAGGTCCTGGCTGCTCCACTTCTGATCCAGCTCCCAGCTGATGGCCTGGGAAAGCAGCTGAGGGCCCAAGTCCTTGGGTCCCTGCACTCATAGGGGAGACCCAGAGGAAGTTCCTGGCTCCTGGCTTTGGCTTTGGCTTTGGCCTAGTCCAGCTCCAGTTTCATAGCCATTTGGGGAATGAACCAGTAGATGGAAGATCTCTCTCTTTGTCTATCCTCTCTGCAACTCTGCCATTCAAATCAATAAATAAATATTTTTAAAAGCCTTATTTTTATATAGTTGAAAGGTAGAGTGAAAAAGGGAGACACTGAGAAAGAGATCCTCCATCTGCTGATTTACTCCCCAAATGACTGCAACAAAGCCAGGAGCCAAGAACTTTATCCTTTCTCCCACAGGGGTGGCTGGGGGCCAGGTATTTGGGTCATCCTCCACTGCTTTTCCAGGTGCATTAGCAAGGAGCAGAATCGGAAGCCGAACAACCAGGACTGGAACCAGCTCTCCAACATGGGCTTCTGACATTGCAGAAGGCAGCTTAACCCACTGTGCCACAACATGGCTGGCCTTGGATTTTTAAATTTATCTCAGACCTATGTAGTAGAAATGCAAAAATTCAGCACATTTTCCTGAGCAAACAAATTGGAACTTCCCATTTTTACCTTAATTTGTTCTGGCTATTGACTTCTTTTTAAAATTTAAAATCATAACTTTTTATTTCAAGGCTAAAAAAATGAATTAGAGTTATGAATTAAAGAAATTCAGGGGCAGATACTTGGCATGGCAGCTGAGACACTGCTTGGAATGCCCATCTCCTAGATCAGAGTGCCTGAGTTGGACTCCCTGTTTTTTCCAGCTTCCTGCTAGTTCACACCCTGGAAGACATCAGGTGATGGCTCAGGTGTTTGGGACCCTGCCACGCATGTGAGAAATCAACATTGGGTTCCTGGTTCCTGGCTTCAGCTTGCCCCAGCGCTTGCTGTTGTAGATATTTGGAGAGTGAATCAGCAGATGGGAAATCTCTCTATGTCTCTCTGCCTTTCAAATAAGATAAAATTAATAAATTAAAAATTAAAAAAATAAATTAAGATGATAATCAGATATTTGTTCTACAAAATAAATACCAAGCTTTGCTGATTTTATTAGTGAATTTTCTTAAATTTTAAAGGTATATTTAATGTATATTTTGTAAATTGTTCTAGAAAACAGAAAAAGCTTAGAAATTGCCAACTCATTTTATTTTTTTCTTTAAATTTTTCTTTATTTTTATTTGAAATGCAGAGAGGCCCACATGCATGTGCGCGCGAGTGCGTGCACACACACACACACACACACAAGACAGAGACAAACAACAGAGAGCATCCATCCACTGGTTCACTCCCCAAATGCCCACAACAGCAAGGGCTGGGCCAGGCCAGAGTCAGAGCCCAGGAATTCAATCCAGATTTCATACATGGGTGGCAGGCACTGAAGCACTTGAGCCATTGTCTGCTGCTTCCCAGTCCTGCATGGCATATGGGCATTCCAGGTGACATCTTAATCTCCGTGCCAAACACCTACCCCATGCCAGCTCATTTATTTATTTGAGAGGCAGAGTTGTATATATAGAGAGATCTGTCTGCTGATTTACTCCCCAGATGACTGCAATGGCAAGGGCTGGATCAGGCCAAAGCCAAGAGCCAGGAGCTTCTTCAGGGGTCTCCCACATGGGTATAGGGACCCAAGCACTCAGGCCATCATCCACTGCTTTTCCAGACACATTAGTAGAGAGCTGGATCATAAATAGAGAAGCCAGGACTCAAACTGGCACTCATATGGGATGCCAGCACTGCAGGCCAGTGCTTAACCTTCTATGCCACAATGCCAACCACAACCAGCTCATTTTTAAAGGAAGAAAAATCAAAAACAGATAAGAACAATATATGAAAAGAAAATTATTGGCTTTCCCTATGAATGCACATACAGAATTCCTAAATAAAATATTAGGTAAATGAATGTAACAAGGCATTAAAAAGTCATTGATCAAAATCAAATAATTTATTTCAGGAAGGCCAAACTGATTAAAAAATCTGAAATCTACCAAAAGAATTCATCACATTAAGGGATTCATAGAAAAAATCATAATTCTAATTTTTAAAAAGTATTTATTTGAAAGGCAGAGAATGAGATAGAGAGAGAGAAGTCTTCCACCCACTTATTTCACTCCCTAAGCACTTGCTACATCTGGGTCTGGGACAGACATGTTAGCAGGAAGCCAGATCAGAGGCAGAGGAGCCAGGACTCCAACCAGGCACTCTGATATGGAATGTGGGTATCTCAATAGGCAGCTTCATGTGCTGTACTATAACACCGTCCTCTGATAATTTTTTTTTCTTTTTAAATTTTTTTAAGTTGAACAAATTTCATGTATTTCACATATACAGATTTAGGAGCATAGCAATACTTCCCATCCTACCGTCCTCCCCCTCTTAACTCTGATTGAGGAAAAAATATATTGCCTATTTATTATTTTTAAAGAAGCAAGCACTGTTAGCAAACTTGGAGTAGAATGGAGATTCCTTAATTTCATACAGATTTTGTACCACCTTTAGACACATTCTTTTAAAGATTGGAAACATATATCTGTATATTATATATCTGTAATTCAACATCATGCTATGATGAATGGAAAGGTTGTAGTTATCAGATTCCATATGTCACATAAGTTCTCTGAAAATGATTTATAAACTGGTGAAAAACATAAAAAGGAAAAGATTGTTGTTCGCTTTTGTCATCTTCTTGGTTATTCAGTCTCCAGCTCTTCTCCCATGTGGGAGGAGGCCTTCCTTGTTCATCCCATGGGTGAGAGGCAGTGTGAGCCTCCCACGCTGGCAGCTGAGGCGGGGACATCTCTCCTCTTCCTGAACTGTGGCCCTTCTGCAGCCCGGGGGAGGCCGTATGATGTTGGCTTCACCCTTGAGACACCTACATCCAGGGCTGCACTCCAGAGATGACCTGTCATGGTTCTGCTTTGCAGCTGTGGCCATGTCCCAAAGCTTCCTACTTCCTGGTCTTCCAGAGCAGAGCGCCCTGACTCCTGCGTGGATTCTAAGTCGGATCCTCCATTCCCATTGGCTCACTGAACCTATGAGCACCTTAAATAAATTGCCACTTTTCTACTCATTGAAAAAAACAGTAATAACAACTTAAGATGGTTTAGTGTTGTATACAACTAAGAACCTTGATTGATATGCCCTTTTTCTACCATCCAGAAGCACGGCTTAGCCAAGACTCAAGCCATCACTCTGATATGGGATGCCGTCACAGGTGCCACAACACCGCCTCCATAGTTTTCTTACCATTGACCCCCTCCCACTGGAAATTTTTTTTTAAAGATTGATTTATTTATTTGAAAGGCAGAGCTACAGAGAGGCAGGCGGAGAGAGAGGTCTTCCATCCGCAGGTTTACTCCCCAGATGGCCGCAACAGTCGGAGCTGCGCCTATCCGAAGCCAGGAGCCAGGAACCTCTTCTGGGTCTCCCACGTGGTACAGGGGCCCAAGGACTTGGGCCATCTTCCACTGCTTTCACAGGCCATAGCAGAGAGCTGGATCGGAAGTGGAGCAGCCAGGACTTGAACAGGCGCCCATATGGGATGCCAGCGCTGCAGGCGGCGGCTTTACCCACTATGCCACAGTGCCGGCCCTGTTACTGGATATTTGAATTTGTTCCTAAAGGGTTGAATTATTGTATATAATCCTCCAAATAATCATTGAATTTTTTTCAGCTTTTTAATGTTTCCTTAGGATAAATTCTCAAGAGTAGAATTTATTATATTTATATTATGTTTAATTTATATGAGAACTCCTATACCCAAGGGTAGGAGTCATAATTTTTAAATTAAATTAAATTTATTTTATTTTATTTGAAAGGTAAAGTTAGAGAGAGAGAGCTCTTCCATCTGCTGGTTCACTCCTCAAATGGCTGCAATAGCCAGGGCTGGACCAAGCCAAAGCCAGGAGCCAAGGAGCTTCCTCTGGGTCTCCCACTTGGATAGCAGGGGCCCAAACACTTGGGCCATCCTCTGCTGCTTTCCCAGGCACACTAGCAGGAAGCTGGATTGGAAGTGGGGCAGCAGGGACTTGAACCTGCCCCCAGAATGGGATACCGGTGCTGCAGGCCTCAACTTTAGTCCAATGAGCCACAGTGCCAGCCTCAGGAATCCCAATTTTAAACTTGTGATCAATAATTATAAAAATGGATGGGTGCAGAAAACAGAAAAATGGTATTGATCATTATAATCATCAATATAATTTATTGAGCACCAGTTAGATATTTCCAGTCAGTGATCATTAAAACATGATTCTTGCCCTTACAACTGAGTCAAAATTTTCTCATTTTCCCATTGATTTTTTTTTTAAGATTTATTTATTTACTTGAAAGGTAGAAAGGCAGGTCTCCTAAGTGGGTGGCAGCTGCCCAAGTACTGGATTGTTGTCCACTGCTTTTCCCAGGCATATTAGCAGGGAGCTGGATCAGAAGTGGAGCAGCCAGGATTTGCACTAGGGTGCTTACGGAGCATCTTCCTACTTCTACATGAGACCTAGATCTAGGACATAATCTGTACATGTAGAGTGCAGCGTATTAACAGTGCATTTCATTAGAACATGAGATGATGGGGCAGGCATTTGATGTAGTAGTTAAGAAGCCATTTGGGGTGCCTGGGTTCGAGTCGTGGTTCTGCTCTGGGATACAGCAGGTAATATCTAAAGTACTTAGGTCTCTGCCACCGGTATGGGAAGCCTGGATTGAATTCCCAGCTTCTGGCTTTCTCCTGGACCAACCCTGACTATTGCAGGCATTTGGGAAGTAAACCAGTGGATGGAAGATCTCTTTCTATCTGCCCTCTGTCTCTCTCAGGCTTCTGACTTTCAAATAAAATAAGTGTTAATTTAAAATTAAAAAAGAGAGCAAGTGATTGCCATGATGAGTGTCCTATTTTTTATGACTGTCAAGAAAAAGATACTTGGATGACTTGAATTGAAAGGTTAGACGGCTGGATTTGAGGGCTTCAACAGCAAGGGAGCACAGAGGCTGCGGGCTGGCCCTTAGCTGACCCTGAAAGACATGCAGCTCGCCACAGATGTATTATGTATTTAGAAGCAAACTTCAGAATCACCTTGTACATTTTCTGTGTGCTTGATTTCATTTTGGCTTTATGTTTAAGTCAACTCCTATTTCAGTCTTACCCCGTAGAACAAATGTGGCCCAATTGGCTTCTTCTCAGTGGCTCTTTTTTAAGCAGCTGGATCGAAAACACAGCCCCAAATTATTATTAACTGGTGATAGAATGTTCAAGGGGAAAATCAAAAGAGCCAGATTAGCACAACTATTTAAGGAACTCAGAAACAAATCAGAGAACTTCTCTAACTCAGCAAAATGAGGCGGCAGGTTTTTATGAGCTCTTCTCAACACTTGACCAAAGAAAACTCAGGTAGAATTCAGGTTAAACTAGTTCAAACTGACAGTAAAATCAAGTCCAACTGGTTTAAGAAGCACGTGTCAAATAGTCATGTTTCCGAAACCAAATTTACTCCTTTCTGTGAGCTCACTTTTAGTAGAATCAGACATTTAACAGAGGCGATTTTTAGCCACAAGTTCCTGAGTTCATTATCTGGAGATCAATTATGTCTCCGATGAGAATTCCTGTTTACACATAACCAAGATCCAGTCGTCCGAATACCAGCAGAAGATATTTTTGGTGATTCACAGTCAGCATGGGAGAGACGCACTAAATCAGAAGGCTCCAAGCACGTGACTTCATAGATTTCTTTCAGTGGAAGGGTATTATATGTTACCTAATGACCTGTGAAGAAATTAAAAGATATGTGTTCGTTTGCTTTGTGTACCCAGGCAGGCAGCCAAGCTTCTCATAATTGGCGAGATTGGGCCACCTGCCCTGTCCTCTGCCCTTTGAGCTCCGTAACTCCTCATTTGCAGAGCTGGTGGAGTGGTGGGGAGAGCTTGTGACTTCTTTTAAATCCTGGCTGGGAAGGAATTTCTGACAACAGATGAGATGACACCAGTCAAAGCCTGATTCAGCCCCTGTGGGTTTCAGAATCACCAAGCCCAGGTTAAGCTGGTGCTGAATGAGCCACAGGGCAGGGAGCACCCTTAGTGTGCCCGAGATATTTAGCTCTGCAGGGGCACAGACCCAGGACAGGGACTTTGTAGATGAGAGAAGCCTGTTTGTCTCTGGGGTCTCTGTTTTAAACAGTGAAGGCGTATGTATTAAATTCATCTCTGAAATTCGGTCTGCAGGAGTTGTGTCTGCCACTTCATCCTGGTCCTCTGAAAGCAGTGTTTGTTTCCTTAGTCATTCATCCTGCAGTTAATTTGCACCCCTTGCTTTGTTTCCCTTCGAATCTAAGGCAGATCCGATGCACTCTTGTTTTTGTTTGTTTTTAAGAAGGGAAAAGGCTAGATTCCTGGCCACATCCTAGGGGAAGCAGAGGCAAGGGTCTCCCCCAGCTGGCAAAAAAGGCATCTGTTCTGGGTCCAGATGCCCTAGGGCACGGCGCGTGCTGTTCCTGCTGCAACCCAAATCTACGTGCTCCAGGCTCTGGCCCCAAGAACCTAAAATGCCAGGGGCTGGTGGACACTTTGCTTCCCACATGGGGGTTCTTTCTTCAGTGTTTCCTTATTTCCCAGGAGAAAGCAGACATTTGGGCCCCTTCCGTGGGTCCAGTGACTGAGCCTGTTAGGAAGGCCTGTTTCCTCTGGCTGACTGCAAGATCTCCAGCCTTTGAAAATGCCAGCAGTCCATCAATACAGAGGCAAAATTTAGCAACGAAGCAGAAACAGTGGATTAGGGGATTCCGCCAATTCCTGATTGTGCACTTCACATTTGTAGAGACAGGTCTAAATGAAATAAGACTTTTAAAATATTCTTATTCTTCTGTATTGCCATGAACAAGATAGGATTTCTCCTTTCCAAGTACCTCAGTCTTATTAAGAAATTAAGTTGTTTTTTTCCCCCCCTAAGGAGAGACTCCCTGGGAATAGCCTTTAATGGAGAAAGAGAAAATAACTGGATTCTCCTCCAGCAGTTCCTTCTGGTCTGAATTTTTATTATGAAACAGTTGGTTTAATTGTTTGTCTTGACTTAAAGTTCTTAAATTTATTTGTTTTTTTCACATCCTTAAAATTGTAAACCCAAAAATGTATGAGTTCTATTACCTTATTTTCATTTATTTATACTATAAAATTTCAGTGCCAGAGTCCCCTCTAGAACATTCTTCCATCACGGCATTTTCTTTATGATTTTTTCTTGGTTTGTTTGTTTATTTGAAAGAGAGACAGACAGACAGACAGATACAGAGAGGTCGCCCATCTGGGTCACTCCCTAAATGCCCACAACAGCCATGGCTGGGCCTGGCCAAAGCAGGAGCCTGGAACTCCATCTGATTCCCCATCGGGGTGGAAGGGACCCAACCACCTGAGCCATTCAGGACTGTCTCCCAGGGTGCACATTAGCAGGACACTGGAACCGGAAGCCAGCTAGCCAGAACTCAAACCAGGCACTCTGATATGGATGCACTTGTCCCAGACAGCAAACTGCTGTGCCAAATACTCACCCCTCTTTTTTCTTTTTTTAAGGTCTTTATTAGAAAGCTGATTTCATATGATCTCATGTAATAAATCTGTATCTTAGGATGCTAAAAACCTTACTGCCAAGCCAGTTTTGAGTACAGCCTAAACTGGGACAGGCGCCTTCATTGGGATGATGGCCAAGAAGCTAGTCAGTTGTAGACGTAGCTTAAAAGGTCATTGGCTCACTTGCAAGAATGCTGGCAGCCTCAACATTTGCTACAAATTCCTTGCATTAGTCAATTGTTTTTGAATGTCTTTCCCACTGGAAGCCCAAGCCTGTGTGTTGCCTCTGGATAGCAGCCTCAGCTGAGCCCTCTTCCTGTGAGAGGTTAGCAGTGCTGGCCTGCAGCCTCCCGTGTGAGTCAGAGGTCAGGAGGCAGAGGCCTCTGTCTACGGCCCCTCCCTTCCTCGGGACTCAGTCCACACTCTCCCAGGGCATCGACCGCCTTGAGCAGCCACTGCAACTTAGCTCCAAAGGTGCCAGAACCTGAAAGGCCCTCAGGTTGGCTTTCCAAGGGAACGGTGATAGGACCCAGAATTCCGAGTGCTAAAATGGGGAATCCTAGGCAAACGCAGGGCAGCTGTGTCCAGCTGTTTCTGCAGAGAAGACAGGCCCAGGAGGCTGATGGGGCCAAGCTAACAAAATGAGTCAGTGGCACACCTGGTACTAACATCCAGATCTGGCAGTGTTAGGGCTCTCTGCTCTTTCTATGGCAGAACATCAGAACATCCTTGTATTCCCACAAAGGGTTGCGCACAGTAGGTGCCTATTTTTTTATTGTGGCTGTTTTTCAAGTTCAAAGGGCATGCTCCTCAGAGATGATGCTAATATTCCTAATTAGCAATGGATCTAACTTAAGGTCACTGTGACTCAGTGGTCAGGTCGGATGTCCATGTATAGACGCGGAAGAGAACAGTGTGAAAGAAGAGGCGGGGAGCTTAGTAGTAACAGAAGTGGGTAAGCAAACAGGATTGTGCCCAGGTCAAGAGACAGACTTGTGCACATCTGATGGAGCAACACTGCAGAAAGCGCCGTGGTGTCGGGTGTAAACACCAAAGAGAAGGAAGTGTCATTTTACCGTCATTAAGGAAAGAGCACGGAGAGGGGAAGAAAGGTAACCGTGATACACACACACCCCAAGTGGTAATGACCGTGTGATGAAACTATCACCGAATGCTCATGGTCTTGGTTTTTCAGGGTCTTTAAAAAGCTTACCTCCTAGCTATACTCTGTCCCGCCAGATCCAAGATTTGCCCTGTTTTCCTTACCAGTTTTCTCCCTGGATGCTGAGTTTTCCATATAGTATCCAAAAATTCCTATGCGCTCACCGAACTATACTCAGCTATGCTCCCTTTAATGCTACAGTCTTCTTGGCTGCAAGAGGCAATGGCAGCCTATGTGTGAGCCAGTAGACAAAGCATTCCGAATGTGACTTGCTGAGGATTCAGACTGGAGAAATGACTGTTGGAAACAAGGGTCCAGAAACCACCGTACTGGCGGTGGCAGCTGCTTGTTTTGTGACGGAGTGTTTTGCACTTCATTTCTTTTATTTGGGGTGGAGCCCAGGAAGTGGTACTTGGAAAGGGAGTGGCATAAACAAAATGGAAGTGACTAAGGTGTTTTGACACTCATTAATATGGGTGTTACTCCCCAAATAGAAGCCAGGTACCTACTTTCCTGTTCCACCACACCTTTTCCTGCTGGTCACCAGAGGACTACTTATTCTTCTGACTAATTCCTAAAAACGTAGGTGAATGGAGGCTGAGCTGACCTACTTGGAAAATACCTGTTGTCAACTAGCAAACTTACTGAGAGCAGAGGCTTCACAGCTGTTCTCTTAAGGCCAAAGGCCAGACTGGGAGCTGACCTTGGGATGGTTCTTAGAGTGGACTCTGGGCTATCCGGAAGAAGCAAAGGGCACGGGAAAAGAGGGATGGTGAAATATGCAAATCCATGTGCCTTACCCAAGATGCTCTGAGCAAGAATTCCTTTTACAGAAAAGTTGTGAAGATATACCACACATCTCGCTTCCCCGTCATTAACATCTTCCCTCCCCTCTCCCTGTGTACTCTCTGAAAGGAAGTCTCTGTGTACAACCACTCCTAAGGGCTGGGGAATTAAGTGTCGCCTCCTTGAGGGCGGAATATTTACGTAAATCACTTGGGATTCTGCATAGGAGGTTTGTCTGTTTCCCATCATGCAGTGACTTCTTTATATTGGTATAGACTGTGGACATT
Organism: Oryctolagus cuniculus; assembly: GCF_964237555.1. Classification (NCBI taxonomy): domain Eukaryota; kingdom Metazoa; phylum Chordata; class Mammalia; order Lagomorpha; family Leporidae; genus Oryctolagus; species Oryctolagus cuniculus. Next base: position 44,140,188 of record NC_091443.1, on the reverse strand, counting down.
TATTTTATGCTTTGGGTTTTAACCCAGGGCTCGGACTGTTCCAGCTGTAGCCTTCTGGAGCTCTGTCAGTTGCCCTTGGTGTTCTTTGACAAATCCCCTTTGTTTGTGTATTTTTAGCATGTCATTGCTTCCTGGTGTTTTAGTTCTGGGCACTTGTTTTTTTATTTTCTGAAGCTTGCTTTTTTCCAGCCAGCTTTTCTGATGGTTCCCAGGTACATTATGCTAAATTGGCTTTTGGAGATAATCTTTGAGGTTGTAAGAGTCGTGTTGGGTGTTTGTTAAAAATCAGTCTCAGGGCAGCTGGTGTGGCACAGCGGGTTAAGGCGCTGCTTGGAATGCCGGCATCTCCTCTCACAGTGCCCGGTTCCAGTCCTGACTCGCCTCCTTCAGATCCAGCTTCCCGTTCATGCAACCTGGGAGGCAGCAGGTGATGGGCCCAAGTGCTTGGGCCCCTGCTACTCACGTAGGGGACCCAGATGGAGTTCAGGACTCCTGGCTTCAGCCTGGTCCAGCCCTGGCTGTTGCAAGCATTTGGGGACTGAACTGGCAAATTTGAAAGCTCACTCGGCTCTCTTTTTCTCTATCACTCTATCTTTCAAGTAGATGAAAGCAAAATAAGTAAAATGTTTTTTAAAAATCAAGAGTTTAACACCCCTTCTCTGTGGAGTCTGATTTAGTAGTTTTGGGGTGAGCTCCAAGATAATGTGTTTATTTTCTTTTTAGTTTTTTTTTTTTTTTTTTTTTTTTTGACAGGCAGAGTGGACAGAGAGAGAGAGACAGAGAGAAAGGTCTTCCTTTGCCGTTGGTTCACCCTCCAATGGCCGCCGCGGCCGGCGCGCTGCGGCTGGTGCACCGCGCTGATCCGATGGCAGGAGCCAGGAGCCAGGTGCTTTTCCTGGTCTCCCATGGGGTGCAGGGCCCAAGCACCTGGGCCATCCTCCACTGCACTCCCTGGCCACAGCAGAGGGCTGGCCTGGAAAAGGGGCAACCGGGACAGAATCCGGCGCCCCGACCGGGACTAGAACCCGGTGTGCCGGCGCCGCAAGGCGGAGGATTTAGCCTAGTGAGCCGCGGCGCTGGCCTCTTTTTAGTTTTTATTTATTAATTTTCATTTATTTATAAGGGAGAGGGAGTGCGAGAAGGAGAAGGAGAGAGAGAATATGAGAAAATGAGAATCTTCCATCTGCTGATTTATTCCCCAGAAGCCCACAACAGCTGGGACTTGGGTCAGGCCAAAGCCAGTAGCCCAGAACTAAATTTGGGTCTCCCACATGGGTGGCAGGGACCCAAGTACTTGAGCCATCACCTGCTGCTTCCCAGGGTATGCAACAGCAGGAAACTGGAAGTGAAAACAGAGTTGAGCCCAGCCCAGTCTCTCTGATACAGCATGTGGATGTCCCAAGCAGGGTCTTTATTGCCTCCAGGAATCTGGATTTTAAACTAGTATCTCCAGAGGATTCTTATAATCAGGCTGTTGGGTAAACAGGGCTATCAGTTCATTTTAATTAATACTTCTGAGTAAGACTTAATTTAGATAGATACTTAAAATCTGTAATATGGAAAGAATGATGCTTTATAGTTGGGTTCCAGATGTTTTCAAATTTACTGTATCATTTGATCCTCAGTATTAAAATATGAAGTGGGAAGATAATTTTGTGGTTGAGGATAGTGAAACCCCAGAAAGTCAGGTTTTGCTAAGATCGCAGCTGGATATACCACCATACCATGGTCATTAGGTAGATAAGCAACACAGCATCTTTGGAGATTTGAGATTTGTAATAGCATTATTAAATAAGTCACTTTAAAAAATGGTTGTTGGGGCTGGCACTGTGATATAACAGGTAAAGCTGCTGCCTGCAGTGCTGGTATCCCATATGGGTGCCAGTTCGAGTCCTGGATGTGCCACTTCCGATCCAGCTCTCTGCTGCGGCCTGGGAAAGCAGTAGAAGGTGGCCCAAGTCCTTGGGCCCCTGCACCCACGTGGGAGACCCAGAAGAAGCTCCTGGCTCCTGGCTTCAGATTGGTGCAGCTCTGGCCGTTGCAGCCAACTGGGGAGTGAACCAGAGGATGGAAGACCTTTCTCTCTCTCTCTGCCTTTCCTTCTCTCTCTGTGTAACTCTGACTTTCAAGTAAATAAATAAATCTTAAAAAAAAAAAAAACAACAAAAAAACCTGGTTGTCAGGGACCAGTTTTTTGTTGCAGTGGGTTAACCCTTTGCTTGCTTGCTTACTCTGCTTCTGATTCAGCTTCCTGCTAATGTGCTGGGGAAAGCAGCAAAAGATGGCCCAAGTGCTTAGGTCCCTGCTATCCACATGGAAGACCTGGATGGATTTCTTGGATCCTGGTTTGGCCTGGCCCAGCCCTAGCTGTTGTGGCCATTTGGGGAGTGAACCAGCAGATGGAAGATCTCCCCGTTTCTCTCTCTGTATATCTCTCCTTCTCTCTCTCTCTCTAACTCTACCTTTCAAATAAATAAATAATATAAATCTTTTAAAAATTTATAAATTTATAAATTGAGAGCAGGTATTTGGTGTGGTGGTTAAGCCACTGGTTGGGACGCTCAGATCCGGTATGAGAGTGCCTGGGCCATTCCTGCTTCCTGCTAATGCGTGCCCTGGGAGGCTTAAGTAGTTTCGTCCTTGCTGACCATGTAGGAGACTCAGAATGAATTCCCAGCTGCTGACTTTGGTCTGGCCCAGCCTTGGTTGTTGCAGGCATCTAGGGAGCGAACCAGTGAATAGAAGATCTCTGTCTCTCTGCCTTTCAAAGAGGTAAAATAAATTTTAAAAGATTTTTGAAAAGAATATAAACCAAACAGCTAAGGCGACATCTTCGTCTTGTAGCAAATGAGAGATCAGGATGTCCACATTAATGAACACAGTGAGCGTCTGCCACGAAAACGGTAGCCAAGTGCCGGAGTCACAACCCAGCTGCCTGGAAATCAGGAAGTAGAAGAGCTTCTCACTTGACGTTGACTCACTGTGCATCTGGTGACCGTGGTGCATTTCCATAGTGCAGGAAATTACTTTTTAAGGAGCTTCAATGATGTGCTTTTTAGTATTTGACACTACTATGGAGGAGGGGCAGTGGGAAGCACAGGTACTTGCAGTTCAGGGAGTGGTGACCACTCCAGTCCTCCACCATTTGATTAAAAAATAGAAGGCCCAAGGCCTGTGAAATCAGCAACAGAAGCAAGTGATCCACAGAGCGCTGCTGGGGCCGGCGGGCCTCCCTGTGCGGTACAGAGCCCCGGTTTGGTACGCACATTTCCTTCTGGGGCTGCATGGACTGCCTCCAGTAACAGCTCCGGCTACACTGCTCTGGCTGTGTCCCTGGCATACTTTAAATTGCTTTTTAAAATACTTTGTTTTGTTCTTTCTTGGAATATTTTATATAGCAGTGTGCTGTTTCTGATATATGTACATGGTTTGTGTATGTTTCTGTATTTCTGCTTATAAAGGTTTTTTTTTTTGCCTCTAATTGTTTTTCTAGAAAAAGGAATTACATTTTGATTCCATTAAGCAAAACATTATCAATGCCAGTTTTTCATTGGCAGTAGTGACTTCTTATTTTCTTAAAAAAATATAGAACACTAGGAATTGTTAAAATACTTTTCCAAAAATAGGTTTATATTTTGGAAATGCACTGTCTACCTGAAAAGTGACATATAGACACACACAGGAATGCCTATCAAGGAATCAGAACCTTCTCCCAGTAGCCCGTGGAGCCATGAGATTTTTTGTTTTTTTAAATTTTATTTATTTGTTTGAGAGTTAGAGTTCCAGACGGAGAAAGGGACAGAGGGAAAGGTCTTCCATTTGCTGGTTCACTCCCCAAATGGCTGCAGTGGTTGGAGATGGGCTGATCTGAAGCCAAGAGCTTCTTCTGGATCTCCCACGTGGGTGCAGGGGTCCAAGCACTTGGGTCATCTTCTGATGCTTTCCCAGGCACGTTAGAAGAGAGCTGGATGAGAAATGGAGCAGCTGGGACTTGAACCGGTCGGTGCCCATAAGGGATTCTAGCACTCCAGGAAGAGGCTTAGTCCACTAGTCCCAGAGCCATCATTTTATAATGCCCAGTTCCACAGAATAGTGTGGGTGTCCTAACCAATGAAAAATGTATTTCAAAGGAAGACAGCACCTTTGAATTCACACATCCTGGGATTTTATTTGTTGTCTACATTGGATATATTCTAGATCTGTATCGCAACACAAAATTTCCCATGTCCTCAAAGCTAAAAAGTCCAGCCAGCAGTTAGATAAACTGGTAGACAGAAACATCAATACGGGCACAGTTCGTTAACTAGTGGATCACTTCAGCCAGCCAGTTGTTGGCTAACTGAATTTCTAGTGAACGTGGAGATCAGTTTCTCCTGATGAACTGAGGTCTTATAAAGGTTAGTGAGTTATTTGTAAAGAGGGAAGTTTATCCAGTTTATGGAAAAGGTTATAATTATCTGGACTTAGTGATGAATATTAGTGGTGCTCTAGAAGGAAACAGCCAGACTTGAAGCTTTAGGACTGTGGCCTAATGCAGAATAATGCAGTCCTTGAACTGCCAGAAACAAGTCAACATTTTTAAAATTAATTATTTTCATTTTATTTGAAAGGCAGAAAGAGAGAGAGTGAAAAAAATCAAGAGAGCTTCCCTCTACTGGTTCACTCCACAAATGCCTACAACAGCCGGGGCAGGGCCAGGTCAAAGCTAGGAGCTCAGAACTCAATCCCAGGGTCTCCCACGTGGGTGGCAGGGACCCAAGCACCTGAGCCATCACCTCCTGCCTCGCAGGGTGTGCATGTGCAGGAAGCCTGGATTGGAAGGAAACCAGGCACTCAGATATGGGCTCTGGGGGTTCCAAGTCTTAACCAATCAGCTGCTCCAGAGAGGCCAGTATCTGAGAGGACAACGGCTGCGGGAGAGGATGGGGGAAGGAATCGGGCTGGGGCGGAGCCAAAGCAGGCACAGTGAAGGTCTGGTAGAGGCCGGACTGGGGGTGACTCTGGGCTCCGACATGGGTGCTGCTTATGAAGGTGCATGGGAGTGGCAAGGGAGGGGCTCACGAGGCGCAGTCATGTTAAGATGTCCAGGGAAAGTGGCCGGAGACAGGTGACTCGGGGGAGGCAGCGGGGATGCCCGCAAGTCAACATTTAATCGTTTTTTTTGTGTGTTTTTGGGGGAGTTTGGAGTTACTGTACACTCTGTCAGTTTTTTCTTAGCATTGTAGTTCATTACTTGGAGGGTCTAACTCGTTCCCTTGCAACGAGAACCCAGTGTTAGAGTGAAGGATGCAGGAGCTCGTCGGCGTGCATCTCCTCCACCACGGAAGTGCTGTTCCCCAGGCCCCTGGCGTGGGCTTCTCTTGCCAGGAACTCCCTCTTGGGAGCCCCCAGTTTTTTCCTCTGGGCTTCCTGGCACCTCCCTCTTTTACAGCAATTTGCATCTTTTAAGCCTCTCATGTTCCTTTTAAGTTGATTTGAGGTTTTTCATAATAGTAAAGATTTTGCTTCAGTGCTATATGAATAAAATTCTATTATATCCATCATTACCTTTCATCTTTCCGTAAGGTTTTAAGGAATGGTTAAACAAAAAGAGTCTAGTGGTAGCTTTGCCTCTGTAAAGCTCAAGACAAATCTACCACTTTAATTTCATAGAGTTGCTAATTGGCACACTTAATTTGTGAAGTTACCAAGATACTAAGATTGTCACTACTTTATCCCAACTTGAGACTCATTAAAATGAAATAGATGTAAAGATATTTGGGTGTATTTTTAATGATTTATTTATATATTTGAAAGGCAGAATTACAGAAAAAGGCAGAGTCTTCCATCTTCTAGTTCACTCCCCAAATGACCGCAATGGCTGGAGCTGGGCCAAACCAAAGCCAGGAGCTTCTTCTGGGTCTCCCACATGAGTGCAGGGTCCCCAGGACTTGGGCCATCTTCTACTGCTTTCCCAGGCCATAGTAGAGCTGGATGGGAAGTGGAGCAGCCGGGACTCGAACCAGCATCCATATGGTATGTCGGCACTACAAGCGGTGGCTTTACCTGCTACACCATCACAGTGCTGGCCCCTCTGGGTGTATTTTTTAATGATTCACCTTTAAGATAATCAGAACTGGGGTTGACGTAACTTCAGTGGGCTAAACCACTTTGGACTCCAGCATACTGTATCAGAGCACTGGTTCCAGTGCCAGCTGCTGTTTCCAATTCAGCTCCCTGCTAATGTACCTGAGAAAAGCAGCAGAAGATGGACCAAGTGCTAGGGCCCCTGTCATCTACAGAGACCCGGATGGAGTTCCAGGCTCCTGGCTTAGGCCTGATCCAGCCCTAGCATTTTCTTCCATTTGGGCAGTGAACCACCAGATGGAAAGCCTCCCTTGTGTCTCTCCCTTCTCCCTGTCACTGTGCCTTTCAAGTAAATAAATATTAAAAAACATCAGAACTTAGGTCAATGTCTAACCAAATAATACTGCCACAGAAACTGTGGAAGATACTTGTATTTACTTTCTAACACCTTCCTGCTTATAGTAGTACGAAACCTTTCGGTTACAGTTTGAATAAATGTGACTGACAGCATTTTCAGAATGAGGAGCCTGGAGCATAGGAAAGAGAAAAGCTGTATTAGGATGAACCAGGGCATGCTGGGGCACTTTTTCTGTCTCTAGTGTGGACCCTGGGATCAGAACCACGGGTGCAGTTGAAACCAGGCTGTTGCCACCTTAGTCAGATCTCTTGATACCCCTGAAACGCAACGACCTCTGCTGTTTTCCTGCTCCTTTCCCAGAAACCTACCCCACCTGTTTCTTTAACAATAGGTTTCAGCCTTAAGTCAGGTTACTAAATCAAGATTCCTCAAGTTGTTTTCACAGGCTTACCACCAAGCTGGCCTAAATCAGTTTCAACTAGATGCAGACTGCCCAGCTGAGGTGCACAAGTGCACAAAGAGAACATGAGCATCTCCCCGCTTGGCACCAACACTGGGAGAATGAAGGGAAACAGAAGAGGCAGGCAAGGGCAGGCGTTTGGCCTAGTGGTTAGGATACTGGGTGGGCCACCTGAGTCGTGGCTTTTCTCCAGATTCCAGCTTCCTGCCAAGGCAGCCCTTTGGAGGCATTGGTGATGGCAAGTACCACCCATGTGGGAGACTGACTAGCTTCTTGGCTTCAGCTTTCCCCAGCTGGCTGTTGTGGGCATTTGGGGAGTGAACCAGTGGATGGGAGCTTGCTCCATCTCCCTACCTCTCAAATAAATAAAAAAGAGCCAGGAGCTTTAGGAAGAGAGGAGTCTGAAAATCACAATTTCTGCCAACTGACCCATCCTCAGGCCCACGGTTGTGACTGTACTGTGACTTCTCTTTCTGGACCCTGGATTGAGAAGTGAGATTTGGGTTTTATCACTGTGTTCACCACATAAAAAAACCTTTCTTTTCCCAAAAAAACATGACCACACAGGTTGGGTTTTGTGTACATGGGGGCAATGAACCTACTTCATTTGGTAACACAAATCCCAGCTATTAAATCTTTTTTTTTAAAGATTTTTTTTTTTTTTTTTTTGACAGGCAGAGTGGACAGTGAGAGAGAGAGACAGAGAGAAAGGTCTTCCTTTGCCGTTGGTTCACCCTCCAATGGCCGCCGCGGCCGGCGCGCTGCAGCCGGCGCACCGCGCTGATCCGATGGCAGGAGCCAGGAGCCAGGTGCTTCTCCTGGTCTCCCATGGGGTGCAGGGCCCAAGCACCTGGGCCATCCTCCACTGCACTCCCTGGCCACAGCAGAGAGCTGGCCTGGAAGAGGGGCAACCGGGACAGAATCCGGCACCCCGACCGGGACTAGAAGAACCCGGTGTGCCGGCGCCACAAGGTGGAGGATTAGCCTAGTGAGCCGCGGCGCCGGCTGATTTTTTTTTTTTTTAAAGTAGAGCCACAGAGAAAAGGAAAGAGACTTTCCATCCGCTATTTAATTCCCTCAGATGGCTGCAATGGTTAGGGTTGGGCCAGGCAGGAACCAGGAGCCAGGAGCTTCTTCCATATCTCTGATGTGAGTCCATGGGCCCAGGCACTTGGGCCATCCTCCGCTGCTTTCCCAAGTGCATCAGCAAGGAGCTGGATCAGAAGTGGAGCAGCTGGGACTCACTCAAACTGGTGCCTTGGGGGATGAGGCACCATAGACAGCAGCTTCACTCGCTGTGATAAAGCTGTTAAAATCTTTAATTTTTCAGAAAAGATTTATTTATTTGAAAGGAAGAGGCAGAGAGAGAAATCTTCATCCACTGGTTCATTCCTCAAATGGCCCCCATGGCCGGGGCTATGCCAGGCTGAAGCCAGGAGCCAGGAGCTTCTTCTGGGTCTCCCACATGGGTGCAGGGGCCCAAGTACTTGGGTCATCTTCTGCTGCTTTCTCAGGTGCAAAAGCAGGGAACTGGATCAGAAGTAGAACAGCCAGGACTTGGAACTAGTGCTATATGGGATGCTGGCACCACAGGTGGAGGCATAGTCCACTAGGCCACAGAGACCAAGTTACAAAGAGATCTTACTTACTTGACAGAATTGATTTTCTGGAGTCTGAGAGACTAACCAGCCATCTTTTTATGGGTAAAATAATTTAAAATACAAGAAGGATACAGAAAATTAGCTTTATTTGTGTATTTAGAAAAATTGATTGTGGTGTTAGAATTTGTCAAATGTGTTTATTCGCAACAATTTACAAGAGTATTTATATACAAACATAATAAAATAGAGTACATCACATTGCTCTTGCTGGGGTTAAAGTGTTTTCTCGGTTCTGAGTATGCCTCTATCACTTCCTTTTGTAATTTTTAATAGAGAAGTCATTTCTTTTGACATAGTGCTTGATTCATACAGTTTAACATGGATTTGGAAGGAGAATCAGTGATCATGAACAGAGTTAAAAATACTTTTCAACCAATAAGACTTTGTCATTACATTTTTCTATATTAAAATATGTTTTGTATTAAGAAAAATACTTGTATTCCTTGATGACATGTCTATTGTACTAAATTTGGCATTTATATAAACCCACAGTTGATCTAAATACAATACAGATATGAACAGGTATTAAACTCATTGATATGAATGTTTGCCACAAATGAAAATGAACCCAATTGTTGGGAATGGAGGTAACAGAAAATCCACCTGAGAAACAGTAAAGTGGAGGTGCCCTGTTCTGTTTAGAAGGAATACAACTCATTTTCTGAACCCAACACAAACTAAACCAAAATGTGAAAAACCATGGCATTTACTGAAGCCAGATCTTATGCCACACTTTAGGGCTATGATTAATTTGTACAATTATTTATTGGCTAATTCTAAACCAAGTTTCTTTTACAGGTTTCCAATCACTTAATCTTGTTTGACAAACACAGGAAACTTTAATGCTATTACTGACCAAGGCAGAATTTTAAATCAATAATTGGATACAATGTAAGTGCAGATCATTTAAGCGTCAAATCTGTATCTGCCACAGTATTAAGTACACCATGTGTATATAGACTGTTAGAAGAATCCCTTTTGTTTGTAAAGCAGTAGACTGTTAAATAAAATTTAGTTCTTTACCACTTTTTTGAAATTCCTGGCAAGAACTCTGTCAGCTCTATGGTTTCAATAAATGAAAAAAAGACTCCAAGAAAAATGTTAAGTTTGCTATCACTTTGAAAATTGACAGCTATTAAAGTAAACACAACCAACTAGACTTGCAAGTGCACTTGTGTCTGAAATGTCACTTTTGTCCCCAAAGGGAAGGAAATCATTGGGTATTACATTAAGGTGCTTACAGTTCCAAAAAAGTAACATCAGAGGAAATTGGTCTTTAATTGGATGCTTGAATTCTTCCCAGGGTTCTTACTATGTTTAGATGTTGGTAACTTAACTTTGACACTTTCCTGATTTCCTTTAATAGCAGCCTCAAGGCGGGCTTTCAGGGCTGGAGAAGAAGCCATTACATTTTTAAAAACTGATGAATACTGAGGCCCAATATGCATGAGATTTTGCAAAGCAAAGTCGTGTAAATTTTTCATTGTTGCAGTTGCAGTTCCCAGAGCATTCTCATCCAAAAGGAAGGAAACGAGGATGGGCAAAAGACAGGACACCAGCTGAGAGCCTGCAGAGGAAGCACATCAGGGACATGAGGTTCACTGTGAAGGCTACAGGAGCACTTCATCTGTACACATTTTTCCTTCCTAGAAGGAAAACAATTCTTCCAGTCTCTTCTCCGAAATTAATGTCAATACTTGGGACAAATATAACACCTGCTTTTCAATGAAATGTGAAATACAGATGAAATGTAATCAACTGAATGCTGATCATTAAAATTCAAAGGGATGGGCCACTGTGGCACAGTGGCAGAGCCCAGGTCCTCCACTTTGATTGAGCTTCCTACTAATCAGTACGTCCTGGGAGGCATAGCAGGTGATGGCTCCAGGACTTGAGTCTCTGCCACTCACATAAGAGACCTGATGGAATTCTGGGCTCCTGGCTTCTACCAGGCCCAGTCTTGGCTGTTGTAGGCATTTGGGGAGTGAACCAGCAGATGAAAGCTCTCTCTCTACCTTTCAAGGAAATAAAAAGTAACAAAAAAATAAATAAAATTCTGATTTTCGAGAGATTCAGAGTTGCAGTGAGTTTAGTTCCGACACTTACGGTGGTGTTCTTCAGCAACAGTAACCAATGCTTCCAAGACTTTTATGCCCTCCTGAAAGATCTGCATCTCAGTGCTGTCTTCAGGTTTTCTCTTGTCTATTTCCTGCAGTTTTTCCACAATACAGGATGCCAAAGAGTATATGTACGGGTAGGAAACAGCTGGATTTGGATACTGAAAAATGGAATGTAATAGCTGATAGGTCTTGATTTGTACCTAGATGAATAAGAGACAAGAACGGCATATACTGTAAGTTAAAGTCTCTGAGAACACTATAGTTAAAGTAGCCAAGGGGAACAAGGGGACATTTAGCCTAGCAGTTTAGATGTCGGTGTCCCATATCCATTAGGGTGCCTGAGTCCAGTACTTGGCTCCAGCACCTGACTTGAGCTTCCGCTAATGCAGACCCTGGGGGCAGCAGGTAGTGGCTCAAGTAACTGGGTTACTGTCACTTTTTTTTAAAGAATTATTTTATTATTTATATTAAAATCAGAGTTAGAGAGAGAGGAGAGGCAGAGAGAAAGAGAGAGAGGTCTTCCATCTGCTGGTTCACTCCCCAGTTGGCCGCAACAGCTGGAGCTGTTGCCATGAGCCGGGAGCTTCCTCCGTCTCCTACATGGGTGCAGGGGCCCAAGGACTTGTACCATGCTCTACTGCTTTCCCAGGTCATAGCAGAGAGCTGGATCGGAAGAGGAGCAGCCGGGACTCGATCCAGCACCCATGTGGGATGCCAGCATTGCAGGTAGTGGCTTTACCCACTACGCCACAGCGCTGGCTCCTACTGCCACTCTTGTACAAGACCAGGAGTGGTTACCTGGCATTTGGGGATTGAATCAGCAGATGGGAGCTCTGTCCTTTTTCTTCTCCTCTGCCTCTCAAATACAAAACTATAAGGGCACTATATTTAAATTTATTCCTAATCTATTTTTAACCTTGGAAATCCATGCTGACGGTTTTCAGACTTCGATGCCATCAGTGGCTATGACATTTCGGAATGGGATAGAGGCACAGAGCTACCACTGGAAGGACAGCCTCAGTGCTCATTTGTCTTTTTTTCTCTGGTTCCCATATGCTCCCTCATGCCCCTCTCCATTACATACGTAAAACACAAGAAAACAATGAAGTGCACACAAACTTGAAAAGGATTTGATGATTACAGAAAATGTTTCAGCCCAAAATACATGATTTGATGTTCAAATGCGTAGTCTGAAGGTTTTAAGGACCCTCCCAAACATGAAGCCCACCACTTGGAGCCTGCTGCACAAAGCTCCTGAGGGAGCAAGAGATGAATGAGACAAGTACAGGAATCATCTTTTAGCTAGTTAATCTGATGGCATTTGAATGATTATGTTTTTTTTCTTTTTTTTTTTGGACACCAAACTGGTTCCTTTATCTTTAGGAGTAGATATATTGAGATCCTGGGCTACAAACTCATCTTGTAGCACAGAGAACAACAGGAAATTCCTAAATGAAGGTGCTGTTGAGCTAGGCAGGGAGTTAGCAAAGGAGCTAAGAGACTGGCTGCAGGCTTGCACATCCACTTCCCCCTCATGCAGGAGACGCCATGACAGCCATATGTATGCTGCAGCTCCATGTGGAGAAGCCAGGACATCTTCCTACAGGTCACTTGAGCACAGAAGCCCCACCCAAACTCCAGCCCATTTGTACATTCAACTAGGGCACACCTCTTACCCTATACAGGGCAACCCCAGCTTTGGTAGCAGCAGTCACTGCTTTTTCCTCATGGAGAAAGGCCGTCCACATCCCTGAGTGTGTACTGTCTCTTTAAATAAATCCTGCTTTCCCCTTTCTGTCTCTCTCTCTCTCACTGTCCACTGTGCCTGTCAAAAAAAAAAAAAAAAAAAAAAAAAAAAAAAAAAAAAAAAAGGCCAGCGCCGCGGCTCACTAGGCTAATCCTCCGCCTTGTGGGGCCGGCACACCAGGTTCTAGTCCCGGTTGGGGCGCCGGATTCTGTCCCGGCTGCCCCTCTTCCAGGCCAGCTCTCTGCTGTGGCCCGGGAGTGCAGTGGAGGATGGCCCAGGTACTTGGGCCCTGCACCCCATGGGAGACCAGGAGAAGCACCTGGCTCCTGCTATTGGATCAGCATGGTGCGCTGGCTGCAGCGCGCCGGCCGCGGTGGCCATTGGAGGGTGAACCAATGGCAAAGGAAGACCTTTCTCTCTGTCTCTCTCTCATTGTCCACTCTGCCTGTCAAAAAAAAAAAAAAAAAAAAGAAGAAGAAGAAGAAGAAGAAAGAAAGAAAGAAATCCTGCTTTCTCTCCTGTGCCTTTGTCCATGTCTCTGAATTCTCTCACACTGCCACAGGACTTGCATCGCCCACAGTGAAGGAGCCATAAAGAAATGCGACCAACTTGTGTGTGTTGGCTCTGTTCTGGGCCCAGGATTTCACAACCATGATACTGAAAGCATGTGCTGGAACCTCTGCTCCTCCAAGCCCAAACTTCCCTTTTAAAGGAAATCTACTACAGTAAGCTATCCAACGGTCTTATTCTCTGTAAAGTACTGGAGCTACATTAATTTTAAGAAGCCCACATTCCAAATTTAATTTTTTAACATCTCTCCACCACTACCCTCTACTCTTAGGGCAGCAGAACAAGGCCATTATTATTTGGTTTTATCACCCCAAGAACAGGCATTCATGCCAAAGCTAAAAATAAAAAACTGTAGTCTGATACTTTTTGTTGAAGCAAACAAAATCACAGAAGAAAAGTTTTGCAAAACCTTGAACATAATCCTATTACAAACATCTCTAATAGCAGATTCTTACCATAGGATCTTTTATCTTAAGAGTAGCCTTAAATTTTTCAATACAGCGCTCCTGAAGGCACGCGATGGTAGTTACCTCTGGACTGGTAGACAGAATGAATACTGTGATAGCAGTCAGTAGACTGACTTCATCAAGTCCTTGGTGTGTGCTGTCAACTGAAGAGAAAAGATCTATTAAAAACAGATCATGGGGCTGGTACTGTGGTGTAGCAGGTTGAGCCTCTGCAGAACCGGCAACCCATATGGGCACAAGTCCTGGCTGTTCCACTTCCAATCCAGCTCCCTGCTAATGTGCCTGGAAAAGCAATAAAGGGTGGCCCCAGTGCTTGAACCCCTGCACCCATGAGGGAGACCAAGAAGCTCCTGGCTCCTGGCTTCAGATCAGCCCAGCTCCAGCCGTTTTGACCACTGGATAGTGAAATAGCAGATAGAAGACTCCGTCTCCCCCTCTCTCTCTTCTCTGTAACTTTGGCTCATAAATAAATAAATTAATTAATTAAAAAGTTGCCTTAAAATTTTCAATACAGCACTCTTGAAGGTATAGGATGGTAGTTTCTGCTGGACTGGTAGACAGAATGAATACTGTGATAGCAGTCAGTAGACTGACTTCATCAAGTCCTTGGTGTGTGCGGTCAACTAAAGAGAAATGATCTATTTGAAACAGATCATGGGGTCAGTGCTCTGGCCTAGCAGGTAAAGCCACTACCTGCTGTGCCAGCATCCCACATGGGTGCCGATTTGAGTCCTGGCAGCTCCACTTCCGATCCAGCTCTCTGCTATGGCCTGGGAAAGCAGTAGAAGATGACCCAAGTCCTGGGGCCCCTGCACCCATGTGGGAGACCTGGAAGAAGCTCCTGGCTTTGGATTGGCCCAGCTGTGGCCATTGGGGCCATTTGGGAAGTGAACCAGTGGATGGAAGATCTTTCTCTTTCTGCCTCTCTGTAACTCTACATTTCAAATAAATAAATATATATTTTTTTAAATAAACATCATATGTACTGCTATATATATCTGTGAGAAGTTGTCTTTAGTTTGGGAGCAACAATTTCTCTTAGGTACACAATAGTTATAGTCAATAAGCACTTAAGAATGTGGCGGGGCAGCCCTTGTGCCATAGCGGGTTAAGCTACCATCTGCGACACTGGCATCCTGTAGGAGTGCTGGTTTGCTTCTGGGCTGTTCCTTTTTTTTTTTTTTTTTTTAATATTTATTTGTTTGAAAGTCAGAGTTACACAGAGGAGAGGCAGAGAGAGAGAGAGGTCTTCCATCTTCTAGTTCACTCCTCAATTGGCCGCAGTGGCCAGAGCTGTGCCAATTGGAAGCTAGGAGCCAGGAGCTTCTACTGGGTCTTCTAGCAGGTGCAGGGGCCCAAGGACTTGGGCCATTTTCTACTGCTTTTTGAGGCCATAGCAGCCGGGACTCGAACCGGCACTCATATGGGATGCCAGCAATGAAGGCAGCAGCTTTACCTGCTACGCCACAGCACTATTCCAATTCTGATCCAGCTCCATGCTGAGGCACCTGGGAGAACAGCACAAGATGGCCCAATGACTAGGCCCCTGCTGCCCACATGGGAGACCTGGATGGAGTTCCAGGCTCCAAGTTTCTGCTTAGCCCAACCCTGGCTATTGCAGCTATTTACAGAGTGAATCCGTGGAAGGAAGTTCTCTCTTCTCCCTCTCTCTGTAACTCTGCCCTTCAAATGAAATCTTTTCTTGAAAAAAAGAAAAATGTGGTAGGTTCTAAGATGTGTATTACAGGGGTGGGTATTTGGTTTAGTGCTTAAGACCCTGCATCCCACATCAGGGTACCTGGGTCCTGGCTTCCTCCTTTTTTTTTTTTTTTTAAATTTTTTTTTATTTTTTTTATTTTTTGACAGGCAGAGTGGACAGTGAGAGAGAGAGACAGAGAGAAAGGTCTTCCTTTGCCGTTGGTTCACCCTCCAATGGCCGCCGCTGCAGCCGGCGCACCGCGCTGATCCGATGGCAGGAGCCAGGATCCAGGTGCTTTTCCTGGTCTCCCATGGGGTGCAGGGCCCAAGCACCTGGGCCATCCTCCACTGCACTCCCTGGCCATAGCAGAGAGCTGGCCTGGAAGAGGGGCAACCGGGACAGAATCCGGCGCCCTGACCGGGACTAGAACCCGGTGTGCCGGCGCCACAAGGTGGAGGATTAGCTTATTGAGCCACGGCGCCGGCCCTGGCTTCCTCCTAATGCACACCCTGGGAGGTAGCAAGTGGTGGCTCAAGTAGTTGGTCCCTGTCACCCATATGGGAGACGTGGATTAAATTCCCAGCTCCTGGCTTTGGTACCCTCAGCTACTGCAGACATTTGGGGAGTAAACCAGTGATATGTATGGAGTGCTCTCTGTAACTTAAATAATTATAAGATATGTATTTTAAGTCATTCTAGGGCTGGGTGTTGTGCAGTGGGGGTTAGGCTACTCCCTGGGACACCTGCATTCTGATCCAATCCCTGTTCATGTTCACTCTGGGAAGCAGCGGGTGATGGCTCAAGTACTTAGGTACCTGACATCTACATGGAGACCAAGATGGAGTTCCTGGATTCTGGCATCAGCCTGGCCCAGCCCTGGATGTTGTGGGAATCTGGGAAGTGAACCAGTGGTTAGAAGGTATCACTTTCTCTGTTGCTCTGCCTTTAAAATGAATAAATAAACTTAAAAACATCATTCGAAAGCCAAGAATTACCAAAGTAATTATAATCTTAAAGCCAAAGACAGGAGCGGGCATTTGGCTTTGCACTTTAGATGCCTACATCTGACAGCACAGTGCCTGGGTGGGAGTGCTCAGCTGTGGCTCCTGGTTCCAGCCTCCTGCTAATGCAGACCCTGGGAAACAGTGGCTGATGGTCATGTAACTGGATCCCTCACACCATGAGGGAAACCTGCATTGAGTTCTTGGCTCCCGGCTTTAACCCAGTCCAGCCTGGCTTTGGAGATGTTAAACAGTGAATGGGAGATCTCAATGTCTGTCAAATAATTTTGAAAAAAAGAGGGGCCGGCGCTGTGGCGCAGCAGGTTAATCCTCCACCTGCGGCACTGGTATCCCATATGGGCGGCCAGTTCTAGTCCTGGCTGCTTCTCTTCCAATCCAGCTCTCTGCTATGGCCTGGGAAAGCAGTGGAAGATGGCCCAAGTCCTTGGGCCCCTGCACCCCTGTGGGAGACCGGAGGAAGCTCCTGGCTCCTGGCTTTGGATCAGCGCAGCTCTGGCTGTTGCGGCCACTTGGAGAGTGAACCAGCAGATGGAAGACCTTTAAAAAAAAAGAGAGAGAGCGAGCAAGGGGCAAGTGCTGTGGCACAGCAGGTTAAAGCCCTGGCCTGAGCACCGGCATCCCATATGGGAGCTGGTTCTAGTCCAGGCTGCTCCTCTTCTGATCCAGCTCTCTGCTATGGCCTGGGAAAGCAGTGGAAGATGGCCAAGTCCTTGGGCCCCTGTATCCGTGTGGGAGACCAGGAAGAAGCTCCTGGCTCCTAGTTTCGGATTGGTACAGCTCTGGCCATTGCGGCCATCTGGGGAGTGAACCAGATGGAAGACCTCTCTCTTTGTCTCTACCTCTCTCTCTGGCTCTTTCAAATAAATAAAATCGATCTTAATAAAAAAAAAAAAAGAGCAAGACAGACAAAAGAAAAGTACATGAATAAATACATATAATATACATATTTGCTAGTTGTGTGACTCTGGACATCTGACTATCTTTCGTTTCTGCATCTGTAAAATGGGGATTAAAAACAGTGCTCACGGTGAGGGTTATGAAGATTCAAATGAGTTAATTCATGTAAAGCATTTAGACTAACATACAAAACATAATGTTCAATACAAGTTGGCTATTAATTATTTTAACTGTGTGGTAGTATAGAAATGGTTGGACAATTGCTTTATTTCTTGGATAAGTTTAAGGTATTTTGACAAAACATGTACTACGTGAAACATCTTAGCACTCTGGCTTCATGTATCATTTCTCAATAGTCAAGAAAAAAACCCTAAAAACAGAGGCTTCAATAATTTGAAGGAATTTTGTTGTTGAAGATTTATTTATTTAAAAGGCACAAACACCGGGATGGGGGTAAAGAGCTCTATCTTCCATTCACTAGTTCACTCCCCAAATACCTGTAACCACCAGGGCTGGGACAGGGAGAAAGGAGAAGCCAGGAGCCAGGAGCCAGAAGCTCCATCTGGGACTCCCACATGGGTGACAGAGCTCCAAGTACTTGGGCCATCATCTCCTGCATCCCAGCTGCATTAGCAATTAGCTGGATTGGAAGAAAAGAATCCAGGACTTGAACCAACACTCCAATATGGGATGCCAGCCCCTAAAGGAATTTTTGATTAGAAAAAAATCTGCTTTTATTTTCCAGAGTTAACATTCATTAAACAATTAATGAATTTGCTGTGAAAGATCAATTTGAAAGGAAAGATGTGGCAAATTCAACTCATCAAACAATTTCAGGATACACTGTTCTTTATGAAGAAGGGACATACATAGTACAGAGTGGATTTGGTTATAGTCATTCAAAATATTATTTAAAAGACACTATGTGTCAACTGCTTTTAGGCACTGAGAATACAACTTATAGAAAAAACATACTACATACCAGGAGGCAAAGAAATAATTTAACTTCTGCTAGTGAAAAGGTCTATGCGTTAAAAAAAAAATCTTAGAAAACCACTGGAAGCAACCCAGCACAGTCTACACTGCGTGGTCAGAGAAAGCCTTGAGCTCAATCTGAGCAGAAACCTGGAACATATGGCAGTAATAAAAGCACAATTTTATGGGTAAATAGGGTAGAGTCTATCAAAAACCTCTGAAAAGTTTTAAGCATTTAAAGTTAACGTGACAGCACTGTTATACTCTATATACACAAAATATTTAGTCCTCACAACAGCACCATGGGGCAGGTACTCACTTCCCCTATTTTATGAATGAAACCAAAACTCATTCATTTGTCCATGTTACACAATTAGTTTGATTCCAGAGTGTCCTGTTAACCATGAGGCTATATTTCCCATTTGGCAAAGTTAATTACAGTCATTTATAGCAACTTGAAACTGCAACATAACTAGTCTATTTCCTAAATATGTCTTGATAAAGCTCTTCTAGGTTTCTTTTGTCTCTTTTCTCATTTCTTTTAAAATTTCTTTTAAAAATCTTCTTTATTTCCATGTACTTGAAAGGCAGAGTGACAGAGAGGGAAGGTTTGAAGGAAGATATCAGCCATCTGTTGGTTCATTCTCCAAATGCCTACCAACAGCCAGGGCTGGGCCAGATGAGAAGCAGGGGCCCCAGCACCCAAGCCATCATCTGTTGCATCCCAGAATGCATTAGTAGAAAGCTAGGTGCAAAGTAGAGTAGCCGGGACTTGACCTGGCACCATGATATGGGATGTGGTTATCTTAAGTGGTGGCTTAACCCATGGCAGCACAATGTGCACCCCAAAATTCCTTTGAGAGGCAGATACAAACAGCTCCCATTTGCTAGCTCATTGACCCAGGTGTCCACAAGGCCAAGGCTGGTACAGTCAGAAATGGGGAGCTGAGAATCTAATCTAGGTCTCTTATGTAGCAGGGATCTAAGTACTTGAGTCTTTACCTGCTGCCTCCAGGTGTGCACTGGCAGGAAGTCAGACTGGAGAACAGACATGGGCCTTGAACTAAGAAATGGGATGCAGGCCTCTTAATCACTAGGCCACACACCTGCCCTTATTCTCCCTATCCTTTACCTAGGATATATGCAAAGTCCCCATAGCATCAGCTTTGTGGAAAGGCTGAGCAGTAAGGAACTAAGGTCTCCGGTCAACAGCCCCATGAGTGAGGCAGCCGTCCTAGAGAGGAACCTCCAACTGCAGTCCTGGCCGACGTCCTAACAGCAAACGTCCTGAGACCCTGAGCCACAATGACTTCTAGGCTGTGTCTGAGTCCCTGGCCCGCAGAAACTGCAATAATGAATGAATGTTCTTTCATGCCACTAAATTTGGCGGGAGAAATTTGTTAAATAGCAAATGATAGCTATTTTTTTAAGATTTATTTTATTTATTTGAAACAGTTAAGAGAGCCTTCCATTTGCTAGTTCATTCCCCAAACGGCTGCAATAGCTAGGGCCAGGCCAAAGCCAGGAGTTTCATCCAGGTCTTCTAGGTGGGTGAAGGGGCCCAAGCACTTGGGCCATCTTCTGCTGCTTTCCCAAGCACATTAGCAGGGAGCTGATTTGGAAGTGGAGCAGCTGAGACTGGAACAAGCACCCATATAGGGTGCCGGCGCCGCAGGCAGAGGCTTAACCTTCTACACCATGGCACCAGCCCCGAAAGCTCCTTCTTTAATTTCTCTCAGTAGCCTACTTTAAATTCTAAGTCCTAGACTCATTCCCTAATACACAACCCAAAAACCATTCTTTGTGTCTGATGAAAGAGGTAAGGTCATCACCACCCTCAACACAAAGACCTACTAACTTTCCATTCTTGCCTCCTATTCTTCTCATATTGGCAAAGGTTATTCCTTCTTAAATGGGCTGTGCATTTTACTCCTTCAGGAATAATGCCTCCAACTCTAATACCATCTCCATCTTTTTCTCCTCCTACCCCAAGTATGAACTCATGTTAGAGTTATCATCTTTAAAAAACATTATTCCTGGGGCCGGTGGTGGTGGCACAGTGGGTTAAAGCCCTGGCCTGAAATGCCAGTATCCCATATGGGCGCTGGTTCTCGTCCCAGCTGCTCCTCTTCAATCCAGCTCTCTGCTATGGCCTAGGAAAGCAGTGGAAGATGGCCCAAGTCCTTGGGTCCCTGCACCCACGTGGGAGACCCGGAAGAAGCTCCTGACACCTGGCTTTGGATCGGCGTAGCTACAGCCGTTGCGGCCATCTGGGGAGTAAACCAGTGGATGGAAGACCTCTCTCTCTGTCTCTACCTCTCTCTGTTAACTCTGTCTCTCAAATAAATAAAAAATAAAATCTTAAAAAAAAAATTATTCCTTGGCCCTACACCTTCCCTTTAGCTGTTTCTCTTCTCGTCAAGAGAAGCACATAGTTCATCTTTGAATTCAACATTGTGAGCCCTAGCCCCCACATTACTGGACTTCTCTACAGTACTTTATACTGCCGACCATTCCTTTTTTATGAAACACATTTATTTGCCTTCTGTGACTGCACTATCTTCTCTGTCTACTCTCTTGTTGATTTTGGATCTCTTCTTGCTATATTATCTCAAGTTGAGTGACTTCAGTTAGCTCATAGGTTCCACCAACAACTCCCAAATAAATATACTCAGATCGGGGCTGGCGCTGTGCCACAGTGGGTTAAATTCCTGGCTTGCAGTGCTGTCATCCCTCATGGGCAATGGTTCAAGTCCCGGCTGCTCCTCTTCCGATCCAGCTCTCTGCTATGGCCTGGGAAAGCAGCAGCAGACGGCCTAAGTGCTTGGGCCCCTGCACCCATGGGGAGACCCAGAAGAAGCTCCTGGCTTCATTTTGGCTCAGCACTGCCTGCCCCGGCCATTTGGGGAGTGAACCACCAAATGAAAGACTCTCTCTCTTTCTGTCTCTACCTCTCTCTAACTCTGTCTCTCAAATAAATAAATCTTTTTTTTAAAAAGAATGTACACCGATCAAAAGCATCTCCAGCCCAGGCCATTTTCTTGAACTCCCAATTTCTGCACATTCTGCCCAACTAGATCTTATCCTACAGGCATTTCATTTTTTAAAAAAATTTTATTTTGACAGGTAGAGTTACAGACATTGAGAGAGAGACAGAGAGAAAGTTCTTCCTTGTGTTGGTTCACTCCCCAAATGGCCGCCACAGCTGGAACTGTGCAGATCTGAACCCAGGAGCCAGGTGCTTCTTCCTGGTCTCCCATGCGGGTGTACAAGGGCCCAAGAACTTGGGCCATCCTCCACTGCCCTCCCGGGTCACAGCAGAGAGCTGGACTGGAAGAGGGGCAACCAGGACTAGAACCGGCGCCCATATGGGATGCCGGCGCCGCGACGGAGGATTAACCAAGTGAGCCAAGTGAGCCACGGTGCTGGTCCCCCTATAGGGTTTTTTTTTTTTTTTTTTTTCTGACAGGCAGAGTGGACAGTGAGAGAGACAGAGAGAAAAGTCTTCCTTTGCCACTGGTTCACCCTCCAATGGCCCCGCGGCCGGCGCACCTATTTTAAACTCAACTTACCGTCTTCCCTTGAATAACCTGGTTTTTATTCCTGTTAATGGCACTATGTCTGCATTACTCTATCCTTTCAACTCCTAAATCAAACTGTCAATAACTTCTGATGAAAATGGTGCAACATTTTATTTTTCACCATTCCGCATCTCTATTATCTGTAGCACTCTTGTTTTCTCTAAAGTGCTGTCAAGAGTTCTTCAGAAATGCAGATCCCGTCACACTATTCCCGTTATGAAAGCCCTTTAATAAATTTCATAAGCTATTAATAGCAGTTCAAATCACAAATCATGTCAAAATCAGCTCACAAAGCAAATTTGTTAGATCAGACAGGCAGAGACTTCCAGACCCAGGACAGGCAGGGCCTGCACCATGCCCCTCATCAGCAGGAAGCAGCTACAGAAGAGGTGATGATTCTATGCCCTTCAACATCCCTTAGGATTAAGGGAATGGAGTCTGAGGGGGGATTGTTGTAGGCAGTCATACAGAATAAAATTGATCAGGTCTGTGAGCTGGAAGACCACGCCTTCACCACGCCCCCTGTGTGACCTCATGCCCCTTTCTGACCACACCTGTGTGTCCACCTGCCAATCAGGGTAACTAACCACTCCCTTTAGGAAGTGGATTAAAAGCCTGGAACACGCTGGGCCCGCCTGGCCCTTTTTGGCCTTTTTCCTTTTTGCGCTGGACCCACTTGCTATCCCACGCCTTCGGGCGTGTGGCCTTCAGGCCACCTGCCCCAATCTTTCTGGTCTGCTGCTCCTCCACGTGGCTGGCTCCTGGTACCCTGTATGAATCCAGATTTCCCATTCTTAGACAGGGCCCTCGCTCTCCTATGCATTTCTCTGAATAAAAAGCTTAAAAAAAGTCATGTAAAATGCTCCACAATCTGGCCTGCCTCCCATCTGACTTCCCCACCAGCCACCACGCATCTCCCTCCTACTCCCCGTTCCACACTCTCCCTGCTCTAGCTGATCAAACTGTTGTACCTAGAACCCACTTCCGTGCTGTCCATGTGATGAGTGCTTGCGGATCCTCCAAGAGCCTGCCTTCTGAGAAGCCTCTCTTGGCAGCTGCAGAGATGCACCACTGAGAGGCTCTTCAAGGAAGAACGTGCTGCCCAGGGGGCGTGTGGGGTCA
This sequence comes from Oryctolagus cuniculus, assembly GCF_964237555.1. Classification (NCBI taxonomy): domain Eukaryota; kingdom Metazoa; phylum Chordata; class Mammalia; order Lagomorpha; family Leporidae; genus Oryctolagus; species Oryctolagus cuniculus. The sequence goes on along the minus strand of NC_091443.1, from coordinate 44,117,443 downwards.
ACTGTCAGCTCCTTCTGGGGCAGCCTACGTGGCTGGGAGCTGCGCTGCCTGAGATCACGCCATTGTCGGGAAGCCTACATCCAAGGCGCGGTGTGAGGCCACCTTCTCTGTGGCATGTGAGACACTCCACTGGGCAATCCAGCTCCGGAGCTCCTCTGACGGGGTCACTGAATTTGTTGGGGAACTGCACTGCAGTCCAACTTCCTTTACCCTTCTGCTCTTCACAGATGTTATTCCTTAATAAACCTCTTGCTCCTCCAACTCCATCTAACTGTGACACTGCCTAATTCATTCAACAAGTGATAGTTACAATTTTTTGCTAGTTATACCATTTTTATTGTACGGGAAATGCACTCCTAATTAAGATATTACTGCCGGCTGGCACCACGGCTCACTAGGCTCATCCTCCGCCTTGCAGCGCCGGCACACCGGGTTCTAGTCCCGATCGGGGCGCCGGATTCTGTCCCGGTTGCCCCTCTTCCAGGCCAGCTCTCTGCTGTGGCCAGGGAGTGCAGTGGAGGATGGCCCAAGTGCTTGGGCCCTGCACCCCATGGGAGACCAGGATAAGTACCTGGCTCCTGCCATCGGATCAGCGCGGTGCGCCGGCCGCAGCGCACCGGCCAATGGAGGGTGAACCAACAGCAAAGGAAGACCTTTCTCTCTCTGTCTCTCTCTCTCACTGTCCACTCTGCCTGTCAAAATAAATAAATAAATGAATAAAATACTTCTTACAATCACAAAAACATACCGTTAAAAATGAAAACCACATAGCAATAATAAAAAAAGGGAAAACAAATTTAAACAGATGTTGAAAATAATCCTAGCTATTTTTTTATGGATATATACCAGGTAATAAGCGAGGAGCTTTGCATCTATCATCTTACTACCTACTCTTACAATTCCTTGCAATATAACATTTCTATTTATTAATGAGGAAACAGTCTCAGGACAATTTGGTATCTTGGCTAGTCACTTTGCTAGTAAATCCTGGAGTGATGAAACAGGTTGATCTTTTTTATGGGCAACCCACGGCTTACATACTTTTGGTATATTTACAGCAGTAACTGATTTTATCAGCTAGACAGTGATTATAAAGAATTTTTAAATAAACATAGTATTATACCTCAAGGAGGTCTTTGTCAACATATAAGCAGCCTATCATGTAACTGCATTAAAACCCAAAGCTACAGAATGTATGTGAATTCTCTAACATTGTAGTGAATCTCCTGTTTCCTCTGGGTGAGATTGCTCAGTGACATCAAGTAAATGCCATCTCCTCAAAAATCTGTTCTTCTCATTTTTTTTTAAGGAACTTGGGTTTTATTTTTTTATCTTTATTTTTTTGACAGACAGAGTGGATAGTGAGAGAGAGAGAGAGACAGAGAGAAAGGTCTTCCTTTGACGTTGGTTCACCCCCCAATGGCCACTGCGGCTGGCGCACCGCACTGATCCGAAGCCAGGAGCTAGGTGCTTCTCCTGGTCTCCCATGGGGTGTAGGGCCCAAGGACCTGGGCCATCCTCCACTGCACTCCCTGGCCACAGCAGAGAGCTGGCCTGGAAGAGGAGCAACCGGGACAGAATCCAGCGCCCCGACTGGGACTAGAACCCGGTGTGCCAGCGCCACAGGTGGAGGATTAGCCTATTGAGCTACGGCGGCGCCGGCTCTTCTCATTTTTTAAAACAAACCAAATAACTGCTTCCAAAAAGCCTTCATTACCTGAATCCCAACAGTCAAGAACTGTTGTTAAAGCACTTCGGAGAAGGTCCGTCCAAGCCGTGTGGCTCTTTTCTGCTCGGGCCATGGGCGAAGATAATATTCCTTTCATAGCCTGCAGGGACGCTGCAACCGTTGAAGATAACTGGCCCCCGGGTAACTTCACGGCAGTTTCTCTGAGGACCCCGATTGTGAGGTACAATATAGTAGGGAGAACAGAGATGCTTCCTGTAAGATATGTTTTCAAAAACATTCTGGATTTTAGACTATATATATAGTTCCTAAAAGGAAATCATCAATGAGGAAGACATATTAAATATTTCTAGCTTTTAAGATTACTTCTCATAGATGACTGTAACTGTTAAGATGATGTAAGCAACTTCATGAAGACTTTTAAGGTTGGATGAAATTTTGATGTTTATAATTGGAGATGTCATTTAAATTGTATAATTTACTATCATCATGCTTTTACTGTTCTTTGTATTTTTTTACTGATAAAACATAAGTTACATAAAATCTACAATTTTAATCATTTTAAGTGTATAATCCAATGACATTAAATGCACTGTGCAACCATCATCACTATTCACTTGAGTTTATTTTATATTAAGCTCTTTTTCCAGTAATTTTTGGAGATTCATTCAATAAAAAATATTAGAAGTTTTCATGGCCACTAAGGAGTTGAAAATTCAATTGTAAGTTTAATATGGTTGTAAGGAAATTAAAATGGTCAACTTCACTTTTCCCAGAGACTAATCAACAAAACTCATTTAATACATTTTTATCATTAATCTTCTGCTGGTCATTTTTTTCTGCCACTCTTGATGTGAGACCGTGTGTGAGAACAGGAGTGCAAGTTCTAATTCAAACTGAAACTTAATTAAGGTCATGAGGCTAAAATAAGATAAAACATAAATTGGTCAAGACACATTTAGGTGGAAATTTGCTTACCAACAAATAACTCTCATAATTACTGACTACCTATTATGTGTTGGATATCATACACAAAATTTAGTTGGAAACAAAGCATATGCATCTGTTCATAAATCTGTATGTTTATTTTTAAACATTTTATGCCTCATATGACAGGTAAAAGCTTCACATCTACATAAATAACATGTTTCTACATGAAGAAATAAAGCTCAACATGAACCAGAGCTTCTAGGGAAGCCTTTAAAGATAACATGTGTCTACAGTTGAACTTTGAAGGAAGAAAAATCATAAAAGCCAAGAAGTGATGGGGTCACTTCAGATCAAGTGCCAGAGGGAACAACAGCATCACAAGGAGGAACATGAACCTCTGGGCTTAGGGTGTTCACAGAAGGAATCAGGAAAAGGCAGTGACTCAGCAGAGATACAATGAAGAGCCGTACAAGCTCCGCTACAGAGCATGACCTCAATTCCAAACAGAGCTGGGTATGATGAGAAACTTCTGTCCTTTCCAAGGCAGGAAGTCCACTGGATAATGGATACCAAAATATGCCCAAGAGTTAACAATTATTTACTCATCCATAGCACTGGCTGTCTCTATTTATTTTCACCCTTTTAGCAAAATGAATTACTAGGATGTAGTGCTAATTTTAAAGGGTTAAAAATGATATCCAGGCTGGCAGCGTGGCTCACTTGGCTAATCCTCAGCCTGCGGCGCCAGCACCCCGGGTTCTAGTCCCACCCTCTTCCAGTCCAGCTCTCTGCTGTGGCTGAGAAGGCAGTGGAGGATGGCCCAGGTGCTTGGGTCCTGCACCCCATGGGAGACCAGGAGGAAGCACCCAGCTCCTGGCTTCGGATCGGCGCAGCACCGGCCATAGCGGCCATTGGGGGAGTGACCCAACGGAAGGAAGACCTTTCTCTCTCTCTCTCTCTCTCTCACTGTCTAACTGCCTGGCAAAAAAAAAAAAGAAAAAAAAAAGATATCCAAATGTTTCTGAGCATTCATTTAACAAGAGAAATATTAGCAAGAGGCTCCACTATCTATTAAAACCATGGCTCTTCCACCAGATCAGGTAATCACAGGACACAGCATACCTTCAGGAGAGCACACTGCAGGAAGTTCAGAGAGGATGACCAAAGCAGCTGAAACCAATCTACTTCCATCTTCTGCCAGCACCTGTGGCTTTGCAGCTTTCACTCCCAGGCTCCCTGTCAATTTCGGATTTAGTTCTGGGAGCTGCCTAACCAGAATGCACACACACAACTCCAGGGCTGCAAACACCAAAGACTTTCCCGGCACAAGTCCTCCGGTGTCCTTCCCCTCTCCAAACTCTGGCAGGGTTTCCTTTTCAGCAGCCCCATCATCGACTGAAAGACAGAAAGGGCGTTGTCTCATAAAGCCTGTGTGCTTGCTTTGCTTCTGGAAGAAGCTCATTTCTGTTACAAGTAACACACTCAGTGGCTAAACACATACAGACTGAAGGAGAAAGCAGTCATGGAGGTAAAAGAAGTTATTTTTTTATGACTTCTCATTGCAACCATCAAAAGACATCCTTGTCATTCTATCAGCTTTAAAATATTGCCGAGTTAACACCTCACTGTTAACAGTGTGAACCTGCCCTAGGCTTTGGCACACACACAAAATGGACCTGACAGCTGAAGCTGCAGCATGAGAACAGCTCTTGACAGTGACTAGGCAGAAATACAGGAACCTCGGCTCTTGATGTCTTTAGGGAGCTGTCACACCAGCCCCAAACTGTCTCCATCTGGACTTCTATTTAGATGAAATAACATATCTTTGTACTTTAAACACACTGTTGTATTGGATTTTCTATTAAAGTGTAGTCAAATGTAATCTTAAATAATGCACTTAACAATACCACATCACACTTGTAAACAAGCAATTTGCAAACTTAAGTCACTGAACAACTGTCAGTTCTTTCCATGTATATTGAAATGTAGCTAAAGGAAGTACCATAGTAATAAAAGAGATTTTTTTTTCTCTCAGATTTTGTTAAAATTCTCATTGTCCTAAAGAACAGAAATATAGCAACTGACAAGATCCAGTTACCACGCAGAGGTGTATGAGAGGATTTAAAGCTATGCCTAGAGATGTTTCACTTGTGCTATACAGAATATATTATCAAAACTCTGGATACATGAAATAATATCCCCCAAAACAATGATGCCATATGATTATTAACTTGGTATTAAAGTTAACTGTTTACCTTCTGCACTTCGCCTTTTCTCCTTCACATGTTCTTGTGCTGCACAGATAATCTGCCTCACCACTTCAAGTGAGGCCAACTGAATCGAAGGCGATTCTCTTGTCAGAATTACTCGATGTAGCACATTCAGCAACTCAATACCCAAGTCCTATCATAGAAAACAAGGAGGGGACACTGTATTGGAAGTTACACACTTTCAAACTGCTCACAAGAAAGGTGCACTAAAATTATGTAACATTTGCTCCACTTATTTTTAAAGTTTTATTTACTTATTTCAAAGGCAGAATGATGGAGATAGGAAGATAGGGAGGGAGGCAGCAGGGAGGGAAAGACAGGAGAAGAGAGGGGAAGGGAGGGGAGGGGAGGGGAGGGGAGAGGAGGGGAGGGGAGGGGAGGGGAGGGGAGGGGAGAGGAGAGGAGAGGAGAGGAGAGGAGAGGAGAGGAGAGGAGAGGAGAGGAGAGGAGAGGAGAGGGGTAGAAAGAGATATCATCCATTTATTGGTTCATCCCCCCAATGCCTGCAATATGCAAGGCTGAGCCAGGACAAAGCCAGAAGGCAGGAATTCCATCCACATCTCCCATGTGGGTGTCAGGAACCCAGATACTTGGGCGCCATCATCTGCTGCCTCCCAGGCGTATCAGCAGGAAGCTGTATTGGAAATGTAGGGCCATGGCTCAAACCAGGCACTCAGATATGGGACATGTATGTCCCAAGCAGCACACCACAATGCCTGTACTCACTTCCTCCAATTTAAACTAACTACAAACTGATTTTTGTCCCATCTTGTGGGAGATGGCACTCTGATAAAAGATCACTTCCAAACACATTCTGAATGGGAAAACAGAAATTTCCAAAACAAGACAGGAAATTTGGCTAAAAGAATACTAGGGCTTATACTAAGGTTTTCTAGCAATAATGAAGAATGAAGGAGAAGTATGACATTAAAAGTGAATTGTTGACGCCAGTGTTGTGACATAGTGGGCAAAGCTGCTGCTTACAATGCTGGCATCCCATATGGGCTGCTCCACTTCTGATCCAGCTCCCAGCTTATGCGCTGAGAAAGCAGCAGAGGACAGTCAGAGTGCTTGGGCCCCTGCACCCACATGGGAGACACGGAGGGAACTCCTGGCTCCTGGCTTTGGCCTGGCCTGGTCCTGGCTGTTGCAGCACTTGGGTAGTGAACTAGTAGATGGAAGCTCTCTGACTGACTCTCCTTCTTTCTCTGTAACCCTGCCTTTCAAATAAATAAAATAAATAAATCTTTTTTAAAAATGTGAATTGTAACATGCATAGAATATCTATCTCTTCAAAGAATAAAATACACAAGAAATATACTCTAGTTTCCTTTCTCTTTTTCACTGGTTTAGTGTGGTGGTTTTCTTAAACACTGAAAAAGAGAGTAGATCTGTCAGTAAAATACTTGCCTTAGTCTATAAAGTGCACAAAAGGCTTAAGATTAAAGTCCAATCCAAGTAGGAACCTAATTAATGCTTTAAACCTAATAAATCATAGTATTAATTATGCAAATAAAAGACAGTCTAAGAAGTCAGGAAATCATACTACCAATTTGTATTAACACCTCTAAAAATCAGTGACAAACTGATATGTTGAATAACACACGATGCTAAGACTACCTGTCCAATGTGTATTTGCTTTTGAAAAAGCATTTAAACAAAGTGTTATACTTTGTAGGTCGATCCTTTCACCATGGCCTCCGATAGGCCAGACACTAATATTTGATTCCACCTGTCAGCTGGCCAACAGTCTCTTAAAAAGACCTGGAGAGAGAACTCGGCCAGCAGGAATACTTTGTAATGACAGTAACTCCATGAACCAATTCAATTCTCTCTTGGTGAACGGAATAAAAAAAATACAGATGAATATGAAGAGCAGGGTGCACAAAAGCAGGAAGAAGGAAAGAGTGAATGCCAGAGAACCAGTGGCTGCTGTACTGGGCAGTACAATACAGAACCTTCCCATTAGTACAGAAAGCAGCAGGCAGATGCGACTGCTCCCAGGACACCACATGTGCTCATGCACTCCAGTTCTAAGGCACGGCCATACAGCTAAGTGTTGTTGTTACTTCTCTGTGTTCACTTTCTATTTGCTGTAGGAACCTGAACATGTTTCTGTTCTTTGAAATTGAGACGCCCGACAAAAAACAAGAAGTTACCTGATCACTGCCAATTTTACATCTGGGCCAAGGGACATCTAGAAGGGCCTGTAATGCATGCAAACAAGCAGTTATGCTTTCCATGGTTGCATCTGCACGTAAGGAACACAGAAATTCCACACTGATTCCTGTGGAAAGCAAAAAAAAAAAAAAAAGAAAAAGAAAAAAAAAAAAGACAAGACTTGAGGTTCATAGCTTATGAAGTTAAATAATACCACTATTTTGAAAATATACACAAATAAGTTTAGCAAAAAGATGGCAAGGCAAATAAATCACAATGAATTTAATACTTTCAGCAATTATATGGTAAAGCAAGTCCTTTAATAATTTGTTATCCACACATACATACAGAGGTTTGTGTACCACTGCACAGTTCCCACAAGAGTTCAAAGATGTCTAAAAAGTTACATAAAGTTATACCACAGAACATAATGTGTAGAGGTCCATAAGTATATTTGGTTAAAATTTGAGTGATTATACTGTGTCAGGCACTATCCTTTACAAATAATAGTATATGAAATTTTCATGGCCGATGCTGCGGCTCAATAGGCTAATCCTCCACCTAGCGGCGCCGGCACACCGGGTTCTAGTCCCGGTCGGGCCACCAGATTCTGTCCCAGTTGCCCCTCTTCCAGGCCAGTTCTCTGCTGTGGCCCAGGAAGGCAGTGGAGGATGGCCTATGTGCTTGAGCCCTGCACCCCATAGGAGACCAGGAGAAGCACCTGGCTCCTGCCTTTGGATCAGCGCGGTGCGCCAGCTGCAGCGTGCCAGCCGTGGCTGCCATTGGAGGGTGAACCAACAGCAAAAGGAAGACCTTTCTCTCTGTCTCTCTCTCTCACTATCTACTCTGCCTGTCCAAAAAACAAAAACAAACAAACAAAAAAAATTTTCATAATACCTGATGAAGTAGGTACTGTTTACTATCTTTGAGACAGGGAAATGAGCACAGAGAATCTACATTATTTATTATTTAAGCTCTTATTTTATTTTGGATGATTTGTTTATTTATTTGAAAGGCAGAGTTACAGAGACAGGGAGAGGCAGACAGTGTTTCAAGTCTCTCTATGGCAACAGTGGCTGGGACTGGTGCAGGCAGAAACCAAGAGCCAGGAGCTTCACTCCAAGCACTTGGGCCATCTTCTGCTGCTTTCCCAGGACATTCGTGGAAAAGCCAGGACATGGACCGGTGGCTCATATGGGATGCTGGCATGGCAGGTGGCGGCTTAACCCACAGTACCACAAACCAACCCCTAAACTCTATTTTTAATTCATGATTAATTGTGAAATCATTTAGCTTTTTAATTGACAAATGATAGTTGTAAGCTTATTTGATTTTATTTATTCAAGGTTAGTCACAGTGTATCAGGAATTTGAATTTAGGCAGTCAAGCTAAACAGTTTTTATGCTATAAGGTTTTTTGTTTATTTGTTTGTTTCAATTTGAGAGACTATAGACATAGAGTGGGATAGATAGAAAGGTCTTCCATCCTCTGGTTCACTCCCCAAATAGCAGTAACAGCCAGAGCTGAGCCAATCCTAAGCCAGGAAGCAGAAGCTTCTTCCAGGTCTCCCAGGTAGGTGCAGGAGCCCAAGCACTTGGGTCATCCTCCACTGCTTTCCCAGGCCACAAGCAGAGAGCTGGTTAGGAAGAGAAGCAGCCAGGACATGAACTGGTGCCCATATGGGATGCCAGCACTGCAGGCAGAGGCTCTGCCTACTGTGCCACAGTGCCAGGCCCTGTTAAGTCTGTTTCTTAAAAAGATTCCATCCTAAGACACCTGAAAACAAATTTTTAATGTACTCAAAGATACAAAAAGCTGGTCATGTCTGCCCTGGCAAGGAATAGTAATGTAAGTTCTATGACTCATAAGTCTTACTTAATCATTTACCTTTATATCCCTCATATTTCATCTAATAAACAGATGCTTTACAGATAATCATCACAGATTAAATATGAAAAACCCTTATTCCATTAATTTCTAGAAGCTCACTCTGTGATCCTAGAAAGATATCTCACTTTGAAAATGAAGTTCCAGGAAAGTTTTAAAAGGCGTTAAACTTCATAAATCTAAAAATCTTACTGATCTTTGACCTTTAATATCTGCTTGCAATCCTGGCTAGTCAGCATACTTTCTTGAACTTTGTATTCCTGGAGAATAAGGAGGAAAATTTCTCAGCATATATGTATGCCTGAGAAATTGAAAATGTATGTGGATGCCACATGACCTTTTTTTTTTTTTTTTGACAGGCAGAGTGGACAGTGAGAGAGAGAGATAGAGTGAAAGGTCTTCCTTTGCCATTGGTTCACCCTCCAATGGCTGCCGCGGCCGGCGCACCGCGCTGATCCGAAGCCAGGAGCCAGGTGCTTCTCCTGGTCTCCCATGGGATGCAGGGCCCAAGCACTTGGGCCATCCTCCACTGCACTCTCTGGCCACAGCAGAGAGCTGGCCTGGAAGAGGGGCAACCGAGACAGAATCTGGCATCCCGACCGGGACTAGAACCCGGTGTGTTGGCGCCGCAGGTGGAGGATTAGCCTATTGAGCTGTGGTGCCAGCCCACATGACCCTTTAAAAACAGTATGGAAAGAAGTAGGCTTCTACAATTTATCCAACTGGATACTGAAGTCAACTTAGAATAGGATTGTGAACTTAATACAATAAAATATGACATTATATGAAATGTATACAAATTTACCCAGATACAATCAGGCTTTCAACTAACACCTAATAAGAAATGAGGTCACAGCCACCAAGAGGTGATAGGCAATGAGGCACAAATCAAGAGTAACACTTGGGCTGGTGCTGTGGTATAGTGGGTAAAACCGCTGCCTGCGGTGCCGGCATCCCATATGGGTGCCAGCATCCCATATGGGCGCCGGTTCAAATCTTGGCTGCTCCACTTCCGATCCACCTCTCTGCTATGGCCTGGGAAAGCAGTAGACAGCCCAAGCCCTTGTTACCCTGCACCTATGTGGGAGACCCAGAAGAAGCTCCAGGCTCCTGGCTTCGGATTGGTGCAGCTTCAGATGTTGCGGCCAACTGGGGAATGAAACAGTGAATGGAAGACCTCTCTCTCTCTCTCTATCTCTCTCTCTGCCTCTCCTCCTCTCTCTGTGTAACTCTGACTTTCAAATAAATAAATAAACTTTTAAGAATAAAAAAAAGAGTAACACTTATAAGGTTGGAAGCTTGAAAGTTCTCGTACTGACCTAAAATAAGATGGACTCTATCAGTGTAGACATCCTCAGGGGATTTCACAGGAGCTCCAGATGATGAACCCTGACACATGGAGGTTGGTGTCACAGGCCTGGAGAGATGAGATGCTCCTTCATCTGGGTCAGCAACAACAAAGCCTGTGCTTGTAAGCCACAATGCTGTGGCATGCAGGATAAGTGCCCAGGAGTTGGAATAGTGCAATTTGGCATTTTCACTTGTCTCTGCTGTGTAGAAAGCACCACCTATCAAAAAAGGGAAGCAAACAATTTCAGAAAAAAAAGAAGAGATTAGTTTCCAATATATTTTCTCTTTTCTCTCACAAGTTATAGACCATTTCCATCATTCTGAAAGTTTCTTATACTGCTTTCCAATCAGTCTCCTATTCCCCAGAACAACAGCTTTTTGATTTTTACCAGCAGCTTTGCCTGTTCCTTGACTTCCTATAAATACACTCATGTGCACAGTATGTGTTCATTTGTGATTGTTTTCCTGCCAAACATTTTTTAGAGATCTGTTCATGCTGTTATCAACATTTTGTTATTATTTTTAAAAATATTTATTTATTTGAAAGGCAAAGTTAGAGAGAGAAAGAGAGAGATCTCTTCCATCCACTGGTTTACTCCCCAGATGGTAGCATCAGCCAGCTGGACCAGGCCAGATCTGGACCAGACCAGTGCTGGACCCTGGAACTCCCAACAGGATCTCCTACATGGGTAGCAGGGGCCCAAGCACTCCGACCATCTTCTGCTGCCTTCCTAGGCTATTAACAGGGAGCTGAATGAGAAATGGAGTGGCCAGGAGTCAAACTGGTACTCACATGTGATGCTAGTGACTCAGGCAGTGGCTTAACCTGCTGCACCACAATGCTGGCCCCTACTGTTATTTTTACATTTTTATTTATTTTCTTTGAAATGAAGAGAGACAGACAAACTCCAGTCTGCTGGTTCATTCCCTAAATACCCAAGACATCTGGGGCTGGGTTAAGCTGAAGCCAGGAGCTCAGGGACTCCTATCTGGGTCGAAGGGACCCAAAGCATCATCTGATGCCTCTCAGTAAGCTCATTAGCAGGAAGCTGGAATTGGGAGTGGAGCTAGGACTTGAACCTAGGCACTCTAGTACAGAATGTGGGTATCCCAGTGGCATCTTAACTGCTATGCCAAAATGCCTATCCCTTATCAATATGTTGTCACCAATGCTTTTATTTTTCCTGAGAGTACAATTGTTAGGCCACAGGACTAACCAACCTTTAAATTTAAAGGGTAATCTGTAGGGAAATTAACTTTTAATAGTGTAATTCTAAATTATTTAAAAACATTGATACCCATTGTCCTACCTTCAAGATTGATGTTAACATTTTGTCTTATTTTCTTATATTTCTTCCTTTTTTTCTTAAAAGCCTAAAACTTTGTTATATCATTAATTCTTACGTATCCTTCTGTCATCACTTTGCTTGAGTCAGTATGATTTTTTTTTTTAATTTATTTTTTATTTTTTTGACAGAGTTAGACAGAAAGAGAGAGACATTGTACAGACATTGGTCTATATAAGCATTTATCTCGCCCTCTCCCTGAGCATGCAGTGTTGGCAAGGACTACAAAAGCAATTTCTTTCCTTTCTTTCCTTTCTTTCCTTCTTTCCTTCTTTCCTTCTTTCCTTCTTTCTTCCTTCCTTCCTTCCTTCCTTCCTTCCTTCCCTCCCTCCCTCCCTCCCTCCCTCCCTCCTTCCCTCCCTCCCTTCTAAAGATATAGTCTTCTTCTTTAACATTTACTTACTTATTTTTAAAGATTTATTTATTTATTAATCTGAGAGGCAGAGTTATAGACAGAGAGAGGGAGAGACGCAGAGAGGTCTTTCATCTGCCAGTTCCGTTGGTTCACCCCCCAAATGGCCGCTGCAGCCGGCGTGCTGTGCGGATCCGAAGCCATGAGCCAGGTGCTTCCTCCTGGTCTCCCATGCGGGTGCAGGGCCTAAGCACTTGGGCCACCCTCCACTGCCTTCCTGGGGCCACAGCAGAGAGCTTGACTGGAAGAGGAGCAACCGAGACAGAATCCAGCGCCCCAACTGGGACTAGAACCCGGGGTGCCGGCACCACACACGGAGGATTAGCCAAGTGAGCTGTGGTGCCGGCCCGAGTCGGTACGGTCTTACACTTTCACAGTAATGTATGTATGTATTCATAAATAACAGATATATTTCGTTTATTTACAAGTTACATAAAAGGCATTATAAGGGTCAGCATGGTGGCATAATGGGTAAAGCTGTTGCCTGTGATGCCAGCATCCCATATGGGAGCCAGTCATGTCCTAGCTGCTGCACTTTCAATCCAGCTCCCTGCTAATGGCCTGGGAAAAGCATCGGAAGATGGCCCAAGTGTTTGGGACCCAGCCACACAAGTGGGAGATCCAGATGAAGCTCCTGGCTTCAACCTGGCCATCTAGGAAGTAATTTAGCATATGGAAGATCTCTCTCTTTCAAATAAATAAATAAATAAATCTTTAAAAACAAAAAAGATATTTAATATGTGTGGGAGTTTAGCCTACTGCTTAAGACTGTTTAAGATGCCAATCAGAGTCTGGGTTCAACCCCTGGCTCCAGATTCTGATTTCAACTTCCTGCTAATGCAGACCCTAAGAGGTACAGTGATGGCTCAATTAATTGGTTTCCTGCCATCAATGTGGGAGACCTGGATTGAGTTCCTGTTTTCTTGGCTATTATGGACATTTGGGAAATATACAAGCAGATGGAAGTTATCTGCCTACCTCTCAAACTTGAAAAGACTGTCAATTAACGAAAATAGAAAGTAAAACAATGACATACTATTTTTATACTCAAGTATGATAATATGTTGGGAAAGTGTGGAGAAGCAGAAAAATGTTGGGAGGTATATAAAATGTAAACACCTTAGAGAGTAATTTGTCACTATTTACCAGATAAGATATGCATGCCTTATTACCTTGTTAATCAGCTTTTGGGAGTGCACCATGAAACAACTCTTGCATGCTTATTCTGTATGAAAATTATTCTGGTCAGGGCGGGCATAGTGGATCTCAGGATTAAACAGCTGCTTGGAATGCCTATATCCTGTACTGGAGCACTGGTTAGAGTCCTGGCTACTCTGCTTCCTGCTTATGAGCCTGGAGGACAGCAGATGATGGCCCAGGTACTTGGACCCCTGTCACCTATGTGGGAGACCCGGATGGAGTTCCTAGCTCCTGACTTCCACCTAGCAAAGGCCTGACTGATGTAGAAACTTGGGGGAGTGAACTAGCAGATAGAAGGTCTCTCTGTCACTTTACCTTTTGAATAAATAAATATTAAAAAAAAAAACTCCTTCAAGAAGATAGATCTTAAGCCACTCAATGGATTCAGAGTCCCAAGAAGACGCCACTGATCATAACACCTTCAAAACAAGATGTATGGTATCACATTACACATCTTGGTGAAATGAAGCACTACTTGTGCGGCTGTTGCTCAGCTTTCAACAATGTAGCAATCCCACTTCTGATTCAGAAGGTCCTCCTTCTGTAATAAAGGGTGGGTTCTGACACCTGTATCGTGGAATCTTCCCCCGTTTGTACAGACATTGGTCTATATAAGCATTTATCTCGCCCTCTCCCTGAGCATGCAGTATTGGCAAGGACTACAAAAGCAATTTCCTTATTTCTTTCTTTTCTTCCTTCCTTCCTCCCTCCCTCCTTCCCTCCCTCCCTCCCTCCCTCCCTTCCTCCCTCCCTTCTAAAGATATAGTCTTCTTCTTTAACATTTACTTACTTATTTTTAAAGATTTATTTATTTATTATTTGAGAGGCAGAGTTATAGACAGAGAGAGGGAGAGACGCAAAGAGAGGTCTTTCATCTGCCAGTTCACTCCTCAGATGGCCGCAACAGCCAGGGCTGGGCTGATCCTCCAAAGACAGGAGCCAGGAGCTTCTTCCAGGTCTCCCATGTGAGCACAGGGGCCCAAGCACTTGGGCCATCTTCCACTGCTGTTCCAGGCACATTATCAGGGAGCTGGATCAGAAGTGGAGCAGCCAGGACTCTAACTGGTGCCCATATGAGATGCTGGAACAGCAGGTGGAGGCTTAACCTACTACACCACAGTGCTGGCCCCAGAAGCAATTTTCAATCCACTGAGAGGACTTCAGACACTGCTAAGACCACAAGCATTGTGAGAAATTTATAAACACCGACCTGGCTTTCAGAGCAGTGAATTGCCATGGAACTGGACAGTATTATAAAGGCTTAGTGTCCATCTCATTCCATAATGGATTCAGCAATGTTTTTTTTGTGGCCTCTGAGGGCTTATTAAGAAGCATCTGCCTATCTCAAAGATTCATGGCACTCATGTGGTTAATGAGTTTATCTGTGGGAGATCTAATAGGCGTCACACTGGGATTCTTTTTTCCAATTACTGTAAAAACTTGTATACAAGGGCCAGTGTTGTGGTACAGTGCTGGCATCCCATATGGGCAACGGTTCGAGTCCTGGCAGCTTCGTTTCCGATCAGCTTGCTCCTACTGCACCTGGGAAAGCAGAAGGTGGCCCAAGTGCTTGGGCCCCTGCACCTCTGTGGGAGACCTGGAAGAAGCTCCTGGTTCCTGACTTTGGATTGGCCTAGCTCCAACTGTTGTGGCCATTTGGGGAGTGAACTAGACCTCTCTCTCCCTCTCTCTCTCTAACTCTGCCTCTCAAATAAATAAATAAAATCTTAGAAAAAATCTGGTCAGAATGGGGCAGGAAACAAACCTTTTTAGAGGCACCCATCTGAATTACCATCAGGCTCTTCTCTCATACGGCACAATCAACTAGTGCAACTTAAGCATTCTTGTTAAAGGTATCTTAAAAAAAATTATCGGGAAAGTGTCATTTAGCAAGTGAACACTCCTAAGAAGAATGTAGTTTGGCTTTGTTCTTAACTGGCTCAAATACAAGTTGGTACCAAAAGTTCAGGCCACAATAAATTATAGGCACAGCTGCTTTCCTTAAGCATCAACAAAAACAGAATGAAAGTTTTCAACAGGAAAAAGAAAAAATTACTTGGAGTGAAATCTTACAGATAAACACTACCTACTTACAAAGAAGTTCTGAAAGTACAATTTTTACTACTCCTCTTGGAATTATCTAAATATTTTATCACCTTACCTTCAACAGGAAGTTGGGAGGCAAATTCTGAAGGCAAAGTTAAGAGAGCAAAATCCTGAAGGGCAGCAAGCCAGAGTCTGCTTAGTGTGCCGAGATCAGTGTGGACTAAGTCAAGCAGTCCATCTGATGGATAGGACCCACTTCTGACGCCTTCTTCTGAACCAGTGGTGGTCTTCAAAGGATGTTTATTGTTTTTATGTCTTTGTACAGCAATTATGTAGACCTGTTAAAGGTTAGTTTATAAAAAGGAAAATATTGTATCCACTGAAAAGGTCCATAATATTTGCTACCTTCCTGAAGAGGCACCCTTATCTTTGAGTGAGCGTATTAAATTTGAAATGCACTGTGGTATCAAGAAAGCCTACAAGTTTAAGAACACACACAGAACTGGGGAGAGGGGACTGGCATTGTGGCACTGCAGGTTACGCTGATGCCTGCCAGCATCCTATATCGGAGCGCTGCTTCATGTCCTGGCTGCCCCTCTTCCGATCTAATCCATGCTGATGTACCTGTGAAGGCAGCAGAAGATGGTCCAAGTGTTTGGGCTGCTGCCACCCACAAGGGGGACCTGGATGGAGTTCCTAGCTCCTGGTTTCAGTCTGGCTCAGCCCTGGCCACTGTGGCCAACTGGGGAGTGAACCAGAGGATAGATTTCTGTCTCCCTCCTACCTCCTACCTGGGCCCCCATCTCTCTCTCTCTCTCTGTAAGTCTGTCTTTCAAATACTTAAATAAATCTTTAAAAAATATTTTCATTAAAATTAAGCACAATTACCACAGAAGGATTACACACAAGAATTTAACATATGTAGTAAATAGTTTATATTACTTTTTTAGCTACCTTTCTAACACCCAACAAGCTCTTTTAAAATATATGTCTGTGGCAAAGTAATCTGGTGGCAAAACTGACTGAAATTGTGTAAGGCTGTTTATAGTCTCCACATAACATAGTCTGACCACTCAAACACTCTTAGTACAGATACAGTAATGTTTTTGATTATAGATTCTATGGTGTTGCTCCAGACTTCCTAGATGATACATGGAATATGTGCTGTGTTACTTTTCTAAATTCTCCCAAATTCTAAATTCCAAATAAATGTGGCTCAGAGAATTTCAGATTAGGGATTCGAGACCTCTGTTGCACAGAATATGTTGGTTATCTACTGAGAGAAGAACAGGAGGAGGTAATGGGCTTAAGCAAGACCATGGAGATTTGAATTATTACGAATAACACCATGTGGGGCTGGCACTGTGGCACAGTGATAAAGCCACCACCTGCAGTGCCGGCATCCCATATGGATGCTGGTTCCAGTCCTGGCTGCTCCACTTCTGATCCAGCTCTGCTGTGGCCTGGGAAAGCAGTGGAAGATGGCCCAAGTCCTTGGGCCCCTGCACCTGTGTGGGAGACCCAGAAGAAGCTCCTGGCTCCTAGCTTCGGATCAGCACAGCTCTGGCCATCACAGCCATCTGGGAAGTAAACCAGCAGATGGAAGACCTCTCCCTCTCTCTGCCTCTGCCCCTCTATAACTCTGCCCTTCAAATAAATAAATAAATCTTAAAAAAAAAAAATAACACCATGTGAGCAGAGGGTTATTTGTAAAACAGGTTACAGAATTTCTGTTTGCCCTAGTAAATGCTTATGTTTTAAAAATACAAATACTCGGCCTACATTCAGATTTAAAACAGCCCTACTGCCATCGGATCAGCACGGTGTGCCGGCTGCGGCACACCAGCCGCGGCAGCCATTGGAGGGTGAACCAATGGCAAAGGAAGACCTTTCTGTCTGTCTCTCTCTCACTGTCCACTCTACCTGTCAAAAAAAAAAAAAAAAAAAAAAAAAAAAAAAAAAAAAGATGGGTTTTGGATTCAGTATACTGTTCTACTTTTTTCTGTGCATGATTAACAATTTCTATAGTAAATAAAAAATGCAGCTCTCCTGTTAACTAGAAAAAAAATGAACATTTTACAGTAAGATTTCTTTATCCTTGGAGAAGAAAATGACTATTTAATATTTATTTTATAAAATAGCATAAAAATACTGAAATATGTATTACAGAATTGATAGAACATACAAGCAGACTCACATTTCTGCAAATGCAGATCTCAATAAAAATTGATTTCCTTCACTATTATAAAGTCTTTTGGGCTCATAACTGCCCCTGCTTAAATAAGTAGATAAAAGACAACAGGAGGACTCTGGAAACCTTGGCCAACATGTTAATTAATATATAAGTAATATTGTAAGTTGTTTGGTTACCTTACAAACTGACTTACTGTGTCTGGCAATCTGGCACACTGAGTTAAGCTCCCACCTACAACACCAGCATCCCACATTGGAGTGTAGGCTCAATCCAGCTATCTGCTAATGTACCTCGGAGGCAACAGATGACAGCCCAAGTACCTGGGCTCCTGCCACCCCATGGGAGACCTGAATGGAGTTCCAGGCTCCTGGCTTCAACCTGGCCTAGCGTTGCCCATTGTAGCCACTTGGGGAGTAAACCAGCAGATGAAAAGAGCGCACTGTGTGTGTGTGTGTGTGTGTGTGTGAATCTGCCTTTCAAATAAATAAAAACAAATCTTTCTTTTATAAATTGACTAATTTGTATTTTAAAGTTAATTTCATTTTATGACCCCAAGTGTTTACTTACCAAATTCCCAAATCCCAGTTACAAAATAATAAATACCAACCTCTGCCCAAGCTTTTAGCACAGCTAAGATCTCCATGGTAGAAGCACTTTCATTATATAAGTGACTCTGAGCTTCTTTTCCAGCCTGTATTTTTGTTAAAGATGAAACCAGCAACTGGTGAACTCTTCGGAGATCATTAAGGTCACTTACAACTCCACTTGCTATCCAGGCACTGCAAACCTGGTTTTTAAGAAAATCAGAAGTTGTATTTAAAAATTATGAGTATCTTTCTTTTAAGTTTAGCAGAGCCCACCCACTTCTTAGGAATCCAGTCACTGAAACTGTCTCACTATTAAGAAATCCAACAGAATGTGGCTGTTAATGATCAGAAAATGGCAGCAATTTTAAAAAAGCATGAAGTCTAAGGTGGAAGCAGGAAACCAGTGGAACTAAGGGTATAAAATGGGAAGTTTTAGATATTATTAATATGGAGGGAGAAATGAAGCCATGAAATCATAACCTTTAGAAATCTGAACAAGGCCGGCGCCGCGGCTCACTAGGCTCATCCTCCGCCTTGCGGCGCCGGCACACCGGGTTCTAGTCCCGGTCGGGGCGCCGGATTCTGTCCCGGTTGCCCCTCTTCCAGGCCAGCTCTCTGTTGTGGTCAGGGAGTGCAGTGGAGGATGGCCCAAGTCCTTGGGTCCTGCACCCGTATGGGAGACCAGGAGGAAGCACCTGGCTCTTGGCTTTGGATCGGCGCAGCGTGCCGGCCGTAGCAGCCATTTAGGGGGTGAACCGATGGAAGGATAGACCTTTCTCTCTGTTTCTCTCTCTCTCACTGCCTAACTCTGCCTGTCAAAAAAAAAAAAAAAAAAAATGTTTGAACAAACATTTGAAATAAGTCTCTAACTTTGAAACCCCATAGGGCAGGCATTTGGTACAGTGGTTAGGATGCCACTTGGGATGCCCAAATCCTGGGTTTGAGTCCTGGCTCCACTCCTGATTCCAGCTTCGTGCTAATATACACAATGGCAAGCAGAAGAACTCAACTACTTGGGTACCTGCTACCCACATGGGAGACCCAGATCGAGTTCCTGTCTACTGGTTTTGGTCTCAGCAGTTGTGGACATTTGTGAACATTTGTGGAGTGAACCAATGGATGGGAGCACTCTGGAAAAAAAAAAAAGTCTTCTCTCTTAAAAATCATAAATATTTGGCTTAACATTGGAAATTATTTTACAACATTATTTTAAAATCAGAACTTGCATGGTTTACTAATAAAACTTAATTAAAAGATAAAGCACCAAAAACTTAAAATTCCATTGAAGATTTTCATTGTTATTATTTATTTGAGATGCAGAGATAGACACAGGGAACTCCAATCTACTGGTTCATTCCACAAATGGCTACAATAGCTGGCCAAAGCCAGAAACTGGGAACTCACTCCAGGTCTCCTACAAAGTGGCAGAAAACCCATTATCTGAACCTTCAGTATGTTTCCCACTATCTGCATTAACAAAAAGCTAGAACAGGGGGCCAGAGCTAGGGATCCAACCCAGGTACTACAATGTGGAATAGGGGCATCTCAACCAACATTCTAGGCTAAATGTCTGCCTGCCAATGAAGACTTTGATTCTTCTGAAGACAATATATTTTTAATTTTAAAAACTAAACATCAGGCTGGCGCGGTGGCATAGCCGGTAAAGCCACCACCTGCAGTGCCGGCATCCCACATGGGTGCTGGTTTGAGTCCCGGCTGCTTCACTTTCAATCCAGCTTTCTGCTGTGGCCTGGGAAGGCAGTAGAAGATGGCCCAAGTCCTTAGGCCCCTGCATCCGCGTGGGAGGCTTGGAAGAAGCTCCTGGCTTTGGAATAGCTCAGCTCTGGCCATTGCAGCATTTGGGGAGTGAACCAGTGGATGGAAGACCTCTCTCTCTCTGTCTGGCTCTACATCTCTGTGTAACTCTTTCAAATAAATAAAATAAATCTTTAAAAAAAATCAAAACATCACAAATAATTTTGTAGTGCAATAAATTTATTCAATTATCAGGAACTTTCTAGTTTTTCTAGATGCCATATTTTTTTTCCTAAAGAAAATTTATTTCTTCTTGTCATGTACAAATGGTCCCTAACTAAATGATGGTTCAACTTAATGACAGTGTGAAAGTGATACGCACTCAGTAGAAATACACTTTTAAATTACTCCTGGGCCAGTGAAATGCAATACTGGTTCCGCTTCTGATGGTGGGTGGCAGCAAAGCTCCCAGTCAGCCATGTGTTCACAATACCCTACAATGTAGTGTGTTCTTAAGCTACGATCCTCAGCAGGTTTGTAGTATTAAGTGTACTTTCAAGTAAGATTTTAAGTGGCTACAGCAAGAACACATATAACAAAATTATAAATCAGACACTCAGCATAACACTTAACACAGCTCACTAAATATTGAAGGCACTCAGATATTTCCAACAGATAACCAAATAAAGAAAGTAGAGAGAACTGGTTAAAATTAGTTTTTCCATGTTTACAGTAATTGATTCATTTGATCCTGCTTTTATTTACTTCAGGTCACCAAGGTCTGAATATTGAGAGCCTGACAGTCCAAAGAAAAGCAATGTTTAAAACTGTGTATTATCGACCTTGTCTAAATATGATCAGAGTCGGTGAACTCAAAAGGCTTCCATAGTCTTGGCAACTCATGACAAGAGCCTAGGGTGATTACTGACGCCATAAACAAGAGTGTCAATTTTTTTTTTTTTTTTTTTTTTTGACAGGCAGAGTGGACAGTGAGAGAGAGAGACAGAGAGAAAGGTCTTCCTTTGCCGTTGGTTCACCCTCCAATGGCCGCCGCGGCCGGCGCGATGCGGCCGGCGCACCGCGCTGATCCGATGGCAGGAGCCAGGAGCCAGGTGCTTTTCCTGGTCTCCCATGGGGTGCAGGGCCCAAGCACCTGGGCCATCCTCCACTGCACTCCCTGGCCACAGCAGAGGGCTGGCCTGGAAGAGGGGCAACCGGGACAGAATCCGGCACCCCGACCGGGACTAGAACCCGGTGTGCCGGCGCCGCTAGGCGGAGGATTAGCCTAGTGAGCCGCAGCGCCGGCCAAGAGTGTCAATTTGTTAAGTCAACAACAGGAGTCACTGTGCACTTACTCCTCATGAAGGATCTCTGTCCTTAATGTGCTGTACATTGTGATTTAATGCTATAATGAGTACTCAAACAGTGTTTTTCACTTTATGTTTCTATGTGGGTGCAAACTGTTGAAATCTTTACTTAATATATGCTACACTGATCTTCTATATATAAAGAGAATTGAAAATGAATCTTGATGTGAATGGAAGGGGAGAGGGAGAGGGAAAGGGGAGGGTTGCGGGTGGGAGGGACGTTATGGGGGCGGGGAGCCATTGTAATCCTTAAGATGCACTTTGGAAATTTATATTCATTAAATAAAAGTTTAAAAAAAACGGTGTATTATATGGTTTTTAGATATATGAAAAAGGTTCAACCTCAATCAAAGCAATAAATCTGTTTTGAAACACTTTTTTGCTCTATAACACAGACAAAAATCTAAAAGTTTGATGACTTACAATGTTCTTGAGACTGGGAAAACAGGTACTTATGCCAATGAGAGTTTAAATTGCTAAACTTGTATAATATACTCTTTAATCTATTAAATCAATTTTGGGGGATTTATTTCACAGATATGTTTGTACCCAGTGAAATGACTTATACACAGGGTCATATGTGGCAGCACTATTTGTGAAAGCAAAAGAAGAGGAAAAAAATTTCATGTCCATCAATATGGAACTGGTTAAATTAACAATGGCATGTTTATATATTGAATTACCTTGCAACTGTAAAAAAAAGGAAGTTCTTTTTAGAGAAGAAAGAAAAGGAAAAGGATGAGCTGAGACTGATAGGAAGAAAATCATAAAGAGCCTTGGTAGAATTACTTCCCAAGATGATTTCTTAAGTCCGTCTTTTTTACCACTGACCTGACATGCTTTGGCAGTGACATCAGGTGGTGTCTCTGAAGTAAAGGCTGGTCTGAGTGCTGCTCCTACCTGGCAAGAAATTATATGGCATATCAAACATCAATAAATAAGACAGTACCAAGTTCTCTCTTTTTTAACAGTATTTTAAAACTATTTATAAAAGGTTATGTGGACATTCGTTGTTTTTTGTCTGCCCTGCTTATCTTCTCCTGTTTTTAGATAATAGCATCCCAGTTTTCCTTTAGGGGACTATCTCTCTCTCTCTCTCTGCACCTCTTAATCTATGTTGTTGTTCTGAAGTGACAGCACTTCCTGGTTCCAGAGATCCATGCTAGGCTAGCATAAACTCCCAAGACTTTTGTTGGGTGTTCTAAGAAAGCAGCAGTCTCTTTACAAGGTGCCAAGTGCTAGCGGAGCTATCTTGATAACTACAGGGAGAGGAAAAAACCAGAGTCAGCTAAGAGATTCCAGACAAGAAATTTTCTTCTGTTTAAGTGAGTTGTAACTATAATTTCTAGCATTTGCAAGTCCAAAGTACTAACAATATGCAGCTTCTGTTATCTGATAGTTCTGTGTAACTTCAATCCCCTCCTTCTACTTTCTCCCTAAGCATACACTGACATTACCTACTTGAAAGAAGTAATAGAAGCTGCCACTAAACTAAACTGGTGCACTGTTCTCCCTAAACTGATCTCCCTAAACGCTAGTCACCCAGAAGCTACCTCTGAATCATAATGAGAGATCTCTCTGGATGAAGGCTGCCAGAGGGTTACAAGACAGGTGATGCTTTTGTTATTTTCCTAGATTGCTCAATGACCAGTCAAACACAATTAGTTTAAAAGATTATAGAGCCAGTAATAGAAACCTGAATCCTTTCCTAAGCCTGAGTGGGTAGAAGGGAAGGAGGAGGTTATATATAATACTCTATTCTAGGAGGCTTTTTTGAAGACAATACATGCATATAGCCCAAGTAGGATAATTAGTAGTGATTTACTGCTGTGTTACCTATTAAGATGTATTGTAAAGAATTTCATTACCAAAGTCCTTTCTTCCCTCAAATTATCAAGAAAATTGTAATTCTGAAAAGTAACCTCTGAAATTATATAAGACCTGTTTTGTGTAACATTTTGCTTTTACTTGAAGCTTTATAAAACATTGCTTACAAATTTCCTCTTCAAACATACATACTTTTTTATCTACTGATTATATTGGTGAGATGCTAGAGATAATATACTCAATTATGAATTAGGAGATGACATGTCAGTTAGTTTCATACACTTTTATCCATGTGTTTAATAACAAAATTCTCTAACACAAAGTGCTTACATTGGCTTGATACTGTTCCAGAATCACATGACCTGGAAACTCTGGTTCTGGAATACTTGCAAATCGTCGAATAACAACTAACAGTGTTTCAAGGCCAGAAAGACGGAGCTGATCGCTGTGATCCGTAGCAGCCATAAAAGCCATTCGAATTAAGTCAGCAAGATGTAGCACCAAAAAGTCATCTACAAGGTAAAAAGTATCTTATCAAGAAAAAGAATATGCTGGAACTAAGACTGTCAAATGATAATTTCAGGGCCAGCACTGTGGTGCAGTGGGTAAAGCTGCTGCTTTTGGCACTGGATTCCCATATGGGTACCGGTTCAAGTCCCAGTTGTTCCACTTCCTATGCAGCTCCCTGCTAATGTGCCTGGGAAAGCAGCAGAGGATGGCCCAAGTACTTGGGGCCCTACACCGACATGAGAGACCCAGAAGAAGCTCCTGGCTCCAGGCTTCAGATCTCTCTCTCTCTAACTCTGCCTTTCAAGTAAATAAATCTTTTTTAAAAAGTGATAATTTCAGGCTAGCACTGTGGTGCAGCAAGTTAAAGCCCCAGCCTGCAATGCTGACATCCCATGTGGGAGCCAGTTCAAGTCCTGGCTGTTCCACTTCTGATCCAGCTCTCTGCTATGGCCTGGGAAAGCAGTAGAAGATGGCCCACGTCCTTGGGCCCCTGCACCGATGTGGGAGACCTGGAAGAAGCTCCAGGCTCCTGGCTTCAGAACAGCTCAGTTCTGGCAGTTGCCACCATTTAGGGAGTGAACCAGTGGAATGGAAGACTTCTCTGTCACTCTGGCTCTACCTCTCTCTGTAACTCTATCTTTCAAATAAATAATTCTAAAAAAACTAATAATTTCTCCTTAAATTTAATAACTCAAACTTCTTCTAAGTACTTCTGATTCCATTTACTGTTTTATTTTACTGTCTGTTAATTATAGACTTTTAAAGCTAGACTGAATGCACACTGTAACTACACACAGATCTATCCCAACCCAAATGACTATGTGTAACTATTAGAACACCAGAGGCAAAACCAGCATCTTTTACAAGAGTGCTAACAGTATACTCAAAAGAAATGTTGTCCAGACCTTGATAAAAGCCAGTAGTTGGAACTTAGGAGTCTTTGGGCTTTGATGAATTAGGCAGTAATTTATTCTCTTTTTGTCAAGTTGAAGGTAAAAGACTTAATGTTGCTTTTAAAAAACTTTCTTTTTTTGTGTGTGTTTTTTTAATTTATTTGAAAGTCAGAGTTAGAGAGAGGGAGGGAGGCAAAGAGAGATCTTCTATCTGCTGGTTCACTCCCCAAATGGTAGCAATGACTAGAACTGGGCCAGGCTGAAGCCAGGAGCCTGGAACTCCATTTGGGTCTACCATGTGGGTGGCAGGGGCCCAAGTACTTGGGCTATCATCCACTGCTTTCCCAGGTGTATTAGCAGGGAGCTGGATTGGAAGTGGAGCAGCCAGGACTTTAAGTGGCACCCATGTGGGATGCCCAGCATCGCAGGTGGTGGTTTAACCCACCATGCTACTACACTGGCCCTTCATGTGGTTCTTTATATAGGCTAGACTGTCTTATTTTTACATGTCTTGCCAAACACACAAATGATGGGAATATAAAAAACATTTCTAGCTAAAGAAATGATACCTGAGAATTCCTTTTATTGTTACAAGACATTCTTTCGTGTAAAAATTCTCCTGATAAAAAACATTCTCCTAGGGGAGAGATGTTAGAAAATCATTTAACAGTGTTCTAATAATAAAATGTTTTAGGGGTGCAAATAACCTTTATGAATGTGTGTGTCTTTGTGTATTTTAGATTAAATATTTGAATGTATTAGAATTAACCATATATGTAATTACATACCATATATATTAAATATATTTGAGACTAATTAAAAGAATAACAGCTATAGCTCACAATGAAGAACTAACATATTTTAATAAGTGTCAATTACAGTGGGAACATAGGGATCATTCAGTATTTATGGAATACTAATTTTATACCTATTTAGTCTCTAGGAGATAACTAATTCATACTCAGACCAGCAGTTCCAACATTTTGCTTTGTAGTTCTTCTGATAAAGAATACTTCTAAGGCATCTAGAAATGACCATTATGTCTCTGAACATATGTTCTTAAGTTAATTAGACATTAAACCACACACACATATAGGTAAAAATAATAAAACTGAACAATAAAAGTTAAAAAAAAATAACTGTTGGGAACCAGCTAATGTCTGTACTACTTCCAGAGACCATGATTATTCTCTTTAAACTGAACTCATTGCACATACTCATTAAACAAACGTGAATGTGAATTTAGGAAGTTTAGACATTAAAAATTACGTTCAAAAAACTACTAAACTTATAAATATTTTAAATTAATATTACAACCATAAGCATTTCTCCATAGAGCATTTGATATTTTTATTATTATGCCACTTACTTCTTGAATCCCTTTTTTTCATTTCTTGTGCCAAAGTAATGTCAAAATGTGCACTGCTGGCATTTTCACACTGGCTGATTATCTTACAAACGCATTCAGCAGCAAAGACTCTAGTAGCCCATCGGGGATTGGTAAAAGGATGCGATTTTTCATCATTTCTGGTGGTCAGGACTGAATCATCATCCCCTTTATCTCCTTCTTCCTCTTGCATTGTATCCACACAAGTTACAGTAGTAAAATCTTTTATCAGTGGAAAATACATAACAATTAGTTGAAGATGCATTTAAAAAGGAACACGAAAAATGTCATCAAATGCAAATCAGAATTAATTACTGCTGATTAACCATATATGTTTAAAAAACAACTCTTCAACTTACTATGCCAAAATGCTCACCCCATCACACATTTTCTTAATAACATCAAATAATTAGGTAACATACTACAGACAACAGTGTTGTTTAAAGAGAATGCTCTAAAAGCTGTTCCAGGTCAAAATAAAAAAATTATGATTATATTCAATATGAAAACCCAAACACTAGCTATGGGATAGTTATGACTCCTGTACACCTAGTTGGCTATACTTAGGAAGTTCAAAATTCTCTTGTAGGGAATAGAAGGAAAATATGCCAGGACATGATGGTTCAAAATACAGATACAAATCACTGGAAGCAAACATGACCAGTAAGAATAAAAGTTGACACAGACAGAAGAACATTAAAAATAATTCCAGGAGTTATGCAGGTATCCCAAGTGACATCATTTTTTAAAAATGTGTATAGTTACCTACTTTTTTTTTTTAAGATTTTATTTATCTATTTGTGAGGTAGTTACAGTAAGAGAGAGGCAGACACTGAGAAAGGTCTTCCATCCTCTGGTTCACTCCCCAAATGGCCACAATGGCCAGAGCTGAGCTGATCCAAACCCAGGGGCCAGGAGCTTCTTCCAGGTCTCCCATGCAGATGCAGGGATCCAAGCATTTGGGCCTTCTTCTACTGCTTTCCCAGGCCATATCATAGAGCTAGATCAGAAGTAGAGCAGACAGGGCTTGAACTGGCGCCCATATGGGTTGCCAGCACTGCAAGTGGCAGTTTTACCCACTTCACACGGCCAGCCTCACCCCCAAGTGGCATCTTAACCATTAAGCCAAATACCTGCCTCTACCATTTGAAATTCATATTAACTGTGGAGAAACAGGCTTACTGAAAATGGAACTTTGACAATTTTTCTATTTAGTTGATTTTAGGCAATCCTTCAAGAATTTATTATATATGAAAAGAAATGACTGGGCCACCATAACTTATATCATACCTTTTATACAATAAATAGCAACTCTACTTTTTAGTTTGATTTTTAACTGTAAAGTCATCTATCAAAAGAAAAAAAGCAGGCTTAAGTGCTGAGATTTTAGTGATCAAACGAAAAAAGAACTGATTAATTAATAAGAATTAGACATTAGAAGTATGAGGGTACTTTTAAAAGTTTATGGAGGGGCCAATGGTGTGGCGTAGCAGGTAAAGCCACCACTTGCAATGCCGGCATCCCATATGGGTGCTGGTTTGAGTCTGGCTGCTCCACTTCTGATCCAGCTCTCTGCCATGGCCTGGGAAAGCAGCAAAAGATGTCTCCAGCGCTTGTGCCCCTGTACCATGTAGGAGACCCAGAGGAAGCTCTTGGCTCCTAGCTTTGGATCAGGCCAGCTCCGGCCATTGCAGCCATTAGGGGAGTGAACCAGCAGATGGGAGACCTCTCTCACTCTCCCTCTCTCTCTTTTTGCCTCTCTATAACTCTGCCTTTCAAATAAATAAATAAATAAATCTTTAAGAAAAAAAGAGCTTGTGAAATAACAGAATTAAAAGATAAGTTTATTTTGGTGCCAAAAAAATTCAAAACCCATGCAATTTTTTCATAATATGCACTTTCTACAAACCTTTGGAAGTCCCTAACAGAATCTTCATTCATTTATTTATTTATTTGAAAGGCAAAGAAACAGAGATGGACAGAAAGAGAGAGACAAACATCTGTCCTTCTCCTTCAATGCCCACAACAGCTGGGCTGAGCAGGCCAAAGCCAGGAAGTCTGGACACAATTTGTCTCTCCCATGTGGGTAGCAGGGAACCAACCACTTGAGCCATCATCTGTAGCCTACCAGGATGTGCATTAGCAGAAAGCTGGAATAAGAAGCAGAGCAGGGACTCAACCTGAGGCATTCCCATACTTGGGTCAAAGGCGTCCCAAGCAGAATCATAACTGCTGTGCCAAAAGCGTATCACAGAATCTCCATTTAAAGAAAGTAACATCCAAACGTGCATAATCCAAATATTCATACAGGATTGATGAACTGCCAGTGGCAATCAGTTTTATATAGCTTTTGCTTTCAACTTTGTTATTTCAGTTGGTCATCACCAGTACTTACCAGCTGATGCAGCAAGTACGTCTTTACAAAGCTTTAACCAAAGGGAGAGCTTTTCCACTGCCATGGATGTAAGCATATGATTCAAAGTCTCTTTGATATCATGGCATAACCTCTGATCTGTCTCTTTGTCTAGTAAGGTCAATAAAGCGCCTTCAAGGCCCACTTCTCTGATGTTAGCATCTGACAAGAAGAAAATCGATGATCTAAGTAATACAGAAAACAAAACTGCCAGATAAGACACTCACACACTCAACAGCAACTCAAATATTTCACAGCACCAAATATTCCACACTGAACTACCTCAAATATTGTGTATTAATCTACTAAGACTCATTTTAGTTCACAATGCAAGTTTGGGATTATTTATGATCTTGAATAGCTATTTCTAAGTAATATCACTGAAGTCTTTATTAATACTTTTCAATCTATCTTCTTAGGTTGACATTTTTATCCAAATATTGTTCAGTATTAAAAATTTTATCAGATTTTTAAAAATTTATTTATTTATTTATTTATGTGAAAAACAGAATTAGGGAGAGACAGAGAGATCCTCCATTCACTGGTTCACTCCTCAAACAGTTGCAAGGGCTAGGATTGCTCCAGGCTGAAGTCAGGAGCAAGGAGCTTCATCTGGGTCTCCCACATGAGTGAAGGAGCCCAAAGACTCGGGCCATCTTCTGCTGCTTTCACAGATACACTAGCAGGGAGCTAGATCAGAAGTGTAGCAGCTGGGACATGAAGCAGCACCCAGATGGGATGCTGGTGTTGGAGGCAGTGGCTTAACCCACTACACCACGTTGGCCCTTATCTAATGTTTCTTTGTAAGATTATTTTAATTTTTATCACAAGTTAATTTCAGGGGCCAGCACTGCGGCATAAAGGGTTAAGTCACCGCCTCCAAGGCCAGCATCCCCTATGGGAGTCGGCTCAAGTCCCAGCTGCTCCACTTAGAATCCAGCTCCCTGCTAATGTACTTGAGAAAGCAGCTAAGAATGGACTAAGTCCTTGGTCCCCTGCACCCATGTGGGAGACCCAGATGCAGCTCGAGGCTCCCAACTTCAGCCTGGCCCAGCACTTGTTGTTGTAGCCATTTGGGGAGTGAACCACAGGATGGAAGATCTCTCTCTATATCTCCTCCTCTCTTTCTCTCGCTCTCTAAATCTTTCAAATAAATAAATCTAAAAAAATTTTATTTCAAATAAACAATTAAGTGTTCCTTATTCTAGTAAAAAAGGTAAATGTATTAACATGAGAGTAAAGACTAAACAGAAAGTGACCACTGTATGAAAAAGAATGTTTAATTCCTACAACTAAGCTATTGCAGACTACTGAATTAGTATCCATTATTAATATTTAGTTAATACTCATTATACAATATTTTCATTGCAAAACAGTAAAGCATTTTGATGCTTTTCCTTGATCTAGCACCTACCTATTCTTTTAATTTTGAAAATGCCCAAAGGGCAAGTAATTGTGCTCTTGAAGATGTAACTAATTTAGCATTTATGAAAGCATTTAGACTCTAATGGTTAGGTCACTATACAAGTCTATTTTAAAAGAACAGTAAGAGGTGGTGGGAATGTTTCTGGTTATGCATCGACAAAGAACTAATAGCTAATGTCATGTGATTCATGACTGGTTCCTAGATTTGGCTGGGGTGAGGAGGAAGGAAGAAACCACAAAGGACATTCTTCAGATAATTAGGGAAATCTGTCCACAGACTGTAAAGTCCATGACATGATAAATTCAATGTTGATGTTCTTAGGTGTGGAAATTTGGTGTGTAGTCATGAAGAGAAATGTCCTTGAGAAATGCAAAGAAATGCAAAGTGAAGTATTTAGGGATGAACTGTCATCACGTCTATAGCCTGCTCTAAGATAGTTTGGCAAAAGGTGTGTGTGTGTGTGTGTGTGTGTGTGTGTGCATACATGTCAGCATGTGTAGAGATACATTTATAATGAATATCACAAAGATATTAAGTAGGTAAATTTGTGCAATCATTGCATAGTTCTTTCAACTTCTCTATGGCTTTTAAAATTTTTAACATTTTTAAAAAAGAAATTATATAACGAGTTCCTTACTATAATTTTGCTCACATAGTAGGAACACATACCAGTACATTTACATAATCAAAGGCTAAAGCAACAGATGTAATTTCAGAGGTAAATATAAACAGAAGTTCGCTTTGGGGAGATTATCTGACACTGTCAGAAGACAAAAATTTCTCTGGTTGAGGTTAAGTAATGACAGAATAGTTTGGAAATGATTTCTATAACCTACTGGTGATTACTATACCCGTCTAGCAATGCTGATTAATCCAAGTTAGAGCAAAAGTTTTACCGTAACAATAAAATTGTAATTTAAAGAGCACAGGCTACTGACAGCAGAACACATTATAGATCTGAAAGTTTTATGATATCAAAGAACTTTGTAAAGTCTATGACAGTACTTTGGAAACTATACACATTCAAGCATAATATACTAGTATTACTATTTGAGTAGGTTAATATTTCTTTGAATTTATATGCATGTTTGTGTTACACTCATCAGTTTTAAAATGAAGGTATATATACTTAAAAGTTTTAAATTTAGCTCTAAAATGTAGAATAACATGCATAAAGGCTCTTTAATTAGTACTCATGTATAATACATTGTGTTAAAATGAGATTTGAGGTGAAGGGAGACATATATGATTAATTACTTAGGGGCTAAAAGTAATTTCAATTGACTGCTGTAAAAAAAAAATTGCTCTAAACCAGTGGCTCCAAAACTTTAGTATTAGCACAAGCAGAGTTAAAGCACAGATTATAAGAATGAGGTTGCTAGGCTCTTCTCCCAGATTTCCAGCTCAGTAGATCTGAGATAGATCCCAAAAATTTGCACTTTAAAGAACATCAACCAAGATGAGGGGGATGTTGCTGGTTTGGGGATCTTAGTTTGAGAACCACTGCCTTAAGCTAGTAACATCACTCATTGGAATGATAGTAGTTGTTAGCAACTGTTTCTTGTAACAGGTTTACAACCTACTGTACATCAACATTTAAATTTTGTTATGTATAAATGGAAAATGTAAAATCAAAACAGTCATTTGAGCTGGACTTATTTTCACAAAAAGAATTACCTGGAATGAACTTCTCTTTGCTGTCCTTAGCAAACATAACAGCATGTTCTGAAACCTCAGCTGCTTCTCTCTGCACAAGCTGACGTAAACAAGCCAGTACTGCTCTTCTCAGTAACAAGTAGGGACTACAAAGATTCACCTGAAAGATAGCATGAGGAGGATCAAACAGCTAAAATCTTGATGACACTCTGAAGTCTAATGGATATTCACTGGACCTCCTCCTGATTCTATCCAGCCCATCCCTGGACTGGACATAATTTATTTATTTATTTATTTTTTGACAGGCAGAGTGGACAGTGAGAGAGAGAGACAGAGAGAAAGGTCTTCCTTTGCCGTTGGTTCACCCTCCAATGGCTGCCACCGCCAGCACACCGCGCTGATCCGATGGCAGGAGCCAGGTACTTATCCTGGTCTCCCATGGGGTGCAGGGCCCAAGCACTTGGGCCATCCTCCACTGCGCTCCCTGGCCATAGCAGAGAGCTGGCCTGGAAGAGGGGCAACCGGGACAGAATCCGGTGCCTCGACCGGGACTAGAACCCGGTATGCCGGCGCCGCAAGGCAGAGGATTAGCCTAGTGAGCCACGGTGCCAGCCTGGACACAATTTATTAAAAACACAGAAACTTCTTGAAATGGTGCTGGTATACATTTCTGATTATATAACTTAGTAACAGCTTATGCAGTAATATATGTCCTAGATTATGTACTGTTCATAAACAAATCCAGCAAAAGCCTCTTGACAGTGTTAGAAGACAGCACAAACATAGGTAAAAAAAATAGTTTTAGGAGATAAATACAACTGAAAGCATTTATTTGCAGTTTATACATTTGTGCTCATGCAACTATATTATGTTTTCTGATTCCCAAAGTAGAAATGTATATAAATTTATATAGGCACTATAATATACTGGATAAAATGGGGGCTCTGGCGTTAGACTGCCTCAGTTAGAGCCAGAGATCCACCAGTTACCAGCTATGCGATCTTGGGTAAATTATTTAACCTCTATGTGCCTCAGTTTCCTCATCTGTAACATTACCCCATCTCCCAGGGTTGTTGTAAAGTGAAGGCAAATTAACATGCAAGTGCTTACCACAGTACCTGAGCAAATAGTAAATGTAAGTTATTGTTAATGTGATCTCTAACAATTCAATAGTATTTTATTCAGATGACCTATAGAGTAAACAAATGTGTTTTGAAATAAAAGCTGGGAAGAATTTACTGAGAAAACATTCACCAAAACTCTCTAGAGACAGCTATTACAGAACAGCACATTTTATAGTTGCCACGTAAAGATACTTAGAAATATGTATATGCACGTATCTGAGTAAATCTCACTAAGTTGTATCTACATACAGCAAATAAGATTGGTGATATACCTCAAATGATCAATCACAAGTCAAAGGATTCTGCTTACAAATTCTTATTCAGTGACTTCTTAAAGTAAAATAAAATCTAGAGACTTCAAATATATTTTGTCCTATTAAAGTAAAGGTCAATAAATACATATCTTATGATAGTGATTTTCAGAGCAAAATCTGAGAAATAATGGTATTAAATTCTTATAGTAATTGTTAGATTTGGTGAAGCTAGGATCAGTATACAAAAAAAAACACATGGGAAGAGAACTGAATCCTAAACTTATCAGAAGTCAAAAAACAGAAGAAGTTTATGAATATATCATCAGTGAATCACAAGGATGGGAACAGCCTTTTAAGTATATTCTATTATACTTTGAAGCAGTATTATGAACTCCAGAGTGGATAGAGAGGAATGCCATTCACAGATATGTTCAAGGCAGTCATACCAGTCATGTTTAGAAGTCTGTTGTTAAAACGAGTCTATAGGTTAACAAAGAGAAAGTTTTACTCATGCCCAACATTACTTCTGTATTCAACAACAATGACAAAAGCACTTCACAACACATTGTAAAGAAAAGCTAATGAATCTATTAGTTACTCTAATGGGAATTTTATAAGCATAAGCAATGCAGGTGCAGCATTTTTCAGGCTGTTCAAACAATTTTTTAGGAAAAGCATGCTTAAGTATTCTTGTCTTGTTTGGTAGAAAAAAGGTGAGGGCTGTCACACAAAGCAAAATGGGAGGTTTAACATCTCCATGTCATTCTCCAGCATTTACACCAGGAAGAGGAACAGTGGGTTAAGGTAAACAAACAAAGCAGGCAAAAATGAAAAATAAAAATGTAGGTAAAAATCCTTTCTAAAATGAACATACTAAATCAAAATGAGGCACAATTCAAGGAATGAGTGCACTAGCTGGAGGTTAGGAAGGATTTGTTTATATTGGTTTTAAACAAACACCATGTAACATGCTACACATACTGGACTTTGCATTAATGATTAGCTTAAACAAAGAGATGCAGAGAAAAAAAATTTTTACAACCAAAAATGATACAAAGAAACAGCACTGCAAACCTCAAAAAAAAAAAAAAATTAGGAATCAAGGGTCAGGGACCTACCAACACAGAATTATCCAACAAGATTTCCTGCACAAAAACAAATGACAGACCGGTCATGACAAAACTAAAAGTAAATACTAGGATGACTTTGAAAACAGTTAGCTAATTATTAAAATATAAATGATGATAGAGTTATTACCCAGACTGGCTTAGCTTCAGCTTAAAACAGTGTGCCACAAATACTTATTTTGTAACTTAAAATATGAGTTGGGCTAAGATCTCAAAAATCATCAACTTGAGAAATTCAAAATGTAAAGATATAAAATATATAATAATTTTAAAATGCACATTAGTATAATTGAGTTTCCTTTGTAATCTGTGATGAAACCTCACTATCAAAATTAGACCAAGCAGACATGAGCATCAGAGGAATGATCTGGATTGTGTTCATAGGAAAAGGTGCCCAGTAAGACACAAAGTTAATAGTTAACCTCATCCTAAGTTAATTATAGGTTTTTTTTTTTAATCTTGGAAGCCAATTTTTAAAATTAAGAATACTCAGAATTGCTAGTGAAGCTAGGGCCACATTCAGAATGGAAGTTAAACATTACAAAGCTAAAAGAGAACCCCTCCTATGAAGATTCATGCCTAATAATGAAATGCAATTTCCTTACTTGGATGAATACTCTAAATGATAAAAAAGTCAATCTAATAAATTCAGACTAAATTACTAACCACAATATTAAGACACAAAGTTAACATACTATAATGATGGTAATTTTAAAATGTCTCTTACAGCTGAAATATTATACAGCTGAAATATTATAATAAATGTAATTAAGATTTGGAACTGTAACTTCAGATTTTCTCAATTATTCTGAATACACCTAAAGGGGAAATCTGTTAAGTCTTAATTCTTCTTTATATGTAAAATTTTTGGTCTGTGGAAGGAAAAAAGTCCATGAGTTTGATCAGATCTTATTCATCATGAATTAATGGCTGATCTAGCTCTTAATTTTTCAATAAACCTTAATTAATAAATGAATATATGTATCACTTAAAGGATATTAATGGAAATTTTCTACTATACAATTAATACAATGCATGTTTAAGACATATGTCAAGACAATAAAAAGAACTTCCATTACTGAGTGCTAAGTGCAAGCCTGGAACATGTGCCTTCACATACAACAACTTGTGAAATTATAACATTTTTGTAGAAAAGTTGGAAGAGGTTACGGGACTTGCTTAGGTCACGAGCAGGTGGCAGAGTTGAGATGAGATGCACCCATAAAATCTACAAAGGCACTATAAATTCAAGAAACAGGATTGGAAATGGAGTCCAGAAACCTGGATTCTAGATCTAGAGTTAGTTAGCTATCACCACTTAGATGTGTCACCTTGGGCAAGTTATTTGATTTCTTTTCTCTCTCTTTTTTTTTGGTTTCTAGTTTATCTTTTGATTGAGAAGGTTAGTTTCAATGATACAAATAACATTCTACAAAAGTAGGAATAATCTTTGTGACATAGTTTTAGATTTTTGAGGCTCTTTTAAGCTCTGAAATGCTGCATATTTTGCCTCAAGCTTGAAAATGAAAGGTTTCTAAAGGAGTGATTCTCCACAGCCTTTACTAAAGGGAGTATACTATGAACATGGAAGGGACAGAAAAAGCTGGAAAGCAGTGGGTCGAGTTCTGATTCCACATGCATCTCAGTGTTTGAAGCAGTCCAAACAGAAATTGGTCACAATTAAGGTACACAGATCAGGAAAAAAAGATTAGGCACCATTTCTTCAGAATTTTCAGCTGACTGCCTACATTTTTCTACATTTGTTAGAAACAAAATTAGGATCTTGATACTGATGCAGATGTTGCTAGAATATTAAGGGAAAGTTATTTTTCCATTCATGATATAAAGAACCCTATATATAAGAATTTAGAAAAGATGAAAAATAAGAAAAAAATGACCACATAAATTTCTGCATGTCTTAAAGCATAAAACATTCTCTTATATTGTACCTGGGACATAATAAGCACCTATTATATGGTACTTATTAGTATACAAAATATTATAAATATTAATTTACTTTTTACAAATATTAATTTCAACATTAATGAAGAAAAATGAATCAGTATTCATTTATGAGAGATTTAAGAGGTGATTTTCTGAAAGCTGCTGTTTACCTGCCAAAACAGGCTGGAACTGAGGGAAATCAGCTTTGTAGGTAACATAGTATAGAGAAGAATTTAAATGTGTCCTAGAATAAATCTAAGTTTCAAATAAAACAATCTAAGGACTCAATTATAATTTTATACTCACACAGAGGCAGTTAACCAAGCTAGACAAGTTGACATATCGTGGGGCAAACATATGAAGCTGCTGAAGGCAAGAGATGGCCTGGGCTTGCACAAGGCAGTCTGGGTTATCTTGCATCACTGCACAACCCAACAGACAGGAAGCCCTTAAGGTAGACATGGAAGCACTGTTACCTGAAATGAAAAGCAGATTGGTTTTAATAATTAGCCTATAAAATCACTGCTCTTGAAACATGTATCAAAGGCTTTGAAATTTTATTTCCAGTTTTTTTTTTTTTAATATTTTACTTATATGCAAGGCAGAGTTAGAGAAAGAAGCAGAGATAGTGAAAGAGAAATCTTCTATCCACTGGTTCATTCCCCAAATGTCTGCAACAGCCAGGGCGGGGCCAGTCCAAAGGCAGTTGCCAAGTCTCCCAGGTGGGTACAGGGGCCCAAGGACTTGAACCATTTTCCACTGCTTTCCCAGGTGCATTTACAGGGAGCAGGATTGGAAGTGGAGCAGCTGGGACTCAAACTGACACCCATATGGGATGCCAGCACTGCAGGAAGAATTTTTTTTTTTTAAAGAAAGCTTTTATTTAATGAGGACAAATCTCATAGGTACAGCTTTAGGAATATAGTGGCTCTTTCCCCCATACCTGCCCTCCCATACCCACTCTTGTCCCATCTCCTACTACCTCTCCCATCCCATTCTTCATTAAGATTTGTTTTTAAGTAACTTTATATACAGAAGAACAACTCTACATTAAGATTTCAACAGTTTTCACCCCCCCCCCACTTAGTATAAAGTACTGTTTGAGAATAAGTTTTACAGTTAATTCTCATAGGACAACACATTAAGGACAGAGGTCCTACATGAGGAATAAGTGCATAGTGAATCCTGTTGTTGATTTAACAGTTAACACTTTTTTTTTTTTTTTTTTTTGACAGGCAGAGTTAGACAGTGAGAGACAGACAGACAGAAAGGTCTTCCTTCCATTGGTTCACCCCCCTAATGGCCACTACGGCCGGCACGCTGCGCCAATCTGAAGCCAGGAGCCAGGTGCTTCCTCCTGGTCTCCCATGCAGGTGCAGGGCCCAAGCACTTGGGCCATCCTCCACTGCCTTCCTGGACCACAGCAGAGAGCAACCTGGAAGAGGGGCAACTGGGACAGAATCTGGCGTCCCGACCTGACTAGAACCCGGGGTGCTGGTGCCGCAGGCGGAGGATTAGCCTAGTGAGCCGCGGTGCCAGCCAACAGTTAACACTCTTATTTATGATGTTAGTGATCACCTGAGGCTCTTGACATGAGCTGCCAAGGCTATGGAAGCCTTTTGAGTCCCCAAACTCCATCAATATTGGGTAGTGGAAGTTCTCTCCTCCCTTCAGAGAAAAGTGCATCCTTCTTTGATGCCCCTTTCTTTCCATTGGGGTCTCACAGAGATCCTTCATGTAGAACATTTTTTACCCCCGTGTCTTGGCTTTCCATGCCCCAAATGCTCTTATGGGCTTTCAGCTGAATCCAAATGCCTTAAGGACTGATTCCGAGGTCAGAGTGCTGCTTAAGGTATTTGTCATTCTATGATTCACAGGCAGCATCTTTTTTATTTTATTTTATTTTTTTTTTTTTTAACAGGCAGAGTTAGACAGTGAGAGAGAGAGAGTTATAGACAGTGAGAGAGAGACAGAGAGAAAGGTCTTCCTTCCGTTGGTTCATTCCCCTAATGGCCATTACAGCCGGGGATGCGCTGATCCGAAGCCAGGAGCCAGGTGCTTTCTCCCGGTCTCCCATGTGGATACAGGGACCCAAGCACTTGGGCCGTACTCCACCGCCCTCCCGGGCCACAGCAGAGAGCTGGACTAGAAGAGGAGTAACCGGGACTAGTACCCAGTACCCCAACTGGGACTACAACCTGGGGTGCTGGCGCTGCAGGCAGAGGATTAGCCAAGTGAGCCACGGCGCCAGCCGCAGGCAGCATCTTAACCTGTTATGCCACAATGCCAGCCTCTTAATTCTAGTTTTAAATTTATGGATCTGTGAAGTAAAAATTTCTTCTACAAAAGAAGGAATAATTTATGTGACAGATTTTTATATTATCTTTGTTATTCTTCAACTGAAAGGCTTATTATGATACAAATCATTAGGCAAAGAAGTTGGGTCTATTGTTTCATACAAAGTGTAATTAGAAATTCTCAATAAACTTGGCCCTGGTTACATTAGTTGAGAGCTACTTTCTTTATTTAAAAAAATATTTATTTATTTATTTGAAAGGCAGTGTTACAGAGAGGCAGAGGGTAGAGGATCTACCATCTGCTGGTTCACTCCCCAAATAGCCACAGCAGCTGGAGCTGAGCCAATCCGAAGCCAAGTCTTCCAGGTCTCCCACACGGGTACAGGGCCCCAAGCACTTGGGCCATCTTTTACTGCTTTCCCAGACCATAGGAGAGACGGATCAGAAGTGGAGCAGCTGGGACTCGAACCAGAGCCCATATAGGATAACTGCATTGCAGGCAGTGGCTTTATCTGTTATGCCATGGTGCCAGCCCAGCCCCAAGGGAGCTACTCACATATAATCATTTACAACACAACCTGAACAGATCAGAATATATGAGATTTCAGACTTACAAATGTTATAAAGATTTATTTATTTATGTGAAAGGCAGCTAGAGAGAGACAGAGAGAGGATGAGAGAAAGAGAGAGAATCTTCTATCTGTCAGTTCACTCCCCAAATGGCCACAACAACTGGGACTGGGCCAAGCCGAAGCCAGAAACCTGGAGCTCCACCTGGGTATGGCTGCCAGGGGCTCAAGTATTTGGCCATCTTCACTGCCTTCCCTAGGTACAATAGCAGGAAGCTGGATGGGAAGCAGAGTAGTCAGGACCTGAACCAGTTCTCTGATAGGAGATGCTGGCATCACAAGTGGCTTAACTCCCTGTGCCACAACACTGGCCTTTTACTTCTTAAATAGGTATCAGAATCATTTATTGATTACACAGAAACCAGATTCTTTAAAGTATCTCACTTCATGTCTGTCATTTTAATTGTTAATGGCAGCATCTTTAGGAACTATCCAATCTTTATAAATATGGTATTCCCTTTTTAAGGCAAGAGAAATCAGAATGAATGGCATTTAAATATTCACTTA
Source organism: Oryctolagus cuniculus (assembly GCF_964237555.1). Lineage (NCBI taxonomy): Eukaryota > Metazoa > Chordata > Mammalia > Lagomorpha > Leporidae > Oryctolagus > Oryctolagus cuniculus. The sequence continues at coordinate 44,078,258 of NC_091443.1, read as the reverse complement.
AAACATAACTGGGGTGGGTCTTTGGTACAGCAGCTAAGAGGCCACTTGGGATGAGCACATTCTGTGTCAGAGTGCCTGGGTTTGAGTCCCAGCTCCACTCCTGATTTCTGCTCCCTGCTAGTGTGCACCCTCAGAGGCAGAAGATGATGGCTCAAGTACTTGGCTCCCTGCCATTCACATGGGAGACATGGATTATGTTCCAGGCTCCTGGCTTCAAACCACCCCTGACTTTTGTGGGCACTGCGCAGTGAAATTGGAAGATGGAATATCCTTTTCGATCTGTCTCTGCACCTTTCACATAAAATCAAAATAAATAAAATAAAAATCTACCATATGCCAAGCATAGATATTAGGAACAGAATTCATTTTTATGTGTATGTTTTTAAAGTCAAACATCATAAAATCAGTTATGTATACTTCTGTAGATTATGGTTTGGTCTCCAAACTCATGTAGATATGTAAACCCAAAGTCATTTTTAAAAATTTATTTTATATATTTGAAAGACACACCACACAAAGAGTCACAACTGGGCCAGGCTGAGGCCAGGAGCCTAGAATTCCACCCAGGTCTCCTACATGGTAGCAATGACCCAATCACTTGGGCTATCTGCTGCTATTCTCCCTCCTCACCCCTGCGCCATACACATTAGTAGGAAAATGGAATCAGGAGTACAGCCAGGACTTGAACCTTGGAACTCTAATACGGAAATCAGAGGTCCCAAGCTGCATCTTAACTGCTATGCCAAATGCCTACCCCAGAATGTGAAAACTTAAATCTAGCTGTGGTATATAGGAGGTGGGCCTAGTAGGAGGTCCTTAGGTCACTGGGGGCTTGCCCAACAGAAGGTAATTCTTCCAAGATGGTTTGTTATTTTTTTTTTTAAGATTTATTTTACTTGAGAGGCAGAGTTATAGAGAGAGGGAGAGACAGAAAGAGAGGTCCTACATCTGCTGGTTCACTTCCCTAATGGCTATAATGGCCAGAGTTGCGCGGATCCAAAGCTGGGAGCCAGGAGCTTCCTCTGGGTCTCCCATGCAGGTGCAGGGACCCAGCACTTGGGCCATCTTCTGCTGCTTTTCCTTTCTGCTGCTTTCATGAGGGAGCTGGATTAGAAGTGGAGCAGCCAGAGGCCGGTGCCACAGCTCACTAGGCTAATCCTCCGCCTGTGGCGCTGGCACCCCATGTTCTATTCCTAGTTAGGATGCTGGATTCTGTCCCAGTTGCCCCTCTTCCAGCTCAGCTCTCTGATGTGGCCCGGGAAGGCAGTGCAGGATGGCCCAAGTGCTTGGGCCCTGCACCCACATGGGAGACCAAGAGGAAGCAACTGTCTCCTGGCTTCGGATCAGCCACAGTGCGCCGGCCGCAGTGGCCATTTGGGGAGTGAACCAATGGAAAAGGAAGACCTTTCTCTCTGTCTCTCTGTCTAACTCTGCCTGTCAAATACATAAATAAATAAATAGATTAATTAATTATTTTTTTTAAAAAAGAAGTACAGCAGCCAGGACTCAAACCTGTTGGTATGGCAGCATTGCAAGTAGATGCTTAACCTACTAAGCCACAGCACCAGTACCCTAAGATGGCTGGTTTTAAAAATAAGTTGGGGGGCCAGCGCCGTGGCTCACTTGGTTAATCCTCTGCCTGCGGCGCCAGCATCCCATATGGGTGCCAGGTTCTAGTCCCGGTTGCTCCTCTTCCAGTCTGGCTCTCTGCTGTGGCCTGGGAAGGCAGTGGAGGATGGCCCAAGTGCTTGGGCCCCTGCACCCAGGTGGGAGCCCAGGAAGAGGCACCTGGCTCCTGGCTTTGGAACGGCATAACTCCGGCCGTAGTGGCCATTTGGGGGGTGAACCAACAGAAGGAAGACCTTTCTCACTGTCTTAACTCTGTCAAATAAATTTAAAAAAAAAAGTTGGACAGGGCCCGCACTGTGCCATAGCAGGTAGAGCTGCTGCCTCCAGTGCCGGCACCCCATATGGGTGCCAGTTCGAGTCCCAGCTGCTCCACTTCTGATCCAGCTCTCTGCTATGGCCTGGGAAAGCAGTGGAAGATGGTCCAAGTGCTTGGGCCCCTGCACCTGTGTGGGAGACCTGGAAGAAGCTCCTGGCTCCTGGCTTTGGATCAGTGCAGCTCTGGCGGATGCAGCCAACTGGGGAGTGAACCAGAGGATGGAAGATCTTTCTCTCTCTGTGTAACTCTGTCAAATAAATCAAAATAAAATTAAAAAAAAAAAAAAAAGTGGGTCCAGTCACTCTCTCTGCTTCGTGGCATGCCAAGTGATCCTTTCTCTGCACATACTCTATCATTGACATCTGCCACCCTCATTAGATGCCAAACCAATGGGACTGCCCAATCTGGGACTTGAACCTCTAAAGCTGTGAGCTAAATATAAACATTTTCTCTTTATAAAGTTAGTTGCTTCAGGTATTTTGTTGCAGTAATGAGAAGCTGACAAATCTACATACCTTGTAGCTCTGGCCCTAATGTGGTAATAAGAGCATTCAAACAGCGTCCAAGACTTTGGTGGACTTCAGCATGTGTAGGAGGCACATTTAACAACAACATTATAATAAGAGAAAGGGTAGGTTCCACGTGTGCATTGTAGAGTGGGCCAGCAGAATCAATTATCAATGACAGAGAATGTAGTGCCCAGGTCTGTGAAGACAGAGAAACACAATAAAAAATGTTACAGCAGCATTTAGAAACACAGAATATATTAAAATGTTCTTCTTTTGAAGTAAGTGGTAAAGTAACAGCAAAGTCATTTATGTATATGCTACTGGTAATTTTGAAAGAGATGAATCAGGAACTTCAAAAATTTAAGAAAATTCTTCTCTAAATATCCAGTACTGGGGGACCAGCCTGTGCATCTGTGATGCCAACATACCATACAGGTTCAAGTCCCAGCAGCTCTACTTCTGATCCAGCTCCCTGCTAACAGCCTGGGAAAAGCAGCAGAAGATGGCCCAAGTAGCTGGGCCCCTGCCACCCACATGGGAGATCTGGAAGAAGCCCCTTCCTGGCTTTTGGTTTGGCCTGGCCCAGCCTCAGCCAGAGGCCATCTCGGAAGTAAATTAGCCATTGGAAGATTGAGCTCCCTCCCTCCCTCCCTCTCTCTCTCACATTCTCCCTGTGTAACTCTTTCAAGTGGGTGAATAATTTTTTAAAGATTTTATTTATTTATTTGACAGGTAGAGTTACAGACAGTGAGAGGGAGAAATAGAGAGAAAGGTCTTCCATCCACTGGTTTACTCCCCAAAAGCGCTGATCCGAAGCCAGGAGCCAGGAGCTTTTTCCACCATCTCCCACATAGGTACAGGAGCCCAATTAGTTACGCCATCTTCTACTGCTTTCCCAGGCCATAGCAGAGAGCTAAATCAGAAGAGGAGCAGCCAGGACTAGAACTGGCGCCCACATGGGAATGCTGGTGCCACAGGCGGGGGATTAACCTACTGCGCCACAGCATCGACCCTGGGTGAATAAATCCTTAAAAAAATAACAATTTAGTATTGGGGCAGGCATTGTAACACAGCAGTTACGCTGCTACCTTCAAATATGGCATCCCACATGATTGCTGGTTTGAATCCTGCCTGCTCCACCTCCATTCCAACTCCCTGCTACTGTGCCTGCAGAAGTAGTCAAAGATGGTTACTTGTGCCGCTGCCACCACTGTGGGAGACCTGAATAGAGTTCCAGGATCCTGGCTTCAGCCTGGCTCAGCTCCAGCTATTGTGGCCATTTGGGGAGTGAACCAGCAGACGAAGATCTCTCTTTCTCTCTCTCTTTCTCTCTGCCTCTGCCTCTCTGTAACTCTGCATTTCAAATAAATAAATAAATATTAAAAAAAAATGCCCCAGCCTGCAGCACCAGCGTTCCATATGGGCGCTGGTTAGAAACCCAGCTGGTCCACTTCCAATGCAGCTCCCTGCCAATGTCCCTGAGAAAGCATCAGAGGACAGCCCAAGTCCTTGTGCTCCTATACTCATGTGGGAGACCCAGTAGAAGCTCCTGGCTCCTGGCTTCAGATCAGCCCAGCACCAGCCTTTGTGGCCATTTGAGGAGTGAACCAGCAGATGGAAGACCTTTTCTCTTTACAATCAGGAAGGTAAGGGTGAATTGTAAAGAATCTGTGAGAGGGGTCAGCATTGTGGCATAGCAGGTAGAGCCACCACCTGCAACCCAGCATTGACCGTTTTGGCTATCTGAAGATAAGCAAGTGGAAGATATCTCTCTCTCAACTCTGCCTTTCAAATAAATAAACTTTAAGGGGCCAGCGCTGCAGTGTAGCGGTACAGCTGACACCTACAGTGCCGGCATCGCATATAGGCACCAGTTCGAGTCCCAGCAGCTCCACTTCTGATCCAGCTCTCTGTTATGGCCTGGGAAAGCAGTAGAAGATGGCCCTGCACCCACGTGGGAGACCCAGAAGAAGCTCCTGGCTCCTGGCTTTGGATTGGCACAGCTCTGGCTGTTTTGGCCAACTGGGGAGTGAACCAGCGGATGGAAGACCCCCTCTCCCTCCCTCCCTCCCTCCCTTCCTCTCTCTCTCTCTCCCTCTCTCTGCCTCTCCTTCTCTCTCTGTGTAACTCTTTCAAATAAATAAATAAATCTTAAGAAAAAAAAATCCAGTATAGAACCAACTCAGAGATAATTGTCTAACTTAGAATGGTATATTTAGATATAGCTTAGCATCACAAATTCCCACATAATGTTTGGTACTTTAGCTAACAGCTTAAATCAAATCTAGTTTTCTGAAAAACTGTTTATATAAACAAAGAAAACTGAAGTTTTTAAAAGGAATCAACAAACTCTATGACTTCATTTTGAAAGTATGGACAAATCTCCTGAACATAATGTTAAATGAAAAAAGCCTGATATAAAGGAGTATATCCTGTATGATTCTATTCATGTAAAGTATAAAGGCAGGCAAAACTAATTGATGCTGTTACAAATTAGGATAGTGAAGCAAGTAATTAACTAGAAAAAAAGGCCTGAGGTAGTGATAACACACTTTATTGATCCAGGTGATGGTTCCAGAGTATATTCAGGTTGCGCATATTATTTATAGACATGTTCAATTATGATAGGTAGGCACACTTTTATTTATATACCCAAGGGCATTTAAAAAAGTTTGTAAAGGGGCAAGTGTTTGGCCTAGTTTTTAAAGAACTGCTTGGGATGCCTGTATCCCACATCATAGTATAGAGGAGTCCCAGCTCCACTCCTGATTCTAGTTTCTCACTAACGTGTGCCCTGGGAGGCAGCACAATATGGCTCAAGTAGTTGGGTTCCAGCCACCTACATGGGAGAACTGGATTGAGTTCCTGGCTTCCAGTTTTTTCACCCTGTCTGGTCAGGGGCCATTGCAGGCATCTGGGGGAGTGAACCAGTGATAAGAACTTTCTCTTTCTGTCATTCTCTTTTATTTTCTCTGCCTCTCAAATTTTGGTTAGCGAATACTACAGTAATTAGAAACAGGCTTACTAGGGGACAGAAATAAAATGAGATAAGGGGGAGTAAAAGAACAGGAGGAATAAAAATTTCTAGATTTCATAAAGATATGAGTAGAATGAAGACTTTATTGACAGAAATGGGTAAGAAATGTGATAATACAGTAAAATGGTTAACTACATGGTTTTTAGTTCATGACATGTGCTCTTGACCTGATTCCACAATTTATTAGCTTTTCAGCTGTGAGCAAGTTAACTCAGTTCTTTTTTTTTTATTTAATTTTTATTTATTTATTTATTTATTTATTTATTTATTTTATTTATTTTTTGACAGGCAGAGTGGACAGTGAGAGAGAGAGACAGAGAGAAAGGTCTTCCTTTGCCGTTGGTTCACCCTCCAATGGCCACCGCGGCTGGCGCGCTGCGGCCAGCGCACCGCGCTGATCCGATGGCAGGAGCCAGGAGCCAGGTGCTTTTCCTGGTCTCCCATGGGGTGCAGGGCCCAAGCACCTGGGCCATCCTCCACTGCACTCCCTGGCCACAGCAGAGAGCTGGCCTGGAAGAGGGGCAACCGGGACAGAATCCGGTGCCCCAACCGGGACTAGAACCCGGTGTGCCGGCGCCGCTAGGCGGAGGATTAGCCTAGTGAGCCGCGGCGCTGGCCAAGTTAACTCAGTTCTATAAATCTCAGTTTTATTTCCATGTAATGGGACTATATACATCAAATTACTCTGAGGATTAAATATGCTAACATATTTAGAATATAATATAATGCCTGGTGCCTATTCAACCCTCCAAAACCGATATTTTTAAAATGAAAAGGAGACTCATTTTAGAAAAGGTACTAAAATTGACTTTAGACACTGTGAATGTGTCTAGATTTGAATGTAAATTTGGATTTTAAAAATCCATCAATGTTAACTTGTTTTGACACTGTTCACAAATTAGTAATGGTTAATAAAAGCATAATGAATAAGGAATTTCATGAAAGCATCCCATGAGGTACATACCTGCACATCAGGAGACGTGCTGTCCTGAGACAAAGTATAGAGGACTCCAACACAAGAATTCAAGTGTTGAGAAGAACTCATTCCTCCTAAATACCTATGTAGAGACCCCAAAGCCAGTGAGTGTCCTGTTCTGGTAACCACATCCCTTGCTGATTTCAATCTGTAATTGTGGAAATAAAAATAAACGACAATCACTAGAAAGACAACCCCACCTCATGCATGAACACTGTCACTTAGGTAAAATCTTTTAGGTAATAGCTATAAAATTCAGAAACATATTTATTATTAGCTGATAAAAAATTCTGAAATAGCCTGAAAACTTACAAAAGAACACATTTAAGACAAAAATGTCTTCATGTTATAAATGAGTATTAACTGTTTCAATGTTTTTCAGATAAACACAGAGACAGAAGTTTACAAAGCAGACATCATCATTATTTTAGCATTAAGTTACATTTTTAAAATCACATGTTTAGATACTTCTATTCCACAGAAATTTTCAACGTGAGAAATTTAATTTTAAAATTAAATATGAGAAAGTAATAATTACTGAGAATTTTCTATGTACTGTATACTAATTACGTGCTTTGTATTTAGCTCTATCATGCTCCCAACAACCTTGAGGTTCATACCATTATCATTTTCACACATGAGGAAATCAAAATGATAGCCAAAGAAACTCTCACAAAGTAACTTACTATTAAATAACAAAGCTGATATTTGAGTCGTTAGTAATCTGACTCCAAACTTTAAGTGTTTAATCAAATCAGATACACACATTCGACAGACTACAAAGTTCAAATACCATGTGCATTCACTACCATCTCTACGAACGTTTCATACATACATGCAAACAGACACACATAAGAATACTTCAAACCAGAAAATGCACATTATCTTTTCATTCAGTTTTCCAGGTACTCATATGTCGCTCCCCGTCTTCATGGAGGAACGACACAGGACCCTGCACTGTTCTTTTGTCTGCTCGGCCCTCCCCGGGTTTGCTGCTGGTTCTTCCCGGGTTGGCTACCGACCCTTCCACCTCCGTGGAAGGGCGGTTCCCCCTGCCACTTTCCCCACTTCCGCAGGGGAGCGGCACACCGCCGGCCGGCGCTCTCGGGGGCTGCTCAGGTGTTCCCTTTAGATGTTCCTGGTGCATGTTGTCTCTCTCCTCCTTTATAGTCCTCTTCCACCAATCCCAACTCTGCTACCCACACGCCGAGTACGCTGCTCTCCTCCAATCAGGAGCAGGTCCTGCTGTTTATTGGTTGAACTGGAGGCAGCTGTGTAGAAGCTGTTTCCTCCCTTCTCAGTGCCATATTGTGGGAGAGCAGATGCATAGAATAAGTCTTAATTCCAGTAACTTAGTCTAGTCCAAGTTGCTCCCAGTTGCTCCCCACACTCATATACATACAAATAAAACTAATTTAATATCTTATTTAGAATACAGAAAAACAGACTGAGAGGAATAAGGAACCTACCCAAAGTTAGGGAGCAGACAGAAATGAAAAAAAAAAAAAAACAGTCTAAATTTCCTAATCTGCAGCTGACAACCTTTTTCTTTCTACAACAGATTGTTTTTACTACTTATCACCTATAATTTCACATGATAAAATCCTGTAAGTGGGGCCAGCGCTGTGGCACAGTGGGTTAACACCCTGGCCTGAAGCACTGGCATCCCATATGGGCACTGTTCCGAGACCTGGCTGCTCCACTTCCAATCCAGCTCTCTGCTATGGCCTGGGAAAGCAGAAGAAGATGGCCCAAGTCCTTGGGCCCCTGCACCTGTGTGGGAGACCCAGAAGAAGCTCCTGGCTCCTGGCTTCAGATGGGCAGAGCTACGGACATTGTGATCAACCGGGGAGTGAACCATCAGATGGAAGACCTCCCTCTTTCTCTCTACCTCTCCTTTCTCTGACTTTCAAATAAATAAATAAATAAATCTTTTCAAAAAATCCTCTAAGTATCTCATTGTTCTGGAGTCCATCCACTGGTGATCAATTATATCACTCATATTACAGATACTGATCTTTTTCTTACAACAGAAAGACTTAAGTTTAAGTATTAATCATTTCAAATTCTAAGCCTAGTACGCCAAATCTGTCAACATTCCATTTCTTAGTTAAATCTCAGAATGCAGTTCTTACTAATTCCAGCAAACTAGCAACTTATATACCCAGTTGTGATACCTAGCCCATGCGTAGAAAATAAGAAATTCACTTACTTGTCAAAGCTAATTTGAGCTAATCCAGCAGTGAAAGCTCCATCATCAACCACTTGGGCTAATCTGGCCCAGGCCTCTGCAGCAGCACATCTCAACAAGGGGTTGGGACTCTCCAGGGCTCCCGTTACTAATGTTAGGACAAGTCTTCTCATTTCTTCTGGACCTAAACTTCCCTTAGAGGCAGCCACGTACTGGAATATGTAAAGACCAATTCAATTCTGTTACACATTTTGGAATGTGTATTCTGGTTATCCAAATGTTTATACTTAAGACTACTATTTAATAAAAATCAGAACACAAAAATCCATATTGATCATACAAACATCATTTTTTCCCCGAAAAGTACTTGAGAACTTTAAACCTACAGAGAAACAATATGGCAGTCAACTATCCCTGCAGTATGAATCTATTCAGAACAGCCTCAACTAAGATGTTCATAAAATGAATGACCTAGTACTTATTGTATTTTATTCAGAAACAATGAGTCAGAAATGCAACCAGCAGCTGGATTTGGTCCACAGGCCACGGTCCTTCATTTCCTTGTCTAGGATATTAGATTCAGTGGGTTAATACATGGCTCCAAGCTAGAGGTTTGATTTCTAACACGTTATAAAACTTTTTTCTTTTTTTGCTCTGCTTCCGATTCAGTTGCCTGTTAATGGATCTGAGAAGGCAGCAGAAGTGCTTGGGCCCTTGCCATCCACATGGGAGACCCAGATGGAGCTCCAGCTCCCAGGTTTCAGGGCTTGGCCCTGGCGGTTGTGAACCAGTGGATGAAAGATCTTTGTCTCTCCTTCTCTCTCTCTTTGTAACTTTACCTTTCGAATATATAAGATAACAAGGTGGGAAATATTACTGTTCCTAAATCTGTATATATGAAATACATGAAACTTGTGTATCTTAACTACAATTTTAAAAAAACTATATATAAGATAAAGCTTTTTAAAAAAATCACCTTCCAATCTACTTAGTTGGTCACCACTTTTTAAAAATTAAGCAAACATTTGGATTTTTAAAAAAGCAGAATTACCTTTAAGAAACCAGAAACTGAAGAAACAACATGCAACTGAACTACCTGCTGACGAGCTCCTTTAGTGTGCTTTATACTGTTCCAAAGTTGTTCCAATGTGAGAAGCCTAAATCAGAAGCAACAGGATTTAAAAGATAAATCTTGTGAATAAATAAAGATAATACAAGCCAAAGGGCAGTAACGAGTACCTTCCACTAATTTTATTGTATTATTTTGTTAGAAATATTAAAATGAGATAAACAACTGTGGTACACCTTGATGCGATAAAGGAAAAGAAAACATAGCATAACCAACAGAGGAATATTTTGATTACAGGTCATTCTGGCAGCAAGAAGAAGCATCTGCGAAAAAAAATTACAATGGACCACTTAACAGTTTAGCTGAGCAAATTCAGCTATTTCAGGGATTATTTTCTAAATAAAACAAATCTAAAAGTTACTTGCATTAACTTTTTTTGTCCCTCCCCCCATTTAAATATATTTATCCTAGAACCTGGATATAATGAATTCTTAAACACAGGTAAGAACTCAATACTATTTAAACCTAACAATTTAGGTCTTACAGATACGGTAGTATTTGTGACAATATCCATTCCAATAACTGGGAAACTAAAACTTGATATTATGCTACCAAATTTACTCAATATTGATATGACTACACAAAACATCTTCAAGAATTTGGGCTTTTGCAGTCACTGTTGTGGCACAGCAGGAAAAGCCACTGCCTGCAGTGCCGGTATTCCATATGGGTGCTGATTTGTGTCCTGGCTGTTCCAGTTCCAATCCAGCTCCCTGCTAATAAACCCGGGAAAGTAGCAGAGGATGGTCCAGGTGCTTGGGCCCCTTCCACCCATGTGGGAGACTCTGGAAGAAGCTCCTGGCTTTGGCCTGGCCTAGCACTGGCTGTTGCAGCCATCTGGGGAGTGAACCAGTGGATGGAAGGTATCTTTCTCTCCCTCTCTGTAACTTTGCCTTTCAAATAAATAATAAATAAATCTTTGAAAACACGTAAGTTACTCTTTTCATTTCTGTCTTAACCAGTAGGAAGGATAACCACCAAGAGAACTCTCCCACAGCTTTCTGCTAGGTACAGCTGTTTCCATACCTTACAGATAGGTGAAAGTAACCCTTAATTCCTCTCCCACCCTACCCTGAACACAATCAACTCAGAATTATCAAATTATCAAAAAGTTTCAGCAGACTCAACACAAAAGATGATGAGGAACTCTTAAGTCTTTTGTCTAAGCATTTCTACGTAAATTTCACTACTGATCAACTTTTTTGTTCTTAATATCAGAATTTATTCAATTCAAATTCATTGTTTCATTTTAAGGTTGCCATCAACTAATGTCATCTGTAGTTAAGGAGAAGCAACAAACCATTTGAACCCCCAACTATACTTTTAAGAAATGTATTTGGGATGTTATTGTATATAACAAAATTTTAATCCTTGCTTTACTCTTTTAATACATCTATAAGGGCCAGTGTTGTGGTGTAGCAGCTTAAGATGCTGCCTTCAATGCCAGCATCCCATATGGATGCCAGTTCAAGTCCTGGCTATTACATTGCTAATCCAGCTCCCTACTAATGTGGCTGGGAAAAGAGCAGAAGATGGCCCACATACTTGGGTGCCTAGACCCACGTGGGAGGCCAGGATGGAGTTTCAGGATCTGGGTTTCAGCCTGGCTCTGGCCAGGCTGTTGTGGCCACTTGGGGAGTGAACCAATGAATAGAAGTTCTCTTCTATTGGCTGTAATGGCTGGGGCTGTGCCGATCTGAGGCCAAGAACCAGGAGCTTCTTCCGGGTCTTCCATGCAAGTGCAAGGGTCCAAGGACTTAGGCCATCTTCTACTGCTTTCTCAGGCCATAGCAGAGAGCTGGATCAGAAGTGAAACAGTCAGGACTTTAGAAGTCATATATATGAACTGTGAAAAATAAAATTCTCAGTCTTTATTTATTTATTTGAGAGGTAGAGTTATAGACAGTGAGAGGGAGAGACAGAGAGAAAGGTCTTCCTTCCGCTGGTTCACTCCCCAAATAGCAACAACAGTTGGAGTTGTGCCAATCCAAAGTCAGGAGCCAAGTTCTTCTTCCTGGTCTCCCATGGGGGTGCAGGGGCCCAAGCACTTGGCCATCTTCTACTGCCTTCCCAGGCCACAGCAGAGAGCTGGATTGGAGGCAGCGCGCGCTGCATGATTCCAATGTGCAAGCCAAAGATGGAATAATCTTCCAATGAGTTACTGCATTCTTTGCAACTAGGTGTAAAATGCATTTAAAAGTAACCACAAACAACAGAAGAACAAAATCAATACTCATTTTTCTGTATAAGATATTTTGATTTTCTAGCCTTAAACACAGTAGTGCCTTATTTCAATACAAAGTTTTATTTTCAAAATTCCTAGTTATTACTGGCGCTGCGGCTCAATAGGCTAATCCTCCGCCTACGGCGCCGGCACACTGGGTTCTAGTCCTGGTCAGGGTGCCGGACTCTGTCCCAGTTGCCCCTCTTCCAGGCCAGCTCTCTGCTGTGGCCTGGGAGTGCAGTGGAGGATGGCCCAAGTGCTTGGGCCCTGCACCCCATGGGAGACCAGGAGAAGCACCTGGCTCCTGCCGGATCAGTGCAGTGCACCAGCTGCAGCGGCCATTGGAGGGTGAACCAACGGCAAAAGGAAGATCTTTCTCCCTGTCTCTCTCTCTCACTGTCCACTCTGTCCAAAAAAAAAAAAAACAAACAAACAAACAAAAAAAAAAAAAACAAAAAAAAACACACCTAAAAAAAAATCCTAGTTATTTTATCAACTAATTTTAAGACAAATTAATTTCATCTTCAAATTCATAAATAATACATAACAAACTTATTTCCAAACTTATGACAATCTCAAACTACAAAAGATTTCTTTTTTTCCTTTTTTTTTTTTTTTTTTTTTTTTTTGACAGGCAGAGTGGACAGTGAGAGAGAGACAGAGAGAAAGGTCTTCCTTTTGCCGTTGGTTCACCCTCCAATGGCCGCTGCAGCTGGTGCACTGCACTGATCGGGCAGGAGCCAGGTGCTTCTCCTGGTCTCCCATGCAGGTGCAGCGCCCAAGCACTTGGGCCATCCTCCACTGCACTCCCAGGCCATAGCAGAGAGCTGGACTGGAAGAGGGGCAACTGGGACAGAATCTGGCGCCCCGACCGGGACTAGAACCCAGTGTGCCTGCGCCGCAAGGTGGAGGATTAGCCTATTAAGCCACGGCACCGGCGAAAAGATTTCTTTTAAACTGTTTAAATATGTTAAGCAATAATAACAAAATCCTCTGACATATTCAATTGTTAAACATAGAGACCTTAACTCAGACCTTTCTTTAAAATTGCAAAAATAATGACCACAGTAAAAGGGCCTGCCATAAATAGGAATCATATGGGATAAGAAGAAATTATTAACTTTCCTATTCTTCTGGTTCTCTAACGACACCCACTGGAGACTGCTGATAGTTGCTTACAACCTACTTTCTGTATCTGGAATCCTGCCAGACCACTTCCTTTAAAAATCTCTACTGCTTATTATTTTTATTCAGTTAGAATCTAAACAGAATAACAGGTTTTGCTTTTATTAATTGTTAACGTTTTAATTAAAACAAAGAACACCTCCCCTCCCTTGAATACTCATTACTTTTGCGTATGTGAGGAGAAAAACTGAACATATTTTAAAGTTCACTGGATAAAATGATATAAAAAAAAGGTATGATCTGGTCAAATATATAGCATAAGGAAGGAAATATGAATGAATGTGAATAATAATAATTTGTCAACTATTAATTAGAAGAGCTTATGGGAGAGATTTACTTCGCATTTTGTATCTCAGATAATAACAGAATTTCTAGGATAGTGGATTCTGATCTCTGAGAATCAATTAAGGAACTATCACTCTCAATGACAAATCATTAGTCTTTGGTTTTTCAAAACCAGAGTTCAATTTTTTGTATTTATTTTTTCTCATATAACAGCGTAAGATAGAAATCACTACATACTATTTTATTTAATGTTCTTCATCTTGTATAATTAGCAAATAAAAATGATATATATTTAGGGTACACAACCTGTTTTGATGTATATATACATTGTGAAATGCTTACCACAAACTAATTTATGATATCCATTATGTGACATAGTTATCCCTCCTTTTTTTAGGTATGTGCTCCAAAGTTCATTTTCAGTGAACTGGTAAAATCAACATTTTGAAATTGGCCCAACTGAAGAACAATCCCTGGAGACCTATAATGGGTCCGTAAAGTTTCCAAGATAAGAAAGCCTATGAGACCTGTTTTTTTTTTTTTTTTTTTTAAGATTTTATTTATTTATTTGATAGGTAGAGTTCCAGACAGTGAGAGAGACAGAAAGAAAGGTCTTCCTTCTGTTGGTTCACTCCCCAAATGGCCCACAACAGACAGAGCTGCGCCGATCCGAAGCCAGGAGCCAGGTGCTTCTTCCTGGTCTCCCATGCAGGTGCACGGGTCCAAGCACTTGGGCCATCTTCTACTGGTATCCCAGGTGATAGCAGAGAGCTGGACTGGAAGAGGAGCAATCAGGACTAGAACCGGCGCCCATATGGGATGCCGGCGCCACAGGCCGAGGATTAACCCAGTGCACCAAGGCACCAACCCCTATGAGACCTGTTTTAAGCACAGCAGTGTTTTCTGGGTTTCTTTTGTTCTTTTTAGTGACAGTTGCTCAAAAAGCAATGTTCTTACGTCATTACTGATCTTTTCATTTGTATTTTTCATCTAGATGATAAACTAACTGTAGACACAGTATCCACAATAGTGACTAATGGTTTTAGGCATTTAATCATTTATTAAATATTACCTTCACCTGTCACTTCTAAGAAATCTTTTCCATTAAGATCTCTGACAACCTTCTTCTTACCTACTAGTTCTCTATTATGCACTCACTGAATCAATTACACATATTTCAGGATAAGAGAACTATTCAAGATCTTTACCTTTGAGCTTCTCCCACATGAGCACAAACAATCCCAAAGAGCTTGGCTGCAGAGCTAATAACTGATAATGTTGGAGGTAGAGGTTTAGGCACAGAATCTCCATCTATATCTTTCTCATAAATAGAGTAAGGGTCATATTCGAGACTTCCACAAGCAATGCCATTACCAAGCAGCAGCTAAAAAGAAAAAAAAGGCATATAAAGTTTTATTTATTTATTTGTAAGAGTCTTATTCAATTCAAGGGGAGGGGAAATAGACTCCACCTTACTTTTTAAAATCTTATTTTTTCATCTATTTGAAAGACAGGAAGTGTGAGAGAGCAGGCAAGACAGATCTTCCACCTGCTGGTTCACTACCCAAATGCCTGCAACAGTCAGGGGTGAGCCAGGTCAAAAACAGAACCTGAAACTCCATTTCAGGTCTCCCTTGTGAGTAACAGGAACCCAAGTACTTGAGCCATCATATGCTGGCTCCCAGGATGCATTATCAGAAAGCTTGATTGGAAACACAGCAGCTGGGACTCAAACTGGCACTCCCACATAGGATGCGGCATACCAAGCAGAGGCTTAACCTGCCGTGACACAATGCCCACCTTGGCATACAAGGTTTTAAAACTGCTGTTCACAAAATGGATCTATCCAAGAAATATTTTTTTAGATTTTAGTTATTTTTAAAAATTTATCTGAGAGGCTAAACTAGTGAGAGTGAGAGAGAGAGAGAGAGACAGAGCTTCCATCATCAGCTGGTTCACCCCTCAAATGCCCACGCTGGCTAGGGCTGGACCAAATCCAAAGCTGGCAAGCAGAAACTCAATGTGGCTCTCCCATGTGAATGGCAAGGGCTCAACTACCTGAGTCATCATCTGCTGCCTCCTAGAGTGCTAAATGACAGGAAGCTGGAACCAGGAGGGAGCTGGGAATGAAACCCAGGCGCTAATATGGGACGCAGATATCCCAACCTGCATCTTAAACACTGTGCCCAATGCCTGTCCCCACGAATTATTTTTGCATGCTCATACCTGTTCTTCAATAAATCTATGGTCAGTTTCTTGTAGTAAAGGACTTAATATCAGAAGATCATCCTGATGACAGAGTGGAGGAAGTAAAAATGTAGACGCCGCCACCTGGATATCAGAGGCAGTCAGGTCAGCAGCCAGTTCTTTGAGTATGACACAGAGGTGTCCTATTGAGTCAAAGAAAAAGAGCAATTAGCAATGTATTTCTAGGAGGTAAACAAACAAACAAACAAACAAAAACCAAGAGTGAGCTTTAATCTACACGCTGGCCATTTTTATATATCATGATCAAAGACTATATTTCTCATCCCTGGAAACTGTCCTACAAATATTGGCTCAGCCATATGTTGCTGGTCAGAAGGTTTAAGAATGAATCCTAAATATATACACACACACACACACACACACAAGTATGTGTAAAGATATACCTTATAATACTGAGTAAACACTACTACCACTTACCATGACATGAGGTACAAAAATAGATTTTTAAAAATGTATACAAAAGCAAGGTAATTATACTTGTTGAAAAGTCTGAAAAATTTTGTAAAAAAATATATTTTTGTTTTAGAAAATTAAAACATGCACAAGAGGAAATGTAATAGTATTATGATCCATATATCCCACCTGACATTTTTTCATCACTCATCTTCACGAATTGGAACCATCTTGTTTCACCCATAACCCCAATTCACTATCCTACCATTCCTCATTTTATTTTGATGCAACCCCTAAAGAGTATATTATTTCATCCATAAATACTTCATTGCATATCACTTATATTATGCACACGGATATTTTAAATATAATCCAACTATCATAATCAATGCTTAAGAAAACAAAACATCAAATACCATTCCCGATTCAAATTTTCAATTGTCTCAGAAATGCCATTTTTCTCTGCTTCTATTTGAGTCATAATATAAGATCCACACATTACAGCTAGTTGATATATCTTAAATCTGTTTCAATTTTTTACTCTCCTGTTTTCCCCCCACACCTTGTAATTTACTAGAAGAAACAAGGTCATTTGTTCCACAGAACTTCCACAGTCTGGATTTTTATAATTACAGCCCCCTGGTATAGTCTAACACCTGCTTAATGTTTTTGATAAATCTGTAGTTGCATCCAGAGCGGGTTCATTTTTGTTTTGGGGAAAAGACTAAGTTCAAAGGTAGTATTAGCTCTTGCAAAGTAATGAAACAACTTACAGTTGTCTGTCTTATCTATACATTTTGAAAATTTGGTCCACTTATACTGACTAAATTATCATTTCAAAGATGTTTTATCCTAATTTCTGATGGATTATTTTATCCATATAGATAAAATGGCTTTTCCCATTGGTAATATAAAATATTACAAGAATGAGTAAAATCAGCCTTGGAGAAATGTTGATTTTTGCAAGTGCTTGAGCAATAGCTTAGGACAAAATGAGGACTGGAATGATGTCTACCTATTAGAAGTGGTAGGAGGCGGCTGTCGTTGTGGCATAGCAGGTAAAGTCATCATCCGTGACACGGCGTTCCATACAGGTATCAGTTAGTCTGTGCTTCTCCAATTTCAATTCAACTCCCTGCTAATAACCTGGGAAAAACAAGGCCGGCGCCGCAGCTCACTAGGCTAATCCTCCGCCTAGCAGCGCCGGCACACCGGGTTCTAGTCCCGGTTGCCCCTCTTCCAGGCCAGCTCTCTGCTGTGGCCAGGGAGTGCAGTGGAGGATGGCCCAGGTGCTTGGGCCCTGCACCCCATGGGAGACCAGGAAAAGCACCTGGCTCCTGGCTCCTGCCATCGGATCAGCGCAGTGCTGGAGGGTGAACCAATGGCAAAGGAAGACCTTTCTCTATGTCTCTCTCTCACTGTCCACTCTGCCTGTCCAAAAAAAAAAAAAAAAAAAAACCTGGGAAAAACAGCAAAAGATGGCCCAAGTACTTGGGCCTCTGCCCTGGGAAGAAGTTCCTGGCTCCTGGCTTCAGTCTGGCCCAGCCCTGTCCATTGTGGCCATCTCAGAAGTGAACCAGTGGATGGAAGACCTCTCTCTCTCTCTCTCTCTCTCTCTCTCTCTCTCTGTCTTCCCCTCTCCCTCTGAAACTCTTTCAAATACATAAATAAATAAATCTTTTTTAATGAAAATGGCAGTTAATATTTTAAAAAAAAAGCAGTAAGAATAAGTCAGGAAAGGTTTACCTACCATCCTTTTCTTTTTTTTTTTTTTTTATTTTACAGAGTTAGACAGTGAGAGAGAGAGAGAAAGGTCTTCCTGCCGTTGGTTCACTCCCCAAATGGCCGCCACGGCCGGAACTACACCGATCCAAAGCCAGGAGCCAGGTGCCCCCTCCTGGTCTCCCAAGCAGGTGCAGAGGCCCAAGCACTTGGGCCATCCTCCACTGCCCTCCTGGGCCACAGCAGAGAGCTGGACTGGAAGAGGAGCAACCGGGACTAGAACCTGAGCCCATATGGGATGCCAGCGCCATAGGCGGAGGATTAACCCAGTGTGCCACAGCGCCGGCCCCCATACTTTTCTATATATCAGTAGTAGTAACAACAAATATTTATTGAAGACTTAATAGCTTTACATATAACCCTGGTAATAAGCTCATGAGGGGGAGTTAGTATTATCTTTTCATAGATGAAGAAACTGGAACTGACTGACTTGCTGGAGACCACACAACAATTAAATAGCAGACAGACTGAAACTCAGTCGAGCTCTAGAACTTAAGGTTTTAAGCACTATTTTCAATCCTTCATTGATTCAAATTGTATTTAAAAAGCTGCAGAGAAAATATTTTTATTATATTTAATCTTCAAGAGTCGTAAAATATGGGATACAAATACACATAAATATGAAAGTGGAAATTAACCTAACTCCTACAGAAATGAAAGTATCATTCAGTCTAGAGACAGGAGAAATTACAGACAGGAGCTGAGGAGGGTGGACTGGAATCAGTGAAGACTTCATGAAGCAAATGAGAGCTGCTGAAGTAAGTGCCTTTAAGTTTCATTACCAGCATGATATTCAGCAAAACAATTTTGCTGGTTACAGTATGCAAGGTATGTTTAGTCCTACAGCTAAGTGTGAAAGTAATGGGAAGTCTCTTATTTCTAAGTTAAAGATGTCTACTTGCCTAATGTCCCTGGACAAAGCACTTCAAGATGACTAGATTTTGAAATGCAAATATGCTTTTAGTAGGAGCTCATCATTAATTTTCTGGTGGTAATGAGGAGCTACTTTCAGTGTGAAGAATATTAAAATACTCAAAGGCGTTCCATGTCAAAATTAAAGTAGCAAATAGAAACTAAGAACTTAATTTTTACGTCACAACCTTCGCAAAACTAAGTCATTGTTTAGACAAAAGTCTGCATCTACTTGGTAACTACAAAGAAAAGTGATTTAAATTCTGAAATACTCTCATTGTAACTAAAGCAAATTCTTACTATGCCCTATAAACCAGTTTTGTGATAGACACTCGAGCCACTGTATGATCAGAACTGTAAAACTTTTGTTAACAATCATATTTTCCAAATTAATAAAGATGAATAAGTTTAAAGACTACTATTTTCTTTCATCTTAGAAACTACTGTAGGTTATTATGAGCTATGTGACGTAAAATGGAAATTGATATTTTAATGGTAAGGTTGTGACTATTATGCTCCATATACATTATATAAATCAAATACAAAATAATTTCTTTCAAATTCAAAATCTTCAAGGAAAAAATGCTTACTTCTATCATTAAATTGGTAAAGATGAGTTTTAAAAAACTCACTAATTAGCAAATTATTAATTTTGGTTAAAACAAAAAAGCATCAATACAGCTAAATATTCATTTTTCTATAAATTATTTTTCTTCAGTTCATATCAGAAAAGTAGATATACTTGAAAAAGACAAATGGTAAATTTAGGTTTAATTTTTTTAAGAAGTTCATATGAAATTCTGATTTTTTCTTAATGAACACCCTGAAACTAATTTAAGATATACATGTGTATTTCAGAACTCCTGATTGCATTCCCAAACTCCAATCTGAGAAAATATAAGTAAAAAAAATTAACTAGACTTATTCTCCTTGCCTGAATTCAAGTTCTTCAAGAGTAGACTTAAATTATCATCTACAAATATCAAAAGATACATTGCAGATCTTCAGTTGCTATTCTTGATATCTCAAGTGTTAACTCAAAAAGTCTTGAAAAAAAAAGTCTATTTTTTATGTGTAATTTGAAAATAAATACCATAGTAAAAGTTCAACAGGAACTGTTCTTGCCACAACCTAATAGTTACCTGAGCAGTGCAACCCAATAAATCATCTCTTAGCTTTTTACTGCTGAGCTTATAGCTTTTACAGGTAATTTCTGTATTGAGAGATAGCACAGAATAATACATATCTATCACTGAACTATGACTGTTTATTAGGCCTCTATTAAGTTATTTATAACTTAAGAGGAGAGGCAGCACAGCATAATACAAACCTGTTTTAATCTACATTCTACTATTTACTGAATATGTGTCCTTAAGTTGGCTTTGTAATCTAAGTCTTTATTCATAAAATGAGGAAAATATAACTAGCTTGTTGTAATAACTTGTAATAAATGAGAAAGGATATATAAAATTTCTGTAACAGTGACTAGTACAGAATTCTTTTGATATGGTTTATGAGAAAGAGCAATGTTTTTTTTCCCATTTCTTTAAAAGTACACATACATTAAATACTTACTGTATAATGAACAGTTTACTGTATTTGTCTGTGAAACAGAGTTGATGTGAAAAAAACAATTACATAATGATAAAGATCAAGATAAGAAGTCATAAGTTAATATTTTGAACTAATATGGTATATAATATAACTGCTTATTTGCAAAAGTATAAAAGCAAATAAATGCAGTTTTTTATAAAAAATATATTTAAAGTAACATTCAACTTAGTATAGCTGCTCAGAATTATCAAAACTAAAAAAAAAAAAATACAAGTTCCCCTAAAAGAGTTTCCAGTGTTTACTTCCTAGAAAAAGCATTCTAAATTACACAACTGCAGTAAAACTATACTTCAAATTACATTTAATACTCTAGGATTAATTTTAAAGTAGGGTCAAGTTTATTTTATGAAATGCAGAATTTTAGTAACCCAAAGTCATCTTTGAGATTACAAGAGCAAAAACATTTAAACCTTATAAAATCAATCACATTTTAGTGGTTTAATATTAAACTTTTATCTGAGCAGGGTAAAGAACAGAATAAAAGAAGGAGGTTTAGAACAGATAATCACTCTTGAAGAAAACAATGAATGGCCAAATTTATAATGACTTATATTATACATCCTGTACAAAATCCTGGAGCAGACCCCAAATCAGTCTGTGACTCTCTCTCCCCCACAGAGCAGGCTGGAACTTTATTCCAGAAAGAAGAAAACATGAAGAAAGCTTTTAAAAGAATATATTTTATTTACTACAAAATGGCAAACATGCACATTAAGATTAACTTCCCCAAGCCTCTTGTAAACAAGGCACTAGATAACTGCTACTGTAGTTATCTAATGCAAGCATTTAACAAGTGACTGTCTATTATTTTCCAGGTACTGTCTTAGCCACAAATGATGAGTCTGGTCTATGGCACATACCTTCATAGGTTTCAGGAGGTAATACAATCAGTAGTTCATAAAGCCTTTGTCTATAAACTATTGATGGCATTTTCAAAGGAGTTCCATATGTTTTTAATATTGAAGAAAGCCTTAAAATGAAAAAAGTATCTTAAGTGTGTAATATAACAATGTACAAATATCAAAAAGGTTGACATATAAACATGTTAGCTATATATAACATTAATGAACATTAGTGCTATTATATATGCTTTTTTTTTTAAAGATTTATTTTATTTATTTGAAAGGCAGAGATCCAGAGAGAGAGAAAGAAGAGATCCAGAGATCCAGAGAGAGAGAAACAGAGAAACAGAGAGAGACAGATCTTCCAGCCACTGATTCACTCCTCAAGTGGCCACAACAGCCAGACCTGGGCCCATCCGAAACCAGGAGCCAGAAGCTTCTTCCTATTTTCCCACATGGGTACAGAGGCCCAAGCACTTGGGCCATCCTCTGCTGCTTTCCCAGGCACATTAGCAGGGAGCTGAATCTGAAGTGGAGCAGCTGGGACTTGAACCTGCCAGTACCAGCTTTACCCACTATGCCCCTATATGAACAATTAATAAGGTGCTATTATAAGATATAACAGGAATTACAAGTATCACAGGTGGAAATCATTCTATCATGCGTCATAAGAAAATTTATAGGCAGTTTAGATTTCTAAAATCCAGAACATGAAACTGTTTCTAAATTCTAAGGTTTCCAACTGTGTCAAAAAACAAGTTTGGGGATATGTGCTTTACTCAAATGTTAAGATCCACCTGGGATGCCGACATCCCATATCAGAGTACTTGGTTCAAATCCTGGCTCATCTCTCTGTTTCAGTTTCCTCCTAAAGTACACTCTGGGAGGCAACAGGTGATGGCTCAGGTACTTGGGTCCCCAAGTAGAAGACCAGGATGGAGTTCTGGGGTTCTGGCTTCAACCAGGCCCAGCCATGGTTATAGTGGTCATTTGGGGTGTGAATAAGCAAATGGAGGATATCTCCCTCATTCTCTCACTCTGAAATCCTTTCAAAGAAATTCAAAAAAAGTAAAAAAGAAATTCTGGCAATGTTTATTCATGTGTATTTTCTAGAAAACTACTATGTACTAATTTCCAGTTTCTAAAATAGAATTCTTTTTTAAAATACTGGATCTATTTCATCTCATTCAACTTGGCAAATACTGTGGAAAAAACATTTTTTTAAAAAGAGATTTATTTATTTATTTGAAAGGCAGAGTTACAGAGAGGCAGAGACAGAGAGAGAGGTCAGTCTTTCATTCGCTTGTTCACTCCCCAAATGCCACAAAGGTTGGAGCCAGGCCAATCCAAAGCCAGGAGCCAGGAGCAAAGAGCTTCCTCCAGGTCTCCCATGCCAGTGCATGTGCCCAAGCACTTGAGATATCTTCTACTGCTTTCCCAGGCTATAGCAGAGAGCTGGATCAGAAGAGGAACAGCCAGGACTATATAAAAGCATCCCATAAAGGATGCTGACACTGCAGGTGGAGGCTCAGCCCTCTATACCACAGTGCCAGAGACCCAGAAGAATTTATTTTTTAATGCTTACACTGTTGGGAAGTGGGGTTTTTTGAGGAAGTGATTAGGTCATGAAGGCTTTGCCTTTCCAAAAGGATTATCACAACAAGTTGACAACAAGTTGTCACAACAAAAGGGCACAATGGAGGGAGTCTGGCCCCTTCTGTGAGGTGTGTTCCTTCTCTCTGAAGAATATAACAACAAGGACCACCTTGGATGTAGGGGCTAAGCCTTCAACAGTCACTGAACTCACTGGTGCCTTAGGAGAGGGAGGAGGAAGAGAGGGGTAGGAGAGTGGGTAGGAGGGCAGGTACGGTGGGAAGAATCATCATGTTCCTAAAGTTGTAATCATGAAATGTATGAAGTTTGAATTCCTTAAATAAAAGGTTTCGGTTGGGGGGAGGGAACAGTTGAAGACTGATAAATTTAAATTAAGAACATTAATTAAAAAACTAGAAAATACTTTTAATATTTTAATAAAAAGGAAAAGAATAGTATCAAAAGGATATAAAAATTTCTATAATTATAAAAAAAGGACAAATAACATAGAAGAAAAATAGGTTAAAACACACATAAAGGTTCAGCGTTGTGGTGTAGCAAGTAAAGCTGGTTAGTCCAATCAATTCTGATTCAGCTCCCTGCTAATGCACCTATGAAAAACAATGGAAGATGGCCCAAGTGTTTGGGCCCCTGCCACCCACATGGAAGACCAGGAGAAAGCTCTTGGCTCCTGGCTTTAGCCTGGTACAGCCCTCATCATTGCAGCCATTTGGGGAGTGAACCAGTGGATGGAAGCACTCTCTCTCACACACACTGTCTCTCCCTCTGTAACACTGCTTTTCAAATTAAAAAAACAAGGGCCAGCGCTGTGGCATAACAGGTAAAGCCGCTGCCTGCAGTGCTGGCATCCCATATGGGTGCTGGTTCGAGTCCTGGCTGCTCGACTTCTCATCCAGCTCTCTGCCATGGCCTGGGACAGCAGTAGAAGATGGCCCAATTCCTTGTACCCCTGAACTCGCACGGGAGACCCAGAAGAAACTCCTGGCTCCTGGCTTCAGTTCTGAACAGCTCCGGCCACTGCAGCCAATTGGGGATTGAACCAGAGGATGGAAGACTCCCTCCCCACCTCCTCTCTGTAACTCTGACTTTCAAATAAATAAATATATCTTAAAAAAAAATAAAAAAAGAAAGGAAGTCAGGGTAGATGTTTGGTATAGTAATTAAGATACCTCTTGGGTGCCCACATCCCATGTTGTAGTGCCCGGGTTCAACATCCAGCTCTGCTTCCAATTCCAGCCTTCTGCTAAAGCACACCCTCAGAGGCACCAGGTGATAGCTCAAGTACTTGCACCCCTGCTACCCATGTGGGAGGCCCAGATGCAGTTCCAGGCTCTTAACTTCAGCCTGGCCCAGCCCTGGCCTTTGTAGCCATTTGGAGAGTGAGACTACAGATGGAAAATCTCTCTGTTTCACCTTCTCTCTCTCTAAATTTGCCTTTCAAATAAATAAAACAAATCATAAAACAAAAGTTTATTGGACCACAGTTCATACACGTTATCTATAACTACTTCTGAGCTATACTGATAGAGTTGAGGAGCCATAAAGCATAAAATATTTAATACCTGGACCCGTACAGAAAACACTTGCCAGCCCCTGCTTTAGTTGTATTGGACTCACAGGTGTTCATTTATAGCCACATTTTATAAGTCCTCTGTATATACAAAACATTACATCATTAAACACTTTTGGGACACTTTCTCTATACATTAATTTGGAAATTATACGTACTCATAATATATATTGTCTTTTCTCTGTTTTCTTTTTTTTTTTCTTTTTTTTTTTTTGACAGGCAGAGTGGACAGTGAGAGAGAGAGAGAGAGAGAAAGGTCTTCCTTTGCCCTTGGTTCACCCTCCAATGGCCGCCGCAGCCGGCGCGCTGCGGCCGGCACGCTGCGGCTGGCGCACCGCGCTGATCCGATGGCAGGAGCCAGGAGCCAGGTGCTTTTCCTGGTCTCCCATGGGGTGCAGGGCCCAAGCACCTGGGCCATCCTCCACTGCACTCCCTGGTCACAGCAGAGAGCTGGCCTGGAAGAGGGGCAACCGGGACAGAATCCAGCGCCCCAACCGGGACTAGAACCCGGTGTGCCGGCGCCGCTAGGCGGAGGATTAGCCTAGTGAGTCGCGGCGCCGGCCTTTTCTCTGTTTTCTTACCATATATGCATAACTCAAACTTATGAAAATATAAACAAAAAACTAACTTAACAAAGCACCTGGTTTTTATGAACACAGACTAGCACTAACAACCCAATAGAATGTACACCTGAAAAGGTTAACAGTATTAATACTTAATTCATTTTAAAACTGCCTATAGGAAGGCATATTATTCATAAATAAGCTTCCTTTCATATTGATGTTTTTCTTTCAAGATCCTAGCCTAAGAGAAAACTCCAAATTCACAGAATTGCATTGCTCTGCAAAAGGAAAACCATTCAGAATCAGAGAAATTTGCCCTATTAATGTACATAAGGAATTTCACACAATCAAAGGGTAACTCGTCACTCTTAGAAAATTTCATCAAACCTAAATAGCCAATCCTTACTGAGTTAGCAAATCCACAGCACAAGGAATTGGCGGAAGAAGACGCTGAATTACTTCCTCAGTGAGGAGATCACCACAGTAGGAAACAAAGCTCTTGATAGCTGAAAAAGAGAACAAACTTTTACCAGGCATAGTGTAATCAACAATAAAAAGAGCACTAGAGTATGGTACAACATTAGTATTTTTATTAAAGGATAAAGAATGTGCTAAAACAAAAAACTCATGAAACTCTGGCATCAAAAGGAAGCTAGTGTATTCCATTCCTAATCATATTAAACAAAGTCTCCTGAGAATTACTAAAAGAGGCCAACAACCAGATTAACAAAATGCTGCTGTGAAACAGTTTTCACTAGTCCTTGAGCTCATTAAGTAAAAACAAAATTAGCTTATACTGGCAAGTATGCCAGTTCTACACTACTTCTGTAGAACCACAATTTTTGAATATGCATGTTAAGTTTATACAGATACTATCTGAAACAAAGAATCTTCTCCAAGGAATACTATGAAATAATTATTTTAAAGTTAGACTGATTCTCAAGATCAGAATCAAAGGGGCTGGCATGGTAGCATAGTCGTTGAAGCATTTGCCTGCAGTGACTGCATCTCATATGGGCACTGGTTCAAGTCCCAGCTGTTTCACTTCCAATCCAGCTGCCTGCTGATGGCCTGGCAAAGCAGTAGAAAATGGCCGAAGTGCTTGGGACCCTGCGCCGATGTGGGAGACCTGGAAGAAGCTCCTGGCTGCTGGCTTTGGATTGGCCCAGCTCTGGCCACTGTGGCCACTTGGGGAGTGAACCAATGAACGGAAAACCTCTCTGCATCTCTGCCTCTCAAATAAATAAATCTTTTAAAAAGATAAAAATAAAAATAAGTTAATTTTTTAAAGTCACAAGTAAACAAAACCAGTATAATGCTTCTGTATCTTTTCAGAAATCTCATCCTTAATTCAAATATTCATGTAGAATCCTATTTTAACACTCTATTTATCAAAGGGTACAACTTTAATGTATATATATGTACAGACTAAATGAGAACTGTGCTAAATCAATGCAAATTAAATCAAACCCTAATATTTCTAAAAAGAAGAATGAATATCTACTTAATAAAAGCAATCTTGACAGTTTTCAACTGGATTGCATTTTTTTTTTTTTTTTGACAGGCAGAGTGGACAGTGAGAGAGAGAGAAACAGAGAGAAAGGTCTTCCCTTTTGCCGTTGTTTCATCCTCCAATGGCCACCACGGCCAGTGCGCTGCGGCCGGCGCACCGCGCTGATCCGATGGCAAGAATCAGGTACTTATCCTGGTCTCCCACGGGGTGCAGGGCCCAAGCACCTGGGCCATCCTCCACTGCACTCCCAGGCCATAGCAGAGAGCTGGCCTGGAAGAGGGGCAACCAGGACAGAATCCGGCACCCTGACCGGGACTAGAACCTGGTGTGCCGGCACCGCAGGCAAAGGATTAGCAGCCAAAATGACTGCATTTAATAAAACATACATTTTCAACTGGGCTGCAATTACTAAAACAAACCCTCAAGTTTGGTTCAGTAGATCATACTTTGGTTACCAACAAATCATGTTCAGTGATAAAAATCACAAGAGGCAGATTTTCTCCCCTTCCATTAATTGAAAAGTATTGTACCTGTAAACTCAAAGGATGGAGAAAAAAAAAACAAAGGCAAGGGAGAGAAAAGACCAAACTCAACCTACCACAGAGTGCACCAGCTCGTCCTTCCAGCGTCACCTGCCATGTAAATGAATCTCCTCGGCTCTTTTCCGTTTCTAGATCTTTTGGAGATGCTGGAAAAACACACTTCCATAACAGCAGAACTCGGGCAAGGTGATGACTGACAACTGCAGGACCTGTAATTTATTCAACTTGTCACTTGTAAACTCAAACTGGTTACTCTTTAAAACGGTATTTATTATTAGGCAGGAGCTTCCCTCTTAATAGAAATATTGTGACTCACAACCACCGTACTTTGTGCCTTTTTTCATCTTCTGGTTCTAAACTAGACTACTACTGAATGAATTACTATCTCAAAGTGCTGGAGTACTTGGACACTGGTATAAACTCTTCCAGTGCTGTGTTCACTCTGAACTGTTTCTCCAGTCTATAAAATGAAGCTAGTATCATTGCACCACTTGTTTCCAAGGGTTTTTTCATATTCAAGTGATCCAATGTATTTTTGATAGAATGTATCTTAAAGTACTTCAAAAAACTGTAACATCACACTGAAGTGCAAGGTAAGAATCTTAACAAAGAAAATTTGATTTCTGATCCCTAACACTAACTTCTTTTTTTTTTTTAACTTTTATTTAATGAATATAGATTTCCAAAGTACAGCTTATGGATTACATTGGCTCCCCACCTCCAATGACTTCCCTCCCACCCGCAACCCTCCCCTTTCCCACTCTCTCTCCCCTTCCATTCTTATCAAGATTCATTTTCAATTTTCTTTATATACAGAAGATCAGTTTAGTATACATTAAGTAAAGATTTCATCAGTTTGCACCCACACAGAAACACAAAGTGAAAAATACTGTTTTGAGTACTCGTTATAGCATTAAATCACAATGTACAGCACATTAAGGACAGAGATCCTACATGAGGAGTAAGTGCACAGTGACTCCTGTTGTTGACTTTACAAATTGACACTCCTGTTTATGGCATCAGTAATCTCCCTATGCTCCAGTCATGAGTTTCCAAGGCTATGGAAGCCTTTTGAGTTCACCAACTCTTATCTTATTTAGACAAGGTCACAGTCAAAAGTGGAAGTTCTCTCCTCCCTTCAGAGAAAGGTACCTCCTTCTTTGAAGACCTCCTAACACTAACTTCTAAGAGCATCTTGTTTCAGGTAAAAAATCAGATACGAAATATTTGGACAGAATACTTTTTAGAAGTGGGCCTTTGGCCTGGTGGGTAAGATACCACTTGGGACTCTTGCATCCCATACCAGAGTGTCTGAATTATTTTTTAAAATTTATTTACTTGCAAAGCAGAATTATAGACAGTGAGAGGGAGAGACAGAGAGAAAAGTCTTCCTTCTACTGGTTCACTTCCCAAATGGACACCACAGCCGGAGCTATGCCATCCGAAGCCAGGAGCCAGGTGTTTCCAGTCTCCCACATGGGTGCAGGTGCCCAAAGACTTGGTCCATCTTCTCTGCTTTCCCAGGCCATAGCAGAGAGCTGGATTGGAAGTGAAGAGCCAGGACCCAAACTAGTGCCCATATGGGATGCCAGTGCCGCAGGTGGAAGATCAACCTACTGCCCCATAACAGAGTGTCTGAATTTGAGTTCTGGCTATGCTCCCTATTAATGAGCACTCTAGGGGACAGCTTAAGTAGTTGGTTTTCTGCCAACCACATGGGAGAGCTGGAACGAGTTCCCAGCCTGCTTCAGTCCTGGTCCAACCTTGGCTGTAGTGGGTAGTTGTGGGGGATGGTATGGAGGATAAACCAGTGGCTGCAAGATTTGTCTATCTCTCTGGCTGTCAAAAAGATAAAAGTAAACAAAAGTTTAAACAATTAAAGAAGACTTCAGGGGCAGACAATTGGCACAGTGGTTAAATCAGCCATATCCCAGATGTGAGTGCCTGAGTTTGAGTGCTGGCTCCATTTCTGATTCCGGCATACTGCTAAAATGTAATGTGTCCTGTTGGAGGCAGTGGTGATGGCTCAAGTAGTTGGATCACTGCCACCCATGTGGGATACCTGAATGGAGTTCTAGGTTACTGGCCTAGCCCCAGCTACTGCGGGCATCTGAGAAGTGAATTTGAATGAGAAGTCAATCTGGGTGAAAAATCTCTGTCTCTCAGCCTGTGGGGTGTGAGTTGTGGTACAGCAAGTTAAGCTGCCACTTGGGATGCCCAAATCCCCTATCAGAGTGCCAGTTTGAGTCCTAGCTAGTCTACTTATAATCCAGCTTCCTGCAAAAGCATCCTGGGAGGCAGAAGACGATGGCCCCAGCCACCTACATGGGAAACCCCAAATGCCCTGGCTACTGGAGGCATATGAGGAGTGAACTGGCAGATAATATTTCCCCCTTCCTCTGCCTTTCCAATAGATGAAAATAAAAAAAAATTTTTTTAAGTTTCCTGTATTTAAAACAAAAAGATGTGATGATGAACCCACACAGTAATAAGAGTCAATGTATAATGATAGTGCTATGAGTTAGGACAAAAGATAAAAATTAAGAAATGTAAAATCCAAAACTTGTAACTTTTCTCCCCAAGTAATAGTCTTTAAAATTCTAGAGCTCCCTTAAGATTCTCCTGTGAGCACTCCCTTCATTGTATTTCCCCATTCTGCTGACTGTAAATTTGGTTTGAGCTTTGGACAGAGACTGCCTGGATTAATATTCTGGCTCACCCTACTTATTGTGCAAATTTAAGTGAGTTACTTAATTTTTTTCTGCCAAAATTTCCTCATCTATAAATGAAGATAATCACAGTATCTAACAGTATTTATTTATTATACAAAAAAATTGGACAGTCACTAAAAACATCCATAACTGGGAAAACATAAATTATTTGCCAATATACCCTTAAGATACCTCACTAACTCAACAGTATACAACACAGCATCTCCTCCTTATACAGCTATTAAGACAATGTTATTTCAGACACATATATGAACTAAGCTATTAAAAATGAGTTGATGGTAACTGCAAACTAAGTTTTTTCATACCTAAGAACAATACCATATCTAAAAGAAACAACACATATATACCCTTTATGAAAAATTCACAGATATACAAGACATGGTATATCATCTGTAAATGAATCAAAGTTGCTTTATAAGGCATTAGATGAACTGGGAAGTGAAGCAAACAAGTTTAAAAAAAGGAGTTTACATTTAAACAATAATGCATTAAGTGCAGAATTTATATTAGTGCAGAATAGTGAATATATTTACATAATTAAGAAAATCATAAATGGTGAAGGGAATGATAAAAAAACAAGAAGCATTGAAACTGCAAGATAAAATTTAATACACCACTTAAATTGTTGTCGAAACTCATTTTCTACAGAAAAAAAAAAAAAGAATCACACCTTGGAGAAATGGTTACTAAGGTAAAAGCAGGTTGGGACATCTTGTGATGCCCCAAACAAATATATTCTCAGAGAACACTAGATTTATGATAAAAGGACACATGAACCAACTTGAAGGAATTCTCTCTGATTAAATATGAGACAATTTGAGTATCAAAAGAAATGATGAGGGGCCGGCATGGTGGTGCAGCAGGTTAAGTCGCCACCTGCGACACTGGCATCCCATGTGGGGTACGGTTCATGTACAAGATGCTCCACTTCCAATCCAGCTTTCTGCTAATGGACTGGGAAAAGCAGCAAAAGATGGCCCAAGACCTTGGGCTCCTGACACCACGTGGGAGACCTGGACAAAGCTTCTGGCTCCTGGCTTCAGCCTGGCCCAGCCTCAGTCATTGCATCCATTTGGGAAGTAAACTAGAAGATGGAAAACCTCTCCCTTTTAATCTCTATCTCTCACTCTCTCTAACTTAACCTTTCAAATAAATAATTTTTTAAAGATTTATTTATTTATATGAAAGAGGTACATAAAGAGAGGCAGAGAGAGACAGACAGCAAGAGAGAGGTCTTCCATCCGATAGTTCACTACCCAATTGGCAGCAATGGCTGGAGCTGTGCTGATCTAAAGCCAGGAGCCAGGAGCCTCTTCCGGGTCTCCCATGAGGGCACAGGGGCCCAAGGAGTTGGGCCATCTTCTACTGCTTTCCTAGGCCATAGCAGAGAGCTGAATCGGAAGTGGAGCAGCCGGGACTGGAACCGGCATCCCATATGGCACCCACTTCAGGCCAGGGTGTTAACCTGCTGCACCACAGTGCTGGCCCCAATAATGAGTCTTTAAAAAAAAAAAAAAAAAAAAAAAAAAGAATAAATCTTCAAAAAAGAAATAATGACTGCAATACCATATCAAATTCCATGAGATCATAATGATACTTATGAAACAAAAATCTCAACTGATATCCTTTCAATGTTGCTTGGGATATTAACATATTCTAAAAATTGACAATAAAGGGAAAGACTAATACCTAAGAAAATGAATAAAGCCCAATAAAACATAATAATTAAACATTAAAAATTTTAATAACTTTTTTACTCATTTTGATTATGAATATACAATAAAATAAGATGTGCAAATCTAGGGGCCGGCACCGTGGCTCACTTGGTTAATTCTCCGCCTGCGGCACCGGCATCCCATATGGGTGCCGGGTTCTAGTTCCGGTTGCTTCTCTTCCAGTCCAGCTCTCTGTTGTGGCCTGGGAGGGAAGTACAGGATGGCCCAAGTGCTTGGGCCCCTGCACCCACGTGGGAGACGAGGAGGAAGCACCTGGCTCCTGGCTTTGGATCGGCGTAGCTCTGGCTGTGGAGGCCATTTGGGGGGTGAACCAACAGCAGGAAGACTTTTCTCTCTGAATCTTTCTCTCAATGTCTAACTCTGTCAAATTAAAAAAAAAAAAAAAAAAAAAGATGTGCAAATCTCTTTTTCAAAGAAGAAAGGCCTCTGGGGTCAGATCCATGGCGCACTAGGTTAATACTATGCCTGCGGTGCTAGCATCCCACATGGGCACCAGTTCTAGTCCCTGCTGCTCCTCTTCCAGTCCAGTTCTCTGCTGTGGCCTGGGAAAGCAGCAGAAGATGGCCCAAGTGCTTGGGCCCCTGCACCCGTGTGGGAGACCCGGAAGAAGCTCCTGGCTCTTGGCTTCGGATCGGCGCAGCTCCATCCTTTGTGGCATTTGGGGAGTGAACCAACAGAAGGAAGACCTTTCTCTCTGTCTCTCTCTCACTGTCTGTAACTCTGTCAAATAAATAAATAAAATCTTAAAAAAAAAAAAAAAGAAAGGTCTCTTGTAAACTTCTCCTAATGGAATTACCTTCTTTTAAAAGCTTGTTTATCAGAATACTTCATTATGAAGTAGTCGATTTACCTTTTAATTTACCAAAAATATCAATATGGCAGACACAAAGAAAAAAGGCAAAAACACTTGATGACATTATTCCTGCATTGTGAAATCATGCTTTATGGTACATGCTATGTAAAGGGCCAGTATATAAATAATCATGACCATAAAACAAATATTAATTTAAAAAAATACAATTTAAAAAAGCCCCATTCTGTTCAATGTAGAACTTCACTAGGTGTTCCCAATCCTCAAAGCACATAACTGGATTCATAGGCCATTTATTATGGAACAGCTTTTTTTTTTTTCCACTGAAAATGGATGGGAATTATTTTGGGAAAAGCCAGAATTATTTTAAGGCTAAAAAGATAACAAAACTGGCTTCAGCCTACTTAGAGCTTAAGAATTACCTGGAAGAGAAATTTAAAACAAAAATGAGATACCCAAAAACATTTTGCAGTGAAGTAAAGAAATGGCTTAAGATAACTAACAGAAGAAAAATAGGTGCTATTTAAATTCTGTTACATATGAAAAATTAGTTCCATCAAATTTTGTAACAGCATTCTTTCATTCAGAAAACACAAAACATGTAGTGGTTATGTGGATCCTCTGCAAGACTATTACCTAATGTCATCAGAGCAGCAATCAACAACCATCCAGCTTGTGTGCGCTGAGCTGAAAGGCGACTATTTTGAGCAGCAGAACACAGCAAATCCTCTGCTAATGTCATAATCATCTATTTGTGTATAGAAGAACAAGGTGAAGAAAAACCTCATCAGTTTATAAGTCACTGGACAAATTATAGCAACTATCAACAATCCCTTGAAAACCTATATCAAATAAAAAAAATGAAGGACTGTCATTCATAAGGACTACCTGGTAAGACAATGTCACATGGGAAGTTACTAAAAATTAAGTTTTCAAGGTTAAATACTGGTCTATTAGGTGGGACACAGCAACCTTACAGTTTATTTTAGAGTATATGTGACAATATATTCCTCTTGAATCAAACAAGTCTATGAAACAGGCAGTGCTCATAATAACAGAGGAAAAACTAGGTATTTCAGATTTATGGATAAGGAATGTTTATATAGTACAAAGGCCAGAAAGCATGTGATAACTCTAAGAGAATATCTATCACCAATCATTTCTGCAAAAGTAGCAAGTATTATGAGTTGACACATAAATTTCCTAAAGTGGAAGGATAGTATATTTTAAAACAACCAACTAATAGATTACTTGAGACCTAGAATTTTTAAAATTTATTTTTATTTTTTAAATTGAATATTCAAGAGGCAAAAATAGAGAGAAAGAAACAAATAAACAGTTTCAATCAGCTGGTTCACTCCCAAAATGCCCAAATTATCCAGGGTTGGGCCAGAGCTATGTGAGGAGCGAAGAACTCAATCCAAGTCTCCCATTTAAGTGACTGGGGCTCAACTATGTGAGCCATCATTGGCTGGCTCTCAGGGTCTGCACTACAAGGAAGCTGGAATTGGGAGCTGGAGCTAGGAATCAATCAGGTACTCTAATATGGGATACAGGTATCTTCCAGTGTCTTAACCACTAGCCAAATGCCTGTCCCACTACTAGTACATTAATATTTACTAGTATTAATTTAGGACTAACTAGACTAAGGGTAAAACAAACCATTCTAGTCAAAACAGCAAAAAACAGATATTCTCTTAGAACAGAATTTCAAGTATAATATGGAGTTGGGACTCTTGACTGAATTAATGAGATCTGTAGATATTAAGCTTAAATATATGCAATGACAAATTTTTTGCTTAGTAAGATATGATGTGTTAAGAATGTAACTAAAGGGGCCGGTATTGTGGCACAGCGGGTTAACGCCCTGTCTTGAAGCACCGGCATCCCATGTGGGCGCCAGTTCTAGTCCTGACTGTTCCACTTCCAGTCCAGCTCTCTGCTATGGCCTGGGAAAGCAGTGGAAGATGGCCCAAGTCCTTGGGCCCCTGCACCCACGTGGGAGATCCAGAAGAAGCTCCAGGCTCCTGGCTTCTGATCAGCACAGCTCTAGCCCTTGTGGCCATCTGGGGAGTGAACCATCAGATGGAAGACTTCTCTCTCTCTATCTCTCCTCTCTTTGTGTAATTCTGACTTTCAAATAAATAAATAAACCTTTTTTAAAAAAAGAATGTAACTAAAATAATAAATTTAAATAAATTTATAGCATCCCCCAAGTTGTCAACAACCTTATTCCAGTGGCATTGGCAATATCCAAAATATTTTTATGCATTTTGAAGTTATGGAACGATCTTTGGCATAGCACAAACAGTGAAGGAAATACTATAGAACTCAATAATGACATGGGAGTGACAATGAGAAGAAAAGGAAAGATAATCATTTATTCTCTTAAAATACTATTATGTGTCTAAGGGCATAGGTTTTAAGCGAATTCAGTGTCAAACAATATCCTCTTAGAAGCTGTAATTCTTAGCTATTAAAAATGAAATAAGGGGCCAGCACTGTGGCGCAGTAAGCTAAGCCTCCACCTGTGTGCTGGCATCCCACAGCGCCAGTTCAAGTCCCAACTGCACCTCTTCCAATCCAGCTCTCTGTTTATGGCCTGGGAAATCAGTGGCAGATGCCCCAAGTCCTTGGGCCCCTGCACCCACATGGGTAACCCAGAAGAAGCTCCTGGCTCCTGCCTTAGGATCAGCCAAGCTCCGGCTGTTGCAGCCATTTGGGGAGTGAACCAGCAGATGGAAGACTTTTCTGTCTCTCCCTCTCAACCATCTGTAACTCTGCCTCAATAAATAAACTGCCTAAATAAACAAACTCTTTAAAAAAAAAAAAAGATTCCACTTTAAAGTGGAATATATTTATTTAAAAAATGAAATAAAACTCTACCAGTGTGCTTGGTTTTGTGTATTTCATCAAATTTTTATCTTTAGAGCACTTCAAAATTTTCTGTACTTTAAAGCTGTTTACTCTCGGGGCTGGCGCTGTGACACAGTGGGTTAAAGCCGCTGCCTGTAGTGCCAGCATCCCATATGGGTGCCGGTTCAAGTCCCGGCTGCTCCACTTCTGATCCAGCTCTCTGCAATGGCCTGGGAAAGCAGCAGAAGATGGCCCGAGTCCTTGAGCCCCTATACCCATATGGGAGACCAGGAAGAAGTTCCTGGCTCCTGGATTCGGAGAGAAACAGTTCTGGCCATCGTGGTCATCTGGGGAGTGACCCAGCGGATAGAAGACCTCTCTCTCTGCCTCTGCCTCTCTGTGATTCTTTCAAATACATAAATAAATCGTAAAAAAACAAAACAAAACAAACTATTTACTTTCTTTGTTCTGTTATTTATCTGGTTTTTCTCCCCTCCTAAGATTATTTATTTATTTGAAATGCAGAGTTACAGAGAAGGACAAAGATTTTTCTATCCACTGTTCACTCCCGAAATGACCACAATGACCAAGGCTGAGCTGGGCCAAAGCCAGGAGCCAGAAGCTTCTTCCAGGTCTCCCACGTGGGTACAGGGGCTCAAGGACTTGGGCCACCTTCCTCTGCTTTCCCAGGTGCATTAGCAGGGAGCTGGATTAG
The DNA here is from genome assembly GCF_964237555.1 of Oryctolagus cuniculus. Lineage (NCBI taxonomy): Eukaryota > Metazoa > Chordata > Mammalia > Lagomorpha > Leporidae > Oryctolagus > Oryctolagus cuniculus. The sequence continues at coordinate 44,042,314 of NC_091443.1, read as the reverse complement.
AAATGAAATAGCCGGAAATTGAATGGGTGCTTATATGAAATGCCAGCGCTGTAGGCTGTGGCTTTAACCTGAGCGCCACAGGGCCGCCCCCATTTATCTGTTTAATTTAAAGTACTACAATCAAAAGCAAAAGATTTACTCAGAAAATTGCATTTTTTTAATAGCACTGCCATTTTGGGGGATATTTTTGAATATTATAAACTCATGAGGTTTTATATAATAATAAGTGTGTTTCAATCCACTTTAGTTATGTACAAATTATTCCAACCTTGGTCAGTGGGAGCCCCTTCAGCTATCTCCTTTTAACTCTTTGATGGGCTTCTTACTTTTAGGCACAATATATCCCAGGTTTTTACTGTGCGTTTCCTGCCCCACACCTGAAACCAGTCCCTCTTCCACAGAGCCCGCTATTCCTGGCTGAAAATCACATATAACAGACATTACTGGGTGTGCCCTGCAACTGGGTTATCATTGCGTCTAGGTGTTTTTTTTTGTTTTTGTTTTTTTTTTTTTGGACAGAATAAAAATATAAGCATTTTCAACAGGGAAAATTTTGAGTTCATATTGACAATATCAGTTCAAATTTAATGTATAGAGCTTTCACTTGGCTTCCTTGATTCTACTACTATATGTAGTCCTTTTTTTTTCTTATTTGGAAAATGCTGGCTCTTAAGAATATTTACATCATTATTTATTCTGAATTACTATAGGTAAACTAACTTCAAAGTAATAGTACCAATAAAACCACTGATCACCAAATTATTAAATGAAATTTAACATTTCTTTCACAGCTTAATTTGTCCTTTATAATAGAATTTTAAATGCACTATACAGCAGGGCTAGACAGCAAAATAAAGCCTTCAGGAATAAATTCTGTTACTTCTCAGAGATACTTCTAACTCAAAGTGCAGAAAATATTCCTTTATTAAAGTGTGTATAAGACATTTTTCACACATTTTTAGTAAGCTATCCTTTTACTTTCCACAGCAATTATGTTGACAATATTTAACACTTAAGGAACAGTACTACTCATTACTCAGAAATGTGTCCTGCATGTCTTTGACTGGATAACTTACAAGACTATGACTTTTTAGGAAACATCTGAAACATCAGTATCACGTACAGGGAATGAAATGATTACCTTGCCCTTTCCATGAGGAATTCCTAACGGACAATGTTTCACAGCTCCCAACAAAGCTGCCACAGCAAAACTAAAGCCAGTCACCGCTTCAGGTGAAGACTTGAGTACAGTGAGCCGCTCCAGGCAACGATCTAAGAGAGGTGTTAGGTAGGACGGTAATGCCACAGCAATGCAGTGCAAACACCAAGCTGCTGCTAGCCGAACAGAAATGCTAGGATGAAGAATAACCGAAATGACACTGTCAAGAAGGCCTGGAAGGACAGAATAGACAAATGATGACTTAAGTACACAGACACAACTCAGCCACAAAATATTCAAAAGAATGAACAGTCACATGTATATAAAACATTACGTTATCTAAAATTTTTACTGATTTATTTGAAAGAGCAAGCTCCTATGACTGGTTTACTTCCCAAAAGCCAGACCAGGCCTGGGACCAATGCCAGGAGCTGGGAACTCAATCCAGGTCATCCACACGGGTGGCAGGAACCTAATCACTTCAGCCATCACCACTGCCTCCCAGAATCTGCATTAGCAGGAAACTGGAGTGAGGATGTGGAGCTGGGCACTAACCACATGCTCTCTGATATGGGAAATGGGAACCATAGCCAGTGACTTAACTAACTGGACAAATGCCTGCTGCAAATGTATTATTTTTATTAGAAGCCAAGTCAGAATCAATAACAGTAAGTGATAAGAATAAATAACTTTTTTTAAACTTTTATTTAGTAAATATAAATTTCCAAAGTACAGTTTATGGATTGCAATGGCTTCCCCCTCCCACAACTTCCCTCCCACTCACACCTGTCCCATCTCCCACTCTCCTTCCCATTCCATTCACATCAATATTCATTTTCAATTATCTTTATATACAGAAGATCGATTTAGTATATATTAAGTAAAGATTTCATCAGTTTGCACCCACACAGAAACATGAAGTGTAAAATACTGTTTCAGTACTAGTTATAGCATTACTTCACATCGGACAACACATTAAGGACAGAGATCCCACATGAGGAGTAAGTACACAGTGACTCTTGTTGTTGACTTAACAATTTGACACTCTTGTTTATGGCATCAGTAATCTCCCTAGGCTCTAGTCATGAGTTGCCAAGGCTATGGAAGCCTTTTGAGTTTGTCGACTTCGATCCTATTCAGACAGGGTCATAGGCAAAGTGGAAGTTCTCTCCTCCCTTCAGAGAAAGGTACCTCCTTCTTTGATGGCCCCGTTCTTTCTACTGGGATCTCACTCGCAGAGATCTTTCATTTAGGTCTTCTTCTTCTTTTTTTTTTTTTCTTTTTTGCCAAAGTGTCTTGGCTTTCCATGCCTAAAATACTCTCAAGGGCTCTTCAGCCAGATCCGAATGTCTTAAGGGCTGATTTGGAGGCCAGAGTGCTGTTTAGGACATCTGCCATTCTATGAGTCTGCTGTGTATCCCGCTTCCCATGTTGGATCGTTCTCTCCCTTTTTTATTCTATCAGTTAGTATTAGCAGACATTAGTCTTGTTTGTGTGATCCCTTTGACTCTTAGACCTATCAGTGTGATCAATTGTGAACTGAAACTGATCACTTGGACTAGTGAGATGGCATTGGTACATGCCACCTTGATGGGATTGTATTGGAATACCCTGGAACGTTTCTAACTCCACCATTCGGCGCAAGTTCGATTGAACATGTCCCAAATTGTACATCTCCTCCCTTTCTTATTCCCACTCTTATATTTAACAGGGATCACTTTTCAGTTAAATTTAAACACCTAAGAATAATTGTGTGTTAATTACAGAGTTCAACCAATAGTACTAGAACAAAAAAGGAATAAAGTACCAAATTGTACATCAACAGTCAGGACAAGGGCTGATCAAGACACTGTTTCTCATAGTGTCCATTTCACTTCAACAGGTTTCCCCTTTGGTGCTCAGTTGTCGCCAATCAGGGACAACATATGATATTTGTCCCTTTGGGACTGGCTTAATTCACTCAGCATAATGTTTTCCAGATTCCTCCATTTTGTTGCAAATGACTAACCCAAATGCCCATCAACAGTAGACTGGATAAAGAAATTATGGGGGCCAGCGCCACGGCTCAATAGGCTAATCCTCCACCTTGTGGTGCCGGCACACCAGGTTCTAGTCCCAGTCGGGGCGCCGGATTCTGTCACGGTTACCCCTCTTCCAGGCCAGCCCTCTGCTATGGCCCGGGAGTGCAGTGGAGGATGGCCCAAGTCCTTGGGACCTGCACCTGCATGGGAGACCAGGAGAAGCACCTGGCTCCTGGCTTCGGATCAGCGCGGTGCGCCGGCCGCAGCGCGCCGGCCATGGCGGCCATTGGAGGGTGAACCAACGGCAAAAAGGAAGACCTTTCTCTCTGTCTCTTTCTCTCTCATTGTCCACTCTGCCTGTCAAAAATTAAAAAAAAAAGAAAAGAAAAGAAAAGAAAAGAAAAGAAAAGAAAAGAAAAGAAAAGAAAAGAAAAGAAAAGAAAAGAAAAGAAATTATGGGACATGTAATCTATAGAATACTATACAGCAGTCAAAAACAATGAAATCCGGTCATTTGCAATAAATAACTTTTTTAACCTAAGAATTACTTCTAATACTTGTATTACTTCATAAAAACCAGGTTAAAATAGGTCAGTATACCAAAAAATATTTTATTTCCTCAAGAAGCCAATGTCCTTCCTTTTTTAAAAAAAAAAAAAGATTTTATTTACTTATTGAAAAGGCAGATGTAAGAGAGCTAGAGAGAGAGAAGAGATTGTTCATCCACTGATTGACTCCCCAAATGGCCACAATGATCAGGGATGGGTCAGGCCAAAGTCAGGAGCCAGTAGTCTCTTCTGGGTCTCCTACATGGGTGGCAGAGCCATCTTCCACTGCACTCCCAGGCACATGAGCATGGAGCTGGGTTGGAAGTGGAACAGCCGGGACTTGAACCAGATCCCTTATGGGAAGCCGGAGCCACAAGCAGTGGCTTAATCTGCTAAACCACAGCCTGACCTCAATATTCTGCCTTTTTGTCTTGAGGTAATTACTAATTTGGTACTAGGAATTAAAAAAATTATCAATCAGTAACAAAGGCATCTTAAAACATGTGTCATACTTTGCCCCATCCTTTTAAAGTTTTTAATCTAATTCATTTACTACATAACTGATACACTTCAACCTACCAAATTACTCTTATCTGAGAACAAAATAGCATTATCAAGGTTTTAGTGGGTCCTCAGTGGGCTACTTACCAATTATGAAGACAGTGCAGTACAGCCACTAGTGAAAAAAATATTTATACCTGCTAATATTCAACATACGCCTTCATCTAAAAACATGAATTTCTGGGCAGCTGTTCAGCACAGGAGTTAAGACATTGCTTGAGATGCTCACAACCCATATGAGAGTGCCTGGCTTTGAGCTCAGCTCTAATTTAAGCCTCCTGCTAATGTGCACCCTGCAGAACAGCAAATGATAGCTGAAGTAGTTAAATCCCTGCCCTCAATGTGGGAGAGCTGAACTGAGTTTCAAGCTACTGGCTTTGGCCTGGCACAGTCCTAGCTATCTACGTGTCTGGGGAGTGAACCAGCTGTTGGAAAATCTCTCTCTCTTTCTCTCTGTATTTTTGCCTTAAAAGTATAAATATATAAAAAGAAAAACCATGTACATTTCATGCCAAACTGCTACCTAAACAGTGTAGGTCCCAGATTTAAATAGCTTATAATCACAAAAATAATGTAAAGCTCCCAGGCAGCAGGAAATGTGAAAAGGCCATTTAAAAAAAAAGACTGAAATGAAGTACTGAAGAGTCAGTCACTAGAGACCATATATTGTATAATTCCATTTACATGAAATGTCCATAATCAGTAACCCATAAGACAAAGATTAGTGCTTGTCAGGGGCTGTAAAATGGGGAAGTGGCAGTGACAGTTAACGGTAGATGATGAAACATTATGAATTAGACACTGGTGGTGGGTGTTCAACGCTGCAAATATACTAAAACCACTGAACTGCAAAGATGAACTTTCTTGTGAATTTTGTCTTAATAAAGATGTTATAAGAAGTGATAAAACTGGGACCAGCACTGTGGCATAGTGGATAAAGCCACTGCTTGCAGTGCCAGCATACCATATGGGCGCTGTTTCGAGACCCAGCTGCTCCACTTCCAATCCAGCTCTCTGCTGTGGCCTGGGAAAGCAGCAGAAGATGGCCTAAGTCCTTGGGCCCCTGCACCCATGTGGGAGACCCGGAGGAAGCTCCTGGCTCCTGGCTTTGATGGGCACAGTTCTGGCTGTTGCAGCCAACTAGGGAGTGAACCAGTGGATGGAAGACCTCTTTCTCTCTCTGCCTCTCCTTCTCTCTGTGTAACTCTTTCAAATAAATAAATAAATCTTTAAAAAAAAGTGATAAAATAATTTAAATAATCAAAATTATTCAAATATGTACAAATTTTTAATTATCTTGATTATAAACTTTTCATGAAATATCTCTAATAAATATAAAGTAGAATCTATAATGGATGAGTTATACCAAGGAGATTTCCTTCCCTGGGAAGACTCTATCTAGAATACAAGTGAAAACAAAGCATTCAGGGGCTGGCACCGTGGCACAATGGGTTAATCCTCTGCCTGTGACACTGGCATCCCATATGGGTGCCAGTTCTAGTCCCAGCTGCTTGTCTTCCAATCCAGCTCTCTGCTATGGCCTGGGAAAGCAGCAGAAGATGGCCCAAGTGCTTGGGCCTCTGCACCCACATGGGAAACCCGGAAGAAGCTCCTGGCTCCTGGTTTCAGATTGGCTCAGCTCCAGCTGTTGCAGCCATTTGGGGAGTGAACCAACGGATGGAAGACCTTTCTCTCTGTCTCTCCCTCACTCCACCTCTCAAATAAATAAATAAAATAAAATAAAAGCATTCAGTTTAGTCACAAACAAGAGATGTACCTGCACTTGAATCCTGTAGCAAAGGTGCAGCGGTGGTGCCAAGACTGTGTATGAGATTCCCAAGTTCTTGTAAAGCACATACTAGCATATGCTGGCTAGCTGCTACGTCTGCAGAACCAAGCCGGGTTTCCAAATTACCATCACTCATTACTGCATCTAATAGAAATGCAAGAATTAATTATGTATCACTATTTTATGAAAATACACCATAGGGAATGGGTGTTAGAAGCAGAAAGGTATAGAGGCAAAAATTAACAGAGCTACTTAATCTGTATGAAACCCTTGAGGCAATAACTGAAATGCTTAAATAGGGATGCACAAATACAGAAAAAATTCAACAAATATAACCACTTTAGTTAAAGCAATCTGATCAGAGATCTTTCAGCAAGGGCCACTGAAAAGAAGGACTTGGAAAATGAAGAAATATTTTAATAGTATTGACACTTAAGGTAAACTGAGTAGGCTTAAGAAAGCACAAGAAATGAGACTAATTATTTAGACAATATTTTAACTTTCATTGGAAGTACACACATTCTGAGGAACTATTATCACCAGCCTCTGAGATTTTGTATTAATATGGTAATGAACAAACTCTCTAAGTAGATCCATACCCACAACTTTCTTTAGCTTCCAGATGGCCTGGCAAATCTCCTTTGCAGCAGCAATTTGAGCCTTTTCTCCAAGAAGGCCTCCTATAGTAGCTCGAAGGATAAATGAGACACAGCGACGACAGCAGACAGCATCAATCTGAGTTTGGGTAGCTTTGGGGTGTGACTGTGACACAAGGCTCAGAATATGAGAAAGAAAGGCAGCAAAATATTTCTCTAGCCAAGCTCCTCCTAGTGTTGAAATAAACACCACATAAGCCTAAAAAAGAAAGGAGTTCACCTTCAAAATTAAGCTTCCAACTCTTTGCTAATTTGTTTTCCACAATGTCACACTCACCAATTTTTTTATTCCATATAAATTATTTCCTGGTTTATAACCAGTTGATGTAAATTAATGTAGTACTATTTCTTTGTTTAAAAACCAAAACTGTAGTGCATGGTCTTTCAAATGGGATTTCATTTAAATTGCCTCTGTCCTACTTTGGTGAGACTGTGAGAAGTTTTAAGAGAGTTGACATAGCCAGCTCATATGTAAAAACTGTGTTGGCTTTTCTGAACAAAGGTTTCAGGCTACTTAACATTCGGAACAAGAACACCCAATTCAAACATATGAACACATTATAAGAATTAACTATGCTCCAGCACTATAACTCTAAGGGAATCGTATTCTAGAAACCTGAAAGGAAAGTTTACAGTGATGAATGGCACTCTTCGGTATTTTCATGAGTGTTAATGGTCCGGGTTCTACTTGGATTACAAAGGTAAGTAGTTTTCTTAATAATCTGTTCCTTAGAAACACAGTTTAATTACAATTATATTGGGCAGCTCATATTTTCATGAAGTCTATGTACAGTAATAATCAATGAATGTTTTTTAAAAGCAAGTTTGCTTTGAACCATAGTAACAGGGAAAAAAAGGTAATTCAAGGAAAACAATGTTGAAATTTCTGTGTTGTTTTATTCTACAATACCATTCCCAAAGGTTTAGCTATTAAAATTTTGTTAAGGATCAAAAATGTAATAAGAACTGAAGTAGACAACATGCTGTAATATTTATTTAGAGTTGAAACAATATAAAATGGTTATTTTGCCCATATCAAATAATAAGGATGTAACAGCTTAAATCTGACTGTATCAGCACAAATAAACAAATGGAAAATATATTAAACCACAAGGCATCAGAAAATGCAAGGGCAAGAAACAAAAAAAAGTTATTTGTATTTCAATGGACATAAACAAAAATCTTCCATTATTAGAAACTTTAAAACATACTGTGGGTAATAAAGTTCTCTTACTTGTAACCTAGTTTTTAAAACTGTTTTGGCCTTGCCATTATCTATTTATTAATACAAGAGTGTAAGTAGTGACCTTGCAAGTATCACTTCAGGGTAGTCAGATCTAAAACTTCATCAATTGTAGGCCGATAAGAATTACATTTAGACACTGATTTGTGATTCCAACCTGAGTAACTCCAACTCGAACATCTCTGCTGACTGAACTGGTTCCTTTCAGCATATCACCACTGGCTCGAAGAAAGCCTGAACTCCCACGTAGAAACCCTGTTCCTAGTAATTCCAGAATTTCCTCCAGAGTTACTCTGCGTATGCTTTGACGTGAGGCTGCTATGACAAAGAACAAAACAGAGATTTATACTTTATAGACTAAATTTTAATGCATGATCTTGATTTGAAAAAAAAAAAAGCCAGCATATTAACAAAAACTAAAATAAACTAAAATGCAAAATATACAGAATGTTCTACATATCAATGAACCACCCAAGTCACAAGTTCAGTTGTCAAATCAGAAGTACCACGTACCCTAAAGTACCACAGCAAGGATCTCTATTTATAAAGTCTATGACACTTTAATATCATGTTCCATTGCTCCTTTTCCTCAAACAGTCTTCTAAAGAAGAAAGGGACAGGTGTTTAGCCTAGTGGTTAAAACGATTACACTGCATACTGGATTACTTGGGCTTCAGCTCCTGATTCCAGCTTCTTGTCAATGTAGATCCTGGCAAGCAGTGAAGACAGCTCAGGTGGGAGACCTGGACTGAACTTCCAGCTCTGGCCCTAGCCTCTGTGGGCATTTAGGGAGTGGATCAGCAAATGGAAGTGTACTTCCTCAAAGAAAAAAAATAAAAGTTTAAGAAAAGAAAACATAAATAAATCTGCCTTGGTTCACCATAAATGAACATAATACACAATGCTTTGAAAATTCTTTGACATAGTAAAAATGTCAAAATAGTAATTTTATTTTTCTAAATGCTGCAATTTTTAATGAAACTTTTATAAAGCAACCACTATGCCCTATTTTTTAAAATTCTGATTTAGCAATAAAACTTTTATTATCCTGTAAGTTTCAGTCCCAAATCAGTAAATGATGGATCAAGCAGGTTGGTCTTGCCACCTACATGGAAAACATGGATGGAGTTTTAGGCTTCTAGCTTCTATGGGCCAGCCCCAGCTGTTACAACCATATGGGGAGTGAACAACTGGATGAGAGATATTTCTGTTTGTGTGCGTCTCTCTTTTCTTTCTCCTTCTGTGTCTTTCTCTCCCCCTTTCAAATAAAATAAATAACAAAAATAATGTTTATTTAAAAATCAAAAAGAGTAATTAAGAGATGAGTTAGGTCGGGTATGTATACAGTTGCCTCTAATTTAACACAGCTGAGTTTTACCCTGTTAACATATAGGAAATATCTACTTCAAAAAAAAAAAAAAAAAAAAATCTGGGGTCAGCCTTGTGGCATAGTTAGCTAAGATACCCCCTGCCATGTTTGCATTCCATATTGGAGCACTGGTTCAAGTCCTGGATGCTCCACTTTTGGTCCAACACCCTGTCAATGTGCCTCAGAATGCAATGGAGGATGGTCCAAATACTTGGGCCCCTGCCACCCACATGGGAAACCTAGATGGGGTTCCATCATATTGGCTTGAATTTGGATGAACCCAGTCATCGCAGCCTTCTGGGGAGCAAACTAGCAGTTAGAAGGTACTCAGCCCCCACCCTCATATATCCACATATACATCACTCTGCCTTTCAAAAAAATAAATATTTTTTAAAGGTTTATTTATTTGAAAGGCAGAGTTACTGAGAGACAGAGGGGGAGAGATAAGAGATATTTCATGCTTTTGTTCACTCCCCAAGTGGGAGCTCCCAAAGGCTGGAGCTAGGTCTAGCTGAAGCCAGGAGCCAGGAGCCAGGAGCTCCCACATGGGTACAGTGGCCCAAGAACTTGGGCTATCTTCCGCTGCTTTCCCAGACACATTAGCAGGAAGCTGGATTTGAAATGGAGCAACAAAGAATTGAACCTGTGCCCATATGGGATGCTGCCATTGTAACAGTTAAACTGTTATACCACAATGCTGGCCCCATAAATAAATCTTTTTTTAAAAAAATCTATTTCCTTCCTTTTACTTTTCTTCTGAAAATTAATGGTCACAAGATCTGACCCTCGGCCAGTGCTGTGGCTCACTTGGCTAATCCTCCTACAGCGCCGGCACCCCAGGTTCTAGTCCTGGTCGGGGTGCCAGATTCTGTCCCGGTTGCTCCTCTTCCAGTCCAGCTCTCTGCTGTGGCTCGGGAGTGCAATAGAGGATGGGTCAAGTGCTTGGGACCTGCACCTGCATGGGAGACCAGGAGGAAGCACCCGGCTCCTGGCTTCGGATCGGCGTAGCTCCAGCCATCGTGGCCATTTTGGGGGTGAACCAACGAAAGGAAGACCTTTCTCTCTCTCTCTCTCTCTCACTGCCTAACTCTGCCTGTCAAATAAATAAATAAATATAAAAAAATCTGACCCTCATTATACACACAAATCACATAGCTGTAGAGAAATAAATTTATGTTAAAGTTTTGAACAGAAATCTATTCCATGGCCTAAACAGGAGAAAACCTTCTGAGACAAATGAGAATAAATCTATCTTGGCTTTTGGGAAACAAACTGTAAAACCCATAACCTTGTGAATCACAAATTCAGGGAAAATTATTAACAATAAACATAATAAATAAGTATACTGTACATTAAACTGATTTAAAAACCATGCAGGAAACAGAGCAGGGTAAATGAAGTCAAGAATTTTGGGATGGGGAATAATTGTTTGTGACTTTAAAGAGACATCAGGGTAGGACTCACTGAAAGGGAACATTTGTGTGAGTGTAATGAAAGAATAGGCAGGGGCATATCTGAAAAAAAAAAAAAAGTTGCAAAAGAGGGGGAAAATGCAACAAAGCCTTAAGAAGGGATATGAGGCCTAGTTGGATTCACACAAGGCAATGTGAGGTAGCAACTGAGGAGGTCCAGCAGGAAACAGGCTACAGAATCTTCATAGCACCTTAACAATCATTCTAACAAGGATTACTGAAATAAGGTGCCTGTAAAAGACCTTGAGCAGAGGGGTGGTAGACTATATTGAGAGCAGCCTATGGAGTAGGGGTAAAGGTAAAAGTATGGGAAGACCTATTAGGAGTGATTTATTAAAGCAACAGTTAATGGTGATTTGGATTAAGGTAGATGCAATGGAATAGATGAAGTCTTTGTACGCAAACATACATATTTTTAAATTTTCCTAGGAAAAAATCAAACACAAAAAAACTTGCAAGAATAGTACAATAAACTGCCATGTACCTTTCATCTAAACTCATCCTATTTTCCTCATTACTTTCCCCACTTTTAAAGAACAGTTACAGCCATTTTTTTTTTTATAAAATGGCCCTTGAGATGAATTTGCTTGGTATTTCCTCAGAATTTTTGGCAGAGAACTACATAAGTGATACTGTATCCTTAATGTATGACATCAAAAAGCCCTGCTAAGCTTGCTGTAGGTCTGTCCCAACATTGATCATACTAGCTTTGAACATTTGGATGCATCTCCAGATTTATTTACTAAAGATTTCCATTTATAGTTACTACGCAATTTGTTTGACAATACTGTTTGGTGTAAATATTCTGTAACCCATCAAATTTTCATTCAGAAACCCACTGAGGATTCCTATTTGCATAAATTCTTTGTGTTATGATTATAGAAAAGGACATCTCTATCAACTAATACTTCTATAGCTATTAGCTGGCATTCAGCCATTAAAAAATTGTTCCCTCTCCTTCTTTATTTATATTCTGTGCACAGATTCCTTTCTATTTAATAGATTATACTCCTTTTCTATCTCTATTCATTTTGAGTAGTGTCTTGAATTTGACCAGAAGTATCTTGACAATGCTGACCAGTGGAAATTCCTGATTTTTTGGCACCAGATAGTCCAGGCTCACCTCAGACCTTCCCTGCCCTGACCACAGAATTAATCATTTCTTCAAAGAGTCCAAGTTCTAGCCATGTTTTAAGATAATCAAATAGAACAGATGTTGAATGTGAAAGACAGGAGCCAACGGCAACTTCATGAATTTTGGCTTGAAAACCTGGAAGGAAAGAGTTGTCATCACACTCTCTGAGCAAGTATGTCAGTATAGCAGGTGTGTATATGCATGGGGGAAGGAAGATCAAGAGTTCAGTTCAGGACAAGGTAATCTGAAATGTTAAGTATGCAGCCAAATGAAGTGTCAACTGGTGTCTGAGAGAGAAGACCAGGCTAAAGATGTAAATCCAGGAATAACTGATACAGAGATGGACTTTAAACCACGAGACCAGAGAAGGTCACAATGGAGTGAGCGCACATAGAGAAAAGCACAAGACCAAGTTCTAGGCCATGAGCCTTTTCCTGGAGAAGGCAAGCAACCATCAAAGAAGAGTGAATAGGACTGTGTATCGAGGAGGAAGGAAAATTAAGTAAGAATGGCATCTTAAAAGGCAAAAAAAAAAAAAAAAAAAAAAAAAAAAAAAAAAAAGAATATGGGGGAGGAACAACTCAGTAAAACACTGCTGATAGGTCAAGCAAGATGACTGAGAAATGCCCAGTGATTTGCCACAGCTAAATATAAGAACATAAACTCCACAAAGGCAGTTCTGTTTATCTATTTACATATCCCATATTCTCAGAACAGGTTTTGACCCAGTATAAACACTCAAAAAATATTTTTACAGGGAAAGAAAGTTTACAAATGGTCAATAGGTATATGAAAAACTGTTCCAACATCAGTGACCATTAGAAAGACAAATCAAAACCATGAGAAATCACCTAATATTGAATAGCTATTATCAAAAAAACAAAACATCAGTGTCACCAAGGATGTAGAGAAACTGAAATCCTTGCATACTATTGGTGAGAATACAAAACAGTGCAGCACTATAGAAAATAATATGGAAGTTCATAAAAAAATACAAATAAAAAATAGGGGCAGGCACTGTAGCACAGTACATTGAGCTGCTGCTTTGGGATACCACTGTCACACAGTGCAGTGCTGGTTCAAGTTCTAGCTACTCTGCTTCCATACCATATGCTTACTAATATATGTGGAGGCAGCAGATAATGGCCCAAGTACTCCTGCCACCTATGTAGGAGACCCAGCTGGAGTTCCTGGCTCCTGGTTTTGGCTATTGTGGCTATTGTGGGCAACTGGGGAGCAAATTGGGAGCAGCAGTTGGAATATCTCTCTTTTCTCTGCCTGCACCTGCTCCTACTCGCTCTTTCTCTCTCTCATTCTTTCAAACAAATAAAAATAAATAAAATTTAAAAACTTGAAAGAAAAAAAGAACTCTTCTAGGGAACTTTACTACAAAGAGAAGAAAAATGGAGCTCTTGGTGGCTGGCTTTAAAAATATATATATTTTTAAGACAGTTGAAACAAAAGCATAGTTTGTAGAAAATGACCAGCAGAGGGGAAAAGCATGAAATGGAAGAGAGAATGGTGATAGCTAGAGCAATGTCCTTCAGCAGGTGAGAAAAAGAGCTCTAGCAAGAAACAGGATAATTCCTTTTTAACAACAGTGGCAGAGTCAGAGTAGACAGGAAGAGATTCTACTATGTGGGGAGATATGGTAGGGGAGCCTATGGAAGACAGTCCATCAAATAAAGGTAAGATGACAGCAAAGGTCTGAAGCTAGAACAAAGTAAAAAATAATCAAATAGAAAAGTGGGAGACAGGGGGAGTAGTGGATTAAGCAACCACTTGCAATGCCAACATCCTATATTGAGGTGCCAGTTCATGTCACAACTGCTCCATTTCTGATCCAGCTTCCTGCTAATGTGCCTAGGAAGGTAGTGGAAGATGGCCCAAGTACTTGGGCAACCCACCTGTGAGATCTAGCTGGAATTTCAGGCTCCTGGCTTCAGCCTGGCCCAGCCCTGCCTATTGTGGCAACTGGGGAATGAACCAGTAAACAGATTTCTTTCTCTTTTTTTCTCCCTCTCAACCTGTCATTCAGTATTTTAGATCAATAAATCTAATTTTTTTTTGACAGGCGGAGTGGACAGTGAGAGAGAGAGAGAGAGAGAAAGGTCTTCCTTTGCCGTTGGTTCACCCTCCAATGGCCGCCGCGGCCGGCGCGCTGCGGCCGGCGCACCGCGCTGATCCGGTGGCAGGAGCCAGGAGCCAGGTGCTTTTCCTGGTCTCCCATGGGGTGCAGGGCCCAAGCACCTGGGCCATCCTCCACTGCACTCCCTGGCCACAGCAGAGGGCTGGCCTGGAAGAGGGGCAACCGGGACAGAATCCGGTGCCCCGACCGGGACTAGAACCCGGTGTGCCAGCGCCACAAGGTGGAGGATTAGCCTAGTGAGCCGCGGCGCCGGCAATAAATCTAAGTTTTAAAATTTGAGATCTAGATGATATCTCTTAATGAAAACTTTACAATTTATTTTGTTGTAAAAAAAGGTCATAATGTAAAGGAAGACAAGGACTGAAAAAAGCTCACTGCACTCCAAGAGTTTTTAAATTTTTCTCAAATTTTCACTGAAGTGTTTGAAAAAGAAAGCTTAGAAACTACAGCTATGTTTATTAATAAAAACTGGCTGACAGGACCAGTGTTAACAGCAGGTAAAGTAACCTCCTGCAATATCAGCATCCCATATGGGTACCAATTTGATTCCCAGCTGCTCCACTTCCTATCCAGCTCCCCGCTGACGCACCTGGGAAACCAGCAAAAGATGGCCCAAGTCCTTGGGCTCCTACACCCAGATGGGAGAACCGGATGAAGTTCAAGGTTACTGGCTTCAGCATGGCCCAGTCCCAGATGCTGCAGCTATTTGAGGAGTGAATCAGACGATGGAACATTTCTCTTTCTCTCTCTCTCTCTCTCTCTCTGTAACACTACCTTGCAAAAAATAAGTATTTAAAAGAAGAAAGGGGGCTGGCGCTGTGGCATAACGGGTAAAGCTGCTGCCTGCAGTGCTGGCATTCCATATGGGTGCCGGTTTGAGTCCCGGCTGCTCCACTTCTGATCCAACTCTTGGCTATGGCCTGGAAAGGCAGTGTATGGTCCAAGTCCTTGGGTTCCTGCACTTGCATGGGAGACCCAGAAGAAGCTCCTGACTCCTGGCTTCAGATCAGCACAGCTCTGGCCATTGTAGTCAACTGGGGAGTAAACCAGCGGAAGGAAGAACTCTCTCTGCCTCCCCTTCTCTCTCTCTCTCTCTCTCTCTGCCTCTCCTTCTCTCTTTGTGTAACTCTGACTTGCAAATGAATAAACAAATATTTAAAAAAGAAAAGAAAATTGGCGGACAGAATGCTCTTTTAAAAATAATAGGGGGTAGCTGTTATGCTATACATATTTGCTAATATCAACTGGGAAAAATTACTGAAGATAGTATGAAAATAATTACATTAATTTACCTGCTCCTGGATGTTTAGAAATTATAGCTTTAGCCAATACTGTGCCAAGTAGCTTTGAAACTGAAATCCGCACATCATAATTAGAACCTTCAAAGGACTTAAAACATAGTGTGGCCACACTGTCCAGGTCTGTGCTCCACATAAAGATGGCCTCATTCTGAAGTTCAAGGAGACACTATTCAATTGGATAAACAGAAATTAATAAAAAAAAATAAAATATCAGGGTCAAATTTATATAACTTGTAGAAACTACCACAGTCTAACAAAAATAATATACAAGTCCAAAGTAGCTACCAAATGCTCAAGGTAACAAGTGAATATTTATTATAAGTCATTAAGATTATAGCATATAAGAAAATGGTCCCACAAAGGGTAGGAGAAGAAACCAATACTAACTTAGGAAGGTATGAAAAATGTTTTAGAATCAATCTGTCAGCTATGAGCAACTATGAGAATAATTTCAACATAAAAAAAGTTTATGACCTAACCAAGTATATTAAGAAGGTATAGCTAAAAACAAAGCTACTATGAAAGAAAATACACCTTACATGTAAATTTTAGCTATATAGAATAATAACAAAATGGAATGAATACTTAAGAATCTGGAAATAAACTATTGATGACATGCTGCTAACTAGCTGATCACCAAGGCTATAGCTCTAGATCATGTAGCAGTTGCGAACTTACACAGAGATAACCTGACTTATTTTATTTACACACACTTTTAACAAGGCTGCTTATTACACCATTTTACCTTTGCAGCAGCACAACGAACAGCCATGGATCTATCCGTTAAGCAGGATCTAGCAGCTTTATAAACATCTCTGTGGCAAGGAGTAGCAGCAGCTCCTAATCCTTTCAATATATTTTGCAGACTCAGCATAATCTCATAACGACCTTGAGACTACCAAAAAGAAAAGGAAACATTTAAACAGGAAAAAAAAATTCTATTATGAAGAACAGCACTAAACTGATAGTTATCTCACATATTAGATATGTCAGACTTCTTTTTTTAAAAAAAAAGATTTATTTATTTATTTGAAAGTCAGAATTACAGAGAGGCATCTGCTGGTTCACTCCCCAGCTGGGCACAATGGCCAGACCTGCACTGATCCAAAGCCAGGAGCCAGGAGCTTCTTCTTCTGGGTGTCCCACATGGGCGCAGGGGCCCAAGGACTTGGGCCATCTTTTGCTGCTTTCCCAAGCCATAGCAGAGAGCTGGATTGGAAGTAGAGCAGCTAGGATTAGAAACAGCACCTATATGGGATGCCAGCACTGGAGGTGGTGGCTTTACCTGCCACGCCACAGCAACAGCCCCAAATGTCAGACTTCTGTACATACTAACCAACCCATTGTGACATTAATAAACATTAGTAGTTACTATTTCATGAGGTATTTAGTATTTTAAAGGTGTTATACATATTTCAACAATTCAAACTTCACAGAGCTGTCATGAAGATAATATGAAAGCATACAGGAAGTGCCTGGCTGGCAGGGGCAAATGTTTAGCCTACAGTTAAGATGTCTACATATGCCCAAGTTCTTGAGCCCTTGCCACTTTTGTAGGAGATCCGGATGAAATTCCTGGGTCCTGCCTGGCTCAGTTCTGGCTGTTGCAGCCATTTGGAAAGTAAATGAGTGAATGGAAGATCTCTTTCTCTTCCCCTCTCTCTTTATAACTCTTTCAAATAAATAAATCTAAAATAATAATAATAATAATAATAATAATAATAAAAGGATGCCCTCATCCCACATCAGAGTATCTGGGTTTGATGCTTGTCTCTAGATCCTGAACCCAGCACCTTGCTTAGGTAGAAGCTGGGAGGCAATAGTGCCAGTTCAAGTAACTGGATTCCTGCCATCTATTAGGAGACTTGGATCTAGTTTCTGGCTCTGGGCTTTGACTATGGTCCCAGCTGTTTGGGCATCTGAGGAGTAAATCAGCAGATGGGATTGTCTCTCATATACAATTTTTTAAAAAAAGTATGTGGCATAAAGCGTGCATGTCTTTAACCATTTATTCAATAAATGTTTACTAAAATGAAGTGCATAAGAAGACTGCAGTGTTGCTACATACTAGCTACTTAACCCTGGACAAACCTGACTCTTTATCTGTAAAATAGAGGTAACAGATCCACCTCATAGGTGGCAGTAAGGGAAAAATGAGTTAATACATGTAACATGCTCAGAACAATGCTAGACATACAGGAAACACACAACAGATCTGGCAACTGTTAATATTTTATTATCATTTGTTGACTAGGATAGTTTAACTCAGAAGTTAAGTCCTGGCTTCAGAATTAAAAAGACCTGGGGCAGGCAGATGGGCAGGTATTTGGCACTGTAGCTGAGGTGCTGCATAGGATGCCTGCACTCCATATTGGGATACTGGGGTTCAGGTCTTGGTTCCATGCCCAATTACCAGGTGATGCTAAGCAGTTGGGACTCTGTAACCCAAGTAGAAGGTCCAGATTGAGATCCCAACTCCTGGCTTCATCCCAGATCAGTTGTGGCTATTGTGGACATACAGAGAATAAACTAGCAAATGGGAGATCTCTCTCTCTCAAATAATAAAAAATAAAATTAAAAAAATGATGGAACCAAGATAGCAGCTGAGTAACAGGGTCTGGCAACCATCTCCTACAGAGACACCAATGTGAATAGTTACGCACACAGAAGGTCACCTTCACAAGAGCTACAGAAGTCAGAGGATGTCATACACAAAGCACCAGAAACTTCCAGGGATCCCAAAACCTCAAAAAACAGAAAATAAGGTACCAGAAACCAACCATCTACGAACAGAAATTTCTAAGTGCTTAGGTGAAGATTCCAAAATAGCTCTTTTAAAGAAACTCAATGAAATTCAAGAGAACACAAAGAAATGATTCAATATTCTAACATATATTTGATGGAGATATGGATGTAATTCAACGAAATCAAGCAGAAAGCCTTCTACTGAAAAGCACACTAACTGAAATGTAAAACAACAGAAGGCCGGCGCCCCAGCTCAATAGGCTAATCCTCCACCTGTGGCGCCAGCACCCCAGGTTCTAGTCCCAGTCGGGGCGCCAGATTCTGTCCCGGTCGCTCCTCTTCCTGTCCAGCTCTCTGCTGTGGCCCGGGAAGGCAGTGAGGATGGCCCAAGTCCTTGAGCCCTGCACCCGCATGGGAGACCAGAAGCAGCTGGCTCCTGGCTTTGGATCAGCGCAGTGTGCCAGCCACAGCATGCCGGCTGCAGCAGCCATTGTGGGGTGAACCAATGGAAAAGGAAGACCTTTCTCCCTGTCTCTCTCTCTCGTTGTCCTCTCTGCCTATCAAAAAAAAAAAAAAAAAAAAAAAAAAAAAAAAAAAAAAACCACAAACCACACACAACAGAAAACATCAGTAACAAAACAGATGAGACAGAAGAATCAGTAAGCTCAAAGACAGGTTATCTGAAAATATATACTTGGAGGGAAAACAAAAAGAATCAAGAAGAATGAAGAATGCTTACAGGAAATATGAGATATCAGGAAAAGAGCAAATATCTGACTTACTAGGATTCAAGAGAAACTTGAGAATGTCAAATGGGTAGGAAATATAGTCAAAGAGATAATGATAGTAAACTTCCCAAACCAACAGAAAGATAGAATCACCCAGTTACAGGAAGGTCAAAAGTCATCAGTCAGAGTCAACTCATCTAAGACTACATCAAGATATATTACAGTCAAGCTCTCAAGGTTAAAGGGAAGGAGAGGATTCTCAAAGCTGAAGAGAAAAAAAGCAAATAACACATAAAGGGGTCCCAGTTCTCCTGACTACCAACTTCTCAGCAGAACCATTAAAGGCCAGGAAGGAGTGTAATAAGTCTTCCATAGTTTTAAAGGAAAAAAAAAAAAAACCTGCCAGCTGGCTACCCAGCAAGGCTATCTTTTCAGGGAAGAGGGAGAGATAAAGATATTCTCAAACAAAGCCTGAGAGAATTTACCACCACCAGACCTGTGTTACAAGAAATGCTAAAGCAAATTTTTCAAGGGCCGGTATGAGAGCACAGAGGGTAAAGCTGCCATTTGCAATAAAAGCATTCCATATGTGTGCTGGTTTGTGTCCTGGCTGCTCTACTTCCAATCCAGCTTCCTGCTAAAACACCTGAGAAAAGCGGCAGAAGATGTCCCAAGTGTTCGGATCCCTGTCACCCACATAGGAGACCAGAAGCTCCTGGCTCCCGGCTTCAGACCAGCCCAGTCCTAGCCACTGTGGCCATCTGGGAAGTGAACCAGCAGAAGGAAGATCTTTCTCTATCTCTCTGTAACTCTGACTTTCAAATAAGTAAATCTTGAAAGGGAGGAAGGGAGGAAGGGAGGAAGGGAGGAAGGGAGGAAGGGAGGAAGGGAGGAAGGGAAGGGAAGGGAAGGGAAGGGTAGGGAAGGGAAGGGAAGGGAAAAAAGAGAAGAAAAAGTTCTTCAAACAGAAAGAAAAACAAGAAGACAGAAAGTACAAAACTCACTGGTAAATGTAACTGTACCAACAAATTCAGAATGCTATAATATCATAAACATAAACATGGTGTGTAAGCCATATGTAATTATCTATAGACTAAAAGAAAATAATAATTAATTAATAATGATTACAATTTTGAGACATGCAATATTGAAAGAGGTCAAATGTAACTTGAAAAAAATATAGGGAAGGATGGAATATAAATGTACAGTCCTGTATTACGATTTCTTATCTCTTTGGTTTTTGTTTGTCTCTTTCTTTATCTTATAATCAATGTGAGGTAATAATCATCTCAAGATAGCTTGTTACATCAAAATAAGGGTTTTTTGGTAAGCCTCATGGTAACCACAAAGCAAGAACATGTAACAGCTTTATCAAAAATCACAAGCAAGCAATTAAAGTACATAACTAGAGAAAACAATATCTACAAATAAAGACTGTAAAAGAGGGAGAAAGAAAATTATTAAATATTGTGACATAGCATAACACTTTATGCATAAGATATCACTTTATGCCAGCATCCTATAGAATGCAGATTGAAGTACAGCCTGCTCTGCTTCCAATCCAGCTTCCCACAAATGTGACTGGGAAGGCAGTGGAAGATGGCCTAAATACTTGGACCCCTACCACCCATGTGGGAGACTGGATGGAGTTCCAGGCTCCTGGATTTGGCCTGGCCCAGGCCTGGCCCAAACCTGGCTGTTGCAGATATTTGAGAAGTAAACCAGTGGATGGAAGATCTCTGCCTCTTTCTCTCCCTATCTCTGTCATTTTGCCTTTCAGCTAATAAAATTAAAAAAAATTTTTTTAATAGAAGAGGAGGGAATTCTTCCAAATTCATTCTATGAAGTCAGCATTACTTTGACACCAAAACCAGGCAAGAATGCACATGTGTATACACACACACATGCACAAACACAACAGGGTTGATAAACACAGATGCAGAAATCTTCAACAAAATACTAGCATTTGATTCTGACAGAACATTATAAAAAGATTCACCATGATTAAATAGGATTCATCCCAGGGATGCAAGAATGGTTCAACATATACAGATCAATAAATGTGATATATACCACATCAACAGAATAAAGAACAAAATGCACGATCATTTCAATAAATACAGAGAAAGCATTTGCAAAACAGTCAACATCTTTCATGATAAAAACATATCTCAACATCATAAAGACCATATATAACAAACCAACAGCTAACATATTGAATGGGGAAAGGTTGAAGGCTTTCTCTCTAAAATCTGGAACGACAAGGATGCCCATTTAAACCACTTTTATTTAATCTAGTACCAGAAGTCCTCTTTGGAGCAATCAGATAAGATAAAGAAATAAAGTACATCCAGACTGGAAAGGAGGAAGTGAATTTGCCACTGTTCACAGATGGCATGATTTTATATAGAGAAAACTCTAAAGTCTCCACCAACCAGCTGTTAGAATAAACAAATTCAGCAGTCACAGGATACAAAGTTGATGTACAAAAAACCAGTAGTATTGTTATAAACCAATCATGGCTCACCTGAAAAGAAATTAAGAAAAAAATTCTATTTCCAACAGCTACAAAAAATAAATAAAATACCTGGGAATAAACTTAACCAAAGAAGTGAAAGATTTCTATAACAAAAACTAGAAATTACTGATGGAAAGATAACCTATGCTCATGGCTTGGAAGAATCAATATCATTAAAATGTGGATCCTTCCCAAGGCAATTTACAGAGCCAATAGAATCCTTACCTAAATATCAATGACAGCCTTCACACCACTAGATAAAACCTACTAAAATTTGAGGGAACCATAAAGGACCACAAATAGCCAAACCAATCTTGAGCAAAAGAACAAAGCAGGAGGCATTACATTCCATGACTGTATTACAAAGCTACAGGAATTAAAACAATATAATACTGGTATTCAAAACAGATCCAGGCCAGCGCCGCGGCTCATTAGGCTAATCCTCCACCTTGCGGCGCCAGCACACCAGGTTCTAGTCCCGGTCAGGGCGCCGGATTCTGTCCCGGTTGGCCCTCTTCCAGCCAGCTCTCTGCTGTGGCCCGGGAGTGCAGTGGAGGATGGCCCAGGTCCTTGGGCCCTGCACCTGCATGGGAGACCAAGAGAAGCACCTGGCCCCTGGCTTCGGATCAGTGCGGTGCGCCGGCCGCAGCGCGCCGGCCACAGCGCGCCGGCCACGGCGGCCATTGGAGGGTGACCCAACGGCAAAGGAAGATCTTTCTCTCAGTCTCTGTCTCTCTCTCTCACACTGTCCACTCTGCCTGTCAAAAAACAAAACAAAACAAAACAAAACAAAACAAAACAAAACAAAAAAACAAAAAACAGATCCAGAGAAAAAAGGAACAGAATAGAGACCTTTTCAGAAGCAAACCCATGCATCTTCAGTCAACTGATTGTTAACAGCAGTCCTAAGATCATGCACTGGAAAAAGGACAGTCTTTTTAATAAATGGTGCTAGGAAAATGTAAAAGAATGAAAGTAGATCCCTGTCTCTCACCATGTATACAAAGATCAGCACAAAATGAATTAAAGACCTGTATGTGATCCTTGAAACTCTGAAACTATTAGGAAAAAAAAAAAAAAAAAAAACAGAGAAAACACTTCAGGACACTGGAATGGTCAAAGATTTTTCTGAACCAGATGTTAAAAGCACAGAAAATGAAAGCAAAATAGACAAATGAGATTTCCTCAAACTAAACAGCTTTTACACAAAAAAGGAAACAATCAACAGAGTGAAGAGATAACTTACAAAATGTTTACAAGCTATACATCTGATACGAGGTTAATATCCAGAATATATAAGGAACTCAAGTAACAGCAATAAATAAATAATGTAATTTAAAAATGGGCAAAATAGATCTAAATAGATAATTCTCAAAGGAAAACAAACAAATGGCCAATAGGTACATGAAAACAATGCTCAACACCAATAATCACCAGAGAAATGCAAATCAAAACCACAACTAGAGTTACAATAGTTACAATAACTGGATTCATCCCTCACTCCAGGAAAACTGGCTACTATCAAAAAGACAAATGGGGGCTGGCCCTGTGTCACAGCAGGTTAACGCCCTGGCCTCAAGCGCCGGCATCACATATGGGTGCCAGTTCGAGAACTAGCTGCTCCACTTCCGATCCAGCTTTCTGCTATGGCCTGGGAAAGCAGTGGAAGATGGCCCCTGTACCCGCGTGGGGGACCAGAAAGCAGTTCCTAGCTCCTGGCTTCGGATCAGTGCAGCACCAGCCATTGAGGCCAACTGGGGAGTGAACCATTGGATGGAAGACCTCTCCCTCTCTCCCTCCTTCCCTCTCTCTCTCTCTGCCTCTCCTCTCTTTGGGTAACTCTGACTTTCAAATAAATAAATAAATCTTAAAAAAAAAAAAAAAGACAAATGATAACAAGTATTGGTAAGGATGTGGAAAAGATGGAACTGTTGGTGTTAATGCAAATTAAAATAGGCACTGTGAAAAACAGTATGGAGATTCCTCAAAAAAAGTAAAAATGGATCTACTTCACGATCTAGCAATCCCACTATATGACCAAGGGAAATGAAATTCTCCAATGAAGAGACATCTGCACTCATGTTTATTGCAGTGCTATCCACAACAGCTAAGAAATGGAGAACCCAGGTGTCCATCCACTGATGAATGGGTAAAGAAAATGTAGTACACACACAATGAACATTGGTCAGCCATTAAAAGAATGAAATCTGTCATCTGCAACAACGTGGATAGAACTGGAGGTCATTATGTTAAGTGAAATAAGCCCAGCAAAGAAAGACAAATATCCCATGATCTCACACTCAAGTAAAAGCTAAAGATTAGGTGATCTCAAAAACTTGAAAATGCAATAGTGGTTACCAGAGGGTGGGGAGGTATGTGGGAAATGATGGATGGAGAAAGGGGGAATTACAGGTTTTAGCTAGACAGAAGAATTTCTAAGGTTCTAGTGCATAGTGGGCATGACTATAGATAATGTCAATATACTATATATTTCTCTACTTTAAAAACTGTAAGAATTTTGGATGCCTTTACTATGAAAAAAATGTTAAATGTTTCAAAGAATAAATATATTTACCGATTGGACATAACACAATGTATATACGTAATGAAACGACGTTACTGGGGCTGGTGCCCTGGTGTAGAAGGTAAAGCTGCCACCTGCAGTGTAGGTATCCCATATGGGCACGAATCCTGGCTGCTGCACCTTGATCCAGCTCTCTACTATGGCCTGGGAAAGCAGTGGAAGATGGCCTAAGTCCTTGGGCCCCTGCACCTTTGTGGGAGACCCAGAAGAAGCTCCTGGCTCCTGACTTCAGATCGGTGCAGCTCGGGCCATTGTGGGCATCTGGGGAGTGAACCAGCAGACCCTCTCTCTCTGCCTCTGCCTCTCTGTAACTCTGCCTTTGAAATAAATAAATCTTAAAGAAGAAGAAGAATAAAGAAACATGACATTGCACCTCATTTATCAATAGGTATAAATTTTATGCCTTTAAATTTTTTTAAATAAATTAAATTCTTTTAAAGTGTTACTTATTTATTTGAAAGAGTTACACAGAGAGAGGAGAGGCAGAGAGAAAGAGAGAGTCTTCCACCCGATGGTTCACTACCCAATGGGCCGCAACAGCCGGAGTTGCACCCATCCAAAGCCAGGAGCCAGGAGCTACCTCCAGGTCTCCCATTTGGGTGCAGGGGTCCAAAGACTAAGGCCATCATCTACTGCCTTCCCAGGCCATAGCAGAGAGCTGGATCAGAAGTGGAACAGCCAGGTCCCACACCGGCGCCCATAAGGTACTCTGGCACTTCAGGCCAGGGCGTTAACCCACTGTGCCACAGCGCCAGCCCCAAAATAAATTAATTTTTAAAAGACCTAGGTCAGGGCTGGCGCTGTGGCTCAGAGAGTTAAAACCCTGGTCTGCGGTGCCAGCATCACATATGGATGCTGGTTCAAGCCCTGGCTGCCCACTTATAATCCAGCTCCCTGCTATGGCCTGGGAAAGCAGTAGAAGATGGCCCAAGTGCTTGAGTCCCTGTACCAGTATGGGAAACCAGGAAGAAGCTCCTGGTTCCTGGCTTCAGATCAGCAGAGCTCTGGCCACTGCAGCCATCTGGGGAGTGAACCAGTGGATAGAAGATCTCTCTCTCTGTCTCTACCTCTCTCTGTAACTCTTTCAAATAAATAAAATAAATCTCTAAAAATACTTACATAAAGAAAATTTTAAAAATAAAATAAAAAATAAAAAGACTTGGGTCTGAATCTTGTAGTAGTTGTGTGACTTTGTTTTTTTTTTTTTACTTTCTCACCTATAAAATGAGGCTAAGACCAACCTCATCAAGCTGATAGGAGAAGTAAAGCGTCCCAGTGGATAAACACCCAGTGTAATGCCTAACACATAGTAAACAGTTAACAAAGAGCTGCTGCTTACATTCTGATGTTTTATTTAATTTCCCAGATGATTCCTATATCCCAGGAAATTAAGGTCCCTGAAGATAGGCAAAATTGGAGAAAGACAAAGATCAGCATCAACTATCACTTTCATAGTAATGTTATTAATTTAACTTTGTGTAAATAAGCAAAATAGATACCAACAGACATAATAAAATAGTGCAATGAGAAACTCCTGGACTTTTACCCAGATTTTAAATGTGAGACTCCCTTTTGATCACTCTGAAATGTTGTGATACCTAATCAACTAAATGATAAAGGTAAAACACAGGAAAACAATAATATACTTACCAATAACTTTTGATTATTTATGTATTCATTTCATTGGAAAGGCAGAGAAACAGAGATAGAGATCTCTCTTCCACTGGTTTACTCCCTAAAGCCAGGCCCAAGCCAAAAACTTGGAACTCAATCCAGGCTTCCCATGTGGGAGGCAGATACTCAAGTACTTGAGCCATGACCTGCTGCCTCCCAGGCAGCAGGAAGCTGGAATTAGAAGTAGATCTGGGCTGGAGCCGCGGCTCAATAGGCTAATCCTCCGCCTGTGGCACCCGCACATGGGGTTCTAGTCCCGGTTGGGGCGCCGGATTCTGTCCTGGTTGCCCCTCTTCCAGTCCAGCTCTCTGCTGTGGCCCAGGAGTGCAGTGGAGGATGGCCCGAGTGCTTGGACCCTACATCCACATGGGAGACCAGGAGAAGCACCTGGTTCCTGGCTTTGGATCAGCGCGGTGCGCTGGCCGCAGTGCACCGGCAGTGGCGGCCATTGGAGGGTGAACCAATGGCAAAGGAAAATCTTTCTCTCTGTCTCTCTCTCTCACTGTCCACTCTGCCTGTCAAAAAAAAAAAAGAAAAAAAAAGAAAAGAAAAAAAAAAGTAGATCTAGAACTCAAACCTACACACTCTGTTATGGGATGCAGGTGCCCCAGAGTGGCGACTTAATTGCTATGTTGAGTGCTTGGCTGACCAATAACTAAAATGTTTGATACTGGGTTAGGTATTGTTTCATACCAGCATCTCATATGGGTGCCGGTTAGTGTCCCAGCTACTCCACTTCCAGTCCAGCTCCCTATTAACACATCTCAGAAAGCAGCAGAAGACAACCCAAGTACTTGGGCCCTTTCCACCCATGTGGGAAACATGGATGAAGCTCCTGGTTCTTGGTTTCAGTTTGGCCTGAACCTGGCCATTGGACCAGCGGATAAAAGACCTCTTTGTCTCTATCCGTAACTCTGCTTTTCAAATAAATAAATAAACCTTTATAAAATATTTTAAAAATAAATAAATAAAAACAGATACCTATAGAATAATTCTCTGTTAGTCACAGAACCCAAAGTATTACAGTAATCCAACAGAATTAAGGGGGAAAATGGTTTAAAATGGCAAAACCTCAGTAAATAAAAATTCTTACACACTTCTGCTTTTAAAAAAAGCCAGATTTGGCCGGCACCGTGGCTCACTAGGCTAATCCTCCACCTTGCGGCGCCGGCACACCGGGTTCTAGTCCTGGTTGGGGCACCGGATTCTGTCCCAGCTGCCCCTCTTCCAGGCCAGCTCTCTGCTATGGCCCGGGAGTGCAGTGGAGGATGGCCCAAGTGCTTGGGCCCTGCACCCCATGGGAGACCAGGAGAAGCATCTGGCTCCTGCCATCGGATCAGCGCGGTGCGCCGGCTGCAGCACGCCAGCCGCGGCGGCCATTGGAGGGTGAACCAATGGCAAAGGAAGACCTTTCTCTCTGTCTCTCTCTCTCTCACTGTCCACTCTGCCTGTCAAAAAAAAAAAAAAAAAAGGCCAGATTTTAAGTGTCAGAAATGTCATCCCTGAATTATCTGCTTCATTCTATCAAGAAACTAGTGCGCTGGGAAGTGATATGCTAAGCAGATTCTCCTACCATTTTAAGTTACAACCTTCATTTTTTAAAGTTCTTGAATCAGCTATACCTTTTTTAAAATTTAACGTAATTTTTAAGGATTTACTTATTTAATTTCAAAGTTAGAGTTCCAGAGAGGTGAAGAGAGAGACAGAGACCAATCTTCCATCTTCTAGCCAATGCCCCAAATGGTTATAATAGTCAGGGCTGGGCTGGGCCAAAGCCAGGAGCCAGGCACTATTTTCTGGTCTCTCACATGGGTAGCAGGGGCCCAAACACTTGGGCCATCTTCTGCTGCTTTTTCCAGGCCATTAGCAGAGAGCTGGATCAGAAATGGAACAGCCAGGACATGAACCAGTGCCCATATAGGATGCTCATATCGCAAGTGGTGGCATTAGCTGCTATATCACAATGTCAGCAATGAAATTTAACATATTTTATATTTAAAATTTCTCATGTTTTGTTTGTTACATTTTTAAAAATGTAACTACCCAGCATTTTATAAATTATTTCAGAGCTGTTTTCTAGACTTTTTTTAAGTATGGTAAGAACAATAATTGATGTGATGTGTTATATTTAAAGGTGCTGAGTTATCCTTACATATTATACATCAGGGATTTAAAGTTTTTGATACACAAACATAACAATACTTTTGCTTTGAAACTGGTAAAATTACAGTTGTCAAGAGATTACAGTATCTTGGAAGTCAAATGAAGAGTCAGTCTCAAAAACAAAGGATATTCCAAGTTAGTAAATAAGGCAAACACACTGATGAGAATTAGACTTCAAATATTCTCCCACAGCTATTAAAAGATCATCTTGATCCTGATCACATTTCATTCTCCACAGTCTCCAGGCCCCAGCCCTGCTGATTATATTCCTTCTCCCCTTTTGATGCTGGTAGAGTAATTAATTCATCCATCAGTTACATAGTTGTTATCAACTATTTAGTCCCTGGCATGAAGAAGTTGTATCAGATGGAAAAGGTAGAGGTGAAGAAGAAAACAGTGGTGGAGCTACCAATGGAATACTTTGCCTTTTGCCCACTTGGATTTGTATGAATACACAAAAACTTTTATTACATTATTGTTTTTCCAAAAAACATTGAATACATAGAGCACTATTATGTATCACATAGAAATAATTAACTTATGGAGGCTGGCGGCATGGCTCACTAGGCTAATCCTCCACCTGCAGTGCCGGCACCCCAGGTTCTAGACCCGGTTGGGGCGCCGGATTCTGTCCCAGTTGCTCCTCTTCCAGTCCAGCTCTCTGCTATGGCCCCAGAAGGCTGTGGAGGATGGCCCAAGTGCTTGGGCCCTGCACTCACATGGGAGACCAACCAGGAGGAGGCACCTAGCTCCTGGCTTCGGATCGGCACAGCGCACCAGCCGCAGCGCGCCGGCTGTAGCAGTCATTTGGGGGGGGTGAACCAACAGAAGGAAGACCTTTCTCTCTGTCTCTCTCTCTCTCACTGCCTAATTCTGCCTGTCAAAAAAAAAATTAACTTATGGATATATTTTATACATACCTATGCAGGCTTATCATTTGTAAAGTTCTTTTATTGTCTCAAGAAAGCACAAAACATGCAAAATGACCCTTTTATTTTTTAGTTGAATGTGTAGTAACTTACCTCTGCGCTCTTCATGGCTTTAAGAATATTCCCCACTGTATCAGTAAAGGTGTTACCCAGTATTCTACCCAATTTCTTGTACAAGGAACCCAAACATACCACGGCAGCACTGAAACAACATTTAAATTAGAAATTAGTCATGGCTGAGAAGATAGAAATAAAAAGATCTGAGAATATACAAAGGTGACTATTTAAAAATTTTCTCGGCCAGCGCCGCAGCTCACTAGGCTAATCCTCTGCCTGCGGTGCCAGTACTCCAGGTTCTAGTCCCGGTTGGAGCGTCGGATTCCGTCCCAGTTGCTCCTCTTCCAGTCCAGCTCTCTGCTGTGGCCCAGGAAGGCAGTGGAGGATGGCCCAAGTGCTTGGGCCCTGCACCCGCATGGGAGACCAGGAGGAAGCACCTGGCTCCTGGCTTCGGATTGGCACAGCGCAACGGCCACAGCGCACCAGCCGTAGCAGCCATTTTGGGGGTGAACCAACAGAAGGAAGACTTTTCTCTCTTTCTCTCTAACTCTGCCTGTCAAAAAAAATTATTAAAATAAATTATTAAAAATTTTCTCAGGAGAGGTGCTGTGGAGTAACAGGTAAAGGCACCCACTGGACTTGGGAACTGCAAATGGGCGCCAATTCAAGCCTTGGTTATTCTGCTTCCAATCCAGCTCCCTGATAATGGCCAGAGAAAGCAGCAGAAGATGGCTCAAGCGCTTGGGTCCCCGAAACCTCAGGAGAGATGTGGAAGAGGCTCCTGGCTCTTAGCTTTAGCCCAGCCCCATCATTCTGGCCATTTGGGGAGTGAACTAGTGGATAAAATCTCTCTCTCTCTCTCGCTAATTCTGCCTTTCAAATAAGCAAATAAATTTTTAAAAAAATTTTTTTCTTTGTTGCTTTTCACTTTCTTGGAAGTATCCTTTGAAACACAAATGCTGAAGTCTCATTTATCTATATATATATATATATTTTTTTTTTTTTTTGACAGGCAGAGTGGGCAGTGAGAGAGAGAGAGAGAGAGAAAGGTCTTCCTTTGCCATTGGTTCACCCTCCAATGGCCGCGGTCGGCGCGCTGTGGCCAGCGCACTGCGCTGATCCAGTGGCAGGAGCAGGTACTTATCCTGGTCTCCCATGGGGTGCAGGGCCCAAGTACTTGGGCCATCCTCCACTGCACTCCCTGGCCATGGCAGAGAGCTGGCCTGGAAGACGAGCGACCGGGACAGAATCCGGTGCCCCAACCGGGACTAGAACCCGGTGTGCCGGCACCGCAAGGCGGAGGATTAGCCTAGTGAGCCGCGGCGCCGGCTATATTTTTCTCTTGTCAGTTAAGCTTTTAGTGTTTCTAAGAAATAGTAGCGTACTCCAGGTTACAAAGATTTACTAGTTTTTTTCCATAAGAGTTTTATAGTTTAGTTGTTACAGTTCAATCTGTGATCCATTCTGAGTTAGTTTCTTTGTAGATGGTACAACAGAAGGATAAAACTTCACTGTGTTGCATGTAGATAGTCAGCTCTCCAGAAGGAAAAGATTCATTTTTACTTTGAAAGGAGAAAATTCTCCAGAATCTACCCTGCGGCTAAATCCTATGCATGACACTTAGGTGAATATGAAATAATTATACATTCAATAACAAGAATTGTAAAAGGATATATATCTTAATGTAGATATCAACCAAGAGATCTATCATCCCTCAAAATTTCTTACAAAATGAAATTTTGCAAAATATTTTAATAGCATTTGGCTTCATATATTAGATAATCAAAGCTGGACTTAAAGATAATGAAAAACAAGCAATAATATTCCCATCAAATTTTTGAAACCTGAAAACTTCACAGGTTCAGTAATAAGCAAAAAATCAGATCAACAAGATTTCTAGTCACTGCTGTGGAACCATGTGGCTCACGGGCTGATCTAAAGCAACAGATGATATAATGAAATGAGTCCTGTGGAGAAATAAACTAAGCCATTATTTTTAGTATCTCAGAAGAATATTTTTCACAAGATACTTATTTTCAGTTTCACTTCTAAGAACCAAGAAACTAAAAGAATACCCAAAATCTGAAGAATTTTGAGTATCTTCTTCACAGTCACTCAAGAGCTAAAATTTTAGAAAGAGGTTTTGGATCTCAAATCCAGACATCAAATACGTCTAAAATATTTTTTAAAACTTTCAGTCCATAGAACAATGTTAAAGGTAGATTAAAAATTCAGTTTCAAAGTAACTGTCAAGTTAGTTTGGGTATTTTATAAAAATGACCCAAGCAAGAAGCAGTATGTTTTGAAGTTTAACTTACAGTTTAGTGGGAAGATAACTTGGAGAATCATCTTTGCTACGAATAAGATCATTACATTTATCGATTGTCTCATAAACAGAGAATGTGTCTCCGATACTATAAAGTATGGCTAGATTCTTAGCAAGAAGTTTGCGGGTAGGAGGCCCTGGGGAACTGTTCAACAAATACAGAAGCTGTTCCACAAGAGTCTTCTGCTTCTCCTTTACATCACTCTAGAAAGAAAGGTAACAAAAAGGATTAACTCCAAGTCAATATACTTACATGTAAGCCTGTAACACAATTTTTCTCCTATATATTTAAGAACTGAACCAATTCTAGAAAAACACAAAATTATTTTGAATGAAAGTTACAAATAAGCCAGTAGCACGGTCATCATGCTACACTAACATGGTAGTTTGCTACCTGTTGACATTTCCAAAAAATAAATTCCAAATCGCACTATACTATAGTCTCTGTTAACAAAGGCAAGGGTTCTATTTCTTCTAAATCTCTCTTATATTTGAAAAGTAGGACAAATTTGTATTAACTAGAGCTTCTTAGTTACTTAGCTTGCTTCACCTATGTATATCTGCATAAATAAAGGAGTAACCTATGATCTATAACCAGAGTTGGTCTTGATATAGTTACTCACTTTACTCAGACATTTTTCTAAATTTAGTGTAACTTTTGCTTGGCAATGCTGAATTTCAAAGTGAGGAGCAAAAAATTTACTATATTTTCACTATTAAGTCTTAACAAAGTCTAACATTTTAAAGTTAATTTGGATTATTCTGAACAAAACTAGAAAAGCAAACCAAAGAAATAACATTTTTGGCACTTAAAACCAAAACAACTTCTATGATTTTACCTACCCTGTTGGTTGCTAGCAAGAGCTTCTCCAAATATCTCAACCATTCAAAAATAAACTCTGCCTTCTGAACTTCACCTAGTTGATTATATGCTTCTTCATTTAGCAATAAGCTATGAGCCGACTCCATTCCTAGAGCAAATTCTCCTAGCCAGTCACAATTCTTCTCAGATTTCAGCCAATATACCTCAGAACAAAAATCTGAAATAGAGGAAAACAGCATATTACAAGGAAGGTAAAAAAGAAGGCAATGAAATGCATACATATTTTTTAACTGCTCTAATGTGAGCTTAGGAAAATCCCAATAATAAATTTTGGTTAACACTGATACACAATGCACCTCTGTATTCTGTTCTCCTTTTTTAAGAGTAGACAGGCGGGCCGGCGCCGCGGCTCACTAGGCTAATCCTCCGCCTAGCGGCGCCGGCACACCGGGTTCTAGTCCCGGTCGGGGCGCCGAATTCTGTCCCGGTTGCCCCTCTTCCAGGCCAGCCCTCTGCTGTGGCCAGGGAGTGCAGTGGAGGATGGCCCAGGTGCTTGGGCCCTGCACCCCATGGGAGACCAGGAAAAAGCACCTGGCTCCTGGCTCCTGCCATCGGATCAGCGCGGTGCGCCAGCCGCAGCGCGCCAGCCACAGCAGCCATTGGAGGGTGAACCAACGGCAAAAGGAAGACCTTTCTCTGTCTCTCTCTCTCACTGTCCACTCTGCCTGTCAAAAAAAAAAAAAAAGAGTGGACAAGCAAAATAAAGTAGAATTAGTGATATTCATATGCAAAAATATGGTAAACAGATTCCACTAAAATCCTGCAAATTTTAAAGTTAGTTACACTGAGTATTAGGTAACACCTAAAATGAGTCATGGACACGTATCAACAAATGACTAAATATCCAGACCTCCTACTAAAATTCTGTAGTAGAACTTACCATGTCCTTGAGCTTAGGTATGTTTCCTGTCATTTACCTGGAACTCCAAACCTGAAACAGAGGGACTTTTGCCTATTAGCATTTGTTCCTCACTCAGTCTAACAAAGATACTGCTTATAGTTTTAGGCTAAGAATTTAAGGAGAGTTTTATGTCAACCAGTAGATACTCTCCTTATCTTGTGAGCTCTGTTGTGAAAGCAAACTTTTTTTTTTTAAGGTACTTGGACAAATGTTGCCCAGGAATTGTACCAACATACATAACTGCTTGAACCCAGATCCAATGTCTTCTATAGAAAACAGAGAGGTTTGTTTTTTCTTTTTTTTTTTTTAGTTTGCCCTAGGTACACTCTACTCTTTTCAGAATACATAGATATCATAAATGTGTATGCATACACACATAAACACATTCACACACAAATTTATAAGATGGCATTGTAATTATAAGACAGAACTTTTTACTTTAAGAAGGTAAATACTCAAAAAAAAAAAAAAACCCAAAAAAGAAAAGAAGGTACATATTCAGGTATAAGCAGTAAAGCAAGTGTTCCAGTTCAACTCACTTTCAAGTGGTTAAGCAAATTAATCAATAAACAAAATGTTTACTAGGTGACTGTAAATAGTAGGTTTATGAGTCATCATTTCACTATTCTTCAACTCTTCTGTGGTTTTTAAAAAGATCACAATAATAAGTAGAAAAATTTTAAGTAAGGACAGAAGTAACAATCTAGCTTTAAGAAATAAAGCATTATTCTGTATGACTACAGCTCACAATAATATATTACAAAATGTAAAAGAACTCTAAGAGAGGGTAGGCTCCATCCATAGTGAAAATATGAGGTGAAATTACTGGTTGTCCTGACTTGATGAGTTCATCCTATATACATGTGCTCAGACACTGCAATGCATCCCACTGAGATGGACTAGTACTACTTGTCCTTCTTTTTTTTTTTTTTTTTTTTTTTTTTTTTGACAGAGTGGACAGTGAGAGAGAGAGACAGAGAGAAAGGTCTTCCTTTGCCCTCCAAAGGCGCTGCAGCCAGCGCACTGCGCTGATCCGATGGCAGGAGCCAGGTACTTCTCCTGGTCTCCCATGGGGTGCAGGGCCCAAGCACTTGGGCCATCCTCCACTGCACTCCCTGGCCACAGCAGAGAGCTGGCCTGGAAGAGGGGCAACCGGGACAGAATCCGGCGCCCCGACCGGGACTAGAACCCGGTGTGCCGGCGCCACAAGGTGGAGGATTAGCCTAGTGAGCTGCGGTGCCGGCCCGACTAGTACTACTTGTTAATAAAACTTTTTAAAAATTAGGTTAAAGAAAAATGTATTACTGCTATTGAGAATAGCAGGTATCATCAGGAATATTAAAGAGATGGCACCAAGGGTACCTCAAATAGTTGGTAGAAAATTGAATTAAAATATAAGATTATTTTGGTATAAAAACTTTTGAAATATATGTAGGTTTTTCATAATCTGCATTTCTGTGAACTTCTGAAGACTTCTCAAACACAAAGCATGGATACTCCCATTTGCTAATGTATCAAAAGTAAATGAAGAGGCTGGCGATGTGGCATAGCATTCATATGGGTGCCAGTATGTGTCCCAACAGCTCCACAGTTGATCCAGCTCCCTGCAAATGTGCCTTAAAAAGTACTTGGGCCCCTGCACCCAAGTGGGAGAACTGAAAGAAGCTCCTGGCTTTGGCCAGCCTACCCCTGCCTACTGTGGCTACTTGGGGAGTGAAGCAGCAGATGGAAGATATTTATCTCTCTCTCTCTCCCTCTCTCTCCCTCTGTGTTTCAAATACACAAATTAATTTAAAATAAAGATGTCTCTTTTAAAAAAAAGTAAATGAATAAAATTCCAAGCTAAATATAAACATCTGGAATTTCACAGAAATATAGGTAGTATGTTACAGGCAATAAAATTTTTAAATTACATGCCTTATATAGTCCTTTAAACAAATCTTAACCTTTTAAAAAGAAGCCAGTAAGTAAAAATGTATTAGAGTTTCATATAGGAGATATGGAGAAGGCATTTCATTTCTTTCCTCCCAGAATTTACTGGTATAAAATTGCCTAGAGTATCAGCTCATCATAATTATCACATAATTGAAAAGACCCTCTTTAAAAGATGGTAGTCACAATCAGGTTTGCTGTTGGATAAATCTGGCCTGCAATGGACTGAAAAATACAGCCAGCTGTTAACATGTAAACCTGAAAAGACTGCACGTGAAAATCAGAGTCCTATTCTCACAACCCAATAAATGAATCTAAATGGGCAGGGACTATCCAGCAGCCCACAGTCACACCCCAGCCTGCCTTATTCACTTATAGTATTTGCCGGTTTCTATGGGTTTCTTTTTTTTTCTTTAAGATTTATTTTTTTACTTGAAAGTCAGAGTTGGCTGGCGCCGTGGCTCAATAAGCTAATCCTCCGCCTGCGGCGCCCGCACACAGGGTTCTAGTCCCGGTCGGGGCGCCGGATTCTGTCCCGGTCGCTCCTCTTCCTGTCCAGCTCTCTACTGTGGCCCGGGAAGGCAGTGGAAGATGGCCCAAGTGCTTGGGCCCTACACCCCATGGGAGACCAGGAGAAGCACCTGGCTCCTGGCTTCGGATCAGCGTGGTGCGCCGGCCGCAGCGGCCATTGGAGGGTAAACCAACGGAAAAAAGGAAGACCTTTCTCCCTGTCTCTCTCTCTCACTGTCCACTCTGCCTGTCAAAACAAACAAACAAACAAGCAAACACACACACACACAAAAAAAAAAAACAAAACAGAGTTACACAGAGAAGGAGCGGGGGAGGGGGGATGGGGGAGGGAGAGGGAGGGAGAGGGAGGGGGAGAGAGAGAGGGAGAGGGGGAGAGGGAGAGGGAGGGGGGGGAGAGAGAGAGAGAGAGAGAGAGAGAGAGAGAGAGAGAGAGAGAGAGAGAGACAGGCCTTCCATCTGATGGTTCACTCCCTAATTGGCTGCAACAGCTGCAACTGTACCAATCTGAAGCCAGGTGCCTCCCCCAGTTTTCCCACACAGGTGCAGGGGCCCAAGGACTTGGGCGATCTTCTACTGCTTTCCCAGGCCACAGCAGAGAGCTGGATTGTAAGCAGAGCTTCCCAGGCCACAGCAGAGAGCTGGATTGGAAGCAGAGCAGGTGGGACTCGAACCGGCTCCCATATGGGATGCCAGCACCACAGGTGGCAGCTCTACCCGCTATGCCACAGTGCAGGCCCCTCTATGGGTTTCTATTTATGCTTTTATTTAACTTTTATGGATTTTCAAATTTTTCAGCTCCCACTTTTTATCTCACCTGTGACCTTTGGCTTGCCAATATTCCAGATTCTATGACACTACCCCAGGGGGCAAAGGTCAGCTTTCACCTAGCCAGTCTTCTGTGTATGCTATTTTAGCCATCTGGGTTGTACCTTCCCAATCAGTGCTACCTGCTTACCTAACACTACCCATGACTTGGCTCTAACAGTCTTAAAACAACAATACAACAAAGATTATTCTGAAAAAAACTCACTTTTAATAAACAAAGAAAAATATAAACAACGGTGCTAAAATTCATTTTTATAGAGACAACATGAATTCTGGCTTTAAAAACCCTCCTTTCCTATAGGTATCAAAGTAAATTAGCCAAAATATTCACAATTAAGAATAAAGTTAATAAATGCTAGAGAAATAATTTCTGGAAGAAACCTACTAAGTATTTAGAAGAGGAAAGGATGGGGCAGGCATTTGGCACCATGGCTTAAGTGGCTGCATGGGACACCCATATCCCATATCAGAGTACTGGTTTTTATCCAGGCTTCCGGGTTTCCAATACAGCTTCCTGCTGATGCAAGCTGGGAGGCAGCAGATGAGGGCTTCAAATACTTGGGTCTCTGACACCCACATGAGAGACTTGGATGGAACACTGCGCTCCTGGCTTTGGCCTGACGCAGTTTAGGCTCTTACAGCCAGTTACGGAATGAACTAGTGGATGGAAGATCTCTTTCTTTCTGTGTCTCTATCTCCCTCCCTGTCTCTCTGCTTTTTAAATCAAATGAAAAGAAACACAAATTGCAAAAAAAAAAAAAAAAAAAAAAAAGAAAAGCAAGCCTGCACCCAATATTTATGATTACTTGAGAAAAAAAAAAAATTGCCTCTGTAACACAGAGAAACTTTCCTGTAACCACTAGGATGAATCAAAATCCTATCTTAAGAATTCAATGCCCCTTTCTAATGGTAATTTATAAAGGTCATTAGGACTGCTAAAGAGATTTTTTTCCCTTAGGCAACAGCAATACTGTAGTGTAAAATGATCTATCAAGAAGCAAAATAGCTAACACAATGTGACAATAAATAATTCAGTGAAAAGCTTCAGATCATAATCAGGGCATAAAGTTATCTCTAATGCCCTCAATACATTCCTCATATAAATTACTCAAAGGAACTAAGTAGTCCCTAATTGTAATTTCATGTCTAAAACCCCTATCTAAAATGCACATGAGAGATCCACATATGCACTGTGAATGTGATAAGCAAGTACTTTGCAAATTACATGCTCCTATTCTTCCCTGAAGTCTTACTTTAGAAAGACAGACATAAATGCAGACAACACTAATGACTGTTTTAATGTAACCACAACACTACATGTTGAGGAATAATTATTCTAAGTTTTCTCTTAGTTTTCATTCTTATGTTGGAGATTATAAAGTGGTTAGTTTATTAAAAATAAACACACAGAGGGCTGCATTGTGGCATTGATGGGTTAAGCTGCTGCCTGCAATGCTGGCATCCCATATAGGGAGCTGGTTTGCGTCCCAGCTGCTCCACTCTCAATCCAGCTCTCTATTAATGTGCCTGGAAAAACAGCAAAAGATGGTCCAAGTGCTTGGGCCCCTTGCACCCACAAGGGAGACCCAGATGAAGCTCCTGGCTTCAGCCTGGCCCAACTCCAGCTGATGCAGATATTTGGGAAGTGACCCAGCAGATAGAAGATCAATCTCTTGCCACTCCCTTTCAAAAAAATAAGTCTTTAAAAAAATCAACACACAGCAGTAATACTGAAATATTTTTCAGTTAGTTGCTACTCAAAAAACAGATTTCATACAACTGATCCAACTGCAATGCCAGGCACTAACAAAATTTTAGCTATTTTATTCGAAAATGTTTTTGATCTACAGGCAATATGTGTACATTTTTATGGGACATGGTATATCTTCAGAAATAGAGCATAAACCAATCAAACCAGCCTTTCCATTTCCTTATTTGTGTTTACAGCCTACCAGTTCCTCTTCTCCAGCTGTTTATATGTATTATTGTGAACTATAGTCATCCCAATGTGCTACAGAACATCAGAATTTAATTCCAACTGTGTTTTGGTCCCCATTATCCAGCCTCCCTCTACATGTGTTCATCCTAACTTTCCCAACCTCTTTTCCAACAGTAATCACTGTCCTAAGTTCAGTCAACTCTTTTTTAACTTCCACATGAGAATATGGCATTTGTCTTTCTGTGTCTAGCTTACTCAGTTTCATCTATGTTGCTGCAAATGACAGGACTCCATTGCTGAATAACATTACATTGTGTTCATATACAGTATCTTGGTTCTTGTGAATAGTGTACAATGAACATGAAAATATGTGTATCTTTCATATAGTGATTTCATTTTCTTAGGATATATATCCAGAAGTGGAATAGCTGGGTCATATGCTGGATCTACTTTAGTTTTTGAGGATGGAAGGGTTCTCTTTTTCTCCACACCCTCACCAGCATTTATTTTTTTCTTTTTGTTAACAGCCATTCTAACTGGAGTGAAATGATAGTTCATTGTGGTTTTGATTTGCATCTCCATGATAGTTGGTGATACTCAACATGTTTTCATATATTTCTTGACCATTTTTATTTCCTTTTCTGAGAAACGAATGAATATTCACGTTCTGCCCATTTCTTTAATGTCGCTCCCCCTCTTCATGGAGGAACGACACTAAACCCTGCCTAGGCTTCATATCCGAGTCACGGCACCATTATGTCGCTCCCCCTCTTCACGGAGGAACGACACAGGACCCTGCGCTGTTCTTTTATCTGCTCGGCCCTCCCCGGGTTTGCTGCTGGTTCTTCCCGGGTTGGCTACCGTCCCTTCCACCTCCGTGGAAGGGCGGTTCCCCCTAGCCACTTTCCCCACTTCCGCGGGGGAGTGGCACACCGCCGGCCAGCTCTCTCGGGGGCTGCTCAGGTGTTCCTTCAGATGTTCCTGGTGCATGTTGTCTCTCTCCT
Organism: Oryctolagus cuniculus; assembly: GCF_964237555.1. NCBI lineage: Eukaryota > Metazoa > Chordata > Mammalia > Lagomorpha > Leporidae > Oryctolagus > Oryctolagus cuniculus. The sequence goes on along the minus strand of NC_091443.1, from coordinate 44,003,172 downwards.
CCTTTATAGTCCTCTTCCACCAATCCCAACTCTGCTACCCACATGCCGAGTACGCTGCTCTCCTCCAATCAGGAGCAGGATCAGCTCCTGCAGGTCATCACTCAAGTTGGCGAGAGGCAGCTGCGTAGAAGTTGTTACTCCCTTCTCAGCGCCATATTGTGGGAGAGCAGATGCATAGAATAAGTCTTAATTCCAGTAACTTAGTCTAGTCCGAGTTGCTCCCAGTTGCTCCCCACAGATCCCCCTTTCTTTTTATTTTTGGCGTTGATACGCGCCTGTCTTCGGTGCCCCGCGGCACACACTCTGCTCTGCTTGCTGGAGTTGCCCACAGGTGCTTACAAGCCCTACCAATCAGGCAAACCAAATCCGGGTCCTCTCTTCGCCATGTTGTGAGGAGGTTTTTAGGCGCTGATGCGTGCCTGTGTTCGGTGCCCTGCAGCGCATGCTCTGCTCTGCTAGAACTGCCTGCAGGTGCTTACAAGCCCTACCAATCAGGCAAACCGAATCCGAGCCTTCTCATTGCCGTATTGTGGGGAGACTTATTGATGTTGATTCGTGCCTATCTTCGGTGACCTGCAGCTCATACTCTGGTCGAGCTGCCTGCTGGTGCTTATCGCCTCACTAATCAGGCAGACCGAATCCGAGCTCTCTCATTGCCGTGTTGTGGGGAGGCCTTATTTTTCTCTATTTCTCTATCTCCGGGCATTCCTATCTCTCCTATTTTACTTCTATCTGCCAGCATTCCTATTTCTCTCATTTTACTTCTAAACTTCTGTTTCTCTTATCCCCGCGGCTTCCCGGCGCCCGCCCCGAGGCTGCTTCTCGGCACCTCGCCCCGCGGCGGCTTCCCGGCACCCGCCCTGCGGCGGCTTCCTGGCTCTGCGCGCACTCTGCGTCTCCGCGCCCTTTGTGCCCGCACCACGGCCTTCACACTAGCCCCCGTTTCCTACTCGCGCCCCATGCGCTCTCCCCGTTTGTGCCCCGTGCGCTCTGTGCGCGGCAGCTTCCGCAAATCACACAGCCTAGCTTACGTTTCCGCTTCTCGGTTTTCAGTCTAAGTTCCCCGGGCTAACCTGATGAAATGCAACCTATAGCTTACGTCTCCGCTCCCAGTTTGGCTTCCCGTCTTTTGCTCCCCGGGCTAATCTGACGGATTCCAACCTGGCTTACGTCTCCGCCTCTAGTTTTAGCTTTTTGCCTTTTGCTCCCCGGGCTGACTTTAAGAATTCCAACCTGGCTTACGTCTCTGCCTCGGCCTGCCCCCACGGCTTCATCCTCCCTAACATATTTTTCTCTACCCAGTATGTTTCCTAACTTTTCTTCCAACAATATTCCCCTCTCATTCTCCTGGCTTCTCCCCACAGTCCGTATCCGAGTCTGTTTGTTCTAGCTTTCGCTTTCGCTTTTAATCTCCTAGCTTCCCCGCCATAGTCTGCATCCGAGTTTAAGTTTCCTCCAGCTTTCACTTTCACTTTCAATCCTAACTTCTTCCGGCACTTCTTCCGTCCGGCTTTTCCCTAGGCTCTTTGCTAATCTCTCTCTCCGATATTTTCCCACTTCTTCCCGCTTCTTCCCTCCTAGGTTTCTTATCCGAGTCACGGCACCATTATGCCTCCCCCTCTTCACAGAGGAATGACACTAAACCCTGCCTAGGCTTCATATCCGAGTCACGGCACCATTATGTCGCTCCCCCTCTTTGCGGAGGAATGACACAGGACCCTGTGTTGTTCTTTTGTCTGCTCGGCCCTCCCCGGGTTTGCTGCTGGTTCTTCCCGGGTTGGCTACCGTCCCTTCCACCTCCGTGGAAGGGCGGTTCCCCCTAGCCACTTTCCCCACTTCCGCGGGGGAGTGGCACACCGCCGGCCAGCTCTCTCGGGGGCTGCTCAGGTGTTCCTTCAGATGTTCCTGGTGCATGTTGTCTCTCTCCTCCTTTATAGTCCTCTTCCACCAATCCCAACTCTGCTACCCACATGCCGAGTACGCTGCTCTCCTCCAATCAGGAGCAGGATCAGCTCCTGCAGGTCATCACTCAAGTTGGCGAGAGGCAGCTGCGTAGAAGTTGTTACTCCCTTCTCAGCGCCATATTGTGGGAGAGCAGATGCATAGAATAAGTCTTAATTCCACTAACAGTCTAGTCCGAGTTGCTCCCCACACTTTAAAAAATTTTTTTGTTTACTTATCTGAAAAGCAGGAGGGGAAGGTAGTGAGAGAGATATTCCACGTGTTAATTCACTCCCTAAGGGTCTGCAACAGGCAGAGCTGGGCTAGACCAAAGCCAAGAGCCCTGAACTCAATCCAGGTCCCCCACATGGGTAGCTGGGTAGCTGGGATCCAAGTACTTGAGCTAACACCTGTTGCCTCACAGGGTGCTTCATTAGCAGAAAACTGGATTCCAAGTGGAGCCACAGTTCGTGTCTAGAGACTGATATAGGACATGGGCATCCAACGTGGCAACTTAATTGCTGCATCAAATGCCTAGCCCTCTGCCTACTTCTTAATGGCATTGTTTGATTTTTTTTCTGTTGAGTTTTTTGAGTTCCTTAGATATTCTTGATATTAATCCTTGGTCAGATACATAGTTTGCAAATATTTTCTGCCACTCTGTCAGTTGTCTCTTCATTCTGTTGTTTCTTTTGCTATGCAGAAGCTCCTTAGTGTGGTGTAATTCCATTTGTCTATTTTTGCTTTTGTTGTCTGTGCTTCTGGAGTCTTTCTCAAAAAAGTATTGCCTCTGCTTCACATCTTTGGGTTGATTTTTGTATAGGGAAATAGGTGAGCAGGGAAGGTCAAGTTTCAATCTTCTGCACATGAACATCCAAATTTCCCAGTACCATTTACTGATGAAATAATTATAGCCTTTGTTTATTTTAGAGGCAGAGTTACAGATAGAGAGAGGGAGAGACAGAGAGAGGTCTTCCATCCGCTGGTTCACTCTCCAAATGGCCACAACAGCCAGAATCAGAGCCAATCCAAAGCCAAGAGCCAGAAGTCTCCCACATGAATGCAGGAGCCCAAGCACTGGAGCCATCTTCCACTGCTCTCCCATGCCATTAGCAGACAGTGGATTGGAAGAGGAGCAGCCCAGACACAAACCAGTGCTTCTATGGGATACCAGTGCCACAGGCGGAGGCTTGGCCTACTATGCCACAGCGCCAGCCCAACAGCAGCTAATATTCACTGATCATTCACTACAGTCTAAGCACTACAGGCTTTACATTTATTTTCTTGAATATCTATAAACTGTCCATGAAGTAGCTATTTTTATTATCACTATTCTGTAGATGAGGAAACTGAAGCAAATTAAGTACCTAAGTTCACACAGAACTTGGTCATAAACTTAAGCAATGTGACTCTACATATATGATCTTTAATTACAATATATTATGCTGTCACTCTTCAATCCAATCAACCCCTCAAACATCCTAGAAGCCAGTTTTCTTATAAAGGAAAAACAAAACAAAACAAAAGGCTTAGATCAGCGGCCAGAATTGTGCAGCAGGTTAAGCTGCTGCCTGCAAGGCTGGTATTCCATATGAGTGCCAGTTCAAGTCCTGGCTGCTCCATTTCTGATCCAGTTCTCTGCTAATGCACTTGGGAAAATAGCAGAAGATGGCCCAAGTACTTGGGCACCTGCCACCCACATGGGAGACCCAGATGGTGTTCCAGGCTCCTGCCTCTGGCTTGACCCAGCCTTGGCTGTTGCAGTCAGCAAACAGATCTCTCTGTCTCTCCATCTCTATGACTCTATCTTTCAAACAAATAAATCTTAAAAAAAAAAAAAAGGCTTAGACTTGGATGGGCTTTGCAGCAGTAGTTAAGATACTACTAAGGGGGGCTGGCACTATGGTGTAGTGGGTCAAGCCACTGCCTGCATTGCATATCCCATATGGGTGCCGGTTCGAGTCTCAGCCGCTCCACTTCCGATCCAGCTCTCTGCTATGGCTTGGGAAAGCAGAGGAAGATGGCTCAGGTGCTTGGGCTCCTGCACCCACGTGGGAGACCCAGAGGAGGCTCCTGGCTCCGGAATGGCGCAGCTCCGGCTATTGTGGCCAATTGGGGAGTGAACAAGGGGATGGAAGACCTCTCTCTGCCTTTCCTCTCTCTCTGTGTAACTCTGATTTTCAAATAAAATAAATAAATCTTTAAAAAAAAAAAAGATACTGCTAAGGACACTAGCATCACATACTCCTCTTCCAATTCCAGTCTCCTGCTAATACACATCCTGGGAGGCAACAGGTGACGGCTCAAGTACTTGTCTCCTTACCACCCACGTGTGTGAACCAAATTGAACTAGGGGCTCCTGAGGTCCACTTGGCCCAGCTTCAGCTATCGCTGGTATTTCGGGAGTGATTCAACAGCTGGGAGATCTGTACCTCTGTTTCTCTATGCCATTCAAACAAAACGATTTTACAAACATTTTTTTAAAGCAGGGTTGGGGGCATTGTGATATCTGCATCCCATTTCAAAGTGCCTGAGACTGAGCCCTGTCCCTGCTTCTGATTCAGCTTCCTGCTAATGCACCTGGGAGACAGCAAGTGATAGTCCAAGAACTTGGGTTCCTGCCTCTCCCATGAAAGATCCTGATGGAGTTCCTGGCTCCTGGCTTCCACCTGACCCAAGCCCAGCTGTTGTAGGAGACTGGGGAGCAAATCAGTAAACAGCAGATTGAGCTCTGTCTCTCAAATAAATAAGTAGAACTTTCTAAAATTTTTTTAAAAAATGTACCATTTCAGTAAATTTGAGGATCTCTCATTAAGATAAAATTAAAAATTTTCACTTACAAGATTTCTAAGGATTTTTAATAAGGTTAATGTGTATTATGAATCTCCATAAATGTAATACAGTATGAACTATTAGCAAAATGCTGCCAGCACGAAATTAACTTCCAAGTCTAAGTAAATTGCTCTAAGGAGAAATATTAACATGCACCAGTTATGATCACTTACTCTGTATTTTTAAAAAGTACACAAGAATATTAATTTCATTTACTTTACAACCAAATATTATTTGTGCTTACTCTGGAGCCAATAATTGAACTGAATTATAAAGGCCCTTAGATCTTTTTAGACTTCATGTTTCTCTGGGGTGCTATTTACTTCAATAAAAACTGCCTGTCCTTTTTGTATATGAGACTCCTAGTTACTCAGTCATAACTTTTATCTCTGAGATCTTCTATGTCAATTAGGCACTGTAAACTAGACCTAAGGCACTAAAGAACTATCCAAATCATGATTCTCAAGCTAGCATAACCCCAGCCGGGTATCCACAGAATAAACATGAGCATATTACTAGATGATCAAATATTAAAGATTTTCCTCTGAGATTTAAAACACTACTTTATATTAAAATACAAAGGCATTTACTATGCATTAGAAAAAATTTTGAGACACAAATGTTAATTCAAAGAAATTCTAAGCATAATGTTTCTGTAAGAAAACCAATCCCCTTTATTGGTTAGAATGCTAGTTTAAGGGAAAAGCTCAAGAATCACTAAGCTCCCAGTGAGTTGAACTATATGAAATTGCCATTGGTGAAGTGTAAAAAAAAAGGCTGAATAATAGCCATTTACAATCAGTACCATAATCAGTCTTCAAAGGTCTGGTGCAGTGTATGGGAGACTAATGTTTGTATTTTGCTTGGTATTCTTTCTAGTATGCTCTATCATGTTCAGTGACTTCAGCCCAGAGTTAACATGTATGTTTAAATACTGTTGAATGAGATAGAAGCTGCTAATTATGCCAGTCCTAACAGAAAATGCTAACATAATTTTCTCCACCTAGAGTTTAGAGATTTTGATACTTTCTTAAAATGATTTTACCATTTTAAGGAGGGAAAAGAGAAAAATTACAAATAATCAAAGAGAACATCGAACACAAGATAAATTTATTGGATTGATTTGTTATAGTTTTTCCTTTCAGACCTGAAAAGAATAATTAACAAAATGGAAAAGTTACTAGGCAGTAAATGGAAATGTGTTGAGCTTTTCGGTATCTCTCATACTTAAATCTCAATTACTTTTGACTTTCTCAGATTTGTTCAGGGAGCCTGGAAGGTCAGCATGTGAAGGAGGCAGTGGGATCACGGGTCTCCCTGCTGTGACTGAGAAGCAACGGCTAAGCAGGTGGCGGCCGGAGCCAGTGGCGGGAAACACACTGGAGGTTGGCTGCGACAACATGAAGGGCTGTGGAGGAAGCAACAAAACCACAAGGGGTTTGGCTGGCTTTTTCAGAGCAGGTCACTTGCACAGTGGACCTGGCCAGCATCCCACTAACTGGAATGAACCCTCTGTCTCCTTATTTAAATGTGGATCCACGATCACTTGTGCAGGACACAGATGAGTTTATGTTCCCAATGGGGGTTAATAAAAACCTGGGGCAGATTCAAACTGGCCTTCTTTACCATTGGAGGATGTTGCATGACAGGGGCTGCACTGGGGGCAGTGAACGGTCTTTGGCTAGGATCAAAGGAAACCCAGAACATGGCCTGGTCCAAACCAAGAAACATACAGAGTTTGAACATGGTGACTAGGCAAGGGGCATTTTGGGCTAATACTCTAGGATCTCTGGCTTTGCTCTATAGTGCACTGAGAAAGTTCGAGGGGCAGAAGATGACCTCAACACAGTAGCAGCGGGAACCACGACAGGCATGTTGTATGAATGCACAGGTGGTCTGGCAGGACACACTCTGACCAGCCTCTGTGCGCCCTGTAACTGGGAGCACAGGAAAGGCTCCCTGCTGCAGCAGTCGCTCAGAAGATGCTGCCGACTCACGGGAGGAGGACACTGCAGTTGTCACCAGATCAGTTTAGCAGTCAGTCTGGAGCTGTTCTACTTACAACTATCTATGAAAAACTGGAGACTCTGGTTTGCTGTGACGAAGATCATGGATGGTTAACAAAGACTGGCACTTCTTCTTGCCCTTACACGTGGAAGCCAAACTCCTTTGGTGGGGCTCACTAAGTAATGTGGTTCTCTTCTCGATTGGAGAAGATGTTGCACTTCTCTCTTCTACCTTCCTGACTAAAAAAACACTGATTTCCAGAATTCAGGTCCTTGCTGTAACACTCTATCACCAAGTTTGTTCACTTAATGTTCACTAATGATGCCCTGTATTCCAAATAAAGGGTGAAAACAGAACCAATGGTGTAACTCCAACATACAGTGGGTGTCTCCTATTAAAAACATGTATCTGACTATAATGTCAAAGTTATTCTTGTCCATTACTGTCCCAGCCAGGCCAAAACAAACTATTCCTGTTGGTGTTGAAATGAAGGGCTACTGGTGGTATTAACAGGTAGGGTAAGAATTTCCTGCAGTGGAGCTGACACTAAACCTCACAGTGTTTCATGTTAACCATTAAAGTAGTGGACTAGAATATTGTGTCGAACAATAACAACAAAGACATAAACAAACCAAAAACAGAAACAACAAACCCGCAACTCTCAAGAACTCCCGTAGTTCAGGAAACATATGTAAATCTTAAAATCCAAACATCTCCAAAAAATAACAATAATTCACGTTAATCTAGAAAGATGCTAGATCATTCTACACTGACCTCAGATTCTCATTTGAGACTCAAGATTTGCAAAATTATGGGTTACAAAAAAGGAACTCACAAGTTACACACAGCATCAGATCATGCTTGCTATGTTGCTAAGAAAGTCTTCCCCCAGTAGACAGTCACAATCCCAAAGGAGGTCTGCTAATATACTTTTGTTTTTAAAGATTTATTTATTTATTTGAGAGGAAGAGTTACAGCAAGGGAGAAATGCAGAGACAGATCTTCAATCAAGTGGTTCGCTCTCCAGCTGGCCACAATGGCTGGCACTGCGCCCATCCAAAGCCAGGACCAGGAGCTTCTTGGTCTCCCACGTGGGCGCAGGGGCCCAAGGACTTGGGCCATCTTCTACTGCTTTCCCAGGCCATAGCAGAGAGCTGGATTGGAAGTGGAGCCAGGATTCTAACCAGCACCCATATGGAATGCTGGCGCCTCAGGCTAGGGCGATAACCCCCTATGCCACAGTGCTGGCCCCTGCTTCACTTCTGATGCAGCTCTCTGCTATGGCCTGGGAAAGCAGTAGAAGATGGCCAAGGTCCTTGTACCCCTGCACCCACGTGGGAGACCCAGATGAAGCTCTAGACTCCTGTTTTGGATTGGCTAACCTCTGGCCACTGCGGCCATTTGGGGAGTGAATCAGTGGATGGAATATTCTCTTTCTCTTTCTCCCTCTCTCTTTTCTCTCTTTCTCTCTCTCGCTCTCCTTCCTCCCCCTTTCCTTCTCTCCCTCTTTGCTTCTGCCTCTCTGTAACTCTGCCTTTCAAATAAATAAATCTTTAAAAATTTTATGAAAACTGCAAGTATTTAAGTTTCATAGGTTAAGAATAAGAACTATAGATAAATGGTGTTTACCAAAGGGTGCTTTGTAGAACAAGAATAGTGCCAGAGACTGAGTACAAGTATTCTGAGGTGGGGCAGAATCCAAGTGAGGAGACTTTTGGAAAACAGCTGAGTTGGCTGTTTTCCTTACCAGTGTTTTGCCCCACAACTCCAACACAGATATGAATTTTAACATTTCTTAACATGTGTTAGCTATAGATCTCTCCCCCAACACCCACTTCCCTCTGCCCAGTTTTTTTAAATACTGCTATGAATCATATTATATTAAATTATCTAACATTCACAATTCTAAACACCAACAGAATCTTCTCTAAGCTTCTGCTGGAATATGAATAAAGAAAGAAAAGACAGTTTAAATTAACTTAATATATTCTATATCGATGAGATCACATAAAAATTTGTGTTATTCATACTTTAGAGTTTTACATACATATCCTTTTCAAACTAAAAATGGCTTTTTGTATCATAAATTTTAAAATTCAACTTTTGGAATTCTGAATATAAATTCCCATACAATCAAATCTTTATTTCCTAAGTCACACCACAAAAATCTAATTTATACCTTGCTCCAGGCACAGCACTAATAAACTATTTTAAAATATAATGAAAACACATTCGGTGTACCAAGATTCCAAGAATATTTCCTGCAAATGTGGTAGGAATGGCAAGAATGTTGCCTCTCACCACTGTGTAATACAAGATATTAGGAGAGCAAATATACACAGCTCCAAGAACAGATGGGTAGCTTGAGAAGTTAGAGTGGTATAGGAAAGAGGAATTACAAAAACAAGGACTATATAAAAGTGGAGTGAGGAACAGCTAGAGGTGGGATGCTACTTTGCACACTTCCTTTTTTTCCAAAATACTGCATGTTACTGTTAGGGATGAGAGAAAACACTTATTACTCTGCCTTCTGGCTACCACTATCATAGTCTGTCCACGTAATACAGTAGACATACACAATCTATTGTGTCAAACTCCAAGTTGGTCTGGGGCAGCACCTTGTAATCAACCTAACTTGATATTTCTGCAGCAAAAGATAGACATGCTCACCTAAGATGGGATAAATAATGACTATAAATACCTTTGCAGAAGTTCACACCATGTTTTGCTACCAAATGAGGAAAGAAAAAAAAACTTTTCAGTCTTCTGGAATTAAAGCAGAAGCTGAATTCAATGGAAGTCCGAGAGATTGCCAATGGGAGCCCCAGTTGGCCAAATGCTGTTTCTGGCATTCTCCTTCCAGATTACAGAAGAGAAAACCTCTAGCACAAAAAAAAGAAGTACTCTTGGTGGGGAGAGACTGAGCAATAGGAACCAACTCTAATAAGACAGTAATAGGAAACAGAATAAGTGATTTTTAAGAATCTCCTTATTAAAACTTTTAACTCACTATCTCACTTCATCTTCTAACACTGAAATTTAGATAGTATTTTCATTTTACAAAACACAATGACTTTAGAAATTTATCCAATGCTAAAATGCTATTTAAGTCAAGAAAGACAGTTATGCCCACCTCTGTATAGTTTTCATGTCCATATTCTTCAATAACTGGAGCCTTCTGATAGTGTCCAATCATGGCTGTTAATAAAAGCTACTGCCATAGCTGCTGAAGTACCTAATCCTCCCAGCTTTACTGTTCTGTTACCACTTCACTCTCCTCTTAGGTCTCCGAATACTTTGAGGCTTTCTGTTAAACTGCTAGGTCTGTGGCGCAACAGGTTAAAGCCCCAGCCTGCAGCGCTGGCATCCCATATGCATGCTGGTTTGAGACCTGGCTTCTCCACTTCGATCCAGCTCCCTGCTAATAGGCCTAGGAAAGCAGCGGAAGATGGCCCAGGTCCTCAGGCCCCTGCACCCACACGGAAGATCCAGAAACAGCTCCTGGCTCCTGGCTTCAGATCGGCTCAGCTCCCGCAAGGCTGTTCAGACCATTTGGGGAGTCAATCAGCAGATGGAAGACCTCTCTCACTCTGTCTCTATCTCTCTTTGTAACTCTTTCAAATAAATGAATAAATAAATCTTAAACTGCTAGGTCTCCTGGTTTTCTAGAGACAAAAGCTTCTAGAGAGTCCCTTCCATCTGGACAGTAAATCAGCATGTACTAAATGATTTAGCTTAGTCTTTGGACATTCCTGACAATTTTTTCACTCTTCATTTCATACAACTCTTCTACCTCCCTGGGAAAGGAAGTTTCATTCTGGACATTCAGGAATGCCAGAGGCATATTTTTTTTTTAAGATTTTATTTATTTATTTATTTGAGAGGTAGAGTTACAGAGGGAGAGACAGAGAGAAAGGTCTTCCATCCGTTGGTTCACTCCCCAAATGGCTGCCAACGGCCAGAGCTGTGCAAACCCGAAGCCAGGAGCTTCTTCCTGGTCTCCCATGTGGGTGCAGGGGCCCAAGGACTTGGGCCATCTTCTATTGCTTTCCCAGGCCACAGCAGAGAGCTGAATCGGAAGAGGAGCGGCCGGGACTAGAACTGGTGCCCATATGGGATGCCTGTGCCACAGGTGGAGGATTAACCAACTGTGCCACAGCGCCCGCCCCCCAGAGGCATATTTTAAGAAGTTTTACTCTTTTTCCAATCTCTCACCACACTCATCTCAAAGTCACTACCTGGCAATCTCACTACATCGTACATAGTTGAGAATTTAGTAACAGGAAGTGAAAGACAATACAAAGTCTACACAACATTTAATTGTTTTAGATAACTCATAGAATTTACTGACATAAATCCTTCAATGTCTATTCATTCTTTGTTTAGACAATGTCTGGTAATGATAGTTCCCCAGAATCCAGCTAGGATGGAACAAAGGATAAATCTATCAAGACTAGTAAGAATTCAGAGAAGGTAGCTAACAGTGATGGAAAAGACTGAAATACTACTTCCTAAAAATATTTTAATAAGCACAGCAATATGGTGTTATTCAAGAGCAAAGTGTATAAGATTCCATTACTGGCCAGCGCCGCGGCTCACTAGGCTAATCCTCCACCTAGCGGCGCCGGCACACCGGGTTCTAGTCCCAGTCGGGGCGCCGGATTCTGTCCCGGTTGCCCCTCTTCCAGGCCAGCTCTCTGCTGTGGCCCGGGAGTGCAGTGGAGGATGGCCCAAGTGCTTGGGCCCTGCACCCCATGGGAGACCAGGAGAAGCACCTGGCTCCTGCCTTCAGATCAGCGCGGTGCGCCAGCCGTAGCGCACCAGCCGTGGCAGCCATTGGAGGGTGAACCAACGGCAAAAGGAAGACCTTTCTCTCTGTCTCTCTCTCTCTCACTATCCACTCTGCCTGTCAAAAAAAAAAAAAAAAAAAAAAAAAAAAAAAAAAGATTCCATCACTGCCCCAGCACAACAAGATTCATAGGAAGCCAGCAACCCTTGTTCAGTTTCCAAAATAACTCCACCTATATATCTGATGCTCTCCCAATCTGCCACCCAGGACTTTGCAGTTTAGCCTAATGGGACTGCCTTCTTTAAGCATTCTTTTCCCCTCCTTGGTTTTTGGCTCTTACATCCTGGCTTAGCATTCAGCTACATCCTCAGTCCACTCGCTGGACTAGCAAGTTGGCTCTTCCTCACAGTTCCCACTTCTTTTTTTCATTTATGTGAAAGGCAGAAAGAAACAGAGATCTCCCATCATCTGGGTCACTATTCAAATGCCCTATCAGCCATAACTGAGCCAGGCTAAAACCAGGAGCTAGGAATTCAATCTTAGTCTCCCTTATGCGTGGCAGGGACCCAACTCCCTGAGACATCACCTGCTGCCTTCCAGAGTGTGCATTAGCAGGAAGCTAGAATCAGGAGTAGAGCCAGGGCTCAAACCCATACACTCTAACATGGGGCGCAGGCGTCCCGAGCAGCATTCTTAACCACTGTGCCAAATGCCCACTCCTGTTTCTCACTTTTACCCACAATATACCTTACAGAATAGAATTTAGTTCTATTTATGATCTCCTGGAGCCCCACTACTTGGCAGACACTGCTTCTGTCAGATGTCCAGCTAGATTGCAAGGACAGCTCCTGGGATTAACTCCGTATTACCCTGCCACTGTCATGGCCCATGCATATAATACGAAGGACATGTCATGTACTGAATCTGGCCGGTGCCGCGGCTCACTTGGCTAATCCTCCGCCTGTGACGCCAGCACCCTGGGTTCTAGTCCCGGTTGGGGTGCCGGATTCTGTCCCAGTTGCTCCTCTTCCAGTCCAGCTCTCTGCTGTGGCCCGGGAAGGCAGTGGAGGATGGCCCAAGTGCCTGGGCCCTGCACCCGCATGGAAGACCAGGAGGAAGCACCTGGCTCCTGGCTTCGGATTGGCGCAGCGCACCGGCTGCAGCACGCAGACCGCAGCACGCCGGCCATAGCACGCCGGCCATAGCAGCCATTTGGGGGGTGAACCAACGGAAAGGAAGACCTTTGTCTCTCTCTCTCTCTCTCTCTCACTGTCTAACTCTGCCTGTCAAAAAATAAAAAAAAAATTTTTAAATGTACTGAATCGAACTTACAGGCAGTACCCTGTAATTAAGCTAATTGATATTTCTGCAGAAAAAGACAAACATTCACATAAGATGAGACAAATCATAGCTACACTTTGCAGTTACTCAGGCCATGTTTTGCTACCAAATGAGCAAAGAAAAAAACTTTTCAGAGCCTTTTGGACTCTGGAACTAACATTAAATAATTTTTATATAACTTTTTTTTCCTGATTTACTCCCAAAATATGTATTTTTAAACTTCTGCTGTTTCAATGGGTAACTATACTATTAAAAAAAACGTATTACCTGTATTAACTAAGATACAGACACAAAGATATGCATATATTCCATATATAAAACTTAAAAATGCAACAGAAAAGGACATAAATGCTGTTGTATACTTAACCACAGAGAAGCATAACTTGGGTAATAAGGACAATTACCTTACATACTGAAAAAATATACACATAAAACATTTTATTTGGTAAAATTAGTACCACACCACAGTTTTAAGATTAGCAAAGTTATACAGTTTTAAATATCTGGAATTATCACCTCCTCCAAGTTTTCCTTCTTTTGTATCACATAGCCAACATCAATTTCTGAGGTAAGGAACTAATATAGTGCTTTGATATGGCTATATGTGCCTCTTTTCTAAAAACAAGTATCTTCCAAGATATTACTATTAAAAGAGAAAGCCCAAACATGATTCAAGGATACAAGGTCCCATTTCAATCTATGGAGTATCTATTTAGAGAGTCTAATTTTCTATTTGGTTAAGGTACAAATACACAGGATTTTATTTACAGTTACACTTTAAACAATAACCTGACCTTATGCCCAATTGGTGTGCCACTAGATTCAAAATTAAAAAAGAAATGTTTTGAGTAAAGGTAATTTATTGCTGCTTATGATAAATACCATGAACATGTTTCAAAATTTATTAAATGAATAACATTTTCCATTCCAGATACAAACTAAAACTCAAAATTATAAAGTTGATAGAAAAACATAAAAGTGCTCACCCTTTCACTAGCCTTCCAAAAGACTAGTTGATGAAATTATAGATACCAGGAAAATGTAGCAGAAAAGCCATGCCCTTCTTCCCTGTCTAGGGTCCAGAAACATTTATAGATCCTACACGTACCTGATACAATAAGAAGAAAGCAAAGTTAAGAATTAAAACTAAATTAACCTATTATTTCCTCCAATTGATTTGGGAATTAAGTATTCAGAATAGTAATTCAGGGATCTACAATTTCTTTTTTCTGTAAAGGACCAGAAAGTAAATACTTTAGGCTTTATTTGGCCACAGTTTCTATCACAACTACTCCTAACACTACATGAACAGCCATAAGCAATACATAAACATGAGTTTGGCGATGTTTAAATCAAATTTGACCTGCGAAAGCCACCAGCAAGACTGATTTGATCCACAGCCTGTGGGTTACAGAGCCCTATTCTTTTTAAGATTTATTTATTTGAAAGGCAGAGTTGCACAGAGAAAGAAGGAGGGACAAAGAGAGATCTTCCATCTGCTGGTTCACTCCCCAAATGGTGGCGAGGCCAGGGCTGGACCAACCCAGAGCCAGGAGCCAGGAGCTTCTTCCAGGTCTCCCACATGGGTACAAGGGCCCAAGCACTTGGGCCATTCTCATCTGCTTTAGCAAGGCCCATCAGCAGAGAACTAGATCAGAAGTAAAGCAACCAGGACTCAAACAAGCATCCACATGGGATGCTGGTGTCACAACACTAGACCACAGACCCCTATTCTAATCAAAAGGATTTAACACTAGAACTGGATGATGGATCCAGTTAAAAAACATAGGCAAGTGTTTAAGAACTCCTGGGGCCCCAGTTAATTCATTTCTTAAGTGAGGCTTAATAACAATTTCTCTTTGTCTTAACAAAGGAAAGTGCTTTTTATATAGAAGAACTATGGTCTCATTAAATTGTTCAAACCATTCAATTATACTATGGGATAATTAACAAAGCACACAAGACTCAATAGGATATTTTTAATGCAGATGTCATTACATTGGCTACCCAGGATTCAGAATAAAATAACTTTAGAATTAAAACCCACAGGACTAGCGTTGTGGCACAATGAGTTAAGCTGCCACCTGCACCCCATATTGGAGTGCCAGTTGGAGTCTCGGCTGCCCCGCTTCTGATCCAACCAGTTGCTAATGTGCCTGCGAAGGCAGCAAAGGATGGCCCAAATGTTTGGGCCCCTGGCACCCATGTGGGAGACCAAGATGAAGTTTCTGAATCCTGACTTCCACCACTGCAGTCACCTGGGAAGTTAATCAGCAGATGGAAGATTTCTCTGTCTTTCAATTAAATAAATAAATCTTTAAAAATAGGTAAAATAAAATCATAAACGTAAAGTTTTTTTAAACATCTAGAATTTTATCCCTCATTTTATTCATACTTAAGAAAGTTTCATAGGGGTCGGCGCTGTGGCATAGCAGGTAGAGCCACCACCTGCAGTGTTGGCATCCCATATGCACACCAGTTCAAGTCCCAGCTGCTCCACTTCCAATCCAGCTCTCTGCTATGGCCTGGGAAAGCAGTAGAAGATGGCCCAAGTCCTTGGGGCTCTGCACCTGTGTGGGAGAACTGGGGGAAGCTCCTGGCTCTTGGCTTCAGATCGGCACAGCTCTGGCCAGCTCTGGTCGTTGTGGCCAACTGGGTTGTGAACCAGCGGATGGAAGACCTCTCTCTACGTCTCCTCTCCTCTCTATGCATGTAACTCTGACGTTCAAATAAATCTTTTATATATAAAAAAAGAGAGTTTCATAAATGTTTTTTGTAAACTACTTCATTGACTGTTTCAAAGGAAAGCTGGATGAAAAGATGGTAAGTTTTTTGGATAAAAGCAAATGAAAAATAATTGTTCCATAGAAAATAAATATAGTCAGTAATTTAAATGATCATAAAGTCAGATACAATGATAAAGGAAAAGGATGGGGAGTGGCTTAATCGAAGATCCCATAAATAGTAGTGAAGTTTAAGCTAGAATCAGGTCTCCTTTCAGTTCAGGAGAAAAGACTATTCCTATTCTGTAGCTATTTATACAAATAACTGCATTCCAAAGCACAACAAAGACAACCTCCTTCAGTATTCTCCAACTGCTTACCTATTTTATTACAAGAAAAAAAAAAACCGATGGCATTAACATGTAAGCCAAATCTCAGTTTCAACGCTTATCTAAAATCACTTTCTCAAAGACAAAATTTTTTAAATGTTTAGAAAAGCAAAGGAGAGGCCGGCGCTGCGGCTCACCAGGCTAATCCTCCACCTGCGGCGCCGGCACACCGGGTTCTAGTCCCGGTTGCTCCTCTTCCAGTCCAGCTCTCTGCTGTGGCCCGGGAGTGCAGTGGAGGATGGCCCAAGTGCTTGGGCCCTGCACCCACATGGGAGACCAGGAGGAAGCACCTGGCTCCTGGCTTCGGATCAGCGCAGCGCGCCAGCCGCAGCACGCCGGCCTTAGCGGCCATTTGGGGGGTGAACCAACGGAAAAGGAAGACCTTTCTCTCTCTCACTGTCTTACTCTGCCTGTCAAAAAAAAAAAAAAAAAAAAGAAAGAAAGAAAAAGAAAAAGAAAAAAGAAAAAAGAAAAGAAAAAAAGAAAGAAAGAGAAGAAAACCAAAGGAGAAAATTCTTTCTCCTCCATCTAACGCCTGGCCTTAATGATACTTCTTCATTCCCTACACCTCCAGGGATCTCACCAAGAATATTTTCTCTAAAAGTTAGCTGGACTTGCAGCCTCCATTATTTCCTCCTTAAACTTGTAAGATCTCCTGGATGTTAGTTCCTTAAAGACGCCTAAACTGCACACAAAAGGGGTTGAGCATTTGTTGAGCAGACATGAATGCGCACAGAACAATCATGACCCTTAATAAAGGATATCAAGCCATATAACTATCACCTGTCTTGACGGTTAAGAAAATTATTTTAGCCTGCCAGAGATGTCCACAGCTCATGGTTAATAAGTACCACGAAGCGCTTTATAAAGTTTCCGAAGACTTGATAACCACTTTGCACTGACCTACGTGCTGGCTGAGGAGAGGAAGAAAGGTGTTCTCCTCCCAAGCAAAGGGTACCGCAGGCAAACGCTTATCTCTCCCTCAGGAAAGGACTGAAAACGGAAGGCGACGTCGGTTCCCCACTGCTGGCTTCTGGAAACCTCGCCCGAAGCCAGGGCTAGGGCCCCGCTCCGGGCCGGCCCGGGGCGCTGCAAAGGGCGGGTCCCGCGAGCCGCGAGCCGCGAGCCGGGCGCGGCGGGCTCCGACCGCTCGACCTTCCCCGCACTCCCGGCGTCTGCGGCTCCCGCCGACCGCCACTCACGCCTACCTGTTGTGCCCGGCTGAAGCCAGACTTTCCCGCAGCCCGGGAGCAAGGACAGACCGGAGTGGCCACCGGCCGGCCCGCGCCCCAGTCAGCCCCTCCAGGGCGGGTTGTGGCCTCTGGGGCCACGACACCCAACCCCTCGAGCCGCTAGCGCACGCGGGCTCTTAGCTTCCCCGGCGGCCACATCGCAGCCTCGACCACCCCCAGCATCCCCGAGCCTCCCAACTCACGGTGCGGGCCCCGGTGCGTGTTCCTCTCAGCAGGCAGGCAGCCCCGACACCGCCCCTTCGCGCCCGGAGCAGCCCCTCTCCCGGGATCCCTGACTGCTCGCCTTCGGGACTCCCCCTCGGCTCAGCGTCCGTCCGGGTCCCGCCACGTTACGGGCTCTGGGGTGCAGCACGGCAGCGTCGGGACTTGCCGGCGGCGCCGACTGCGAGGCAGCCGGGCGGGCGGGGAGCGTGCGGGGCGGGGTCGCTGAGCTCGCACGGACGAGCACCGCGGGAGCTGGCGGTTGGGAGCGCGCCCTGCGCCGCGCCGCCAGTCCGAGGCCCCGACAGCCGGTCGCCGAGCCATCGAACGCCCACTCTGGCAGGCGTGACTGCTCCACTGCGGAAAGAGCGATGGAGACGTCTGCGGGCCAAGTTGAGGCCAGGACAACAGCTTTGCAGTCCGGAGATTCCGGCCACAGCTATTTTCGTCAGTTTTTATCTCCAGCCAGAATCCGTGGGTGCAGCACCGGGGCATCTGAAGGCAAAGACACAGCAGGAGGCTGGAGAAATCCAGGCAGGACCAAGAGCTGTGGGTGGAGGTGGTGGGGTGTCCCATAAGTCAGGGACCCCAGAGAGCCTTGACTTAAGGGCCTGAAGTGACTTGCTCAAGGTCACACCCTAAGCCGATGGCAGAACTGAGGCTAGCTGGCTCTGACTCATGTGCGTTTTCCAACTGTGCTCAGCATTTTCAGTGTAATTTTTCAAATTTTATTTTGAAACAATCTAAACTTTACAAAAAAGTTGCAACTACAGTACAAAGAGCAAAGAACTTTTTGTTTGAGACTTAAGTTGCGGACAGTGACACTATGCCACATTGTCTCTAAGCACCTTCCACATAATCATGATATAACTATCTAAATCAAAAACGGTTATTTGATACATTATTCTTTACCAGTTGTCCCAATGATGATCTTTATGGTAAAGGATCAGTTAAGGATCGAGTAGTGTACTTACTTGTATCTTTAGCTGCCTTCAATCTGGAACACTAACTCAGTCTTCCCTTCCCTTACATATCCTTACCATTTTTGTATTTGAGAGGCAAAGAGAGAGTTCCCATCTGCTGATTCACTCGCTCAAATGTTGGCAACAGTCCTAGCCAGGAACCAAGAACTCAATACAGATCTCCCATGTAGGTGGCAGGAACCTAATAACTGGAGCCATCATCAACTGTCCCCCAGGGTGTGCATTACCAGAAGCTGGAGTCAGGAGCTGAACTGAGTATGCAATCCAGGTTCTCTGGTATGAGATGCAGGTGTTTTAACCAGTATCTTAACTACAGGTCTAAACTGGCCAATTATTTGTGCAGAACAGCAATTACTTTGAGCTTGTTTGATATTTACTCCTGAGTAGACTCAGGCTAGGTATCTTTGACAGAACTGTCAAAGAAGTGATTCTTTATTCTCATTGCATTCTGACAGGTGGCATGATTTTAATTTCTCTCATTACTTTCATAAAGTGGTATATAAAAAGTTACATTTTCCCCTTTGTAATTAAGAAGTTTGGGGAAATTCTTTGAAACTAAAATTTTAAGGTGCTTGTAAATATCTTGTTTCTCATTAAACTTAATGTACTATTATTAGTATGGATCCAAAAGTTTCTATATTATTAAACATGTAGTAATCTATTCTTTTTTATAGAGTGCATTTTTAAATTTTATTTAAGGAATACAAACTTCATGCATTTAATATATACAAATTTGGGGACACAGTAATTCTTCCCCCACACCTCCCTCCTACGCATAATCTCACACTCCCCTCCTCCTACTCCCTTTCCCATTCTTAATTTTTACAAAGGTCAGTTTTAAGTTAATTTTATACTCATAAGTTTAACCCCACACTAAGTAGAGAGTTCACCAAGTAGTGTGAGGAAAAAAGAAAAAAAGAACAGAAACAAACAAATGAAAAAGAAAAACATTGTTCCTTGACAGTCAAGAGCTATTCAAAAATCATCACATCTCCAGGTGTCAGTTTTGCTCCTATAGATTATCTTTCAGGTATTACATTAGTTACCACAGATCAGAGAGATCATATGGTATTTGTCTTTTTCTAACTGGCTTATTTCACTAAGTATAATGGTTTCTATTTGTATTTATTTTGTTGCAAATGACAGGACTTCAACTTTTTACTGCTGTGTAGTATTCCATAGTGTATCATATCATAATTTCTTTATCTACTCTTCTATTGATGAACATCTGGGTTGATCTCATATCTTAGCTATTATAAATTGAGCTGAAATGATTATGGGAGTATAGATAACTTTCATATGCTGATTTCATTTCCTTTGGATAAATTCCCAGGAGTGGGATGGCTGGATCATATGCTAGGTCTATAGTCGGCTTTCTGAGATAACTCCATACTGTCTCCCACAGTGGCTGTACCAGTCTACATTCCCACCAACAGTGGATTAGGGTACCCTTATCCCCACATCTGTGCCAGCATTTGTTGTTTGCTAATTTCTGTGTGAGAGCCATTCTAACCAGAGTGAGGTGAAACCTCATTGTGGTTTTTATTTGCATTTCCCTAATAGCTAGAAATCCTGAGCATTTTTTCATGTGTCTGTTGGCCATTTGAATTTCCTCTCTTGAAAAATGCCTGTTCAAGTCCTTTGCCCATTTCTTTACTAGGTTGTTTGTTTTGTAGTTGTTGAGTTTCTTGTGCTCTTTATAGATTCTGGAAATTGATCCCTTATCAGCTGCATAGTTTGCAAATATTTTTCCCATTCTGTTGGTTGCCTCTTCACTTTGTTGAGTGTTTCTTTTGCAGAGTAGAAGCTTCTCAGTTTAATGTAGTCTCATTTGTTAATTTTGGCTTTGATTGCCTGTACTTCTGGGGTCTTTTCCAAGAAATCTTTCCCTATGCAAATATCTTGCAGAGTTTACCCAATGCTCTCTAGTAATTTGATGGTATCACATTGTAGATTTAGGTCTCTGATCCATTTTGAGTGGATTTTTGTGTAACGTGTAAGGTAGGTGTCTTGTTTCAAACTTCTACATGTGGAGATTTGGTTTTCCCAGGACCATTTATTGAAGAGACTATCTTGGCTCCAGGGATCGATTTTTGCTCCTTTGTAAAGATAAGTTGGTTGTAGATGCATGGATTGATTTCTGGAGTTTCTACTCTGTTCCACTGGTCTGCACATCTGTTTTTGTGCTAGTACCAGGCTGTTTTGATTATAACTGCCCTGAAGTATGTCTTGGTATCTGGCATTGTCATGCCTCCATTGTAATCTGTTTCTGTCATTGTTTATTTTGATGCTCAAATGATCTCATTTAGTTAGGAGGAGCCCCATTCATTCTGACTTCCATGCCTTTACACGTATGTTTTAAATTCTTTCCCAAATATTCATTATACAACATTTAAAAATATAGAATATTTGAGTTTATATACAACATACCTATCATCCAGATTCTATATTAACATTTTATTATCTGTGCTTTTTAAGAAATAATTTATTTATTTGAAAGGCAGAGAGACAGAGGAGAAGAAGACAAGGAGCTCTCCCATCCACTGGTTCATTCCCCCAAGTGTCTGCAACAGCTAGTGGTTGGTCAGGCTGATGCCAGGAGCCTAGATCTTGGTATTAGTCTTCCTAGTGGGTAGCAGGGACTCAAGTACTTGAGCCATCATCTGCTGCCTCCTAAGGAGTGCATTAGTAAGGAATTGGAAGCAAAGGAGCTAGGATTCAAATTAGGCACTCTGATATGAGATGTGGGCATTCCAAGTAAGGGCTTAACAACTTGTCAAACATTGGGCTCATCTTGCCCCAGCCCAGAATGACTTAAGGGCCCTTCAGTGGAGAAGGGTATATAGAAGCACAGGGTTGCTAACTGCTACTAAGGAATCAAGACTCAAGCTGTCTCAGGGATGCAGCTTGAGAATATCTATACATTCATATACACATATAATACCTATTTATATGCATGCTTACACATATATTTCAACCATATTTCTTTATGTAAAAGTATAATTAAAACCTTCTATATCTCATATATACTCATATATATTATTCCTTACAGTACTCTGTGAATATAAATACACTATGTGTACTTTACACACAATATACATTAGTTATATACTATAGTTTAGTATGTATTATATTTCATTTAACAATATTCTATCTATACATACACATGCTGTGTTTATATATATACATAAACCATTTACACATACTATATCATGTATATATATATATATATACAGTATATATGTATATAGATAAGGTACTGTAAAGAATAGTATACTATATTTAACTAATATATAAGATGTATTTATAGGGGCCAGTGCTCTAGAGTAGCAGGTTAAGCCACTGCCTGTGACAGTGGCATCCCAAATGGGCACTGATTCAAAACCCTGCTGTTGCTCCCCTTCTGATCCAGCTCCTTGCTAACGTGCTTGGGAAAATAGTGGAAGATGGCCCAGGTACTTGGGGCCTTGCACCCATGTGGGAGACCTAGAAGAAGTTCTGAGCTCCTGGCTTTGGCCTGGCTCAGCCATCTGGGGAATGAATCAGCAAATGGAAGATGTCTCCCTATGTCTCTCCTTCTCTCTGTAACTCTGCCTTTCAAGTAAATAAATTTAAAAATATGCATTTATTTAAGATATATATATACATACATACATATATATATATATACATATACATATATATACTGTGTATGTAGAGGCTATAGAGAAGTACCCTAAGAAAGTCACAAAACTATTATTAGGATCCTGAAGGAGACAGCAGTTACTATGAAGCCCAGTTCATGAAGGATTTAAAGAAAGAGATAACATTTAAAATGGGTTTTGAGAATGTATATAGATGGGTATATAGAATATACCTAGATATTGGAAAATAGTTTGTGTGGGTCCAGAGAAAGTGGTTTGTTGTGGATGAGCATGTGGTAGAAAGAAAACAACACTAGAATTTTAGATCTGGAAGCGATGTTATATATCATTGAGCCTAACCACTTGTTTTTATAGGACTCAAAAATGTCACCAAAGCTTTAGTTAGAGAATGAAATTAAAAGGAGAAGCCAATTCGTAGGGGGAAAATAATGAGTTTAATTTTAAACATATCACATTGAGGAGAGAGAAAGGCACCCCAGGGGAAATATGCAACTACAGCTCAGAAGATGAGTCAGAGTAGATGTACAGTCAGAATTTTTCCACCTGGAGCAGCAGCTGACATAATGAAAGAGAAAAGCAGAGACTGTAAGCACAGAACTCCAAAAACCACAGTTTCATTATCTTACCCAAGTCAAAATGCATCCCACGTTTCAACTATCTTTCTACTTTGTTAAATCTCAATAAAGAAGCTGCATTATAATTAGCAGGAAAAAAAAAAACACATAGCTTAGGAATCAGTGACTTGTGTTCAAATTCTAACACTGAGTAGGCATGACTAAGGGAAAACTGCTCCATATCTCTGAAGCTGTTTCCCCAGGCATAAAATGGGAATACTGTCTTTCCTAGGATGTTCTGAGGATATACATATACAAGCCATATACAAAACTAGCGTGTTGCCAACTGTCAGTGATAGCTAGAATTAGGCATTCAGCTTGACTCTCCCAGTTTATATCAGCTTGTCAACTCAGCGTCAACCTCTGGCATACAGAAGGAACTCAGCAGATATCTGTTGAAGGAATGGAGAACTACATATACTTCCAATTTATTTTCTACTCCTTATCATATAGCTTTATACAATAGCAGAGTAATTTTCTCACCAGTAAATGAAGCATTCTCAGAAATAGAACTGTTGGATTTTAAGGATTGACATAAAAATTAGGAAGTAAGCTGGTGATCTTTATTGTTCAAGCAAATCTGGGGCAATGATTTTAGGTTCCAACCACCATACATTTGTTAAACTGAAAATAATACATTGTTTTTAAGATTTCTTCTACCCCTGAGATTTATATAAGAGTCAATTATAGTACACCAATATTACACAAACAATGGAATTCTAGTGTATCCATAGAACTATAAGGTCCTCATCTTGATTGTACCCTTTAAGAGGATAATAAAAAATTCCTTTAAAAAGGCATTCTATGAGGCAGGCATTTGGTCTAGTGGTTAAGACACCAATAAGGATGCCCATGTCCCATATCAGACTACCTGTGTTTGATACCCCGCTCTGGCTTCTCAATCCAACTTCCTGTTAATGCAGACCCCCAACTGAGTTCCTGGCTCCTGGTTTCAGCTCTCACCAGAGGCCTTTGTGGGCAGCATTTGGGAGTGAAGCAGGGGATGGCAACTCTCTCTCTCTGCATCTTAAATAAGTATTTTCAAAAGGCATTCTTGGGGGCTGGTGTTGTGGCACATATCAGAGTGCTGGTTCAAGTCCTGACTGGCTCTGCTTCCAATCCAGCTTCCTGTTAATGTGCCTGGGAAGGCAACAGAAGATAACCTAATTACTGGGATCCCTGCCACCCATGTGGGAGATCCAGATGGAGCTTCAGGTTCCTGACTTGGGCCTGGCTCAGCCCTCTGTGTTGCAGCTATTTCAGGAGTTAAGCCAGCAGATGACAGGGCTCGTTCACTCTCTCTCTCTCTCTCTCTCTCTTTCTCTCTCTCTGTCACTCTGTTTTTCAAATGAATAAAAATAAACATTTTTAAAATAATTCCTAAATAAGTTTGAGAAACATGTTATATTAATATATCACAGCCATTTCTTAAAAAGTCATTATGCATATTAGTAGGCTGCATTTAACAAACTGTTTCCCAACTTATTTGGCAATGGAATTTGTTTTAAGGAATTCGAGCTAATGTCTTTTAGATCTAATGTTCCTGAGAGCAGACTTTAGGAAATGCAGCTCTGGAAGTTTGTTATTATTGATCTACTCCAGGCACAACAGGTTGTTCAATGTTAATGGAACCACTGAGAAGACTGTGGTGTACACGTGACAAGCTCATGTCACAAACTCATGGGTTGGGCATAGCTTCCATTCTGTTGCTTTCAATGTAATTTGAAGCCTGAAATGACATTGATACCCCACTTCAACAAAAGAGCCACAGGCCCTTTGTGATTTAGCGTTCCACTTTCTGGTCTATCAAGCATTATTTTCAATGAACTGCTGATCTTGCTGTAATCTGTGACAGCTCTTAGCACTAGATTTCCAATGAGAACTTTTGGCCATGGGTAGGATTTCCCTCAGTAGGCAAACTACCACTATAAATATTCAGTCAAGAAGTGCTTAAAACATAGCAGCATAGATCTTGACCCATGATGGCAAGTAGGTTATAACCTTGAGGGAAACAGTGAAACTCAGGACTGGTGCGTTGAAGTGGGAATATTGAACAAAAGAAGAATATCTGCAACTGTGTATTTGATAATGTTTTACACAAGAAATGATGACGATTATGTTCATACCTGAGCAGAATATCTAAGGTCTCTTTTAAATCCTCATTCTGTGATTAGATGAGGAAATACAGTGCTTTACATAGACATGTAAGCAAACTTTTAGCTTTGCTCCAAAGTTGTTGTCATATTTTATAAAGCAAGTCACTTAACCTCTTTGGACTGCATTTTCCTCCCATGGAAAACAAGCATGTTTTATTGACTGGAACAGGTCTCTAAAAATCTTTTAGTTTTTAAATAAAATATTCTGTTATTACTCTTATAGAACTCTCTTCCAAGTAAATAGAGAATGTATTATTTTGAAATTTTTTTTATTTGAAAAACACAAAGAGAGAGAAAAAGACTGACACAGAGACAGACATACATCTCCTAGTCACTGGTTCATTCCCTCAAAGGCCCACACTGATGGGGGCAAAGCCAGGTTGAAACCAGGGGCCTAGAATTCAATCTAGATCATTCACATGGGTGGCATGGATGCAAGTACTTGAGCCGTCACTGGCTATTTCCCAGGGTGCACATTAGTAGGAGCCAGAATTGGGAATGGAGCCAAGAATCAAACCCACACACTCTGGTATGAGATGCAGGCATCCCAAACAGAATTTTAATGGCTACAAAAGATGCCCAACCCATTATTTTGAAGAAATGGAAACCAAAGCCTAAAATAGCTAAATGATTTTACCCATGTTTGGAACAAGAGTCCAGAAGTAATATTTTTAAAACCAGGTTTTCTGAATTCTTGTCTGGTATTTTTTTGTCATATTACCATAGTACTATATTTAAAACCCTATAAAATATATTAAAAACAATTTTTAAAAAGACTTTGTTTATTTATTTAAAAGTCAGAGTTACACAAAGAAAGAAGGAGATGGAGAGAGAGAGAGAGAGGTCTTCCATCCACTGGTTCACACCCCAATGGCCGAAATGGCTGGAGCTGCACCGATCCAAAGCCAGGAGCAAGGAGCTTCCTCCAGGTCTTTCCATGCAGGTGCAGGGGCCCAAGGATTTGGGCCATCTTCTACTGCTTTCCCACGCCATAGCAGAGAGCTAGATCAGAAGTGGAGCAGCCGGGTCTTGGGTTGCCAGCACTGCAGGCGGTGGCTTTATTCACTATGCCACAGCACTGACCCCAACAACACTTTTTAGAATAAGATTGATTTATTTATTTGAGGATTAGTGTTAGAGAGAGACAGAGATGGAAATCTGCCATTCACTGGTTCACTCCCCAAATGGCCTCAACAGCCAGGGCTGAGCCAGGCCAAAGCCAGGAAATAGAAGCTTCCTCTGGGTCACCCTCATGGTAGCAGAGGCCCAAGCACTTGGGCCATCCTCAGGTGACTTTCCGGGCCATTAGCAGGGAGTAGGATCAGAAGTGGAGCAGCTGGGACACAAACCAGCACCCATATGGGATGCTGATGTAACAGGCAGCAGCTTTACATACTATGCCACTATGCCGCAACTCTGGCCTCCTAAAAACACTTTTTAAAGCCTTTCTTAAGTATTTACTCAACTATTTATTTGTCAATATTATTAATGTTAACTTAGCATAAATTTTTGAGCTCAATGAAACAAATACAATCCTGCTACCTCCATATGACAATTATTTTCATTTATTTGGTTTCCTTTCAATGGTTATGTACATACTGGCATGATTTCAATGGGATATGGCTCCCAAAGTCATGGAGACAGTTACATCCTAAAGTCAAAAGTTGATGGTTCTGGAAGGAGGGAAGCTTAATCCAACTATGTTGTCTAGGAGGTAGGCCTCGTGGCAGGCCCTTGGGTCACTGAGGGGCATGTCCTCAGAAGGTAGTCCTCACCACAGAGTTAGTTATAAAGGACAACTTGGGCCCAGCCCCTCGCTTTTCCTGGCTTACCTTGTGATCCTTCTTCTATCTGCACTCTGCTCTTCTATCCTCTGCCTTCACCAGACTACTCAACCAATAGGGCTTGGCTGATCTTGGACTATGAACCACGAAACCCATGAGCTCCAATAAGCCTCTTCCTGCATCAGTAACTTGTCTTGGGTATTTCACTGTAGCAATGAAAAGCTGACTAATACACATGTCTACCCAACATTACTCAAATGTAGCGTATCAAATTAGTATTCATAATAATTATAATACAATTGGCTGTCTAAACATCAGTTTCTGGGTATACATTGCTAGTACTCAGTCACATGGAACCTGAGGGGAAGGAAAAGTTACTGTGATCAACATATCGGGGGAAACCTGCTACCTTACACACAGATAAGTGTAGTTGGCAAGCAGCAGAGAGCAAGTAAAGTGAGTCCTCTTTCTCCTCATATATGGCCTTGAAATCTCATGGCTAGAGTCATTCCCCTGGCCTTCATAAGAAAGTCAAGGAGAGAGACTTCAGGAAGACAAGGCTAAGATGCTGTAACCTGGGGTGAGACAGAAGATCCTCAAGATCTCCTCTAGCTTATTGCTTGAATACAGTTTCCACCTTGGGAGACCAGGGAGGCTGTGACCCTGAGGAGTAAGCAGCAACACTGGAAGGTTCCAGTGGAGAGGGGGAGGAGGATCAGGCAACAGCTCCCAGCAGTGACCATGGAGAGCCAACTCTAGATAATGGGATCTGGAGCAAACCCTTAAGAAGCGGGAAGGAGGTACCTGTGGGAAATCAATAAAAGTGGGGCTGAAAGGAATTAGAAGAGAGTCCTTGGTCCGTCTCTCAATGATTTCCCTGCCACAAAGTTCCTGCTGGGAACCACAGGAAATACCATCCTGTGCCAAATTAATCATAAAGTTAAACTCTCAAGGTGAAGGTGGAAAGTTTAATGACATTAGCTGCTCAGTTCTAAACATGAGCCAAAATCAAAGGAAAGGATGAGTCAAACCCTAGGACTGAGGAAGAGGCCTATGTTAATCAAATATTACACAAGCCCTCAACTCCTGCTGCAAGCTCTTCAGGTAGGTCAACTGCTTACCTGTACACCCATAGGAAAATCATAGAGGCTTCAAAAATTTATTAGAAAAAAAGAATTAAAAGACACTTTATTTTGGTACAAAAAATTTTGAAATCCATGCATAGTTTTTTGTTTTTTTAAGTTTCTTTTCTTTCTTTCTTTCTTTTTTTTTCTTTTCTTTTTTTTTGACAGGCAGAGTGGACAGTGAGAGACAGACAGAGAGAAAGGTCTTCCTTTGCCATTGGTTCACCCCTCAATGGCACACTGCAGCCGGCACACCACTGATCCGAAGCCAGGAGCCAGGTGCTTCTCCTGGTTTCCCATGCGGGTGCAGGGCCCAAGCACTTGGGCCATCCTCCACTGCACTTCCGGGCCACAGCGGAGAGCTGGACTGGAAGAGGAGCAACCGGGACAGAATCTGGCGCCCCAACCGGGACTAGAACTTGGGGTACCAGTGCCACAGGCAGAGGATTAGCCTAGTGAGCTGTGGCACCGGCTTTTTTTTTTTTTTTTTTTTTTTTTTTTTTTTGACAGGCAGAGTGGATAGTGAGAGAGAGAGACAGAGAGAAAGGTCTTCCTTTTGCCGTTGGTTCACCCTCCAATGGCCGCCACGGCTGGCGCGCTATGGCCAGCGCACTGCGCCTATCCAAAGGCAGGAGCCAGGTACTTATCCTGGTCTCCCATGGAGTGCAGGGCCCAAGTACTTGGGCCACCCTCCACTGCACTCCTGGGCCACAGCAGAGAGCTGGCCTGGAAGAGGGGCAACCGGGAAAGAATCCGGTGCCCTGACTGGGACTAGAACCCAGTGTGCTGGCGCCGCTAGGTGAAGAATTAGCCTATTGAGCCGCGGCACCAGCCTGCCACATAGTTTTTCATAATAACCTTTTTTGTGAACTCTTTGAAGACCTGGGTAAGATAGTGCTTTCATTTAGGAATGGTTCATGCTTGATGACTAGCACATAACCATCTCACAGAAATCTTTTACCAATTGGAGATACTTGTGAAAACTGATTATCGATGATCATTCACTTAAAAATAAAAAATTTGGGGATAATAATCACCTACAGTAACATTAAGAAACAAATAATTCATAATAAGATTCATAATTTCAAATTATTGGGGTATTTCAAGATACTGAACTTATGCAGTAAAAGGGCAGAATTCTACAAAGTTGATAAATAATTTTTTTTTAAAGATTTATTTATTTATTTAGAAGTCAGAGTTACACAGAGAGAGGGAGAGGCAGAGAGAGAGAGAGCGAGAGGGAGATCTTCCATCCATTGGTTCACTCCCTAGATGGCCACAACAGCCAGAGCTGCAGCGATTCGAAGCCAGGAGCCAGGAGCCTCTTCTGGGTCTCCCATGCGAGTGCAGGGGCCCAAGGCCTTGGACCATCTACTCTCTCCTGGGCCATAGCTGAGAGCTGGATCGGAAGCAGAGAAGCCGGGTCTTGAACCGGTGCCCATATAGGATGCCAACATTGCAGGCGGCAGCTTTACCTGCTACACAGCGCAGGCCCCAATAAATAATATCTTGTTGAATATCATATATGAGAAAAAATATGCAAAAATACTTAAGAAAATGGTTATCAGTTACTATATTTATGAATAATATCTATTATTAATTTCTTTGGGACATATTCTTCTTGAAACAAATTATTTTTTAAAAAAAGATTTATTTTATTTATTTTATTTATTTAAAAGGTAGAGTTCAGAGAGAGGTAGAGATGGAGAAAGAAAGGTCTTCCATTTGCTGGTTCACTCCCCAAATGGCTGCAATGACCGGGGCTGGGCCAGGCTAAAGCCAGGAGCCAGGAACTTCCTCCAGGTCTCCCACATGGGTGCAGGGGCCCAAGCACTTGGGCCATCATCCGCTGCCTTCCCAGGCATATGAGCAGGGAGCTAGATTGAATTGAAGCAGGCGAGACTCGAACTAGCACCCATATGGGATGCTGGAGTCACAGATGGCTTACCTACTACACCACAATGCTAGCCCTTCTTGAAACAAATTCTAATAAAAATCAGCTAATATGTCAAACTTGTTTAGCTACAAGCTGAGGAGAGAACCTTATCTATATACAGATATTTAAGTGATCAGTATGTTCAATAGCTAGAAATTATATGACCCATATAATGTGGTTAAGGTAATCTGGGGGCCTGAGTCATAGATCAAGCAGAAAAAGAAAAATGTTAATAATATGGAATAGAATTATATACTCTTGAACTCAATTTGCCAACCTACAGACTTTGACAGACCCAAGCACAAATCCATTTATAGGCCATACTTTATCATCTTAATAATATTTTATTGGCTTACATATATACTTTTTTGTTTGCTTCTTCTCCATTATCTTCTCTGAGACCAAAATCAAGATAAACATTTTCTTAAGTATTTATGATACAATGTCAAGTTTTCTAAAAGCAAAATATAAAATTCCTTTATTTTAGCTAAATAAATTAAAATGTTCATGTGGTTATGAAATAGGGCATAAATTATAAATGTATAAATAGGAAGTAAAATATAGAAATAAGCAATTGTTTCTGAAAAATTGGATTATGGTCTTTTTATTAAAAAATACTTGCTCTTAATTTTTAGTGACCTGGATACAGTTTCAGGCACCTGGCTTCAGCCTGGCCCAACCATGTCTGTTGTAGCCATTTGAGGAACCAGTGGATAGAAGATTTTCTCTCTCTCTCTCTCTTCCTTTCAAATAAATAAATATATCTTTTAAAAATTTTAAAACTTCAATGATTTAAATGACAGTCAAGAAAACAAAAGAGAAACCTATAAAAGGAGAGAAAATATTTACAAATCATTTATCTGATAAGAGTCTAGTATCTATAAATCTTTAAATCAACAATAAAAGGACAAATAACCCAATTTAAAACATGAGTCAAAGCCTTTGGTCAAAACTGCCATCTTTCAGTGATTGGCTAAAATGACAAACAAAAGGGGAAAGGTGAGAGGCGTCCAGCGTATGTTTTCTGGGCCTTTTAGAAAATATGGAGCTGTTCCTTCAATTGTACACATATGAATCTATAAGAAAGGTGCTATTATAGACACAAAGGGAAGAGGTACTGTCCAAAACAGAACGCTCCATAAATGTTATCCTGGCAAAACTGGAAGAGTCTAGAGCATTATCCAGCACCTGCTGGCCTTGTTGTAACAAACAAGTTCAGAGCAAGATTCTTGCCAAGAGAAGTAATTTGAGTAGTGAGCGCTTTAAGCACTGTAAGAGTTGAGACAGCTTCCTGAAATGTGGGAAGGAAAATGATAAGAAGGAAGTCAAACACAAAAGTATCTGGGTTCCACTGAAGTACTAGTATGCTCCACCCGGAGATCCATACTTTGTGAGAACCAGTGGAAAAGAGCCTGAGGTACTGGGACCTATGTCCTAGGACTTTATAAATAAATGTAAAAAAAAAAAAAAAAAAAGTCTTCTGGGCCATAAAAGTGTTTCTCCTAATTAAGTAAAGTGTGGTGACTTCACCCCCTAAGAAATACTTAAAGTCAATTTAACTGTGTACTAATTTATTGTATAATCTCTTCACTTTTCAAATTTAATGTTTTTCTTGCTGAAGGGTATGAAGTGGCTTATTGTGTAATGATACTTTCAACAGGCTAGAAGAAAAAAAATAAGGAAATGATTGTAATGACATCTCTCCAAAACAGATAATGAGCACATAAAAATGCATTCAACACTGTTAGTTATTAAAGAGACGGGAAACAAAAGCTGCGAAGCACCATTTCACACCCACTAGGATGACTATAGTTTTCTTTAAAGTACTTATTTATTTGAGAGAGAGATCAATTTTCCAGCCATTGGTTCACTCCCCAATGGTACACAAAAGCCAGGGCTGTGCCAGGCCAAAGCAGGGCTCCTGGAACTCCATCCAGGTCCCTGATGTGGGTGACAAGGAACCAAGTACTTGAGTCCAATGTGTACATTAGCAGAAAGCTGGATGGGAAGTGGAGCCGGAGCTCGAATCCAGGGACTCTGAAATGGGGTGCAGAGATATAAACCACCGTGCCAGATGTCTACTTGGGCTCCTGTCACTCACGTTGGAGACCAGGATGGATTTCCAGGCCAGGCCCATGTCTCAGGGCCTGGACCAGCCCTGACTGTTGGAGCTATTTGGTGAGTGAACCAGCAGAGGAAAGATTTCTCCTTATTTTTCTCTCTCTGTAACTCTGCCTTTCAAATAAGTAAATAAATATTTACAAACAATAAAAATGAAAAATAATGATGTTGGTTAGGAAGTGAGAAATTGGAATTCTCATATGCTGCTAGTAGGAATGTAAAACGATGCAGCAGCTTTGGAAAACAGATTGGCAGTTTCTCAAAAAGTTAAACATAGAGTTACCAGATGACCCAGAAAATCTAATGCTAGTTATATACTAAAGAGAAATGAAAAATGTATATCCACACCAAACCTTGCACTTGAGTGTTCATGCCAGTATTATTCAAAAAAGTGGAAACAATGCAAGTATCTATTGACTGATGTATGGATACACAAAATGTGTTAAATTAATACAATGAAATATTCATTTATAAAAAGGAATGTAGTTCTGTTCCTCAGATAAACCTTGAAAACATTATGCTAGGTGAAATAAGCCAAACACAAAAGACCAAATATTGTAAGACTACACTTACATGAAATATCTAGAACAGTCAAATCAATGGAGATCAAAAGTATACTAGTGTTAGTGGGGTGATGGAGGTAGGGAGGAATCAGGCCTAGGGAGTGACTTCATTGAAGTTAATGAAACTATTTTGAAATCAGATAATGAAAATTATTTTGAAATTAAACAGTGGAGATGCCTTGTGCAATCTTACTGAAATATTGTGCAATATAACAATATTATGTAACCTTGCAATATATACTAAAAATTATTGAATTATACACATTCAATATAAAATATTTATAAAAATATAAAAAATAGATGCACTTGCAATCCTAAGAAATAAATGACTAGAGAAAGTTGGGGTTGGAGAAGATGCCCAAATGTCTTTCTTCCCTAGAACTAAATGTTTAAACTTGAAATCTAAAATTTTCAGATAAGCTCTGATTTGCCTCATCTCTTTAAAGAATATGAAACCAAGATATATTACTTTCTTTTTTTTAAGGATTTATTCTATTTATTTGAAAGACAGAGTTACAGAGAGAGGTGGAGACAGAGAGAGGGATCTTCCATCTGCTGGTTCACTCCCCAGATGGTTGCAATGGCCAGAGCTGCACCGATCTGAAGCCAGGAGCCAGGAGCTTTTTCCGGGTCTCCCATGTGGGTGCAGGGGCCCAAGGACTTGGGCCATCTTCTACTGCTATCCCAGGCCATAGCAGAGAGCTGGATTGGAAGAGGAGCAGCTGGGACTAGAACCGGCGCCCATAGGGAATGCCGGCACTTCAGGCCAGGGCTTTAACCTGCTGCGCCACAGCACCGGCCCCCAAGATGTATTACTTTCATTTGATTTATATCACCACCATTTATTTTATCACTCCTCAATAATATTCAGATATAATTTGTGTTTTAGTTATATTAACATTCTTTCTATTTCTCAATTTCTTTGCTTCATCTGTCCCAAATAATATTCAGCCTGAAATTAGCATTATAATTCTGTTCACGTTCCTTACTTTTTTAAAAAAAGATTTTATTTTATTTATTTAAAAGGTAAAGTAACAGAGAGATAGAGAGATGGAGAGAAAGAGAGAGAGAGAGAGAGAGAGAGAGAGAGATTCTCATATTTACTAGTTTACTTCCCAAATGGCTGCAAGGGCTGGTTCTAGGCCAGGCTAAAGACAGGATCCTGGAAATCCATCTGGGTCTGCTAACTGGGTGGCAGGTGTCCAAGCACTTGGATCATCATCCACTGCTTTTCCAGGCATATTAGCAGGCTGTTGGAAGAAAGGCAGAGCAGCCGGGACTTGAGCTGACACTCTGATATGGGATACCAACATCAACCGTGGCTACTTAACCCTCTGTACCATATGCCATCCCTTGTTCACATTCCTTCTGTCTCTCCTTCCAACTCAAGTGTACTTCTCAATGCACTGTCTCCCTTGTAAGTCACTCTTTCTGGTCTTTTCCATATTCAGCTTGGTACTTCTACTAATCCCATACTATCTTCTAAAATTCCATTCTATTATTAATAATCTTTCCTGTACTGCTAACCTTTCCCTAACAATTCTTTGTTCTTTTTGACATAAATATAACCTGCTTTCCTTTGACCACACAGGTGCCTTTTAGTGAAAGGTGATCCAAATTTCAGGAGTAAGAAATGCAGGTGACATTTCCCTGGCTCTACTCCAGGTTTTTTTTTTTTTTACAGGCAGAGTGGACAGTGAAAGAGAGAGAGAGAGAGACAGACAGACAGAGAGAGAGAGAAAGGTCTTCCTTTTGCCGTTGGTTCACCATCCAGTGGCCGCCATGGCTGGCGCACTGTGACCGGTACACCGCGCCTATCCAAAGGCAGGAGCCAGGAGCCAGGTGCTTCTCCTGGTCTCCCATGGGGTACAGGGCCCAAGTACTTGGGCCATCCTCCACTGTACTCCCGGGCCACAGCAGAGAGCTGGCCTGGAAGAGGGGCAACCAGGACAGAATCCGGTGCCCTGACCGAGACTAGAACCCAGTGTGCCGGCGCCGCAGGAGGAGGATTAGCCTAGTGAGCCACGGCGCCGGCCCTCTACCCTAGGTTTTCTGATCATGGTTCTCCTTTGCTTCCCCTCTGAGGTCCCTCCCTCTTGAAACATCCTTACCATCCAACCTGAGCTCTATCTTTTACTGACCTTAACATTATATTCTCAGGGCTGGTGCCCTGGTACAGCAGGTTAATCCTCCGCCTGCAGTGCTGGCATCCCATATGGTCGCCAGTTCTAGTCCTGGCTGCTCCTCTTCCAACCCAGCTCTCTGCTATGGCCTGGGGAAGCATTAGAAGATGGCCCAAGCACTTGGGCCCCTGTACCTGCATGGGAGACCAGGAAGAAGCACCTGGGTCCTGACTTTGAATCGGCGTAGCTCCAGCCATTGCAGCCATTTGGGGAGTGAACCAATGGAAGAAAGACCTCTCTCTCAGTCTCTCCCTCTCACTGTCTGTAACTCTGCTCTCAAATAAATAAATTAAAAAATCTTTAAAATAAAAAAATTTACACTCCCATCACAATTAAAGATTAGAGCACAGAAAATCTAAGCATATTTTATAAAAATTTTTAAAACTCATTTTTTTTGACAGGCAGAGTGGACAGTGAGAGAGAGAGACAGAGAGAAAGGTCCTCCTTTGCCGTTGGTTCACCCTTCAATGGCCACTGCAGCTGGTGCACCGCGCTGATCCGCTGATCCGAAGCCAGGTGCTTATCCT
The DNA here is from genome assembly GCF_964237555.1 of Oryctolagus cuniculus. Lineage (NCBI taxonomy): Eukaryota > Metazoa > Chordata > Mammalia > Lagomorpha > Leporidae > Oryctolagus > Oryctolagus cuniculus. The sequence goes on along the minus strand of NC_091443.1, from coordinate 43,968,061 downwards.
GGTCTCCCATGTGGGTGCAGGGCCCAAAGACTTGGGCCATCCTCCACTGCACTCCCAGGCCACAGCAGAGAGCTGGACTGGAAGAAGAGCAACCGGGAAAGAATCTGGCGCCCCGACCGGGACTAGAACCCAGTGTGCCGGTGCCGCAGGCAGAGGATTAGCCTATTGAGCCATGGTGCCAGCTCTAAAATTCATTTTAAAGGTAGAATTGGAGAGAGAAATACCCACAACCTCAAAAGCAACAGAAGCAAATCCATGAACTAAAGAAAGCCATACCTGATATGAATGAAAATTTTTTCCATGAAATTGAGATGTTAAAGAGAAATAAAAATGAAGTATTAGAAATGAAGAATTTAATACATCAAATTAAAAATGTTTAATTTTAAACATTAGCAGCAGACTTGGAGAAATAAAGTCAAACCAAAAAAAAAAAAAAAAAAAAAGAGAGAGAGAAAACTTAAAAACTGTGTTGATGGCCATTTGTGGGGTGAACTAGCAGAGGGAAGACCTTTCTCTCTGTATATCTCTCTCTCACTGTCTAACTCTGCCTGTCAAATAAAATAAAACTGTGTTGATATATGGGATACTATTTTTTTTTATTTTAACTTTTATTTAATGAATGTAAATTTCCAAAGTACAGCTTATGGATTATAATGGCTTCCCCCCATAACTTCCCTCCCACCCACAACCCTCCCCTTTCCCTCTCCCTCTCCCCCTTCCATTCACATCAAGATTCATTTTCAATTGTCTTTATATATAGAAGATCAGTTGTAGTTGTAATCAAAACAGCATGGTACTGGTACAGAAACAGATGGATAGACCAATGGAACAGAATTGAAACACCAGAAATCAACCCAAACATCTACAGCCAACTTATATTTGATCAAGGATCTAAAACTAATTCCTGGAGCCAGGACAGTCTATTCAATAAATGGTGCTGGGAAAACTGGATTTCCACGTGCAGAAGCATGAAGCAAGACCCCTACCTTACACCTTACACAAAAATCCACTCAACATGGATTAAAGACCTAAATCTACGACCTGACACCATCAAGTTACTAGAGAACATTGGAGAAACCCTTCAAGATATTGGCACAGGCAAAGAGTTTCTGGAAAAGACCCGGGAGGCACAGGCAGTCAAAGCCAAAATTAACTATTGGGATTGCATCAAATTGAGAAGTTTCTGTACTGCAAAAGAAACAGTCAGGAGAGTGAAGAGACAACCGACAGAATGGGAAAAAATATTTGCAAACTATGCAACAGATAAAGGGTTAATAACCAGAATCTACAAAGAGATCAAGAAACTCCACAAAAACAAAACCAACAACCCAATTAAGAGATGGGCCAAGGACCTCAATAGACATTTTTCAAAAGAGGAAATCCAAATGGCCAACTGTGGGGAGCAGCTCGGACTAGACTGTTACTGGAATTAAGACTTATTCTATGCATCTGCTCTCCCACAATATGGCGCTGGGAGAGAAGTAAACAGCTTCCGCACAGCTGCCTCCAGTTCAACCAATTAACTGTAGGACTTGCTCCTGATTGGAGGGCAGCGTGCTCGGCGTGTGGGCAGCCGAGTTAGGATTGGCGGAGGAGGACTATAAAGGAGGAGAGAGACGGCATGCACCAGTAACATCTATGGGGAACATCTAAGGGAACCCGTGCAGCCCCCGAGAGACCCGGCCGGCGGTGTGCCGCTCCCCTGCGGAAGTGGGGAATGCGGCCAGGGGGAACTGCCCTTCCACGGAGGTGGAAGGGATAGTAGCCAACCCGGGAAGAACCAGCAGCAAACCCGGGGAGGGCCGAGCAGACGAAAGAACAGCGCAGGGTTCAGTGTTGCTCCTCCACGAAGAGGGGGAGCGACATAATGGTGCCGTGACTCGGATAGGAAACCTAGCTCGGATTAGGAAACCTAGGACGGATAGCAAACTTAGGAGGGAAGAAACGGGAAGAAATGGGAAAATACCGGAGAGAGAAACTAGCAAACAGCCTAGGGAAAAGCCGGACGAAAAAGGAGCCGGAAGAAGCTATTGAAAGCCTAGGCATAGACTCGAAACAGCCTAGGGAAAAACCGGACGAAAAAGGAGCCGGAAGAAGCTATTGAAAGCCTAGGCATAGACTCGGATACGGACTACGGGGGGAAGCTGGGAGAAATCTCTAAGGTCGAAAGCGAAAGTGAAAGCTAGAACAAACAGACTCGGATGCGGACTGTGGGGAGAGGCCAGGAGAAATGAGGGAGGAGTATTGTTGGAGGAAAGCTTGGGGAAACATACCGGGTAGAGAAAAATGTTAGGGAAATTGAAGCCGCGGGGGGCAGGCCAAGGCGGAAACGAAAGCCACTTTGGGGTTCCCAAGTTAGCCCGGGAATAGGGGGCGAAAAGTTGAAACCAGAAGCTGAGACGTAAGCCAGATTGGGATCCGTCTGATTAGCCCGGGGAGCAAAGGACGGGAAGCCAAACCGTGGGGCGGAGACGTACGCTGGGTTGAATTCGCCAGGCTAGCCCGGGGAACTTGGATTGAATGCTAGTGGTGGAGACGCAAGCTACGCTGTGTTACTCGCGGAAGCCGCCGCGTGCAGAGAGAGCACGGGGCGTGAATAGATAGGGAACGCTGGCGTAGGCCGTGGTTCAGACGCGAAAGGGTTAAGCGTGGAGACCGCGGAGCGCGCGAAGCCGAGCCGCGCAAAGCCGGGAAGCTGCGCAGATGAGAGAGGCGCACGGGCTGAAGCGGCGAGGTGCCGGGAAGCTGCGGGGATAAGAGAAACAGAAGTTTGGAAGTGAAGTAAAAGAGAAATGGGAATGCTGGAAGATAGAAGTGAAATGGGAGAGGTAGGAATGCCCGGAGATAGAGAAATAGAGAAAAATAAGGCCTCCCCTCAACATGCCAATTAGAAGGCTTGGATTCGGTCTGCCCGATTAGTGAGGCGATGAGCACCTGGGCGGCTAGCCGCAGGTCACCGAAGACAGGCACGAATTAACATCAGTAAAGCTTCCCCACAATGCAACAATTAGGAGGCTTGGATTCGGTCTGCCTGATTTAAGGCGGTAAGCGCCAGCAAAGCTCGACCAGAGTATGAGCTGCAGGTCACCGAAGATAGGCACGAACCAACACTAATAAGTCTCCCCCACAATAAGGCAATGAGAAGGCTTGGATTCGGTTTGCCTGATAGAGCTTGTAAGCCCCTGCAGGCTCGACCAGAGCATGCGCTGCAGGGCACCGAACACAGGCACGCATCAGCGCCTAAAAACCTCCTCACAACATGGCGAAGAGAGGACCCGGATTCGGTTTGCCTGATGGATAGGACTTGTAAGAGCCTGTGGCAACTCTAGCAAGTAGAGCAGAGTGTGTGCTGCGGGACACCGAAGACAGGCGCGTATCAACGCCAAAAAAATAAAAAGAAAGGGGGATCTGTGGGGAGCAGCTCGGACTAGACTGTTACTGGAATTAAGACTTATTCTATGCATCTGCTCTCCCACAATATGGCGCTGGGAGAGAAGTAAACAGCTTCCGCACAGCTGCCTCCAGTTCAACCAATTAACTGTAGGACTTGCTCCTGATTGGAGGGCAGCGTGCTCGGTGTGTGGGCAGCCGAGTTAGGATTGGCGGAGGAGGACTATAAAGGAGGAGAGAGACGGCATGCACCAGTAACATCTATGGGGAACATCTAAGGGAACCCGTGCAGCCCCCGAGAGACCCGGCCGGCGGTGTGCCGCTCCCCTGCGGAAGTGGGGAATGCGGCCAGGGGGAACTGCCCTTCCACGGAGGTGGAAGGGATAGTAGCCAACCCGGGAAGAACCAGCAGCAAACCCGGGGAGGGCCGAGCAGACGAAAGAACAGCGCAGGGTTCAGTGTTGCTCCTCCACGAAGAGGGGGAGCGACACCAACAGGCACATGAAAAAATGTTCAAGGTCATTAGTAATCAGGGAAATGCAAATCAAAACCACAATGAGGTTTCACCTCACCCCGGTTAGAATGGCTCACATTCAGAAATCTACCAACAACAGATGCTGGCGAGGATGTGGGGAAAAAGGGACACTAACCCACTGTTGGTGGGAATGCAAACTGGTCAAGCCACTATGGAAGTCAGTCTGGAGATTCCTCAGAAACCTGAAAATAACCCTACCGTTCGACCCAGCCATCCCACTCCTTGGAATCTACCCAAAGGAATTTAAATTGGCAAACAAAAAAGCGGTCTGCAGCCTAATGTTTATTGCAGCTCAATTCACAATAGCTAAGACCTGGAACCGACCTAAATGTCCATCAACGGTAGACTGGATAAAGAAATTATGGGATATGTACTCTTTAGAATACTATACCACAGTAAGAAACAACGAAATCCAGTCATTTGCAACAAAATGGAGGAATCTGGAACACATCATGCTGACTGAAATAAGCCAGTCCCAAAGGGACAAATACCATATGTTCTCCCTGATCAGTGACAACTGACTGAACACCAAAAAGGAAACCTCCTGAAGTGAAACGGACACTATGAGAAACGGTGACTTGATCAGCATAGCCCTGACTGTTAAAGAACTTCCACTTTGACTATGACCTTGTCTAAATATGATCAGAGTCAGTGAACTCAAAAGGCTTCCATAGCCTTGGCAACTCATGACAAGAGCCTAGGGTGATTACTGAGGCCATAAACAAGAGTGTCAATTTGTTAAGTTAACAACCAGAGTCACTGTGCACTTACTCCTCATGTAGGATCTCTGTCCTTAATGTGCTGTACATTGTGATTTAATGCTATAACTAGTACTCAAACAGTATTTTTCACTTTGTGTTTCTATGTAGGTGCAAACTGTCGAAATCTTTAATTAATATATGATATATGGGATACTATTTTAAAAAACCCAACATATAGGTCTTAGGAGTACCTGAAGGTGTGAAAAGAGAGAATAGACTAGAAGGCCTTTTTAGTGAAATAATTACAGAAAACTTCCCCAATTTGGAGAAAGAAAGTGGACATCTAAATAGAGGAAGCACACAGAACTCCTAAGAGACATGATCAGAGAAAACCTTCACCACAACACATTATAGTCAAACTTCCCACAATAAAACATAAAGATTCTAAAATATGCATGAGAGATATGCCACATTACTTTCAGAGGATCTCCAATTAGACTCAGAGCTGACTTCTTATCAGAAACCATATAGGCTAGAAGGGAATGGAAAGATATAGTCCAAATCTTGAGAGAGAAAACTGTCAACCCAGAATATTGTACCCTGCAAAGATCTCATTTATGAATGAAAGTGAAATATAGACCTTCCACAACAAACAGAAATTGAAAGAACTTGTCGCCACTAGCCCAGCCTTACAAAAGATAGTTAAGGATGTGCTACACCAGAAAGACTGCCATCATTATGCAGGAATGTGAAGGCATAAAATCCTCCATTAAAAGTACAAAAAACATCAAAGTAAATAATAGCAATATTTATGGAAAAATGGTGGGGCTAAGTTGTTACTTATCAATAGTCAGCTTGGATATAAATGGCCTCAACTCTCCAGTTAAATGATACAGACTGGATGAATGGATCAATAAACAAGACCCATCTATTTGCTGCCTACAAGAACATACCTCACCAACAAAGGTACACACAGACTCAAAGTAGAAAGATGGAAAAAGATATCCCTTAAAGGGCAGGTGTTGCCATCCTAACATCAGACAAAATAGATGTTAACATAAAAACTCATAAAAACTGTTAAAAGAGATGACGAAGGGCACTATGTAATGACTAAGAAATTAATTAATTATATGACTATAATAAATGTATATGCACCCAATTACAGAGTGCCTGGTTATTTAAAAGAAATGTTAATGGATGTAAAGAGAGACATAGACTCCAATACAACAATAACAGGTGACTTCAACACCCCACTTTCATCAATGCACAGATCAACTAGACAGAAGATCAACAAATAGAGCTAATCAGCACTATGAACCAAATGGACATAACTGATATCTACAGAACTTTTCATCCCATAGTTGCAGAATACACATTCTTCTCATCAGTGCATAGACTTTTCTCTTGGATAGACCTTATGCTAGGCCATAAAGCAAGTCTCTCTCTCTCTCTTCCCCTCTATCTATAAAATGAGTTTTAAAAACTTTTAGAAAATATAGATAGATTTTCTGCATCTTAAAAAGTATTCCTGGAGCAGGTGCTGTGCATAGAAGGCTAAGCTTCTGCCTGCAGTGCCAGCATTCCATATAGGCGCCATTTAGAATCCTGGCTGCTCCTCTTCTGATCCAGCTCTCTGCTATGGCCTGGGAAAGCAGTAGAAGATGGCCCAAGTACTTGGGCCCCTGCATCAGCATGGGAGACCTGGAAGAAGCCCCTGGCTCTTGGCTTTGAATCAGCCCAACCCCAGCTGTTGGTATCATTGGGGAGTGAACCAGTGCATGGAAGAGCTTTCTTTCTGTCTCTCCCTGTTGCTGTGGATTTGTTCTGAGAGGAGGAGCATGGTGGGAGCAAGAGGCGTGGAGTCACCACACAGACACCAGGAGTCAGGTGAAAGCGGACCAGAGGAGCAGCCCGCAGACTGGTTTATTTCAGTTGGTGCAGCAGCTTATATAGCTGAGGCAGCCAATCCAGTCAAGGGGTGGTTTATGCCCTAACCAATCACAGCCTGTTGCCAGGCATGCTCCGTTTCCAGGTGGTTTTCCAGATGGTTTCCAAAGCCATTCCTGAGTAATTGACACTCGCTTGCCAGCAGCCATCTTGGCATGGCCTTCTCATTCCACCACATCTCCCTCTTTCTGTAACTCTACCTCTCAAATAAATTAAAAACTAAAAAAGAAAGTATTCCCTAATCCTGTCTTCCCATAAAATCATTGCTCTTATGTGTCTGTCCCTTCATCACTAATTTCCTGAAAAGTTGTCTACACTTACTATATATATATTTTTTTAAGATTTTTATTTATTTATTTAAAATGCAGAGTTACAGAATGGCAGACACAGAGTTTGAGAGAGAGAGAGAGAGAGAGAGGCGTCTTCCATCCACTGGTTCACTCCCGAAATAGCTGCAACTGCTGGAACTGGGCCAATCCAAAGGCAGGAGCCTGGAGTTTGAGTCTCTCACGTGGGTGTAGGGGCTCAAGAAGTCTGACCATCTTACACTGCTTTCCCAGGAGCATTAACAGGGAGCTGGATCAGAAGTGGAGCAGCCCGGACCCAAGCTGGGGTCCATATGGGATGCCAGCATTACAGGCAGAGGCTTTACCTGCGATGCCTCAGTGCTGGCCCCTACTTACTATATTTTTGAAAGCTCTTTTCTGTTCTCAAGATATTTGATTACATATTTCCAAGGGACCTTTGTGCAGTAATGTTCAGGGTAACCTCCTAAGTGTTAATCCCAGTGACTTTTTAAATAAATATGTGCTAATTGATTTGAAAGGTGGAGAAAAACAAAGAGACAGAGAGATTTTCTATCCATTGGTTCATTCCCAGATGACCACAACAGCAGGGGATGGCCCATTGTTAACAGAGATCCGAGTACTTATGCATTAGCTGCTGCCCCCAAGGTGGACATCATCAGGAAACTGGAATCATAAATGAAGCTGGGACTCAAATCCAGGGACTCTGATACAGGATGCAGGTGGCCCAAGCAGAGCCTTAGCCACTGTAACAAATACCTTTCCCATCTCAGTGGTTTGTTGTTGTTGTTTTACAGTATTTTCTTATTTGACTCTCTAAAGTGTGTTGGACATTATTCATCACAACCTACTTGAGTAGAAGTTCTCCCTTCTCCTGGATTCCATTACACCACTCTCTTCTAATTTTTCTCTTACCTTTTCCCCTCTTTTTCATTCTCTTGATGGTGTCTCTTAATCTTCCTGTTTCTTAATGAAGATATTTGCTACACACTCTCTATAGGCAATGTTATCTACTTTGGTGAGTTTTTAAAAAAGTTTACAGCTCAGCAGTGGTAAGTATATTCACATTGCTCTAAAACAGATCCCCATAATTTTTTTTCTTGCAAAGCTTTAACTCCATATCCATTAAATAACAACCACCCATTCTTTGCTCCCCCAGGTCCTGGTGACTATCTTTCTACATTCTGTTTCTATAAAGTGAAACCATTTAGGTATCTCAAATAAGTGAAATTGTACAGTATTTGTCTTTTTTTGTGACTGGCTTCTTTCACTTATATGTATAATGTTCTCAAGGTACAACCATATTGTAGCATTTACCAGGATTTCAGTTCTGAATAATATTACCTCCTAAACACACACACACACACACACACACACACACACTTTGTTTATCCATTCACCCTTTGATGGACACTTCAAAGGTTGCTTCTACCTCTTGGCTATTGTGAATAGTGCTGCCATAAAAATGGGTGTGTAAATGCTTCCTCAAAGCCTTGTTGTTAATTCTTTTCAAAGAAAGATATATACCCTGAAGGAATTGCTGGATCATATGGTAGTTCTATTATTAATATTAATATTTTGAGGATTCACCACACTGCTACTTGGTGGCTTTAACTGCCATGTATGTGCAGCTAGCTCCCAAATCTATATTCCTTCCCCTAATCTGTCTCCTGAAATATATAAAGATATAAGCTCAAAAAGGAAGAAAATATATTTTGTCTTTTTATACTCTGTGTTCCTACAGTGGATTCTAAATAAATTCTTATTTAAAATACTGTCTTTTGAATTCTGAATGTGTCTTCCAAAGGTCTCCTAAGAGAGCTAAGTCCAAATATTGTTTCAGCTGACTATTATGTAATCAGATGAGTCACTGTTTTAAGTTTCTTGATAGTATATACTCTGTAATATATTTATTTGATTCCTTACATTGCCTACCAAATACTTATGAGGCAGTACATTTTGATTAAATTAGGCAATAATCTCAAGTATTTATCAAAACTGAGAGTAGCATTGGAATGTTTGCATAGTTTCTCCTTTCTGCTTCTAAAGGAAAAGAGTGTCAGTGAGGTGCTACTATAGAAATTTATATGATACTATTATAATTTTAGAAATATTTTAGGGCCAGCGCCATGGCACACTAGGCTAATCCTCCGCCTTGCAGCGCCGGCACACCAGGTTCTAGTCCTGGTCGGGGCACCGGATTCTGTCCCAGTTGCCCCTCTTCCAATCCAGCTCTCTGCTGTGGCCAGGGAGTGCAGTGGAGGATGGCCCAAGTACTTGGGTCCTGCACCCCATGGGAGACCAGGATAAGTACCTGGCTCCTGCCATCGGATCAGCGCAGTGCACCGGCCGCGGTGCACCGGCCGCAGTGCACCTGCTGCGGCGGCCATTGGAGGATGAACCAATGGCAAAGGAAGACCTTTCTCTCTGTCTCTCTCTCTCACTGTCCACTCTGCCTGTCAAAAAAATAAATAAATAAAAATAAAAAAAGAAATATTTTAGGACAAATACAAATAAGTGGAATATATTGAATGAACTTTTTTCTGACCATACAACATGAGTAAATTAGAATATGCCAATAAAATTTTTAGAAAACTTTATCAAATAGAACATTTTTACCACCCCTAGAGGAAAAAAGGATTAGGAAAAAAAATATTGTTGGAGGATATGTATAGTCATTATTTTTATTTATCAAATGATAGCAAGTGCTCTGAGTAAAACTTTAAGCAATAATTTGAAATTAAACTTCAGCTCTGATTTATGATGGAAAAGAAAGCTAACTAGCACCAAGGTGACTGAGGGCACAAAATTTAATTATTGCTTAAAGATTATCAGATACTTTCTTTTTCACAAGTGAAGAGAGCTTTAAAATTTGCCAACTCAGGGCCCTGAGAAAATAAGACATTTTCTTTATGGGAAAAAGAAGAAGAAAGGACATTACCAACAATGGAAAAGGCATGCAGAGTAGCAATGGCTCAAAGTGGATCTGGCAGACTATGAACACTAGAATCACCAAGGAAACATGGAACTATGAAATGTCAGAAAGCTGTTGAAATGCCTGATGCTCCAACCATGGCTCAGCTTTTAAAAACCAAATGAAGACTCATGAGACACAAGAAGACTGTAGATGCTTTAATGAATAACCACATACTAGTAGAATTAAGAGAAACAACGATAGCTCAAATCAACACAAACCTAAGTACCTTTTTTTCAGTTTATCTGTTTCAAGTTAAACCAACTCCTTCTAATTTAAAAGATTTCCACAAAATGGTAGAGTTGGTAAATTTTAGAATTTATCAAGCACAACTTAAAAAAAAAAAAAAAGAATCACTGGCTGTGAAAAATGACAGTTAAAATGCAGGCTCCAAGGTCCCTCTCAGAAATTCTGATTCCATAGATGCAGGAATCTGCATTTTTCACAGCAATTCAGATTCAAGTGATCCTGAGAACAACTCTGGCAGACTGCTGGAAAGGTGGACATATTTTTTTTTTTATGGTGAAAAAGCATATATTTAGAATTAGCCAGCTGGACTCCGTTCAGATGATCCCAATTTTGTTGGCAACGTCCAGAGCATCATAGTCAGGAGCCAGCCGCACATTCGCCTTCTTCTCTCCGTCAGGGCTGATCAGGGTGTTGACTTTGGCCACATCAATGTCATAGAGTTTCCTCACAGCTTGTTTGATCTGGTGCTTGTTGGCCTTGACATCCACAATGAACACCAGTGTGTTGTTGTCTTCTATCTTCTTCACGGCCGACTCCGTGGTCAGGGGGAACTTGATGATGGCATAGTGGTCAAGCTTGTTTCTCCTGGGGGCACTCTTCCGAGGGTATTTGGGCTGCCGTCGGAGGCGTAGTGTCTTGGGCCGCCGGAAGGTGGGGGACGTGCGGATCTTCTTCTTCTTGTGGCTGTGGACACCTTTCAGCACTGCCTTCTTGGCCTTCAAGGCCTTCGCTTTGGCTTTGACTTTAGGAGGGGCAGGAGCTTCCTTCTTCGCCTTCGGCGCCATCTTGGTGAAAAGGTGGAAAGGTGGACATATTAAATAAGCTCTTCTCTAATCTCAGGTTCAGTCTCACAAGGATAGTTAATAAACTTTACTGGAAGGATGGATGTCATTTCCCATGAACCATCACTTAAGACCTTGTTTTTTTTAAAGGTGGAAAGGCACACTGAGTAGATAAGCATTCCTATAAAATAAGTCCAGTGAATTTGGGCACACTGATTAAATGCAGCAGATATAGTCTGGGTCTCTGAGAGAAGCTAACCAATAAGTTCAAAGGAAGAGGAAAGAAGGATGCATTTTAAGCCCTGGCAAACAAAATAATCTTGTTCTTGGAATAGATTAATGAGCATCCAGGTAATAAAGCAAATATACAATATGCTAATTGTTGAATGCAGGTGGTAAGTATATGGGTGTTGACTATTTAATGTTTTCAACTTTTCTGTATGTATGTACCCATTTCCCCAATTCATTTTGAAGTTTTAGGCCAGCACCGCAGCTCACTAGGCTAATCCTCCACCTTGCGGCGCCGGCACACCAGGTTCTAGTCCTGGTCGGGGCGCTGGATTCTGTCCTGGTTGCTCCTCTTCCAGGCCAGCTCTCTGCTGTGGCCAGGGAGTGCAGTGGAGGATGGCCCAAGTGCTTGGGCCCTGCACCCCATGGAAGACCAGAAGCACCTGGTTCCTGCCTTCGGATCAGCGTGGTGCGCCGGCTGTGGCTGCCGTGGCGGCCATTGGAGGGTGAACCAACGGCAACAGGAAAACCTTTCTCACTGTCTTTCTCATTGTCTAACTCTGCCTGTCAAAAAAAAAAAAAAAGTTTTACCTATTTATTGATTTGAAAGGCAGAGAGAGAGAGAGAGAGAGAGAGAGAAGAGAGACCTGCCATCCACTGGTTCATGCCCCAAATGCCCATAACAGCCAAGGCTGGGCCAGTCCAAAATCAGGAGCCAGAACTCCAGGTTCTTCCATGGGAGTGACAGGAACCCAAACACTTGGACCATCACCTGCTGCCTCCCAGCTGCATTAACTGGATTGGAAGTAGAGACAGGACTTGATCCCAGGCACTCCAATATGGATTACAGTCATCCCAAGTAGTGACTCAACCCAGTCTTCCACGAAGCCTATGTCTCCCAGTTCCTGAAACAAATTCTGGGACGCTGCATGTATGTACCCAGTTCCCCAGTTCTTGAAATAATTTCTATCTATTGCTCTCTCTCTCTCTCTCTCTAAGATTTATTCACTTATTTAGGCAGAGCTAGAGAGAGAGGTCGATACAGAGAACGGGACTGCTTTGGTTCATTCCCCAAATGGTCCAGGCTGAAACCAGGAGCTTGGAACTCCATGTTGGTCTCCCCTGTGGGTGCAGGGTCCCAAGCATTCAGGCCATGTTCTGCTACTTTCCTAAGCACATTCACAGGGAGCTAGGTTGGAAGCAGAACAGCTAGGACTCAAACTGGTGCTCTGATATGGGATCCCAAACCACTTTCCTTTTTAAGATTTATTTATTTGAAAGGCAGAAAGAGGGAGAGACAGCACACATAAAATTTTAGAGTGATCTTTTTAGATTTTATTTATTTATTTGAGAGGTAGTGTTACCAGAGAAGGCAGGGTTCTTGTCTTTGCGCAAGAAAGAATTCAGGCGTGAGACAGAGAGTAAGTGGAAAGCAAAATAGCAAGATTATTAGGGTAGGAACATCGGTAAAAACCGGATGGGCACCTCTCCAGACAGAACCTGAGAGAGAGTGTCCCAGTCGCTCAGAATGGAGGAGATCGAGATTACATGGTTGAGTGGAGAGATCACACCTGGGCAGGCCAGGCGGGTGGCTCAGCAGAGAGGCAGAGGGCTGAGCACGGAGTCTGGTTGAGGCCAGGATTTTTAAGGGGATGGGTCTTGCCTTCCCTTCCCCCTCTCCTTTTCCTCCTCCTGAACAAAGGAATTCTTTGGATGTAAATACAAAAAATTCCTTTCTGAGTTTTCCTCCTGAAGTTATCAGACAGGGGGAAGCCTGGCTGGCGTCGCCCCACCTTAGAGGAGCCCTAGAGGAAGGATGGTTTTTGGGTAGAAGGGGCAGGACGTTTGAATTGCAGATACTGAGCTGCATCTGGAAGGTCATAGGGATGACTTTGAGATGAGGATGCTGGACCTAGATATCAACTCCTTAGGCCTTTGTCACACACACATAAGCTCATTTCTGACTTCCTACCTAACAGTAGAGTTACAGACAGTGAGAGGGAGAGACAGAGAGAAAGGTCTTCCATCTGCTGCTTCACTCCACAATTGGCCACAACGGCCGGAGCTGTGCTGGTCTGAAGCTGGGAGCCAGAAACTTCTTCCGGGTTGCCCATGTGGGTGCAGGGGCCCAGGAACTTAGGCTCTCTTCTACTGCTTTCCCAGGACTTAGCAGAGAGCTGGATAGGAAGAGGTACAGCCAGGACTCGAACTGGCATTCATATGGGATGCTGGCGCCGCAAGCAGTTTAACAGCCCTGACCCTAGAATGATTTTTTTTTAATTCCCCCTTTTTCTTTAGCCCCACTACAACCATTTAGCTGCTCTGAAGTGTGTTTTTATTCAAAATCTAGTATGTATTTCCAATTGTGTTTCTTTCCCTGCTCACAGCTTGTAATAGGGGAATTTTAATCCCCTCATGTCTGTACTACCCCCCCAAAAGATAAATAAAACAAAAATCAAAACACAAAAAAACCTATCTTCTTGCTATCAGTTCTCTATTCTCTGTAATCCCCATGTCCCACATTGCCAAGTCAACACTCCTAAAACCTGTTTCAATGAAATCACTCTGCTCTTTAAAAACCTCAGTGGTACCTTATTACCTGTTAATCCAGACACAACTTGAAATGCCCTCCCCACCCCTTTACTATAGAAATTCTTATTCTTTAAATGAGGGTTCAAGTTGCCATTGTTTAGCACAGGAATTTGCGATTCCATAGAAGTGCAGTCTCCCTTTGCAGCTAACTATATCTTGATCAAATAAAAAAAAAAAATCTGAGGAGTCCTAAATTTAATTACAAAGGTCAGAGGGTGGAGAGGCAGAAGCGATAAGGAAAGGTAATCAGTTGACAGGCAGGCCAAAACTAACAGAAGACTTCCATGTTGGCTAATCCCCAGGTGCCTGTGGGCTACTGTAGACCACCTGGATAACTCAACCAAACCAATCCAAGAGCAACAAGATCTTTTCTTTACTGACCATCCTCCTAGTCCTAAACTTTCTCCTGTTGGCATTATACTACCCCTTAACTTTAGCTATAGTGAGTTCAATATAAAGAATTTGTGCTTGCATCCCTTACACTTTCGTTATAAAAATGCTATTGGCTCTTATGTTTGGTGGACATATTTCCAGCTAGTATCTAGCCTTGCTGCTGGTAGGTGCAGAACTCGGTCCCAGGATCTGGTACTTTTCTGGATAGCATCTCTAACTGACACAGGGAGGCAGAATCACCTGGGGGTAGTTTCTATTATCTCAAAGCCTAAAGGATATGGGTTTGATTCTTCTTGCTCTGGAGATAAAAAGGTCCCCTGCCTGGACCAGAATCAAATCAGTTTAGGGGCCAACCGCCAAGCTAAATTGACCTCTCATTATATGCTCACCACAATAAATTAACATGCTAAACAGCACACCCATCAGCTGCCATGACAGGAAAAACCAACCATATAAGGAGTGAAAAGGGTTACTAGCTAGCCATAATCCTCCTCCTCTTTATTAGAATGTACTGCCTCTTCCATTAAACAGTCATATAATGTTAAACACAACTCAGAGACAGGGTCATTCCCCTCCTAGTGACTGTGGACTCTGACCAGGGAGTGTGTACTTTTGTTCTCTCAATTAAACACTTGCTGCTTGTTATCCTTGACTTGCTCAAGAATTCTTTCTAAACCCAGGTGCTGGGCAGCTAATACTGGTTGTCTTGGGCCATTCATAAAGGCTCAATAAACTGTAATGCAGAGAACCCCTACTCTCAAGAATTTTGGTACAATTTGACAATTGTATTCATAGTCTCATTTTTAATCATCACAGACCCCCCAACTACCTAGTGCATTTCTGTGTATAGCATGTCCCTTACTAGATAGAAGTTTCCTGGGTTAAGGGTCTTATCTTGGGCTATTCCACACAGCTCCCAAGTCCACTGCTGACCTACAGATTCTAAAAACAACCACCTTTAAGTGGAGAGCAAGTATTCAAGATGCAATATTAAGCAAATGTTAGAACATTTCCAATATCTGGGTTAAAAACACATGTATACAATGAAAAGAAATAAAAGCCCTAAGGATTGATTGTAATCAAGGGAAAAGATAACCCAGGCACTGAGCAAACTCTTGAAGAGACTTACCTTGAGGCTGCAAAAGAAATCAAAAGAGTGCCAGGAATAGAAAGTGTACCTTAGTCTGTCTACATTAATACAAAGCTTAAGTAAACAGTATCTCAAATTTGAAGCCAAGGATTATAGTTTTGCTTGAATGGTCAGACATTTCCTTAAAAAAAAAAATCTCCATACTTTCCCCTCAAAAGAAAAAAAAAAGGCCACAATTACTTTCTAAATCCTAAATGTTAATAACAGTAATAGCTAATGGTACTCAGACTGTTACATAGGGTGTGTGTCGCTCCCCCTCTTCGTGGAGGAACGACACAGGACCCTGCGCTGTTCTTTCGTCTGCTCGGCCCTCCCCGGGTTTGCTGCTGGTTCTTCCCGGGTTGGCTACTATCCCTTCCACCTCCGTGGAAGGGCAGTTCCCCCTGGCCGCATTCCCCACTTCCGCAGGGGAGCGGCACACCGCCGGCCGGCTTTCTCGGGGGCTGCACGGGTTCCCTTAGATGTTCCCCATAGATGTTCCTGGTGCATGCCGTCTCTCTCCTCCTTTATAGTCCTCCTCCGCCAATCCTAACTCGGCTGCCCACACGCCGAGTACGCTGCTCTCCAATCAGGAGCAAGTCCTACAGTTAATTGGTTGAACTGGAGGCAGCTGTGCGGAAGCTGTTTACTTCTCTCCCAGCGCCATATTGTGGGAGAGCAGATGCATAGAATAAGTCCTAATTCGAGTAACTTAGTCTAGTCCGGATTGCTCCCCACAGGTGTGGTATATTCACATAAATTCTTTTCACATTCAGACAAAAGGTTGATGTAGTAAGTCAAATTTTATTACATTTCCTAGGAGAAAAATGCTGGCCAGTACAAAGAATTCAATCATATGGAAAAGTTTAGGAAAATGTAGGGTCATACTTATGTTAAAATTGAGTATAGATTTGATATATCACACAGAACTGCTTTATTAATGAAATTACTATGTAAAGGAGAGTTCTTTTTTAAGATTTATTTATTTATTTGAAAGTCAGAGTTACAAAGAGAGGAGAGGCAGAGAGAGAGAGGTCTTCCGTCCAATGGTTCACTCCCCAGATGGCTGCAATGGCTGGAGCTGAGCCGATCTGAAGCCAGGAGCAAGGAGCTTCTTCCAGGTCTCCCACACAGGTGCAGGGGCCCAAGGACTTGGGCCATCTTCCACTGCTTTCCCATGCCATAGCAGAGAGCTGGATAGGAAGTGGAGCAGCCGGGACTAGAACTGGCACCCATATGGGATGCCAGGGCTTCAGGCCAGGGCGTTAACCCACTGCGCCACAGTGCCGACCCCATAAAAGGAGAGTTTTAATAAAGTTTGTTGCATCAAAATTCATATTTGTAAGTAAAACAAAGACTAATTTGATAAAAGTTTGCTTTACTAAAACTGAAATACAAGCTTCCTGAAATAGCTTTTTCCTTCTGTAGTCTTATTTTTTTAAAAGATTTATTTATTTATTTATTTGAAAGACAGAATTACAAGGAGAGAGGAGAGGCGGAGAGAGAGAGAGCGATAGAGAGGTCTTCCATCTGCTGCTTCATTCCCCAATTGGCTGCAACGGCCAGAGTTGCGCCGATCCGAAGCCAGGAGCAAGGAGCTTCTTCCAGGTCTTCCACGTGGGTGCAGGAACCCAAGGACTTGGGCCATCTTCTGCTTTCCCAGGCCATAGCAGAGCTGGATAGGAAGTGGAGCAGCCAGGTCTGGAACCAGCACCCATATGGGATTCCAGCACTTCAGGCTAGGGCGTTAACCTGCTGTGCCACAGCACCAGCCCCTCTTTCTGTAGTGTTTTTTTTTTTTGTTGTTGTTGTTGTTTTTTTTTTTTTTTTTTTTTTTTTTTTTTTTTTTTTTTGACAGGCAGAGTGGACAGTGAGAGAGAGAGAGACAGAGAGAAAGGTCTTCCTTTGCCGTTGGGTCACCCTCCAATGGCCGCCACGACCGGCGAGCTGCGGCTAGCGCACTGCACTGATCCGATGGCAGGAGCCAGGTGCTTCTCCTGGTCTCCCATGGGGTGCAGGGCCCAAGCACTTGGGCCATCCTCCACTGCACTCCCGGGCCACAGCAGAGAGCTGGCCTGGAAGAGGGGCAACCGGGACAGAATCCGGTGCCCCGACCGGGACTAGAACCCGGTGTGCCAGCGCCACAAGGCGGAGGATTAGCCTAGTGAGCCACGGCACTGGCCTTTCTGTAGTTTTTTAAAAAAATTATTTACTTGAAAAGTAGAGAGACACAGAAAAAGACAGAGACAGAAATCTTTCATCCGCTGATTCACTCCCCAGATGCCTGCAGTAAGAGCCTGGAGCTCAAACCAGGTAGCAGAGACCCAAGTACTTGAGCCATCACCTGCTGCTTTGCACAGTGTACATTAGTATGAAATTGGAATCAGAAGTGGGACTAGGACTCGAAGGCAGACATCCCAATATGGGATGTGGACATCCCAAGCAGCAACTTAACCACTGTGGATTGGAAGTGGAGCAACTGGGACTTGAACTGGCGTCCATATGGGATTCCGGCACTGTAGGCAGTGGCTTTACCCCATTCACCACAGTGCGTGCCCCTGCTTTACTTCTGATTCAGTTTCCTGCTAATGTACCAGGGAAAGCAGTGTAAGATGGCCCAAGTCCTTGGGCCCCTGCCACCCACGTGGAGACCAGGATGGAGTTCCAGGTTTCTGACTTCAGCCTGCTCAGCCCTGCTTGTTGCAGCCATTTGGGTGTGAACCAGAGTATGGAATCTCTCCTTCCCCCATGCTCTTTCAAATAAATAAATCTTTAAAAAAAAAAAAAAAAAAAGAGAGAGACATTGGGGTGGGCATTTGGTCTGGTGGTTAAGCCACCAGGTGGGATGCCTGCACCCCTATTGCAGTGCCTGGGTTTGAGTCTTGACTCTGTTCCAATTTCAGCTTCCTGGTAATGTGCACCCTGGGAAGTAGCAGATAATAGCTCAGGTAGTTATGTCCCTGCCACCCATGTGGGAGACCTGAATAGGCTCTTGGCTTTTAGTTCCAGCTAGGTCCAGCTCTGACTGCTGTGCCCATTTGGGGAGTGAACCCACTAGAGGATGGGAGCTCTGCCTGTCTCTTTTTGTATCTGAAATAAATATAAAATAAAAAAAATGGTAAAAAGAAATTTAAAGTCATCATCAAGATATGGCTTCAAAATGAGAATGCTGAGGCTGGCGTTGTGACAGCATATTATTTGGGCACTGGTTCGTGTCCTGGTTGTTCCACTTCCGATTCAGCTACCTTCTAATGTGCCTGAGAAAGCAGCAGCAGATGGCCTGATTGCTTGGGCCCCTGCCTCCCATGGGAAAGACCTGGATGAAGCTCCTGGCTCAGCCTGGCCCAGCTCTGGCCATTGAGGCCATTTAGGGAGTGAACCAGCAGAGGGAAGATATCTTTGTCTCTCCCTCTCTTTCTGTAATTCCCTTTCCAGTGTAAAAAAAAAAAAAAAAAAAAAATTAATCTTAAAAAAAATGTTCTGGCATGGTGGGTTAAGCCACCACTTGTAATGCCAGCATACTATACCGGAGTGCCGGTTCAAGTCCTCGATGATCCAACTCCCTTCTAATGTGCCCGGGAAACTGGTAGATTATGGCCCAAGTACTTGAGCCCTGGACACCCAAGTAGGAGACAAGGATGGAGTCCTTGGTTCCTGGCTTCAGCCTGGCTCAGACTTGGCTGTTGCAGCCATTTGGGGAGTGAACCAGCAATGGAAGATTTCTGTTGCTCTGTGTTTAAAACAAATAAATTTTCAAAATGAAAATTTTTCTTTAATAGCTCTTCCCTTTTAGAAATTAGTCTTATTTCATTGATAGGTAAAACGTTTACATTGCAGTTTATCATGTGTTTTTGTGTCATAAAAATGTACCTATTACAATAAATCAGGTCTTCTGCAATACTAATCACAGTAAAAATCTGACATGATAGTGTTTTCTTATAACACTCATTTAAATCCTTGTTCTTCAAGCCAAGTGGCATAGGATTCTACAGCATTGATCTTTTTTTTTTTTTTTTTTAAGATTTATTTATTTGAAAGTCAAATTTACAGAGAGAGAAGGAGAGGCAGAGAGAGGTCTTCCATCTGCTGGTTCACTCCCCAGTTGGCCACAACCGTTGGAGCTGCACTGATCCAAAGCCAGGAGCTTCTTCTGGGTCTCCCATGTAGGTGCAGGGGCCCAAGGCCATCTTTTGCTGCTTTCCCAGGCCATAACAGAGTTGGACTGGAAGTGGAGCAGCTGGGACTGGAACCAGTCCCCATACCGGATGCTGGTACTTCAGGCGGTGGCTTTATCTGCCATACCTCACCACTGGCCCCAAGCATTAATCTTGACACTTGATAAGTTCTCTCAACATGAATTCAACAAATAGTATTAGTATGTGATTTCATAAACAGCCTGCCTCCTGTTATAGTTTGAACTAATGAAGGAATGGGGAAAGTGCATCTGATTTTCACTTTATATTGGTAATACTCAAGACTAACGCCACATCCACTGTACTTGATATGATATTTGCTATAATTGAATCCAGGTTTCTAAATTGAGACAAAAGCAGAAGCAGAAGTCATAAAAATTAGATGCAACCCTACTTGTATCTAATATAGTAAATAAACCAACTTATTGGCTATTCTTTCTCAAGTGATTAACATTTAGAGATGCTAGGCATTTATCAAAATCAAGTTCAACAACTTTCACTAACGGAAAAGTCAAGAGGATGGAAATTATTCTTATTTTGTGACCTTGGCAAAATTATTTAAATGCTATGTTACTTCCCATTATAGATATACTATCCTCATTATAGATATACTATGAACATAAAATATCTACTGAAGTTTCTTTAAGCACCTGGAAACACAGGAGCTACAGAAAGCCAAGGTGTATTTTCCCATCTACCATTTCTCTTGCTGTAACTTCACTGTAAATGAAGCAAAGTTGGCCATCACCTTCTGCTTAATAACCCTTCAGGTACTTGAATTGCTGTTCTCTACAAATACCTCAAGCAAATTTTTCAAGAAGGAAAATTGCTTGAACTATAAAATGGCAATCTAGGGCTGTGAGTCAGCATTTTACAGAGACATAAAATCAAAATGATTTAAAATAGGTAATATAATCTTTCTGAAAGACATATTTACTTCCTTGGAGAAGGGTTGAGAGAATTAGAGTTTGCAAGTTTATGAATAGTTTATTACATTTCAATAAGTATATTGTGAATCAATAAAGAAGTTAAGGACAATGAGCTCATTACAGAGCCAGATATTGATTCTCAAGTCCCAAAATAGAATAGTACAGGAAAAGTATAGAGAAAATAAGATTTTTTTGTGGTAATAAAAATTTTAAGTATCCTATAACACATACCTAAAGAAATCAGAAGACAGAAATTTTCAGCAGTTACTTAAAATGTTTATTTAAGTTCATTTTTTAAAATTAAAGGTTAATTTGTTTCATTTTAAAGTCAGATGCAGAGAGAGAAAGAAAGATCGTCCATTTGCTGGTTCACTTCCCAAATGACTGCGTCAGCAAGGGTTGTGCCAGGCTGAAGCCAGGAGCCAAGAGCTTCATCAGGGTCTCCCACATGGGTGCAGGGGCCCAGACTTGGGTCATCTTCCACTGCTTTTCCAGGTGCATTAGCAGGGAGCTGGAATGGAAGTAGAGTAGCAGATGGGAAACCAGCATCACAGGCTGTGGCTCAACTCACTATGTCACAATATCAGCTTAAATTAATTTCTTCATCTTTTTGTGAATTAGAAATATTATTTGGGTTTGATTTTTTTTTTTTTTTTTGACAGGCAGAGTTAGACAGTGAGAGAGAGAGACAGAGACAGAGAAAGGTCTTCCTTTTTCCATTGGTTCACTCCCCAAGTGGCTGCTACAGCCGGCTTCGCCGATCCGAAGCTAGGAGTCAGGTGCTTCCTCCTGGTCTCCCACGCGGGTGCAGGGCCCAGGGACCTGGCCCATCCTCTATTGCACTCCCGGGCCACAGCAGAGAGCTGGACTGGAAGAGGAGCCACTGGGACAGAATCTGGCCAGGACTAGAACCCGGGGTGCTGGCGTTGCAGGCGGAGAATTAGCCTAGTGAGTCGCGGCGCCGGCCTGGGTTTGACTCTTAAACATCTTTGTAAGGTCAGAGGAGCTTGCAAAAAATGATTATTACCTTTTGTTCACTTGCTTACTTTTTAATTTCTTATTTATCTTGTTTACAAGTTTACTTATTAGCTATACACCTGATATTGTCTTAGCTTGGAGTGCCATACAATGTACCACAGACTGAGTGGCTTAAACAACTATTTTCTCACAGTTCTGGAGGTTCAAGATCAAGGAGTCAGCACGGTCAGTTTCTGGAGAGGGATTTCTTCCTGACTTGTAGACAGCCTTCTCCTCACTGTATTCTCAGATGGTGGAGAGGACAGAGAGCAAGCTGTTATCTTCCATTTCAGGGCACCAATCTTATCATGAGGATCAACTTCATTCAAACCTAACTACCTCAAGGCCCCAAATGCAAATATTAACACAATAGGTATTAGGTCTTTAACATGCTATCAGTTCACAACATTCACTAACAGAAAAAGTGATAATGGCTTCAAGTGATCAAGCAAATACTATGAAACAAATAAATCAATTTGTTTTCAAACTATTCCTGTAGAAAGCTTCCCTTTTACTTCCTCTTACAATTATCTAATCCAACAGAATAACTTGACAACAAATTTAATAACAATAACTTCATGAAGCAATCTTTTTAAAAGCCAGTAAAAATAAAAAAATTAAAAGTGAGACATACATCATTTTGATAAAAACTGAGAAATAGAACATCCACTTATTTTTTGAATGTATTTAATAAAAAGTTTTTAAACCCATATCTTGTTCCTGTATCAATTAAGGATTCTTTAAAAAAAAAAAAAGATTTATTTACTTATCTGAAAGGCAGAGTTAGAGAGAGAGAGAGGGAGAGTGAGTTTCTTCCATCCTCTGGTTCACTCCCCAAAAGGCTGCAATGGCCAGAGCTGGGCCAGTCAGAAGCTGGGAGCCAGGATCTTCTGGGTCTTCCACATGGGCGCAGGGGCCCAAGCATTTGGGCCATCTTCTGCTGTTTTTCCAGATGCATTAGCAGGGAGCTGGATCACAAATGGAGCAGTCGGGTCTCAAACCAGTGCCCATATGGGATGCCAGCACCCATAGATGGTGGCTTTACCCACTATGCCACAGCACTGGCCCCTCAATTAAGAATTCTTAAAACAATGTAAAACATTGTAATGTAATATACTTAACATTTCGAGATTGCATTTTCATAGCTATTATTAAGGGAATAGTAAATCACATACTCCTCATTCCAAGTATGGAAAATTGCAATAACAAAACAAAATTGAAAAAGTTACCTTTGGTTTATGCTGGATTTTTACCCAATTCTAACACAAAGGTATTTTTATTACATACTGTGTAAAGTTGAGGGCATAAACATGTGTTGCATTTTTTTACTTTTTATTTATTTTCTTAGTATTTATTTTATTTATTCAAAAGACAGAGTTACAGAGAGGCAGAGGCAGAGAAGACAGAGAAGTCTTCATCCATTGGTTCACTCCCCAAATGGCCACAAAGACAGAGTTGGGCTGATTTGAAGCCAGGAGCCAGGAGTTTCTTCTGGGTCTCCCACACAGGACTTGGGCCATCTTCTACTGCTTTCCCAGGCCATAGCAGAGAGCTGGATCAGAAGTGGAGCAGCTGGGACTGAAACCAGTGTCCATATGGGATGCCGTCACAGTAGGTGGTGGCTTTACCCGCTACACCACAGCATTGGCCCCTCCATGTTTTCAAAACTCAATTAAGTGTGTGTACGGTCCATTGGTGTCCAGCTTTAACACTTGCCGGTTCCCGTAAGTGCCATGTTCCACCACAACCCCCGCTTCAGCACACTTGCTGTTAGCGGCTAATTCTTTTTCACATAGAGTCACGAACTGGGAGTAAAGTTCTAAGCCCTCTTCCTTCCCAGAGTTGGAATGATACTGCATGTTTCTTCCTTTCATTCGTCCCCCAAGGGTGGCCTGAGGTATGATAAGAATGTCGCCAGGTAGATCCAATATAGACACATGCTTCCCATTTTCTGTCTCACTTAATTTCACATTCAACAGTGTATTAACTGAGTGGGGAAGAAAAGCAAAATATCTTGAAGTGAAAATCAAACATGGAGAAATCAATCTTTTAGTCATCAAATTTCATGTTTAAATAGTTTGTCAGCACACATTTCTTTAATTAAAAATTTTTAAATGTTTATTTTATTATTTATTTAACAGGCAGAATTACAGAGAGAGGGAGAGACAGAGACACAGAGTCAGACTCTTCCATCTGCTGGTTCACCACCAAATGGCCACAGTGGCTGAGGCTGGGCCAAGCTGAAGACTGGAGCTTCATCAGGGTCTCCCATGTGGGTGGCAGGGGCCAAATACATGGGCCTTCTGCTGCTGCTTTCCCAGGTACACTAGCGGGAAGCTTGATTAGAAGTGGAGCAGTTAAGACTTGAACCGGTGCTCATGTGGGATACCTGCATTGTAGGTGGCGGCTTAACCTGCTGCACCATGGCAGTCCCTCAGCTCACACTTCTCAAGTCTCTACCTAGATTTTAAAAATCAAATCACCAAGCTAAATAACCATGAAAAATAAGTCAACTTTCATGTAGAAAATGAAATTGATGCTTTAAATTTAACTTGGAAATTGAGATGACTTAACAGTAAGTTCATCTAGAAAGTTCTAAACAATTAACTACACACTAGAATCTCAAATATTATTGCTTTGGGGGAATATATAAGATTACGCCTCACTGTTCCTTCTACTTTGTAACCACATTCCACTGGAATAAAGCCATGACTGATGGTCCTTCTCACATCAAATTCTGTTTTATAACAAAGAATAAACACAAATTTCAGTGTATTTGTTATTTTTTTTGACAGGCAGAGTTAGACAGTGAGAGAGACAGAGAGAAAGCTCTTCCTTCTGTTGGTTCACCCCCCAAATGGCCGCTATGGGCGGTGCGCTGCAGCCTGCGCGCTGCGCCGATCCGAAGCCAGGAGCCAGGTGCCTCCTCCTGGTCTCCCATGGGGTGCAGGGCCCAAGCACTTGGGCCATTCTCCACTGCACTCCCGGGCCACAGCAGAGAGCTGGACTGGCAGAGGGGCAACCAGGACAGATCTGGCGCCCCAACCGGGATAGAACCTGAGGTGCCAGCGCCCCCATAGGCAGAGGATTAACCAAGTAAGCCGCGGCACCGGCCAGTATATTTGTTATTTTAAACATAGTTGCCTAGCGCTTTAAGCTGAACAAAGGTTCCAGATTCAATCTCCTTATAAGCCAGTTGAATATGCAGTTTTACAACCTTAACAGCACTAATTATTTTACAAATACAACTCATGGGGTAAGGGTAAAAGTGAAACCAAGAATTATCAGAAATTCATTTTACAACTGAAAAAGCAAATCAAAAGATATGGAGCTATTGGCACATTATATATATAGAAGAAAATATAGTGATATCACTTAATGAGATATTTATAGCTAATAAGTATCAGAACCACCATAAATACCTATGTGTAGCTAAAAACCCAATAAACAAAAGTGGTGTTTAATACAAATAGATTTAGTGTCTCCTGCTTATGTGCTCCCCGCTAATATACCTGGGAAAGCAGCAGAAGTATAAATGACTTTCACTTGCAAAGAACCATCCTGAGAGGACAAAGGAAAAGAAACTACGAAAGCCTCACACTCCCGTGCCAAAATTCACAAGGCATGCTTTCTGGTTAGGTGGTCAATGGTTTCAATTATTAGACAGTCTATAGTAAATAGTAGTAAGGATTTAGTATGGCTGCCACGCTCTACAAATCATGACATTAACTTAGGAAGCACTGTCAAAGGGAACTAACTAATGAATTCCTAAACTAGGCTTTAAGCACCATCAATTTTCTTTTAAACACCTCTAATTGTCTCTATTACAATTAGAACTTTACTATACAACCAGCAGTCTTTATTGACTGCTTCTAAGGAGACTATAACTCTCCAGAACACCTCATTCCAATGGAAATTACCATCTTGCTATCTAGGCCTTAGGCTAAGTGGCCTACTACATAGGCAATTTTGGAATATGAGGCCTGAGAGGCAATACAATTTATTATACTTCCACATACCTCCCTCTACTGGCAGTGAGTGAGAACTCAAGAATATTGGTATACAAATGTCAGTATGTAGAACTAAACACAATACAAATAACAATATAATTAAATTGAGACAATGAATTAATAACATGTTGGAAATGCAAAGATCCTAAGATAGGTTATCAGTCAAGTATCTATAGTGTTATCTATGGGAACTTAAGCTTTCACAGATCTCTGGATCTCAGTACAATTATACTGAAGATGAACTGAGGAAGATTCTATACATCTCTATGTTAGCTATGCTATTTCAGCCTTTATGGATATAATTGGTTGTTATGTTCTCAAGATATACATGACTTGATTAAAAAGATCTGAATCCATGTAGTAAGTATGATATGGGGTTGAGGAGCACCCCATTACAATGGCTTACTTTGCCTTCCAGAATAGAGAGATTAGTACAAGCCAACACTATCTATAATAGATGCAATTATTTTTCTTAAAACTCAAATCAGCTGAATATGATTCCTAGAGTCATATTTATTTACTGAAAATCATGATATATAAAGCTTTGTACTGTACCATCCACTAAAAGACTTTAGGAGGACCTCCTCAGTAGTTTTTAATAAATATTTCTTGGGGGTCTGTGTTTTGGCATAGTGGGTAAAGCTGCTACCAGTGACTCTGGCATCCCGTGTGGGTACTGGTTCACATCCAGGCTGCTCCATTTCCAATAAAGCTCCCTGCTAATGGCCTGGGAAAAGCAGTGGAAGATGGCCCAAATGTTTGGGCCCTTGCCACCCACATGAGAGACCTGGATGAAGTTACTGCTTCAGCTTGGTCAGTGCTGGCTGCTGCGGGGATCTGGAGAATAAACCAGCAGATGGAAGACCCCTATTTGTCTCCCCTTCTTTCTCTGTAATGCTGGCTTCTGCCACCCATGTGAGAGACCAGAATGAAGCTGCACAGAGGGGGAGAGACAGCGAAGTCTTCCATCTCCAGTTCACTTCACGGATGCCGCAATGGCCAGCTGTGGGCCAGGCTAAAGCCAGGAGACTAGAACTCCAACCAGGTCTTCAATATGAGTGCAGGAGCCCAAAAGACTTGGAACATCATCCGCTGCCTTCCTAGGCACATTTAGCAGGAAAGTGGATTGGAAGGGGAGCTGCTGGGACTTGAACCCATGCCCATAAGGGATGCCAGCATCATAGGTGGTAGCTTAACCTGCTGTGCCATTGCACTGGTCCCTTCCTCCATGTTTTCAATTCACCACAATCTTATGCATGCATTTAAAGTGAACCCACAAAGACATATATGGAAGCAAACAGAATTTAATCACAGTAATCAAAATGCAGTATGGGTTTGGCCATTTTTATTCTATTATGATTAAGATCCATTTAATGGTCTATGAGACCTGAGGGAGTCAATCTTTAGGCAAAATGATAAAAAATTTCTTTCTGTTCTTGAATATTTCTACTACAATTTATGGCCAGTAAGGATTTAACTCAGCACAATATTAACTTAGAAGAATGAACAGGATGCCCAACACCCCAACAGTAGGACCTCACAATTATTCTCTATAATAGGAACCCTCGTTTCATTTTCTTTTTTTTTCCTTCCAGATTTATTTACTTATTTATCTGAGAAGCAGAGTTACAGAGAGAAAGGAGAGTCAATGAGAGAGAGATCTTCCATCTGTTGGTTTCACTCCCCACGTGGCTAAAGCCAGGAGCCAACAGGTTCTTTTGGGCCTCCCATGTGGGTGCAGAGGCCCAAGCACTTGGGCCATCCTCTGCTGCTTTCCCAAGACATTAGCAGAGCTAGATTGGAAGTGCAGCAGCTGGGACTTGAACCAGTGCCCATACAGCATGCCGCAGTCTCAGTGGTTTTCCCCGTTATACCATGATGCTAGCCCCCTCATTTTGTTTTCTTCTAAAGCCCTTCAAAGGTTCAACTTCAAATTTAAAACTATTATAGTCACTGGCTTTCTGTTTCAGCTATCATAGGCCCTTTCCTAAGTCATTTTCTCCTTCAACAAAGGTATCAAATATGTCTGACTTATCAGTGTAAAATTCTCGGGGGTTTCAGCTTTTGGTCCAAGCTGTTACTCATTAGGATATTTGCCCTTGAGTTCTATTACTTGAAGCTCTTCTACATTAATATCTATAATGTCCATTTTAGATATACATAATCTATAAGCTACAACTACCCATTTCCGACCTTAGAGATAACTCCATTATTTCAGGTTTTTTTTTTTTTTTTAATTATTTACTTATTTATATGAAAGGCAGAGTGACAGAGAGGGAAAGATTTCCCATTTGCTGGTTTACTCCCCAAATGGCTATAACAGCAAGGACCAGACCTGGCTAAAGAGAGGAGCCAGGAACTCCATTTGGGTCTCCCACATAGATAGCAGTGACACAAGCACCTGGACCATTTTCCGCTGCTTTCCCAGGCACATTAGCAGGATTGGAAGTAAAGCAGCCAAGACTTGAAATGAATGCCCCAGAGTTTGTGTGTGTGTGTGTGTGTGTGTGTATGACATAACTGTTATAGCCAAATACTATCTTGAGACAGTATTATTTGATTTGGTTTATCTAAAGTTATGCGATTATCAGAAGAATGGGCAGTACCATGGGCTGTGCAGTATACCAGAAAGTTGCAAAAGGTTAATGTTGAGAAATCCCGGAATATTAAATCTACTTTCCATGCCCCTGGAGGAGGTATGGCTGTGATGACACTGCATTTAATTCAAGAAATCAAGAGAACTTTATATTTATATATACTTTCAACAAATAAGTGCTTAAATGGTCAGTGTAAAGTTTTCCATAATAATGATGCAAGTCTCAGTTGACAAGTTTGATGCAATGACACCTTCTATAAACAATGTCATCTACTGCCCTTGTTAGGGACTCTGGGGGATAAAGAACATTATATTAAGAAATGCAGCATCTATATCTCCTAATATGGCCACCTACTTCCAACAGATTTCTACATCCTGGGCTGAAATGTGTTATGTATATGTGTATACTCTTTTAAGACAATTGATAAGCCACCTGAAGTGGTGCATATAGTTTAAAAGAATTCCATTATGCTTCCTTAAACTCTGAAATAGTCAAATAACTAAAGTCAACAACACTAGACAGAGTTAGGCAATTTACTTACATCCTAGCACACAGTGTGTTGCAGCAGGTAAAGCCATAGGCTGCAACACCAGCATCTCACACCAAAGTGCTGGTTCTAGGCCTAGATAGTTTGCTTCTGATGCAGCTCCTTTCTAAAATGCCTGGGAAGGCAGTGAATGATGGCCCAAGTACTTGGGCCTCTGCTACCCATGGGGGAAACCAGGATGGAGTTCCAAGTTCCTGGCTTCAGTCTGGCACAGCCCTGGCTGCTGTGACCATTTGGAGAACGTATCAGCAGATGGGAGACATCTCCTTTTTTCCTCCCTCCCTCAAGCTGACACTCTGCCTTTCAAATAAATGAATAAGTAAATACACTAAAAAAAAAAAAAAACACCTTGTGCTTATTACCACTGCCAATTCATTTGTCTGTTGGTTTTTTTTTTTTTTCACTCTTTAAAATGAAAAAACCATCAAACACATACCCATTTTGGGAAGAAGTTCTTTATCGGCTCCCTTGAAAAAGCACACGTAGATCACTAATCCTCTCTGAACCTATAAGAAATCAGCACAGCAAATTCAAATTAGAAAGACATCTGTACAGAGATATGGAGATACATAAACACAATTCCACAACTGTTATTGACATACAGGCTAAAGAAAAAGGAAGAAAAATAGGTTCTACAATGTGATTTCTAAGATACAATAGAAAACAAAATTCTTCAAGTTTGTCACCTCAATTATTATATCTTTCAAGCATTAAGTTTAAAATATAGCAGAAGTTATAACTTCAAACATTTACTGCTTATCAAATTCACTGGGACTGTCAACCAGCTTCCTCCCCATTAAAGAAGGCTGGCAAATTTTGAAATAGTTGATTTATTCAATACCAAGTGGATTGACATTACAGCAGATATGGCTGATGGATAACTAACACAATGATGGATGTCTTCTGACTCCATCACTCTTCATTTTCCCAATCAACTTACTAACACAGAAGGAAAACAAGAACCTGACTCTACAAACTACAGGAAACTGTACAATTATTTTTTGTTACTACTGCTATATTTTTAAGATTTATTTATTCATTTGAAACACAGAATTAAAGAGAGGCAGAGACAGAGGTGGAGGGTCTTCCAACTGCTGGTTCATTCCCCAAATGCCCACAATGACTGGAGCTGGGCCAATCCAAAGCCAGGAGCCAGAAGCTTCTTCCAGGTCTCCCATGCAGGTGCAGGGGCCCAAGGACTTGGGCAATCTTCTACTGCTTTCCCAGGCCATAGCAGAGAGCTGGATCAGAAGTTGAGCAGACAGGACTCAAACTAGCACCCATGTGGGATGCCAGCACTACAGGCGGTGGCTTTACCTGTTATACCACAGCACTGGCCCCTATTATTGTTAACACTTTAAATAAACATAGTAATTAGGCCTTGAAAATTACATTTATGATAATAAAGTTTTTTTTTTCTTCTTTAAGATTTATTTACTTATTTGAAAGGCAGAGTAATAGAGACAGAGAGATCTTCTATCTGCTGGTTCATTGCCCAAATGGCTTTAGTGGCTGAGTCTGGGCCAGACCTAAGCCAGGAGCTTCATCTGAGTCTCCCACGTGGGTGCAGGGCCCCAAAAACTTGGGTCATCTTCTGCTGCTTTCCCAAGTACATTGGAAGGGAGTTGGATCAAAAGTGGAGCAGCCAGGACACAAACCAGCACCCACATGGGATGCTGAAATTGCAGGCTGTGGCTTACTTAACCTGCTGTGCCACACACCAGCCCCTCTGATATTAAGTTCTACATCACAAGCTTACTTATCAGGAATATACACTTATTTATTTCAGATAATGACTTGGATATTTATTTATTAGCTCTGGTAAGATGGAAACTATGTAGAAAATAGATACCTAAGGGCTGGGCATTTAGCGCTGTGATTAAGTCACTGCTTGGGACACCTGCATTCCATATTGTAGTCCCTGGGTTTAAGTAGCAGCTCCACTTTTAATCCAGCTTCCTGCTAATGTGCACTGTGTGAGGCAGCAGGAGATGGCTCAAGTACTTGGGTTTCTGCCACCCACTTGGAGACCCAGATTGAGTTCCAGGCTCCTGACCTAACCCTGCCTGTTGTCAGAATTATAGACTGGGCCGGCGCCGCGGCTCACTAGGCTAATCCTCCGCCTTGTGGCGCCAGCACACCGGGTTCTAGTCCCGATCGCGGCGCCGGATTCTGTCCCGGTTGCCCCTCTTCCAGGCCAGCTCTCTGCTGTGGCCAGGGAGTGCAGTGGAGGATGGCCCAAGTCCTTGGGCCCTGTACCCCATGGGAGACCAGAAGAAGTACCTGGCTCCTGCCATCGGATCAGCATGGTGCGCCGGCCGCAGCGCACCGGCTGCGGCGGCCATTGGAGGGTGAACCAATGGCAAAGGAAGACCTTTATCTCTGTCTCTCTCTCTCACTGTCCACTCTGCCTGTCAAAAAAAAAAAAAAAAAAAAAAAAAAGAATTATAGACTGAACCAGCAGATGGAAGATTTCTCTCTTCAAATAATTTTTTAAGAGACATCTGACAAATGATTTTAATTCTGTTGCTGAATCAATAGTTTTTGATGCTGTATATTAACTTTGTTAACTACAAGAGGTACAGCAAAGACTAAATGAGATAATATCTGTAAAGTGCTTAAAACAGTGCTTGGTTTATGGTAACCATTTATTATGTGAGCATGTAAAAATAAATTTAAGGGCAGAAGCACAATTTATTGCACATTTTAACTCCTAAAGGACTTATAAGTTGTTTTGTACATGACAGGGCCTCAAGTTACCAGTTGACTGCATTAACAGCCAATTGTATCTTGCACTTCCTGTATTAGTTTTTTATGTAAATGCAGCTCTACATTTACACTCATTTACCTAGAAAAGAAGTCATTTTTGTGCAGCTATGCTTCTGTAACAACAGGTAAGGGCCTCCAGTGCATATCCATAAAAAGGAGTGTAACTTGAATGCTAAAGGTATCTGTACTACTGCATAGGCCTCTCTGCTGGTATTGTTTTCGGCACTGGTTGAAATCTTAAGCATATGCATATTCTTTTAACTTACCACATAGCCTCGCCTCATCAAGATATTTTTATTTATCCTAATGGTATATCATAAATTGTGACCTACAGATGTCTCTCTTCAAGTCACAATTTTTATTGTAGCTTCTTTGTTATAAAACATTTCAAATACAGTTCATCTTCATTATCCATGAGGAATTGTTTCCAGGACCTCTGGTGGATGTTCAAGTTCCTTATATAAAAAGGCATAATATTTGCATATATCCTATACACATTCTTTCATATCCTTTATTTTTCTAAAAATACTTATCTGAATTGAGGCGAGAGTCATGCTTGGGTATTAGCTATTGCCTTAGTGTGCTAGAGTCCTTGAAGAGTAAGTGTTGATTTTATTCACTGGCTGTAGGCCTCAAGGCACAGTCAGTCACCAGGTTAGTGACAGACTTCAGAGAAAAAAAGATTTTTTTATCTGAGAGACAGAGAAAAACTCCCAATTGCTGGCTCATTCCTCAAATGCCTACAGTGGCCTAGATTGGGCTGGGGCTGAGCCAGGAGCCAGAAGCTCAATCCAGGTCTCCCATATGGTCTCAAGTAACCCAGTCACTTGAACCATCACTATATCCGAGAACCTATACTAGCAGGTGCCAGAATTGGGTAACAAACCCAGGTACTCCTATATGGGATGTGGGCATTTTAACCACTAGGCCAAACTCACACCTCTCCCACTTTCTCCTATATTTTAAATAATCTCTACATTATTTATATACCTAACACAATGTAAATACTATGTAGTAGCTGTTATACTATATTGCAAAAAAAAAACCACCTAGTTTTAGAAAGCCTAATTTATAAAAATTTGTAATTTTTTAGAATTGATAAAAAGTACGTACATGTTCAGTATAGATGCATTTTTCCCCCAAATATTTTCTGAGGTTGGTTGAATCCATGAACGCAGAACCCACAGAAGCTGAAGGTCAGATTGTATGTAGAAAAGTGCAGGAGCTGGCACTGTGGTGCAGCCGCTACTTTTGATGCTGGCATTCCATATAGGAGTACTGATTTGCGCCCTGGCTGCTTTGCTTTTGATCCAGCTTCCTGCTAATGTACCCAGAAAGGCAGAAGATGATCCAAGTATCTTGGGCCCCTGCCACCCATGTGGAAGACCAGGATGGAGTCCCTGGCTTCTGACTTTTGCTTGGCCCAGACCTGGCTGTTGTGGCCATTGCGGAGTAAAGCAGCAAACGGAAGATCTCTCTCTCTCTCTCTGTCCCTCTGATTTTCAAGGAAATAAATCTTTAAAAAAATTTTTTTAAAAAAGCACAGGTAATTTTCACTGTGGCTTAGAAATACTCAGTTTTCAGGAAGAAAAACATTTATCTGTGATAGCAAAGTTCTAAACAACTGAAACAGCAAAATACCCTTCAAATCTTTTGACAATTAAAACACTGCTTCTAAAAAAAAAAAACTTTCAATAACAGAACAGGGGAAAGTGTTTGAGAAAGAATTCTCACCATCTAATTAGTTGCCAGCTCTGTAATTTACTCATGTGTGTGGGAGTGGAAGGGAAAGCCTTTTACAAAAACCTTTTAAAATGTATAAGCACAAACCAATAGTTTGGAAGTCTGCAATAAACTATCTGTGATTTTTCTATAATGAGATGTGGCACAAAGAATATAAAAAAGATAAAGAGGAATAGAAGGAATCTAAATGATTACCAACTCGGAATTCAGAGTGCTAGTAGGCAACTATAAAAATAGGTGATTCTTCAGATAGGATAGCAAATGTAAAGAGAATAAAATTTCAAATATGGAAGAAAATCAACACTTCAACAAAAACTCATTAACACAAATGAGAAAAATGAGGTTTCGAGAAGAGGGGAGAGGTGAGAAAATAGGAACTTTTATACTTATTAAATTTATACTTATCAAAACAGCACACAGTAACAGATTCTGATTTAAGATAATCATCCACAGGCCGGCGCTGTGGCATAGGAGGCAAAGCCTCTGCCTGTGGTGATGGCATCCCATATGGCTGCTCCTCTTCCAATCCAGCTCTCCACTATGGCCTGTGAAAGCAGCAGCAGATGGCCCAAGTGCTTGGGCCCCAGCACCTGCTCCTGGCTTTGAATTGGCCCATCTCAGGCCACTGTGGCCATTTGACGAGTGAATCAGCAGATGGAAGACCTTTCTGTCTGTTTCTCCCTCTCTGTAACTCTTCGTCTCAAATAAATAAACAAAATCTTAAAAAAAATCATCCACATGCCATAGTTCACGGGTAGTATTTCAATTAATGACTTGGGGCCGGCGTGGTGGCTCACTAGGCTAATCCTCTGCCTGCCGCGCCAGCACCCTGGGTTCTAGTCAAAGTTGGGGCGCCGGTCCGGTCCCGGTTGCTCCTCTTCCAGTCCAGCTCTCTGCTGTAGCCGGGGAGGGCAGTGGAAGATGGCCCAGGTCCGTGGGCCCTGCACCCGCATGGGAGACTAGGAGAAGCACCTGGCTCCTGGCATCAGATCCACGCAGCACGCCGGATGTGGTTGCCACTTGGGAGGTAAACCAATAGAAAAAGACCTTTCTCTGTCTCTCACTCTAACTCTGCCTGTCCAAAAAAATAAATAAATAAATAAATAAATAAATAAAAAAAAATCAATGACTTGGATTGTGTTAAGGAATGTAAGATCTGGAACCCAATGTAGAAGATGTTTACTTTAAATTCTCCCACATTAAAGTTCCTGATTCCTCAGAAAGTCTTAGTTATGAACTAATCGTCTTCATGCATTTCAACTTACTCCCCCAAATATGTCAGGGGCCTTAAGGAACATCTTAATCTTTTCGCATGGAGTGGGCGCAGGCCTCAATAAGGCAAGGATACAAGTACCGACATAAATGTTTTCAATTCTTTGGAAGAAACGGGCTCGAGAACAATGCTTCGTTATTATAAATGTAGAGGTCTTTGTATCGGACTTGCAAATGGGTCAGATTTTTCTTTTTCTTGAAGTACAATAGTTCGCTGCGAACTCTGCACAACGGCCTAGTACCGAAGACCAAGCTGCAGCCGCCGGGAGCGGCCATTCGACGCCACGCGGAGGCCACGTCAAAGCAGCAAACCAGACCTACAAGCTCGAGCCAGACCGTCACAGGCCCCGTCCCACACGGACGAGACGTCCACCGCGCTCAGGCAGCAGACCGCGTGAGGAGGTTCCACCCGCCGAGGGCCCGCAACGCGGGAAAGCCTCCGTGGGCAGCGTCGGGCACACCGGCCGCCGCGACGTCCCGCGCGGCCCACAGCCCACGCCAGGGAACCAAGCGGCCCGCACGCCGGGCCAGAAGCGAGGCCGGTCACCAAGACAACGCGGAGAGGGCTGCCCCCCGGCGCAGGACGACAACCGGGGCTGCCGGGCCGACGTTACCTCAACCCACTGGGCCGCGGCGTCCCCCTCGGCCGGGCGAACTTGCAGCCGCGCGTGCAGACACTGCTGTAGGAGCGCACGGGCTTGAGGCGTTCGGCCACCGTCGGCCATTGCTGCAGCCCTAGCCCCAGGATCCCACCGGTTCCGGCCGCGCGCCCCGGAGGCTCCGCCCCTGGACTGCCCGCAAGGAGGACGGGACGGGGCGGGGCACGACGGAGGGACCGCCCCAGCCGCTCTGGGGGCGGGGCCTCGGGGGGGTGTCCCTGGGGTGTCCCGGATGTTCTGTCTTCAAAGACAAAGCTCTGCTAAGCCCCTCCGCAGTTGGGGAGTGATTCTGTAGAAGCTGTTCAGTGTATATTTGAAACCAGTGAAAAGGCTCATTGGGTCTTTGCTACACACATTTTGTAGAAACATTTTTCACCTCAGAAAGCTTAGGTTTCCAGAGGTTAAAAACCTTTAAATAAGCTTGA
Source organism: Oryctolagus cuniculus (assembly GCF_964237555.1). Classification (NCBI taxonomy): domain Eukaryota; kingdom Metazoa; phylum Chordata; class Mammalia; order Lagomorpha; family Leporidae; genus Oryctolagus; species Oryctolagus cuniculus. The sequence continues at coordinate 43,932,675 of NC_091443.1, read as the reverse complement.
TGGAGGTCCGTGTTATGTTACTTAATGAAAATAGGTAAATGTAACGAATCGATTGATCTGGCGGCAAGTGCAGATGGAACTAAAAGCTATAAATCTTTCAAAATTTTCCTTACCCTAATCAATAAAACGGTACTGCCTCCTCTGTCAGGAATGCTATTAATCATTCTGATTCACGGTTGTGAAAAGTATTGATATGCTCTATGAATACACACTTGGAGATCAATTCTCTAGGGAATATCCCCTGTAAAAGCATGCTTATATAGGAAAGTATGTGATACCTAATAAGTTATTTAACCTGCTGCAAAAATAAAACAACATATCCTGATGCACATACAATATTAAATTTTGCAATGCATTTTCTATGAGTACGTATTAGGATGCAAATAAAGTTAAACAAGGGCTTGATTTTTCTTTCCCACGCAACACATTCCTTAAACATGCATCAGATTAGCATGTATTTTTCTACAGGCTTGGAGGGTTTGGATGAAGAATAATAGTGTTACCCTGATTGCATTACCCAGGTCATTGATTTGGCCTCAGTTGGCACAATATGCCTATACATTCTGGCCTGTAGTTTTAGCAGATGACATCACTGACAGTGTTGCTATCCATACAAAGTAGTGTGACTAAAAAAATAATCCATGCATAGTCAATAGCCCTTTGTACACAAAATTTAAGCTGCATGTTTGGTAGTTATCTTGTAACCTGTCTTAAACTTTTATTTTTAAAAAGCAGCAGCAAAATCTCACATATCTGATTGCTGCATTACAGGGGTTCTGATATTCATTGACATTTGTCTGCAAGTACAGAACAATTGAATTGCTTAATGTATGCATCTTTATGTCATTGCAACTCTTAAGTCTCTTTTTCTCTTTCTCTCTCTACCAGACATAAATTTGGAGGGAACTTTGACATAGAGATCTTTAGCCTAGAAGAAAGGGCTTTGTGTCCATCTGCATCTGGATGTCAGGGATAAGGAGGTTTAGTGAAAATAGGCTTTGGGGCCAGTGCTATGGCATAGCGGGTAAAGCCGCCAACTGCAGTGCCAGCATTCCATATGGGTGCCAGTCTGAGTCCCAGCTTTTCCACTTCCAATATCCAGCTCTCTGCTATGGCTTGGGAAAGAAGTAGAAGATGGCCCAAGTCCTTGGGCCTCTGCACTTGCATGGGAGACCTGGGGGAGGCTCCTGGCTCCTGACTTTGGACTGGCACAGCTCCGTCTGTTGCAGCCAATTGGGGAGTGAACCAGAAGATGGAAGACCTCTCTCTCCCTCTCTCTGCCTCTCCTTCTCTCTTTGTGTAACTCTTTCAAATAAAATAAATAAATCTTTTTTTTAACAAGAAAATAGGGTTTATGGTTCCCAGAGATCTTCCCACATGGACCAGCTTTGTGGTGCAGTGAGCTAAGCAGCAGGCAGCAACCACCTCCTGATGGAGCACCATCTGGCTACTCTGCTTCCAGTTTGTGTCCCTGCTAATGTGCCTGAGAAGGCATGGTCCAAGTACTTGGGCCCCTGCCACCCATGTGGGAGACCAGCATAAAGCTCTGGGCTCCTCGCCTCAGCCTGGACAAACCCTGGCTGTTGCAGCCACTTAAAGAAAGAACCAGTGGATGGAAGATCTCTTTGTCCCACTCTCTATCATCCCATCTTTCAAATAAATGAATAAATAATTTTTTGTGTGTGAAAAACATCTTTCCACAGTGAGGGGCCTTTAAAAATTATGAATAACTTTATTTCTGGAAATAAATGAAGTCTCACTGGTGAATAGCTTTGCAAAAATCACCAATTACTTTAAATCTTCCTATTGGATGAGGATCTCCTGGACATTGCTGTAGGTGATGTAATAGATTGTGGCTCAGTATTCTTCCCTTCTACCTGCAGAGGGCAGTAGTGAATAGACACTGAAGAAACATTTCCTTTATTTTATTTTTTGGGTTGAAGGTTTGTACACAGACAGCTTCAACTATATCTGCAATGGTTGTTTAAAAATTGACACATAATATTTGTAAATATGGGGTAAAATATAAATTGATACATTTAATAAAATGAAGATAGTGCTTACATCTCTTCAAACACTATTAATTATTTCTGCATGTCGGGCACATTTGAAGCCTTCTTTTTTAGTTATTTTAAAAATACATCATATATTGTTGTAGACTAACTAACTAGAACACCAGAACCAATTCCTTTCATTTAACAGAATTTTGGTGTGCCTTAACTAACCTCTTTCCAGCCTATCTTTTCTCTCCTCTTCCCAGCTATATTTTGTTTTTTGAACACCTAATTAAATTCCACCAAGAATTTAAGAAGGCAGGTCACAAATGCAATAAAATAGTAGTATGTGGGGCCTGGCGTTGTGGCCCAGCAGCAGGTTAAGCATCCCATATGAGCACTGGTTGGAGTTCCAGCTGCTCCATTTCCCATTTAGCTCCCCAGTAACGCACCTGGAAAGCAACAGGAGATGGCCCAAGTACTTGGGCCTTTGCCACCTATGTGGATGGAGTTCCAGGCTCATGGCTTCTACCTGGCCTAGCCTCAGCTATTGAGGCCTTTTGGGGAGTGAAGAAGCAGATGGAAGATCTCTTTGTCCCTCTCTTTCTGTCACTCTGCCTTTCAAATAAATAAAATAAATTTTTTTTAAAAAATATTAATATATGGAACAAATTTTCCATATAGGAGCACCTGGGTTCAAGACTGAGCTATGGGTTCATTCTTAATAAGAAATATTCACATGACATGGAGTGGAAATTCTCACATCCAGCGTGACTGGCACATTTCCTGCTATGGTTAAGTGTGAGATACTAGATTATATTCTGAAGTCTCTATTAATTTAGTATGGTAAATATTTTGTCTCTATTATAAACTGATAAACTTTTTTTTATGTAGGCAATGTAAAACAGAAATTGAGACAGTCCTTGGTAAGGGAGGAATCAAAAAACAGTGTGAGAAAATGTTAATTTCTACAAGGGACGCTTCGATATGACCGCAAGTGCTGACCACAGGACGCAGTGAGAATATGGTGAACTATGACCCTAGAGCAAATGTAGTAGCAGATTTCCTAGGGTAATTTCTTAAATTTCCTCTTGGTAAAAGCAGAATTCCAGCGTGCGTGTTTGCGCAGTGGCTAAGATACCACATGGGATTTCCACATCCCACAGTGGAAAAGCCTGTTTGAGTCCTGACACCTCTGCTTCCAATCCACCTTCCTGTTAAAGCATACTCTGGGAGGCAGCAGGTGATGGTTCATGTACTTGGGTGTCTGCCAGCCATATGGGAGACCTCAGTTTTTTTTTTTTTTTTTAAAGATTATTTATTTGGGACCAGTATTGTGATGTAGCTGGTAAAGCCGCTGCCTGTGACTCTGGCATCCCACGTGGATGCTGGTTTGTGTCCTGCCTGCTCAGCTTCTAGTCCCGCTCCCAGCTAATGGTCTGGGAAAAGCAGCTGAAGATGGTGCACATGCTTGGGCCCCTGCCACCACGTGGGAGACCCAGATAAACCTTCTAGCTCCTGGCTTTGGCCTGGCTCAGCCTTGGCTGTTGTAGCCCCTTGGGGAGTGAACCAGAAGACGGATGATCTCTCTCTCTCTCTCTCTCTCTCTCTCTCTGTCTCTCCCTCTCTCTCTGTCATGCTGCCTTTCCAATAAATAAATAAATAAATCTTTTTTGAAAAAATGTATGCTTTCAAAAGGCAGCATGACAGAGAGAATGTGAGACAAAGAGATCTTCCAACTGATGGTTCAGCCGTGGCAACTTCAGGTTAGGCTAGGAGCTTCCTCTGGGTCTCCCACATGGATAGCAAGGACTCAAGCTTTTGACCCATTGTCCTCTGTTTTCTCAAGGGCATTAGCAAGAATGCTGGAAAGGAAGCTGAACAACCAGGACTCGAACTGGCACTCCAATGTAAGACACCAGTCGTACAAGCGGCAGCTTACTTACCCTGCTGTACCACATCAGCCCCAGGATGCCCAAATTAAGTTCTGGGCTGGTTTTGGCCTATCCCAGCCCTGGCTGTTGCAGGCATTTAAGGAGTAAATAGGCAGATGAAAGATCTCTTTGTCTCTGTTTCTGTCTCTGTATGTCAAATGAAATGGAAAAAAAAAAAAAAAAAAACAACAACAGTAGAAAACCCTGATGCAACCCAAAAATATAAGTGAGTCTTCAAGTATAGTATGGTCATATATACTGATCTGACAGTCCTAATCTATCAAAGATTAATGAATAAACCTTGTCTACCTTACCTAATCCTAATCAATTTTCCTACCTGAGTTTTTGAGAAGGGTTGAAAAATGGAATTTTTCAAGGTGTAGTCCTTGTCTAGGGCTTGTGGAGTAAGATATCATATTATTGAACCAAGACCCTATAATTTAGAGATCAAAAGAGCCGCTGACGAGGTTACAATTTTTATTGAGAAGCGAAAGGCTACATTAGGACTTTTATTTGGATGAATAGCTATGCTGGTCCCATACGGAGGGAAATTCAAAGATTGCCAAAGAGGCAGTTTTATGTCCACTGCACCATATAAATGAAAAATTAGGATTCCAAAGTCCTATACAATGGCAGATATAATTTTGGCTTGAAAAAAATGTCAAAGCAGCTGCACTGACAGAAAACAGATGGCACACTTTAAACGGGTGGCTGAACAGAGTGGAATGGAGGGACCATTAAGCAGGTATGTGAAAGGTTAAGGTAAGCCGACAGGGCTCAGTGTGGGCCCCCAGGCTGGCAACAGCAGGAACCAGTTACCTTTCTGAAGGAGGAGGAGGAAGGAATCAGCAGAGCTGTGGCTGAAAGCAAACCATGTGACAGGATGTGTGGCTTCCCAGGACGAAATGCAGGCCCTGGCAAATTGCAGCCTGTTCTCCCTCCTTTCTTACCTTTTATTTATTTGTATTTTAATTTTTTAATGAGTAGTATGAAAAAAAAATCCCAAACCACAGCTTCTAGAAGAACCACTTGCTCTTGCCAGTCTTGTACCTCTCTCTTTTTTATTTATTGAATATAACTTTTAAAAATACAAATGACATTTATAGCGTAAGGCTACATGGTTGAATAATCGGCAAATTAAAGAAAAAATCAAAGAAAGATTTGAAAAGCAAAGCATGTTTCCTGTTAAGAGATTGCATTCTTTCCTTTCTAAAAATGGGTAATAAAAGACATTGAAATGCCTGAACAAAAGGTTCCTGAAATTCCTAGAAAAGAAAGAATTAAATTTCCATAGCAGTAATTGATTTCAGACTAACACAGCAAGCCAAAAATTAATCTGTTGGTAGCCAGAAGATGTAACTGCTCATTTTTAGAGAAATTTATTACATTTTAAATAGTACAGCATTCTAAAAAAGTTTACTCACTAGATATAGTTTAATTCTTACAAATCTCCTTTTGAAAATGTAATTTGTATATGGTGCAACTTCAGAAGTTTGAATTTAAAATGAAATCTGAAGGCAATAGCCAGGGAAATTACATCAGAGTGCTTTGTCAAATATCTGTGCAAATAAGTACATGCTTCTAAGATACAGTAGGAAAAAGGTGATTCTAAATATATTCAAGTAAATTCAGAAAAATACATTACAATTTGATCATGCTAAAATATAACTTACAATGATTAGTTTGCCTTTAAGATGGTTAATGATGCTTTTTAAACCAATGAAATCAAGGAAGCTAAGTTTTGCAGTATTTGCTCAGTTTTTCATACTTAACATTAGTTCATCTCATGATAAGCAAATAAAATTGGAAAAAGTCAAAGACCTGATCCTTCTCTTTATGCTTATTATTTTCTTACTCGGTCATACTAAATGCAAACAAATAAATACCTCTCTTTGAACATGACCTTGGCCACTTGCCAGGTCTTGCATTTAAGAGCAGAATCTCTGAAGACATGCTTTTGGACCACAGTTTTGTCCAAGGGAATAGCCACAGAGTACCTGGAGGGCATGATGTGGTGGAATGGGAAGGCCATGCCAAGACGGTCGCTGGCAACGGAGCCTGCCTGGCAATAGGCTGTGATTGGATGGCTTTGGAAACTGCCTGGCAACAGGCTGTGATTGGTTAGGGCATAAACCACCCCTTGACTGGATTGGCTGCCTGGGCTATATAAGGTGCTGTACCAACTGAAATAAATGAGTCTGCAGGCTGCTCGCCTCTGTCCCACTTTCACCCGGTCCCTGGGGTCTCCATGCCTCTTGCACCCACCGCACTCCTCCTCTCAGAACGAATCCACAGCAACAGCATGAGATGATTGTACTTACAAACTTTCACAAAAGACTTGATCTTTGACCTCTTGGTGATTTTATTCTTACTCATGGCAGCTGTCACTTTGTAGAGATAGTCAATCTCAGCTATCAGAGTATGGCTATAGGGACTATCTGAGGTGACAGCTTTGCATCCTCTCTGGCTGGACCCAGCACTGCTTTCTCGTGCTTCATGAACTTGTCCATTTCTGCAGAAAACACAGAGAAAGAGCCACTCAGAAATCTGTAAAACTAGACCTTGGTGCCAGGTCCTGCTTGCAGGCCAGTTTGCGGGCCCAAAACTTGAGACTGTGCTCACTGCCGTCCTGGCCCAAGCCCCTCTCAGGCCCTGCTTGGCAGGACAGGATCCCTCACAAAGATGTTGGAGACCAAGGAAGGAAACAGCGGGCCCTGCTCTGCAACTCGACCCCTAGGCCAGGGATGGCAGCAGATTGGAAAGCCCTGCCTAAGCTTCTACTTACTGATGCTCTTCCTACCTTTTGATTTCCTGCCATTTCTCCCACTGGCTGAGCCCAGCTGGAAGTTTGAGAGCAAGGGTTGATTCAGTACAGAAAGGACAACCTCCCACAACACAGACTAGGAAGCAGAAGGGGGAAGAGGGGATTTTCTGAAAGGGAATATGGAAAATATGCAGTGTAGCAGTTACTCTAACATCTTTCTGTGGCCAGAGAAAACTATTACTACTTATGTTATGCCCTGTGGGGTTGCTGAATTGCAAAATAATGCTGGGCATTTTTCCTAGCCGTTAAGATGCCTACATTCCATATTGGGGTGCCTGGATTTGCACTCCTGACTTCAAGAGTCCACTCCTGACTCCACTTACCACTAATGAGACCCTGGGAATTGGCAGTGATGGCTTAACTGATTGGGTTCCTGCCACCAATGTGAGAGACCTGAATTGAGTTCCAGGCTCTTGGCTTTGACCTGGCCTACTACCAGCTGTTGTAGGTATTTGGGGAGTGAACCAGCTATTGGGAGCTCTCACTCCTCTCTCTTTTAAATAAATCCATAAAAATTAAATATTTTAAGTTGAAAAACTACCTCTTACCCTCCATATACTCTAATTACAGGGGGTTATTTCATGAAACAATTACATTTTGGATGGCAGCTGTCAAGAGTAATTATTTTAGCTAAAGAATGCAGGACAGTTATCTCTTGAGGCTAATCAGATAATGCTAACAAAGCTGTATTTAAGCAAAATTAAGTTTTTGTCTGTTATTGCATCGAGAATGTTTGGAATGCTCTGAATTGGCCTGTGTAAATTTCACACTGGGGGGGTTTTCAGCAGAGTCACTAAGAAGAAGCCAGATTTCCATGAGGGCATCAGGAACCAAGGCATGGAAGACCCAGGTGAATTCTGACTTTGAGACCCTTAGCATACACGTTAAGAAATCTGAGAAAAGAGAAGACAAACAGATTTGAAAAACAGCCTGAAATCAAAAGATCAGGGGCAAATGCTGCAAACCACAACATGTATTTTGTCATGGAGCTGTTTCTTACTATTGGCCCGAGACTGAGGCCAGGGGTATTAGTCAGTGGAAGTCCCTCCATATGGAAACAGGAGGCCTGGCACAGTGATAGCTCTAATCTAAGAGCTGAGTCTGTCTTTGACATGAATAGTTTATGTAACCAGGTTTAGGGGATGGATTGTAGTCTGGAACTTGATATCCACTGGTCTTTTCTATAATTTGCTTTTTAAATTCTTATTTATTACTGCACTGCTTGCTAGTGTGTTGCCTAGGTAACCACAGAGCAAATGCTTTTAGCTGTAAGGCAGTGATGTATATCTTTGGCAGTCTGTAGGGTTTCCCCAGGGTGGGTTGATAAATTATCTTGATCTTTGGGTTATTTCTCAGTTGATAGTGTTGTGATAATTTAGCAAAGCATTCCACGACCTTTTGAATATTTGTATATGTCTGTTAGCTCTTTGTCAAGTCAGACTAGCCTGTTTTTGGAAATTTTTCTTATTTTGGTACCTGTCTCCTTTTTAGAAGAAAATTGTGAAGGTGGGTATTTGGCTCAGCTGGTAAGACTCAGCTTGGGATGCCTGCATTCCTCACTTAGAATCCCTAGCTTCAAGTCCTGACTCTGCTCCTCATTCCAGGTAATGTGCAGGCTTGGAGGCAGCAGGTGACACCTCAAGTACTTGGGTCATTTCCATTCAGATGGGAGAGCCAGAGTGAGGTTCAGGCTCCTGACTTTGACCTGACCCTGCTCTGGTTGTTGTGGGTGTTTTGGGAGTAAATCAGCAGATGGAAGATTTTTCTTTGTCTCTGTGTCTCTACCTTTTAATTCAATACATAAATTCTTCTTAGAAAAGAAAAAAATTGCAAATGACTGTTTTTGATTTGGGCAAAAGAGATGTCTGGATATTCTTTTAATGGAATCCTGGAGCCTCTAATGACTCCTGGTTCTATATAAAGATTTGTCTTTGTCTTAAAACTCTGTACAGAAAGAAATTGACTTATCTTTTCATTATTTTAAAAACCTTTTATAAAGATTTATTTGAAAGATAGAGTGGCAGAGAGAGAGAGAGAGAGAGAGAGAGAGAGAGAGAGAGAATGTTCAATCTTCTATATGCTGCTTTACTTCTGAAAGGGCCACAACAGTCAGATCCAGGGCAGACTGAAGTCAGGAGGCAGGAACTTCATCCAAGTCTCCAGCATGGATAGCAGGGGCCCAAGCTCTGGCCATAATCCATGGCCTTCCCAGGTGCATTATCAAGAAGCCAAATCAGAAGCAGAACAGTGGGAGTAGAATTGGCACTCTCTTCTAGAGATGTTGGCATCGCAATTGGCAGCTTAACCTTTTGTGCTACAACACTAACGCCAGCTTGTATCTTTAAATTATTCCTATTGATAAAACTACATCAGTAAAATCATCTCCAGCAGAATGCAGCTATTATCCTGTGGATATAAAGTGCACTTGCTGGTTTTGCATCCACTTGTAAATTCATTTTAGCATTCTTTGCCTGACTATAACCATGAAGCATCATGAAGTCTCTCTTTCTTTTAAATCTTCTTATTTTAGAATACACTCAGGCTTGTAGAAAAGTTGCAATATCATACGCAGACTTGCCATTTGCCCTACATATCATCCTTATTTTTTTTTTAAGATTTATTTATTTAATTGAAAGTCAGAGCTACACAGAGAGAGGAGAGGCAGAAAGAGAGAGAGGTCTTCCATCTGCTAGGTCACTCCCAAATTGGCCACAATGGCCAGAGCTATGCTGATCCTAAGCCAGGAGCCAGGAGCCTCTTCCAGGTCTCCCATGCGGGTGCAGAGACCCAAGGACTTGGGCCATCCTCTACTGTTTCCCAGGCCATAGCAGAGAGCTGGATAGGAAGTGGAGCAGCTGGGTCTCGAACTGGTGCCCGTAGGGGATGCTGGCACTTCAGGCCAGGGTGTTAACCCACTGCACCACAAGCCAACCTCCCCTACTTGTTAATAACTCAAATTACTATGGTATCTTTGTCACAACTATGGGACCAAACCTGTAAAACTAACTCCCTTCTTTTGTTCAGCTTTTGGATCCTGTCCAAGTTGCCACATTATATTTTGTCAGGGCACATGGTGGGATTAACCTTGACTACCTGGAGAAGGTGGAGCTTCCCTCCCCCTCATTCCTCATTCTTTTTTTTTTTTTTTTTAAAGATTTATCTTTTTTATTTGAAAGGCAGAGTTACAGAGAGAGAGCGAGAGCGAGAGAGAGAGAGAGAGAGAGGGGGAGGGAGGGAGGGAGAGTGAGATCCTCTATCTGCTGGTTCACTCCCCAAATGGCTGCAATGGCCAGAGTTGGGCCAGACCAAAGTCAGGAGCCAGGAGTTTCTTCCAGGTCTCCCACATGGGTGCAGGGTCCAAGCACTTGGGCCATCCTCCGCTGCTTTCCCAGGCGCATTAGCAGGGAGCTGGATCAGAAGTGGAGCAGTTGAGACTTGAACGGGAACCCATATGGGATGGTGGCACTGATGCACCATAGAGCTGACCCCTTCCCTTCCTTTCTCTTTTATAGTGCTATGCTGTATTATATGCTATATATATTATATATATGCTATATATGCCTTTAGGGTCTCTGCAATTCGCTGCAGGTTTGACTTCCAGTTCCAATTGTTTCCTTCCTCCAGGTGGTAATCAAAAGTCTAGTATTCTAAGCACTGTGTTTAGCCACACTCTGCTGGGTGTGAAGCTGATTAAAGTAATTCCCATTAACTTGTGAGTGAAACTTATCCTTCTTAAAAGGTAAATTTGCATTTTAATAGCAGTCCTTTAACACAAATTAATCTCTAATTGGTAGGAAGTGTGAGTTCCTTTTTGCAGGAAGAAGGAAGCAAAATTATCCTTTAGTTCTCTGCAAGAGTTGCTGCGACTCTCAAAACCTCTACTCTCAGCTCTCAGGCAGCCCTTAGCAAGATGCCATGTTGGAGCTAGTGCTGTGGTGTCCCAGGTTAAGACATGGCTTGTGATGCCAGCATCCCATATGGGCAACGATTTGTGGGGAGTGAACCAGTGGATCAAGACCTATCGTTCTTGGGGCTGGCGCTGTGGCATAGTGGGTTAAGCTCCTGGCTCCTGGCCATTTGGGGAGTGAACCAGCAGATGAAAGATATTTCGCTAGCTTGCTTTCTTTCTCTCCCTGCTCTCTCTCTGTGACCGCCTTTCAAATACATACATACACACATACATACATACATATTTTTAAAAGATGTTTCTCCATCTCTCTGTGTCACTCTGCCTTTCAAATAACTAAATAAATCTCTTTGTTTTAAGATACAGTTAGCTTCTCTTCTTGCAGTGATCACTCCGGAAAGCATTTTAGGTTGAAGTCAGTGGACACGTTTCAGTCACCTCCCTGAACACTTCTGCACACCCTAGGTGTAGAAACAGGAGACTCGGTGTTCCTTTTGTCTTTCAGGTGGTCCTGCAGTTTTCTTCACAGGTCCACTTCCCCTGCTTGCCTGAGAACAGTTTTCCAGCCTTCATCTTGGTTGACCAGTGTTGGCACACTAGCCTCAGGCTACCCGTCCCTTGCATGGCTTTATTGTTCTTTTTTTTTTAAGATTTATTTAAATATTTGAAAGGGAGAGTTACAGAGAGGCAGAAGCAGAATGGCAGAGTGTCGCTCCCCCTCTTCATGGAGGAACGACACTAAACCCTGCCTAGGCTTCATATCCGAGTCACGGCACCATTATGTCGCTCCCCATCTTCGTGGAGGAACGACACAGGACCCTGCACTGTTCTTTCGTCTGCTCGGCCCTCCCCGGGTTTGCTGCTGGTTCTTCCCGGGTTGGCTACCGTTCCTTCCACCTCCGTGGAAGGGCGGTTCCCCCTGCCACTTTCCCCACTTCCGCGGGGGAGTGGCACACCGCCGGCCGGCTCTCTCGGGGGCTGCTCAGATGTTCCTCAGGTGTTCCTGGTGCATGTTGTCTCTCTCCTCCTTTATAGTCCTCTTCCACCAATCCCAACTCTGCTACCCACACGCCGAGTACGCTGCTCTCCTCCAATCAGGAGCAGGTCCCACAGTTTATTGGTTGAACTGGAGGCAGCTGTGTAGAGCTGTTTCCTCAGCGCCATATTGTGGGAGAGCAGATGCATAGAATAAGTCTTAATTCCAGTAGCTTAGTCTAGTCCGAGTTGCTCCCAGTTGCTCCCCACAGATCCCCCTTTCTTTTTATTTTTGGCGTTGATACGCGCCTGTCTTCGGTGCCCAGCGGCACACACTCTGCTCTGCTTGCTAGAGTTGCCCACAGGTGCTTACAAGCCCTACCAATCAGGCAAACCGAATCCGGGTCCTCTCTTCGCCATGTTGTGAGGAGGTTTTTAGGCGCTGATGCGTGCCTGTGTTCGGTGCCCTGCAGCGCATGCTCTGCTCTGCTAGAACTGCCTGCAGGTGCTTACAAGCCCTACCAATCAGGCAAACCAAATCCGAGCCTTCTCATTGCCGTATTGTGGGGAGACTTATTGGTGTTGATAACGTGCCTATCTTCGGTGACCTGCAGCCGCCCACAGGTGCTTATCGTCTTACTAATCAGGCAGACCGAATCCAAGCTCTCTCATTGCCGTTGTTGTGGGGAGGCCTTATTTTTCTGTTATTTCTCTATCTCCAGGCATTCCTATTTCTCCTATTTTACTTCTATCTACCAGCATTCCTATTTCTCTCATTTTATTTCTAAACTTCTGTTTCTCTTATCCCCGCGGCTTCCCGGCACCTGCCCCGAGGCTGCTTCTCGGCGCCTTCCCAGCTCTGAGCCGCTTCAGCCTGCACTTCTCTCATCTGTGCGGCTTCCCGGCTTCGCGCGCGCACTCCGCGGTCTCCGCGCCCCTTCGCGCCCGCACCACGGCCTCGCACTAGCCCCACGTTCCCTATCTATTCACGCCCCGCACGCTCTCTCTGCACGTGGCGGCTTCCGCGAATCACACAGCATAGCTTACGTTTCCGCCACTGGTATTCAATCTAAGTTCCCCGGGCTAACCTGGCGAATTCAACCTAGCTTACGCGTCTCCGCCTTATGGTTTGGCTTCCCGTCTTTTGCTCCCCGGGCTAATCTGACGGATTCCAACCTGGCGGCCCACATCTCTGCCTCTGGTTCCAGATTTTCGCCCCTTGTTCCCCGGGCTGACTTGAAGAATCCCAAGATAGCTTACGTCTCCACTTCAGCCTGCCCCCGTGGCTTCATCCTCCCTAACATTTTTCTCTACCCGGTATGTTTCCTAACTTTTCTTCCAACAATATTCCCCTCTCATTTCTCCTGGCTTCTCCCCACAGTCCGTATCCGAGTAAGTTTCTTCTAGGTTTCACTTTCACTTTCAACCTGCAGTCCGTATCTGAGTCTAAGTTTCTTCTTGCTTTCACTTTAAATCCTAGCTTTCAATCCTAACTTCTTTCCCACAGTCCGTATCCGAGTCTATGCCTAGGCTTTTGATAGCTTCTTCCAGCACCTTTTCCGTCCGGCTTTCCCTAGGCTCTTTGCTAGTCTCTCTCTCCAGTATTTTCCCACTTCTTCCCGTTTCTTCCCTCCTAGGTTTCCCTATCCGAGTCACGGCACCATTATGTCGCTCCCCGTCTTCGTGGAGGAACGACACAGGACCCTGTGCTGTTCTTTCGTCTGCTCGGCCCTCCCCGGGTTTGCTGCTGGTTCTTCCCGGGTTGGCTACCGACCCTTCCACCTCCGTGGAAGGGCGGTTCCCCCTAGCCACTTTCCCCACTTCCGCGGGGGAGCGGCACACCGCCGGCCGGCTCTCTTGGGGGCTGCACAGGTGTTCCTTCAGATAGATGTTCCTCTTAGATGTTCCTGGTGCATGTTGTCTCTCTCCTCCTTTATAGTCCTCTTCCACCAATCCCAACTCTGCTACCCACACGCCGAGTACGCTGCTCTCCTCCAATCAGGAGCAAGATCAGCTCCTGCAGCTCAGTCAATCAAATTGGCGAGAGGCAGCTGCGTAGAAGTTGTTACTCCCTTCTCAGCGCCATATTGTGGGAGAGCAGATGCATAGAATAAGTCTTAATTCCAGTAACTTAGTCTAGTCCGAGTTGCTCCCCACAGCAGAGGTCCATCCACTGGTTCACTCCTTAGATGGCCACAATGGTTGGAGCTGCGCTGATCCAAGTTCAGGAGACAGGAGCTTCTTCCACGTCTCCCACACGGGTGCAGGGGCCCAAAGACTTGGGCCATTTTCTACTGCTTTCCAAGGCCATAGCAGAGGGCTGGATCGAAGTGGAGCAGCCAGGACTCAAACCAGCACCTATATGGGATGCTGGCACTGTAGACAGCAGGTTTACCTATTATGCCACAGCATTGTCCCCCCCCCCCCTTCTCATAGCTTTAGTTACTATTCATTAATTTACTGGATACATAGTTATTTGGCACCGATCATGCGCCAAATATGGTTCTCCACGATGTGGCTATAGCAGGGAACAAAACTACGAAAACTGTGCCTCATAAAGCTCATTATAGAGAGTGGGAAAGACAAATGAGTAAATAAATATGTAATATAAGGTCTGGCAGTGACAGGGCTACGAAGAGAAAGGTGTCTAAAAGAGTGGTTTTCAACAGGTGTATCTCTTGTGGAAATGACAGTTGAGCAGATTCTGAATGAAGACAGAGATCCAATTGCTTAGAAGACTCAAATTTCTCAACTTGATATCCTTATATCCAAATACGTATTGAAAACCCACTTGGATGTCCCTCAGGAACTTGAAGCTTAACATGTCCAAGACTGAAATCATTACCTTTACCTTTACCTTCCTTCCTTCCCTCCCTCTTGCTCTTCCTTCCTTCCCTTTCTTCCCACCTCTGTTTATATAGAAAGCAGAAAAAAACCCCTTACATTTAGTTTTTCCTCCTATGAATCTGCTCACAGTATGGATCACTTCTGACACCAGATGTGTGGGACTTTCCCCCACACACCAGCAAGTAAGTGATCAATTTTGCATCAGTGACACCAGCTGGGGGTTCTCCAGTTCAATTGTGACACTATCTTCCTGGAGGTAGCATCAAATCCCACAGGTTGGAGGTTCAATCCCCAGAACTGCCCTCACTTCAGACTCAGTGGCAACTTGGAGATTCTAGAACTTCTGACCAAGTAGCTACTGATTGGGGTTCCTGCCACCCTCTCTTAGATTTGATTAATTTTCTTGAACAGCTCACAGAGCCCAGGGAAACACATATTATAAAGCATATTTCAAAGGATACAGACCAAAAGATGGATGGGGCAAGGCCTATGGGAAGGGGTGAGAGCTTCCACACATCTCTGGGTGCACCACACTCTGGGCCTCTCCATGTGTTCCCCTCCCTAGAAGCTCTCCCAGCCCCACCCTTCTGAGTATTCATGGCGTCCTCATTGCGTAGGCCTGATTACTAGCAGACGGGGGGGGGGGGGGACAGGGGCACCCAGCAAAGCCTATTCATTCAGATCTTTCACCACTCCTGGCTATGCAGCAGGACCCTGCAGGAATGAGGACAATCTTAGGATCCACTGTCAGACAAGGTAGGTCTCGGGTTTTCTTTAAGATCAACTCCAAGACAGAAAGGCAGGGAAAGATTAGAGTTTCCTTGACCTGCCTCAGGCAAAAGAGATTCTAGTTTCTGTGCCTGCCTTGAGGAGGGAGATATGAGCTAGGAACTATGGACGAAAACCTCCCTATCTATATAGATATCTAGATACAGACAGATATAGACATCACACTTGCCTCTTTTGCAGCTAGGATGCAGGTACGTCACTTAGACACACTTGTGTAGACTAAATTTGGAAGTGAGCAATGTGAAGAACAAGCTCTTTATGAGACAAACTGTCACTTGCTGGCAGAGCTTTCGGGCACAGAGGGTTCAAGCCTTGATGCAGAAAGAGTATTGATGGCAGTTGAGCAGCAGTAACATCAAGTCGCTGGTCTGTTGGGCTCAGTGGCAGCAACAGCAGCAGTTGGCATCATTTACTGAAACAGGGACACAGTTTGGGGCATTATTCTTGGCACCTTGGCATTAAATGTTTCTCCAGCAAGCCCAATAAGTCTGTGAGCTACTTAAGATTTATTTTTCTTTAAAGATGTATTTATTGGGGCTGGCACTGTAGTGAAGTAGATTAAGTCTCTGCCTGTGGTGCCGGCATAGCATTTGAGCGCCGGTTTGAGTCCCAGCTGCTCCACTTCCAATCCAGCTCCCTGCTAATGGCCTGGGAAAGCAGTAGAAAATGGTCGAAGTGCTTGGATCTCTGTACCCATTTGGGAGACTTGGAAGAAGCTCCAGGCTCCTGGCTTTGGATCAGCCCAGCTACAGCCCTTGTATCCATTTGGAGAGTGTAAAAGCAGATGGAAGACCTCTCTCTCTCTCTCTCTCTCTCTCTCTCTGTTTCTTCTTCTCTCTCTCTGTAACTCTGTCTCTCAAATAAATAATCTTTTAAAAAAAATGTATTTATTTATTTGAAAGTCTCCAGGTCTCCTAACTGGGTGCAGGGACCCTAGAACTTGGACTGTTTTCCACTGCTTTCCCACACACATTAGCAAGTGGAGTAGCCGGAACTCGAATCAGTGCCCATATGGGATGCCGTGTTATAGGCTTTGGCTTTACCCGCTGTGCCACAACACTTGGCTCCTGCTTAAGATTTTTTTAAATAAATCAGTTTTTGGTTATTTAACCAAAAACCAGCCAGAATGAAATCTACTGTTTAGAACAAAGAACACTAGTTTAAACAGAAATCATCCTCAATCTTCCTCCTCCCTCCACTCTTCAGCGAACATAATTTATGACTTTTTTTTAAGGAAAAGTTTTGCCCATTTATTTGAAAGGCAGAGTGATGCAGAGAGAGAGAGACAGAGAGAGACAGAGAGAGAAAGAGAGAGAAAGAGAGAGAGAGAGAGAGAGAGAGGTCTTCCATCAGCTGAGTCACTCCCCAAATGCCCCAAACAATAGGCAGGTCTGGGCCAAGAACTCCATCCAGGTTTCCCACGTGGGTGGCAGGGGCCTGAATACTCAGGCCATCTTGCGCTACTGTCCCAGGTGTATCAGTAGGGAGCTGGATCAGAAGCAGAGCAGCTGGAACTCGAACTGATACTTTCATTTTGGGATGCTGGCATCACAAGTTGCGGCTTAGCCCACCACGCACAATTCCAGCCACTAAAGGCTCTCATTCTGTCCCCACTTCCACTTTCTCAGTTGAGGCCTCATCATCTATTACCCAGATTACTACACCATTGTCCTATTTGACCCCTCACCTGTCAATTACTGTAGCCTAAGTGATCTTTCTAAGATGCAAATCTGATCCTATCTTTCCGTGACTTAAGACAGACACTTCAGGAACTCCCTGATGCCCTTGGGATAAACCCCAGGATCCATAGGTCTTGAGATCTGGTTCTGGCTGATCTTCCCAGCCCATTTTCACCAGCCTGCTTCTCACATCTATTTTTCATACTTTTTCGTGTGTGCTTGTGCTGGACTAGCAACTGATACGCCAAACTTACTAAATCAGAATCAGCATTTTAACAAGAATTATTAGGTGATTCCTTTGAATACTGAAGTGCAGGTAAAACTATCTTTTTTAAAACATTTCTTTTGTTAAAAAAGATTTATTTGTTTATTTCAAAGGCAGAGTTACAGAGAGAGAGAAAGAAATTGACTTTCCATCTACTGGTTCACTTCCCAAATGGCCGCAGTGGCTGGAGCCAGGCTGATCTGAAGCCAGGAGTCTTCTGGATTTCTATAGGGTCTTCCACAAGGGTGCAGGGGCCCAAGCACTTGGGCCATCTTCTACTGCTTTCTCAGGCACATTAGCAGGGAGCTGGATCAGAAGTGGAGTAGCTGGGATTCGAACTGACACCCATATGGCGGTGGCTTTACCCACTATCCCACAGTGTTGGCCATGGATAAAGCTACCGTATAGCACTGTGCTCCTGCTTAGGCTTTTACATGGGCTTCTTTCTCAATTGAGCTATCCTGCCTGGCCCCATTCTGTGTGACTTAGCCAGACTGTCCCTCACTAAGGAAAACTTGTTTCACTGGTGAGGGCTGGGTTGTGGGGGTGGGCATCTACCTGTTATCAGAAACGTGACACTTACTCCTTTGTACTATAATTACCTTCTGGCTTCTTTTTCTTTCCTACTAAGTCAGAGTTTTCTATCCTGGTTGTACTTTAGAGTTAATCTGAGAACTTTTGAAAAATACCAATTCCTGGGTCCTGCGCTGGAGAGTTCATTTTTAATTGGCTTGGGTAAGGCCTAAATACTGGAATTTTTAAAAAAATATCCCAGATGATTATAAGGTGGAGCCAAATTTGGAACCACTGTATCAGGCTTTAGGTTCTGTAAGGTTAGAACCTGTGTCTCCCTCACTATTGCACCTGCAGAGGCTGCCTCTGTGCCAGGCACACACACAACACTAGGAAATAATTGCTACCCCAGGTCTCTTGGGGTGATGGAGTCTGGGACTCAGGTGTGCACTGCCCTTCCCATCCTACCTTTCACCCTTGCTCTTCTCATATGTCCACAGCTGGGCAGCCTATTCAGCTCAGCACAACAAAGAGCCATTTTGTGAAGAAAGACCTAGGCCTGGCATTGGAAACACATTTCTAACCACTGCTGTTTTCTGTTCCTGAGCCAGTTGGATACTGATATAACAAAGCAGGTTTACATAATTGGATGCTAATAGGCACGTTGTTTTGAGACACTGTCTCTGCACCAGTTCCACACAGCAAAGCCACTAATTTTCTCATAAACCTTTTAAGTCCTGAGAATTCAAAACAGTGAGGAGCCTGATGAGATCAAGACAACTCTAACGAGAAGATTTAATCAAAATTAACCTTAGTTTGAGGGCGTGTTAAAAATATATTTGAGGGGCAGTTTTCTCAAGTCTAAACCCTATTTTCGTAATGTGATTTATTTTTTAAAAATCTTAATATCTTATATTTTATACAGTGGTTTACATATTGTATTACTATATTTGGTTTTCACTGAATATCATTTATTGGATTTCAGTTGTGTATAATATTTTAGAAAAGAAATATTGTCATTGATAGGCTTCTTTCTGTCCTGGAGGAGTTTACAATGTAGAGAGAGAGATGAAAGAAATTCCTGTAAATAAAAGAGCCCCCAAAATAGGCCGCATAAAAAGACAACTCAAAGCATACACAGATAGCTGTGAGGAACGACAGCACACAGCTTGCAAACACCACAAAATCCACCCAATTCAGCAACTATTCTTTATTTGTTATTGTAGAGGTCTCAGGAGGGAGATGAAAGGCACTCTCTATCACTGGTAGGTTTCCAAAGCACAATTCTTGTTTCAAAGACTGCTATGTTCTATTCAACTGCTCTTCTTCCCGGGTCTGGCATCACAAAACTTCAGTAGGCTTGTCAGGGCCTGGAGGAGTGTGGGGAGGCAAGAAGTGCCTTCTGCTTCCCATTGTGGGACCACTCAGAGCCGCAGTCCAGCCACCAGTCCCGCCCCTTCCTCTCTGGGAAAACTACTAGGCTCAAAAAGCTTGCTAGGGGAGGGTCAACAATTAAACTTTGCATTCATCCAAACTTTTGTCATATTCAAAATGAGAGAGATCAAGCATCTAGTTGCCCATGTCAATTAGCAGGATTTCTAGGGCACCAAGCCACTGTATCTTTCTCTCAGTAGAAATTTAGTGATGAAGGTTAATCTCTTTTCCTTTCTGCAACTTTTAATCAACATCATCTATCTTGGGAAGTGGGGGGAACTTTTTTCTGCCAAGGGCCATTTGGAAATTTATGACATCATTGGTAGGCCATACAAAACTATCAACTTAAAAATAGTCTGCTATTGATTTATTGAACTTCTAATACTACCTGCAGTTGCCTTGGCAGGTCTAGACCAAATGATTTTGTTGGCCATTTAGGTCCATGGGCTAGACGTTCCTAATACTATATTATGGGAGTTTTTGGTTAGGGTATATGTCTTGATCTGAAATGGTTTGTGGAAAGTTAGCTGGCACATTTAGGGCCTGCATGTGGAATGTCACCTAAATATTTCCATGCTGCAGCAATTGAACTAATGAAACAATTTAGCTTAGTTGCTTTGTGGTAGATAGGATTATATCCCAATTGACATCTGTTGATTGATGGATAAAACTGACTAAATCAAAAAGGTAATGGGTCAGTGATACTTTGTGGTCCTATATATAATCTAGGTACTATAATACATTGCAAAAAACTTGAAGCAAAACTTGAAAACCAAGATAAATTAATATTGTTATTGCTATTATAAAATCAAATATGCTCTGACAGGCAGATTCTTAAACATTATGATTTTCTTGGTCCAACATTTCAGAAACAGCTTCATTTGTAAGTATTAAAAAGAGACACTTAAGATGTCTTTATAGTTATAACATTAAAGCACAAATGTGCTTATTCTTTAATATGTGTATGACAAAAAGAGTGCCTTGTTGCTTCCATGTTGTTTTGCCTATTCCAGTTAAATAATTTAGGTGTTAAGTACAGAGGGAGCTCTGCCCAAATGTCTGTTTTATAGAAGATTCTGTGACAGAAAATTAAAATCCATGATACCATTGCCATTTAGAAATTGATATCCTAACTTCAAAAATCAAAGATTAAAAATTACATATGTACCATTCCAATCTGGTAGGATGACAACTTAAACAAGGAAAACAGCAACTATTGGTGAGAATGCAATACAACTAAAATTAATGTTCATAGTAGCATTATTTACAATAGTCAAAAGGTAGAAAAATTCAAGTATCCATCAACAGATAAATTAATTTTTAAAATGTAGTATATACATACAATGGAATATAATTCAACCATAAAAAGGAGTGAAGTTCTGATACATCTTACAAAGGGGATGAAAATTTTTAAAAGTAACTTTTTAAAAGACTTTATTTTTAAGGATTTTTAAAATTTATTTGACAGACAGAGTGAGAGAGAGAGAAAGAGATGTTGATTTTCCATTGGCTGGTTCACTTCTCAAATGGCCACATGCCTGAGGTTGGTCCAAGGTGGAGCCAGGAGCCTGGACTCCATCGGTAGCTTGTACATGGGTGGCAGAGGCCCAAGTACATGGGTCATCTTCTGCTACCTTCCCAGGCACATTAGCAGGAAGCAGGATTGGGAGCAGGGCAGCCTATACTCAAAGTGGCACTATGATTTGGGATGCCGAAGTTGCAAGAGGTGTATTAACCCATTGCACTATAACTCTGGCCCCTAAAAATTACTTATTTACTTACTTGAAAGGCAGAGTAACAGAACGAGAGAGAGAGAAAAAGAGAGAAAAATAGGGAGAGAGAGAGAGAGAGAACACTTGAAATCTTCTATGTACTCCCCAAGTGTTCACAACAGCTAGGGCTAGGCAAAGCCAAAGTCAGGAGCCAGAAACTCCATCTGGGTCTTTCATGTAGGTGTCAGAGCCTCAAGTCCTGACCCATCATCTGTTGCCTCTCAGGAGCATTAACAGGAAGCTGGATGGAAGTGGAGGTGGAAATTAATCCTAAGCACCCTTATATGCTATGGCTGTCCCAAGTGGTGGCTTAACCCATTGTGCCACACACCTGCCCCACATGGATGAACCTTGAAAACATTATGCTCAATGAAATAAATAAGATGCAAAAAGACATTGTATGCTTCCACTTATCTGGAATATTTAGAATAGGCAAGTTCTTAGAGACAAAGTAGTAAATGGGAGTTTACTAGGGACTGGAGGGAGAGGAAATGGGAAATTATTACTTAATGGATACAGAGTTTCTCTTTGGAAATAGGTAATAGATAATGGTGATAGTTGCTCAGTATTAAATATAACAAATTAAAAATAACAAATTCCACTGAAATATATACTGAAATAGCAAATTTTATGTAACTTTTTTTTTGTAATAAAAAAGTTAAACAATGACATTTGCGATATGACCTATTGCTTGTTTTCTTGCAGTTGTTTCAATATTCATAGATCTAAGTATGGTACAACATCGATGACTCTGCAATGTAGGGACTACAAAAGCAAGAGGATGTGTATCTGATGGTATAATGGACAGTCTAGGTTTGCTTAAGAATTCAGAATTTAAATGTCGACTCCTGAATGTAGGTTTTGTGTTCTTTCGGCAGAAGAATCCTCACCGAATGTTGACTCAAATAGAGCAAGAATGGATTTCTTGAAAACGTTTTTGAAGTTCTCCCCACTAAATAGATAAAGTATGGGAGAGAAGACAGGATTGAAAGAAGTGGTAAACACTGTAAGGATCAAAGTCAACTCTACAAGTAACGACTGGTTCTTAGCGAGAATTAAGCCCTGATGTACATGGTAGGGCATCCAGCACCCAAAGAAAGAGATAACAGCAGTCATCATGACTTTGAAGGGTTTGCTGGATTTAAAGAGGCCCCTCTCTTTCATCTTGCGGGCTACTCTTTCATAACAAAAGCCAATGACTAAGAAAGGCAGAAGGAAGCCCAGTATGAAGCGGCTGATGAAACAGGTGGCATGAATCCATTGTCTTACTGTTTGCATCTCTTTGCTTTCCCAGTCAGTGGACACAGCGTAGTTATTTCTGCAGGTCACTCTTCCTTTACGGTCATCATATGTCTCCCTGAAAACCAAATAGGGCACGCTGAAGGCAGTGGCAGAGAGCCAGACTCCCAGAACGACTCTGGAAGCCCAGTGTGAGGTTCGGTGCTTTTGGGACCACACTGGGTGAAGGGTGAGAAGATAACGATCTAGACTGATGGCCGAGAGGAACAAAACAGAGGCGAACATCGCCAGAGTCAAAGTGCTGTTGCAGATCTTACATAAAGCGCTTCCAAAGGTCCAGTGGTTGTCCTGAAGATAGGAGGTGGCCAGAAATGGTAGAATCAATGTTGAAATAAAATAGGAGAGAATGAGATGAAAAAATAAGAGAGTATTGACTGAATTTTTCATCTTGCATTTTAGCACCCACAGATAGAGGCCATTAGTGATGGAACCAACTATGAATGCCATGAACAAAGGAAGGACAAGGACCAGTCTGGGGGCAGGAGCAGGAACATGAGTGCTGTTTCTTACTACATCGGAGATATCAATCAGGTCATCAGTAGAGTTGATCAGATCCATAATTTCCTGTGGAGTGAAAAACAATGAAAATAACAACAAAGAGCAAGGAATGTAGAAATTAAAAGGTTGGTTTTTCTACTGTAATAATCTAAAGAACATTTTAACAGTGGCAAACATGATATTTCTTTTTTTTTTTTTTTAGAAGGCTGTCAGGTAGGCAACTATCAGTGTCTGTTTCTGCATGGACTCTGGCACATGGTAAACATTAAATAGATCTTAGCTATGCTGTTCTTCATTCATATTAGCTATGTGAGAGAAAGAGAGAGGTCTTCCATCTGCTGGGTCACTCCCCGAATGGCCACAATGGCTAGAGCTGAGCCGATCTGAAACCAGGAGCCAAGAGCTTCTTCTTGGTCTTCCATGTGGGTGCAGGGGCCCAGGCATATTTGCAGGGAGCTGGAATGGAAGTGGAGCAGCCAGGACTTGAACTGGTGCCCATATGGGATGCTGGTGCTACAGGCTAGGACTTTAATCTGCTGTGCCACAGCACTGGCCCCCATGCATAATATTTCTACAAGAACAGCAATCACATATTTTCCCAAGGTCTAATACATTTATGCTGTATGAGGAATTAAGATCAAATTAATTTGAGCATCAGAAATACTACAGAGGAAAGTAAATAAATGTGAAAGAGGAATAAAATAATATTTTGACCGCTGTTAGTAAATTAGCTTAGGCAGGTGAAGTCTTCTACTTGGATGTTTAACAAAAGTTTGACCCCTCTTATGGGGCATGTCTTGAATAAGGCAATGCAGAATCAGTTGTACTTGACTAAGACATGGTTGGGGTAAATGTTGCTAATGAAATGAACAAAAATAACAACAGCTGTTGCAAATTATAATCATGGACTTCCAAATTAGATTTTTCCTTCATATGCTAACTATACATAGCAAGCACTATTATCTAGTATTCTAATAGTCAACATGTGGTAGTAAGAACTCAAGTTCATATAGGAGCCCTAGGGCACTGCAAGCTTGTGAGGTGCCTTCAGAATCATCAACAAAAGAGGAAATCAGTGTGCTGGAGGATTTTAGTAGTAGTTGTTTGTTGTGTGGGGAAAGAAGGAGAGAAAAGTCAAAGAGCTCACATTTACCCAGTATTTCTCATATGCCAGGAGTTGTCCATAAAAATTGTTATCTTCCTCATAAAGCTTATGCTAAAAATATTTAAACAGAAGAGAAAGTGAGACTTAGAAGGGTTAACATTTCTATCAACATCTTTCACCTTGTTTCAATTATGTCAGGTAGAGACCCTTACCTTTCTTTCATATTACGCCTTTGAAAATTGGTAATTCCTATGTAGTGCTATGGTGATGCTCCATGAATCAGTGATTTTGACTATCTAAAATATCTAATTTCTCAGATAATGGTTTCTATAGTATCAAAAATATAAACCTGACAATATTCTGGAAGGTATCTATTATATCAACAAATTGGTTTGTGATAAACTGGATTAAGTAATGGAAATTGCTAACGATGCTATTTCCATCCTAAGCAAAAATGTTCTAAGCCTATAGAGAGAAGAAATAAAATAATTGTTGTTTAAAACCATGACTGGGACCAGGTGTTTGACCTAGTGATGAAGATGAAGGTTAGGACACCTGTGTCCCATGTGGTTGTGCCTGGCTTCACTTCTGACTCCAGCTTCATAGTATTGTGAATGACTCAAGTAATTGGGCTCCTGTCATCCATATGGGAGACCTGGATTGAGTTTCTGGCTTCTTGTTATGGTCATTTAGAGAGTGAACCAGAGGATGGGGGAATCTCTATCTCTGCCTCTCTGTAACTCTGCCTTTCGAATAAAAATAAATAAATCTTTTTTTTTTTTTTTTTTTTTAAGAAAAATACCTTAGTAGTCTACTTTGGGAATAAACATGGAATGAAATCACTGGGCAATGGCAAATGAAAGTGAGAACTTGAGACAGGGGCTGTGTGCAGGTCCTGGGACCTGGAGAGGAGGGAGGAAAAGTGAGGATGATTTTTTTTTTTTTTTTGGACAGGCAGATTTGGACAGTGAGAGAGAGACAAAGAGAAAGGTATATCCTTCCGTTGGTTCACCCCGAAATGGCCACTACGGCCAGCGCACTGTGCGGATCTGAAGCCAGGAGCCAGGTGCTTCCTCCTGGTCTCCCATGTGGGTGCAGGGCCCAAGCACCCGGGCCATCCTCCACTGCCTTCCCAGGCCGCAGCAAAGAGCTGGACTGGAAGAGGAGCAACTGGGACAGAACCGGCGCCCCAGCCAGGACTAGAACCCGGGGTGCTGGCGTCGCAGGCGGAGGATTAGCCAAGTGAGCCTTGGCGCTGGCCGAGGATGATCTCAAGAGAGGGAATTTGGAACATCAGGAGGAGGTTTGGAGGCCTAAGGAGGGAGAGGGTTCATTAGACATTCTGAGAACCAGAAATGACACAGGGAATTGCAAGACAAATGTCCAATACTGAATTTTAATCCATTTGCTGAGCCTTGATACAGTGTCATGTCTCTTCTCCCCATTAATTCACTTTTGTCTTGAGTTGGCAGTGATTGTAGAGAACCAGAGAAAACGAGCTTGGGTTCCCTATTTAGAGCAGAGTGCAAAGGAGAGAAACCATCAGCAGCAGGAGGTGAGATGTGAATGAGCTGACAATAAGGTGGAAACTGGATAGGTTTTGGGGCTTGAGTAGAAAAGGAGAAACCAAATCCCCCCGAGAAGTTTCAGTCTGTGTGTATACCCTGTGTGTGTGCATTTCTGTGTATGTGTCTCTGTAGCTCTGTCTGTGGTTTTTCTATGTATCTGTGGTGCCTTTGTGGGTCTCTGTGGTGTGTGTTTGCATTCATGGAATAGGTGGGGGGAGCTGTGTGTGTGGTCTGTGTCTGTGTATCTGTGATGTACTTGTGAGATCTCTGTATGTGTGGTTTGTGGTGTCTGTGGTCTTTGTGTGCTTATCTGTGGAATCTGAGTAGGTGTGGGATTTGTGTGTGTGTATGTATGTGTATGTGTGTGTGTGTGGTCTCATCTGTGAGTGCATATGAGAAAACTGAGTTATAAGGAAGTTTTAATCTTTTTTTTTTTTAATTCTGTGCCTGAACTCTGGAAGGGCATCTGAAAGTAATGCAGCACTTGAACAAAATCCAAGTAAAACTTCCCTGAATCTCATAAAGTTTCCTAGGAACTTTGATTTATTGCACATAACCAGGAGAATCCTTCATCCTTAAGCATTTTTTAAAATGGTTTTAAAGCACTTGAATAGGAGGTAATGGGGCGACACTCAAGTTTTGGCACCCTGTGGTCCTGGGTTTAGATGCTGCCCCTTCTACCTACCAGCTCTATTATGACCTTCGACCTTTTAACTCTTCAAGTCTTTTTTGCTTTCTAAAACCCAGTGAGCTTTTGAGAGGGCTATCAATCACTCAGCACATTTCACGGCACACAGTGCTCTTTTTTTTTTGGTCTATTGTTTTGCTCAACGTCATATTAAGGCCAAGAAGAGGCTCATTTTGCCCTTTCAGGGCTGCAGGCCACAATTTCTTTCCTCTGCAAAGCATCTGTACTGAATCCTGGAGAACCTCCAGGCTCAGTGTCCATCTGTTTGGACACAGTTCTCAGGTTTAGAGCTGCTTTGAGACTCTGGTGGTACTGTGCCGTTAGCAGGAAGATCCCATCTCCAAATGGAGACACTGAGCCGCTGCTCTGGGGGACCCAGGAACCTCAGGAAGCTGGTCAGGAGCAAGCCTGGTCTCTTTGGATGACAGCATTAGAGCAAAGCTGCTGGCCCAGGGAATCTTACCTTAGAGCTAGGTTGTCATGCCGGGAAGGTCTTGAGCAAGCCAAGGTGACTCTAAATCAACAATCTTCTTTCTAGGAACAGGGACAAAAATCAGTGACACTTTGTCTTCATTTCATCTGCCTTTCTTGCAACTAATGTTACTCCCCAGCCTTAAACCCACTATTTAAAGCAAGTGAGACCTTGCTCTCTTTGGTTCCTTTTTCTGTGTAATGGACTGCCTTAGAGGTGGAGGTAGAGAGAGGAGTACTTCTTTAAATCATTTCTGCTTTTGAAACAGAGATTTTAAAAATTCCATAAGCAAAGTCACTATATTTAAGGTTAATAAGCTAATTGCAGGTGTTAAAATACTGGTTAAAAATTACCTCTTACTATTGGGTCCTCCCACTAGCTACCCAATCTGTCTCAATTCTAGGGTATTTTTCAGCGAATGGAGGGATGGTGTTGAGTACACAGGGAGGAGGTAAATATCAGGCATGAACAAAAATAGAAATGAGCTACCGAATGTTACTGGAGAGAAAATGGTTATAATGAAAAACTTTAACACTGATTTTCACATTAAAATGCAATGTATGAGGATAGGGCAAGGATTTGTGTTATTTAGTTTGCTATAATGAAGACTGACGGGCAGAATGATCTGCATTTACACAATTGTTGGGAATGGTTGGATAAAGCGTAGCGCTGGTTATCACATCCTAGAAGGTGATCTCATTATAAGAAATCCTGCTACCCAGGGAATGCATTTATGAGCCATTACTGACTGAGCCTTGCATATCCAATCTTCCTCTCTGTTCCATCTCTGAAAGTTTTTCAGATTCAGCTCTGTGCTGACCTCAATGCCCTGATTTCTTTCCTGCTTGCTTTCCTCTTTGTTTCTTCCTTGCCAGTGGAGAAAATACATCAAAACCACTGTGTAGCTTCTGTGGGGAAGATCTTGGGGATTCAAACTGTTAGCTAGTCTGTGAGAGTTTTAAAGCTTTCACTTCTAGACTGTAGCCTTCCTAAAAATATGCTTAAATTTTAGTTATTAATTCATTTGTGTCTATGACCTTCAATCTAAGACCTGCTATTCTTTGGGAGTTAAGGATGATGTTTCAAGCTGGCTGCTGCATTAAAAATATTTTTTTAAAAATTATTTGAAATGCAATGACAGAAAGAGAGGGAGAGACACATACACACAGAGATCTTCCATCTGCTGGTTCACTTCCCAAATGGCTGCAACAGTTGGAGCTGGGCCAGGCTGAAACCAAGAGCCAGAAAATCCTTTTGAGTCTCCCACTGCCTTTTTAGATGCATTAGCAGGGGGCTGGATTGGAAGCTAAGCAGCCAGAACTTGAACTGGCACCCTGATATGGGATGCCAGCATTGTTAAGTGGCAGCTTAACCTGCTGTGCCACAAAGCTGGCCCTCTACCACATTTTCAGAGGGGTTTCTTGCCAGGTTTTATCCCTTTCGGGTTGATTCATAGATTCAGAAGCAGAACAATCCAAACCTGCTCATTTCAAAGGTTAGCAATCCAAACACAGCACAGCTGAATGAATCACAGTAGATTTTCACAAAGAGGAGAGCCAAAGGCTTCTTCCATTTGCTTCTTTGTTGCTAAAAAAAAGGTGAAGGGATTTGGATCAGATTCTTCCTCCTCTGCCCCCTTCTACAATTAAAAATTTCATAAATAATAAATATACTGGGGACTAGTACGCGCTAGTATGCAGAATGCACGCACTGGAGAGCCTGCACTTGAATTCTTCCATGGCTTCCCTCAGAAATAGTCTCATTGGCGAGGGTTTTCCTCCCATGGGTAATTGAGCCCCGAGATTAACTCTGTTAGGCAATGCACAGACTATGCTTGAGGCAGGAACTTCTCTTCTGTGGCTTTAGTGATGTTCCTCTGTTCAGTTCACTTTTCATTTCAAGTTAAATCAGGTGGTTTCAAGGAAAGAACTTATAGAAATGGAAACTGGTTTATGCTGTTTTGATACAACCACAACATGAAATACATAGAAATGCAGAAGCAGATGGTGTTGCTCAATCAAATACTTGAAAGGGTAGGAACTTGGAGACGCATGAAAGTTTTTGGAGCTGGAAGAGACGAGTTAATTTTATCTAATTCCCATTCAGCAGGTGAAGAGACTAATATCCTTGAGATGTTTAATATCTTGTCCTATATTATACTATCAGCTAATAAATGAGTTGGGACAAAAATAATGTACACTAAAAATACTGATGCACTTCTGGCAGTGGGTTGATCTCACAAGATAGATTAGGATAGAAACAAAAGTCTGTATATAAATCCAGAGTCTGCTGCTTAACACGTACAGATACAACCTCTCTGAGTCTCAACCCCTCATTTTATTAAAACACTTGATAGGGGGCCGGTGCCATGGCACAGTAGGTTAATCCTCCGCCTGTGGCGCCGGCATCCCATATGGGCACCGGTTCTAGTCCCGGCTGCTCCTTTTCCAGTCCAGCTCTCTGCTGTGGCCTGGAAAAGCAGTGGAAGATGGCCCAAGTCCTTGGGCCCTGCACCCATGTGGGAGACCAGGAGGAAGTTCCTGGCACCTGGCTTCAGATCGGCACAGCTCCGGCTGTTGCAGCCATTTGGAGAGTGAACCAACGGAAGGAAGACCTTTCTCTCTGTCCTTCCCTCTCACAGTCTGTAGCTCTACCTCTCAAATAAATAAATAAATAAAATCTTAAAAAAAAACACCTAAGTTGATGGGGGTGGGGAGTGTCAGAAAGAAGACGAGACAGAGGCATAGAGGCGCCCCAGGCCCTCATTTGAAGTGTGAAACAACTTGTGGGGATTAAGTGACATACTATAGGCAAGGACTTAGCACAGTGCCTGGCACCCGGTAAGTACAGTCTTGCCTTGATTAACCGTCGGCATTTGTTCCAAGAAATGTGTTGTGAGGTGATTTCACAATTATGTAAACATCGTAATAAGTATTTACATGAAGTAGGTGGGACAGTCTGCTCCGTACCTGGGCTGTATATAAAGATTTTGTTTATTTGAGAGGTAGAGTTACAGACAGTGAGAGGGAGAGACAGAGGGAAAAGTCTTCCATCCTCTGATTCACTCCCCAAATGTCCCCAACAGCTGGAGCTAGGCAGATCCAAAGCCAGAAGCCAGGAGTTTCTTTCAGATCTCCCATGAAGGTGGAGGAACCCAAACACTTGTGCCATCTTCCACTGCTTTCCCAGGCCATAGCTGAGAGCTGGATCAGAAGAGGAACAGCCAGGACTAGAACTGGCACCCATATGGAATGCCAGCACTGCAGGCGGAGGATTAATTTACTGTGCCATAGCGGCGGCCCATCCTAGGCTATATTATAATCAAAAGGGAATCGTAGCCGGTGCTACAGCTTGCTAGGCTAATCCTCCGCCTGTTGCGCCGGCACCCAGGGTTCTAGCCCTGGTTGGGGCACTGGATTCTGTCCTGGTTGCTCCTCTTCCAGGCCAGCTCTTTGCTGTGGCCCGGGAGTGCAGTGGGGGATGGCCCAAGTGCTTGGGCCCTGCACCTGCATGGGAGACCAGGAGAAGCACCTGGCTCCTGGGTTCATTGCCCATCTTCTCACCTCAGTTTCCTGCTAATGCAGACTCTGGGAGGCAGCAGTGATGGCTCAAGTTATAGGGTCCTTGCTACTCATGTGGGAGAGCTGAATGATCAGCTCCCCACTTTATCTGACCTGGGGCTGTTGCAGACCTTTGGGGGAGTGAACCAGAAAATGGGAGGACTTTCTCTCTCTCTCAAACAACTAAACATTAAAAAAAAAAAAAAAAAAACAACTATGAAGTGTTCTTGAAATTTAATTCATCCATCCATTATCTACTGAGTGTTTAAAATATTTGAGGCGCTATTCTTGTCATTAGGGATACAGAGGAAAGAAGAGTTATACTCTCATGAATCTTACATGCTAGTGGGGAGAAATGGACAATAAGTCAGTAGCTAAATACATAAAGAAGAATATCAGGCAGCACTATAGTGCTATGTGGAGCAAGAAAATATAGGTAGTAGAAGATGCCCAAATACTTGGGGCCCTGCTACCCATGTGTGAGACCTGGCAGAGTTCCAGGCTTCTGGCTTCAGCCTGGCCCAGCTGTTGCAGCCATTTGGGAAATAAACCAGTAGATGGAAGATCTCTCTCTGTCTCCCCATCCCCCATCTCCTTCTCTCTGTAACTCTTTCAAATAAATCTTAATAAATTAAATAAATAAATATTTAAAAAAAAACCATGGAGGGGCTGGTGCTGGGGCACACTAGGTTAATCCTCTGCCTGTGGCTCCGGCATGCCATATGGGTGCTGGTTCTAGTCCAGCTGCTCCTCTTCGAGTCCAGCTCTCTGCTGTGGCCTGGGAAAGCAGTGGAGGATGGCCCAAGTCCTTGGGCCCCTGCACCCATGTGGGAGACCAGGAGGAGGCACCTGGCTCCTAGCTTCGGATCAGTGCAGTTCCGGCCGTGGTGGCCATTTGAGGGAGTGAACCAACAGAAGGAAGACCTTTCTCTCTGTCTCTCTCTCTCTTTCTCACTGTCTGTAACTTTGCCTGTCAAATAAATAAAATCTTTAAAAAAAAAAAAAAAACCATGGAAATGTGATGAGCAGCTAAGTGTTACTTTCAATGTGGATGGTCCCTAAAGGTCTCTCTGTGGGTGATGTTTAAATGAGGTTATGATGACACAGAGAAGGCAGCTATGTGGTGATCAAGAGGAAGGGCACTACCCTGGCTCCATGTCTGTTTTCCTCCATACTGACCCCTTTCTACCTCCTGTCTGTTCTTGTTCTCCGAATCTGGCTTCCGATTTGCTGGATTCTTTGACTCATGACTTTTTAGCTTCATTCCACAGTTTATGGCTTGGCTTCTGCTCCTTGGCAGGATGCTCTGGTTTGGTGTATCCCCCAACGGTTCCCACGTGCAAAGGCTGGTCCACCAGAGGTGGTGAAACCTTTAAGAGGTAGAGCTTACTGGGAGCACTGTTGTTGAGGGGCACTGTCCTCAAACGAATGGAAGTAGTTCTCATGGGATCCTTGCTAATTCTCAAGAGAGAAGAGGCAGCTACTTCAAGCCTATTGCTTAGGACACTGGTTGGGATGCTTGCATTCCATATCAGAGTGCCTACATTTGAGTCCCAGCTCTGTTACAAATCACAGCTTCCTGCCAATGTACATCTTGGGGGCAGCCGGTAAGGGATCAGGTGGTTTGCTCTGAGGTCATGAGGGAGACTTGGATTGAGTTCTCAGCTCAATTTTGTTACAGTAATAGAAAACAGATTGGTACACAAGGTCCTGGTTATGACAACATTCTTGGAAACAAAAATTCAGTTTTGTTCTGGAGATTCTCTCCTGGGGATCTGCTTCCAGCAGGTGGCCTTCTTGGATCTGATCTACTACAGTGACCCTTAGATCCCCTCCATGTCTGGACAGCATTCCCAGGGCTATAGGCAGGATGTACCTAGAGGAGAAGCAGGAAGTGAGGCTAGGAAGTTGTCAAGATCTTGATTTTAAAAAGACTTGGATTCAGGTCCAGTCTCAAGGGAGATAGGGTTGGGATTTGCAGCACAGGTGGAGAAGAAAGGCTTTGTATAGCAGTGAAAATGTTAAGGCTTTGGATAGATTTGTTTCCCTGTAAATTCAGGCCCAAGATAATCTGCTGAGAGTTAACAGATGTAGGATGTTGGAGAGTAATGAAGGTTTAGAGTTGCCTATGAAAATAATGGGACATATAAAAAATTACTGGTGATATTCAGGGTCTGTTTCAGATTAAGGACCACTTATTTGTGGGTCTGTCCTCCTGGGAAGGAGGATATACTTTATCATACAAATTAAAAATTTTGAGCAGTTCATGTTGTTACATTTGCTCCCAGTCTGGTGTAGGAGCAGAAGCTGACTGTCAAGAGATCCAGGGATGATTTCCGAAGTAATGCTACCGGGAGAGGTAGCCAGTTAAGGCAAGAGCGCTGACAAGAGAGTAGTGAAGTGATGTCGCCGAGGGTTAGGTGGAACAGGGAGTGCGCAAAGCCATGATGAATTTGCTGGTTGGGAAGCTTACAGGATTGCAAGTCGCAGTGCAAGTCGAGTAGCAGTGTTTGTATAAGCAAGGAAGACTGCTGTGGATATTGGACTTTAAGTTTTTTTAGGTATAGCCGTTCTTAAAGAGGGCAAGCTCTCCAGAGCCTGGCAAAAGAAGTCAAGTAGTAAACCAGTCACTGGAATTGACATCAAGAAGTTGGACCTTACTCGCTACACCACAGCGCTGGCCCAGGCAGCGAGCTTAATTGATTGGTTTCCTCCCACCTACGTGGATGACCCTGATTGAGTTCCCTGTTCCTGGCTTTGGACTTAGGCCAGCCCTGGTTGTTGTGCGCATTTGGGGAATGAACCAACAGGTGGGGGCTCTTTCCATTTGTCTGTCCCTCTCTGCTGTAGAAGGAAAGAAGGAAGGAGACAGGGAGGGAGGGAAGGAGGAAGTTATATTGTCACAGCAGTAGATAGCGGCTCTGGAAGTAGAGAACAGGTTGGTAAAGGGTGAGAGTGGAAACTGAATGAACAATTATTATTTGGTCTAGGCTCCCCCAGAAGCAGACCCTGAAACAAAAATTCTAGGGCAAATGGTTTACTTGCTAAATAATTCCAGGACACCTGGTAAGGTTGAAAAAAAAAAAAAGAGAGGGAAGGGCAGACACAATAAAGTATGAATTATCAAATGAGTTTCAGCTGTGGGTAACGCAAGCTTAAGCCCACCGAACAGCTCTGGAAATGGTGTGGAATGCGTCCTGCTGGGTGGCCTCACCTGAGCTGTGAGGAGCTGGCCAGTCACTGGTTGTAGGATGCTCGTGGGGTGTGAATTTCTGCTACACTTGAGCACAGTGAGAACCTGTGACCAGGTAAAACTTTTGGGGGATAAAAGGTTTCCAGCAGAAGAAGTCTGGACAACAATGACGGAAAAGGTAAAGACTAAGCGTCATGGGTAGAGGTCAAAGGGCACATATTAATTCTGCTTTTGCATTAGCTCAAGCAAGAGATAGAGGTGGCTTAGATTAGGGTGGAGATGATGGACATGAAGGGAAATGACAGGATTTAAAAGTCATGAACGTGGCATTTAATTTTTAAAAAGAATTTATGTGAGAGGAAGAGAGCTAGAGATCTCCCATTTGCTGTTTTGCTCCTCAAATGCTCAGAAGCCAGGAACTTAATCCAAATTTCCCAGGTGTGTGACAGGGACCTAAATACTTGACGAGTTATCTGCTGCTTCCCAGGGTACACATTAGCAGGAAACTGAAATCAGGAGCAGAGCTGAGACTTGAACCCAGACGCTCCAGTGAGGAATACCAGTGTCCCAAGTGGCATCTTAACCACTGCACCGCACACCTGCCCCCATGTGGGTGGCAGGAGCCAGGAACTTGGGGCATCTTCCACTGCTTTCCCAGGAGCATAAGCAGGGAGCTGGATAGGAAGTACAGCAGCCAGGACACAAACTGGTGCCCATATGGGTTGCCTGCACTGCAGACCACAGCTTAACCCACTGCACCTCAGCACTGGCCCATGTGTGCGTGTGTGTGTATGCATATTAAGATTTATTTATTGGCTAGCGCTGTGGCTCACTAGGCTAATCCTCCGCCTTGCTGCGCCAGCACACCGGGTTCTAGTCCCGGTCGGGGCGCCGGATTCTGTCCCGGTTGCCCCTCTTCCAGGCCAGCTCTCTGCTGTGGCCTGGGAAGGCAGTGGAGGATGGCCCAAGTGCTTGGGCCCTGCACCCCATGGGAGACCAGGAGAAGTACCTGGCTCCTGCCATCGGATCAGCGCAGTGCGCCGGCCACAGCGCGCCAGCCGCGGCGGCCATTGGAGGGTGAACCAACGGCAAAGGAAGACCTTTCTCTCTGTCTCTCTCTCACTGTCCACTCTGCCTGTCAAAAAAAAAAAAAGTAAAAAAAAAAAGAGATCTATTTATTTATTTGAAAGGCAGAGTTACAAAGAGGAGAGAGAAACAGAGAGAGATCTTCCATCTGCTGGCTCACTCTTCAAATGACAGCAACAGCCAGAGCTGGACCAGAGCTGGACCAGGCTGGCGCCAGGAGCCAGGAGCTTCATCTGGGTCTGCCACGTGGTGCAGGGTCTCAAACACATGGGCCATCTCTACTGCTTTACCATGCACATTAGCAGGAAGCTGGATCAGAAGTGGAGCAGCTAAGACTCGAACTGGTGCTCATATGGGATGCTGATGTCATAGGTGGCAGCTTAACCAGCTATGCCACAGCATTAGCACCAGAAATATTTCTTACTGTTTTCCAGGTGAATGGCTTAGGCTTTTGAAATCAGACACAGACTTCTTTTTGCAGGGGGAAGGTTGTTTAATGACTACGGTAAGATAGAAGAAAGAATTTCTGATGTTTTATTATACAGTAGTGTGACTATAGTTAATGCTAAGGTATGTATATTTTGTTTTTCAAAAGCTATGAGAAAGGATTTTATGTTTTCACTATAAAGAAATGATAAATATTTGAGGAAATGGATATCTAAACCCTGATTTGAACATAATACCTTGTACGCAGATATCAGAGCATCACAAGGTACCCTGTAAATATGTATAATTTTTATAAGTTTAAAATTTTTAAAAAGGATCAGCTTTGGCCGGTGCCCTGGCTCACTTGGCTAATCCTCCACCTGTGGTGCTGGCACACCGGGTTCTAGTCCTGGTTGGGGCGCCAGATTCTGTCCCGATTGCTCCTCTTCCAGTCCAGCTCTCTGCTGTGGCCCGAGAAGGCAGTGGAGGATGGCCCAAGTCCTTGGGCCCTGCACCCGCATGGGAGACCAGAAGAAGCACCTGGCTCCTGCCTTCGGATAGGTGTGGTGTGCTGGCCGCAGCATGCCAGCCACAGTGGCCATTGGAGGGTGAACCAACAGAAAAGGAAGACCTTTCTCTCTCTCTTGCTGTCCACTCTGCCTGTGAAAAAAAAAAATCAGCTTTTTTTTTTTTTTTAACAACTCACTTAAATTTTAGGACTTCCAGGCTAAATAGCTCAGTGTCTTTTCTTCCTTCCTTCTTCTTTCTTTAAGAAGCAGAGAGTCAGAGGGCACAAGTGAGCTCCCATCCACTTGTTCACTCCCCGAAAGGCCACAGTGGCTGGGCTAGGTCAGCAATCCAGTCAGGACCTGGGAATGTACTCCAGGTCTCCCACGTGGGTAGCGGGCTCCCAATTACTTGGGCCATCACTGCTGCCTTGCAGGGCTGTTGGCAGGAAGCTGGAGTTAGGAGCCAGAGCTGGCTGTTGAACCGAGGTACTCCAGTATGGGGTGGAAATGTCATAAGCAGCATCTTATCTGCACTCTGATCTGCTCCCTTTCCTTATTTCAAACCAGAAGGTAATATAAGGCTGGAACTTAGTCTCACAGTCTTATGACTCATGTGTTCCTTTTCTTTCTCCATCTTCATGACAGAAATGAGAAATTTTTATAGCTAGGTAAATGAAACAACTGAAGACAATATAAAATTGATTGCAAGTATGATCTAATTATCAAAGATCCAGAGATACTCAAATGAATGGAATTAAGTGTTTTAGCATACTGTAACATACTCCTATACTTAAAAATGTTATTCTTGGGCCAGACGTTTGGCATAGCAGTTAAGATGATGCTTTGGAGACCTGCATCCCCTATCAGAACACTTGTGTTAGAATCCCGGCTCTGCCGGGGCTGACGCTGTGGCATGGCAGGTGCACATCCCAATTCAAATCCTGGCTGCTCCACTTACAATCCAGCTGTCTACTAATGGCCTGGGAAAACGGAAGATGGCCCAAGTGCTTGGACACCTGCACCGACATGGGAGAGCTGGAAGAAGCTCCTAGATACTGGCTTCTGATTGGCCAGCTTTGGACCTTACAGCCATTTGGGGAGTGAACCAGCAGATGAAAGACCTCTCTCTGTGTCCCTCCCTCTCTCTGCAACCCTGCTTCTCAAATAAACAAATCTTAAAAAAAAAAAATTTCCCAGATCTGCTCCCAAATCTAGGCTCCTACTAATGTGCCTGGGACCTATTGTGGCTTAATCAGTGTGAGTAAGGGGTCATTACAGCCATCCCCTATTAATTTATTTACTATTTATTTGAAAGGCAGAGAGAGAAAGAGAGAACTCCAAAATGTTGGTTCCATCCCCCAAAGCCTGCAACAGCTAGGGCTGAGCTAGACCGGAGGCAGCAGCTGGAATTCAATCCAGGTCTTTCACATGGATGCCAAGGACTGGAGTACATGAGCCATCACCTGCAGCTCCTGAGGGTCTGCAATGGCAGGAAGCTGGAGATGGGACTCAAATCTGGGTATTCCAATATGAAACCCAGGTGTCCCAACTAACATCTTTTTCTTTTCCTTTTTTTAAAAGATTTTACAGACAGAGAGAGGGTCTTCCATCCACTAGTTCACTCCCCATAGGGCTGCATCAGCCAGAGCTGAGGCGATCAGAAGCCAGGAACCAGGAGCCACCTCTGGGTCTCCCATATGGTGCAGGAGCACAAGCACTTGAGCCGTCTTCCACTGCTTTCCCAAGCCATGGATCGGAAGAGTGGTAGCTGGGACATGGGACATGAACTGACACTCACATGGGATGCTGGCGCCGCAGGCAGAGGCTTAGCCTACTATGCCGCAGCACTGGCTCCCCAACTAACCTCTTAACCACTAGGTCAAAGGCCTGCCCTGACTTCACTATTTTTATTAACTATGGCCTCATTTGTTTTACTCAGATTCCCTAAATTTCAGATGTCCCCTGTTTATTTTAAAGAATTTTTTAAATAAATGTATTAAATTCACTAGGCTCTTTGCAATGGCATGTACATCTAAATATGTATGTATATTTCCATGAAAATGGGACCACATTCTGCATTCTGTTTGCTAACATTTTCCATTTAAATGATATACTACACATTTTTGTATATCAATAAACTAGTATGTTAATAAATATATACCTGTATCATCATTTTAATAGCTAGCTAATATTCCATTACAGGTTATTTTGAGGATTAAATTAAATAAAATAGGTGAATACAACTGGCATATAGTAATTAAAGTACAACCTCAAGAATTGGTGTTGTGGCTCAGTGGGTTGTTTTTGCTTTTGGTGCAGCTATCCTGTAATAGAGTACTTCTTTGAGTCTCAGTTGCTTCACTTCAGATCCAGCTCCCTGCTTATGCGCTTGGGAAAGCAGCAGAGGATGGCCCAAATACCTAGACTCCTGCTATGGATGGGGTTCCTTGCTCCTGGCTTCAGCCTGGCCCAGTCTCAGCTGTTGCTGTCATCTGGGGAGTGAACCAGCAGATGGGAGATTCTCTCTTTCTGTTTCTCCCTCTCTGTTTTTCTGCCTTTCAAATAAATAAATAAATAAATAAATAAATCTTTTTAAAAAATAAACTTCAGCATATAAATGGTCCTTAAATTCAGATTTTTCTTAGGCTGATGGTTGACTTCTCTGTGCCTGTCTTTGCTAGTTGGCCACTGTCATACAGATACTCTCAGATGCTTTTTTTTTTTTTTTTTTTTTTGACAGGCAGAGTGGACAGTGAGAGAGAGAGACAGAGAGAAAGGTCTTCCTTTGCCGTTGGTTCACCCTCCAATGGCCGCTGCGGCCGGCGCACTGCGCTGATCTGAAGGCAGGAGCCAGGTGCTTCTCCTGGTCTCCCATGTGGGTGCAGGGTCCAAGCACCTGGGCCATCCTCCACTGCCTTCCCGGACCACAGCAGAGAGCTGGCCCGGAAGAGGGGCAACCGGGACAGAATTCGGCGCCCCGACCGGGACTAGAACCCGGTGTGCTGGCGCTGCAAGGTGGAGGATTAGCCTAGTGAGCCGTGGCGCCTGCCTCTCAGATGCTTTAAAGAGAAACCTCCACAAAGAATTACTTCCAAAAGCAGGACCAGGAACTCTGTGTCTTAGACATCATTGTTGATACCAGAAAGTAGGTGGTTCAGGACACTTATAGAAGATGTAGGTTGTAAGGACTTTCTCTTATGGCAGATAAGAGAATGCTGATGCTCTATTGGGAAAGAAAATGTGTAGTTTTGCTGACTCAGGATCTGGGAGGCCAGACCTCTAAAGGAGAGAAAAACTGAGAAGAGATGGCTTCTCAGAACAAGAACTTGATTTTCATCTCTGGGAAGCCCTTCATTTCATTTCATTTTATTTATCTTTAAAGACTTATTTATCTGAAAGGCAGAATGACACACAAAGAGAAAGAGATCGATCTTCTATCTGCTGGTTCAATCCCAAAGTGGCTGCAATAGCCAGGTCTGGCTCAGGCCAAAGCCAGGAGCCTGGAACTCCGTGCCTGTCTCCCACAGGAGTGGCAGGGGCCCAGATATTTGGGCTGTCTTCTGCTGCCTTCCCAGACACATTAGCAGGAAGCTGATTGGAAGCAGAATAGCTGAGACTCCAACTGGTTGCTGGCAGCTTTGCAAGCGGCAGCTTAACCTGCTGTGCCATAATGCCAGTCCTGGAAGTCCTTTATTTTCATTTATTTGTTTTCATTTTATTTTAAATGCACAGAGATGGAGACAGAGAGATCTTCTATCTGCTGGAATCTCATTTCAGTGAGATCAGAGCATGAAAAACATTCCAGATTCTTGTTTAAAAGTATGTGTTCCTCCTACTGCATTTCTAGTTTTAAAATACTGCTTTTAGCATTCCAAGAATCATGTTTATAAATGGTCTTGGCTGCCATTTTAAAGCACTATAGCGCTGGCTGGGCTCGTTCATGGTCCTCCTCTAAACACCATTTGCCGAAGTGCGCACAGGGGTTTTGAGATACCCACATATCCTCAGGAGCCAGCTTGCAGGGTCCTGGAGAAGAACTTTGAACATGTGAGTTCTGTGGGACATCCTTCAGCCCGTAGTTCCATACACAGGGATGTGGCTATGGTGTGGGCACTGAACGAGACAGCGGTAGTTGTGGAGCCCCACGGAGACTAACGTGCGAGGTGATCATGACCTGGGGAGAGTGCGGGCTGTGAGGACAGGGCCCCGCTGAAAATGCTCAGGAGCTTCTCACTGCGGGGGGTGGGAAGTGGGGGAGAGGGAGGGGAGGGCGTGGCCAGAGATGATTCCTGTAATTCTGGTTTCTGCCTCTGAGTGGATGGTGGTGTTTGCGGGGAAAGAGCATGATTTCAGTTCTGCTGATGGAGAACTTGAGGAGCCTCACGCACATCGGTGGGTGGGGCGAGGCTCTTCTCTGCAGAAGAAATCAGCTACCGTCACACGGAGAAGCGGTGTCATACAGACCAGCCGACCTCCGTAACAGCCGAGATCACTTTACTTTTCAGGGGAAAAATGTGTAGCCCCTTTAAAAAAAATCACGCTCTTAGAAATGAAAAATTAGCTAATCTAGGTTACATTAGCTTCTTGTCGTTAACATTAAGGATTATTTTGTTAAATAACAATTTTCCGTAGTCAGCCTGACCCGTGATTATTATAATACACCTAAACATATTGCCTAATATAATTACTCCCTTTTTGGGGATAAAAACACTCTTCGTTTCCTTCCTGCTTGCTAAGCCTTAGTAAAGGATGAAGTCTTCCATGGAAAATGAAGTCTGTAGAACTATGACATAGATGGTAAAAATTGAGGTCTTTCAGTGGCACACAAAGTGCCAGGTGTAATACTGGTAGCTCCCTCAGTGGGCACAAGGTATCTGTGACAGATGATGAGCAGAAAAGCAGTGTCACAGGCAGAGTGGTGCTGGGGCACCAGGAGTGTAGTCAGTGATGTCCTTGGGATGAAGGTGTATAGTTGGAAGCAGGCTGGAGCTAGGTCAGAGGTTGGTCAAGAAAGAGCTGGCTCAACCAATTTTGAAAGGGACCACATTTTTTTTTTCCCCATGGAAAGTGAAACAGAAGGCCTAGGCAGCAAGAAACCTTGTCTGTTATGGAGGTTGGTAAAAGATAGAGGCTTGCCTTGAGTGTCCTGCCCAAGTCAATGAGGTGATGCCACCTTGCTACAGCATGGCCATCAGGGCTTGGCGTGACTAGCAGGCCTGGTTTGACTGGGGTGGTCAGGTGTAGGCCAGGCCAAAGCCAGGAATCTGGGACTCATCTGAGTCTTTCACATGGATGACCCGAGTACTTGAGCTGTCACCTACTGCCTCCCAAGATGTGCATTAGCAGGAAGCTGGAATTGGAAGCAGAGTCAGGATTCTAATTTAGGCACGCTGATATGGGGTGTATGCATCCCAAGCAGCATCTTTTTTTTTTTTTTTTTTTTTTTTTTTTATTTTTTGACAGGCAGAGTGGACAGTGAGAGAGAGAGAGACAGAGAGAAAGGTCTTCCTTTTTGCCGTTGGTTCACCCTCCAATGGCCGCCGTGGCCAGCGCGCTGCTGCCGGCACACCGCGCTGATCCAATGGCAGGAGCCAGGAGCCGGGTGC
The DNA here is from genome assembly GCF_964237555.1 of Oryctolagus cuniculus. NCBI lineage: Eukaryota > Metazoa > Chordata > Mammalia > Lagomorpha > Leporidae > Oryctolagus > Oryctolagus cuniculus. The sequence continues at coordinate 43,891,732 of NC_091443.1, read as the reverse complement.
TTTTCCTGGTCTCCCATGGGGTGCAGGGCCCAAGCACCTGGGCCATCCTCCACTGCACTCCCTGGCCACAGCAGAGGGCTGGCCTGGAAGAGGGGCAACCGGGACAGAATCCGGCGCCCCAACCGGGACTAGAACCCGGTGTGCCGGCGCCGCTAGGCGGAGGATTAGCCTAGTGAGCCGCGGCGCCGGCCCCAAGCAGCATCTTAACCACTTTGCCAGATTGCTGCCTTGTCTTACCTCTTAATTTAACTAAATAAAAGTTTTTATTAAAATGAAGATCACTGGAGTGATTGAATCGTCTTATTTGCCTAGCAAAGTCCTACATAAAGCCTGCTATCCCGCATTATTAATTGTGTCTCCTTAATTCTCAAAACTGTTCCTGTTTGGGGCCAGTGTTGTGGCACAGCGGGTTAAGCTGCCACCTGAAACACTGGCATCCCTTATTGGGCACTGGTTTGAGTCCTGACTGCCCTGTCTCTGATCCAGCTCCCTGTTAAAATGCTGGAAAACAACAGTGTTTGGGCCCCTGCACCCACATGAGACACCCAGGGCAAATTCCGAGGTTCTGGATTTGGCCTGGGCTGGTCTCAGCCATTTGTAGCCAACTGGGGAGTGTGCCAGCAGATGGGAGAGCTCTCTCTCTCTCTCCCTCTTTGTCTGTATCTCCCCTTTTTCTTTCTTTCTTTTTTTTTTTTAAAGATTTATTTATTTATGTGAAAGTCAGAGTTACACAGAGAAAGGAGAGGCAGAGAGAGAGGTCTTCCATCTGATGGTTCACTCCCCAATTGACCGCAACGGCTGGAGCTGCACTGATCCGAAGCCAAGAGCCAGGAGCCAGGAGCTTCTTCCAGGTCTCCCATGTGGGTGCAGGGGCCCAAGGACTTGGGTCATCTTCTACTGCTGTCCCAGGCCATAGTAGAGAGCTGGATTGGAAGTGGAGCAGACAGGTCTCAAACCGGCACCCACATGGGATGCCAGCACTTCAGGCTGGGTGTTGACCCGCTGCACCACAGCACCAACCCCCTCTTTTATTGTAACTCTCCCTTTCAAATAAGTAAGTCTTAAAAAATTAGTGTCCCAGTTTGAATGACCAAGCATTTTTTTTTTTTTTTGGACAGGCAGAGTTAGATAGCGAGAGAGAGAGACAGAAAGGTCTTCCTTCTTTGGTTCACCCCCCAAATGGTCACCACAGCTGGCGTGCTGCACTAATCTGAAGCCAGGAGCCAGGTGGCTTCTCCTGGTCTCCCATGCGGGTGCAGGGCCCAAGCAGTTGGGCCATCCTCCACTGCCTTCCCCCGGGCCACAGCAGAGAGCTGGCCTGGAAGAGGAGCAATTGGGACAGAATCCGGTGCCCCAACTGGGACTAGAACCCGGGGTGCCGGTACCGCAGGCGGAGGATTAGCCAAGTAAGCTGCGGTGCTGGCCAGACCACGTACGTTTTTATCTTTAACAAATGACCCTTCTAATTCTTAAAGAAGAGTACTATTTTGTAGATGTTGGCAGAGCAGGCCAACATTTTATGTTTAACAGTGTTCCTTTCAACATGATTCACTTTGTATCACTTTTAATAAATAAATTTAGGGACTGGTGCTGTGGCATAGGCAGGTAAAGCTACCACTGGCACACTGGCAATGCCAGCATCCCATATGGGTGTTGGTTCGAGTCCCAGCTGCACCCTTTCTAATCCAGCTCCCTGCTATTGTGCCTGGGAAAGCAGTGGAAGATGGCCCCAAATCCCTGGGTCCCTGCACCCATATGGGAGACCTGGAAGAAGTTCCTGGCTCCTGGCTTTGATCTGGTCTAGCCCCTTACCATTGCGGCCATCTGGGGAGCAAACCAGTGGTTGAGTGATCTCTCTTCTCCATGTCTCTCCCTCTCTGTAAATCTGCCTTTCAAATAAATAAATCTTTAAAAAAAAAGAAATGAAATTTTTGAAATTGAAAAACATTTGCATATAGTCTCTCTGGCATCTCACTTACATTTGCTGTGTGTGTGTGTGTGTGTTTTTTTTTTTTTTTTTTTTTTTTGACAGGCAGAGTGGACAGTGAGAGAGAGAGAGAAAGGTTTTCCTTTTGCTGTTGGTTCACCCTCCAATGGCCGCCGCGGCCGGCGCACTGTGCTGATCCGATGGCAGGAGCCAGGTGCTTCTCCTGGTCTCCCATGCGGGTGCAGGGCCCAAGCACTTGGGCCATCCTCCACTGCCCTTCCTGGGTCACAGCAGAGAGCTGGCCTGGAAGAGGGGCAACCGGGGACAGAATCCCGGTGCCCCAACAGGGACTAGAACCCCGGAGTGCCGGTGCCCGCAGGAGGATGATTAGCCTATTGAGCTGCGGCACCGGTTTTCACTTACATTTGAATCTCACCATTTTAACCAAAGTATCATAGAATTTTGAAATTTACTTCTAATTAAACAAATTTTTCACTCAAAAGAAGAAGCTCACATAAGATCAATGAGCCAATGCAAATTAGATGGAGGGTGGAGGACTTCCAATTAAGGAAGCATTTTAAAAAAGCATTTAGTGTTGTGCATATTACTCAAATATATCAGGTGATTGGGAAAGCCACATTTCTCTAAACAGGAGGTTAATTATATACCAAATGTCTTACTAGTTATTAGTATCAAATTGAAGTATCTGTTATTTAGAGAATGGAGGTTCTTTGTGTATGTGTCGTAGAGAAAACTGTAATTCAAATAAATCACTTCTAAAATTATGAGACACAGATTTAGGTACATTTTATATTTATTTACAACAAAATTGAAGGTTCATTCTCACCTTTCACCCATATTTAAAATCACCTTACCTGGTTTCCATTTTAATGAATTGTATTGACCACTAGAGGGAAAACAAGAAAAGCTTTAAAAATGTTGATAAACCTGAGAGATGAGTTAAGTGCCAGCAATGAATCATTCTAATTGTAGTGAAATATGGATTCAAGCAAGGCCTTGGCACATGCTGTGTGTTGTTGGTGAGCTAGGGACAACATGGCTCCCATAGAAGTAACGTGACAGAAAGAGGATGCGACTTCTCCAAAAAGTGAGAAACACCACGTTCTGTGGTTGACTAGCTCAGTTACAGTTTTGTTCAACTTGTGCCTTTGCCAAATATACCTGTCGGATATAAAGCTGTCTGATGAAAAAGTTAATTGCTTCAGACTTCCACGGTGGGAAAAGGCGAGAAAAATGGCAGTAAAAGAAACCAGTTTACCTAATCTTTTCATTAAGTATATTTGGCAATTAGTGCTTAAAATTCTAGTTAAATTTATACAACAGTTAAGGAAAAGTGATGGAAAATTGTCACCAACTTTATCTTAAACCAGCGTTTATCTTGAACTGCTCAATATGTGAATTCATTGAGACAATTTCTTAAACTCCATTTACTTAATTAGAAAATGTCTGATTATGTTTTTCTAAAGAAATTACTGGCTTTTTTAGCTGTAAGGAAAATGTATAAAATATATTAATTCAACAAATATTGAAAATCTACTCCTGTAAGGTACATGAGAGGCTCAAGACTGACTTGAATGCATACAATGTATACCTTTTTCTAAGTGTATAGACTACAGCCTATTTATATAAATCAATAAAACAAGGGAGGTGTGGGCCACACCCTTAGAGAAGCGGAGTCAAGGCACCTTATGTGTTGAGAAGGAAAACTCATTTCTAGTTTAATGTGTCTGAGGGGCATGGTCAAGGGTAGGGAGTATGAAGACAGTAGGTTTCAGAGGAGGCTTCGTGAAGGATGGAGCATTTGGACAGGGCCTGAAAAGATTTAGGGTTTAGAAATGTGGCAATTACAGAAAAAGCCTTTCAAGTGCAGGAAGTAGAATGAGCAAAAGCATAGAGGAAAGTTCCTTTTGTGCAAATGCAAAATGTATAAATACCGCAAGAGGAAAGAGCAGATAATCTTAGAAGATATAGACCCATGGAGTTGGTGATGTGGTACAGCGGGTAAAACCACTGCCTGCGGCTGGTGCCGCGGCTCACTAGGCTAATCCTCCACCTAGCGGCGCTGGCACACCGGGTTCTAGTCCCAGTCGGGGCGCCGGATTCTGTCCCGGTTGCCCTTCTTCCAGGCCGGCTCTCTGCTGTGGCCCGGGAGTGCAGTGGAGGATGGCCCAAGTGCTTGGGCCCTGCACCCCATGGGAGACCAGGAGAAGTGCCTGGCTCCTGGCTTCGGATCAGTGCGGTGCACTGGCCAAAGCGCGACGGCCACAGCGGCCATTGGAGGGTGAACCAATGGCAAAGGAAGATCTTTCTCTCTGTCTCTCTCTCTCTCACTGTCCACTCTGCCTGTCAAAAAACAAACAAACAAAAAAAAAAAAACAAAACAAACCACACACACACATGCACACACAAAACAACCACTGCCTGCAGTGCCAGGATCCCAGTTCAAGTCCCAGCTGCTCCACTTCCCATCAGCTCTCTGGTGTGGCCTGGGCAAGCAGTAGAAGATGGCCCACGTCCTTGGGTCCCTGCACCTGTGTGGGAGACCTGGAGGAAGCTCCTGGCTCCTGGCTTCGAATCAGCACAGCTCTAGCTATTGCAGCCAATTGGGGAGTGAACCAGTGGATGGAAGACCTTTCTCTCTCTCTCTCTCTCTCTCTCTCTCTCTCTCTCTCTCTGCCTCTACTTCTCTCTCTGTGTAACTCTGACTTCCAAATAAATAAATCTTAAAAAAAAATGATGTAAATCCAGGGTAAGATATGTGGTACAGTGGTGAGGATGCTACTTAGGATGCTTGTGTCCCATATCAGAGTGCTAGGGTTCAAGTCTTAATCTCTGCTTGCAATTCAGCTTCCTGCTAATGTGCCCTTGACTTCAGTCTGGCCCAGCCTTGGCTATTGTAGGCATTTGGGGGGTGAACCAGTGAATGCAGGACTCTGTGTCTGTCTCTCTGTTTTTCAAATAAATAAAAAACATTTATTTTTTTAAAAGACCAAAATGTTTAAAAAAAAGTCTAACATATGGCATAAATTCAGTTTATCCTGTAACTGTTTGTGATAGTTACTCTTATGTGTCAAATTGATTGGGCCACAGGGTGCCCAAATATTTGGTCAAACATATTTTGGACATTTCTCTGAGGGAGTTTTAGGAAAAGATTAACATTTAAATGCCTAGACTGCACAAGGCAGATTGTAGCACAAAAGGTTGACCCTTCCCTTCCTCAAGTGCAGGTGAATTCTCCTAGCTGACAGCCTTAGGAATGGGACTTGACTCCTCCTGGTTCTACGATGGCTGGCCAGCCTCCATACTCACTCTGGGACATCAACTCTGCTGATTTTGTATTTTTCAGCTTCCATAATTATGTGAGCCAATTCCCTAGTATCTATTTATCCATCCATCTTAGTGGGCTGTTCTCTGAAAAACTCCAGCTATACACTGTTAACACTGCTTAAAAATATGGGGCAGGTTTTTGGCACAGTGGTCTGGAAGCTGCCTGAGACACCCAGATCCCATTGCAAAGTATCTGTTTTGAGTCCTAGCTCTGCTTTGGATTCCAGCTTCTGCTAATGTACACCCTGGGAGGCAGGAAGTGGTGACCCTAGCACTTTTTCCCTGCTACCCATGTGGGAGACCTAGATTGCATTCTGGTCTTCTGGTGTCAATCTGGCCAAGTTCTGCCTATTGTAGGCATTTGGGGGAGTGAACCAGTGGGTAGAGATTTTTCTCTTTCATTCACTCTTTCAAGTAAATGAAATAAATTTAAAATTTGAACTTTGCATTTCATTCATAAGTGTTTTACCAGTTTGTAAGGACACTGAGATAGATTCCATATTTGTCTAATATCCATTCTTACTTTCATTCATCAATATTTTGATAGAACGTGACTTGTTACAAAAACCTAACTACCCCCAGGTTCCCTTGCAGCTAGATGTGTCCGTATGACTGAGTTCTGATCTATGACAGTGTTAGGTTCAGTTTCTAGAAACTTTTTTTTAAAAGCTAATTAAAGGAACATGTTCAGCAGCCACACACTTTTTTTTTTTAAGTTTTATTTATTTATTTGAAAGGCAGAGTTACCGAGGGGCATTGGCAGAAAGGGAGAAGTCTTCCCTCTGCTGGTTTACTCCCCAAATGGCAGCAATGGCCAGAGCTGGGATCATCTAAAGCCAGGAGCCAGGAGCTTCCTCAAGGTCTCCCATGAGGGTGCAGAAGCCCAAGGACTTGGGCCATTTTCTACTGCTTTCCCAGGCACTAGCAGAGAGCTGGATTGGAAGTGGAGCAACCAGGACTTGAACTGGTGCCCAAAGAGGGGATGCCGGCACTGCAGGTAGTGTCTACCTGCTACACCACAGCACCAGCGCCAGTCACACACTTTTTCCTCTTTCTCCCATCATTCCTTCTTCCTGACTTCAAGTAGAGCAGCTTTCTTGCAACCTTGAAGATGAAAGCTACAAGTTAAGGTGGTAGGACAGGAAGTCAGAAGGAGCTTGAGACTTTCTGGAACATCTACATGAGCTCTAGAATCCTTTCTCTGTAATCACTGTTACGTGAGAAATCAATTCAATGAATTAATTCATGAAATTAAGACTTAGTTAAGCAATAAAAATATTGTATGATATCACAAGAAAACCTAGTAGTAATTTCAACCCTGTGTAATTATACATATCCACAATAATGAGTATTGTCACTAACTGTCCAGGATAGGATACCATGTTAGTATTCTTGATTGCAAATAACAAAAACTTAGCCTTGCTAGTTTAAACAAAAAAGAGGATTTATTGATTCAAGTACTGGGAATTATACAGGGTTTGAAATCAGGCTTTAGTCAATAGCACTGATTAGGTCAGATCTCTTTCTCCCTTTCCTCCTTTATCTCCTTTGCTTTCCTGTGTGTGCTGGCTTCTCCCCTATGGAAAATGAACTTCCTCCATGTACCTGGAGAAACTGACTAACAAAGAGCTCCAGGCTTGTGCTGGTCCAAGGTCAGCAGAGAGAATGTCCCACTTCTGTCCATATGTATCAGTCCTGGGGAAGGACTCTGCTTGATCAGGCCTATGCGATGTGCTCATCCAGGGGAGGAGGAGCCTAAGACAACCGTGATGATCAACCCCATCAAGACCCCTGGACTAGAGAAGCATCAATGCCTCAAAGAAAAAGTGAGGTATTGACGTCACAACATTTGGAAAAGCTAAAACCACTCTTCATCAGTGACTATTTTTACTAGTAAGGTGTTCTTTCTTGTTATTCTAATTTACTGTTCTTTGAAGTTGAGGATTTTTTACCTATTTATTAACTGTATTTCCTGTTTTTTGAAAATCTCACCTTTAAGACATTGATGATATATTGATGAGCAACCAGAGTGAGATAAATTGGGCAATTCTCTTTATTTTGGATATGATCCCAATTTTTTGCTTGTAATCTAAGATCCTGTACTTGCAAATGCCATTCACAAGGGAGAGAAAATATGTATTCCTTATGATACCTATGTAGACATATACTAAATGTCTTAAATACGGTGAAAACCGTAGTAATGGTGCTGAACGTTAATCAATAAGTATACTTGAATCATATAATATATTAAGGATGAAGAAGTTGAAAACACTGTAGATTCTGCCTTCTAGACGCTAATTAAGATTATTTGAGGGCCGGCGCCGCGGCTCACTAGGCTAATCCTCCGCCTAGCGGCGCCGGCACACCGGGTTCTAGTCCCGGTCGGGGCGCCGGATTCTGTCCCGGTTGCCCCTCTTCCAGGCCAGCTCTCTGCTGTGGCCAGGGAGTGCAGTGGAGGATGGCCCTAGTATTTGGGCCCTGCACCCCATGGGAGACCAGGAAAAGCACCTAGCTCCTGGCTCCTGCCATTGGATCAGCGCGGTGCGCCGGCCACAGCGCGCTGGCCGTGGCGGCCATTGGAGGGTGAACCAACGGCAAAAGGAAGACCTTTCTCTCTGTCTCTCTCTCTCTCACTGTCCACTCTGCCTGTCAAAAAAAAAAAAAAAAAAAAAAAGATTATTTGAATATACTTTCTAATAAAGCTTATTTCCCTATTATACTGGCAGATTGGCCCATGAGTTGGTCCCAAAGACTGAATTATTCAAAATAAGATTTAAGTGTACATTCAGGATTTAAGCTCTAAATTAAAGCTTAAAAGTAAAGCCAAAACATTTTAAAAAGTAGTCTAGAGGATATTTTGGTAAACATTTAAAATATGTTATTGCCTTTTCATTTACTAAATATTCATTAAGTTGGTGTTTGTGGCTATCATTGGTGTGTTGCTATAGTCCACATGGGAATTCTTGGTTTTGGAGAACAGGGGCTGTGCCTGCAGATGCTCTAGTTCTTTATTTTTAGGCTTTGGTGTGAGGGTAGCTCTAGGGTATTGCTCAAGGCAAAGAGATGAGAAACTCAGTCATTACTGTGCACAACTTTCCTCACCTCATTGCACCAGAGTGAATTCAAATGCCCTTCAAGACCTACAAATAAATGATGTGTTGATCATGCCATGTATCAAATATATTAAATCACTTTGATTCTCATCTTCATTTCAGGAAAAAGCCCTATGCTAAAAGGGAAAGAAAATCATTTCTCTGGCTGTTAGAACTGCCGTGTACCTGTGGTCACGCACCCTGATGTGCTACTAGTTACTGAGATTTTTTTTTTCCTTCGTAGAGTATAAATGAAATAACAGGTAAAAAATGCCTGGGACATGTTGCCTTTTTCTTTTAAGATTTTATTTATTTATTTGAGAGTCAGAGTTACAGAGAGGGAGAGACAAAGAAAAAGGTCTCTCATCCATTGGTTCACTCCACAAATGGCTGCAACAGCCAGAGCTGGACCAATCTGAAGCCAGGAGCCAGGAGCTTCCTCTGGGTCTCGCATGTGGATGCAGGGGCCCAAGCACTTGGGCCATCTTCCACTGCTTTCCCAGCCCATAAGCAGAGAGCTGGATTGGAAGAGGAGCAGCCGGGACATGAACCTGGGCCCGTATAGGATGCCAGTGCTGCTGGTGGAGGCTTAGCCTACTACACCACAGCACCGGCCTCAGGCCTTCTGGTAAATATTAATTACATCTGGATTCATACTCTTAGGGCTTTTTCAGGGAAGTTTCCAAACTTGCTATTTAGGCAATTACATTTCATATTTAGCCCAGAGGAGATCAGATTTACTTTCCAATGGATACCTGGGGTTCTAGTTAGTGTTATATGAGGCTAAAAACACCCTGAGAGCCATGTGAGTTTGTATTTCTATACCTTGCTTGCTTTTCTTCAACTGCTTAGAATTTTGCATTTTGTCCCTTGGGATTTAGCATGGACTCATGTTCTCTCAGAAATGTTTTCTGACCATTTCCATTTTGTCATGACTTAGGCGCTCCTTGTTGATGCTTCTAGGACATCTTACACATAATCATATAATTGAGCTCTAATCTAATTGATTTTCTTACTTGCCTGTCCTCCTGTAATTTCAGGGTAGGATGCAACTATCGTATTCATTATTGAAACACTATGGCCTAGCAGAATACCTGCCCATGGGTACTCAGTGAATAGTTATCAAGTGGATGAAACCATTGAAGTTTATCTTTGGTAGCTCCTCATCGCCCTACTTGTTTATTTCTCCTTTGTGGTGTCCAACCCTGTCCCACCTGACCTTGTCATTTTTTCGCCTTCATCCATCCTCCTTTTGCCTTGCTGATGGTTTCCATGCCCAACTCTTGATCGATCTGAGAAATGAGTTTGCTTATGGTATAAATTTCAGCTGATTGGAGGGTGGTAAAGGTATTAATCATCCATTCAAAAGCATAGCATCCTTCAGTAATTAGCAGAATGATTTCCATGCATTAGGTACTTATTTAGATTTTAGAATGATTGTCTTTTATTCATTTATAACATTAATACATTAGATAAATTTTTAAAATATAGAATTCCATGAATAATAAAAATTACTTGTGCAGTACCATCAGTATTTTAGTACATTGACAGATGCAACAATTCCTCTCTATGTATATATACTCTTTGTTTTTGCAAAATCAGGATCATACTGGATAAATGCTTTTTTTAAGGTTTATTTACTTATTTGAAAGGCAGAGTTATAGAGAGAGAGAGAGAGAGAGAGAGAGAGAGAGAGAAACAGAGAAGTCTTCCATCCTCTGGTTCACTCCCTAAATGGCCACAACAGATGGGGCTGGGCAAGGCTCAAACCAGGAGTCCAGAGATTCTTCCAGCTCTCCCATGTGGGTACAGGGAGTCAAGGATTTGGGCCATCTTCCATTGCTTTTCTGGGTGCATTAGCAGGGAGCTGGATTGGAATTGGAGCCGCCGCAACTTGAACCAACACCCATATGGGGTTCTGGCATTGCAAGTGGTGGTGGCTTTATCTGCTATATCACGATACCAGCCTGGTATAAATTCTTCTATGCTGCTTTTTGCATTTAACATCATATCATGGACATTTAATCATGATATTAAATATCCTTTTATAATGTATTCATTCAAAATTTATGCTTGGACATTCAATCCATTTCTAGTTGTGTCTTTTCAATTTTTTTAAAAAAGATTTATTTATTTACTTGAAAGAGTTACACAGAAAGAAGGAAAGGCAGAGAGAGAAAGAGGTCTTCCATCTGCTGGTTCACTCCCCAGTTGGCCACAACAGCCTGAGTTGCGTTGATCCAAAACCAGGAACCAGGACCTTCTTCCAGGTCTCCCACATGGATGCAGGAGCCCAAAGACTTGCGTCATCTTCTACTGCTTTTCCAGGCCATAGCAGACAGCTGGATCAGAAGTTGAGCAGCCAGGACTCAAACCAACACCATTATGGGATGCCAGCACTGCAGATGGCAGCCTCACCTGCTATGCCACAGCACAGGCCCCATCAAATATTTTTTAAAAAATATTATATTTTTGGGGCCAATGTTGTGGCACAGTGGGTTAAGCTGCTGCCTACATTCCATATCAGAGTGCCAATTTGAGTCCTGCTCTCTTCCAATCCAACTCCTTGCTAATTCACCAAAGAAAGCAGGGAGAAGATAATCCAAATGCTTGGGTGTCTATCACCCATGTGGAAAACCAGAATGGAGTTCCTGGTTCCTGGAATTGGCCTGGCCCAGCCCAGCCATTGTGGTCATTTGGGGAGTCAAGTAGGGGACAGAAAATCTATATCTTGGGCCAGCGCTGTGGCACAGTGTGTTAAAGCCCTGGCCTGAAGCGTTGACATCCCATATGTGCGCCGGTTCTACTCCCGGCTGCTCTACTTCCGATCCAGCTCTCTGCTGTGGCCCGGGAAAGCAGTAGAAGATGGCCATGTCCTTGGGACCCTGCACCCATGTGAAAGACCCAGAAGAAGCTCCTGGCTTCAGATCAGCGCAGTTCCGGCCATTGCGGCCATCTAGGATGGGAACCAGAGGATTGAAAGACCTCTCTCTCTGTCTCTACCTCTCTCTGTAAGTCTCTTTCAAATAAATAAAAATAAATATTTTTTAAAAAGAAAAAATCTATATCTTTCTCTGTCCACCTTTCAAATAAATAAATCTTTTAGAAAAGTATTTTACTTATTTGAAAGGGGGGGGGGGAAGAGAGAGAGAGAGAGGGAAGGAGAGGGAGAGAGAGAGATACCTCCCACTTACTGATTCACTTCCCAAATGCCAGACTAAAGCCAGGAGCATGAACTCAATCTAGGTCTCCCACATGGGTGGTAGGAACCCAAATACTTTAGCCATCTTCTGCTGCCTCCCAGGGTACGTATTAGTAGTGGGCTGGAGTTAGGAGCAGAGCCAGGATTTGAACCCAGGTACTCTGATATGGGATGTGGATGTCCAAACCAGTGTCTTAACTGCTACATCAAATGCCTGCCCCTAGTTTTTTCTTTAACAAGCAAATTTGTGATGAAAATTCTGTGCATAAATCTGTAATTTCCATGAGATAAATTCCCATGAGAATCATTTGATCACTCTCTATGAATATTTTAAGGTCTTTTGAGACATACAGCCAAGCCAAGTTCCAGAAATGTTCTATTGCTTCATCATTCATCTACTCATTTTTGTAGAGATTTATTTATTTGAAAGCCAGAGATACAGAGACAGAGGGAGAGATAGAGAAAGGTAGAGAGAGAAAGAGCTCAAACCAGTGCCCACACGGGATGCTGGCTTTGCAGGCGGTGGCTTTACCTGCCATGTCCCAACACTGGGCCCTCATCCCCTCATTTAATGAAGGTTTATTGAGCCTTACTGTGTGCTTGTCACTGTGTACAAGATAGGAGAACAGGCCGGCGCTGCGGCTCAATAGGCTAATCCTCCACCTTGCGGTGCTGGCACACTGGGTTCTAGTCCCGGTCGGGGTGCCAGATTCTGTCCCGGTTGCCCCTCTTCCAGGCCAGTTCTCTGCTGTGACCTGGGAGTGCAGTGGAGGATGGCCCAAGTGCTTGGGCCCTGCACCCCATGGGAGACCAGGAGAAGCACCTGGCTCCTGGCTTCGGATCAGCGCGGTGCGCCGGCCGCAGTGCACCGGCCATGGCGGCCATTGGAGGGTGAACCAACGGCAAAAGGAAGACCTTTCTCTCTGTCTCTGTCTCTCTCACTGTCCACTCTGCCTGTCAAAAAAAAAAAAAGATGGGAGAACAACATACTTAATGTTTTTGCCCCTAAGGGACCTACATTCTACTGAGGGAGACAGATTAAACACAAATGAAAGGAATGAAAGCAGATAAAAGAAGCACATAGCATTTCTGGTGCTTGAAGGAAACTGAGAGTTAGGACCACACTGTGGTTCCAGTGGCGAGGGAAGGCTTTTCTGAGAGAGCCTGTTTATCTGAAACCTGAAGCACTGAGAAGGTAGCAGCCACACAGGTGACGTGGACCATCTGCTGGAAAGCCATGGCAAGCATGGCGTGAGGTTGAGAAGGGTGGGCAGGAGCCACTGGGCCCACTCATGGTCCTCTGTGAGGTGACGGGGATCTATGAGAACAATCCAATCATGACAACATGGTTACAGGCATCAGCAGGAGAATGTCCTATCACTGTTAGTGAATGCCTGCTTTTTAACAGGTGTCTCCCCGGCACACTCTGCTTAACTCAAAAGAAGGCCTTCACTGGTCCACCATGGGAGTTCCGTGGATAGAGGGCATTTTATATCCTCTCAGATCACATTTTATATAGGGTGGCCTATATTTCCCATCTTAGATGTTTCTTCTCATGTTATGTCTTCTTCCATCGATGCCCAAGAGCCTGCACAAGTGTTTTGGATGTACACAGCCATCAGGCATGGACCATGGTTCATTTTGTTTCTTCTTCAATTAAGATGAATTTTTTGGGTTGATTATCTTATCTCCATAATAGTGGAATTCGTTAAGATGAATTTTAAAACAAATATTTATTTATTTTAAATGTATTTAAAAGGCAAACAGAAAAGAGTGGAGAAGATCTTTTTTTTTTTTAACTTTTATTTAATGAATATAGATTTCCAAAGTACAGCTTATGGATTACATTGGCTTCCCCCCCCCCCCCCCAACCCCAATGACTTCCTTCCCACCCGCAACCCTCCCCTTAAGTGGAGAAGATCTTCCATCTAATGTCCCATTCCTCTGTCTGCAACAGCCATGGCTGGGCCAGGCTAAAACTGGGAGCCTGGAACTCAATCCATATCTCCCATATGGTAACAGGTTCCAAGTACTTGAGCCATCCCTGCTGCCTCCCAGAATGTACATTAGCAGAAAACTGGACTGGAAGTAGAGGTGGGACTTGAACATCATATCAGGTACTCTGCAGCACCTTAACCACTGTGGCAAGTGTCAGCCCCAAGATGAATTTTTAAACATTTAATTTAAATATGCTTGTCACATTTATTCTCTCTATATATCTCTAATATATATATTAGATTTTATATCTAAATTTATTAGATTATATAGTACATTACATAATTTTGTATTATAGACATGTATACAGAGAGTGATAATATATGTGAACATTGAAAATAATCTTTTGTATAGAGAATTAATAAGATGTTAATTCCAAAAAAGAATTATATCTGAGATGCATATTGACATTCAACAGCCAGAGCTGTTTCAAAATCCAAATTCCTGGCTTTGATTAGATTGTGTTTATATTAGGAGTCAGGCTCTGTATTCAGCTTTCGGATTTATTTTTGAGTATTGTGCACTGATGTTTACTGCACGCATTCAGATTTATACATATTTATAAATGAAAAGCTTATTTATTTATTCTTTTTTGGATCTGAATTTTATTTCCTTCTTTCCCATCAAAAAGAAAATGATCCTTTATTAGAATTCAGGCTTTTTCAAGGCCAGTCTGAAATCAAACAAGATTGTAGTGAGAAGAGCATTCTTTTAGCTCTTTGTCTAAAAAAGATCTAGACAATACTATTCTGATTGTTCCCTTTGACAAGATATGTTATGATAAACAATCAAAACAAAACTGTCTTGCATAAAATCAAAGAGAATCAACAAATACTTTCCGAGTGTCTGCAATGTAGCAGGACCTGAACAAGTCAGCAGGCTTCTGTAGGGCAATGGGGAAACAGAATATGGAATCCCTGCACTGCAGGGGCTCATAGCCCAACAGAGATACAAAACCTGGGGTTACAGGGAGGCTGAGGACACTGACAGCTGTGCTGCACCTGCCCTTGGTCATCCTCAGTCTGCCTCCTTCATCTCCCACAGCCGGTCATCACGAAATTCTGTTTCTGGATCCTTCCGATGGGCTCTTGATAGATTCCGTTGCTTTTGTTCTCTTCCCTATCTTCTATCCATATTGCGGACAGAAAGAACTCTCTAGAATGCAGACATGATTAGATTAATTACCACTCTTTGGGGATTCAAATAACAGAACTCATTTTGTATTACTTAAGCAAAGGGGGTAATTTATTATTATGACTACAGCGGTGACTCCTGGGCCTCAAGAGCAGGATGCAGCTGGGTCAGGTAACAGAATGAACCAAGACGATTGTCCTTTCCTCTGACTCTTGTCTTTGCTCCTGCTTGCACGCTTCATTCCTCAGTGTAGACCATTTTTTCTTATTTCTGGTTTGTGTGGTGGAAAATGACAGCCAGCCTCAGCCTGGAATCTTTCAGTTCCCATTCTCAGTTCCTCAGGGAAGGGACTCGCTGGACCAGCGTGGATCAGGTATCCTGGCTAGATCAATCACTGTTGGTGGTCACGGCTACCTGGGAGGGACATAGCAACTGAAACCGTATTGCTGGACAGGAGGAACCACTCTCAGAAAAGGGTGTCTAAGCAGACAGATCAGGGGGTATTTCTTAGGGAGGCTGCACATGTAACTTGATGGAAGCCTATGGTTGTATCAGAGGTAACAACAACAACAAAAAAGATGGCAAAACTGACAGTTTGGAGCCGATTTTCAAGAATCTGTATGTGAAACTGTAGAGTTTGAACTTTTTCTGTAGCCATTGGAGAATTGTGGTCCATAAAAGGGAGTGACATGACAAAACATGGCTGGGGTAATTAATCTGGAAGTGGATGAGATGAATTGCAGGAGTCAGACATGATGATAGGGGCTCTGGAAGAATGTGAGTTAAAAAAATCCTCAGAGGGGCACAGAGTACTTGGACATTTTCTTTCCACTGGGATACACAGGCTAGGATTTTGTAGTTCTCTCTCCTGTTCTCCCTATCCAGCCCTAACACATACTGGGAGGATTTTTATTAGACACAGAAATGAAGCTGCCAACTCTGAGGACTGGGTAGGCGGAGAGGCAGCGAGAATGACAAAACAATGATAAATTGTTTTCAATTCCAGATTGGAGTTATTGTAACAAGGGAAAAGCTAATATCATCAACTAAGAGTACTGTTAAGTAAGGTATTTTTCAGGAAGCTTCCATAGCCCTTTCTGTGTAAAGTTAATTTTAGCATTTGTCACTTTGCATTATAGTTATCTATCCATGTGTTGGCTCCACACTGGGCTTTGGAGGCTGTTCCCCAGGGCAAAGAATTTTGCTTGTTAATCTCTGTATTCATGGAGATTGGCACAAAGTTTGACTTGTCATAGGTGCCCAAAAATTGAAGATCTCTCATTCAAGGATGGACTTTTAAAGGCAGGTCTGTGTTTTTTCATACCCCTGCTAAAGCACTTGGAATGGGTAATTTAACCAACAATACTCATCCATCATTTCTAGCCTTTCCTCTGTCTTGATTCTTTGGATTTTTATACTAAGAACTGAGATCAAAGAGAATGCCAGAGAACAAGAGGGCCAGGGTTGGATGAAGAATATTCTGGGGGCTTGAAAAGGAAGAAGCAAGGGGTTATCTGGGATATGCGAGGACAGCGGATGGGAGGAATGTCAGGAGATGTTAAAAAGCATTGATGTGACCTGTGTCCTCTCTTCATAGTATTTGAATGACACTAGTAAAGTACTTGCCTTATTTTTTAACTCCTTTTTGTTCTTAGATTGGGTTCCTTTGATGACACTGTTTTGGGATAATACTATAAAGGACAACGGTGTGTATCATGTAAGTTTTGTGTTTATTTAGTGAATATCTATGGAAGAAAGGGGAAGAAAAGATAGAGTGAAAGATGGAAGACAATGAGGCTTAGAAGAAGACAGATGGAGGGATAAAGGGGAGCACTTAATTTCATAGAGGGATCATGACTCTCAACCATACTCCTCGATGTCCACTTTGAAACGGATGTAGTCCATTGACATGTTAATTTGTTTTCAGACACTGGTGAAATTCCATGCAGATATAAGGGCCTGGCTGAGTTTCAGTAATCAACAAAAACATTAGGACAAGCTCATTTTGCATTAAGAAATTCAGCTGATACTTTATTATAAACAAAAGGAACACCAGATAGTAAATCTCATTAAGGAAAGGCAGCATTTGCCATCTTAAAAAGAACATGCTTACAATTTTTCAAAATTTTGTAGCAGAGGCCAGTACTCTTTTTTCTAAAGAAATTTTCCTCTTACAATTCAGAATTTTTATACAGGAACATCATCCCTGGGATAAATAAAAATATACTTGTTTCTGAATGATATATTTAGATGTTGAGGCTAATGAGGTATGGGCTATACCTCGAGGGGCTTTAAAATGGAACATTGGAAACATTCAAAGGGCAAAAGAAATAAAATGAATTTCAGGAATGAGTTAGTTTTTAGGGTCAAGGGTAGCTGCTGCTGTTACATAACATAATTCTGAATAAATAAATGGTGAGTGTGCATGCACAGGCTCGAAGCTTGTTTTAAAAGTTTCTTGAGGCTTTTTCACATTTTAAAAAGTCAAGCTATTGATTACAGAGTCATAGAACTTTATAAAAGAAAGGGACCTTTGAGGTGATCTTGTTCAACCTTCTCAGCTTACAGCCTACAATATGCTATTGAGGGAGAAGCAAACTGAAAAGTCTTCAGAGCTGGTTCTCTGTTGGGTTAACAATTCTAGGCCCAACCATTCCTTCACCAAATCACTACAACACAGAACTTCAGAAACACAAAATGAACAAAAGCAACAGCGTCAAGCCTCAGGGGTGCCTGGCATTTACAACATCCCTTCCCGCTGAGCTGACACAACCTTGAGTTAGCAAGGCCGACTTTTTAAATTGAGTTTGCCTCTACTTTATCATGGTGGATTGAGAGGTAGGAGACCACTCTACTTGAACAGTTGTACGGCCGGAGAAGAATTATTCTTATCCTCATGAAATGTGGCCCAAACAAACATTGCCAGATGGTTCCATTGGAATATCATTTAGTGAGATTATCATATCAACCTGAAGGCAGAATCTGTAGAACAGGCTGGCGTGCCCCCGCTGACACATCTGTACGGTTAGAAATGGTAAAACGCATGTTAGTCTCATGAAACACACAAGTAAAGATAGTTCTATGAGCAAAGTGCACCTACATGGGAGACCCAGAGGAAGCTCCTGGCTCCTGGCTTCAGATTGGCCCAGCTCTGGCTGTTGTGGCTATTTGGGGAGTGAACCAGCAGATGGAAGACCTTTTTCTCTGTCTCTCCCTCACTCTGTCTATAACTCTACCTGTCAAATAAATGAATAAAAATCTTAAAAAAAAAAAAAAGAGGTAGGGATCTAATTTCATTCTCTTTCCCTATTTCTACTTAATTTCTGTAATCTTAGGCAACCAGGAACTTACTCTCCATTTTTATGGATTTTTCTTTTCTGAACCTTTCATATAAATGGAATCTTACATGGTCTTTTGTGACTGGCTTATTTCAGTTGGCATAATTTTTTTTTAAATGGTAATATTTTATTTCATTTAATTGAAAGGCAGAGAGAGAGAGAGAGAGATTTAGAGAGAGAGTGAGAGAGAGCTTCCATTCTCTGGTACACTCCCGAAATGCCTGTGATAGCAGGGCCAGGCCAGGCTGAAGCAGGAAGCTGAAACTCAATTCAGGTTTCCCACATGGGTCTCTAGGACCCAAGTACTTGAGACATCACCTGCTGTCTCCCAGAGTGAACAGTGATAAGAAGCTGGAGTAGAGAGCAGATCTGGGGCTTGAACCCAGATACTTTGATGAGGGACACAGTATCCTAACTGCTACACCAAATGCTTACCCTTGCATAATTTTTCTAAGTTTCATCTATGTTGCAGTATACTCATATATACACCATTTCTCCTTGTTGAATATATTAATTCATGTGGATATGGCATATCTTGTCATTTGATGGACACTTGGATTGTCTCCACTTTTTTGGTAGTTATGGATAGTGCCGCTATGAATATTTGAGTGCAAGGCGTTGTGTGGACATACATTTTCAGTTCTCTGGAGTGTAATTGCTGGCCACATGGTCACATGGGAACTGGTCACATGGGAACTTTAAGCTTAGCCCTTTGAGAAACAGACTGTTTCCAAAGGGACTGCTGTTTTATATTCCCGTTAGCATGCTATGAGGGTACCTGTTTCCCATATCCTTATCAGTAGCTATTAATAAGTTAATAATTATTATCTGTCCTAGTGAGTGTGACATGGTATCTCAATATAGTTTTGGTTTGCATTTCTCTGATGGCCAATGATGTTGAATGTCTTTTATGGGCTTATTGGCTATTTGTATATTTTTGGAGAAGTGTTTATTCAGATCTTTTAGCTAATTTTAAAAGAATTAATGAACTTCATTTTTTAGAGCAACTTGTTGAAGTATATGGAGAAAATGAGCAGGAAGTTCCTATATATTCTGCATCACCCCTCCTCACACACATACATACGTGGTTTCTGCTATTGCTAGCTGCTTGCATTAGTGTGGTGCATTGTTATAATTGATGAGCTAATGTTGATACATTATTACTTTTTTTTTTTTTTTGACAGGCAGAGTTAGACAGTGAGAGAGAGAGACAGAGAGAAAGGTCTTCCTTCCATTGGTTCACCCTCTAAATGGCCACTACGGTTGGCATGCTGCACCGATCCAAAGCCAGGAGCCAGGTGCTTCCTCCTGGTCTCCTATGCGGGTACAGGGCCCCAACACTTGGGCCATCCTCCACTGCCTTCCCAAGCCACAACAGAGACCTGGACTGGAAGAGGAGCAACCGGGACAGAATCTGGTGCCCCAGCTGGGACTAGAACCTGGGGTGCCGGCACTGCAGATGGAGGATTAGCAAAGTGAGCCGTGGCGCCAGCCATTACCTTTTTTTTTTTTTTTTTTAAAGATTGATTTATTTATTTGAAAGGCAGAGTAATAGAGAGGCGGAGGCAGAGGCAGAGGAGAGAGGTTTTCCATCTGCTGGTTCACTCCCCAGATGGTGTAACGGCCAGAGTTGTGCCAATCCAAAGCCAAGAGTCAGGAGCTTCTTCTGGGTCTCCCAAGTGGGTGCAGAGGCCCAAGGATTTGGGCCATCTTCTGCTGCTTTCCCAGGTCATAGTAGAGAGCCAGATAGGAAATGGAGCAGCTGGGACTTGAACCAGCACCCATATGGGATGCCAGCACTGCAGGCAGCAGCCTCACCCACTATACCACAGTGCCAGCCCCAATATTATTAACTCAAGTCCAGAGTTTACATTAGGGCTCACTGTTTGAGTTGCATATTTTACAGATTTTGGCAAATGTATAATGAGTTGAATTAATCACTGCACTATCATACACAGAAGCTTTTCTACCCTTTAAATCCCCTGTGCTCTACCCATTCGTCTGTCTAACCCTCCCTCCCCAAAATATTTATATATTCGAGCAATCACTGATCTTCTGACAGTCTTTTTCAGAATGTCTTATGGTTGGTATGATACAGTACGTAGCCTTTTCACATTGACTTCTTTCAATAAATATGCATTTATTGTTCCTCAGTGTCTTTTTTTGGCTGGATAGCTCATTTCTTTTTATTATTGAATAGCATTTCATTATAGGGTTGTGCCACAGTTTGTTTATCCATTCATCTACTGAAGAATATCTTGGTTGCATCTCAGTTTTGGCACTAGTAAGTATCTTCTAACATTGGTGTGTAGATTTTTGTATGCACATATGTACTCAATTCATTTGCATAAGTGAGTACAATTGCTGGATCATATGGTAAGAATATGTTTAGTTTTGTAAGAAACTGCCAAACCACTTTCCAAAGTGACTGCTCCGTTTTACATTCTACTGGCAATGAATGAGAGTTCCTGTTGCTCCTTTTCCCCATTTATAATTGGGCTGTCTTTTGATTATTGAGGTTTTTTTGTTTGTTTGTTTCAAAGAATTATTTGTTTATTTGAAAGACAGAGTTACAGAGAGAGGTAGAGTGAGAACGAGGAGAGAGAGAGAGAGGTCTTCCATTCCGCTGGTTCACTCTCCAAATGACCGCAATGGCCAGAGCTGAGCTGATCCAAAGCCAGGAATCAGGAGCCAGGAGCTTCTTCCTGGTTCTCCCAGATGGGTGCAGGGGCCCAAGGACTTGGGCTATCTTCTACTGCTTTCCCAGGCCATAGCAGAGAGCTGATGGGAAGTGGAACAGCAGGGACTTGAACTGGTGCCCAAAGAGGGGATGCTGGCACTGCAGGCTGAGGCTTTAATCCACTACACTGCAGCACAGGCCCCTGATTATTGAGTTTTAAGAGTTCTTTATATATTCTGGACATAAGTCTCCCATCAGGCATGTGAGTTGCAAAATTTCTTATTTTATGGATTGTCTTTTTATTTTCTTGTCAGTGTCCTTGAAAGCCCAAAAGTTTTAAATTTTTTATGAAATCCAATTTATCTTTTGTTTCTTGTTCTTTTTTGGTGTCTTGTCTAAAAGGGCTTTGCTGAATCCAAGATTATAGTTTATTTCTGTAGTTTTAAAAGAATTTTTCCAGGTTTTAGCTCTCTGATTGTTTTGTGTGATGATACACTACAGTCCAGCAGCATTTGTTGCAAGGACAGTTCTTTCCTTGTTAATTGCCCCAGCACTCTGGTTAAAATCAGCAAAGCCGTACAAGACAGGGCTGCTTGTTGAACCCTCTATTCTGTTCCATTGATTTGCATTTATATCCTCATGCCAGTAGCACACTGTCTTGGATATGGTTGCTGTGTAGGAAATTTTGAAATTGAGAAGTGTTGAGTCCTCCAACTTTGTTCTATTTTTCTCAGTATTTTTTTAATCTGTTTTGGGTCTCTTATATTTTCTTTTTTTTTAATATTTTATTTATTTATTTGAGAGGTAGAGTTACAAACAGTGAGAAGGAGAGATAGAGAGAAAGGTCTTCCATCTGCTGGTTCACTCCCCAAATGGCTGCAATGGCCAGAGCTACGCCGACCCAAAGCCAGGAGCAGGAGCTTTCTCTGGGTCGCCCATGCAGGTGTAGGGGCCCAAGGGCTTGGGCCATCTTCCACTGCTTTCCCAGGCCATAGCAGAGAGCTGGATCAGAAGAGGAGCAGCCAGGATTAGAACCAGCGCCCATGTGGGATGCCGGCACTGCAGGCGGAGGATTAACTACTGCGCCAGGGCGCTGGTCCCAGGTCTCATATTTTCACACAAATTTCAAAATTGATTTGTCAACTTCTGTAAAGAACTGTAGGACTTTGACAAGGATTTTATTAAATATGTAGATCAATTTTGGAGGGCTATTGCCATTTTAATAACAAGAACTATGAACATGGAGTGTCTTTCCATTTTTAAAAAAATAATTTTGGCCGGCGCCGTGGCTCACTAGGCTAATCCTCCACCTTGCGGCGCTGGCACACCGGGTTCTAGTCCCAGTTGGGGCGCCGGATTCTGTCCCGGTTGCCCCTCTTCCAGGCCAGCTCTCTGCTGTGGCCTGGGAGTGCAGTGGAGGATGGCCCAAGTCCTTGGCCCTGCACCTGCATGGGAGACCAGGAGAAGCACCTGGCTCCTGCCATCAGATCAGTGCGATGCACCGGCCGCAGCGGCCATTGGAGGGTGAACCAAGGGCAAAGGAAGACCTTTCTCTCTGTCTCTCTCTCTCACTAACTCTGCCTGTCAAAAAAAAAAAAAAAAAAAAAAACACCTCTAATTTTGTTCAACAACATTTATCGTGTTTAAGTCTTACCCTGAAAATCTACACTTATTCCTAAACATTTTATTCTTTTTGATACCATGTAAATGCAGTCTTAAAAATTTCATTTTTGGATTATTTATTTCTACTGAAGAGAAATAAAATTAATTTTTCTCTATTGATCTTATATGCTGCAACTTTGCTGAACTTATTGATTAGCTATAGATTTTAGTAGATTGATTATGATTTTCTACATGACATCATATCATCTGCAAAAAGAGGTAGTTGTACTCTTTCCTTTCTAATCTAGATGATTGTAATTTCCAATTCTTTCATATTTGATCTGGCTAAAACCTCCAGTATAAAATTGAATGAAAGTGATGAGACCAGAGATCTTTGTCTTGCTCCTGA
This sequence comes from Oryctolagus cuniculus, assembly GCF_964237555.1. Lineage (NCBI taxonomy): Eukaryota > Metazoa > Chordata > Mammalia > Lagomorpha > Leporidae > Oryctolagus > Oryctolagus cuniculus. Next base: position 43,869,005 of record NC_091443.1, on the reverse strand, counting down.
TCTTGGGGAAGTAGCATCCTGTCTTTCACTACTAAGTATAATGATAGCTGTGGGCTTTTTATAGATTTGTTTTATCTGGGGAAAGAAGAAACAGCAAGGAAGCAGTGGAAAAACAGATGCTGATGGATGTTTCATTGGCGGTCCTGTGCTCTGGCTTCTGGACAAAGCCCCAAAGAGAAGGTAAGCCCTGTGATTGTCTAAGACATCAGCCGACAAAGCCAGGCTGTGCTAACTCCGTCCAGGCAGAATTCAAGTGCAGCATAGAAGTTGATAGAAGTCGTAGGAAAATAAAGTTATATTTCTTGCCCATCCAATTGTGAGCTGAGATTCATTATCATTGTGTCATTACTAATCACTAAACAGCTTTTATATGAAGTCCTTTTTACTCATAACCAACAATGGGTATATATAATAATAATTTTCAATAATATATTCTTGTGTGACTGTTCACTCAATATGAATCAATCCAGTGTCTTATTGAATAAATTTTAAAAATGCTAAAACATTTTTCGTAGTTAGCATTGGTTTTTTTTCCTTAGGTATCCTCCTGTGGCTATAGAAGGGTATCTTGAATAGATTTGGAGTCATAGAATAATATATTTATAGAAAAGACAATCTCATTTTACATAGAAGTCAATTACATTTTAATGTAAAGGCTTTTGGAAAGCTGACTGAAGATTTGAATCTTGGAACATTCCCTTTCATACTTTCAAATGAAACATTTATTCATCTGTATAAAATTAAAATTATACTTTCTTATTTTATAGGATTTTTGTGTAATTGGTAGCAGGATTTTCATGCAAAACGTGGGCATAGATTATGGTTTTCCTAGCAAGATAATTACTTCAGTGCATTTTGATTTTAAAAATCACTTAGGTTCTTGAATTTGATTCCATAATTCAAAGCAAAAATATTTTAAATATGGTTTTATTCTCCCTTTTTATAAATTTATCCATTTTTAAGACACCTATGTTATTTTATCTGAATGCTTACTTGTTGAAAACTTGGAAAATGGGCAGGTGTTCGGCCTAGTAGTTAAGATGACGGTGGGGACACCCATATCCCGTATCGAGGTCCCTGGATTGGAAGACTGACTCCAGCTCCTGATCCCAGCTTCCTGCAGACCTTGGGAAGTAGCGGTGATGGCTGAGTTAATTGTGTTCCTGCCATCCAAGTGGGAGACCTGGATTGAGGTTCTTACTCCCAGTTTTGGCCTGGTCCAGCTCTGGCCATTGCAGGCATCTGGGGAGTGAACCAGTGGATAGCAGTTCTCTGTCTATCTGTCTTTGTCTTTTTTTGTTTTTTACAAAAGAAAAGAAAACAGAAAAGCATTGATACTGTGTATGATTATTGTAATACAGTGGGTCTTAATCCTGGGTATGTTGGAAGTAACCAGGTTACTTTTTAAAAATAACAACATCTGTGTCCCGTTCACCCCTGGAGCGACTGTGATATTCACTGAAAGCTCCCAATAATTTATTGTACAGCCTAGGCTGAGACTGTTGTTTTAATGGTAGCCATAACCAGTGAATTTTATGATATTCAAATTTGACCTCAATGCAATGTTACTTTCCCACATGTGAGCCTTTTAGTGCTAAAACCAGGAGAATCTTAGGCTTGTCAATGTTTAATGCAGAAGAGATCAGCTTCCTGGATAGAAGAGGGCTTTTTCTCCTCCTTGGTCAAGGTCATTTGAGAAGAGAGAGAGAGATGGTGCTGGCTTTTTGCCATTTTAGGAGGCACTCATTGCTGCTGCTTTGCCATACTCTCCTTCACTGTCTATTTGCTCTTCAGCTTCACACCCCACCACCACATGTCAGTCATCCTCTTGGGGATGACCAATGACTTCCTCGTCTCTAAAGCCAATTTTCCCCAGTGTCTGTTGCTGAGACTTCCCTCCATCTTTCCATGTGGCGTAGTAGGAGCTGCTTTTGCTGTATCCTCAAATGATTCGCATTTCCTTTGTTGGCTCCATTTCTTCTTATTCTTGTTCCCTAGGTGTAGGCATTCTGCACGGTTCTGTTCTTGGCTCTCCTTTCTTGCCTAGATGTGCTTATGATTTCATCTGATGCATTTCTGTAGATATTTTCTGTTTCCAGTAGCTATTATCATAACTGGGGCAGCCTTCCCTTCTTAGCATCCCTGGCTTCACTGGAATAACAGGAGAGATGATCAGACACGGCTTATAAAATCTTAGAAAACTTTTTCATGGTGAGTCCTGGTATGATAGGGGGCAGGAAAAATTCACAGGAATGAACTTTGACAAAGGTTTTTATCTCCTGTCTCAGTAAATCTCAAACTGTATGAAACTCTATTGTATCCCTATCAACCAGCAAAGTGCCTGGCATATAGTGTGTGTGTATGTATGTATATGTATATGTGTATATACATATATATATATATATACACAAAAGACTAATGCATCTTCAATAGCAACACTTTTTAAGTAGCTTCTAGGTTCGGTCTCTCTTCAACTACATCACGAGAAAGAAACTAGCAGAGGGGAATGGGAGGAATCTCACTGAAGATGAAGAGGTTTGTTCTGAGTGTATTCTTGAGTTCTTTCAATATCTTGTGATGCATAACATCTACTCATGAGCCCTGGAAGTGTTCCAGGGTGGATTTACATTATTTAAGATGAAGGTGTTGTCATTCCAATGTCCATCAAACCTCAAATTTCCATAAATCTTGACAATACTAACTGTATCCCAGTCCTATCAGAGCTATACACTATTGGGTCGGTAAAAGCCTGGAAGAAAGGGAGTGGAAGGGGAAGACTTTGACGTCATGTCTCCATCTTGGTCTGGGAAGACGGTGGACAGGTCATCTGGCAGAGGCATTATTGCCCCTTTCCAAATGTCCCTCTGTGGGGTTAATGAGTACCCGAGATTGTCCTAGCTCTCAATATTATTGACCTCATTCTATCTGTGATTTTACATCAGTACATAGTTTTAGCATGTGCTAGTTGTTCCAAGTCCAGTCAACTCTAGTTGCCTTGACAAAATAGAATGTTTTTTTTTTTTTTTTCCTGTAAAACTGAAAGAATGTGCTGGTTATATCCAGGACATAGCATGACCTGGAAGGCTCAAGTAATTTGGGTTCCTGCCACTAATGTTGGATGAGTTCCTGGCTCCCAGCTTTGGCCTGACTCAGCTCCAGATGCAAACATTTATGGTGTGACTCAGTGAATGGAAGCTCTCTTGTGCATGAACTCACTTGCACTCTTTCTCTTTCTCTGTGCCTGTTTGTCAAATAAATTAAGTAATCCATTAAAAAAGAGAAATATATCTTGTCTTATTTCATGACTGTGACCTTCTCTTTTAAATCTCTGGCTGTTAATTAGTGTTATGAAAGGTTTTCTTCTGCTATCTGAATAGTGTCTTCTGAGTTCGTTTTTCCTGTTTGTTGGCTTTTGAGACTGCAGGTACTCCTCAATTGTTGAATGACACTAGCTTGTCTTTTTAAATTTGCGAAAAGATCCTAAAAAAGTTGCATGGAGCTTTTTGTAGTAAGCTTTTGTGGTAAAAGGTTCCGAAGTAGAATTATCTTTAGATCTTTTCTTTTGGGCTTTTAATTTCTCCAAACAAGAATCCTGAAAAGGGGTACAGATACATGCAAGCATGCTGGGAGCAGGATGGGTGAAAGGGCTGCTGGGCCCAGAGTTCACTGCCTACACCTTCACTTAATCCTTCTCAGCGATGTGCTGGTTAATTTTAACAACTAGCTATCCCAAAGGGTGTGGGAGGAAACATTGTTTTATAGCATTTGCCAAAATCTGCAATATAAATATTCCCACAATGGCCAACTTCAAACTAATAACATTGTGCCACTCAAAGTGGACTTGGAAAACTGTGCACAGTAGCTCACCATTATGTAATTTTCCTATTATACAGATAGACGATGTAAATAACATCAAGAACAGATAAAGGTCAAATATAGTGGAAATGATTAGATTGCTATAAACTTTGAGTATCTCTTATTTTTTAACTCAATCTATTGATTTGTAAGTTTGTGTTCATTTTTAATTGTTTTTAAAAGATTTATTTATTTGAAAGACAGAGTTGAGATAGAGAGAGAGAGAGAGAGAGACATAGAGATCTTCCACCCACTGGTTCACTTTCAAAATGGCCACAGGGACTGAAACTGGCACCCATTTAAGATGTCAGTGTATGGTTGGTACCTTAACCTGCTGAGTCACAACACTGGCCCCATAACTTAATTAAAAAAGATTTATTTTATTTATTTGAAAGGCAGAGTGACAGAGAGAGATGGAAAGACAGAGAGGGAAAGAGATCCTTCATCCCCTCGTTCACGCCCCCAAAATCTGTAATTGTTGGGTCTGGGCTAGGTAAAAGCCAGGGGCCAGGAACTCCATCTTGGGCTCCCACATAGGTGTCAGGGACCCAAGTACTGGGGCCATCTTCTGCTTTTCCAGGTGCATTAGCGGGGAGCTGGATCAGAAGCAGAGCTTCTAGGACTCAAACTGGTGCTCTGATAGAGGATGCCAGTGTCAGGTGACAGCTTAACCTACTGTGCCAAAATGCCACCCTCATATGTGATATTTTTTTAAATTTAATTTTAACAAATTAGTGTGTTTAACATCTAACTTGCAAAACTCCTGAAAATTTAGGAATCAATTCTTTTTAGCTCCTGAGTTATAGAGCATCCCTGCTATTTCTATTCCTAGGTCTAATCCTTACCTGACTTCAATGGGTCTGGTGTCCTAAGGATCTTCTATTGCTGATTTTCTCCTGAGAATATAGTTCTGGTAATCTGCAGGGAAGTGGAATTGAAAAATAATGAGTGGTGACATAGGGGCTGGTATTTAGTTATGTGGTTAGGATGTCAGTTAAGATGCCTGGGTCCCAAATTGGAATACATGGGTTTATTTCCTGCCTGCAGCTCCTGATTCTAGCTTCCTGTTAATGCAAACCCTGGGAGGCAGCAGATTATGTCTCAAGTAATTGGCTCCCTGCCACCTATGTGTGAGATAGAGATCCTGTCTTTTGTCTTTGGCCCAGCCCAGTTCTGGATACTGTGGGCATTTGGGAATGAACTAGTGGATGGAAGATTAATTAATTTTCTCTCTCTCTCTCTCTGTCTCCCTCTCTCCTTCTCCTCCTCCTCCTTCTCCTCGTCCTCCCCCTCCTTCCTCTCTCAAATAAATAGTTGTGAGCAAAGCTGGGGATCTTCAGTTTCCTGTATAGGTTTTTGACAATCCTTGTATTTTCTGCCCTACACCTACCTCTTGCCTTCTGTGGAGCCTCACACTGCAAAGTCCTGCGCCTTCTTTGGCTCTGTCAGTTGAACGAGCTTCTCTGCAGGTGCATAAGAGGAGTGCTTCTACCCTTCCGAGGCATTTGTTGCTGTCCCATCTGCTTCCTGTCTTCTAGGATATTGACACTATTTATTGATTACTGTCTTCTTTTCCATTCTTTTCTGTCCTTGTGGGTTTATACCTTTTACATTTCCTTTCCACATTTCCGTGGTCATAGACAATGCAATTAGCCTTGTGTAACTGGAAGGATAGCTCAGTAAGTAAAATCTGTTGAATTAAGACTCTTACAGGGGCTGGTGCTGTGGCATAGCAGGTACAGCCGTCTCTTGCAGTGCTGGCATCCCATGTGGGTGCCTGATCAAGTCCCTGGCTGCTCCACTTCCAATCTAGCTCTCTGCTATGGCCTGGGAAAGCAGTAGAAAATGACCCAAGTCCTTGGGCCCCTGCACCCACGTGGGAGACCTGGAAGAAGCTCCTGGCTTTGGATGATCCCAGCTCTGGCCATTGCTGCCATTTGGGGAGTGAGCCAGCAGATGAAGACTGACTCTCTCTCTCTCTCTCTCTGCCTCTCTATAACTCTGCCTTTCAAACAAATAAATAAATCTTTTTTTTTTTAAAAGTGTGTGACTGCTGAACATGTTCCTTTAATTAGCTTTTAAAAAAAAGTTTCTAGAAACTGAACCCAACACTGTCATAGATCAGAACTCAGTCATACGGACACATCTAGCTGCAAGGGAACCTGGGGGAAGTTAGGTTTTTCTAACAAGTCACGTTCTATCAAAATATTGATTAATGAAAGTGAAAATGGATATTAGACAAATATGGAATCTATCTCAGTGTCCTTACAAACTGGTAAAACACTTATGAAATGCAAAGTTCAAATTTTAAATTTATTTTCATTTACTTGAAAGAGTGAAAGAAAGAGAAAAATCTCTACCCACTGGTTCACTCCCCCAAATGCCTACAATAGGCAGAACTTGGCCAGATTGACACCAGAAGACCAGAATGCAATCTAGGTCTCCCACATGGGTAGCAGGGAAAAAGTGCTAGGGTCACCACCTCCTACCTCCCAGGGTGTACATTAGCAGAAATTAGAATCCAAAGCAGAGCTAGGACTCAAAACAGATACTTTGCAATGGGATCTGGGTGTCTCAGGCAGCTTCCAGACCATTGTGCCAAAAACCTGCCCCATATTTTTAAGCAGTGTTAACAGATTTCTCCTTATAAAGTTAACCTTTCTTCCCACCCTTTTGATACTGTATTTTTTTTTAATATTCATTTTAAAGGCAGAGTCAGAGAGAGAATGAGAGACAGACAGAAAGAGATCTTCCACCTGTTGGTTCACTTCCCAAACGGCTGCAATGGCCTGGGCTGGGCTAGGACAAAGCCAGGAGCCTGGAACTCCATCCAAATCTTCCATGTGGATGACAGGGGCCCAGGTACTTGGACCATCTTCCACTGCTTTCCCAGGCCATTAGCAAGGAACTGGATTCAAAGTGGAGGGGCCAGGACTAGAACTGGCACCTATGGGATGCTGGTGTTGCAGGCAGCAGCCTAACCCATTCTGCTGCAATGCCAGCCCCTCATACTATATTCTGTGGAAGGAAGTCATTATGTTGTGTGGGGCATCATGCTGAAACTTCTTGGGCGGGGGGAGGATCCGCATTAAATTATTTAACAAGAGAGATTTATATCTTCCCCCATTTATTTATTCATCAATTATTAATATCAGTATGGATTCATGCATATTTAATACTTTGGTTATAACCTAATGGTATTTGATTTACTGTTCACATTGTCTCCAGCCTTGATTATTGGGAACTCCTTTGATTGGATCCTGTGTCGTTCTGATATATTCCCATCATTGTGTTTGGGTGTTTTTGCACGTGTTTGTTTTTAGTGCTTCCTTACTTTATTGCACTCCGGGCTCGAGGTAGTCTCAGCTCACCTTACACATATGCTTCTCCAGTCCTAGAGCCACCCGTTTCTTCAAGGAGCATTGTCTCCTTTTCCTGGGGTATAATAGTATCTACACTCTTTCCAACCACTTTTTCTCCCTGACTCCTTGTTTAAACTTTACTTTTGGAAATCACATTACTAGTCAGTGCTTGTTTCCATTCTGATCTGGATGGGATTATCAAGATACAGGAACTCTAACTCATAGTCTTCTTTTTCTCTTGCACAGGAGATAAAAACAGAGCCTCAAGTAAAAATTGTGATTGTAAGAACACTGAGTGTTTCATCTCTGATAACACTCAGTCCCTGAAGGGAGGGCGTCATCTAATATGAAAGAGAGAAGCACAGCTCAGGGAGCTGTAGGATCAGGCTATGGTAAAGAGCTAGAGAAAGCATGATTTTGACTCCATGATTTTTGTCCCAATTTTTATTTTGGATATTTAGCATTGGAATTTCATCTCTGGGAGGCCTAGGATATCTTTTTTTTTCTCACCAAGACGTTGTTATGAAAAATTCAAACATTTATGAAGGTTGGAAGAATTTTAGCACTAAATTATTTTATGGTGGCATTTACTAATAGCATCTAGATATTATCATTAAATTTTTACTATATTTGTTCCATCACAAATCTAGCCAATTGTGCCATCCATCTATTCATACATTTTATTGATTTACTTTGATAAATTTATTTATTTGAGAGCCAGAGGGAGAACATGAGCGAGCCAGCGAGACAGAGAATTCCCTGCTGTGAGTTAACTCCTCAAAGGCCCGTGATGGCCAGGCCTAGGCCAAGGGCCAAAGCTAGAGCTGGGAACTCAATCAAGATCTTCCATGTGGGAGGTCAGAACCCAATTATTTGAGCCCTCACCACTGCCTCCCAGGGTCTGTATTAGTAGGAAACTGGAGTTAGGAATTACAGTCAGGACTCAAACCCAGATACTCCAATGTGGGATGTGTACCTCTCTACTTATGACTAAACCACTAGGCTAAATGCCTGCCCTGTTAATCCATTTAAATTGCAGGCATCAATATAGTTCCCCTTAAATACTTCAGCATGCATATCAACAACTGTGGCTTAATATAGTATTTGTTCACAGTTTTTAAAATAAAACATTTACATGCAATGAAATTTGAATATTTGTTCATATTCACTAAGTCTCAACGGATACATATGCATGGGTAACTCAAACCATTATGACAATATACAATGTTACCATCACTACTGAGTTCTCTTATTCCTCTTTCTAAACAATTCCAGTGCTCACCTCTTCCAGAGGAAATTGCTATTCTAATTTTTTCTCCACCATGAATTAGTTAGATATACAATTGTATTCTATTTTATATGACAGAATTATACAGTATGTGCTCTTATACATCAGGTTCCTTTCATGTGAATGTTTTGAGATTTGTCTAATGTTGCGGCTTTTGTTCATATTCATTGTCTTTTACTTACAAATACACTACAATTTTAAATCTATTGATTGATTCGGGCTGTTTCTTTTTGGTGTTAATGTGAAGACCTCAGTAATGAACATTCGTATTCAAGCATTACCACTCATAGGTATTCATTGTGTTTCCTTGGGAAAATGGCTAGGAGAGGAAATGCTGAACTCAGAGTAAGTATGCTTTTAGATCTTTTTTTTTTAATATATAAAGAACTTAATTGGGGACCGGTGCTGTGGTGCAGTGGGTAAATCCGCCGCCTGCAGTGCTGGCATTTCATATGGGCACCGGTTGGAGTCCTGGTTGCTCCACTTCCGACACAGCTCTCTGCTGTGACCTGGGAAAGCAGTAGAGGATGGCTCAAGTGCTTGGGCCCCTGCACCCGTGTGGGAGACCCGGAAGAAGCTCCTGGTTCCTGGCTTCGGATGGGCACAGCTCCGGCCATTGCAGCCGTCTGGGGAGTGAACCAGCAGATGGAAAACCTCTCTTCTCTCTCTCTGCCTCTACTTCTCTCTCTGTGTAACTCTGACTTTCAAGTAAAATAAATAAATATTTAAAAAAAGAATTTAATTGGTATTTTTAGATTCAGGAAAAATTTTTTAAAGATTTTTTAAAATTTATTTGAGTGGCAGAGTTACAGAGTGAGTGAGAGGAGACAGAAAGGTCTTCTATCCACTGGTTCACTCCCCAAATGGCCGCAATGGCTGGAGCTGGGCTGAGCCATAGTCAGGAGCTTCTTCCGGGTCTCCCACACAGGTGCAGGGGACCAAGCACTTGGACCTTCTCCCATTGACTGATCAGGTCATTAGCAGAGAGCTGGATTGGAAGAGGAGCAGCTGGGACATGAACTGGAGCTCAGCTGGAGGCTTAGCCCACTATCCCACAGCACTTGCCCAGGTTCAGAAACTTCTAATTGTGATTATCAAATGTATTTTAATTTTATTTCTTTTTAAATATTTATGTTATTTATTTATTTATTTATTTATTTTTTTTTTTTTGACTGGCAGAGTGGACAGTGAGAGAGAGAGACAGAGAGAGAAAGGTCTTCCTTTGCCGCTGGTTCACCCTCCAATGGCCGCCGCTGCAGCCGGCGCACCGCGCTGATCCTGGCAGGAGCCAGGAGCCAGGTGCTTTTCCTGGTCTCCCATGGGGTGCAGGGCCCAAGCACCTGGGCCATCCTCCACTGCACTCCCTGGCCATAGCAGAGAGCTGGCCTGGAAGAGGGGCAACCGGGACAGAATCCGGCGCCCCAACCGGGACTAGAACCCGGTTTGCCGGCGCCGCAAGGTGGAGGATTAGCCTATTGAGCCACGGCGCCGGCTCGATATTTATGTTATTTATTTGAAAGGCAAAGTTAGAGAGAGGGAGATATAAAGAGAGAAAGTTCTTTCATCTGTTGGTTCACTCCCCAAATGGCCCACTGGCCAGGGATGAACCAGGCTGAAGCCAGGAGCCAGAAGCCTCCTCCTGGTCTCCTGCATGGGTTCAGGGGACTGGAACTGACACCCATATAGAATGCTGGTACTACAGGACTATGCCACAACATTGACCCCAGCATTTATTTATTTTTTTAAGATTTATTTATTTATTTGAAAGTCAGAGTTACAGAGAGAGAGGTCTTCCATCTGATGGTTCACTCCCCAATTGGCCACAATGGCTGGAGCTGAGCAGATTTGAAGCCAGGAGCCAGGAGCTTCCTCCAGGTCTCCCACATGGGTGCAGGGGCCCAAGGACTTGGGCCATCTTCTACTGCTTTCCCAGGCCATAGCAGAGACCTGGATTGGAAGAGGAGCAGCCAGGTCTCAAACCGGAGCCCATATAGGATGCCAGCACCCCAGGCCAGGGCATTAACCCGCTGCGTCACAGCGCTGGCCCGGCCCCAACATTTAAATCTTACAATGGTAGACCATCTTCCAAAGTGGCTGTGCTATTTTAAATTTCCTACAACAGGGAAGGGCATTTGTCTAGTAGCAAAGACACTGCTTAGGACACTTATGTCCCAGACTGGAGTTCAGTTCCTGGCTTTAGCTCCTGATTCCAGCTTCCTGCCATTGCAGATCCTGGGAGGCAGCAAGGGATGGATCTGGATAGCATTATGGGCTCAGTCTTAGCAGTTGAGGGCATTTGAGGAGTGAATCAGCAGATGGGAGCTCTGGCTGTATGTGGTCTCTCTGCCCCTCAAATTACAAAAAAATTAAAAGTCTGAAAGTACCAGTTAGTACCCTCGTCAGCCTTTTATTTGGTCAGTTCTTTAAAATGTAACTGTCTAGTGTGTATGTACTGACATATCATAAAGTTTTAATTTGCATTTCTCCATTGAGTAGTGATACTGAGTACATTTTCTTTTACTTATTGGCCTTCATGAAGCTTTACTTTTATGAAGCATCTTTTCAAACATTTTCATCAGTTTCTTAACTGGATTTTAAAAACTGTGAATTGTGACATTTCTTCATACTCTGGATAAGTGCTATCCAGTAGACTTTTCTCCTTTGTTCAGTTTGTTAGAGTGAAATGTTCCTAGTGCAAATGAGGAACTTAATTATTTTTTAAAGATTCAGAAATGAAAGAGTTAGAGAGAGAGAGAGAGAGAGAGAGAGAGAGAGAGAGAGAGAGAGAAAGTCTTCCATCTGCTGGTTCACTCCCCAGATGGCTGCAATGGCTGGAGCTGAGCCAGGAGCTTCTTCCGGGTCTCCCACATGGGTGCAGGGGCCCTAAGGACTTGGGCCATCCTCTGCTGCTTTCTCAGGTGCATTAGTAGGGAGCTGGATTGGAAGTGGAGCAGCTAGAACTCGAACTGGTGACCATATAGGATGCTGGCGCTACAGGCTGGGGCACTGCAGCACTGATCTGGAGGAATTTAATTTTTACTTCTGTTTCATTTCAATTGATTTACATTGAAATAACTACTTTGATTAATAACAACCATATTTGATAGTGTAGTTCTAGCTAACGCTCCTTATCAGACATGTTTTATAAATAAATTTCTTTCAGTCTGTACCTTGCCTGTTCATTTTCTTAATGGAATTTTTAAAAAGATTTATTTATTTATTTGAAGACAGAGTTACAGAGAGGCAGAGGCAGAGGCAGAGGCAGAGAGAGAGAGAGAGAGGTCTTCCATCTGCTGGTTCACTCCCTCGATGGCTGCAAGGGCCAGAGCTGCACTGATGCAAATCCAGGAACCAGGAGCTTCTTCCGGGTCTCCCACGTGAGCGCAGGGGCCCAATGACTTGGACCATCTTCCACTGCTTTCCCAGGCATAGCATCCAGGACTCGAACCGGTGTCCATATGGGATGCCTGCACTGCAGACCGTGGCTTTACCTGCTATGCCACAGGGCTGGTGCCTAGAATCCTTTTGATAAGGAGAAGTTTTAAATTTTGATCAAGCCTAATATTTCAAATTTTGTTTTTAATAATATTTGTTCTGTGACCCATCTAAGAAATTTTGGTTACCCATGAGTCAGGAGTGAGTCCTGCAATTTGCTCTTTTTCAGGACTGCTGTTTTAGATAATTTAGGTCCTTTGAATTTCCATGTGAATTTTAGAATTGGCTTGTTAATAACTGAAATTATAACTTGGATTTCATTGAATCTATAGATGTGGTGATAGAAATAGTTATTTTAATGTTTCTTAAAATTTTATTTATTATATTTATTTGCAAGGCAGAGAGACATCTCCTATCCATTGGTTTACTCTACAAATGCTCACAATAGCCGGGGTGGAGCCAGGGTGAAGCCAGGACCCCAGAACTCTACCAAGCTCTCCTTTCTGGGTGGCAGGGATCCAGCTACTTGAGCCATTGCCTGCTGCTACTCAGGGTTTGCGTTAGTAGGAAGCTTGGGATTGGGAGCAGGGCAAGGACTTGAATACCGGCACTCCAATACGGGACGTGAGTGTCCCCAAGCAGCCTCTTAATCACTGTGCTAAAATGCCTGTCCTTATTTTGATATTTTTCATTTGAGATTTTAGAGAGGGATGTCTACGTAGGTTGAAAGATTTTAGACGAAAGATTTATACGATCTGAAGAGAAACCAGAATATAAGGTTTATAGATTTTTAATACCTTGTCAAAGAGTCAAACAGACTCCGATCAGTCTTCTGTGTTTTAGGTCAGAACTGAGCCAGTAACGGTCTCTGTTTCCTACATTTTTGCACTGTGTCCTCAGCAGGTGTTTGAACAACAATTTTATGAAGAACTTGGGGTCGGAGCTGCAGACCCCCTGGATCCTGAAAAGTCAAGGATCTAGGTTCTAAAAGATAAAACAGAAACCATTTCTAAGATGAATCAATGATGGAAAATATGAAAAATTCATGTATAAATCTTTGACTTGTATCCTACTCAAGGAAGGCTTTTTCTGGTCTGAAGCATTTCCAAACTATTTGCTTGTTTTTCCTCAAAAATTATTTTAGGAACATCAAGGTACACGACTTTTTTTTGTCTTTAATTCTTACTGTAATTCAGTAAGAGCTTGGAAGACAAATCTGCAGATTATTTGACTCAGTCCCTTCATGTTGTATGAAATAAGTAGATCTGAGGAGTTAGTGATTTGTACACGATCATACAGCTAGCAGTAGAGTTCTGCCCGTATTCCAGGCTTTCCAATCTCTCAACTCCATTGATAGTTCCACTGAGCATTGCTGTTATAATATCTAACTAGCCAGTAATTCTGAGTCCCTACCATGTACCTCCCTTTGTACTCTGAATCGTACAAATTATTATGATGTAACTCTGACTTTCAAATACCACAGAGTCCTATGTAAGATAAGATAGAACTAAGAAATAGTGTGAGGAGCTAGGTAATAAAGTTCAAACTTAGATAGAATTAAAGATAAAGTGGTAAGGATAAACTGGCATAGAAGTGATATTGTATCTCATTTTAAATAAAACTGGCTGTGGTAGGCATTAGTGAATTGTGATTGAAAAGTGGCTGTACAAGAGAGACCTGGTGGAGATTAGCTTTGCTATCAGAATGTACCTTAAGTTCATGTTCTGTTAAATAAAATGTGAACAGCTGTTACGGAAGATGAACACCTGATGAAATTATCAGAGACCTTTTTTTTTTATGGCAAAAGAAGGACTTGAGACAGAATTTCAGGAAATGATGAAATTAGGAAGGGCAGAGGGAATAGAAACTGCTATAACTGGGAAATGAACATTATTTTAATGAAAACTTGAATACCTTTATAAATTAAAATGTGATTTAAAAGTAATTGAAAAGAAGGACGTTAAATATGTTTATGGGTCTCTGAAATAAATTACTTTTAATCAAAGCTAATGAAACAGAGTTCTGTGACAAGCTTAGAGGTAGACATGCCTACTGAATTGAGTAGTGGAGTAGGAATCTAGATTTCTTTTTGGGGAGGGGGTATTATTTTCCCCAGGTGCTTCTCTCATGGGAGCTGATTTTCATGGGTAATAAGAGATCTTCATTTCCATTTTACATTCAACAATTTGTCCCCAAACAAATCATCTAACCTCTCTGATTTCTCATTTCCATGTCCAGAAATGGGACTAACAGATTGAACAGATTATGATTCAATAGTGATTCTATTTGGATATTTTTAGGTATAAATTCTGCACAGTTCTCTGCAGCATTGATTTGTATTGTCTTCAAAGATTCTAATAGAGATTATTCTGCTTTCCTTGAGGTGTGGACAACTTTATGATATATGTGCAGTGTTTAATTGAATGTTTTATATGAACTAAATCATCTTTAATCTGCAGGGCTGATTTCCGGCTCTGAAGTTAGCTCTTATTTAGAGTATCATTGGAAAATTCTTATTTGTATTACATTTTATTTGTACCTTAAGTATTAAAAATTGCTTTCTTCATGCTTGCATTCAGATTAATTACATTATTGAAGAATGCTAATGGACTGTTAGCGCAGGCTGAGAACAGAGCTGGAACTCTAGATTCTCACATAACCACAGAAGAGGAGACTATTTGGTTATCAAATGAAGAGCAGAATAAGAACCATAATAGTATCTAATTTTTCTTTCACTTGGATGTACTTGTGATAAGCCTTTTTTCTAAGAAAACAGAACTTGGTTTGTAAAGTAAATATTAAATATATTAAGTATAATAATATTTTAACATTTTATGGGTTTCATAATGTCATAAAAGCAAATGAGTTTTTAGTACTCAAATAATAACTTTGAACAAAGGTCAGAATTGGCAAAGGATATCATTTCTTTAACAAAATAGGCACGTTCCCTCTCACCAAAATGGTGAAAAGAATTGCCCATGGGAACCAAACTTTGATTGTAGTCTTATTCAGATCTGAACTACTGAGTATGTCATTTATTGCTGCATAAGAAATTATCATGAGTTTGGCTTAAAAACCACACATTTGTCACTGCCCATTTTCTGTGGGTCATAAATCTGACCAGGAAGTCATTTACTTCTGGTCTCTCCCAAGGCTGCAGGTAAGACACCAGTCCAGGTTAGAATCTCTTTTGGAAGCTCACATGGAAAGGATCCAATTCTAATGTCATTCAGTTGGCTGAAGTCAGTTCCTTGCAGCCTTTTGGACTGAGCTGGCTATTGGCTGTTCCTTGCCATGTAGAGGTTGTTCCCCAGGGTAATTCGTACATGCAACTTGCCCACTGGCATTTGACGTAGTGATTAAGTCCCAGGATGTCTGCATCCCATATTGAGGAATGCCTGGTTTGAGGCCCTGCTCCTTCACTTCTGATACAGCTTCCTGCTAATATGCATCCTGGGAGGCAGCAGGTGACAGTTTACGGAGCTGGGTCTCTGATACCCACGCCGGAAACCAGGATTGAACTTCTGGGTCCTATTTTGTTGTAGACTTTTGGGGAATGAACCAACAGATGGAAGATAGCAGTCTCCACCTTTCAAATAAAATGAAAACAAAGAAATAAAAATGTTTTTGGCTTGTTTTTAAATTTTTTCCTCAGAAACCTCTTATTTAAATATAAAAACTTCATGCATTTTGTAACTATAACTTTAGGAACATAGTGATAGTGATTCTTCCCACAGTACCCACCCTCCCAACCCCACTTGCATTCTTCTTCCTCCTCCCTCTCCTATTCCCATTCTTATCTTTTACTAATATCTATTTTCAATTAACTTTATACACAGATTAACTCTATATTAAGTAAAGAGTTCAACAAATAGTATGAAAAAAAAGACCTGTTCCTCAACAGGTTTTTTTTTTTTTTTTTTTTTTTTTTTTAACAGGCAGAGTGGACAGTGAGAGAGAGAGACAGAGAGAAAGGTCTTCCTTTTGCTGTTGGTTCGCCCTCCAATGGCCGCCGCGGCCGGCGCGCTGCGGCCAGCGCACCACGCTGATCCGATGGCAGGAGCCAGGTGCTTCTGGTCTCCCACGCGGTTGCAGGGCCCAAGGACTTGGGCCATCCTCCACTGCACTCCCTGGCCACAGCAGAGAGCTGGTCTGGAAGAGGGGCAACTGGGACAGAATCCGGCGCCCTGACCGGGACTAGAACCCGGTGTGCTGGTGCCGCAAGGTGGAGGATTAGCCTAGTGAGCCGTGGTGCCGGCCCCTCAACAGTTTTTTTATTTCTCTTTTGATTTCTTCTATGACTCACTGTTCATTCAGGAGCATGTTCAGTTTCCATGTGTTTGCGTATGATCTAGAGATTCCTGAGTTGCTGATTTTTTTTTTTTTTTTTGACAGGCAGAGTGGACAGTGAGAGAGAGAGACAGAGAGAAAGGTCTTCCTTTTCCATTGGTTCACCCCACAATGGCCGCTGCGGCCGGTGCATTGCTGCAGTGCACCGCGCTGATCCGAAGCCAGGAGCCAGGTGCTTCTCCTGGTCTCCCATGCGGGTGCAGGGCCCAAGCACTTGGGCCATCCTCCACTGCCTTCCCAGGCCACAGCAGAGAGCTGGACTGGAAGAGGAGCAATCGGGACAGAACCCGGCTCCCCAACTGGGACTAGAACCTGGGGTGCTGGCTTAGCCTATCGAGCCGTGGCACCAGCCCTGAGTTGCTGAGTTTAAGCTTCATTCCATTGTGGTCCAAGAAGATGCATGGTATGATTTTTATTTTCTTCAAATTTGCTGAGACTTGCTTTATGGCCTGTGATCTATCCTAGAGAAAGTTCCATGAACTGGTGAGAAGAATGTGTATTCTGTAATTGTAGCATGAAACATTTTGTAGATATCTATTAGGTCTATTTGGTCTCTAGTGTTGATTAACTGTTGTTTCCTTTGCTGATTTTCTATCTAGTTGATCTGTCCGTTGCTAAAAGTGGGTTATTGAAGTCCCCCATTACTATTGTAAGGGAGTCTATGTCTCCCTTTAGATCTACTAATATGTCTTTTAAATAGTCAGGTGCCCTGTAATTAGGTATGTATGCATTTGTTATAGTCACATTTTCCATTTGAACTAATCCCTTAATCATTGCATAGTGCCCTTCTTTATCTCTTTTAACAGTTTTTGTGTTAAAGTCTACTTTGTCTGGTATTAAGAGGGCTATGCCAACTCTTTTTTGGTTTCTGTTGGCATGGAATATCTTTTTCTATCCTTTAACTTTCAGTCTGTGTGTATTTTTATTGGTGAGATGTGTTTATTGTAGGCAGCAAATACATAGGGTTTTGCTTTTTTCCCCCCATTTTTCCAGTCTATATTTTTAAGCCATTTGCATTCAAGGTGACTATAGATAAGTAATAACCTGACCCTGCCAGTTTTCCATAAATATTCCTATTGCATAGTTTGAGTTTCCTTTGTACTTTGTACTTTTACTATCCCTCTGTAGATTAGTGGAATGTCTGCTCTTTCAATGCATAGCCTGAAGCATGTGCTGGGTGTGGTCAGGGAGCTCTGGTCAGTGCTCCAGGGTGAGGGGAGTGTCCAAGGTCACTCCCAAATTGGGCATGGTAAATCTACTCTTTTTTTTTTTTTAATTATTATTTGAAAGACAGAGTTACAGAGAGAGGTGGAGGCCGGCGCCACAGCTGAATAGGCTAATCCTCCATCTGTGGCATCGGCACACTGGGTTCTAGTCCCAGTCGGGACGCCGGATTCTGGCCGGGTTGCTCCTCTTCCAGTCCAGCTCTCTGCTGTGGCCCTAGAGTGCGGTGGAGGATGGTCCAAGTCCTTGGGCCCTGCAACCGCGTGGGAGACCAGAAGAACCTGGCTCCTGCCTTCGGATCAGTGTGGTGTGCTGGCCGCAGTGGCCATTGTGGGGTGAACCAATGGAAAAGGAAGACCTTCCTCTCTGTCTCTCTCTCTCACTGTCCACTCTGCCTGTCAAAAAAAAAAAAAAAAAAAAAAAAAGAGAGAGAGAGAGAGAGAGGTAGAGACAGAGAGAGAGGTCTTCCATCTGCTAGCTCATTCCCCAGATGACCGCAATGACTGGAGCTGCACAGATCCAAAGCCAGGACCCAGGAGCTTCCTCCAAGTCTCCCATGTGGGTGCAGGGGCCCAAGGACTTGGGCCATCTTCTACTGCTTTCCCAGGCCATAGCAGAGAGCTGGATTGGAAAAGGAGCATCCGGGACTAGAACTGGTGCCCATATGGGTGCCAGTGCTTCAGACCAGGGCCTTAATCTGCTGTGCCACACTGCAAAAGGGGAGGTTTACTCAGCTCTGTTGGTATAGTCTTGTTAGGTAGGAAGTCAGAAATGAGCTTATGTGTGTGTGACAAAGGCCTAAGGAGTTGACATCTAGGTGCAGCATCCTCATCTCAAAGTCATCCCTATGACCTTCCAGGTGCAGCCCAGTATCTGCACTTCAAACGCCCTGCCCCTTCTACCCAATAGCCATCCTTCCTCTAGGGCTCCTCTAAGGCGGGGCAACACCAGCCAGGCTTCCCCCTGTCTGATAACTTCAGGGGGAAAACTCAGAAAGGAATTTTTCGTATTTACATCCAAAAATTCCTTTGTTCAGGAGGAGGAGAAGGAGAGGGGGAAGGGAAGGCAAGACCCATCCCCTTAAAAATCCTGGCCTCAACCAGACTCCGTGCTCAGCCCTCTGCCTCTCTGCTAAGCTGCCCACCTGGCCTGCCCAGGTGTGATCTCTCCACTCAACCATGTAATCTTGATCTCCCCCAGTCTGAGCGACTGGGCACTCTCTCTCAGGTTCTGTCTAGAGAGGTGCCCATCCGTTCGTATGGATGTCCCTACCCTGATAAACCTTGCTATTTTGCTTTCCACTTACTCTCTGTCTCACGCCTGAATTCTCTCTTGTGCAAAGACAAGAACCCTTGCTTCTCTGGTAACAGTCTCACGCTCACCTCCTTTCCTCAAAGGAGACCAATGCCCAGGTGCTTGCCCCAGTGTGTACAATATTAGCTTGCTCTGCCACAAGAACCACACAAAGGATCCGGGAAGGTGTGAGCATGGATCCTGCAGCAGTGCCCCTCACAAGGGAATCAGGAAGCCCCGAGCATGTGGAGCCACTCACAGTGGCTGCCCACAGACCTGGCCACAACCTAGGCCCTCACACACAGCCTGTGTTTTCATGGTCCCAGCACACAAGGCTTCCACAGTTACAAGCACCCATCCCTCTGTCAATTCTTGCAGCCAGACTCAAGTGTCTCCTCTCCACTTGTTGCTGGGCACGCAGATACCAGCTGGAGAAGCTGTTATATGTGTCCAAAATGGTGCCCTGAGTATGTGGAGCCACCTGCAGTGACTGCCTAAAGTCCCAGCCACACTCTGCATCCTTACATCCAGCCAAAGTGTTTTCATAGTCCCAGCATGGGGACCCAACCCCCTGTCAATTCTTCCAGTCAGACTCAGGCATCTCCTCTTGGTTGGTTGCTGGATGCCTGGACAGGAGCTGACGTAGCTGTTATGTATGTCCAAAATTGTGCCCACCTGTCCTCAGCTAGTTACAGGATATTGGTGCTGGGTTGTTGGGGAGAGAGAAATGTGCCCCCCTTTCCCTCTGGGTTCATGGGTACACTGTCCCCTATGGGGCTCCAAGGCAGACTCACGCCAGGTTCTTCCCACAGCTTTCTCGCCAGTGGCTTGGGCTGCTGCAGTCTGGTCTCACCTCACTCTCCAAGGCTGGTGCTGAGGCTCTCGGTTGCTGGGGTCCTGAGTTGTACACATACACACCCTCCATGTAAATCCACAGAAATAAAAATAGTAAAAAAGAACACCACAGGAGTTTTCAAGATGGCAGAATAGGGAGAGAATTTACTGCTTCAGTCTAGGGGAAGATAGTTTAAAAAACAAGTGGAGGGAGTGCAATTTCAGGGAATAGTCAGGGAGAAAATGACAGAGCAAACACCACACAAATTTGAGGGACACGTTGGACCTACGTGGCAGCTTGCTACTTTACAATTGGCTGAGGGGTCTCCCAGCAAGACAGAAATTACAATTTAGGTAACGTAATCACAGAAGTGACATTCTATCATGTCCAATTGTGTTCTGTTGATAGCGGCTTACAGGTCCTGCTCATTCTCCAGGGAGGAGGATTACATCAGGGTGAGAATACCAAGAGACAAGGATTACTGGGACCATTTTAGAGTCTGTTGGATAAGAACTGATGAACTTGACACATGGTATAGGCAAAAAAGAGAGAAAGTAGGTTTAGACTCTCACTAACAAATTATATTCAGTTAATTCCATAATCCAGAAGGAGCTAGTTGGATTGTTTTAGGATTGCCAGCTAGGTACTTTTCTATGGTATAATAAACCAGTAAGTATGAAGTACTACATATGCTATTTTTTTCTATTATTTTTCATTTTCTTCTGTGCTGTCAGCTATGAAATGAGAAAGTCTCATATCAGATCCTGGAAAAATGCTAAAGAATTGTACTTCAGAAAAGTTTATAATCCTTTAAAATTATTTGAATACTGAATTTCACCTGCAAATACTGTTGATTTTGTTATACTAGTAACTTATGTTTATTAAAATGGGATTTTCAATAGCATTTTGCCAAATTTTCACCCTGTAAAAATTTGCCTTAGGTGAATAAAACAACAGTTCTTTCATATGACTAGAAATTTGCAAAAGAGATTAAATGCAGCATTGATATAACAAAGTCTTTGATTTTGATTAATTGACAAGACTTCATCAGATACCTAAAAGAGCTGTTTATATTCCTAACCAGGTTAAAACATCAGCTATTATACTCCTTAGAACAGTTAGGCCCCAAGTGAACGTATTTCATGCAAAACCCTTTTAATCTGTTTTGAAGACCAGCAAAGGCTGGCAAAGCATAAAATGAGAGAGATTAGAAGTTATTACTTCAATAGTGGTTGGATTGTTGAGTTTTAGTTAGTGGATGGGATTTAATAGGATTGAGAGTAAGTTCATTAGCTTGTTTCATGGGTGGCCAGTAAAATCCCATTTTCAAAATGTAATATAGTTAAGCCACGAAGAAGATGCTGTGGGAAATTGACCCAAATACTGCCTGTAAGGGTGATTGGTATGAATTGGAGCACTTCAAGCAGCAACAGAAGACAGAAACAGAGATAAACTTCATACTTTGAGGTTTTCCAGTCTACCCAAAAATAAATTGATATTATAATCCTTAATGTTGATCTTTCTGCTCTATTGGTCTAAATAAGAATATACAATGTATTTTGAGAGGTTATAATGATTTGTAAGAATTCCTCATTCACATAAATGGGTTGAATAGACTTTGAACCTGCTATGTTTATTATTTACAATATATAATATTTTAATATATGTTATAAATTATAAATAGAAAAGGTTAATAAATGAAGCAATAAATTTGGTATAGAACACCAACTAGACTGTGATATTATCCTAGCCAGATGATTATAGAGGACATGCTCACATTTTGGTTGCAGTGTATAACAGACAAAAAGTTGCATTATTTCCTTTTCCCTGAAGAAAACCCAACTTGACATTAGCTGGAGTGACGGTTTGATATCTTGGTGGGGTTGGGCTTTGTCATTGTCCTTGGTATTTCATCTAAAATGCGAATAGGAAAATCTCTTCTCAATGTGTAATGAAGCAGGATTTTAGCAAAATGTTGTAGAATTTATGTACTCTAATCTTTAGGACAGATTTGAGAGGTGGGGAGGGCTTGGTTGAAGAGCATATGTTGAGAGTTGGAGAAAATGAATTAAAAAAACAAAAGCATGGGAATGCTAAGTTTCCATATGTAGCAAATATTTGCCTTGGATGACAAATCTGTCTCCCAAATTCTGATTGTGTGACTCCTTTCTCAGGATAGGTTCCTCTTTGAAGCTTTAAACCTTAAATGGAGATTATACTAAATTTTAATCCAAACCTGTGAGCTTCGTCCAAAGATTCAGCTCAAACATACAAATCAGAAATGCAGATGTCCAGTCACCCATGATTTTCTAGCTTTCGAGATTGGCATTTGGAAACTTATTGTGTCATATTTTAGATGCACATTTTTAGTCATGTGGAGGCAAATTTTCAGAAGTCTACCCAGTTAAGAATATATATGTACATTTGCTTTGTGTGATTAAAAATTATGTATCTATTTGTGAGACAAAGAGACAGAAAGACAGATCTCCCATCTGCTGGTCCACTCCCTGAATTCCCTTAACAGTCAAGGGGTCAAAGCTGGGAGCCAGGAACTGAATCTGGATCCTCTATGTGGGCAATAGGTAACTAACCGCCATCACAGTTGTGTCACATTAGCAGGAAGCTGGGATCCGGATCTGGAGGTGGGTATCAAAACCAGGTACTCTGTGTGATGTGGGACTTGGGAATCCTGCCCAGTGTCTTAATCTCCAGGCCAATGCCCAACCCTACTTTGTGTAACTTTTAATTAGAAAAATGAGGAATTTCTTTGACTAGTTGATGTGAACTAAGACACTGAAAGTTTAGCAAAGTCTTTGCTTCAGGAAAGATTGCAAAAAACTTCCTTGACTAGGTTTCCTGTAGAGAGATTGACTCATTGGGATGACACTCACTTTTACAGAATTACTCTGTATTTTAGTGTGCAAATCAGTATTTGATGTAGATAAGGGACAGTTTCAAGGTTAGAGTCAGGAGCAGAGGTTTGAAATAGATCACGTCATGAGGAAGAGTAAGGTCAATTAGTGGGGTTATCCTTTGCACAAGTCCGAAAGATGGGGTGAGGTTTTCTTTTTGCTGCCCTTTGGATAGGATGAGAGGTTCATTTGTAGGCAGTATCCTTAAACTGAAGGAAGTGACATTAAGTTTTTGAGCCTTATTTACATATTCAAGAGAAAAGAAATTGTTCTTCTTTAGTGAGTCGAGCATGGGAGTGAAGAGCATGTTCTCAGCTGTCACTGAGACAGTTGGAGGCTTTTGGACAGGCAATGGGGTAATCTCATTGTGTGGCAATCACACTTCCAGCGAGTCTTTGGTTACTTAAAAAGGTTAGTTGTATGTTTTTAAGGAGGGATCAATCTAGCAGGTGCAAATACATCCCTTCTAGAAAACAATGTATTATCCTGTAATTCAGAGACATACAAAGAAATCCTCTTTGTTTTCAGCAGTGTTTATCTATTTATGCATTTCTGTCAGGGTGGTTGAAACATAACCTCTTTCAATTCAGATTGCACTAGGCTTGTAACTAAGTTACAGAGAGCCTGTGTAGTATCCAGATGTCCACATGGTAAAGTGAATTTAATCCTCAAGGTCTTTATCCATTCATCCCAGCCTCCATGGAGATGCCAAATACCTAACTGTGCAGATTGTTGCTAAGTGTTCCCTCATTCTTGACCTTGAGGTCTCTTTAGGATCAGCTTTCTTTCAGCTACTTCTGTGGCTCATTCAGACTTGTCTGCTTAAATCTCACACTCAAGCATGTATATTCTATGGCCCTGCCATGGTACTGAGCTCTACCTGGGAATAGGGGCATTGCTGCTGCTGTTCTCACACCCCCAGAAGGATTTGAGATCCTGTTATCTCCTCCCCACTGGGAATTGACTTTCTGTGAACAGGGCAGAGGTAGTCACAAAGTATGAGGATTCTTTTTAGGAGCTGTAACAGGCATAGATGATTTTAGCTCAAGTAACAGTAACGCTAGCCAGCAGTGTGGCTTAAGAAATAATCTCACACAAGAAGCCTGGAGATACAGACAGGGACTGGCATTCAATTCCACTAAGAATTCGTCTTCCTGACATTTTTCCATTGTCATTCTCAGTTTTTGGTGTCTTTTTCTCATTGTGTTTGTCACCATTGTATTTTTTTTTGTTTGTTTATAAAACTGCCACATCTTCAGGTATCACACCCATGGGTAAGGTGGGAAAAAGAAGTGGCACCAATTGTGTTCCATTGTATCATGAAAATGAAAACTTCCTCAGAAGCATGCATCCCTGAGGATTTTCTTTATACTTCATGCTCAGAATTAGTCACCCACATCTGAATGACACCCAGAGTTAGCACATGACACTGGGAAGTAAGTATGTGGATTTCCAGTCTCTACATTTGAAGGTGGCAAAAGAGAGGGGCTTGAGAAAGCTACGGGTTATTTAGCTATGAAGTTTGTCCTAAGAACCCATGGACATCTAAGTTACCACTTCTGTCTGATCTCAGGAAGTTTTCCATGGTTCTTCAGGAGCCCCTGAGACGACTCACTCAATCCCCATTTCTAGTTGCCTCTCCATTGCTTTCCTCTACTCTGCAACAGAGTTAGAGACACCTAAATGCTTGATTTCTCAGCGTTGCTTGCTTGTGAGAATAGTCATATGACCTGGTTCTAGCCCATTTGGGGTAAGTGTGTGGAGAAATGGGGTGGGGGAAGCTTCCTTTCGCAAATTAAAAAATGCAGATGCTCAGAAGGGAAAACTCATAACTTGTGTTTTTCCCTTCTCTTCCTATAAGGAACACAGCCTTAAGGCCTGAAGGTACAGTGGCCATCTTGCAGCTGTGCGGGGATAAACATGAGGATAACAAGATGTTGAAACAAAAAGAATTAATGTGGTACGTGATGACCCTCGGGATCTACTGTATTAGCTCTGTAAGTCTGCCTGTGAATCTTTGATAAGGGACTAACATGGCCCTTCTCCTTTAAGACAATCATAGACTTTTCTGCTACTTGCAGTCAAGCATAACACTAAAAAAGATAGGAAAGAAACCATTTTTTTTTAAAGATTTATTTTTTTATTTGAAAGGCAGAGTTACAGAGAGGCAGAGGCAGACAGAGACATAGAGAGGTCTTCCATCCTCTGGTTCACTCCCCAGATGGCCACAGTGGCCAGAGCTGTGCTGATCCAAAGCCAGGAGCCGGGAGCTTCCTACAGGTCTCTCACATGGGTGCAGGGGCCCAAGGACTTGGGCCATCTTCTACTGCTTCCCAGGCCATAGCAGAGAGCTGGATTGGAAGTGGAGCAGCCGGGACTTGAACCGGTACCCATATGGGATGTCAGCACTGCAGGCGGCAGCTTTACCCACTATACCACAGTGCCGTCGCCCCCCCCAGGATTTATTTCTTTATTTGAAAGTCACAGTTACAGAGACGGAGAGGCAGAGGCAAGTGGGGGTGGGGTGGGGAGAAAGAGAGTGAGAGGAATCTTCCATCCACTGGTTTACTCCCCAGATGGCCGCAGCAGCTGGGGTTGGATCAGGCTGAGACCAGGAGCCAGGAGCTTCATCAAGATCTCTCACTTGAATGCAGGGGACCAAGGAATTGGACCATCCTCTGCTGCTTTCCCAGGTGCATTAGCAGGGAGTTGGATCACAAGTGGAACAGCCGGGACACAAACCGGCCCACATATGGGATGCCAGGGATGCTGGCACTGCAGGTGGCCACTTAACCAGCTGTGTCACAGCACCGACCCCGAAACCATGTGTCGCTCCCCCTCTTCGTGGAGGAACGACACAGGACCCTGCGTTGTTCTTTCGTCTGCTCGGCCCTCCCCGGGTTTGCTGCTGGTTCTTCCCGGGTTGGCTACCGACTCTTCCACCTCCGTGGAAGGGCGGTTCCCCCTAGCCACTTTCCCCACTTCCACGGGGGAGCGGCACACCGCCGGCCGGCTCTTCTCGGGGGCTGCACAGGTGTTCCTTCAGATAGATGTTCCTGGTGCATGCTGTCTGTCTCCTCCTTTATAGTCCTCTTCCACCAATCCCAACTCTGCTACCCACACGCCGAGTACGCTGCTCTCCTCCAATCAGGAGTAGGTCCTACAGTTTATTGGTTGAACTGGAGGCAGCTGTGTAGAAGCTGTTTCTCCCTTCTCAGTGCCATATTGTGGGAGAGCAGATGCATAGAATAAGTCTTAATTCCAGTAACTTAGTCTAGTCCGAGTTGCTCCCCACACCATGCTCTTATATCATCATGAGGTCTTCCAAATCTACTGTCTTTGTCAGAGCTGTCCTCATTCTCCTGAAAGTTCCAAAAATTCAAAGTCAAGCAAGCAGTTTTTTTTTTTCTCTGACATTTTGCAGTGTCAGGCATTTCTCTGTGTCTGGAATGCCACATAATGGAACTGGTACCCATATGGGATGCTGGCATTGCAGGCGGCTGCTTTACCCACTGTACCACAGCACCAGCTCTGGGAAAGACTACTGAGATATAAGCACTTCTAGGGCGAAGATTCTTGGTGATTATTAAAAAAATATCTCTCACAAGTAAGCAGAATCTCAACCACATTAAGGCTAAGGCAGAAAAAGAATTTATTGGGTATATGTAATTATATCTTAGATCTAAGCATGAAAAGTGCAGCTGAACCTCACTACAGACTACAGTCATGAGCTGGAAAGTTGCTCTGAACCATGCGGCTGTTCTCCCATCCTTCCATGGACACAGAGACTCTTTCGATCTGCTTCCTTGTTCTCTATTGGCCTTTCTGCTTCTCTGGAACATGGTTGAAAACAATCATTGCAGCTCTCCCAGTTCAAAAGCAAACTAAGAGTGAGCAACATTTATTTCTTATGTTCTCTGGAGAATCTGATTAGACCAATTTTCAGCTGTGTGTCAATCTTTTATTGGATTAGTGGCCATGGCCATGGGGTCAAATGGGGTCAAGCAAGTCTTAGGAGCTAAGAAAGAATACTGTTTTGAGAAGAAACCATGAGGATATATGTGGGAGGCAGTGAGTATTGGAGAAGAAACAACGGGCAACTCTGCTACTCTCCTGAAATTTTAATCTACTGTACTATAAACCAAATCAATGACTCTTTCTCCAAACATTATAGTCTCACGTGTTCCTTTCCTATGTTCTCTCTCAAGGAATGCCATCCATTTATCTAGTTGCCTAAGTCATAGAGCTTTACACAAGAAACAAGCATCACAATAGTTTTCATGTATTGGCTGTGTACGCTATGTGATAGACATTCTACATTTTTAAATTCAACTCATTACAGCCCCATAGCTAGGTATTATGTGTTTTACTGATAAGTGAAATCTAGAGATGTTAGTTCAAGGATTCAACATGCCTTTTGGATTACTAAAATAATCTATGTCTTCTTGCCTCTGACATTCCTCCACTGTTGCCCTTTCAAACATTTTTTTTAAATCTAGTAATCATAGTGATATTTCCTTTTTCTTATGATTTATTTATCTACTTGAGAGGCAGTGTTACAGACAGAGAGAGGGAGAGACAGAGAGAGAGATCTTCCATCTGCTGGTTCACTCCCCAGATGGCCTCAATGGCCAGAGCTGGACTGATCTGAAGCCAGGAGCCAGGAGCTTAGGTGCAGGAACCCAAGCACTTGGGCCACCTTCCACTGCTTTCCCAGGCCATTAGCAGTGAGCCGGATCACAAATGGAACAGCAGAGTTTAAACCAGTGGCCATATGGGATTCTGGGTCACAGGCAGCAGCCTCACCCAATACACCACAATGCCAGCCCTATAGTCCATTTCTTAGCTCTGTACAACAACTTCCTAGCTGCTTGTTAATTCCTGTTAATTCCTACATGTTACCACACTCAGGATTCAGCTTAGATGTTACCCTATCGGAAACCTGACTAAATTGAACACCTTTTTTTTGTACTCCGGTGTCACTTGGCACCTTTCTCCTATATTTTTTCACACCATAATGTCATTATTAGTTAATTTATTATATCTTTTGTCTGGGTGGTAAAATCCTTGAGAGGAAGGTTGATTTCTGGTTCAGTGTTGAGTATCCTGACTACAGTAGTGCTTGGCATGTAGTAGTTACTTAAAATATATTTCTTAAATGAATGGATCTAAGGTAGAAGTCTGGGGTGGGTGTTTGGCACAGTGCTCAAGTTGCCGTTTTGGGATGCCCTCATCCCGTGTCAGTGTGCCTGATTCAAGCCCCCATTCTTCTTCTTTGGCCCCAGCTTCCGTTAATGAGCACCTAGGAAGCAGCCGATGATGGCTGAAGTACTTGGGTTCCTGCCACCCCTGTAGGAGACTCAAAGGGATTTCTGGGCCTGCTATTGCAGGCACTGGCGAATGAAACAGCAGATGGAAGAGCTCTCTTGCTGCCCTCTGCCTTTTAATAAAAGGGAAAAATAAAAAATTTGGAAGAACTTTCAAAGGTATCTGGAGAGAAACAAATATTCAGCATTTCTTGTTTAGGGAGTAGATCATGCTGACAGCTGTTCCTCTTACCCTTATGCTTTTGGCCTACACACCAAAAAATACTCATAAACCAAAAAGTTGCAAAACTATAAATTAGTTGAGCAAATATTTCACAATATACGTGATGTAAAACAATAAGCTAAAAGCGTCAAACCTAGTGTAAGATAAAACTGAATGGAACACTAAAGTTATGAGAGTAGGGAAGAAAAAGCAAGGAAATAAGAATTTTTTCAGAGTTTACCAAATGGAATGTACTTTGCTGGTAATATCTCATTCATGCCTTACAGTCATTCTTTGAGATTGATGCTACACCTGTGTTAAAAGCAATTAAAGATCAGATTAGAGCAAAATAAGGTGAATGATCTTGTATCTTTGATACAACAAATATCAATAAACAGCAAATATAAGAAATTAAAATCAGTCCCGAAAAGCAGCCTGGCAAATATGTGAGCATGAGCAGTCTTACACCCGAGATGGTCCTTTTGCTGGGTCTGGCTTCCTGTGTCAGCTTTTGTGATTTCTTTCACTCTCTCATCTACTTTGGAGGTAGGGATATTTCCTCTCCTACCAGCATGAAGTCTATCTCCTCCCCACCTCAAGGTCTTTTTGAGCGAAACCAGCTTTCTGACTTATCTCAGCTTTTGCTAGTAAAGCACCTTGACCTCTCATTCAGGGAATTATTAGAGACACAAGCAAGGCAGACTGGTGAATCACGTAGGAAAAAATCGAAAGGTGAAATCTTTAACTGAGGCCATGTTTGAGCGACCATGTAAAGTACGATGCAATAAGAAAACCTAGAGTCATTTTCAAGTTCCACCATTTCCAACTTCTGTTCAAATCTCAAATTTTCCGTTTCACTTTTCTTACTAGCAAAAGAGGATAGTAGTAGGTCCTCTGCCGGGAATTCTGTAAGGACCAGCTGAAATGTATGCGAAAACGCTTCGCAAACATTTGGGAAAACGCTGCAAAATGTATGTAGCTGGCTATAAACATAAATGCAAGTTGGATTCCTGGGCTGAGGAAACCCAGACAGCCGGTTGCTATGGAGAGGAAGCCGCGTGTTGCCACGTGACGTCATTACCCTGCGTCCGCCGCGACGGCTTCCTGGCAGTTCTCAGGGCCGCGTTTCGCGCCATGGGGACTTGGCAGCGTTTGGTGCATTTTGGTGGGGCGTCGCTACTGGGTAGTGGCGGGGCCGCTGCCCTGCTTCGAGGAAGCCGGGCTTTGGTTTGTCGGCGCCAGGTCCGTGGTGGTGCTGGGCAGGGGGAGGCGAGCTGGACGGCATTGTCTGCCTGCAAGGCCGCAGGTGCCCTGGCCTTAATCCTCGTGGGCCCGCGCCCACTCGATGCTCTGTAGACCCCAGTCTGTACGTTCCCACTTTCCAGGCTGGCACCCTGGCGTGGCCAGGCAGAGGCGGAGGGGGCCTGAAACAGATGGCTAGAACATGGATGTGCATTGCACGTTGTAGGTTGAACAGAAGGAAGACACGTGGAGGCTTTAACTGTCAGACTCCGTTTTTGAAAACAGCGTATTCTGGTAGATAAATTTCAGTTTTAACAGTGTGTCTGCAGTTGTGATCAGTAGCAGTAGGTAAATAGCAATAAAAAGCCGAAATAGTGGATTTGAACAGAATCCGAAAACAAAGACCTCTTAATTTCAAACTCCGAATTTTTACTTTTACAGCATGAAAATAGAACTCGTTTAATTTTTTTTAAATCTTTTTTTTTTTTTTAAAGTTATCTGGCGCTGACAGCGAGACCCTAAAAGAAAGAAGAGCGCAAATTATGGCCCGAGGACTTCCAAAGCAGAAACCGATCGAAGGTGTTAAACAAGTTATAGTTGTGGCTTCTGGGAAGGGTGGAGTTGGAAAATCTACTACAGCAGGTATTATAGGATATTAATTCTGATCCTGATTAAGAATTTATGCCAACTGGCAAGTGTGCCTATTAACATTATGGCTTTATTTATTTATTTTTTTAAGTTTAGTAGTTATATATTTGTGACGTTCCTAACAGCTGATTCCTTAGTGTTAGGTGTTGCTAGTTACAGAAGCTTAGATGTTTGGAGCTCAATAAAAACAGATAAGGAACCTGATGACCTCTCCACTTGACAAAAGATGGTCAGGTTGCTCAGCAGATCTTAGTTCACTTACCTGTAGAACGGGGTGTTGGTAACCTTTTTTTGTAGAATGATATGTAAGTTAACTAAACTACCCACTTAACCTAGTGTCTCCTGCATTGTGTTAAATAATTGGTTGCTTTTATTTTTAAACCATTGAGTAACTTGAGTACTAAATTATTTCTGTTCTTTGATGTTCTTTTCTAGTTTTTATGAGTGTACAAATAGCTATGTATTTGCAATGAGGTTATTTGTTATTGTGACCTTTTTCACTGAACTATAATTAATTTTCACCATTTATAAAGTCAGCATAGATGTAATATTTGAAAATGCTTGAAAGGGATTAATATTTTACTTAAAATGTCATCTAGCCTTCATATGTTTTATATTAATGTACTATTAATAGCAAATATTTTTGGTGGCCCTTTTTATTGATTTTAGTTGTCACAAAAATGCTGCTTTCAGAATTCATACAGGAAGTACTACCAGAAATAGAGTTAACAATCAACACTAAATAACCAGCATTGCCAAAAATTTTCAAAAGGAACCTTTTATTTCTAAAAAGATCATTCTAGTATAATAATATAAAAGGAAAACTTCTTTCTTACTAACCTTACTAACTAGAGATAATTCGTATTACTATTTTTAAGCTATTTTGTGTAACTTCACAAAAATTACACGTATATCAAGATGTTTTGATATATGTGCACATTGTGAAATGATTTCACAATCAAGCTAATATATCATCATATTACCGTTTTAATATGTGTATGATGAGAATACTTAAAATCTCAGTGAATTGCAAATGTACAGTATGTTGTTATTAGCAATTGTTACCTTGCTATACATTAGGTCTGCAGAACTTATGCATGTGCAAGTTTATACTCTTTCATTATATCCTTGCAACTCATATTACTAATTTGGAGTCATAAAGCACTCAAATGTTATTTTTGTCTCATACTGAATTTTCAATCATTTCAATGCAAATGATTGCTAATTCTCACCCAAATGATCTTTTTTAACCCTTTTTTAAAAATGATTTATTTACTAACTTGAAAGTCAGAGTTAGAGAGAGATTCTATCCGCTGGTTCACTCCTCAGATGATTGCAACAGCCAGGGCTGTTTATTTTTAGGCATTTGTGGAAATACTCATTGGTTTTCTTCTCTGATCTCTTATATCTTTGAAATATGCCTCTGTGGCTTAGTGCAGTCTCTGCTTCTTCATTGAATATCCAGAGGCTTGTGCTAGGAGGGACCAGGGAGATCCTGTCAGTGCTCAAGGATGGCGCAGGTGTCGGGGCCAAGTTGGGCGTGGTAAATCTCCTCTGTTGTTGGTGGGGGGAGAGTGTGATCACATCGCCTGGTGTGATCACAGCCTCACCTCCTCCCTGCCAAGGTGATCAATGCCTGCAGTTAGCCCACAGTGGCTACACACCCTACCCACACAGGTGCATGAGCCACACAGACGATCTATATGGTCCCCAATGTGAGCATGGAACCCTCTTCAATGATCCACCTCAGGTACTCAGGGAGCTCTGAGTCTCTGAAGGCAGACCAGTGATTGCCCCAAGTTCCAGCTATCCCTCACACCCTATTGTGTAGTCACAGAATTCCCACAGTAATATTACACAAGGCACCTACAGCCCTGTCCATGGAGAGAGCAGATGTGTTACCAGAGCCAGCTGTCTGTTGATGCTCTGCCTATACAGTATGAGTCTGGGTGCCTGTGATAGACTAGGGAGAAGGTAGTTCTTCACAGGCCTAAGTGGGCACCCTACCCCTGTCAACCCTCCAGGCCAGACTCAAAGTCAGTGGGGACTGTGGATTTATCCCTCTGATAAAATCTCTTTCGTCTCACACACGCATGAGCCATACCAGCATCTACTCATGTTTTTAAGATGGTGCTGCTGGGGTCAGTGTTGTGGAAGTCGTGGTCAGTGTTGTAGGAAGTTAAGCCTCTGCCTGTAATGCCAGCATATTGTATGGGCACTGATTCATGTCCTGGCTGCTCCACTCTTGATCCAGCTCCCCGCTAATGACGTGGGAAAAGCAGTGGAAGGTGGCCCAAGTGCTTGGGCCCCTGTACCCATGTAAGAGGCCTAGAGGAAGATCTGGTTTTGGCCTGGCCCAGCTGCTGCTGTTGTGCCCATTTGGGGAGTTAACAAGTGCATGGAAAATTTCTCTGTCTTCCTCTCTATGTTACTCTGCCTCTCAAATAAATAAAAAATAAATCTTAAAAAAAAAAAAGATGGCACTTCCTCCTTGCTTGTCACTGGGTGCTCTTGTTGGGGGATGAGGAGAAAGAAATGTGTTCTCCCTTCACAGGGTTAGGTGGGTACCCTGCCCCCCTACTTGCTCTCCAGCCCAGACTCAAAGTCAGCGTGGTCCACGTTGTGATGATATTTGATATTCTCCTTCAGGGAATACCACCAGTGACATGAGCTGCCACAGACTTCTCTCACCTCTCTGCAAGAAGATGGTATCTCTTCTAGCCCCTGGCTGTAGGAGACACTGGGGCTGTCCCTGCTCCCTGCTGCATGTTTACACGTCTGTGCTTCTCCACAGTGTCTCTCTTTCTATAGAATTTCCACTGCAAACTTCTGTCCAACTCTATCCTGGGAATTCATTTTCTGCTTTTCTTTTAACTTCCTTTGATCAAAATTAACACATCTTTTCCCTATTCAGCCATCTTGAATGCTAATAAAGGTTTTATAATTATTAAATGAGCTACAGATTCACCCAGTTAATGTTGTTAGCTCCATGTCTGAATTGTGAAAGTGTTTGGTAGACGATTTGAAGAAATTAGGGTTTACCAAATATTGTACTTTTAATAGACCCCCAATCTGCTACTATTTGATAGATATATTGTTAGAAAATGATTAGTGATTTGTACTTAATGAATTAATGCTATAGCCTACACATTTTTGTTTTTTTCCTAAGGGCCTATGAATCATCTCTTTGATATTTTGTTTCCAAAATCTAGAAGATCTTAGTATTTTGGTTCTAGAATCTGCCTCTTCCTGTTTTTTTGAAGATTTGTAGTACATTTACCTTTTTCAGTTGTGTGAATCGTGATGCATGTACTGTGATCAAATGGACTGGGTAAAGTGGAAAGTGTTTTCATGATCAGAGCCATAAATTCTTTGAATTTTGCAATGTAATTTTTATGTATGTCTGCTGGTATTATATTTCTTTCCATTATATCCATTACATATATTTATACTTGTTCTTTCTTTCTTTCTTTCTTTTTTTTTTTGACAGGCAGAGTGGACAGTGAGAGAGAGAGAGAGAAAGGTCTTCCTTTTGCCGTTGGTTCACCCTCCAATGGCCGCCGCGGCCGGCGTGCTGTGGCCAGCGCACTGCGCTGATCCAATGGCAGGAGCCAGGTACTTCTCCTGGTCTCCCATGGGGTGCAGGGCCCAAGGACTTGGGCCATCCTCCACTGCACTCCCTGGCCACAGCAGAGAGCTGGCCTGGAAGAGGGGCAACCGGGACAGAATCCGGCGCCCCGACTGGGACTAGAACCCGGTGTGCCGGCGCCGCAAGGCGGAGGATCAGCCTAGTGAGCCGTGGCGCCGGCCTATACTTGTTCTAAATGATTTAAAAATTCCTACCATTTGAATATGTATGCTAGAGATATTTTATGTTAGAATGATGACATCTTATTAATACAAACATGCTCAGTGATTCTGTTGTATAAATGCAGGAAGAACCTAAGTTTAAGACGAATTATTCTCTAAAAACTTCTGCTTAGAAGTGAGATTATGTTTAACCTATCATGTACCTGAAGCTCAGAATTAATTTATAATTTATAAGAATTACAAATTCCATGACCTAGGTTAAGTACTTTACATTTAGTATTTCATTTAAACCTCACACAGTTAAGAAGTAGGAATTACCCTTATTCTATAAAGGAAGAAACAGGCTTATTGGTAAAATAACCTTTTCAGGTTTACACAATGGAAGTTCATAGAGATTTGAACAATCTGCCCTAAAGATTTATGTTCTTAACTACTTTAGAGGAAATACCCCTCACATAATTTAAAACATTCTTCTCTAAGGAAATGTGTTTCACAGTATTCTAGTCTACTGATAGCAGTCTTGGAAATATGCTATTTGTGGCCCTTTCTTCTCAGATATCATATATCTCTAAAGCTGGGCTAAAGATGACTTTGGGATTTCTGCTTTCCTCTTTTATGTCTCTGGGATTTACTTGCATAGGTAGTTTTGGGAAAGGATTTTACTTTTTTTACCTTTTTCTCTTCCCTCTGTGTACTGTGGCCAGGCCTTTTGTATACATGGGTACTTATGAGTTAAGTACTTTGAAGTTCAGTTTTAGCATTTATGTTTCAAGGGCAATAGGATCGTATCTTTTTATTATAGCTACCTTTTGTATTAATATGCTGTTGAAAATAACTCAACTAAATATTCTCTTAATATTTGTCTTAAAAACCAAAGTGGATCATTTGAACAAAATTATAACAGATAAGTGGACTATTTAAAATTATAATTTTGGTGCAGGTGTCGTTTGGTTATGTGGGAAAATTATTTTTTGTATGTTTACTTTCTGAATACTCTCCATGTCTTTGTTCTTTACTGGTAAGAAAAATATACTGAAAATTTCTATGCTTTGCTTATTATTATGTTGAAAGTATTAAAAGACAAAATGAATTTTAATAGAAGGAACGA
This sequence comes from Oryctolagus cuniculus, assembly GCF_964237555.1. NCBI lineage: Eukaryota > Metazoa > Chordata > Mammalia > Lagomorpha > Leporidae > Oryctolagus > Oryctolagus cuniculus. The sequence continues at coordinate 43,834,114 of NC_091443.1, read as the reverse complement.
TACTGACTTTAATTACATTTTTGTTTCTTACAGTGAACCTTGCACTTGCATTAGCTGCAAATGATTCAGTAAGTGTTTATTAATAGACATACTATTTATTAAATTTATTAAAATATTTTTAAGGCAATGATAGTATATTAGTATTTTTAAGTTAGTCTGTCAGAATACATTTTGTATACATATGCATTATATATAATATATAATGTATATATCATTTACACACTATACTTAATATGTATGTAATTAATGTAATATACCATATATAATATATTATACATACATGGTGTCATTTAAGGCAGTTGTATGTCTTTATGAAACTTAAAATGTTGCTGTTAGTATGGTTTCATTTAATAGTAATGATTGTGTATTTAAGTGTTGCCTATATATTATTTGCTAGATATCACATTAAAAGGCTTCTGTGTTCTTGCTTGGAAGCTATGTCTCAAACCAGTTTTCACCGTCTATAATCTACTAAAGAGTTGTTCTAAGGGTTCAGTTGTAAAATGGGTAGTTCAGTTTTCTTTTAAGACAATAAAAGGTATTCTACAAGTAACATATGTCTATTGAAACAAAATTCAAATAAAGTATTTGAGTAATATAAAACCAAAGGTTCATATTGCCCCCCTTTTCTTCAGATGGCTTACTGTAGGCTGTAATAATTTTATGTGTATCCTTTTAGTTCTTGTTTTTTGTTTTTTTGTTTTTTTTTTTGGTTTTTTTTTTGTTTTTGACAGGCAGAGTGGACAGTGAGAGAGAGAGACAGAGAGAAAGGTCTTCCTTTGCTGTTGGTTCACCCTCCAATGGCCGGTGCGGCCGGTGCGCTGCAGCCAGTGCGCTGTGGCCGGCGCACCGCGCTGATCTGATGGCAGGAGCCAGGAGCCGGGTGCTTCTCCTGGTCTCATGGGGTGCAGGGCCCAAGCACTTGGGCCATCCTCCACTGCACTCCCGGGCCACAGCAGAGAGCTGGCCTGGAAGAGGGGCAACCGGGACAGAATCCGGCGCCCCAACCGGGACTAGAACCCGGTGTGCCAGCGCCGCAAGGCGGAGGATTAGCCTAGTGAGCCGCGGCGCCGGCCCAGTTCTCCGTTTTTTCATGTTAAGTTTAAAAATGCATGTGTATATGTGTGTACATGCATCTTTCTGTGTTATACATCATTTTTAATGGCTGCTGCATTAATGGTTGACTGTATGTATTTCATCAGTTCCCTGAAATGTTTGGGGTTGGTTCCCATTTTTTTCCCCCTTAATTTACATGGAGCTCATTGGAATTCTTATATAGTATTATTACAATAAGTAATGATATTTTTGTAGGACAAATTCTTGGCAGTAAAACTATTAGGTCAAAGATAAATACATTTTATTTTTCTAGGATTTATTTATTTATTTGAAAGAGCTACAGAGAGGCAGAGAGGCAGAGAGGCAGAGAGGGAGAGAGGGAGAGAGAGGTGTTCCATCTGCTGGTTCACTCCCTAGATGGCCACAACAGCCGGAGCTGGGATGATCCAAAGCCAGGAGCCAGGAGTTACTTTTGGGTCTCCCACGCAGGTGCAGGGGCCCAAGAATATGGGTCATCTTCCACTGCTTTCCCAGACCATAGCAGAGAGCTAGATTGGAAGTGGAGCAGCTGGGACTTGAACCGGTGCCCATATGGGATGTCAGCACTATAGGCCGTGGCTTTTATCGCTGTGCCACAGTGCTGGCCCCTCTACATTTTATTTATTTATTTATTTATTTTATTTATTTATTTTTTGACAGGCAGAGTTAGAAAGAGAGAGACAGAGAGAAAGGTCTTCCTTTTTCCGTTGGTTCACCCCCTCAAGTGGCTGCTACAGCCCGGGCGCTGCGCCAATCCGAAGGCAGGAGCCAGATGCTTCTCCTGGTCTCCCATGTGGGTGCAGGGCCCAAGCATTTGGGCCATCCTCCACTGCACTCCCGGGCCACAGCAGAGAGCTGGCCTGGAAGAGGAGCAACCGGGACAGAATCCGGCTCCTCAACCAGGACTAGAACCTGGGGTGCCGGCACCGCAGGCGGAGGATTAGCCTAGTGAGCCGCGGTGCTGGCTGTACATTTTGTTTTTAAAAAATTAATTGATTACTGCATTTGAGAAGCAGAGAGACAGATATATAGGACTCTTCCATCTTCTGGTTCACTCCTCAAATGTCCATAATAGCTGGGGCTGGGCCAGGCCAGAGCCAGGAGCATGTCTGCCACATGAGTGGCAGGTACCCAATTACTTGAGATGTTTCCTGCTTCCTCCCAGGGTGCACATCAGGAAAAAGCTAGAATCAGGAGCAGTGTTGGGACTCAAACCCAAGCACTCTGACATGGGATGTGAGTGTGACAATTGGCATCTTAACCACTAGGCCAAATATCTACCTGATATACATATTTTATAATTAAAAACATTTATTTATTTGAAAGGCAGAAAGAGAGTTCTCCCATTTGCTGGTTCATCCACAAATGCTCACAACAGCCAGTGCTGTGCCAGCCTGAGGCTGGGACCCAGGAGCTCAGTCTGGATCTCCCAAGTAGACTGTAGGGACCCAAGTAGTTGCGCTATCACCTGCTGTCTCCCAGGGTGCATTTTAGCAGGAAGTTGGAATTAGAGGTGAAACTGAGACTTGAATCCAGGCATTCAGATAGGAAGTGTGAGAATCCCAAGCAGTGTCTCAACCATGACATCTTATTACTGCACCAAATGCCTGCCTTCAGTATATGTTATATACTCTTGAAATTTAAATTGTATAATGTGCTCCTGAAAGTTTGCTGTATCTGTTGTATCAGCTATGAGAATACACATTTTTCAGACTCTCCTTAATGTTAGGTATCTAAATATCTTTTTAGATAATTAAAATAAAAATATAAAGGAACATTTTATTTATTAAACAACTTTGTAAATTTTCATTTAGTGATTAAAAACGTACATACATTTCAGAATTTTTTTAAAAAAAGTTTATTTATTTGGAATGTATAGTTACATAGATATAAATCTTCATCCCAAATGGTTGCAACAGCCAGGGCTTGGCAATATCTGAACCAGGAGCCCAGTACTCCATTCAGGTTTTACATGTGGGTGGCAGGGGCCCAGGTATTTGGACCATCATCTGTTGCTTTCTCAGGTACATTATCATGGAGTTGGATTTGAAGTGGAAGTGGATCAGCCAGGACTCAAACAGATGCTCCTCCTATATGGGATGCTGATGTTATAAGCATTGGCTTAACCTGCTGTACCACAGTGCTGGCCCCCATTTCAGAATTTATTTTGGTTTCTCCTTCATACTTACTTGATGAAATACAGGCAAAAAAATTTTAATGTTTTATCATTGCTATGTGACTTCAGTTCCCAATAGATAGCACTCTGTTAATCAGTTTTTTCTTACTATAATGAAATGCCTGAGGCTGAGTGCTGAGGAGGTTTGTTTGGCTCACAGTTCTTTTTTTTTTCTTCTTCAAATTTTATTCTTTAAAAAGATTTATTTATTAATTTGAAATGCAGGTTTACATAGAAAGGCAGAGGCATAGAGAGAGAGGGGTCTTCCATCTGCTGGTTCACTTCCCAGATGGCCACAATGGCTGGAGCTGCGCTGAGGAGCCAGGAGCTTTTTCCAGGTCTCCCACACAGGTATAGGGGCCAAGGACTTGGGCCATCTTCCACTGCCTTCCCAGGCCACAGCAGAGAGCTGGATCGGAAGTGGAGCAGCCAGGACTCAAACTGGCGCCCATATGGGATGCCGACACTGCAGGCAGTGGCTTTACCCTCTATGCAACAGCACCGGCCCCTGGCTTGTAGTTCTCTGCTGAAGATCTCACAGTGGATGGCCTCACAGTGATGTGAGTATGTCAAGAGAGAGCGCTCACGTGGCAGAACAGGAAGCCAAAGAGCCACACTGGGGACTAACCAAGGCCTCACAAGAACTGTGTTAATTCCTTCTGAGGGCCAGCCCCTGACAGCCCAAGCACCTCCCACTTGGCCCTGACTTTGAAAGTGTCCATCACCTCCCACATTGTCACATTGGAGACCAAGCTTCTATCACAGCCAAACCATAGCAAGCACATGTGGAAAGCAATGTGTGGTGTCTGTGTCAGTGTACTGTCAGTGTATGATGTTCAAAATCTGCTAGCATCCAGAACGAGGCATGTAGATATTCCTGTCTTTTGATGTTTAGTACTGTTATTTCTGAAAATTGGAAAAGAATCAAGAGCATTTAAAATATTTTGTTTATGTAAATTTTATTCACTATAGAAACAAGTAGCATAATTGGACATTTAGAAAAGAAGTTGTAATCATGTTAGAGTTACTCCTCTAGTATGAGAGAAAATTCCAATGTTGAGATCAGAAGTTTTCTTTTTAAATTTCAACACTTTTTTTTTTTTTTTTTGACAGGCAGAGTTAGACAGTGAGAGAGAGACAGAGAGAAAGGTCTTCCTTTTTCCGTTGGTTCACCCCCCAAATGGCAGCTATGGCCAGCGCGCTGCACCCATCCAAAGCCAGGAGCCAGGTGCTTCCTCCTGGTTCCCATGCTGGTGCAGGGCCCAAGGGCCTGGGCCATTCTCCACTGCACTCCCGGGCCGCAGCTGAGAGCTGGACTGGAAGAGGAGCAACTGGGACAGAATCCGGCGCCCCAACCAGGACTAGAACCCTGGGGTGCTGGCGCCGCAGGCGGAGGATTAGCCTAGTGAGCCGCAGCGCCAGCCAACACTTTTTCTTTTATGGGGGACGTATTTTCTCATATCCTATCTCTGTCTTGCTTGAAATTCATGTTTTTTTGTTTTGTTTTGTTTTTGTTTTGTTTTGTTTTGTTTTGTTTTGTTTTGTTTTTAAGCTATCCTTGAGTCCTTCTGTTGTTTGCTGTTAAGAATAATGGCCAGCCAGGATTGTCTGTCTGCATCCTAATTCCTGGAACTGATGAATATGTTAGCTTTCATGGTGAAAATGACTTGCTAATGTGATTCAGTGAGAGATCTTGAGACAAGAAGATGATTCCACATTTTCTGTGAGGGTCTAGTGTATACCTAAGGATACATATGAGTGGAAGAGGGAAATCGGAGAGTCAGGGAGTGATTTGATGTTGGAAGGACTCAGTCCAACATCTAAGAACTTTAAGATGGGCAAGGACCATGAGTCAAACATGAAGGTTGGCCTTCTGAAGCTCGGAAGGGCAAGGACATGGATTCTTCCCTCGAGCCTCTAGAAGGAATGTAATTCTGTCTGTAACTCAGTTCACTGGAAGTCAGTTGGACTGCTGTAATAATTAATTACAGAAGTAGGAAACTAATACATCTATCAATTTAACTCTCTTTGTTCTTTAATTTTCAAAGATGTATTTATTTTGCCTTTATATTTGATAATTTAACTGGATATAGACTTCTAGGTTAAAAATGATTTTCTCCCTGAACTTGGAAACAGTATTCCATTTTCTTTCTAGCCTGCTGATGAAATGCCTGATGCAAATCTGATTCATGTTCTTTTGTAACAACATGTGTTTTCCTCCTTAAGACTGTTTAAGGTTTTCTTTATGAATTTTAAGTTTAAAAGTGTCACACATATGTGTTCAGTTGTTACTATTAGAAAAATTTACCTGCTCAGAAATTGGTCCTGCAGTTCAAAGCTTGAGTCTCTTTCGGTGTGGGGAAAACTCCTGTTTATTGATTACTTCTTGTGTTGTTTGTTCTTTTTCCAGAAACCTATTAGGTAGATATTGATTCTTTATGTTTGTTAATTCTTCTCTCATATTCTTCATCTCTTTGTCTTTTGTGCTTTGAAAGGTGCCTTAGACTATTTTTCACATTGCTATATTGGATTTTAAATTTTTTTTAAATTTGGAAATTACATTTTTTCCCAATTCTCCAGCGCTGTTTATTTTCTACTTGCTATCTCCTGAAACAACAAAAAAATGGTTTACTCTTTTTGTGATTATCTCCGAGGATGCTAATTAGAATTTTTAATAAAATATGTTTCCTTTAATGGTCTCTGTTTACTTACAGTGGTGGTTTTCATAATGTGACTCTCTGGCCAGCAGAACCAACATTACTTGGGAACATAAAATCTTGAGCCCCACCCCAGACCTACTGAATCAGAAATCCAGGGATTGCAGATCTGCCATTTGTGTTTTACTCAGCCTTCTAGGTGATTTGATACTAAAATTGGAGAACCATGGATTGAGAGTTGTTTTTAAAAAACCTCTAATCTGCTGTTAGCATCCTTTTTTGTTTTCTTTTGTGGTGATTATCTAAATTATTTTTTATCTTGTCATTTCAGTGGAATTCTTAAAAAAGATTTATTTAAAAGGCCAGGTGACGGAGAACAAGAGGGAGAAACAGAAAGTGAGAGAGTGAGAGAATAAGAGCAATGAGAGAACATCTTTCACCCATTGGTTGACTCCCCTAATGCACATATTAGCTGGGGCTAGGCCAAACTGTGAAGCCAGGAGTCAGGAACCCCATCCAGGTTTCCCACATGGATGGCAGGAACTCAAATACTTGAGCCATCATCTCCTGCCTTTCTAGGTGTGTTATTGATAGGAAGCTGAATGGGAAGCAGAGTAGCTGGGCTTTGAGCCAGGAACTGCAATTTGGGATGTGGCCTTCTCAAGTGGAGGCTTAACCTGCTGTGCCACAATGCCTTCCCTGTTTCAATGAAATTTGAAAGACAAGGGAGATAAACATGTCTGTTTATGCAATCTTATTGAGGAAAAAGCTAATAATAATTTTTTCCCTAGCAATTTTTTTCTTTTTTAAAAATTTATTTATTTGAAAGGCAGAGTTGCACAGAGGCAGAAAGAGAGAGAGAGAAAGAGAGAGAGAAAGAGAGAGAGAGAAAGAGAAAGAGAGAGAGAGAAAGACATCTTCTATCCACTGGTTCACTCCCCAAATGGCCGGAATCAGCTGGGCTGAACCGAAGCCAGGAGCCAGGAACCAGGAACCAGGAGCCAGGAGCCAGGAGCTTCTTCCAGGTCTCCCACATGGGTTCAGGGTCCCAAGGACTTGGGCCATCTTCCACTGCTTTCTCAGGCATATTAACAGGGAACTGGATTGGAAGTGGAGCAGCCAGGACTTGAACTGGTTGGCCATATGGGATGCTGGTACTGCAAGTGATGGCTTTACCAGCTGAGCCACAGCGCTGGTCCCCCTAGCAATTTCAGTTAGGGCATTTAGTCACCAGGGAGAAAGGATTCTGTCTTCTTTAAAGGAGGAAGGAAACAGGGAAAATTTAATGGTTGGGGAGGTAGATAAATTTGTAGGTGTGTTCTATTAATTTGGTTAGCATTTTAGCCAAAGCTTTGAATTTTAAAAGCCAATGTGAATAATAGGGGATAAAAGGTGAAGAGAAAAGTAGTTTGAAAGGGATTGATACCATACCTTCAAATTAAATGTTGCTTTTTTTGTTTGCATGTTTGTTTATTATTTTTAAAATTTTTATTTTTTTTTTGTAAAAAATGCTGTGTTAAGCTACAGTATATTGGTTTCTTGAGAGCAGAACTTTTTTTTTTATTTGACAGCTAGAGTTATAGACAGTGAGACAAAGAGACAGAGAGAAAGGTCTTCCTTCCGTTGGTTCACTCCCCAAATGACCACTATGGCTGGCGCTGTGCTGATCTGAATCCAGGAGCCAGGTGCTTCCTCCTGGTCTCCCATGTGGGCGCAGGGGACCAAGCACTTGGGCCATCCTCCACTGCCCTCCTGGGCTGCAGCAGAGAGCTGGACTGGAAAAGGAGCAACCAGGACTAGAACCCGGGGCCCATATGGGATGCCGACGCTGCAGGTGGAGGATTAACCAAGTGAACCATGGTGCCGGCCCCTATTTTTTTTTTTTTTTTTTAATTTATTTATCTGAGAGGCAGAGTTATGGACAGAGAGGGAGAGACAAACAGAAATGGCTTCCATCTGCTGGTTCACCCCCCAAATGATCTGAAGCCAGAAGCTTTTTCCAGGTCTCCCACATGGGTGCAGGGGCCCAAGCACTTGGGCCATCCTCTACTGCTTTCTCAGGTGCACGAGCAGGGAGCTGGACCCGAAGTGGAGCAGCCAGGACTTGAATCAGCCCCCGGTTTGGGATGCTGGCACTGCAGGGGGAGGCTTAACCTACTGTGCCACAGTACCACCTTTTTTTTTTTTTTTTTTTTGGTATCAAGCAGAGCGTGTGTGAGAGAGAGCTCCCATCCACTGGTTTACTCCCTGTCTGCAACAGCTGGGGCTGTACTGACCTAGAGCCACGAGCTGGGGACTCAATCTAGGTCTCCCTCGTGAGTGACAGGGAACCAGCCACTTGAGCTCTCACCTGCCACCTCCCAGGGCTTGCACTAGCTGGAAGCTGAAATCAGAGCTGGAGCTGGGAATCAGAACTTCGCCACTCTGATATGGATGTGGCCTTAATCTGTGACTACAAACTATCCCTCCCGCAGCATTGCTAGTTTTGGTGAGCTGAGAGAGATTAGTTTAGAATTTTCTGTTTTTGTTTTTTAAAAAATTTTTTCTTTGAGGCGGCAGGATGAGAGCTGCTTCATCTTTTATGCTTATGTGTATGATAGGGAAATGAGAAATAAGAAAAGCAGTGAGACTATTGATGGGCCACTTCGTCAAAGCATTTAGTATCCTTAAGTTTTTTTTAAATATGTTTGTAAAATCTTCCTGATGAGGATTTTATGTATTTTGTGATCCTGATTAAGATGTGTTTTTCTCCTCTCATTTTTTGATGTTTGGTATTAAAGTTATTGTAGACATTTTGAAGAAGAAAGCTAAAAAATATTAGCAGTATATAATGATCATTCTAAGATAATAGTACATACATACACTAGTATTTTATATTTGGCTGCTGTCTTGTCCTCTTTAAGAAATCAATTGGAACATGGTGCTGCCATGTATTGCTTTATGAGTTAAAAGTTCCAGTTAGAATGGTGTCTTTGGAGCCTCTAATAGTGATTTATTACCATGGCAACTTTATTCCATGGAGTTCCTGTTGTAACAGGGGTCTCTGACCTGTTTCTGCTTGAACCAGTGTTGCTTAAGACCTTGGTAACTCTTTGCTCTCATCTTTTTCAATGATTTGTGACCATTTTTCAGTATTGGAGTGGGAGGATCTCAGAATGTAGCCCTGGAAACTATTCATTTTACTTTTTTTCTAAGATCATTGGCAGAGTTACAGAGAGAGGGAGAGACAGAGAGGTCTTCCATCTGTTGGTTTGCTCCCCAAATGGCCACAACAGCCAGAGATAGGCTGATCAAAAGCCAGGAGCCAGGAGCCAGGAGCTTCTTCCGGGTGTCCCACATGGGTGCAGTGGCCTAAGCACTTGGGCCATCTTCTACTGCTTTCCCAGGCCATCAGCAGGGATCTGGATCAGAAGTGGAGCAGCCAGGACTTGCACTGGCGTCCATGTGGTATGGCGGCGGCCACAGGTGGATGCTTAACCTACTACACCACAGTGCTGTCCCCTCATTTGGGACCCAGTGTTGTGGTACAGCAGGTTAAGCCGGCACTTAGGATTCCCACATCCCATATTAGAGTGCTGGTTTGGGTTCCAGCTACTCTGCTTTCCATCCAGGAAATGCACCTGGAAGATAGATTACAGGCCAAAGTAATTGGGTTCCTGCCGCACATGTGGGAAACCTAGTTGGGTATCCTGGCTCCAACCCTCTGCCTGGCGAAGACTTGGCTGTTGCAGTCATTTGGGCAATGAACCATTGGTGGCAGATCTCTGCTTCTCTCTCTGTCTCTAACCTCTAGAAGCCATCATTTGTAGCCTCTCAGTGCATCAGCAGGGAGCTGGATCATTAGCAGAGTAGCTGGGACTTGAATGGGCACTCCAGTATAGGATATAGGTGTCCCAAGCAGTGGTTTAACCTGCTTTGCCAGAACACCTGCCTCTCATTATACTTTTTTAAAAATATGTTAAATGTTTTTTAAAATTAATTTGAAAGGCAGAGTTACAGAGAGGAGAGGCAGAGAGTGAGAGAGATCTTCCATCTGCTGGTTCACTCCCCAAATGGCTGCAATGACAGGAGCTGGGCCTATCTAAAGTCAGGAGCCAGGAGCCAAGAGGTTCTTCTGGGTCTGCCATGAGGGTGCAGGGGCCCAAGGACCTTGGGCCATCTTCTACTGCTTTCTCAGAGCATAGCGGAGAGCTGGATTGGAAGTGGAGCAGCTGGGACTTGAACTGGTGCTCCTGTGGGATGCTGGCACTGCAGGTGGCAGCTTTACTCACTATGCTACAGTGTCTGCCCCTCATTTTACCTTTAATGTTGGCTTTGGTAATGTCTAAAGTAGATGGGGTAAACCCCATGGAGGATATGTAGTTCCATTGGGGTATGGGAGGAAAATTTTGTTTATTTTAATTTTTATATTATTTTAAAACTTTATATATGCCTTATAATTTATATAATACTAGTACAGTAGTTCTAATATAATTTATAATCAAACATATTAACATATATTGAGGATGTACATTCAAATTAAAAGAATATTTCAGAGCCAGTGCAGTACATGAGCTCCACAGAGACAGTGCCAGGACAAATGAGAGCTGGATGGGAACTGGGTGATTCTGTGTGTCACTGAGGAAAAATAACTGAACATGGGCAAAGGAGGTCCTAAGAAGCCGAGAGGCAAAATGTCATCGTATGCATTCTTTGTGCAGACTTTCTGGGAGGAGCACAAGAAGCAGCACCCAGATGCTTCCATCAACTTCTCAGAGTTCTAAGAAGTGCTCAGAGAGGTTGGAAGACCATGTCTGCTAAAGATAAGGAAAACTTGAAGACACTGCAAAGGCGGACAAAGAGAAATGAATACCTGTGTCCCTCATAAAGGGAAACAAAAAAGAAATTCAAATATCCCAATGCACCCCAGGGTCCTCCTTTAGCCTTTTTCTTGTTCTGTTCTGAGTATTGCCCAAAAATCAAGGGAGAACATCATGGGTTATTTATTGGTGATATTGTAAAGAAACTGGGAGACATGTAGAATAACACTGCTGCAGATGACAAGTGGGCTGATGAGAAGAAGGCTGCTCAACTGAAGGAAATCTATGAAAAGGATATTGCTGTGTACCAAGCTAAAGAAAAACCCAAGGCAGCAAACAAGGGAGTTGTAAGGCTGAAAAGAACAAGAAAAAGAAGAGGAGGAAGATGAAGAAGAGGATGGTGATGAGGAGGAAGATGTAGATGAAGAAGACGATGATGAATGGATTTAGAAAAGTATTTTGTGGATTGAGGTAAAAACCTTAACTGGAATAGAGTAGATTTTCCTTGCCTTTTATACTCTTTTTCAGGAACATAGGGACATAGGGACATAGGACATAGGACATAGATGAGTAGAATTGCAGAGAACAATTTGAGAATCATGTGTGCTCTGCCTCAAAAACTGTATCCAGAAATATATTGGAGCTGGAGAGTCAATTGTTCGATTTTCAAGAGTTTTATAAATTCAGTACATACCATGTTGTTAGCTTGAAAAAGGCCATAATGGGAGTATTTAAACCCAGAACATTGTAACACTGAGCTACCCCCTCCTAGGCTGGTTGTTAAACACTTGTTGGTGCCCCACTGAGCATACATACTGATGATCTGATTTTCTGATACTTCTTTTTTCTATGTCTTCTAAACCACCTTTATTATACATTTCATTCTTTTAAGGTGTATATTTAAGGCATGGTAGGGAGGAACACAGAGATTGGGAGAAGGAAATATAAAGGCCACTAGAAACTGTTGATAAGCTCTGTAAGAGTCCTAAGTTAGTTCACTTTAGTTTAGCGAATTTATTGAGCACCTGAAACACTTCCAGATACACTGGGAATGTAATGAAAAATAAAACTGCTTTGTAGAACCTCATGGCCTCTAAGGCTACAGTCACAAAAGTGTTTTATGTACATAAATATGTATACAGTATAGATTTTTATAAGTGAATGTCTGTGTCTATCTAATCTGTATTTTTTGTGGTATATAGCTGAAACCTGCTCAATAATAGTTTCTTCTGTGAATGAGAAAATGTTAATGTAACATTTAGGGTTTTATTGTGTTTCATAACCATAGATACTGGGTACTCTCAGGCTTTATAAACTAGTGAAGACAAAAGGAAGACAAATGTCTGAAAATGAAGAGCTATATCTATGTCATACATAATAGTAAATGTGCTAAAGATGAGTAGCTTTATTCCAGAGAAAAGTAGTCTTTTTTCCTCATAGAGCATTTTCATGAACACAATTATATTTGATTTTCACAGAAACCTGTAATGCATTCCACGTAGTATTTATCACTTTTATAGTTCTTATTGATTCTGGCCCATCTTTGCCACATTTCATCAGCCAACAAATATCCTTGTTTCTATCTCTGTAATAATGTATCTTTTTATTTCCACTATTCCCACTTCAATTAAGGCTCATGTTACTTCTTTTTGACTCATCCATTCATTTATACCCCAAATAATGATTGAGTGCCCACTGTGTCTCAAGTGTCTGGTTTGGAGTGTTCAGAAATGAGCGAGACATACAGTCCCTGCCTTAGAGGAACTTACAGCCTCACACACCCTGCTATGACCTCTTTCCTGCCTGTGCTCAAATCCTTCTTGTGTGTCACGCCAGATTGGAGTCACATTCCTCCCCTGCTCTGAGTCACAGCTAAATGCCTTCATTGGTATTTAAGATCTTGTATCTGCTGGCTCCAGTCTACCTTTGTTGGTTTATTTTCAGCTCTTCTATTTTTTTTTCCCTCCTGAAACATGGTAGGGAAGGTGAGTGGCAGCTGCAGATATGGTGCTGACCTGAGCTGTTCGTGGCTTCAGTGAGCTTTTCTCCTAACTGGTTCCTGTGCTCTAGCTAATCTGAATTATTTGCCAAAACCAATTTGGGCTGAGTATACCATGCTCCTCAGAGCTTATAGTTTTTCTTTTGACATTTCTTCTGGAATGTTCTCTTGACCTTTTTTCAGCTATATATGTCCTATTTCCCAGGCTACCGTGTATGACTATCTTGGTTATGTCCTACACAAGGAGCTTGAGTGATGACAGAAATCCCAGCTACTCTCCTCTTGATGTGCACTTGTGAACTGCCTTCTAATTCACAGTGAAGCACTGTATCAGCTAGCCTTGCCTCAGTGGAGTGTTCCCTGAATTGTCCCCAAGTGAAGGACCTTTCTCTGCCTCTGAAACCCAGTAGTCCTATTTATTTGTATTATTATTATTGTACTCACACGGCCACTCTGGTAATGTCTTTAATAACATGACTCATGTTAGTTGAGTTTTTATTTTATCTAGCACTATTTGTAGTTGTTTTATATGGACTAATTTAATCCTCATGATGTGGCCCTTAGCTCATTTCCTCTTCAGAGCAGTGACATGAAAATAGGTACTATTATGATTCCCACTGAACATGAGGAAGCAGAAACACTTAGAAGTTAAGTAATTTGCCAAAGATCACCCAGGAAATAACACAGAGCTAAAATTTGAATGGTAACCACAATAATGTGTTCTTTTTATTTTTCATTTCATTTATTTTTTTAAAGATTTATTTTATTCTATTTGAAAGGCAGACTTACAGAGAAACAGAGGGAGGGAGGGAGGAGAGAAGGGAGAGGAGAGAGGAAGAGAGAGAGAGAGCGAGATCGATCGATCGATCGATCTTGCATCTGCTGGTTCATTCTCCAAATGGCCACAAGGCCAGGGCTGGGCCAGGCCAAAGCCAGGAGCCAGGAACTTCATCTGGGTCTTCCATGTAGGTGCAAGGACCCAAATACTTTGGCGGGCTGTGTTCTGTTGCTTCCCCAGGTGCATTAGCAGAAAGCTGGATCAGAAATGGAGCAGCTGAGACTTGAACTGGAGCTCATATGAGATACTGGCATTGCAGGCAGCAGCTTAACCCATTGTGCCACAGTGCTGGCCCCAATCCTGTGTTTTTAGCCCCCGTCTTCTGTTATTAATCTACTTGCTGTGCTGCTCCTACTTTAGTTAAGTTCTAATGATGAAGAATTAGGTTGTCCTCATCTGTGGCCATCCTCAGCAGATAACGCAATGCCTTGTGAGTGTTTGCTATGTGGATGAATTGAGTATGTAGAAGGTGTTCACAGTGTGTAAGGTGCAAAATTTTGTTTTAATTTGCTTTTTGAGGAATGTGTGGGATGGGAGCATTTGTTTGACTTAGTGGCCTACACATGGCCATTGCAGCCATTTGGGGAATGAACCATTGGTTGGAAGACTTTCTCTCTCTACCTCTGCCTCTCTGTAACTCTGCCTTTCAAATAAATAAATAAGATTTATTTATTTATTTATTTGAAAGGCAGAGTTACACAGAGAGAGAAGGAGAGGCAGAGAGAGAGAGAGAGAGAGAGAGGGAGAGAGAGAGAGAGAGGTCTTCCATCCTCTGGCATTGTGTTACCTGCTGAAGATGGCCACGAATGAGAACAACCCTGTTCTTCATCATTAGAACTTAACTAAAGTAGGAGCAGCATAGCAAGTAGATTAATAACAGAAGACTGGGGCTAAGAACACAGGATTGGGGCAGCACTGTGATATAATGGGTTAAGCTGCTGGCTGCAATGCCAGTATGCCATATGAGCTCTAATTCCTCTGGTTCACTCCCCAATTGGCTGCAACGGCTGGCACTGTGCTGATCCAAAGCCAGGAGCCAGGAGCTTCTAATAGGTCTGCCACACGGGTGCAGGGGCCCAAGGACTTGGGCCATTTTCCACTGCTTTCCCAGGCCATAGCAGAGAGCTGGATCGGAAGTGGAGCAACCGGAACTTGAACTGGTGCCCAGATGGGATGCTGGCATGGCAGGCGGTGGCTTTACCTGCTATACCACAGCACCGGCCCCAATAAATCTTTTTTTAAAAATAAATATTATGCTTTTTTTTTCTCTGAGAAAATACAGCACTTAAAATAAGTGAGGTAAGGATAGGAAATGCTCAGCACAATGGTAAGTAAGTTCTAAATCAATTTTTAGTATGAGTAGCTAAATTAAAGTTTTCTGTAAGTAATATTTCAAAATAAAAGTAGATATGCATTTTACTTACTAGGCTGTTTCAGTAAAATTTCTTTTGAGTTCCTACTTGTTTTCCATCACTAGAATGAATCATTAACTAGAATTTTAATTATACTTAAAAATGGAAAAGGAAGCAATATTATCTTCAAAGAGTTTGTAGTCTTTGTTTTTTCCCTATTGATGTTAATCTGAATATTTATTTTTTCCTATGGTCACATGTTTTTACATTTATTCTTTCCAGATGTACTGCTTTTTTCACAAATTGTGAGTGGTTATTTTAGCATAATTAAGATTATCTAAGCTTTTGAAGTTCTGAGATCATGTTAGGACAAACTAGGAAATTTTAAAGATTTAGGTTTTGGTATTTATAAAATTGAGCATACCTGTAACAGAACAAATGATAGGATCTGTCATATAAAGAACATATTATAAAGAAACTGCATGGAGTCCAAACTTTTTTTGTACTCCCCCAGAAGCTTACCATTTAATTCTGTTTTCCCACAAGCTTTTTGAAGTACCTTCACATATCACCTCTTGTAATTCTGTGATATTTTTGATTAATGGTTGTACGTGTAGTAAACAGTCTAGCTTTTTGGTATGGAACAGATATGATCTTGATTCTGTTTCTGCCTCTTGCAAACTGAATTGACTATTGTCTACCTACTTCATAAGGTTGTTGTGAGTATTAAAGGAGATAACCATATAAAGTGGACACAGCATTGGAGTATGGTGCAGAGTGAATGCCAGTAAGGGCTACTCTTATTAGCTACTACAAAGGCCAGCCTGTACATACTTTGACAATCTGGAATATTAGTTATGATGTAGATTTGGACTAATATGGACGAAACTATGTTCCTCACAATTACATATGGGATAATTTGTAGTTTTAAAGATTATTTATTTGAAAGTCAGAGTTACAGAGAGACAGAGAGATCTTTCATCTGGTGGTTCACTCCCTTAGATTGCTGCAATGGCCAGAGCTGAGCCAGGCCGAACCCAGGAGCTTCATCCAGTTTTCCCAGTGGGTGGCAGGGCCTAAACACTTGTTCTGTCATCCTCTGTTCTTTCCAGGCCATTAGCAGGAAGCTGGGTTGGAAATGGAGCAGCCAAGATATGAACCAGCACCCATATCACCCATATGAGATGCTGCTGTCGTGGGTGGCTGCTTAAGCTGCTGTGCTGCAACACTGACCCTGATATGGGAAATGTTGATATAAACTACTTAGTTAAAATTGATGAGATTGAAGCTTATTTTTTTTTAATTAACACCAGCTTTTTAAAGGATTATACTATAGTAAAGTATCCTATTTTTAAATTTTTTTTTTAACTTGAAAGGCAGAGTTACAAAGAGAGAGGGAGAGACAGAGAGAGAGAGAAGTCCTCCATGTGCTGGTTCACTCCTCAAATGGCTGCAACAGCCGGGATAGAGCCCAGAGTTTCTTCCAGGTCTCCCACATGGGTGCAGGGGCCCAAACACTTGAGCTATTTTCTACTGCCTCTCAGGAGCATTAGTAGGGAGCTGGATCAGAAGTGGGGCAGCAGGGACTTGGACCTGTGCCCATATGGGATGCCAGCACTGCAGGCAGTGGCTTAACCCACAGTGCCGGCCCCCTTACTGTTTTTATTATAACTTAGAATTATGTACATAGATACATTTATTATGAAAAAAGTTTTTGTTTCAGTATTATGGTTAGCCATTTTGGGAGGAAAGGTACCTTATTTGTGTTTACAGTTATTTTAATGCTAGAGGAGAAACTGGGGCAAAAAGTTACATCCAGAGGAACGCTTGCAAAATCATTTTCTTTTGCTTTTTGTTCTTTCATTCAGAAGTAATTCTTTCTAAGAAGTGTGTTTTATGTTTATAAGTACATTTGAATTCACAAATTTTTGTATTTATAAAGGAGACAGAGGGACTCAAAAATATTTTATAAGTATAGCAGGAGTATCCAGCAAAACTAAGAATTTCTTTTAGGATAAGAAATAAAAGTATCATTGTTGATGAATTTTCTTAGAGATATTTTATAATTGTGGTGTCTATATACATGCATTCATATGTAGTAAATAGATTTCTGATGAAATTGCCTTTTCTCTTACCCCTTAATATATAGGTTTCTTTATTTATTTGCAAAGCATTTATTGAGCGTGTTCTGCTTGTGATGATGGAGTATGCAAAGTTCAAAGAGCCCAGTCCCAGCCTCATCTTAATTTACAGATGGGTGACTGGGGGAGGTTGTTTGTAACAGTGTCTCTCTTCAACTTTATAATTCTTTGCTTTGCCTCTATTCTAATTCTCATTTATCCCAGACACACCTCCTAATCTTTCCCTATCTTGTTTAGTCTGTTTTTTTTTTTCAATAAGGCTTTTTTTAAAAAAAGATTTTATTTATTTGAAAGGCAGAGTGAGAATGAAAATGAGAGAGAGAGTAGAGAGAGAAATTATATCCACTGGTTCAGTCCCTAAATGCCTGCTAGGGCTGGGGCTCGATGAGGCAGAAGCCAGAAGCCGGGAACTTCATCCAAGTCTCCTGCAGGGACCCAAGCACTTGAGCCATCCTGTGCTGCTTTCCTAGGTGTACTAGGAGGGAGCTGGATTGGAGGTGGAGCCAGTACTCAAACCTGAGCTCTAACATGGCATGCGGACTTCGAATTCAACTTCGTTTGTAGCACCTTAACCTATGTGCCACAAAACTGGCCCCTCTCCTTAAGTTTTTATCCTCTTCCAGCTTCTTCATTCCCATCACATGGTCTTGCTTCCTATTCCACATGGAAAAAGGGCTTTGCATTGGTAACTTCTTTAATGTTCTCTTCCTCTCTCAAGTATATCTTAGTCAGCTTTTCAGTACTGTCACAGAATACTTAAGGCTGGATACTTCACAAAGAAAAGGGATTTATTTTGCCTTATAGTCCTGGAGATTCAAACAACTTGATGCAGACTTTGATGAGGCCCCCCTGGCTGTCAGATCATGGAGTGTGTGTGTCTGTGTAAATGGGTCTCTCCTTATGAAGACACTCAGATTCCATCATAGTAGCTTCACCCTATGACCTCATCTAATCCTGTCTCTTTCCAGAGGCCCCACTTATAAATACGAAAATTGAATTATGTTTCCATTCTTAATACCACTTTTGAGTTTAGGGGGACGAATCATATTCAAATTGTGGCATTTCTTCCCTTTCTGTCTCAGAGAAAAGTGATGTCAGTCTTGATACCTTCATCTGTGCTCTTGATTCTGTTTTTGTTTGTTTGTTTTTGCCTCTTCTAAAACTTTGATTCCTTGATTCCTTTTGGTTAGTTTTGACTAATTCCTTCCCTTTGGTCTATAGACCTACTCATCTTTTGTATACACACTGAGGTATAACGATGTGTTTGTTGGATGGGTCACTGAATCAGACCTTCTGTAACTCCTGCTTTCCCTCAAGCTGCCATCCTCCCTATTACTTTCTAGTTACATGCATATTTGAGAGTCTCCCCTGGCTATGCCAGTTTACCCAGTTCTTATTCATTTTTCAACTATTTAGTTTGTTCTCATATCACTACACTACTGAACCTCTCCTACCCTAGTTGCCCACAGTTTACCAAATACATGAGGGAACTTCAAAAAGTTAATAGGCAAATGGAATTCAACAATGTTTGTTTATTTATTTATTTTTGACAGGCAGAGTTAAACAGTGAGAGAGAGAGAGAGAGAGAGAGAGACAGAGAGAAAGGTCTTCCTTCCATTGGTTCACCCCCCAAATGGCTGCTACGGCTGGCGCGCTGTGCCGATCCAAAGCCAGGAGCCAGGTGCTTCCTCCTGGTCTCCCATGCGGGTGCAGGGCCCAAGCACTTGGGCCATCCTCCACTGCCTTCCCAGGCCGCAGCAGAGAGCTGGACTGGAAGAGGAGCAACCGGGACAGAATCCAGCACTCCTACCGGGACTAGAACCCGGGGTCCGGTGCCGCAGGCGGAGGATTAGCCTAGTGAGCCACAGCGCCGGCCACCAATGCTTATTTTTATTTTTAAAATATTTATTTATTGAAGTTACAGAGAGAGAGAGAGAGAGGGAGAGAGAGCGCTCTTCCACCTGCTGGTTCACTCCCTAGATGACCACAACAGCCGGAGCTGGACCAGGCAAAAGCCAAGAGACAGGAACTTCTTCCAGGTCTCCCACATGAGTGGCAGGAGCTCAGACACTTGGGTCATCTGCTGCTTTCCCAGGCCATTACTAGGGAACTGGATCAGAAATGGAGCAGTTGGGACTCAAACTGGCACCCATATGGGATGCTGATGTTGCAGGTGGAGGCTTTACCTAATATACCACAATACCAGCCCCAAAAGATGTTTATTTTGATGCAAGATATTTTGAAATACATCTATTTTTCCCCCTCAAAATGTGCATTATTCGAATGTTTTGAAGACCTCTCATATGCATGGATTTTAGTTTTTTTGTTGCCAAAGTAAACTTTTAATTCCATTTTCCACAAACTTTTTGAAGTTCTCTTATCTTTGTTCCTTTCTCTCTTGATTCTACTTGATTTCCTGCTGCATTTGATATCATTGACTATAGGTATAGACACCTTAAGAGAATCTTTATTTGCCTGACTTTTCCAACATCATTCTGTCTGTTTTATTTTTTATTTTATTTGAAAGGCAGACACACACACACACACACACGTACACATGAGGGAGTGAGGGAGAGAGAGAGAGGGAGAGATCTTCCATGTACTGGCTCACTCCCCAAATGCCTGCGACAGCAGGGCTGAGCCAGACCAAAACTAGGAGCCAGGTACTCAAGGACCTGGTCTCCTACCTGGGTGTTAGGGTCCTAGGCACTAGAGCCATCACTTGCTGCCACCCAGGGGACACATTAGCAGGAAGGTGGCTTGTAAATGGAGGTGAGAATCAATCTCGGGCACTCTGCTATAAGATGTGATCATCTCAAGTGGTGGCTTAACCCACTGTACTACAATGAGCACTCCCAGCATCATCCTTGAATCTCCTCTCTTTCTTTGGCCCTTTCAGTTTCCTAACTTTTCACGTTGCTTCAATAATTTACTTTCTTATTTCCCCCCTGATACATCCTCCCTTTGTCTTCATATACTGTTTCTTCAGTCTCTACCTCTTCTTTAAAGACCCAGATCTTGGGGCGGGTGTTATGGCTACTTGGGACACTCACATCCTGAATTGGAGCACTGGTTGGAGTCCTGACTACTTTGCTTCCAGTCCAGTTCCTTGCTCATGCATCTGGGAAGCAGGAGATGATGGCTCAAGTACTTCAGTCTGTACCACCACTTGGGAGACTGTGCTGTTGTGGCCCTAGAGCAAATGGAAGATGTCTCTTCTCTCTCTGTCTCTATCTCTCCAATACTCTGCATTTTAAGTAAATAAATGTCTTTTAAAAAGCCCAGGTTCCTCTTTCCAGAGGTTTACTCAATATCTGCATTTCATATTCTGTAGATATGTCAAATTTAAATGATGTAAATGGAACTGCATAATTTTCTTCCTTTCTAAAACCTTTTGTTATATATTATTTCGTAATTCATTTATGTACTGCCACCACTTGTTTTGATTATTGATCAGTATTTAACACACTACCTTAAACTTAATCATGTAAAGGAACAACTGTTTTGGGAGTGGGCATTTAGAATTCAGGATGCCTGCGTCCCATGGAGTGCCTGGGTTTGATTCTTGGCTCTAGCTCCTGCCTCCAGCTTCCTGCCAATGCAGACCTGGGAGGTAGCAGTGAAGGTTGAAGTAATTGACTTCCTGCCATCCTTGTGGAAGACATGAATTTTTTCCCATTTCTTGGCTCCTATGGCCATCATTTTGGGGAATGCACTAGTGGATAGGAACTCGCTCACTCTTTCTCTCAAATAAAAATTGAAAAATACAGCAGCAACCATTTTATTATGCTTATAGTTTCCTATGGGATAGAAATTTGGACAGAGTAACAGGGGTGGCTTATCTTTGTTTACAATGTTTAGGGCTGACTCTGGGAAGACTGAAATGGCTAGAGACTGGAATTATTTGGAGATTTTTTTACTTACATGCTTTGGAGCCTATTCTAAGATGACTTGAAAACTGAATTCAGCTGAGATCATTGATTGGAGAGCCTTTTCATGATAACTTCATGTTGCATGAGGTTCTTCACAGAATAGCAGCCTCGGTGTCATTGAATTTCTCATTGATAGCTATGAGCCAAAAGTTAGTGTCCCAGTAAGTAAGGAAGCTGTTTGGCTTTTTCTGACCTAGACATGGTATTCAGGCTGGATTCTTTGTTGAAGTAGTCATGCTTCAACCTTCCCAGGTTCAAAGTGTAGGATGGGGAGAGGAGAGGATACAGTTCACTTCTGATGGGAGGAGGATCAAAAACCTGGAAACCTTGACATCATCCTTGTTTTGCTTCTCTTTCATCCCACTCTACTTTTTGATGTCATTTACTGAGTGTTGACCTTTTTATTTGAGAAATATTTCCTTTTCTCTCATATCATGAACCTAGGTAAGGATTTTATAACTTTTTAAACTGGTCTATTTAGTCTCTCTCACCTTTAATGAAATAATGATTCTCCATATTGATTATAAGATAGTTCCTATTGCAGGTAAGCCTTTGTCAAAATTACTTTGCTTGCTTCTTAAAGGCTGATTCTGCTTGACTTTGTGCTGCTCCTTTGCACTGACTGACTTCATTGCTGTCTTCACCTAGCTCCTGTCATCCTTCAGTTTTCGTGTTGGAATGTATTTCTTCTATGAAGCTTTCTGAGTAGCTTCAAATAATGTCACTTCCTCTGTTGGTTTATATGTTTGTCTCTTACCATTGCAGTGTCCATGACTTCCATGAGGTTAAGGACTGTATCTTAAATCATCTGCCACTATTGCCTAGCCTATCATTACATATTCAGTAAACACTTGCCAAGTGATTGAAAACAGATTACACTTTGGTGGAATTTTCCAAAGATTTGAATGAGTTATTGGGTTTTTAAAAATGTCCATAAACTTACCAAGGACTACTTTTTGCCTTGGGAGAATTGTGCTTAGAGAAGCTTTTAAATAAAGGAGTTTACATCCTGTGCTTCAACATTTTTATTTCTGTTAAAACATAAACAGCAAACTTCCCCAAAGTTTTATGTTTGAAATGTTATTCTTATGTATCAGAAAATTTAGAGAGGTGGGCAAGCATTATATTTAAAATATGCTTCACTAAGATTAAAGGCTATGAGAATAAAATTGAAATCCAAGAAGTTTTGGTTTTGATTGTAGCATTTTAAAGCTTTACTTTTGGCCATGAACTATTTCATATGACAGATTTTGTTCCAGCCTGTTTCTTTCTGGTCACGAATGTGTGATAGTTCACTTTTGGCAGTTGTACTGTGTGAAAAGGACTGGGGTCAGCACTGCTGTGCGAAATGGGTCAATGAGTGTTCACATGAAAGGGAGAACGGTTTTAAAGAGCCTTTATTTATTATGGTGTAACAAGACAGAATAATTAAGCGCTTGAACCTTTCACCATGTTCTTGCTTCCTCTTTCATCCCTTAAAAGCTTTGCCAAATTAACCACATCAACCAATTTTTATAGAAAATGGATTCCTGTTTTAAATAGTTCTTTAGTTATTATTCATAAGAAGCATCTTCAGAAAGTCTCTTTTGTCTCTAAAAGG
The DNA here is from genome assembly GCF_964237555.1 of Oryctolagus cuniculus. Taxonomy (NCBI): domain Eukaryota; kingdom Metazoa; phylum Chordata; class Mammalia; order Lagomorpha; family Leporidae; genus Oryctolagus; species Oryctolagus cuniculus. The sequence continues at coordinate 43,811,525 of NC_091443.1, read as the reverse complement.
ACATAAGTTTTCCTTGTACTTCAGTAAAAATCATAAATGGCTGCTTACAGAGAGCAGGCAGCGTGTTCTACTTCAGTGTATGATAAAGTACAACCACCTATTTTTCAGCTGAGCTGGAAGAACTCTATCTACTGTTGCTTTAAAAGGTGATTTTATTACTGTCAGAACAGATAACCAGCCAGGATTTTCTGAGAGCAATAAATGACAAGGTGGATTATTGCCTGTGGCTCTGAAACAATGTAACATTCTTGAGTTAAGGGAAGAAAGTACTCAGGTAGTCTTTGAAAGCAGTGTAGAGGGAGTGCATGGAGATAAGGTTGCTCTGTTTCCATTTTTCCTGAATAGAGCAGGAAGCAAATACTGGAACAGCTTTGCCCACACATTTGTGCTGGAATGTTTTTGGAGTGTGAAGAGGCTCTTTGGCAGTCACCATGGAAACTGACCAAGGTGCTAGTAGCCCTGTTCTTTTTGGGCTATTTGGGGTGGCTTAAATAAAAGATGACCACCATGTATAATTCTATTCTCTATACATATGTGTTTTCTTTAAAAATGATAAAAAAAGAAATGACACAGCTTACTTAGGGGAGAATAGGATACCTGTTTCTATTGGGATGTTTAAAATGTTCTATGTAGCTGAAGAGTACCCTGTCCAAGAAAAAATGAAAATTATCATTTTGGATGGACATAATTCCATTGGTCTGTGATTTTTTTTCTGTTGGCCTCTGTGCTTATATGCAACAGGATAATAACAAATGCCAAATTTCCATTTACCTGCTTAGAGATGGAGAGGGATTTGTTGCTGAAATTAAGGCCTGTATGGAAAGCCAAGACACTCTGGCAAAAAAAAAAAAAAAAAAAGAAAAAGAAAAAGGACCTAAATGAAAGATCTCTATGAGTGAGATTCCAGTGGAAAGAACAGGTCTTCAAAGAAGGAGGTACCTTTCTCTGAAGGGAGGAGAGAACTTCCACTTTGACTATGACCTTCTCTAAATAAGATAAGAGTCGGAGAACTCAGAAGGCTTCCATAGCCTTGGAAACTCATGACTGGAGCATAGGGAGATTACTGATGCCATAAACAGGAGTGTCAATTGGTAAAGTCAACAATAGGAGTCACTGTGCACTTACTCCTCATGTAGGATCTCTGTCCTTAATGTGCTGTACATTGAGATTTAATGCTATAACGAGTACTCAAACAGTATTTTTCACTTTGTGTTTCTATGTGGGTGCAAACTGTTGAAATCTTTACTTAATGTATACTAAACTGATCTTCTGTATATATAGAAAATTGAAAATGAATCGTGATATGAATGGAAGGGGAGAGAGCTGGAAAGGGGAGGGTTGCGGGTGGGAGGGAAGTCATCGGGGGGTGGGGGGAAGCCAATGTAGTCCATAAGCTGTACTTTGGAAATCTATATTCATTAAATAAAAGTTAAAAAAAAAGAAATTAAGGCCTGTGTATTATTTTATTATATCATTGCCACGTGAAAGGTGGTTTAAGTGATGGTGTCAGAGACTTAAAGTTAAAGATATCTTGGGGCAATTAGATACTCAGGTATTATAGACATCTCATAATGCACATTCTAGCCTGTCTAGTCTGTAGCTAAAATAAGGGCAGGCTTCATGCTTATGGTAATCTTTGGAAGTCTGGACCTTGACAGTCCCTCCTATTCACTCTGGGGAACTGGTGAAGCAAGGAGGAAGATCTGGACAGAACCATTCTGGAGAGTTATCTGGTGATGATAGAACAGTGTTTTTTTAATTAGTTAACTTAAAAAAATTGAGGTGAAATTCACAAATATAGAAGAGTGTTTCATTGTGAGGTATACTGATTGCTTTAGGAAGGGTTTGTTTCATTTTCAAGGTCTAACCTTGACTAAGGTGACAAAATGGGATCAGTGATAGGCAATGCTGTTTTATTTATTTATTTATTTGAAAGGCAGAGAAAGACAGCCAATCAGATAGAGATCTCCCATCTGATGGTACACTCTCTAAATGCTCACAACAGTTGAGGCTAATCCAAGCTGAAGCCTAGAGTCGGGAACTCAATACAGATCTCCCAGGTGTGTGGAAAGGACCCAACTACTTGATCTGTCTCCTGCTGCCTTCCCAGGTATGCATTGGCAGGAAGCTAGAATTGGAAATAGAGCCAGGACTTGAACCCATGCACTTTGATATGGATGTAGGTGTTCCAGGCGATGTGTTAACCACTATGCCTGCCCCATGGGTATGCTTTTTAAGATAGGGTTCTTGGGGAGGTGGTCTCAGGAGACATGACATTTGAGTAGAGATCTGAGTGAATTGAAAAATGGGATACATGAAGAGCAAAAGCCCTGAGGTGGATGCACTTGGATTGTTTGAGGAACAGGAGGAATGTCTGTGTTAGGATGGATAGAGGAGTAAGGTAGGTTGGGGCATGTTATGGTGGTTCTGTATGGTAGAAATTGGATTTTTTTTTTTTGAGTATGATTTATTGGATTTTTGACCAGGGCAGTGACCTTATTTAATCCTTAAAAGGAGCTGGCTCCGATGGAGAGAATACACTATAGGGGAATAAGAGAAACTAACTAGTTTCTAGTGTTAGAATCTAGGCTAAAGATGGTAGCTTGGGTTGTAGTGGTAGAGGTGGGGTAAGTTCTTGGTCTCCAAAGATATTTTGAAGGTAGAGTCAGGAAGACTTGCTGTTGAATTAGATGAGGATGGTAAAGGAGAGAGGTAGCCCCCACCTTGGTTTTTCTTTCTTTTGCTATTGTAAAATATACATAACATAAAATTAATCATTATAATCATTTTTTTAAAGATTTATTTATTTATTTGAAAGTCAGAGTTAGAGGGAGAGAGAGAGGACTTCCATCCACTGGTTTACTCCCCAGTTGGCCACAAAAGCCGGAGCTGCACCGATCCAAAGCTAGGAGCCAGGAGCTTCCTCTAGGTCTTCCCACATAGGTGCAGGGGCTCAAGGACTTGAGCCATCTTCTTACCACTTTCCCGGGCTATAGCAGAGAGCTGTTTGGGAAGTGGAGCAGCTGGGTCTCGAACTGGTGCCCATATGGGATAGCTGGCACTTCAGGCCAAGGCATTAACCCACTGCACCATAGCACCGGCTCCCGTTATCTTTTTAAAGTGTGCAGTTCATTGGCATTAAGTATATTCATACTGTTGTACAACCATCACTTTTTTTTTTTTTTTTTTTTGACAGGCAGAGTGGATAGTGAGAGAGAGAGACAGAGAGAAAGGTCTTCCTTTTGCTGTTGATTCACCCTCCAGTGGCCGCCACGGCTGGTGCGCTGTGGCCGGCGCACCGTGCTGATCCGAAGGCAGGAGCCAGGTGCTTCTCCTGGTCTCCCATGGGGTGCAGGGCCCAGCAGAGAGCTGGCCTGGAAGAGGGGCAACCAGGACAGAATCCGGCGCCCCGACCGGGACTAGAACCTGGTGTGCCGGCGCCGCTAGGTGGAGGATTAGTCTAGTGAGCTGCGGCGCTGGCCACAACCATCACTTTTATCCATCCCCAGAACTTTTTCATTATACCAAATTGAAATTACATATTCATTAAACAGTAACTCTCCAATCTTCATCATGTCTAGCCCCTGGTAACCATCATCTGCTGTCTATCTCTATGAATTTGACTAGTCTAGGTACCTCCTGTAAGTGGAATCATAAAATCTTTTTCCTTATGTCTGGCTTATTTCAGTTAGCAAGATGTTTTCAAGGTTTGTCCATGTTGTAGCGTATATCAGAATTTTATTTCTCCTCAGTTTGAATGGTAGCAGTATTTCCTGAGATGGAAAGGGGTTTTGAAGGATAGGATGTCAGATAAAATCAGTTCTATTTTGTACATGTGAAGTTCAAAATACCCGATAGACACCCAAGGGAATGTGTTGAGTAAGCCCTGATATTAACTTGAGAAGAGGTTGGAGCTGGAAATTTAAATTTAGGTATTATCATAGGCCACAGATTTGAATAAGATCACTTGATCACTTAACCAGTAGTACATTGTAGGTTGTGACAAAGGAATAAATATATTTTAAGGGTTACCTAAGTTGCTAAATATTTTCTAATTGGTATTACACACTGATTTTAAACAGTTGTTTGCTTATTGTTTTGTTACCCAGTTCCCTTATTTTCATTGGCTTAAAATAGTGGTAAAGTTTGTTTCAGGTTCTCTGAGGAATTAAAGAAAAATTGTGTTAGGATGAATTTGGTACTGGTTGGAATGGTTATTTCCGGCTGGCGCCGCGGCTCTCTTGGGTGATCCTCTGCCTGCGGTGCCGGCACCCTGGGTTCTAGTCCTGGTTGAGGCGCCGGATTCTGTCCTGGTTGCTCCTCTTCCAGTCCAGCTCTCTGCTGTGGCCCGGGAGTGCAGTGGAGTATGGCCCAAGTGCTTGGGCCCTGCACCCACATGGGAGACCAGGAGGAAGCACCTGGCTCCTGGCTTCGGATCAGCACAGCGCACTGGTTGCATCACACCGGCCATAGCGGCCATTTGGGTGGTGAACCAATGGAAAAAAGGAAGACCTTTCTCTCTGTCTCTCTTTCTCTCACTGTCTAACTATGCCTGTCAAAAAAAAAAAAAAATGGTTATTTCCAAAAATTACATAGGAAAGAAATTTTATTATGATGGAGACAATTTGAAAATTAATAGGTGCCAGTGAAAATAGGACAGAAAGGCTTGTTTATGAATGGAGTATTTTAGTGAGCAAACACCAGCAGTGCGTGATGAATGGTAGCACCTATCCAGGGGACAGGCAGTTTTGGGGAAAAATACTTGAACTTTTTTTTTTTTTTAATAGCAGAAAGGGTTTTTAGTTAGACTGTTGGTCTCTTTGCTTTCCAAAGGATTAAATTTCAAAAGAAGGATCAGACCATTCTAGTGGGGTGAGATGGGAGTGGAGGAAATATTTGGAACAAGAGGGATGTTTGCAGCAATGCTGGGGCAGAAGTTTTCCTAGACACTATTGTTCATAGGCATTTGACCAAGGACTTAAGAGGCAAATCTTAGTCCTACTTGTTTTTCTTCATTTAATGAGAATCGCTCAGCTTGATTAGCTCCCAGTTTTGTCTTTACAATAATCCCACCATGAAGTGTGTGAGTCCCGACTCTTAAAAGAATCTTCCCTATTAGAAGAAATATTTAATTTGTTAGCATCAGATTTTAAGTAGTAGTCTGTAGTAGAAATGTTTTCCTAATGGAAAAAAAGGAGTTTTGTTTCATGTTACTGAAAGATGTAAATAATCAAAAGAAAAGGGAAAATTTGAGAATCTAGATAGTCTAACAAATGCCATTTTTAAGAGAGGAAATTGAAATCAGGAAAGAATAGATTTGCTTGGAAACAAGTCCTATAAATGGAACTCGAGTAGCTAACATCTGCCTCTGACAAAATCCCATGCAAGGCTGTTCCTTTTTCTTGTAGTCCTTGAGTTAGGGCTCTGACATTTTCATATTTGCCATGGAAGTGCTTGTGATAATTTAAATGGTGTTTTATTTTTATACATGATTAGATAGGGGAGATGGAAGCCAGCTGTTGTTTAAGTGTGTGTCTTATAAAACGCTGCAGGAAATATGACATAGGCAATAGTAAATCAAAGGTGACAGTGTATTGCTGAGGCTCATGAACGCAGGAATGGGGCAGATAACCTTGATTGTCTTAAGTGTCTTGATTTCGGCTTTGGCAGAGTTGAGTAGGTTATTCCATTACATCACATCATCTGTGGTTTTATGATTTAGTTTGTGAAATTGAAATCTCAACACATTCCTTTAAAGCATGTTTGTTAACTACCTGCTGTTTGTCAGATATGGTGGAGGAATTTTGGGTAGAGTGGTGAATAAGACAGACCAAGTTATATATTTACATCTGTGATAAATGCTACAAAGGAGAAATCTTGGCAGAGAGCATATGACAGGATACTGATTCTAATCTGAGGACTGAGAGAAGACTTCCCTCAGGAAGTTGTAGTTAGCACATCTGCCTTCTTTCAACTGCCTTTACTCTCCATCACATTACTTCACTTTATTTTTTTATGGTAATCATTGTTATTGCCACAAATTCTTTTTTTTTAATATTTATTTTATTTATTTGAAAGACAGAGTTAGAGAGAGAGGTAGAGATAGAGAGAGAGGTCTTCCATCCGTTGGTTTACTCCCCAAATGGCCTCAACGGCTGGAGCTGCACCAGTCTGAAGCCAGGATCCAGAAGCTTCTTCCGAGTCTCCCATGTGGGTGCAGGGGCCCAAGGACTTGGGCCATCTTCTACTGCTTTCCCAGGCCATAACAGAGAGCTGGATTGAAAAAGGAGCAGCCAGGATTAGAATCGGCACCCATATGGGGTGCTGGAGCTTCAGGCCAGGGCTTTAACCCACTGTGCCACAGCGCCTGCCCCCACAAATTCTTACTATTCATCTCCTTCCGTATCCTCCCTCTCCCTTCATTATAATGAAGCTCTTGGAGGGCTGAGACCTGAAAACCATAAGTTAAAGAACCCTGGGGAAGTGGAAGTGCCTAAAAGATCTGTAAGGTTGCAGTCAGTGTGAGACGGGGAGTAGCAGCTTTGGAAACCATGTTAAAATTTTTTGAATGTATTCCAAGGGCGGTGGGAAGCCAATTTAAACAGGATATAGACTTGATTTGCTTACAAATTACTTAGATATTTCATGGAGGATGGGGGAGGAGGTTGCTGTGAACACAGGAAACCAGTTTAAGATATTACAATAACCTAAGAAGGACAGAATGGTGATGTGTTAGACTCAGGTGTTGGCACTGGAGCTGCAGAAGGAGCTCAAGTTGCCAGGTCTCCATTCCTTTATGTATTGGATATGAAAAGGCAGATCAGGGAGGCAATGGTGACCTCCAGTCCAGGTTTCTTGATGGTACAACTGAATTGAGGTCCATTTGATGCATTTTCCCAATACAGCTGAAAAATAATATGCAGATTTTCAAGTTGGGTATACAGAATTGCCCCTGCCTATGAATAGTCATAAATGTGTTGAACTCTGCTGGTCATCTTTTATTCAAAGTAGAAAGCACATTACTTTTTGTCCTGTATTGTTTTACGTACTCATGAGTCACCTACATCTAAAGTTATGCTAATTTTCACAATTGACTGGAGTCCTACCAGTTTTTTTAAAGGAGTTTTATTGATATATAATTTGAATATCATGTAATTCATTCATTTTCGTTATAATTCTGTACCTTTTAGTGCCTTTTGCATTTATGATAATCGATTTTAGAACATTTTCTTTACCCCAAAAGTAACCTTCTACCCCTTGGCTATAACCTGCTCGATTCTCCTATATGCCTAGCCCTAGGCAACTACTAATTTACTCTGCAGATTTGCTGATTTTGGACATATCACGTAAATGGAATTGTCTTACCCTGGGTTTCTATAACATACTACCTGTGGGGAGCAACTGGGAGCAACTCGGACTAGACTAAGTTACTGGAATTAAGACTTATTCTATGCATCTGCTCTCCCACAACATGGCGCTGAGAAGGGAGGAAACAGCTTCTACACAGCTGCCTCCAGTTCAACCAATAAACAGCAGGACCTGCTCCTGATTGGAGGAGAGCAGCGTACTCGGCGTGTGGGTAGCAGAGTTGGGATTGGTGGAAGAGGACTATAAAGGAGGAGAGAGACAGCATGCACCAGGAACATCTATCTGAAGGAACACCTGAGCAGCCCCCGAGAGAGCCGGCCGGTGGTGTGCCGCTCCCCCGCGGAAGTGGGGAAAGTGGTAGGGGGCCCGCCCCTCCACGGAGGTGGAGGGACGGTAGCCAACCCGGGAAGAACCAGCAGCAAACCCGGGAAGGGCCGAGCAGACAAAAGAACAGCGCAGAGTCCTGTGTCGTTCCTCCACGAAGACGGGGAGCGACATAATGGTGCCGTGACTCGGATATGAAGCCTAGGCAGGGTCTAGTGTCGTTCCTCCGCGAAGAGGGGGAGCGACACTACCATACAACAGGTGGCTTAAATAACAAATATTTATTTTTGAAGTTCTGGAGGTTGTGAAATCCAAGATGAAGGTGTTGACAGGTCTAGCATCTAGTTGAGGTCCTGTTGTTTTGCAGATTACCTTCTTCTTGTATCTTCACCTGGTGGAAAGAGTGTGAAAGATATCTCTAAACCTGTTTATTAGGGCTATTCCTTCATGACCTGATTATGTACCAAAGGCCCATCTCCTGATATTTTCACTTGGGGTTTAGGTTTCCAACATATAAATTTTGGGGAGCCACAGACATTAAGTCCATCTTAGGAATCCTGCAATATGTGGTCTTTTGTGACTAATTTCTTTTACTGACTATAGTGTCTTCAAGTTTCCTCCATGTTATAGTACAGTAGTTCCTCCCTGTCCGCAGAGGCTATGTTCTAAGACCTGCAGTGGGTGCCTGATCTGAGGATAGTATGGATCCTTATAATTTAATTCCTTTTCTATCTTAATGAAGCACTTAAATACTTGAGCCATAACTTTTGCAGTTTGAGATGTGACAGCAAAACTAGCACAAATTTGTTTTTCATCTTCATGATTTCACATATAGTATGATTTCACATATAGCAGATTCATTATTACTATGTTTTTTTTTTAAAGATTTATTTATTTGAAAATCAGAGTTACACAGAAAGAAGGAAAGACAGGGAGAGAGAGAAAGAGAGAGACAGAGCGAGCGAGCACTCTTCTAGCTGATGGTTCACTCCCTAGATGGTCACAATGGCTGGGGCTGTGCCAGGCTGAAGCCAAGAGCTCCATTCACATCTCCCATGGGTGGCAGGGGCCTAAACACTTGCGCCGTATTCTGCTGTTTTTTTCCAGGTCATTAGCAGGGAGCTGGATCAGAAGTGGAACAGCTGGAACTTGAACCAGTGTCCATATGGGATGCCAGTGATGCAGGCAGCAGCTTTGATGCTATACCACAATGCTGGCCCCATTACTCTAGGTCTTAGCAACCTCAGCATGTGATTTGTTTCTTTCCTTAAGTCAAGAACTTTCCTAAAGGAAGCATTTTATGGTTTCTCTTTGGCACGTGAGAATTGCAAGCATCACAACTCTTGCTTTTTGGGACCATTATTAAGTAAAATAAGGGTCACCTGAAAATAACTAGTGTAATACCACACCATGATGGTTGATCTCATAACGGAGATGGCTACTCAGTGACTAATGAATAGGAGAGTAGTACATACAGTGTGGATACACTGGACAAAGGGATGATTCATATCCTGGGCTGGACTGAGTGGGACAAAGAGAGATTTCATTAGAATAGTGTGTAATTAAAAACCTATGATTCACTTATAGAATTTTTCCTTTAATATTTTCACATTACAGGTGACTGAGACAACAGAGAGTGAAACCACAGTTAAGGGGGGGGGGGGACTACCATATATTCCAATATCTCATTTCTTTTTATTGCTAAGTATTATTCTATTGTAAGAATATACCACATTCTATTATTACCTCAGGTGATGGACATTTGGGTTGTTTCTACTTTGGTTAGTATGAATAATGTTGTGAACATTTGTGTTCTAATTTTTGTATGTACATAGGTTTGAATTTCTTTCAATGAAATTGCTGGGTCACATGAAAACTCTATTTAGCTGTTTTAGAACCTATCAGGCTGTTTCACATAGTGGTTGTGCCATTTTTCATTCCTATTTTTTTTTAAAGATTTACTTATTTATTTGAAAGTCAGAGTTATTCAGAGAGAGGAGAGGCAGAGAGAGGTCTTCCATCGATGGTTCACTCCCCAGTTGGCTGCAACGGCTAGAGCTGTGCTGATCTGAAGCCAGGAGCCAGGAGCTTCTTCTGGGTCTTCCACATGGGTGCAGGGGCTCAAGGACTTGGGCCATCTTCTACTGCTTTCCCAGACTATTGCAGAGAGCTGGATCAGAAGTGGAGCAGCCGGGACTCGAACCGGCGCCCATATGGGATGCCAGCATTTCAGGCCAAGGCATTAACCCTCTGTGCCACAGCGCCAGCCCCCCATTTTTCATTCCTACTAGCAATCTTTGAGGATTTCATTTTCTCCACATCCTTATCAGTACTTATTTTCTGTCTTTTGGATTATAGTCATCTTCGTGGGTATAGCGTGCTATCTCATGGTTTCTGTCTGTGTTTTCCAATAATGTTTCTAGTGAGCTAAAATGATAATGAGATTGAAGGTGGGCAGTTTGCTGGCTGACATAGAATTTTTTTTTTTTTTTTTGACAGAGTTAGACGGTGAGAGAGAGAGAGAGAAAGGTCTTCCTTTCATTGGTTCACCCCCCAAATGGCTGCTACGGCTGGAGCTACTCCGATCAGAAGCCAGGAGCCAGGTGCTTCTTCCTGGTCTCCCATGCGGGTGCAGGGGCCCAAGTACTTGGGCCATCCTCCACTTCCTTCCTGAGCCACAGCAGAGAGCTGGATTGGAAGAGGAGCTACCGGGACTAGAACCTGGTGCCCATATGGGATGCTGGCGCCGCAGGCAGAGGATTAACCAAGTGAGCCACGGCACCGGCCCCTGACATAGAACTTAAGGAGTCATTTTAATCACTAGATAGTTTAGATATATTGGTATATACTGTAAGTATTTGACCTTTTGTAAGACTTTACATTGTCCTTATGATTTGCACACTCAGCAACTTACAGTTAAAACATTTTGTTTTGTGCCTTAAATTCAATGATTTTGAGGTACCTCAAAAATGAATTTTCTAAAACCCTCAAATATTTTTATTACAGCTTTCCTTGCCCTTTAAAGTACAGTCATCATTCCTTTGGTCATTAAACAACATAGTCAAGAATATCTAAGTGATTATGGACAAATGTAATTGAACAATCCAAGGCCCATCATATCCTAGACACTGTTTACCCGTGGGTACTCCCTTTAGGAAGCCTCCAGCCTGTGGGGAAAACAGTCATATGTATTACATATATGTAAGGAAGAATGTGGCAAGTGCAGCAGTTGGTAGGTATAGAGGGAGTTTGTCAATACCACAGCAGAGGGAAATTACTTCCAGTTCTTGAAAGGCAGTACTTTGAATGTGAGGTAGAACTTTGGCAGGCAGAATTATAGCAGAAAAGTTCAGAATGGCAGATAGAAAGAACTATGTGAGCAAAGTTGTAGTAATAGGAAATTACAAGCTATTTGAAATGAATGGACTTCATTTAGTGTATGGTGTATTGGGATAAGAGGGCTGGTAGGGAGTCCAGTTGAGGAAAGCTTGCATACATATGACATATAAAGGAGTTTGGTTTTATCCAGTGATTAGTGGGTTACTACAGAAAGTTTTCCTCTAGTGTACTCTTTGTGATAAAAATATGTTCTTTCCAAAAGTAAGATTTGCAGTGGTGTTGAGGAACAGGATTAGATAGATTGGAGGCACAAAAGGCTGTTGTGGTAGCCAGAGTCAGAGTTTGATTATCAACTAAAATTGACTTAAAAATAGGAGTTTCACATAACAGGAGGTCTAGAAGTTATAGAGTTGGTTAAAAAGCTACTCAGCTATATCAGGGGTTTTGGGGTAGGGACATTTCTGTATTTCTCTTAGCTTAGTCCTTAGGGTCGTAGATGGTTATCTCAATCACAAAGAGGAAGAAAAACGGTATAGTCCCTTCTTTGTTGTTGAGGAGGAAAATTTCACTGGGGACTACCTAGTTTTACTGACCAAGGTTGGGTCTCAATACCATGTTTCAGCTGTAGAGAGACTGGAAAAGTGACAGATCTAACATTTTCCACCTTTATAGTACAGATGAGCTTTGCCCATGAAAAGAAGGTGGGGGTAGGGGTTACAGTTGGGTAGCAACCAACAGTATTCACAAATTATGTCCTCTAGTTAATAGTAAAAAGACAAAGAAAGGGATAGATTTAAGGGATGGATTAGAAAGGAGGGATGCATTGAAGGTGACTCCAGGCTTCGTTGGTGAATGAAAAGATGGTGATACTGTTTCCCAAAATGAATTTCCCAATCTAAAATTGAATTAGGTCCTTTCTCTCTTAATATCACTTATTTGAATCTGAAGCTTGATGTCTGGGACCCTTTAATCCCACTTTTTAATCACTAAACCTGATAGAAAATAGAGTAGGCATTTGGAAATTATACAGTTTATTATTATTATTGTTATTTTTAGATTTATTTATTCAAAAGTCAAAGTTACACAGAGAGAGAAGGAGAGGCAGAGAGAAAGAGGTTGTTCATCTGCTGGTTCACTCCCCAGTTGGCTGCAATGGCTAGAGCTGTGCCGATCTGAAGCCAGGAACCAGGAGCTTCTTCCAGGTCTCCCACGTGGGTGCAGGGGCCCAAGGACTTGGTCCATCTTCCACTGTTTTCCCACGCTATCACAGAGAGCTGGATTGGAAGTGGAGCAGCTGGGACTTGAACCGGCACCCATATGGAATGTGGCTTTACCCACTATGCCACAGTGCTGGCTCCAGTTTTTTTTATTATTATTTTTTTTAAAGATTTTTTATTTATTTATTTGACAGGTAGAGTTACAGAGTTAGACAGTGAGAGAAACAGAGAGAAAGGTCTTCCTTCTGTTGGTTCACCCCCCAAATGGCCGCAACAGCCAGAGCTACACTGATCTGAAGCCAGGAGCCAGGTGCTTCTTCCTGGTCTCCCATGCAGGTGCAGGGGCCCAAGCACTTGGGCCATCCTCCTCTTCCTTCTAGGGCCACAGCAGAGAGCTGGACTGGAGGAGGAGCAACCGGGACTAGAACCTGGTGCCCATATGGGATGCTGGCACTGCAGGCAGAGGATTAACCCAGTGCGCCACGGCACCGGCCCTGGGTAGCAGGGACCCAAGTAGTTGGCCCATCGTCTGCTGCCTCCCCTGGTGTACATTAGCAAGAAGTCAGAATCAGGATTAGAGTTGGAACTCAAGCTCAGACACTCCAATATGGGATGCGGGTGTCCCAAGAAGCATCTTAACCACTGTTCCAAACACCTGGTCCAGTACAGTGGTTTTTAAATACAGTCTAGCACCAGTGCCAGCTTGCTGGATGAGAATCGTCTAGGGGTTTATTAAATAAATCAGAATCCCTGAGAATATGTATTTTTAGGTCTGTAATTTGACCATCAATTTTGTTAACAAGATCCACAGGTGAATCTGATATAAAGCTAGATTTGGGAATGTTTGTTTGGTGGGAAAAACATACATGGGCTTTGGATTTAGGCAAACCTGAATTTGCATCTCAACTCTTCACTTATTAACTGTGAACTTGGTCAAGAAACTTGACCTTTCAGAGCTCATGTTTCTCCTCTGTGAAATGTATTATAATAATAATGGCTACTTTACAGAATTTTTGCGAAATATAGAAAGAACACTGCAACTAGGAAGATGGCATGAAGAAAGGGTTCAAGAACTAAATTTGGTTATGTGTGTCTACCAGTAGTAAGTATTGTGTATTTGATTTCACATAGAAACACAGATTTGTACAGTGGGAGCAGATATAAAATAAGAAGCAGAATTCTTCTTCTTCTTCTTCTTCTTTTTTTTTTTTTAGTGGCTCAGTGTCCATTGTAATCAATAGCTAATTTCTTTTTGGCTCTGCTGAATCTTTTCAGAATTGAGTAAGTGATTCTTTATTTTCTTAACTGCATTTTTGACTGTATTATGTAATTTATATATAAGCGTATAACTTGGAATGTGGCTAATATCCCAAAAACTCTAAATCCAATTTTTGTGAAATACCTAATGTTTAGCAGAGTATTTTTTAAAAAGATTTATTTATTTATTTGAAAGTCAGAGTTACACAGAGAGAGAAGGAGAGGCAGAGAGAGAGAGAGAGAGAGAGAGAGAGAGAGAGGTCTTCCGTCCGTTGGTTCACTCCTTAAATGGCTGCAGCAGCTGGAGCTGCATAGATCCGAAGCCAGGAACTGAGCCAGGAGCTTCTTTCAGGTCTCCCACATGGGTACCCACATGCCATCTTCCACTGCTTTCCCAGGCCAAAGCAGCTGGATCAGAAGTGGAGCAGCCGGGACTCGAACCGGTGCCCATATGGGATGCTGGCACTGCAGGCTGGGCAGCTTTACCCGCTACGCCACAGGGCCAGCCCCTAGTAGAGTTATTTTTCAAAATGACCTTATATAAAATCTTAAACAGGTTAGGTTTCTTGCTCTTAAACAAGCAATAGTCAATATCATTCATATAAAAATATTAAGTGCACATTAAGGATCATTTTGTTATTCCCAAAGCCTACATTATGTAGTTGCCTGGGTTAATAATTAGAATGTTGGTTGGTTGGTTGCTTTGTGTGGTAAATGCTCTCTGAGAATGAGTGTTTATTTTTCCTGCTTCAGTTCATAAAGAGATCTTTGTGAAGTGAGAAAGACACGGACATTGATACGTGCCTTGTGCTTCGAATTGGACTGAATTTGTCTTTGTAACCTGTGGTGGTTACCTGCAGACTCTGAAGGTGTACTGCCTGGGTTCCTCTCCCAGTGCCTACAGTGAGGGCTGTCTGACCTTGGGCAAGTTATTATATAGTGTGTGCCTCAGCTTCCTCAGTGACAGTTACCATATACTCACTTCATAGAGTTGGCATAGTAGGCTAAGCCTCCACCTGCAGCACCGGCATCCCATATAGGGATGTCCCAGCTGCTCCTTTTCCTATCCAGCTCTCTGCTTATGGCCTGGGAAAGCAGTGGAAGATGGCAAAAGTGCCTGGGTCCTGCCTCCACGTGGGAGACCTTGAAGAGATCTTTGGCCCCTGGCTTTGGATCAGCTCAGTTCTGGCTATTATGGCCATTTGGGGAGTGAAACACAGATGGAAGATCTGTCTCTCTCTCCCTCCCTCTGTAATTCTACCTCTCAAATAAAATCTTTAAAAAAATTTTTAACAACCTAAAAATACTAATCACTTATGTGATTCATATAATCTTCAAGTAATGTTGATTTTCATTTATCAAAAATGTTTTTTACTTCTTAGGAATAGAATTAATAAACTATTTTTGAACTTTGAGTAAGATTTTTTAAAAAATATTTATTTATTTATTTGAAAGTTAGAGTTACACAGAGAGAGGAGAGGCAGAGAAAGAGAGAGAGAGAGAGAGAAGTCTTCTATCTGCTAGTTCACTCTCCAGTCGGCTGCAATGGCCGGAGCTGAACCAATCCAAAGCCAGGAGCCAGGAGCTTCTTCTGGGTCTCCCACGCAGGTACTGGGGCCCAAGGACTTGGGCCATCCTCTACTGCTTTCCCAGGCCATAGCAGAGAGCTGGATCGGAAGTGGGGCAGCTGCAACTCGGACTGGCGGCCATATAAGATGCCAGCACAGCATAGCTTTACCCGCTATGCCATAATGCCAGCCCCAAGAAATTATTTTTTAAAAGATTCATTTCATTTATTTGAAAGGCAGAGTGACAGAGAGGGAGGTAGGTACAGAGAGGGGGAGGGAGAGGGAGAGGGGGAGAGAAAGAGATCTTCTCTTTGTTGGTTTACCCCCTCAAATGGTCACATCAGCTGGAGCTGGGTCAGGCTGAAGCCAGGAATCAGGAACTCTGTCTAGTTCTCCCACATGGGTGACAGAGACCCCCACTTGGACCATCTTCTGCTACTTTCACAGGCACATTAGCAGGGATTTGGGTGAGGAATGGAGCTGCTGGGACTTGAACCAGTACTCTAATTTGAGATGCTGATGTCACAGGTGGTAGCTTAACCTGCTATGCCACAGTGCCAGCCCCTAGGTGTTAATATTTTAAAGTAAATTGATTATTGATCCTTATTTTAAAATAGTGCATCAGGGTACAGCTAACCAAAGATATTTAAAATATACTTTATATTGCAATATACAATAGCAGTTCAATTGTGATTAGCTATATAGTTATAACTAACTTACCTGGTCTTGGGTAATATTTTTATGGCCTTGTTTTTAGGTAATAACCATTGTCAATTGAAATAAAATGTGGCTGTTTGAATAATCAAAGTGAAAGTTTATTCAGAATCAAAGATGAGTACTTCAGCCCCAGAGGAAAGTCTGTCAGAATAATCTGAATGGCTGCTCCAAATGCTCCAAAGACAACTTTGTAAACGTTTTACAGAAGTGATTTCTGCAGGAAGCTAGTTATACATCAAAGCGGTGGTATTGTGCCTCTAGTTATGCTTTACATAGCATATTTTGTTATAGTTTGAAAGAACAATGTACTTGGTGTAGCTAAACAACCTTCATTCTTATGGCATCTGGAAGATGCCATAAGGAAGAGGTAAGTTCTGGGATGGTTAACTACTCCCTTAAAGATTGCTCTGAGGGGCCTGAACTGTGGTTTAGCC
Organism: Oryctolagus cuniculus; assembly: GCF_964237555.1. Lineage (NCBI taxonomy): Eukaryota > Metazoa > Chordata > Mammalia > Lagomorpha > Leporidae > Oryctolagus > Oryctolagus cuniculus. The sequence continues at coordinate 43,795,301 of NC_091443.1, read as the reverse complement.
GGTAAAGTAGGTAAAGCTGCCACCTGCAGTGCCAGTATCCCATATGGGCGCAGATTCGAGTCCAGCTGTTCCGCTTCTGACCCAGCTCTCTGCTGTGGCCTGGGAAGGTGGTGGAGGATGGCCCAGGTCCTTGGGGCCCTGTGCCTGCATGGGAGACCTGGAGGAAGCTCCTGGCTTCGTATTGGTGCAGCTCCAGCCATTACAGCCATCTGGGGAGTGAACTAGCAGTTGGAAGACCTCTCTCTCTTTTTCTGCCTCTGCCTCTCTGTAGCTCTGCCTTTATAAATAAATCTTTAAAAGCAAAACAAAAAAAAGATTGCTCTGAGATATGAGGAGTGTGCTTCTATTTATCATCTTCTTTAAGCTTCTCACCGTTTTAATTAATTAGTTAATTAATTAGTGAGTGTGAAAGAGAGAGCCCTACCATCTGATAGTTCACTTTCCAAATGTCCACAACAGCTGCAAGTGGGTCAGGTTGAAGCTAGCAGTCAGGAACTCAGTCCATGTCTCCCATGTTGGTGGCAGGGATTCAACTACTTAAGCCATCACTTGCTGCCTCCCAGAGCCCATATTAACAAGAAGCTGGAGTTGGGAGCTGAGAGTTGGGACTTGATCTCAGGTACTTGGATATGGGATGCTTTGGATACGGGATACAGGTATCTTAAACGCGATACAGGTATCTTAAACGCTAGGCCAAGTGCCCCCTACTCCTACTCCCTGCCATTTTTAAGCTTTAAGCAGAGTTTCTACAGTCATGGGGTGAAGGTTGCTGAAGTCTCGCTGATGTAATAGAAAACCAGATATATGACTTTTTCACAGCATACAACTAAACCATTCTGACTGATTCTTGGCCTCTATAGCTTTAATAAGTTATATAACTTCAATATAGAATGTCTTTAACTTTACTCATAATGGTGCCTTGAGGATTTTTCATAGTTTTTTTGAAGTTTCATTTGGTTTAGTTATATCATTATGTTTTTTAATATAGTAAGTTACTTCATTTATGATATTGATGCCATCTGTTAAGTAGAAGATCTAAACCTAAACATTTAATATATTTTATTAAAAATATAAGTAGTTATATTTGCTAACTGAAAACCATTAATGTGGAGCTGGCACTGTGGCATGGTAGGTTAAGCCTCTGCCTGTGGCCCTTGCATCTCATATGGGTGCTGGTTCATATCCTGGCTGCTCCTCTTCTGATCCAGCTCTCTGCTAATGGCCTGGGAAGGCATGGAAGATGGCCCAAATGCTTGGACCTCTATACCCACCTGGGAGACTAGGTAGAATCTCCTGGCTTTGGATTGGCCCAGCTCCTGCTGTTGTAGCCATTTGGAGAGTGAACCAGCTGATGGAAGACCTTTCTCTCTGTCTCTCTTTCTCTGTCACTCTGTCTCTCAAATAAATAAATTTTTTAAGAAGAAAACCATTAATATATATAAATAGCATTAATTGACTTGGGACAGCAAATGACTACCTCTTTGGTGTCTTTTAAAAAAATTTTATTTATTTATTTAATTGAAAGATAGAGAGGGGCCAGTGCTATGGTGCAGCAGGTTAACACCCTGGTCTGAAGTGCTGGTATCCCATATGGGCGCTGGTTTGAGACTTGGCTGCTCCACTTCCGATCCATCTCTCTGCTATGGCCTGGGAAAGCTGTAGAAGATGGCCCAAGTCCTTGGGTCCCTTACCCGTGTGGGAGACCTGGAAGAAGTTCCTGGTGCCTGGCCAGGATCAGCTCAGCTCTGGCCATTGTGGCCAACGGGGGAGTGAACCATCGGATGAAAGACCTCTCTCTCTCTCTCTCTCTCTCTGTGTAACTCTGATTTTCAAATAAATAAATAAATAATCTTTAAAAAAAAAAAAAAAGAGAGATCTATCTGCTGGTTCATTCCCCATGTGCCCACAACAGTTCATGCTGGGCTAGGCTGATGCAGGGAGCTGGGAACTCAGTGTGCATGTACCACATGGGGGGCATAGACCTAGCTACCTGAGCTCTTACCTGCTGCATTAGCATTAGCAGGAAGCTAGAATCAGGAATGGAAATGAGGCACAAACTCAGGCACTTTGATAAGGGATGTGGATGTCTCAAGTGATGAGTTAACCACTTCATGAAATGCCTACCCCTATAGTGTCTTTTAAAAAATAAATTTAAATATTTTTCATTATAAAAAAGGCTGAGAAACAGAGTGAGCTTACATCCTCTGTCTCACTACCTAAATGCCCTGTCCAGTTAAATTTAAACTCCTAAGAATAATTGTGTGTTAACAGTTCAACCAATGGTATTAAGTAGAATAAAAAAATACTAAAAGGAATAAAGTAGTAAGTTATTCCTCGACAGTCAGGACAAGGGCTGATCAAGTCATTGTTTCTCATAGTGTCCATTTCACTTCAACAAGTTTCCTTTTAGGTGCTCGGTTAGTTGTTGCTGATCAGGGAGAATATATGATATTTGTCCCTTTGGGACTGGCTTATTTCATTCAGCATGATGTTTTCCAGATTCCTCCATTTTGTTGCAAATGACCGGATTTCATTTTTTTTTTACTGCTGTATAGTATTCTTTTATTTATTTTTTTATTTTTTTGACAGGCAGAGTGGACAGTGAGAGAGACAGAGAGAAAGGTCTTCCTTTTGCTGTTGGTTCACCCTCCAATGGCCGCCGTGGCCGGTGCACCGCGCTGATCCAATGGCAGGAGCCAGGTACTTCTCCTGGTCTCCCATGGGGTGCAGGGCCCAAGTACTTGGGCCATCCTCCACTGCACTCCCTGGCCACTGCTGTATAGTATTCTATAGAGTACATATCCCATAATTTCTTTATCTAGTCTACTGTTGATGGGCATTTAGGTTGATTCCATGTCTTAGCTATTGTGAATTGAGCTGCAATAAACAAGGAGGTGCAGACAGCTCTTTTATTTGCCAATTTAATATCCTTTGGGTAAATTCCAAGGAGTGGGATGGTAGGGTTATATTCAGGTTTCTGAGGAATCTCCAAAATGACTTCCATAGTGGTTTTACCAGTTTGCATTCCCACCAACAGTGGGTTAGTGTCCCTTTTTCCCCACATCCTCGCCAACATCTGTTGTTGGTAGATTTCTGTATGTGAGCCATTCTAACCGGGGTGAGGTGAAACCTCATTGTGGTTTTGATTTGCATTTCCCTGATTACTAGTGATCCCGAACATTGTTTCATGTGTCTTTTGGCCATTTGGATTTCCTCTTTTGAAAAATGTCTGTTGAGGTCCTTGGCCCATCTCTTAAGTGGGTTGGTTGTTTTGATGTTGTGGAGTTTCTTGATCTCTTTGTAGATTCTGGTTATTAATCCTTTATCGGTTGCATAGTTTGCAAATATTTTTTCCCATTCTGTTGGTTGTCTCTTCACTCTCCTGACTGTTTCTTTTGCAGTCAGTACAGAAACTTCTCAATTTGATGTAATCCCAATTGTTAATTTTGGCTTTGACTGCCTGTGCCTCTGGGGTCTTTTCCAAGAAGTCTTTGCCTATGCCTATGTCTTGCAGGGTTTCTCCAATGTTCTCTAATAATTTGATTGTGTCGGGTCATAGATTTAGGTCTTTAATCCATGTTGAGTGGATTTTTATGTAAGGTGTAAGGTAGGGGTCTTGCTTCATGATTCTGCACGTGGAAATCCGATTTTCCCAGCATAATTTGTTGAATAGACTGTCCTTGCTCCAGGAATTGGTTTTAGATCCTTGATCAAATATACGTTGGCTGTACATGTTTGGATTGATTTTTGGTGTTTCTGTTCTGTTGCATTGGTCTATCCATCTGTTTCTGTACCAATACCATGCTGTTTTGATTATAACTGTATATAGTAGTATGTAAGACATTTTCTTTACTTCTTCTTATTCCACAAGCACACAGATATATGTACCACACTCACCTAGCAGAATAATATAAGGCTTTGTATTAAGATGATCTTCAGACAGGTTAAAAAATCCCAAACTGCTTCCCTCCCTGTATTATCTATATGATTTTAAGTAGAAAGCATTAGCACAACATGCTTTGAGATTTGCCATTAGAAACAGTAGTAATTTAATTTTTAGTAGTTCTAAAGAAGCTATTGAAAGGTTTTTCCTCTTCAATATTCCTTGGGTTACCTTTTACATTTCTTTTGGTAAAGTGCAGGTTGCCGCCAGTGATTGATTGTCTCATTTTATTCAAGGAATTTGCTTATGTGTTAAAACAGTTATGCTACTTTTACATTTAATATATTATTCTGTAGTTTCTTTTATAACATACAGGTGACATAACTATTGTGCATCCTTTGAATTTCATTATCTGATTCTGTCTAATAAGAATTTATATTGAAGCAGGTGTTTAGCCTATAAGATGCCTGAGTTCCACATTGAAGTGCCTTGATTGAATTCCCAGCTCTGGCTTCTGATTACAGCTTCCCCTCAGTGCAGACTCTGTGAGGAAGTGGTGATAGCTCAGATATTGGATTCCTGCTACCTGTATAGGAGATCTGGATTGCTATGGGCTCCTGGCTTAAATCCTGGCCCAGTCTCAATTCTCAAGAGCATTTGGGGAGCTGTGGGGAGCAACTGAGACTAGACTAAATTACTGGAACTAAGACTAACACTATGCATCTGATCTCCCACAATATGGCGCTGAGAGAAAGCAAACAACTTCTATGCAACTGCCTCGCTAATTCGACTGATAAACTGCAGGAGCTGATCCTGCTCCTGATTGGAGGAGAGCAGCGTGTTCAGCGTGTGGGCAGCAGAGTTGGGATTGGTGGAAGAGGACTATAAAGGAGGAGAGAGACAACATGCACCGGAAAACATCTGAGGAACATCTGAGGAACCCCTGAGAGCCGGCCAGCAGTGTGCCGCTCCTCCGCGGAAGTGGGGAAAGCGGCGGGGGTGCCGCCCCTCCGCGGAGGCGGGTGGGGGTGGGGGGCTGGCAGTAACCCAGTTAGGGCCTGGCAAAAAGAACAGCGCAGGGTCTGGTGTTGTTCCTCCGTGAGAGGGGGAGCGACAGGGAGCAATAATTAGATGGGAGTTCTCTCTCCCAGCTTCTCAAGTAGATAGAAAATTAAAAAAAGAAAAAGCAAAGTTTATACCGATATTTTGCAGAGAAAATTTCTCCCTCTTTTTTTTTTTTTTTTTATAAACAGATATCTGTTTACTTATTTGAAAGACAGAGTTACAGAGAGAGAGAAAGTAGAGACAGAGTTCTTCCATCTGCTGGCCCACTCCCCAATGGCCACAATGGCCATGGCTGGGCAGATCTGAAGCCAGGAACCAGGAGCTTCTTCAGGGTCCCCCATGTCAGCACAAGGGCCCAAGACCTTGGGCCATCCTCCATTGCTTTCCCAGGTGCACCAGTAGGGAGCTGGGTCAGAAGTAAAGCAGGGCCGGCGCCGCGGCTCACTAGGCTAATCCTCCGCCTTGCGGCGCCGGCATACCAGGTTCTAGTCCCGGTTGGGGCGCCAGATTCTGTCCCGGTTGCCCCTCTTCCAGGCCAGCTCTCTGCTGTGGCCAGGGAGTGCAGTGGAGGATGGCCCAAGTGCTTGGGCCCTGCACCCCATGGGAGACCAGGAGAAGTACCTGGCTCCTGCCATCGGATCAGCGCGGTGCGCTGGCACAGCGCACTGGCCGCGGCAGCCATTGGAGGGTGAACCAAGGGCAAAGGAAGACCTTTCTCTCTGTCTCTCTCTCTCACTGTCCACTCTGCCTGTCAAAAAAAAAAAAAAAAAAAAAAAAAGTAAAGCAGCCAGGACACAAACTAGTGCCTATGTGGAATGCTGGTGCTGCAGGCTGTGGCCTCACCCTCTATGCCACAGTAGCAGCCCTTCCCTTTTTTAAAAAAAGATTTATTACAGAGAGAGGGAGAGACAGAGAATATTCTGTTGACTGGTTCCATTCCCTAGATGGCTGCAACAGTTGGTGCTGACCAGGCCTGAAGCCAGGAGCCTGGGGCTTCTTCCTTGTTTCCCTCATGGGTGCAGGAGCCCAAGCACTTGGACCATCTTCTCCTGCTTTTCCCAGGCCATTAGCAGGGAGCTGGATCAGAAGTGGAACAGCTGGGACACGAATTGATGCTCATAGGAGATTCTGGTGTTGCAGCCATCAACTACCTCCTTTGCCTCGATGCCAGCCCCCTACCCTATGTCCTTGAGCAATAAGGAAGGCCCTTAATTCTCAACAGGGCAAGGTTGGTCTCCAAGTAGAAGAGAGCAGAGCACATGGAGTTTGGGTTAGAGAACCAGCTGCTTGGCTGCCATAGTTTTGACTCTGGAGGATGGCACAAGGGCTCTGTATATGATTCCCGTGACTGCTTTTCCTTGGAGGAGCTGCTATCAGGATTATAAATGCTATTTCCTGCATTGCAATTTAGTTAAAGACACATAAGGAATTGATGTTTGTTTTTCAGTGCTTTGCTGCAGTGCTTTATCTGTTTTGGGAACGGTTCTTATTTAATTAGGTTTTTAGGTCCCCTGGCTTAGATTCTGCCAACAAAATGACAAGTTGATATTAAAAAATAAGGTGACTATTATATCTAGGGCTGTGTGTCTATAGGCATGTTTTTCTGTGTTTTGTAAATGTTCTATGATGATAGAACGCTTCTAATTTTCTCTGTATTTGAAGTATTTACTTACTAAGGACATTAGGACATTCTTTTAAAAAATATGTAGACCAAGGATTTAAGTTTTTTTTTTTCCTTAATCTTAGTCAAATCCACTTCTCCCTGTTGCTTACTAAATGAAAATGTGGAACTTAAAGCTTTGCTTCCTATTAAAGAAGGTGCTTCTTATCCTTCTCTGGAAAGGTTTTTTTCATTTTCTTTTAAAGCTCCAAACCTCTCTGTAGCCTTTTTAATATTTAAAGTCCTGTTTTACTTGATCTTACTAGTTTGCAGATTTAAAAATAACTGTCTTTTTGGTTAACTTTTCATACCATACTACATCAGTGTCCACTCATGTGCCATATGATATTTGTTAGCAACAGGCCACATACACCACTGGGGTTCCATAAGACTATAATTGAGCAGAAATATTGCTATTGCCTGGTGATGTAGCAGCCATTGTAACACTGTAGCACAACATACTAGTGATATGTTTGTGGTAATGCTGCTGTAAACAAACCTGCACTGTCAGTTGTGTAAAAGTACCGGTTTAGTGCATCCAATTATATAGGGTCCATAATACTTGTTAATGATAATTAAATGACTGGTTTATGTATTTACTGTATTTACTATTATTTTTGAATTTACCCATGCTACTTAAAAAATCCTTACTGTAAAACAGTATGCTCTTTTTTTTTCCTTTTTTTTTTTTTGACAGGCAGAGTGGACAGTGAGAGAGAGAGACAGAGAGAAAGGTCTTTCTTTGCCCTTGGTTCACCCTCTAATGGCCTCCGCGCTGATCCGATGGCAGGAGCCAGGTACTTCTCCTGGTCTCCCATGGGGTGCAGGGCCCAAGCACTTGGGCCATCCTCCACTGCACTCCCTGGCCACAGCAGAGAGCTGGCCTGGAAGAGGGGCAACCAGGACAGAATCCGGCACCCCGACCGGGACTAGAACCCGGTGTGCCAGCGCCGCAAGGCAGAGGATTAGCCTAGTGAGCCGCGGCGCCGGCCTAGCAGTATGCTCTTAACATGGGCTGCAGTCTTGTGTATCTTGTGGTTACTTTCTCTCTTGCTTGTACCATCTCTCTTGAGCTTGATTTAATCTTGTTTTATTTATCATGACCCTAGCAGCAATAATCTGTATCATATATATGCCACATAGTCTAGGTGTGTGATAGGTTATACCTTCTAGGTTTGTGTAAATATTGTCTATGATGTTTGCTTAATGACAGTCTATCCATTCCCATTTTAAGTGCTGCATGACTATATCATATTTTTTGTTTTTCAAAAGTTTCTATATTCATTTTAAAGGGAGAAAGGAAGAAGGGAGGGAGGTGGGAGAGAGAGAGAGAGAGAGAGAGAGAGAGAGAGATCTTCCATTTGCTGGTTCACTCCCTAAATGTCCACAACTGCTAGGGCTGGGCCAGTCTAAAACCAGGAGTGTTGCAGTTGATTTCTCAACAGTGTTGCAGTGGATTCGTTTCTGAGAGAAGCGTGGTGGGGGCAAGAGGCACGGAGTCACCACACAGACCCCGGGAGTCGGGTGAAAGCAGGCTTGAGGCAAGCAGCCCACAGACTCGTTTATTTCAGTTAGTACACTAGCTTATATAGCCAAGATCAGCTAATCCGGTCAAGGGGTGGTCTGTGCCCCAACCAATCACAGCCTGTTGCCAGGCAGTTTCCAAAGCCATCCAATCACAGCCTGTTGCCAGGCAGGCTCCGTTTGCCATGTGGGTTTCAAATCCATCCAATCACAGCCTGTTGCCAGGCAGGCTCCGTTGCCAGGTGGGTTTCAAAGCCATTCCTGAGTAACTGATGCTTGCTTGCCAGCGGCCATCTTGGCATGGCCTTCTCATTCCACCACACAGGAGCTAGGGACTCAGTCTGGGTCTGCTGAGTGACAGTAACCCAAGGACCTGAGCCACCACCTGCTGCTTTCTAGGGTATGAATTAGCAGGAAGCTAGAATTGGAAGCTGGATGTGGACATCCCAGGGGCATCTTAACCACTGTGCCAAACATCCATCTCTCTATCATAATTCTTTTGATAGCAGCCCACCATAGTTATTATTTGCACAAGATTTTCTTTTATGAAGTCCTGTTTTCTGGAGTTGAAATTACTAGACAAATGAAGATGATATTAGAATTTCTAGGAAAATTGGTGGTTAGGAATAGACTGCAAGGAAATTTATAGCCTCTTTTTTTTTTTTTTTTTTTTTTTTTTTTTTTTTTTTTTTTTTTTGACAGGCAGAGTGGACAGTGAGAGAGAGACAGAGAGAGAAAGGTCTTCCTTTGCCGCTGGTTCACCCTCCAATGGCCGCCGCTGCAGCCGGCGCACCGCGCTGATCCTGGCAGGAGCCAGGAGCCAGGTGCTTTTCCTGGTCTCCCATGGGGTGCAGGGCCCAAGCACCTGGGCCATCCTCCACTGCACTCCCTGGCCATAGCAGAGAGCTGGCCTGGAAGAGGGGCAACCGGGACAGAATCCGGCGCCCCAACCGGGACTAGAACCCGGTGTGCCGGCGCCGCAAGGTGGAGGATTAGCCTATTGAGCCACGGCGCCGGCTCTATAGCCTCTTTTTTAACTCCATGTGTTTTTAAGTTTGTATATATGATATAATTCTAAGTCTTATAACTTAAAATGATAGTACAGAAGTATTAGGAGAGAGAATTTTATAAAATCATGGAATGTTACAGCTAAGAGGGAACTTTGGGATTATGTAATTAGCAATTCTGATAGTCTGCAAAGGAACACAAAGAGGTTTTTAATTCATTTATAAGTTCATTCATTCATTCACCCATTTATTTTGAAAAACATTTAATTCTTACTTTTGTATATATTTGGTGATATCCATGCTCTTATATAGACAATACATATCATAATTAAATTAAATAGTATGTTAGAAGGTTATTGGAGTAGACTGGGATGGGGGAGAGAAATGCTTGAGTCTGGCTTTGCAGTGTAAACCGTTGAGCAGGGATTTGAAGGAAGTGGGCGGGTAGGCGGTGTGACTGTCAGGGAGAAGGAGCAGCTGGTGCAAAGGCCAATAGGTGGGAGCGTGCCTAGTTTGCTGTTCAAGGAATAGTAGGAAGGTCAATGTGGCTTCTAAAGGAAGTTGAGTGGAGCAATAGGAGATGAAAAGTTAGTAGAGTTGGGATGCAGAAGGTGGCTGGGGATCTGGCTGTATTATGTAAGGTCTAGTAAATGATTGTAAGAATTTTGCCTTTAACATGAATGAAATGGGGGAAGGGATTGGTGTCAATGAAGGGTTTTGACCAAAAGAATGTTGGTGTCAATGAAGGGTTCTGACCAGAAGAATAACAGGATCAGACTTACATTTCAGCTGAGTACTTCTGGCTGTTCTGTTGAGAAGAGATGCTGGAGTAGGATTGCCAGATTTATCAAATAAAAAAGATAGGATATCCATTTAAATTTATATTTCAGATAAACAATAATTTTTTGTATACATGTCCCATTCAATGCCTCTAAAATACTTTAAAACAGAACCACTTTAATGTGACTGTTGATTACTGTGGATTATTATTGCTGTGATCCTCCTGGTCTCAAGGCTTGGGCCCTTACAGCAAATTTTCACCTCCTTTTTTCCTGTATATTATGTATTTCTGTTTATACATTGTGGTATCCTTTTACCCTAGAGTGTTACACAGGCAATTTGTTGGAATCCAGCCTAGCCCTGGTGAATCAGAATTTCTGGAATAAAATAGGGAATCTTCATGACTGCTAGCTATTGTAGTTTCTAGGTAGTAGTTTCTGGGTTGCAGTTTCTGGTAGTGAACAAAACATAGAAAGCCCTTACCCTCGTGGAATTTACATTCTAAAGGGAGGGACACAATCAATAAGTAAATGTATAGTATATTGAATACCGATGTAGATGCTAAAGAATCTGAGAAAAGCAGGAGGGGAAATGGGAAATGGGTGGTGTGGTGGTGAGGTGATTGCCATAATTATTTAAAAAATGGACTTCCATACCAGACTTTCCCTTGGTCTGTGAGGGGAAAGAGAGAGAGCGAATGAGAGAGACTCTCCCCTCACCAAGCTTTTTGTGATCTTCAAAAAGTGGAGTGGTTACATGGTCTGATTGACAGGTGGCTTGATAGGATTACATGGGTTTGAAGAAGGTGTGGCCTCGAGCTCAAGAACTATCAACCTTGGGGGCTGGTGCCATGGCTCACTTGGTTAATGAGGAGGCCAAGGCAAGATTGCCATAATTAAATAGGGCAGCCAGTGAAAGCCTTTACTATGTGGGTGTGTTGCGTTAATGCTTGAAGGATGAGAGCGAGACCACGTGGATGGGGGAGTTGGGGGTCGTGGTGGTGGCAGGAGCAGAACTGCAGGCTGAAGGAGTGGTAACTGCAAAAGCTCTGAGGCAGGTGCAGGACACATGTGTTTAAGAAACTCCAAGGGGCAGTGTCTGCAGTGAAGTGAAAAGAGGGAGAGAGGAAGCGAAGAGGAAGATACAGTTGAGTGGCTGGTGGTTGTTAATGGAAGGGTTTTTGCTATGTTGTAGAAAGACTTGGATGCTAGCCCAGCGTTGGTGTTCTCTCTGGGCTTCCCTTTCTCTATCCCTGAAAAATGAGTAGAAGACAAGAGTGATCCTTCAGGTTTCTTTCTGCTGTATGATAGAGTATTCAATTTGAAATCTAATATTTCCCCATATCTATATTTTTAGCTTTTTTGCATCAGTTGCTGTATCATTTGGGATCTTTCCATACTTTCTGTGAAGTCATCTCTGATGTGCTCCAACCAACTGGAAGAACTTTTCCCTTTGTACTGCCTTGGTTGTCTTTCTTTCCTGACTGGAAGATTTAGACAGTGCTTTGATAGACAGCAGGAAATTGTTCTCTTATCATCTTGTTCAACCCTTAGTTCTTCTGACAATCAGATTCTTATTTAATTCTAGCTAATAGAATTAGGAAACACGCATTTTTCTCTACTAAGAGATTGAAATTCTTATGGCAGCTTGACATAAAGCTAGGGAGAAACTGAAAGATGGAGGAGGCTTCAGTCAACTCTAAATTGAATAAATACCAATTGCCAGTCTAAGATTAAATTGAATATAATGTGCACGGAATCATGGGAGTCTTACTGGCTACTTCTGTGGAAAGGATGACCTTTAGGTAGCTCTTAAAGGAGTGTTTATTTAGAAGTAATTGGGTGGGAGCGCTCTAAGGTGTTGTTTTGATAGATTCTATTAGCAGACAACATGGATAAAAGAGCATGTCATGAAGCTTTACAGTCTTCTGTAGTATAAATTCTGTCAGAAGAACAAAGCAGTATCAAAACTGTTGTTGGAGCCTTTGAAATCCAACACAAAAAAATAGGGCTTGTAGGCTCTCAAATTGCAGCTTTCATGCAGTAGTAATGAAACAGGATAATCACTCTGAATCATTCTGCCACCTTTTACAGCTTTCACAGGTTGTTATAAATTGTAAAGAAACAAATTCAGAAATCTAAGTGATATCTTAGGGGTTTGATCTGTCTTGTTTTATGTCATCTGCTAGATTTAAGTACTGCAGGAGAGTCAGAAAAAAGATTATATTATGTTATTAGATACCAGCATTTTACATTTAGTAGGTGACATTAAAGAGGACAATCAAATTTTATAATAGTAAGTTTACACTTATTTTTGCTAAAAACTATTTTTTTTATATGTTGTATATTTGTAAGACCTTTTTAAGTGGTTGTTATTTTGAGCCTGGTTGAAATTAAAGATAAAGAAAATCCTAATTGGAGCTTTCTTGACTCATTGTAATTATTACAGGAGGAGTGAGGTGGAAAGGATTCATAAAATTTAGCTAGTTAAACACCCAGCTGCATACATTTATTTATAGCCTTGTACCTGGCTCATTGATTTTCCCATGGTATAATATAACTATCTGTTTGGAAGTTTAAATTGAAAGACTATGTATGTACTTACAGAAGCCTACTTAAAAATGATGGAGTAAATTAAGAAAAACAGTTGAGGTGTTTTTGGTACCTTTTGAACATGATTGAATTCTAGGCTTGAAAATCTGTTTAAACTTATTTTTATAGCAATGGTAATTGGTCTAGTAGCAGTACTAATTCTAAGTACAATAGGCTTTAATTAATGTTGGCTTTGGTGTTTCTGTTGATGGACATTGATTTTATTAATGATATATAAAATAAAAGCAAGACAAAGCTAAGTTAGTTCCAGGGAAATAGTCTGAAAAGTATGTTCTTTATTTTTATTTATTTTTTAAAGATTTATTTATTTATTTGAAAGTCAGAAGTACACAGAGAGAGGAGAGGCAGAGCGAGGGAGAGTGAGTTCTTCCATCCGATGGTTCACTCCCCAATTGGCCACAACAGCTGGAGCTGCGCGGGGTCTCCCACATGGGTCCAGGGGCCCAAGGACTTGGGTCATCTTCTGCTTTCCCAGACCTTTGCAGAGAGCTGGATCGGAAGTGGAACAACCGGGACTCAAACCGTTCCCCATCTGGGATGCTGGCGCTTCAGGCCAAGGCGTTAACCCGCTGCACCTCAGCGCCAGCCCCTATGTTCTTTATTATTTAAAAAAACTATCAATTAAAGATGAGGAAGTAAAGCTTTACTGAAATTGCTCCTCTGACACTAAAAGAGATGACTATATTCTACCTACTCTTTGCTTTCCAAAATTACTTTGTTGGCTGATTGAATATCTTGGTCATAAAAAGTTTATCCTGTAAATTGGATGTCAACGAGCTTTGGCTTGTGGACTAAATTCTATCTATTTTTGTTAAGTTTTATTGAAACATAGCCATACTGGTTAATTTACATATTATTTTTGGCTCTTTTTTTTTTGGCTATAATGTCAGTGTTGAGTAGGTTTTACAAGGGACGTATGACTATAAGGCCTAAAATATTTGCTGTACATGAGAAATGTAAGTAAGATGCTTAGATCAGTGCTTGACACCCAGAAGGAATTCGAATAATGAAGAGATATAATGAAGTCTTGGTGTCCAAGATTTAGGCTGGCATATTTTAGCAGTTATGATTATGCAGTTATGATTTAGCAATTTGTGATTTGTCCATAGGTCTGGCTCTAAAGGCCTAGTTAACTCTGGGTCTTAATATAATATTGTTGTTTAATTTCCTTCCTTTCTTCTTCCCTCCTTTGGCATTGTCTCCTCTTCTTTTTCCCTCCTTTTCTTCCCAGTCGTCATACTTTCCCTCCTTTGTTTCCTTTTTGCTGTATGTGATCATTGGGATCTAAATTTAGGCCAGTTAGTAACTACAACTAGAGAGAATATGAAGAGAAACTAATAACATAGAAGATTCTGCTGCCTTCCCTGGCACATTAGCAGGGAGCTGGATTGGAAGCAGAGAAGCTGGGACTTAAATCAGTGCTCTGGTATGGGATGCTGGCATGCAAGCAGCGTCTTAACCCTACTGTGCTACAACACTAGCCCCTGCGTTACCTTATATTAGAACACTTGCTGTGTTTTTGTTTTATGAACACATAATTGTAAAAATGCTGTTCTTTTCCTTAACAGATTTTAGAATACCAATTTGAAACTTAGGATCTAACCCCTTATAGTTATTGCAAAATTAACAATGATACTATCTAAGGGTCGACCCTTAGATAATAGTATTAATAACCACGTTTCTAAAGGTTCTATGTGTACTCATTTGAAAATCTTGGTAATCATAGTAAATTTAACACAATTTTAGTTAAATTAATTTTTCTTGTTTTTGATTTTGAAAAAGGCTTAAATGGATCAAAATTTCTCATTGAATGTTCCTGTGTTTTAAAGCTTACACCTTAGTTCATTGAAACTAGAATTTTATATATCACTACTATACTAAAAGTAAAACATCCTTTCTGTTTTCCCATTTTGTAGTTAGCTGCTGTTTTGGTAGAGACGGATATCAGTCCTATTTTCTCCCCTTCTGAGGATACTGAATCACACAGGGATATTAAGTGGTTTTCTTAGAACTGCAGTTTGTGTCAGTATAAAGTCTTGAATGTAATTGCTGAATTTATTTTATAAATTTGTAAGAACCAGACAACAAGGTTTAAGAAGTATTTTTTTTCTGAAAATAGATGGATAGCATGTAATTGAGGGAGTGTTTTAGTTTTTAAGAAATTATTGTTGAGTGGTTAAGAGTTTTATCTTGCCAGGATGTGAGGAGAGGGGGAGGAGAGTCATAAGACTGAGTAAAATGAGACTCCAAGACATAAAGTTAATATCAGCTTTCTGTCCCCCTTGTAGATGACGAAAACCAGCACCAGCATGATTTCATCTGTAAGGGAGAGAAGAAAGAAAAGAGACATATTTGGGAATGAATTTTGCTTTTCATTCTTGGCTAAGCTGCTGATTAACTGGCAGCTAGTGAGGAGACCGGTTAGGATATTCTGCCCTACAGCAGCTGGATGGGTCATAAAAGAAAACAGTTTTAGTTTTTTATGAATCTTTCTGAAGACTTTGGATGTCTAACTGTGACTTACATGTAAGAGGTTGTCTGCCAGTAGCCTTGTTAGCACTGCTGTCTCTTTTTATGCCAGATCTGTGTACTTGTTTCTTATGATCTTATTCCTATCATCTTCTTTCATTTTGTATTCTTTGGTGTCTTAGGTTGGCTTTTCAAAACTTAATGCTTCATCTTCCTAGGGTTTTGTTTGATACTATAAATCATTATTTCAACATTGTTTACATGTAATTTGTGCTCAAAATCATGTTCAGGTTAAGAAGACATTAGTCTGTGTAAGATTATATGGGAAACCTGAACTACAATATGTAAAGCATATGGGTAGATGTCTCCAGTCAGTTATTTAGAAGATATTAGTAAATCAATAAAAAAAATTTATCCTAAACAATTTATGCTTTTACTTACTGTTGCTTTGAAAGTTTAGGTTGTGGGGCTGGCGCCGTAGCTCGCTTGTTTAATCCTTCGCCTGCGGTGCTGGCATCCCATATGGGCGCCAGGTTCTAGTCCCAGTTGCTCCTCTTCCAGTCCAGCTCTCTGCTGTGGCCTGGGAGGGCAATGGAGGATGGCCCAGGTGCTTGGGCCCCTGCACCCTCATGGGAGACCAGGAGGAGGCATCTGGCTCCTGGCTTCGGATTGGTACAGCACTGGCCGTTGCAGCCATTTGGGGAGTGAACCAACGGAAGGAAGACCTTTTTTCTCTGTCTGTCTGTCTGTCTGTCTCTCTCTCTCTCTCTCTCACACTGTCTATAACTCTACCTGCCAAATAAAAAAAAAAAGTTTAGGTTGTGATTTTGGATTAGTTTGCAAATTTCTGTAGTCAGAGTTGTTGTTGTGTTCTTTTTCTTTGATAAAGAGAATAATCTTACGGTAAATTCTGTTTGTTTTTTTTTTTTTTTTTTTTTTTTACAGTCAAAGGCCATTGGTTTGTTAGATGTGGATGTGTATGGCCCTTCAATTCCAAAGATGATGAATCTGAAAGGAAATCCAGAGTTATCACAGAGTAAGTAAAGCAGAGCTAAATGGTACAATCATAGTTGAATTTCTGTTTAGTATCGATGAGTGTCAGGTATTGTGCCAGATACTGTGTACCCTTTACTCAGAAATCAGGTAAGGCACCATACCGTCTGAGTTTGAATCTCTGCTTTGTCACTTGTCACTGACTATGTGGTTTTGAATAAATTGCTTAATCTCTTTGTACCTTTCCTCCTCCCCTTTGCCATTTGTAAAATAGAATTACTGTTATTTATGGTGAAGACTTATTGTATGCATTGAGCAAAGGACCCTGGCACATTGTAATAAAAAATATTAGATCATCATCATTGTCTCTTTTCATCGAATGTGTGGAAAGATACAAATATTTGAATACAAAATGTCAAAGTACTTCAAAAACTTCATAGAAAATGGAATTAAAATGTAACATTATTCTGGTGCAAAACATTTTGAAATATGTGCAAATTTTTTCATAATAAACATTTACATGACTGCCCTAGTACAATGTAATTGCAGTGATAGAGATGAAAATTATTTTCTGTAAACTGACTTCTGTCAGAGTTTTCTTAAACATTGATTTCTCTCCCATTCTCTTCACCATCATCAAAAGGAGGAAGTAGTAATTTGAATAAATCTTTACTACTTTATTTATTTAGCTTTTCTTATAAACCTGTTGTATAAGTCAGCTCTTTATTACTTTAACTGAAATACCTGAGAGAAGCCACTTGGGAGTTAAAGAGGTTTATTTTGGCTTATAGTTTTGGAGGTTCACAGTCCAAGATCAGGAGGGCCTATTAGTCTGGTAACTTATGAAGGTTGTGGATGTGGAGCATTGTAGAGGGAGCATAACATGGTGTGCTTGGAAGCACAGAGTGAGGTAGGCCAAATTTGGCTTATATTGCCAACCTTCTCCCATAAACTACCTTCTTTTTTTTTTTTTCTTTTCTTTTCTTTTTTTTTTTTTTTTTTTTGACAGGCAGAGTGGACAGTGAGAGAGAGAGAGACAGAGAAAAAGGTCTTCCTTTGCCGTTGGTTCACCCTCCAATGGCCGCTGTGGCCAGCGTGCTGCAGCTGGCGCACCATGCTGATCCGAAGCCAGGAACCAGGTGCTTCTCCTGGTCTCCCATGTGGGTGCAGGGCCCAAAGACTTGGGCTATCCTCCACTGCACTCCCTGGCCACAGTAGAGAGCTGGCCTGGAAGAGGGGCAACCGGGACAGAATCTGGCGCCCCGACCAGGACTAGAACCCAGTGTGCCGGCGCCTCAAGGCGGAGGATTAGCCTATTGAGCCGCGGCGCCAGCCAGAAACTACCTTCTAAGGGCAAAGCCTCCTAGATGTTATAATTAGATCTGGTCCTTCATCTTAATCCATTAACCATGGATATTAGTCCACTAACTATTTTTTAAAAATATTTTATTTATTTATCTGAGAGGTGGAGTTACAGATGCTGAGAGGGAGAGACAAAGAGAAAGATCTTCCATCTGCTGGTTCACTCCCCAAATGGCCGCAATGGTCAGAACTGGGCTGATCTGAAGCCAGGAGCCAGGAGCCAGGAGCCAGGTGCTTGCTCCAGATTTCCCTCATGGGTGCAGGGGCCCAAGCACTTGGACCATCTCCCACTGCTTTCCCAGGCCACAGCAGAGAGCTCAACAGGAAGTGGAGCAGCCAGGACTAGAACCGGGTCCCATATGGGGTGCCAACGCCACAGGCAGAGGATTAACCTACTGCGCTACAGCAGTGGCCCCTATTAATTATTAATAGAAGACTTTTGGGACCAAGCCCACAATATGTAGACCCTTAGGCTTCACTCAAACTATTTTCTGAACCATAATTGCTATTTAATATAAAGCTTTAAGAACAAGAAAGTGCTATGTTCAAGAAGTGAACAATTGGGGGCTAGTGTCATATTACAGCGGGTTAATCCACTACTTAGGAGGCTGGCAACCATATTGGAGTACCAGTTCTAGTTTTGGCTGCTCTGCTTCCCATTCAGCTAATGTGTCTGGGAAGGCAGTGGAAGATGGTTCAAGTACTTGGGCTCCTGCCACCCATGTGGGAGACCAGGATGTAGTTTCTGGCTCCTGGCTTTGGCCTAGCTTGGATCTAGCTGTTGTAGTTTTAAGGAGTGAATCAGCTGATGGAAGATACCCCTCCCTGTCACTCTGCCTTTCAAATAAATAAACGAATCTTTAAAGAATTAGAAAAATCAATATTTTTTGAAAAATTATGTGAAATTGGTTTAAAAATTGAAATTGATTTCTAATATAAGAAGAATATAAAACTGAATAATATCTTTTTGTTTCTTATTTAGCTTATTATTATTCATAGGTCCACGACAGAATGACTGGGTTTACTGATGAATCTTTATTGGATTATCTATATAGGCAATAGAAATATTTTTTATCTTTATTAAAAATTAATTGGATATTGCTATTTAAAGTGCTTTTGTTTGTGTTTTAGTTGTTAGAGTCGGTTATAATAAGTTTGGACTATTTTTTATGACACAATAAAGATAATCCCTAATATTTTGAAGAAAACTTGAAGATCCAGAGATGTTAAAATTGGCTCTAGCTGTCTGATATTGCTAGTTTATATAGCTGTTTTGTTTTATGAAAACATAAACTTAAAAAGCTATTATTCTCTAGTTTCTTTGTTCATATTCTTTTAGTGAAATACATACTTAGTTTGAAACTATGTGACAGGAGCCAAGATGTCAAACTTTCACAAAGAAAGTATAATGAATTTGCATACTTTCAATGATTCATGATGTCTACTTCTTGATTAAAGTAATGTAAAAATTTGTTCATGTAAAACATGAGTGATGGCAAAATGGAGCCCTCAGTGTCAGTCTTTTCTAATTGGTCTGTTCAGTGTTTCCAACATAAATACTTGGAAATGAAGTTTCATTTCTTTCTTCTTGTTTTACTGAATCTGTAGTCTTAAATTTGATATTTGCAAATTGGCTGCCACTAAATAAGATTTCTGGTAAAGATGAGATACTAGAAATCTTAGAAAGCTTGAAAAAAATTACTTTTTTTTCATTGATAAGCTGATTTTAAGTCTCCCAAAAAATAAATTGAATGATTTCGGCCTTCACTTAAAAGAGAGTCAGATCTTAAAAACCCAATTTATAAATTATTTTTCAAATCTTAGAAAAACCTTCTACCATTATACTAATTGGCATCATTTTGACATTTCTACATTTTATCATGTTAATTTATCTGGTTATAATCTCTATTACAGAAAAAAAAACTATGCAAGGTAAAAATAATTCAGTTAGCAATAGTGACAAACTGTGAAATACTTGTTCCTAGCAGTTCAGATTTGGGAATGATAGATAGACCCGTGTGCTGAATCCCAGCTTTGTAGGCCATCCTCTGTTTTTACACTAAGCTGGACAAACTCAGGGGCAGTAGGACTTAAGTGTTGTCTCCTCCTCTTCATTGTTTAAGCAGATGTTTGATTATGTAGTTTTTGTCTATTTATTTATTTATTTATTTATTTTAAAGACTTGTTTATTTTAAAGGCTGAGTGATAGAGAGGAAGAGACACACAGAGAAAGAGATCTTCCATCTACTGGTTCACTCCCCAGATGATCGTAATGTCTGGGGATGGGCCATTCTGAAGCCAAGAGTCAGAAGCCAGGAACTTTGTTTGACCCCTCAAGCATTTGACTGCCTTCCAAGACAGAGAATTGGATCAGAAAGGGAGTAGCCAGTACTCAACCTAGTATTCAAACACACACTGTGATAAGGGATGCTGAAGATACTGCTGTACCACAACACTAGCACCACTTTGTTCATTTTTGAAACTTAAAACTTAGAACTGGCAGATTATATACTTTATTCCCTTCATATCATTTTTCTTTTGGATGGAATTTTAGAAAATCAAACTTTTTGCATTTACATTATTTTAATCTTGATTATCGGGTTAACATTTATATTTGATTTTAGAAAAATGGATTTATTAAAAAATTTTATAATAGTTTGAAATTTTAAAAATGTTTCTATCAGTTTGAAATGACATGATATTTTATATTATCAAATAAAATTATCATAATAGAAAGTCTAGCCAGTGTGTAGAAAGGGTATTGCACAAAAAAATGAACATATTGACAAATTAATGACTATAATGACCAGTTCCTTTGTGAACCTAATGGAATTTAGAATAAAATCTGTGTATTGGAGAAACTAGCATCTAACCATGAATATACCTTCTTTTTAAATAAGAACAAATGCCAGTTTTCCCTCTCTATTTAAATTTTCCTAATAACATAATATTCAAATTTCATATAGTGAACCAAATTATAGTCCTAGGACTAGAAGGCTTTCAGTTGAAATGATAAATGAACATTAAATGGTAGGTAGTTGTATGCAGAGATGTGTTGCTACATTTCACCAATGTAATATACATTTGGTTACCATATTGGGGGTTTTCATTAAGCTTTCCAAAATTACTCTTATTGGTGGAAATGTCTGCTTTCTTTCCTAGTTTTGTGATGATAAATCACTTTAAGAATACTTGTGCATTTATTACTATGTAGTTTTACTGAAGAGTGTCTTTTAATGTACTGAGCTAATAAAGCAGGAAATTTTTAAGACCTGTGGAGAGAGATTATTAAAACAGAAATGTCAAATAATTTTATTGGAGGTGACACAGTGCTTATTAATGACTAAATGGGAGACTTTTTGCATGGAATCCACTTGCCTTCTACTGTGAGATAACGATTTTGCACTCATGTCACTCATTCCTGCTCTATCTGTGTTAAGGTATTAAATTTCTTTCAAGCTTAGAGGTGAATGTATATGTGGGCTTATGAGACAGATATTGTGGAAAATCAGTTTGGCCAAATGACCTTTTATAAAATAGCACTCAACTTTGTTTAAAAAACTATGAGGAAGGGATTAAGATTACTTAAAGGTAATTTAAGTGTATCAAGAATGAGAGTGAGCTCTAGTAATCCCTCAAGCAACTGTGTTGTTTGTTTTTCCTTTCAAGGAAGAAATATAGGGGTGTTGGTGAAATTGCTGATATACGTGGCACATTCTGATGTGGTGGACAGAGCTCCCAAAGCTTCTGGTTTTTAATTAGCTGCTTCTGGTCATTTCTTACAGATCCTGGGTTTAATCTGATGCCAGAGTTCCGCTGATTATTTTTGGATGAGATTTCTTAATTTCAATGTTATTCTGTAATTACAGTGTTACAGAAATGACTTTTTTCGTGCTTTTTTGGATTTTGTTTATATTCTCCTTTAATCTACAATAATAAGACAAGGTGATATCCTTAAGAAAATCAGGTGTCAAAGGGGTCTTAAAAGTTGTTTTGCACTGGCTTTGGTCACCTTTACCTCTGAAATATCTGAGAGTTGAGGTCTTTGTCTTTTGGAGAGTTCTGCTTTCTAGCTTATCAAAACAAAAGACCATACATCTCTCCTCCTGGCTTGTGGTTCTTTGTGTAGTTCATTGAATAGACTTGAACTAAATACCTGCCTGGTGTGGTAAAACCCTTTTCATTTTCCTCTGACCTTCTCTTGCTGAAGAAGAGACAGCCTCTTTTTGGAGTTTTACCTGATCTGCTGCAAATCGTCCTAGCTGGAGGCTGCAGCAAGTGCATTCAGTGAAGAATGCCTTGTATTTTCATAGCTACAGTCTGTTTAATTATTAATATTGATAGTCTTCCATAGAATGGCAGCAAATACGGTTAGGTAGTTAAATCTGTCGGTAGTCAAATAGGCCATATCTGTTTATGATTAGCACTTGCCAAAAGAAAAGATTGGTGTTCTCTTCTACCTCTTTAACTTCCTGTTTAACTAAGGAGTGCTGTCTTGAGATTTGTGGGTTTGTGGGGCTACACATTTGTAATATGGGCTGTTTTACCTCACATTTCTTTTTACTAGAGTAATTTCAGGTTAAAATAAAACTCTGTTGTTCTTATTTTTTAAACTTTTGATCGCTTTTAATGTTTTCAAAATTATCTCAGAATTTTCAGTATCTTCTCTCAGATGAGGAAAATCAAATTGTAATTTTATTTAGAATATTCTGTTTCTTTTATGGCCCTGTGATGCATCTGCTTTTTTTTTTTTTTTTTAAGATTTATTTATTTATTTATTTGAAAGGCAGAGTTAACAGAGACAGAAAAGGAGAGACAGAGAACTTCCATCCACTGGTTTATTCTCCAAATGGCTACAATGGCCTGGCCTAGGCCAGATTGAAACCAGGAGCCAGGAGCTTCTTTCAGGTCTCCTATGTGGTTGCAGAGGCCCAAGCACTTGGGCTATCTTCTGCTACTTTCCCAGGTGGATTAGCAGGGAGCTGGATAGGAGTGGAGCAGCCAATATGCAAACTGGTACCCATATGGGATGCGGGCACTGCAGATGATAGCTTAACTTGCTGTGCCACCATGCCAGCTCCAAAATTTTGCTTTTTTTTTTTTTTTTTTTTTTTGACGGGTAGAGTTATAGACAGAGAGAGACAGAGAGAAAGGTCTTTCTTCCGTTGGTTCACTCCCAAATGGCCACTACAGCCGGTGCTGTGCTGATCCGAAGCCAGGAGCCAGGTGGCTTCTTCCTGGTCTCCCATGCTGGTGCAGGCACCCAAGTACTTGGGCCCTCCTCCATTGCCCTCCCGGGCCACAGCAGAGAGCTGGACTGGAAGAGGTCAACCAGGACTAGAACCCGGCGCCCATATGGGATGCCAGTGCTGCAGGTGGAGTATTAACTAATTGAGCCATGGAGCAGACCCCGAAATTTTGCTTTTTAAAATAGGCATCATTGTTATTGCCTCATAGTTCCTATAGTAGTTCACTGGGTACTTCAGGAACCTCTAAGGGTCACTTAACAAAACAAGTACTACTTTTTTTTTTTTTTAAAGCAACATAGTTTGGTGCAAGTAGGATATGAAGTGAGTTTCAAAAGTAGAATATGAAGTTGAATATGAAAGAGAATATGAAGAGAATGGGAACTCCATGGAACAAATCAAGAGGACATAAATAATGACACTACACTAAGAGGCAAGGAAAGATTTGATGGTCCAGATTTGGTGAGGCTAACTAGAGAAAAGAGAAATCACACATACTACAAAAACAAAACAAAGCAACAAAGCAAAAAAGAAACACACACAAAACAAATACTGAAATAGGGCATCTTTTTCTTTAACTTTCCTTTTGGATTCCTGCTCTAATTTCATTTATGTGGCACACATAGTGTATGGGGTGCAGGATTGAAATGCGGTCCTATTCATCAAGATTGGACAGATTTGGGATGGTTTATTTAGAGTAGTAATTAAAGACACCTGAATCCCATGTTGGAGTACCTGTTTCTGGTTCCTGACTCCAGCTTCCTGCTAATGTGGACCCTGGGAGATTATAGTGATAGCTCAAGTAACTGGGTTGCTGTCACACATGTAGGAGACCTGGATTGAATTGCTGGCTCCCAGCTTCTTCCTGGCCCAGCCCCAACCCACCTTTGGGCCAGCTTGTGCAACTTTGGGCATTTTGGAAAAGAGAATCAGTGCATGGGAGCACTTTTTCTCTGCCTCTACCTTTAAAAAAAAATTGGCTAGATTTGCTCTGCCAGTATTACCTACCAGTGCTAGATACAGCAATACAGAGCTTCTGTAGTAGTAACTATGATATCAACCCACTGAATCAGCCTGCTTTTGAAAGGGTGATCATTACAGAACTGGAGGGAAGTAGAATAATGATGTTTCACTGGGAGACTTAGTTTATCTATTAGCCTTCTTTAATTTTCAGTTTGGAAATTTTAGCAGCCCACCAGTATAAATTATGACGTGAAGTTGTATTATTCCTTTTGACTTATATCAGTCCTTAATATTACTGTTACCACTATTACCATATGTACTATTACTAGTATTAGAAAGCTTTGCATGGTGTGCTCCCAACTACCTCATCTTCTACAGCCTTCATTCTAACAAGTTACTTTGTTATCCGAAGAACACCAGTCACAGTGGCCTCTATTTCTCTAACATGCCAACCTCTGTGCTGCCCAAGAACCCTCAAATAAGAGTGTTTCCATTCTCTCTGCCTGGAATGCCTTCTACCTCCACTGTTCACTGAAAACCCCCTTCCCCCAGTAATTCCTTCTCACCAAGTCTCAATTTTGCTATTTCTTCTTCCTCAGTCTCCTTATTGCAATATCAAAGATAAAGCTTTTGTGTTATTGTGTTTAAAAAATTTCCCTTACAAGATAATACAATACCCACACAAGACTTTTTTGCTTGGTTTGTTTCTCTCATGCTTATTATAAAGTACATACTTATTATAAAGTACATGTGTACAGTAAGTCTTAGTTGAATAAATGAATAACATAGTCACCCCTTCTGAGTTTCTTGTATGTTAGCTACATAATTAATTTTCTGCTTTGTATTTTAGATAACTTAATTGGCAAATACATTTTTTTCCCTAAGGCCACTTAAGATATTATCTTGGTAGTTAATCGTTGCGTTATATCTGAGTGGCTGTCTTATACTGCTCCTCACATTTAAAAAAAAAAAAGAGTGAAAAGATTATGTGGTTAGTAATTTGACTTTTCAGAATTATGTTATATGGAGTGAGATGATTTCTCACATTGTTTCTGTATGATAGGATAGTTTTGGTTTTATCTCCCATCTTAGCTTTGAAATGCTCAGCATTGCTCTGCTGGCTTACCAGGGTAGAATTCTTTGAGGCTTGAATTTGAGTTGTAATGTAAAGTGTCAGAATCCCAAGCCTGCAGACAATGAATAACTTGGAAAGAGAGAAAAAAACTTGTAGGTCAGCATCCATCATCATTATTTCCTCAGACCATCCTCATGTGAAGCTACAATAGTACATAGACACTAACATCAGGGAACTTCAAGGAGTCTGTGGAGGGGCTGTTATTGTGGCAAAGTGGATTTAGCACTACTTGAAACAATAGCATCCTATATCAGAGTGCCATTTCATGTCCTGGCTGCTCAGCTTCCAATCCAGCTACTTGCTGCTGGGCCTGGGAAAGCAGTGGAAGATGGCCCAGGTTCTTGGGTCCCTGCCACCTATGTGGGAGACTAGGATGGAGTTTCTGGTTCCTGGCTTTGACTCAACCCAGACCTGGCAGTTGTGACCTTTTGGAGAGTGAACCAGTAGATTGAAGATCTCTATGTTTCTTCCTGTCACTCTGTTGCTCTGCCTTCCAAATAAATAAATAAATCTATTTTTAAAAGTTCATGGAAAGGAAAGAAAGAGAAGGATGAAGGGGATGGGGAGATGGAGAGAGTGAGAGAGAGAGACCGAGAGACCAAGAGACCTATTCCATCTGCTAGTCCCCCCTGCTCTGAATTTGGGTCCCCTACATGAGTGTCAAGAATCCAAGTACTTGAGCCATCACTGCTGTCTCCTGAGGTGTGCATTAGCAGGAAGCTGGAATCAGAATCAGAGCCATGACTCCAATACAGGCACTCTGACATGGGGTATAGGATGCCCCAGCAACATTTCATCTGCTGTGCCAGATGCCTTTTTTTTTTTTTTTTTTTTTTTTTTTTTTTTTTTGTCATAGGTTAGGAGAAGTAGCGAGGAAGCTGTGACAATAAGGTTTTGATTTTATTCTGCTGTCTCTGAGATTTTTCAATTAAGGAAAAGAAAGCAGAAGTAACAGCTTGCAGTTTAGTGGGCTTTGGGAATTCCCTTGTGATATACAAACCATAGCTGCTTTTTGGAGTGGTGAGATGTCTTAAGCTGGCTTTCCCAGAAAGTTGAGTCTTTCACACTTCTAATTTATTATGAAGTATAAAACCAGAGTGAAGAAGGAAAGGGACATGAAAATGTGGTACCAAATTGCCTGTTGCCAAATGTGACATTGCTTGACTGCATGGGCCTGTGTAATCCCCACCCCTATGTCCTATAGATAGGACTGTCTGCTGGGGGAAATACGGGAAGAACTTGTCTAATGGTGCCTGGCTTCTGTTGACCAAAGGTTCATCTCAGGAGATATAAACTTGCCTGCATTTTTGACTTGTGTATGTGTGAGTGCTGGGAAGGGTTTTCTGATGACTGTGGTTACTGTGGGAGCTTTTGGCTGGCAAGTGAGATGCACACAGGTATAGGCCTGAAATGAGGTGTTTTCAGGTAGCCATCTCTGTGCAGTTGGCCTGGTTGTTTTTGAGGTGATAGGAACAAAAGATAGGCGAGGCTGACAGGGTCTGAAGTGGTGCACAGGGCTTTCTTATGCATGGGGGCAGGGTGCAAAGCTGAACTCTTGTGTAACCCATAAAGTGGTTCCAGTTAATTTCCCTCCCGTATTGGCTGATGCTGGGGTACCATGGCAGGAAACCTAGAAGGTAAGGGATTCTTTCCAAGTTGTTTTTTTTTTTTTTTTTTTTTTTTAAAGATTAATTTATTTGCTTGAGAGGCAGAGGCAGAGGCAGAGGCAGAGAGAGAGGGAGTTAGAGAGGGAGGGAGGGAGGGTGGGAGGGAAGGAGAAGTCTTCTGTTGGCTGGTTCACTCCCCAGATAGCCTCAATGGCCGGAGCTGTGCCAACATGAAGCCAGGAGCCAGTAGCCTCTTCCAGGTCTCCCACATGGGTGCAGGGGCCCAAGGACTTGGGCCATCTTGTACTGCTTTCCCATGCCTTAGCAGAGAGCTGGATCAGAAGAGGAGCAGCTGGGACTCGAACTAGCACCCATATGGGATGCCAGTGCTTCAGGCCAGGGCTTTAATCCGTTGTGCCACAGTGTTGGTCCCCTATTTATAAATTTTTTTAAAGATGTATTTATTTGAAAGGCAGAGTTAGAGAGAGGGAAAGAGAATCTTTATTCCGCTGGTTCACTCCACAGATGGCCACCATGGCTGGAGCTGGGCCAATCCAAAGCCAGGAGTCTCCCCATGTGGGTGCAGAGGCTCAAGGACTTGGACTGTCTTTTGCTGCTTTCCCAGGCACATTAGCATGGAGCTGGATTGGAAGTGGAACATCCAGGACTCAAACTGCTGCCCGTATGGGATGCTGGTGTTGCAGGTGGTGGATTAATCCATTATGCCGCAATGCTGGCCATTCAGTTTGATGATTTTAAAACTATTTTATTTATTTGAACGGCAAAGTTAGAGAGAGAGAGAGAGAGAGAGATTGAGATTGAGAGGTCTTCCATCCATTGGTTCACTACCCAAATGACTGTAGTGGGCCAGGCCAAAACCAGGTGCTTGGGTCTCCCATGTGGGTGGCACAGGCCCAAGTACTTGGATTTTTTCCTCCTGCTTTCCCAGGCATATTAGCAAGAAGCTGGATTGGAAGTAAAGCAGCTGGGACTCAAACTGGTGTTCATGTGGGATGCCAGACTCACAGGCAGCCCCTTAACCCACTGTGCCATAAAGCTGGCTCCAGTTTTTGGTTTGTAAAATATACAATTTGGTAGTATCAAAGTCTAGAAGTGCAATCTTGACCTTGCAGTTGGGCTTTTGGTAATTCATTGGATATGACTGAGAAAAAGATTTCTAGGATGACTTTTGGATTGATTGGTTGGATCACTGTGGAGATAGTTGTATCATTCCTCAAAATAGAGCAGATAGGAAAAAGGAGTGACCTTAAGTAAAGCAGTGATGAGTTAAGATTTAGTTATGTTGAACTTTATATCTAAAGAGAGTTGAATACAAACAGGTAGTTGGGTATGTGCTTAGTGTTTAGGAAAGAGCTTTGGGCTAAGGATACAAATTTAGGAGTTCACACTATATGAGGTAACTTCAGAAAGTTCATGGAAAAATGGAATTAAAAGATAACATTTATTTTGGTCCAAAAATATTGAAATCTGTATCTAGCTTTTTCAAAATAACACATTTCCCATGAACTTTTGAAAGACTTTTTGTATGTGTGGGTAATAGTTGGATTTGTTACTTTAAATTGGTGATTCGGGGATCTTTTGCCCCAGGAGACATTTGCCAATGGCTAGACATTTTTGATTGACACAAAGGGGGGATACTACTGACGTCTGGTGGGTAGAGACCAGGGATGCTGCTAATGCGTAAGACATCCTCCCACAACAGTTTATTATCTGGTCCAAAATGTTGGTTGTACTGAGGTTGAGAAAAGTACCTGATTTTGGCAAGGTAATGCAAGAAAGTTTTAGAGCCGGCCAGCATTGTGGCGCAGCAGGTTAACACCCTGGCCTGAAGCACCGGCGTTCCATATGGGTGCCCGTCCGAGACCTGGCTTCTTTTACTTCTGATCCAGCTGTCTGCTGTGGCCAGGGAAAGCAGTAGAAGATGGCCCAAGTCCTTGGGCCCTTGCACTGCATGGGTGACCCGGAGGAAGCTTCTGGCTCCTGGCTTCAGATTGGTGTAGCTCCAGCCATTGTGGCTAATTGGGGAGTGAACCATTGGATGGAAGACCCCCTCACCCCCCCCCCTTCTCTCTGTCTTTCTTTCTCTCTGCCTCTCCTCTCTCTTTGTAACTCTTTCAAATAAATAATAAATAAATCTTTAAAAGAAAAAAGAGAAAGTTTTAGAGGAAGTCAAGTAGAAGACTGAGGATACAACTTTGGGAAATGTCAGCCTTAAGTTAATCAGAGAAAGTGAGGAAGAATGACCAGAGAGATAGAAAGAAACCTTGGAAAGAACTACACCCTGCAAGATGGGGAAGGAGTGGTGTTTTAGGAGGAAGTGTTCAACATTTTCAGAGTGGCTAAATAAAATAAGGTTTGATAATATGTCCGTATTTTCAATTCATTTAGGTACTGTTTTGAAGACCTAGTACAACTGTGTTGTGTTTCTTGAAGAAGCATTGTATCTGTCCTTTGGAAATGAATTACTTAGGAATAATTTTGGAGTATGTCTATCATAGTACAGTTCTGAGTGATGGGAAAAAAGATGAGTAAGACATAAATTTTATTCTTTTTAAGAGTTCACATTGTAGTGGAGATGATAGAAATGTCTGCATATTAAATGTCATTTTAAATAAGTAAAGTATAAACAGAAGACCATGGATCAAAGAGAAACTTGTACTCTTTCTGTGATGTAGTTCAGCCAGCCCTGGACTCTGATCTGGTTTCCGATGAGGTCACAAAAAGGAGCAAGAGACTTGAACATATTTTTACAAAATAATGAAAAGATCACGTTTATCTTTTAAACTTTGATAGTAAACAAAAACTGATAGTAAAATTGGGTAATACTTTCTATCTGTTGTGACCATCATGAGCAAAATAAATGTGGGATATTTTATTTATAAATCACTTACTACCTCTATCACAAAATAACTTTTTCCTCTAGAATATGCATGTGGCTTGTATCATCTCTGCCATCTTCCTCATTTTTCTCAACTGTCGCTTCTGTTTCTTTGTAATTGCAAATACTCAAGTCCAAGTAGCCATTGTTTGTCTCTCAGACTATTTTTTTCAAGTAAAAATGGCAGCCCATGAAAAATGCCATCTAGCACAACTTGCAACTCAATTGCACAAGGATTTTGCTTGAGATAGCCCTTTTATTTAAGTATATTGCAGAGATGCTTTATGTGTACTTCCCTGTTTGTCATGCAAAATATTACAAAGACCTTTACTCAAAGATTGAGAATTAATAAGTGAAACAATTTTTACTACTTCATGTGGGATAGTCTTCAATGAAACTGACATTTGTTTTTTATTATGAGTACATGTTGGTGAAGAATATGTTGGCTACCAGTACCATTTGGTACTATTGCCTGCTAAGGTGGTGGCAGTTTTACCTACCATTGCTTTTGGACCATTTATGAAAAGCTTAGCCTGGTAAACAGCTAAATAATATCTATTCTCCCTGCAAGATAATATTTTAGTATTATTATGAAAATAGGCTTACCCTCTTGGATCACCTGAATGGTTCTTTGGGATCTCAAGAAGACCATACTTGAAAAACTGCTGTTTTCATGGGAAGTTCTTCAACCACAAGGCAGAAGTCTAGTTTTTAGTTTACTAATGCTTATTGTGGATCTCAAGAAACTGTTGCTGTCATTTTTCGTACATTCTTTCTTTATTAAAGTTTTGTGGAAGTAAGTGTTTTTCAAGTGAAGTATCTTGTGTCTAGTGTCTGAAAATATTATTTTAAATGTGACACATTGTAGAAAAGTCCTGTAGAAATTTAAAGTAGGTCTTTTCTTTCCATGTATTTTATTTACAGTAGTATTACCTGGGTGCCTGGAGCTGAGATATTGTTGCAAAACTTGTGAATACTTTAAAAATTTAATACTTGAATATGATCATAGTTATTAACAAGGACATTGGAGTTATGTTGAAATATAGACTATAAGATACAGAAGTTGTCCTCAAGATGTTTTTAACCTGATTAATATACACACAGATATTGTAATATAATGTGTTTTGTGCTATAGTATAATTGATTTAAATACTGTATAATATAAGAGATCAGAGAATGGCTCAGTGAAGTTGGTAGAATTAAATTATACCTTAATAGAAATGAGAAAATATATGTTAAGGAGCAAAAGAATATTACAGTTCTTCTCCCAAACAAATACCCGTTTCTCATCTCCCTCTCCTTGTCATTTGTGGTTTGGAATGTCATTTGTCTCATATGTCTTGTTTGGACCATTCTGAGGCTCATGATTTGTACTCTAAGATACTGAATGTGGTGGAAATATCTTGGGTTTTGCAGCCAGTCTGATCCAATCCCTAATTTCTAATGGTACATTTTGAAGGCGGTGTGAAAATTAAGTGAAATAATGCATTTAAAGGTTCTTAATAAATGTTGTCTTTCCTTATTATTATTAATAGTGAACAGCAACATAATTTGTTAATTAAGATAATAGCATGCTGTGGTGGAATTTATCTGTTAGACCAGGAGAGCAAAAAACTTGTGGAGGGGCCTGCGCTGTGGCACAGCAGGTTGACGTCCTGGCGTGAGGCGCCGGCATCCCGTGTGGGCTCTGGTTCTAGATCTGGCTGCTTCTCTTCTGATCCAACTCTCTACTATGGCCTGGGAAAGCAGTGGAGGATGGCCCAAGTCCTTGGGCCCCTGCACCCATGTGGGGGACCTGGCTTCGGATTGGCGCAGCTCCGGCCGTTGCAGCCATCTGGGGAGTGAACCAGCAGATGGAAGACCTCTCTCTCTCTCTTTCTCTACTGCTCTCTGTAACTCTGTCTTTCAAATAAATAAATAAATCTTAAAAAAAAAAAAAAAGACTTGTGGAAAGAGAGGAGAGAGGAAGAGAGGCAATAAGGTATAGCGGCTGCCATGTACTTTAGAGTCAGAGAGGATCGTAGTCAACTGCTAACAGTAAGAAACCCTTGTTATCACCCTATAATAGCTTTGGACAACTTGACATAAATTTGCTAAGTGTTACTTTCTTTTTTTTTTTTAAGATTTATTTTATTTATTTGAAAGTCAGAGTTACACAGAAAGGAGAGGCAGAGACAGAGAGAGGTCTTCCATTCTCTAGTTCACTCCCCAGTTGGCTGCAACGGCTGGAGCTGCACTGATCCGAAGCCAGGAACCAGGAGCTTCTTACGGGTGTCCCATATGGGTCCAGGGGCTCGAGGACTTGTGCCATCTTGTACTGCTTTCCCAGGCCATAGCATAGAGCCAGATCAGAAGTGGAGCAGCCAGGACTAGAACTGGCACCCATATGGGATGCTGGTGTTTCAGGCCAGGGCTTTAACCCACTGCTCCACAGCGCCGGCCCTGTGTTACTTTATTTCTATAATAAATGGAAATGGTTTGGAGAGGATAGTTAACAGTACTCATGTGGGTACTGATGAATATAGTTTTGTTTAGTTCCATAGGGGATATTGATTAGACCGGGCCAATCAATGAATGTCATCACTCGGGACCTAGTCTTTGGTATGAGAGTGGACGTATGTTCTTTTTCAAAGGTAATAAATATCTTGACATATGCCTAGTTCACAAGGTTCAACTCATACATACCTCTTCAATGTCTAAAGTATTTGCCATTTGGCTGTTTACAAACAACTTGCATAGTTCTGTCATATGCAGTTAAGTTGCCTGTGCTCAGTTTCATTCTTTTGAGGCTTATTTTTTACTGTTGATTGGAGAGGTCAAGAGCAGCCCAATTTACCCCTCTTCCAAGGCAAGACCTTTCTGAGGGTTCTACCTAAGGCTCCCTGTATTGTGAGACCTTTTCTCTTTGACTGATGGTAACATAAACTACTCCCAGCTGTGCATGATCTCTGGCAGTTATGCAGTTTACAGTCTCCAGTGATTGTTTCCTCAGTCCTGGGCAGTTTTGTCTCACGCAGGAATGACTTCAGGTCCCCTCTGCAGTTCTGGGGAATCCTTGTTCTGTGTAATGCCTTTCTGCCCAGTTTTCTGCCTCATAAATTCAAGCTTCCTTGACTTCCCTAACTCTTGATTGTCTTTTCTCAACTCAGAAAAGTCACTAGGCGGTGTTTAGATTTTACCCTCCCTGTGCTGTAGCCTGGAAATTGCCTCTAGGGCAATAAACTGTGGCAGTCATAAGTCTTTTGTTTTGCTTTTCCCATTGTGACCTCTCTGTCTATTGTCTGATGTCTGAAAGCATGGTTTTTATGTTTTGTCCAGTTTTCCAGTCTTTTAAAGACAGAGAGTGCATAGGGACAGTTAGGGGGTAAATTCTGTTCCTGCTGTTGTTTTGTGGTCAGAAGCAAAGATCTTTTCATAACTTTTGCTTTTTCTTTCTTCCGCTAGGTAGCCTCTAGAGCTCTAAGAAGCCAGATAAGTCCATCATCTTTATAATCACTTTTGTCTTCTTAGCAATTGAGTAGCCATTTGTATTAATCTGTGTTCTCCAGTGATATAGAAAAATAGATACACACAGAAAGATTTATTATGAGGATTCAGCTTCCATGATTATGGAGGCTGACAAGACCCAAGGTCTGTATTTGACACGCTGGAGACCTAGAAGAGCCAATGGCATAGTTCCAGTCTGAATCTGACAATGGTGTAAGTTCCATGCTGAGTTCTGAGTTCATGTCCAAAGGCTGAAAACCTGTATCTGAGGTTGAAAACAATTAGTCAAAGGAGCAAACTGTCTCTTCCTGCAATTTATTCTGTTCAGGACTTCAGTGTATTGAGTGGTGCTCACTCACAATAGGGAGGGCAGTCTGCTGATTTGAATGTTAATCTAATCCAGAAACACCCTCACAGACACACCCAGAATAATGTTTAATCAAATGTCTGGCACTCCATAAGCCAGTCCAGTTGACCTATGAAGGTAACTATCATGCCACTCAATCTCATAACCTTGTCCTTCTTCTAGTTTTGTAATTACAAGTCAGGATAATATTAACTGCATTACATGTGGTCCCATTTCCTCCCAGCATGCAGACTATCCCTGAGTTCTTAGAGTAACTTCAGTCTCAATCTGAGAATCTTTCCTGGAGCCACTTTTCAACCAAAACACATAGCACATTCAAAATAATGTCACATGGACTGTGAAGATTGTGGGGAGCAATCCGGACTAGACTGAGTTACTGGAATTAAGACTTATTCTATGCATCTGCTCTCCCACTGTGGGGAGCAAACCGGACTAGACTGAGTTACTGGAATTAAGACTTATTCTATGCATCTGCTCTCCCACAATATGGCGCTGGGAGAGAAGTAAACAGCTTCCGCACAGCTGCCTCCAGTTCAACCAATAAACTGTAGGACTTGCTACTGATTGGAGGAGAGCAGCGTACTCGGCGTGTGGGCAGCCGAGTTGGGATTGGCGGAGGAGGACTATAAAGGAGGAGAGAGACGGCATGCACCAGGAACATCTATGGGGAACATCTAAGGGAACCCGTGCAGCCCCCCAGAGAGCCGGCCGGCGGTGTGCCGCTCCCCTGCGGAAGTGGGGAATGTGGCCAGGGGGAACTGCCCTTCCACGGAGGTGGAAGGGACAGTAGCCAACCCGGGAAGAACCAGCAGCAAACCCGGGGAGGGCCGAGCAGACGAAAGAACAGCGCAGGGTCCTGTGTTGCTCCTCCACGAAGAGGGGGAGCGACAAAGATGTGGAAAAGATGTGGAAGAAGTATAGGGCAACCACAAGAGGTAGTGTGGTAACTGGTGAGTAACAGTGGGTTAGACACTGTCTTTAGGTCTGAAGATGTGAGAACAGGGAGAAGAGGGAGCACATCCAAGCTGGGATCCAGTGACAGTCCTTTAGAGATATTTGTCTGTTTTGGGAGTAGCAGTGGCACTTGGACTATTATCCAGTCCGCCTGAGGTCACTTTACAGGGAGGAAGCTAGGAAATCAAATGCCTTGTTCTCCCTCTCCTTCTTTGCTCTCAACTACTGCTTTTGAGATAGTCCATGTGGGAACCCCTGGGCCAGAAGGTAGAGTGAACTTGAAGGCAGATGACAGATATTGTCAAAGACAGAGTTAAATTGTAGTAGTCACCTGGCCTCTTTCTTTCAGAAGCAGAGATATTTCAAGACACAAACCTGTGATTTGAAATGAAAGGAAATCCAGTATATAGGTTGTTACCTTCTTACCTTTCTGACTACTACTACTTCTTTTTAAAGATTTATTTATTTATCTGGAGGTAGAGTTACAAAGAGAGGTCTTCCATCTGCTGGTTCACTCCCAAATAGCCACAATGACTGGAGCTGGGGCTATTTGAAACCAGGAGCCAGGAGTACTTTGGCCATCTTCCACTGCTTTCCCAGATGCATTAGCAGAGAGTTGGGTCAGAAGTGGAGCAGCTGAGACATGAACTGGCACCCAAATGGGAGGGATGCCAGCACCACAGGGGGAGGCTTAACCTAGTATGCCACAGTGCCAGTCCCTCTGGCTACTGCTTCTGAAGTAGTCTTCTGTGTATACCCAGAGAATTGAGGAAAGCAGGGAGAAATAATGTTAGACAATATTTAGAATTGATTAAACTCATCACCAGCATGTTGCTGTTATTGTGTTAATAAGGAGGATAATGTAAACAATTGATGTTTGCCTTGGTTAATACCAGGGGACTCCAATTTAATCCCATCAAGGTGGCATGTACCAATGCCATCTCACTAGTCCAAGTGATCAACTTCAGTTCACAATTGATCATAATGAAAGGACTAAGAGTCAAAGGGAGCACATAAACAAGTCTAGTACCTGCTAATACTAACCGATAGAATAAATAAAGGGGAGAGTGATCCAACATGGGAAGCGAGATACTCAGCAGACTTATAGAATGGCGGATGTCCTAAATAGCACTCTGGCCTCAGAATCAGCCCTAAAGGCATTCGGATCTGGCTGAAAAGCCCATGAGAGTATTTCAGGCATGGAAAGCCAAGACACTCTGGCAAACAAAACCAAACCAAACCAAACCAAACCAAACCAAACCAAACCAAACCCACTAAATGAAAGATCTCTGTGAGTGAGATCCCAGTGGAAAGAACAGGTCTTCAAAGAAGGAGGTACCTTTCTCTGAAGGGAGGAGAGAACCTCCACTTTGACTATGACCTTGTCTAAACAAGATAAGAGTCGGAGAACTCAAGGGGCTTCCATAGCCTTGGAAACTCATGACTGGTGCATAGGGAGATTACTGATGCCATAAACAAGAGTGTCAATTTGTAAAGTCAACAACAGGAGTCACTGTGCACTTACTCCTCATGTAGGATCTCTGTCCTTAATGTGCTGTACATTGAGGCTTAATGCTATAACGAGTACTCAAACAGTATATTTCACTTTGTGTTTCTATGGGGGTGCAAACTGTTGAAATCTTTACTTAATGTACACTAAATTGATCTTCTGTTAAAAAAAAAAAGAAGAAGAAATTATCAACTCCCAACTTGACTCTCACTGGGATTAAACATGACAATAGGTCTGATCTGATTTCATCATCATTTAAAAAATCATCTATTATTTTTCACTTTATGTTTCTGTGTGGAAGCAAACTGTTGAAATCTTTACTTAATGTATGCTAAACTGATCTTCTATATATAAAGAGAATTGAAAATGAATCCTCATGTGAATGGAAGGGGAGAGGGAATGGGAAAGGGGAGGGTTGCGGGTGGGAGGGACGTTATTGGGGGGAAGCCATTGTAATCCATAAGCCGTACTTTGGAAATTTATATTCATTAAATAAATGTTAAAAAAAAATAGTAGGCCAGAATCCAGATTCTCCAGATTCTCTATAATCCACAATGTATTTTTAAGAAAAGGATCCAAAAGAGAGCATATTCATTTTATCAAAGTGGTCTATTCAACTGTGAAACATAGTAATGACATTATTTGTATGTAAGCTGTATTTTATGTGTCTCTAATACTTTTAACTTATTAATAGACAAGGATGGGTTATTTAGGTTTAATTCAGTCTTTGTAATTCATTAGGAAGAAGCTTGTTATAAACACAGACTCTGAGCCTTTATTGGTGATAGCTGATCATTATTAACCAATTTGGAGCAGCAGGGAAGGGTGCTGCTGCTTTGTATCTTTAGCTGTGTCTGAAAATTTTGAGTTTGTAGAAGCTCGATCCTGGCGTTCAGTGCACTCTACCTGGCTTCTGGCTGCCTTTGTGCAGAAGTATCTTTAAAACTGTACCTCCTCCTGCAGCTCTGAACTGAGGTAGGCTGCATATTGCAGTGGTGCTGTTGCTACACATTATAGGCACATATTTAAATTATTCTAAAAATGAGAGATGTATTTTTAAATTTATTTCACA
Organism: Oryctolagus cuniculus; assembly: GCF_964237555.1. Lineage (NCBI taxonomy): Eukaryota > Metazoa > Chordata > Mammalia > Lagomorpha > Leporidae > Oryctolagus > Oryctolagus cuniculus. The sequence continues at coordinate 43,758,707 of NC_091443.1, read as the reverse complement.
AACTTACTTGAGTATTTTAGGAGCCCTGAGTAGAAATCAGTTTCATAACATTCTTGAGTTGGGAGAGATCTGTGCAGGTTTATTTAATAGATGAGATTGAGCTAAAGTCACATGGCTTATTAAATGTCTTAGATACAGTCACATGGTTCATTAGTGAAGTGCAGACATTGGAACCCAGATTTTAGGGTTACCGTCAGTAGTATTGTGCAGTACTGATGCTCTTTGTAGATGTTATACAATCACAGAATCCATAAATGCGTGTTAAACGAGGGCTTGGCTTCTGCCCGAATTCTGGCAGTAAGGGAGATTTTGCAGCATCATGTAGCAGTATTTGCTAATGGACTCTTCCTTATTTTGACTAAAAATTTCTTTCTTATAGCTTTCAGATTTTTTTCTTAGTTTTATCCTAAGAACCACCTAATTCTTTTTCCTTTGATAATCTCTGACCTATTCCTATACCATGATCACTTTTTTTTGTTTTGCATTAAAATTTTCATATCTTTAGTGGTTTTTTTTTTTTTCATATAATGCAGTTTGCAGGACTCTTACCATTTTGTTTGTCTTTTTGGCCATGGATGATTTTGCCAGGATCCCATTTGGAAGATTTCCCATTTTTGAACATCATTTTCCGACACATTCTGAAGGAATGTACTGAATGCACTTTTAATCACTCATTACAAAATGAAGAGCAAATGCAGTAAAAGATTAGTGACAGAATCAGGTAGTTTACTTCTTATTGCTTGTTCTTACCCAACTCTCATGGTTATGGAAATAAATAAGGAAATACTGATTGGATTAATCAGATTTACTTAATCTTTTGTGTTCCTATTTTTTTTAAAGGTTTTATTTATTTATTTGAGAGGTAGAGTTACAGTGAGAGGGATAGACAGAAAGATATTCTGTCTGCTGGTTCACTCCCCAAATGACCACAGTGGCTGGAGCTGTGCCAATCTGAAGCCAGGAGCCAGGAGCTTCTCCTGGGTCTCTCAGGTGGGTGCAGGGGCCCAAGGACTTGGACCATCTTCTACAGCTTTCCCAGGCCATAGCAGAAAGCGGGATGGGAAGAGGAGCAGCCGGGACTAGAACCGGCTCCCATTGGGATGCCGGCACCACAGCAGAGGATTAACCTACTACACCACAGTGCTGGCCCCATGTCACCATTTTTTTTTTTTTTTTTAAGATTTTATTCATGTATTTTAGAGTTGGAGTTGCAGACAGAGAGAGGGAGAGTCTTCCATCCACTGATTCATTCCCCAGATGGCTGCAAGGGCCTGAGCTGAGCTGATCTGAAGCCAAGAGCCAGGAGCTTCTCCCAGGTCTCCCAGTTGGGTGCAGGGGCCCAAGCACTTGGTCCATCTTTCACTACTTTCACAGGCCATAGCAGAGAGCTAGATGAGAAGAGGAGCAGCCGGGGACACGAACTGTTGTTCAAATGAGATGCCGGCTCAAATGAAATGCCAGTGCTGTAGGCGAAGGCCTAGTCCACTGTGCCACAGCGATGACCTCTATTTCCCTATTGATTGTATCTCTTTTTCCCTGAAGATCATAATTCCTCAGCTTCTGTGAATAGACAGATTCCCAGTCACTGTGAGACACTTGAATGAATATATTACAGCTTTATCTGCTCATGCTCATTTTTAAAACCCCACATGGTTCTGGCCTTTTGACTGTTTTGATTTTGTTGTTCCATTTTTGCTGATAGCTGTTGCTACCCATTGGAAAATTTGGACTGTTTTTGTTTTTTGGACCTTTTAAGATATTTGGTCACATTTTAAAAATTATGAGCCTTTATGGTTAATAAGGTTGTTGAATTAACCACCCTAGAAAGTCAAGTAATAGATAACAGTGGTCACATAAGTTTCTGCTTTATAGTTTTGATTGTATAATGCCCAATTGTTAGTTACAATTTTTTTTAAGATCTATTTAATTTATTTATTTGAAAGAGTTACAGAGATGGGTAGAGATACAGATAGAAAGAGAGAGGTCTTCTAACCTCTGGTTAGAATCCCATCAGACAGTGAAGAGATTAGTGAAATCCAAGTACGCTACATAGAATATCTTCAGTTCAAAGCAGGCAATTAAAGATTGTGTTAAGAAGTTGGCTAGGGGTGGACGTTTGGTATAACAGTTAAGATACTGGGATTCCCACATTCTGAATCAGATTGTCTGGGTTTGAGTCCTAGCTCTGCCATCCAATTTGAGCTGCAAGCTAATGCCCATCCTGGGAGGTAGCAGCAGGTCATTGCCCAAGTATTTAGGTTCCTGTCACCTATATGGGAGACTCGGACTGAGTTCCAGACTCCTGGCTTTGGCTGATGTGGGCAGCCAACCAGTGGATAGAATAGCTCTGTTTGTCTGTCTCTCTGCCTCCCAAATAAATAAATAAATAAATAAATTTTTAAATAAATTTGTGTAGAAAATAGAAAGTGTGTGTGATATATTGGATTGCAAGGTCAGTCATGGGCTTGAAAAGTCCTGTTAACTTGGGGAGGAATTTCTCACAGTAGGCAGGTTGAACTCTCCTAAAAGAAGACCTTGGGTTCTGTGACCCTGCCTTGACTGTTTGACTACAAATCCATTTCCTTGTCCCATATCTTGGTAAATTTTAGTTATGAAGTAGATAACATCCATTGGTATGAACCTTTTAGTGTAATCATTTTGATAATATGTGTCTATTATTAAAAGTGTTTAATTCCTTTAAGAGAAACATGTAGCATTGTGACTTCAATTTGAAATGAAGATTAGTTTATACACATATACTAACTAGGATTATGTTTGGTTATGAGTGAAAGAAACCCAACGCAATGCTGGTTTAGACAAGATTGTTTATTTCTCTTTCATGTAGGAGTTTGGAAGCGGTTTCATCAGTACTGTATAACAGTTGTATTTCACAAAGTCCTCAAGAGCCAAGTTTTTTTCCATTTCACTATTACATCATACCTAGGAGATTTTAATATGAAAGATATAAAATAATCTGGCTAAGTGTTTTGATAGTGGGAGAAGACTTAAGAAATTGGATTTATTCTATGTATTAGTTTGGCTTATTAAATTTGTAAGAGTTGCTGGAGTGATTTTGGTTATTAGGTTTGCAGGGTTACCCTGGCATACATTTGAAAGGCTTGAATGAATTAGATGTATTTGATTTTGATTTGTAAATGTAGTTTTAAATGTTTAAGGCAACTTAACTAGCCTTATAATTGGGGATAATTGTTTAGGAGAATTTAATCTATAATGATTTGATTGAACTAAGGAAAAAAAGAATATGTGGAAGTAATTGTTTTATTTTGTATTAAAATTATAAATTACCTACAAAATAATGAGATTCATAAGATGAACTTAAACATTTGTAAAAATAGTTTCAAAACATATGACTTTAATTAAATATTATAACTACCTGTTGATAACCATTTTTACATCATAAAGTCTCATCTAAGGTGACATTCCAAAAAGTAAGCTTATTGCCGGCGCCGCGGCTCACTAGGCTAATCCTCCACCTCGCGGCGCCGGCACACCGGGTTCTAGTCCCAGTCGGAGCACCGGATTCTGTCCCAGTTGCCCCTCTTCCAGGCCAGCTCTCTGCTGTGGCCAGGGAGTGCAGTGGAGGATGGCCCAAGTGCTTGGGCCCTGCACCCCATGGGAGACCAGGAGAAGTACCTGGCTCCTGCCATCGGATCAGTGCGGTGCGCCGGCTGCGGCACGCCGGCCGCGGCACACCGGCCGCGGCAGCCATTGGAGGGTGAACCAACGGCAAAAAGGAAGACCTTTCTCACTGTCAATCTCTCACTGTCCACTCTGCCTGTCAAAAAAAAAAAAAAAAAAAACAAACAAACAAACAAAAAAAGCTGTCTTGGAATATTGATACCATTTTAGATCTTTGGATTTTTTTTAAGATTCTAAGTTGTTTCTAAAACTTTAACATGTTTTTTTTTTTTTTAACATGGGTGATATTCTTGAGGAAGGGGGATAACTCAGGCATTGAGTAATACATGTTTAAATTCTCCTTCTTTTGTAACTTATGTAATGGGAGAAGATACTTGCAAAGTGTATGTCTGATAAGATATTATTATCTAATAAATAAGGAACTCAAATAACTCAATAGCAACAAAACAAATAACCCAAATAAAAATGGGCAAAGGATCTTAATAGATATTCCTGTCTCCCTCCAAAGGAAAAAAAAAAAAAAGAATACAAATAAGCAACATCACTGATACACAAGGAAATGCTATTAAAGCCACAGTGAGGTATCATTTCACACCTTGTGTGGCATGGTGAATATAGTTAATAATAATGTATTGTCCATTTGAAAGATGCTTAGAGATTTTAATACCACAAAAAAGTGATGTTTGTGACGTACTGGATATGTTAATTAGCTTGATTAAATCACCCAACTCTGTGTGTGGGTGTGGGTGTGGGTGTGGGTATGTGTGTGAAAATGTCACTTTGTATACTGTAAATATAGACAATTTTTTGTTAGTGAGAAAACTAAATTTACAAATTTACCTTATAGAAATGATGGCCTTTTTCTGTCTTCAGTCATAATATTTCCAGTATCTGTGCTTTAATTTTAAAGAAATCAATATATAAAACCAAAATTTATGAAAATATCAAGTGTATTGGGAGCTTTCTAGAATTAGGACATTTTCCTCTGTATCAGATATCCCTGAGGCTAGACCATATCCTACTCTTTCTTTTGTAGAACTAGTTTTGGTCACACATTTTTAAGTTTTCTGGTGATTATTTGGTTAGTGTCTTTCTTTCCTAAAGACTTTATGTTTCTTTATGAAAGGTACTGTATCTGTTTTTCTTTTCCACTGTCAACCCAGCATCAAACCACATGCTTGCTGTAAGGTAGGCATTTAATGAATATGTTGAAGGAGTGAGGGAACAGAAAGAATTGTCTTAGATAGCAAGTGTTCATTGAGACTTTAAAGTAAAATTTCTGGGTGAGGGTTGAGGTGCAGTGGGTTGAGCCTCCACTTAGGACTCCTACATTCTTTATTGGTGTACCGGTTTGAATCCCAGTTACACTGCTTCCAATCCAAGTCCCTGCTAAGATGCCTGGGAAACAGCAGATGATGGCTCACGTACTTGGGTTTCTGCCACCCCTTTGGAAAATCCTGATGGAGTTATTTGTTCCTGGCTTCTGTCTGGCCCAGCTCTGGCCTTTGCAGCCATCTGCAGAGGGAGCCAGCAGGTAGAAGATCTTTCTCTGTCTCCTCTTTCTCTCTCTCTTACTCCCTATCCTCCATTACTCTGCTTTTCAAATACATACATACATAAATATTCTTCAAAAATGAAATAAAATGTCTTTTAATAGAAATGTAATTTATATGTAGTCTTCTTTCAAGGAGTACAGCCACTACAAAACTTAATAATTGCCTATAACCATACATGGCACAGAGTGGAATCTTTAAAGCAGTCAGTACTTTAGAAGTGCTTTATTGGCAACCTTGTAACCCAAATCACAAAGCTCCTCAACTCTTCAAAGTTTCATTACCATCCTGGACAGCCTCCCATGTACTGTGGTATCTGAGACCTCTGTTACTCTCTGCTTCTTATTCCTTCTTTCCACTGATTTCTTATCTGTAAAGTCTTAAGCTCCTAAATCTGTAGTATATCTAAATGAGTGATATAGTAAGACTTTTATTGTCTATACAGTACCTTTATGGCAAGGAACTGGCTTCTGAGTATTTGTAAATGTGTTGTTTTTAATGTTAGCTTTTCCTAAAATTTGTTTATTTACATTCTGTAGTGATACAATTCTATTATACCTTTTTTGTTATGTTAGATAATTTTTTTCAGTAGTACTCTTAAAATAATTGTTCATTTTTATGTTTCATCCTTTCCCTTTTCTCTAAAAACAAATTGGGTTATGTAATTCATACTGATGTTACAGAGGCCACACTAAAGCCAGTGTCTTGTGTTTGCTGTGTGTCTTTGTTCTGTTATGTACTTTTTGGGTTCTTAATTGCATCTTCTTGTTTGCAGTCATAATTTTTTTTGTTAAGCATTTAAAAATTTTTATTTCTTTTCTTTTTCCTTTTTCGGAAAGGCAGAGACAGAGATCTTATATCTGCTGGTTCAGTCCTCAGGTGCTCTCAACAACTAGGGCTGGGCAAAGCCTGGAACTCAATCTGGGTCTCCCATATGGGTGGTAAGGACTCAGCTATACCCTAGGAGGCTCCTAAGGTGCACAGTGGCAGGAAGTCAGAATTGCAAGTGGAGCTAAGACTTGAACCCAGGCACTCTGATAAGAGATGCAGGTGTCTCAAGTAGCATATTAACTGCATCAACCACCTAACTCTTACTTGTTTACATTGTTTTTTTGTTCCTTCACAGCATACACATTCACAGGCATTTTAGTCACTGTGGAAGCACAATTTTATGTTAGGCCCTTCTTGTGTGGCTTAGATGCATTTTTCTTATCCAGGCATATCACTTCCATTTTGCCATCTTGTTGCCAAACATTTTCTTTTTTTCTGTGTCCATTTATTGCTACTGAGTTTCAAATTCCAACTTATGAATCCCTTGTACTCGTAGCTCACAATTGCTGCTTAAAAATGAATTTGAAATTTTTAGAAGCCTTGTGGACTGATAAAAGAAAATTAGTCATATATGTCATATACATCTGATAAGAAGGCTGGAAACATCACTATATAAACAGAATGACTGAGCCTAAGAGAAAGCTAATTAAAAGATATGTCAGAACAAACAAAAAGGTCAACTGCACTATTACTAGCTAAGACCTTTTAATTAGTTTGAAAGCTGCTTCAAATTAAATACAGAATAGCATGGTATGTGAAAATATTGGTAAATAGTTGCAGAGATCTTATTTGGGCATCATCGACCAATAGAAGAAACCTGTTCCTGTACTAACTAAACTTCCAGCTATGTGTTACCTTCTGGTTTCATAGGTGTTACAATGACCTCAGACCTGCTTTTTTTGGATATGAATGTGGGAAGAACGTGGAATTGAGGAGGAAGTAGGTCTTGATTCAAATTTTTAACTGCTTCTTTACTGTTTAACTGTTTAGCTGTTTAACTTTGGCAGCTTAATTTAGTTTTCTTATCTTCAGGCATTCTGTTAGAAGCATGACAGGACTGGCGCTGTGGCATAGTGGGCTAAACTTCCTCCTTTGGCACTGACATCCCATGTAGGTGCCAATTAGAGTCCTGGCTGCTCCTCTTTCTATCCAGATCTCTGCTATAGCCTAGAAAAGCAGTAGAAGATGGCCCAAGCACTTGGACCCCTGTACCTATGTGGCAGACCCAAAAGAAGCTCCTGGCTTTGGATCAGCTCAGCTCCAGCTGTTGTGACCATTTGGGGAGTGAACTAGTAGATTGAAGACCTTTCTGTCTGTCTCTCTCACTACTGTAACTCTACCTCTCAAATAAATAATAATAATAATAATAATAATAATAATAAAAAAAGCATGTCATTTGAAGACCTCATGTATTATATGATGACAACATGTCCAAGGTCAGAACTACAGAGTCACTGTCTTAGTCTGCTTTCTGCTACTGTAAGAGAATACATGAGACTGGGTAATTTATAATGAACAGAAATTTATTTGGTTCATGATTCTGGAGGCTGGGAAGTCCAAGAGCATGGTCCTTCAAGAGTGAGGACCTTCGTGCTGTGTCATCTCATGTAGTGTTACCAGAAAAGCAAAGGGTCCTTATATTCGCACAAGAAAGAATTCAGGTGTGAGACAGAGAGTAGTGGAAAGCAAAATAGCAAGGTTTATTAGGGTAGGGACATCTGTAAGAACGGAAGGACACCTCTCCAGACAGGACCTGAGAGAGAGTGTGTAGTTTACATTTAGGCTGGGGCTTTTAAGGGGATGGGTCTTGCCTTCCCTCCCCTTCTCCTTCTCCTTCTCCTACTGAACAAAGGACTTGTTGGATGTAAATACAAAAAATTCCTTTCTGAATTTTCCCCCTTAAATTATCAGAAGGGGAAGCCTGGCTGGCATCACCCCGCCTTAGAGGAAGGATGGTTATCGGGTAGAAGGGGCAGAACCCCCTGGAAGGTCATCAGGATCTGGGTAGGATGTTTGACATGCAGATACTGGGCTGCACTTGGAAGGTTATCGGGATGACTTTGAGAGGTGGATGCTGGGCCTAGATGTCAATTCCTTAGGCCTTTGTCACATGCACATAAGCTCATTTCTGACTTCCTACCTAACACTAGAACACAGAAGGTCAAGAGAGGGAAAGAACAAGAAGGGGCTGAACATGCTTTTGTAACAACCCACTCCTTTGATAATGATGTGCATCCTGCCTTTATGACCTAATCAACTTTTTTTTTAGCGATTTATTTATTTATTTGAAAGTCAGAGTTACACAGAGAGAGGAAAGAGGAGAGAGAAGAGAGAGAGAAGAGAGAGAGGGAGGGAGAGAGGTCTTCCATCCAATGGTTCATTCCCCAATTGGCCGCAATGGCTGGAGCTGTGCCCATCCGAAGCCAGGAGCCAGGAGCTTCTTCCGAGTCTCCCACATGGGTGCAAAGGCCCAAGGACTTGGGCCATCTTCTACTGCTTTCCCAGGCCATAGCAGAGAGCTGGATTGGAAGTAGAGGAGCTGGGACTTTAACCGGCGCCCATATTGGATGCCGGCACTTCAGATCAGGGCGTTAACTCGCTGCGCCACAGCGCTGGCCCTGACCTAATCAACTTTAATTAATCCCTACCTCCCAGCACTCTTGCAATGGGAATAATTTTTCCTACACATGAACTTTGAGGGACATTGAAATCATAGCATTCCAATCCCAGTTCCCCAAATATATATCTTCGCAATGCACAAATACATTCTTGCCATCTCTGTAATCTCCACAATGTTTTTTTTTTTTCCCAGCATCATGTCAGATTTCCCAAGTGTAGAATCTCATCTAAATAAGTTCTAGGAGAGACAAATTCCTCTTCACCTGTGAGCCTGTGAAATTAATAAGTTATGTGCTTTCCAAAATACAGTGATGGGACAGGCGTAGGATAGACATTCCTGTCTTAGTGCACTTTCTACTGCTATAACAGAAAACCAAAGACTAGATAATTTTGTGAACAATAGAAGTTTACTTGACTCATGATTCTAGAGACTGGGAAGTTCAAGAGCATGGTACAGGCCTCTTGTGCTGAATCAAAACACAATGGACGGGCAAACAAGGACCTTTGAGTTGGAGGATGGAAAGAGAGGTCTAAAGGTATAACAAATCCAAAGTCGCAATAATTAATTTGATCCTGTGATAACAACACTAATCCATTCTTGAAGACAGAACTCTCATGACCTGATCACTTCTAGCAGTTCCTACCTCTTAATGGTGTTATAGTGACAATTAAATTTCTTTTATTTTTTATTATTTTTTATTTTTTGACAGGCAGAGTGGACAGTGAGAGAGAGAGACAGAGAGAAAGGACTTCCTTTGCCGTTGGTTCACCCTCCAATAGCCGCCATGGCCGGCGCGCTGTGGCCGGCGCACCGCCCTGATCCGAAGCCAGGAGCCAGGTGCTTCTCCTGGTCTCCCATGGGGTGCAGGGCCCAAGCACTTGGGCAATCCTCCACTGCACTCCCTGGCCACAGCAGAGAGCTGGCCTGGAAGAGGGGCAACCGGGACAGAATCCGGCGCCCCGACCGGGACTAGAACCCGGTGTGCTGGCGCCGCAAGGCGGAGGATTAGCCTAGTGAGCCGCGGCGCCGGCTGTGACAATTAAATTTCACCATGAATATTGGAGAGGACATTAAAGCATAGCAATTTCCATTCTAGAAAGGGGAAGTAGGCAAGAAGTAAAGGGTAATTGGTTCTGAATTTTCCAAAATCCAGCAGATAAAACATTATGCTTTTTCTATTTTAAAAAGATTTATTTATTTAGTTATCTCTATCCATCCATCTATCTGAAAAGCAGATTTAGAGAGGGAGAGACAAAGCACAAGATCTTCTATCTGGGCCGGCGCCGTGGCTCAATAGGCTAATCCTCCACCTTGCGTCACCGGCACACCGGGTTCTAGTCCTGGTTACAATGGCAGGACTTGGCTAGGCCAAATCCAGAAGCTTCATCTGGTTGCCACCTTCTGCTACTTTTCCAGGCACATTAGCAGGGAACTGGATCAGAAGTGGAATGGCCAGGATTGAAACAGTGTCCGTATGGGATGCTGGCATCACAGGAGGGTGGCTTAACCCACGGTGCCACAACACTGGCCCCAACGTTAAGTTTTAAAGCTGGAGAATAATCTCCTTTAACCCATGTCTTACATCTTGAGAAAATTGGACTTGAGGTTGAACCCCAATCCTCCCAGGTGGCTCTTACCCTGTGGTTTTGTGGGGCTAAGTCTACCTGCAACTGTCATGGGTTGGAGTCTTGTGCCTTTAGCTTTCCTAGATTAGATTTGCATGCTGGTCACTCTTCAGTTCTGGAGTCTTGGTAGCTGTCTCACACCCATGGCTTCTCTAGGTATTGCCTTAATGGAGCTCTCTGCAGTGACATCACTCCTATGGCTCTACAGCCCATTGTCATATTAGGGCTCTTTGTAGTGGATCTGCCCCTGTGGTATCTTCCTGAGTCCCAGTGACTGTCCATGACCCTTGGAAATCAAGTTGGAGGCTTTCATGCTCCACAGCTCTTAAATTTTGTGCTTCTGCAGAAGCAACACCATGTGGACTCTGCTCGAGTTTACAGCTTGTACCTTCCAGAGCAGTGAGTTGATCTGCACCTGGGCTTTCTTGCACCTTGCTTAGGTTGGCCAAGTCCTGTTATGCTGGAATTTGAGGATCAGAGGTCTGAGGTGCGTTAGGTAGTGAATGCTGAGGTCTCACAGGTACTTCTCTAAAACCTTACCTTCAAGGTCCTGCTCTGGTCCTGTGGTGAGAGGGAACCCTTCAAGGAACCCTGAAATGCTGTCAGTGTATTTCTCTCACTGTTTTAATGAATAGAACCTTGACTCCCTGACTTGGTAATCTCATTAGCAAGTAGTGTCTTGGCCACACCCTTTGTGTTCCTAAAGAACATATACATTTTTAACCCTCAACATGGTCAGACTGCGAATTTTCCAGATCTTTCCTCTCTGCTTCTCTCTCTTTTTTTTAAGTTTTATTTCTGTTTATTTGAAAGACAGAGTTACAGAGAGAGGTAGAGACACAGAGAGAGGTCTTCCATCTGCTGATTCACTCCCCAGATGGCTGCAATGGTTGGAGCCGGGCTGATCCAAAGCCAGGGACCAGGAGCTTCTTACGGGTCTCCCATGTGGATGCAGGGGCCTAACGAGTTGGGCCATCTTCTACTGCTTTCCCAGGCCATAGCAGAGAGCGGAATTGGAAGAGGAGCAGCAGGAACTAGAAGCGGTGCGGGGATGCCAGCGCTTCAGGCCAGGGCTTTAACCTACTGCGCCACAGTGCTGGCCCCTCTGCTTCTCTTTTAATTATAAATTCATTTCTAAATCAGTTTGCTCTTCTTGCATGTTTCAACATGTAGTTAAAAATACCATACAACTCCTTTAATATTTTTCTTAGAAATTTCTTCTTCCATATATGTCACTTCACCACTTCTACATCCTATCTTCCACAAAGTCCTCTAACATGGACAGAATTCTGCCAAGTTCTTTGCAGATGTTTAACAAAAGATGGCTTTTATTCCAGTTTCTTCATTTCTGTCTGAGGCCTCATCAGAATGCCCTCTTACCATCTGTATTTCTACCAAGGTTATGATCACGAGGACCAGAAATCCCTAAATGATTTTGACGCTCCCTACATCATTTGTCTTTTTCTCAGCACTCACCAGAATTACCCTTAATGTTTCATTCATAGAAACCCAGACTTTTCCTAGCCCACTTCTCCATGTTCTTTCTTTCTTTTCTTTTCTTTTTTTTTTCACATCTCCAACAGATTTATTTTTTAAAGGAAGAATTGAGAGAAAAAAACATGGGAAAGACAAATATGGAATAGAAAATAAATACAAATGCAAGCTGTTTGGCTAATTGCTTTATAGCCACAACAAACTGGTACAGAGAATGCCCTGTACAAAACGCAATAAAGATTCAAAGATTGAGGTGTTCCCTTAGCAAGGCTGAAGATTCAGTCTCTGGTATTTGGAATTTAGGCTACAGTTATTTTTCGATGGATCATTGGGTTTATGGTAGAGTCCATGCTTTTAACCAGATTTGAACAGAAGAATGGCCACCTGGCCCAGGTAGAAGTAGATGAAGTGTTTGGTTTCCTGTGTCACATAACTACCGAAGTTTCTCCCCACAATAGAGTACCAGGTGGGGTTGTACTTTTGTCAAACTGCTTGTTGTGGGCTGTGATGTTGTATTTCTCCAGCACTTGAGTAGCGCACGTCACTGAATTCTGTTGCATCTCTTCAGACTTGTCTGCGTGTTTTTTTGTTTTTTTTTTTTTTTTTTTGACAGGCAGAGTGGACAGTGAGAGAGAGAGACAGAGAGAAAGGTCTTCCTTTGCCGTTGGTTCACCCTCCAATGGCCGCCGCGGCCGGCACGCTGCGCTGATCCGAAGCCAGGAGCCAGGTGCTTCTCCTGGTCTTCCATGCGGGTGCAGGGCCCAAGCACTTGGGCCATCCTCCACTGCACTCCCGGGCCACAGCAGAGAGCTATCCTGGAAGAGGGGCAACCGGGACAGAATCCGGCGCCCCGACCGGGACTAGAACCCAGTGTGCTGGCGCCGCAGGTGGATTATCTTATTGAGTTGCGGTGCCGGCCTGTCCACGTTTTTTGATGACCGCACATGGTTACAGTGGAGCTGGGGCTGACTGACTGGACTGATCTCCTGGGGGAGGTGCTGACACTGAGGCCAGGCAAGAGACAGCGTGGCTACTGAAGCCGTGGCACAAGTCTCCATGTTCTTTCAAACTACCCATTACCCAGCTCTAAAGTCACTTCCATGTTTTTAGGTGTGTTTTAGAGCTATAACCTCAATTCTGGTACCAAAATCTGTTTTAATCAAGATTCTCCAGAGAGACAGAACTGTAGGAGATAGATACATAAATACGTATGGGCCAGCTCTGTGACACATTGGGTTCAGCTGTGGTGCTGTCTGCTTCAGTTCTGATCTATTTCGTTGCTAGTGTGCCTGGGAAAGCAGCAGAAGATGGCCCAAGACCCTGGGTCCCTCCCACGTGGAAGACCTGGAAGAAGCTCTTGGCTCCTGGCTTGAGCCTGGCACTTTCCTAGTCATTGTAGCCATTTGTGGAGTGAACCAGCAGATGGAGGATCTCTCTCTGTCTCTCCCTCTCTCTCTGTAGCTCTGCCTCTCAAATAAATAAATAAATAAGTCTTTTAAAAAAGAAGTACACACATACACACAGAAGGACAATTTAAAAAGCTTATGGAAAGTAGAATTAAAGGATACATTTATTTTGGTGCAGAACACTTGAAATCCATGTGTAATTTAAAATCAATACACATTTTGCATGAAATTTTTGAAGATCATTTTTATGCATGGATTTCAAAAATTTTTGCACCAAAATATATTGTTCAATTCTGTTGTCCACAAACTTTTTGAAGTCCCCTTGCATGATAGGAGATATATTAGGAGAATCGGCTCACATGATTATGGAGATTGAGAAATCCCATGACAGTGTGTCGGCAAGCCAGAGACCCTTGGGTTCTGGTCGCATGGCTCAGTCCAAGTCTTGAAAGCCTCACATCCAGGGAAGCTGATGGAATAATTCTCATTCCAGGACTGATGCTCTGAGAACCTGAGTAGGACTTGCTAGTTTAAGTCCTGGAGTCCAAAAGCTGGAGGGCCTGGAGTTCAGTGTCCAAGGACAGGAGAAGAAGGCTATAGCTCCAGGAGAGAGGAAGGGAAAGAGCTTTTCTTCTGCCTTTTCTGTTCTGAGACCCCAACGGATTGGATGATGCCTGCCCACATTGAGGCCAGATCTTCTCCACTCAGTCCATCAGCTCACATGCCAATCCTCTGTGGAAATGCTGCACAAACACACCAAGAAGTAGTGCTTTGTCAGGCCTCTAAGTATTCTTTATTGCAGCCAAGTTGACACCTAAAATAACCATGACAGCTAGTTTCTTACCATAAATAATATTTTATGGCAATAAAAATGCATAATGAGCAAGTATGGGGGCAGAAGTCTCCTTTAATATCTATTTCCTTTTTGAATATTGAGCTACTTTCAAGATTGTTGTGGCCAATATATAAACATGGGTTTATGAGCACCTGCTGTGCTCAGCAAAGGGAATATAATAGTTGGGGAGGCTGAATAGAGACATAAACAGATAAATAAACAGGATAACATTTGTGAAGTGTCAGGTGCTGGAGGAGATTAGAAGAGGGGACAGTTAGGAGGGTAAGGGGCTAGCTTGTAGGCAGCTCTAGAGGAAGGGGAGTTAAATAAGCAGAAGGGAGGATGAGGATACCCTTGTAGTTTTTTCAAGTATAAAATGGAGATAGTATTTTCCTAAAAGATTTTTTATAATGATTTAGTAAAATGAAGTGTCTAAAATACCTGGGTACTTTGTGACACATATTGTAACTTCTGTTATTGTTATTCTTTTAGACTAAACATAAGTGTTTCTTTGGATTTACCTTTGTAATTTTTCCTTCTTAGATGCCAGACTGCTTTTTTAACTTAGAGATGATCGTTTCATCTTAAACACCAACTAGTTACTCAGAATATAATGTTGAAAAAATTCTCGGATCATACCTGGTGTCAGAATGGGAAGGGAAGAATGCTCTGATCACTCACTGATGCCAAGGCAGGTATAAAGTAGGCTGGAGGCAGGAAGTGGCAGTATATAGGTTATTGGAGTAACAATATATAAAAAAGTATTTATCATCCTTGCTTGAAGTCCTGTTATCTCCTGTTTGTAGCCTTCTATCTATTTTTTTCTTATTAAACCATGCAATATAAAATGGCAAGATTTGGAAAGTAGGATACTAAATTTATTCCTGCATGTCTAGTTATTCACTAAATTAGCTCCAGAGTAGACAGGAATCCGAGATGTCACCCCTGCACCAAAATATCTCTTATGCCTTACCACATTTATATTCTAGAGGGTTAACACTTTCCACTTAAAAAACAACACTTAATATCCTCTGAAAGGCTTAAGTTCTGAATGTGATTTACTTCAATCAAATTGTTTTCCTAATGGCAACTGTCTACATGAGAAAGTGAGAGTTTTGATTATGGAAGAGATGGGTTGGAAAAGAGGGGCAGGTTTTAATTGGGAAGCAGGCTGGATTATGGGAAAGATATGCCTGAACGACTTCCAGCTTTTAGATTGTATATTCTTGAATAACTTACAACTTTTAGATGTCAGAGTGTCTGGGGTGGGAGAGTAGAGTTCCTAGATGTTACTGAAAGTGTGTTGAGGACAATATTTTTAATACTAAAAGAGCATAAAATTGCAAAAACATTAAAAATTTTCTTTATAATCTATTCTCTAGTTTCCTAAATTCCTTTCCTTTCTACTTCTGTATGCAGCATTATTATATTGCTTTTTCGCTGCCCAGGTAGGCATTTATTTGCCCTCCTTCACTCACCTTCTTTATCTAAATCCTTCTTTTCTTCTGAGTGAACACATAAGGTATTTAAACCTCTTCTGGATACCATTGTTTATAACTACTGTCTCACCCAGCCATGGAGTTCTCCTAAGAGAACAGTAATGAATACAGCTCATTTCTTGCATCTGATTTCTTCTAAGAAAGGACTTTGTTTCAGAAGGAATGGACAAATGCATGGTGAGGAAGTGGAATTGTACAGTTTACGCTGGAAGACCTCTCCTACTTTCTGAGTAGTCCTGAGTCTCTGCATGTTTTCTCATTAACATATGGATAAAGGCTTGTTTTTATAAAACCGGTTTTAATAAATTTTTCATTTTTAAAATATATATTTTACTTACATAATCTTTAAAATTTATGAAATGAAGTTGTATGTTCTTGGTTGTATTCTCTGTCCTCATTTTGAATAATGAATTTAATGCTTCTAGTTGTATGATTTTAATTTTTTTGATATACAAATATATTCCTGAACCTTGTTATTCAACTATATTTAAACCTCTTCTTTTAGTGTAGGGGACCCAGGGAACAGTGTAGAAAGTCCAGATGTTTCTCAGGCTTAATGTGAATATGAAGCAAATGGTAATGTCTACCACTGAGTTGTTTCACAAATGATAGTGTCCTAACAAAAAGAAGATTTGATTCTAGATCGGCTGTCCTTGGAACATTTAGTGCTGTCAACTTTAATTGGGAGATTTCAAGCAACCTTTCTTTGTCTATTTCCTTTTTACCTAGCTTTTCAGTTTGACATAGTCACAGTGCCATTCTTTCTAGGTTGGCAATTAATTTATAATATAAAAGCAGTGTCTAAATCTGTTTGAAACCTACTTGTGACATAGAGTTGGTAAATTAAATTCACACTTGTTAGAAATTGTAGGACTTTCTTGTATCAGAGTGAGGAGTGTACAGCAGAATGTCATTCTGTGAGTGTCATTGTGGCCATTGAACTAGTCTGACTTACAGTAAGAATATTTCTGTGCTTTAGTATGTGAGTTATCATGAAGATATGATGAGATTAGAAACAATGATCTCTGTCATAATAACTTAGATTTATGATGGCTTCTTTAAAATGTTACTGTTCACAGAGCAGGGAGTTACAAAGTTTCTGTATAAACTTTTCTTTCTGTTAAAATTTTAAAGCTTTATTTTATATATTTGGAAGGCAAAGAGATAGACAGAGGTTGCCCATCTGGTGGTTCATTCCCCAACTGCCTTCTGGCTGAGTCAGGTTGAAGCCAAGAGCCCACAACTCAAGGTCTGTGTCTGTCAACTTGGGTGTTTGAGCCCCAGTAATTTGAGCCATCAACTGTTGCCCCCAGGGTGTGTATTAGCTGGAATCAGTAGCAAAGCTCTCAAACTCAGTTGCTCTATATGGGGTATAAGTTTCCCAAGAGAAGTCTTCACTGTTGAGCCATCAAGTAGTATCTTGTAAAATTTTCTTTGAGATTTACGTAGAGGAATTGCTATATACATTTGAAAAAAACACCCTCTAAGGTGAAAAATAATTTGTGCTTGTATTCATGAATTGTTCAGAGGCTTTCTTCATTAGTTAAATATGAGTTCAGACTATGCAACATTTCATTTCTGGGAATTTTATTAATCAATTTAAAGTAAAATGCTTTTAGGCAGTATTAATTCTGTTTTCTGATGTATGGAAAAGATAATGAAGAATGGGACTGTAATTTTGTTTTTAATGTATATTCTTGACATTTTTAAGAGTTTTCTATACATTTTTCATGTTAACATTTTACATATTATCCTTGAGCAGGGGCCATGCTAGTCTCTGTATCATTCCAATTTTAATATGTGTACTAGAAGTGAACACCTGTTAAATTTTGAAGAAACACATTTCCCGTGGGGATGAATCTGCCCACGTTGCTGAGCTTTCTATTTGTAATTCATCATTCATTAACTGTAATAAATATTTAGAGTTACATAGTCATTTTCTTTGGTTTGGGATCTAACATACTGATGAAGTAAATCAAAGATTAGTTCTTAATTTAGTGTTATAGATTTTGTTTTTTTTTGTTTTGTGAAAGGATTTTTGACTATCCTAGTTTCAATTTTCAATGTCAGTTTGAACTTCAAGCCATGTTTTGAACATAGTTGAACTACTTACGTCACTGTCTTCTGATAGAGTTGTAAGTGAAGATATATCTTTTTTCTTCTATTTTATATTGGTGTACTTTTTACCATATTATGTTAGCGAAAGTTAATGAAGAAGAAATTAATTAACTGGATGATAGATGAAAAGAATAGCCTGACCATATTACAAGGAAAGAGTTTAAGAAAAAAACCAAAGTGTGAAGAATAGCATGAAAAGCTCCAAAGGAAGTCTACTAGGAGTTCTAGAAGGACGTAATAGAGTAAATATGATTGAGGGCAATATTTAAAGAGGGAAGAGTTGAGAATTTTTCAAAAATAGAAATAAAATTCAAGACAATGATAGCAGATAGGTTGGCCTAGGGGGAAGGATGATTAGTTTTGATCTATTCAAAAGAGAAGAGGATAGAGGTATTGATTCATTTTATAGGAAATTCATAAATATGTTTCTTTATATTACTTAGTAATCACTATGACAGATGGGCTGATTTCCACACTAAAAGACACAAAAATGCAAAAGGGGGAAACCCTCTCAATCAGAAAAGAAGGCTACCAAAAAAAAAAAAGTGAGTCTAAAAAATATTCAAAGTAGGACGATAGAAATAAATCAAGCTACTTGCATATCAGCACTATAAATATAAATGTATACACTCTCCAGTTAAAAGACTGATTGTATGCAAAAACCAAACAATTCAGATAGATAAGGACTGCTTGCAATCTATATCACTAAAACCTAAAATGTAAGTAGAATAAAAGTAAAAGGAGTGCAAATCAGGTGAAATATTAACCAAAAATATATAGAATGTACTTTTCAAGCTCACTCTGAACATTTACAAATATTGACCATTTGGGGCCAGTGCTGTAGTGCCAGCATCTGATCCAGCTCCCTGCTAGTGTTCCAGGGAAAGCAGTGGAAGGTGGCCCAAGTGCCTGGGCCTCTGCACCCATGTGGCAGACCTGGATGAAACTCTTGGCTCTTGGCTTTGGATCAGCCCAGCTGTGACCATTGTGGTCATTTGGGGAGTGAACCAGCAGATGGAACATCTCCTTCACTTCCACCCTCCCCCTTCTCTTGTTTTCTCCTTCCCTCTTCCTCTCTGTAACTGCCTTTAAATAAATAAAAATAAATAAATAAATATTTTTAAAAGAATGGACCATGGCCATAAATTGACCATGCCACATAACAAGTTTCAATGCATTTCAATCATTGGTATCATTCGTATGCACATTTCCTAGTCTCATTGCATAGTTAATTTAGATGTTTGTAACAAAATGGCCACCAAAGGCTGGCGCCACGGCTCAATAGGCTAATCCTCTGCTTGCGGCGCTGGCACCCTGGGTTCTTGTCCCGGTTGGGGTGCCAGATTCTGTCCCGGTTGCTCTTCCAGTCCAGCTCTCTGCTGTGGCCCAGGAGTGCAGTGGAAGATGGCCCAAGTGCTTGGGCCCTGCAGCCGCATGGGAGACCAGGAGAAACACCTGGCTTCTGGCTTCGGATCAGCGCATTGTGCCAGCCGCAGCACTCCGGCTGCAGTGGCCATTGTGGGGTGAACCAACGGAAAAGGAAGACCTTTCTCTCTGTCTCTCTCTCACTGTCCACTCTGTCTGTCAAAAAAAATAAAATAAAATAAAAACAAAATGGCCACTAAAAATACCTGCACAAAAAAAAAAAGAAAAAGAAAAAAACTGCACATTTGAAAATTAAAAACAGTTTCCAAGCAAACTCTGGTTGAAATAAATACTGTTGGGAATGAAAACCTGTGGAATATAGCTAAAAACAGTGCTATAGTTTGCAAGTGGCTTCTTGCACAAGAGTTCATGGGTTGAAATTCTGTACCCATTATGAGGTATTAAGAGGGTGGTAACTGGAGCAGAAGTGTAGCCAGGTGGCTAAGATGCCAATTAAGATGCCTGTGTCCCAGATTGGAGAGTATGCTTGTACAAAATGCAGACCCTGGGGGATAGTGGTGATGGCTCAAGAAAGAAATTGAAACCTGGACTGAGTTCCTGGCTCCTGGTTTTGGCCTGGCCTATTCCCTGACATTGTAGGCATTTGGAAAGTGAACCAGCAGGTAGGAGTTCTCTCTCTCTGTCTCTCAAATTAAACAACAAATGTGATAATCTATCATGTAATAGAAAGGCTTCAGAGAATTCAGGTTGGGCTTAGTGGGAGAAGTCACTGGGAAACCTACTCTTGGAAGGGGATTAAGGTAGCTCTCATGGCACCCCTAGGCTCTCAAAAGAATCAGTTCTTTTGAGTGAGCCCAGTGCGTAAACTGCTTTTTGGCTTCCTGTTTGGCAATGTGATATCTCACATATGCTCCTGCCATTAGGCCCTCAAGGCCTTCATAGAGGCTGGACTAGTTTGGCTGAACTGATCTTGAACTTTGAGTTTCCAAAACTGTGAGCTAAATAAACCACTTTATAAAAAATTAGCCTACTTCAAGTATTTTGTTAAAGTTGTAAGAACACACTGATTCAGATGTTTAAAATAAATGATTAATTTTGAATATTTCTATGAAAAGAAATAAAAAGACTGAAAATAAATGAGCAGCCATTTAACTTGAGAAGGTAAAACAATTTGCTAAATCCAAAGTAGAAGGAAGTGAAATTAATAAGCAGAAAAGAATAACTTGAAAACAGAAATGCAGTAGAGAAGCAGAACAGCAGCAGCAAAAAAAATTTTTTTTTAAACCAATTAAGTAGGTAAATGCTTGATATTGTAGAGTTTTAAAAATAGTGTTTGGGGTGGAGTAGTGGTGAAGACAAGATCTCAACAAATACGTTGAAAATAAAAGAGACTTGACATGTGTAACATGGGTTCCAAATATAAGACAGTATTTGGAAAGTGAACCAGCAGATAGGAGTTTGCTCTCTCTGTCCGTCTCTCAAATTAAACAACAAATGTGATAATCTATCATGTAGTAGAAAGGCTTCAGAGAATTCAGGTTGGGCATAGTGGGAGAAGTATTTGGATGGTGCTACCACAATGCTTTTGAAACATTTGTTGAAATAGGTACTTTTTAGAAAAATGTGTAACACCCAAGCAAATTTAGGAAGAAATAGAAACCAGGATTACACTATACCTATCCAAGAAATGAAATCAATGGTTAAGATCTTCCTACCACAGAAATACCAATCTGACCTCATGAAACTAATCATTCTAATATTATACAAACTCATTGAAAGAATAGAAAATATTATAATTTCCTAGTTATTTTCTGAAGCTAAAACAACCATAAAAGGATAGAATGGAGGGGAAAATTACCGAATACTTCCCCTAGTTCATATATGTAAAAAAAAATTAGCAAAATTAGCAAACCAAATTCAGCATTATATAAGTAGCGACATTGTGATTAAATTGGTTTTAATGCAGCAAAGCAAGTTTGGTGTTCAACAGTGGGGAAAAAATCTGTTACGATGACTCACCCTTTTAGCAGATGGAAGGTGAAAAAACATGTGATAATTCAGATTCTTTAATCTCTGTGTGTAGGTAATTGAAGACAATAGAAAGTAATATGTCATGTATAGCACAATGGAGAAAAGTTTAAGTTGGATGGTTTGGAAAGAATTGAAAAAGTTACATGGAAGTAAATTACTGCTATCAAATTAGGCATGGGAAGAATGAACAATTTAGTCAGAAGTTAAAGGAAACCATAAAAATGCACCACCTTTTTTTGAAAGACTGTGGCCTTTTTTTGAATTTTGAATATGATGCAGTCAATGACATTCTGCAATGGATTTCTTGTATAGACTATGTTTATATGTTTTATTTATGATGTTTGATTTCAGTCTCTTTATAGAGAACAAAGAATCTAAAGAACATATGGTGAAGTCTGAATACAGAATACTGCAATATTTTTGTGTTTTTGCCCTAAACTTTTACTTCAGTATAAATCCAAATCACACAAATTAAGAGAACATCTACTGTGGTTTGTTATAGTAGAGAAGGAGGATATAGAAGCAAGGGTGAGTGCATATGTAGTTTGAATAAAATAAGCAGGCAAAGTTACTTATTGAGGCTTTTATTAGAAACATATTTTAAAATAAAGCTATATCCCTACTATTTTTGCTTGTTTTGTCTAATGAGAATATTAGTAGTACACTTGATATAATGTTTAAACAGTTGTAAATTGAGTTGAATCAATTAGAGTTAAATTGCAGCAGTATGAGTAGCCTGTTTGTAATTCTATTAGTTTGGGTCTTCTCCCTCTTTTTTTAGTTAGTTGGGCCAATGGTGTATCATTTTGTTTATTTTTTCAAAAAGCCAGCTCTTCATTTCACTGATCTTTTATATTTTTTGTTTCAGTTTTGTTTATTCTCTAATTTTAATTATTTCTTTCTTTTTATTATTTTTGGACTTGGTTTGTTGCTGGTTTTCTAGCTCCTTGAGATGCATTGATAGCTTATTTGTTTGGCACCTTTCTCTTTTCTTGATATAGGCACAGATTGCTATAAACTTCCCTCTTATCATGGCTTTTGCTATATTCCATAAGTTTTAAAATGTTGTATTGTCATCTTCATTCATTCCTGGAAATTTTTTGATTCCCCTTTTAATTTCTTCTGTGACCACACACTGTTCATTCAGGAGCATTTTCAGTCCCCATGTATTTGCATATGCTCTAGAGATTCTTGAGTTGTTAATTTCTAGCTTCATTTCATTGTGGTCAGAAAAGAAGGATGCTATGATTTCAGTTTTTTTGAATTTGCTGAGACTTGCCTTATGGCCTAGCATATGGTCTGTCCTAGAGAAAGCTCCATACACTACTGAAAATAATTTGTATTCTGCAACTTTGGGATGAATTGTTCTGTAGAAATCAATTAGGTCCATTTGGTCCATAGTATCAATTAATTCTGTTGTTTCTCTGTTGATTTTCTGTCTAGTTGATCTATCCATTGATGAAAGTAGGATGTTGAAGTCCTCCATTACTATTTTGTGGGAGTCTATGTCTCCCTTTAGATCCATTAACATTTGTTTTAAGTAGCCAGGCTCCCTGGCATTATTATAGTCACATCTTCCTGTTGAATTGATCCCTTAATCATTGCATAGTGCCCTTCTTTGTCTCTTTTAGCAGTTTTTGTGTTAAAGTCTATTTTGCCTGATATTAGGATGGCTACAACTACTTGTTTTTGTTTTCTGTTAACATGGAATATCTTTTTCCATCCTTTTCACTTTAAGTCTTTGTCTATCTTTGTTGGTGGGTGTGTTTCTTATAGGCGGCAAATAGATGGGTCTTGTTTTTGAATAAATTCAGCTGGTCTATGACTTTTAATTGGAAAATTTAGGTCATTTAGACTCAAGGTTATTATTGAAAGTATTGACTTGGCCTTGTCATTTTCCCAAAAATATTGCTTCTGTTTGCTTTGGATTTCCTCTGTACTTTTACTGATAGATTTTCTGCCTTTACATTCTTTCATAATGATGACTGTCTTTTTGTGTTTTTGTGTGTAGCACATCCTTAAACATCATTCGTAAGGCTGGATAAATGGTGACAAATTCTTTCAATTTCTGTTTGTATGGAAGGTCTTTATTTCACCTTCATTTATCAATGAGATCTTTGCAGGGTACAGTACTCTGGTTGACAGTTTTTTTTCTTTTAAGTCTTGGAGTATGTTTCTCCATTCTCTCCTAGCCTGTAGGGTTTCTGATGAGAAATCAACTGTGTTTCTAATGGATGATCCTCTTAAAGTAAATGTGGCATTTCTCTTGTGCACATTTTAGAATCTTTATGTTTTATTGTTGAAAGTTTGACTACAGTGTGTTGTGTTATGGTGAAGATCTTTTCTGATCATGTCTATTGGGAGTTCTGTGTGCTTCCTATACTCTAACGTCCCTTTCTTTATCCAAATTAAGGAAGTTTTCTGTAATTATTTCACTGAATAGGCCTTCTAATCCACTCTCTCTTTCCATGCCTTCAGGAACTCTTAAAACCTGTGTATCGGTTGTTTTATAGTATCCTATAAATCTTCAACACTGTTTTTAATTTTTCTAATTTCTTCTTTTTTGTTTTGAGAGATTTCCGATGATTTGTCTTCTAGCTTGGATATTCTTTCTTCTGCCTCATTAAGTCTGTTGTTAAGGCTCTCCACTGTATTTTGTATTTGATCTATTGAATTCTTCATTTCTAATATTTCATTTTGATTTCTCTTTGAAATCTTAATCTCATGAGAAAATTTTTCTTCCATGTCATGTGTGGGTTTCTTTAACTCATGAATTTGCCTCCATTTCTTCTAAGTCATCCTGTGATTAATCTTTTTGAATTCCTTTCAGGCATTTCATCAATCTTTTCATCTTCACATTCTAATATCAAAGTATTGTTGTGTTCCTTTGAGTGAGTCATTTTGTCTTCCTTATTCTTGTTTCTTGAATGTCTGCATTTATTTTTAGGTATTTATGGAAATACTTGTTGGTTTTCTCCTCTGATGGCTTTTATCTTTGGACTATGCCTCTTTGGCTTAGTGGAATGTCTGCTCTTTCAGTGAATACCCAGAGGCATGTGCTGGGTGTGGCCAGGAGTTCTGGTTAGTGTTTCAGGGTGGGGTGAGTATCCAGAATGACACCCAAGTTGGGTGTATTAGATCTCCTCTATTGTCAGCAGGGGAGAGGGTATGATCATCTCTGTTGGTATAATCATACCCTCATCTTTTCTCTACCAAGGTGATCAGTACCCTGGGTTAGCCCACAATGGGTGCAACAGTCACCTGTGATGCCACATGAACTGCACAAAGTATCTGTGCAACCTTTGTGTGGGTACAGATCCCACTACAATAACCCACTCTAGAAAATCAGGGGGCTCTTAGCCTCTGGTGCCTCACACTGTGATTACTCAGAAATCCAGCCTCACCCTGTGCCCAGTGGTGCATTCACAGAGTTTCCACAGTCTCAGCACACAAGCTCCCACAGTCATGGGGTGCAGAGGAACTGCTCCACCCTGCTAGCTTGTCTGTTCCACAGAGAGGCAGAGATATTCTCAGAGCCAGCTGCCTGTGGGTACTCTGACTTGGCAGTTTAAGCCCTGGAGCCTGTAATATGTTGAGGGCTTGGGGGCACCTCACAGTTTTATGTGGGCGTCCATCCCCCTGTCAATTCTCCCACCAGACTCAAAGTCAGTGAGACCATCACTTTTTCCCTCTGGTAAAATCCATGGATCACATGTGTAAACAAGAACCGCCATGATTGTTACTCATGTCAAAATGGTGTCCTCTCCCAGCCACCAGCCAGTTGCCGGGCACCATTGTCAGGGTGTTATGGAGAGTGAAACATGCCTTTTTTTTTTTTCCCTGTGTTAGGTGGGTGCTCTGTCCTCTTTAGCACTCCAGATCAGACTCAAAGGCAGTGTACTCCACCAGGCTCTCCCTCCAGCTGTAAACCAGTGGCGTGGGCTGCTGCAGTCTTCTCTCATCTCACTCTGCAAAGCTGGTGCTTCCTCCAGCATTTGTCTGTGGCGGTCCTATGTTGTGTCTGCACTTACTGCTGCACTTCCACACTTGCCATGCTCATCCATGGTGTCCCTTTTCCTTCTATAGGATTTCCACTGCAGATTTCTCTCCAACTCTCCATGGAAAATGTGTTTTTTCTACTTTTTTTGCTACTATTTTCCCCTAGCCTAAAGCAGTATATCCCTTCCCTATTCAGCCATCTTGGAAGAATTCTATTTGTAGTTCTGATATGGCAATTTGATAAGAAGCTTGGGGTAGACATGAAAGGGGAGTTGTTTATCAAAGTTTTAGTTAGGAGGAGTAAGTACCAATGACCTATTCTTTCATAGCACATTGACTGTTATTACTAATAATGTCTTGCAAAATTGCCAAAAGAAGACACGTCAGGTGTTCTTATCAGAATGAAAGACTGTGAGGTGATCACTATATTAATTTAGCCTGATTCAATCATTGTGCAATATATGAGTTGTAGTATGACAGTATACCTCTGCATATCCACTGTTGTGGGAATGTAAACTAGTACAGCCTTTATGGAAGACAATAAGGAGATATTTCAGAAAGCTGAAAATGGATCGGCCATATTTCCCAGCAGTCCCACTCCTGGGAATTTACAAAAATGAAATGAAACAGCATATGAAAGAATTGTTTGTATCTCCATCTTTATTGCAGCTCAGTTCACAGTAGCTAAGATATGGGATCAGCAAGATGTCTGTCAACTGATGACTGGATAAAGAAATTGTGGTATATATGTATAGTGTGGAATAATACTCAATCGTAAAAAAGAATGAAACCCTGTCTTTTTGCAACAAAATGGATCCAACTGGAAATCAGTATACCTAGTGAAATAAGCCAGTCCCAAAAAGACAAATACCATGTTTTCCCTGATCTGTAGTACCAATAGAGTACCAAAAAAATGTAATGTATAGAGTGAAATTGACATTTTGAGATTTGATGATTTTTTTTGGTTTGTTTGTTTTGTTTTTGACAGGCAGAGTGGACAGTGAGAGAGAGAGACAGAGAGAAAGGTCTTCCTTTGCCCTTGGTTCACCCTCCAATGGCCGCCGCGGCCGGCGCACCGCGCTGATCCGAAGCCAGGAGCCAGGTGCTTCTCCTGGTCTCTCATGGGGTGCAGGGCCCAAGGACTTGGGCCATCCTTCACTGCAATCCCGGGCCACAGCAGAGAGCTGGCCTGGAAGAGGGGCAACCGGGACAGAATCTGGCGCCCCGACCGGGACTAGAACCCGGTGTGCCGGCGCCACAAGGCGGAGGATTAGCCTAGTGAGCCGCAGCGCCAGCCCGAGATTTGATGATTGTTTAAAGCCCTGTCTCATACCATTTGCTGAACTCTTTACTTAATGTAGGGTTAATCTTATGAGTATAAAGTAAACTGAAAGATAATTGTGAAAATTAAGAGAGGGAATGAGAGGAAGGAAGAGGAAGTGGGGGAGCATGGGCAGGGTGGAGGGTAGAGCAGGAGGTATCACTGCATTCCTAAATCTGTATATATGAACTTTAAAAGTAAATAAATAAATACATACATTTAAAAATTACTACTTGTCAATTAAAATGAACTAAGTAAATTTTTTTTAAAATTTTTATTTAGTAAATATAAATTTTCAAAGTACAGTTAATGGATTACAATGGCTTCCCCCTCCCATAATTTCCCTCCCACTCACATCCCTCCCATCTCCCGCTCCCTCTCCCATTCCATTCACATCAAGATTCATTTTCAATTATCTTTATATACAGAAGATCAATTCAGTATATATTAAGTAAAGATTTCATCAGTTTGCACCCACACAGAAACACAAAGTGTAAAATACTGTTTCAGTACTAGTTATAGCATTAATTTACATTGGACAACACATTAATGACAGATCCCACATGAGAAGTAAGTACACAGTGACTCCTGTTGTTGACTTAACAATTTGACACTCTTATTTATGGCGTCAGTAATCTCCCTAGGCTCTAGTCATGAGTTGCCAAGGCTATGGAAGCCTTTTGAGTTCGCCAACTTCTATCTTATTCCGACAGGGTCATAGTCAAAGTGGAAGTTCTCTCCTCCCTTCAGAGAAAGGTACCTCCTTCTTTGATGGCCTGTTCTTTCCACTGGGATCTCACTCACAGAGATCTTTCACTTAGGTCGTCTTCTTCTTTTTTTTTTTTTTTTTTCCAGTGTGTCTTGGCTTTCCATGCCTATAATACTCTCATGGGCTTTTCAGCCATATCTGAATGCCTTAAGGGCTGATTCTGAGGCCAGAGTGCTATTTAGGACATCTGCCATTCTATGAGTCTACTGTGTATCCCGCTTTCTATGTTAGATCATTCTCTCCCTTTTTGATTCTATCAGCTAGTATTAGCAGATACTAGTCTTATTTGTGTGATCCCTTTGACTCTTAGACCTATCAGTGTGATCAATTGTGAACTGAAACTGATCACTTGGACTAGTGAGATGGCATTGGTACATGCCACCTTGATGGGATTGTATTGGGATCCCCTGGCATAATTCTAACTCCACCATTTGGGGCGAGTGCCATTGAGCATGTCCCAAATTGTACATCTCCTCCCTCTCTTATTCCCACTCTTATATTTAACAGGGATCACTTTTCAGTTAAAATTTTTAAAGGTCAAACAACAAATGATTTACTCTTCTAAAAGAGATTTTTTTCTTATTTCAGGTAACCTAATGAGGCCTCTTTTAAATTATGGTATTGCTTGGTAAGCATATCTTTTCTTACTTTACAATTTTTAGAATAATACTAATTAACTTAGATCAATTGTGCTTGTGTACATTATTTTTTTTAGTATGTCTATGGGCTTCCTGGTTGAAGAGACTGCACCAGTTGTTTGGAGAGGACTTATGGTAATGTCAGCCATTGAGAAACTGTTGAGACAGGTAAGAAGTATGCATTAAGTATCATTTTATTATTGGCAAAGCTGTGGTTAATGCGTTTGCTGAGTAGAGAATTGTTAAAAATTTGCAGTCAGGTTTGAGATGTTTGACAAAGAAATCCAGATGGGCTGAATGTATAATGAGTAATTGGCACCTAATGAGTTATGTGGACCCAAGACCAAATTTTCATGTTATATAATTTAATCTTTCTCTTTGCTTATGAGGACTAAAAATCCTAATGTCTTATTTATGGCTTAGTTGAGTCTGCAGCAAGAAGAGCAGATCTATTTTATAAGTAATCTGTGTTCTTTACATTTCTGATTAGTCTCATTATGGGGAATATTGAGTTATAAGGGTGTTATAGAAATTCCTCAGATACAAAAATAATTTTTATACACCATGGTACTGTGATTGGAAATTGTATCAGAAAAAAGTAAAATTTTGTTTTACTTTGAGTTTGTACTTGAATGGTTATATATTTGTGCATAGAATTTCTGTCCAATCAATGGTGACTTATCCTTAAGAAAAGAATATTTGGGTAATCTAATAAATTTTATTTTTTTCTCAGATATCAATGTATAATTGTATTCTAGGTAAACAGTAATAGTAATTTGAATTTACCTCATTACCTTATGATAATTGCCCCTTATTTATTTACATTCTACGTATGGTCAGGCACCTATAATTATTAGTGCTATAGAATGATAATTCTAATGGTAGATATTTTTAATTCATTTTCAGGTGCATAAGTAGGTAGATGAAATGTATCTTGAACTCTGAAACTCTTTCTCATTCCACCATGACTTCTTGCCTTCCTACCATTTTTTGCTGATTGAGTTTTGATAAATGTGCTCTTTGATCGTTTGTTCTGGACTCCTCCTATTCTCCCAGTTATATCAGTCTCTTGGCTGCATTTCCTTTTCTATTAGTCAGATCCTGTAGTTTGTTAATTTCAGTTAGACTCACCAATTCCTTTTTGACCTTGGCCTTTATTTGTCTAGAGTAACCATGCCTCTCTTTTTTTCTACTGCTGAGTACTATCAAGGAATATAGAATAATTCATAATTGCCTGCATTATACGTTTTTGGATTTTAAATCAGCCATGCTGTCAACACAGTCATCTGATTTTATTCATTGTTCTTCTCAGTATGTATCAAAAGCTCAGCCTAAAAATTATTTAGGGAATTTGGTAGTCTGGCAAAGGATCAAGTGGAGTTTTTCCGAAAATGAGCTCTCTGACACATAAATTGTATAAAAGTCACAGTTTATTCTGATAAGTGCTGAAGATACATTTTTGGCATATATACTGTAAAATATCAAGATGAAAGATAGGGTGAGAAAATGGATGCGTATCTTATTTTCTCAGGATGCTTAGCGGTTACCAAGAGCAGTAAGTGGAGTGCATATCCACCTACAGGCTTGTGTAAAGTCACTTTTATCTGCATGTTTTAATGGGAACTGAAAAGCTGCTATTTTGAGACTAACAGATTTGCTTTAGAAAACAGACCAACATTTGGTAAGTTTAACATCCTTTGTAAAAATTTAGTAGCTGGATAGAAGCTTTGTACATCAGTGGACTGTGAGGGACACCTGATTCATTGGCTGTTTAAAATTTAGATACAGCATAGAAGAATGTACAAATCATAAGTATATAGAGAAACCATCCTGAACTACAAACACCTGTGTAATTATCATTCAGAACAAGATAAACAATACAGTACCAGTGTTCCAGAAGCTATTCTCATGTCCCCTTCTAGTGACTATTTTTTGGGGCAGAAGAGAAATACTGTGGTAATTGGGGCCGGCACTGTGGTTTTGTGGATAAAGACACTGCCTGTGGTGCTGTATCCCACATGGGCACTGGTTGGAGACCTGGCTGCTCCACTTCCAATCTAGCTTTCTGCTATGGCCTGGGAAAGGAACAGAAGATGGCCCAAGTTTTTTGGCCCTTGCCACCCACGTGGGAGACTCAGATGAAGCTCCTGGCTCTTGGCTTCATCTTGGCCTAGCCCTGGCCATTGCAGTCATCTGGGGAGTGAACCAGCAGGTGGAAAATCTCCCTCTGTCTTTCCCTCACTTACTGTAATTCTAGCTTTCAAATAAATAAATAAATAATTTTTTTTTAAATAAAGAAACGTAGAAGTTTAAGTGGAAGGAAAAGAACTAAGTTTAATGTCATGAGGATTGTTTGGAGCACTTATTCTCCAATATATGTGCACATTAAAATCATTTGGGCATTTTTAAATTTCAAATTTAATTTCATACCCCAGGCCATTTAAATCACAAGTTCTATGTGTGTACCTAGACAGCAGCAGTTTTAGAACCCTTCATAACTTCAGAAATCTCAGGTTTGGAGAGTTTTAAGAATGGTAGATCAATGATAATGAGGATTGAGATAGAGCAGAGAGATGGTAGATGTTGGATAGCCATTTGTGAACCTTTGGTGGAATAGGGAATGGAAGAAAGTCAGCTTATAGGAGCTGAAGAATAAATTTATGTAAAACCATGGTGGTAGAGGTATTTTCTGCTTGTAGGATAAAATAGGCCATCTGGGGAGTTGGGAAAGGGGGGAAAAGGAAAGAAAAGTAGGAGGGTAGTCTAAGGAGGAGTGGTATCAATTGAAAGCCTTTTTTGTTTGTTTTCCAAAAGGGAACAGTCATACTTTTTTCAGAGTAATGGGATTCAGTAAAGAGGGCCTGAGAATTGTAGAAAATGAGAGAATTATTAGAAAAGGAATATTTTGAAAGAGTTAAAAAGGAATGGGCCAGATAGATTATGAGCTGCTTTTGGAAAAGAAGCCTGCACTTCATGTTTAAAATTAGAATGGGCCGGTGCCGCGGCTCACTAGGCTAATCCTCTGCCTTGTGGTGCCGGCACCCCGGGTTCTAGTCCCGGTCGGGACGCCGGATTCTGTCCCGGTTGCGCCTCTTCCAGGCCAGCTCTCTGCTGTGGCCCGGGAGTGCAGTGAAGGATGGCCCAAGTCCTTGGGCTCTGCACCCCATGGGAGACCAGGAGAAGCACCTGGCTCCTGCCATCGGATCAGCGCGGTGCGCCGGCCGCAGCGCGCCGGCCGCGGCGGCCATTGGAGGGTGAACCAACGGCAAAGGAAGACCTTTCTCTCTGTCTCTCTCTCTCTCTCACTGTCCACTCTGCCTGTCAAGAAATAAAAAAAGAAAAGAAAAGAAAAGAAAATTGGAATGGAAAAAAGGGCAGATGAAGTATCTGCGTCATACCTGACTGTACAGAGAGGTTGACCAAAGTTGCTCTTTCCTTGATTTTCTCAGTGGAAGGAAGATGATGGTGAGTTTACTTAATGGAGCAATGGTGTATAAATTAGGTTTTAATAAAAATTACCTGGGGAGATGGTAGAATATTCAAATATATAGTCTCTTCCTTGTACTCCCTCCTGAAGATTTTTATTCGGTAGGTCTCAGGCAGGCCTAAGGTATTTGCATTTTTCATTCAATTATCCCAGATGACTATAATGCTGATGGTTCTGAAATCAGGTTTAGCCATGCAGGGATACAGAGATAGTGCTTTTTAAACTGTTTTTAGAGAAGTAAAGAGGGAGATGAAGCAGTAAATGACAGAATCTATATAGCAACAAATATCCAATGTAATTGCTAAATATTAAAATTTGTAGCAAGGCTGTCTTCATTAAGTCTCTGAAGCTTAGAATATGGGCAAATCTTTTGTTGGACCCAGGATTAATAACTAGCATGGCAGATAGTCTAAAGGGAGAAAGTATCCAGGGAATTAATGAAAGATACGTTGAAGTTGTATCCTGGTTTCAAGGAAGACAGGTTGTCAGGAAGGATCAGGAGACTGGGATCCAATAATTGAAAGTCACCTGTGGTGGGGAAGAAGTGATTCAGTAGCTTTGGGAGGAATAGGTGAAAAGAGACAGATAAATTGGTTTTGTTCAGAGAAGGGATGTTGACAGATTAGATTTTTTTTCCGAAAATAGAATTTGGAAAGAAGGTGCATGTTGTGAGAAAATTGTCACAGATCAAGGTATCTTCTCAGAGGTGTGGGGTCAAGGTTGACAGAGTAAGTTTACCTAGTGAAGTCTGAACATCAGGCTCACAGTGAGTAGTTTGGGACACACCCACACAAAAATTATTTGTTGTGTATTTGGTTTTAAACTTAGTGTTGAGTGTTTCCTGTGGTTTTCTTTGCTAAATCTGGCAACCCTGGTGAAAGTGATGTTCATAAGACACAGAGGAAGGTGAGTGATAGTAAGGTTGTGAGAAGTAGGCATTGCAGTGGAGTAGAACTGAGTTGCTTGAGGATAAAGACTTTGAGGTAATATTAAGGTAAGGGTTAGCACAGAATGACGGGTGTTGGTCTTTGAAATGAATTTGCACATGAGATCCGGAAGTGGCATGAAGAATTCATACTAGCATGAGTGAGCCCTGCTGGGATCATTTGTTATTTAGGGAAGGAATGTGTTTTGCTGACTACTTTTACCAACCTGCAGTTTCTTCTGAAGGCTAACTTACTTTTCAGGATACAGAAACAGTGGGAATCTCTTGATTCTAACTGGCCAACTTCTAGCACTTCCAACTTCATCTGCTTGAAGGGAAAGATTCATAAATAAATATGGTATATGTTCATGAATGTATTTAGTGATTCACTGTGACAAACTATTAAGACATTTAATAATGAAATAGAATGAAGATACAAGTTAAACTTTAGGATCAGGTAGGAACACTAGGCAGATAAATGTTAGAATGTCATTTTGAGTGTTAGATTTAGCAGTGTGTGTTCCTTTTTATCCTCCTGATATTTGAAACAGTTCTCCTTTTTAATTTTGACTTTGAAATTAAAGGCATAAACCTGTAGTACATTTTACTCAACAAATAACTACTAGTTAATATTTTTTCTGTTATTTTAAAAAATTCCTGAGTAGAATTTTTTTCCCCTGAATTTTGCTCAACATAGATACAGTTAGGTTAACTCAATTAAGGAAGTCTTAGAATCTTGGAGTTTGCAAATGTGAGATATTGGAGAAAACAATTTTTATTTTTTATTAGAAAAAGAGCTACAGAAAGGACAACTTCAAAGGCTGGTCTAGTGCAAGCACCTGCTGTGGTCACAGTGTAAACCCTGGAGACCAGGGGTTTTGGCCACAGTTTCAATGCTTTTACTTCAATCTCCAGTATCCCCAAATGTGAAGCAGATGCTGGTTTGCTTCTCTAGGGTTCTGATAATGGCATATAATGAGTTGGTTGTTTCCTAGCAACTGAAGAAGCAGTTTCACTTTAGCTGATCCTGCAATAGGAATGAGACATTTTCCCTTGATACTTGGTATTAGTGATTTCCCTGACAATGGAATTTCACTTGTGAATAAGGAATGTTCTCAGCCTTTGGTTTCCTAAAGAATTTTGCTTTTGAATTGGGCTTAGTCTGCTTAATCCTGTATAAAATTAAAAAAAAAACCACACACACACAACATTTTTGAGCCCTCTAAGTACCTCTCCTGGGAAGAGCCAAAGGAGTTTGATACATAGTTTCTCAAAAGCAAATGATTATACAAGAAGCTATAATAATATAATAGGTATATATTTTCCCAGTGTTTAATAGAATAATTAGCCACCAAATTCTTCTCTGTATTTAATGTTTGTTGCAACAGAGGTATATTAGGTAATGGCCAATGTGTTGTGGAAATAAATATGCATGAAATTGTATTATGGGTACCATTTTAATGTAAAGTCTAATAACAAAAACTTATTTTCTATTCTGTAACCCATTTGATTTCAAACAGTATTCTATACCAAAATTATCATACTCAAATATTATAAATAGGCTCTTTATAGTTCAGTTTAGGTGAATTGTTAAACAATTCAGGGTTTAAATAGTAGTTGCAAGGCATCTGTTCTTAACTGAATCATTTCTAAATCCTTCTTATTTGACAGTAGTAATTGATCTAGAGATCTTCTGACTTTTAAGATATATGGAGGCATGAGAAAATTACTTCAGACAACCTTTTTTGTAGTGATTCATAGTTTAAACAATTTCTAAGGAAATTATCCGTTTTTCTTCCTTTGACACTGCATAACTAATACAAATTACCTCCTACTCCAGATTTATGATATGATATATTAAGCTTCAGAGGTTCTAAGACACTTATGCAAAGAGATAAAACATTAAATGCTATTTGTAAGATAATTAAGTTAGCTATATCTAAATATACCAAAGAAATTTATTGTCTTGCCAGTGACAAGGTTCATAGACTGTGCATTAGCTATAGGTGAAGTCATTGCATGTCTTTATTGTCAGTTTGAGGCATCTGATGGTATGCATTCCTCTTTATGATTTCTGTATCATCAGGTACTTTAGCAGGTCTCATATTTAAAAATAATTTATTAGGTTTCCGTGAAGCATTAAGGACTGTAGAACACTAATTAATTCAGTTGGACAGGGCAGTAGTCTTTCAGGCACCTAAGATTTAGAATTTAAAAAAAAAAAAAAAAAAAAAAAAAAAAACCACCACCCTTTAGACATGAAGCAGAGTCAGCATATAATAGAGTTCAATTATTGCTCTTTGATTTCTTTGGCAGCTTAATCTGAGGCTAGAGAGCCGAATGTGTTCAGGCTAGTTTTGAGTTCTCTTTTCGCTTCTAAAACTATAGATGAGTGAAAAACAAAATAAAAATGTAGTCTCACTAAAGCCTAGTTCTTTGCAATAATTTTGTAAGACAGTGTTATGTAGTAAGTAGCTTATTTTGATTAAGCTAACAGAAGTTCCTTTTGAGCACCCCACATTTATTCACACAATTAACAATTATTTATTAAGCTGGCATCAGCTAATTATTACTGTTCTTGTAAAATGCCATTGGACTGGCTGTCATACTCAGCAGTGGACATTTATTGGCTGCTTGCTGTGTTTGGGGCATTGATTAGATGCTGAGGATACAAGGATGTGTAAGACACAGCTCTAGACTTCAAAATTATTAAATGAAGCCTTTAGTCACAGGCCTGTTTTTGACTAGTATTCATAAGCAAGACATTTAGATATGTTAGAAATTGTGATAATTTTCTAATACTGCTGTGCAAGGTTTTATTTAATGCAATCAAAGTTGGCACTTAGGACAAGGCTGAGTGTCATAAAGTATTAACTATTCCAGTTGTTGGCATTGCTACAATATATCAGATTTTGCAGTCTCATTTAGGTTCCATGTCATAAAAGAAACCCTGCGGTCAACATGGAAAGAGAACAAGTTGTTAGGAGGAATTAGAAACAGCTGATGAATATTAATTGCTGGTTATTTCCTCCCACTTGAAATGTCCTTCTTTCTGTGCTAATTATCAGTGATGACTTGCCTGACTATCTCCAGCTCACTGTGATGACTGAGTACTTACATAGGCAGTTTTGAATATTGTAATATAATGTTCTCTTTTTACGTGTTGCTATTATAGCTGACTGAGACCAAAAGCTATTGCTGTTTTTTAGACTGGCACCAACTGCTTCAACTTTCCCACCCAAGTAATTTATGCCAGATCTCTTACATGCAAAAGTAGAGCTTGTCAGTGTTATTATTTTACCAATGTACTTTTTGCTTTTTGGAATTTTTATTTATTTGAAGGAAGAGAGAGAGAGAAAGAGAGCGAGATGGTCAGTCAGTCAGTCATCCATACATTGGTTTATTTCTCAAATACCTGTAATAGCTGGGGCTAGACTAGGCCAAACCAGGAGCCTGGTACTCATCTGTGCCTCCCACTTGAATGGCAAGGACCCAAGTACGTGAGCCATCACCTACACATCTCTGGGTATGCATTAGCAAGAAGCTGGAATTAGAACCAGTACTGGAACCTAGACACTCCTCTATGAGTTGCAGGTGCCCCAAGTGTCAACTGCTACATCAGATGCCAGCCCCTACCCATGTACTTTTGTCTTTTGGTCCCTACTAACATAGAATAGAGAGTGCTTTCAATTAGCAAAAATACTTAGTGATCTGCAGCTTTCAGTGAATAACTTTATCAAGAAAGCAATAGAAATGAGCAACCAAAGTGTAAAGAAAAGGAATGTTATTTTTTTAGTGTCAGCTGCCGATGTTCTCACTTCTCTTCTGTGTAATTTTGGATTGGAATGATTTTTAAGGCTGGCGTTTGGAGCTTTTTTCCTAACTCAACACTGGAGAAAGCTTCCTGCTGCAGCACTCTGATTTTAAATAATTGACCTAAATCTATGTCAGTGACAGAACTTATTGGATCAGCCTGGTTCTAGATGAGGACACTTTACTATTCTTGGCCCCTAATTTCTTTCTTAGGTTTAAGGCCTTTCAGACATATCTTGCACTGCCCTAGAAGGTAGCAGTCCTCTCCCCTCAGTGTATTACTAGCAGTTCTCAAGCACAGGGTCTCTCCTGTAATTACCTAGTTACATGGTCTTCTTCCCTACCACTTTTCAATATGCTATTAGGATTCTCCTCCTTGATCTTCCTCTTACTTCCTAGTCCAAAGCCTTTATTTCTTTTGCAAATATCTTTTTGCCTGAATCTCAAACTTTTAAAATTTTTTTAAAAGAATTATTTATTTATTTGAAAAAGTTACTTAGAGAGAGGAGAGGCAGAGAGAGAGAGAGAGGTCCTCCATCTGATGGTTCACTCCCCAATTGGCCGCAATGGCCAAAGCTGAGCCAATCAGAAGCCAGGAACCAGGAGCTTCTTCCAGGTCTCCTACGCAGGTGCAGGGGCCCAAGGACTTGGGCCATCTTGTACTGCTTTTCCAGGCCACAGCAGAGAGCTGAATTGGAAGTGGAGCAGCCAGGTCTCAAACTGGTGCCCATATGGGATTGCTGGCACTTCAGGCCAGGGCGTTAACCCACTGCGCCACAGCGTTGGCCCCTGAATGTCAAACTTTTCTTCAGAATATTTACAGGCTGATCCAACCACTGGAATGATTGAAGATGTGGCCTCAGGTTACCAGCTTTACTTCCTCGTCGTTGACTCACGTGCTTTCTAAGGAGAGGTGGGCCTCGCCCTGATTTTGTCCCCTTATTTATGTTTTTAAAGATTTATTTATTTATTTATTTATTTGAAAGGCAGAGAGAGAGAGAGAGAATGAGAATGAATGAATATCTTCTATCTGCTGATTCACTCCCCAAATAGCCATAATGGCCAGGGCTGAGCCAGAAGCCCAGTCAAGAGCCAAGAGCCTCATCCTGGTCCCATGTGGTTGCAAGGTTCGAAGTACTTGGGCCATCTTCTGCTGCTTTCCCAGGTGCATTAGCAAGGAGCTGGATCGGAAGTGGAGCAGCTGAGACTCACATCAGCACCTGTATGGGATGCTGATATTGCAGCAGGTGGCTTAACCTGCTGTGCCACCTTGCTGGCTCCCCCCTTCATGTTATTTTGATTCTCAGCAAGTAGATACAGCGCATAGAATTAGAGGTACAATTTGACTATTCAGTCCAACAGATTTCACTGGTATCTAAGTTAAGAAGTAAAGAACAATTTGAGAAAAACAGGGCATTTGATCTAATTCCTGGCTACAAGAAAGAGAAAGGATAGAAATGTACTAGGAAATTGCAATCATCAATGTCGTTTTAACTGAGCCAGTGTTTCCTTGGCTAAACAGAGATACCTGGGTATGCTTTTGTCTAACAACACAGAAGTTACCCTATTTCCTTCTTTGTGTATGGGCCCAACCAAAGTAATACAGCAGAGATCCTGGACCGTTAGTTCACAGTAGGGACACACTCTAACCTTAGTTCTGCCACAGTGAAAATCTTATAGAAAGCTGGCTTGTTCATAAGCGAATTGTTAAAACAATACTGTCTCATTCAGTTGAAAGCCAGCAATGAAAATTAGTGCAAAAGGAAGCGCTGTTAGAAAAAAATGTGCTAGGGGCTGGCGCCGTGGCACAGTAGGTTAATCCTCCTCCTGTGGCGCCGGCATTCCATATAGGCGCTGGTTCTATTCCCGGCTGCTCCTCTTCCAATCCAGCTCTCTGCTGTGGCCTGGGAAAGCAGTAGAAGATGGTCCAAGTCCTTGGGCCCCTGCACCCACATGGGAGACCAGGAAGAAGCACCTGGCTCCTGGCTTTGGATTGGCACAGCTCCGGCCATTGCAGCTATTTGAGGAGTGACCAACTGAAGGAAGACCTTTCTCTCTGTCTCTCCCTCTCACTGTAACTGTACCTCTCAAATAAATAAATCTTTAAAAAAAAGAAAAAGAAAAAATGTGCCAAGCTACTGAAAAATATTGATCAAAGGGGGCTGAAAGATATCAGACAAAATTCATTAGCAGCAAAGAAAACAAAACAAAACAAAACAACAGTGAAGCTCAAGTAATTTGTCTTTGAAAATGAATAAATTTAAAAGAAGGCTAATTACGAAACACAACATCCCATTTCTACTTTGAACGCTTCTAGAAGGATTCTACTTTTTAACTATTCTCCTCTCCTCTCCTCTCCTCTCCTCTCCTCTCCTCTCCTCTCCTCTCCTCTCCTCTCCTCTCCTCTCCTCTCCTCTCCTCTCCTCTCCTCTTCTCTTTCTTAAGAAAAGACAGCATGTGTGTTCATCAGGTTGGTCTCTCTCTCTCTCTTTTAAAGATTTATTTGTAAGGCAGAGTTACAGAGAGGCAGAAAGAGAGAGAGAAGTCTTCCATCCACTGGTTCACTCCCCAAATGGCTGCAGTGGCCGGAGTTGGGCTGATCTGAAGCAAGGAGCCTCCTCCGGGTCTCCCACATGGGTGCAGGGACCCAGTGACTTGGGCCATCTTCTACTGCTTTCCCAGGCCACAGCAGGAAGCTGGATCTGAAGTGGAGCAGCCGGGACCCAAACCAGTGTCCACATGGTAAGTCAGCGCCACAGATGGCAACTTTACCCTCTATGCCACAGTGCCGACCCCTTTTGCACCCTTTCCTGTTGAAGCTACAGACTTTGAAGAATAACTTATGCTGGTTTGAACTGAATCTAAGACAGGGGTAATTAATAAAGGTAGAATCTTCTGCAGTAATGGCAAAGAAGCCTTAATAAAGGTCATTTAAGATTATTTTCCAAACTCTTAGGAGAATTTCTTAGAACTGTATTCCCTGTTGGATGGATAAAAGCTTACCCTATATTTTTAGGTGCAGATGGGGAATCATGGGATCAGAGGAAAATGTCAGAAGCCTGCTGGAGATGTCCAAGCTCCTGGAAGACTTAACCAGACACAAGGCAGGATATGAGGAGGGTTGTGAATGTCAAGGATTTCATAGGATTGTGACTTCCTTGTACTACTTAAGCAGATATCACATATTTCATTCATTTTTTAAAAAGATTTTATTTATTTATTTGAAAGGCAAAGTTAGAGAGAGGCTGAGAGAGAGAGATCTTCCATCTGATGGTTCACTTCCCTAATGGCCTCAATGGCTGCAGGTGGACAGATCTGAAGCCAGAAGCCAGGAGTGTCTTCTGGGTCTTGCACATGGGTACAGGGACCCAAGGACTTGGGCCATCTTCTGCTGCATTCTCAGGCCATAGCAGAGTTGGATAGGAAGTGGAACAGCTGGTTCTCAAACCTGTGCCTAAATGGGATGCTGGCACTGCAGGAGGTGGTTTTGTCCTCTATGCCACAGCACCAGCCCATATTTCATTCATATTAAGGCGTGTATTTTTCAAATTTTAATATTGCTGAAGTTGGAGCATGTTCTAGAATCAATAACATCTTAGCATTGTGTCATTTTAGAGTTTAGTATTTTTCTGTTTCTTGGTGGTATATGAAATAATGATATATCTCACAATCTCTTTTTTAAACATATGTATAATACTTATTTTTCTCATGATTACCTCTGATTAAATATTTCCATCTTCATCATTATTGCTTTAGAGTGATTCCATAATGTTCATTTTGGTCAGCTTTTTTGTGGTTTGAAAGACTATTTTAAATGGCTAGTGGCAGTTTTGTAACTTTTTTGTTCTCTTTCATCCCCTCGTTACTAAACTCATTTTTTCTCTTTTTATCCAGAGCCTGCCAGAATATTCTTTCCAAACCTCAGCTCTATGTTGCCAGTCCTTTCAAGGACCATCATTGTCTATGTTACTTTTTTTTTTTTTTTTTTTTTGGACAGGCAGAGTTAGACAGTGAGAGAGAGAGAGGACAGAGAGAAAGGTCTTCCTTTTCCGTTGGTTCACCCCCCAAGCGGCCGCTATGGCCGGTGCGTTGTGGCCGGCACGCTGTGCTGATCCGAAGCTAGGAGTCAGGTGCTTCCTCCTGGTCTCCCGTGTGGGTGCAGGGCCCAAGGACCTGGTCCATCCTCCACTGCACTCCCTGGCCACAGCAGAGAGCTGGACTGCAAGAGGAGCAATCGGGACAGAATCCGGCACCCCAACCGGGACTAGAACCTGGGGTGCCGGCGTTGCAAGTAGAGGATTAGCCTAGTGAGCCGCGGTGCCAGTTCTGTGTTACTTTTAAAGGCAACTTGCCCTCTGGCTTTATGTATTATTTCAATGGATAGATTTTATTTTATTTTATTTTTATTTTTTTGACAGGCAGAGTGGACAGTGAGAGAGAGAGACAGAGAAAGGTCTTCCTTTTCCGTTGGTTCACCCCACAATGGCCGCTGCGGTCGGTGTGCTGCGGCCGGTGCACCGCGCTGATCAATGGATAGATTTTAGACACACTGTTATAAGCAAGAGAGACTTGAAACCTGCTCCTATAGATTCTTTTGTCTGTTGTGAACCTTTTCTTACTGATTAAAAAAAATTATCAATGCTATTGTGACCATTCATTATAGTTTGAGAATAATGCCCTACTGTTTGCATTCATAGATGTATTGTGTGTGTGTTTAAGATTAGCTTATGTATTTGAAAGACAAAGGTTGGGGAGTGGGGAGAGAGATCTTCTATCCTCTGGTTCATTCTCCAAATGACTGCAACAGCCAGGGCTGGGCCAGGCCAAAGGCAGGAGTCAGGAACTTCCATCTTTTTCTCTCACATGGGTGGCAGAGACTCAAATATTTGGGCCATCTCCTGCTGCCTTTCCAGGTTCATAAGCAGGAATCTGGATCAAAAGCAAAGTAGCCAAAACTGAAACCAGCACTCCGAAATGGGATGTAGATGTTGCCCTATGTGGCAGCTTAACCTGTTGTGCTACAGTGCTTGCCCTGTTCGTATTTAACCCTTGTTCTGTTTAATATCATTTGATGCTGATGTAACACCCACCAGACAGAAATGACTCATAATGATCTAAACATCATTTATTTGTGTTTCTTTTCTGTGTGTTTATGCCATGCTTTTGTGTCCGTAGAAACTAGTATGATAGGCCTCTTCACAGTTAGTTTATTTAGGTAGAGTCCAAGTTTTGAGATATTAGCTATCTAACATAGAAAATATCAGTTAAGTAGATTGAATTAATATATTACTCCTAGATAAAACTGTATTTCTAGGAGTAGGTACTTACTGTTGAGTACTTACTATATGCTAAGCCTTATCTTGTTTATTTGTATTATTTCATTTAATCCACGCAATTCTGTGTAATAGGTTTAGTTACTATTGGCAGGGTCTCTGAGCAATCTGTTTTTCCAAATTGTAACTAAACCATGTTAGTAAAGTTCAAAAGTTTGAGGTTTTCACTTAGAAGAGTGAAAACACTTTTTAATAGTATCCCTGAGAAGTTAATTGGTATATTGGTATATATGTATATGATCTTCCTTTGTCATTTGACTGAAGTTTTTTTTTTTAGTTTGAGAGATAGACATAGAGAGCCAAAGAGAAGACAGAAAGCGCTCCTGTCTGCTTGTTTATTTCATAAATGTCAGCAATAGCTGGGATGTTGAACCTGGGAGCTGGGAACTGAATTCAGGTCTCCCAAGTGGGTGGCAGGAACTCAACTACTTGATCCATCCTCACGGCTCCCAGGAGCTGGTTTGGAAGAGCCACAGCCTGGAATTGAACCCAGGTACTTTTTTGTGGGTACACGTGTTTTAGCAGACAGCTTAACTGCCAGGCCACATGCTCTAGATTTTGTGTTTTATGGTTTATAAACCATTTCTGAGAGAAGGCTTTTATAAATCTCCTAACTCATTCTGTTTACATAAATGCTCATCTGTCATTCCATCTCAATTGCATTTTTATTAATTTAGATAATATGTTATAGTGGGGTAACTTTTATGTAAAGAGATGAATTATAAAGTCTTTGGCAATGAAATGTTTATAAACCTTTCTGTTATGATATTAATAACTGCAGTAATAGAATTTATTTATTAATGTAGAAACTCTGAGATTAGATTTTAAATGTTGTAACCACAAGAAAATGATGGGTATGTGAGATGATGTGTATATGAGATAGTTTGATTTAATCATTCCACAATATCAACACATATCAGAATATCACGTTGTACTCCATCCATTATTTGTCAATTAAAGAAATCTTTAATTTTAAAGATTTAAAAATTGATTTTAAATAGTCTTAATTAAAAATTAAAATTAATATTCACTGATTGGACTTGATCACATTCCACTAAGGTATGGTGGCATTTCTCAGTTACCTAAAACAAGATATTATTCAGTAAAGGGAAATGACTTTCTGATTTAGTGATACAGGAAGTTCCTCTTTCATTCGAATTGAAACTCAACAGTACTTTTCCTGATGGTTAGTTGTTAAGACTTCTGCACTGCTCACAGGGATTTCTCCAAGCAGATGGCCGTTAGTAGTTCTGTAGACTTATTGCTGTTCAGTTTCAGCTAGCCTCAGATAGTGGGTTCTTTTTGAA
Source organism: Oryctolagus cuniculus (assembly GCF_964237555.1). Classification (NCBI taxonomy): domain Eukaryota; kingdom Metazoa; phylum Chordata; class Mammalia; order Lagomorpha; family Leporidae; genus Oryctolagus; species Oryctolagus cuniculus. The sequence continues at coordinate 43,716,057 of NC_091443.1, read as the reverse complement.
TCATTTTCTCCCTGTAAACAAACGTGGTGAATAGATACTGGGAGGAGTTTAATTAAGCTGCAAAACAAAGTTAGAGGGAATAGTCCCTACAAGACTGCCCTTGTTTCTGACACTGACTGAAGCTCAGAGGTTCCCATGATCATCCCTAGATTCAACAATTTCTCAGGAATCAAAGAACTCACTGACTGCTCAGCTGATGACTTATTGTGTGTAAAACGATACAGATTAAAATCAGCCAAGAAAAGAAATAGGTAGTGTGGAAGTTAGAGAATTGATAAATGCGCACCTTCCATTGTCTTTTCCCTGCAGTCAGGATGTGTTCATCACTTGGCAAGCCTTATTGCCAGTTAGGGAAGATCGCTTGAGCCTTGATGTTCAGAATTTTCATTGTGTGCCTACACACAACATGAATGTGATTGATTGTCCAACTGGGTAATCTCATTCTGTAGTCTCTTGCCCCTCCAGGTCTAACCCCAAAAGCCCACACTCTAAATCATACTGTTACTCTATATCTAGCTTAAAGCTGCAGGCAAGCAGAGACTTTGGAGACTACATCTGAGAAACTAAGGTCAAGGGCCAGTTATTTTGAGGACTATCCTGGCAAGGGTACGGTTTTTACTATACAGAAATATAGGTTGAGCATCTTTAATGTAAAGATCTGAAATGTGAAATGCTTCAAAATCTGAAATCTTGTTAGTACCTATATGATGCCACAGAATTCCAAACTTGACCTTGTATGATGGTCCCAGTGAACATGAGGCATGCTAGAAATATTATATAAAATTACCTTCAGGCTATGTAGTTAAAATGTGTGCGAAACATCAAATGAATTTCATATTCAGACTTGGGTCTCATCCCTAAGATATCTCATAATGTATAATGAGATTCATATTCCCTGTCTTCTAGGGCAGCTTCTACTCTGAAGCTCCTCCATACTTATATTCTTTCTGATGTCATGGTTATTAAAAGTGGACTCAGCTTCTCTTCCTCTTCACTAGCCACATTTTCTCATTTTTTGAAGATGATGGCACTTTCTTTTCACTCCAGCTCTACCCATCATCCTGGATGACTTGGATTCCATGTAGATGATTCACATCCTAACCATTTGGTTTCTTCACCTTCTTAACTTCCGTGCCCTGTCACCTGCATTCTATTCAGGTGCCCATTCTCATGGCACACCATTAATCTTGTCTGCTAGAAGTACTCACCTTATTAATCTCACCATAGGTTTTTATTCTTTCATCCCTCTTATTACCAATATGCCTCAGGTTGCTTGAGTCTTCTCCCACTCTGTTTACCTTTTCATTCCTTTCATTTCTTTCCTAAGTGATAGATGACCATTACTTTGTTGGTTTGCTAACAACCTCAACTCCCTTTGTGCCCTGTGTTTTCATTTTAGTGCCTACCCATTGATACATTCCTTTTCCTGTAAACCAGTTAACTTCCCTTTAGAGTGGATCCAGCATTCTGCTTTTTTCTGTTCTTACTCTTAGACTACTGGGTGTTGCTAGTGAAGTTATGTAGTAGCGTGAGTAGCAGTATGAATTAATAATTTATAATGTTGCCCAGTAATCCCAGGGAAATATTTTTTCCATTCTTTTGTTTCCTCTTTCTTTTCTTTCTTTCTTTTTTTATTTAATAAATGTGAATTTACAAAGTGCAACTTTTGTATTGTTGTGGCCCCCCCACCCCCAACCTCCCTCCCTCCCTTGGCCCTCCCCTCTCCCACTCCCTCTCCCATCCTGTTTCCTCTTTCTTGCCTAGAAACCTGTCATCCTTGGCAGCCCTCTTTTATTTTTTATCCTTTTACTTCCCCCTTGTCTTAAAAAATTGTTATTATTTTAATTTTACTTGAGAGACAGAGAGAGAGAGAGAGCAAGAAATAGATATTGAGAGAGACTGAGACAGAGACAAAAACAGAGGACAGAGAGAGATCTTCTCTCTGCTGGTTTACTACTCAAATGCAAACAACTGGGGTTGGGCCAGGCCAAAGCCAGGAGCCAGGAACTCCATTCAGGTCTACCCCATGGGTGGCAGGGACTAAGCACTTGGCCTTCATCTACTGCTTCCCAGAGGGTGCAGTGGTAGGAAGCTGGCTTAGTAGTGGAGCCAGACTCTTTGATATAAGATGTGGAGACCCCAAGTAGACTCTTAACTGCTGGGCCAAACTTCCCTAGCCTTGACTTTTCATGGGTAATCCCATTTTCTTCCTCACAAAGGAAACTAAATTTATATGGAAAAATTAAATTTATATGGCACAAACTTTCCCAAGTCCTGACGACCCTCTTACAAACTTATCTATGTCTGAATTCATTTTTGTTCTTTCTGTTCTATGGTTTCTTTCTCTTCTCTCTATAGCTTTTAAATTTGCATATGGCAGTCAGTATTGACTCTCTTTGTGTCTACTACTGCTTTCAAATGGAGCTGGAAACTCAGATAATCTCCTATCTGCTCTTCCAGCTAAGTGTGGTCATACAACCCAGTTTTCACCATTGAAATATAAGGGAAAGCCTGGTTGAGGAGGGATTGAGGAGGGGGCGGCTCTAGGTAGGATATTTTGCCTCTCAATAGAAGGACACATTTTGTTCTTTACCTGTTTCTGCTAGGATTGTGTTATATGGACATGATCCCTGACAGTGGTAAAGAACCTTGGTCTTTGATGTTACCACTGAGATTTCAGGGTGTTAACTAAACAATGATTTAAGCCTTATGAATTAGAATTTCTGTTACTTGAAGCTAAAGGCATATTACTTCATGAAGCATACTATTTTGTCAGTTAAAACACACACACACACACACACACACACACATATACACCAAAAGCAGAGCTAAGCAACCCTATCTTAACTCTGTCTTCTACTACATGCCCTCCTAATATTTATTCTCCCCGATGTCAAGCTTCTTGAAAGAATTTTCTAAACCTGTTGCTCACTCTTTCATCTACCATCTACTGCTCTCTGTGTTTACTTCTGTGAAGTCCAGGGTCACCAGAGATACAGTTTTTAAAAATCTATTTGTATGTACTTTTCAGTTCATATTTTAACTGATCTGTCTGTGGTATTTGATCAGTGGACCTTAATCATGAAATATTCTTCCACTGGTTTCCCTAACATTGTATTCTCTTGTGTCTACTTTTATCTTTCTTTTCCATTCTATTTTATAGTTTCCTTTTCCTCTGCTCATTTCTTAAATGTCAATCACCAGCATAGGTTTATCCTAATTTTATAGGTTTAGAAACAAAATGTTCCGGTGTAATCTGAGGCTTTTTGACAAATCTTTCTAAAATTTAGATCTCATCATGTTGCTTTCCTAATTTAGACTTTTTAGTGGTATCTTCTTGTTTTATGTGCCAAAGTTGCAAATCTCACTGGAGAAATAAAGCCCTTCTTGATCTGATCAAGGCACAGTTCCCTGCTCCCACTCTGTTTGAACTGTCCTAAACAATTATTCTCCCTATATTTATTTTGCCTTCTCCTGCTTCTATGATTTATTTTTCTTTTACATTTATCTTTTATTTTAATTAACATATAGTAATTACTCATAATCATGGGTGGGAGAATTTTTTTTTTTTTTTTTTTGGACAGGCAGAGTGCGACAGTGAGAAAGAGAGACAGAGAGAAAGGTGTTCCTTCTGCTGGTTCACCCCCCAAATGGCAGCTATGGCCAGCGCGCTGCGCCGATCCGAAGCCAGGAGCCAGGTGCTTCCTCCTGGTCTCCCATGCAGGTGCAGGGCCCAAGCACTTGGGCCATCCTCCACTGCCTTCCCAGGCCACAGAAGAGAGCTAGACTGGAAGAGGAGCAACTGGGGCAGAATCCCGCGCCCCGACCGGGGCTAGAACCTGGGGTGCTGGCTCCACAGGCGGAGGATTAGCCAAGTGAGCCATGGCACCAGCCGGGAGACTTTTTTTTTTTAAGATTTATTTATTTATTTATTTGAAAGGGGAGATGCAGAGAGAGAGAGAGAGAGAGAGGTCTTCCATCCACTGGTTCACTCCCCAATTGGCTGCAATGGCCAGAGCTGCGCTGATCCAAAGCCAGGAGCCAGGAGTTTATTTGGGGTCTTCCCATGTGGGTGCAGGGGTTCAAGGACTTGGGCTATCTTCCACTGCTTTCCCAGATCACAGCAGAAAGCTGGATCGGAAGTGGAGCAGCCGGGGCTTGAACCAGTGCCCATACAGGATGCCGGTACTGCAGGTGGCAGCCTTACCCCCTAAGCCACAGTGCTGGCCCCAAGTAAGACATTTCAATACCTGTATGTAGTGGGTAATGATCTGTCACCTCAGACATACATTATTCCTTCATGTTGGGAATAATCAAAACACTCTTTAGTAGCCATTTTGAAATATTCAGTTAATTGTTGTTGACTATGGTTATCCTACTGTGCTATATAGAACAATAGAGGTTAATTATTTCTCCTATCCAATTGTACCTCTGTATCTATTAACTATCTTTCTCCATCCCTTTCTCATTCAACTTTCCCAGGCTCTGGTAACTACTAATCTATTCTCTACTTCTCTAAGATAAACTTTTAGACTTCCACATATAAATGAGAACATGTAGCATTTTTCTTCATGTGCCTGACTTATTTCATTTATATTAATGTCTCTATTTCCATTCAAGTTGCTGCAAATGACAAAGAGTTCATTAATTTTATGGCTGAATAGTATTCTATTGTGTATATGCTTTTTAAAAAAATATTTATTTATTTGAAAGGCTGATTTACAGAGAGGCGGGGTGGGGGGAGGGAAGGTCTTCCATCTGCTGGTTCAGTCCCCAGATGGCTGCAATGGCTGGAGCTGCGCCAGTCGGAAACCCAGAGCCAGGAGCTTCTTCTGGGTCTCCCACGCGGGTGCAGGGGCCCAAGGACTTGGGACATCTTCTACTGCTTCCCAGGCCAGAGCAGAGAGCCAGATTGGAAGTGGAGCAGCCAGGACTTGAACCAGTGCTCATATGGGTACTTCAAGCAGAGCCTTTACCCTCTAAGCCACAGTGCCAGCCCTTTATATGCTTTTTATTCATTCATCCATCAATGGATGTCTAGGTTGATTTTGTATCTTGGCTTTTGTGAATAGTGCTGCAGTAAACAAATGAGTTCAGATATCTCTTTGAAATACCAATTTCAGTTTCTTTGGGTGGGATTTCTTTGGGTGGGGTTTCAGTCAGGGTTTGTTGGATCACATGGTAGTTCTATTTTTAGCCTTTTTTTTAAGGCATCTTCATATTATTTTCCATAATAACTGCACTAATTTACATTCCTACCAGTTGTTTATAAGAGTTCTCTTTTCTCCATATCCTCATTAGCAGTTCTTTTTGTCTTTTTGGTAATTACCATTCTAACTGGGGTAGTTGGTATTTCATTTGGTTTTGATGTACATTTTCCTAATGATTGGTGATATCCTTTTGTATATCCTCTTTTGAGAAATGACTATTCAGGTGATTGACCAATTTTTAGTCATTTTTTGGGGGGAGAAGATTGTTTTCAATTTCTTAGATACTTGTATTCTAGAAAGTAATCCCTTATCAGATGAGTATTTTGCAAATATTTTCTTCCCTTTTATAAGTTTTCTCTTCATTCTGTTTATTGTTTCTTTTTCTGTTCAGAAGCTTGTTAGTTTGTTGTAATTCCATTTGTCAATTTTTGCTATTGTTGGTTGTCATTTTGAGGTGATTTCCAAAATATCTTTGCCCTGAACAATGTTGTGAAGCATTTTCCCGTATCATCTTCTAGTAGTTTCATATTTTATATTTTCAAGGCTTTGACCCATTTGAGTTGAGTTTTGTATATGGTGAGAGGGGGATGGCTATAGTTTCCTTTTTCTGTGTGTGGTTGTCCAGTTTTCTCAGCATCATTTATTTAAGAACTTTTTCTTGTTCTAATGTGTTTTCATGCTGCTTTTGTAAAAAAAAAATAATTTGGTTGTAAATATGTGGATTTATTTCTGAGTTCTCTGTTCTCATTGCTCTCATTGGTTTATGTGTCTGTTTTCATGCCTTGTACCTATCTCTTTGTAGTATGTTTTCAAGTCAGATATTAACATGCCTCCAGCTTTATTCTTTTGCTTTGGTCATTTGGGGTCTTTTGTGGCTCCATGGAAATTTTAGATTTATTTTTTTTATTTCTGTGAAGAATGCCATTGGTATTCTGACAGGAATTGCATTGAATCTATACATCATTTTGGTATTATAGATATTTTAAGAATATGAATTCTTCCACTCCATGAACATGGGATATCTTTCCTTTGTGTGTGTTTGTGTGTGTCTGTGTCTTTCCTTTGTGTGTGTGTGTGTGTGTGTGTGTCCCCTTCAGTTTGTTCATCGCTATTTTGTTCCTAAGCATTTTTTTATATGTTGATTTTTTTATATTGCAACTTCACTGAATTTATCAGTTCTAACTTTTTGGTGGCATCTTTATGTTTTTCTGTATATAAAAGTATTTCATTTGCAAACAGGGATATTTTTACTTCCTTCTTTTGTATTTGGATGTTTCTTGTTTCTTTTATCTTGTTGGTCTATGGTTTCCAATACCATATTAAATAATAATGATGAAAGTGGCCCCAACTACTCTCCTGCTACTCCGGAAGCAGTCACATGGCCCTACCCATAAATATTTGATACCAAGAAGCAACCAGGCAACCAGCCCCGCTTCTCAGGGTATCAGTGGACCTAGCTTTAGAGAACAGACCTCTTAGCTGTTGGGATCTGTAAGAGAGTGGACAGGGCTGCCTGGTTGCTTTATGGTGGCTTCAGTGGGAAAAGACAGCTTGGCTACCTCAGAAAAGTCAGCTTGGCTGTCTCAGGAAAGAGTTTAGCTACCTCCTGGGCCATGGGCAGGTTGATGGGACTCTAGTCTAATTCTCTGGGTTTCTGTAGACCAAGTTGTTCCGTGCATGCTGCCTGCCTTTGTTCTGGTATCAGGCAGAAGAAGGGATGCTGTCTGGTTGCTTCTCAGGGCAGTGGGAGAGTGTGCAAAGCTATCTGTTTGCTTCTAGGGAGCATCAGCAGGCTAAGCTCATCAGGGCTGGTTGCCTGGTTGCTTCTCAGTACCAAATATTTATGGGTGGGCCATGTGGCTGCTTCTGGGGTAGCAGGAAAGTGGTGGGGACCACCCAACCTTTTCTGAGGCTTTTGCAGGCTGAGTCACCTAATGTGAGTCACTCAGGTGCTTCTTGGGGCCCTGGGAGAGTTGGCAGGGCCTTCTTGCTGATTTACAAGGCTAGATTGGCTAAGCTGTTTCAGGCAACTGATTGGCTGCCTCACAAGATCCCAGTGAGTTGGATCTCAAGAAGGGTCCATACATCAAGAGCCCAGGTAGGGGACACCCATGTGGACTGAGCTTTCACCAAGGCAGTGCAGTAGTGCGGCAACCCAGCAACTCCTCAAGTCAGGCTCAGGGCCTGCAAAGGCCACAGGGTTCTCCAGTAGTAAAATATGTGTTTCTGGACTACTGAAGCCTCCTGCTTGCCCTCTTCCTCCCCTGTGAAGCCGCTGTTAGTGCTGGGTTGATCTCAAGAGATAGAGTGGGATATGCTGTGTACTTTATTTCCTTTATAAGGTAATGGTATATCTCTGTGCTCTGCAGGGTCTCTAGCGCATCCCTACTGCACTCAGACATTCTGCTGAAGCATTTCAGTGAAGTTACTCTTTTCTCTTTGTTTTGTTCCTTTGCTGTGGAGGGAAATACACCAGGTACCTGTAGTCTTCCATCTTGTTGATATCACTACGTTTCTTTTTTCTGGAATTCTCTCTGTTGTAATTCCATCTCAGGGTTCACCTCTTAACTCTGATGTCCCCTCCTTTGGGAGAGCCTTCTGTGATAGCCCCTCACTCTGGCACTAAGTGCTTTTATATGCTCGCAGTGCCTCAAGAAGGCCACAAGCTGTCTTGTCCCAGGGCTTTTGTATAGGCAGCTTTCTCTGCCTTCTGTTTCTTGAATGCCTCCTCCCTGGCCACTTCAGAAAGTGTTCTGTGGTACACTCACATTCCCACTATCATGACAAGACATTTTTCTGTTCACTTTGTGAAATTAAAATAATTAGTTGCATTCCTATGTTTTAGAAATTGAGAATTTTGGTCAGTTTTCTTTTAATTCATGTCTCCTTCCTCTTTGATCTAAGCCTTTAACAATGAAGCAGAAAACTCAAGCCTGATCTTGCATTTCTTCAAGAAAGCTGACATTGCCTAATTTGTGAATCGATTATGTGCCAGAAGTCAGCTGATACTGTTTGTTTAAAAAATATATATATGTAGGCCGGCGCTGCAGCTCTATAGGCTAATCTGCCATCTGCGGCGCCGGCACACCGAGTTCTAGTCCCGGTCGGGGCGCCGGATTCTGCCCAGTTGGCCCTCTTCCAGGACAGCCCTCTGCTGTGGCCCGGGAGTGCAGTGGAGGATCGCCCAAGTGCTTGGGCCCTGCACCCCATGGGAGACCAGGAGAAGCACCTGGCTCCTGCCTTCGGATCAGCGTGATGCACCAACTGCAGCGTGCCTGCCGCAGCAGCCACTGAAGGGTGAACCAATGGCAAAAGGAAGAACTTTCTCTCTGTCTCTCGCTCTTACTGTCCACTCTGCCTGTCAATATATATATATATATATACACACACACACACACACATATATATACATATATGTATATATATGGTGTTTTTAGCTTTCAGTCCTAACCACTAAACCTGGCAAGTTCTGACATCTCTTCTCTTGGCTGTGTCTTCTTTTTCTGTTTCCATGGAAATGGACATCAGATCATGGAAACATTGTAAGAGAGTGGTAGCTAATTGCTGTTGAAGATTTCTGAATTCCCTTTGTTGTGGCATGATTATTTCAATAACTTTGGCCTACCGTGTGGTATGTGGTATGATCCAAAGCATCCAAGGCAGTTCCTGGGTTTGAGAGCTGGATGAAGTTTCCCCAGGGACACTAACTGATATCCTAAAATGTATTCCTTATTTTATCTCTCAGGGAAAATGTATTTTAATTTAAACAATGTAATTTTGTCAAAGAGGAGCACAAGATTACAAACCAGGAGACCTGGCTATAGTCCCAGATCTGCTACTATCTCATTGTTTGACTTCGGTCAATTTTGTTATATTTGCTAAATGAGCCAATTGCCACTCCATAGTCCTGGGGCTTATTTACAAGTATCCCAGAGAAAAGACTGCCCTTGTGCCAATGTGTTTTAATAGGAAACACAGAAATAAGACCTACAGCTAATTTTAGTTAAGGAACTCAGACGAGGTTTCTAAATAGCTAAGCTGGAAAAATGCTTTTAACTTCAACCCTTTATTTTCTCCTTCTGTAAAATGATCAGAATAAGGCTTGCCATCTGGCTAGAAATGTTAGTCTAAGATTATCTCTTTAATATACATGTGATTCCCCAAGACAAGTACAACCTATCTTATAGCACAGTAAAGTGATTAACATCATAGTTGAAAAAAAAAGTTTTCACTTTCTATTTAATGAAGAGAGTTACTATATTGCTTATCTAATTTGTATTTTATTCACATGCAGGATGTGTTAGGATTTGCCATAGCCTTGTACCTCTGTGGTAGGCTTATCTATGCTGAATCAGGATTTCTTTGTAAATCTAAATTTAGAACTTGGCAAGCCAGGTTTTTGGTAAGTGCAAAATATGGAATGACATGTACATATAAAAAAGATTAGTATTTGTTGAGCTGCTTCTTCAGCATATAGTGTCTGTTTTATATCAAGTGAACCTGAGTAACTGAAATTGAGTAAGAACAAAATAAATCTTTTTTGCATGACTACACAGAATAAAATAAAGGATTATGCTAAACTCCCACTTATTGTTGCAAGTATACAGACATAAGCCATTTGTGTGTTCTGAGAGCTCCCACCTAAATTAGGGTTCCAATACCAGAGTGACCAGCAACCTGCTGTAACAGGAAATGAAGTAGAGCCAGACATGGGTGTTCACAGTGTGCCTTTATTGGGTTTCTTCTTTTACTTGGCAGACAGCCCAATGCCTGGTTGTCTGACCTGAGAGTCCTTCACATGGGAACCTTGTTTATACTGGCAGATGCTCTTGTGGCTCTTGACTGACCTGTGTCCCTAGTATGCCTGCCTGCCTATCACTCTGGCACTGGGAACCCAATCTTGTGTTCTCGCTGGTGTTCCAGGAGAAACCTGGCCAGGCATAACCCCTGGTTTTCAGTAGACTGCCATTTTAGGAAACAGGTTCAGATATTTATTACTTTACAGATTCTGGGCAGGGAGGTTAGCTGTTAGTTCCTGGGTTGATTAAGGCAAGAATGGAGAGTCAAGTGGGGAGAGATGGAGCCTGGCAGCTAGCGGTGTATATAATGGAACAGGGAAGGGTCACCTTATGTTTGTGTGTAAATGCTTGAATGGTCTATTTAAAGAAAACAGTGGGAAAACAGAATGTGATAGGCAGAAAAAATGCCTCTAAGTAGACTATAGACTTGGTATATGTCCTGCAATTGATGATAATGCTGTATGTGTAATCTACTTGGATGTGGCCTTCTACTTCTGATGCCTAGACAGCAACCTTGGCTAGTTGCTCCTTTTACAGCATAAGATACTATAAATAAGTTAAAAGGAATTGAGCTGTATTTTTCTAAGGAAAAAGAACTGCTTGATTTAATTTGCTGTGAGTTTAGTCATCCATGTTGAACCCATAGTAGACTTGGCATCCGTTCACATCAGTTCCCTCTGGGACATAACTATAGGCTTCAGTAGATCCCAGTGCTTTTAGGTGTAAAGCTTAGGGAGAGCATTTATTTTTGTGAATAAAAAGTATTCTGTACTTATTGAAGTAAAAGTAGTTAATCATAAAAAAATGTTTAAGAAAGAAACTATAGGTGCCGGCACTGTGGTGCAGTGGATTAACACCCAGGCCTGAAGCGCTGGCATCCCATATGGGCTTCGGTTCAAGACCTGGCTGCTCCACTTCCAATCCAGCTCTCTGCTGTGGCCTGGAAAGCAGTAAAGGATGACCCAAGTCCTTGGGCCCCTGTACCTGTGTGAGAAACCCGGAAGAAGCTCCTGGCTCCTGGCTTCGCATTGGTGCAGCTCCGGCCATTGCAGCCAATTGAGGAGTGAACCATCGGATGGAAGACCTCAGTCTCTCTCTCTCTGCCTCTTCTCTTTCTGTGTAATTCTGACTTGCAAATAAATAGATAAATAAATCTTTAAAAAAGGAAGGAAGGAAGGAACTAAGGAACTATAATGGCCTATTATCCCGCTGTCAAAATACAACATTACAGACTTGGTAGCATAGTCCTTCAGTTTATTTTTACCATTTCATGGACATTTACTCTATTATATGTTCTTCAAAGCTGATTTTAATAAGTCTATGGTGTGCCACCTTGAATGAATAATGTATTTAACTTTTAAAGGCTTATTAGATTATTTTCTTACATAGAACATTGAGAACTCTTTTTGTAAACTTTTTGTTTCAGGATTTGTTTTATTTTATTAGAAAGACAGAATGACAGAGAGGGAGACACAGAGAAAGAAGCATATCTTCCATTTGCTTGTTCACTCTCCACATGATCATAATGGCTAGGGCCAAGCCAGGCTGAAGCCAGGAACCTGGAACTCAATCAGGGTCTCCCACATGAGTGGCAGGGGCTCAAGTACTTAGACCATCTTCTGCTGCTTACTCAGGCACATTAGCAGGGAGCTGGATCCCAAGTGTAGCAGCTGGGACTTGAGCCACTGCTCCAATATAGGATGCTAGCATCATACTACAGAACTAGCCCCTCTAAACTTTTTAAATTCCTTTAGTCAGTATAAAAAATGCCAAGATTCTGTGGTTTTCCAGGATGGTACTTCAGTAACTTTTACCTTGATTTATCTTATCTACTTTAAAAAAAAAAAAAGATTTATTCATTTTACTTGAAGTCAGAGTTACACAATGAGAGGAGAGGCAGAGAGAGAGAGAGAAAGAGGTTTTCTATCTGATGGTTCACTCTCCAATCAGCCATAACGGCCGGAACTGCACTGATCTGAAGCCGGGAACTTCTTTCGGATCTCCCACGCGGGTACAGGGGCCCAAGGACTTAGACCATCTTCTACTGCTATCCCAGGCCACAGCAGGGAGCTGGATTGGAAGTGGAGCAGCCAGGTCTTGAACCGAAGCCCATATGGGATGCCGGCGCTTCAGGCCAGGGCATTAACCTGCTACGCCAAAGCACCAGCCCCATTATCTACTTTTTTTTTCTAAAATGTCTCTTGTATTTGCTCCTTCATCTCCATTCTCACTTTATTGCAGTAGTTTGAATCTTCATCATCTTCTTTGGAGTACTGCAGTAATCTCATCTGTTGCTGGTCTTCCCATAATCTTCCTTTCCTTTCTTACAATATATTATCAACTTTTGTTGTGGATATGGCCATATAATCTCTGGCTTTAAATTCTTTGGTGTTTTACCATTGTCGTGGTATAAAACCTTAGCCTGGTTTTCAAGGGCATTCATATTTTGACCCTACCTCCCCTTTTACTTTGTTACTATCTTCTTTCCATATCCCATTCCACACTAAGGTGTCCTCACAGCCCTTCATATGGTTTCCATCTTATCCCTTTCAAGACTTTTGCTCAAATATTAATTTGTAAAGCTCTGCTTTTCAGTACATTGACTGCTAGCTACATTTGGATATTTAAATTAAAATTAAACATGGGATAAATTTAAAATTTAATTTCTCAGTCAAAAGCATGTTGTAAGTGCTCAACAAGCACATGTAGCTAGTGGCTATTTTATTGGATGGCACAGACTTGGGGACATTTTCATTATTGCAAAACTCCTGTAGGACAGCACTACCACAAAGCCTTTCCTAAAAGAATTGATTTTCCCCACAGAGCTTCCATAACTCTGAACATTAACCATTAAAAAAGACCATCCATTCTATCATGATAAGTGAGGGACCAAGCCTTGTTCATTTTGTCTAGAGCACCTAGGATATATGTGGCATGTAGTTGAATTTCTTTTTTTTATTTATTTTTTTTTTTGACAGGCAGAGTGGACAGTGAGAGATTGACAGAGAGAAAGGTCTTCCTTTTGCCGTTGGTTCACCCTCCAATGGCCACCGCGGCCGGCGTGCTGCGGCCGGCGCACTGCGCTGATCCGAAAGCAGGAGCCAAGTGCTTCTCCTGGTCTCCCATGGGGTGCAGGGCCCAAGCACTTGGGCCATCTTCCACTGCACTCCCTGGCCACAGCAGAGAGCTGACCTGGAAGAGGGGCAATTGGGATAGAATCCGGCACCCGTACCGGGACTAGAACTCTGTGTGCCAGGGCCGCAAGGCGGAGGATTAGCCTATTGAGCCGCGGCACCAGCCGAGTTGAATTTCAAGATGCATTTGTTGGATGAATGAACAGGTAGCTAAACAAAAAAAAAAAAAAAGGGTTGAGTTGTTGGGAATCATGTTATAATGATAATGTTAGGGAGCTTTTAAATGTAAAGAAATGCAGAGGTCTGGCTCACTTGGTTAATCTTCTGCCTGCAGCGCCGGCATCCCATATGGGTGCCGGGTTCCAGTCCCGGTTGCTCCTCTTCCAGTCCAGCTCTCTGCTGTGGCCCAGGAGGGCAGTGGAGGATGGCCCAAATGCTTGCGCCCCTGCACCTGTGTGGGAGACCAGGAGGAGGGACCTGGCTCCTGGCTTCCAATTGGTGCAGCACTGGCAGTGGCGGCCATTTGGGGAGTGAACCAACTGAAGGAAGACCTTTCTTTCTGTCTCTCTTTCTCACTGTCTATAACTCTACCTGTCAAATTAAAAAAAAAAAAAAAAGAAGAAGAAGAAATGCAGAGCTCCCTTTGTAAAGTGCATGGTTATTATTTTTACTTCCTCAGTCACTCAGAGCCTTAGGCAAATTGTTCTGTTTCTTTGATTCTTTTATCAGCTAAATATTGGGAAAGTATGTATGATTGCCCTACAGAATTTAACATAAAGCCAACATTCACTGAGTCTGTGGTAGATATTGTAGATATTTCATAAAGCTATAAAACATTTCTATACTGTAGTCTTGAGTCTATAGTCCATGAATTGAGAGAGCAAACATTTAGGGCAGTTTAGTATATGCCTAGAATTTTTGCCTCCTTTATTTTGTAGGTAGGGTAATTTTTTTTTTTTTGTTTTGCTGACAAGGAAGCAGGGCTTAGAGAAGCTTTGAATAGTTAATACAAGGTTACTTCAAAAAGTTTTTGTGAAGTGCGATTAACAGGTAATGTGCATTTTCCAGGAATTTTTTAAAGACTTATTTTATTTATTTGAAAGGCCGAGTTAGAGAAAGAGGGAGAAATAGTGAGGGAGTGATCTTCTATCCACTGGTTCACTCCCCAAATGGCCAAAATGGCAAGGGTTGGGCCAGGCAGAAGCCAGGAGCCAGGAGCTTTATCTGCCTTTCCCATGTGGGTATCAGGGGCCCAAAGGCTTGGGCCAGTTTCTGCTTTCCCAGGTGCATTAGCAGGGAGCTGGATGAGAAGTGGTGCCACTGGGACTCCAACTAGCACCCATATGGGGTGCCAGTGCTGCAGGCGGTGACTTAACCTGCTATGCCACAGTGCTGGCCACCTTGTCTAGGAGCTATTTTGATGACCCTTTATACATATAATCCTTCTGGGTAGCTTTAGTGATTCATAATTGGTAATTGTTCATGGCCATAGTATGTCTTGAGAAACTAAGCGGTCAGAAAAATACTGAAGAAGGAAATTCTAATGCTTCACTGTTAACATTTTGTGATCAACTGCTATGGCCTGGTACTATGCTTGGGCTAATGGAATCTAGCAGATTAAGTGCAAGTACTGAATCCCAGAAGCTTGTTGGAGGTGCAATTAATTACTATCATCATCCTATGCTATTGATTCTCTTGCTAGTTTTCAGAGTATCCCACACCCAACACTAGCATTTTTAAAAATCATAGGGTACAGTGCTTGGCACAGAGTTAGTGTTCAATGATGATTTGCTTAATGAATCTATGAAAAATAGCAGTGATACTGCTAGTGACAGTAGTAGTAGCTGACATTGTTTGCTCTGTTTGCCAAGCATTGTAAGCCCTTTCCTTGCATTGTTTCACTTTATTTATCGATTGGCTGTTTATGTAGCACTTATAATGTGCTAAGTACTGTGACTAGGGGCCAAAGAGATGATGGTGAAACAAAAACGCTGCTCTGTGGGAGAGACAGAAATAAACAAATAAATAAAAATATATTGGCTAATGATCAGTGCTGTGGACGCAAAAGCAGATTTTAGCATATGGTCATGGAAGGCTTATCTGAGGAGGTGACATTGATGCAGACTTGAATGGAAGAAACAGGGAGCGAGCCATCAAAGTTTCTGGAGGAAGATCTTTCAGCATGGAGAGAGCCAGTGTAAGCTCCAAGTAAGCAAGGAAGCCAGGTTCTAGATCAGCTAGAATCAGATAGGTTGTGATCAGGACTCTGGATTGAATCCCAAACATGATGGAAGTTATTGGAGGTTTTTGAGCAATGAAGTGACATGATTGGATTTTTGATTTAGAAGATCACTTTGGTGGTTTATATAGAGAGTTGAACTGTTTGTGATCAGAAAGAAGAGGTGAGGCTGGCGCTGCGGCTTACTAGGCTAATCCTCCACCTGCGGCGCCCGCTCCCTGAGTTCTAGTCCTGGTTGGGACGCCAGGTACTAGTCCCGGTGGCTCCTCTTCCAGTCCAGCTCTCTGCTGTGGCCTGGGAGGGCAGTGGAGGATGGCCCAAGTGCTTGGGTCCCTGCATCTGCATGGGAGACCGGGAGGAAGCACCCGGCTCCTTGCTTTGGATTGGCATAGTGCCGGCCGTAGCGGCCATTAGGGGAGTGAACCAATGGAAGGAAGACCTTTCTCTCTGTCTCTCTCTCTCTCACTGTCTATAACTCTACCTGTCAAATAAAAAAAAAAGAAAAAAGAAAAGAAGAGGTGAGAAGAATGGAAATAGGGACACCAGTTAAGACCCTGTTAGAATAATAATATATAATAATATACAATAATAGGTTCTATTATTTTCTCCATTTCTAGGCTAAAACTGAGAGGTTAACAAGTTTGTTCAATGCTACTTTTCTAGTCTTTTCTTAATCCCTCCATTATATTACAATTTCTTACTTCTGTGTATGACTTTTATTGATTGTTGGTGTTATATATTCTAATGTAGCTAAAGGGTATCTCAATTTCAAATAGATGTTGTCTTTCTTAAATAGATTCTTTGCTTTATAGATAGCAACTTCGGAGAGCACATATTAATTAGACTTCACTAATCAAACAAAATTCAATTTATCTATTCAGAGTTGTGTAGGTGGTAAAAGAATAAGTATATTCTTGTTTGAAAGCACTTGATGTTAGAATTTTTTTATTAGAACAAGATTCTTCTGTATGTGAGTCTACTTCTCCAAGATTTAGCTTCATTGTAAAACTGGTTCATGAAAATAATGAAAGCTGAATAATTGAATTAAAATGTGAAAATCAGCATTAATTTTAAGCAATCTATTACAGCAAAATGATTATGGACCTATAAAAGGGATATCATCTTGGGAAAATTCCTTTAATCTTTCTGATTTCATTTTCATGTCTATTGTGAAGATAACATTACTTTCTTTATAGGATTGTTGTGATAATTAATATGAGAATGCATCTGAAATGTCAAGCATGTTGTCTTTTATATAAAAGTTGATAAATGTTATTTTTTTCTCATAAAAAATCAGGGTTACAAATTTGAGGATAGTTCAAGAAAATTTATATAGCAACTAGTAAGTAGTAGACTAAATTATTATATATTCTTAATATTTCTGCTCATTTTTTCCAGTCTTAGGGATTATGTTTTATAAAGAGCTATGTGAAGCACTGATAGAATTGTTTTAGCCTTTAAGAGACAAAATTCAGAGCTGTATGGTGCTGTTTTTAAATATGTAAATTTAGGGCTGCCATGTGGAACAGAGATTTGTTCCTTATGACTCAAGAGACCAGAACTGTGATCCAAGGGTGGAAACTACAGGGAAGGTTGTTTTGGATCATTAAAGTGAAGACATTTCCAAAAATAGAATGCATGCTCCTTCAGTGGAACTGTTTCTGCATAGATACATCAGTTCCTGAAATGTGTCAGGTAGAGAAGATGTTTTATTTAGTTTTAAAATTTCTTCAACCTGAGATTGACTAAAATATAAGCTACACAAAAGCAGAGATGCTGTCTGTCTTGAGGACCACAGCATCCTCAGTGCATAGCACGGTGCTGAACATTTTTGTGGAGTGAATGAATGGGTTCTTGGAGGTTATCTGCTTATTTTTCTTCTCCTCTTTGCTTAAGCTCACTCCTGATTTTTGGTTGTTGATTTGAGTATTTATTGAGATTAAAGATAAATGAAACTGTGGGGAATTGCTTTTTGGTAAGGAAACAACGGAGTTAGTACAGGGTTTCTCAAGAGCAGTGCTGTCAATATTTGGGGCTAATGATGCTTTGTTTGGGGATGGGTTTCCTGTACATTGTGAGATTTTTAGCAGCATCAGATATCAGTAACAAAACTCCTTATCTACCCCAGACATGCACAGTCATGACAATGTCTCCAGACATTGTCCAATGTCCTTTTGGGGACAAATTGTCCCTTGTTGAGTAGTTAAAACACTGGAACACACCCTTGCAAATAGATAAGTCCAGTCATTTCATTAGATAAAATCAAAGGAGATAGTGTCATTTATGAAAGCTCCTTGTACATTATTTTGGAATGAACTGTGCAGTGGTATAAAATGAATGTTGGGGTATGCATATAGTTTTATATTAAAGAAGTTGTCAATGTGAGCTCCTGAATCTCTTCTTTTCTTTGAAATATGACTTTCTTTTTTTTTTTTTTTAAGATTTATTTATTTATTTGAAAGAGTTACACAGAGAGAGAACAGGCAGAGAGAGAGAGTATCTTCCATCCCATGGTTCACTCCCCAGATGGCCGCAACGGCTGGAGCTGTGCTGATCCAAAGCTGGGAGCCAGGAGCCCCCTCTGGGTCTCCCACGCAGGCGCAGGGGCCCAAGGACTTGGGCCATTCTGTACCGCTTTTCCAGGCCATAGTGGAGAGCTGGATGGGAAGAGGAGCAGCCGGGACTAGAACTAGCACCCATATGGGACAATGGCACCCCAGGCCAGGGCGTCAACCCGCTGTGCCATAGCACTGGCCCCATGAAATATGATGACTTTCAGTTGATTCTTCAGCTTCTTCAGTAGATAAAGACTTGCTGTATTTCTGTTTTGGTGGTAGAATTATTTATGCTGGGTTTTCAGCCCCAAATTGCTTTGACAACCATTGCATGTCACAACAGCAAAACCAGGGATTGGCAGAGATAGTAGCTTTTAACTATCAAGAGGAAGTGTGTGTTGTAGTACCAGAAAAGGGTACCAGCAGCAAAAATCTAAAAACTGAAGTTTTCTTTTAAGTTATGAATATATTTTGAAACTTATAGTTTGATCTTAGTCTTACAGTACAGTTATGTCATGATGGGTGTGGTTTCATAAATAATTTTGGTACACACTAACCACACTAGAAATCGGTTATTTATTTTTAGGCCATACTGAGTTTGTATTTTTTTATTCCCCTCCCTAGTATTTATGTTCTATTTCTTCTTATTTAAACCTGAATGGAAAGCTCTAATAAGTCTCTGCTTGCCTTATATTTTAACTCAGTGTTTTTTCTTGTCACATCACACTTTCTTTATAACCTATTTTACTGAACTGTTCATGGTCCTGATTTAATTATAAGCTAGGTATTGTTGCATTTTAATATACAACACTTGCCTACGTATTATGATGTACTCATTTCTAAAATAGAGTAGTATTACTAGGCATTGTTATAAAGGAGCATCTGTCAGCATTTCCATTATAAACTCTAATTTATTTTTAAAGAGTTTCTGACTTGTCTGTTTCTAAATTGCTTTGGGCTGAAAGCTAGTATAGAAGTTGTCAGCTAAAATCGAAGTTTTGTTATATTATAGAAGGAAAAATTGAAACAGTATTTTTAGCTACCTTGTATCACATCATTCAAAACCTTCATATTTTTAGTAGATTCAGGTGCTTTTATTTGATATGTATTTATTTTTCACAAACTCAGGTGAGGAGATGGAAACTGACAGTTACTTAAATGGGCTTGTTTCTTTTTCACTGTTTTGCCATAAACTTTTTAGTTTATTTTTCTTTTTTTAACTTATTAAGTAAATATAAATGTCCATAGTACAACTTTTGGATTATAACAGCTTTTTCCCTGCATAACCTCCCTCCCACCCACAACCATCCCATCTCCCACTCCCTCTCCCATCCCATTCTTCATCAGGATTCATTTTCAATTATCTTTATATACATATAAAGATATGTATAAAGTATATAGTATATAAAGATATACTATATACTCGGGGCCAGCGCCGCGGCTCACTAGGCTAATCCTCCGCCTTGCAGCGCCAGCACACCGGGTTCTAGTCCCGGGCGGGGCACTGGATTCTGTCTCAGTTGCCCCTCTTCCAGGCCAGCTCTCTGCTGTGGCCAGGGAGTGCAGTGGAGGATGGCCCAAGTGCTTGGGCCCTGCACCCCATGGGAGACCAGGATAAGTACCTGGCTCCTGCCATCAGATGAGCGCAGTGCGCTGGCTGCAGCGCGCCAGCCACGGCGGCCATTGGAGGGTGAACCAACGGCAAAGGAAGACCTTTCTCTCTGTCTCTCTCTCTCACTCTCCACTCTGCCTGTCCAAAAAAAAAAAAAAAAAAAAAAAAAAGATATACTATATACTAAGTAGATCTTATTTACTAAGAAAAGATTTCAACAGTTTGCACCCACACAGACACACAAAATATAAAGTAATGTTTTAGTGGTAATTTTACCGTTAATTCACGTAGTACAAGACATTAAGGACAGAGATCCTACATGGGGAATAACTGCACAGTGACTCCTGTTGTTGATTTAATAATTGACACTCTTATTTATGACGTCAGTAATCACCCAAGGCTCTTGTCATGAGCAGCCAAGGCTATGAAAGCCTCTTGAGTTCACCAACTCCAATCTTATTTAGACAAGGCCATAGTCAAAGTGGAAGTTCTCTCCTCCCTTCAGAGAAAGGTACCTCCTTCTTTGATGGCCCATTCTTTCTGCTGGGATCTCACTCACAGAGATCTTTCATTTAGGTCTTTTTTTTTTTTTTTTTTTTGGCCAGAATGTCTTGGCTTTCCATGCCTGAAATACTGTCATGGGCTTTTTAGCCAGATCTGAATGCCTTAAGGCTGATTCTGAGGCCAGAGTGCTGTTTAGGGCATCTGCCATTCTATGAGGCTGCTGTGTATCCCGCTTCCCATGTTGGGATCGTTCTCTCCATTTTAATTCTATCAGTTAGTATAAGCAGACACTAGTCTTGTTTATGTGATCCCTTTGACACATAATCGTATCATTATGATCAGTTAAGAACTGAAACTGATCACTTTGACAAGTGAGATGGCCTTGGTACATGCCACCTTGGTGGGATTGAATTGGAATCCCCTGGCATGTTTCTAACTCTACCATTAGGGGCAAGTCCGATGGAGCATGAGCCAAACTGTACATCTCCCTCTCTTATTCCCACTCTTATATTTAACAGGGATCACTTTTCAGTTAAATTTAAACTCCTAAGAAAAATTGTGTGTTAATTAAAGAGTTCAACCAGTGGTATTAAGTAGAACAAAAAAAGTACTAAAAGGAATAAAATGGTAAGTTATTCCTCGACAGTCAGGACAAGGGCTGATCAAGTCACCGTTTCTCATAGTGTCCATTTCACTTCAACAGGTTTCCTGTTAGGTACTTGGTTAGTTTTAAAGGAGTTTACTGAATAGCTGCATCAAGTATTTTGTTAGAACCATTTTATAACATGAAAGTTATAAAAGTGTATAAAGTTAAAAAGTGTATAAAGCTTATAGATAACTAGATGCAAGTTTACTGTGAACGGAGGCAGCGTATAATGATCAGTTGTTGGGATTCCTTTTCCCTTGAAGGGTGATATTAATTTGCAGTCACTAGACCAGTTGATTTTTGCCCCTACTCACTCTTTGTGTGATATCCTTGCTCTTGTAGGTGCTTCTATGACACCATTCTTTCAAATTGCTTTTAAGTCACTTGAACACTAAAGTTATTACTTATTATCTGATTTTGAACCTGAGATTTTGGAATCCTCTCATGAAACTGATTATATAAAAGGTGAACTTCTTTAGCATAAAACTTCATACAAAATGAAAATCATTAAGGAGTTGGGGAATCAGAAATTGAATGAGCTCATTAACTTATAATTTTTTTTTTGACAGGCAGAGTTAGTGAGAGAGAGAGACAGAGAGAAAGGTCTTCCTTCCATTGGTTTATCCCCCAAATGGCTGCTACAGCTGGTGTGCTGCGCCGATCCGAAGCCAGGAGCCAGGTGCTTCCTCCTGGTCTCCCATGCAGGTGCAGGGCCCAGAAACTTGGGCCATCCTCCACTGCCTTTCCTTGCCACAGCAGAGAGCTGGACTGGAAGAGGAGCAACCAGGACAGAATCTGGCGCCCCGACTGGGACTAGAACCCGGGGTGCCAGCACCACAGGCGGAGGATTAGCCAAGTGAGCTGTGGTGCCAGCTTCATGCACTTAGAATTATTCAATAAATGTGTCTGTCTCACCTCCTATGTTTGAGGCACTATATTCAGAATACATAATGATGAATAAAATTATCCTGTTGGATAATACAGTAGGTGAAATAGATGATATATAAGTAGTGAGTTATAGAATAAATAGTGCTGATTTTTTCTGGTCAAGTTAAATAATATTCTAAAGGCTAATCCTTGAATCAACAATCCATAGTGCAGAAATGTACATTTAAATGTATATGTTTTTATGTTGATTGGAATGTAAGAATTAAAGCACATGTTTTTAATTGAACCTAGATTATTGTTATTCTCACATTAATGGAATATTCCTGCTTTTATATATCTCAATTAATAACTGCTGTTGTCTAGGAACTTGATTTTGTGCAATTCTCTTGTGTTTGACCATCTTAAACTTTACTTATTCTAATAGCTTTTTAGTAAAATTTGTAGGTAGATGATCCTTTGTTTTGCAGTGTTTGTACCTCTAAATTATTTTACTTTTCTTATTGCGTTGTCTGGCATCACTAGTTGAATTTTGAATCATGACAGTGATAGTGGCCATCTGTATATTATGTATGGTATTTATAGCATTATTACTCCTCTTTCACTATTATATGCTGTTTTCTATGGATTCCTAGTAAATTGTTTTAGCGAGTTAATGGCATTTCCTTTCCTTCCCAGAATACAAAGACTTAGTTGTTTAAACCAAAAAGGATTCTTTTTTTGTAATTGCATAATAGATAGTTTGAATCAACATCCCTGCACAAGATAACTGAAGAAAGTAGATAGGGGCCGGCACTGTGGCATAGTAAGTTAAGCCTCCAATTGTGATGCCAGCATCCCATGAGTGCTGGTTCATGTCCTGGATGCTCCTCTTCTGATCCAGCTCTCTGCTATGGCTTGAGAAAGCAGTAGAAGATGGCCCTAATGCTCGGACCCCCTGCATCCACTTGGGAGACCCAGAAGCAGCTCCTGGGTTCTGGCTTTATTAGATCAGCCCAGCTCTAGCAGTTGCTGCCATTTAGGGGGTGACCCCGCAGATGAAGACCTTTCTCTCTGTCTCTCCTTCTCTCTGTCTATACACTGCTTTTCAAATAAATAATTTTTTTTTTAAAAAGCAGAGCAATGTTAAAAAAAAAACTGGATCAAAGATGAATAACAGATTCTTACAAGTATCTAGAAAAGGATGAGAACCATATAAACAAGCTCATTTTTGTTAAAAACAGTTTTGCTTTAGGGATTTTTTTGTTTTTATCATAGCTTACCAACTTTGAAGTTGAGTTCTGTGTCACAGTACCGAGGGATGTAAGTCAGAATCTGGAATCTGCCATGGGTAGGGATTCTACCTACTACTATGATCTGGAACCACAAAAAGCTGAGCCATTGAGATAGGTATGAACTCACCCTTCACAAGAAATGCGGCACAGTTTGTCATCCTCTGCTGGATAGGAAATATTTAGTTTAGACCTTGGGTTAAGATGATCTCGGACATATATGAACTCTGTCAGAACAAATGAAAGTTCTCTGTGGAAAAGGTTGTCATTATTCAATATATCAGTTTATTTTGTCAAGTAACTTTTTTTCAAATATGTTGTCCAGCACAAAGTATGGCCGTAGATAATCAGACATGGATGGACAAAAGATAACTTGAGTAAGAACTAGCAGTTACAAAGGAAATAGAAGTCAATGCAATAAAGATGAAATACTGGAGTTATTAGATACAGATTATAAAATAAGTAAGCTTGATGTATTTAATGAAATAAAACCAAAAGTGGTGGGTGTTTGGTTCATCAGTTAAGATGCCAGTTGGGACATTTGCATCCTGTGTTGGAGTGCTGGGTCCAAGTCCTGGCTCCACTTCTGATTCCAGTTTCTTACCATTTCACACCCTGGGAGGCAGAAGATAATGGCTATGTGGTTGGGTCCCTACCACCTACAGAAAGGTCCTGGCTGTTGTGGATATCTGGGGAGTGAACCAGCAGATAGAAGATCTCTGTCTCTTTCTGTCTCTCTGCCTTTCAAATAAAAAATGAAAATGAAAAAAATTTTAAATGTATTAAAAAATAGAACCAAAAATGGAAATTTAGCAAGGAACTAGATAGTAGAAATAATTACCCAGCAAATTTGAAAAAAAAAAAACCTAGATACTTATAAAACTGAAATATGTGCTGTTTAAAACTTACTAAGTTTTACATCAGATTAAATACAAGTATAAAGAAAATTTATGAATTAGAATAATTCGTAGGTCAGAATAAACAGTCCACAATGCAATGTGAGAACTCAGTCCAGGTTTCCCATATGGGTTGCAGGGACCCAACTACTTGAACCATCACCACTGCCTATCAGGCTTCCCTAGGAATCTGGACTTGGGAATCACACGTAGGTACTCTGATATATCATATGGGCATCCTAACTAGTTTCTTAACTGATAACCCTAATGCCTACCCCTGGAACATTTTGTACCTTCACATTCAATTCTCAGTCCCAGAGAAAATTAGCATATGCTTTCTTTAAAACTAGTTTTACCCATCCTTTCACTTCATATAAGTAGAATCTTTTATGTCTTCTTTCTTTCATTATAATGCTATGAGATCCATCCATGTTTTTGCTAGACTCCTATATGTGTTCCTTTTGTTGTTATATAGTATTCTATCATAATATATTCTACAATGTATCTATTCCTTTGTTGATATCTGTTTCTATATTGGGGCTATTATAAATAAAGCTGTTATAAACATTCTTGCACTTATTTTATGGTATACTGAGGCACTCTTTTTTGGGGTGGAGGGGTGCATACCTAGAAGTGAGGTTGCTAGATTTTGGCTAGAGTATGTGTTTAGTTTTTGTTGGTTCTGCCAAGCAGTTTTCCAGAGAAGTTATGCCAATTTAATCTTCAGACATTAAAGTATGAGCATTCCAGTTTTTCTGTGTCCTTATCGATACTTGGTAAGTCTGTCCCGTTGTGGTTCCGGTGGGTAGAAATGTTTTGGTATCTCATTGTGGTTTTAAAAATGCATTTCTATATTTCATTTCCCTGTTGAATAATACTGGCTGTTTGACTATCCTTCTTCATCAAATACTTCTTTGTGGCTTTGTCCATTATTTCATTTGCATTGTCTTCTTATTGATTTACAGGAATTCATTTTATACTCTTGTTATGAGCCTTACATATTTTCACTCACTTAGTGGTGTCTTTTGATATAAAAATTTCTTTAATTAAACCCAGTTTATCATTTTTTCTTTTTTTCTGATGTATATTATTTTTTCTTTAATTCTCATGAATATTTCCCTATTCTGATCAGAAAACATTCTCCGATGTCTTTTTCTAGAAGCTTGATTTCAGTTTTCATATAGAGGTCTACCATCATTCTCAAATTAATTTTCTTGAATGGCATGAAAAAAGTGTCGATTGGCCGGCGCCGCGGCTCATTAGGCTAATCCTCCGCCTTGCAGCGCCAGCACACCGGGTTCTAGTCCCGGTCAGGGCACCGGATTCTGTCCCGGTTACCCCTCTTCCAGGCCAGCTCTCTGCTGTGGCCCGGGAATGCAGTGGAGGATGGCCCAGGTGCTTGGGCCCTGCACCCCATGGGAGACCAGGATAAGTACCTGGCTCCTGCCATCAGATCAGTGTGGTCGCCGGTCGTGGCGGCCATTGGAAGGTGAACCAATGGCAAAAGGAAGACCTTTCTCTCTGTCTCTCTTTCTCACTGTCCACTCTGCCTGTCAAAAAAAAAAAAAAAAAGGGTTGATTAATTATATTTTCCATGTAGTAACCTGATTGTTCTAGCATATAATCACAGTGAGATCTTGGCTGTATATCACATGATCATCACCCAAACCTTTGATAGCTCTCTTCATTAGTACTCCACTTCCACATCTTTGCTTTAGAACATATACAGTAGGGGTTATATAACTGTTCATATTAGTTTTATTTTTTTTAAGATTATTTATTTGAAAGTTGGAGTTACACAGAGAGAGATGGAGAGGCAGAGAGAGAGAAAGAGAGGTCTTCCATCCGCTGGTTCACTCCCCAATTGGCCGCAATGGCAGGAGCTGCTGCTCTCACAGGCCATAGCAGAGAGCTGGATTGGAAGTGGAACAGCCGGGTCTCGAACCGACACCCATATGGGATGCCGGCGCTTCAGGCCAGGGCATTAACTTGCTGTGCCATAGCGCCAGCCCCTCATATTAGTTTTATCTAATAGTTTAATCTCACCTGTCTTCTCACAAAGAGTCTAGACAATCTGAACCCATAACTTTTTCATCTCTGACCTTTTTATTAATTTATTCTTTCTTTGAAAATCTTTATTTTTCATTTACAAGGATATTTTTTACTTAAGACATAAAAGTAATGTCCAAATGGTATCTTTTTATATGATTACCCTTATATTTTAATATAAAGTTGAGATTTTAACCAATTTTTAAAACGGCTGTTGTCACCATTTATGTCATAACACATATTCTGAACAAAGGTGTTTAATATGGTTGGTTTCACTTACATTACTTCAACTTATTTTACATTCAGCTATATGACAAATATAACAGAAGCTCTGTCAGTTACTCAGGAAAGAAAATAATTGGAAAATAATTGGAAAGAAAATAATTTGGAGGCTGAGATAAGAGGTTGCCAGTTACATGGGTTTTATTGGGATTCTTTTCACCAGAGGCTACAACCTGATATAGAATTGTGATCAGTGATTTTGTGTTGTGAGTTTGCTGTTTTATAGACTAATTTTTAAGAGTCTGGTGGGGCCAGCACTGTGGCATAGTGGGTTAAGCCGCCACCTGCGGTGCCAGCATCCCATTTGGGCACCGGTTTTAGTCCTGGCTGCTCCACTTCTGATCCAGTTCTCTGCTATGGCCTGGGAAAGCAGTAGAAGATGGCCCAAGTGCTTGGGCCCCTGCACTGGCGTGGGAGACCAGGAAGAAGCTCTTGGCTCCTTGGCTTCAGATCAGCACAGTTCCGATTGGCTGTTGCTGTCAATTGGGGAATGAACCAGCAGATGGAAGACCTCTCTTTCTCTCTGCCTCTCCTTCTCTCTGTGTGTAACTCTGACTTTCAAATAAATAAATAAATCTTAAAAAAAAAAAAAAAATAAGAGTCTGGGTCTTAGATACAGATGATTGGGAGAGGGGAGTCCTTGACAGTTTCTTTTGTTTTTATTTTATACTCTATTATTTGTTATGCTCACAGATACCTTGAAGAATAGACTTAAGTTTTATCTAACTATGCATTTTCTTACACTCAAAATACATAAAAAAGATGATTTGGACCACCCAAGGAAGGAAGGTATCACCAAAATCTCATGAAAAAATGGGAGCTTTTGATATGTCTGGTGGTGTTTCAAGCATTTATTAATTGATTAGAAATGAAGATTATTTATTTCCCATATGAAGAAATGTTTTTAAAATGAACTAAGCTTTCTGATTTTTCCATTTTCTAGTAGTGATTTATAAAAAGCTGTTATTAAAAATTACATCTTCTTGTAGGTATGCCCACTGCCTGTGTTTCATAAGGTAGATTTCAGAGAGAAAATGGGAAGAAGTTTTTTGGTTACATAATAAATTATCATTTGTAGTGAACTTCAAATTTTTAGGGGTGAAGAGCTGACGCTGTGGCATAGAAGGCTAAGCCTCCAGTGCCTGCTCTGCTGGCATCCCATATGGGCACTGGTACGAGTCCTGGCAATTCCACTTCCCATCCAGCTCCCTGTTAATGCTCCTGGGAAAGCAGTAGAAGATGGCCCAGGTCCTTGGTCCGCTTCACCCACATCGGAGACCAGATGATGTTCCTGGCTCCTGGTTTCAGCCTAGCCCAGCTTTGGCTGTCGTGGCCATTTGGAGAGTGAACCAGCAGTTGGAAGGTTACCCCCCTCCACTCTTTCCCCTCTTCCTTCTCTCTCTGTATCTCTGCCTTTCAAATAAATAAATAAATCTTTAAAAAAAATTAAGGGCAAGGCAAAGAATATTTCTGTTATATAAAGATACTTCAAAAAGTTTGTGAGAAAATGAAATTAAAAAAAGCTTATTTTGATGTAAAATTCTTCTTTTATTATTTTATTTATTTGAAAGACAGAGTTATAGAAAAAGGTTTTCATCCCTGCTGCCTGCTGGTTCACTACCCAAATGGCTGCCAAAGCCAAGAGTGGGCCGGGCCAAAGCCAGGAGCCAGGAGCTTCTGCTGGGTCTCCCACGTGGGTTAGGGGCCCAAGGACAAAATAATCTCCTGGTGCTTCTTGCAGGAGGAGGGAAAAGGTAGCCACTGTGCTCTTCTTAAGGAAGTTCTACCATCAGAAATCAGCCTTCAAAAGAAACCAGAGCCTAACCTGCCAGGTTAATATCAGAATCTAACGGGCCGGCGCCGTGGCTCAATAGGCTAATCCTTCGCCTTGCGGCGCCAGCACACTGGGTTCTAGTCCCGGTCGGGGTGCCGGATTCTGTCCTGGTTGCCCCTCTTCCAGGCCAGCTCTCTGCTGTGGCCGGGGAGTACAGTGGAGGATGGCCCAAGTGCTTGGGCCCTGCACCCATGGGAGACTAGGAGAAGCACCTGGCTCCTGCCATCAATCAGCATGGAGGCCGTGGCGGCCATTGGAGGGTGAACCAACGGCAAAGGAAGACCTTTCTCTCTGTCTCTCTCACTGTCCACTCTGCCTGTCAAGAAAAAAAAAGAGAGAGAGAGAGAGAATCTAACGTACCTGAGGGAAGGGAACTACCCTCCCCAGCCTCCTCTACCTATTCTGTCCACCTTCTGGGAAAGAGGATGACTGGTACAAGTCTGAGAAGCACTTGTGAACCTCACATTCCAGTGGCACAGGTTCGTTAAAAGACTGATACATACTCTTAGGACTATAAAATTCCCCCACCTCCCCAACACACACGTGCACACACATGCACACGTGCAAGGAAAACATTGCGTAAGACCTGTTTATAGCAGTTCCTTTCACTCCTTACAGCATGTCTGGCCATCAGGAGAAAGGGACTATGCATGCTAACAGGCAAAAAGCCCAGTGGGAGAGATCACTAGAAAGCTAAAGGAAATGAAAATGTGTGTTGCTATGTCAGGGTAAGCCATAATTATTCTTCTCACCTTTCCCAGGTTAAGGATAACACATTAGATGATTGTTGAAGAAACTGCCAATTTATTCTTTCTGGGAAAGTTGTGGTATTTAAATAGGGAGAAGATGAAGAAGAAGATATACAGGGTAAATTTTTACCCATTTGGAGCAATGGAAATGAAGCAGAAGTGGAAAAAAAGTTGTGTTCTCTCAGGTGGAAGAAGGTAGATTAGCAAAGGAATTTGAGGCTGAGAGTTACTCAGCCTTATGTCATATACATGAATATAAAGAACCTGTTTTGTATTATCAAATAATGCTAATAGCTATGTCATCTGGCTTTGTACATTTTGTGTTTAAACAATCATTTAGGAAATGTTCTGATTGTGCATTTTTAAATAATTGATATTCAGCATAGAATTTGTCATTTATGAAGGTGTTTGATGGAATGAATTTGCATTTAAACATTCCTGATGATTCTAAGTAACAAAAATACACAGGAACACAAAGCAATTAATTATAATACTTTAAAAGCAGGTGTCAAGAAAAACATTGAAAAATAAGATAAAGTGTATTAAAGAACAATTATATCTCAGAATTCAAAATATTTTGTAACTCTAGCTAAAATAATAAAATTATTTTATATACTTTAATGTATAATTTA
Source organism: Oryctolagus cuniculus (assembly GCF_964237555.1). Classification (NCBI taxonomy): domain Eukaryota; kingdom Metazoa; phylum Chordata; class Mammalia; order Lagomorpha; family Leporidae; genus Oryctolagus; species Oryctolagus cuniculus. The sequence continues at coordinate 43,686,760 of NC_091443.1, read as the reverse complement.
TATTGAAAGATTTGTGGACTCTCTTATTCTTCAGGCACAGTTTAAATATTACTCTTATTTTAAGCCTTTATAAATAAACTCAGCCTCCTTCCTTTTAACAGTTCCCTATAGGTCTGTGACATATTCCTCTCTAATTATTGAAATATTTGATCTGCCTTTGTAATGTTTAAAATTATGTCTGGGTTTGTCCTGTTTTCTCACTTTGTGGTTTGTTTTTATCTGGTAGGACTGTTTATTCTTTAAAAGAATGTCCACAGAGTCTAATTAACAGGGGCAGTGTTGCTATTGGGAAATGTAACCCAGAGCTATCATTTGCACATGAGAAAAGGACATTCTGTCCTAGAACCCAGCTACTATTTAAGTTATGTTTATACAGAAGTGTAATTAACAAGTCAAATGGAAATCATAGGATTTGTTCCTATTATCCATTATATTATCCATAATACAATTTATATATGAATGATCCATTACATAGGAGTCATTTCACTTGTCATTTTTATTTCACCAATTAGATACTTTGTAAATATATTTTATCAAAGTGAAGTAACAATCTAAAAATTTTCATATGTGGTAATGATTTATGACTGTTACTTTCCTGTATGAAAATGTGTATACTAGGACTAACTCTTTTTTTCTTTCTTTTACCCCATTCATGCAATGTATCAGCCAGTCCTCTACTCTAGTCTTTACTGTCCAAGTATGTTCCATGACTGTATATTTCTCTTGGTCATCACCACTATTCTAGGAAAAACTATCATCATTTCTTATTTAGAGTATTGCAAGGACCTCCCTAGTTGTCACTTTCTTACATGTCATTCTGTTCAAGCAATATTCAGATGATATTTCAACACTTCTCTGCTTCAAACACCCCACTATGCTGAGCAACCAGTTCCTTCTTTGGAAAACTTGGAGACAGTCAAGTATTTATTCTACTTTTCTTATACTCTTAATCAAATATTGGTGAGAAAAATTTTTCTTTGGGAATGTATTTCAGCTGATGAGTAATGAAGAAATAATATTACAGTACTAAAATTTTAGAACTCTTGCTAAAATATTGTAATAGATCTAGGTAGTAATTATCACTGACTTTTAGTATCAGAGAGAGAGTGAGCAAAAGGGAGATGGGGAGGAGAAACACTACCTTATCTGCCTCTTGATGGAAGTACATAGCATAAACTGTGGAGTAGTAGTGTCAGGAACTCAAATATGAATCTGATAAAACATCTAGATCTAGCTATTAATTTATGGGAAATACATGAAACAGAGGAATGCGCTAAGTAACGTTATAGGACTGCAGTCAGAAGCTCCAGAGTATGAAAACTCATATAGGACAAATAACCACATTTTTTTCAACAAATAAATGGCAGGGAAAAATGCAAAATAAAGGAAGGATGAGGCATATATTTAAAAAGTTGTCGTTATATTTACAACAGCCCTTATCTTTCAGAGATACATATTAAAATATGTATAGATGAATTGATATGCTGTTTGAGGAGTGAATAGGGAATGAGTAAGCATATAGATTAAGCAAGATTGGTCATGCGTTGGTATTTGCTGAAACTCAAATGATGAGTAGTACATGGAGTTTCACTTTGCTCTTCTTCTTCGTATGTGTTTATACTTCCTGTAATTAAATCTGCAACAAAACACAAAGCCATTGTGTTTAGATCATAACCCAACCTCTTTTTAGCTTCAAGATTATACCTAGTTTGGTCTTTGCTTAGGTCATCTCTCACATGCTCACTCAAACAGAACATATCTGTTTTCTCCTTTTTCCTCCTTCTTCCCCAACATTGGACCCTTGAACTTAGGGCTGCTGACTCTATCTGGAAACTGCTTTGCTTGATTTTTATTTTTATTTTTTTTCATAGACAAATGATTTTATTACTTATACCTATAGGGTAACCAGAATATCAGCATTCATGTAAATTTCCCAAGTCCCAATTCCCTTAGAGATAAATGACGAATGTTAACGTAGTGACCTACATTATAGGAGAGTAACTCTGAATGTGTGAATTCTAAATCTTTTATAACAGGTGCCTAAACTTTGCATCAGAGTAAGACATTAAATTTATTTTACTAGACAGTAAACAACTCAGTTTGCTCTACAGCAGAGGTGGGGAACCTTTTATATACCAAGGGCCACTTGATTATTTATAACATCAACTTGTAGGTCATACAATATTAGAAATTTCACAATTAGCTTGCTATATAGATTTATTGAATTTTGATTCCCAAATGATTTTGTGGATTTTATATGCTGGAATTATATACAGAAGATCAGTTTAGCATACATTAAGTAAAGATTTCAACAGTTTGCTCCCACACAGAAACATAAAGTGAAAAATACTGTTTGAGTACTAGTTATAGCATTAAATCTCAATGTACAGCACACTAAGGACAAAGATCCTACATGAGGAGTAAGTGCACAGTGACTCCTGTTGTTGACTTAACAAATTGACACTCTTGTTTATGGCATCAGTAATCACCCTAGGCACTTGTCATGAGCTGCCAAGGCTATGGAAGCCCCCTGAGTTCACTCACTCTGATCATATTTAGACAAGGCCATGGTCAAAGTGGAAGTTCTCTCCTCCCTTCAGAGAAAGGTACCTCTTTCTTTGATGACCCATTCTTTCCACTGGGATCTCACTCGTGGAGATCTTTCATTTAGGTTTTTTTTTTTTTTTTTTTTCCCCCAGAGTGTCTTGGCTTTCCATGCCTGAAATACTCTAATGGGCATTTCAGCCGGATCCGCATGACTTAAGGGCTGACTGATTATGAGGCCAGAGTGCTGTTAGGACATTTGCCATTCTATGGGTCTGCTGTGTATTTCACTTCCCATGTTGGATCATTCTCTCCCTTTTTGATTCTATCAGCTAGTATTTGCAGACACTATTTTTGTTTATGTGATCCCTTTGGTTCTTAGTCCTATCATTATGATAAATTGTGAACAGAAATTGATCACTGGGACTAGTGAGATGGCATTGGTACATGCCACCTCGATGGGATTGAATTCGAATCCCCTGGTATGTTTCTAAGTCTACCATTTGAGGTAAGTCAGCTTGAGCATGTCCCGAATTGCACATCTCTTCCCTCTCTTATTCCCACTCTTATATTTAACAGTGATCACTTTTCAGTTAAGTTTCAGCACTTAAGAATAATTGTGTATTGATTACAGTATTCAACCAAAAGTATTAAGTAGAACAAACAAAAAAAAAATAGACATCCAGAGCTCAAATATCACCTCAGAAGAGCTGGCTCTCATTTTTTTTTTTTTTTTTTTTTTTTTGGACAGGCAAAGTGGACAGTGAGAGAGAGAGAGAGACAGAGAGAAAGGTCTTCCTTTTGCCATTGGTTCACCCTCCAATGGCTGCCGCGGCCTGCGCACCGCGCTGATCCAATGGCAGGAGCCAGGTGCTTCTCCTGGTCTCCCATGGGGTGCAGGGCCCAAGCACTTGGGCCATCCTCCACTGCGCTCCTGGGCCACAGCAGAGAGCTGGCCTGGAAGAGGGGCAACCGGGAAAGAATCTGGCACCCGGACCAGGACTAGAACCCGGTGTGCTGGTGCCGCTAGGTGGAGGATTAGCCTATTGAGCCGCGGCGCCAGCCTTCTCATTATCTTTATCATTTTATTTTATTTTGTTTCAGCACAGCACTTTGGATTATTTGACATTTTCTTTTACATTGTTTACTGATGACTTCCATCCTTTAGTGTAAGTTCCATGGGAGTGGTACTATCTTTTATTTATTAAAATATGTAAATTATGTATACATAAACATTTATTTATTTACCTGAAAGTCAGAATTACAGAAAGAGAGGGAGAGACAGAAAGATCTTCCATCTGCTGGTTCACTCCCCAGATAGCTATAACAGCCAGGGCTGGGCCAGGCTGAAACCAGGAGCCTGAACTGCATCTAAGTCTCCCATATGGGTTGCAGGGGCTGAAGCTCTCAGGTCATCGTCTGCTGATCCAGCATTGGCAGAGAGCTGGGTCATAAGTGGGGCAGTTGAGGCTCAAACTAGTGCTTATATATGGATTGCCAACATTGTATGTGGTGACTTAGCATACTGTGCCACAACGCCTGCCCCTGGTACCATCTTGTTCACTATTAAATTTCCAGCACTTCAAACAAATGCTTGGTGAATCTGTTGAATTCCAAGAAAATTACTGATCTTTTAATATGTAGTATCAGCTACATATACTGCTGTTGCCTAGCAAATATATTTAAAATTCAGATGACATTTTCATTATTAAGGTTTTCAAAGGCTCATATGTGGGAAAATTAGCTCTGTTAGCAAAGCTTCAGAAAAATTTTAAAAATTCACAAAATGTCAACTTTTCTTTTAGCATTTATTTTAAAATATTTGTATTTTGGTTAATTAATGTCACATCATGTCTAAACTCTGTATTTTGATATCTAGGTAAGCAGAGATTATATTTTGTGATATGTTTTTGTATAAGAATATCTGACAAGCCAGTTATTGGCTCATAAGAGTAATAATGAAGCACTTGTATCTTCCATCAAGACAGAACTATGAATGACTATATAGATAAAATACATTAAGGAGATGAGACTTGAAAATTAGGAGGTAATGTTTTTTTAAAAAAGTAGAAAACCTTGTGTTTGTGTGTGTAGGTATGTGTATGTGTTTTCAGCTGTCATTCAAAATAGAGTAGTTAATAGTAGTGGTTACTGAATGAAATAATGTGTGCCAGTGATAGAGTATATTTTCATCCTACTGTGTGTTATTGGAGGTATGTGTACAATATGAATACTGGTTGGTTCCTTCCTCCTTGTGTCTTAGAGAAGCTTTTCCTCCACAACACAATAGGGGCTGCAGAATTGCACTCATGGTTATAGGAATTAAAGATCATGGCCTTCCCACGAGGAGAATGCCACTGGCAGCTTCTCTTTGCCACTGTTCCCTGTGAAGTGTTGCCAGTCTGGAAGCTTCTTCAGATTTGGCTCATTGCCAAGACAAATTTAATCAGAGTAGATTTGCTTGTTTGCTCATTTCTTTTTTTTCCCCCTTTATTCTGTACAAGTTTGTTATGGCTTGTCATATGGATACACCATCTTTGAGATTGCGGGGAATAATAGATGAATTTCTCACGATAATTTCATTTTTGGAACTTTTCTTTTGAAATTGCCTTTAGAATGAGCTTTTAAGTTACATATATGCTCAACTAGTCCTGTCCTTTTTTTATGGGAGACCAAGTTCTTTTATTTTTTTAATTATTTTTTAAATTGGCAAAGAAAAAATTGTATATATGAGTATTTGTGGTTAAAAACATAATGTTCTGGTATGTGTATACATTGTAGAATGACTAAATCAAATGTATTCACATTTCTGTTATATATTTTTTGTATCTAGAACATTTAAAATCTATTATTTTATCAGTTTTCAAGCATGTAGTATATTATTAACTTTAGTTATCATGTTGTAGAGCAGATCTCCTGAACTTCCTCCTCGTTTGTAATTCAAATTCTGTATACTTCAATCAACGTTTCTCCAATCCCCCAGGATCCCCTAAGTCTTATAACCACAATTCTACTACTTCCTTCTATGAGTTTAATTTTTTTAGAGTCCACATATAAGTGTCAGCACACTGCATTTTGCCTTTCTATGCCTGTCTTGTCCTTCAGGTTCATTCTTGGTGTCACAGTTGATGACATTTCATTCATTTTTTTCTTAAGATTTTATTTTATTTATTTGAAAGACAGAGTTACAAAGAGAGGTGGAGACAGAGAGAGAGAGGTCTTCCATCTGCTGGTTCACTCTCCAAATGGCCGCAACAGCCGGAGCTGCGCCGATCCGAAGCTAGGAGCCAGGAGCTTCCTCTGGGTCTCCCATGTAGGTGCAAGGGCCCAAGGACTTGGGCCATCTTCTGCTTTCCCAGGCCATAGCAGAGAGCTGGATTGGAAGAGGAGCAGCCAGGATTATAACCAGCACCCAAATGGGATGCCAGCGCCTCAGGCCAGGGCTTTAACCATCTGTGCCACAACGCTGGTCCCATGTATTTCATTGATTTTTAAAGGCAGAATAGTACTCCATTGTGTATATGTACCACATTTTTTTATCCATTCATCCACTAATGGACACTTAGGTTGATTCCATATTTTGGCTAATATAAATAATATAGTCCTATCTTATATTGATTCAAAACAGTATTGTTTATTAGATCTGTTTACCAGATCTGACTTCCACTGCTTTTTGCCTTTTAAAATTCAAATCCATCTGTTACCAAGGTATTGTAAAATGTCGCAGACTTTGAAAATAGTTCCAAGAGATGTGTGAAAAATGTTTAATGGGTCACACCACCATGTAATTGTGTATGTAGCCTCTCAAGCTTATAACTTTAAAGGGGATAACATTTGTAATTTTTCTAATTATGAAGAAAGTACATATGCTATATGAAAACTCATGCAGCACCACTACAGAAATGTAAAAAGTGTGAGTGAGTTTCTTGCCTCCATCTGTATCCACTCTTTCACCATTTGGAATAACTCATGATTGCTTAGTAAGAATTGTCCCAGCATTTTTCTAGGTTCATATGTGTGTGTCTGTGTGTGTATTTGCTATGTTTGTTTCTCCTTAGTAGTAAAAATCATAGCACTCATGTAGTTTAGCAGCCTGCCTTTATTCACTTAGTCTGCTGTGATCAGTACCTATATTTATAGCTTATCCTGTTGATTAATTTAGTATCCCAGAGAGGTGAGTGATGATAATTTATTAAAGGACAGTTATTCAGTTTTTCATTATTAAAATAATACTGCTCTGGGCATCCTTATGTAAAGGATAGCACTGGCATTGGATTTGTAATTTCTATGTTCATGAGATAATCTAATAAAACATGGGTTAAGAGTGTGCATATGTATGTGAGCTTAGTAAACCAAATTCTTATCTTTGTGGATTTTATAGGATTTTTTTAAAAGATTTATTTGAAAGTCAGAGTTACAGAGACAGAGAGAGAGAGAGAAATCGAGATCCTCCATCCGCTAGTTTCACTTCCCAAATGGATGCAATGGCCAGGGCTGGGCCCCGCCAAACCCAGGAGTCAGGAGCTTCATCTGGATCTCTCACATGGGTGCAGTTGCCCAAACCTTTGGGCCTTTGCTGCTTTTTCCAGGGAGCTAGAACATAAGTGATGCAGCTAGACCATACAACACAGCGCTCATATGAGATGCCAGTGTTGCAGGCAACGCTTAATCAGCTAAGCCACAATGCCAGTCCAGGCTTTCATTTTTTTTTTTTTTTTTTTAAGATTGATTTGAAAGGCAGAGCTACAGAGAGGCAGAGGCAGAGGTAGAGAGAGAGAGAGAGAGAGTCTTCTGTCCACTGGTTCACTCCCCAAAGGCCTGAGCTGGTCCGAAGCCAGGAGCCAGGAGCCTCTTCCAGGTCTCCCACACAAGTGCAGGAGCCCAAGGACTTGGGTCATCTTCTACTGCTTTCCCAGGACACAGCAGAGAGTGGATTGGTAATGATGCAGCCAGATCTTGAACCGGCACCCATGTGGGATGCTGGCATTGCAGATGGAGGCTTTATCTGCTACGCCACAGTGCTGGCCCTCAGGCTTTCATTTTATAACAAGATACTTTTGCATTTGCATGTCTGCTTTTAGAGCACAAGATTTTTGATCAATAGATATTTGCTGCTGAGCATAATTTAAAATTGTTGCCCAAATAATTTCTATAGTATGCCTTAAATGATTGCTTATTAAGAACCTAGGTAAGGAAAAATAACCATTAATTCTTCAGTTTTCATCATAGATCACTATGAAAGCTTGTTGAATTTTCTTCATAAAACCATGAAAATGTTAGTTATATTTTGAGCTTTCATCAAGGGCCTATAAAAGAAATGTCTATAGTTTTGTTTCTTTTGGAGGATGATGGAGAATTAGAATTCGGGATGAGGGGACCTGTTTTTGAAGGGCAGTCCAATATATGTAAAGAATGTGGACTTTGGTTCCAGAAGGTCACTTGCTTTGGTGGTGGGAGGATGTGGAAGATCTCTTTGATTGCCTCTATGCTTATTCAATAAAATAAGACGATTACTGGGTCCATATGTCACTGGCAGTCTGCTTGGCCTGAAGATAAAAATGTAAATAAAACTTGTTCTCTTCAAATTTTTGGCTTGTGTTTACGTCTTGGCATTGGTTTTTTTCTCAATATGGGTCCCTCCTCCCATATTTTCATATGTCATTGATTAGGGAGGAGAAAGAGATTGATGAATTTGTATGTATTCTTTTTTCTGATTTATTGTGTTAGGCATTAATATTTCAGAATTGCCAAAAGAATGCTTGATTCAAAGAGTTAATCCTTATATCCAAATAGTCTCATTTCCATTGCAAAATAAAGCTTGGTCAGAACTTCAACCTTTAATTTATTTTTCTATTCATAACGAGTTTGTCTTTTGAAAAAATATGTGTAATTTCTTTTTCAAAAAAGATTTATTTTATTTATTTGAAAGGTAGAGTTACAGAGATAGGTAAAAACAGAGAGGTCTTCCATCTGCTGGTTCACTCCCCAAATGGCCACAAACACCAGAGCTGAGCCATGCAGAATTCAGGAGCCAGAAGCTTCTTCCAGGTCTCCCACATGGGTGTAGGGGCCCAAGCACTTTCCCAGAAGGGAGCTGGATTGGAAGTGGAGCATCCAGGACTTGAACCAGTGTCCACATGGGATGCCAGTGCTGCAGGCTGGACTTTAACCTGCTGCACCACAGTGCCAGTCTAATATAATTTCTTTTTGTGTATGTTCTGTTTTTTTTTTTCTCTTTTTTTAGATTTATTTATTTATTTGCAGGGCAGTGTGATGGAGAGAGATAGACCATAGACAGAGAGAAAGAGGTCTTCTATCTGCTGGTTCACTTCCCAAATGGCTGTGACAGTAAGGGATGGGCCATCTTTAACTGCCTTCCCAGGTACATTAGTAGGGGGCTGTTTCAGAAGCAGAGCAGCCAGGACTGGAACTGGTGTCCCAGTATGTTATCCGGCATCATAGGTGGCAGTTTAACCTGTGGCACCATAATGCCTGCCCTAGTTTTGTCTTAAATGCAATTACCAAACAGCAGACTGTATGTCACTTTTGATGAAATTTTACAAAAAATATGCATTCATGCTTCAATTTTCATGTTAGACTTGTAATTTATGATCTGATTAACATTAGTCTAGTTGATAACAAAGATTTTGAACTTTGAACCAAGGTTTTGAACATTTTTACTTGAAATAAAAATGACTTATTTGGATATTTGTACTGAAACGAGATAAAATATGCTCCAAATAGTTGTGTTTGTCATTATAATCTTATTTGAGAAACCATAGCCTAGCTAACAGCTCTAACTTCTTTTCTGCTCACTTCTAAGCTCCTGGTTTTAATCATTTACATATTTTAGGTTGTATTTTGACTCAATATTTTTTACTCTTGGGAAATTTCCTTTTAATTTTCAAAACACCATGTAAGTTATATTTGAGTCATCTAGGCATATGGAAAAGATACTTTAAATTACTTGTTCAGCTCATTTTGGAATGTGGCTACCTCACAAATGGACAATCTTTTCATAGCATTTGATGGTAAGGATAAAGATGGTATGCTTCTTAACAAGAATTTTAATTTTGATTTGAATGATACAACAAGCATTTCTATCAAGTAACTTTTTTCAGTATACTAGTACTACTTAATTATCTTGACTTAAAAAAAATCCACCTCATTTCCTCTTTTGGAAAAAAAAACTATATTGCAGACAAAGACTTATTTTGTTGTTAATATTTTTTAATAGTTTTTGTTTTTGTTTTTGTTTTTTTTTGTTTTTGTTTTTTTTTGACAGGCAGAGTGGGCAGTGAGAGAGAGAGACAGAGAGAAAGGTCTTCCTTTGCCGTTGGTTCACCCTCCAATGGCCACCACAGCCGGCGCGCTGTGGCCGGCGCACCACGCTGATCTGAAGCCAGGAGCCAGGTGCTTCTCCTGGTCTCCCATGGGGTGCAGGGCCCAAGTACTTGGGCCATCCTCCACTGCACTCCCGGGTTTTTGACAGATTCAGTATAGTTTGTAGATACAGTTCCAAGAATGACAAAGAAATTTTTGTTTTTCTTATTTGGATGAATAAGTTTTGGGCAAATGATTTGACTTCTGAGTTACATTTTCTTTATCTGTAAAATAAAGGCATTGGACTAGGCAGTCTGTTTTAAATTCTTGTTTGTTTGAACGATAGAGAGACATACAGAGAAAGTGAGTGACAAAAAGAGATCTCCCCCAAATAGTTCTCTCCAGAAAGGCCTGTAACTGCCAGAGCTGGTCCAGGAGGAAGCAAGGTGCCAGGAATTCCATCTCCCACCTGCCTGTGTGTCAAGGGCTGAAGTACTTGAGCCATCACCTGCTGCTTCCCAGGGTGGGCATTAGTGGGACGCTGAACTGGATGCAAAGCGGAGACTTGAACCCAGGTACACCAATATGCATTCAGGAATCCCAAGCACCATTTTAACTATTGTGTCATATGCCCACCCCCTAAGGTTTTTTTCTAACTCTAAAATTCTCTTTGTACTGTTATAAGATGAGGAAACAGAAGTACAGAAAAGTTAAGCAATTTGGTGAAATTCATCAGTGTATTAAAAACTTCAGTATCTGACTTTCAGCTTAGCATGTTTGTTGACATTTTCACATAGCCCCTATGTTGTTGCCTATTTCTGTCTTTATTGAAAATGCAGCAGTTTATATAAGTGTGCTATAAATATGACTATTATAAATTTGTTTGCAAACCTAAAATATATTTCTGCAAATCCAAAGTTAAATCTGTGTTACTTAGTTATCAGTTACTCATATTTAAAAACGGGAGAATCTTATGAGTATAATAACAGCTTTCCTAGTAACTATAAGGGTAACTCAGAAAACAAAGCATATCTGAAGTTCATAGTCAGTGAGAACCAAACGAATCTCAAATGTAGCAAAACAAAGTAGGAAAAGATTAAGTAACTATTTTTTCCATTCTTTTACTGATCCAAAATTGATATTTAGATGTGTGAAAAGCACCAGATTTCAGCTAGCTTTTGTGGCAGAGTGTTTTTAGAAGAAAGTTGTTATCTATTGGAAGTTGATTTAGACGCATCATCCTTCAGAGTTTGTGACTGAATCCCTGCCCTACTCTTCATCTAGGGACAGGGGCTGGCATCCCCTCAATAACTTTTCAGGAATGCATCTCTTTTGTAAATTATGTTTTGTTATGATCTAACTCATTAACTCCTAGATGAGCTAAGATGTGGTATTTTAGGGCAGCAGTTAGAGTAGCTTATAATTCAGTATAAATTAAATCTGAGTTTTCTTCAAAATCAGCTAAAATTTCCAAAGAAAATACAGTTGTTTTATAACATAAACTTATTATATGTACCAAGTAGTTTAGGGCTTTCTTGTTATTATGTGAGGTGTACCCTCTCCCCTTCTTTTTCTTAAAGTTTGTTTTGTTACATTAATTCTTTTGGATAAACCTAGTGTATAAGAAGAACCAGCCATCAAAAGTGGAAGAGGCTGAGAGATAGGAAAAGGACAAATCCAAGATTACATAGAATATAATTTGTTGGAGAGCTCTGTGAACAGAAGCTGGTCTAGAGTAGAGCCTGAGAGACAGTGGATCCCTATACCCCCAGTCAGTAGTAAAGATTTCTGCTCTAAGTTAGACAGAAGCGGCCTGGTGTCAGCCCAAGTGCAGTTGAACTTTCTCCGGAAACATTAACATTCCAAGTGTAATATAAGGGACCCTCCAGGTTCACCCTATCATAGAGTTTAGGATGGCCATCAGCATTACCTAAAGGGAAGATAATGGCTATGTACAAAATGGCTTCAGTCATGTCAAACTGAATCCCTACAGGACCCAGTACCTTAAAAAAATTATATTTTGAAATTTATTTGAGAGGCAGAGAAGAAGGGAGGGAGGGAGGGAGGAAGGAAAGGAGGGAGACATCTAGAAGTGCAGTCCAAGTCTCCTATGTGGGTGGCAAGAACCCCATTACTTGATTTATCCCGGGTGCCTCCCAGGATGGAGTGGCTTGGAGTCAGGAATCCAACCCAGGTATTCTGATATTGGGAGGAAGGCATCTTAAGAGCTGGGCAAAATGCCTGCACCCATTAGAGTAAGTACACTTTACTGACCTTTTCCTGAAAGCAACTCCCTCACAAACAGTTGTCAGTGTACACAAGCAGATCACTGGTACACTTAAAAAAAAAAAGTGGTTGGAAGGAATTTTAGTGCCACCACTAGATATAGAATATTTTTATTTTACAGGTGAGAAAACCAGGGTCCAGAGCGGTTAATTGACTGGTCTATGGTCATGCAATTAATTTGTGACAAAAATGATTGAAATTTAAAATACTAGTTTCCCAGACGAAAACTCTCCATCTTTTGATAAATAGATATCTGGATTCTTGTCTGTTGCCAGCTAGATGCATAGTCTTGATTTTTGCCAAATTTCCATTTCAATGCTGTTTTTTAAAAAAAATCATGGTAATTAATGTCTGAATTGGAATTTAAAATTCAAAAGGTTCATTATAATAGCATATACTTAAAATATAACTTCATATGGAGCTACATTTTCTCACAGTTGGTTTCTTATGTGATCTGATTTAGATCTTTAAAATTCTAAAATAAAATCTGACCCAGTTTGAAGAATATTATGATCAAAAAGCTGTATTTTTAAAAAGAATCTTTCCAATGTTTGATCTATTCGTAGTCATTATAGGTTATTTACTTTGATTTTCATTTAAACAATTACTTCACATAATTTTCTTGTAGATGGTCCATAGAGTTATACTTATTGATTTAAAACAAAACTTGAGTTTAATGGTAGATTATTGGAAGTTAAAATATTCTTCACATCTTTACTTAGTATATACTAAGTTGATCTTCTGTATATAAAGATGATTAAAAATGAATCTTAATGAAGAATGGGATTGGAGAGGGATTAGGAAATGGAATGGTTTGCAGGTGGGAGGGTGGTTATGGGGGGAAAACTGCTATAATCCAAAGTTGTACTTTTGAAATTTATATTTATTAAATAAAAGTTTTTTTAAAAATTCTTCACTAGCACAGTCAAGAAATTTATACCCAAGATTTCCATGGTTACTAGGACCCTTGCTTTATAACATGAAAGGCTCTCAAAGGATCATGTCAGGAAACAACACCGATAAGCCATTAAAAGCTGTACAGAAATAAACATTATAATGAACCAGAAAAAGAGACAATATGGGGAGAAAATGATTCTTTGATTTCAAACTGACATTGTCTAAGTAAATAATTTTCTGTGAGTCTACAGCTTCCATTTTATATATCTTTTATCAAACAGAATATGTAATGGAATAAAGCACTTCTGTTTGTGGATTATGGTGATGCTGTTCCCTGCTCTGTGGGAGCCTGGGAACATGATTCTAGTTAAACATACCGGGATCTAAATCCCAGCTCTGTCACTCATCAGGAGCCTGACCTTGGGCAACTTTCATCGCTGCTGTCTTCAGTATCTTTATCTGTAAAATAGAGATTAAAATGCCTATTCTACAATTGTTGTGTAATCATCTATGTACAGAAGTATCTAATGCTAACCTTACAATAAATCCTGAATAACCACTGATCTCCCGCTCTCCTTCAACTTTTACCTATTGGCCTGTCCTCCTCACTTTTCCCCAATCACCAGCTCAGTTCCACCTGAGGAATCCTAGGGCTCAAAACTAATACGTGACCACAAGTGGCAGGTTCCTTGACTTCAGGAGTAGACTTTATTGGGACAGTGTTTTTAGCCCATCTCTAATATACAGTGCATTGTATAGAGTGATCTCCTGGAACAGTGGTGGCTATCAGGTGCTCTAAGTGCCACCACTGAGCAGTACAGAGCTATGGGTACTCCTGAGGGGTGCCAGCAAGCAGCCTTTGTGGCAGCTGTAATCCTTCAAAGTGTAATATAGTTTGCTTATTAGAGTGCTACGTGTCTGAATATATTTTAGAAACTGTCCCAGATTAAGTTAGTAAAGTAATTTGTTACTCCTGCTAGATCAAAACAAAAATAAAATGAAACAAAGTTTAACATTTTAGTTATCTAGAAATAATTTTAACTCTTGAAAAGTTTTCCTCTCTCCACCCCCAACCCCCATTTCTTTATTTGAAAGAGAGAGAGAGAGAGAGAGACTCTCCCAACTGTTGGTTCACTCCTCAAATGCCCACAACAGCTGGGGCTGGGCCAGCTTGAAGCCAGAAACTCAGAACTAACCCATTTCTCCCGCCAGAGTCCATTTGCAAGAAGTTGGAATTGGAAGTGGAGCTGGGATTTGAACCCAGGTACTCCCATATAGGATGTGAGTGTCTCAAGCAGTGTCTTAACCACTGTGTCAATGCCCACCTCAACAATTACTTGATTGTCAAGCAGGTTTGTAATGTTGTAGGCCTTTTTGGTAGCAGTGCTATCCTTCACTAACATCTGCTTCCTAGGTTATGATTATCTGTATATACAAGCAGGACTCCAGAGAACTTAGAGATGTTCTCCTAACTAACTTTTGGAGTAGTCATTGTTTTTGTATTTGAAATTTTATTGCTTCACCTGTACTATGATTTTCATAGGCATTGGTGGGCTGGCCTGGGAACTGCTTATGTTTAAAATACTATTTCAGGAAATAGGTTCAGCATTAGCAAAACACTGATATTAGCAGTGTTTGTGAGTTGATGCTGTCTCCACGTTGGGTCTAGCCTGCTCTGTACCTCAGCTAGGAAGACAACTAAGGAGATGATAAAGGGAACCATGATGACTGTCATTCTCCTCTTCTTTCTCAAGACATTGACTACTGTCAAAGTGACCTTGAAAGGATTTATCCAAGTAGCCTCCCCTGCTTCCCCCTTTTCCTATTTAAAAAAAAAAAAAAAAAAGAAAGAAAGAAAGAAAAAAAAGGAGACATGTGAGAGTGAGAATGGATTAGAGAACTTTATCATTTGCAGGGGTAGGGGAGGTGAAAGGATGAGGGAAAAAAGTTTTATAACCTTTTTGTAACTTGAATGATCTGTTCTCATGTTGTAGTTGTATCATCTCCTGTCAGAACAGTTTCAAAGCTAAGTTTAGCAAATTTTGTTGTGTGGGGCCTTCCTTGTGGAGTACCAGATTAAGCCTCCACTGGCATCTCATATGGACCCCGGTTCGAGACCCGGCTGCACCACTTCCAATCCAGCTCCCTACTAATGGGTCTGGGAAAGCAGCAGAGGATGCCGCAGGTGCTTGGACCCCCTCACCCATGTGGGAGACCCCAAAAAAGCTCCTAACTGCTAGCCTTGCCCGTTGCTTCCATCTGGGGAGTGAACCATCAGATAGAAGATTCTCTCTCTTTCTCTCTCTCTCTCCCCTCCTCTTCCTCTTCTGTAACTCTCTGTTCCAAATTTTAAAAAAATCCTAAAAAAAGAAAGAAAAACTGAATTAAAATTTTTTTGTTGTATCATTTACTTCCATATGTTAATATGCCATCAACTGAAGTAAAAGTCTTTTTATTATTCATATCTTTACTGTGGAATTCATACTTGATTTTCATGTGTAGCAGTTTTCTTCTTGCAATCAAAATAAAATGTTGCATGATTTTATAAATAGGTTGCTGGGCAGAGCAAAGCCTATAGTTTTTACTTAAAGAAAAACACTTTATATTCCATATTATACTTTTATTATATGTAAAAGTGTCTCACATGACTGAAATTTTAATTTTAGTTGTTTAATAAAATGTAAAAGGCAACTTGGTTCATAGACTTATTCAGTGGATGTTGACTAAACACTGATAGAACATCACTGATAGAGGACTGGTATAGAAAGAAAGTCCAGAAATGCATGCAAATATTCTCTTTTGTTGAGGAGCATGCGTTGAAGTTGAGGAGATAGTTGTGTGTAGAAATAATTAACCTCAGAATTCTTAGAGCTGAAAGACCCATTCAAACCCTGGAATTTGATAGAGATAACTCACCGTGGGAAAGAGTATTAATCCCTTCCAAGAGTGCGACCCTCACGACCTGATTCCCTTGGTCTCAGTATGCTCTTTGAAGGGCTCTCACCTCTCAACACCATCACGCTGAAGACCAAGCTCCCAGCACATGGACCTTTGGGTCAAGCCACATGTAAACCGTGGTACTACTAGTGGAATGCTTTCATGCTCTGCGATTCAAGAGTGAGTACTATTCTGGTGGCTAGTAGGGTACCACTATGCTTAACTGAGATTAGAGAATCTGGAGATTAGGGACAGATGACGAGACTGGTTACAGAATAGAAGTAGTGACAGTTACATGGCCAGAATTAGGCATGAGGAGACCGATCCACTAATCGTGAATCAGCTAGAACTGAGAGTCAAAACTTAATAGACAGAAACAATGTCTGGCTCAGGATGACTGCCTTGCAGAAGCAGTCCTTGAGCAGTTGTTTCTCTAGGCAGCTAAGGTGCCCACATTCCACACTGGAGTGCCTGGGTTCAGTTTCTGACTCTAGTTTCCTTCCATTGTATACCCTGGGTAGCAGTGATGATGGCTCAAGTAACTGGTTTTTTGCCACCATGTGGGACACCTAGGTAGTGTTCCTAACGCCTAGCTTTGGCTCCAGCCTGGCCCCAGCTGTTGCCAACATTTGGAGTAGTGAACCCGTGGGTAAGAATTCTCTGCTTCTCAAATACATAAATGAAACTTAAAAAAAAAATAAAAGATGTCCTAATACTTACAACATTTTCCATATACCACACAAATGGGCTCCCTGGACACAACCCACATTTTTTTTTAAATTTCATTGAAATTTTTTTTACTTTTGTATTAGAGAGAGAGAGAGAGAGAGAGAGAGAGAGAGAGAAAGAAAGTAAGTGCTTCCATATATTGGTTTACTCCCCCAGAGTCCTTCAACAGCTGGGACTGGGCTGAACCAAAGCCAGGAGACAGTAACTCAATCCAGGTCTCTCCCATGTATGTGGCAGGGACCAATTCCTTGAGCCACCATTACTGCATCCTAGGGTCTACGTTAGCAGAAAGCTGGAAACTGAATCCAGGTACTCCAATGTGGGATGTGGATGTCCTAACCAGCAGCTTTTACTATGTTAGGCCAAACGCACCACACAGCCTACTTTTGAATTGTTCAAACCATTCTATATCTTGTCCTGTTTCTCTTGCTTCGTGATTTCTTGGTTTGTATTGTGGTTACACGTTTTCCTTGCCTGTAAGATTTTAATTCTCCTTGGTCACTACTTTTTTTTTTTTTTTTTTTTTTGACAGGCAGAGTGGATAGTGAGAGAGAGAGACAGAGAGAAAAGTCTTCCTTTTGCCGTTGGTTCACCCTCCAATGGCCGCCACGGCCGGCGCGCTGTGGCCGGCGCACCGCGCTGATCCGATGGCAGGAGCCAGGAGCCAGGTGCTTTTCCTGGTCTCCCATGGGGTGCAGGGCCCAAGCACCTGGGCCATCCTCCACTGCCTTCCCGGGCCACAGCAGAGAGCTGGCCTGGAAGAGGGGCAACCGGGACAGAATCCGGTGCCCCAACCAGGACTAGAACCCCGTGTCCTGGCGCCACTAGGTGTAGGATTAGCCTAGTGAGCCGCGGCGCTGGCCCTTGGTCACTACTTTGACTCTATAGGGTATGTTTCTGTCTCAGCATTGGTTTTCCTGCCTTACTCTGCATGGCTCAGAGTTCACCCCTACTGTTGTTATGTTCACATGGTTCACATTGCCCTTGTTAGCAGAATACCTTACCTTTGCTTTGGAGAAACTGAATTGACCCTGTTGGCTTTGTACTTGGGCTAAGTAATGCTGATGATGGAAGCTGCTCTCCTGGAGGCTGACAGTGCTAAACTGCTAAACCAGCTGAGAGGCCAAAAATGGAACTGTGGGCTGTGCATTCATGGGCCCATTCTATTCAGCCTTACAACTCAGGCTGTTTGCATTTGTCTTCCCAGCGTCTTTTGGAGCAAGGCCTGATTGCTACTGCTTTGGTCTGCTTCTTAATAGAAGTGTCTCTGGAAGGTGACCCTTTTTTTCCTTGTTCGTAGCACCGTGTTCTTCCTAATTGATGTCCTGAGAAAATGCATTGCCTTATCTGTCCAAATATAAGATAGTTTTGTCTCCCAGACATTCCTCTGAAAAAAGGGAATGTCTTTATTTCAATTTTTGAGTTACTTTCAGACTGTTGGACATTATCTTGAATATAAAATATTGTTTGGGGAATATAAAATATATTTTTAGCCTAAAATTGCTAACTTGGATTATTTTTCTTGACAATATATGTAAAAGAAAAAGGAAAATAATTTAACCGAGGCTTAGTTATTCTTGGTGCTGTAACCATCAAGTGTTAGATATCTTAATAATCAAAGTGAAACTGAAACTTTTAAAAATACTATAAGCTGTTAAGTGTTGCAATTGCAAGCAAACATGTCTCTATAGGATTGTGGAAATACAAGGAAAATAACCAAAGTCATCTTCACTTGCTCTGTACTTTCATACACCCAGTCAGTACTTCTGGTGGCAGGTGTGACAGGTGTTAACCCCCAACCGCAACCTGTTCTGCAGCAGACACTTAATTGCTGTGTGCCCTCTAATTCAGTTTAGTTCTGAGATATCTGGAGTTAGCTGCAGAGCCCACAGTAGAGGGCTCAGTCTGAGGGCCGCTCCCTCTTCAGATGCTAGTTGCACACATAAGTTGTCACCTGTGCTCCTGACAGTCTGGTGTTATACTTCAGGGTTCCCAGGCCCCCTGCCTTGAGTTTGATTAATTTGCTGGGGCTGCTCAAAAAACTCAGGGAAACACTTACATTTACCCATTGATTATAAAGGGTATTACAAAGGATACAAATGAACCGCCAGATGGAAGAGATGCATGGGACAAGGTATGGGAGAAGGGGCATGGAGCTTCTAGGCTTTCTCTCAGCGGGCTGCCCAGCAGGAAGCTCCATGGCAGGAAGCTTTTCAGAAGCCCCCAGAACTCTGTCCTTGTGGTTTTTTATGGAAGCTTCTTTATGTAGGAGTGATTGATGACATCATTGGCCACGGGTTTATCAACTCAACCTTCAATCCCTTCTCTCCTCCCTGGAGGCTGGGGGATAGGACTGAAAGTTCCAACCCTCTAATCACAGGATTGGTTCCCCTGGCAACCAGCCCCATCCTGAGGCTAGCTAGAAGTCCCCAGCCACTAGCAATTCATTAGCATACAAAAGACATTCTTATCACTCTGGAGATACTGAAGGATTTAGGATTCTATGTCCAGAAATGGGGACATAGACCAAATATATTTTTCACTATATCACAAAAATAAATAAAAAATCAACTGTTACTTGAATGGCTTTGGACAAAAGCTCAGTGACAGCGTTGTATTTGGATCCAAAAGTGCTGGATCTCTTTAGATATACTGTAGAGGAAACACTTTAGTAGAGAATGAAGATCATGTGTATATAAAGAGGCATCTAGCTGGGCAGATTCAGGTCTAAACCGCTGCTCCTAACCTGTGCTTCATCTCATTTTTTTCAGCTATCATGGTCCTGGTTGTGGTTGGGTGTGTGTATATGTATGTTTGTTATTTTTGATTGTCAGATAACTATACATATTTATGGGTGACATTGTGGTATTTCAATACATGTATATCTTGCATAATGATAAAATCTGAGTAATTAGGGTATCTATTACCTTAAAGTTTATCATTTCCTTGCAGTGAGAACATTCAAAATCCTCTCTTTTAGCTATTTTGAAATATGTGTGAAGTGTATTACGGGTAACTATAGTTGCCCTACTGTGTTATAGTTGGACCAGAGGGAGAAGGTCTGGTTTTGATTTTGATTTTCCCACTTTCCTGTTTACATATCTGTCTTCAGATCTGATGCACTTCTGTGACTTTGCAACCACATTTCTGAATTCCCTGCTGCAATTTCACTTCTATCCAAAGGTCATCCCTGGACTACCTTAAAGAACTCTAATTTGGGGCTGGCCGGAGCTGTGGTGCAGTGGGTTAACACCCTGACCTGAAGCGCAGTCATCCCATATGGGTGCGAGTTCGAGACCCAGATGCCCCTCTTCTGATCCAGTTCTCTGCTGTGGCCTTAGTGTGGTGTTCTCATGATGCTGGGCAAGCGTCATGGAGCTGCAGCTTCCAGTGAACCCTGTAACTGAGCACAAGGAGAAACAACTGTGTTGTTAAGCTGTGAAGTTCAGAAATTTAGGCGTATTAAATGCATTTTTGATTAACAATATTTTCGGCTCACAATGGACTTATCAGGACATTATCCCCATCATAAGTTGAGGATAAGCTGTACCTAACTTTGCATTTGTAATTTTATTTTCTTATCCTTAGAGAGGACCACTCAAATTGCAAATGCTTCAGACCACACAAAATCTGGATCCGCCGCCAGGTTTCACTAAATGAGATTTTTTCTTTTTAATTTGTTTTCATCAACTTGAAAGGCAGAGTGACAGAGAGAGGGAGACAGAGAAAGAAAGAATGTCCATCTGCTGGTTCACTCCCTAAATGCCCACAACAGCTGGGCCTGGGCCAGGCCAAATGAGAAGCCCAGAACTCCGTCCATGTATGTCTCATAGGTGGCAGGGACCCAAACTCTTGAGCCATCATCTGCTGCCTCCCAGGATGCATTAGCAAGAAGCTGGATGGTAAGTGGAGGTGCTGGGACTGCATCTCACATGCCAGTAAGGCAATGGGTGTTCCAACCTGTGCCTTAACCCCCTGTGCCACAGTGCCTGCCCTCCCTGGGTGTTTTGCCAATACTTATTTCTTACACTTTGTAAAACATAGAGTAAACAAGTAAGTTTTGAGAATCCCCAAATCATTGTAAAATGAGTGCTTCTGATGGATGTTTTACAAGTTAACTGGAACTTACTGGCAGCCAGTGTATTTCAATGTTAGTGTGAGTGAGTGCTATAAAACTGGAATTCAGAAAGTAAGCATTGCAGTGCAGCAGGTTAAGCTACCACTTGTGATACAGGTATCCCATAATGAGCTCCAGTTTGAGTCCCCACTGTTCCACTTCTGATCCAGCTCCCCGCTAATGTACCTGAGAAAGCAGCAGAAGATGGCCTAAGTGCTTGGGCCTCAGCCACCCGCATGGGAGACCTGGTTAGAGTTCAAGGCTCCTGACTTGTGCCTGGCCAAGCCCCAGACCTTGTGACCATTTGGGGAATGAACCAGCAAATCAAAGACCTCTCTGTTTCTCCTTTTATCTTTGTAACTATGCCTTTCAATTAAATAAATGAAAAACAAAGCAAAGCTGGAACTCAGATACTCAGTATAGTTTCAATTCCAAACAATATTTATGTGAAACCTACTGTGTGTGATGAAGATACTGATCCAGATTTCTTTGTTTCTAGATAATTTAAATTCCATTTAAGAATTCTTTGTAATGAACTGCCTTAATGGTGAATTTTAGTTTCCAGTCCCTTGGAATCTTAATAGCAGTTCTGTTTAAAGAAATAAGAACTTGGAGGCAACAAGATCAATGTGACTAAATGCCAGGGAACAGCAGTGAGAAATTTTTGGAACCAGTCATTTGATGTTTGCTGAAACAATGAAACTTGTCAGGCTGCTTGTGCTGATGAAATTGTTTATTTTTAAATTATTAACTATTTTAATATTAATATCTCAAGGGTCCTTGTCATATATTTAGATAAGAATTCTAAATATCAACTTGAATAAAAGAGGCGACGTGGTAAGGTTTAAAATTTATTTGGTGAAATGAGAGAAACACACAGAAACGGAGGGCTTTATTTAAGTTCCATACCTAGTGAGAGAGCAGACCAGGGGCCACGTGCAGGTGTTCATAGGGCAGAGCTGCATGGGGAGAAGAACTGCACAGGCAGGAATGACCGCAAAACCGTGTGGTGCAGGGGCAAACAGGGCGAGGGGCAGCCAAAAGGCCATAAGCCCAGAGGTGGGAGAGCAAGGTGGTGGGGGAGCGCGCTCCACGTTTTTTATTCACTCCCAAAAGGGGAGTGGTTACATAGTCTGATTGGCAGTTGGGTTATACAGGCGGGATCATATAGGGGTATGAGATCACGCACTGGGTGGAGGGGGGGGCAATGTCTTCAGCTCACAATTACAATTAATTTAATCTCATCTGTCTGCCCATATCACTATGGATTTCAGAGCATAGGATGTGAAATAAAAAGTATCTTTTTGGGAGAGAGAAACACACACACACACAGAGAAAATATCTCCCATTTGCAGGTACACTTCCCAAATGGCTAGAACAGCGAAAGCTGGACCAGACCAAAGCCGGGAGCCAGGAATTCCATACTGGTCTCCCATGTGGGTGGCAGGGTCCCAAGTACTTGGACTATCTTCCCCTGCCTTCCCAGGTCCATTAGCAGGAAGCTGGATAAGAAGTGGAGCAGCAGGGACTCCAACTGACACTCGTATGTGATACCAGCACTGTAAGATGTGACTTAACCTCCTGCACCAAAATGCCGGCCCCTCATCTAAACTTTTTATTTAAAAAAGTATGATTGTATGGGAAAGGAGTATTATACTTTATTAGATTCTTAAGAAGTAGAACATGGAATTATATACCTAGTTTCACTTGAATTAGAAAAAAGAAATCTTGGGGCCAGTGTTACAGCATAGAAAGCTAAGCTACCTCCTGAGATGCCAGCTTCTCATATCAGAATGCTGGTTTGAAACCCAGATAGAGTTCCAGGCTCCTGGCTTCTGCCTGGCCCATTCCTGGCCATTGTAGCCATTTGGATAGTGAACCTGCAAAAGGAAAATTAACCTCTTCCTCTCCCTCTCCAGATCCCTCTCCCTCTCCCCCTCCTTCTCCCTCTAAAATCTTAAAAAAACAAACAAAAAAACTCAAAACCTTTGCATGTGTTCATTCATTCATTCATTCATTGAAAGAAAACTTAATTAAGCGCTTCCTGTGTATTCATTCTATGTTTAGATATACCAATTCAGCTTATAGTTTTATAGGAAGACAAATCATGAAAAAGAGTACATGAATGGTAGTCTTTCTCATTCACTGCTCTCTTAGCCATGCTAGTCTTTCAGTTTCTGAAAGTTAATACTCTTTGCACTTGGCTTCACAGTGCTACTTGTGAATATATTTATTAGGATGATTATCTCCTTAATATCTGTTTCTCTAGATATTGTAAGTTCTGTTATCAGGGACCATAAAACCACTTCATTGTCAATACCTAACCAGTGTGAGGATCCTGGGGCCATTTGCAAAGGAATCTCCAAGGGAAAGTGCCTGAAGTGCCAATGAGACCCATCTGCTTTCTGGCCCTGGATTAAGGACTTGCTTACACACTGAATATTCTGGGTATAGGTACTTTTTTAAAAGGCTGGAAAGGGGATGGGCTTTGTGGCATAGCGAGTTAAGCTACTGCCTGAGATCTAAGCATCCATATGGGAATAGGTTTATGTAGTTCTTGGCTTAGATCTGGCCCAACCCCAGCCATTGCAGCCATTTGGGTAGTGGACCAGCAGATGGAAGAGCTCTCTCTCTCTGTCTCTCTCTCCATAACTCTGTGTTTCAAATAAATGAACTTTTTAAAAAAAGGAAAAAAGCCTGCAAAGAAAAAATTAAAATGTTAATGGCACTAAGACTCTAGTTATATTTAATTTTTTCTTAGTTTTGTTTCCTAATTAATGTTTTATTTTTATAAAAAAACTTAAAAATTAAAGCAAACGCTATCCCAAAAACCTAAACGACTGAACAATAAGATTTCTCAGACAAAACATTGGCTAGACCCAGTAAAAATAAGTGATTGTTCCAAATTGTGAAAAGGGTTTGCCATTAGTGTGTGTACATGTGGAAGGTTCATTTGGAAATTTAAGATTATCATTCGGGAAAGATGTGCTCAAAGCAGTGATTGTCACTAGCTCATCCATGTATCCTAGGCCTTCAGCACAGTGCCTGGAACCTAGTGATGGTTCAATAATGGCTATTAGTAGAGATTTGTTATTGATGCATTAATTTTGTTTATGTCACTGTTCATTGGAATTGATGCACAATGATGTTATTTCTGTCATCTTGGTTTTTAGGTAGATTGGGGTCAACTGGACTATTTAGTTGTTGACATGCCACCAGGAACCGGAGATGTGCAGTTATCAGTCTCACAGAATATTCCTATTTCAGGTAAACCTTTACGAGTTTAGAGTCATTTCTACTTTGATATATTGATATTGCTATGGAGAAAAGCAAATACCGTGGCAGGCAAACCTTTTTATGTATTAAAAAGGAATTATCTCCAAATTTTTCATTAAAGGTCAGAGGGATACATTGAATTTTTCAAAAATATTACCAGCATGAGTATATTTATAAAAACATTAAGATATTTTGAAACAGTGTTGATATAAATCTGTGTTCCAGAGAAGCAGCAACATTTGTCTAGTAGAACATGGCTGTTTTATGCACTTCTATCCAGCACTTATGGTATTGGTCCACAGCAGGCACTGAATACTGAACAAGACTAAATATTAGGAAAATTGGCTTTTTAGTAAATACATCTATGGAAGAATTTTATATTCTGTTAATTCTTTAATATTAATGCAAATTTTTTAAAAAGCACCATTGAAGCAATTAATCAAAATAGCTTATGTCAAAATATAGTATTTTAATATGTAGTAGGTAGAATATTTATGATGTAGAATCTAAACTTTATATATTGAATCTGAATATAAAGATTTTCCTGGATTCTGCTGGAGAAATACATATGAGAGGTCTTCAAAGACTTAAAGGAAAATGCGTATCACAGAAAATTATGCATAGGTATACAATTTCAAAAATTGTATATATTTTGTATTTATTTTATTTATTTGAAAGGCAGAGAGACACAGAGAAAGAAGGAGTGAGACAGAGACAGACAGAGATCTTCCATCAGCTAGTTTACTACTCAAATGCCCACAGCAGCCAGGATGGAGCCAAGCTGAAGCCAGGAGCCTGAAACTCTATTCAAGTCTCTCATCTGAGTGGCAGGGACCTGAGTACTTGGTCCATCACCTCATGTCTCCAGGGTGCACATTAGCGGGAAGCTGGATTCTGAAGCAGAACTGGGACTTAACATTAGTTGCACTGATACAGGATGCGAGCATCTTAACTGCTGTACCCGACACCCAACCCTGCCTTGCCTTGTAATTCCATTTCCTGTGAACTTTTTGTTGTATTATGGTTTATAACAATTTCTGGGAAAACAGCATTTTTAAATGTCTTTGCCAATCATTTACTTAATGCTTGTCCAAGTTATGACATTGACATTTAATTGCCAAAAGATTTAGAATCAATTTTTTGACAATTACATATGTTATTTGGAAAATCAATATAGCCTCCTTAATATAGATTTTTTTCTGTTTTAGTACATGTTTAGCTTTAATGGAATATAGGAATTCCCTTTATAATCATCATGATATAGCTTGCTTTTTCTTTTTCTAAGTAGTTTTGTGATCATTTATAATTCTTTTTTTTAAAAAAATTTCTTTAAAGGGTAATAATTGAAAGAAAAAATATTCTTTTGCATCTATAATATTTTGTTATTTTTAGTGAAGACATCAATATCATCTAATAGCGCTTTTTTTTTTTTTTTAGATTTATTGTATTTATTCGAAAGAGTTACAGAAAGGCAGAGAGAGAGGGAGAGAGAGAGGTCTTCCATCCACTGGTTCACTCCACAGATGGCTGCAACTGCCAGAGCTGCGCCAATACAAAGCCAGGAGCCAGGAGATTCCTCTGGGTCTCCCACATGGGTGAAGGGGCCCAAGGACTTGGGCCATGCTTTCCCAGGCCATAGCAGAGAGCTGGATCAGAAGAGGAGCAACCGAGACTAGAACCAGTGCCCATATGGGATGCCAGCGCTTCAGGCCAGGACTTTAACCCACTGTTCCACAGTGCTGGTCCCAGCGTGTTTTTTTTTTTTTTTTTAAGATTTATTTATTTATTTGAAAGAGTTATAAAGAGAGAGGAGAGGCAGAGAGAGAGAGGTCTTCCATCCAATAGTTCACTCTCTAGTTGCTGCAATGGCCAGAGCTGTGCCAATCTGAAGCCAGGATCCAGGAGCTTCTTCTGGGTCTCCCACATGGTACAGGGGCCCAGGACTTGGGCCATCTTCCACTGCTTCCCCAGGCCATAGCAGAGAGCTGGATCGCAAGTGGAGCAGCCAGGTCTCAAACCAGTGCCCATATGGGATGCCTGCACTGCAGGCGGTGGCTTTACCCACTTCACCACAGCGCTGGCCGCTCTCTATTAGCTTTTGCTTTCTATTGAGCAACTTTCTTTAGCAATTCTTGTACTGTAGGTATATTAGTGATTAACAGTCTTAGTTGTCTTTCATCTGAAAATATATTTTTTTTATTCTTGAGGAGTATTTTCTGTAAATACAGTCTTTAGGATGGTTTTATTTGTTTGTTTATGTTGTTTTCATTTAGTACTTTAAATATGCTTTAATATTCTCTTCAATCCTCTATGGTTTTTGATGAAAACTCAGCCATAAATTAACTCATTCTGTTATTTACTGGATATTGTGCCCTTCTGTTTCTCTTGATGCTTTGAAGACCTGTTACCCATCTTGAGCTTTCAGAAGTTTCACTGTACCTTTCTCTGAAGCGAGGAGAGAGCTTCCACTTTGATTATGGCCTTATCTAATTAAGGTCGGAGTTTGTGAACTCATAAGGCTTCCATAGCGTTGTCAGCTCATAACAAGAGCCTCAGGTGATTACTGATGTCATAAATAAGAGTGTCGATTGTTAAATCAACAACAGGAGTCACTGTGCACTTACTCCCCATGTAGGATCTCTGTCCTTAATGTGTTGTACTATGTGAATTAATGGTAAAAATAGTCTTCAAACAGTACTTTATACTTTGTGTGTCTGTGTGGGTGCAAACTGTTGAAATCTTTACTCAGTATAGAGTTGATCTTCTGTATATGAAGATAATTAAAAATGAATCTTGGCCGGCGCCGCGGCTCACTAGGCTAATCCTCCGCCTAGCAGCGCCGGCACACCAGGTACTAGTTCTGGTCAGGATGCTGGATTCTGTCCCGGTTGCCCCTCTTCCAGGTCAGCTCTCTGCTGTGGCCCGGGAGCACAGTGGAGGATGGCCCAGGTCCTTGGGCCCTGCACCCCATGGGAGACCAGGAGAAGCACCTGGCTCCTGCCTTCGGATCAGCGTGTGCGCCGGCCACAGCGCTCTGGCTGCGGCGGCCATTGGAGGGTGAACCAACGGCAAAGGAAGACCTTTCTCTCTGTCTCTCTCTCTCTCACTATCCACTCTGCCTGTCAAAAACAAAAACAAAAACAAAAAAAAACAAAAACAAAAAAATGAATCTTAATGAAAAAGGGGATGGGAGAGGGAGTAGGAGATGGGATGGTTTGGGTTTGTGGGTGGCAGGGTGGGTATGGGGGGAAGAACTGCTATAATCTAAAAGTTGTACTTTTGAAATTTATATTTATTAAATAAAAGTTTTCTATTAAAAAAAAGGTTTCACCATGAGATACCTTAACATGAGGTTGTTTATGCTGATTTTACTTGATGTCTTTTTTTTTTTTTTTTTTTCCGACAGGCAGAGTGGACAGTGAGAGAGAGAGACAGAGAGAAAGGCCTTCCTTTTTGCCGTTGGTTCACCCTCCAATGGCCACCACAGCCGGTGCGCTGTACTGCGCTGATCCAAAGGCAGGAGCCAGGTGCTTCTCCTGGTCTCCCATGGGGTGCAGGGCCCAAGCACTTGCGCCATCCTCCACTGCACTCCCTGGCCACAGCAGAGAGCTGGCCTGGAAGAGGGGCAACCGGGACAGAATCCGGCGCCCCAACCGGGACTAGAACCCGGTGTGCCAGCGCCGCAAGGTGGAGGATTAGCCTAGTGAGCCGCAGTGCGGGCCACTTGATGACTTTTGAGCATGTCGAATCTGTAAATTTTTGTATTTATAAAATTTGAGAGGTTTTTTTTGCCTTTTTAAATCAAACTTTTTTTTCCTATTCCTTTTTCTCCTCTTCTCTCCTTCTGGGATTCCAACAATACATTTATTAGAATATTTAATATTTATGTAACATCTCCCTGCTGCCCTGTCCAATCTTTTTTCTCTGTATTCTTTACATGGAATAATTGTTGTCCATCTTTGTGTCCATTTACCTTTTCTTCTGTCACTTCCATTCATCTGTTAAGACCACTCAGTGAATTTTAGAATCTTTTATACTTACAAATTTTAAAAATATTTACTAAAGTGTTCGCTAAATAAAAGATGCTCTTTGTACCTTGAAATGCCTATTGCAAGTTGCCAAAATGCTTATTATTTATCTGGATACTACATTGATAAAATTGACATGAATTATCATTTTTGTCATGCATAATGACATGACACCTTGAAAAAGTTTAATTTACTTCACACAGATAACAGATGTCTGTAAGTAATTTTTTGTGTTCTGAGCTTGACTATTAGCCTGCACCAACCTTGACCATTGCAGCCATCTGGGGAGTGAATCAGCAGATAGAAAATCTCTGTGTGTGTGTGTGTGTGTGTGTGTGTCTGTGTCTGTTTGTCTGTTTATGTCTCTCCCTACCCCCCTGTCAAGTAAATAAATCTTTTTTTAAAATGTTATATTCACAAATTTTTGTCCATATGGAAGGTCGATTCTAAGCACTGTAGAGGACAGAAGAATGCCTTTTACAGTCCTTTATTACACTGGAGTTCCTTAACTTTGTTTTTGACTCTCAGATCAGTTTTGAGAATTGGTGGAGAACTGTAGATCTCTCCAGGAAAATGTGTTTATAATTGTTATACTGAAACACTAATTTTATGTTTAATTCCATGAGTTTTTTTTTTTTTTTTTTTTTTTTTTTTTTTTTTTTTGACAGGCAGAGTGGACAGTGAGAGAGAGACAGAGAGAGAAAGGTCTTCCTTTGCCGCTGGTTCACCCTCCAATGGCCGCCGCTGCAGCCGGCGCACCGCGCTGATCCTGGCAGGAGCCAGGAGCCAGGTGCTTTTCCTGGTCTCCCATGGGGTGCAGGGCCCAAGCACCTGGGCCATCCTCCACTGCACTCCCTGGCCATAGCAGAGAGCTGGCCTGGAAGAGGGGCAACCGGGACAGAATCCGGCGCCCCAACCGGGACTAGAACCCGGTTTGCCGGCGCCGCAAGGTGGAGGATTAGCCTATTGAGCCACGGTAATTCCATGAGTTTTACAATCCCCTGGTTGAAAGATCCAGTTATAAAAGATAGAACAAGGTGAGGAAGAGAGAGTAGCTGATAAGAAAAGAATATAGTATGTAACTATAAAATATGAATAGCTATAGTCTAGAATATGGTAAGTACTATATAAGAGATCTGTACAACAAAGTGATAGAAGGGTCTATGAGGGTTTGAGGCAGATGTAAGACACTCCACATAGATGGGCCTTAAAGAAAAATGATGCATCGTCAAGCATTCATGATTGCACCATACCTGTTTGCTTTGCTTTTTCTTGGCAGGTAGAAAACTGAAAATGAAATTGTGGGGCCAGCGCCGCAGCTCAACAGGCTAATCCTCCGCCTTGCGGTGCCGGCACACCGGGTTCTAGTCCCGGTCGGGGCGCCGGATTCTGTCCCGGTTGCCCCTCTTCCAGGCCAGCTCTCTGCTGTGGCCAGGGAGTGCAGTGGAGGATGGCCCAAGTGCTTGGGCCCTGAACCCCATGGGAGACCAGGAGAAGCACCTGGCTCCTGCCTTCGGATCAGCGCGGTGTACTGGCCACAGCGCGCCGGCCACAGTGGCCATTGGAGGGTGAACCAAGGGCAAAGGAAGACCTTTCTCTCTGTCTCTCTCTCTCTCACTGTCCATTCTGCCTGTCAAAAAAATAAAATAAAATAAAATAAATTAAAAAAAGAAGAAATTGTAAGTGGCTTATAATTCCACTAAAGAAAATTAACATATGTTTCACTTTCAAATCCAATCTGTATCTATCTATCTATCTATCTATCTATCGTATATAAGACACACACATATTTTTAAAAGATTGGGGCAGGGCAGGCATTTAGGTGCAGTGGTTAAGACCCTGCTTGGGACACCCACATCCTATAGTGGAGTGCCGGTGTTCAAGTCTCAGCTCTGCTTTAAATTCTAGCTTCCTGCTAATACACATCATGAAAGTCAGCAGTAAAGCCACAAATGGTTGGGTCCCTGCCCCTGTATGTGAGACCCAAATTGACTTCCTGGTTCCTGGCTTCATCTTGGTTCAGGCTCACCT
Source organism: Oryctolagus cuniculus (assembly GCF_964237555.1). Classification (NCBI taxonomy): domain Eukaryota; kingdom Metazoa; phylum Chordata; class Mammalia; order Lagomorpha; family Leporidae; genus Oryctolagus; species Oryctolagus cuniculus. Next base: position 43,656,592 of record NC_091443.1, on the reverse strand, counting down.
GTTGCAGGCATTGAAGAAGTGAATCAATGGAAAAAGACATTTCTCTCTCTCTTTCTCTCTCTCAATAAATAGTATGAGGAGAAAAAAAAACACTGTTCCTCAACAGAAGAGACAAAGACTAATACAAGCATCGAATCTCAAAAATCTATTTCACTCCAATACATTACATTTCAGGTACTCTATTAGTTACCTTAAATCAGGGGAAATATGACATCTGTCTTTTTGGGACTGGCTTATTTCAGTAAGTATCATGGTTTCCTGTTGCATCCATTTGTTGCAAATGATAATTTTATTTCTCCCATTACTATGTTGTATTGGAGTCTATGTCTCTGTAGATCCATTAATGTTTCTTTTAAATAGGCAAGAATCCTGTAATTAGGTGCATATATTTAATATAGTTACATCTTCCTGTTGAATTGATCCCTTAATCATTATGTAGTGCCTTTCTTTGTCTTTTTTAACAGTTGTGTTAAGGTCTAGTTTGTGTGATATTAGGGTGGCAACACCTACCCTTTTCTGCTTTTCATTAGCATGGAATACCATCTTTCATCCTGTCACTTTCAGTCTGCATGTATCTTTATTGGGTGATATGTGTTTCTTGTAGGCAGCAAATAGCTGGTTCTTGTTTTTAAGTCCATTCAGCCAATCTGCCTTTTATTTATTTATTTATTTATTTTTTGGACAGGCAGAGTTAGACAGTGAGAGAGAGAGACAGAGAGAAAGGTCTTCCTTCCGTTGGTTCGCCCCGCAAATGGCCGCTACAGCCAGCGTGCCGATCCTAAGCCAGGAGCCAGGTGCTTCCTCCTGGTCTCCCATGGGGTGCAGGGCCCAAGCACTTGGGCCATCCTCCACTGCCTTCCCCGGGCCACAGCAGAAAGCTGGACTGGAAGAGGAGCAACCGGGACAGAATCCGGTGCCCCGACTAGGACTAGGCCTGTGCCAGTGCCACAGGAGGAGGATTAGCCAATTGAGCTGTGGTGCCAGCCCAATCTGCATCTTTTAACTGGAGAGTTGAGTCCATTTATATGCAAGGTGACTATTGATAAGTAAGACTTGGCTCTGCCATTTTCCCATAAATATTCCTATTGTTTACCTTGGATTTCTTTTGTGCTGGGAGATTTTCTGCCTTCACATTCTTTTATAACATATATATTTTAAAAATTTTAAGAAGTTAATAAAAGGCCTAGATCTTTAAAAAGACTATAGGTTTCTGTATAAAGTGGTACTGTGATGGACATCTGTTCAAAGTAAACTTATATTTAATGACAATTTTCACTCTCACAGGTGTTGTTCCTTTTTTCTTAAATTTTAGAGTAATTTTCTCAAGGTCTTACAGTTACCATGGTTCATAGTTAAGGTTCACATTAGTCCTGATTGGGTTTAAAACTCATGCTATTAAGCTCTATATCAAGTAGCCTTAATGCAAAACCCAACAGTATTTGACTCATTTATTTTTCTGAGTTCAGCCTCTTTGCCCATTCAAACCTTCTTAGATTATGAAATAATTCTATTATTCTAATCTAGGTATTCTAGATTAGAAAATCTAGTAAAAATATACTTTTCTGTGAATCAGCCTAAATATGTGTACCCCTCTGTGATGACTGTCCAACCAGGTATCTGTATGGGTGCTTCCTGTACATGGTAGCTTTTTGAGAAATTATTTTGTGCCTCTGTAACTCACACATTTAGGGAGAGGTCTGGAGGCCATCTATTAACAGTTCCTTTGGCTTTAGCAATATAGCCCCAAGTGATTCTTTAAAAGACCATTATCATTTTGGGCCTGATTTACACTAGTCTTAAATATGTGGCTTGTTTCTAAATATTCTGCTTCTCTATAGAATTGTAGCAGTTCTGGTATGTTCATATTGTGTGTTATTATGTTAATAATGAAATTGATAATTTAAAAAACTGTATTTTCTACAGTGAACATATGAATTTCACAACTAGAAAAAAATAGCAAACAGTAAAAATACCCTACTGAAAAGGATGGAGGAGTACAGAGGGGGCACATGCGATTGTGCCTCTGTGTGTATGTAATTGATAAAGCATTTTTGTTACAGGTGTAGTTCCTGAGGTTTGGCTTTATTCAGGCCAGTGTCAGTTCACAGCTCACCAGTCTAAGGAGACAGCAAAATTGAGCCAACCTCCAGGATTTGGAGAGAATAGTACCAACTTAAGAGCTGCTGGCTTGACTGAATCCAGGCCTTCTTCCATTCTAATTATCTGGACAGCCTGTCAGAAACAGATCTGCCTGTCAAGGCTTAGCTAAGTTATCTGTTCTCTAATTAAAAATCTAAATTTCCTTTCCTTTATTATCATTGACTTTAAAATTCTTTTTTGTTACCCTGTGTTGAGATACTCTCTGTCCTGCCTTTTCTTGTATCCTATATCCTTTAGACTCCCATTTGAGGCCCCTTATGATTGTCTTCCGCCCAGAAAAACCTTACATACTGCCAGTCCCTTTCTCCCCTTTACATGTATTTGATCCTCACTTAAAATGTCTTTCTGACTGAATCAATGAGTACCCAAATCCTGCATAACCTTTAAAAGAAACTGCTACCCTCCTCAGTCCTCCAGTTGGGAATCAGCTCCCTCTCTCTTTGGAATTCACATAGGGTTTTATTTGAATCAGTCCTACAGCACTTCTTTTGTTCTTCATTCTATTCCTTCATAGCTGTGTTATCTTCTCTACCAGACTGGTCACTCCCTGGGAGGCAAAGCTGTTTCATTCATCTTTGCCTTTTTCTCTGTACCATACTCACTGCCTTCCTGCAACTACTCAGGAAAAATGTTCAATCAGTGAGTGAGTGCTTCCTATATGTACCTATATTGTCTCCCCTGCTAAGCTATACACTGCTTGAATGCAAGAATTTTTTCCTCTTCGTCCTGGTAGCTCTTTGAGTACCTTAGGCAAGAGGTTACATAATTAATATTGACTGAATAAATGACAAAGCTAATCTTTCACCGTTTATGTGAAGATTCATGTCCCCTTATCTTCCTTTCCATCCTGCTAACTCATTCCTGTAATCCACCCTTCCATCCTGTTTTCACCCAAGTGTTTTTCTGTGTGTAAAAGAAACATTTAAAAAAAGCACCATACATTTTATTTTTAAAGAATATTTTCATTTGGGGTATTTATTTATGCTATGCTTTTTAACTTTTCTAAATAAAATATCCTTGTCCATTGGTGCCTTTTAGTATTCCTTTTGTTTTAGTGTCTGGGATAATAATGTGTATGTGGTTACCTGCTGTTTGGTTACATAGAGGCTGTGTATTAAATTACAAGATATAGAGTTCTTTGATTACTTGCTATGATGTTATCAAGGTGCTAAAGGCCTCTGACTCTCATATCTTTACCTATGGGACATCTGTGTACACCAAAGACTAATGAACTTCAAATGAGCCAGTGAATGTAAAAGTGCCACATACATGTTTGGTATTTCTTAGAAACTACTTGAATATTGTAAAAGAGCTTTTGGGGATGAGGAAAGTGAAATGTGCATTGGAAAGAAATGTTCTATGAGCTCTGCATTTCTTCAAACCATGTTGAGAATAAAATTAAATGCTTTATACTTGGAAAAAGACATTCTTTTGGGAAATTCATAGAGGCAGACCGGCACAAGCAAAAAGATCCTTATTTTGAATGCTAATTAGTAACTCTTTTATGTGTTCTATTTTGTTCCATGGAATGGATGACAAGCTCATTATAAGAAGAAATGTTAAAGAAAAAAAATCACTTATTTGTGTTAAAAAGTAGTGTATGGCAACAACAGAGATAAATGTGTTGACAGAAGTAATAGTGGCTAATGAAATAAATTTGAGCATACATGGACTACCAAATCATTAAATATTACAAGTGTAGACTAGAACCCTACTTAGTAATCGCTGTAGGGAAAACAGATAGGATAAAGGATGAGAAATACCAATTATAGTCTTTCGATTTTCTCTCATCTTATTGAGCTTGCCAAGGGGAAGAAGACAGAGTTGTTAGTACTGGGTTTGTTTATTTTATTTATTTATTTTTGCATTTATGTGTGTGAGAGAGAAAGAGAGAGAGAGAGGGTTTACTAGGTTTTTGCTTGTTTGTTTAGCTTGTAAATTAGTTGTTACTGTGTACTGAATTGGGTAGATTCCAGGGATGACTCATTTTTTTGTTTTGTTTTGTTTTGTTTTGTTTATAGTGCATGCTGATGCAGTCTTAGAGATTATTGATCAGTTAACTGCTTTTCCGTAATAGAAGAGGATTAATATTTCTTTGAGAAACATTACAATTTCCTGGAAGTTTTGAAAATATATGCAGTATTTTAGTATTTGAATTCTGATAGAAGTTGCCTAAAATAGTTTTCCTTTTTTCCTTTGCTTGAGCTGAAGTCCTCTGTAAGACTATCTGAAGACGGTCTTAATTTGATTTTAACTCTTGGGATTAAATGAAGAGTTTATGCCTCACCTAAAATACGTGAAGAACGTTTCAGTACTTTGTTTGTCTTAAGCTGCTGTATTAGCTAAAGACCTTGCAGGAAACATATGGAACATTTTAAGAAGTGTTAACATTCAACCAAGGGTCTTGTTACAGAGGTGTGGGCAGCATTAAGGAAACCAACAAGGGATGGTGAAGTGTCCAGGAACTAATGACAGTAGGGATCGTTTACTGCCCCTCACCCTGCAGAGGTACAGGAGTAAACTCCTCACAGAACCTCACTGCCTGATGGAAGGTCCAGCCACTGCCAGTACTGCTGTGAGTACTGCAGAGTGGCTGGTGTGAGGGCGGTAACAATACCGCAAACTCTTTCTCACCCACACTCTTCTTCCCCGGAGAAAACTCAGGTGTTGCAGTCCACAGAGGCACTGCTCAGGCAACTCCGCAGGCACTGTTCAGGGTAGAGAGGGATACATAGTGATAATGGCGTGATATCCTTGATGTCCTTTCTTGTCTAGGACTCATCCTATCTCAGCCCTTTAGATAGAAGGAAAGCCAGAGGTCTTTATTCTTCTCATTTACTTAAAAGAGATGGGTAGAAATTTTAAATTATCCACTTAATATTTCAGTATTGTTTAAAGACATTTATTGTTTGTGGAAGGTGTTGGGCATATTGCCACAATGTCTGAATTCCCATTGACTCATCAAAATTCTCGAAATAGAACCATGCTCATTTATGTCCACCATGCTGTTTTCCCTTCTGCCAGCGGCTGACTTGCTTCAGTCAGTTATCTCTTCTATGGAAACATTTTTTGACTGCCAGTTTGAACAGTGGTTTTTGTAATCCAGTTGGGGACTTCAAGATCAGAAATTTGTTATTGCCATGTTAAATAAGTGAATGATCAGGGGCCGGCGCCGTGGCTCACTTGGTTAATCCTCTGCCTGCAGCACTGGCATCCCATATGGGTGCCGGTTTCTAGTCCCAGATGCTCCTCTTCCAGTCCAGCTCTCTGCTGTGGCCCAAGAGGGCAGTGGAGGATGACCCAGGTCCTTGGGCCCTGCACCTGCGTGGGAGACCAGGAAGAAGCACCTGGCTCCTGACTTCGGGTCGGCGTAGCTCCGGCCGTAGCAGGCATTTAGGGGGTGAACCAATGGAAGGAAGACCTTTCTCTCTGTCTCTCTGTCAAATAAAAAAAAAAAAGTGAATGATCATACGCCGTTATTTGAAATAATTTTCTTGATTGTCTGGTGTTTTCTCTTTCAAACTTAAAAAAAACAAAAACCTTAGTTTCATTTAGGTAAACTAAATAAAATTCTGGTTTGTTTGGTGGATTTTTTAAAAAAGGTTTATTTATTTATTTCAAAGTCAATGTTACACAGAGAGAGGAGAGGCAGAGAAAGAGAGAAGGGGGGGGGTGTCTTCCATCCGAAGGTTCACTCTCCAATTGGCTGCAATGGCCAGAGCTATGCCGATCAGAAGCTAGGAGCTGGGACCTTCTTCCGGGTTTCCTACCTCTTACGGGTGCAAGGGCCCAAAGACTTGGGCCATCTTCTACTGCTTTCCCAGGCCATAGCAGAGAGCTGGATCGGAAGTGGAGCAGCTGGGTCTCGAACCCGTGCCCATATGGGATGCCAGCGCTTCAGGGCCAGGGCATTAACCCGCTGCGCCACAGCACTGGCCCCTAGTGGATTTTTTAAATAGCTTTTTTTTTCTTAATTGTTTTCAGATATATAAGAAAATTATTTAAAGGCATTAATATTAATCTTTTGAAAAACTGTTGAAAACCCAAAGAGAAGTATTTGGTTACTTTGGATATCAGTGCTATGTTTCCTCTGTATTTTTACAATTCATAATACTTCAAACTGTACAGCTAGAAACATGCTTGCACCTTAAAGGAAGACAGGTTATAGCTTTTTCTAGTATTCAGGGATACTAAATCTTCATTCATGTTTTCAGTTTCCAGAATGGAATGGTAAAGGAGACAGTTAATTTTGAACTTCTTCCAGGTGCACTGTCTTCCCATACAAGTATTGGGCAGAGTTATAATGAATGGATCCTTGGCAAGAATTGCATGATGTGGAGAGTGTTATTATTTTATTTGTCAAATTATAAAATTCCGTTCCAAAATAAATTTGTCTTGTTGTTATACAAATCATGACCAACTGTTAAAACTAGAAATTGTACTCCAGAGTTTTATCTTTTAGGACATTTGAAAGGCCACCACAAAATACACCCAACACCAGAGTTAAAGGAAAGGTTTATTGTCGGGTAGGGGGAAACCTGACAGGCTGGAGAGAGATGGCAAAAAGGGAACTTGTGCGGAAAAACAGGTCTTATTGTAGCTCTGCAGAGGTGAGGAAGTGGAAGCAGCGAATCCCATTAGAGTTGGGGGGGAGTTGCTGCTTATGGTTGGGCCATTTGGTCTCCTGGCTCATAATAAGCCAGGCAGGGTCCTGGAGAGGCCAAACCCATTGGGCAGGCGGTGACTGGGCCAGAGCCCAAGCTGGTGTCCAGGGCTTGAAATGGCACCCCAGATAAGACGGCACCATTTTACTAACAGCATTCCTGGTATTTCAGTCTGCAAGTTCAGTCCTTGTTAGATTAAATATAATTCCAATGGCTAGTGAACAGCATTTCTGATCCAACTTTAAGAAGAAATACTTATTCAGTGTTTGTGTTTTTTGGCTATTTAACTTATGCCTACTACAAGGTTAAGTTATATTGTATCAGTAATTCGAAGAAATAGCCTGATAATTAATAACTTCCGAACTGGGGTACATTTCTCCTAGTGCTTAAGACACTGCATCACATTTTGACGTGCCCTGTTCCATACCCGATTCTGGCTTCTGATTCCAGCTTCCTGCTAATGCCTACCCAGGGATGCAACAATGATAGCTCAAGTAATTGAGTCCCTGCCACCCAAATGGCTGACCTGGGTTGGGTCCTGGACTCTTGGCTTTGGCCCAGCCAAGCTCTAGCCATTATGGGCATTGGGGAGTAAAACAGTAAGTGGGAGTATTCTCTCTCCCACTCAAACTACTACTACAAATAATAATAATTAGCATTTCTGAACATGATATGAAAAGACCCAGGATCTTAAAAGCTTTACCTTATTATTGTTACAAAGTCAGCCTTCAGAATCACTTGTCTAGACCAGTCCATCTGATATTTGAATTCCTTGAATTCCTACCTGGTATTCATCTAGCCTGTGTTTGGATAATAAGCTTCTGAGGTACTTTATTCCGTTTTGTCGTTTAAGAATTTCTAGGTATTTCTTTCCATGATATACCAGACAGCTAAATTTTCTGAATATCTTGAAGTTCAGTGAATAGGATAACAGCCAATGTGTAATTAGGTCCATATTAAAAATTACTTTTGAATCCATTAAAATATTTATATGTGGAAGAAGTACAAATCCCACAATCTAAAATTGTTTTGTACTTGTGCATAAATGTTATAAATTTTGGTTAGGCTATGAAGTACAGTATAACTCTGAAGAATGTCTTCACATCTGAAGTATGACACTATTTGGATATGGACCAAAGCTTTTCCATATAAAATCTTAGCCTCTGTTCCTCTCTTTCCTGAAATATACCTGAATAAATAAAGTTAATGTAAGCAGAGGGCAGTGATTTTTCTGTCTGGAGTTTCCTTTAAAGAAAGAATATGAACAAAAAGGAATGTGTTCCATTATTAAAACTGCTTTTGCTGGTGGCTCATGCTGATCATGGGCATTCTGAGCTGTATGTATGTGTATCTAAGAAAATTTGAAATGAAAAATATTAAATCTAAGAATTCAGCATGACCAGATGTACACACAAGGGCAAAGGAGCTTTTTGAGCTGTAGAGACATATGTACAACTAGGAGGCTCCCTAAAGTGTTTTCTTATAGGCACAAGGATGGATTGAAGACTGGAAAGAAGCAAGGATTTTATCTTTACTGAAGACATGGGAAGGAGGGGATGAGAGAGAGAGAGAGAGAAAGAGAAACATGCACACATGACAGAGCTCTGTAGAGGCCTCACCTCTCCCAGGGCTTCCCTAGTGAGTGTGGCCTGGAAAACCTAAGGTAGCTCTGTATAGCATCATTGAGGTGAAGTGACTGAAAGCTCATTACTTATTGACTCCATTATATTAAGGAGCCAGTCTTTGTCCATAAATAGCAGATGTGGATCCAGATTCTTTTGATGAACTTGAATCCTAAAGTTCCAAATTGGGGGCCAGCATTGTGGTATAGTTGGCTGCCTACAATGTGTGCATGCCATGTGGGTGCTGGTTTTGTACTGGTTGCTCCACTTCCCATCCAGCTCCCTGCTAATGGCCTGGGAAAGCAGCGGATGACTAAAGTGCTTGGAACCCTGCCACCCACATGGGAGACCTGGAAGAAGCTCCTGACTTCCAGCTTTGGCCTGGCCCAGCAACTGCCATTGTGGCCATCTGGGACTTTAACCAGCAGATGGAAGAGCTCTCTCTCTCTCTCTGAAACTCTGACTTTCAGAATTGTACTCTCTCTCAACAGTAACTTTTCAATACTATGATTTCTGCTGATTATTGTATTTGATAATTCTTTTTAGTAACAACGGACACAATTTTATATAACAAAATTCATTTCTGAGGTGAGCAAAATAATGACTTATCTTTAAGTTGATAAAAATATACCCCCTATTGTGGGCCTGCACCGCAGTTCACTAGGCTAATCCTCCGCCTGCAGCGCCGGCACTCCGGGTTCTAGTCTCAGATGGGGTGCCGGTTCTGTCCCTCGGATCGGCGCAGTACGCCGGCCATGGCAGCCATTTGTGGGGTGAACCAATGGAAGGAAGACCTCTCTCTCTCTCACTGTCTAACTCTGCCTGTCAAAAAAGTATATATATACCCCCTATTGTGATCATAATAAATTCTCTACTCTGTTGGAAGGGAGGATAGAATCCAAAACAGTGACTCATTCAAGAATTATTTATATTTCCTATTGAAACAGTCTGTGAATACATTTGCAGTGAAATTACCGTTTAAATCATGTTTTACTTAAGCTGATACTGATATCAATGCACACTCCTTGAGTAATATTTATAATTTAGAAAGTTTGAGAGTGACAGACAAGAAAGGCAGGTTGGAGCTAAAAAAAAATAACCAAAATCGGTCTGCTTGATATTTAATAAAAAGTATAAATATGTCTGCCATTTTTTATGATAAGCCACAGAAATTGGTTGTTTTCTTTTGCTACAATTATATCTCTAAATAAATCAAGCAGAATCAGCAGCACTAAATATTAAGAGCCCTGTGAATATTAAGAAGAGCAGTTGAGGGTAAGCACTGGCCTTGGCTCAGTGGTTAAGATGTGTTAGGGTGACTGAGTCCCACATCAGAACACCTGGGTTCAATATCTGGCTTCAGTTCCTGACTCCAGCTTCTTGCTAAAGCTGACCACAGGAAGCAGTGGTGATGGCTCAAGTAGTTGGCTTTCTGCCACTCATCTTGGAGACCTAGATTGAGTTCCTGGCTCCTGGCTGTGGTCTGGTCCAACCCTAGCCATTGTGGGTGTTTGGGGAGTGAACCAGTAGTTAGGAGCTCTCTTTCTCTCTCTCTCTCTTTTTTTCTCTGCCTCTCAAAACAAAAATTTGCAATTTTTTTCTTAAATTTCAATTGATTTTGCATTGATGTACTCAAGAATTTTAAGTTACAGAATTATTTCTTTTGTATAATTCTGAGCAGATTTTGTCATATGTGTTTATTGGGTTTCAACACAGAAGTTCTCAGTCAAGCGTGGGAATTAGATACAATCTATGCCCTGGAGACTAGAATGCATAGTTGAGTAGTTCCACACTGGCATAATTATGATCAGACTAACATCTGGAGTAATCAGTTTTAAATGTTTAACTACTCTGAACTCTGACCCAAATCCCGCTATCTAGCATAAATATATTTTCCTTTTAATAGTCAAGAGAATTAGCAATTAAAGATAATACTCTAAATAATTAGTTTGAAGATGTTTACACATTTTCCAGAATCTGCCAGATAATTAACCTTTTATAGTAAATCTAAATTGATAAAAAAAAAAAAAACCTTTAAAAGAGACTACAAGTTGAAAAATAGCATTTAAACAATATTGTTTGTTTGAACTTAGACATGTATTCTAGAAAATGGATAGAAAATTCTCAATGGAATTCTTGAGGTAGGCATATTACCCCAGAAGGTGATTCTATTTATTTACTATTAAACATTGTTTTTGCTGCTGCTGACATTTCCCTACGGTCAGTAGAGGGAGCACAAGTTTTCTAGCAAGCTATCACAGAGCTGAAGTGACATCATTAGATTGGTAAAAAGGGAGAAAATTTTAGGCTAGTTCATTTTGGTTCATGTTTCATAAGCTATGTGAAAAATGAAAATTTATCAGGTAGGAAGCCAAGATCCATAATGAAAAGATTTATAATATCAGTTTTTGGAGACCATATAGTTCCTTTAAAATGTAAAAATATGGATTATGATGCATAGATTAAGGATTAATTAGTTTTATTTGAGATTTTGTTTGTTGTTTATGGTTTGTTTCCTTATCACATATTCTAAAGGTCATTATAGGCCTATCTGAAATTATTATTTTTATAATGTACTCAATTTTTGACCAACAAGAAGTAGTAATTTAATGCGTGCACCAGTTTGTTTTTATATTCTTCAAGAAAGACTGGAAACTTTTTTTCAGGAAAGTACCCTAAATGTTGATTGAATTAGATTAAGGACTTAAGTCATTAATTAAGAACGTACAATTTAGTTGAAAAAAAAAATCTTACAACAAAATGTCTTCTATAAACATAGCTGACAGTTCCAGTGGGATGTTTACATGTTTTATGAGCATCTGATGGGACATGAAAGATGATCATTGTCCATGTCAAAAAATTGTTACTAATTTGTGGTTCAGTGGTATTCTACATAGAAACTTCTTTGGCATGGATGGTTTGTTAGTGACACTGTGTTAGGGTTAAGTATGAGAAAACCAAATCACCTTGATTCACTCTCTTTAGGATCTTAAAATAATGAGCAAAATAATGTCGCTGAACATTTTTTAACATTTGTCCTTTTTTTTTTTTTCATGGAACAGCTCTTCAAGGTAAATAGAGCCAGTGGAAATAGATTCATTTTATAGAGGAATTAATTGAGATGTATTGATACTTAATGAGTTATTCAGAGTTATACAGTATATAACAGTCAGCAAAACCAGAATCCTGAGCTCCTGACCAGTTCAAAGAGTTACCAAGTAAAAATTTGTGCTGTAGTAATTGAAGAGAGCTGATTCTGAAAATCTAGGCAGATTTGTTTAAATCACTGATCCTTTAAGTGATTATTTCATGCAAGATAGTTTTGTTTGATAAAAAAAAAGGGGGAAAAGTGTTGCCCTTGAAGCAGTGTTACACAAAGTATACAAATAATATTTAAAAACAGAAACATATTTACACTATATGAAAGCTAAGAATACTGTTTAGAGCCAGTACAATAGAGAAACCCCTATGTACTAGTCCATATTTAAGGAGAGGATTTGTAGGAACTAGCCAAGGAGATTCCCTGTTTATGTGTGACAAGAATGGCTCTGAGATTAAGGGCCAATGCTTCTTGGAGGACCTGGCATTTAGTATTTCCTTAAATAAGGATACTGGAGCAGTCAGGTTGAGCGGGAGTGGTTTTGGAAATCTTAGTTAAGAGGCAATGCTTAATCATATAATCATAGAGACAGATGAGGCCTTGGAGACCATGCAGTGCATGCACTGGTTTTAAAGTGAAGGAAACAGAACCAGAGTGATCCTGAATTACTTCCCAAGGTTAGTCTCACAACTAGATGGGGCCAGAGCTGGAGTTCCATTTCTTCTAAATGTCTGGATATGAAAAAAACAGTGAAACAGATTAGTAACACAATCTACAAGATAGCAAATTGTGGAAATACATTGGATGTGTAGAGTATAATTTTTTCAGAGATGTGACTTCCATCAGTCTTCAATTAAGGAGAAAGAGAAATGTTGACTAACTTTTGGCTTATTGTGCAGAATACAAAAATATTGCAGAATGTAATGACCCATGGAACTATTTGAAAAGTAACGGCTGGCACCACGGCTCAATAGGCTAATCCTCTGCCTGTGGCGCCGGCACACCGGGTTCTAGTCCCGGTCGGGGTGCTGGATTCTGTCCTGGTTGCTCCTCTTCCAGGCCAGCTCTCTGCTGTGTCCCGGGAGTGCAGTGGAGGATGGCCCAAGTCCTTGGGCCTGCACCTGCATGGGAGTCCAGAAGAGGCACCTGGCTCCTGGCTTCGGATCAGCGAGATGCGCCGGCCACAGCGGCCATTAGGGGGTGAACCAACGGAAAAGGAAGACCTTTCTCTCTGTCTGTCTCTTTCACTGTCCACTCTGCCTGTCAAAAAGAAAAAAGAAAGAAAGAAAAGTAAGATGACAGCCTTGTGGGGAAATGCATAAAGCCATCACCTACAACTCCAGCATGTTATGGGCACTGGGTCGAGTCCCAGCTACCGCACTTCCTATCCAGCTCCCTGCTAATGGCACGAGGGAGACCTGGTTGAAACTCATGTCTCCTGTCTTCTGTCTGGCCCAGTCGTGGTCATTGTGGCCACTTGGGGAGTTCAACCAGCAGATCGAGGATCTTTCCCTCTCCTTTTTCTCTTCTTCTCTCTTTGTAACTCTTTCAGATCTTTGCAAAACAATTATATAAACACAGAGAGATTCATTTATAAAAAAAAAAAACAAAAGTAAGATGAGTGACTTGATGGCAGTTAGGAAAGTGACCTTCCTAATAACTTGTAAGGCTTTGTATTAATAACAGTAATAAACATAAGAGTGATGGTGATATTATTAACAAAAGCACCAGTGTCACTTATTGGATGTTAGATGTATCAGGCATCTGTGTATAGTAGTTCATTGAATTATTGTAACTCAATGACTTAAGTATTACTGTTCCACTTGATAGGTGAAAAAACTGAAACTCAGGTTAAGCCACCTAGTCACACAGGTTGTCAGCTATGGAATCAAAATTTGAAACTCGAAATTTGATCTGTTTGTATTCTAAAGCTAGTATATCTCAAACTTGAGCTATGAATAAACACCCTGTCTTAGAAAAATAATCTGCCCCTATACTCTATATCGACTTATTTTAATTAACAGGTTTTTAACTAAATGTGACCATGTGTCCCTTAAGGTCATACTCATATATAATTGGAAAAAAATATCTAGGGAGCTGGCATTGTGGCATAGCAGGTTAAGCTGCCATCTGGAATGCCAGCATTCCATAACAGCACCAGCTCCCATCCTAGCTGCTCTACTTCCAATCCAGCTGCCTGCTAATGCACCTGGGAAAGCAGCAGAGGGTTGCCCAAGTACTTGGATCCCTGCCACCTACATGGCGGATATGGAGGGAATTCCAGGCTTCTGGCTGTAGCCGTTTGGTAAGTGAAACTGGATGTAAGATCTGTCTCTCCCTCATTGTCCCTCACTCGCTATAATTCTGCCTTTCAGAGAGATAAATCTTAAAAAACAAAAATACAAACCAGAGCAGGCATTGTGGGCACAGCAGGTTGAGCTGCCACTTGGGATGCCTGCATCCCACATGAGAGTGCTGATTTGAGTTCCAGCTTCTATGCTTCTGGTGCAGCTTCCTGCTAATGTGTCCTGGGAGGCAGCAGATGATGGTAGCTGAAGTGCTTGGAATGGACACTTACACCCCAGTGGGAGACCTCGGCTGGTGTGAGCATTTGTGGAGTGAATCAGCTGATGGAAGATCTCTGTCTCTCTTTACTCTGCCTTTCAAGTAGATGAAAACAAACATTTTAAAAACCAACAATATTAAGTGCAAGGAAAACAAATTCCAAATTAATGACATTAATTTGAAAGGTGAAGTTTTTGCTGAAATGCTCATACTAATTGCAAGTGCATTTGTGGCTGAGGACCACTGCACAGGTGTTTTGAGTTTGTGATGGCTCTGTTGCCATGTGTGTTGGGATAACTTGGTTCTCTCATCACTTTCCTGCATTCTGAATTATTCAAAATCTCTCTTCAGACTTTATTCTGTAGTATCAGGTTGACTTAACGTGGTCTTATCAGTTATTTAATTCTGCCTTTGTTTTCATTAGCCATGACAGAGATTGCTATTTGGTACCAGTGAAATGGTTTGGGGCTCTTTGTGTGTTTGGTTATAAGGTGATGGTCAGCCTTGTGACCTATATGTTTCTGTTAATTATTTTTCAGATTGTTGTCTAGAGGAAATTTAAGAAATTCACAAACTGCCAGTCATCACCAGGCCTTCATTGTTTCCACTTAAGGAAAAATTGTAGTACACTTTCCCTCCAGACACCGTCCCTGGTGCTGTCTGGTTCTGTAGGGTAATAGTGGAGATCCAGGAAAGGCTCCATCTCCATGCTCTGCAGTGCTGCATTAGTGCAGACCACCATCATTTCCCACTGTTACCCCCCCCCCCCACTGTCCTCTAGAGTCTGTGTTTACGAGTGCAGTCGCATGTTGCTTAACAAGGGGATAAATTCTGTGAAACAGATCACTAGGTGCTTTCATTGCTGTGCGAACATCAGAGCATGTGCGTACCTAAACTCAGGTGGTGTAGGCTACTACATACCTCAGCTCTCCGCTACAGTATGTTGTTCCTGAGCTACCAAGCTTTACAGCATGTTACTGGACTGGGTACTGTGGGCATTCTAACACAAATGGAAGTACTTGTGAGTTTAAACATACCTAAATGTAGAAAAGGCACAGTAAAAATACGGTGTAAAAGATAAAAAGTGGCATATCTGTATAAAGCACTTACCGTGAGTACAGCTTACAAGACTTGGAGTCGCTCTGGGTGAGTCAGTGAGTGGTGTGTGAATGCCAAGGACATTTCTGTCCACTACCGTAGACTGTGTACACATTGTACACTTAGGCTACACTAAACATATAAGCACTTTCTTTTTCTCTATTGAATAATAAATTAACATTAGCTTACATTTTTTACCTTTAAACTTTTTGATTCTTTTGTAATACTTACTTTAAAACACACACTGGGGACCAGCGGTTGGTGCAGTAGTTAAGATAAGTTTGTGATGCCTGCATCCCTTATCAGGAGTGGCTAGGTTTGAGTCCTGGCTCCACTTCTGACTCCAGCTTCTTGCTAGTGCATAACCTTGGAGGCAGCAGATTTTTCACTCAAGTACTTGGGTTCCTTTCACCCATTTGGGAAACCTGGATTGAGTTCTGGGTTCATGGCCCAGCCCTGGCCATTTGGGGTGTAAACCTCTGGCTGAAGGAATACCTTCTCTGGACACCGCCTGCAGGACCTGCCTGAGGCGTTTTGTGAGCAGGTGTCGCTCCCTACAGGGCCATCATTGTCTATTCTATGCTGTCATTGGCTGAAGTGTCATTGTGTGGCAAATGACTCCAGGTCTCAGCTTAGGAATCACCTTTTTCTGAAAACTTTTCTCCGGTTGCTTCTACTTTCCTCTTGCTTTACCCCTCTCTTCTCATCTATCATATTTCAACGTCCTTTCTCCCAAACTGAAGTTAGTTAGCTTTCCTTTCTGTTTCTACTTCAAAAATTTAATACCCTATTCATACTTCTCTTACAATGATTAGTACTTCCTATTAGGATCCTTGATTTTTAGTCTCTGAAGTAAAC
Source organism: Oryctolagus cuniculus (assembly GCF_964237555.1). Lineage (NCBI taxonomy): Eukaryota > Metazoa > Chordata > Mammalia > Lagomorpha > Leporidae > Oryctolagus > Oryctolagus cuniculus. The sequence goes on along the minus strand of NC_091443.1, from coordinate 43,640,525 downwards.
TATTAACTTATTGGAAGTAAGCCTTTGCCTTATACGTCTCTCTAACTAACACCTTGTACACGTGCCAAGAAGGGCCCAATGATATATATCAGCTGTTTTCCTGAATCACTGATCAGTTAGCTGAATTTTAATTTTTTTAAAAAGATGTGTTTAATTTTATTTGAAAGAGTTAGAGAGAGGTACCAACAGAGAGAGAGGTCTTCCATCTGCTGGTTCACTCCCCAGATGGCCGCAACGCTTGCAGCTGCGACAACCCGAAGCCAGGAGCCAGGAGTTTCTTCCAGGTCTCTCACGTGGGAGCAGGGGCCCAAGGACTTGGGCCATCCTTTACTGCTTTCCCAGGCTATAACAGAGAGCTGGATCGGAAGAGGAGCAGCCAGGACTAGAACCGGCACCCACATGGGATTCTGGTGCTTCAGGCCAGGGCTTTAAGCTGCTGTACCACAGCACTGGCCCTTTAGCTGAGTTTTTAGAAGTGAGGAGTCAGAGGTAGACAACAGTAAAATATAGATTTCCTCATCTTTCTTGTTCTTTTTTTTTTTTTTTTTGGACAGGCAGAGTGGACAATGAGAGAGAGAAACAGAGAGAAAGGTCTTCCTTTTCCATTGGTTCACCTTCCAATGGCTGCTGCCGCCGGTGCACTGCAGCCTGTGCACCGCACTGATTCGAAGCTAGGAGCCAGGTGCTTCTCCTGGTCTCCCATGCGGATGCAGGGCCCAAGGACTTGGGCCATCCTCCACTGCACTCCCGGGCCACAGCAGAGAGCTGGCCTGGTAGAGGGGCAACCAGGACAGAATCTGGCGCCCCGACCGGGACTAGAACCTGGTGTGCCGGCGCCGCAGGCGGAGGATTAGCTTATTGAGCTGCGGTACCGGCCTCTTGTTCGGTTTTGTAAAGATTACCTAAATATTTAATGTAGTGGACTATCTGACATGTAAGCAGTGTAATGTTGGCAATTATCCTGTTTCATTTGTCTTTTGGCAGGTGCTGTGATTGTCTCCACACCCCAGGATATTGCACTGATGGACGCACACAAGGGTGCTGAGATGTTTCGAAAAGTTCACGTGCCTGTAAGCATTTCTAGCTTTACTGTGGAAAAGTATGAAACTCTTCTAACTAGAAAACAAAGTCACAGGAAAGCAAGGCCTGAGTCTTAATTTAGTTGTGTGCAGAAATCTTTACAAGATTTGTAGTTCATTTTTATGATTACTTTAAAAACACACTTAGGAGCGGCTGTTCTGCCTAGTGGTTAAGATACCAGGTTAGATGCCTGCATCCACATCAGAGTGCCAGGCTTCACTTCCCAGCTCCAGCTCCTGACTCCTACTTCCTGCCATTGGCATCCCAGGGAAGGCAGGATTTGATGGCTCAAGTAGTTGTGCCCCTGCTACCCACGTGGGAGGCCTGGACTGTGTTCCTAGTTCAAGGCTAAGCTGTTGGGTATCTGAGGAGGAAAGTAGTGAATAGGAGCTCTCTCTGTGTCTTAAATACAAAAATTAAAACACTTTTGGCACAAACATGTCTGTATGTTATATTATTCAAGTAGAATTTCAAAACATTCTTTAGGGTGGTATGAGTTTTCTGAAGAAGTGCCGCCATTCTCAAACACAGCCGTCACCACCAAGTCCCGTTCCCCTCAGGAAAAAAAAGAAAGCTAAAGAAACCTAAAAGTATAAGAGCATTTTAGGGAATTAGATAGACTTGAATAGATTATCTGTAGGGAAATAGGTGAAGAAACATTACTTTTTTTCTTCTGTTCCTTATAATTTAACTCATTTATAGCTTGACTTCTTCTAGAAGGTATTTTCTGCCCATATGGCAAAATACAAGTTGAAAATATAAAAATAGACAACAAATAATTAAAATCAGGCAGAGTCAGAAGTGAAGTCATGCCATTAAGCCACTTAAACACATGCTAGGGATAGCCTAGAAATGCTATAGCAGCCCAAGGGAAGGGATCAGAGTACATTAAAAACTGTCCATATCCACAAAGCTGGAGAGAACTGGGTATTCAAGACAAAGGGAGCCGAGACCAGAGACGTATCTTCCCTAGTTTCTCAGGAAGAAGAAACTGTATAATGAACACAGTCACACCACGTTCTTTATAGTACAGCGAAGGCCCTTACTTCCTGTTTCTCTCAACAAAAGTAATCGAATTGTGCCCGAGTACAGACAGAACAAGGCCAGCATGCTGTTCTCGGCCATGTGACTCTTTAGTGGCCTTGCTTATCTCAAGGATAGATTTGAGGGCTCATAGAGCAGAGCTTTCTAAACTTTAGTCTGTGGATTAGCTTCAAGTGGCTCATGATTCTTGCCCCCTCATTTCCCCCACCCCAAATTGCGTGCTCAGGTAAATGCTTGCTTTGATAATGAAAGAGCACACACCCTGTATCAAATTCTTTAATGAGACAGGACACAGGATGAAGCCCAGTAATGTGTTAGAGCCGACTCTCAGGAGAGCTTCTGAAGAGTGTACAGCAGTATACTTAGCAGGGCTGAGGTGGTTTCCTAGACTAGTACCTCGCCTCCCACGCCACTTAGTACGCACAGCGCCGTGTGCATTGATAAGCGTGCAGCTCTAGGTTGGATCCACGAGCTCTTGTGAAAGCTGAGGAGCCCCGTGAGCATCACACCTGTATGCCCACCTTCCTGTGATCTGAAGGTGTTTATGTCAGCAGACGTGACACTGTGGTCAGCAAGCAGTTTGGAGCTGGTGTTCTGCGCTGTGAATTTTAGCCTGGAGAAACTTCAAAACGATAACTAAATGGCCACCTCAGACATGAAACTGTCTCTTGGAAGCAAGTGCTGTCTACCCAATAACTAAAAAAGGGTAGTTGTTATATAGGATTTTAAAACATAAATCAGCAAAAAGTTAGAGGACGGGCTCTCCACCAAAAATAATGACAGAGTTAAAAACTAATCTGTGATCCTTTCTCTGGCAGGAGTTAGTTGATGGAGCCAATGCCTGTAAAGACCACTGAAGGTCAGGATAGAATCCGTTCTGTCTGCCCGGACTGTGTAACTTCTCATTCTGTAAGAAGATGGAGGCAGATATCTACCTCACTCAAAAAGTTTTAAAAAGTGCAGGAGCCAGAGCTTTTTTCTGTGTTTTCCTCCATGAGTTATCATTTTGTATACCCACAGGTCATTGAATTCATACTGTCATTTGCGGTAACTGTGGCTCTGGGGCAAGTCCTATGTGGATTTTGCTCTTTGGGTATTAAATAATTTCAGCATATTTACCTTTCAGTTCTTACTTATTTTCACTTGCCTTGCAGCCTTTTATACTGACTGCCTTGTAAACAAGAAGGCAAACAGTCTCATACTGTCTGACAGATTTTCCTCTAGACTCCAAGGCAGAGGTTGGGGCCGATAATCCTCTGGCACACACCAGGGGGCAGAAGGGTAGTCAGTGCATCCAGGTTGGGCTGTTGCTTGTTGCCACTGAAGGATAAAGGCTGAGGATTTTGGCAAGGGGAATATTGTGAGGAGGTATTCCAAGTGAAGGATGATGGATCGCATAAGGCTCTTAGGGCTAATTTAGAAATTAGGGAGTGAAAAGTAGGATCAGAAAGTTAATTCTGGAATTCAGTTTTGTGGGACTGGAGCAGTTTTGGGTCATGACAAGGTCCAGGATGTGGTCATGGATGTGTGGGATGGAGGGGAGTGGACGGACATAAAAGTCACAGGATCTGTGTAATCTCTCCAAGTCACAATGAAGAGTTTCTTCCTTGGCTTTTTGAACATCTTTATGTATCTTCTTTTCTTACTCCTAGTTTTAATTATTTGTCTTCTAAAACTGCAAAAATTTTAAAAAGAGGGATAGTGTCTAAATCATCTCTTAAACCATAGAACAACATATTTAGTTATGTTTGCAAGTGAGTGTGAGAACTTTCTAGAATGAGCTGTGGAAGCTGATGGACTACTGATTGTAAAGGAAGACATAGCTGTGAGTGATGGATTTGATGACTTCTGGGATACCTCCAGCCCTTAAGAGTCTCAGAGTCTAAGTAATAGTAAAGCATTTGAATTAGAGAGCATGCCTTAAGTGCAAAGGAGATGTTACGCTTTGTTTATACCACTTTATTCCTGGTTGTTAGTCTTGCTTTCCATTTTCCCCCCTTTGGAAGTGCATTAGTTACCATGGAAACAGTGATGTCATTGGAATTCATTGGTATGGACAGAGTTTAGTGATGTCTGCAAGAATATTTTGAAATTAATTCAAATGATTGCTTAAAACTCACGGCTTAGGGGAAAGAGGAGCAGAGATAAACTATTAAATTCTCTGTTCTCTGCCTGACATTATTTCAACTATGACAGACTCTTGATTTTCTTCATATTTACAGGTAGGCTATTTTTTTAAAAAATGAAAACATTTCAGTCATTCATTTCTAATGAAGAGTGAACTATGTGCTGTGTCATTCTCACCCATTTTTTGGTGCCTTACACACCTTGATTGGGATCCCATCCCTGGCTATTTTAACTTGTGGAGTCACAGGGATTTCAGTAATCATCTTCTCTTTCTTTGATAATCTCCTAACCTGCTCCTGAAAAGTATATTAATGTGTATTTGCTGTTTTATTCCTTCCATGCATAAGTTAGCAGAACTAATTCTTTTTTATTCAAGAGCTGGGGGCGGAGGGGGAGAAGGAAACAGAGATGAGACAGAGACTGAGCTCCCACTTCCTAAATGTTGCAGTAGCTGGGACTGGGCTGGGACTGGACCCAGGAGCCAGAAACACGATCCAGGTTTCCCGGGTGGGTTAGGAATCATTGCTGCCACCCAGGGTCTGCATTAGTAGGAAGCTGTAGTCAGGAGCCAGAACCAGGTATTGAACCCAGGGGATACCAGCATCCATCTTAGCTGGGGTCTTAACAACTAGGCCAAATGGCCACCCCAGAACTAATTTGAGTTTAACAAATAGTTAATTTATCTATTCCACAACTCTGTATTTACTGATAATGAGTGGCATTCTATAAACAAAGCACTACAAAACTTCTATTAGTCATTTCTTTAAAAAACAACGAAAAAGGTGAAATCTCTTTTTTCAAGTACTTCATCACCATCTAGGCTAACACCTTTGTGGTGCAGGGGCCCTAAATTCAGAGGAGGATGAAAAACATTCTCCTCTGGACTCTCATGGGCAACTTGAACGAAAAGCTGTGATTTTTTTTTTCACATCCCTATAACTCTGTGCATCCTGGTCCTTTGCCTTATAAATCTTTGTCAGGTTAGGGGAACTCACATTCATTTTTCAAGTCTCTGCTCCAACATTATTTCTTTGCGGTAGCTTTTCCCAATGTGAACTGTTTGTGCCTATATCTAGAGTGGCTCTTTCCCCACTACAGGTTTACCTGTCCAGCTCGAAAGAAGAAGGTAAGCTCCTAGATGGCAAGAACACTACCGAGTTACCTGCAACTTAGCAGGCACAGTGGGTACTCTGATCTGGGATTTTGTGCCATCCACAGTCTGCCAGTCCCTTTACCCCATCTAATGGGCTGCACTGTCTTAGATTCTCCGCTACAACCAGTCTGGTCTTCTCCCACATCTTCCAAGTTTTCCTATAACTCTTTCTCTCCTCAGGGCCTGTGGTGTGCCATTTCCCTACCTGAGAGCACTTTATCCTCTCTTTGTAATCCCCCAGCATTTACACTTGTTAAGTGACTTTCTCTGGGAGACGTGCCCTTACCCCTTAAATAGCCAACCTCTCTCTATTCTGTATCCATTACTCTGTTTCCCTTTTGTAGTTGTTTTCACATTTTTCAGGATTTTCACATTTACAGTGCCATATTGTAAGTTTTGTGTGGATCACCTGTCCCACTCTGTGTCTATAGCATGTAACAGCTCACAACATATATACTGGATAAATGAGTAGGGTAGGATTTTCATGGGCATATCTGGGGACTAGGGAGGAAAAGGACTCTAGAAAAAAAAAATCAGGAAAGTAAATTGTGTTCAGGATTGTTAGTCTGTCTAGTTGTTGAGGTAATATTTATAGGTGTATCTATGCCAGAGCCAGGTTTGGGCTGACAAATTTGAACTTTCTTCCTCAGATTATAAAAGGAGTCCATAAAGAAGACTGGGTAGAAGATAGACATAATTAGGAGTGAGTGTTTAATTAAAAAATGTGATCTGGTGGAGATAAATACAAAGGAAGGAAGCCAGGAGAGCTTAGAGGCAATAAGGAATCATTTGCAGTTAAACACACTGCAGATCGTGACCTACCAATTAGTTAAGAAATGACTACAGTGAGAGATGAAACCATGCTTTTGACAATACTGGGGTAAATTGCTCTTAGGAAGAGAAAGTCTTGCAGAGAGGTTTGGTGTAGGTTGTAAACACAGTACATGTATATTTGTATTGCATCAGGATGTGAAATATTTCTCCTATCAGTAAGACAGTAGGTGATAGGTAGTAAGATCTGATTTAGAATAATGGCAGTAACAATGGAAAGGGTGGTGTATGTAATTGACATTTTGAAGGAAGAATTGACAGGCTTGGCAACTGATTGCATAGGGTAGGGAGGTTAGAATAAAAAAAAGCCAGAAATCAAAGGAAATTTGAAAGTTACACTGTCATTAATAAATTTATCAGGAGTTGTTTTTTCACTCGGGATGACAACTAGAAATAAGAGGTTAGGTTCTCAGTCACAAATCCCTGCCCTTATTTTTTCTGAGCATTGTGATTTAATGCTGTTTGTCAAGGAAGAGACTGGTAGAGAAAACAACTTGGTGCTGGCCATTTCAGTACTTTTCACAGCAGACAGAGCCAGATTTATTACTCATCTGTATGTTTGTGGCCTCTTACATGCAGATTTATTTTTATTACTTAGAAAGATATCTTTTTAATAGCTTTGTGGTTACAAATTAAATTACTTTCCAATTTTTATTATAATTTTATATATGATAGAATAACACTTGCAGGCACATTTTTATATAGTAGTGAAGAGCGTGAACTCAGGAGTTCGGATTTTAGAGTTCAAACCCCAGATCTGTCCCTTTGTACTTACATTACCGGACTGAGTTACTTATTCTGTGCCTCAGTTTTCTCATTCATAATTTGGGGATTATAGTAGGACTTCACTCCAAGGACTGAAATGAGAGATGTATGAGATAATGTACACAAATGGCTTAGAACAATTTTTGACACAATCTAAACTCTCAATGTGTTATATAGTTCATGTTTCTTATTAGTATTATTTATTAGGATTTTTTTATGAAACAGAGCTATAATTCACAGATATTTATTTGGCATAGACTTTTTTTTGTTTTTGTTTTTTATTTTTTTTTATTTTTTAAATTTTTTTTTAACTTTTATATAATGAATATAAATTTCCAAAGTATGGCTTATGGATTACAATGGCTTCCCCCCCATACCGTCCCTCCCACCCAGAACCCTCCCCTTTCCCACTCCCTCTCCCCTTCCATTCACATCAAGATTCATTTTCGATTATCTTAATATACAGAAGATCAGCTTAGTATACCTTAAGTAAGGATTTCAACAGTTTGCTCCCACACAGAAACATAAAGTGAAAAATAATAGATGATTTTTTTTAAATGATGATGAAATCAGATCAGACCTATTGTCATGTTTAATCCCAGTGAGAGTCAAGTTGGGAGTTGATAATTTCTTTCTTTTTTTTTTTTTACAGAGGATCAGTTTAGTATGCATTAAGTAAAGATTTCAACAGTTTGCACCCCCATAGAAACACAAAGTGAAATATATTGTTTGAGTACTCGTTATAGCATTAAATCTCAATGCACAGCACATTAAGGACAGAGATCCTACATGAGGAGTAAGTGCACAGTGACTCCTGTTGTTGACTTTACCAATTGACACTCCTGTCTATGGCATCAGTAATCTCCCTATGCTCCAGTCATGAGTTTCCAAGGCTATGGAAGCCCTCTGAGTTCTCCGACTCTTATCTTGTTTAGACAAGGTCATAGTCAAAGTGGAGGTTCTCTCCTCCCTTCAGAGAAAGGTACCTCCTTCTTTGAAGACCTGTTCTTTCCACTGGGATCTCACTCGCAGAGATCTTTTGCCAGAGTGTCTTGGCTTTCCATGCCTGAAATACTCTCATGGGCTTTTCAGCCAGATCCAAATGCCTTTAGGGCTGATTCTGAGGCCAGAGTGCTATTTAGGACATCTGCCATTCTATGAGTCTGCTGAGTATCTCACTTCCCATGTTGGATCACTCTCCCCTTTATTTATTCTATCGGTTAGTGTTAGCAGGTACTAGACTTGTTTATGTGCTCCCTTTGACTCTTAGTCCTTTCATTATGATCAATTGTGAACTGAAATTGATAACTTGGAATAGTGAGGTGGCCTTGGTACATTTGGCATAGACATTTTGATAACAGCCTTTATTTGCTAAGAATTTTAACAAGAAAAAATATTTAATATAGATGAAGACTACCTTTGAGATTTCCATATTCCTTGAGTATTTTAGTTGAGCCTAATCCATTCTCTTCATATAGATTGATTAAATTTCTAAAATTATTTAGAATCTAAAATTCTGTTATTTAAAATCTGCGGGGCTTGCATTGTGGCATAGCAGGTAAAGCCATCATCTACAATATTGGTATCTCATGTGGGTACTCGTTCATGTCCTGGCTGCTCCACTTCCATTACAGCTCCTTGCTAATAGCGTGGGAAAAGCAGTGGAGGATGGCCCAAGTGCTTGGGCCCTTGCACCCACGTGGGAGACCTGGAAGAAGCTCCTGCTTCCTGCTTCAGCTTGGCCCAGCCCTGACCATACTGGCCATCTGGGAAATGAACCAGCAGATGGAAGATATTTCTCTTTCTGTCCCCCCCACCCCATCTGTCTGTCTGTCTTGCTCTCTCTCTCTTTCTCTCTTTCTCTTCCTGTTTCTGTAACTCTGACTTCTAAAAGCTGTAATTGGAGGAGGAGCAGGACTCAAACCTGGGCACTTCAACATAGGATGCAGGTATCCCAAGTAGCGTCCTGACCACTGTGCCAAATGCCTGCCCCTGTGGCTTATTATCTTTCAGGCAAAGTAACCGTTTATGGCAGTAAGTTATCCATTTGGACTGAATTTCATATCTTCACCCGAATGCCTTCGAAACTCATGTGTTTGTGCTATCTGTTCTACAGATTTATCAGCATGTAGCTTATCATAAGTGTGTAACACTCTGGCCTACTTGCCTTAAAAAACAATTTAGAAATAGGAAATCTTATATGAAATGGAGGCAAATGACGCATTTATTTTTTCCTTTTCATCTCTGAATGTAGTATTTCCTCTGTGATCGGCAAGTGATCTCACTTGATTCTCTGGGAAATGTATTGCCTTTGATGTATTTAAAGACTCTGAGATTGGCTTTGGAGTCCTTGCAGAGTGCTTTTGAATTCGTTTTGAAAACACATATTAAGTCGTTTGCACACTACTTATCACATGTGGCTTCCTTTTTCAAAACTGGATACTTTTTTCATTTTTCAGAAAGTGACTTTTGTAACGTGAGTGAGACTCTAGTGCGGCCATAATTATGCCTCAGCGGGTGCAGGTGTTTGCTTACATGTGTCCTTCCCCAGGATCTCTCAGAAGTGCACGTGTGCTTTCTCTGTGGTGTACGTGAATTAACCTCAGCCAACTCTCACAACTACTCTGTGAGGTAGAGAGCATTGTTTCCCCCATTTTGCAGATGGAAAACTGGTATGCTGAGGTCAAATAACTTACATGAGCTCCTCTGTCTATTTAGGGGGGTGTCTGGGTTCTTCTCCGTAGCAATCTGCTTCCCAGAGCCCACATGCTTATCTGCAGTTTCTGTGGATTATCAAAGTTGAAGTTTAATACCATGGATATCACAGAGTGAGAGAGTGGGGGGAAGAAGGGGCGCTGCCATCAGATTGGCTTGTCACTGGCGCATTGATTGTTCAGGTAGGCAGATGGAGCCTGAGGGACCTGGTGGGTTGAAAATGGGGGGTGTTTAGGAGCCGTGGAATCTGTTGACAGGAGATGCAGAATGAGGGTGACAGGAAAGGGGAGTTCATGCCTGGCACCTGGAAAATGGGATGAAGTCTAAGACTTGACCGCAGCACTGAGTGGTAAAGGATGGCCAGCTAAGAATCCAAGGCAAAGAGAAGTTAAGCTACATCCCAGGGGCCCACAGCTTCCAGGCTGGTCCCCGAGAGGAACATGGGCACAGGCCTGTTCATTCTTGTTCTCTCCAGGTCAGAGCAAACAGGAAACCCTGTTATGATGTCTGTACCCAGGCATGCAGGAATATTCCAAAGCTAAGGGAGAACTGAAAAGCACTTAGGAATCTACGTATTTTGGTTATTATTATTCATTCTCTATTAACAATGAGTTGTTCCTCCTTACTTTTAAAACGAAATCATAGCTTTAATCCTCGTGACAAGTTCCAACCAGCAAGCATTTAACCTGATTGTAACCTTGAGAAATTGGATTATATAGTCACCTGGAAACCTTGCTTGTTGCTTACCCGAATCTGGATTTAAAATGCCAAGGAGAAATTAAAATTGGGGCCTTTTGAGTCTACTTAATTCAATACATTTAGACACAAAAATCCATATTATGAGAAATGTTGATATTTCAAGAGAGTCAATTTTTTAATAGTTAAAAGAAGTACCCTTCTGAGCCAATGATGGATTGGAATAGTGTAAGAATAACATGTAAAAAGGGTTTGTGGTGGCTGATGTCAGTCAGGCATTCAGTATTTGCTTTCTTCCAATGAAACTAGCTGAGGTAAGAAGAAAAATGGACTTCATACTGAGATGAGGCATTAAGAAATGATTGTGCGTGCTTCCAGCTGCATCTCAATGTTGTTATGTAAATGAAGCTATAGCAAAGTGAGTTCTAATGTTTCTGCTATCAAAGGATGCATACAGTAGCTCTACAATAAACAAACAGCTTAACAACGTAGAAAGTATTCACAACATGTAAGGCTTTTTGGGAAGGAGGGGAGTCAGGTGGAGAGAAATTCTTTTCTATTTCAGAGAGGATTTTTTACAAAAATAATTTCCCATGTAATTTTACATGTTATAATTTTACAGAATTATAATATTGATATCTTCATATTCTTCCTTATTAGCTGACTTGCCTATATCCAAATCCTTGTTGATTATAGAGGCCTGCTTGCTCTCTAATGTAGTAGAGCTGTAGCTTCTAAGCTTGGTAATATTCAGGCCTTTCCTTTAGATGTCTCTTCCGGTTAACTCCATGCTTTGGAAGAATTGCTTGCCATACAGCCTACATGTTAGTTAATAACTGATTTTCTCGGCTGGCGCCGCGGCTCACTAGGCTAATCCTCCGCCTAGCGGCGCCGGCACACCAGGTTCTAGTCCCAGTCGGGGAGCCGGATTCTGTCCCGGTTGCCCCTCTTCCAGTCCAGCTCTCTGCTGTGGCCAGGGAATGCAGTGGAGGATGGCCCAGGTGCTTGGGCCCTGCACCCCATGGGAGACCAGGATAAGTACCTGGCTCCTGCCATCGGATCAGCGTGGTGCACCAGCCTCAGCGCACCGGCCGTGGCGGCCATTGAGGGTGAACCAACGGCAAAAGGAAGACCTTTCTCTCTGTCTCTCTCTCTCACTGTCCACTCTGCCTGTCAAAAATAAATAAATAAAAATAAAAAAAAAAAAAAAGGAAGCAAAGCAGTTCGAACTTGAACCAGCACTACAGTTTGACAGGCAGCACTTAACATGCTGTACCACAATACCGGCCCCCCAAATGTTAAGTCTCTGTTTGCTATGCCAGCATCCCATATTGGATTGCTAGTTTGAGTCCTGGCCATTCTACTTCCCGTGCACCTCCCTGCTAATGTGCCTGGGAAAGGAGCAAAAGTTGGCCCAAATTCTTGGGTCCCTGTCATTCATGTGGGAGATCCAGATGGAGCTCCAAGCTCTTGGTTTAGGCCTGGCCCAGCCCCAGCTATTACATCCATTTGGGGAGTGAACTAGCAGTTGAAAGATCTCTCTCTCTCTCTCTCTTTCTCCCTCTCTCTCTATAACTCTGCCTTTCAAATAAATAAAATAAAAATGTTTAGAAAGGTAAGTTTATTTTGGCACAGAAAGGTTGAAATTCATGCTTACATGCTTACAAGGCATCTTCAAAAAGTTTATGGAGGAGGGGGCCAGCGCCTCCGCATATGGGCGCCTCCCCATATGGGCGCCGGTTCAAGTCCCAGCTGCTCCAGTTCTGATTCAGCTCTCTGCTATGGCCTGGGAAAGCAGAAAAAGATCTTCCAAGTCCTTGGGTCCCTGCACCCGTGTGGGAGACCTGGAAGAAACTCCTGGCTCCAGCCGTTGTGGCCAATGGATAGAAGACCCCTCTGTCTTTCTCTCTCTCTGCCTCTGCCTCTCTGTAACTCTGCCTTTCAAATAAATAAATAAATCTTTAAAAAGTTTATGGAGGGGCCAGCATTGTGACATAGCAGATAAAGTGAAGCTGGCATCCCATATGGACACCAGATCATGTCCTAGCTTCTCCGCATCTGATCCAGCTCCCTGGTAATGCACCTGGGAAAGCAGCAGATGAGGGTCCAAGTGCGTGGGCACTTGCTGTCCGTGTGGGAGACCCCTATGGAGTTCCAGCCTCCTGGCTTCAGCCTGACCCTGCCCCATCTGTTGTGGCCATTTGAGGAGTGAACCAGCAAATGGAAGATATCTCTCTCTCTCTCTCTCTCTCTCTGTAATTCTACCTTTCAAATAAATTAACCTTTTTTAAAAAGTTTATGAAAATGCATTTTATGAAAACTATGAATTTCAATCTTTTTTGCACTAGAATAAACATTTTTTAAAGATTTTTATTTATCTATTTGAGAGGCAGAGTTACAGACAGTGAGAGGGAGACACAGCGAGAGAGATCTTCCATCTGCTGGTTCACGTCCCAAATAGCTGCTATGGCTGGAGCTGTGTGGATCCAAAGCCAGAGCCAGGAGCTTCTTCCAGGTCTCCCGCATGGGTGCGGAGACCGAACCGCCTGGGCCATCTTCTTCTGTTTTCCCAGGCCATAGCAAAGAGCTAGATCAGAAGAGGAGCAGCCAGGACTAGAACCAGCGCCCATATGGGATGCCAGAACCACAGGTGGAGGCTTAACCTACTGCGCCACAGTGCTGGCCCCAGAATAAACTTAAATTTCAATTTCCACAAACTTTTTGAAGTATCTCTGTATATAGAACTATTTATACACACACAGTGAATTATATATATCTTGAATGCATGGATTTCAAAATTTTGTATACCAAAAGAAAACTATTGGGGCCAGCCTTGTGATATAGCAGGTAAAGCTGCTGCCTATAACACTGACATCCCATGTGGGTGCTGCTCCACTTCTGTTTCATCCCCCTGCTAATGCACCTGGGAATGCAGCAGAAGATGGCCCAAGAGCTTGGCCCCTGCACCCACATGGGAGACCCAGAAGAAACTCCTGACTTCAACCTGGCCCACCCATTGTTGTTGCAGCCATTTGGAGAATAAGCCAGTGGATGGAAGACCTCTCTCTCTGTCTCTGTTTCTGTCTGTATGTCTCTATGTCTCTCAAATAAATAAAATAAATCTTTAAGAAAAAAAAAGAAAAGAAAAAGAAAATTACTTTTTAATTCCAATTCCTACAAATGTTTTGAAATACCTTTGTATATGTCTATCTCTGTATATATAACTGTTTACACACATAACTATATATGTGCTTATGCACATACACACAAATGCACACAAAATTGCATTTGTCTCATATCATGGAGTTCATATTTCTTTTGCACCAAAAGAAAGTGATCTTTTAATTCCATTTTCTATGAGCTTTTAAGTATCCCTGGATAACAGTTGCATTCACTTTTGCCTAGAATGAGATAACCACCTGAGAATGTTACCACACTTGGTTGATATAGTTTTAAATAGAAGTAGAGAAGCTTGCTAGTTTATCTCTTGTGTCTTAAATGTAAATATTTTATTTCTGCTCATTTTAAAAAATATTCAGAATCAATTGTGGAACCTAATAAAAGTGTTTTCACGCATATTTAGGGTCTTACACATTAGATAAGAAAACTACCCAATAGGTTCTATTGTCAGACTTTTAATTGTCTAGAACAATTCAGAAAGAAATAGAATGTGAGCTATAAATGTATTTTTAACGTTTTTAAAAGGGACTGTTTCATTCATTCATTCACACATGGAGATATTTCATCAGCTGGTTTAATCCCCAAATGCCCACAGCAGCCAGAGCTGAGCTACGCCAAATCCAGGAATCAAGAACTCCATCCAGGTCTCCCACATGGATGGCAGAGATCAAGTGCTTTGGTCACCATCTGCTGCTTTCTCAGCCACATTAGCAGGAAGCTTAATCAGAAGAAGAGCAGCCCAGGACTCTGTATTCGGAGAAGGGATGCTGGCATCACAAGCAGCAACTTAACCTGCTGTACCACAATGCTGATCCCTAATTTCAAAGTTTTGTTTTGTTTTGTTTGGCCAAGATAATTTTTTTTAACTTTTATTTAATGAATATAAATTTCCAAAGTACAGCTTATGGATTACAATGGCTTCCCCCCCCCATAATTTCCCTCCCACCCGCAACCCTCCCCTTTCCCGCTCCCTCTCCCCTTCCATTCACATCAAGATTCATTTTCAATTCTCTTTATATACAGAAGATCAGTTTAGTATATATTAAGTAAAGATTTCAACAATTTGCACCCACATAGAAACACAAAGTGAAAAATACTGTTTGAGTACTCATTATAGCATTAAATCACAATGTACAGCACATTAAGGACAGAGACCCTACATGAGGAATAAGTGCACAGTGACTCCTGTTGTTGACTTAACAAATTGACACTCTTGTTTATGGCATCAGTAATCACCCTAGGCTCTTGTCATGAGTTGCCAAGGCTATGGAAGCCTTTTGAGTTCACTGACTCTGATCATATTTAGACAAGGTCATAGTCAAAGTGGAAGTTCTCTCCTCCCTTCAGAGATAGGTACCTCCTTCTTTGATGACCTGTTCTTTCCACTGGGATCTCACTCGCAGAGATCTTTCATTTAGGTTTTGTTTTTTTTTTTTTTTTTGCCAGAGTGTCTTGGCTTTTTCATGCCTGAAATACTCTCATGGGCTTTTCAGCCGGATCTGAATGCCTTAAGGGCTGAGTCTGAGGCCAGAGTGCTGTTTAGGACATCTGCCATTCTGTGAGTCTGCTGTGTATCCTGCTTCCCATGTTGGATCGTTCTCTCCCTTTTTTATTCTATCAGTTAGTGTTTTCAGACACTAGTGTTGTTTATGTGATCCCTTTGACTCTTAGTCCTATCATTATGATCAATTGTGAACAGAAATTGATCACTTGGACTAGTGAGATGGCATTGGTACATGCCACCTTGATGGGATTGAGTTGGAATCCCCTTGTATGTTTCTAACTCTACCGTTTGGGGCAAGTCCGATTGAGCATGTGCCGAACTGTACATCTCTTCCCTCTCTTATTCCCACTCTTATATTTAACAGGGATCACTTTTCAGTTAAGTTTCAACACTTAAGAATAACTGTGGGGCCAGCACCGCGGCTCACTAAGCTAATCCTCTGCCTTGCGGCGCCGGCACACCGGGTTCTAGTCCCAGTCGGGGCGCCGGATTCTGTCCCGGTTGCCCCTCTTCCAGGCCAGCTCTCTGCTGTGGCCAGGGAGTGCAGTGGAGGATGGCCCAAGTGCTTGGGCCCTGCACCCCATGGGAGACCAGGAGAAGCACCTGGCTCCTGCCTTCGGATCAGCGCGGTGCGGCGGCCATTGGAGGGTGAACCAATGGCAAAGGAAGACCTTTCCCTCTGTCTCTCTTTCTCACTATCCATTCTGCCTGTCAAAAAAAAAAAAAAGAATAACTGTGTATTAATTACAGAATTCAACCAATAGTATTAAGCAGAACAAACAAAAAAAATACTAGGAGGGATAAATTATTAAGTTGTTCATCAACAGTCAGGGCAAGGGCTGATCAAGTCAAGTTTCTCAAAGTGTCCATTTCAAAGTTTTTAATAGCCATTTTTTTAATGTAAAACACACACAGGTGAAGTTAGTTTTAGTAATATACTTAATGCAATGCATTCATAATATTATTATTTCAGCATAAACTCTATATAATATGCTATTGACAATTGACCAACAAAGGAATTATATTTAAAAACATTAGGAATTCTTATAATTCACTAAGGAAAAAACTCAACTGAAAAACTAAACAAGGAACCTAAACATCTTACAAAAGAGTATATACAAATGACCAATAATTTTTATTTTTAGATTTTATTTATTTATTTGAGAGGTAGAGTTACAGACAGTGAGAGGAAGAGACAGACAGAAAGGTCTTCCTTCTGCTGGTTCACTCCCCAAATAGTCGCAACTGCCAGAGCTGCGCCAATCCGAAGCCAGGAACCAGGAGCTTCTTCCTGGTCTCCCATGCAAGTGCAGGGGCCCAAGACTTGGGCCATCTTCCACTGCTTTCCCAGGCCTTAGCAGAGAACTGGATTGGAAGAGGAGCAGCTGGGACGCCAACCGGTGCCCATATGGGATGCTGGTGCTGCAGGCAGAGGATTAACCTATTGTACCACAGGGCTGGCTCCACAAATGACCAATAAATTTTTAAAAATATACTCCACTTCATGGGTAATTATGACAATATGGATAAAGACCACAGTGGAAAGGTTAGTTGGGAAGAGTCTGGAAGAAAGAGGACAATTTGGAACGCATCTGCATCTTTCTTTCATGGCCTTTAACCAAAGGAAACCAGTAGAGTGTAATGGTTACAGCTTCGCTTCCATTTCCCAAATCTCATCCCACTGGGATTTTGACAAACTTTATACAGGAATTAAAAATCATATCACATTCAGAACCAGACAAAATTAATTTGTAGTGTTAGAAATCAGGTCAGTGTACCTGTGGCAAAGTGTTTATAGGACCAACAAGGAGACTTCTAGGGTGCTGACAATGCTTTGTTTCTCAGAGGATCCTGGTCACGTGGGCATGCTTTACCTAGGATGAGTGCATTCAGCTGTACACTTTAGAGTTACTTTTTTATGTTCAGATATATCTTGAAAATTTTAAACAAGTATTGAGATATTTTACCTTTTTCTACTCTTACCAAGTCTTTAATATCCAGCGTGTTTCTGACACTTTAACACATTGCAGTTCAGACTAAAGTGCTCAGTAGCCACATGCGACTAACGGTTACCTGATTGGACATTGCAAGTCTACAGCCCCATCATTTCAAAACTTTTCTGACTTAGACTTCTATTTCAGATCTCTTCTCTTTGGAGTATTAGAAAGAATAGGGGATTGTTCCTACCAAGGAACTTATCTTAATTTTATCTCTACTTCTTTGTGTTTGTAGAATATTTTCTGTCTAAAACAGGAAAAAGGAGGTCTTATATACAAGTTCGCAAGACACTTAATATACCATTTTTTATGGTTTGTGGTTACTGCTTTATTTCCATTTTTTGATGATCACCTTTTTTTAAAGGCAAACTTTTTATTGAAGTGTGACAAACACAGAAGAGCATAAATTATAATGGAACATACTCATTGTGTGTATTCAAGAAACAGAATAACAGAGAGCCCAGAATAAACCCATACATTTATAGCCAATACATTTGTAACAAATGTATTAAAATCACACAATGGGAAAAAGAATAGTCTCTTTAACATGGTAAGAGAAAACTAAATATATATATGCAGAGGAATGAAATTAAGACCCATATGCCACACCATACATTAAAAAAAATCAACTCAAAATGGATTAAAGAGTTTAGTATAAGACCTAAAGCTTTAAAACTGTTGAAATAAAATATAGAGAGAAAGCTCTGTGAGTATGATTGGTGCTGTGATTGGTGCTATTTGGAACCCAGATGATATTATGAACTCAAAGGTACAGGCAGCAAATGTAAAAATAGAAAAATAGGATGACCTCAGACTGAAGAACTTCTGTCCAGCCAAAGAAACTATCAGAATAAAGAGAGAACCTGCAAAATGAGTGAAAATATTATACATCTGAAAAGAGTTTAATATCCAGAATAAATAAGGACTCAACTCAATAGCAAGAAAACCCACTTTAAAAACTGACAAGAGATCTACATAGACATTTTTGAAGAGGACATAGAAATGATCAACAGATTAATGAGAAAATGTTCAACTTCACTAATCATTAGAGAAAGGCAAATTACAACTACAATGAAATACCACCTCACACCTGTCAGAATGACTGTTATCAAAAAGAGGAAAGATAGATGTTGGAGAAAGGAGAAGGATGCGGAGAAAAGGGAAATTCTGCACACTGCGTGTAGAAATGTAAATTAACTACAATGGAAAACATTGTGGAGTTTTCTTTAAAAATTAAAAATGGCAGGAGGAGGGTGCAGAGGGCATTTGGCCTGGTATAACAGCCTCTGACTCATATCAGAGTACCTCATTTCAGTCCCTGGCTCTGGTTCCTGACTCCACCTTCCAGCTGATGCTGACCCTGAGAGGCAGTAGGGTCCTGCTGTCCATGAAGTACACATAAACCGAGTTCCCAGCTGTTGGATCAGTCCCCTTGGCCCAGAGCCATCACAGATAGTAGGGAAGTGAACCAGCACGTGGGTGCTCTCTCAAGTTGTAGCACCTATGGATATCCAAAGGAACTAAAATTCATGTGTCAATGAGATATCTGCACTCCCATATTAATTATCGTATTACAATACCCAAGATATAAAATTAACCTAAGGGTCCATTAGTGGATGGATGAATAAAGAAAATGTGACATTTATACACAATGGAATTCTATTCAGCCTTTAAAAAGTAGAAAATCTTGTCATTTGAAGAAATGTGGATTAGCCTGGAGGACATTATATGAAGTGAAATAAGCCAAGTACAGAAAAAACAATCTCCTCATAATCTCACTGATATGTGGAATCTAAGAAGTTGAGCTCATAAAAGTAGAGAGTAGTGTGGTGGTTACCAGGGGCTGGAGTGGGGGCGCCATAGAGATTTTTACCAAAGGGTACAAAATTTCAAAAACAAGAAAAAGCAATAGAACATTACCAGCACCCCAGAAACTATGCTCTGTGCCACCTTTAGTCACTAGTTCCAAAGTGAAATCCAAATCATAACACCATATATTAATTTTACCTGTTTTAAATTTTTTATAAGTGGATTGATGTATATGCTTCTGCTTGTATGGTTTATGTTGTTTAAAATTATAAAAGTCTCTTATACTGCTGATTATAATTATAGTTTCTCTATTATCATTGTAGCATTTCATTGTATAAATATACCACAAGTTGTCCATTTTACTGCTGTTGCACATTTGGGTAGTTTTCCATTTTTGGTTATTGAAGTTAGTGCTGTTACAAACATTTTTGCATGTCTGTTACTGAATGCTGTGTTCATGTTTCTGATAGTACATAACTGGGAGTGGAATTGCTGTGCCACAGTTTAAGTCTAAATCAGTTTCAGTAGAGCCATACACTTTTCCAGAGTGGTTGCACTCATTTGTACTCAACTGAAACAGTGAGTCTTAGTTGTTTCATATCCTCACCAACATTAGATTTTTTTTTTTTAGATTTTTATTTTATTTATTTGAAAGGCAGCGTTTGGGTGGGGAGGCATAGAGAAATCTTCGATCCATTGGTTCACTCCCCCAAATGGCTGCAATGCCCAGGGCTGGGCCAGTCTGAAGCCAGAAGCCAGGAGCTTCTTCGGAGTCTCCCATGTGGGTGCAGGACCCAAGGGCCTGGGCCATCTTCTACTGCTTTCCCAGACACATAGCAGGGAGAATATTTGATTTTTGTTTTTATTTTAATCGTAAAGTGATGCTGACTTGATTTTCATATTTAGCTCTACAATCCATCTGGAATTAATTTTTGTGTTGGTGGTGAGATAGTGAGTTAAGACTCACAAGTTACTTGCAGTGCCATGTTGTGTCCAGTGTAAATCAGTGACTTGCATGTACGGGTCTCCTGTGGGCTCTCTGTTCTCTTCCATTACAACCAACTTGTAAGTTTTTACCAAACAAAGTGATATATCTGTGAGAAGATCTTAAGGTGAAGGAGTCTTTGAGTTAAATGGAATTAGTTCATACAGAATGCTGTGGGAAGCAATATTAGGACTTTTGTCCTTAAACTAGACAAAGGCATATATTATCCATAATAAAGCTGAGCTTAATTGTCAAACCACTGTTTCAAACATTGGGCATTCCTGATCTCCAAACTTTTTTGATTGTACATCCTTATCAATAAAAGATATTTGAGCATGGATGTACATTTATAAGCATATGTTTGAGCATGTTGTGTATTTATGTTACATTTGCATATATATAGTATACATATATACTATATATACATATGCCACATTATGTGTGTTCTGTCCATTATAAAATACACACTCAACTGAAATTTAAAAAGAAATCATAAAATAGAAATTCTAATATGCCCATATAGCTGTCAGCCATGATGAGCTAGGTTATGTCTGTAAACATGGCTTGAATTTCAGTGGTTAAAACCACCCAGTTAATTTCCCTCATGCTACATGTCTGTTTTGTTTGGCTTCAGCGCTCCTCTCTGTTGTTCTTATTCCAGCACCCGATTGACACAGGAGCTGCCATCTGGAGGCTTGCTGGTCACTGGGACAGAGGGAAAAGATAATGGGGAATTAGCACCTAAAGCTTTGGCCTAAAAGTGACACATGGCACTTCTCACATTTCATTGGCCAAAATAATTTACATGTACTCACCTAATTTCAGAAAAATCCTAACCTAGTGCCCAGCAGGAGAGCTGGACATATTGTAGTCACCTAAAAATAGCCACCTGTCTGAGGATTGATTTTTAGAGAGCACAGCCCTGGATCTGTGTTTGTATGGAAAAAAAACATAAAGAGACAAGTCCTTTAAAAAAAAAAAATGTATTGGGCCTGGCATTGTGGTGTAATAGGTTAAGCTACTTCCTGTGATGCCAGCATCCCATAAAGGCACTAGTTCAAGCCCTGGGTGCTCCATTTCTGATCCAGCTCCCTGCTAATGTGTCTGGGAAAGCAGCCCAAGATGATCCAAGGCCTTGGGCCCCTGCACCCATGTAGGAGACTTGGAGGAAGCTGCTGGCTCCTGGCTTCAGCCTGGCTTAGCCCCAGCTATTGGGGCCATTTGGGGAGTGAACCAGCAGATGGACGATCTCTCTATTTCTCCCTCTCCCTCTCCCTCTCTGTAACTCTGACTTTCAAATAAATATATCTTTAAAAAAGTGTATTCGAAAGGTCTTCCCTGTTTTCCATTCTTTGTGTTGTTTTAAGTAATGAGGCTGTGACAACTGCCTGGCATGGTGGGCTTACTCTCTTCCTCAAAACCCTTTAATGACTTCTCTTTGTACTCCTTACATAACTGAGACACCTTACCATGAGGGGTCTTCAAAAAGTTCATGAAAAATGTGTGTTATGAAAAACTATGCATAGATTTCAAAAGTGCTCTTGCACCAAAATAAACTTATCTGGGTAGGTGTTTGGCCTAATGGTAAAGCCACCAGTTGGGATACCTGCATCCCATATCAGAGTGCCTGGGTTCAAGTCCCAGCACTGCTCCCAATTCTAGCTTCCAGCTGACGTGTACTGTGGTAGGCGGCTGGTGATAGCTCAAGTGGTTAGATCCCTGCCACCCTCTTGGGAAACATGGATTGAGTTCCTGTCTCTTGACTTTGCCCTAGCTCAGTCTTGGCTCAAACCTGGCTGTTGTGGGCATTTAAGTGGGGAGTAAACCAGCAGATGGGAGTTCTCTGTCAATCAGTCTCTGACACACTCCTTTGGTATATTTCTCTCTCTCTTTCTCTGTCTTTCGGTTTCTCTGCCACTTGAATTACAAAACAAATTTTAAATAAAAAAAACTTTCAGTTCCATTTTTCTATCAACTCTTTATTTTTTTAAAAAAGACAGAGTTACAGAGAGAGGTAGAGCAGAGAGAGAGAGGTCTTCCATTCGCTGGTTCACTCCCCAGATGGCCAGGGCTTTAATCTGCTGTGCCACAGCGCCAGCCCCTCTATCAACTCTTTGAAGTGTCCTTGTTTGCCATATAAACACTACCTTTGCAGCCTTGTCTAGTGACATTCACCCCACCCCTCAGAGGCCTCAGGCTGGCCTTGCAATTCCCCACAGAGAGATATTTGCTCTCTGTTTGTGTCTTGAATGTTTTTCTTCCATTTCTGCTTGGTTTTTGCCTGGTTACTCTGTAACTTTTAGGTCAAATACTTGGCTTTCTTCAAGGAAGCCTTCTCTGACACCAAGCATGAGTTGAGTCCCCTCTTTTCTACACTCTCATACCACCCTAGCCTCTGCTTCCAGAGATGCTGCTCTATTTTATTCTGTGTTCAACCCATTTCTCCAATTAGAGTGCAAGCTCCAAGGGGGCAAAGACCAAGACCAAGTCTGCTCACCACTGTATGCTATCCCTTGGGGTTAGTCCACTTGTTGGCATGTAAATAAGAGCTCATTAAATGTGTAACTATTGGTTACACTTATGTTTGTGACATTTATGTAATCTATAGAGAACATATCTGAGATATTTATGCAGTCCATAGGGAATGATCTGATAATGAGGAATAAATCACACAAACTATAAATACATTCTTGCTGCATGTCTCTCTGTCCTGGGGAAGCTAAGAGATCCCAAGGTAAGAATTCTTTTCCTGTTCTCTCTGCATTGAAATAAACCCTAACCTGGATTTTTCACTTTTTAAAAGTTTTTTTCCTTTTGTCATTTATTGAATGATGTTTTCATGTGTAAGTTGAAAGCCCTATAGTTAGGGGATATATAACATTTAACATAAATGGCTGTAAAACTGCCTAAGCAATGAGTGTGTTATACAGACATAGTGAATAAACCAATAAGCTGTGTTTTCCTCTAGCTTTCTGGAGATGTTACTGAATTACCAAAACACAGTGTGATTTATTTTCCATGATACTTTACATCAGCAAAAGGGCATATATTAGATCCTTGGGAAATGCTTTGCTGCAGATTCATGTCCTCTATTATTTGTGTTCATTTGTGCATGATATGGTCAACTTTAGCCTTCTCTTGGAAAGAATAACAAATTTTATCACCTCGTTTCTATGTTTCATTGTGGACTGTCAGAGCTATTCCTGATTTAAAATGCAAATGTCCTGATAATCTCCTACGATGATAATCTTATGGTGCAGTTGACAGGGTGATGCAGCCACTATTGTCTCTAAGCCTCTGTTGGTAGCGGTGCACATTTTTATTCTACAAGGGAGCCCCTGCTTCTCATCAGTAAGAAAGTGGAGTTAAAAGGAACACGAGTAAGGATTATATTTGCAGAGCATCTCTTTTTATTCAACATCACTGTTGAATAATAATGTTTATTAAGTCACTGTGCCAGAAGTTGGAGAAAGTACAGAAGAGGTGGACATTTTCTAAGAAACTTTGAAATTTTTTTCAAGTGCTGAATTTCAGTCTTTTGCCAGCACTGTGGGTTTTGTCAGCTGTAGAATGGGGAGGAGGAGTATAACGTACCTCTATCATGCAGTTCCTGTGAGGCATATGTGAGCTAGTGGCTTCAAAGTGCTTCCCCCCAGCACCTGGCCTGTCGTGAGCACTCGGTGCATGTTAGCATTGTTTACTGTGAGACTTCATCCACATCTTACGTCTTATTTTCCTTTGTTTCTCCTCTCTTCTTTTTCCCCATATTGTCATTGGAGCTAGATTTCTTTTTTTTTTTTTTAAGATTTTTATTTATTTATTTGGCAGGTAGAATTACAGACAGTGGGAGAGAGAGACAGAGAGAAAGGTCTTCCTTCTGTTGGTTCACTCCCCAAATGGCCGCAATGGATGGAGCTGTGCCAATCTGAGGCCAGGAGCCAGGTGCTTCTTCCTGGTCTCCCACATGGGTGCAGGGGCCCAAGCACCTGGGCCTTCTTCCACAGGCTTCCTGGGACACAGCAGAGAGCTGGGTTGGAAGAGAAGCAACCCGGACTAGAACTGGCATCCATATGGGATGCGCCACAGGTGGAGGATTCACCTAGTGCGCCATGGCACGGCCCGGAGCTAGATTTCTAAAACACAAATCTGATTGTGCAACATCACCTCTTTAATGCCACCTTCTCAACTTTAAAAACCACAATTCATGTTGTCTGAAGAAAAGCGTCTCTCAAATCCCTGGGTGGCATTTTGCTTCTTACCTTCTTGCCCTGACCTTCCTCACCACATCATCTTCTGCCTCCACCACCTGCTGGCTTGCAGCCCAGATCCTCCCACGATTTTGGCTTTGCTGCCTGCACTTGGCCTCTTCCTCCTGCTCAGAATTCCTGCTGTAAGCTCACCCCTTCTTGTCACCAGGCCCCCTCACAACCTAACAGTAGCTTGTGAGTTCCTGGAGAGCAAAGACCATACCTTGCTCACCTTTATCACTTCAGCCTACTGGGTGTTTGGTTAAAGAAGTTGTTGAAATAATGTGTTAGGATTTGTTTTAATTGCAATGTGTGTTTATTTCTCTAGGTCCTTGGCCTTATCCAAAACATGAGTGTTTTCCAGTGTCCAAACTGTAAACACAAAACTCATATTTTTGGTGCTGATGGTGCAAGGAAGCTAGCACAGACCCTTGATCTTGATGTTCTGGGTAAGACCATACGATGATTTTTGGCAGTGAGAGTTGCATAAGGGGAAGTGGGAGTGAAGCCTGGTCTTGAAGAGGTCTTAGGAAATGAGGAGTTGCTTGTGATTTTGTGTTTTAAGTTAGTGTAGCACAGTTCTGTGTGATAACATTTCTTTAGCTTTTTTGAATAGATTTGTTCTGCCAACTATGATAATACGTAATTTCTACTATAGGTAAAAACTGCGTATAACTTTGAAAAGAGTTTTGTTGTCCAAGTACTCTGATTTAAAGCCATACTTTAAATTATTTTCATCAGTTTGTTTGCTCAGTGGGATACACACCTCTCTTATAAACAGGTGTACATTCATGCACATGCCTATTTATAATTTCATAGCAATCTCTTGGAATATCAATTCTTGGTGCATAAGTAAAAATGCTTTCCTATTCAATTCTGTATTTGTTAGTATTTCTGCTTTAGAATGATAATATTTACTGTTTTCTGTAATATTTGTGTTTGCTATGTCTATAAAATGTGGCACGTGAATTTTAAACTATTCACAGCACTGCATTGAAGGATTAATTACTGCTATGAGAACTAAAATTTGGGTTAAATGAACAAATCACAGAGTTGGACAAAATCTGTATTCACAAATCCATGAGCAACTTTTAATGGACTTTTTAAGAAACATGTTTTGATATCTTCATTGTAAATGAGTTTCTGTTTTGGGCAAAAGCATATGTTAGATGCTGAATAAGTGAGGCATACAATGGATTATTAGTTTTAGGTTGTTAAAAAAATTGAGATTCCCCTGGAGAGCAAGGAATTTCAAAATATTCTATATTATAATGAAGTTTCTAGAAGTTAATGGTAAATGTATGATTGTTATTATGCATTTATATACTATAGCCTCCACTACAATACCAGGTGAATACTAATGATATATTTTGATGCATTGCTATAATTATAGCCACTAATTATATTCTGCAACTGTTTTACATTTAACTAACCTAGAAAGTTCAATTTTCCAAATTTGCATAATAACATAACAGATTGACATTCATTTATATAATAAAGTAAATGTATAATTATAAATTGACATTATTGAATTACACTGGCAAATTTGTAATTCTCTAACTTATAAATCAGTGGTACAGTTTTATAAGTCATTTGTTTAGGGTTTGAAGCATCTTATCAGGAAGTAATGTAACATATGAGAGTTATATTTTAACTAATGGCTCACATATGTACAGTTATCCTAAAAATGTATCAGAAACACTGATTACCAATCACAAAAGCTGGACACTACCCTAAACTGCTATGTCTAATGATGTTATAGGGAAGATCACTTGGAGTTCCAACTCAGGACACATCGCCCCTTAATGCAGCCACGTGTTCCCCCGGGCCTCCCATGAACTGCAATGGAAGGGCTGGAATTGGGAATGAGGACCTGAGATAAAAGTGTTCTCCCCTGTGGCCTCCTGGGTGGTTGAACCCCACAGGGAGCCCTTGGCCGTCCTTTACTCATTCCCAGCCAGCCTCTTAATTGATGTTCATCCTTTGGGTTGTGTTTGAAATGATTGGTAAAGTAGCTCTTCAGAACCTTATCCTTGTGGATATACTGGGGCAGTTGCTGTGCATCGTAGCTATGGTCAGACTGTCTCAGAGGAACCCTTTGGCCTACTCTGTGCCCTTGTTTCCTTCAGAATTAGCCTTCCAAGTGCTTAGTATGCCCGGTGTGCTCCTCACTCACTCAGCCTTTACTGCTTCTTCTGCCTCTCAAATTAGAACCATTAGCCCACCTGCATTCTCACTGTATTACCTCTGCCCGACAAGATACTGCCTGTATTACCTACTGCCCAGTCTACTCTTGTGTGTCTCTTGGTAGGATTGTGGGTCTCTGGAGGGCAAACACAGTGTGGATGAGTGGCTGTACAAAAGAGAAGGTTTAACTTTATCTTACTTCTGTTTCTTCAGGAGAAAAGAAATCATTCCAGATTTCTTCCTATAGTGGCAGTTCATAAATCAAAAGAAAAATTTTATGGGTTTCTAAGCATGTTCTATCACTTATTTTACCCTGCCTGCCCCGTCACAGTTTCCTGCAGTCTTAAATTGATCTATAGAATAAACATCAAATTTATTGAAAAGCTAATCTTTAAATGGCTGCTGAAATATTCATGTATTTTGTCACTTGGCCGTTGGACGTTAAGGGAAGACTTAAAGAGCTAAGATCACAAAATTTGCTGACAAGAGGAGCGTGAAATATCTGTTCCTCCACCATGTACTGTATAATAAATCGTAATGTTTTTGTAACATGCACTTCTGCATTATTTACACTGCCTGGCGTGGTACTGATGACTTATTTTTATAAAACACACACACACACACACACATTTCAATAACTTTTGAATGAATTTAGAATGGTTCTGAGGATGCTGAGTACCATAGAGTCTGTTCTTCTTTGTAAATCTCCACTTTCTGCATTTAATTTGAAAGCAGAGAGACAGAGATCTTCCATCTCCTCGCTTTTATTCCCTGAATGCTGACAACAGTCAGGACCAAGACTGGACCAGGCCAAAGCCAGGAACCCCAAACTCAATCCATGTCTCACTTGTGAGTTGTCAGGACCCTAAGTACTCAAATTGTCACCTACTGCCATGTAGGATGCACATTAGCAGGGAGCTAGAATCATAACACAGCTAGGACTTGAACCCAGGCACTCTGATACGGGATGTGGCGATCCAAGCAATGTCTTACCTGCTGGGCCAAATATCTACCCCCATTTACTGCATTCTGTCTCTCAGTCTTTGAAAGACTTCTGCCCTGAAGGTGTGGTAGAAAAGAGTGTATTGGATGATGGATAAGAACCTCTGGCTCCTAAATGCACCAATTAATAGTACTGTGCTCTCAGGAATCATACACAACCTCTCCAACTTTGGACTGTGTATTAGAGGTTTTTATTATTCAAAGGCTCTTCAAAAATTAGCGGAAAATGTATATTATGAAAAATATACATAGATTTTATGGGGGTTTTTTGCATGAAAAATAAGCTTACCTTTTCATTTTGCTTTTCCACCAACTTTCTGAAGTACCCTCATAACACTTCCTGAGACCTCAACAAGCTTACAAGTTAGATGTAAGTCTATGTAGATTAGTAAATAACAATAGAAAAAGATTCTATCTGCTAAAAAGGCAGAGAGTTGAGATAATATTTCTCTTAGCTCACTCTGCCAGCAGCAAGATTACATTGTTGTTCTTTTTTGGGGGTACTTTGCCTCCCCCGCCCCCCCCTTCCTCTTATCATGTGACACAGTGAGTCAGTATCAGATATTACAGAGAAATCATTTACAAATGTGTTCCAAGCCACTCCTGGATGGAAGACCTCCAGCAAAGATTAAATGAGAGGCTTCACCCTTCATTGGGTGCCACATAGCTATCATATGTGCATGTGCGATCCCTTTACTGCCCTCAAATGCAGTATTTTGCCTCTGATTTTCATTTGAAATTCTTTGTTCCAGAGATATAGTAAATTGCAGATAATCATGATTTGAATTGATTTAAATCAGTTTAATATAGGCTTTTTTTTTTTTTTTTTTTTTTTTTGACAGGCAGAGTGGACAGTGAGAGAGAGAGACAGAGAG
Organism: Oryctolagus cuniculus; assembly: GCF_964237555.1. NCBI lineage: Eukaryota > Metazoa > Chordata > Mammalia > Lagomorpha > Leporidae > Oryctolagus > Oryctolagus cuniculus. Next base: position 43,612,328 of record NC_091443.1, on the reverse strand, counting down.
AAAGGTCTTCCTTTGCTGTTGGTTCACCCTCCAATGGCTGCCGCAGCCGGCGCACCGCGCTGATCTGATGGCAGGAGCCAGGTGCTTGTCCTGGTCTCCCATGGGGTGCAGGGCCCAAGTACTTGGGCCATCCTCCACTGCACTCCCGGGCCACAGCAGAGAGCTGGCCTGGAAGAGGGGCAGCCAGGACAGAATCCGGTGCCCCGACCGGGACTAGAACCCGGTGTGCCGGCGCCGCAAGGCGGAGGATGAGCCTAGTGAGCCGCGGCGCCAGCCCAGGCTTTGTTTTTTTCCAAAGTTCAAATAGGTTCCAAATGGTTTTGTGAGCTTTCCCGGTACTGATGGATATCTGTCTGCTGTGCTCTTTCAGGAGACATTCCTTTACACCTTAGTATAAGGGAAGCTTCAGATACAGGCCAGCCAATTGTGTATTCACAGCCCGAAAGTGATGAGGTAAGTGGCATTTTTAAATACGACATTTCCTTCCTTCCTCCCTCTCCCCCCCTCCCTCCCTCCCTCCCTTCCTTCCTTCCTCCCACCCTCCCTCCCTCCCTCCCTCCCTTCCTTTCTTCCTTTCTTATTTATTTATTTATTTGGGAAGCAGAGTTGCAGGGGGGCGGGAAGGCAGAGAGTGACGGAGAGAGAGACACACACATCTTCCATATGCTAGTTCATTAGCAACGGCCAGGACTGGCCAGGCTGAAGACAGAAGCCTGGAGCTTCATCCACATCTCCCACATGAATGCAGGGGTCCAAGCATTTGGACCATATTCTGCTGTTTTCCCAGGCCATTAGCAGAGAGTTGGATCAGAAGTGGAACAGCTGGCACTTGAACTGGCACCCATAAGGGTTGCTGGTGTCTCAGGCAGAGGCTTAACCTGTTATACCACAACACTGGCCCACAAAGCATATTTCTTGGAAAAAGAAATAAAAAAGAACTGGTATTATAGTGTAGCAGGTTAAGCTACCACCTGCTTTACCAGCATCCCATATGGGCCACCAGTTCAAGTCCCAGCTGTTCCACTTCTAATCTAGCTCCCTGCTATTGGCCTGGGAAAGCAACAGAGGATGGCCCAAATGCTTGGGCCCTGCCACCCGCATGAGAGATCCAGGCCAAGCTACTGGTGCCTGGCTTCAGCGTGACCCAGCCCTGGCCATTGCAGTCGTCTGGGGAGTGACCAGCAGATGGTAGATATCCCTTTCTCCCTCTCTGTCTGTGTTTCTCCCTCTCTCTGTGACCCTACCTTTCAAATAAATAAATACGTCTTTAAAAGATATATACTTTTTGATATGCAGAAAGAAAATTGGGAAGATTCAGCTTATCTGAATAATTAAGTTGATGTAGCTGAAAGACAAGACTCCCTTCCAAATGTTGCCCTCTTTCTGTTGTGTAACCTCTGGGTCATATCCCAGTAGTTAAAATTTCCTCAGTTCCTCTTAAGAGACTGGTGTCATTGAGTATATTGAATACATTGTTTTATTTTATTCTCATAGCATCTTTATGAGGTAAATGTAATAATCTTCACTGTTTCAGATAAAAGCAAAGATTCATTTATATTAATGAATTTGTCCAAGATAATACTAGAGACCAGGTCCACACTCAGCTTTTTTTTTTTTTTTTTTTTTTTTTTTTTTTTTTTGACAGGCAGAGTTAGTGAGAGAGAGAAAGACAGGGAGAAAGGCCTTCCTTTTCTGTTGGTTCACCCCCCCAAATGGCCACTACGGCCGGCATGCTGTGCCGATCCAAAGCCAGGAGCCAGGTGCTTCCTCCTGGTCTCCCATGTGGGTGCAGGGCCCAAGCACTTGGGCCATCCTCCACTGCACTCCCAGGCCACAGCAGAGAGCTGGACTGGAAGAGGAGCAACCAGGACAGAATCCGGCACCCTGACCGGGACTAGAACCTGGGGTGCTGGCGCCGCTAGGCGGAGGATGAGCCTAGTGAGCCGCGGCGCCAGCCCCACACTCAGCTTTAATGTACATTTCGTGCATTCTCTTCCCAGTGCAATCTCTGCCTCATTTCCTGATTAACTGCAAGGTTTATTAACTGTCTGCCATATGTATGTGCTAGCTTCCAGTTCATCCCATTTTCATAATATAACTGGGACTGTGCCAGAGCATAATGTAGAGGATCTTAACCTGGGGGTCCGAGAATCACCAGAGATGACATCCAGAGTGTGTGATGGTGCATTGTCTGGGGAGTTGGATAAGAGCTTTGTTAGGTTGTCATGGGTGGGGGGGGGGGGTTACTCTTTCATGGCATTTAAAATCCAGAGTAGCAGAGTTTGAATCATGAGATGAGAGTAGAGTTCCCAACCTGGACATGGAAGATGTTCACTCCTAGCTGTGACTGAGTCCTGGAACCAGGATCTTTCTGGCTAGCCTCATGCTGAATCTTGCCTCCCAGTACTCCCTCCCTTTTCCTTATGAACTCAAAAGGAAATGTGTCCTCAGAAACTAGTTACAGCCCTTTCAACCAATCCAAATATTCATGGAAACTTAATGTTCATTCTGTTTGAATGTCTTCACTTAAAGAATGAAATGAACATTTATTTGCCCAACACAGTAAATCTGCAAAAGTTAATTGTAAAGAACCTATACTATTAGTTGGTAATAATTAGCCCCTTAGACTAAGCTAGAACTGACTGACACCTGCTATTTTAGGAGTTGATCCACATATTAATCAGTAAAAATTTCATTGTTATTCTCTTCTCCATATTCCATCACTTCCTCCTCCCAACATCTGATGTCAGGCTCTCATTCTCTGCCTATAAAGTCCTTTAAAATTTGGCATTAAGGATTCTCTCACAGTAATATTTAACTTTTAGAAGAGGCAAACACTACAAAGGCAGTGATTAATTTAAAGGTATAAATTGTGGTGGTTTTCAGACAAAATTAAGAAAGTTGGAAGGGCTGTAGTATCAGTTGAAAGCACTAACAGGCCGCTCAGACACAACTAATGGTCAGAACCTTCTGCCTAAGTGTACCGTTCAGAAAAGAGGTGTCTGGGAATCTCCCATTGTGAGCAGTGTAAAATAGCGAAAGAAGTAGCAGGACAAAAAGGGAGGTGCATACTGCAAATTCAGAACTCTTCAATTCAGTAGCATTGCCCCTTGCAGGTGCACTTCTAATTGTTGATTTAACAAACTATTTTTTGCTTTTGAGTGAAGCCAGGATACAAGGAACAGGCTGGTGATTGCCTGATTTTGTGGTTTTATTCTTTTTATCTCGTGAACATATTAGCATTCAGAAAGATATGTTCTAAGATATTCCTGGTAAAGATTTTCAAATATCAAATCTGTATGATATTCCTGGCAAAGACTTTCAAATGTAAATGGAAACTTTATTACTCTATCATTCCTAAATTATCACCTCACAGTCCTACTATGAAGTGACTGTGAGAAATAAATTATAACTTCAGTTACTTAAAGACAAAAACAAGGCCAAGAGCTCTCCAGAAAGCTTCTTGCACTTTGGATACTATTCATTCCCTTTTGCCTACACACAGGCTGCAGCTGGATTTTCTGGGCCACTAGATATGTAATAAAAAGACCTTAACTAGGAGGGAAGGATTATCAGCCTGTGTGGAATGGAATTAATGAAAGAAGAAAGTATTAATAGTTTTAGAAATCTCAGTTATATATTTTACATATAATGTATGTGTGTTACCTTTTTGCTAGTATGGATTAAACAAAAGGGATTTAATTTGATTATTACTCAGGCAGGAAGAAAACCCAAAGGCATGTTTCTATGAGCTTTTCAATGAGCTTGTAAATTACTTGAGGGCATGATGCTAATAGCAGCAACAACAAATATTTATTATTTGCTTCCTCTGTGCCAGCATTCTGCATGCCTTATTCTCACTTGCTACTCCCAAGGCCTGTGAGGTAGATACTGTTCTGACAACTATTTTACAGCTGTGGAAACTAAGCCTAGAAAGGTCACATAACTTGCCCAAAGCCTCTCTCTGAATACAGTAGTGTAGGCAAGGTTCCAGACCTGTCTGATCGGACTTCCAGACCCTAGTTCTTCATCAGTGAGCTGCTCTGCCTCCTTTTTATATCATTACATCCCACACATTTCCCAACACAATGCCTTGCATGCAATAAGAACTGAAATGTGTTTGTGGAAATGATACTGCAGTGGCTGAAAAAAAATTCAGTCTCAACAAATTGAAGCTGTTAAACTAAGCACTTTTAATGATTTCTCTGCAAAGGATAATCTAACCATTATTTTGAGTGTGATATACCGGAAGTTTAAACTTGGAGATAATCCATTAAAAAGCAAAGGTTGGTATTGGCATCGTGGCACAGCAGGTTAAGCTGGTGCCTATGATGCCGGCATCCCATATAGGCACAGGTTTGTGTCCTGGCTGCTCTGTGCTTCTTGTTCCCTGCTAATGAACCTAGGAAAGCAGTGGAGGATAGTCCAGGTAATTGGGCTCCTGCACCCACGTGGGAAGCCAGGAAGAAGCTCCTGGTTCCTGGCATGAACCTGGCCCAGCCCTGGCTATTGCGGCCATTTGGGGAGTGAACCAGCAGATAGAAGATCTCTTTCTCTCTGTAATCTGCCTTTCAAAGAAATAAATAAATCTTTAATAAAAAGGAAAGGTTGAGTGTAGCAAACTTAATTATTCTGAAATCGTTCAGTATTTTTTTTGTATTCTGATAGGTTTATTGTCTCTAACTTAAGATTAGTACTAAATAAGATTATAGAATGATGATGCTTTTGTTTTAGTGAACTTTAAATTTTCATCACAAAATATTAAGCATAAATACCTAGAAAAGCAATTAGTAGATAAAAGATATTTTTAAAGATGCAAGGATGAAAATCAACACACTAAATTTGAGAGAATTATTTCTTTATGAATAAAAGTTCTGTTTTTAAACAAAAACTATTGTTTCTGTTAACTGCAGCAGAGAGTGAAATCCTTTTGAGACTATACATTATAACTGCTTGAATCTGGGGCTTGCTAGTTAGTATGTTGTGCAGTAGGAAGAACTGGGCTTTGGCCGGCGCTGTGACTCAATAGGCTAATCCTCCGCCTGCGGCACCAGCACACTGGGTTCTAGTCCCCTTTGGGGCGCCAGATTCTGTCCTGGTTGCTCCTCTTCCAGTCCAGCTCCCTGCTATGGCTCAGGAGTGCAGTGGAGGATAGCCCAAGTGCTTGGCCCTGCACCTGCATGGGAGACCAGGAGAAGCACCTGGATCCTGGCTTCGGATCAGCACAGCGTGCCAGCCGCAGTGGCCATTGTGGGGTGAACCAACAGAAAAAGGAAGACCTTTCTCTCTGTCTCTCTCTCTCAAAAAAAAAAAAAAAAAAAAAAAAAAGAACTTGGCTTCAGCATTAGTTGAACTCAGGTTTGAGTGTGTTTTCCAGATCACTGACTTTCTAACCTTGAACAAATAGCTCCCAATTTCTTCATCTCAGTTGAGTGGAAAATGCTTGTTTTTCATGATTGAGATTACTACTTACTCAAAAGTATTTGACGCAGTATGTGCTAAGTTAAAATTGTTAAAGCCTTATTCATGTTTTGAGACCCTTTATTGTTGTTGTTAAGGGGAGTCTTTGAAATGAAATTTTAACACTTTTCTGGTAAAATTAAATATGATTCAGCTGTTAGGGCTCTGGTGTAGTCTTTGAAAAAGAAGATTGTGACACATGCGTGAAGCCTTCATCAAGGCAGGACACCCTGAACTCACCTCCTTTGATGGCTCAGAGCTTGGGAGTTAGTCAGACAGCACATATTGTACTTGCTCTAATGCTTTGGACAAGACTCTTCACCTTTCTTTGTCTTGGTTCTCTTGTCTAAAAAGTGGGGAATGTGACAGGATTTATTCCCTAGGGTAGCTATGAAGATAAATTCAATTATCCTTGACAAATAGCAAGTACTCGGTAAATTTTAGCTATTATCATGAGTAATGGTAACGTGTACATCACTGTTAGGGTATCATTGTAGAAATCAATGGTTTCAGAAAACCTGATTTATGTTTTACAGTTACATTTTATGAATAAGATGGGACAATATTTTCATTGTAATTTGCTAAAAAAAAAAAAAAGAAACTCTTAAAATGTAGATAAGGTGACCATTGTTCTAACTGGAACATCAAGGACATTGGGTTTGTTTGTAGCTCATTCCTGGCTTGGAAGCACTGTTAGTATCCCACTGCACTGAGGACCCTGGACGTGAGCTATGGAAGCACTCACTGCATCAGGCCTGCTTGCGTGATTCCCATCTTGAGGTGCTCAGAGCTGGAGCTGCACACAGTTCTCAGAATAAAGAACATGCTTTCCAAAGATAAGTCACAAAGTGGTAATAGAAGTAGCCCTCCTGAAAAGGACTAACAGTTCCTAGGCCAAAGAAGTTGTGACAGCATCTCTCAGGATATGAGTTTGTCAGAGGAGGAAGGTGTACTTTTTCTACACTGAGACTGGATTGCTGGTGTACTGGCACTGGGATCAAGTTTGAAAAAACAGTAATTGCTGGTATGAAATATTTTTTCAGAAAGTCATCTTCCAAATATAATCCTCCAGATAATCTGAAATCCTTCCCCCGCTGCTTCAGTTGCAATGTGTGTTGTCTTCCCACTTCTGAGTTTCCTCATCTCATCCAGCATTTTTAGCAGCAAGTATAGGGGTCATCTATGATCAGCTGTTCATGAGTCATTCTGTGTGTGCTGGGGAGAAATGTGGAACAAAGGACTCTATTCTTTTCCAGGCCAAAGCTTACCTGCAGATCGCTGTGGAAGTGGTGAGAAGATTGCCCCCCCCTCCAGCGTGATTCCCCAAGCATCTGGAAATTTCCGAATAAGAGAAATCAGAAGTCAGCAGTGTGGTGGTAGCACCTGCAGGGACAGGAAAACTCACAGTTGTTTTCATTTTTGTCTTAGCAAATATGTGTTATTTTCAGATTTGATTTGCTAAGGTATGACTCACAAAATTGTTATGTATCAATGTTAACTACTCTATTTCAAAATTTAAAAAAAAAAAAAAAAAAACAATGTGTATCAGCTGTGCAGAACTGCAGTCTCTCTTGTTGAACTACCTCTTGGGGAAACCTGAGTTCTTGTGAAAGCCCACCCTGGGAGAGAACTGTGCTTGTTTTGAGGACCACAGAGTTGGTCATTGAGAACGTTTGTTGAATGTGTGTGTGGATGTAGACAGTCGTGTTTGAATCGTGTCTCTGTCTTGCCGTGTTCTTAATATCCTTGAGCCTCTGCTTCTTCATCTGTACCAGACTCTACCCCAGACTTAGTGATTCTGAATCCTCAGAGGTAGGGCCTGGACGTGTGTATTTTTAACATGATCATGACAGTTTTGATGATGTTTCTGATTGTGATGGAAAGAATATAATGACAATAATAATGGGCACTCTGGGGAGAACTGTTCCTTCACCATGGATTCTGAGTGGTTAATTGGACTTACAGTTCAGATTGAAGCCAAGCAGCCATTTGTTGACTGGGGTTTCCCCCTGTACTCTTAACAGCACTGTGTTCCTGGAAATACCACTTTGCTGCCTGTGCCCCGTCATAATTCTGTTTCAACTGCCAAGATAAATCAGCTTCAGAATGTCCCATTTTGCCACCTGAACCTGGCCAGTGAACTGTGGCTTGTGGTCACTTTTAAAGGCAGCCAGTCAGAACTAGCATTTTCTCACAAGCCAGCAGCCCTCATTTGTTTACAGACCAGGGCAGGACCTTTTGCTCAGTGAAACAGCCCTCCCCTTGGTTCCTCTGGAGTGCACCTTCCTTTCATACCTGAAGGCTGTGTCTCACCCAGTTTGCAGACGACTTCCTGAACTAAAGCCTTCCCTTGTACCCTAAATTCTTTTCTAATGAATTTTTGTGTGCAACAGCTGACATCTATCCAGGGTTTTCTCCATGACCTTGTAATCTTCCGATTTTTCCAGTGGGGTACTGTTATCTCTGTTGTACAGATAAGGAAAGTGGCTTGCAAGAATGTTCAGTGTCTTGCTGAGGGTTATCATTTCTTCCTGCTCTCTCTTTTTTTTTTTTTGACAGGCAGAGTTAGACAGTGAGAGAGAGAGAGACAGAGAGAAAGGTCTTCCTTTTTCCGTTGGTTCACCCCCGAGTGGCTGCTGCGGCTGGTGTGCTGCGGCTGGTGTGCTGCAGCCGGCGCGCTGCGCCGATCCAAAGCCAAGAGCCAGGTGCTTCCTCCTGGTCTCCCATGCGGGTGCAGGGCTCAAGCACTTGGGTCATCCTCCACTGCACTCCCGGGCCACAGCAGAGAGCTGGACTGGAAGAGGAGCAACCAGGACTAGAACCCAGTGTGCCAGCGCCACAGGCGGAGGATTAGCCTATTGAGCCACAGCGCCGGCCTGAGGATTACCATTTCTAGCAAGTGTAGAGCTGGGATTTGAATAGGGTGGTTGGCTACAGGGTCCCTACTTTTGCACATCAGTGTGCATTCCTTAATTTCTTAGGAGGTATGTAGTATTCAGCATGGCCATGAAATCTGCTTCCTCTTTCAGGAGCATTCCATGGAGTTCATGCCTGTCTCTTGTCTAATTGAAGCCCAGAGAGAGAGATATCAGGGACTTTGCAAGGTCAGGTGGCAGATAGCTATAGAACTGGAAGAACTGAGATAATTGATTCATTAATTAATTGTCAATTATAAGGAATGTCCTATGACCTTTGACAGCTGCCTTGATGTCTTTTGCTTTCTAGTTATCAGCCAGAAAGTTAGGCAGAGAGTTGCATACTCTTGTAAACATGTTTCCATGCAAAAACTTATATGTGAATATGTTTAACAGCTTTATGTGTAATAGCCAAAACAACCCATATTTTCTTAAGTGGGTGAATGGTTAAACAAACTGATACATTCATACAAATACTATTCATCAGTAAAAAGAACACATTGTATATATAGACAATGACCTTGCTGAATTCCAGAGAAGTATGCTAAGTGAAGAAGCCAATCCAGGGGCCGGTGCTGTGGCACAGCAGGTTAAAGCCCTGGCCTGAAGCACTGACATCCTATATAGGCACTGGTTCTAGTCCTGGCTGCGTCTCTTCTGATCCAGCTCTCTGCTATAGCCTGGGGAACCAGTAGAAGATGGCCTGAGTTCTTGGGCCCCTGCACTCATGTAGGAGACCTGGATGAAGCTCCTGGCTCCTGACTTTGGATCAGTGCATCTCTAGCCATTGCAGCCACCTGGGGAGTGAACCAGCGGATGGACGACCTCTCTCTGTAACTCTCAAATAAATAAAATAAATCTTTAAAAAAAGGAAAGAAAAAGCTAATCCCAAAAAATTGTGTGCTATGTGATTCCATTTCTATACCATTTTGAAATGACAAAGCTATAGAAATGGAAAGTCGTGTTAACGAACGGGTTGGGAATGGACTTGAGTGTGACTTTCAGGGGAACATGAGGGATCCTTATGAGGACAGGAATGTTCTGTAGCATGACGTCATCAGTGCCGGTGTCTTGGTTGTGATGTACTGTAGCCACATGAGATGTCACCACTGGGGGAAATTGAGTTAAGGACACATGGAATCTCCTTCTATTATTTCTTAAAACTGCATGTAAATCTATAATTATCTCAAAAATAAAAGATTAATTTAAAAAACTGTACCGCTATATGTAAATTTAAATTTCCTCGACTATATTCTTCATACTAATTAATATGAGTACAAGTCTTCGTGGTCACAGTAATCATCACTCATCACTCTGAGAAGGAAGTAATGACTTCAAGTTACAGATATTTGCTTTTGTTTTTATTGTCTGTTTATAAAGAAAGGGGGAATATACAGGATTATTGAGCACTCTGAATACCAAAAAGTAAGTACTTAAACTAGATTTAACTTGCCCTGGAAAAAGGATAATCCAAGTGAGCTTCAGAGGTGCTTAAAATTGCATGCCGGCCGGCGCCGTGGCTCAATCGGCTAATCCTCCACCTTGCGGCGCCGGCACACCGGGTTCTAGTCCCGGTTGGGGCGCCGGATTCTGTCCCGGTTGCCCCTCTTCCAGGCCAGCTCTCTGCTATGGCCAGGGAGTGCAGTGGAGGATGGCCCAGGTGCTTGGGCCCTGCACCCCATGGGAGACCAGGAAAAGCACCTGGATCCTGGCTCCTGCCATCGGATCAGCGCGGTGCGCCGGCTGCAACGGCGGCCATTGGAGGGTGAACCAACGGCAAAAGGAATACCTTTCTCTCTCTGTCTCTCTCTCTCACTGTCCACTCTGCCTGTCAAAAATAAAAAAAAAAAAAAAAAAAAAGATTTATAAAAAAAAAAAAAATTGCATGCCAAAATATAGATCACCCCTCGGGGAAGTGGGAGAGGTAGTCTTCACTACTCTCATACACGACTCAGAGGAGATCCACAGACGGTGTCATTCCTCTGCCTCTTTTTGCCATCGCCTTTGCTTGACTAGTGTGTGCAGAGGCTTCAAGGAAAGCTACTGGAAAAAATGGTGGTTTAGAAGTGGAGGAAGGGAAAGAAGCTGTAAACACAAGAACTAAGCTTATTTGAAAATTTTGCCTTGGGCGCACTTTGTTAAGCTTCAAAGTGCTGACTTCAAAGATAAACTCTTAAGCATAGCTAGTGTGCCTGATGTTAAAGAGGTAATATTTATCCCTCATTCTTCACATTTCCATAGAGTGTAGAGAATTTCCATTCTACCCTCCATGAGAGAAAGGTAAACTCACAACAGAGGAAGTGACTCATCCTGTGGGAAGATTTCTTCTCAAACCCTCTGCATTTCTATCCTTTGCTTTCTGAGGCAGGCTACAAGAAAACCTGATGTATCCTTGGACTTGAACTTGGGTGTGCAAGTCCACCTAATTTAGGGTTATGGTATTCGGTAACCTGTTACAGTCACATATCCTCCAATATAGTTTTTGTCAGTAATAAAGAGTATTTTTATCTGGATCTGAATGCTGTGTCTCTCGATTCCAAATAAAGTGATAAACCCCCACCTGACTTCTAGAAATGTCTTTATAGAATCCTAGGAAATTAGAACTGTAGAGTTTATTAGAGTCCAGAAAGTTCCATGTGTCCATTTGAAGCATATATGGTAAAACATGAATTCATCAGTGGCTAAAAGCTTTTGAATGGGGGTGAAGAGGGGAGTGGGAGAAGGTACAGAGAACATATGTGGTAAAGCACAGAAGACTAAGTGTGCAGCTTGGTCACACAGTGGATACCCACGTGACTGCCAACCAAGTTAAGCAGTAGAACACATCAGCATCCGAAAAGCCCAGTGTTCCTTCCTGGCACTGTCATCCTCACCTTCCCTTAGAAGTTAACCAGATACTTACATTTTCATACCTAAGCCTGTGTCCTTAAACATTGAAGTTTTGCTTACTTTTAAAATTTTATATTAAATGGAGTTATACACCATGCATTCATTTTCTCTATACTATTTATTTTGCTTTGTACTAACTGCTTTTACTCTATGTTATGTTTCTGAGATCCAAGTCTATTGTGCTTGTAACTGTGTTTTGTTCGTGTTCTTTTTTGTAGAATATTCCATTGTTTGAATATATACAACTTATCCAGTCAATTATAGGTGAATGTTTGGATTGATTCCAGTGTTTAATGTTACAAATAATGCTGCCTTGAGCATTCCTGTACATGTTTTCCTGTTGTTCTTCTGCTTGAATTTCTGTTATTTCCAGAAGTAGAATTACTGGTATTCATTTCCTTGTATCTCATTGTAGTTTAAACTCTCATTCCCCTGATTGCAAACAAGATTGAGCACCTTTATGTCTATTTACTAGCTGAGGATATCCTCTTTTGTGTAGAGCCTAGTCAAATTTTTGCCTCTTTTTCTATTGTTGGAGTGCTGTATATATTCTTTTTTAAAAAAGACTCTTTTGTTTATTTATTTATTTGAAAGGTAGAATGACAGAGAAAGAGACAGACACACACGGAAAGGGACAAAAATCATCTGCTATATATATATATATATATATATTTTTTTTTTACATTTTAAGCTTTTATTTAGTGAGAGAAATCATAGGAGAGAGAGAGCTTTGTCTAAGAGAGAGGGGGTAAATCTGGGTTCATACCGAACACCAGGAACCAGCCATGTGGAGGAGCATCTAGGCCAGGAAGCCTAGGGCGGGTGGCCTGAAGGCCACGCGCCCTAGGGGTGCAGGGCTACAGCCAGCCCCCTCCTGGCAAGAGTCCAGGGCACAGAAGAGAAGGGCCGGACACACTGTGTCCTAGGCTTTTAACCCACTTCCAAAGGGGAGTGGTTAATTAACCTGATTGGCCAATGGGCACTCAGGTGTGGCCAGGTAGGGGCATGAGGTCACACAGGGGCATGGTGAAGGCGTGGTCTTCCAGCTCACAAACCTCATCTATTTTAACCTGTATGCCTGCCTACTTCATTTTCCCCTCAGAGACTCCATCACCTTAATCCTAAGGGGAGTTGATGGACGTGGAATCATCTCTCTGTAACTGCTTCCTGCTTATGAGGGGAGTAGTGCAGGCCCTGCCTATCCAGGGTCTGGAAGTCTCTGCCTATCCTTTCTAACAAATTTGCTTTGTGAGCTGGAGCAGTCTCGGTCATTTACTGATATATTTTCCAAAAGGAACCCTGTTCACATCTACCCAGTAAAAGCAAGAACCTAAGTAGTTGGTACATTACCTGCTGGGTCTGTCATCTGCTGCCTCCCAGGGTGCCCATCATCAGGAAGCTGGGTTGAAAATGGAGGTAGGACTTGATCCCAGGTACTCTGTATGGGATACAGGCATCCCAAGTGGTGGTTTAACATGCTGTACCACAACACCTGCCCCAATATATTCTTAATATGAATCCTTTATTCTGTACATTGTGGATATCTTTTTCTACTCTGTGTGTTGCTTTATTCTTGATTGTGGTGGAATGAGAAGGCCATGCCAAGATGGCCGCTGGCAAGCAAGCGTCAGTTACTCAGGAATGGCTTTGAAACCCACCTGGCAATGGAGCCTGCCTGGCAACAGGCTGTGATTGGATGGCTTTGGAAACTGCCTGGCAGCAGGCTGTGATTGGTTGGGGCATAGACCGCCCCTTGACTGGATTGGCTGGTCTTGGCTATATAAGCTGTTGTACTAACTGAAATAAACGAGTCTGCGGGCTGCTTGCCTCAAGCCCGCTTTCACCCGACTCCTGGGGTCTGTGTGGTGACTCCGCGCCTCTTGCCCCTACCACGCTCCTCCTCTCAGAAAGGAATCCACTGCAACATTGTTGAGAAATCAACTGCAACACTTGATGATGTGTTTTAATATACAAACTACCTTAATTTTAATGAATCAAACTTACCATTATTGACTTTTGTATCATACCCCAGGATCATGAAGATACTACCCTATAGACTTCTGAATGTGTGATTGTATTACTGACTACATTTAGTTCTATAGTCTACCTGGGATTTGTGTGTGTGTGTGTGTTCATGCGCCTCTACACATGTGCAAACACATGTCATACTGGATGAGGTAGTTTCTATTCTGAGGGCCACTACTGTGATATAATGGGTAAAGCTGCCACCTGCAATGCTGGCATATGGCATTATGGGCACCAGTTCTTGTCCCAACTGCTCCACCATTAACTCCCTGCTAATGGTCTGGAAAAGCAGCAGAAGATGGCCCAGGTGTTTGGTTCCTGCCATCCATGTGGGAGACACAGATGGAGTTCAGGCTCCTAGCATTGGACTGGCTCAGCACTGGCCATTGCAGCCATCTGGGGAATGAACTAGCAATTGGGAGATATCTCTCTCTCTCTCTCTCTCTCTCTCTCTCTCTCTCTCTCTCTCCCCCTGTTTCTGTAACTCTTTCGAATAAATAAATAAAATCTTTTTTTAAAAAGTTTCATATTTTCTTTGTAACTATCTAATGGGTCTAGTAAAACTGGGACTATCTTTTCTGCTGCTGTCCTGCTTACTGCTTGCATTATATATAAAATATCCGTTTCTATGGTCTCTTTCCAGGAGCTCTATTCTATTCCGTTGGCTTATTTTTTTATTTTGTACCAGTAACTCATATCTTGTTTATCATTACCATGTTGCCTTTTAAGAATGTTTTGGCATTCCGTGTAAGTTGTAGAAGTACAATGACATCCACAAATTATGGAGAGAATTTCTGTTTTTGTTAAGGATGGAGAAGACTGGAGAGAGCATCATACCCACATTTACAAGAAAAAGAATGTTATGTACAGAACCATAGCTTTCTCACACCCACCGGAGAACTGAAGTTGTTCTACAGGTAGCCTGAAATGTAAGGACAGACAGACTCCTCCAAGAAAAGATAAGATGCAGGCAGTGCCTTTCCTCTGGCAAAGCAAAGAAGAAAGAGGTGCCACGCACCCTACCAACAGGTAAGAAAAGTTAAGTGAACATTTTTTACAAATTGCTAGAAACTCAGTGTGGGATAACAAGAATCTAGAATCCCTAGAAACTCCAAACTGTTAGGAGTTTGCTCTGTGGGCTTTGTTGGGTGCCTAATAGAGGAAAGTGGCTAGTGTTCTAAAAGCCCTGCCCTGGACCTTTCTTCATTGTACAACAAATACGTAAGTCACAGGGAAAGTAGATCTTGCCCTCAGGTCATGGGTAAAGACCCATGGGTAAAGAAATAGAAAGACCCTCTTGTCATAGGGGAAGAATGAGAAGCCAGCCTGGCCACAGACCACTAAAGATATGCCCACTACTGGGCGGAGGGGCGGTTGGGAACTCTGCGAAGGCCTCATTGCTAAGACTATCGACTACAGATTTTCTTAAAGTGGAGACAACAGAAAACCCTGTGCTCTACTGCAAGCAGCACCCATCTACTGCAGGATGAGAAGTAAAGAATGTGAATAGAGAACATCAAAAGCTAGGAGCAGAGCAGGGACGTTAAGAAAAAAATGCAGGGGCCAGTAAAGCCACCACCTGCAGTGCCAGCCTCCCATATGGGCACCAGTTCAAGTCCTGGCTGCTCCATTTCTGATCCAGCTCTCTTCTATGGCCTGGGAAAGCAGTAGGAGATGGCCCAAGTCCTTGGGACCCTGCACCCACATGGCAGACCCGGAAGAAGCTCCTGGCTTCTGGCTTCAGATTGGCCCAGCTCCAGCCATTGCAGCCATTTGGGGAGTGAACCAGAGGATGGAAGACCTCTCTCTCTGCCTCTGTCTCTCTGTAACTCTGACTTTCAAATAAATAAATAAATCTTTAAAAAGAAAAAAAATGAAAACAAAATACATTGGTAACCTAGCCTTAAACTTAAGCACAAAGTGGGATTAAATTTAAGACACCAGTGGGATTGGAAGCTAGTGGTTGACCTGAAGGTAACCATAACAACAAAATCTAAGTGAGGTGAACTCCTGAAGGGACTGACTCAGCCCTGCACACCAGCGTTCTAGCTGAAGATGATAATGTTCATTTCTAGCCAAAATGCTATTTTTGACCTCGGTCTCTGTTGTCCTCCACATGAAGCCCAGCAGCGTTTAATTTATATATATATGGCAAAAAAGCAGGGAAAATCCCCTGGCAAAAGACAAAGCCATCAACAGAACCAGACCCAGATGACATGGATGTTGGTACTGTCAAACAAGGAATTTGAACACCTGCAATTAATATCGTAAGATGTCTAATGGCAGAGGGAGGTCCCATGCTTGAGCAGATGAGGAGGTTCAGCAGAGATAGCAACCACAAGCACAAGTAAAAACCCTAGCAATAGAGAATGCCTTCGGACTTCTCAGTAAATTCAACACGGATGAAAGAAGAATCAGTGAACTCAAAGATAAGTAAATACGAAGTACCCATGCTAAGGCACAAAGAAAAAATGTTAAAAAAAAAAAAAAAAAAACACCCACATCCATACACAGGATCCAAAAGCTAGGGATAAATTAGCATCTTATCATAAGGAGAAAGGAGGGATGCTGGGACAGATAAAATATTTAAAGAGACAATTGCTAAGAATTCTCAAAAGTTATCAAACCACAGAATTCACAAAGCTCAGAAAGCCTCAAGTAGGATTTTAAAAACCTAAATACATTATATTGAAGCTACTGAAGAAAATCAATAAAGAGAAAATCTTGAAGGCAGTAAGAAGAGGAAAAATTTGAAATTTACATATATGCAAAAATAAGAATTATAGCAGGCCTGCTGTATATAAACCATATATAAACTTTATTGTGGGAATGGCAACTTAAAAACTCCAAAATTAACAAAACTGTAAACCCAAAATTGTATACCAATGAGAACAATGTTCAAAAAAGGTAAATTTTTTCAGAAGAACAAAAGCTGGGAGAATTCATTAACAGCAGACTATACCACAACCTTATAGGAAGTTCTTCAGGTGGAAGGCCGATTACCAGAAAAAAACATTGACCTATATATACAAAGACTTGAAGATCTCTGAAAATGGATTTTAAAACAAGAGAAATACTTGGCTTAATTTTAATCCTTCTAAAAGATAATTGTCTAAATAAAGTAATAGCAATGTATTGTGAGTTAATAGTATGAAAGTAAAGCATAGCAACAATAGCACAGAAGATAAAGAGGACATATTGAGAATATGCTGTTGTAGATTCTCACACTATATGAGAAATGGTATATTATTTGAAGGTAGAATTATTAGCAGTTAAAACTGAACATTGTATCAGACTGGTACTGTGGTGCAGTCCACTTGTGGCGCTGGCATCCCATTTGGGCACTGGTCCTAGTCCCAGCTGTTCCTCTTCCAATCCAGCTCTCTGCTGTGGCCTGGGAGAGCAGGAGAAAATGGCCTAAGTACTTGGGCCCCTGCATCCACGTGGTTGACCCAGAAGAAGTTCCTTGCTCCTGGCTTTGCATCGGCACAGCTCTGGCCATCGTGGCCATTTGGGGAGTGAACCAGTGAATGGAAGACCTTTCTGTCTCTCCCTCTCCCTGTCAGTAACTCTACCTCTCAAATAAATAAATTTTAAAAAAGAACATTGTAAGTTTCCATATTTTTAAGTGAAGTTAAATAATAAGCCAGTAGTATGAAATTAAAAACTATTTGAACCAAAAGCACACAATAGAGAACAAAGAACACAGTAGAGAACAAAGAACAGATAGAACAAATAGAAAACAGTAAGATAGCAGGTTTTGGTCCAAACATTTATAATTACAATGCATATAAATGTCTCAAACATACTAATTAAAAAGCAGAGACTAAGACACTGGATAACAAAGACCCAACTGCATTATCTAAAAGAAGCCCATTTTGGGCACCAGTTCAAGTCCTGGCTGCTCCACTTCCAATCCAGCTCCCTGCTAATGGCCTGAAAAAAGCAGCAGAAGATGGCCCAAGTACTTGGGCCCCTGCACTAACGTGGGAGACCTACAAGAAGCTCCTGGTTTCATCCTGGCCCAGCCCTGGTCATCGTGGCCATCTGGAGAGTGAACCAACAGCAAATGATTTCTCTCTCTAACTGTAACTGTAACTCTCTAACCCTGCCTTTGAAATAAAGTAAATCTTTAAAATAAAATAAGCCATTTTAAATATAGACACAAATAGGATAAAAGTAAAAAATATACAATGTAAACAATTTAAATAAATGTTAAAGGGCATTACATAGTAATAAAAAGTGTTAATTAGCCAAAAAGATGTAAAAATTCCAAGTGTGTATCTACCTACAAAATAACATAAAAATAATAAGCAAAAAAAAAAAGCCGGCGCCGTGGCTCAATAGGCTAATCCTCCACCTTGCGGCGCCGGCACACCGGGTTCTAGTCCCGGTTGGGGCGCCGGATTCTGTCCCGGTTGCCCCTCTTCCAGGCCAGCTCTCTGCTATGGCCAGGGAGTGCAGTGGAGGATGGCCCAGGTGCTTGGGCCCTGCACCCCATGGGAGACCAGGAAAAGCACCTGGATCCTGGCTCCTGCCATCGGATCAGCGCGGTGCGCCGGCTGCAGCGGCGGCCATTGGAGGGTGAACCAACGGCAAAGGAAGACCTTTCTCTCTCTGTCTCTCTCTCTCACTGTCCACTCTGCCTGTCAAAAATTAAAAAAAAAAAAAAAAAAAAAAGAAAAAAATTAATATAACTAAAAATAAAAATAGAGAAGGCTCAAATTCTTTTTGGAGACTATAATATCCCACTTTCACTAGTTAATGGAATAAGAACATATCATCAATAAGGATCAAAAGTTCTAAGAATACTAACAATCAACATGTATAGATGACCCCAAAACATTAGAATACACATTACTTTCCAGTGCATATGGGACATTGATCAGGATAGACCATATTTTAGGCCACACCCAATATATTTAACTTAACTGAAGTTATATGTTCTTTTATCATAACAGAATTAAATAGAATTATAGAATTCAGAACAGTGATAACCTGAAAACACCTAAATATTTAAAAATAAAGCAATTCTGAATTAACCATGACTCATTGAAGAAGGAAGAAGGGAAATTAGAAAGTATTTTGTACAGAATATGAATGAAAACAAAATCAAAATGAGATGCTGCTAAAGCAATGCTTAGAAAGAAATTTACATTATTAAATTTTTAGAAAGAAGAAAAATCTCGTATCAATGAAATAATCTCATACAAAAAGCTAGAAGTAAAGTAAATTAAACCCAAATCAAAGAAAGGAAGAAAAAAATCAAGAAAGGCAGTAGGGAAAGTAAAATCAAAAGCTGGTATAACAGAGGATGGCCCCTGCACCTGCATGAGAGACCTAGGGGAAGCTCCTGGTCCTGGCTTTGGATCTGCTCAGCTCAGGCCATTGTGGCCATTTGGGGAGTGAACCTGCAGATGGAAGACCTCTCTCTTTCTCTGTCTCTACCTCTCTCTCTAACTATGTCCTTCAAATAAATAAAATCTAAAAAAAAAAAAAAAGGCTGATGAGAGGATAACAATAAGATTCTGCAGACATGAAAAAGAACTGTTAGCAACAACCTATCCCTGTAAAACTGAAAACTTAAATGAAATAGATAAATGTCTTTGAAAGAAACCAAGGCTCACCCAAGAAATATATAACCTAACCATCATAAATCACTTAAAGAAATGTAATTTGTGGTTAAAAACCATCAAAGAAAACCCCAGCCTCAAATGGCTTCAATGACAAGATGCACCCAACACTGAAGGGAAAAATATACCAAGATTATACACACTTTCCCAGGAAATGAGAAGGAACTACTACTATCCAACACATTTTTTGAAGTCAGCATTACCATAGTTAACAACCAAACCAAAGACAGGACCAGAAGACTACAAATATTCCTCATTAACATAAATAGGAACCCGCAGCAAAATATTATTTAGTTGAGTCAGCAGTATATAAAAAGGATAGTACGTTATGACTGCTTTCCAAAAACAAAAGCAAAGTTCTCACACCATAACAATCTACCTCAAAAGGTATGGGGATCTCTCTGAATCAGCAAGCAAACATTCAGTTTTGCAGCTGGCACCAGCAAGGTGTCCTCAAATTCAATTCAGTTTTGGTACCATCTAGCTGGAGAGAGCATCGCATCCCAGAGGGTTGAGGGCTCAGTCCCCAAGATGACTGCATGAGTGCACACACATACTAAATGCCAGTTGCAAGCCCTGGGTTATTTTCCCTGTGTTCCAGGCCCACCAACTGTAAATTGGAGTTCGCACAACCCTCTCCTTGGATTACACGAGTTTGCTGGGGTGGCTCACAGCACTCAGGGAAATTCATATGTTTATTATTGGTTATTTACAAAGGATGGTACAAAGAGTACACAGGAAGAGATGCTTAGGGCAAATTATGGAGGAAGGGGCATGGAGCTCCTGTATACTCTGGGAATGCCACCCTCCAGGAGTGTGACGTGTTCAGCTATCTGAAAGCTCTCCAAACCCTGTCCTTTTGTGTTTTTGTGGAGGCTTCCTAGTGTGTGTGTGAATGGTTGCATCCCTGGCCATGGGTGATCAACCTGACCTTTATCCTCCCTCTCTCCCCTTGCTAGAGGTTGGGGGTTGGGGCTAGAAGTTCCATCCCTGTAATCCTCCCTTTGTACATTCTGTCGTGGTGTGTCGTGGTGGTCAGCTCCCATCCTGAAGTTGCCTAAGTACTGCCAGACATGGTAATTCATTAACATAGAAAAGTACATTAACACTTTGGAAATTCTAAGGATTTTAAGATTTATATGCCATGATACAGGAGGAAGGACAAATACGTACTTCACAATAGTGTAATAAGCAAGAGGACATTTTCCTGAGAATGCAAGGTTGGTTCAAATTTGGAAGTCAGTCAATATAAATAAATCAAAGGAGAAACAGGCAAAAGCAGAACAGACTAAAAAAGAAGTCATGTTTATCTCAAAGCATAGATACAAAGTATATGACAAAATTTGGCATTCATGTATAATAAAAATTCTCAGCAAACTAGACAACTTTTGCAACCTAATAAAAAGAATCTACAGGAAAAACTACAGTTAACTTCCTAGCTAATGGTGAAAGATTTCATTGTATGTCTGCCCAAGCTTGCTACTTTTGTACAGCGTTGTACTGGAGATCTTATCCATTGCAATAGGAAAGGAAGTAAAGCATGCAGATTAGAAAGGAAGAAATAAAACTGTCTCTCTTCACAAATAACTAGATTACCTGTGGAGGGAATTCTGAAGAATATACAAAACGCAAGCAGAACTAGTAAGTAGATTTAGGAAAATTGCAGAATGCAAGGTCAGTATACTGGCTCTGGCCCCAGTCCAGCCCTGGCCCCTACCAGCATTTGGGGAATGAGCCAGGCGATGAGAGTTGTCTGTCTCTCTCAAATACAATTTAAAAAGAAATAAAAATAAGAGGACAATGACTAAACTTTTGGAAGTGATAGAAATGTTGACTAACTTGATTCTGCTGATGGTTTCACAGGTGTGTGTGTATATATATATATATATATATTTGTAGCTCAAAACATCAAAATGTTTAAAATACTTGTAATTTATTGTATATCAGTTATGCTTAAATAAAACTCCTAAAAAATAATTAATGCATTACTTTGTAGTATTGTGTTTTACTTTCCACAATACATTTTTAAACTTTTGTTTATTTGTTTCAAAGACAGAGGGAGAGAGACAAAGATGAAGACTGCTGCTGGTTAGTTTCCCAAATGCTCCCAGTAGCCCCAACCTGGGCTGAAGCCAGGAGGTCCCCTATATAGGGGTCAGGAACAGTCACTGCTGCCTCCCAGGGTTAACTTTAACAGGAAGCTGGAGTCAGGAGCCAGAGCCAGAGATCAAACCCAGGTACTCAATATGGGACACACGTGTCTTAACCACTAGGCTGAATACCCACTCCCCGCAGCACTATTTTTATCAGAAGCTAACCCAGAAGTGCATGAAATGTCATTATTATTATGGTTACTTCAAATTTTTTTTCCAAAATTGTGTTTTTAAACTAAAGATAACTTGTTGAAAACTGAATGAGCTCTTCTTCCTCTTACTACTTAGTGTGACCACTAGCATTGAGAGATCAGGTTGAAGCTTGAAGAATAATAAATCCAGTTACTTGTTTTTCTTACACTGAAAGATCCTATCGTGTTATCTGGAGCAGTAGATCTTTCCAGGTTTAAAGCTATTTTTAAATGATTTGGATTAAAGTTTTTATGGAGTATAGTGACTCTAGAATTTGACCATAGACTACATTCCTGATCAGAAACTCTTATTTAAATACATTTAAACCCAGCCTTCACTCTGAAGTTCCAAAAAGTGATCTGAAATTTCTATTAAATTGTGAAATTGGATGACCTATTTAAATACTGATGCACCATACTTTCAACTTTTAATTGACAAGTAGTTGGCTTTTTCCCCATGAATGTCAGGTTGGTGATAACAGATAACAAATGTCATTTAATAAAAAAAAAAATAAGGATACTTGAAGTTTTTTTCTCAAGCTACTTTCCTGCTGTATATTATTTTATAGAATGTCTTAAATTCCATAGTTAATGTTTGTTTTATGTCATTTGTACCCTTTATGCTTTTGATAATTTTATACTCCAGATTAGTTTGGTGCTTTACCATAACATTACTTGCCTTTTAGAAATTAAATTCATCAAGCAACGATTTTCACTTTTCATTACTTTAATTGAGAAGTACGATAGAAGCAATAAATTATCTTCAACTCTATTTGTTTCAAGTGTTAAAAAAAAAACTTGAAGATTGTGGGCATTGCAGTTGTTGCAGTGCTGTGTAAACATCATTTCTCACACTGTGCCCAATGGCTTTAGCTGTGGCTCACACAGTGGTTTCTTTATCATCTCTTCAGATGGGGAACTCTAGAGACATTGTAAACCCCCAGGAGAATGTGTTACTAGGCTGTCTGCTGATGAGTACTTTTGAGTCATGTTGTAAAAGCCCCTTGCAAATAAATTCTGTTAAGCACTGGCTTTCTCTTGTAGTTCTCTAATCATAGTTACTCACCTAAGTGCAACAGAAAGCCACCACATCCAAACTAAAGGCCTTCCCATTATTAGACCAAAGGTTGGCGGTGCTGACTAGTCTAAAATCCGTTTAATACTGAGAAGAATAGATCATAAACATTTCCTTTTTTTAAAAAAGATTTATTTATTTTATTTGAAAGTCAGAGTTACACAGAGAGAGGAGAGGCAGAGAGAGAGAGAGAGAGAGAGAGGTCTTCCATCTGCTGGGTCACTCCCCAATTGGCCGCAATGGCTGGAGCTGCACCGATCTGAAGCCAGGAGCCAGGAGCTTCTTCTGGGCCTCCCACGTGGGTGCAGAGGCCCAAGGATTTGGACCATCTTCTACTGCCTTCCTAGGCCATAGCAGAGAGCTGGATTAGAAGTGGAGCAGCTAGAACTGAAACTGGCACCATATGGGATGCCAGCACTGTAGGTGAAGGCTTTAGCCACTGCGCCACAGCACCAGCCCCACAAACATTTCTTTAGCTCTTTTCCAGCCCATACAAGTATATAAGCTAATACTTTGAGGACAAATTTGGGGCAATGGAGGGCATTCAGTAACAAAACCGTCAAAAAGAGCTGGAAATCCAGCACCAGAATCTAGCCATGAGCAACAAGGGCCTGGAAAAGGGTGATGATAGCAGTGGGGCTCTATGGTAGAGCATAACAAAGTGAAATTTGTATTTTGAGGCTGTAAATGATTAAACAGTTCAGTCTGCCTAATCACCATTGCCCAAATCCAGTAATTCAAAAAGTTCTATAAAACTACATTTCTAGTCTACTAAATGCAATTTATTTTGTTATCTTATTAATGGCCTGTTAAATTCAAGATATGGTCATATGATGTTGCAACAGAGATAATCTTTAGAAGGCCTTGGAATTGACTTTTGCATTAAAACCACAAGGGAAGGAATCTACAAATCTGAAATTCTTCTTGATTTTGTTCTGCATAAACCCTTTTTTGACCTTTTATTCTGGGATGATTTAATTGATAAGTCTTTGGTGGAGTTATACAGTTGTTTGCCTCCTAATGGTGCTCTAAGCAGCAATGCCAAAAATACCCTCTTAACAGAATGTTCTAAATAAAAGTATTTTTAAGGAAGAAAGTAGATACAGGATTTATTCTCTTGGTATCTATAATTAAATTTAATGAAAATCCCATGCCTTTTGGGGAGCTATAACGAAATACCTTAGGCTGGATAGTTTATAAACAATAGAAATTTATTTCTCACAGTTCTGGAAGCTAGGAAGTCTAATGTCAAGGCACCAGTAGATTTGGTGTCTCTGGTGAGGGCTCACTTTTTGCTTCAGAGGTGGAGCCTTCTTGCTGCTTCCTCACAGGGAGGAAGGGGAGGGGCCAGGCAGCTCCCTTGGTACCCTTCCAGAAGAGCAGGAATCCTGCTCAGGAGGGTGAGCCCCCAGGATTTAAGGCCCCTCGTCTTAATGTCACCTTGGGGACTGGATTTCAACCCAGGGGGTACATAATCATACCATAGTATGCTATGAATCTTTTCTTATACCCAATTACATTCTGGTGGGAATTTTGCTTTTTTTTTTTCATATTAGATTGTTGGTTTCTCTTCAGTTGTTCCATCAATATTAAGATGCCAATAGTCCTCATTTTTAGTGGGAACAGCTGTTCTAACTTAAGGACCCTGTCCATTCTGTCTTCTTTCCCACTCCTCCCTGCGTCTTCAGCACTGTTTGCCATCATTATTCTTCCTGCAGGTGCTCCTTGTGCCAACATGAAGCCAGGAGCCAGTTGTGTGCAGACATATCGATTAGCGTGCCATGAGTGTGACTCTGCTGCCCTGTTTTCATGAGCCCAGGATAGAGCCGTCACTCTCACCAGCAGGAATCAATGACTTGTTGTTGGAGTACCTGAGTCTTTGAACATCTGTTGTCCTTTACGTCATTGATTGGACTGGGATCCATTTGAGATTTTTCTCTCATACCTCAGGGATTTTCTAAAACTTGTGTTATTTCCTGTGGCCCAGAGATTGTTTCATTTTCCTGCAAGAGGGGGAGAAAAGGATCTAAATGCTTCCTGTGATTGCATAAAAGTTTATTTTAGGAACTAAAATCTGTGGTCTTTTTTTTTTTTTCCTATTATACACTGTTTTCCTTGCTGAAGCATTTCTGTGGACTGTTGGGTAATGTTTGCTCGTTTGCACCAAGGACATGTTTCTCTTACAGAGCAGAACGTTTTAAAATAAATATTCTGTGACCCTCTAGTTCAAATTCCAGGCTTCATGTGTTGTGTGGAGGAGTCACCAGGGTTCTCTATCTTTCGGCTGGGTCAAGTTGTCAGCGTTCAGACTGTCCCTTAAAACAGCATTTTTCCGGTCTCCCCTACACTAGCCAGCGTTCATGAATAGTATAAGTAAAATCAACAGCAAACGCAAGTTTCAGAGCCTCTTCTTAGTTTACGTGTCATTTTATGGTGAAGGAAGCTTCTACTGTCTTGAATTAGCAAGCCATTGTTTTCTATTGATGCAGGAAGATTTCATGTCCTTTCTAAGGAGGAATTTTCACACAAATAATCTTGTACCAGTCTAGAGCTTCTGGTTAATTACAGTTTATAATGAGTATCAAGCATGAGGATCCATAACACCCACTTCTTGTTAGTGGAGAATAGGATGCAGGAACTCTAGTTGAGTTGCTTTTTATAGAATGAAGTATTGAAAGAATAGGAAAGTATGCCACCTAAGCGGCCAGGCTGGAACCTGTCTAATCCACTCTTATTTCTGAATGACGGCTTTATTGCCATGCTTCTTAGAATGCCTGAGTGTGCTTGAGCGTTTGGAAACAAGTGTGTGTGTGACTCGCTTGCGCATTTTCTAAGAGCGTATTTTGCACATGCAGAAGAGGTGCTTCAGTGTAGGTTTTACCTCACAACTCTGTTAATAAAAATCCTTGTTGCCAACTAATTTTCCTTGACACTTCATAGCAACCCTAACATGCTATTATTTTAAGCAACAAGGGAGTTATCAATGTCCATGTAAATAAGAGCATTAGTCATCATCTCCAAAATTGGTTTGAGGAAAGGGGAGGGAGATGATTTCCTGATGATATGAGAGGCCAAGTTGTGGGAATAACTTTCTCTTTGGGTACTTAATTTGCCTGTGCATGGAAGTACCTTGTCAGTGTGAATTTCTTTCTCTGTATTTTTTCATATGTAGATATTAAGCCTAAGATATCCATTTTTTCAGAAGCAAAGTTTGGGAGGTTTAATAAATTTGCCTAGGGTTAGCCCAACAGAAGAAAATATATTCAGGACTCATGACAAGCCTTTATTAGCTGGAGTCATTCACTATATTAATTGGCTATCATTTGTTGTAAGACTCTGTTCATATTACCCTATGTTATCCATTGGAATCTCTTACTTTACTTTTTGGAATACTACATATGAATTTGAAGGGCTATTTTAATTCAGACAACTATATCAGGTAAATTAGAATAAACTAAAGTGTTATTCTCTTCAATTAAACATCAATCAAGAATGTAATTGCACTCTCTTTGCCCCATCTACTGCAAGAATGAAGACCATTCTCAGCCATCAGACTGGACATTCCAGACAATGTCGCCATCATTCTGAAGGAACACCGAGTTATTGTGAAGGGTCCCAGAGGAACCCTGCAGAGGCACTGCAGTCACATCAGTGGAGAACTCAGCCTCCTTGGGAAGAAAATGAAGAGGCTCCAGCTGACAAATGGTGGGGAGATGGAAAGGAACTGGCGACTGTGCACTGTTTATGGTAATGGACAGAATATGATCAAGGGGTTACACTGCACTTCCATTACAAGATGAGGTCTGTGTATGCTCACTTGCCCCTCAGCGTGGTTGTTCGGGAGAATGGGTATCTTGTTGAAATCTGAAATTTCCTGGGTGAGTTTATCTGAAGGGTTTGGATGAGGCCAGATGTTGCTTGTTCAGTATCTCAAGCCTAGAGAGGTGGATTCATCCTGGAAGGAAATGCCATTGAACTTGTTTCAAAGTCAGCTGCTTTGATTCTGCAGGCAACAAGAGTTAAAAATAAGGATATCAGAGAAATTTTGGATGCTATCTATGTTTCTGAAAAAGGAGTAGTTCAGCAGACTGAGGAACAGGATCTAAAAGTTGTCCAGCCCCAGAAATAAGAACCTGGATTATAAGTCTAACTTGTGGTATTTTAATAATGCAATAAAAGAGCTCTTGATTTAAGTCTTCCAAAAAACATATAATTTTGATTTATCTCTTATTTATTTACTGTTACACTCCTCTGAAAGATTTATTTTATAGCTTTAAAGAAATATTTACTTTCTCCAGTTCCATTGCTCTTTTGAATCTGGTTTTCGTAAGAGGGGCTGGAGAGGTTGGCATCTGGGAGAAATGAGGAGTTTGCCTCTTCGTTCCTTCCCCCTCCCCCCTTCACCATGGAGAGTAGTGGAGAGGAAGTGTGGAGTGCTTGAAGTGATTACATTTGCTGGGCCATCTGGTCATCAGGAAAAGGCTGTGTTTTCAATTTCACAGTGAATAAGAAATTTATTAAAGAAGGCGAGCACTTAGTTTAAGGAAGAAAGGAATCATACTTTATTTCTGTCAGCAGAAGCTTCGGTTTGCTTAATTATAAGAAGGGAGGTCATCTGTGGAAGACCGACTGTGGGTGGAACCTTGACAGGATCGCTAGAGAACTTGGGGGCATTGGTTACAATAGACAAAACATGCAAGGGTGGCCACCTACAATGGAATCGCTCCAGTTCCCTAATGTCTGTCTTCTTCCCCATGCAGTTTTTATGGAGGAAAGAAAAAATGATGCATATTTCTCAGGGCAAGGAAAGAAATCAGAGTTTCTGCTTCCCTAAAGTTTTCTACCAGAGTTTCTGATCCAGCTATCAGTTGGAAAGCCATGAGTCAAGAGTTATTGATTAGTATCCATCCACTTACCTACTTATTGAATTACCTCATGCTTTCAATGTTAAAAACCAGGCTCATATTTTATTTACCACTTTTAAAATAAAGCACCAAGTTTAAGAGAAGTTCTAGGGAGAAAATCAAGAATAGTACAATCAATGCAAAAAGAATGAATCTGCACTTATCATTGAAATTAGGAGTCTGGCAGTGAGTTGGCAGCAGACAAGGGTACCTGAATAATGAAGTCCCTAGAGGTGAGGCCACCCATTGCCCCTTGCTGTGGGCTCATCATCATCTTTGCAAGAAATTAATAGTCTCTGTTGCTACTTGAATTGAACCTCAAAAGCTCAAATCCTAGGATGTGATTTGGTTGGAGCAGCCTGAGACTTTTACAAGGATTTGTAGTGTGGTTTACAGAAAGGTGCAGTTTGCTTCATTCAAAGTACAACTAGTCACTGAGTCCAAGAAGAGCCAAAGTTTTCCTGGCCCTTTAAGAGACTGTTGCCCAGATGGCCTTTGGAATAGCAGGACTGCTTGTCACAGTGAGAATTCTTTCTGGCTTCATTGGCAGCTTTCAGTATGGAGAGAGGGGTGGGGCCAGGAGCACGCTGCCAGGCTAGAAGAATGGAATGTGCAAAGGCTGGAAGGCGGAGAGTTCAGTCTGCTTCCAGATCACAGATCACAGAGTGATTAAGCTGGGTGGGGTTGGGGCTGAGCGGAGTTGAGCCGGGAAGGAGCAAAGGGCCAGGTCAAGAAGAGCCTTTGTGCAACGTGAACAAGTTGAACATTAGCTCTGGACAACGTTGAAGAATGTCAGCAGGCAACCCTCACTGTCCACCAGCGTCCTGGCTCGTAGTGGCCTCTGCGCATCCCAGGCCCCGTGCTCAGGCCGGAGGCACTGCCTCATTGTGCACGTGGATGGCCCAGCCAGCATCCAAGCCTCAACGTGTTCTCTAGTTTTCCACCTTCTCTGCTTTCACGCCCCGACTTTGTTCTCGTTCAGATCCACTGTGTATTTGAAATCTGAAACTCTTCTCACTCTGAATGTAGTACCTTATGCCCTGCCTGTCCCCACATTCCATGAGCTGCACTGTACTTGCTCCCTCAAGACTCTGGTGCTTCCACCCGGTCCTTCCCTTCCTGCCTTACTGTCTGTATTAGCGTTCTTGGGAGAAGCAGAATGAATCGGGTGTGTGTCTATATAAAGAGAGGTTTCTTTTAAGGAATTGGCCCACAGGAGTATGGAGTCTGGCAAGTCTGAAGTCTGCAGGGCAGCATCTGCAGAGAGGGCCTGATGTGGTTCAAGTACAAAGGCCATCTGTTGGCAAAATTCTTTCTAGCTTGGGGGAGGTCAGCCTTGTGTTCTATTCAGGCCTTCAGCTGATTGGATGAGGGCCACTCACATTTGGGGTGGGGGGAACTGCTTTATTCAGAGCCCACTGATTTAAATTCATCTCATCCAAAACCACCCTCACAGAAATATCCAGAATTATATTTGACCAAATATCTGGGCACCATAGCCCAGCCAAGATGACACCCAAAATTCGCCATCACACCTTCTCTTTTCCTACCTCGTCCTGCACAGGGAATTGCTGCGTTTGCTTCTCCCGCCCTCCCTCACCTCACTGTGTAACCACTACAAGCGCTTTGTTAATGCCAAAGCTTGCATCACTCCTGCTATCTGTCTCCTCTTCTCTTGAGGCTTCTCAACACTGGAGAAAAGTCCAAGATCATGGTGCGTACCAGATGTGTGGTCTCCATCTTCAGCAGAGTCCACAGGGCTGCTGGGAAGCGCTTGTGTGTCCCCAGTCAACTCCCTCTCCATTTCCACAAAGGCTATTTCGGGCCCTTACCCTTACCCATCGTCTGTTCTTTTTGCTTTAGCAACCTCTCAGCTGAAAATGAAACCCACATGGTGTGGAGGGAAGGGTGCACACCAGGCTGTACAATCCTCAAGAGGCCACAATGGCTACACATATTCCACAGGCACTGGAGACTCAACATGGCCACAGCCACCCAGCATCTTCCTCCTACAACCCCTGCTCCTCTTTCCACTGCCACTTCTCTGTGGCTGGTACCACTCTCCCAGCCACATCCACACATTGTGTTCTACCATTTCTAAATCTTATTTAGGTTCCTCAGCCTGAGTATCTGTGGCTCAGCAGAGTGGACAGTGAGAGAGAGATACAGAGAGAAAGGTCTTCCTTTTTGCCATTGGTTCACCCTCCAATGGCTGCCACGGCCGGTGCACTGCGGCCGGCACACCGCGCTGATCCGATGGCAGGAGCCAGGTGCTTCTCCTGGTCTCCCATGGGGTGCAGGGCCCAAGCACTTGGGCCATCCTCCACTGCACTCCTTGGCCACAGCAGAGAGCTGGCCTGGAAGAGGGGCAACCGGGACAGAATCCGGCAGAATCCGGCGCCCCGACCAGGACTAGAACCCGGTGTGCCGGCACCGCAAGGCGGAGGATTAGCCTAGTGAGCCACGGCGCCGGCCTGTCTCTTTAAAGGGCAAAAACCATTACCTCCTGACTCTCCCCACTCACTCCCTGGTTGTCTATTCTGTCTTTGAACTTGCTTCCTGTTATATATTAATGTTAGCCGTCGCAAAACACACCGAACACCAGAGTAAGGGAAAGGATTTATTGGGGAACACCCAACAGACCGGAGTGAAGGGGCGGCGAAGGGAAAGAGAGAAAGTGTAAGAGAGAGAAACAGAGAGGAGAGGAGCTAGCAAGGAGTGAAGAGAGATGAGAGGAGCCGGGAGAGAGAGCCAAGAGACCAGAGGAAGAGGCTAGAGAGAGGAACCGAGAGAGCGCAGGAGAGAAGGGCCAAGAGCCAAGAGAGCACGTGTGCAGGAACAGGCTCTTTTAAAACTTTGCCTGAGGGCGGGCAGGGAAGCAGGAGCAGCGAATCCCACTAGGATGGGGGTGGAGCCTGGCTCAGGTAGCTGGGTCATGCGGCCACCTGGCTTCATGCAGCCACCTGGCTAAAACTGCACCAGTTTCCTAACACTTCCCCTAGTGAATGTTCATGTTCTCTTCTTTATTATTTAATTTTTTTTAAGGGATACAAACTTCATATATTTCGTTATTATGACTTTAGGAGCATGGTGATTCTTCCCACCGTACCCGCCCTCCCACCCACTCTCCCACCCCTCTTCCTCCTCCCTCTCCTATTCCCATTCTTATTTTTTTTACTTAAGATCTATTTTCAATTAACTTTATACACATATGATTAAGTCTATGTTAAGTAAAGAGTTCAACAAATAGTATGGGGAAAAAAACTGTTCCTCAACAATTGAGACAAGGGCTGTTCAAAGTCATTGTTTCTCAAAGTGTTAATTTCACTTCTATAGATTGCATTTTAGGTGCTCTGTTAGTTATCACAGTTCAGGGAGAACATATGGTATTTGTCCTTTTGGGACTGGCTTATTTCACTAAATATAATGCTTTCCAGCTTCATCCATTTTGTTGCAAACGACCGGATTTCATTTTTTTTTAACCGCTGAAATGTCCACTTTCAACTCCTACATCTGGCCCAGACACTCAGGCTGAGGAACCTAAATAAGATTTAGAAATGGTAGAACACAATGTGTGGATGTGGCTGGGAGAGTGGTACCAGCCACAGAGAAGTGGCAGTGGAAAGAGGAGCAGGGGTTGTAGGAGGAAGATGCTGGGTGGCTGTGGCCATGTTGAGTCTCCAGTGCCTGTGGAATATGTGTAGCCATTGTGGCCTCTTGAGGATTGTACAGCCTGGTGTGCGCTCTTCCCTCCACACCATGTGGGTTTCATTTTCAGCTGAGAGGTTGCTAAAGCAAAAAGAACAGTGCTAATACCTAATCCCAGTCATTTAAACAAGAAAAGGATTGTGCTGTGTAACGGAAAAGACCCTTGTTGCAGCAGGAATTCCATACACACACATCAGAGAGAAGTGCCAGCTCATGGCAGCTTCAGCACTCTGCTAGGATCTGTACTGCAGGGTGGGACAGTCTCTGCCCAGTGGTCGATGATCTGAAGCTCATCCCAAATGAGGGGACTCAGGGCTGCTGTGCTAATAGGGAGGGAAAACACCTCGAAAGTCACGCACCTACTGCTTGTGTTGTTTGGGTCAAGTTTTTGCAGAACTATTAAGTAAGGTTCGTCAAAAGACCAATCTCTGTTCGTCAGCATCCTAAGCATGTAATGTCATTGCTGCTTCGAATGCTGGCCAACAGGAAGACAGATAAGGACAGCACCCAACTGCACTGAGGCAGCCGGGAGGAGCTGGAAGTGTCAGTTGCCATTTGCAGCCTTGCTTGGCATGAGAAACAGGCCTGGAAGAAAACGTGTGGAGACACCTCCCAAGTATACCTCTAGACGAAGAAGCTGTTTCACTTTCCAAACAAAGGCTTAATCTTTAAAGGCCATTTCATTAATTGATGGCAAATGCCATCCATGCACATGTGCGTGTATGTATGTGTGCACGCGCGCGCATGCACGTGTGCTTAAGCACGCTTGAACACTGGGCATTTGAATCAAGCCTTGTAGATCTCTATACTGTCAAAGTCAATACTGTCCAAAGGCAGCTCCACACATGGCCTGCAGCTCCAGGACAGAGGCTGGGTTGCAGATAGAGCTTTGGGAGTTACCGACACACTGACCTGGGTGAAAGCATTTTGTTCTTGTCTAGGTCCATTTTTCATCTCCGAAATTCCTTCATTTCAAAGTTTCAACAGACATTGTGATCTTTAAAGGTATTGCATTTTTTCCCGTTATCCCACAAATGTGAACACCACTACTAAAGGCTGTAAATAATGTTTCTTAGTGGAAAAACTGGGGACAAGACCATTGTGTAACTTAAACTGTTTTTATTAATACCAGAACATTAGAGAGTGAGCAGAGGTCCTCCAACTATCTTATAAGAATGGAGGCCTTGCAGAGTTTGTAATCACTGAAGAGTAAATGTCCTGTTAGTGGGGATGAGCCATGGGGTTCTTGTCTTCGTGCAAGAAAGAATTCCGGCATGAGACAGAGCAGAGTAACCAGGTTTATTGGGGACAGGGCATCTGTCAGAATGGGAGGGACAGAGAGTGAGAGCGCCCAAACGCTCGGACTAGGGGAAAGCAAGGTTACATGGTTAAATGGAAAGAATACGCCTGGCAAGCCCAGGCGGGCAGCTCTGCGGAGAGCTGAGTCTTTGTTCAGACTTCAGTTTTTAAGGAGTCTTCCCCCTCCCCCTTCTTCTCCAGGACAGAGGGTTTGCTGAATGTTAATTTAGGAGAATTCCCCCTCCAGGCTGACCACTTGGTGTTATCAGACTGGGGAGCCCACCTGGCTCTGGCAAGGGGCTCCCCCTAGGGGGTCTGCCTTGTCTGCCTCAGAAAAAGGCTGTGAAGGTTTTTTTTTTTTTTTAAAGATTCATTCATTTATTTGAAAGTCAGAGTTACACAGAGAGAGGAGAAGCAGAGAGAGAGAGGTCTAACATCTGATGGTTCACTCCCCACTTGGCTGCAAAGGCTGGAGCTGCACTGATCCAAAGCGGGGAGCCAGGAGCTTCTTCCAGGTCTCCCACGTGGGCACAGGGGCCCAAAGACTTGGGCCATCTTCCACTGCTTTCCCAGGCCATAGCAGAGAGCTGGATGGGAAGTGGAGCAGCCGGATCTCAAACAGTTGCCTCTCTGGGAGCCGCACTTCAGGCCAGGGCACTAACTCTCAGTCACAGCCCCATGTTATCAGGTCAGGTAACCCATTGTGTCTTGAGAGAATTCTCCTGGGGAGCTTTCCCTGGGGGAAGGGCTGGGCCTACCTGGAAGGTTATCAGGATCTGGGCAGGACTTTGAAGTACAGTTGCTGGGCTGCTTCCAGAATGAGCTTCTGCAGATGCCGGTTTCCTCCGGCCCCTCTCACACGCACATAGGCTAATTTCTAATGTCCTACTAACCGTCCTACTTTTAAAACACCACACTACATGTAATGGGACACTCAAGTACAAATGAATAACTGAATGAATGGGTGAGTCAGCAGTCTCTCTTTGACAGTAAATTGTGCTCTTAGGGATGTCCCTTATCTTCCCCAGCCTACTTACTAGTAGTGCCTGAGGGTCTCCTGTTATTCCTAAACCAGAAGTAAAACACAATGACTCTAACATCCTTATTAAATCATTCATTAACTATGCATTATTTCATCAAGCCCCACCAAAGACTCACTGTCAATCATCCAGTTTTTTTCTTTTTCTCTAATGCATAGAGCTGCTCCAGATAATGTATGCATTTCATTCATTGTTTGTATCAAGTCTCCAAGAGAGGTGGTGTCCCCAGGCCAGGAGACCAAACTTTCTAGGTTGGTGGCAATAGATCTTCCACTGATGAAACCACATATGTTTTGCTAATATTGATAAAGCCATTCCTTTTATCTCAGGGCCATTTATACTGATAGATGGGCAAATACAAAAAGCAAAATAAATATAGATGATCCTGGCATTACTGCCTCTGATACTTTTTTATTACTTTAATATTTTTTATACTGTCTCTAGGTATGACCTGATTCCATTTAATTCTCCTGTACCTCTGGAATTGTGGTTGTTTATGTACTCATTTTTAATGGAAAAGATATTTTTCTCTATGAAGATGTGATACTTCAACTTGATAATATGACTCCTGCTTTCTAAACATGTTAGAATTAAACTTTAATTATCAGGGATACATGTTTAATGAGCTATAGGGATTAATTGAAATAGAATTATTGAAATCTTTCTAAATCAAAACTTTTCATATTTTCCTGCCTTAATAAAATAATACTCAGTATAGTCTCCCTTTGATTGATCTGGATTTTATCATGCTTCAGGGAATAAGCACATATAAAAGGGAAGAAGTACTCTCACTCGCTTTGTTTCCACGATCCAGCCTCAGAAGTCAAGTAAAAACAATTGAAATTTCTATTCCTGTTTGTTTTCTTTTGGTTGCCTCTTTAACCTCAGAGCTGACGGAGTACTGTCCCAAATTCAATATTATTGAATGTTTAGTTATTTGAGGTTTTAAAATCACTGTTAATCTTTTTTTTCTATTTCAATTGGAAGGCAGACATTTTAGTAAAATATATTTAAGTTGCCAACTAAGCCAAAGAAATAAATGTCCTCTAAGTTTCTAGACAGCACATTTTTTTAAAAAGTCTAAAATAGGTTACCTTAGATGTGAATTTATCTGCTGATTGAGTGCTGTGATCGCCTCCAGCCTTTCTCCTGCTTCTTCATTCATTGTCCAGGCCGTGTGTATTTTTCAAGCGTCTGTAGCCTGTCAGACAGTGTGTGAGACGCTGGAGAATATACAAGTGACTGCCCTCTCAGCCCTCGATGTGTGTCGAAGGCTGTCAGGGCATCTGACAAGGCCTCTGTCTTCAGCATCATGGCTTGACTTAAAACTCACTATTCTTAGTCATTGAAAAAGCAACATTTGGGGTAAGGATTTGGCACAGCAGTTAAGTTGCTGCTTGGAATACCTGTGTCCCATGCTGTAGTGCCTGGTTTGAGTCCTGGCTACTCTACTTCTCATCCAGCTTCCTGCCAGTGTACCCCCTGGGAAGCAGCAGATGATGACTTTGGTACCTGCCACCCACATGGGAGACGCAGATGGAGTTTTGGGCTCCGGACTTCAGCCTGTCCCAGGCCTGCCTGTTGCAAGCATTTGCGGAGTGAACCCATGGAGGGAAGATCTCACTCTCACTGTCACTCTCACTCTGTCTCTGCTGTTCACGTAAAAAATTTTTTTAAATATTATTTAGCTTTTAAAACAAAGAGGAAATATCTAACTCATCACTATTTGTTTTTAAAGCAAAATTTTAGCAGCCTTTCTAGAAAATTCAAGCTTGCCTCTGGCCTCTACATGTGATTGTTCTAGGTAAGTGGTTTTCAGACACTTAGGAGCCTAGAATTGCTGGAAGGTTTGTTTAAACACAGATTGCTGAGCCAGACCCCAGAAGTTCTGATTCAGTTGATCTGGGGCTGCAGGGTGCGAGGTGAATTTGCGCTACTGAGGACTAGGCAGTTGATGCAGAAGCTGCCAGTTTGAGAGTCACTGTGGAAGTTATCTTGTTCCTGAACAGAGCCTGTACAGAGCCTTCTCTCCAAGGAACAATAGCCAGGAATGGTGAGACTAGCCCAGGAGTGAGCTCCTGCCGAGTGGCAGGTGTCCTGCTCTTTATGTCCATCATTACATTCAACCCCAACAACCTAATGAGGTCAGTGTGATTACTATCTGCATTCCACAAGTGAGGAAAGAGTATTTGGAGAGGTTAATTAATTTGCCCAAGGTCAAAAATCTAGTGTCAAAGGCCAGAATTGAAACATGAATCTTTGAGACATGTCTGTCCTCCAGCCACTGTGCTGTCTGGTCTCATGACAGCCCGCACACCTGGGCACTGATGGAGCAGTGCAGTCGTGGTCGCCTGGGGAGGCACCAGGTACCCTCCAGGGATTCTGACTAGATGGCTCTTTAGGCTCTGTGGCAGAACTTCTCTTCCTAATCTATTCTAGTAGCTATTAAGCTTTTGTGATGGGAAATCTTCTTTTCAATTGGATAAAATGTTTCCGTTGTCCAGATTTTTAAAGCCATTAAATCATCAAGAGTTAGATAACCATAGCACAGCACACCCAGCTGAATTGCCCACAGCTCTGCATGAAACAGGATTTGACAGTGAGGGCTGGAACAAGGTCTATTGTTTGTTGCAGAAGGTCATCCACTTCCTCTCCAATCCCTGTCTGTTTACAGGCCTTTTCCAAAGATGTCTGCAGAATTAGTTTAAGCTTTCTTGACTTGTCTCAGTTAAAGTAGTTTTTGCATGTCTGACATAGAAATAGTAATTATCTGGGATATTAATTAATAGTTCTCTCAGGAGGGTTCCATGATCTTCCCCACAAGGTGAGGACAATCTAGAATGTATTGGTGGGTCATCAGCCCATGGGAGAGGCCTTTTGCTTCCTAGTTCGATGTTGTCTTTAGGAGGGAATCACTCCCATCTGTCTCCCGACCCTGCACCAGACTCCGGTGCCACCCACAAGGAGATGTGGGGAACCTTTTCAGGTGGAAGCACAGAGGTCTATGCTGTCATTGAATTTGATCTTGACTCCTTTTCCTTCCTGTTTTCAATCTCTTGTTTTGTTTCCACAGATCACTAAACCCTAACCTAATATACAGGGAACTGCTATTTCCCTTTACCCAGTGATTGATACGTAAATAGAGTTTTCTATCATATTCCTCATCTTTACAACTCTGTTTATGTGTCCTACTTGTCTTTAATGGGAATTGAATGGTTTGTTTGCCAGCATCTGTTTGTTTGTCAAGCATTAGAAGTTAACATTCATCCTACAGGTCTATTTGGCAGCCAGTCTAACCAACTACTTTATTAAGATTTAAGGAACTACTTATTATTGGTGTTGTCATATTTCTCTCCTCATCATCATTGTAAAATAAAGCACAGAACAATTGTATGGTATGATGAATTGTGCTAGCATCCACATTCTTGAAACCGTGGTCTAGTAAAGAAAGAGAACTTTATCTTCCACCCGGAAGCATCTTGCTTCCAACAGCCAAACTAACCATGTCCTGACTTTATCATAATCGTTTTCTTGCATTTTATAGTGTTAGCCTGCATGTGTGCATCCTTAGTACTTGTAGAGTCTCACTCATTTAAAAATGTGAGGTACCTTTATATTTCTACTAATTTATAGATTTTCTCTCCATTGCTTTTTTTTTTCCTTAAAATTATGCAGAAGAATCCTGGCCACTTGACCTTTTGTGTGGATGCTGCTGATTGCAGTCTCTTAGTGCAGTACATGCTCCCCTGTCCTCTGGATTTCCTGAAAATTGGCAAGTGGATCCAAATACTGGATCAGACTCATGTTTACTCCCTTTGGCAAGAGTCTAAGTGGCATTTGGCAAGATCATAGGAGGCATGTGATGATATCTGGTTGTCTCTTTTTTTATGACAGAAACAGCTCTGGTGCTTAATACCTACATCTATTAATGCCTAAATGTGACAGAATGATGCTATTCTAATTCTGTCATTTCTTTCCCATTTATTAGTTGGAATATACTTATGAAGAGGCACCTCATTTACTGTTGATTTATCAATGGCATAGTTCATACAGAAGAAGAAAGATAAATGCTTGATTCTTACCCTTTATTTACTAAATCTCAAGAGAAGGAATTAGTTTCTTATCAGTCTTCACAAGTGACCCCTTCCTATTTTGAAAGCCCACTTAAGAACTCGTGGATTTAAACATTGAATAGCTTTCAGTACTTTGCATTGATTATCATTACTGAAGCTCAGATGAGTACATCTTTGGCCAGTAGACACCTCCTCAAAGAGGCTCCTAAGTCTTCAGCGTGACCTGAGTAGCTTCTGGTGGCCTCCTTGTTTTGTGTGTTGGATGAAACATCCTAGCATGTCTTGCATACTTCTGTGCCATTCCTGGAATCAAAGATGCCTCGGGTCCTTTGAGTGGGAAATTGTATTTTGAAACCATATCCAGTATAGGGACACTCTTTGCCATTTTATTTGTTTGCAGACCTTTTCGGAGAAAAGATCCAGGAAAAGTGTATGAGGATGCTTCCAAAGGTTCAGTTTAAAATGGAATTAAGGGATAAATAGGTTTTGGTACAAGAAAAAGTTGAAATCCATACATAGATTTTTTCTTGATATATATTTTCATGAACTTTTTGAAGACCCCTTGTATATTTGTAGACATACATACATACGTGTAAAAATTTTGAATCTCCTCTTTCCCAATTTTTTTAAAAATAGTTGCACTTTTCCTATATGGTTTCTTAATGCTCGTGGAGGCTTAGTTCCACAGGTCAATCTGTAGTTCATCTCCACCACCGGTTCTTACATCAGTGTCCCCCTGGTCATTTCCACTGTTCAAAGCTTCCTCCTCAGGAGAGGCTCTTGGGGATGGTATCCCTGAGTCCTCTGTGTTGCTAAGTCTGTCCTTGTCCTTTACACTTGAGAGTTGTGCTGGATATAAAACTATTGGCTCACTGTTTCTTTGAGTATCTGGACTATATCACACCATGTCCTTCTGGCAAAAAGCACTGTTGTGGAAAAAATTAATTGCAATCGTGCTTCTTCCCTTTGAATTCACAGTTCCTTTTCTAGGTACCCAAAAGCCTTCTCATCTCATCTCTACTTCCTCTCCTATGCACTACACTCCTTGCCTCTTCCCTGTCTTCTCAGCCTTCCCGGTCACTCTTCTCCTGCCTTTTAAAAAAATATATGTTTATTCATTTGCAAGAGTGTGTATGTGATAGAGAGAGAGAGAGAGAGAGAGAGAGAGAGAGAGAATGTGCTTCTATCTACTGGCTCGTTCACCAAAATGCCTGCAGTGGCTCCCAGGCAGGGCTGAAGCCCTGGTCAGGGGACTCATTCAGATTTCTCACATAAGTGACAAGAATGCAACCACCTGAACTATCACTGTTGCCTTCCAGCATCTGCACTAGCAAGAAACTGGAATCAGGAGTGGAGCTCGGAATCAAACCCAGGTGCTCTCATACCGGACTTGGGCATCCTAACCAGCAGCTTAACTCCTAGGCCAAATGCCTGCCCCGTCCTCTTTTATAAACAGCCTGGTTATTTTACTAATTTGTGACTTGGTGTTAGTCTCATTCTGGGTTGATATTCCCAGATACATGGTGTGTTTTTTTTTTCATTGTGTACCTTCAAATCTTTTTTAAATAAAAAAATGGGGAGATTACAATTTTTAGTGTTTGTTTTATTCCTCACTTTTGAGTTTCTTCTACAAAACACTCTTATTGTCAGTATGTTTGAGCTCCTTTGCATACCTTTAATATTTTGCATTGAATCCTTTTTTTATTTCATTTTGACTTTAAGAAATTTTTTGCACATTTTGTTTTTCTTAAGGTACCATCTGTTGGGTAGATTTGCTCTTATGTTCTTTCTAGTTTATTCTTCATTTCTGAAATATTTTATTTCTAATTTTTCTGAATTGTTACTTTCTTTCTGAGTTTGTTAGTTTTGGTCAGTGTTCAATCTTTCTCTTACTACCTACTAACTCATTCTGAGTACTAGTTCACCATTTTGTCATTTTTGTGGACCTGTCTTTCCAGGATATTTTCCTTAGCCTCTGGTTCGACTGCTTCTTTTCTTTCTTTCTTTAAAATAACTTTGTATGGTATCTGGCTTAATACAGTTCTGTAGCTCATTTTTAGTGAAATTAGGTTTTCTGAACTTTGGGAGGCGGGGCTCAGAACAGCTTTTCTTACTTCGCTGAGCGCCCTCTTTGTTGTTTTTGTGTAGTATTCAAATCCACTACAGCCCCGCTCGCTGGTGGAGCTCACTTGGCTCTCTTTCCCTCCCCTACTTTGGTCTGAACTTTGTTTTCTTTGTCTCCGTTGTCCCCACTCTGCCCAGTTTTGATTGCATGCCCAGCTGCTTCTCACCAGCGTGGGCCCAGTCCTACAAGACAGCCCTGAGGAGTGGGTGTGGGGCGTCCATGGGGACCCCTTCAATCCTTACTGCAGGCTCCTCACACTCACTGACCATGGGACAAGGCAACGTCTCTCAGTTACCGACTGCTCTCACACTGGCCTCCATATTTTCCAGTGGGTACCTGTTAC
The DNA here is from genome assembly GCF_964237555.1 of Oryctolagus cuniculus. Classification (NCBI taxonomy): domain Eukaryota; kingdom Metazoa; phylum Chordata; class Mammalia; order Lagomorpha; family Leporidae; genus Oryctolagus; species Oryctolagus cuniculus. Next base: position 43,572,495 of record NC_091443.1, on the reverse strand, counting down.
CTTCGCTGCTGTTTTTCTGACCCAGGTCTGTAGGTCACAGGCCCTGTGGCTTCTCTCATCTTCCTCCCACACAGATGGGCTACCATGGGCTACCATGTGAGTGTGGATAACTGTTTACATCTACTTGTATTTTGGAATTCATGGGGATGCACTGTGACCTAGGTTTGTAATAAGTGTGATCCGTGGGTATTTGGCTTTGTCATCTTGTTGCTCTACCCTTATGTGGGTATTTGGAAAAATTGCAAAACTCTGTTACTCCTGCCAGAATCTTCTTCTGGGGGTGAGCCCTTGATAAATGTTCCCCCAGTTTCCTGCTTGCTTAGACTAGGGAGAGGTTTTTGTGTGTCTGTGGTGGAGACCTTAAAGTGTTTTTGATGGAGAGCTCATTCTCTCCTCTCTTAGGCTGCTCAAGGCCCCTCCCCCGTCCCATTCTCCCAGGCAGGTTACAGCGGGGTGGGGGACGTGTGTGCTTTGGAGCTTGGCAGCAGGATGGGATGGTGAGAATATCCCTCTGCCTTGCTCTCCATCGGACCAAATCAAATGGTGAGTGAGAGCAGAATGTTCCAGAGATGAAAACTGTTCCTGCCCCCACTTAGAGCTGTAGCCGTTCATTCCTCAACAGGAACAAATTTAAGCTACAAGTGTTCTGGGGGCTGATACTACACTTCCAAGCAGAGACAGGCACCATGGGGGAACCAGCTCCGTGACCTGAGAAGCATTTTAGCGCTTGTATTGCACAAGGAGAATTGGAGAGGTCAGGACTTTATTTAACCCTATTATAAAGACCAGTCTGGTGAGTATGAAAACCTAGCAACTCCCTCTGAGGGGCTTCCCCCCTCGCTCTCGCCTCAGGTGGCAGACACGTGACTGAAGCCAGCCTCTGTCCTCCCTGCCACGCAGGCCCTGCGTCTTCCCCGGTGAAGGGCTGTCACGTCCCCAGGCCCTGCGGTGTTTCTGTGCTGTTGCTGGGCATCCTGGGAAATCCTACGGCTGTCCTGCTCAGGGCCATCGCTGACAGCTAGGGCTCCGTTTGAGTTCGGACCAGGTCAGGAGGCCTCCTTTGATTGGCATTTTCTTTATTAGCTGGGAGCCCTCAAACAATCAGCCGTTCTGCTGCATGCCAGCATTCAGTGTTTGGCCCGCAAGTGTCTCTTGGTGACCTTTATTTGCATTGGCCTGCAGATAATAGTCAGTTTCCTTAGTGAGGAGGAGGCGGGAGGAGGTAAAGAGTATATGAGAAGCCTAGTGTTAACTGTGAGGACTTAAGTATAGGATGTGCAGGCGGCTCTAGCAACCTCAGTTCCGCTGCCCTTCGTGAAAGGGACAATCACTGTGTCATTAACCCCTGAGCCCAGCACCACCAGGGGGCTGCGGACAAGTTCAAAGATTTTGGAGATGAAACAACCAGGAGGCCAGACCTGAGAACTGTGGATAGGTTCAAACTGCTGCTGCCTAGGAGAGGTTGCAGTGGGGAGCCCGCCCATGAGGTTGGTGTGGGCTTCTGAAAGTTAAATGAAAATTGTAATTAGTTACCAACATGTAAAGATCAGCAGACTTTATGTTAAAAGAAAAAAAATGTCCATTTCTGGCTTCTCCCGAGAAACCAGTGGCCTGGCAACAATGGGCTGGAGCCGAGTGGCAGCCCCTTGTAATTTAGGGAGCTGTGTGCTGCTTGTTGCCATAGTTCCCTCTCTCCTGGATGCTTCCCATGGGCAGACAAAGCCATGCGATTTCTGCCTATGAAAGGCACCCTCCCTGACTCCACTTCCCCCACCAGGACTCCCTCCCAGCAAAAACACCTCCAAAGAGTTGTCCGCACCCACGCCCCATTCCTTTGCTCCCATTCTTTCTAACATCCCATGGCTGCACCCCAACACGAGGTGACGCGTCGTTACCTTTGATCTGAGTCTGCCTGAACCTCCTGTGGCCCAGCGGCCCCATGCTCGCTCGCTGCCCTGAGCACTCTGCTCACGTGCCTTCCGGGTTGTGTGCTCTGGAGCTGTCCCCTCTCTGTAGCCTCTGAAGCTGGACTTCACCTCTGCACACACACCTGCCCTTGATTTCCTTCAGCCTCAGGGCCCTAAACACCTGCTGAGCCCCTGGTGCGGTGCGTGTACCCAGCCCCCGGCCAGAGCCTACCTGCCACCGCTGCTTGATGAGCTCTCATATCTGGCACAGCCAAAGCGAGCTGTCTTCCTCTCTCTGCCACCTCCCGTTTGCTTCTCCAGATCCACTTTCCATTCCACTGTCCCTTGCTCTGTGCCCCCCCCCCCCGGAGTGACTTGAACACACTCTTCTAGTCTGGGGGTTTGGCGGTGGGGAGTGAGCTCAGGTGTTTGGTCCCCAGGGGAACCCAGTGCTGGCTGCATCCCTGTCAAGGGTGAGTCAGCCCAGCCACTCCGCATGCTGCCTTTCTCTCGGCCTGGCCAAGGCTGGTCACTGTCCTGCACTTTGCTCGTCGGGATGTCACACTGCCTCTGTGTTTTCCCTTCACACTACCCGGAGCTTTGTGAATAGTCCCTTCATTGGAGTTTGTCATCTGTTTCCTGCCGAGACCATGCTTGTATCCCATATTGTCACCTTTCTTACTTGAAGATGTTAATGAGAGTGACCAGCCTTTGTATAAGGACAGTTAGAAAAGGCAAATGTGAAACAAGATTTATTTTTATTTATTTGGAAGGCAGAGTTACAGAGAAAGAGAGATGGAGTTAGAGAGAGAGAGAGAGAGAGAGATCTTCCATCTACTGGTACTCTCCCCTAGATGGCTGCAACAGCTGGGGCTGGTCCAGGCTGAGGCAGGAGCTTCTTCTGGGACTCCCACATGGGTGCAGCGGCCCAAAGATTTAGGCCATCTTCCATTGCTTTCCTGGTGCATTAGCGGGGAGCTGGATCAGAAGCTGAACAGCTGGGACTCAACCCGGTGTGCATATGGGATGCCAGCATCACAGGCTGTGGCTTAACCTGCTGCACCACAACCCTGGCCCTGAGCCCATCTTTTTAATGTTACACTTTGATGGAAGATTGAGGGGAAGCAGAACCACAGTCATTCCAATAAGCATCTTTCACTGGACCTTCACCCCAGAGGACAATTAGGAAGTAAATGCAAAGGAGATATGAGAGCATTTACCTTCGATAATGACTCTGCTGCACAAGTTAAAGAATCAAGTGATCCACACTGGCTGCAGAATATAAAACTGTGACTTGTAGACCTTTAGCAAAGTCTGTGAGCTGCTTTCCCATGGATTTCCAACCATTTTTACCAAGATCCATGTGGTAGAGAAATGATGCATCACGTTTCTCTGAAGAAGGGGCATTGATTTGGCTGCCAGAGGCAGAGGAAGCCGTTATTCATCTGTCTGCAGACACTGACCAAGCCATTCAATAAACAGGAGGACCGATGCAAGGATTATGTAGATTGATACCTTTGTGTACTCTTGTTAATACTGTTTATATACTCAGCAAAAATTTAAGCAAGACCGAGTTTGTTAATGCTTCACATTCTTTTCTTTATAGAAGAAAGAAATATGACCGTTCATCTACCAGAGTGGTTGAAACAGTACAAGGTAGGCAGAGAATGTATTTCTAATTTCACTTCTACTTCCTGTTCCTCTTTACCCCCATCCCACCCTCTCAGAACTCCTTTTATCTCTAGCTTCTAGGAATTTTCTTTTCTGCAAATAAAGCAAACTGAGATCCCGAGAGTTTTCTGAAGGCATTTTTGTTTTTAAAATGACAAGTAAAAAACCGGTGCCATGGCTCACTAGGCTAATTCTCCGCCTGCGGCGCCAGCACCCAGGTTCTAGTCCCAGTCGGGGCGCCAGTTCTGTCCCGGTTGCTCCTCTTCTAGTCCAGCTCTCTGCTGTGGCCCAGGAAGGCAGTGGAGGATGGCCCAGGTCCTTGGGCCCTGCACCTGCACAGGAGACCAGGGAAAGCACCTGGCTCCTGGCTTCAGATTGGCGCAGCACGCCGGCCATAGCAGCCATTTAGGGGGTGAACCAATGGAAAAGGAAGACCTTTCTCTCTGTCTCTTTCTCTCACTGTCTAACTCTGCCTGTCAAACAAAAAATGACAAGTAAAAAAAATAGAAATAATGAAAAAGCATATAAAACATACATCAAGATGAAATAAGTATCAGTTGAACCATTTGACAAGGTCAAAACTTATTTTTTAAAATTCTGTTTTGAAGGGACTCAGATAAAAGAAAATGAAAACAGAAACAGCAAATACTTTGAGAGCAAATGTTCATGTAGCTGGGATTTATTCTAAAATTATACATTCTGGTAGATGCAACAAAAATATCTTATGAACAGTAGACTTATAGTTAAAATATGATATATCCCTATAATAGTTAAATAAGTTATGCACCCATAAGCATTCATACATACTATCTTTTCAGAGTATATTTGAACATGTAAGAACTTATTCAAGGAAAAACATTAGGTAGAAAAAGCCCCTATGTTTTTTAATATTATTCCCTGTGCATGTGTGTATGTGTGTGTGTGTATGTGTCTGTATTAACAGATAAAAAATTAGGAGGGCATATTTCACAGTACCAGCAGTGATTATCTCTGGGTGATAGGGTTTTTGGTTTTTTTTTTTTTTTTTTTGACAGGCAGAGTGGACAGTGAGAGAGAGAGAAACAGAGAGAAAGGTCTTCCTTTGCCGTTGGTTCACCCTACAATGGCCGCTGCGGCAGGCGCACCACACTGATCCGAAGCCAGGAGCCAGGTGCTTCCCCTGGTCTCCCATGTGGGTGCAGGGCCTAAGGATTTGGGCCATCCTCCACTGCACTCCCGGGCCACAGCAGAGAGCTGGACTGGAGGAGGGGCAACCAGGACAGAATCTGGTGCCCTGACCAGGACTAGAACCTGGTGTGCCGGCGCCGCAGGCAGAGGATTAGCCTATTGAGCAGCGGCGCTGGCCAATAGGGTTCTAAATGATCAATATTCCATTATTTACAGGTTTTGTAGTTTATTGATTTTTTCAATGAATATACAGACATGTTAATTTTATAATAAAATGTGGAAAAATTACTCTTTGAAGAAGGCATTTATTCACAAAAGGAAATGATAGAAGTTCAGGCTGCAAGGAATGGGCATTTTCAAATGTGTCTAAGAGCATATTGTACATAATAGACCACAGCAAATAACAGCATGTTTCATAGAATAATAAATAACAGGGCCGGCACTGTGGTGCAGTGAGTTGACACCCTGGCCTGAAGCGTCGGCATCCCATTTGGGTGCCGGTTCAAGACCCGGCTGCTCCACTTCCACTCTGGCTCTCTGCTGTGGCCTGGAGAGCAGTGGAGGATAGCCCGAGTCCTTGGGCCCCTGTGCCTGCGTGGGAGACCTGGAGGAGGCTCCTGGCTCCTGGCATCGGATCGGCACAGCTCCAGCCGTTGCGGCCAACTGGGGAGTGAATGAACCAGCGGATGGAAGACCTCTCTCTCTCTCTCTCTCTCTGCCTCTCCTCTCTCTGTGTAACTCTGACTTTAAATAAATATATATATCTTTAAAAAATATATATATTTTAAAAAAAGAATAATAAATAGTGAATCTATATTGTGCACTTACCACTTGCCAGGCACTGTGCATTAACACTCTTTGTATTCACTGTATTATGCTATTCATTCATAGATTCTCTTTGTATATTCATCAACAATGCTACAAAGGTAGGCATTAGCTAATATCTGAAGAGGCAATTGAAGTTTAGAGAATTAAATAAATTGGTTAGGGTAAGACACACTATTGTAAAACAAATCTGAGATCTCACTGGATGAACAAGAAAGAGGGTTATTCTTAATTATGTAACAGTTATTTCTTAATCTTTTAAAATCTCACTGGCAGCATGAGTTATGATGGAGTGGCCTTCTCACTCCATCTGCTGTCTTGCACACATAGCTTCCAAGGTTGCGCTGGGTATTCCTATCAGGCCACCAGCCAGGGCAGTTGAGGTGTGGAGTTTCATGGGCCAGCCCTAGAAGCAGCATAATTTCCAGCCATATTCCAGTGGCCAGAACTCAATCATTCTTAATTGCAAGAGAGGCTAGGAAAGAGTCTAGGGGCCACGCTGTGGCATAGCGGGTAAAGCCGCCACCTGCAGTGCCAGCATCCCATATGGGCGCTGGTTCAAGTCCTGGCTGCTCCTCTTGCAATCCAGCTCTCTGCTATGGCCTGGGAAAGCAGTAAAAGATGGCCCAAGTCCTTGGGCCCTTGCACCCACATGGAAGACCCAGAAGAAGCTCCTGGCTCCTGCCTTGGAATTGGCACAGCTCTGGCTGTTGTGGGCCAGCAGATGGAAGTCCTCTTTCTCTCTCTCTCTCTCTGTGTCCTTCTCTCTGTGTAACTCTGACTTTCAAATAAAATGAATACATCTTAAAGAGAGAGAGAGAGAGTCTTGTGGTATCCCAGGAAGAAAAGAGATAAGGATTTGGTGAGTGGCTCACTGATCTCTGCCAGCTGAGGTATTTTACTAGAGACAGAGCCAGGATTTGAATACAGCCTGTCCTGTTAGAAGCTGGCCATCACAGCCACAAAGCTTCGCCTTCTCACTGCAGAGGTGTGTATGGAGATGGTCTTCAAGTCTCGAGATTGCGTGTTCTTATCACTTCTAAGTCCGAGCCCAGTACTCTACTCCTCCTGCCCCTCAGCTAGTCTTTAAGTATTCAGAATTGTTGGTACTGTGGGCACTTCCTACTGCAGTCTCCCCATTCTGCAACTCCAGCTGCACCAATCTGTACTTCACAGTTCTGCAGAAATTTCTTTTTTTTTAAGAAATATATATTTTTATAGCAATACATACCACTCTTGTTGTGGATCGCCTAACTGCCTATTTGCCTAGACTGTAACCTTGAAAGCTAAAACTCTAAGTTGCTCCTGGCACAGTTTAAACAAGAAATGTTTGCATCCTTTAGAATTCCCCTTTATTCCACTAGCCAACAGCTCTTGTTAATTTTGTCCCCCAAATATACTTCCCACAGGCTCTCATCATCTCACCTTGTATGATAAATCTCATTATTAATGTCTTCTGCTTTGTTCCATTCTGTGGTATAAATTCTATACTGCCACCGTCCTATGCAACCTTCTAAAACACCAGTCTTTTCGTACCACTCCCTGGCCTAAAAGCTTCCAGTGACCTTTTCTTAAGGAAAAGTGTAAATCCCATAGCACAGCATTCAAATTCTCCTTCCTTCTGTCCATAGTCTACTTTTATCACTTTGGTTCACTCCACTTTCTTTCACATTCTCTCTGGACTGATCATATCCCTAGAACAGCTGAAATGGCCAGCTCCGTGCCGCTGCTCTGGCTGCCCAGTCCTGTCCATACTTCAACATCTAACCCAAGACGCCCTTGCTTGGGGGAGGTTTCTCTCCCCTTCTCTTACAGTCCCCAACACTCCATATCTGAGTAGCAGGTTATTCTCACCGTCCTCTGACGTCCCAAAGCAGGGATGTTTACACTGGGTTACCCAGGGTCTTAGGGCTCCCTGGGGGTGTTTCAAAGGGAATAGAGGGAGGTAGAGTCAGTGATGTTCTGAGCTCCCCATCCCACTTCAACCACAACCGCTCTGCTTTAGTCTGGTTCACCTATTCTGATCCTTGTAAGACTTGAGAAGAAGTTTATATTGCCATGGAGAAAAGAAGGATCCTTCACAGGTTGCACAGGACTCTGCACTATGGTCGTCATTACACGCGTATCTGCTACTGAGGCATGCTCATTTTTGAATCCCTGAAGTTTAACCTGACAGAGACAGCCAGTAAGCATTCGTTCAATGGAATGGAAGACATTACATCTTAAAGCGGTCATCCTTGTGGACATCAACTTCTTGCAGAGCTGGAAGGGAGAAGAGGGAAAGACCTTTTCTGCTTCCTCAGGAAAACAAAAGGTGAGAATCAAAGGATGTGTCACAAGAACGGAAGTTCTCGACTCACACGAACAGCTGTCAGTTTGACCCAAGCACTGTTGGCCTTGCAAAAGCCTCCCTGGCTGTGGAATCGTCTGCCAAAAGAGACACATACATGATCTGTGTGTGGGGAGGATCATCCCACACGGGACCCTGTGGGTCCCATGGGTGTCTGCACCTCTCTGCCGTGCTGCTGGCTATGAGTAGTGTGCCCTGGGGCTCCAGATGGCTTGGTGTCTAAATCTTGGGAGATTGTAGTATCAGCAGTATGCTTCTCACTCGGAAAATGAATTGGCTTGAGAACCTTAATGTTGACTTGGTTGTTGTCTGCGTCTGATTAACTGAAGTCTGTTGGGGTTATTTTAGCAAGGCGGCAGGAGACTGAAGTAGTAGTGTCAGATGGGGAGCCAGTGCTGAAACTGAGGTGGTGTGGGTGTCTTCTGGCCACAGATGCGCTAGGGCAGCACACTCAGAGGGAAATGTACAGCATCAGCGCCATGGTAAATGGGATTTCATCTGACTGAATGAATTGTAGGGGATTCTGGGATGGTCTCTGTGTGTGGTCCACAGCTGCCTGTGAGCAGTCTGAGGTCAAGGGTTTACTTTTCTGCCTGTTTCAGATTGTACTTTCATGGCAGTTTGAGCAAGTCTTCCTACTGGGAGGTTAGATAAGAGTAAATTTTATTCCCAGAACAACTAACTTTCTCTAAGAAACCAAGATTTCTTATTATTTCCATGCCTTGGGATCTTTTGTGTGGAGTCTTTTGGAGCAGGAGAGACTGACAGTAAATGACCTTCAAGGTTGCTGTGGTTCTCAGAGAATTCTTGACACAGTGTACTTAAAAATGTTGAAAGAATTTATTTGCTCACATAAGTGGACCAAATACCCATCTTTTCTGGAAATGATTAATGACATGGAAAATATTAGATATAGCTTGATAATTCTATTTTCTTAATATTATTCTACTTAATTATTGAAGACCTGGCTAATGTCTTCAGGGAAAAATGGTAAGCACAATAAATTAGCTGTACTTCTTTTTACCTTTCTGTTTTCAGAAGTAGTTGTTAAATTAAAGGCTTGTAGCATACTATATTTCTTTAATAGGAGGAAATGTTTGTACAAAACTCATATATTACATTAAGGAAACATACTCAACAATAAACTTTGAACTTATTTTTGTCTCAAGACAGGATATCCTGCTTGATCAGTTAGCCTTGTGAATAGAAGATTAACCAGAAATACAATTCATGAATTATATATATTCATGGACATTGACATTTATACTAACACAGTACTGTACAATATATGAACATCAGAGAATGTTTTTTAAAAATTTATTTATTTATTTGAATGTCAGAGTTATGGATAGGGGGTCCCCAGGAGGAGACTGAGAGAAATCTTCCATCCACTGGTTTACTCCCCAAATGGTCACAAACACTGGAGCTGGGCCGGTCCAAAGCTAGGAACCAGGAGCTTCTTCTGGGTCTCCTTCCTGTGTACAAGGGCTCAAGCATTCAGGCCATCTTCCACTGCTTTCCCAGGTACCTTAGCAGGGAGCTAATTTGGAAGTGGAGCAGCCAGGACTCAAACTGGATCCCATATGGGATGCTGGCACGACAGGTGGTGGCTTTACCCACTACACCACAGCACCTGCCCCAGAATATTTTCTTTCTGTGGCTTTAACTGTCCTTAGCCCCCAGGCTCTTTACATTTATGAAGGTGCTTCAAAATTATTGGAATTGGAATTACAATTTATTTTCATGCAAAAAAATTTAAATACGAGGGCCTTCAAAAATTGTGAAAAATACATATTGTAGAAAACTATGCATGGATTTTAAAAAAATTAGCTTTTTCTGCAAACTTTTTGAAATACTTCTTATGCACTCATTCCATGTTTGTGCCTTAATTCTGTTATATCACTCTATTTCCTATTTAAAACATCAGCTCAGAGCAGACACTGTGATGTAGCAGGTAACGTCACAGCCTGCAACGCTGGCATCCCATATGGGCAGTGGTTCGAGTCCTCGCTGCTCCACTTCCAATCCAGGTCCTTGCTAAAGTGCCTGGGAAAGCAGTGGAAGATGCCACAAGTGCTTGGGCCTCTGAACCCACTTGGGAGGCCTGGAAGAATCTCCTGGCTCCTGACTTCAGCCATTTGCATTCCCTGCCATTGCAGCCATTTGGGGGAATGAACTAGTGGATAGAAGATCTCTCTCTCTGTCTCTCTAACTCTTCCTTTCAAATAAATCTTAAAAAAAAAAAAAAAAAAAAAAAAAAAAAAAAACCACCAGCTTCTGGGATTAATTCCACATTCGTCCAAAGGAAAAGATCCTCTTTTAAATACTGGCAAAATCATTAGGTGTTCCATTTTCTTAAATCGGATGATTCGTTAGTAAGATAGTGTAGTTTTTCAGCATTTACGACATGGTGAATTTAAAAAGGAATTTATTTAATTGTCCATGGCTTATACTAACAGGATTAGAAACCCAGATAGCGTGTGTTACAAGCATATGGCCCCTTTTCATGACTAATCACTCAAGATATGTAAATGGTGTCACCATAGAAGCAGCAGAAGGAAATATAAAAATATGTGAAATAATTATGTCTCACAGGAGGAATAATGACTTATATTACGTGGGATCATCTCTTGAAAAAATCAAGAAACTTTTTGTGTGTGGCTAAGGATCAAACAGTGCTTTATTTTCTGTGCTCAAACAAATAAGTTGAGAAACCAAATTCCATCATTAAAAGAACTGTCATAAGGGTTACAAAATCCTTCACACAGACACAATCTTTGATGCAAATGTCACAGTTCTAAAAATCGCCTGATAGCACTGGACAGCCTTTGAAATTTGGTTCATATGTTGAGCTTGTCAATACACTACCCGTTCCACCAGAGGCTTAAAATTGGTTCTTTCTTGGTTCATTTGGGGTGGGGGATGGGAAGAATGCAGAATTCGTTGCTCATTCATTACAGTTACAAGGCAACATCTGTTCACTGCTAATGTGCAGACTGCATTTCTGCCTTCAGAGTATGTTAAGTAACCATAGAAATGAACTTTGTAGTTGAAATTTACTAACCCAAAGGTGAAAATAGGTAGGTAGACATATTATTTGGTCTAATGTGGCACAGGAATGCGCCAGCTGTTGAAACACTAAATCCTTCCATGTTAGATGGTAGACAGTGCCCATCCTGACACTTCCAATTGCTGTCTGCCCTGCTGCCCTGGTCCCTCTCTCCAGGCCCTCTAGACCTTTCCAGAATCCAGCAAGTAAAGGGATAATGCCAGGTATATCGGGATCCGATCCTGCTGGAGCATTGTGTTAATATTTTGAATAGCACCTCTGTGTAATACCAAGCTCTTTTGAAAGCAGACTTTCAATTAAAAAAAAACTGGGTGTTTCTGTACCTCAATATTGAGCAATACAGCATTGTCTTGTCAGGGTCCTAACAAGAAAGTGATGCACACTGAAATTGAGACTCTCTGATGAGAGTCTGTATAAGGGAACTATTTACAAAGATGTGCCTGGGTGTGTGGGTGTGGCCAGTGGTGCGGGCGGGGTGGTGGTGGCAGGAATGAGGGCCACAGGAGTGGTACAGAGTGCAGTAACTTAGGGCTAGGAGCAGCAAAATTGCCCTCACCTGGGCCCCAGTGGGTAGAAGAGGAATGGCTGTAATATAGAGAAGGCTACCTTGAGAGAAATGCTCTTAAGTCAAAGGCAATGAACCTGAAGCAGCTCTGATGGCAATGATTTTTATTAGGCATGGATAACTTATAGAAGGGCCCATCTCTTTCAGGTTCACCATGGCAGAACCCCATGGGAAGCCAGGAAGCATGCAGTCTCAGTAATAACATTTAAAGGTTATGCTTCCTGGGGCACTGCTCAAAGTGGACCCGGCAGAGATTGGATCAGGAAGGGCAAGGAGAAGTCACCCTGCCCACCTTCTAACTGATGTCCTCCTCCTATGGAATTTTGAACAGTTCACATCACGCCAAGTGTTCTAAGGAGAAAATAGTAAAGAGCTTGTTTCTTTAAATAGATCACATTAGATTAAGAAACGGATCTCTTTTTGTTTTGTTAACTATCTTCATTCTCCGTATTATGCATAATACCAAACCAAAGCCACATCTCTCAAATTGATTTTTCACACTCAATCGATTTACACTGTTTCAACATTAGAATAATAAAAGACAAATAGGGATCCAATTGTGTGGCAGAAGTACCTGAAAACAAAGTGACAGAAACTGAGAGATGTGATTGCTCTTCCGGTGGGGCAGAATCATTATTTATTCTCAGAGTGCACTGGGTCTCTGTGCCAGCCACCAGTGCCAAAACACATCCCCATGGTAAAGACATGCTGCCCCAGAGAGGCCACGGCGATTTCCAACCAGCCCAGCTTGTGCTGCTCTCCTCGCAAGCAAGAGCAGCTGCTTATTGTTTGCATGTTAAGACCAAGAGGTCCATAAGAGAGCCCTCTTGCCTTTGTTCCTTCCCAGCCTTCCCACTGGGAACTTGAGCATGGAAAGGCAGTGGGCAGGTTGGATTTGTGCTTCCTGCAACTCACCTCCAGATCCACAGAGCACATGGGTAGGGCAAGCACTGGGAGAAATGGCTTCCAGATGCGAGACAACAAAAATCCTAGTGCCTTGATGACATAGCCAGCTCAGGAGCAATACCACTTCCTTACCCCGGGAATGACCACTGGCCACACTAAGATGCTTGGACCAGCTCTTTCCAGGAGTAACCTGCTTAGTAACCCCATAACTGGTGACAAGGAGGAGCTGAGTTCTAGATTCCAGTTAGGCAAATCACTTCCGTTCTTCTAAGGGGGAGATCATATCTGACTTCAGAAGAGTTTTGAGAGGACTACTCAGCACTACAGTAGCCTGCCCTGGTCAGAGGGACCATGTCCTTTAAACCAAGGCCATTTTTACTCATCGGTGAACAGCATCTTTACAGTCTTTGTGACAACGGCCCTCCTTGGTATCATACTGAAGAAATTACAATGTCCCCACCTCCGCCTGGGAAAGCAGTAGAAGATAGTCCAAGTCCTTGGGCCCTTGCACCCATGAGGGAGACCCGGAAGACGCTCCTGGCTTTGGATCAGCGCAGCTCTGGTCGTTGTGGCCATCTGGGGAGTGAACCAGCAGATGGAAGACCTCTCTCTCTGTCTCTACCTCTCTCTGTAACTCTGACTTTCAAATAAATGAAATCTTAAAAAAAACAAAAAACAAAAAACAAAAAAAACCAACCAATGTCCCCACCTCTGAAGGATGGAATGCAAAGAGAGACAAAGAGCTTAGTGTTTGGAGAAGTATTAGGTCCAAATGGAAGAGGAAAAGAAGTAAAGAAGTGAGTTTTTCAAATTTGCTGAACCTTCAGATTTTTTTTTTTTTTTTGACAGGCAGAGTTAGACAGTGAGAGAGAGAGAGAGAGAGAGAGAGAAAGGTCTTCCTTTTTCCATTGATTCACCCCCCAATGGCTGCTGCGGCTGGTGTGCTGCAGCCGGCACACTGCGCTGATCCGAAGCCAGGAGCCAGGAGCTTCCTCCTGGTCTCCCATGTGGGTGCAGGGCCCAAGCACTTGGGCCATCCTCCACTGCCTTCTCGGGCCACAGCAGAGAGCTGGACTGGAAGAGGAGCAACCAGGACAGAACCGGCGCCCCGACCAGGACTAGAACCCAGAGTGCCAGTGCCACAGGTGGAGGATTAGCCAAGTGAGCTGTGGCACCGGACCCAGATTTTTTCTTTTAATTAAATGCCTCATGTGAGTAACAAGAAACTTGGTTAGTGGAAAAACTGGAAGTGATTCTATGTCATTACAATTTTACTGAGACCTACTGAGTGCCCAGCACTGTGTCAAGTGCTAAAATGACAGCATACTGTCCACCTTGGCCTGCAGCAGCTCTGATCTGTCAGGCAGGCGCGTCAGACTTAGGAGTATGAGGGTTACAGAGGAGGGAGTGTTTGCTTCTTGTAGGGGGCATAGAAAGAGGGACACTGTTTTAGAAGAGGTGATGTTTGAGCTGTACTTTGAAGGATAAATTCTAAGCAAACAACCTAAGCAGGGACTTAGGATGTAAAAAACAGCATGGTGGATTTGGAGAAGGCATTGGGGAGGACAGTGGCTCTGGAGCGGGAGCAGAGACTGACATGGAAGGCCTGTGCTGGGAGCTTGGATTTCATTCATGGTGCAGTGAGGAGCCAGTGTAGGGCCCTAAACTGGGCAGGGACAGCACCACCAGCAGCCTTAGGTGGGTGTAGGGGATGAACTAAATATTTCTTTTCCAAATATTTATATTAGACCTTAGAAATGCCAAATAGCTTTCTAATTTCCTTCAACTTGAATTAACAAGAAATTTAATTATCTATCAGTCAGGAAACAGAAACCACAGCCATTATTTTAATGGAGGGAATTTAATTAAAGAATTAATTGTTAACTAGGTGTTGAAGAACCAAAAAGCCAAAGAGTACATTCAGATGGTAACTGAAGGAAACAGTCCTCTGACTAGAGTGATATGGGAAGAGGTCAGAATTATTAAAACTTGAAAGCTTTTGGTGTTGCTGGTTGCACACTAGGAGGCTGGTTCTGTGAGTATGGGAAAAACCTCAATCAGCTGCTGCTTCTAGAATGAATGCCGCTGTGGGAGTGAAGCAGTGACACTCGGGAGTGCTGACAAATAGGGAATGACCAAAAAGGGAACAAGATAAAGCAGGTCCCTTCTTTCTTCTCCTGCCTTGCCATCTCTGTCTAGCACCTTCGGTTGAGCCTTCTAGGAAGTCAGCAGCCCAGAGTCCCAGTCCTCAATGGGACACAGAAGTAGAGCTGAGAGATTATGGCTTGTTAACCAGCACAGTTGCCATCCCAAGTGGATATCAGTGGATGACAGGAAATGGAGCAGGCGTTCTAGAAGCTGAAGATTTTCTAAAACATTAGTAAATAATCAATTCCTGGTAGACTTATATTTTCTTTTTTATCTATGGTGCTATGGCTGTCTTTATGACCTTTAATTCTCATTTTCTTTCATATCTTAGGATTTATGGGTAAGGACTTACTGAGCATCCCTAAGCTAACTCTGTTGTCCACCAGACCACTGAGCGTTAGGGAAATGACATGAATGGACCCAGGCTCATCAAAATGGGCAGTGCCATATTGGGCCTGCCTGTGACTTTGTGCCTATCTTCTTGGTGATCTTAGATTATCAGAGGTTCATATGCCTTGATAGAACAGTCATGTTTCCTTTAGTTATTTCTATATCATTAGCAGGTGATGGCCCACATACTAGTGTCCCTGCAACCCACGTGGGAGACCCGGATGATTTTGGCCTGTCCCAGCCCTGGATATTGAGGGAATCTGGGGAGTGAATCAGCAATGGATGCTCTGTCTCTGTCTCTTCCCTCTCTCTCTGCCTCTCTGCCTCAAATGAGTAAATATGTCTTTTTTTTTTTTTTTAAGAGAGAGAGATAAACTTCCTGTTGTTTTTTAAGAACGCGTATGTAAATGACCTGAAGTTATTTCTAAAGAGGAAGGTCATCCGGAGTGTACATAGACACGAGCTGCCGGGTACTCCGTTAGAACAATAGCTATTCCTGTGTTAAGAGTCAAAGCTGGCCGCGGCAAGCTAGTATTCCAGGGTTATTCCCACACAAACAAATCTCGGACAAAAGTTCTGTGACCCTGTGGTTTGGCGTAAACCACTCACCGCAAGAGCATATTACAAGTATCCCCCGTGTTATTCATTGAAACGGATAATGCTTTTCAGGGAGGCTTGTAAGCACAGTTTAATAATTAATGATTTTTTTTTCCCCTGAATAAAGAAACCCCATCAGGATTGTACTCTGTGGCACAGGACACCTGGTAAATCACTCAGGTCTTTTCAGCAGAGCTGAGGATGAGAGATCCAGTCATCAGGTAGCAGCAGCTCCCAGAAAAGTCCTTCAAAGCAGCCAAACAGCAGCTGCTGGCAGAGCCTTGCAGGCAGCCAGAGGTCCTGGCTGAAGAATAATGAGGGGCCTTTTATTTCAAAGTAGTAGTTAGCATTTGATAGCACTTAATATTTGCAGTGACCTTTACAGCTATTGTTATGAGTTTTTCCTCCCGGTGGCTCTTTGAACTAAATGACACAACTATTTTTACCCAACTCCTGCTTCCACTTGGATCTCAAGATCGCTGGGGTTCTCATCACGTGGTACTGACTCTCTCCTGGGCATAAGCTCCATTATCTCAGGAGTCCTGATCATGTTTGCAAGTCAAAACAATATTAAAAACGGGGAATTTGGGTAAATTCAGAGGGTCAGATCACGGTGCTTCTCAGCTTAGGACCCTGCAACAGTTCTCCCACCTCACTCAGGTTAAAGCCCCCTCCCTCACTGTGGGGACCTCACCTCCTGCCCCTTCCCCACTGTCTAACTGTGCTCTAGCCACAGGGGCCTCAGTGTAGCAACCAGACCTTTCGTCGGATGTCTCCTCTGCATTGAAAATTCTTCCTCCAGATACTGCTGCCTCTCCCGCCTCTTGCAGGTCTTTGCTTAGACGTCACCTCCTCCATAGGGTCGCCCTGCCAACCTAATTTAAAACCACAGCTGTGATCAAGTACCTATTGCCTCGAAGATGCTATATGAGTGAACCAGTTATTGTTTACTGTTTATGTTTGCTCCTCACCCTCCTCCAAGACTTGAAGGCAAAGATCTTTATGCATTTAGTTCACGGCTTTACACTAAGCCTCTAAAACAACACACATGAAGACAAGGTAATAAATGTTTTTGTAGATGAACAAATCCTGCTTCTGTAAATGTTGTGGTTGTGGGTTTGACCAGCACACTTAGAACAAGTCTCAATATGTGGATTATCTTTATATGCCTTAGCAGTAGTTCCAAAGCTTGTTTTCCACCCATGACAAATAATATATTTTGGTAGTAATTCTGTAGAGCTAATTGAAGCAGATACAGTCTTAAGGTTGGAAGTATAAAATCACAGCATTGCAGCTTAGAAAAGGACTTTGCAGGTGCCCCAGTCCAGACCACCTGTCTATTGTCACACCATCTCCAGGCAGTACTGTGTCTCCCTTTCCATCTTTACAAGGAGGAAGGAGGTACGGAAGTTAAAACAAAAGGCTCTGCCATTGGGCAGGCCTGTCCTCCAATTCTTGTTCCACACTGTCGTGTGACCTTGAAGAAGGTAATTCACCTTCTCTCAGCCTCAGTTTCCTCATTTATAAAATGAAGATAAAAATAGTCCCTACCTCATAGGTTTTTCTTACCTTTTTTTTTTATTATGGCAAAATACATTAACATAAAATTTAATGTATCAACTAATTTTAGATGTGTAGTTGAGTGATATTAAACACATTCATAATGTTGTACAACCATCTCCACATCCATCTCCACAGCTCTTTCCATGTTGTAAAACTGAAACTCTACCCATTAAACAGTTACTCCCATTCCTGTCTCCCTTAGTTCCTGGCACCACCATTCTACTTCCTGCCTCTTTGATTGTTGTTTACTCGAAGTACCTCAATAAGTGGAATCATAGTCTTTCTGGGACTGGCGTATTTCTTTCTACTTTTTATAAATCTAAAAATGAATAATCTAAAACATCTTTTAAAAAAACATTTATTTAAAAGGCAGAGTGAAACAGACAAAGAGGGAGAGAAAGAGAGAGAAAGAGATCTTTATCTGCTGGTTCACTCCCCAAAATGGCCACAGTGGCCAGGGCTGGGCCAAGCCAAAGCCAGGAGCCTTGAACTTCATCTGAGTCTTCTACATAGGTGGCAGGAATACAGGTGGCTTTTGCAGGTACATTAGCAGGGGGCAGGTTCAGAAGTGGAGCAGCTGGGACTTGAACGAGAGCTCCTATCAGATGCTGGTGTCATAGGCATGGCTTAATCCACTGTGCCACAATACTGGCCCTGAATGGCTTATTTCACCCTGCATCATGCTTTCAAGGTTCATTCATTCTGTAGTATATGTCAGAATTTATTTTCTTTTTGTAGTCGGCGCCGCGGCTCACTAGGCTAATCCTCCGCCTTGCGGCGCTGGCACACCGGGTTCTAGTCCCGGTTGGGGCGCCGGATTCTGTCCCGGTTGCCCCTCTTCCAGGCCAGCTCTCTGCTGTGGCCAGGGAGTGCAGTGGAGGATGGCCCAGGTGCTTGGGCCCTGCACCCCATGGGAGACCAGGAAAAGCACCTGGCTCCTGGCTCCTGCCATCGGATCAGTGCAGTGCGCCGGCCACAGCGGCCATTGGAGGGTGAACCAACAGCAAAGGAAGACCTTTCTCTCTGTCTCTCTCTCTCACTGTCCACTCTGCCTGTCAAAAAAATAAAAAAAAAAAGAATTTATTTTCTTTTTAATATAGACTAATATTGCATCTTACGAATATACTAATTTTACTTATTTATTTTTCCCCCTAAGGAACCTTTTATTTAAGGAATACAGACTTCATGAATTTCACAAGTACAACTTTAGGAATATAGTGATTCTTCCCATAATACCCACCCTCCCACCCACTCTTCTACCCCTCCAACTCCCCCTCTCCCATTCCTAGTCCCATTCTCCACTAAGATCCATTTTCAATTAACTTTATACACAGAAAGCCAACTCTATACTAAGTAAAGAGTTCAACAATTTGCATGGAAAAAATAAACAAAAACAAACAAAACTCTTCCTCAACAGTTGAGACAAGGGCTGTTCAAAGTCATTCCATGTTGAAGTTAATTTCATTTCTTTTTTTTTTTTAGAAACTTAATTAACTTTAAAGAAGCACCAAAGAATGATACATCTTTTGTGAGCACTTAGACATAATTATAATACAATTCTTTGAGGACAAAGGTCTTGCATAGAAAGTTAGTGCATAGTGACTCTCATTAATTTAACAATTAACTAATGCACAGTGACTCTTGTTAATTTAACAGTTAACACTCTTATGTATGATGTCAGTGATCGTCTGAGGCTCTTGACATGAGCTGTATAGGCTATAAAAAGCCTTTTGAATCCACAAATTCCGTCAGTACTTAGACGGGGCCATAAGCCAAGTGGAAGTTCTCTCCTCACTTCAGGGAAAAGTACCTCCTTCTTTGATGATCACTTTTTTCCACTGGGGTCTCACCCACAGAGGTTCTTCATGTAGGACATTTTTTGCCACAATGTCTTGGCTTTTGATTCCTGAAATATTCTAGTGGGCTTTTCAGCCAGACCTGAATGCCTTAAGGGCTGATTCTAAGGTCAGAATGCTATTCAAAGTGATTGTCATTCTATGAGTCTGCTGTGTGGACTGCTTCCCATGTTGGAGCATTCCTTCCTTTTTAATTCTGTTATTATTAACAGACCCTTAATCCTATCTATGTGATCACTTTAACACTTAAGATGGTATTTTTACCACCCAGCTTGAGGGGATATGGGGTCCCCTGGCAAGTTTTAAAACTGTACCCTTAGAACTAAGTCCATAGGAATGTGTGCAGAACTATACAGCTTTACAGTTATAACATCATACACTTCATAATTACAACTTTAGGAAAATGGTGATTCTTCCCACCATGCCCAGTCTCCCACCCATACTCCCAAACCCTCTTCCTCCTCCCTCTCTTATTCCAACTCTTATTTTTTACTGAGATCTATTTTAAATTGACTTTATACACATATATTTAATTTATGTTAAGTAAAGAGTTCAACAAATAGTATTAAAAAAGAAAAAATTGTTCCTTGACAGTCAAGACAAGGGCTGTTCAAGTCATTGCTTCTCAAAGTGTCAGTTTCACTTCTACAGATTGCCTTTTAGGTGCTCTATTAGTTATCACAGGTCAGGGAGAACATGTGATATTTGTCCCTTTGGGACTGGATTATTTCACTAAGTATGATGTTTTCCAGATTCATCCATTTTGTTGTAAATGACTAGATTCCATTTTTTTTCTTTACCGCTGTGTAGTATTTCATAGTATACATATCCCATAGTTTCTTTATCTAGTCTTCAGTTGATGGGCATTTAGGTTGATTCTGTCTTAGCTATTCTGAATTGAGCTGCAATAAACATGGATGTGCAGATAACTCTTTTATTTACTGATTTCATTCCCTTGGGTAAATTCCCAGGAGTGGGATGGCTGGGTCATATGGTAGGTCTATATTCAGATTTCTGAGATATCTATATACTGTATTTTATAGTAGCTTTATCAGTTTACAATCCCACCAACAGTGGATTAGGGTACCTTTTCTCCCACATCCTCACCAGCATTTGTTTGTTGATTTCTGTACGAAAGCCATTCTAACTGGGGTGTGGTGAAATCTCATTGTGGTTTTGATTTGCATTTCTCTGACAGCTAGTGATCCTGAACATTTTTTCATGTATTTCTTGGTCATTTGGATTTCCTCTTTTGAAAAATGTCTTTTTGCCGGCGCCACAGCTCACTTGGCTAATCCTCCACCTGCAGCACCGGCACCCCAGGTTCTAGTCCCAGTTGGGGTGCCAGATTCTGTCCTGGTTGCTCCTCTTCCAGTCCAGCTCTCTGCTGTGGCCCAGGAAGGCAGTGGAGGATGGCCCAAGTGTTTGGGCCCTGCATTCGCAAGGGAGACCAGGAGGAAGCACTTGGCTCCTGGCTTTGGATTGGCACAGCGCACCAGCTGTAGTGTCCATTTGGGGGGGTGAACCATCGGAAAGGAAAGCCTTTCTCTCTCTTTCTCTCTTTCACTGTCTAATTCTGCCTGTCAAAAAAAAGTCTTTTTAAGTCCTTTGCTCATTTCTTAACTGGCTTGTTTGTTTTGTTGTTCTTGAGTTTCCTGGTCTCTTTATATATTCTGATTATTAATCCTTTATCAGTTAAATAGTTTACAAATAATTTCTCCCATTCTGTCCATTGCCTCTTCCCCTTGCTGCGTGTTTCTTTTGCAGTACAGAAGCTTTTCAATTTGCTATAATCCCATTTGTGAATTTTGGCTTTGATTGCCTGTGCTTCTGTGGTATTTTCCAAAAAGTCCTTGCCTATGCCAATGTCTTGCAGGGTTTCCCCAGTGTTCTCTAATAATTTAATGGTATTGGGTTGTAGATTTAGGTCTTTAATCCACTTTGAGTGGATTTTTGTGTAAGGTATAAGGTATGGGTCTTGCTTCATATTTCTTCATGAGGAAATCCAGTTTTCCCAGCACCATTTGTTGAAGAGACTTTCCTTGCTCCAGGGATTGATTTTAGTTCCTTTGTCAAATATAAGTTGGTTACAGATGCTTGGCTTGATTTCTGGTGTTTCTATTTTTGTTCCATTGGTCTATCCATCTGTTTTTGTACCAGTACCAAGCTGTTTTGATTATAACTGCCCTGTAGTATGTCTTGAAATCTGGTATTGTGATGCCTCTGGCTTTTTTTTTGTTGTATAAGATTGCTTTAGCTGTTTGGGGTCTCCTGTGTTTCCATATGAATTTCTGCATCATTTTTTCTATGTCTGAGAAGAATGTCCTTGGTATGTTGATTGATACTGCATTGAATCTGTAAAACACTTTCGGAATTATAGACACTTTGATGATATTGATTCTTCCAATCCATGAACATGAAGATTTCTGTTGTTTGGTATCCTCTTCAATTTCTTTCTTTAATGTTTTATAATTCCCATCATAGAGCTCTTTAACATCCTTGGTTAAATTTAGTCCAAGGTATTTGATTATTTTTTACAGCCATTTTGAATGGGGTTTATCTTAGATGTTCACTCTTAGCCGTGCCATTGTCTGTGTATATAAAGGCCATTGATATTGTGTATTGATTTTATATCCTACTACTTTGCTAAATTCTTCTATGAGTTCTACTAGTCTCTTAGTGGAGTCTTTTGGATCCCCTATGTATAGAATCATGTAATCTGCAAATAGGTATTGTTTGACTTACTCCTTCCCAATTTATATCCCTTTGATTTCTTTTTCTTGCCTAATGGCTCTGGCTAAAACTTCCAGGACTGTATTGAATAGCAATGGTGAGAACGGGCATTCTTGTCTGGTTCTGGATCTCAGTGGAAATACTTCCAACTTGTCCCCATTCAATAGGATGCTTGCCATAGGTTTGTCATAAATTGCCTTGATTGTGTTGAGGAATGTTCCTTCTATACCAATTTGCTTAGAGTTTTCATCATGAAAGGATGTTGTATTTTATCAAATATTTTGTCTACATCTATTGAGATAATCATATGGTTTTTTCCTACAGTTTGTTAATGTGATGTATAACATTGATTGATTGTGAATGTTGAACCATCCCTGCATATCCCACTTGTTCCAGGTGAATGATCTTTCCAATGTGTTGTTGGATTTGATTGGCTTTAATTTTTTGAGGATTTTTGCATATATGTTCATCAGGGAAATTGGTCTGTAATTCTCTTTCTCTGTTGCATCTTTTTCAGGTTTAGGAATTAAGGTGATGGCTAGCTTCAAAGAAAGAATTTTGGAGGATTCTGTCTCTTTCAATTGTTTTTGAATAGCTTGAGAAGAACTGGAGTTGGTTCTTTTGTAAATGTCTGATGGAATTCAGCAGTGAAGCCACCCAGTCCTGGGCTTTTCTATGTTGAGAGGGTCTTTATTACTGATTCAGTTTCCATCTTGGTAATGGGTTTGTTTAGGTTTTCTATGCCATTCCTCAATTTAAGTAGGTTGTATGTGTCCAGGAATCTCCATTTCTTCTAGGTTTCCCTGTTTGCTGGTACACAGCAATTTGTAGTAATTCCTTATGATTCTTTTTATTTCTGTGGTATCTATTATTATGTTTCCTTTTTTCATCTCTAATTTTATTAATTTGGGTCTTCTCCTTTTTTGATTAGTTGGGCCAATGGTGTGTCAATTTTTTTTTTATTTTTTCAAAAAAACAGCTCTTCATTTTGCTCATCTTTTATATTTTTTGTTTCAATTTTGTTGATTTTTTCTCTAATTTTAATTATTTCTTTTCTGCTACTAGTTTGGGGTTTGGTTTGTTGTTGTTTTTTCTAGGTCCTTGAGATGCATTGATAGCTCATTTATTTGGTGCCTTTCCGATTTCTTGATGTAAGCACCAATTGCTGTAAACTTTCCCCTTGCCACTGCTTTTGCTGTATCCCATAAGTTTTGATGTGTTATATTGTCATCTTCCTTTGTTTCCAGAAATTTTTTTGTTTCTCTTTTGATTTCTTCAATGACTCACTGTTCATTCAGGAGCATGTTGTGCAGTTTCCCTGTGTTTGCATATGTTCTAGAAATTCCTGAGTTGCTGATTTCCAGTTTCATTCCATTGTGGTCCAAGAAGATGCGTGGTATGATTTTGATTTTTTTGAATTTGTTTAGACTTGCTTTATGCCCTAGCATGTGGTCAATCCTAGAGAAAGTTCTACTGGTGAGAAGTATGTGTATTCTGCAACTGAAGGATAGAAAGGTCTGTAGATATATATTAGGTCCATTTGGTCTATAATGTTGATTAACTTTTGTTTCCTTGTTGATATTCTGTCTGGCTGATCTCTCCATTGCTGAACATGGGGTATTGTAGTCCCCCATTACTATGTATTTGAGCCTATATCTCCCTTTATATCCCTTAACATTTCTTCTAAATATCTAGGTGCCTTATAGTTAGGTGTGTATACATTTATAATAGTTATATCTTCTTGTTGAACTGATCCCTTAATCACTACATAGTGCTCTTCTTTGTGTCTTTTAACAGTTTTTGTGTTAAAGTTTGTTTTGTCTGATACTAGGATGGGTACATCAGCTCTTTTTGGCTTCTGTTAGCATGGAATATCTTTTTCAATCCTTTCACTTTCAGTCTGCATGCATCTTTGTTGGTGAGATGTGTTTTTTGTAGGGCTCCAGGCCAGATTCCCACAGGCTTTTTCTGCAGCTTTATCACCAGTGGCTTGAGCTGCTTCAGTCTGGTCTCACCTCTCGCCAAGCTGGCACAGAGGCTTTTGGCTGCTGGGCTCCTGATTTGTGTGTGCCCACACCCCCCAAGTAGTTCCACTGTGTCTCTCTAATTTGTATGGAGTCTCCTCTTCCATTTTATCCCTAACTCTTCACTGAGATGGCACTATCTACTTTTTTTTAAACTATCTTCTCCTAGACTAGAGCAGTAAGCTCCCTCTCTACTCTGCCATCTTAATCCATTCCCTCTACATTTGTTTATCCATTTATCTGTTCATGGACACTTGGTTTGCTTTCACATTTGTAGGGTTTTGTGATGATTAAAGAGTTGCTTTTATTAGCATTAATTTCAATTTTTAGAAAGTCATTAACTTTGAGCTTAATCAAGTCTTATTAAATGTATGCAAGTGATACAACCTACTTTAATAGCTTGGGGGTAGAAAGGACTATGTAACAGATACTTCTTACCCCCCCCCCCCATTAGTTGTGAGAACATCATCCTGTTCACATTAGCAAGAAGTCCAATCTGTCTCTCTTAAGCACTCCACCACCTCTTCTAAACATCCAAGATTGCCAAGAACACCCTGGCCTTAGTTCATTCCAAAAGGGCCAGTCCCAGGTTGAAATGCAAGCAGAGAAAAATCTGGAACATCTACCTGGGCTCCCAGCATTGCTGCTCCTCACCATGGGGTGACACTGACAACTGGCTGTACGCAAGTTGGCAGCTACTTCACCACTGCTGCAGTGGTTCTCACAGTGACCTAAGTCCTTGGCATGTACTGAGTGCTTGGGCTCCAAGATGGCTGCTCCTTTAGTCCACAGTGACCATCCTTGCTTTCAAGCTACCCTCTCATCCAGAAGAGTTTCCATTCTCAGCTCTGGGCCATGTTGGAACCAGCTTGCCCCAACGTCTGCAACTGTCCACCTGCTGGTAACCTATGACAAGCAGACCCAGCTACTGGCTACCTCCTTTCTTGTGCTAAGTTTCCCCTTTGGTGTTAGGTGTCCTTTTCTACAGAAGGTGTTGCAGAGGTGGGTTGGGGGTGGGGGGGTCTATCACAACCCATCAGGAAGGTGCTAATAATGTCAACTCCCAGGAAGCTCCTTGATTTCCAGATAGTCATTCCACCTCTCATCAGAGATGAGCTCTGCATCTCACAAGGGATGTTGTTGGAGGGGCATGCTTTGTCAGGCCCACATATTCTACCTGGTTACTCTACCAGGTTACTCTACCAGGTTCTCCCTTCCAGGGGAGTAGGGCTTTAGCATCTCACAGCATCATAACTAAGATGTCCACTAAATGACTCTTCTTTGGGTGAGGATGGTCTGTGTCCTCTTTGGCAGAAAAGGAAGTGACATTGCCCCCCTAACCGAATGCAGGTTGCATCCTACTGGACACGCTGTAACCGCCATGTTTGCTGAATCTGGTCCAGCTTCCTGAAGTCAGTCTGAGCCTCTGCCTTCTTCCATGGGACAGATCTTCACCAAATAACCATGCAGACCCTCAGACTCTTCTCCGTTGGCTCTCATACTTACTTACTGAGTGATCTCACATTTTTAACATTAGCTAATGCTTATTGAGCTTATAAGCACTATGCCAGCTGCTCTAATGTGTTAATTAATTTAATTTTAAACAACCTCATCTACAAAAACATCCTCCTTTGACTACATGAGGAAACTGAGGCTTAGGAAGTCTTAGTAGCATGTCCAAAGTCATATAGCACCTAGGACTTTTTTTTTTTTTAACTTGCTCACTGAGCTCACAAAGAGATCTCCCACCTGCTTGTTCACTTCCTGAAGACCTGCAATAGTTAAGGTGAGACTGGGCCGAAGCTGCAAGCCAAGAACACAACCAGGTTTCCTAAGTGAATCATTGGACATCCTAAGTGAATCAAGTGGCCATATACTATCTGAGCTACATCACAGTTTAAAATGCCTGGAGCAGAGTGAGTGCTCAGTGCTATCATGTTGGCAGTCCTGACTCTGCTCTAGCTCGGTTAGATCTTAGACTGGGAAGCCCAAGACCACATGTGCTCCATCAGGTGAACTCCAACATAGCAGAGTGGAAAGGAACAGCCCCTTCCTAACACAGAGCACAGTGCCCTATGCCTGCAGCTTTGGCAGGCACTCCTTGTTTAGATGGCCACTTCCCTGTCAGCTGACATTGAACGTGCTGCCAGTCAAATCCCAGACGTCTCTTTACTTAGGCTGTTGCTGATCCATACCTCATTGAGCCTGTCCTTGATTTTTCTCTTTTTCAAGAATGTCCTTTTTCACTTCTGATTGCTTAAATAGTGCATGTTTGTGGTAGAAACTTTGACAAAATGCAGAAAAGTGAAAAGGAGGAAATTAAAGTCACCATGAATAGCATGATCCAGAGTTAACCACTATGACCATCTGCAGACCCTTCTTTCCAGTGTGTGTATGAGTGTGTGTGTGTGTGTTTATTTGTTATAATATTGGGACCGCATGATGTAGAATATATTCTAAGTCTGCATTTTTCACCATTTTCTCTGGATCTAAGTTACTACCTTTTCTTTCCTAAATGATTTCAAAACTACTAGTCTATTATTCCTTAAAATTGGTTTCCCTGCTTCCATTTTTCTGTCTATTCTCTATAAAAATAACCAGTGTGATTCTTGAAAATCATAGCTCTCAGCTCTCAACGTCCTCGCGTCGCCTCTCCCTCATGTAAAATGAAACCAGTCATGCTTTCTCTGGCCTGCAGGGCCCTGCCTGATGTGGCTTCTCCAGCTTCAGTGCCTTCCAGACTCCCCCAGCCCACTTGCCCCAGCCGCCTCAGCTTCTGTCCAATGCGTGCCCTTTCCTGTTGAGGGCCTTTGCTCTTCCCACTCAGACCCCATGTCCTCAGAGAGCGCCTTCTCCAAACGATACCTCTGCCTCCATCACGCTCCTCATCCTGGAGGGACTCAGTTCATTGCACTAACTCTGCTTCTCTAACAGGATTCTGTTTTTATTTATTGATTTTTTTTTTTTTTTTGACAGGCAGAGTGGACAGTGAGAGAGAGAGACAGAGAGAAAGGTCTTCCTTTGCCGTTGGTTCACCCTCCAGTGGTCTCTGCGCACCGCGCTGATCCTATGGCAGGAGCCAGGTGCTTCTCCTGGTCTCCCATGGGGTGCAGGGCCCAAGCACTTGGGCCATCCTCCACTGCACTCCCTGGCCACAGCAGAGAGCTGGCTTGGGAGAGGGGCAACCGGGACAGAATCTGGCACCCTGACCGGGACTAGAACCTGGTGTGCTGGTGCCGCAAGGCGGCAGAGGATTAGCCTAGTGAGCCACGGCACCAGCCCGACTTGTTTTTTGATACCCTTTGACCGTCAACATCCCAGTCTCCCTCCCCCAGCCCTGGGGACCACTGTTTTGCCTTCTGTTTCTGTGTGTTTGATTTTTTTTTGTTTTTAGATTACACACATATGTGACATCATGAAATATTTTTCTATGTCTGACTTACTTTGTTTAGCATAATGTCCTCATCCATGTTGCTGCAAATGGCAGGATCTCCTTTTTTTTTAATTCTTTTTTTTTTTTTTTTTTTTTTTGACAGGCAGAGTTAGTGAGAGAGAAAGAGACAGAGAGAAAAGGTCTTCCTTCCATTGGTTCACCCCCAAAATGGCCGCTACAGCCGGCGCTGCGCCAGTCCGAAGCCAGGAGCCAGGTGCTTCCTCCTGGTCTCCCATGCAGGGGCAGGGCCCAAGCACCTGGGCCATCCTCCACTGCACTCCTGGGCCACAGCAGAGAGCTGGATTGGAAGAGGAGCAACCAGGACAGAATCCGTGCCCCAGCTGGGACTAGAACCTGGGGTGCTGGCGCCGCAGGCAGAGGATTAGCCTAGTGAGCCGCAGCGCCAGCCTGGATCTCCTTCTTTTAAAAGGCTGAATAATATCCCAGTGGAGAGTGTGTGTGTTTTTGTGTCTATGTGTGCGATGGACTCGAATTGTTTCCCTATCTTGTCTATTGTAACTAATGCTACAATGAACATGAGAATGCGGATATCTTTATAAGGTGGGGGGATTTCATTTCCTTTGGATTTACACCTAGAAGAAGGATTTCTGAAAAAGAAGGTAATTCTGTTTTTAATTTCTTTAGGAACCTCCAAATGGATTTCCATGATGGCTGCATCAATCTACCTTCCCACCAACAGTGCATAAGGGTTCCCTCTCTCCACATCACCACCAACACTTATCTTTTGTCTTTTTTTTTTTTTTTTTAGAAAAAGAGATTTATTATTTGAGAGATGCAGTGGCAGAGAGAGGAGAGACAGAGGAAGACATCTTCCATCCACTGGTTCATTCCCAAAATGACTGCAACAGCCAGGAGTGGGTCAGGTCAAATCCAGGAGCCTGCAACTCCATCTGGGTCTCTCACGTGGGTGGCAAGGGCTCAAGGACTTGGAACATCGTCAGTTACTTTCCCAGGTGCATCAGAAGTAGAGCAGCTGGGACTTGAATCAGCACCCTTATGGGGTGAGGTTGCATCACAGGCAGTAGCCCCACTATGCCACAACACTGGCCTCTCTCTTATCTTTTTGATAGTAGCCATGACAACAGGTATGAGTTGACATCTCATTGTGATTTTGGTTCCCATTTCCCTGTTGATTAGTGACAGGGCACCTCTTCGTATACCTGTTGGCCATTTTTCTATAACTTTTTTCAGAAATGTCTTTCAGGTCTTTTGCCCATTTTTAAACTGGGTTGTTTGCTTTTTCTCTTGAGTTCCTTATATATATCTGAATATTAATCCTTTATCAGATGTGTGGTTTGTAAGTATTTTTTTCTCCTAGTCCTTTAGCTGCCTTCTCATTTTGTTGATTGCTTCATTTCTATGTGGAAGTTTTTGAATTTAATGTAGTCTCCCTTGTTTATTTTTGCTTTTGTTGCTTGTAACATAATTTTATTGGCTGTAATATTTCATCATATGTATATACTGTTGACCCTCTGTTGTTAGACTTTTAGGTTGTAAATATCTTTGTAGGTTTCATTTTGGAGGTGGTTGGGATCCTATTCACAAAAATAACTTTCATAGTCAGGTATTGTTCTAAATGCTGTATTTAGCCTCATATTGTACAATAGATGCAATTATTATAGATTCAGTTATCCCCTCCCCCATTTCTCAGATGAGAAAATCAAGTCCGAGAGTGTAAGTAACTTCCTTGACATGACACAGCCTGGGTGCTCAGGCCTCTGCACCTGCCCAGCTGCCTCCTGGTCTCTCTCCCAGCAGGTGTCAGCAGACTTCCTTTGTCCTGCCACTGGTGACCATTGTCTGTGCAAAGCCTCACTGAAGACTGAGTCATATGCCCTTAGAACCCTTCTAGAGACAAATATGACCCTGGTGCCCAGTCCTCTGAGCCTCTGCAGTGCTCATGGAGTGCTGTCATGGAGCCTGCGTTTTTTTCCTACTTGGGCCGCAGAGAGATTGTGCAGCCTGGTGTGTTACCATTTCCTAACATGACAATGTCTGTGGAACAAAGTTAGCACCTGAGTTCCAGGAACCCCCAGGGTTGCCTCTGTCAAAGGAGGTGAGGTTAATCTGGACAGCCTTCATCTTCCTGTAGCAACACAGTGACTAATTTCTGCTTGAGCTTTGCTAAATCTGTTAATAAATAGAGATATTTGTCTCTGTGAGTTTCTAGACGTTCTAGCATGCTTCATAAACTCACATATATGAGAATATTATTGTATTGCCATTTTCAGATAATGTCAGATATTGTAGTCATGACTTATTATTTTTTAAAAATGTCTTTGAAAGGCAGAAAGATAGGAGAGAGAAAGAGAGAGCGAGAGCGAGAGTGGTGCGAGAGAGAGAGAATCTCCTATCTGATGCTTCACTCCCCAAATGCCTCCATGCCCCCAACAGCTGAGGCTGAACCAGCTAAAGCAGGGAGCTGGGAACTCAATCCAGGTTTCCCACGTGGGTGGCAGGATCCCAACCACTGGAGCCATCACCTGCGTTCTCCCAGGTTACATAGCGAGAAACCCAAGAGGAATCAGAAGCAGAGCTGGGACTTGAACCAAATACTCCCATATGGCATGCAGGTGTCCCAAGCAGCAGCTTAACTGTTGTGCCAAATGCCCGTCATATGAATTGTTACTCTCTTAGGGGCCTGGGGCTGTTTATTTTACTGTCCCTTTTGCAGTGAGCATTTCGGTTTTTGGTTTTCGTAGACAGTGCTGAGCTGTAATTTGTCTGAGGCTAAAGGCTTCCCTGCGGCAGCCAGGTGCTCCCCTCCTACCTCCTCACCATCTCAGACATTAATTTCCTCTTAGCCATGTTTTTGCTCTCCTTTCTGGCTCAAAGATCATTCTTGATAGAGAAGATGGAAACAATGTAGGAGCAGAGTAATTCTGCTTTCTCTGTAAGTTGACTGTGGCATCTTCCCCAAGCTGCAGGCCAGCACTTCTCTTGTCCTTTCTCTTGTTCTGAACATATTCCTGCTCTCGCCGTGGTTCTAGGGATGTATGATCCCAGCCCTCACCTCCCACTTGGCTGACTGCATTCTTTTTTTTTCCCTGCCACTCCTTTGTATCTGCTCTTGGCTGCAGTCCCTTCCTGCCTTTCTAAGTGTCCTTGCCAAATAGAATCTCATGGAGACATAGTGGTGTCTTCAATACTCACTGTCTTCTTCCTCTCCAAAAGTGTATATGAAGGGACAGTGAGCACTGAGTTATGTGGAGCCTCCAATCCTTCTATACCAGGTTCTACATGAGCAGAGTCTCTGGCCATGAAGTCAAAAGAGAATGGAGCTTTGTGTCTTACACATAGTGGTAAGCACTACAATGACAATAGCTAACCATTATGGAGTGTTTACCATGATTCAGGCACTCACACTCAGCTATAAGGTAGATCTTATTATGCATGATTACATATGGGGAGATTGAGAGAGAGGGAGGTGATGTTTGCACACCTGGAAGAGCAGGGCCCGGAGCCTGACTCAGGTCTATGCAGGCTCCCGAGCGTACTTTATCCCCCATCTCCTGCTGCCCTCTGCGTAATTCACTGACTCACCTTCTTTACTCAGGACTTGTGGAGCTCTGCTTTCCTCCTGTCTTGGGAACACAAAGTATTCAGATTCTCTTCCATGGCTCTGGCAAATCGTATGATGACAAGGTCCCATTTCACTCCAAGTGCCAGTCACTTCCAGGCTGTCATCCTGCTGGTTCTTCCTCACGGGCCAAAAATAGGACCAAGCAGCAACTCTTGGCTGCATCCTGTCCTCCTGTGACGTGAAATTGTCAGGCTCCAGTGAATCAGGAGCCCTGCTTCTGGCAGAAAGGGTCTCTGAACAGGCCTCTGCATGGTTCTTCCACCGTCCCTCAGCCTGCAGGGCACAAGGCCTGACGATGGGAGTGACAGGTGCCCCAGTTTGGTGTGCCCGAGGGGACCCAGCTCTCCCCGTCACCTCCTCCTCACTGAATGTCTCTGACACTGGAAAGATCATGCTGGCTTGAAGGCTTTCTTCAACTATGGCGTGCGTGCCACCTACTCTCCAAAAGAATGTGAAGTGGTTTACAGTAAAACATGTCTGAAACAGGACAGTGAAAGCACATTTTTCAAAGAGAGGCAGACAAGACAGATCAGAGGTCACTTGGCTTGAGTCCCTAACAAGAAGTTTTATAGCACATGAATGTGTTTGACCAGCTCCTAAGAGGAATGTCTTGCTGTGCAGGATTGGGAGAGAACGCTGCAGGTGGGAGTGGGGGTGGGGTGGGGCACTTCAAGCCTCATGGACTCATTCTGCATGGGTATTCAGTCAAGAATCTTCATTCACTCTGCTTCACCCCAGGAAGACTCGGGGGAAGGCAGCAGAGGGACAATCGCATGGGTGAGTTCTAAGTTTAGAGTGGCCAGTCTGTCCAAGGGTCAGAGGCAAGATTACTCATCATTGTCACTGACAAAGAACCACAATAAATTTAAGTTTAAATTTGAATACCTAACTCACATGCTATACGGCCACAACTGACACTATCCGTCTATCTCTCTCCGTTATTTAGAAGCACAGAAATGTTCTGAATCATAATGGGACTTTTAAAAAATTACCACATTTGCTTCAAGGGACAATTATGCTATGGCTTATCTGTTAAGCAAGATCTCCAGTGGAGAATGGATGAATGAGGAGTGAATAAATGAATGAATGCCCACATGGGCTCATACACCAGTGAATCAGGCTCATGAAACAGTTCATTCATTATGGCTGGGTGTGACCACAGGCGGCACTTCCTGCTGTGATGTAGGCTGGTGCTAGGAAAGTTCTCAATCAGATTCCCAGCACAGGACTCAGGGCAGGGCAGGACAGAGCAGGGCATAGGTGCAGAGGCACCTGTCTAACCCCTGACCAGAAGCATCCACAATGACCTTGGTAGCTTTCCATATGACCAAGTTCATTCTATAGCCTGAGGGAAAAATACAAAAGGAACCATGGTAATGGAGGGTTGGTTTGTGAATTTTTATGTCATTAGGGATGTAATAAACACTCAGAGTGACTAGGTGACTCAGGAAAGAGATTGTCTGATGTCCGTGGTAGACATTTTCCTCTTCCCTATAATTCTGTATGGGCATTTCTATAATCTATTAAATGGAATCAAAGTGCTAAAACAATGTAGAAATTGAGTATAGCCAGGTTCAGTTAAAAGCAAACAAATACTGAAATATCAAACAACAGATCTAAAACTGTTCTCTTAGTTCTTTCTGTTTTCTTAATGTGAAGACCAAGTATGTAGGTAGTTATAGAAAAGGTAGTAGTTATTTTTACAGGCAAATGCTGATTTTCTCTTGGCTATAGGAAGCCATTAAAGACAAGAATGATTAGGACAGAGAAAGTAGCATTGGTAAGTCTGCAGATGGCCATTTTTTGTCAGCTTGGAAGAGTTTAATGAGCAATAATTGTTAAAAATGTTAAGACTGGATTAAAACCTTTGAGAAGACGTTGCAGCAAAACCCAGTCTCCACAAGTGATTGTGTTGTTCATTCAATCCATCCAGTATCTGTTGGTCACTTGGTTGT
Organism: Oryctolagus cuniculus; assembly: GCF_964237555.1. Taxonomy (NCBI): domain Eukaryota; kingdom Metazoa; phylum Chordata; class Mammalia; order Lagomorpha; family Leporidae; genus Oryctolagus; species Oryctolagus cuniculus. The sequence continues at coordinate 43,539,731 of NC_091443.1, read as the reverse complement.
CCGTCCATCCATGCACCATGCATCCATGCTTCCACCATTCATACAACACTCGCTGAGCAGCGTTATGGGCTGAATTTGCCCCCACCTCCCCCTTAATGTGTTGGAGTCCTAACTCAGTCCCTCAGAATGTGATGTATTTGGAGAGGGTCTTTAAAGAGGTAATTAAGTGCAAATGAGATGATTAGGATGGGCCTGAATCCAACCGGACTTGTATCCTGGTAGGAAGAGGAGATGTGGACAGATGAAGGCAGGAGAGAAGAGGGCCATCTGCAAGCCAAGGTCAGAGACCTCAGAAGAAACCAGCACTGCTGACACCCTCATCTTAGAAGTCCAGACTTGTCAGGCAATAACATTCCTATGCTTTAGGCCATCTAGTCTGTAGTAGTTGATTATCGTGGCCCTAGGAAATGAATGTGAGCAATTTCAGTGTAGGAAGGAAGGAGGCATCACTTCTGTTTTTGAGGAGCTCCAGCCTACTAGATACAGAACTCTGCTAGATGTTGGGAGAACTATAAGATTAGAGTGCTGAATCAGATAGTTAGGTATGTGAGATCTTAAAATTCTGTAAAACCTACGCTCTTTCACTGATTTGAGTATAGGACTAGGATTAGCATGCACCTCCATGCTAATTCTAACCATAAAACGTTTAGAGGGTGGGGTCAGATGGGAGTTGGTAAAATTTGTTTCAGCCATAGGACACCCTGAAGAGTTGTGGGTGGTAATGCTTTGGTTTTTTTTTAATTCATGAGGCATCATTTAGCTATAAAGCAGTCTTTAGAGCATGTTTGCTGCTCTAAACTCAACAGGAATCTCATTTTCACAATCAGATCCTCTTTTCATGGCCGATCCACGTTTTCCCAGCTCACATGGCTTCAGGTGAGCTCCAGAGGGAGCAATAGGGGCAGGGACAGCAGGGACAGCTGGCAGCCTGGCTCATTTGTATGTTGTTTGCACGATATCTACCTACAAGGCTGGCGCCACGACTTATTAAGCTAATCCTCCACCTGCTACGCCAGCACCCCAGGTTCTAGTCCCGGTTAGGGCACCAGATTCTGTCCCGGTTGCTCCTCTTCCAGTCCAGCTCTCTGCTGTGGCCCAGGGGGGCAGTGGAGGATGGCCCAGGTGCTTGGACCCTGGCCCTGCATAGGAGACCAGGAGGAAGCACCTGGCTCCTAGCTTTGGATCGGCGCAATGCGCCATCCGTAGCAGCCATTGGGGGTGGTGAACCGACGGAAGGAAGACCTTTCTCTCTGTCTCTCTCTCTCACTAACTCTGCCTGTCAAAAAAAATATATATGATATCTACCTACAGGGAGCAACCAGCCCAGGCCACAACGCATGGCTTGAACCAAGGAGGAAGACTTGAAGTCAGGCCCTATGGCTGTTGGAGTTGAGCGTAGTCACACTTTTTTTTTTTTTTTTTTTAATAGCATGAGCCAAACCACAGACATAGGATTTTGAAAGCTCTAGGGGCCTTTGGATATTGTCTACTGAAAGCCTTCATTCTATAGATTGGGAGCAAGAGACACAGGTTAAATGTTAAGTGAGGAGCCTAAGGTAAAAAAGCCAGTTAGCAGAAATAGGGTGAAGACCCCTGTCTCTTGTTCGCTCTACAGCTGTCTTGTCTGCCACTATACGTTTGGGAAATTTGCATTCCAGAGCTAATTCCCTCTGTAGTTCAGGTGCATTGTTGCTGACTGGAGAGTGCTGTCTCTTCCTGGGTGTCCGTCTAAACAGCTGCACTTCCTATCAGTGTGAGATACACAGTCAAGTGAGTCTAGCCCTCTTTTCCTGCTCAAAAATAGAACTGTTTATTTTTAAATTTTAAAATGTCTATTTATATTTAGTTGAAAGGCAAAGAGAGAGAGAGAGATTTTATATCTGCTATTCACTCCTCAAATGCCCAAAAACAGCTGGGGCTGAACTAAGCTGAAGCTGGGAGCTAGGAACTCAAACCAGGTCTCCTTCATGGGCAGGAGGGACCCTTCTAGTTGGGCCATCACCTGCTACCTCCTAGGGTGTGCATTAGTAGGAAGCTGGAACTCTCCAGACAGTGTATTCATAGGAAGCCAGGCCTCAAACCAGAGTCTGGTATGGGATGAAGGAGTGCCAAGTGACTTCTTGACTGCAATGCCAGACACCTGCCCCTAGAGCTGTTTATGAATTTAATGAATGTGGAAGAAATGGGAAGAAGACACGCGTATGTATTTGGTACCAGCAGTGTGGCAGGCCATTGCTGGCCTTTAACAACAACTTCTGTGTGGGAAAACTGAGGGTTGAAGGGATTACCTCTCCTCCCCTTGATCTCACAGTACCCATTGACAGCTTCAGGGTTTTTTCTATTGTAGGAACTGCACTTCTTCCAGAATGCTGCACTCCTTCCTTCAGTAAGTGTTATCCGTGTTGTGCTGTAAGATATTTCTTTTTCTTTCTTTCTTTCTTTCTTTTTTTTTTTTTTTTTTTTTTTTGACATGCAGAGTGGACAGTGAGAGAGAGAGACAGAGAGGAAGATCTTCCTTTGCCATTGGTTCACCCTCCGATGGCCGCCACGGCTGGTGCTCTGCGGCCGGCACACCGCGCTGATCCGAAGCCAGGAGCCAGGTGTTACTCCTGGTCTCCCATGGGGTGCAGGGCCCAAGCACTTGGGCCATCCTCCACTGCCTTCCTGGGCCACAGCAGAGAGCTGACCTGGAAGAGGGGCAACCGGGACAGAATCCAGCGCCCCGACTGGGACTAGAACCTGGTGTGCCGGCGCTGCAAGGCGGAGGATTAGCCTAGTGAGCCATGGCGCCGGCCGTGTAAGATATTTCTAATTGTTAACATCTAACTTTTCCTGTGCAGTCACTTCTATTGCAGCACAAAGTCCCTCTCCAGGCTAAAGTAGAACAAGGTCGCTGTTCATTCATTTTGAACCCCTTTGGGCCAGGAATTCGCCCAGGATTCTGAACGTTGGCCATTGGAAGCAGCTCTCAGTAAACCTTATAGGAGGGGAGCCTCATGGTCTCACGGGTCCTCTTCTCTCACTTCTCAGGCCCACCTTCCTTTACAGCTGAAATGTGGTTCCCTGCCATCCAGAAATAAAAAGTGTCTTGTGGTCAGCTCTCTGTGTGCTTACATGCACTGCATTTTGTCTTTTACTTCATGCACAGATGAAACAGAAGGAGCACAGTGATACACAGAGCGCCAGTCTGGCTCACTTAGATTCTGTCTGTGGAGTTTCCTTTTCCATGGAGCTAATATTTACTGAGCGCTGATATCCCAGGCACCATATGGTGTCCTAGGCACCATTCTAAGCCCTCTCTATGAATGGTCTCCTTTAAGACTTGAGGTCACCTTATTTTGCACCTGTTTTACAGAGGTGTACACTGTTGCTCAGGGAGTTCACAGCTCAACCTATTCATACTACCATCAAGAAGCAGAGCCTCGCTTCGAAGCCAGGCTGTGGGTGCAAACCCCCAGAAGCTTTCAAACCACCAGGCACGCTGCCTCCTGACTCTTTGTTTCTTTGTGCATTTCTCTAGTTTGGAGGTTCTTCTCCACTTGCCTATTTATTTTCCATAATTCTTGCTCTCAGGACAGATAATTTCCAAGGTCCTTTCGAGTATTGAAATTCCATGACTGATTAAAGTTGTAATTTATGTAGTTTGATTAATTTGCTCTAATGCCCAAGTTCATTCATAATGTTAATTTCCTTACTGGAGGCTCCAACAGCTTTTTAATTTACTTACAGATCTCTGTCTGATGTTAAAGGAATCCTGCTGCTTTTTCTGGAATAACATTCAAAACCCCAATTTTAAAAAATGTAAGGTTTAAAAAAAACATATCTGAAAGGAGTGTACCATGCACACAGCCTACCAATTTTCCATATGGACCAAAATAGTCATTTTAAGCCCCTGTTCTCTTGGTCGATTCCCCCTGGTCTTACAGATGCAGTGCTAATTGCTTGCAGCTTTAGTGCCTTTACAACATGAGGTAACAATTGCAGTGCCGTAGGCTTGAGTGCTGCATTTGTTAGACATGCCAGACCCGGAACCGCTGTTGGCTCCTTGGGATGTGAATCCACACAGAGGCTAGCTCATGTGCACTCAGGAGGGCTCCCAGAGAGCCTCCAGACTCAGGGTGCCAGCCAGTGATGCCTGCTTCCATAGCCAGGACACCCCCTGGTCAGGCTCAGCAGGACTGGGGGCAGCCCTCCTGCACCAGGACAGGCATCTGGGTCCTTCTAGTCCAGCTGTGCTTGTTGGACGACGGCTCCGGAAGTGACGCTTTTTCTCAGACCTACCAGTTGGGCTAGCTCCAATCGTCTGAGCAGCTCTTTGCAGCTGAAGGCGGACTCCACTTGGGACACATCTAAAAAGCATGCATTGGAACTGGATTGAGAAAACAAGGAGACCAGAAAGGCTGGAGTTGGCAGGTTTCTACAATCACATGTGTAATTTGGGAGCCATGGGGCATAACTTTGGACACTCTCTTGTCCTTACCTTGCTTTGCATCTGGTCTGGAGTTGTGGTCCTTGGAGTCAGGCAAGCCTGCCTTCCATCCAAGCTCCGATCTTAATGGCTGCATGATAGTGAGGCTGTCACTTGACCTCCCTGAACCTTAGCTTTCTCATGTGTAATTGGGATGCTGCACCACCTTCGCAGGTCCGTCGAGAGGACAACACATGATGCAGCCGCTGAAGCTCCCTAGGCACCGGTGCTCAGCTGTGCAGCCACCACCCAGTGCCCAGCTACAGAAGCTCTTTGCACTGCCTACCCCAATGGGACAGCTCCTCCAGAGAAACATGGTTCATGCAAGCTAGCATTGGAACAACACTTACCCTAATGTGCACCATGCAAGGCATGTGTGCTGTTTTTTTTTTTTTTTTAAGATTTATTTATTTATTTCAAAGTCAGAGTTAGAGAGAGGAGAGGCAGAGAGAGAGAGGACTTCCATCCGCTGGTTCACTCCCCAATTGGCTGCAACAGCTGGAGCTGCACAGATCCAAAGCCAGGAGCCAGGAGCCTCCTCCCAGTCTCCCACGTGGGTGCAAGGACCCAAGCACTTGGACCATCCTCCACTGTCATCCCAGGCACTCGAACTGGCACCCATATGGGATGCCAGCATTGCTGGAAGTGGCTTTACCTGCTACATCACAGCACTGGCCCTGCATGTGTGCTTGATGGAGGGGATATTAAATCTAATTTTTAAATCATATTTTATGGGGCTAGCGCTGTGCCATAGCAGGTAAAGATGCCGCCTGCAGTGCCAGCATCCCATATGGGTGCTGGTTCAAGTCCCGGCGGCTCCACTTCCAATCCAGCTCTCTGCTATGGCCTGGGAAAGCAGTAAAGAATGGCTCAAGTCCTTGGGACCCTGCACCCACATGGGAGACCGGGAAGAGGCTCCTGGCTTATGTTTTGGGTCGGCACAGCTCTGGCCATTGCAGCCATCTGGGGGGTGAATCGGGAGGAAGGACCTCTCTCTCTCTCTCTCTGCCCCTCCTTCTCTCTCTGTGTAACTCTGACTTTCAAATAAATAAATAAATAAATCTTTAAAAAAAAGCATATGTATGTACAGTACATCATTATCTATAGTCATCCTACTTTGCAATAGAATGACTGAACTTCTAACTCCTATCTAACTGTAACTCACACCGCTGACCAGCCTTTCCCCACCCCTCCCTCCTTTCCACTCCCTGCAGCAGCTGATAACCATCATTCTGCTCACAACTTCTTTGAGATCAACAATTTTAGATTTCACAGTTTCTGAATGATTTTTATGTAGTTTATTTTATTTTATTATTGTGTTTCCAGAGATTGAGTGACCCCTGCTCCTAGCCCCCACTCCCTGGAAGAACAATAGCAGCAAGCAAACAGGACTTGCCTTCCAGAGACTACACAGTGCCTGCGGTCCGTTTCTCCTATGCACCTGCTCCTGTGACTGCAGCATGAGCTAGAACGCTGGGGTTGGAGAGTCGCAACAGGTCTGTGTCAGAAGTGGAGAGACAGCAAGGGGTGTCTTCCAGGGAACTGCTTGGGGACACCTGGCAGTGAGAGGTCCTCCTGTGCACATGGAAATCAAGTTCCCAGGTAAGTGCCTGTAAGGCATTAGAACTGCCCAGCACGTGGTAAGCCAGTGATGTTGCATAGCCTGAAGCACGTTAGTTATTACCGCTACTGCTATTATCACAGGCGTGTTCCAAGACTCTGTGATGTGGTTCCGGTTGTCATTCCTGAATAATCTCCCATCTTTCATTATGCAGGGTGGTTTCTGGAATGAGCCAATGAAGGAGAGATTTGACCACCTCAGGACTGATTCCCCCAGACTCTGCATATGCCTTATTTTCCCTAAATTGCCACGATTAGCTGGCTCCAGCGGGGTCTCTAATTTACCTGATCGTTGCTGCCTCGTGGGCACCGCCGGAGGGAGGAGCACGTTGTGGCGCCGCGGCCTGACTCAGGCGAGGCGCGGCCAGACTGCGCCGGCCCACACTTTTGCCTCAGCACTCCACTTGTAAGAATGCATATTGTGGTGGCAGTCTAGGGCCAGAGGGACATTTTGGACAAAGTAAGCCCCTGGTCGACAGACCCAGGTCTGGATAATTTAAAGCTCGGGTGAACTGGGGCAGAAAGAGCCCAGAATATGCAGGTCTGAATCTTGGCTGGGGACACATGGAAGGCTAAAGGCGCCAGACGGCTGGCCTCTCTCCAGGTGTTTACCACCGTGGTGCTGAGGGCTGGCCAGCCAAGGGGCTCCCTACCCCGCCCCCTCCCCACGTCTCATATTTTCCATCTGCAGGGAGGGTGCTGAGACCCGCGAGGCAGGAAGCAGACCCTACTGTACCAGCTGAAGACACTGGGTTTTACAGCAGATGATCTCTCTGCCCATGTCAGGGCTGGCCTTGGACTTTGAGTCCCAGCCTCACCCAAGTCTGCCTGGGTGTGGCCTTTGTTCCTGAAATCCTTGCTCCTCAGGAGTGAAGACAGCCTGAGGCTCCCGGTTGTGTCTTCAGGAAATAGAAAAGCTTCCGGCAGCCAAGAACTCGGGTTTCCTCCCTGCCCCCACCCCTTTCTCTTGCAGTGCCCAGGCTGCCTGGCCTGCTTGGATGTCACAGACCTAGCTGTGGGCCTCCTGCAGGACCCCTGAGGCGTGCAGCTGGTGGTCCCTTAGGCTGCACATGTCTGAGTGCACCTCCCAGAGGGAGAGCATGTGCTGGGGCCCCCACTGCCAACACCACTGATGCACCTGCTTTGCAGGCAGTGACAGTTGTTCAGGCTGGCTTGCTCTCCCGTCTTCCTGCAGCCTGCTGTCACATGGCATGCTGAGCCCAGAGTCCAGTCAAGCCTCTGGTGCTGTTGCAAGCTCACAATACTGCAGGGGCTAGATGAGAAGTTTCTCCCATTCCTTCCCCTCCCCTGACACCTCTGCATCCGACTAGAGAAGTTCCTTCCTCAGGTGAAAGGACAGCATCTTGTAACTGTCATTGCTTCCCTTCCTGCTGCCGGCAGCCAAGTCGGCTGGAGGACAGAGGGGCGTGGAGGCCAGGAGGGCGGCGAGGGGCATGCGCAGGCACCCATGGGGTGGGCCCAGGAGGCTGGCACACTTGGCAACACCGCCAGGCTCTGGTTTCCCTCCCATGTGCCCGAACCTGCCCGGACGGGCTGCTCTACTCGTCCCCCAGCCTGACCCTGCACAGCGGCTCAGGGGCCACACTTAGGGTCTGTTGAGGGGTTCTCTTGGATCTGTCCAGGGGGCACACTGAAGAGGCTTTTCATGTAGGGATCTCACACCCATAGGCAGCTTCAGATTTGGGTTTTTAAGTGTTTATTTCCAGGATCTGGCGTTGTGGTGTAGTGGGTTAAGCTGCCACTTACGATGCAGGCATACCATCCTGGAGTGCGGTTCAAGTCCTGGCTGCTCTGACTCCCATCCAGCTTGCTGCTAATGCTCTTGGGAAGGCAGTGGAGGATGGTGCCCATATTTGGGCCCCTGTCACCATGTGGGAGACCTGGGTGGAGTTCCTAGTTCCTGACTTTGGCCTAGCCAAGTCCTGACTGTTGTGCCCACTTGGAGAGTGAACCAGCAGATGAGGATCTGTGTGGATGTGTGTGTGTGTGTGTGTATCTCCCTCCCTCTCTCTGACACTCAGAGATGTTCATCAGCTTTAAACTTACGTCTGCCTTTAGTACATGGCCCACAAATTTTTAAAATTAATTCTGTGATTATTTGCAAATTGAATGCTTACACTCTTTTGTATACATTTTTGAAAACTTTTTGTTTCATTTATTTTTAAGAGAGAGATCTTTCATCGGTTGATTCATTCCCCAAATACCTGCAACAGCCAGAACTAGACCTGGTTGAAGCCAGGAAGCTAAAACTCAGTTTGGATCACTTGCATGAGTGGCTAGGACCCGAGCACTTGGGTCATCACCTGGGGCTTCCCAGGGGCATTAGCAGGAAGCTGAGATCAGAAGCAGAGCCAGGACTTGAACCCAGAGACTCCAGTATGGAACGTGGGCAACATCCTAACTGCTGCTCCAATGCCTGCCCCTGATTTTATGTTTTGAAAGCCTTAATTTGCCCAATGGAAACTTCTGAAGTCCACTACAGTGTTTGCATCCCTGTTTGAACGTTTACTTATTGTAGCATACCTGAAACCTCAGAGAAAGGAAGTGCACTGGCTCCCCTTGACCTCGGAGCTGCCAGTTGGCCACACCCTTCTCAGGGGACTGTGGGAAACAGCTGTTCTCTTCCCACACTGTCACTCTCCAACCTCAGAAAATCTAAGGCTCCATTCCCTGTTGCTGTCCAGTTGCTGGGCCCTGTCCCTTTATCCAGAGCGGGTTTTTCTCCTCCCCCCGGGCGGGCTCCTCCCTGACTGGCTTAAAGCTCCGGTCTGGCCAGCATGGGGGAGATGCTTGCTAATAGTCTTGAGTCCTTTCCCTGAGAGTGGGCTCAGCCTTGGAGTCCTTCCTGCGTTCTTCTCCCCTGGGTACGTCAAGAGCTCAGAAGCTGTAGTGCCCGGATCTGCAGGGCATGTCCCTTCACGCCCGTGTTTCTGAAGTCAGAATCTTGCGAGGTTTTCTTAGCCACTCCCTCCTCTTTCCTGATTTAACCGCAGAGATGAGCAGGGCCCTGGTTTTTGCTGGAGAGAAATTGGTGTCTGAAATGAATTGAGGAAGATAGCAAAGCCACAGAAGCCACATGGAATTGCTTTTTGAAAGCTGAAAACAGAAACAAAACTGATATTTCTAGCGCCCAGCCCAGCCAAAGGAGCCCAGAGCCCTGTGTGGTTTCTTCTAGCCCCTGGTCTACAGTTACTGTGCCCTCAGCAGGAAGCTGCCCTCTGTCCTCTTAAACTCGTGAACCGCACAAGCATTGAATGGCTGTGTGTGCGAGTATACGGGTGAGGCAGTCGACTGCAATGATTGGGACCACATGCTCTGGAATCAGCCAGGCCTGAGTGCCGATCCTGACTTTCGCTGTAGGATCGTTAGCCAGTTGTTTAATTTCTAAGCTGTGTTTTCTTCATTTGTGAAGTGGAGATAATAACAGCTCTATCATGGAACTGTTGGGAGGACAAAGCGCAGTGATACGGCCCTTCCTTTAGCTCAGTGCTTGGCTCCCGAGCCCTCAGTGACTGGTAGCTAGGCGAGGTGAGGTGAGTGAGCAGAGTGCCTTGGGTGCAGAGATGGAGGAGGTACCCGCTCTTAGGGTTGTGCAGATTGCACTGTGCAGTTGTGGTCTTACACTCTAGTGAGTTCCCAGGGAATTCCAAGCTACATAAGGCCTGGTCCTTTCTCTCAGGGAACACGGGGTCCATGGCGGGGAAGGGAGAAGACTCACACATGAAATGAATCAAAGATGGGCCCCACGTGAGGATTGTCCTGAGGGAGGAAGGAGATTTGCACCTGAGGGACTCAGAGACGATGTCCTGGAAGAATAGATGAGATCTCTGGACATAGATGGGAGGTTATGGAGGGAGTGGCTTGCTCAGCGCCTCTGAAGTGAGAAACGATGCTCAGGGACTATTGAATTGGTACCCTGGCCACAGAGACAGCTAACAGGGATGGTAGGAGTTTGCATCCCAGTTATACAGGGACTTTAAATATCAGGATAAGGAGTTTGGATGATATATGGTGTTAAAAAAAAAAAGGTAGAAAGTCATAGCGTCCCCTGAAGGAGTCACAGAGTGACAACAGAAATGGTGAATACCTTTTCCATCTGAGCCCGAGAGGCCCTCGAGAAGCAGGATTTGTTGCTGCTGGCCTGTCAAAATTTAATGCAAGTCTTTATGCCTTGAGACACAAGCAGCTTGTCCATCATGCCATCCATTACCACACCTTTGCTATCCCACCCCCCAGAGAGATTCCACTTGCCAGTGTGGTGTACAGCTGTTCAGACTTCCCCATCCACAGAGAATATGGAGAGTCAAGAAAATGTAACCACAATGGAATCTTGCTGGACTTAGTATATTCTGCCATTTATTTTTTAAAGTGTGATAAAATATATAGAACATAAAATTCACCATTTTAGCCATTTCTAGTTGTTCAGTTCACAGCATTAAGTACATTTACATTGTCCTGCAACCATTGCCACCATCCATCTTCATAACTTTTTTTATCTCCCCAAACTGAAACCCTGCACCTAGAAAAACACTCACCTGTCATTCCTCCCTCCTCTGAGCCCTTCACGATCACCCTTCCACTTTTTGCCTCTATGAATTTGACTACCCTAGGTATCTCATTCAAACAGAATCAGAAAGTATTTGTTTGCAACTGGTTTATTTCATTTGCCATAATATCTTCGAGGTTCACCCATGTTGTAGGATATGTCAGAATTCTCTTCCCTTTCAAGGTTGAATAACATGCTATTATCTGCATATACCACATTTTGTTTAGCCATTTATCCATCAATGGGCACCTAGGTTGCTTCTGAGTTTTGGCCTATTGTCTACTATTTACTGTTATTTATTTTTTTTTTAGTTTATTTATTTAAAAGAAAGTGAAGAAGACCGATGTCTCCCATCTGCCAATTCACTCCCCAAAGGCCTGCAACAGCCAGAGCTGGGTCTGGTCAAAGGCAGGAGCCAGGACCCTCCATCTTGGGTCATCATCTGCCGCCTCAGGGTGCACATTAACAGGAAGACAGATCAGAAGCAGGTATTCCAATATGGGATGTGGGTATCCCTAGCGGTGGCTCAACCAGCTACACCACAACACCAACCCCTGCTATTTACTTTAACATAATGTATCATGAACATCTTTTCATGTGAGTTCCTATAGAGCCACTCCATTCTTCTTATTGGCTACCTAACATATCATTGTATGGAAATAAACATCTAGACTCACACAACCAGCTAGTGGTATAACAGGTAGTTGAACCAAATTCTTTCAGGTTCCAAAAGCTGATGGCTTTTCCCTGCTCCAGAAGATACAGGACAGGGGGGTGGGGGGAATGTACATTTGAGCCACTACATGACTGGCAAGGTGCCACACAAGTATAAAGCAGTGTGGTGACATTTGATTAGGGTCTGGGATGATTCTGATAAATGGAGTGGTGAGATTGGTTGAGTCCAGCTCCAGCTCTGATTCAGGAGTCCCACCTTGTTCCTTCCCACAACACAGTTGTTGCCAGCTCTTGGTTGACACTGACCTGGCCACCTTGCACGGTAGCTCGGGACTGGTCCCAAAGAGTGGTATCGGAACGCCACAAGGAGGCTGAGAGTTCATCTTGCCCAATCTTTTGTCTGAGGAGAGGAGGAGACAAGCCAGAGAGATGAGCCCTGGGCCTCCCTGTGAGTTTCCTCCTCTGCCCGCACCAGGAGGGTGTGGCTGCTAGCTCCATACTGTGACGGAGAGGCACCACGCTGTTTCCATCCCAGCTTGATTGGCTCCCACACACTCTATCGATGCTGGAAACTCGTGTCCCCAAAGAGCAGTGTTTTTATTGTTTATTTCCCCTGTACACATGTATTCCTCCAGCAGCCTGCCTGGTTTTATTAGAAGATATTTATGTTTTCTGATCACTTCCACATCTTTCTGTCTCTTCCAGGAATGGAAAATCAATCTGAGTGTCATTAAGAGAGTATTCCCTGAAGAATATTGCTGGCGACAGCAGATTTGTCACCCAACTCGACTTTCTTTGACTGAGCGCTTGGAATTTGTTCCACAGGGGAGGAGATCCAGTGTGAGCTCACTGTCTGAACCCAGGCCTTTGACCAGCTTGCCAACTTTTCATTCCATTGTCTCTCTGTCTTTGGCTGATCTCATCACTACACTGATTAATTAGTTTCAAACCCCTTCATATTGACCTAATGAAACTGGCTTGTTTAATTTGTGCCGGGAAATTTCTGAGAACGTTCCATTTAGACTCTGATAAGGGATTTTTTTAATGTCCTGTCAGAGACACCCCTCGGGAGAAGGGAGAGGAGGCCGTCCTTCCTGCAGGCTCTTGAATAACACAGTGCCCACGCCCATGACTGCAGGATTCTTCCGGCTGCCAGGCCTCAGTGTTGTGTTTTTTTGTTTGTTTGTTTGTTTGTTTTTGACAGGCAGAGTGGATAGTGAGAGAGAGAGAAAGGTCTTCGTTTTTGCCGTTGGATCACCCTCCAATGGCCGCCACAGCCGGCGCGCTGCGGCCGACGCACCGCACTGATCTGATGGCAGGAGCCAGGTACTTATCCTGGTCTCCCATGGGGTGCAGGGCCCAAGCACTTGGGCCATCCTCCACTGCCTTCCCGGGCAACAGCAGAGAGCTGGCCTGGAAGTGGGGCAAGCGGGAAAGAATCTGGCGCCCCGACCGGGACTAGAACTCGGTGTGCTGGCACCACTAGGTGGAGGATTAGCCTAGTGAGCCGCAGCGCCAGCCAGTGCTTTTTACAACAAGCAGATCTGCCTGTTAAATGGACATTTCTTCACCTTCCCTCACAGAAGCACATGAGACCACTGTCTTGCACCTCTAGGGGCTGTCTGCACTGGTTCTGAGCCTCAAACCCTGGCCTGGTGGGGTAGAGCCTGGCCACAGCCATAGCTACTTTACCAGGTCAGGTCCTCGCTGCTGGATCAGAAACACCTGCCTGTTTCCAGGACCTGCCTGTTTTGAGACCCCAGGAGAGGGTCTCAAAGTTGAATGTTTCTCTCCTGTCACAAAGAGAAACAGAAGAGGGTAATGGTCTAAGTGGCCTTAGATGGGAGAAGGGGATTCAGCGAGGAGCTGCCTTCTGGGGCGGGCTGCTCACTGACTGGAATGAACATTCTAATAGCTACTTTCCCAATCAGCCACCCCCTTGATGAGCTTGTTTATGTAACAGGATCAGACCACTGTCTCCAGCTAATCTCTACGCGCATATCTCCCTCAAGATAGCTTTCATACAAGTGTGTAAACATGCTCTTAGAATCTTCTTAAAATTCCCTCAAAGCCCCAGCAACCACCTTCTCCCAGCTGGAGCTGTCCAGGCAGTGGCCCTAGCACCCCCGCCCTGGTATGCAGCTTCTGGCTCGTCTCAGTCGGGCAAGGCAAGAACCGCAGCCATAAAGGAGCTCCCTGTGCACTGGGCACAGCCCGGGGAGCTGCAGCACTTGGCTGCTTCATTTGTCTTCATTAACGTGGCTTATCCCGAGGCCTTTGTCACATATTATGATTATGTGAGCTCTGATCCCCCTGGATGTGCAAACACGGAGCACTAGAAAGGCATGAGCAGGCAGCACCTGGAGAGAAGCATGTCTGTGGCTGGGGGCATGGCTCACACCATCAGTCCCTGAGGGATGGGCCGCACTGGGCTACCTGCACCATTAGCCTCAGGAGCTGAGCCTTGGGGTGATACGGGGTAGGAAGGTTGCTCCCTTGATTCCTGGCCCCAGAGCTCGCCTCTCTGTCCCCAGCCACCTCACAGACCATGTCTTCCTCTATCCTGCCTCCCCTCTTAGGGGAGTGCCTCACTCACTAGGCCCATCACCTTCATGTCATTTCTCTTGATCTCTGCCTCCATCCTCATCCCGGGGCTGGTCTTCATCTAAGGCCACCTTCATCTCGTAGCTGGATCCCTGCCATAGCCTCTTGCTTACACTCCCTACCCCCTGTCCGGTTGCCCTCCATTCTACATCTGCTGATGTCGTCCTCTCTCTAAAATGCCCATCAAGTTCCTTTTCCAGGTAAATGGTGAAACTGCTTAGGATGATCTGCAAGGCTCTTCAGCACTGGTCTGCACAGCCCTCCCCAGCTGCAGGCCCCTCATTAGCCTTATGTGTCCACTGCCACCCCCACATTTCTCCCTCTTTGGAAGTTACACTCCATCACAGTGTTCCAAAACACTTCCACCTTGGGCCTAATGGCATAGGACTGTTAGATTAAGCAGTTGCTAAGATTTAAATTCTGGGGCCTGTGCTGTGGCACAGCAGACTAAGCCTCCGCCTGCAGTGGCACCAGCATCCCATGTGGAGGCCAGTTCATGTCCCAGATGCTCCTCTTCTGATCCAGCTCTCTGCCAATGGCCTGGGAAAGCAGTGGAGGATGGCCCAACTGCTTGGGCCCCTGCACCCGCATGGGAGACCAGGAGGAAGCTCCTGGCTCCTGGCTTTGGAGTGGCTCAGCTCTGGCCATTGCAGCCATCTGGGGAGTGAACCAGTGGATAGAAGACCTCTCTCTCTGTCTCTCCCTTTCTCTGTCTGTAACTCTACCTCCCAAATAAATAAATAAAATCTTTTTAAAAAATAAAAACGCTCACTGCTCCACTTTTTCTCAGATTAAGACAAGAAACATGGGAAGCTGAACCAAGTAAAATGTCTCAGTCACAGCTGTATAAGGTAGCATCCTCCAGGGACTAACTCTTCTATTTTGAGCCATACTCAGGCCATTTCAGGTATGAGAAAAAGAACAGACAAGTCATCAGAGGACAGAAAGGGCATATGTGGGAACCCAGAGACAACCGGCTTTAGGGAGGACCCAGCTAGTGTCTCTCTCCCCCTCTCTCCCCTCTCCCTCTCCCTCCCCCTCCCTAGCTGTGCCTCTTTCCATTCTCCTATCAAGTTTCCTCTGCTTACTCTTCCTATACACAACTCAAGATGGCTGCCACATGTCAGGGTCTACATGAACTTCCAAAGTGGAACCCACCACCCATTGCAATGTGCTATTGTCTGAGAACATGGTGCTTCCAGGTCATCTCCCTGAGCCCAGCTGCACCAATCCTGGTGCCTTGGATTGGTTGTCCTGGGCTCAGAACTCTCCCACCTTCTTCCCCCCAGCCTTGACCCAAGATGGGGGTTAGAGGAGTACCCCCTCTCAGGGGCAGAAGGAGCAGGCAGTGTGTCACTGGGAGGCTGTATTAGTTTGCTAGGACTGCTGTAATGAAGCCTCACATGCTGGGTGGCCTCAACCACAGAAATGTATTCTGTCGCTTCTGGAAGCAGAAATCTGAACTCTGGGGGCTGGCAGGATGGTTTATCCTATGAGGGAGGATTTGTCTAAGCTTTTGGTAGCTCCAGGCATTCCTTGGTTTGTAGATACCATTCTCTCCATGTCTGTAAGTTTGTGTCTGTCTCAGTCTTCCCTTTTTACAAGGATACCATTCATTTTGGTTTAGAGCCCACACTAATGACCACACCTTAATTTGATCATCTGCTAAGGCTCTATTTCCAAGCAAGGTCACATGCACTGGTACTGCAAGTTCAACATCCTTTGGAGAGAGACCTTAGGTTCAAACTGAGGCTCCCACTACAGACAGAAGGAACCCCACAACCTCCAGGTAAACACAGGCCCCAGGCATGTAGCCTTTCTGTGTTGTAAGATTTTCAGGGAAAGATCATTTATACCAAGGATAGGTCCATAGCTCTGACAGCTGTTACTGTGGTCAATGATAACTGCAGTCATAATAACAATACTGTACACACTTGTGGTGCATTAGACTTGTTCAAAAGGGGAGGGGAATTGTGGACTAGCAAGTAAAGCCAATACCTGTGGTGCCTGCATTTCATGTGGGCACCAGTTTGTATCTGGCTGCTGCACTTTTTTTTTTTTTCTAAGATTTATTTATTTATTTGAAAGGCACAGAGGCAGAGGAAGAAAGAGAGAGAAAGGTCTTCCATCCACTGGTTCACTCCCCCAGATGGGCACAACGGCCAGAGCTGAGCTGGTCCAAAGCCAGGAGCCAGGAACAACTTCTAGGTCTTCCACATAGGTGCAGGGGCCCAAGGACTTGGGCCATCTTCTACTGCTTTCCCAGGCTATAGCAGAGAGCTAGATCAGAAGATGAGCAGCTGGGACTTGAACCAACACTCATATGGGATGCAGGCACTGCAGGTGGAGGCTTTACCCACTATGCCACAGCATTGGCCCTGCTGCTCCACTTCTCATCCAGCTCCTTGCCAATGGCCTGGGAAAAGTAGTGGAGGGTGACCCTACTGTTTGGGCTCCTTCCACCCACATGGAAAACCTGGTTGAAGCTCCTGGCTTTGGACTAACCCAGCCCTAGTCATTGCAGCCATTTGGGGAATGAATCAGTGGATGGAAGCACTCTCTCTCTCTCTCTTTCTCTCTCTCTCTCTGTAACTCATATAAACAAACAAATTTTTTTAAAAAAACTTAAAATATTTCACATATATTATTTTATTCCTTAGTTATATGAGGCAGGAAAAAGATTTTTGTTATATTTTTCTTTTTTTAAAGATTTATTTATTTGGAAGGCAGAGTTATAGTGAGGCAGAGGGAAGGAGGGAGAGGGGGAAAGAGAGAGGGGAGAGAGAGAAAGAGAGAGGTCTTCCATCCGCAGGTTCACTCCCCAGTTGGCTGCAACGGCCAGAACTGTGCCAATCTGAAGCCAGGAGCCAGGAGTTTATTCCAGGTTCCACACATGGGTGCAGGGGCCCAAGAACCTGGGCCATCTTCTACTGCTTCCTCAGGCCATAGCAGAGAGCTGGATCAGAAGTTGGGCAGCTGGGACTCGAACCAGCGCCCATAAGGGACACGGGCACTGTAGGCCATGGCTTTATCCGCTAAGCCACAGTGCCAGCCCCTGTTGTATTCTGTGCTTCAATTTCCTCATCTGTGAAACAAGGACAGTAACAATATGTGTCACTACGATTTGACTGCCCCCAGCAAGATTCACTCACTGTGAGGCAGTTGAAAGAGAGGAAACTGAATCCATGCTATTTGGAGGTGCGATCTCTGGGAGGTCATTATGGCGGGGCCCTAACTCAGTGGGACTGTGGTTTATAGGAAGAAGAGAGGCCTGATCTAGGACAGTCTTTCTTGCCATGGGCTGCCCTGCACCATCCCTGGGCATTTGTCGAGAGTCCTCACCAGCACAAATGACCTCATCAGATGCAGCCAGCTGATCATGAACATCCCAGCCTTTAGAACCATGAGTCAAAAAAGCTTCACCCTTTAAAAAAGTTTTTTTTTTTTTTTTTAAATCCAAAAAGGTAGAGACAGAGCTCCCATTTACTGGTTCGATCCCTAAATGGCCACAATGGGCAGGACTGGGCCAGGCTGAAGCCAAGAGCCAGGAATTCAACTCAGGTCTCCCACATCAGTGGTGGGACCCAACTACTTGAGGCATCACAGGTGCCTACTAGAGCCTGCCTTGGCAGAAAGCTGGAATCTGTAGCAACAGCTGAGACTCAAACCCAGGCACTCTGATAAAGGGCACCAGCATCTTAACTGGCATCTTAACACTAGGCCAAATGCCTGCCTCAAACCTTTGATCTTTATATATTCTTTAGTCTGTGGCATTCGGTTATAGCAACAGAAAAATGGACCAAGACATTTACTCAAAGCATTGTTGCACAGGTTAAATGCATTAAGATCTACAAAGCACTGGTGCCCTCAACCCACCACAGAGCTGGGGCTGGCCCTCTTAGCTTAGGCAGGAGGACCAGATAGGAATCTTTCCACGCCTGTCTCCTCCTCCTGTGTTTATTCTAGTTACTTGGCTAGAGGCTCTCATAATGCCATTTCTGTAAACTGTGTTTTCGTTTACTTTATTTCCTGTCAAAGTTATTTTCTTGTTACCAAAGTTAGGAAAGTATGAAGAAAACACATTTTGGGAAAAAATAATATGCAACTCTTTAAGCAGTGCTTGTAATGTCTGAAGGGCATGCAATGCAGAGAGTGAAAGGGAAAAGCCTACACACACAGTTGCATGTGTGCACACACCGCACTTAGAAGACCCAGGGCATCTGGCGGGTGGCGCGTTCCCCACCGCGACCGTTCGTCGGGCCCTTGTCTCTCATTGCCCCCTACACCTGTCCTGCCACCAGCTGATGTTTCTCTCTCCCTCCCCTGCCCCTTGCAGCCTCTTGTCTTCAGCCTGGGATGTCCTAGGTTAGGTTCGCTTGGATGAAAACTCGGGTGGAAGTGACAGATGAGGAAGTATCTCCAGGAAAAGTCGGCGGGGCATGGGATCAGGAAGGGAAGCATAGGGCAGTCTCTAACAAAGTGAGACGCTCTGGGAGACAGGAGGCCACGCCCTGTCTGCAATGGAAAGGGGTCCTGGCAACCCACGCTCGCTGGCGCTGGCGGTGAAGGCACGGCCCCACACTCCCCGGAATGGAAATTCCCAGTGTCTTCAGCGCTCTGTGAGCAGGCCTGAGGTGACCCAGGGAAGCCGGTGTCTGGAGAGGAAGGAGCCCGCTCCGTCAGGTGAGTGCGGAGCTCTTGGGTTTCTGCTCCGTGCTCCCTCGCGTCCGCGCCTCAGATACAGGGGGCCATCTTTGGGTCCTGCTGCATCGTGTCCGTGCGTCAGGTACGTGGGACGTTCTGTTCGGTGCTCAATCATGTCCGCGGCCCCGTGAGGTGTCTTTCGTGTGGGGCTGGGAGGCTTTGGATCCTTGAGGGTGGAGGGCGACTCAACAAGACCTGCTTGCCTCTCGGCTCCTCACGCGCGGACGCCATGACTCCTGGCCCAGCTGGGACATGTTTGCTGCCAACCGGGTCAGTGTTTTTTTTTTTTTTCTTTTTCTTTCTTTCTTTTTTTTTTTTTTTTTTGGTCTTAGCAAACTCAGAGGCCACGAACATAAACGCATTTTAGGCCCACCTCCTTGGCTTTTATGTGAAATTAAGGGCTAGGAGACTTTTTTTCCCAGACCAATTAAAAACCATGTCACAGGCCTGCAGTCTCCCCCTCCTTGGAGGGGCCCCTCCCCATCCCTGCGTCCTCAGACTCTCACCATCTTTCTTCTCTTCCTTCCCCTTCCTTCTGTCAGCAGCGGGCCCTGATTGCTTTATTGTATTTTTCCTGTTAATGGGTTGATAGTAGTGGGGAGACACCAAGACAGGTGGGTTGAACGGCCAGTCTGGATGGCTCTGGGGACCAGGGTTTCGCTGGAGGTGAGAAGCGAGGTGGTGAGCTAACTCCCACTAGCGGGAATGGAAAGCCAGGTGCATGGATGGAAGGGCGTGGGCGGTTCGGGAAGAACTTGCTGTGGGGCGCCGAGTGTCAGCCACAGATTTCAGAAGAGAGGACGCGTCGTCCCTCCTGAGGAAAATGGATTTCTGCCTGCGGACGCCAGGCCGGTGGAGGGGGAAGTGCTTGCTGAGGCGAGGCTGCTGGCAGCCAGCACCTGTGGCAGCGAACGGGGCCACTCACCTGCAGTGCCTGCTGGCAGAAAGGCAAGGTACCTCCTAATGGAGACTGATGAAGCCGGAACTCAGAGAGATAATGAACTGAAACAGGATTCCTCTCTGAATTCAAAGTCAGGGCTGGTGATAATGAATGCAGTTGTCTCTGTTGAGCCTAGAAGCTCTACTATGCAGGGGACTTTGTGAAATGAGGCCTCTCCTTGTAGAACAACAGATTGTAAGAGGAGGAATGTGTGTTTAAATTGCTGTTAAACTGAACTCAGAAAAGTCAAGCAACAGTCTTCCAACGCAACCGATTAATTATGCAGGCTCGGTGCTCAGGAGCTCCAAGAGGCTTGAAGGCTTCTCAACTCTTCTAGCAACCTCTGAAAGGAAACAGATGCAAAATTCCTTCTGCCATGAAGGAGCTGAAGCATTTCAGGGGCAACCTGTGACTCTCTCCGAGGCTGTTTCTCTGAAAGGAGGGACATCTCGGTGTCAGAAGCTAATGATGTAAAGAGCAAACACAAGGAGACAGAGGCTCAGATGTAAGCACTTCAGATATCTGGAGAGGTTTTCCTGGGCTAAAGGAAGGATGTCTGCAGAGTATCCCAGACTGGAGGGAAAAGTATGGTCTGGACCAGAGAGGTTTGCTTTTCAGGTTGGATATTTTATTCATTTTAAAGCTTGCTGCTTATCTTTGTCATTTGATTTTTGCATTGTCGTTCAATAATTTTAGATCATGCTTTGAATGACTGCCAATAATATGCACATTCTGTGCCTTAGAAAAATTTGTGTCAGTAGAATTTTTATAAGTCGGTCATAATTTTCATGCTTTAAGGGGGATAATAATGCCGTATATCCACAAGTTACTTCCAAAATTTACAAGGCATTTTTTGTGTTTAGAATCTCAATGTTTATGTCTTGGGAAGCAGTATTGGCTTCTCTGTTTTCCAGACGGGAAAGCTAAGATTCACAGGGATTAAAGGATGTGTTCAACCTGCTGCCTCTTCCTGGCTTCTGCTCAGAAGCTTGCAAATCTTATCTTTTTCTTTATTATGTATTTGTTGATTAAATTAATTCCCCTGGAGTAAATGTTCATTCTGCTGGCTAATTTATACACACGTGGTGGTACTTCCAATGCTTATGAGAAAAATGGAATCAAAGATAAGTTTTGAAAATTCTGAAATTCTAGCATAGGTTTTTCATAATATGGAGTATCCATGAACTTCTTTAAAAAGATTTATTTATTTATTTGAAAGGCAGAGTGACATAGTGAGGAAGAGACAAAGATCTCTCCCCAAAGCCTGCAACACCTAGGGCTAGGTCAGGCCAAAGTCAGGAGCCAGGAACTCCATCTGAATCTCTTACATGGGTGGCAGGGGCCCAGGTAATTGGGCTTCCTTCTGAGGCACATTAGCAGGAACCTGGATCAGAAGCAGAGTAGCCAGGACAACCCAGAATTCTGATACGGCATGCCCAAATGGGATGCCAGTGTTGCAAGCAGTGGCTTAGCCTGCTGGCCACAACACTGCTCCCCCAACCCCTGATTACAGGGTTCTAACACAGATTCACTAGAAAGAAATCATCACAAATTAAGTTCATCTCCATTTTTTATTTTTTATTCCCATTTAAGCCATTTTAAATTTAAAGGCCAGGGCAATACATTCGGATTTTAGGAGGCTGTTGGGCAGATTTTTTCATGATATCATCTGAGACAATTGGAGAAACGTGAGTTGTATTAAGGAATAAATAGATTTGTTTGGTTGACTACTAGAGTGAGATGAGTTGGTGCTAAAGTGGAAAATTAGAAGAATTGCCCATTTCTTTTCAGCTCTTGTCAGGCACAATGGAGATACAAAGATGAATAACACAGGGCTCTTGCCTTCAAGAGTTTAGCACGGAAAAAAGAGACATAAACAACTTGTTAAGGCTTTATGAGAGGGTTGTGCCAGGGGCCCATAAGAAATATGGCGTGGCTGAGGAGAGCCACTGGAGCAGGGGTGGACACCGTCCTGGCACTTACTGCTGTCAGCTGTTGCCTACACTCTCTTAGAGACCAGATTACTGTTTGGAAGAAGGTTGAACCAAACAGACCCGATTTCAGCTTCCCTTCAAATGCTGAGGTCCTGAGTTTGCATGTGGTTAAATATCAACAGCTGGTCTCAGCACAACCACGCCTGCTTGGAGCTCTAAGCTTTCAACTCAACAGCTGGACTAGGGTGGAAGCTAACTGCTGTGGGGGACAATGGAGTGGGCTTTACTGGAAATTGCAGCCACACTAGAGTTAAAGGAAGGTGAATCAGAGTTTGTTAGCGTGTTTAGATTATTAGGCTCCTCATACAATGGAATGTATTTGCGTATTCAAATATTACAAAAGTGTCCAGGGGTTACAGAAACCTTGTGGTCTAGCAAATCAGAGCTAGTTATGTGGGTGGGAGGGCCTCCATTCAGAGGAATTGCATTTATGTCAGAAGAGAGCAAAAGACCTCCATCCTCTCTTTATTTCAAGCCATTGAAAAGACTGATGCTGTTTTTTGTAAAACAATGTGAGATATCTGTTAACATTTGTAAGAAATATTTCTATAATACCACCTCAGGATTTGAAACCACCCTGGATGAGACACATCTTAAGTCTGAAAATCCTAATAATGTCAACCTTGCTTCCTGTGCAGAGCATGGCTTAAAATGAAATATGAAGTCATTGAGTCATTGAAATACCTGGAAACCATTCCCATTGGACGAGGAAGGATTTATTAGAAAAACACATCTCATTTCACAAACATAGGATGCCTGTGGTTCACTGTGCAGTTATCAACACAGAGCTCCATTAGATTGTGTCTCTGGCAAGTGTTGTGGCCTAAATTCTGACCGGGAATCTCCTCACTACCCCAGTCACCGTAACAAGATAGCCCCACATCCTTACCATTCTTTATCAACGTATCTCCCTAAGAGCTCAGCCTTTTCCGGATTGGCACCCTCCTCTGAGGACAAAACCTGGACTTGTGGTGTGAGCGAAGCCCTTTCCAGGAGACCAGCTCCTAATTACACACTGCCTTTCTCCAGTGTTCTCAGCGCCAAAGGCCGGCCAGCACAATTAACTCATGTTGCAGGGCTCCGGATAATGCTGGTCATTTAATGTGGCTGAATGTCCCAGCCAGGGCCTTCCTGTTTCCAAACCAGTCAATAGAGTGGGGGGCTGTGAGTGTGTTTCACAGCCTTTTGCTGTCCCCATGGAAAACAAAGACGAGCTTGCTGTCTGTGCCCTGAATACTTAGCAGGAGAGGCTTACTCTGTGCGGGAATGGGAGGTTGTGGTATTTTGACAAATTAGGCTAGAGCTCAGTTTGCTAGGCAGCACCATGCCTCTGCATTCACAGGTCTCAACGTGACTAGAAGGATCTTCAGTCACAGAATATGATCTATTCTCCTGCACAGGCACACAGACATCATGCTTCAGTTCCTTCTGAAACTTAAAAATATTTGTCGAATGTAACCATCCATTTTTGCACTCTGGCATTTCATGTTTTATTTGTAAAACCACTTGTGTTCTTTAAAATTTAATGAAACAATATTGAATAAATAATCCAGAAGCAGTATAATAACACAGCAGTACATCCAGGCTGTGCCTCTGTGTTCTGAGAAATGGTCGATGTGCACGCCTGTGGCCTGCCTTCTATTCAAGGAACAAACTGCCCTGCTAATCTGCACGTGTGAAAACCCAGCTGGGAAGGGCCCGAGCCCTTTGGCTCTCAGCAATAGAAGGGGAATGCAGATTTGTATGTAGGCAGCCTCTTCATTTCATCCATAATAGCTTGGCCGTCAGATTATTCCCCTGTTTTGGTTGAAAAGGAAATGCTATGAATAGCAATAGAGTGCGTGGAACGAGTGGATGGGAGTGTACCACGAGGAAGTGTCTACGCCATTCCTCTCTCTTCACCCTTTCTTCTCTCCATTTGTAAGCAGCACTAGCCCAAACTTCTCAGACAGCTGGGAATGAATGCCTAGAGAAGTTGCATCCTCACACTCTTACCCAGACCACACCTACCCAGGACACAGGACTTGATGGTATACCCTTTGCTTTGCCTCTTTGTTCTACCCTCCTACCCTTAATTTATTTGGCTCATTTTTCCTGCTGATTCCTGGTTAGGCAGTAGACATGTTTTAAGTCATTTCATACCACTTTTGGAACAAAGTGAAAAATATATAGATGGATGCTTATATAGATCAACAATTATAGATAGGCCACTGCAATATCATTTAATCATTATTTCTGGCATAAATGATCCTTTACATGAATAGAGAAAAACCAAAGTGACTTTCCAATCAAATGATCAAGCCACACTACATCTCTTTCAGTTCTTTGACAATACCCTTGGGACCAACATTGTGGCTGTGGGCTAAGCACTGCTTGCATAACCTATATTTGAGCAGCAGCTCCAGTCGTTACTGCTCTGCTGCTTATCCAGCTTCCTGCTAATGTGCCTTGGGAAGCAACAGATTATAGCCTAGGTGCTTGGGCCCCTGCCACCTATGTTAAAGATCCAGTTGGAGTCCCGGGTGCTTGGCTTTTACCTGGCCTAGCCCTGACTGTTGGTAGGCATTTGGGAAGTGAACCAATCAATGGAACATCTCTGTCTCTGTTTCTCCCTCCCTGTCACTCTGCTTTTCAAATAAATAAAATAAATATTTAAAAAATACTTTTTTATCATTCACTGTAACACCACTACCCAGATAATTCTAGGTCTTTTAGGAATCATCATCTCCAAGAAGCATTCCATGATTTCCCAAGCCTGGGAGGTACCTTTGTTATATTTTCCCATTAGCATTGCTATCTCCCCCACCAGAGCATCTTCACGCTGGTGTGGACTGTAACTGCTTGTTTAACTGTATTTTCCACTAATCTGTAAGTTCCCCAACTGAGCCTTCGTGCTTGTCTCTGTCACATGTAGATATCCAACACAGATCATGGCACACCGTAGGTACCCAATAGATATTTTTCTTGTAAATGAATGACCTTCCTATAATTCAAGGTCAACTTGAACTTTGTAGGACCAAGTATGAGTTGCAGCCCTCTCATAAGTGAATGCCATGCTTTGTGCTTATTCTATGGAAGCCATTGAAGAAGACAATGGGTGGTCAAACCCTTGCATGCTAGCTAGAAAGATGACACAATCAGAAACTTGAGTGCCACACTGTGATGTAGAAGGTTAAGCCTCTACCTGTAGTGCTGGCATCCTGTATGGGTGTGAGTTAAAGTCCTGGCTATGCTACTCCTGATCCAGCTCCCTGCTGATGTGCCTGGGAAAGCAGCAGGAGATGGCCCAAATACTTGGGCCCCTGCACCCACATAGGAGACCTGGAAGAATCTCCTTGCTCCTGGCTTTGGTCTGGCCAAGCCCCAGCCATTGTGGCCATTTTGAGGGTTAACTAGCAGATAAAAAATCTTTCTCTCTCTCTCCTTCCCTCCCTCCCTCCCTCCCCCCCTTCTCTGTATCTCTGCCTTTCAAATAACTAAATAAGATAAAATCAATGAATTATAGTTACATACATCAACCTAAATGAATTTTAAAAAGCTATGTTGAGTTTTCAAGTTCAGCTGAAGTTCAGAACAAGAAATCATGGAAGCTGAAGAAATCTGGTCAGACTTCAAGGAGTGAGGCTACAACTGATCTTGAAGGACGGTAGAATCTGAGTAGGTAGAAAGGGTAAAGAGAACACCACAGGAAGAAGGAACATGGTATTGGAGGTTGAGTCTGGTGTGAGCTGACATGGAGAGGCCAGGTTCTTCATGAGCTGTGGTAGCTGAGCCTGGACGGGGGAGGACCTGGAAAGTCAGGCACAGGTCTGGGCTTCAGACACTATGATATGTCATGGATAAGGGAGCTGCATGATAACACAGCAGTAGGAAAAATGGCTTAGGGTCATAGCAGAGAAGAACAGAAAGGGAGAGTGCTGTGCTGAGAATGCCATTCAGCAGCCATTGTATTGGACCAAGAATGAAACATTTGGACCTGAGCTAGGGGATAAGTGATTGGAGAGAAGAAAAGGTAAACCAGGACAACCTTTATAAGACACAAGTGACAGGCTGGCCTCGGCTAGAGACACCTGAAGCTCCTTAAAGGCTAGGAAAGCCTGAATCTCCGAATCTTCCATGGCTGCTGCCTGGAAGCCAGGAGCCGGGGTGAGAATGGTGGCGAGGAGGAAGAAGGTCTGCTTGCTGTGCTGACTCCCCTTGGCTAGGTTACAGGCTACCCTCTCTGGGGCCGTGTTCCTGCACCTTTCTACTTTGTCCCCAAGCATTGCATTCTCCAGTGTGGATTGAGGGCGGGGACGGAGGGGAGGAGAGCAGGGAGTAATCGCCTGCTGTTCTCTGTACCACTTTTATTTTCTGGGCAGAGGGTGTAGGGCCTGTGGTTCTCTTGCTGCCTTACAGAGCTTTGAGTCCCTCCAGGACCAAGTCCCCAGGCTGTGCTAGAGCTGAACTGAGGGCCAGGTGCTCAGCAGGGTGGAAGAAAGTGTAAGAATTGCTTATTAAACTCTGTCAACCTTGACTGCCTTCTCTAAGGCTTCATAGTCCCGAGTTCACTCTCTTCCAACAGCCTTTCATCATGATCTTAGCAGCCTTCATGTTAATATGCCTTAAAAGAAAAAGTGACAAAAACATTTTTAAGGGGATAAGCAGGCATATAGCCTAGTAGTTAAGACACTATTTAAGATGCCCATATGCTACATGTGAGTGACTGGTTTTAATGGTTGGTTCTGATCTGATCCCAACTTCCTGTTAATACAGACCCTGGGAGGTAGTGCTGATGGCTCGAGAAGTTGGGTGTCTGCCACCCAAGTGACAGACCTGGATTTGTTTCTGGCTCCCAGCTTTGGCCTGGCCCAACCCTAGCCATTGTGGGCTTTTGCAGAATGAACCAGCAGTTGGAAGGTCTCTCTGTCTCCCAAACAGCCAAATAGGTGCCCCTTTATAAGAATGTGCTCAGGATGGGTAATGGTTTCCCTTGGACCACTATCCTCAAGCTCAGCTCCTGGTCTAGACTATGTGGGGCCTCACTGCCACAATTTATCATTCTGGTGTCATTCCCAGACAGCCTGCCTGCTCCTCTAGTTCAGCTTTTTATAATCATTTTGAGGCTGTTTGCTCAGCCTTTGCTATTGCTGTTGCAATTGGATTTTGGATCTGACCTCCTGGCAAGCTGTGGGGCTTGGCTGAGGAAGCTGCCAGAGTCTGAGCCCAGCAGAGGGGAGTGCCCACAGCTCTTGAGGAAGGGGAGGAGGTGGGGAAGGGACTTTGAGATTCACTTCTGCTTTCTGTGCCTGGAAGGAGATCATCACCAACCAGCTCAGATGCTGTTTCCAAGCCCCTCCCAGGGACGGAAGTGGCATTGTGGTGTCGCTCCCTGCTGCTCTCTCTGTAATTATGATGGGCTGTTGTCATGTTCTAATGAAATAATTGTAATTCTCTCCATAATGTGCTTCATTTCAAGTAAACCTGAAGCAGCCCCAAGGACAGGGCACATTTGGGAGCCAAGGGCCATAGGATTCGGACAGAGTCTGCTGTGCCCACTGGGTGCTTCCTCCACAGCCCAACCCAGTTCCACAGCAGAGAGAGCAAGAAGAAGAAAGGGATGTAGCCTGGACATAGGGAAACCCGCAAGTCCAGAATGATCTCTTAGACCGTCTTCTCCTGTGTGGCCGACTGTGTGAGAGGAAGGCCACCAGCCCCATCTTTGCCCAAGATGAATGGATGTAGCATGACTCATTATATTTAATGTGTTAAGTGGTTCATATCTACCCACTGTCAATGCTTGGGACAACGCTTAAGAAGTAAGTAGTAGTATCCTAAATTTACAGTTGCTCAGAGAGTGAATACAATCACTCAAGGCTGTGCAGCTAGTACGTGCTGAGGTCTTCCTCACTGTGAATGCAGACTTCTTCCTCTGCCAGGCAGACTTCTCTTCCAAGGGAAAGTAGGGCAGCCATACACTGACCCTCTCTGACACAGGGTCAAACCTGCATATTAGAAAGATGTTATCAGCGTTAAAAATTTTTATTTTATTTTATTTATTTATTTATTCAATGTAAAGCAAGAAAATGCTTCTAGCTTCTCCAGGGAAAAACGCCATCAAAAACTCAAGTTAGGCAATAGTAGCTCCTACCTGCATCCCTTCAGGGCTCTTCTGATTGCTAATGCTAAAGGCTCGGGAACATTCGGCTGCCTGCCTGTCCACCCTCAGTGTACCCAAGCCAGTGCTGCAGGTGGTCTTGAACAAGAAGCACCTCTGGCCTGACCCTAACCTGACACTGTGTGTCAGGGAACTTGCCACTCCCTGTCACAGAGCCAAGTTCTCCCTTGCAACAAAAGAGGAGTTACAATCACCTGTCCAGCAGAGCTATGCTGTGAAGTGTGGTATAAGAATGCAGGTTCACACGGAAGTCCAAACCAAAGGCTATAATCAAGGTCATCTTCAGTTGGTCCCTCCTGGGAAGCCAGGAGAAGAGAGATGCCCATCTTAAAACAGAGAAGACCCCTTTGCTTTATTTTTTATTTTTTAATCTATTTTTGCTTGACTAAGAGACAGAGAAAGATCTTCTATCCACTGGTTCACTTTCCAAAAGCCTGGAGCAACCAGGGCTGGGCCAGGAACTCCACAGGGTATCAGGGACCCAAGCATTCTTTGCTGCCTCCTGGGGTGTGCATTAGCAGGCAGCTGGATTGGAAGTAGAGGCAGCACCTGAACCCAGGCACTCTCAGATGGCTTCTTGACCTCTGCAGCCAGTGCCTCTTGTGCATCCCTTCACTTCTGAAGCAAGTTTTTCTGTGGCTGCCAGCATAGGGCCTGCTGCAAGTTTGTTCTGTCAAACTGTATACTTGGGGATTTTCCATTCAGGCAGGGAGGGAGTCTTGGGGTATGGGCAGCTTTTAGCCTAGGCAAGTCTGGATACTCAGTTATCCACCAGGCCTGCAGAGGAATTTATCCTCTCCCTCCTAGTCTCTTCACCAGCTGCTCCTCCAGACTCTGGCTCTGGGGTAACTGGCTTTGCCAGCTCACTTGACTTCTAGACTGTTTTAGCTTGTTGGATCCCAGATCTCACCCCAGGGCAATTCCTGGAGGTAGATTGTACCTGCTCTGCTTGTACCTGAAACCTGCAGAGAAAGTTTGAATGGGCTGTGAACCTCAGCCAGGGAAGTGGACACCTCTCGGGTCCCTTCTCATCTTCCTTAGACAACCTGATGCCCCTTCTCAGTTTGGTCTTTCCTATCCTCTAGCTCAGCGACAGCGAATGGGTTGGATCTGTCTAGCAACATCACCACCTGGGGGAAACTGTATAAAATATATAGGTCGAAAGGTAAGCCTCTGTTTCACGGCCAAGAGTGGCTGGGACTTGCTGAGCGGCACCCCCCATTGATGTGGGAGGGAGAGGCTAGCCTGCCAGTCAGCACCCACACCAACACAAAGGCCTTAATTCCCTGGCCTTAAATCAAGTGTTACGTATTTTTTTTTTTTTTAATCTTCATTCAGCTTATAGGTTTTCTTCCTGAATGTAGAGTCTCATTTTTGCCCCTGATAAGAGTAGCATATTTAAAAGGAAACATTTTCATCTTACCATAATTGTCCTGTTTGATAGAGTGACTTGGGGAACAGGGGTGCTCTTTTTGCCAGTGAGTTCTGTAGAAAATTGTGGGCACAGGTACTAGAAATCTATGTCCTTATGAAACAGGTCTTTGATGAGTAGTTATTATGTGCCTGGTACTTCTAGGCACTGGGGATACAAAGATGAAAGCAACTTGGACTCCCCTTGCAAGAAGCTTGCCTTCCGACCTTGGAAAGCTGCTTGGCCTCCATCAGGTAGAGACAGAGCACTCCACCTTGTCACTCCCACCAGGGGACGCCGCCATGATGTTCTTGGAACTGGAGAATTCTCACCAACTTTCACTTTCTTTAGGGGCTGAATTGTTGGAAGAAGAGCTGCTTCCACTACCTCCTCCAGGTCGTCATCTTTCAACCATTCTCAATTCCCAGAGCTGAAGATCCTGTAATGCCTTCAGAATGCCCTCAGGCAGAAACTGCTGGCTGGGCTAATAAATCTGACCAGGTGGTGACAGTTCCCAGCACCACCCTGTTCAACCTCCACAGATTCCTCTGTTTAGACCTGGCTGCCCACCCTGGCTCCTGAAGTACTTCTGCCCTGGACTTCAGCTATGGGGCTTCATCCTGAACCGGCACTTCTTCCTGTGAGTTCCACAGGCGATACTGCTCCCCGCCCTCAATCCTGCCTTTGCAGACTGAGCCTGACCTGGCAGGCCCAGATTCCAGTCCTGCCAAGAGTTGTTGCACCAGAATGGGTTGCCCATGCAGCTGCTAAGTGGTGCTAGAACACAGGGAAATGCCGAAATGACTTTGGCCATGTCCAGGTATTTCACATTTGCTTTCATTGTGATTCTGGGCTGAATTTCAGTGCTCATCAACATGTTTGGCAATACAGAGACACAGTCTTGGCCTGGAGACGGATTCAGCCATCTGTTCTTTTAGGTGATAGAAAGGATGAGACTGGATTAGCTAGAACAAGGAACACACAAAGAATGCTTTCTGGAGGGTGTGACCCTGGTAGAAACCATGCTGTTGGTGTTTATACAGAGAGCCATAGAACTGCTGGATGCAGTGGTCAGAAATCTATGGTCAGAGATGGAAAGCAGGTTAGGGGTGACCAAGGGTTGGGGGAGGGGACAATAGGGAGTGATGAGCAAGGGTACAGGGTTTTGGAGGGTGGAGAGGTTGACAAAGGTGTTATAAAATTAGGTAGAGGTGATAACTGTACAATTCTGGAAATATACTAGAAGCTGCTAAATTGTACACATTAAAAGGGCAAATTTTATAGTATGTGAAGTGTATCTCAATAGATTTTTAGAAAGAAATCTGTGATGTAGAGCAAAGAACAAAGTCCAGAAATTCCGGTTCACATTTAGCAGATACTGTCCATGATGCAGCAGGCTTTGTCTGAGGCGCAGCAGCCATTCAGAACTGAGACAGACAAGGTTTTTGTAGCCCACAGATAATGTGGGATTGCATTGTCCACAGCGAGGGCTTACCCGAAGTTCTGAGAGCCCATGGCTAGATGTAGACACACTGTCAGCCATGGTGGTCACCTCCGGACTCCCGGCAGTGAGACACTGCCCAGCTTGGCAACCCTAAAGGCCTGTCGTCTGCAGGGAGTGTTCCGCTGATGAGCTGGCTCATCTCAGCGGTCCTCAGTAATCACAGGAACAGGAGAGGCTGCCATGAATCTTTTCTCCCCCGTGCTGTGGGAGTCGTCCAGGCTTCTCTCCGGAGCTCTAAGTGCAGGACTGGGTAGGGAAAGCTCTAGCCCAGGCAACCTGCTGAGCAGAGAGCATGCCTGTGAGCTGGAACTTCCTTGCAGACCTGGTTTTCATCCTCACCTTGAGGGGCTAAGCCCCCCAGAGTAGCAACTGTGACCTGGCCACAACGAGGCCCTCCCTCTGCTTCCCCCGCTGGAAGACCGGCTCTGCCTTTGCAGGTGTATTACTGTCTTTCTCTGAAATTATTCTTAGCCATGGTGTCTGACTACACCTCCACCTGTTACCAAATTAAAAGAACTTGGAAGAAACCCTCCTACCTTCTGCACCTTACCTTTTCTGGCTTCCAGAAATTTCCAACATCTTGTCTTCAACCTTCCCTCCAGTCCAGGGTGAGGCCAGGCCCTGTCTGACCCACTTAATACAACCTGGTTGTTCAACACCCACCTCTCTCCTGCAGAACAAAATAGGCACCAAATGAGTCCCCTATCAAGAGAACAAAAGGACAGTGTGGGGAAGATGTCACCCAGCAGGAAGACAAGCCAGAGTTCGCCTCCTCAGGGCCCATTGGCTGTGAAAAGCTTTGAGATTTGTGTGTGTGTCTCGCAGAAGGAAAAACTGCCTGGGCAAGCAGTGCCTGGTGTGTTTGGAAACTGGGAGATTTCCAGTGGGGAGGGGGCAGATGGCAGGACAGGAGGACTGGGGATGTCTAGAACCCAGATGCTTCCAAATAGAAAGCTGTCTGGGGAGCTGGGCGGGGACTTGCAATGCCTTCTGCGAAGACTTGTGCTGGGTGGGGAAGCCTGCTTGGCAGAAGCAATAGAAACAAGACAGTTCATTTTTATTTTCGAAGAAGTGAAACCAGCTTTAAGGAAGAAAAAAAAAAAAAAACAACTCCTGTGGTAACCCGAGTCTATCTTGCAGATAAACACAGAAAAGCACTGTTGGCTGTAGCCAGCCATCGTCGGGAACAGTGCCTTGAAAAATCACAGTAAGTGGCCATTTGAAGGTCATCAACAGGTTCAGTCCAGCTGTCTAACAGGAGGAGAAAACAGACGAGCAGAAGGGGAAGAGTTTAAAATAACAAGGGGGCTCTTTAAATAGAGCCATAAAACTTGGTGGAAAACCTAGTCCAAGGGTTAAAAACAAGCTTTTCCTCCAAAGTTTCTATGGTAACTAGATAAAATCTACAGCAAGAGTGTAGTTAATGAAATATTTCTTCTAGACCAACATGTATCAGTGAGTAACACAGGCAGACGTAGTGCAAGCTCCAATACAGGTTACATTTTTAGCTGCTGCCTTTTTTTTTTTTTTCCTGGCAAGAATTAGGCGTGGAGTTTGGGGAGACTCCATCTACTGCAGGCTGCAGTTTCTCTTCCTTGCAGCATAGAGTCTGGAAAGCTGGGGCACAAACACCGATGTTGATACAAATGCCTTGGAATGCAGAGAAACCTTCTCCCACCCACTTCCCTCACCCCCAGTAACAGTTTGGATTTGCTTGACACACTTGCAGTGGTAATTTGGACATTCAGAATAAATGCTCGTGACTAGCTAATTTTATCTGTACACAAAGAATAAACACAATCTGGTGAGGTCAGCTGGGATCCATTCATGTTGTACATGACTAAGACGCAAAGGGAATGCTTAGACTTGGAGGCCTTGAAGGGATATTTTAACTCAGGCAATCACTGGCAGTGGGATTTTGGCCAAAGTACTTCACCTTTCTGTGTTTCATTTTCCTGTTAAATGACTCTGAGAAAAGAACCCACCCTAAAGTTGGTTTAAGAATTAGAGGAGGTTAAAATATATAAATGTACCTAGATTTGACTGGCATTTAGTTAATCAATAAATGAATTGGATTAATTTTCTTTAAAAGTTGGAGTTCCAGCATAATTCTGTGTTTCTTACCATTTGGTTAAATCTCAAGTTCTTTCTATGAGGGTGCTTCTCAGAGAACAATTTAAAAATATGAAGTTATCCTAAGTGTGGAAGATATGAGTAGATGATAATAAAAGGTAACACTTTGTTTCAGGAAATGTCCTAAGCAGTTTATATGCATTTGCCAATCATTTTCATAAAACCCTATGAGATAAGCAATTGTTATTCTCACCAATGAATAGATGAGGAAATTGAGGCATAAACTCTAGATAAAGTCTTGGATTATCACCACTACCATCATTACCAGTACTAGTATTTCATGAGCCTGGCATGGTGCTAAGAACTTTATGTGTATTATTTCATCTTATGACCATAACTGGACAGTAAAGCTTGTTATACCGAATAATTAGCCTAA
The DNA here is from genome assembly GCF_964237555.1 of Oryctolagus cuniculus. Taxonomy (NCBI): domain Eukaryota; kingdom Metazoa; phylum Chordata; class Mammalia; order Lagomorpha; family Leporidae; genus Oryctolagus; species Oryctolagus cuniculus. Next base: position 43,506,578 of record NC_091443.1, on the reverse strand, counting down.
GATCACAAAATTCATTAATGGCAGAGTCATGATCCAACATAATCATACAGAATGTAGATAAAGACAGTTTTACTTTTTCTTTCAGATACTTACGTCTTTTTCTTTTCTTGCTTTATTGCAATGGTTGCAGCCTCTATGTTCGATGATGACTACAAATAGTTAGGTAGATATCTTTACCTTGTTCCTATTCTTGGGAGGAAAACACTAATATTTCACTAGAAAGTAGGAAGTTTGCTGGAGGCTTTTATAGATACTCTTTATCATGTCAGAAAAGTTCCCCTTGAATTCTTGTCTACTGAGAATTTACCACATATGAATATGGAATTTGTCAAATGATTTTGCTGCTCCATTGAAATGTCAATAGCACTTTTCTCCTTTATTCTGTTGAAGTGAGGAACTTGCTTCCAAGGTTTTCACCAACCTTCATTCTGAAATAAACCCTACTTGATCATAATGCATTATTCCTTTTATATTGCTGCATTTGGCTTGCTAGCATTTCATCATGAATTTTTGTCTATATAGTCATGAGAGAAGTTTACAGTTTTCTATTTTTTTTTGTCAAGTGTTGATTTCATAGAAGGAGTTGGGAGTAAATCAGTGTTCTACCAGGAAAAGAACTATAGGAGGTATGTATATACAGATATTTAAATATATGTATATATGTAAATATGGGTAGACAGATAGCAAGAAGTTGGCTTATACAAACATAAGGGCTGGCTAATCAATTCCAAAACTTTTAGGGTAGCCAACTGCAAGGGCAGGCTGCATCTTGGGTAGAAGCTGAAGCTTCAGTCCACAGGCAGAACTTCTTCCTCAGAGAGGCCTGGGTTCTGCTCTTAAGATCTTTTAACCGACTGCATCAGGCTCACCAAGATAATTGAGGACAACCCCCTTTATTTAAACATCATTGATTGCAGATATAACATCTATATGATACTTTCGGAGTGACACCTAGGTTGTTTGATTGTATAACCAAGGATTTTGCCAGGCAGAGTTGATAGATAAAACTGACCATCACAGTTCACCCTTTGTCAACTTGGTACTCACACACATCTCCTTATAGTGGTGGGGGAACATCCGTACTGTGGGCCCTAAAGGCCCATGAAGCCATTTGGTCTGACCCTGCTGAGGCAACTGCAGGCAAGACATGAAATTCAAGAAATCTATGACAAGCTAATTTTTAAGTTGATAATTTTGTATGGCCCATGAATGATGTTATAAATATCCCAATGGTCCTTGGCAGAAAATGGGTTCTGTGCCCCTGCAACCATACTTAGTCTACAAATAAGGACAATGACAAAGCCATACTCCTGTCTAACATGATACAACTATCTTGGGCATAACACAAAACTCAGACCTTTTCTCCACAAGACAATGCTAAGACCTTGGGTAATGTTCACTCTTTTCCTTGACACCCTGTAATTTAAATACTTCGATGCAAAGGTAACTGTTTTTTTTAATATATCTTTTGTTATGAGATGATGAGAGACAATAAAATAAAAATATTTGATATATAGATTACATATATATGTATATAACTATGTTTATAACAAAATAAGAGGGAACTCCTCATAACAATTACAGCTGTCTCTACAACATGCCACATAGAGCTGGGACTTACAGCCACCTTCTTCCTCTGCTGTTTCTATGTTCCCTTTGCATGCAGCAGACATCTCAGCTGGTTGTGGGTTTTGCTTGGTAAGATCACCCAAAATGTCATTCCTCAGGGGACTAAGCCATTACCAGGTCTGCTTGACCTGGGTTATTGTAGTTTTCCACTGATTTCAGCCTCAGGGAGAGGTGGTTGTCTTAGCTCAGGCTTCTCAAACAAAATACCATAGACTTGATTGCTTACACAACAGAAATTTATTTCTCATAGTTGTGGAGGCTGAGAAGTTCTAGATGTAGGAGCCAATGAGTTTAACTCCTGTTGGGGGTCCTCTTTCTATTTTGCAGATAGCTACTTTTTGCTGTATCTTCCCAGGATGGAGAAAGAGGTAATCTCTTTCATGTCTCTTGTGAAAGCACTAATCCCATTCACCCCAAACATTTGGTCTATAGTAGTAGTATTAATAGGAACCCCAAATGTACCTGTTTTCCAGGTACATTTCCTTATTTCTGTTGGGTAGTACCGGTTCAATTTCCTCTTATAATCAGGACCAGTAATCCCAGGTAATATGGTAATCTTCCTTTTGCCTGTTGACTCAGGTGCATGAAGAACCCAAAGTGGTCAGATGGCAGATATAACTTCCAGTACAGTGGAATCATTGTTTTATCTCCTGTAGAAGCATTCCTACCTTTGAAACCAAGAACATAAAGTCAACCGAATGAGACGCAGAATTTTTGCTAATGAATCCCTATAAGTGATACTGAGTGATGCCACTCCCATTTCCACCCACTGATTTCTGCACCCGTGAGTCCTGTCTCTGCTATAAGGAGTGCAGTATACCACATGCTGATGGAAAGTGTTGACAGCCTCCTGAGGTCACTGCCACAGTCCTAAAAGGTATTGCCACCTAGTTGGCACTTTGACTTGGTTTTCAAAAGGCCATCTCAGTTCTACCAAGCTACTGCTTTAGGATGATGGGAAACATAGTAAAATCAGTAAATTCCATGAGCACAGCCCTATTACCATTCTTCAGTTATGGTGAGGTAAGTTCTCTAATCAGAAGCAGTGCTGTGTGGCTCACCATGATGGTGGGTAAGGTATTTTATAAGCCCGTAGATGGTAGTTTGGCAGAAGCATTGTTTACCAAGAAAGCAAAGTCATATCCAGAGCAACTATTGTAGCAAGAATAAAGCACTGCTCCTTCCATGATGGAGTTGTCCTGTGTAATCAATTAGTCATCAAATAGCTGGCTGATAGTTTCAGGGCATGGTGCCATAGTGAGTGCTCAGTCTCTGCTGCTGGCAGGTTGGAGGTATTCAGCAGTAACTACATCCAGATTAGCCTTGGTGAATAGAAGTCTGTGTTGTTGATTTCATGCGTAACTTCTTCCCTGCTACCATGGCCACTTTGTCCATGAGGCCTTTAGGCATCTACAGAAAGGGTCATCCTGCCACTCATCTGCTGAGGTCAGCCTTTGGTGAACATTCACATGGGACAAAAATCTCTTCTCTTTTTATGCCTATTCAGGGAAGATTATCCACTTACCTCTTTCCAGACTTCCTTGTTAATTTTCCATTCATGTTACTTCCAAGTCCTTGCCCATCCAACCAAACCATTATCCCTAGTCTGTGAATTAGTATAGATCCAACTCTGGTCATTGCTCATTCCAAATGAAGTTAATACTGAGAAGATTTCTCTTTACCACTGTCCTTCAGGGATGTTGCAGAAAGAAACTATACTTTTGCTGCTCTCCACTGTTAGATGATGCCTGTATATCATGCAGGATAATCTGCACATGAGTCCAATTTTCTCTTTCTCAATCCGCTTATAGTAGGGGCTCCCCATGCAGTCATAGGTGGGGAATGCGAAAGAAAATGTATATCAAGAATTGGGGCCATAGGCTTTTTAGCCACTTCTTCATATAACTTATCTGTGCCTTCAGAGGCTGCTCTGTTTGATGCCGTGTTTATCATTTCCCTCTGATGATGGACTGAAGCTGGAACACACCCAGCTTTATGGCTTGGTGGGTCAGATGATACCAAGTTTATGGTAGGAGCTCAGATAATGTAATAACTTGGTGGCCCTTAGTTAAGTATTCACCGTCTACTGAGGCCCAGTAGTAAGCCAAAAATTTGTTTCTCAGAAGAGTAGTTACCTGTAGAAATGGTGAGACTCAAAATCCTAAGCTCGATTCACCTCTTGGGACCTATCAAAGACTCCAAACAGCATCTTTTTGAGCCATTGACACTTTAAGCATCATCTGCTAAAGCATATGACTAAAGTAGCAGAGCAGATCACTGAACAGCTTCTGTCTGTCCCAGAGCCTTTTCTTATTCTAGTCTAGTCCAACTCATAATAGCCGCTCTTCAGGTCATGTTACATGGGCCAAAGTAGCAGACCAATAGTTAGGAATATGTCACCTATACAATCTACAGCAGAGGCCTATGAAGTGTTATGCCACTGTTGTAGTTATAGGAGGGGCTGATGGGACAACTTACCCTCCCCAGAAGGGATATCTCAACATGTCTTACACTACTGGACATCTAGAAATTTCACTGAGATGAAAGGCACCTGAATTTTTTGAAAAGATTTATTTATTTATATGAAAGTTACAGAGAGAGGGAGAGACAGAGAGAGATTCTCCATCTGCTGATTCACTCTCCAAATGGCTGCAATGGCCAGGGCTGGACCAGGCTGAAACCAGGAGCCAGGAGATTCTTCCAGGTCTCCCACTTGGGTGCAGGGGCCCAAGCACTTGGGACATCTTCTGCTACTTCCTCAAGCGTATAAGCAGGGAGCTGGATTGGAAGTGGAGCAGTTGGTACTCAAACCGGCACCCATATGGGATGCTGGTGCTATAGATGGCGGCTTAACCTGCTATTCACAGCACCAGCTCCGCCACCTGAATTTCTGGCAGATTTATTTTCCACTCTTTGAGTCATAAATGTCTTACCAGGGAGTCTAGAATATTTGTGCTTGTTGCTCACTAGATCCAATCAGTATAATGTCATCAATGTAATGGACCCATGTGATGTCTTCTGGAAGAAAAAGGTAATCAAGTTGCCCATAGACTGAATTATTATATAGGGCAGATAATGAACATATCCCTGAGTTAGGATAGTCAGGTGTATTGCTGGCCTTGCCAGCTGCAAGCAAACTGCTTCTGTTGGTTCTTATCCATAGGGATGAAGAAAAAGTCATTTGCCAACTCAAATAGCTGGGTACCAGTGCCAGTAGATGTGTTACTTTGTTAAAGCAGTGAACCCAGCCGGCGCCGTGGCTCACTAGGCTAATCCTCCACCTTGCGGCGCCGGCACACCGGGTTCTAGTCCCGGACGGGGCGCCGGATTCTGTCCCGGTTGCCCCTCTTCCAGGCCAGCTCTCTGCTATGGCCAGGGAGTGCAGTGGAGGATGGCCCAGGTGCTTGGGCCCTGCACCCCATGGGAGACCAGGAAAAGCACCTGGATCCTGGCTCCTGCCATCGGATCAGCGCGGTGCGCCGGCTGCAGCGGCGGCCATTGGAGGGTGAACCAACGGCAAAGGAAGACCTTTCTCTCTCTGTCTCTCTCTCTCACTGTCCACTCTGCCTATCAAAAAAAAAAAAAAAAAAAAAAAAAAAAAAAAAAAAAATAAAGCAGTGAACCCTATCTGGAATAGTGACTGCAACTGTAACCACCTTTTGGTTAAGTTTGAAATGATCAATTCCCTCTCTAAGATTTATCTGATTTCTGCACAGGCCAAATAGGCAAGTTAAGTGACGATGTGGGAATCACCATCATTGTATCTTTAAAGTCCTTAATGGTGGAAGTATTTCTTTTTTTTCACTTTTATTTAATAAATATAAATTTCCAAAGTACAGCTTATGGATTACAATGGCTTCCCCCCCCCCCATAACTTCCCTTCCACCCGCAACCCTCCCATCTCCCACTCCCCCTCCCTTTCCATTCACATCAAGATTCATTTTCAATTCTCTTTATATACAGGAGATCAATTTAGTATATATTAAGTAAAGGTTTCAACAGTTTGCACCCACACAGAAACATGAAGTGTAAAATACTGTTTCAGTACTAGTTATAGCATTAATTCACATTGAACAAAACATTAAAGACAGAGATCCTACATGAGGAGTAAGTGCACAGTGACTCCTGTTGTTGACTTAACAAATTGACACTCTTGTTTATGGCATCAGTAATCACCCTAGGTTCTTGTCATGAGTTGCCAAGGCTATGGAAGCCTTTTGAGTTCGCCAACTCTGATTTTATTTAGACAAGGCCATAGTCAAAATGGAAGTTCTCTCCTCCCTTCAGAAAAAGGTACCTCCTTCTTTAATGGCCTGTTCTTTCCACTGGAATCTCATTCGCAGAGATCTTTCATTCAGGTTTGTTTGTTTGCCAGAGTGTCTTGGCTTTCCATGCCTATAACACTCTCATGGGCTCTTCAGCCAGATCTGATTGCCTTAAGGGCTGATTCTGAGGCCATAGTGCTTTTGGGACATCTGCCCTTCTATGAGTCTGCTGTGTATCCCGCTTCCCATGTTGGATCGTTCTCTCCCTTTTTAATTCTATCAGTTACTGAGCACCAAAAAGGAAACCTGTTGAAGTGAAATGGACACTATGAGAAACAATGACTTGATCAGCCCTTGTCCTGACTGTTGATGTACAACTTAATACTTTATCCCTTTTAGTTTTTTTTTTTTTTTGTTCTATTTAATACTATTGGCTGAACTCTGTAATTAATACACAATTATTCTTAGGTGTTTAAATTTAACTGAAAAGTGATCTCTGTCAAATATAAGAGTGGGAATTAGAGAGGGAGGAGATGTACAATTTGGGACAAGCTCAAGCTGACTTGCCCCAAATGGTAGAGTTAGAAATGTGCCTGGGGATGCCAATTCAATCCCATCAAGGTGGCATGTACCAATGCCATCTCACTAGTCCAACTGATCAATTTCAGTTCACAATTGATCATAATGATAGGTCTCAGAGTCAAAGAGATCACATAAACAAGACTAGTGTCTACTAATACTAACTGATAGAATTAAAAAGGGAGAGAACGATCCAACATGGGAAGCGGGATACACAGCAGACTCATAGAAGGGCAGATGTCCTAAACAGCATTCTGGCCTCAGAATCAGCCCTTAAGGCATTCAGATCTGGCTGAAGAGCCCATGAGAGTATTATAGGCATGGAAGTATTTCTTCATTAAATGTTTAAGAGATTGCACTATACAGTCATACTTGGGCTTGAAGTTTCCTTTGTTTTAAAGTTTTCATTACAAATTCAATTTCTTTAATAGGCATGGAGCTTGCCAAATACTCTCTCTCTTCTTGTTTTTGATTTGGTAATTAGAAGTCTTGAAGGAATTTTTGCAGTATTGTAAACTGCCAAATTTATGAGTGTGAAAATTTTCAGAATAGTACCTTATTGCTTTTTAATGTCTGTAGAATCTACAGTTATATCATTTCATTCTGAATGTTATTTGTGTTTTCTCTTTTATTTTTGTTGTTCCTTTGCTTTCTATTTCATTGATTTTTGTTATCTTTCTTGTTTCTTTGTTTTGGTTTGGGTTTGATTTGCTCATCTTTTTCTGGTTTATAAGATAAAAAATAAAATCTTTGAATTTTTTTAAACATTTATTTATTTATTTGAAATTCAGAGTTACAGAGAGGGAGAGAGAGAGAGGTCTTCCCTCCTGCTGGTTCACTCCCCAGATTGCTGCAACTGCTGGAGCTGTGCCAATCAGAAGCCAGGAGCCTGGAACTTCTTCTGCGTTTCCCACATGAGTGAAGGGGCCCAAGGACTTGGGTCATCTTCCACTGCCTTTCCAGGCCATAGCAGAGGGCTGGATCAGAAGTGGAGCAGCCAGGACTTGAACCAGCACCCATATTGGAGGCCAGGACTGCAGGCGACAGCTTTACCCGCTATGCAACAGTGCTGGATCCACAAATCTTTGAATTTTAACCATTTTTCTTTTCTAGTATAAGCTAAATTTAAGACTAAATTTTTTCAGGAGCCGGCACCGTGGCTCACTTGGTTAATCCTCCGCCTGTGGCGCTGGCTTCCCATATGGGCACCGGGTTCTAGTTCCGGTTGCTCCTCTTTCAGTCCAGCTCTCTGCTGTGGCCTGGGAGTGCAGTGGAGGATGGCCCAAGTGCTTGGGCCCTGCACCCCATGGGAGACCAGGAGAAGCTCCTGGCTCCTGGTTTCGGATCAGCGCAGGGCTGACCATGGCAGCCATTTGGGGAGTGAACCAACGGAGGGAAGACCTTTCTCTCTGTCTGTCTCTCTCACTGTCTATCTGTCAAATATAAATAAATAAATAAGAACAGGACTCTTTAAAAAAAGACTAAATTTTCTCTAAGCATTGCTTTATCAGCTTCACACAAATTTTGATATTATCATTCAGCTTGGAACATTTTCTAACTTTGTGAATTCTTTGACCTATGGATGATTTAAAAGTATGTTGTTTAATTTTAAAATATTTGGACATTTTATAAATACCATTCTTTTATATGTTTCTAATTTAATTCAAATTTAGTTCCAAAGTATACTGTAGGAATTCAATCTATTGAATTTTGTACACTTATTTTTATGCCTGTCATATGATATTTCTTGGTGAACATTCATGTGCTTCTCAATAGAACATGTAAGTTGTTAAGTGTGCTGTTTTAACAATGGTTTTTGTACCAGATTAGTTTATAATTTTGCTCAAATTTCCTTATTCACTCTAATTTGGTTGTTCTATGAATTAGAGTATTAAAATCTCTATCATTATCTATTTCTCACTGTAGTTTCTGTCAGTAATTGCTTTATGTATTTTGAAATTCTATTTTAAGTGAGTATATATTTAGAATTTTTATGTCTTCTGTACCAAGTTTATACTTTCCTATTAAGAAATGGCTTTTTTCTTCTCCTTACCTTGTCTAATAGTAATGAACAACAGTGATTTTTTTTATGCTTTTTGTTTATATATATTTTTCTATCCTTTCACTTCCAGCCCTATCTTTTTACTTCAAGTAGATCTCTTTTCTTTTCTTTTTTCTTTTTCTTTTTTTTTTTTTTTGGACAGGCAGAGTTAGACAGTGAGAGAGACAGAGAGAAAGGTCTTCCTTCCGTTGGTTCACCCCCAAATGGCCGCTACTGCCAGAGCTATGCCAATCCGAAGTCAGGAGCCAGGTGCTTCCTCCTGGTCTCCCATGGGGTGCAGGGCCCAAGCACTTGGGCCATCCTCCACTGCACTCCTCGGCCACAGCAGAGAGTTGAACTGGAAGAGGCGCAACTGGGACTAGAACCCAGTGCCCATATGGGATGCTGGCGCCGCAGGTGGAGGATTAACCAAGTGAGCCAGGGCGCCAGCCCCTAATTTTTTCCTTTTAATTGGAATATTTAGTCCATTTATGTGTGATATAATTATTGGTTTTAAGTCTGTGGTCTTACTTTTTTTTTATTTGGCATATATTTTTTCCTGTATTTCTCCTTTCCTGACCTCTTTTAGGTTAATGAAATACTTTTTAATACTCCATTTTAATTTTTCTATTAACTTTTTAGTTATACTTGTGTATGTATATGCTTGTTTGTGTTTGGCTTAACAATTACTCTAGAAATTACAATATGAATCTGTATTATAGTCTCTTTTAGTAATGTTATACCACTTCCTTAAAAAAAAAAAAAAGAGAGACTCTTAGCACAGTACAATTCCATTTTCCATGCCCCATCTTCATGTCATTTTTGCCATATGTATTGTGTCTGTCTATGATAAAACCACAAAGACAAAATTATATAATTTTTGTGTTAATGGCCTGTGATCTTTCAAAGAAATTAAGGTAATTGTCAGATATTTATAATTACTAGTGCACTTTATTCCTTCCTACACATTAGAATTTCCATCCAGTGTAATTTCTCTCTAGCTTGAAAAACTTTCTTTAGCCTTTTTTACTAGCACAAATCTGCTAGTGTCAATTTTTAAAAAAAAGATTTTTTTTTTTTTTTAATTTTGAAAGGCAGAGATACAGAGAGAGAGAGGAAGAGGAAGAGGGGTCCTCCATCTGCTGGTTTGTTCCCCAGATGGCCACAATGGCTGGGGCTGGGGCTGGGCCAGGCCAAAGCCAAGAGCTTCATCAGCTTCTCCCATGTAGGTGCAGCAGCCCAAGAATTTGGGCCGTACACCGCTGCTTTCCCAGCCACATTAGCAGGGAGCTACATGGGAAGTGGAGCAGCTGGGACTCGAACTGGCACCCATATGGGATGCTGGCACTGCAGGCAGCCCTGCTACACCACAGTGCCAGCCCCTTCAATTTTTATTTATGATAAATTTATCTCTTATTTATGAAGGATGTTTTTACTTGATATGGATTTCTTAATTCATGGTGTTTCCTTACTCCAATGCTTTAAAGATATTATTCCATTATCTACTGGCCTGTAATATTTCTGATGAGAAGTTAACAAGTATATGTGAAACTTTTCCTCTATATGTAGTTGTCTTAGCTTGAGTTGCAGTAATACACACTTATTTATCACAGATCTAGACACTGGGAAATGTAAGATCAAAAAGTTTTGATAGATTGAATAAATGGTGAGGGGCCTGCTGCCCAGGTACCGGTGGCTTCCTTCTCATGTCCTCCCGTGGCAGGAGAGTGAGCTTGACTCTGACCAGTCCCATTTGTCAAGACTTTCCCGCATGACCTAGTCACCTCCCAGAGGCCCCCACCTCAAATACCATTATGCTGGGGATTATATTCCAATATGTGAATTTTGGGAGGGGACACAAACATTCAATCCATTATAATACTGTTTCTTTTCTTTGTTTCCTTGGCTCCTTTTAGCATTATTTCTTCATCTTTGATCTGTAAGAGTTTCACTAGGATATTCCTAGATGTGATTCTCTTTGTTTACATTGTGCTCGAAGTTTACTGAGTTTCCTGGATCTGTAGTTTGGTGTTTTTCACCAGATTGGGAGAAATTTTGGCTATATCTTTAAATATATTTTTTGGCCCAATTCTTTATCTCCATCCCTATAGAATTCCAGTTACCTGTGTATTAGACCATATAATTGTCTCACGGGTCACTAGAGTTTGTTTACTTTTTATTTTATTTTATATTATTTTATTTTATTTATTTATTTGACAGGCAGAGTGGACAGTGAGAGAGAGAGAGAAAGGTCCTCCTTTTGCCGTTGGTTCACCCTCCAATGGCCACCGCGGCCAGCGCACCGCACTGATCCGATGGCAGGAGCCAAGTGCTTCTCCTGGTCTCCCATGGGGTGCAGGGCCCAAGTACTTGGGCCATCCTCCACTGCACTCCCGGGCCACAGCAGAGAGCTGGCCTGGAAGAGGGGCAACCAGAACAGAATCCGGCGCCCCGACCGGGACTAGAACCCGGTGTGCTGGTGCTGCAAGGCGGAGGATTAGCCCAGTGAGCTGCGGCGCTGGCCCATACTTTTTAAAAACTACCTCTTATCTTCGGGTTGGATCATTTCTATTTCTTGAAGTTTATTTGTCATTTAATCTGAAGTCTCTAATTTGCTGTTAAACACAAACAGGAAAATTTGCATTTCATGTATTTTACTTTCAGTTTTAGGATTTCCGGTTCTTTCCTATACTGTCCATTTCTCTGCTGAGATTCCATTATCTGTGCACTCATTTTGACCTTTTTTTACCGTAAGTCCTTGAACATATTTGTGGTAACTGCTTTATTTCTTATGCCTAAAAGTCTTATTTCTAAAGTAGAGAGGTATTCCTAAGGCACAGTTTTCATGAGGTGTTAATTGAACCCTAAACCAAAACTCCAGTATCTCCCAGGAGCACCTAACCTTTGCTATTACCATTAACCTCATGGGCCCGCAGCAGTCACTGTCTGCTGTGCTTCAGGAGACTTTCCGTGCACAAGGGTGGCTGGTTTCTTGCCCAAGAACCATGGTGAGTCCTCTCCCAGACCTTCTGGACTTGGCCTCTGCACAGGTGCTTCTTTAACACTCAGTATCACAAATTCCAACTGTTTCAGCCACCTGGGAACAAATCCCTGCCTCATCCATTTGCTCTGCTTTGCCTCCATCTCCCTGTGCCGTGGCAGGAATGTGTCCCAGGCAGAAAGCTGGGGCAGCCATGGAGCTCACCTCATGCTACCTTCTCTTGAGAATTACAGCCTTAGGCTGCTTGTTGTTGTTTTTCTGAAAATAGTTGCCTTGAGTGTTCTGTTCATTGTTAGTTTATTACCACAAAAGTAAGTCAAGTATCAGTTACTCTCTTGTGGGAAGCTGAAATCTCTGAACACCTCATATTAAAACCATTTTGAACTACAATAAAGGACAAATGCTTTTTTAAAAAAGTTGGATTCTTGAGAATGAGGCAATCAAATTTCTATAAAAAAAAGTATTGTGATCTTCTTTAATTAATGTTTTAAAATATTATAATTGAAAATGCAAGACCCTTGCTTCACTCACCAAATGGTCAATAGTATCTATGTTTTACACTTGGTGTGTACGAAAGAACAATACAATCAGCTCAACAAATATTCTCAATAATCCATTTCCAAGGCCCGGAAAGAGGCACAAAGGAAATAAAGCAAGTCCTAATGTTCAGAAGCTTTTAGCTGGATCTGGGAAAACAGGTAACACATTCAAAATAAGCTAACTATGATGGCAAGATAGAGTGTAATATATGCTGAGACTGGTTGGAAGAAATAGGAGACAAGCCTGGCTTACCACCCCTTCCAGCTGGAGGGGCACCCCTGCAACGTGCACCATCCCTCTCCCACATCTGAGTCACTGGAGCTGTACCAGCATTGTACACCTAACACAACCCACAGACAGGGCTTAGTTGGTGATATTTTCCTTTAAGAATTTGAAGTAAGAGGCTCAGAGATGGCAATCAGATAATAGTGGGTGTTTGGCTGGTAATACCATGTAGAATTGGCAACAGAGTGGGCGCCCAGGCAAGCCAAGGTCAGAGCCAAGTTGCAGCCATGGAGGAGCAAGAACCCTGGGTTAGCAGTCTGCAAGGAATTTAGAGTAGATGCACAAAGGGAAATAGAAATATTCCAGAGGCAGAGGAGAAAATATAGAATCCTACCTGAGACTTTTTCAGCCACGTTTGTGTGCTTCTACTATTTAATTCCTATAAAAGTCTGTAACTGTGTAATAACTCCCTTTTTACTTGAGATGATTTTAGTAGTTCTCCCCACTTCCATAATGAAATACTCTCTAGATAGAACTGTGGTTTAGATGAAAAGTGCTGTGGAAATTCAGCCAAGATGGAAATTACCCCAGCTACAACAGTCAAAGAAGGCTTCCTGGAGGAGATAAAACTTAAGGTTCATCAGGACCCACATTGTGACATAGTGGGTTGAGCTGCAGCCTGCACTGCTGGCATCCCATTTGGGCACCAGCTTGAGTCCTGGCTGCTGCACTTCCAATCCAGCTCTCGGCTATAGCCTGGAAAAGCAATAGAAGATGCCCCTTGTCCTTGGGCTCTTGCACCCACGTGAGAGACCCAGAAGAAGCTCCTTGCTCCTGGCATCAGATCGCTCAGCTCTGGCTATTGCGGCCATCTGGGGAGTGAACCAGCAGCTGGAAGACCTCTCTGTCTCGGCCTCTACCTCTGCCTCTCTGTAGCTCTGCTTTTCAAATAAATCTGAAAAAAAAAGAAAAAGAAAAAAAAAAAGAAAAGCTTAAGGTTCATCTCAGAGGGAAAACTGTGTTTGATGGAGTTTTGTTTGAATGGCCTTGGTATGTCTCAGAAGTTCCCTTTAAACTCCATGGTATACATAGTATACCTCGAACGTTACACTCTGTTTCCACCAGTTGTTGATGGTTTTTCCTCAGTTTGCTTCCTAGGTAAAAAGGTGAACCATCTAGTTCATTGAGAGGTCCCAAGGTTTCAGTTTGCTGTATTACTCTCTCTGGGTTTTATATGTTATACTTCAGGCAAAGAGCTATAGGGAACCTCTTTAAACTTTATGGAATGATTTTTTTTTTTCCTCTTCATCCTGGCTGATCTTCATATTGTGTTTCTAGCATGTAGAATCATTTATGTTAATATTAGGACTAAAGGAGATTAAAACAGTAGGTTTTAATTCCAGCTTGGCTAATTTCTTTGTGACCTCCCAGCACCTTGCCTCACTTCCCCCATTTGTAAGGAGAATGAGTATTGACGTTCATGGTCCTTGCTTCATCTCAGCGTATCATTATAGGAACTAATGAAATCATGTTCATAAAAGGACTTGATTTTTTCATGTGGTAAAACATTAGAGATTGAAAAATCCACTCAGAATTGTTGCTGTAATAATTATATTAAGCAATGGGAATTCTAATGAGAGAAGTGGTTCTCTACTTTTTCTGTGTTTGGAAAGAAGATGCAGAAGCAAGAAGGGGGTGAAGAGATAAAAGGCAGCCTCCCTTTGGCTTAGATGGCATCTGATTGTCCTTGCAGGCAGATGGAGATCAGAAGAGTCTAAGAAGGAATAATTTCCTACTCTTTTACTCTGTATCACCATAGCCTTCTCAACAGTCTCCTTTGAGAGAGCACCAGAGAAAACAGCTCTGTTCTTAACGAATGCTTTCCTGTTTGTTGGGATAAATGGTGACATTTGGTGTAATGGTAGTGCAGGTCAGTTTGAACAGTTGCTTTGCTGTGCAGGGATGCTGCAGGGGAAGGCAGAAGCTGTAAACAACACCAGACAGGAGCAGTGCCCAGTGAAATAAGGGCCTCGTCTTGCAGGTTTAGGATGGTCGGTGTCTGTGCAGAGAGCATTCTGAAATGCATTGCCAGAAACCTCGGGCAGGACTGCATGAGTGACAGTGTTCCCTGTAAAGAGCAAAACTAGGGGCCAGAAGGCAACCAACTACCATAAAAGTAATTAATTGTTTTACTTTTTAATGGTCTGGCAAGATTGCTTCTTTTAAAAATCAATCATACAAATGGGACCATGATGTCAGACAGACTGTCCATTGAGACTTAAGAGACTAGTTCCTGCTATAAATTATGATAATGAGTTAGTTTTTAAAATGTTTTATGAGGTTGAGAAGTAGGGTGTCAAATTATTTTTCTTAAATCTCTCATTGCTTTGAGTGCCTTTCAGAATGCAGAGGGTAACATTTGCCTTGAGAAATTCCTTCCAAGTGTAGTGGCTGTTGTTTTACCAATCAGGTCTTTCTCCAAGGATGGTTTAGTGCACGATTTTCATGACTCAGCTTAAAAGGAACAAGACCCCATTGTTGGCCTTCTTGTTTTCGTACCAGCATTATTGACAAGATCTGCATAACTCTTGCAGAAAGGTCTGTTGTCTAACCAAGCTACTATGGAAACCTGATCCAGGCCATTTAGAAGGCTAATGCCTTTTCCTCTTGAATTTGTGAAGAATTTCGAGGCTGGTCAAACTCACTCTGAAAATATTCATCAGGGCAGAGGGGTACAGCTTGTTCACTCCATTTCACTTTCCATCACAAATCAGCTTTGCAAATAGACTCACTGGCCCAGGGTGACGGCGGTACTGCCGTGGGGTCATGACAAACCATGAAGATTTCATCTATTTCATTCCCTGCATTCTGTCTGGCAGAGCAGGGAGGACAAAGAGCTTGGATTTTTTTGTTTTTAAGAAAAAACACACAAAATTGATAGGAAAACAATTGTAGATACTTGCTTATGTCAGTAAATAGTTCTATTTTAAGAGAGGAATTGAAGGTTTACCTCAAACCTGCAGGTTCTTTATTTGAAAGACAGAGTGACAGAAGAAAAACGAGAGAGAGAACTCATCCATCCACTGGTTCATTCCCCTAATGGCTACAAAGGCTGGGGCTGGGCTAGGCATAAAGCCAGGAGCCTGAAACTTCAACCAGTTCTCTGATGTGGATGCAGGGGCTCAAGCAGTTGCGCCATCTTCTGCTATTTTCCCAGGCACATTAGCAGGGAGTTGGATTGGAAGTGGAGCACCCTGAACTCAGACCAGAGTTCATGTGGGATGCTGGGGCTGCACACAGTGGCTTTACCTGCTGTACCACAATGCTGGCTCCAAACCTACAGGTTCTGAAGAGGAGTCCAGAAATATAGTCTATACTCTGTTTTCTCTTGAGAGTTTTCCTCTGCGTCCCACCCCTTTGCTTTAGATACCAACTGAACAAGCCAAAGGACCTTGTGGAGGATGAGGAGAGTGGCCACACACCCCCTTGGGCACCTCTTCTGCTTTCTCCACAGAGAAGCACTGGGAGTGCTCCGAACTGTGTCTTGTTAGGACTCTCCTCAATAAATTTTTCAGGCCATTTCCTTTCCTTGTTTATTGCTCAGTATTCTGAGGCCTTAAAATGGTAGGGGAAGACTTTACTGCCAGTATCTTTAAGGATAAATCTCATCCCAGTAAAACAAGGCTTGCAAAATTTATAATGTGGTTATTGACCATTACTTATGATTCATGTTTTCTTACACTCTAGGATGATTCTGACTACAGCCGTCTCTCCTGCAGCCTAGGCCAGAGGGCTAGACCTTGGAGGTGTTTTCTGTTCATATTCACACAGTTCCTTGTTGTGTGGCAGTTGGAACTAGATGTCTGAGTGGCAGTTCCCTAGGGGTTGATATGCATGAGATCATGTACTGTGTCTGCCAGAGCACAGAACCTGAGGAGTTCAGTCTTTCCACATTTCATTTCATCTTCCATAGAGGTTATGTTGCTACAACCTCTCCATTATCTGAGATCACTGGGAGAATTCAGTATACATAGACTCTACTCCTGACTCTTGTCAACATTTCAAGCTCTCAGGGCTGTCATGGTAGCAGTGAGCTAAGCTGCCACCTGCAGTGCTGCCATCTCATCAGATCACCAGTTTGAGTCCTGGCTACTCCGTTTCCAACTCAGCTCCCTGATAATGTGCCTGGAAAAGCAACAGAGGAGACAGCTCAAGTACTTGGGTCCCTGCTACCCATGTGAGAGACCTAGGTGGAGCTCCAGATTCCTAGCTTTGGTCTGGCCCAGGTCCAGTCATTGCAGCCATTTGGGAAGTAAACCAGAGAATGAAAGAGCCCTCTTTCTCTTTCTCCTTCTCTCTTCCCCTACCCCTCTCCTCCCTCTCCTCTCTTTACCTCACTCACTCACTCCTTCTTCCCACACCATGCCTCTGCTTTTCAAATAAATAAATAAATCTTTAAAAAATTCAAGCCCTTTTTCAGATCTGTGATGCAAGATGGAAAACCAGTGCTACTGATCCTTATGTCTTTTCCTCCTCCTTGCTCAAGTTATGCACATCTTGTCAATACTGCTGTTGGCAAAGTCAAAGCAAGGAAGGTTGAGCAGTCCAAAACTGAATAATCCAGCCCAGTGAGGGAGGCTGTGTTCATTCCTGGCCTAGCAGGTACACCAGAAGTTGGGGTACAGTTTTGGCTGTGTCAGATTTCCCAGGGCAGATGGGGGACAGTTTCCCCTAGAGTTCCCTTTATAAAATCTAAGATATTGTCACAAAGGCTTCAAAGGGTGGTCAGATCAATCAGAGGCAGATTGTGGCTCTGGGGAAAAGACTATAGAATTAGAAAAGATTATAATTATTCAGTGGTTCAATCAACACACTTTATTGAGGACCTACCAGGCACTATCTAGATGCTCGGGATAATCACTGGACAAAAAGACAAAAGGTCTTGCCTTCGTGGTGCTTACATTCTAGCAGAAAGAAACAGTAAAGATAAATGAAATAAACAAGGTAAGGAAGACTGGAAAACTGGGAGGGTGTGGTTCTTATTATATGTGTGATTAAGTGATCAGGGTGGCCAGGATAGATCTCACTAAGTGAGGAATGAGTTGAAGGAGGCGACGAGCTAGTCATGGTAATATCTAGAGCACTCAGATGGAAGAACAGCCTGGGAAAGGCCCTGAGACAATTGCCTGCTAGGGCATTTGAGGACAGCAGAGAGCCCTGGGAGCTGGAGCAAGGGGAGCATAAGAGGAGGAGGAGGTCAGAGGTCATGGGATGGAACCAAGCCAGTAGAGCTGTAGCCATTGTAAAGACTTCAGCTTTTACTCTGCATGGGATGAGCAGCCACAAAACAGTTTGAGCAGAGGAGTGACATGATACGATCTTTAAAAAGGATCATTCTAGCTGCTGTACTAAGAATAGACTGCAGGAAGATGAGGGGGAAGAGAGAGATCACTTAGGCTGTTGTACTGATGAAGATGAGAGAGGATACAGTGCCTCCGACCGGAGTGGTAGGAATGGCAGAGGGAGGGGAGAGGAAAAGGGACAATTCTGGGTATATTTTAAAGGTGAATCCAAAAAGATTTCCTGATGTGTGGGTGGGTGAGTGAATGACTGTCGTCTGGTTTCAGAAAGAAAGACTGATAAACCTGAGTAGGAGAAAAAACAATCTCAGCATCTGGTGACAACCACACCCGGCCTCAGGTGGCCCCGTGGAGTAGGGGCAGTAGTTGCAGGATCAGCCACAGCTCCATGCTGGTCTGACTCTACTTGGTCCTGACCTGTCCTGAACCTCTCTTGACTCTCCTATTTCTCTTGGTGACTGCTCACCCCCAGACACTTTCCAGGTGATATATCAAAATGATCCTAAACTTATACTTTACAACTTATTCATTTATTATGCAAATATGTCTGTAAGCCTTGTTTGGAGCCAGGGACTGAACTGGAAGCTGAGGATGAGAGACCTGGATTCATGCTTTGGTTTATTCAGCTGTGCTGGGATCTCTGCTTTGTGCCTCCTGGTGACCTCCTTCAGTCCCTTCCATTGAACTTGTTGGGCTCAAGACTGTTTTCATCTCCATTTTTCAATGTGGAAACTGGAGCTGACAAAGGTTAAATCACTTTCCAACACTGCCCAGCCAGTAAGTGGCAAGCTACAGTCTAAATCTAGGAGTGTCTGACTCAGCCTCTGTGTTCTGAAACAGAGCTTGGTGACCTTTTTCTGCCAAGAGCCAGAAGGCAAATATATTGGGCCCGATACTGTGGTATCATGGGTTAAGCTGCCCCCTACCACACAGGCATCTCATATTGGAGCACTGTTCCGAGTCCTGGCTCAGCTTCCAATCCAGATCCCTGCTAAGGCACCTGAGAAAGCAGTGATTGATGGGCCAAGTACTTGGGCCCTTGCTATCCATGTAGGAGACACAGATGAAGCTCCTGACTTCAGCCTGGCCCAGCCCTGTCTGTTGAGGCCATTTGGGGAGTGAATTGGTGGATGGAATACCTCTCTCTCTCTCTCTAACTCTGCCTTTCAAATAAATAAATTTTTAAAGATAAAAAAGTAAATTTTAATCTCTGTGGATTATGTGGTCTCTAACTATTCTGTCACTATGATGGAAAAGCAATCACAGACAATACAAATGAAGGAGCATGTCTGTGTCTCTGTAAAACTTTATTTATGGATCCTGAAATCTGATTTTCATACAATTGATATACCATGAAATGTTATTCTTCTTTTGATTTTTCTCCAACCCTTTAAAAGTAGAAACATCATTCTTAGCACAAGTGTCAGTTAAAAAACAACCAGCCTGAGAGCTGACTTTGGCCTGTGGAGCACAGTTTGTCAGCACCACTTGGTCTACAAGATAAAGTTTCCTACCTGAGAAGCTTGGAGCCTTGGAAGCTTCTGTACTCAATTAGATTTTGATCCTCATTACTCGGAGATTTAGAGATGAGAAAGCTGAGGCAGGGGTTCTCCCTGGTGAGCTTCTGTTTGGGTTATTGCCTCTCCTTCATTGCTGCTAGATGCCTGGAAATGTTTTAGGCTCTATGGATCATATAGTTGCTTTAACAACCATTCTGTCTTAGGGAAAGCACTCATAGTCAAGGCAAATGATTGAGCCTGGCTGTGGTCCTCACAGCTTCCCAGGAACATCAGGCTGGAACATGGAACATGCTGGCTCTCGGCATGTTTAGCATGGGGTGCTCAACTGTACAGTCTTAAAATCAGAAAGGAAAACAAAATCTGGACTAGAGAGAAGACTTAGGACATGTAAGGAATTAATTATACATCTTTCAAGAAACTTAGCTTGCAGGATCTAAGCTGAAAAAAATAGTCTCCTGCCAGTCTCTTTGCTTTAAATTTAACTGTCTCAATATTATCCCCTGTCCCAGACTCAGGTGGTGCTCTTAACTGGTAAGATGATCCTGCCCCCTAGATGGAACATTTCTGGTCAGTTGTGTCTATGAAAGCATCTCAGCCCAGGAACCACAGTGTAGCACCCGCCGTATCAGCTGTACATGTCAGACTCCTAGAGTCTACCTGTGATGCCCAAGCCAAAAGAAAGATGCATGTGATTTTTGGTTTTGTGTTAATAATAAGTCTTAGGGCCTCCACTGTGGCATAGCTGGTAAAACCATTGCCTGAAGTGTCAGCATCACATATGAGTGCCAGTTCGAGTCCCAGCTGCTTGACTTCCAATCCAGCTCTCTGCTGTGGCCTGGGATAGCAGTGGAAGATGGCCCAAGTGCTTGGGCCCCTGCACCCATGTGGGAGACCTGGAAGAAACTCCAGGTTCCTGGCTTCGGATCAACCCCTCTGCTGTTGCAGCCTTTTGGGAAGTGAACCAGTGGATGGAAGATCTCTGCCTCTGCCTCTCTGTGACTCTCCCTTTCAAATAAATACATGAAATCTTAATAATAATAATATATTTAACACATATCATTATTTTAAGGTACTTTTGGGTAACACTGATTAAAAACACCAAACAAATGTGTAATGAATTTCCAACTGCCTTTAAAAGGAGTATATGACAGACAAAAGAGCATCCTCGCAGAAATAAGAGGATAGCCTTTGGGATGCCGATAGCCAGATCCTTCTAGAAGTTTCCCCACCAGTGACTTCTGAATTGTGAGCAGACCACATAATATCTGCTCCACATCATAGGTGAGTAGACTCAGGGAGGACACTGGCTGATCAGTTCCGAGCAAGAGACTGTTGATCAGGTTCGCCACAATGATCTGCGATCGCTGGGTTCTGCTACTGGTAAACTGAGACTGAGAGAGCTAATGGAGAGGTGAAGCACTAAACTCAGAACAAGAGTTGTAATGTGGCATGATACCAGCTGAAGTTAGGAGGAACAAGGAGTCAGGAGAAGACGTGAAGGGTGGTGATGACAGAGGCCAGGGCCTAGGTCTGCCCTGTCCTGCTACTGAAGTCCTGGTGGCTCCTTCCAGATCTTGCCTTCAGGATGCCTGGATATATCAAGGAACTTCCAATGTTCATGTTATTGGATTTCCATAGGATTCCTTCCACGTAAACCCCCCTTACCTGAGCAAGCTTGAATGAGTGTTCCTATCAACCAGAAAAGCTGGAACTAAAACATCCATTCAATCATCCACTCATTCACTCCATCGGTGTGTGTTTCTAGCTCTGGGACCCTGCAGTGAACAAAACAATGTCACTGTCCTTGTGGAGTTCACATTCCAGTCATGTGGGAGAAAGATTCTAAGCAAACAAGCAGGTGGTGATATACTATATCAGGTGCTGGCAAGAATAATGGAAGAACATGGGGGAAATGGAAGTGGTGGTAAGAAAAAGGCTTCCACTGATAAGGTGACCTTTTAGCAGAGACCTGAGGAGGTGGAGAAGCTGGTCCCACAGATGGGTGATGGAAGCATTCCAGGCCCCAAACACCATGATTGCCAAGGGAGACACATGCTTCCTAGACACATGCTTCCTACGACTGAGGGTCAGCTGGGAGACCTAGATGGCTGGGTGGAGGGAGGGAGCAAGGCAGAAAGCAGTAGAAGATATACGAGAGAAGCTATAAGAGGTTTCAGATGATCATTATTCATTCAGCCATCATTTTTGAACTCCACTGTGCACCAGGTATCCTGAAAGGTCCTGGCATCAGGAATTAGAGTACCAAGTTTCTTTTGCCTTCAAAGGCTCCACATTTTACTCCAGCTATCTGACACCAAAGTAATCTGCAGTTTGTACTTTCTGTACTTTGAAAATGAAACAAATGCATTAGGAGAGATAAGGCAGTGGATTGATTCACTTACTTCCTGGGGCCAGCATATCACATAGGAAAAGATATAGGACTGCAAGATTGAAATGAGACTTTAAAGTTTGCTTTATCTACTTCAGCCCCCATCACTAGGAGGGAGTGCCCCCAGGATGCCCCAGAAGTGCATCCCTCTCTCCTGTGCTTTGAAAAGATTCAAATGAGGAATTTCCATAGCTTTCTTTGGAAATGCATTGTACAAGCCTAACACATTGAATTTGTGCAATGCTGTACAGAAACAAAGTGTTTGCCTCCCCAATGTTCTGCTACTACCAAAAATGTCACCAGGTGACCCAGTTCCTTCATTCAGATGTTATTTTTAGTGAGTGCCAGATAAAGGAAGAGTATCACCATGAAGCTGAGAACAAATCCCCTGCGTGTGCCACCTCTTTTCATCTGCACCACCATGGAGGAAAAGAGTGACACTTGGCCAGTCTCGTACAAGATGGTATCTGACTACAGCCCGAAATAGTCATGCTTCAGCCAAACGATGACTCTGTCTTTTCTCTTCCAAGGAAAATCAAAACTGTCCCCAAATTAAGTTCCTAAATGCATAATAACTCTGCTAAGTAATGGACTTGAGTGTAATTTATCGTTTCCCCAGAGACAGAAATAACCTTAATAACTATAATTTGGATACAACTGCTCCTCGGATTTACAATGAATCTAACAGATTGTATTTGTTTCTGCGTCTTCTATGAAAAGTCTGAGTTGACCTGTGATCCCTTGAAAACACATGTGGAAATGAAGTACATTACCAAATCCCCCACTGCTGTTGATGTGACGGACAAATCTCTGGTTCCTGTTGTCTTTGCTGTTCTGCTATTGGTGGATTTGTGTGTGTGTGCATACCTCTGTGTGTGTAGAATTTGAACAATCTACATTAGAAATCTACCTTTGACTCATCCCAGTGAATTTCCATGTTCTTCCGTTCCTTTATTTTTGCAAACCAAGGGAAGAAAAAAGAAAGTTTGCTCAATTGTCAGAAACAGGCTCTTGCCATCTCTTTGCCAGGGTACAAAAAATGAAATTGCTCAGGATAGCACTTAGAATTTAATGATAATGTTGGTTTCCTTGGGTAAAATACAGTGCTCATTCCACCAGAACACAGGTTCAATCCTTATGGGCTACCCCAAATCAATACTGGCTTCATAGTATTTCTATTACTGAACCTCAACTAGTTGTGTCAGTGTTTGCTGCTGGCCCCATGAGAATAATTTGACTTCATGGAAATGACTATGGAAAAACAGCTCCAAGGGCTGGCCTTGCTGATGGGAAATACGATTTACATGACAATGACAGTAAAGCACCAATACCTAGTGCTTATGTGTATATGATAAACTCAATATCTGTGCCTAGATATCTATTTTATATTATGATTTGTCCATTTTTATACCCAGTAAAGCCTAGTAGTTAAGATCATGGACTTCTGAGTTAAAGAAGTTTAAAGTCAAAACTCCCTTTACTTCTTAGTAACTGTGTCACTTTGGGCAAATTAATGAACCTTTTTAAGCCTCAACTTCCTATCTGTTAAATAAAAGTTTAATAGTACCCAGCTTGGCCGGCACCGTGGCTCACTTGGCTAATCCTCCGCCTGCGGTGCTGGCACCCCAGGTTCTAGTCCCAGTTAGGGTGCCGGATTCTGTCCCTGTTGCTCCTCTTCCAGTCCAGCTCTCTGCTGTGGCCCAGGAAGGCAGTGGAGGATGGCCCAAGTGCTTGGGCCCTGCACCCACATGGGAGACCAGGAGGAAGCACCTGGCTCTTGGCTTTGGATCGGCGCAGCATGCTGGCCATAGTGGCCATTTTGGGGGTGAACCAATGGAAAAGGAAGACCTTTCTCTTTCTCTCTAACTCTGCCTGTCCAAAAAAAAAAAAAAAAAAAAAAAAAAAAAAAAAAAAAAAACTACCCAACTCTCTATTGTGAGGATTATATGAAATTAGGCATGGAAAATACTTGGTACAATATGCTCCCATGAAAAGTGTGTTATTCTATTTGCTGTTACTGTAACACTATACCCAAGACTGGATAATTTATAAATAAAAGAGGTTTAGTTTGACTGTCAGTTCTGAAGGCAAGGAGTTCACGATCAGGTACCTGCATCTCACAGGGTCTTTGTCCTGCATCATGGTATGATAACAACAAAGTGGAAGTTTAAGCAGGTGTATGTGGAAGAGAGGCAGAAGTATGAAAGAGTAGGGAAGGAGGCCTCAGGCTTGCTTTGCAATAACCTACTTAACTGTGACCAATGCATTCCTCACTCTCCCAAGAAAAACATGAACTCCTGTTAAAGGCCCCATTTCCCAACATCATTGGCAAACAAATTTCAATGTGAATTTTGGTGCTGAAAAACCTGGTAATAATCATTCAATATATGCTGTTTTAGCCAGTATTATTTGCTTCTATAGGTAATAATATTATATATATTAATATATAGTATATATATATATATTAATATGCCTACTATATCAGGTTGTTGTAAGAAGTAAATGAGATAGTCCAGGTGAGCTAGACATGGTGCCTAACTTGTTTTTGATTTTTGTTTTTTAAAATATTTATTTATTTATTTGAAAGGCAGAGGTAAAGAGAGGCAGAGGCCCAGGCAGAGAGAGAGAGAGAGAGAGAGAGAGAGAGAGTGTGAGTCTTCTATCTGCTGGTTCACTCCCCAAATGGTCACAATGGCTGGAGCTCAGTCGATCCAATACCAGGAGACAGGAGCTTCTTCCAGATCTTCCATGCAGGTTCAGAGGCCCAAGGACTTGGGCCATCTTCTGCTGTTTTCCCAGGCCATAGCAGAGAGCTGGATCAGAAGGGGAGCAGCCAGGTCTGTGACCGGAATCCATATGGAATGCAGGCAGCAGCTTTACCCACTATGCCACAGTGCTGACCCTGTGGTGCCTAACTTGTAATATGGACTCAGAAGTGGTGGCCATGGTGGTAGTGATGATAATGACAGTGGCCAGATAGATGAAGTAATTAAACCAGATTCACACAGTTGGTCAGTGTGTGAGTGAAAAATGGAATCTGTGTATAATATCATGTCTATACTATGTCTCTGCATTAAATGACAGCTAAGAGCTGATAGTGAAAGTGACTCTTCCTGAGGATTAATTTCTTTCACTCAGCACCAATAGAAAACTTCTTACTATTTGAAAAAGTTTCCTCTGTTTACATTGGGAAGGCAGATTTTTCTAGAAACATGTTTGCAGTAAAGTTTTTTGTACCTTCCTTCACACCATGAATGGACAAACTTTTCAATTTTCTGTATATATTTGTTGGTCACTTTGTCATAGAAAAAGAGAGTTTGTCACTTCTGGAAAGTTATTGGGTAGCAGAGCAATAGAGAACAGCAGACTCACATTGAGATGAGGCTCACAATGATAAATTCTCTGTATCATCCAATTTCAGGGTCACTCACAAACAGCGGAAATTGCAGATTGTAAATATGCCCATATGAAATCCTCAAATGCCAATGGTCTGCCCTTCTCCTTTATTTCCTAGGATATTGTTCTAGGAGAAAATCTGTGAAGAATTTGGAGAAAGGCCTGAAATAATTTCAAAGAACATTAACCTTAAATTGTCTCTTGGTAGTCAAGTTTCCTACAAATTCAAATTTAATCAGATTCATTTTTTTAAAGTTTAAATAAAGAGATATGATAGAGGACACCTATTATCATAGTCAGTGGTGGAGAAACAGTTCCTGTGTTAATCGCAGTAATCCATCATGGTGGTTCAAT
Organism: Oryctolagus cuniculus; assembly: GCF_964237555.1. Lineage (NCBI taxonomy): Eukaryota > Metazoa > Chordata > Mammalia > Lagomorpha > Leporidae > Oryctolagus > Oryctolagus cuniculus. The sequence continues at coordinate 43,481,279 of NC_091443.1, read as the reverse complement.
GGTTGGAGATGAGAAAAGCACATTTTCTCAGTGACCTCAGAGATTATTTTCTTCAAGAAAACTCATTGGAGTTTTAGAGTTTATCATAATGCCATATTTATAGTGATTAATTATTAGTTTGGATTCAAGATAGAATTTTTCAGAAGTCATTCTTTCTGTGCTTAACCAGGTCTCCCAGAAGGCAGTCGACACAGACAACATCATAGGTGACCATCAATCCCTGCCCCGGGCTTAAATGTCTGAGAGATTACGGGCATTATTAAACGTGTCTCGGATTTTTTTGCTTTTCTTTTTATTTGTTTATTTGAAAAGCAGAGGGGCTGGCGCTGTGGCATAGTGCATAAGCTGCTACCTACATGCTGCCATCCCATATGGGCATTGGTTCATGTCCCCACCAGGTCTGGGTCAGGCCAAAGCCAGGAGCCAGGAGCTTCACCCTGGTCTCCCAAGTGGGTGGCAGGGGCCTAAGTACTTGGGCCATGTTCTACTGCCTCTCCAGGCACATTAGCAGAGAGCTGATCTGAAACAGAGTAGATGGGACTTGAACTGGCATGGTAACATTGCAAATGGCAGCTTAACCTGCTGCACCACAACACTGGCCTCAGATGCTTTGCTTTTCTTAGCAGAACCTTCCTTTTTTCTTGATAGTATAAATAATTCAAGGCACCATAAAGAATGGGAGAAGAGGAGAAGGAGAAGGATTGAAAGAAAACCTAAGTCTTGAGCAAAATAAGCAGACCACAATGAAGTAGGTCATTTCTGACCATGTTTAGATGTCAGTGGAGAGCAAATGAAACCCACCCTCAGGTGCAAGGTGTACCCCACGCTAACTGAATATTCCTGGAATTGGGATGGAGAGGGAAGAGGAGGTGGCACCTCTGACTGCTGGCTCAAGTGAAATCGTTTGTGGATAACCTTTCCACGCATGTGTGCAATCCTTGCCCCCTGGGTACTTTCCCACAGATGAAATCAGCGGGTTTCACTGTTTACCATCTAGCAAGTGAAGCAATGAAAGTCCTCACCTGAGACCTTTGGGTGTAGAGCAGACTTTATATAAATATGAAGAGATGGAGAGATTTTATACCTCTGAAATACAAACAACTTAAAACTGAATTTAATACACCCCTGAGCTTAAACATCTCTGCTTCTGCCTCCTGAAATATTACTCAGCCTCCTCGCTCTTCCCTTTCTCTCCTCTCTTTGGAACCAATTTCTTCCGTATACATAGCTGTTCAGCTTTTTCGTTGTTCTGCCCTGTCCTTCCAGATGCTGTATTTGGTTCATTTAAATGGCCCATAACTAGGATTTTTATTCATTTTTTTTTCTACAAGTATTTATTGAGTACCTGCTATGTGCCCAGCACTGAGGTAGGCACTTGGTATTCAAGGAGGCATAAAAGAAGTATATATTCTATACTCTCTAGGACCTTAGCAGTTCTCTTCAAAAAAGGAATTTTTGTAGCAGCAGTTACCATAGTTATTCATTTTAAACCTCACTGCATTATAAATTGGCATCTGAACTTTGTAATTCATCATGACATCCAATATTCTGTCATCATGACAATTTTCAAATGTGTTAAATCCTCATGGGAATGTGGCAGTAGGCTATTCACTTCCCATGGTGCTTTAGTATAAACAAAAGGAGAACCGTATCTACAAAGATACTTAAGATGCTAGGTCCAGAGATTATTCTGAACTCTCCCTGAAGGCCTGGCCATGGTCATAGCTAATCTCAGAGTTACCAGGAAGGGGAGGAGGAGAAAGAGCCCTGTCATTACCACCCAGGCCTCAGAAGTATGAGGGAATCATCCACCATGTTCCTAGGAGTGTGGGTCAAAATAAACAGAGCATTGTGGAGGCATGAAAACAGCATTCTGTAAACATGTTTAGGCCTTAAATTAGAGATCCCCAAGACACATAAGAGTGGAACAAGTGTGAGGCCAGGAGTTTGAATTAGCGCAAAGGGGGCCCTTTCTCTTCTCTCACAAGTGCCACGCAGGTGCGTCTGAAAAGCATTCAATTGGGGACAGCTAGAGACATGCAAATAAGAGTCTAAACCAGGAGACTGTGGTACTTGGGACTGGAAAAGAAGGCCAGCAGTCAATGGGCAGATTGTACTGGCTTCTTATCGGGACTCACGAGCTAAATAGTGCAGGACTTGTCCAATATGCAGATGGGAAAAGAGCAGATTCTTGTTTTCTACTAATGGCCTCATAACTACCGTCAAGTGAGAAGCAGTAGCAACGGATGCACAAGAGGGCATCTATTCAGAGCCTGAGCTCTTTTCAGCTGAGGCATCATACAGACAGCATGGGCGAGCCTGTGCCCGGCACGCTAGCTGCTGAGCAGCCTGGGAGCACCCATGCGGCAGGTACTCCGTACTGCACAGCGCTCAGGGTGCTTCCCACATGCTGCCGCAGTACCCCACTGGCCGGAGTGAGGAAGCTCCAGTCTCTAAGCCCAGCACTTAGCAGAATTAGTCACTTCTGTTGGAAAATTCTCTTCTTTTGTCTTAGGAAATTTCTAAGAATGTTGTATTTAAATACAAAATTATTTAAATTGCCAATTAGATTGCTTGATTTGAGAAAAATTCATGTTCTAGGAAATGGACTTGTTTATCTTTTGGCTACCAACAACTGACACATGGTTACATATTCCCAAGGAGGGCAGTGTGTGTGTTTTGGTCTGAGAAATACAGCATGGTGATAGCAATAACACCAAATGTGGTGGGTTAGGGATGTGGTTGTCCAATGAGTCATCTCATCCCTTCCCGCCCCCACTACTACTGCTTTCCACCCTGTGCCCTCCCGTGAGTGTCCTTGAGTGTCAGTCCCTGCCAATTCTCATTTAGGTGTGATGAACAAATGCATATCCACCTCCTGAATAAATTGAGGAGCAATGCATTATTGAAACCCACTTGTGTATCTTTCTCAGACAGTCAACACATCCTTCATCCTCTCTGGATAGAACCATTAGCAATGTTCTGAGACAGACAATCAAAAGCATTTGATCACTAACTTCTTCCATTTTCACTTTGGAGTGGAAATAATGAACAGAAAAAGAGGATCTGTAACTTCTGTCGTCCCTAAAATAGGATAGAAAACAAGAAGAAAGTAAAGAGTAAGAATTGAATATCTAATCCCTTTTCAATTTCATAATATGTCCACTTTGAGTCAAATAATCTGTGGAAGAGAGAGTTGTGAGACTCTAGTTATTTCTGAAAAACTACAAAGTAAAACAGAATACAGAGATAAACATCTAGGCAAAATCCTAACCTGTTCCTAAATTTATCTACACAATTCAGACCAAGAGAGATTTTTGCCCATGTGGCCCAGATATAAACCCAATTTCTCATGGTGATTAAATGGTGAGATCTTGCTCCCAAAGAAGAATGTGAATCCAACCATCTGAGACATATCATGGTTAGAAGAATAATTGGCCAGATCTTTGAAAATCTTAGTTACAAAAGAAAAGAATTGTGGATGTGTTTCTTGTTCTACTAGTTTTCTCTTTTCTAGTTGGAAATATCACTTAAACTACCTTATAAAATCTGGGAGGCAGTCCATCATGAGGCTGAGCATACATCTGCATGGGGGGAGGGGTGTCCTGTTGCCAAGGAAATCTCGGCACCTGCTGTCCTCCAACCTAGAGGTTAGCCTGTGGGCTGAGTCCTGAAAGATTTGCCCTTTTAAATGAAGCAAGCGACCTCCTGGCTCAGGATGGGATTACCTCCATGTGAAATGCACACTGGCAAGGGCATGGGCCAGCAGATGAAAACCGCCTCATGGACAGCGAGCTGACTTGTAAATTCCATAGAAAATGACAGCCTGGGAATCAAACTTAAAATCACTTCTGAAAGTCCAGCCTAAAATCAAGAACAGAGAGCTCATGCCCTGTTGTTTGGAAGTTGCCAGTGGGACACTATATAACCAGGAATTTGGAGTATAAAGGAGGCTCCAGGCCTATTCAATCTGGTTTAGACAAAATGGGTAGGGCCCTCCTCACACTTGATACTGTAAATAGTTCCTGCTTACCCAAAAGGTAGCTGAGCAGGCATCAACTTCCCTCCCTCCTTTCCTTCCCTCATATAAATATGGGATATTTTAAAAATCAAGCTGAGGTACAAAAATGAGATTCACTTGACTTAACTTATGTTATACTCTAGAAAAACTGATTCTGAAAACCCAAGGCTGCAACTTTAGGGTTGCTGGGGCTCTACTCTGAGACTAGCACTGTTCTGAGTGTATGTTTTTAAGTGGCGCAGTCACCCATCATGCCAGCAAGGAGAAAACACAGACTTCAAAATCATTGATTGGCTAGGCCAAGCAGAGAGACTAGGATACTTGCTCCCACTCCTTCCATAGCTCCCACTTGCATCTTCCTAGAGGGTGCTTGGGTGACATTGCTGATGGAGAGTCTGCCCTTGTGCCATCCCCCGACCTGGGAGCACTCGCGCCTCCTGCCCACTCCCCCAGTCCCCACCTTCCTGAAGAAGACCTGGTGAATGTATTCCCCCTGGCTTGCAAATGCTTCACTGGACCATTTGTTGTCTTTTCCCAGTAAGTAGATGGTAAATGCTCTCTAATGATAGAACTGACCCATGCTGTTGAGCCTGAGAGGGAGTGTTGGTAGGGGATACAGCCTTTTTCTCTCCCCTGCATCCCCACTGTCGTCTTTGATGAGGAGGATCTCTGCCCACTCCCACGGTCTCAGCACCATACTTACTGTCATCTGCTTCCCTGGCCTGGGAGAAGCCAGTCTCAGTGAGTTTCTGTCTGGGAAGGGGCTAAAGCATGCTATGCCTTTTCTGTAGGCACCTGCATATACCGGAGATTAGGCAGTCTGTGCAAAGGTACACAGTTACACAAAAAAAGGTGGACTAACTTTAGTCCTGGAGCTTGTTGTACGGGGCCTGCAGTACCACGTGGGGTATTAAAAAATAATGTGGGGATTACCGCCATCTCTTCCCTGTTTGTTCTTCTGAGTCATGCTCCAGTGTAAGCATCAAGAAAGATGATGACCTTTCTCTTCAGTTTCACTTAAAGAACAGCCAAAGCCTAATGGAAAATTTTGAGAAAATTGGTGGTATGAACCAATTCAATGGCCAGAGCACTTCTGCCAGGCTCTTTTCCATGGAAAGAGAAGTTCAGGGTGAGAAGCCTGGCATGCTGGGAGGATGGATCACGAGGGACCTGGAACAAGCTCCCCTTTGTAGCTATGGCTCTTGGATTTTCCTTGATTTTTTTTTCCTGGACTTTTAATTCAAAGGTACGCTTATTTCAAGAGAGAATTTGTCTCTTATTGATTGTTTTGGGGCTGTAGGCAGGACAAGATAGTTCAAACCCTGACAATGGAGATTTTTCCTATCTAGGCTGATAACCTGCCACAGTGGGGGAAGCATGCTCCATCCTCTTCCCTCATGTGGAGGTGGTCATTCCTGCCATTGTGGGTCTTGTAAAAAGAGAGGATTGTGTGGTCAGTGTTTGGGTGATTGTGCTCTGTGAGGAAATGAGCAGTTCATTCCCAATCAGAGCTTTTTAAAATAGTGATTCTCTTTCCCATGGCAGATCTGTGATACTGTGCACTAGGAAGTGTTAGGAAAAGGCAGCAGGAACAGAGCACGTGATCTATTTAAGCGTTTTTTTTTTTCAAAGTCTTCTTTGGGGGGAGATGTCTAATGAATGACCCTCACGTAAAAAGTATGAGGGACTGTACAGTACAGAAGTACACAGGCATTAATCTCCGCTGAGGCCAGGAAGAGAAGGGTAAAAGCACCCCGTAGTGAAGCAGGAGAGAGTTTGGACGTGATAAAGAACGTGGTGGTTATGAGCATTTGGAATAGCTGAGCAGGGCAAGTGAAACCGTCATCTCGGCTATAGGCAGTCGCGAGGTCCGTGAGAGCCAGGTTTCTCACGGGGAAGCGGTTCATGTCCTCTGAATGTTAGAGGAGTGAAGGAGATCAGCTTTGTGCAGCAGCAGCCCTCACTCCCCAGCAGCAGCACTCTGCCCTGTAGGCGGGACGGCCATCCCAGGGCCTCGCCTTGAAGAGTCCCTTGGGGAAGCAAGTGCCTCTCCCATCGCCATCTGAGAGAACCCACCAAGAGTTCTAAGATTATAGATTTTTTTAAAGCTAAGAGGATATTTCATTCTTTCTTCTTTTAAGCCTTTTATTCAGTCAGTTAAACCACCAGAGACGTAGATGTTCCCCTATGGGCTATTTCTGCTTCCCATTTATTGAGACTACCAGGTCTTATCACTTGTTTTCTATTAACCCAGAGCTACTTAAAGCTGCTGTTAGACAATCCACTGCTTCACCAGATGCCGGCTCGCCCAAGTTACCCTGCTCTGCCCTGCAGCCCAGGCGCCCACCACCCGCTTTCCTCCTCCACTCTGCCCCTCCTCCTTCTGGATACCCTGCTTTCCTTTCCCCCTCTTCTCCCAGCACCTTTTTCTCTCCCCTCTTATAAGCCAAGCTCTCTGAACCTTCCAGAATCATGATTAGAAAAATTCAATTGCCTTTTGGAACCTAAAATAGACTGTCTGCCTGAAGATTACCTCTGGGAGAGTCAGAAGATGCAGGACAAACATTCAGCTTTGTTCATTCACCAATTGTTTACTGACCAGCTACTTATGTGCCAGGCCCCCTGGGATGGCAACTATTGACAATCTTTACAAGCTTAATTAAAGATAAGGAAGGGGTTGGACTAAAAGACTTGGTCTTTAAATTATATACATATGTATATATAATTTATTTGGGAGGCAGAGTTACAGAGAAGGAGAGACAGAAAGGTTTTGCATCCACTGGTCTACTCCCCAAAAGGCCTCAGTGACCAGAGCCAGGGTGATCCAAAGCCTGGAGTTTCTTCAGGATCTCCGAGGTGGGTACAGAGGCTCAAGCACTTGGGCCATTCTCTGCTGCTTTCCCAGGCCATAAGCAGAGAGCTGGATTATAAGAGAAGCAGCCAGGACTTGCATTGCTACCCATATGATATGACAGTGCCACAGGGGAAGGCTTAGCCCATCATGCCACAGCACTAGCCCAAGACCTGGTCTTATTCCCCAACCCTTTATTCATAACCAGAAGCTTTTTGGGTAAGAAAAGTTAAGTCAGAGACCTTTTATATGTGTTGCAAACATCTTCACTGCCACACTGGCTTGCTTGGAATGTCACAAAGATTGGTAATGTGTGTGGTAATTGGATTGGATTGTGTAGTAATTAGTTTCCTTTTCACAGCCAAGGGTCCCTTCAGCATCGCTGGGTCTGGCCCTTTCAAGTTCCTTCTAAACAACCAGTTTCTAGATCATTGTAATCAATCGTTTCCTATGGGCAAACCCTTCTTGATAATGAGCTCATCATCCCATCAGGTGAAAATACAGCAGCACAATTAATATTGGGGGATGCAAATAAATTACTGTTTTCTGAGTAATGAGCCTTGAGCCTGATTTAGACCTGAATATGCATTGCAGGACCAAAATTTAATTCTTTTCATGAGAACCGACAGACTTGACTTCTAACCAGCTACACTTCATTAAAACCGTGATAAGAGTCTGCAAAGCAGCATAGAAATATTGCAGCTGTGGGCTCTCTGGGAGAAGGGAAGAATCCTTATATTGTTCAAGTATGACACAATGAGTGTGTAATGGAGTCACTCCAGCCCAGATATATTCAGATTCAATGCACTGATTCTCCTCGCCTGCCACCCGGGTTCACTTAATGGTGAAAAGGAGGCAGCAAGCAAAGCCACCAATTCTCTGACTCCTCTAGACCATACAGGAATTGCCCAGCCCAATTTAGGGGTGGGGAAGGGGGATGCAAAAGAATAAGGGGAATAAATTCCCTCTGAATAAGGGTCTGCTACCAGTACCAACAGCAATTCAGGCAGAGCGTGTCCAGCCAAGATGTGGGCCAAAGGAAAACAGGGAGGAAAGTTGACAAGAGGTGGCTTATGGAGTTGGAGGGGGGTACTGACCTCTGTGACTGCAAGAGTGGCCCTGCCCCTGGACTGAGGGCTGGAGGTCTGAGGCCTGTCAGAGAACCTCTCTGCCAGGAAGCTGCCTCTAACTTGTCAGAACAAGCTAGATGACATTTCTGTGCTCCTGAGTTGTTTTAGACACGTTACTTTCTTGTTCCTACCACCTTCCATGGAAATCATCTGTTTTTCCACAGTGGTTGACTTTGTGGCCTTTGGAGAACAAGATGGCTCTATTATTAACTAGTTGCATGACCTGGGGAAGCCAGTCTCTCTGAGTGTGAGCTTCTTTGTGAAGGATAATATCTAATACGGTTGGTGTGAGGATGAAATAGGTACAGGGTTTATGCAATTTATCTACTAAGAGCTCAACCCTTAGGTGCTCTCAATAAAATTCTATTTGGTATTTGGTGCAGTGGTTAAGAAGCCACTTAAGATGCCCACATCCCACATAGAATCCTTGTTCTAGTTCTGATTCCAGCTTCCTGCTACTGCATCCCCTGCAAGGCAGCAGATGATGGCTCAAGTACTTGGGTCCCTGGCACCCATGTGGGAGACCTGTATTGAGTACCAGGTTTCTGGTTTGGGCTGGCCCAGCCCTAGCTATTGTGGGCATTTGGGAATTGAACCACTGGATGGGAGATCTCTCTCTGTGTCTTTGCCTTTCAACAAATAAACAAGTTTTTAAAATGTTGCTATTTCAATATGCACACACAGGCAAAAAAAATAAATTTTTGCAGTGGTCAATGAGAAGAAATAGGAGTGGCCTTTACTGTAAGGAATAAGAGTAGGAACGATTTCTGGATAAGAGGATGGTATGATTAATCAGAGAATCTTATATCAGGTACAAACACTGAGCCATAGCTTGAGTGTGTCCATCCAGATAGGAGTGCCTGGTTTTGGGGCATGTCTCCTAGGAAAAGCCAGTAATCCAGAGCATAAGGCGCAGAGAATGGAGTTGTGGGTTAGCTTTTTACTCTCCTCCCTCTTCGCCTCCAGGGCCTCCAGAGGAGAGTCTCTGGTTCCCTTGGCTGCCTACACTGTGTTTCTGTGTGGTGTGTTTTCTGTGGTGCACACTCCTTGTGGTAAGTATTAGAGCCTAAAGGGTGGATTCCTCCACAAATTTGTTTGCTTCTGAGATGTACAGATGTTGTCATGTATAAGGGAAACACATGGGAAAATGTCTCAAGTTCCTTTTCAGCCCTTCAAATGCAGGAAATAATTGAAGTGTGTGGGGAGGAGAGTGGGAGGGGGAAAAGAAAAAGCAGGAGGAGGAAAGAGAAACTCATGGCATTTTAAAAAATGTTTTGAAAGATTTTTAAAAAGGTTTATTTGAAAGGTGGAGCAAGAGAGAGAGCTTGCACCTGCTGTTTCACTACCCAAATGTCCATACCTGCAGGGGCTGGGCCAGGCTGAAGTCCGAAGCCCAGAATTCAATACAGATTTTCCAAGTGGGTTTCAGGGATCCAAGTACTTGTGCCATCACCTGCTGCATTCAGGAGTGCATATTATCAGGAAACTGAATCATAAGTAGAGCTGAGATTTGAATCTAGGCACTCTGGTAGGGGATTTGGACATCACAAACAGCATCTTAACAGCTATGCCAACTGCTAGCCCCTGGTATCATTGCTAACCGAATTGCTTCCTTAATAATATTGCCACTCTTTTTTAAAAAATTGTTTATTTACTTATTTGAAAGTCAGAAATACAGAGAAAGAGGGAGAGAGAGATCTACTGTCCACTGGTTCACTCCCCAAATGGCTGCAACTGCCAGAGCTAGCCCAGTCCAAAGCTAGGAGCCAGGAGCCTCTTCCGGGTTTCCCACGTGGGTACAGTGGTCCAAGGACTTGGGCCGCCTTTTGCTGTTTTCCTATGCACATTAGCAGGGAGCTGGATCAGAAGTGGAGCAGCCAAGACTCAAAATATTCTTCCCTCTTAAAATGAGCATAACTAGTGAAATGAAGAGGTGGCTGCTGAAGTGGAAATATTTCAGGCAGCAACGTTTCCACCCGCTCATCAGAGTTATCATTAAGCCAGACATTGACCATATGATTGCCTCTACAATAGTGAACTTCAGAATTAAAGGGAAAATGTTCCTGTGACATGGTAGCAAAAATATAGCTGAGGGGAAGCCTCATTACTGAGCAGAGTTAGAGGGAGAAAATGCCTAAAGGGAGTTCAGCCACCTGGGCTGTTGTCCAGAATCTGCTGCTACTAATGTGTGACCTTGGACAAGTCATTTCCTTTCTTCAGACCTCAGCTATTACATCTGGCAGTTCTCCTCTGGCTCGTGGTATAATTTATTAAAGCATAGAAATATGTACAAATGAAATTTCACAAGAGACATAGCTATCCTCTTTACCTGTCTTTGCACTTTGGAATTATGACCCCATATTAGTCCACCTTTGTCAGTGTCTAGACAAAAATTCAGGTGGGTTCTATATACATTCTCTGTCCACAGAGTTTCCTATAAGGAAAATTCCTCTATCATTTTGAAACATGGACAGATCCTCAGTTCATGGAATCTAATTTAAGTAAGGATTTCTACAAATAATACCTTCATCTAGTGGTTGAATAATCATATTTAATGTTAACTATGTGCTCAGTGTTGTCCAAAGGAAGATGGCAACAAGACCACTGCACTTAAGAAACTGCCATAAAGTAACTACTCAATATAACAACATTAGCAATTTCTTGGAATCTGTCCCAGGATCTGATGTGTGTGTTCATTTTGAAGTGGGCATTTACATGAGTATTTCAGCTCAAGGGAGCTAGTCCAGGGTGTGCAACATAATATAAAGTACTTTGTCCAGTACTGTGTCAGGAAGGTTTATATTGACAAACTCAAATCATGGCTGGCACAAAATTGTATGTCTTTTATCCAGGGGACAATGGAAATCTACAGGGGACGATCCCATCCAACAAAGACAGGATCTGTGATTACTTTGCAGGGGTGATGAGCTCCCACTTTGGGTTGGGACCATTCATTGTGTTCCCTCTACCCAGAAGTGGTGACAGTGGATGTTGTCTAGACTCTGGTCAGGGAGGATGTCCACTGCACTTCTTCCTGTAAATATTTCTCTGCTTCTCTGAGGATGTTGTTAGGCCTCTTGGTCTCCATGTATTGTGAAGGTCCAAATGATTTTCCTTGAGGGATACCAAAAACAAATGAGAAAGAAGTCATCAAAGTGGCTTTATAAACATTTCAAAGGAATTCTTTTTTATGAATGGCTTCCATCTTAAACCTTTAAGTCACTAATCTCATAGGGAGTAAGTGACTCTGTGTGTGTGTGTGTGTGTGTGTGTGTGTGTGTGTTTTCTCTGTTCTCCTCCCCTAAGATCTAGGGAGCCCTGAGGTTGGCCCAGAGTTGAGTGTCAGATATGATAGCTGGAAGGAACTAAGGTAGTAACACCCCAGCCCTTAGCAGTCCTGGTTTACAAGAGTCTTCAGGAACTTCCTGGACAAAGAATTTGTACTGAGTCCTTGAGCAAACTGGAGGAAAGAGTTTTGAGGGAGAAAGATGTATCCAATATGAAATTGCAAGAGCTTTGCAGTCCCTGGGCAAAAAATTTATCCATAGGGGAAGAAAGATTCTGGCACAGCAAGCTGGGCTTAGCAATAGGACTTAAGGGTCAAAAGGAGTAATGAGCCTTGGTTCAGCACAGAGGCTATTAGTTGAGCCCACTCTAGTCCAATTATCTTGATGTTGTATGCTGGCCCTAGAGAGAAGAATAAATAAAACTGGAAAAGCAGTGCCACCAAACTCTGTAACTCGATGGAACCTCAGCAACTCCACAACAGGATGAGACCCTCTCCCCTGGCAAAGGACAACACAAGGGAGAATGCCATTGCCTTTTTTTGTCATGGTTTCCACAGGGCCAGGGCACTGCTTGTCAAAGCTCTGCCTCGAGAGCCACACATTAGTACAGGCAGGGTCATCAGCCTGGAGGGGGAGAGGCTGCAAGTGTTGGGAACAGTTGCATACAGAGTCACTGTCACAGTGAACACAGGCCTAGGAGCCTCAACAACTTTTGAGACATCCCTGGGACTCCCAAAGATACCCTTAGGGGGAGGAGTTGTAGAGAGGCAGTCAGGCTTAGAGGAGCCCTATGAGCCAATGAAACTCCATAGCAAGGAGCAAATGGCTTCACTTACTCCTGAGGCCTGGAGACAGTTGGGTCACACTTCTTTGGAAATGTGTCACTTCAGATGGTCTCAGCCTCACCTGTCCCAATTAGGCTACAGCGGTGACTGGTTGAACACCAAGGGACTTCACACAGGTACAACCTGACATGATCTATCCCCATAACTGCCCTGTAATCCCTTCACCTTCTTCACAAGGCTTCCTTGTTGATACATAGGCAGAGGACTGGAGACAGCATTGTGGCACATTGAGTTAAGCCACCCCCTACAACACCAGCATCCGTATGAGCACTAGTTCAAGTCTCAACTCCTCCACTTCCAATCCAGCTCCCACCTAATGTACCTGGGAAAGCAGTGAAAGATGGCCTGAATGCTTTGGCCCCTGCTGCCCATGTGGAGGAATCAGATTGAGTTCCAGGTTTGTGGCTGTGGCCTGGCCCAGTCCCAGCCACTGCTGCCATCTGGAAAGTGAACCAGTAGATAAAAGATTCTCTCCCTGCCCCTCAACTCCAGTAACTCTGACTTTCAAATTAATTAAAAAAATGCAAAGGACCCTCTGAGGTACCCATCCATGAGCCACAATTCATAGGAACCAACCCATGAGCCAAGACCTGTGGGAACCAAAAGCCAGGGGAGAAACTTTCCTTTCCCCATTCCCAAACAACAGACAGTCCTTGAGAGGCAATTTTTAAAGTTTCTTAGAAGATGACCCTGCCAGATGGAACAAGAAGCTATAGAGAAGAAACATGTAGCCTGACCACTAGGGCTGGTTGCAAATTTGTGTCTTATATTAATGAATGCCAACAAGGATCTACCCCAGAGGAAGATTTGAATAACCAAGGGCGCAAGTGACTGGATCTGTAAATATCTGTATCCATAGATATCTGTATCTATTCTCAGCTGCCCCATTTTTTGTGCAGTAATCCCATAAACCAGGGGTGGGGAACCTTTTTTCTACCAAGCACCATTTGGATATTTCTAACATCATTTGTAGTTGATACAAAATTATCAGCTTAAAAATTAGCCTGCTATAGATGAATTGAATGTTGAGTCCCACCTGTAGTTGCCTTGGCAGGATAAGACCAAATGATTTTGCAGGACTTACGTGGCCCACGGCTGGACGTTCACCACCACTGCAGAGTGACCAAGGGAGTAAGGTTCGAAGCTGTTCATTGGCCAAGAGTATGGGCTCCTTTCTACCATTACCTCCTGTATCTCAGTAGCTGCTCTACTATTGCTGCTGGAAGCAGAGGCCAATACTGATTGCTTACTAGGTCTCTTCAGTGAGACCAGCCAGCCACTTCATGGTGGGTCAGTTACGATGGATTCCTTCTGCCATGATGGGGCAGAAATTCATCTTTACTGTAATTGGCACCTAATATGCATATAGAATGTTTGCTTTCCCTAACCATAGTTTCTCTATCAGCATAACCATACAAGGCCTTTCACAATGTTTGGTATCTTGGTATAGTAGGTAGGCCTCATGACATGAAATCAATTTTATAGCAAGAGCAAAAGAGGTGTGCTATATGCACATTAACTATAGGATCGCCTATGTAGCTCTCAGCTAGAAGCAGCCAGTCTAATAAAATGGTGGGATGGTCTATTAAAGGCTCAGCTAAGTCACCAGTTTGAGGAAACCATCCTGCAGAGTTACAGTACTCGCCTCTGGGCACGCACTACATGTGTTGAACTATAACCAATATCTGGTGTTAGGTGCTCAGAAGTTAGAATACATAGGCATGGCCTCCCTCTTTATCACTGCTGAAGATCTCATGGAATTTGTGTCTTCTAGCCCTAGAAACAGAATTTTCCAGGCTTAGAAGCTCTGGTTTCCAGAGGTTTGCAAGATTTCTACGAATTTAAAACTGTAATTGCCTCTGGGTCAAGTTGGGCTCCTCATGGTGATGGATCATCAAGCAAGGAAAGAATCACTGAACTGAATACCACAAGGAGCTCTGATTGCTCTGCAGAATCTAAGCAGCGACTAGTACTCTGAAAGCCCGAGACTGATGAGGTGCACCTATAGAAAATGGATAATAAAAACTATCTTAACCCAAGGGCAAGACAATAAAGACCTCATACCCTAAGGTGATGTAGGTCTTGATCATCCTCCTAGGCAAGTAGAGCAAATGAGTGGCAAAGTGTTTGCAAGAGGAGATAGCAATCTCAAAGGGAGATGGAAGAGGGGCATGGCAAATGTCAATCATGGCCTAAGACTAGCTACAACTGTGGGGCTGCATTTTATTTCACTAATCCTCTTACCCTGGATCTTCTAGGAAATTCAGCTGCCACAACCTTGAGGAAGATTCTGTGACCATAATCGCTACACAGAGATTCGTATTTCTCCCTTTATGAAGTAAGTGAGGGCATCTTTTTCTAAGAAAAAATAGAGGTTCCAGAGTAAACTCCGTGAGTCAGATAATGGAGGGCACAAGCCAGTTGTGTGGTCAAGGGCTGGATTCTGCTCCACTGCTCTTGTCTACCACTGTAGCTTTCTTGACCTTATCTCTTGTTCTGGTAACTGCAGCAAACAACTTCCTGAAGGCATGACCAGGCAGCGCTCTGTGTCATGCCCATCCTGTGCGCTTCTCTCTTGTTCTGGGACTTCCAAGTTTCACACCAAGACATAGAAATTCACAGCAACTCCCACACACGTACAACCTGATTGTGCAGGACCATGAACCCTCCCCTGGGGGGTTATGGGAGCAGAGAAAATTCTTCCAATTTCTTCCCCTAGAGAGATATTATTTTTTATTTTTAAAGATTTTATTTATTTATTTGAGAGGTAGAGTTACAGACAGTGAGAGGGAGATAGAAAGAGGTCTTCCATCCGCTGGTTTACTGCCTAACTGGCCACAACAGACACAGCTGAGCCAATCTGAAGCCAGGAGCCAGGAGCTTCCTCTGGGTTTCCTGCACGGGAGCAGGGGCCCAGGCACTTGGGCCGTCTTCTACTGCTTTCCCAAGCCACAGCAGAGAGCTGCATTGGAAGTGGAACAGTCAGGACTAGAACCTGTGCCCATATGGGATGCCAGCGCTGCAAATGGAGGATTAACCTACTATGCCACAGCGCTGGCCCCAGGAGATATTCTTGAAACAGTGTTTACATGGCTTCCTGCAAGATGGTTCCGTGATATCACACCCTCAGTTCTGTTCCATGGTGGCCAGGTCAATATATTTCCTTGCATCAATTTTATCTCTTTTCTTGTCTTATGTCCCTTGTCTTTCCCTCCTGGTCATTAGTGTGTGCCCCCTAATAAAATAATGACACATAAACTCTTGCTTTAAAGTCTATTTTTGAAAGAAACCAATGTAATAAAATGAGAGAAAAAGAATATGTACAAAAATGAGCATATTCTTCTCTGAGGAAAGTGAGTCAAAGTTAAAAAATAAATGAACAGCCCATGGCATGAAGTATTCCCCGCGTGGATAAGATTTGGGCTTGAGTTTCAGTGTCAAGTAGAAGCAGCCATGGAAAGGCAGTTTAAAAACTCTTCTTAAATTGTCAAAGAGCAGTTCCATTCTTTATATAAAATTCAAGAGCAGCAAACACTAATATCAGGACTTGGGTTGGCCCAGGATAACCTTGTAAAGAAGACAAGGTTGATTGTTAATGTGTCCCTAGATAGTTTTACAGCATCTCCCACTCCTCCCCTAAGATGTTCAGTGCTTATGTTCTCTTTTCCCTCCCCTTTTTTCCAGTCCTTTTAGCTACATAGTATTTGGAAGTGGTCACTTAAACTGATATTGCAGTTGAGTAGTAATGACTAATGGAATTTAATCTGGTAGTTCTCCAAGAATCCCAAGAGATTTTAAAAGGATAACCCCTTAACTCAAAAGCCCATGTTTCTCATAGTGGAATTTCTGGCATCAACAGTTGATTAGTAAGGATATATGTAAGGGTTCCCCAAAAATATCACATACACAATTATTACTTTTCATTTATGTCTAGTACTGAGGCCAAGTTATTTTATTTCTGTGTCCTTTCAGATAATGATCTTGAACTGGTGGGAGAAAGGGCAAGATAAACCCTGGTTTGGTTTTTTCCCATAATATTATTACAAAAAATTGCAAAGTTGAAAGTTCAAATACTTTTGAATGGACACTCCTATACCTAGAATTTTTCGTTAATATTTTATTAATTTGCCTCATTGCATATCTGTATATTTTTAAAACAAGATTTATTTATTTATTGGGAAGGTAGATTGACATGGAGAGGAAGAGAGAGAGAGATCTTGATCTTCTTTCTGCTGGTTTACTCCCCAAATGGCTGGAACAGCCAGGTCTATGTCAGACCAAGGGCTGGAGCCTGGAACTCCATCTGAGTCTCCTACGTGGGTGGGAGGGGCCTAAGAACTTGGGGCATCCTGTGCTGCCTTCCTGGTGCAATAGCAGTAAGCTGGATTCTGACAGGATTCCAAATGGCTCTAAGATATGGGAAGCCAGGGTCACAACATCGTGCCACAATGCCAGCCCCATACCTGTGTACCTATCCATCTTTATCTACCCAACTCATCTATTCAAATCTATTCCAAAGTGATCTGTAGGCATCAACACTGTCCCCTCTAAATTCTTCCCAGGCTTGATTTTCCGCTTAAATAGGTCTGCATGTCAGGACAAAGCAGAGAAGAATCCAACAATTGCTACTTAAAAACTCATCCATCACTTTGGGAATCAAGACAACGTGAAATACATAGATATAGTTCATTTAGTGCCTCGCCCAATTGTTTTCTCTAGCAAAATAACAAAAAAACTATGGATGTTTGTTTTCTGAAGACTAAAGTCCTAACTTATTGTGTCTGTAGTGAAAAAGAGCCATCAAACATTTTTGTTCTTACATAGCCACATGCTATAGTAAAATCTGTTTTTAAAAAAACTCAAATTGTACTTAGGGCCAACACTGTGGTACAGGGGGTTAAAGCCCTGGCCTGAAGCGCCAGCATCCCATATGGGCATTGTTCTAATCACGGCTGCTCCTCTTCCGTTCCAGCTCTCTGCTATGGCCTGGGATAGCAATGATAGATGGCCCAAGTCCTTGGGTCCCTGCACCTGTGTGGGAGACCCGGAAGAAGCTCCTGGCTCCTGGCTTCGGATCGGCACAGCTCCGGCCATTGCAGCCATCTGGGGAGTGAACCAGAGGCTGGAAGACCTCTCTGTCTGTCTCTGCCTCTGCCTCTGCCTCTCTCTAACTCTGTCTTTCAAATAAATAATCTTAAAAAAAAAAAAAACAAAACAAAAACAAAAACAAAACAAATTGTACTTGAAGGTAAAAGTGTTTGACACTGTAATCATACCTTGAACTAAGTACAAAGTTTGAGTCAGACCAATCCAAGTTGTCTGATTGCATTCCTGATCTACATAGATAACCTTCGTGGATAAAAACCATTTCCTCCATTTTGATCTTTTCTAATTAGTGACTTCCCTGACAGGGCATCAGCCACTGGGGTTGTGTCTTCTCCACCAAGTGTCCCTTGACGACTTCAGTCTCAGTATTCTCTCATGCCCATGTGGCAAGCTCTACTTGCCACATGGCAAGTGGTCCGGCACTTAACTGTTTATTTTGCATACGGTGATCTTGTCTCCTTCCTGAAATCCAAGTTCGTGGTGGCTGGTAGTTTATTTTCTAAGTCTACACTCAGTGCTAGAGGATTTGACACAGTGCAAGGTATACATCTAAGACTTTACAGTTCTTAAAGCTTTTTTTTTTTTTAATCTATTGTCTCATTTAAATTTAATGTTTAGTCAGTTGTCTGCTTGGCCTACTTGCTCCCCAAAAGACAACTCTGGGTACTTTTAAAGTGTTTCTCCCAGGGTGCATGATCATGGCAGTTACCACCAGCCAGAATACTTTTCCAGCAAGTCCCCAGGCAATCATCGTGAGCAGGGAGTTAGAGATAGGGCTTTTCTGTGTCAGAGCCAAAATTCAGAAATGCTCTGCTTCTCTTGGTAGGAGACCCAGGGTTTTTTCTTTTCAGCACTCATTGGCACTGACCTCTTTTTCTGGCTTCTTAGTAAAAGAATTAAGGACTCCTGAAGCATGGAGCAGGGGGATAGTTTGTTTACCCGAGAAAGGGGCTTAGGCAAGTCTGACACTATGAGGTGGAAAAGGCATGCAGGAGTTGCCATTGCTGTTTCTAGTAGTTCTACAACCCAAGTCCCTGCCCAGCCCCAAGTCACCCCAAGAGATACGCATGGCATGATATCTATCGTGTATATCAAGTCAAACTGTTGCCTCAAGGAAACATATCCTGGGAGTTAGCAAAACATGGGGTGCTGATGCCTGGGGCATTCATTAATCAACACCCTGATGACCTAAATCACTTATGTTAGGCATTCCAGAAGGGTCCAGTCTCCTCTGAGAATGTAGCCCATGGCAGTATGCTGATCCTTATATGTGACATCTTGTGGTTATTTAGCTAAATAAGAAATACACTACTATGCTTTAAAAATGAAACAGATTCAGGCAGTAAATGAGCATACCTTTCTTTCTTCTACATTTCCCTGGAGAAACTTTCTTTGCATTCTCAATTTTATATGATAGGAAAAAACCATCTACAAGTATACCTGAAATACTGAAAATTTCATTGAGCTCTGATGATAGGTGATAGCAACAGGGTCTCATGGCTTTTTCCTGACCTGAGCTGGATTTAATTCCAGAACCCAGGTAGGCTATGAAATTGTGCAGTTTTTGTTATCCTTGATTTTACTGTAACTTTGCAGTGGTTTCATGGAAGAACAGAAAGAAATCCTTAGGGACTTAATATCAAAATTGGAGAAAGAAATGGAACCATAAGGCACTCAAATAAAAGCCTTTGTCTAGAGAAGAGTGAACCCCACTAAAACTCTGCATATTTTTTTTCTTCCCTCTCTTATTTCACAAGATCATAGTCTTCAACATTTTCTAAAATATTCTGTCAAGGACCAATATGGATAACCAGAAAGCACAGAGAACAAATCTTGCCAGAAGAGATATAAGTGCACTAAGGGAGCAGAAGTAGGGAAGCTTTGCAATGACTTGGCAAAGAAGCACTGTGATCTTTAGGTGTCAATTCAATCCTGCCCTCTATATACATGCACACCTTGGGTTCCCAGCAGAGCCTATGTGCAATGGCCCCTGGAGGTTAAAGAGGCCCCCATGAGATGCCTACAGCTACCTTAGATATGGTTCCCTGGTCACCAGATTAGGATCCCTGCAGTCCATTAAGATGTTTGAGTGCTGCGGCCAGGCTTTCTGTCCTGGTTTGCAGCTAAAGCCTACTCAGTTGAAGTAGGAGAGGGGTTAATAACACCCCCTCCTCCATTAAACCCTGATCCCCACAATGAAGACTCTTAGCAAGCTCACAGTTTGTTGAAAAGGACTTCCAGAGCAAATGAAAGAAAATCAGCCTCAGACCTTGAGGAGTGAGCATCTCATTCCTACCAGAGGAGGAGGCAGTGCATGGTGAGCAAAGCCAACAGCAACTGGAGGTGGAGGTGCAGGGCTTGAGCCTTACTTCAATATTGACAATTTTAGATGGGATTGTTCAGCAGCTGGTTATAGCAAATCTATCTACCTTAAGAATATTTGTTATTTACTTAAGAAAATCTTTATCTAGGTAGTCCCAGGCTTGGACCAGCTTCTCCACAATGCAAAGACCCTGAGTCAAAGTGTTTGCAATTCTCTTGACCTTCTACTCATAGTTACAAAATGGTTGCCCAACTCCAGGCATCCTGACCTCACAAAGCCATTGGCAAAGACAGAAAGCAAGAATGTGCATCACATACTTTCCTTTTGTAATTAATGACAATGTTATCTAAATTTTAAAAAGCTTTTCCTGTATGTCAGGCACTGTCCTACACAGTATGTTTGTATTCATTTATTCATTCAAATCAAAGATAAAGAAAACTAGAGCACAAAGAACATAACTTTTGCAGCATCACACAGATAAGAAGTGGCAGAGCTGGGACTTAAACTCTGGCAGTTTGATTCTAGAGCCCCTATCGTGTCAAAACCTCAGTTAATTAAGGAAGAAGAGGCTTCCTAGAAATCCCTCCATGGACTCTACCTTATGCTTCATTATTTAGAGTCACATGACCATGCTCCACCCCTGCAAAAGAGAACACAAAGGGTACTTTGTAAAGTACATGGAAGATTTGACTTAAAAGGCGTGTATTTTGGTCCAAATTTTTTTAAGTATATGCATATTTAAATTTAATGTAAATGCATATTGTGAAAAACCTATACATGACTTTCAAATTTTTTTGCACCAAAATAAACTTTTTTAATTTTCCATGAAGTTTTTGAGGCACCCTTAAATAAAATATCTGCCTGTTTCAACCTCAAGAAAGATGGAGGCTGCCAAAGTCAGTTGAGTAGCCAGTTAGCATTGTTTGCCATGGTTACTAAAGAAACAATGGCTTTGTTACAGGGGAAAGGTCCTGACATCCTAAGGGCTTAGGTGAAAGTCCAAGATCACTAGGTTATTTGGCTTAGTGGCATTGGGGCAGAAACCAAGCTTTGGCTCAAAACCAGACAGATGTAGTGAAAAATGCCAGCAGCCTGGCAGTCTTATCCTCCAGCCAGTCACTGGAGTGTCTGCATAAGCAGTCCCTATTAAATTATTCATCATGATTTAATGGGCAGGAAATCAAATGCAACAGGTATGGCTCTTCCGGCTTGTTGAATGGCTTTAAAACAAGCTTTCAAATAACAATAGCCTGAGGGAAAGCAGCAGGAGGACAAATCAACTGTATTTTAGGCTAATTATAGAAATACTACAATACCTATCGGATGGGGACATTTAATTCCAGTGTCAGTAGTCATAGAACAGAACTCTGGGAAGGAAGGGGGAGTATTTCATAGGCAATTTGCTTTTACATATACACCAGAAAAGCCTCTTAGATACAAGACATGGTAACATCCCAAGTGTTATTGTACCAGAGTATAAACTCTGGTAGAATCTCATTTTTACAAGCTTGAAGAGACTTCCCAATTGCTACATTAGATCCAAAGCTCATTAAACTTGAAGCCTATTGCTATAATATAGTAAAATATACTAGGTTGTTTCTTTGGTTTAAAATTCATTTGCACAAAGTAAATGTTAGGTGTACAATTCATTTGCAAATGACATATGGGGAGAGGGAAGGAGAGGAGAGGTAGATGCCAAAGCATGTGCTTGGCTTATTCCAGTGTATCACAGCCAGGGATGGGGAATGATGCTGCATCTTTTAGCAACGAGTGAATTTGAATGCAATGTAATATCTTAATGAAATAGGACTTACTTTTCAAATGCTAACTGGTTATGTTTTAGAGTTTTACAACTGTGTGGTTTGTTGTTTTTGCCCCAATTTCGTTCTTTAATTTTTTGGGAAAAAGTTCATTGTATCAGTTCTAACAGCTCAAGAACTCTACAAAATGGTCAGGGTTTTGAATTGCTTTTACCTATTACAAAAATAATCAGAGATAAACCAAAGGCAGTCTATAACTAGAAGACACTGAGAGCTCGCAAAGCAAGTCTACAAATCTTCTGTTTTCTTCCACAGAGAGCCATCACCTTCACTTCTCTAATCTCTCTGAGCCTCCAATTTCTCAAATGTAAAGCAAACAACTAGACTGTATCATGTGTGAACCCTGTAATCTCCAGGGCCTCTAAGGTTCTAGGATTCTGTATTTTCTGGGTCAGGATTTAACACAATCCAGATTTTATAAATGTCTTAAAGTCACAAACTGATGTTCTTTTCTGTACACTGCTGATATTTAACAAAGCAGATAAAATGCTATATGAAAAGGAAAAATATCTTTCTTCAAAAGATAGACTGTTACAAGGACAGATGCTTTGTGTGACCGGGATCAGATTTCTTTTCCTCCACACTGTTTCCTATATCCACACTGACAAATAATGTTAATATGTGAAACTCTCTCAAGGCATGGAGATAGCCTTATTCAGTTGGATGCTAAAATGGCAATTCTCCCTATGTTATGCTTTATGAATGGAAGGTTAACGAAATTGTGCATGTCTCTGTTTTCACCCTGCAGTTTATTTTGTAACAGGGACAAGACTTTCCTATCTTTAATTTGGTATTTTATTAAATTAAATGCATTTCAAAGGAAAGACCATTTTTTTCTGCTATTCTATCTTATATTCATGAGCAAAATGGCATGCTAACTGCTTTCTCTTGTTGATTCTTTTAACAATCTCCTGTTTCCAAGAACTATGATATAAGACCATATTTTGCACACAGAAGACAAAACTGTGAATTCTTTGAATCAAAAATCCTTAAACTGAGGCATTCAAATAATGTGTTCTTTTCTAAAAAATAGAAAAAAAAACAACTTTAAGCGTATCTCTCAGTGGCTCTCAACTACAGGACTTAGATTCTCTTTGACTCAGTTGTTTTAACCAGGGTGTTATTGGCATTGTGTGGTACAACATTCAGTTTGCTTGACTGTCCCATGCATTTCAAGGTATTTACATTCCTGGCTCCTGCCCACTAACTGGCAAAAGCACTCCCTAATCTATGACAGCCATACCAACTTCATACATATTTCCAAATGCTAACTTCTCTGAGAGTTGAAGGAGTGTCCCTCTGGAGAAAGGAGGCCTGGTAATAGGAGGTTGGTTTGCAAAAGCCCAGTGACACTCTGTCTGTGGTAAAATGGGATCTCTGTCATTCCACCCCCAGATCTCTGGTTAAGGTACCTTGGCAATGTCATTGCCTTATGGTGACACTTAACAAAAAGAGAAAAAAACATGAGAGGGCATTTGAGAACCATGTTGCTTATACAAAAAAGGATATACTTTCCCAGACCTTAAGAAAGACTCGAACTTCTCATCATGTTATTCTATAGAAAATGTGGACTTTTTCTCCTTCCTATCCTATAGAACCAATTAAGGTGTGGTCTACCACAAAATGGCCCTTCAGAAGTAAAGATCCTGAACAGGAAACACATATTGGAGAATGAGTAGATTCTGTTTTCATGTTCTGAATTTCTCTATGGTGTCAGGGTTTTGAATTCTAATAAAATCCAATATCCAGGTATAGGATATAGACAGCAGGTATAGACAGTAGTTGCTTTCTTGGGTCCTGGGAATGTAAAAGATAAATAAGTTGTGTTCTCTCTCCTTGAGACTCATAGCTGAACCTGAGAGACTGCTGTCTGGATAACCAGGATGTAAAATAATAAACGTTGCCGAGGAGATATGTTAATATGCTATGGGAATCTGGGAGAGGGACAAGCAGAGGGAAGGAGAGCTGGGAGAGGTAAAGACGAGTGGATCCAGGGAAAGCTTCTGAGAGTAGGTATCAGTTGAAGACTAAGTTGGACCTCGGATAAATGGGCATTTATCAGTTGGCAGTGTGGTGGGGAATGACATTCTAATCAGAGAGCAGCATAGGCATAGTCTCAAAAGTGAGAAAAAATGGAGAACATCGTGTCAGAGGGGTATTGGTAGAAGAGTGGTGGAAAGGAGGGTAGCTGATGAGTAAGGCAAGCAGGCTAAGTTGAGGGCTTTAACAAAGGGAACCCGATTTACACTTTTAAGAAAGTAAAATACTGTAATATTTATTTGAGGAGAAGAATTCTGTTGGCTGTATAGGAGATGGTTATGTACAGACAAACTTTAGCAAAGAATACCAGTTAAGTGACAGTGATGGAGAGAAAGACTCTCAGATTAGGTAGACAGGGACCAGAGGCCCCTTCCCACCATCAGTAGATAAGTCTCAGAGGACCTGAGAAAAATCAAGTAACCAGCTTCTGAGAAGAACTTCTGTGATTGGGAGATTTAACTTTGATCTACTTAACCAATCAAAACCATCACTTTGAGGCCAACATTATGGCATAGCAGGTTAAGCTGCCTACAATGCTGGCATCCCATAAGGATGCTGATTTCATGTCCTTGCTGCTCCACTTCCAATCCAGCTAATCCAGCTCCCTGCTAATGTACCTGTGAAAGCAGTGGAAGATGGCACAAGTGCTTGGGCTGCTGCCATCCTCCACTGCTTTCCCAGGCCATAGCAGAGAGCTGGATTGGAAGAGGAGCAGCCGGGACCAGAACCAGCGCCCATATGGGATGCGGGCACCACAGGCGGAGGATTAACCCACTGCACCACGGCACCAGCCCCTATCTAGGAGATTTTATAGGCTGTAATAGGGGAAGTTCTTGTGATTGATCTGGGAGAGGCACTGAAAAGTGATTTTTTTTTAAAAAAGATAACTCATTCACTTATTTAAAAGACAGAGTTACAAATAAAGAGAGGGAGAGGGGGAGAGGGAGAGGGAGAGAGGGAGAGGGAGAGAGAGGGAGGGAAAGAGGGTAAGATAGAGGGAGAAAGGGAAGGAGGGAGGGAGGGGGAGAGAGATCTTCCATCTGCTGATTCATTCCCCAAATGGCTGCAAAGGTGGGGCTGGACCAGGTCAATGCCAGGAGCCAGGAACTTCTTCTGGGTCTCCTATGGGGTTGGCAGGGGCCCAAGCACTTGGGCCATTTTCTGCTGCTTTTCCCAGGCCATTAGCAGAGAGCTGGATTGGAAGTGGAGCAGTCAGGACTCAAACCAGCACCAATATAGGATTCCAGTGACACTGGTGGTGGCTTTACCTGCTAAGCCACAATGCCAGTCCCTCTCTGAAATTTTTAATGATTGGCTTTGTTCCTCATAGTCTGGGTGCCAGTTCCAACCACTGTTACTTTCGGTACAAGGAAGTATGAAGCATTTTCTGACAGCAGCTCACCGTGTTGGCACGATATATTCCTCCTACCACAAGTCACAGTTAGTTGAGTCACAGATTCATACTCGGCAGAAAAACAGCCACCAATATCCTATCCTGAGCAGACTGGCTCTGGATTCTGGCCAATGGTAGGTGCTGCTTACAAGGCATGAACTGATGTGCAGAAAACCCAATAGCAAAGAAGTCAAGATACACAAAAGCAGAACTCCTAGCAGCCAGGAGGAAGAAGAAACCAGGAGGTGCTGAGAAGAACAAAGAGGTCAGTGAGAGGCAGCAGCAACGCAGGATGCGGAGGCAGTGAGGCGCTGAGTCCTGGGATGGGGCAACCAGTGCCTCTCCTGACAGCGGCTCCTGAGCTTCCAGGACAGTTGTCCCACATCTGGAGCCCTTCTCATCGCGTGTGCAAGGTTCCAGTGCCCAGAAGCTGGCTGCAGTGTTGCTCAGGTCCCTCCCCTACCCCCAAACTCTTTCTTAGGTCACTTTATCTCTCAAAAGATAAACTCACATTAACTGAGATAACTTGTATACTATTTCCTGCAAAGTGAAGGAAACGAACACGTCTCACCAAATGAGCTGGTGGTGTTGCTTCATAGTTAGTGATGAAAGCAGCTACTATGTACTGAGTGCTCATGATGTGTCAAGCACTATTACAAGATTTGTTTGAGCATGATAGCCTTGAAACCCCACGATGACCCTACGAGATGGATTCTTCCATCCTCCTCATTTGATGGATGAGGAAGGGAGTTCAGAGAGATGAAATGATGTGCCCAAGTTCCTATGGCCAGGAGTGGCAAACTGGGGTGTGAACCCAGGTCCTCTGGATTCGGGAACTGGCCTCATTGATGATTGCACGGCTGTGGCAGCAATGGCAGTGCTCCCTCTGTGCTCCATTCCATGGAACCCAGTTGATGAGGAAGTCACCCTCCTAGCTGCTCACTACATTTCCCAATTCTCCTGGCTTCCAGAGGGAGCCATGACCAGTTTTTGCCAGTGGAATATAACCTTTGGTTCTGAGTCACTTGCAGGCCTAAAGTGCTTTATCCATCCTCTCCTCTTCTGCCAGCTGAATACTGATGACCACAAGGCTCCAGGGAACAACAGACCACAGAGTCCAAGAGCCCACGTCCCTGAGCTATCACATGGCAGAAAAATACCGAACAGGAGCACTTGCTTGGTATCATTGGATGAGCAAGAAAGAAGCAGAGATTGGACCGTCTGTTTGTTTCCAGTCTAATACAGCCATGCCACCTCCCTCTCTCACCTTGGAGGCCAAGAGCAATAAAAGGTTAAGGCTTGGAGCTCTGCTGCTCTGGTGTTACCCAGGGAGTTGCTAGAGGAATGTGGGAACTCTCTCAGATGGCACAGGTTTCCCACATCAAGAGTAGCTCTTTTTATTCAACATAACAGCAAAGCCAGAAGGTGTTATAAATAAACACAGAGAATGTTTGTAAACACATTGTTCTCATGCCTTCCCCCAAACCCTTGAAAACCCAGGAGGGAAAAAACAGCAGAGCATTGAGGCTAGTAGCACCTCTCATCTGTTTGAGGCCTCCATTTGAGTTCAACTTACATTTAGGTGTTGTTTCCATTTTACACCTCTGCCTGCCAAATCGAAGCAGCCTTGGGTGTGAAACACAACACCTGTTTAATGGGTTCACAAGAGAGGACCCAGATGTTTTCTACAGTAAGCAAAAGAGTAACACACCTGGGAAAAAGGCAGCGGGACTGCGAAGGAGAAACGCTAGGGATTTGGAAAGTTTGCCTAGGCTGCTGTCCTGTTCTAGATTAGGTGACTGATGTGGGCAACTGGAAATGTCCCCACCAGGATCCTCAAAGGAAACAATGCACCGCAGAGTTATCAGGCTCAGGGACGGAATGGGAATACATTTACCCATTAGCTCTCATCCGCTATTGGCCAAGGTTTACCCTGTTGGGGCATGAAGAGCCTTCCATTTCCAGGTTACTCATTCACTAGGGCCAGTTCCTGGTGGTTACTCTATGTGGGTGTCAAAGAGGCCTCATTAAGGAAGGAGAGGTTGTGAGGTTGGCACCTGTAGTGCCTGATACAGATCTCAGTGCTGAAAAATGCAGGTGGGATTTAAATCCAATATCTTCTAACACCAAAGGACAAGTTCACTGCCCATACACTGCTGCTTACGTGGCCTGGGGCAAAGATGCAGGCCTCAGTGATGGGATATTTGTCTCTAGTTCTGGAATTGCTGCTACTGGCTCAATTTAATATCTAGACTTCAAGTTTCTTACCTCTAAAGTAGGGATGTTAAACTAAATCATTGTCTCCTAAAGAATGTTCAGTCATACATACACTGTTGTTGCAGAATGTTAATTAACAGGTATAGAGCAGAAAAGGGTTTTGTGACCAAATAAGATTGGTAAATGGAACTTCAAAAAGTTACAAAAATTACTTCCCTGAAAGATATCTTGGAGTCTTTATAGTGTGTACTGCAGAAGATCCTTTATTGAAACATATCTCACAGAGCTAGGGTTTTTTTTTAATAATAATTTTTTGACTATTTGTTGGGCATTATGCTAAGAACTTTTCATGGGTTCTTTTATTCATTCATTCGTTTATTTCAAAATATTTGTTGAGCTCTTCTGTGTGCACCACATTGTACCTGGCACTGGAGAGTCCTGCATGAAAAAGACAAAGTCCTTGATTTTTACTTTAGGGGTGAGGTAGAGGGAAGCAGACAGTAAACAAGTAAAGAGATACATGAACAAAAAAAAATGGGCATGCATCATCTTGTCTTATTCTCACAAAACCAGTAAGACAGAGACTACTTTTATCATGTCTATTTTATGAATAATGAGACAGGGTTTGCAAAGATGACTTACTTATAATCATAGAGGTGGATGATTTTGACATCATGTGTGCAGCATTAATCAGGACCCTGGGTTCATTCCATACCTCGCCATTGGCCCATGTAAGACTCATGCCTATAACCCAAATGGCCTCAGCCACTCTGCTCTACTGTCTCTTCCATCATCCTGAAGGTTAGTCCTCTGCAAAACACGTTTGCAAAACAATGCACCGGAGACTAGGAAGGACCTCCTTGCTCTAATGAGACAAGCAGTAGCAAAAGATTTCTCTCATTCACGTAAGTGAGCGAATTTGATTGAGAGCTGACAGTGCTATACAGTGCTGCATAATGTCTTGTAAATTATGCCTCTCAACACTTCAGAGTAGACGTACATTATTCTCTTCTTACCATGGTAATTAAATTTTTTCTCTATAAAAAGTAAATGATGTTTGTGGAACTTCTTGTGACTTTAATAATCTAAGGAGTTTCTTGTCAGTGATAAGCTGATTTTAAAAGCATGTACTTCATCTTGACGTTTTCCTTTGAAGAAAATGAAAAAACCCAGGCCCAATTTTGACGATTCTTTGGTCTGTGATATCGCTATTAGAAATAATAGAGTAAGGAAAGGAGGATTATACTTTCTGTGGATGGCCTATTGAAATGATCAGGATTGTTGAATGTTATAAGGAGCAAAATATCCTTTGATGGTATAAACTATTTTTATGTAGATAATGCTTTCTTAGATGGGTCTTTAAAATTTTTTTGCCTTTTTTTTAGCCATTGAAATATTCCTCTTAAATTCAATCTAGATCTAATCTGACTTTAAAATTTCCCAGCTAAAAAGAACTTGAGAGGGTTATAGGATGTGTAAAATCCCCACAGAAGATAGAACCATCACACACATGCACACATGCACACATGCACACCATTATTTTTAAAAAATAAATTAACCAAATTTGAAAATTAGGTAAAGGAAGCAGTGCCCTTCTAGAAAGTCTTCACTTAAGTAATGAGTCATGAACTATACTAACAGCAGAAGATAACCTTAGGAAGATAAGGCCTGGGTCATCTGAGTCCCTCGGGCCCCATGTCTGCCTAAGACAGGATGTCAGGAAACTGTGAAAGAACAATCCCTTCCACCTCCACAGGTTGACTTTCATCTGGGTCCTATACTGTAGGAGTGCGTTAGGGAAAGGAGTGAGATCTGAAAAAGGAGCAAAGCCCTGTATGGACCTCTTATCATGGACGATGTATTTTAAATGCATCTTGTTTGATAGGGCTGAGGCAGGAATCTCCTATCTGATTTCTGACTGGGAGACTGTTAAAATGACTTAGAATGAGTTGGAAGGTTTGCTCAGAGAATGTAGAAAGCGGTAACATTTTTATGACTTGTCATTCACCTTTGATGCTAATCTTAAAAATTAGTTCCCTACTCCCCTACAAGGAAATACAATGATCTGTACTCGACCATTTGTTAACAACCTCAGTTTCATCAAATGTGGAATAATTATACAATATTCAAGTAGAGGGTCAAGGGGAATGCATCCCTGTTCTAGACAGGCATAAGAAAAAACTAATTGCTAGGAGCTGGTGTTGTGGTATAGCAGGTGAAGCTGCTACCTGTGATACCAGCGTCTCATATGGGCGCCCATTCATGTCCCGGCTGCTCCACTTTTGATCCAGCTCCCTGCTGATGGCCTGGGAAAAGCAGTAGAGAATGGCCCAGAGGCTTGGGCCCTTGCTGCCCACATGGGAGACCTGGTTAAGGCTCCTGGCTCCTGGCTTCAGGGCCAGGCCTAGCCCTGACCATTGTGGCCATCTGGGAAGTGAACCAGCAGATGAAAGGGTTCTCTTTCTCTCCCTCTCTATCTGTAACTCTGATTTTCAAATAAAAAAATAAATCTTAAAAGGAAAAACTAATTGTAGAGGACTACAAAAGGAAAATGGCAGGATGGATAGGGAGACAGCAAAAGGCATTGTAAAGCAAAGGCCATTTCATTCCTCTTTGACATTGTCGATTCAGAATTCCTAGACCCTGGTTAAGGGGAAGTAAATGTTAAATCTAATTCTCATCTGGAACAAGGAGAAGACCATTTGCTACCTCAAAAGAATTTTTTACATCCTCATTCAAAGTCAGAAGGAAGGGGACAAATGCTTCAAAGGAAACATTTGCCTGTCCTGCTGGAATGAAGCCAAAATGACAACTGCTTCCTAGCAATGACTGGGATAGTACCGATGTGGCGTTCAGTGTTTCAGGGGGGAATTTAGTCCAGCTATGCTTCCTACACCTTGATGCTTTCTACCTCGTGGCTGCCATGCTTAGACCTCCCCAGGGTCAAAAGCCTACCCTTTATGGGAATGTGAGAGGCAGGAGGAGGAAGAGATAGAGTGTGGGCAAGAGGGAAGGTGGGGGGGAATGTCACTATGTTTCTAAGCCTGTCTATCTGAAATACATGAAACTTGTATAATTTAAATAAAATTAAAAAAAAAACCTTACCTCTAAGTCTGAGTGTACTTTTTTAATCAGATGTCACAAACAGAACACCCCTCCCTGCCTCTAAAATTCCATTTGGTTATTAAAAGGAACTACCTTTGATAGGTACAGGTGGTTAATTTTTCCCTTCATTAATTCATCAAATCTACTTGAACACCTCATCCGTCTCTACAGGGCCTTGGGAACACCAACATGAGTTATACTTTGTCCTCATAGAACTTTCAGTTTAGTGTGAATGGCAGAGAGAATCCAAGGAGATCCCAGGATGGTGGCAGGAGAAAGTGGGGAACGCAGAGGAGGGCTGCTCAACAAGAACTTAGGAGTCAGTAAATGCTGCCACGGGTCTCCTAGCAACAGTAACTCAGGAAGAGAAGATTCAGAACTGAGTACAAATCCCCTCTGTGCGTGCTGTCCTCTTGCTGTGTAGGTATGCAGAAATCTCCTCTGGAAGCCTGCCATATTTTCTTCCCCTGATCACGGCCACCCTATGCTATGGTGCACTGGATAGCTCTGGCTCTGAGGACCTGCTGGTGACTCCTTGCTTACTTTTGCGTAGTCTTACAGGTCACGCTGGTTACATGCTTTCTGGCTTCTGTTCTGTACAAAGGCAGTGTACTGGGCACAGGTCCAGTCGAAGAACCAGGCCTTGATCTTCATCTTTTAGTCAGATCACAATGTCAGTTTTGTCTCCTTTGCTCTGCCTGTAGCCTGCACTAATTAAATTTAACATCTTTCCTTCCATTCATTTTCTTTTCTTTTTGTTAAAATTTTATTTATTTCTTTTATTTGAAAGAGCAAGAGAGAGAGAGAGAGACTGAGAGACTTTTCCATCCACTGGTTCACTCTGAAAATGGTCACAATATCCAGGACTCTGCCAGGAACTCTAGTCTGGGTCTCCCACATGGGTAACAGGATTCCAAGTATGAGGCCATCATTTGCTACCTCCCAGATGAATGAGCAGAGAGCTCGATGGGAAGAATAGCAGCATTGCCTTGAACTAGCACTCTAATATGGGATGCCAGTGTCTCAAGTGACAGCTTTACCCACTACATTACAACAAGAGCCCCCTTCCATTACATTCCATTAATAGCTATCACTCCTTTGCTGCTTTGTTACTTACTTTTTCAGAAGAAATAGTTTTTTTACAAGGTGGCAGAAGTGATGGTGGAAAAGAAGCTGATTGCAGAAGACTTAAGCAGAGATTGATATGAAATCATTTAATGTTATTTCAACAAAAAATTAAGAGTATTATGTGCTGAGGAAAATTTAAGGCAACTTCAATTTTCGATATATGATGGTATATATATAAAAATAAATAATTGGATATTTAGATGAATGAATATGTAAGGAAGAGTAATGAAACAGTAATGAAACCAATAAGGCACGTGCCTCTGTCCTCTAGAATATCACCAAAAGGAAAATCAATCACATCCCTCATGGGATATATGCTATAACTGAAGTTGCTCTGTTGTCTAAAGACTACCAAGTACACTCATGCTTCTGTGGATGACCTCCTGGAACATTTGAAACTGAGATTGCTGGAGTTCTCTCTCCCTAAAAACAAGGCAAAGCAAACCATTACAGCACAAGTTAATTCTGACCCGAAAAAGAGTGATGCCTTCAGAAGGGCATTGATATGTGGGTTGCCTGGATTCCATAGAGCATCCTAGCGGGCAGAGCACCAAGACAGAACCCTGTGAGCAAGAGCAACCTTCTGGACTGGGGCTCTGCCCTGAAGTTCTGGGAGAAGTAGCTTGAGAGAAGGACTCTGGGGCTGATCTTCAAGGAGCTTTTGGCCTGAAGAAATGAGGAGCAGTAGATACAGTGGCCCCTTAAATTTAAAAAGGGAAGGAGGGGCCGGTGCCACGGCACACTAGGCTAATCCTCCGCCTGCGGCACTGGCACACTGGGTTCTAGTCCCTGTTGGGGCACCGGATTCTGTCCCGGTTGCTCCTCTTCCAGTCTAGCTCTCTGCTGTAGCCCAGGAGTGCAGTGGAGGATGGCCCAAGTGCTTGGGCCCTGCACCTGCATGGGAGACCAAGAGGAAGCACCTGGCTTCAGATCGGCGCAGCGCGCCAGCCGTATGGCCATAATGGCCATTTGGCGGGTGAACCAACTGAAAAGGAAGACCTTTATCTCTCTCTCTCTCTCTCTCTCTCACTAACTCTGCCTGTCAAAAAAAAAAAAAAAAAAAAAAAAAAAGGAAGGAGGGTGAGGAAATCTACTGTCACCCTCTTACCCTCTTCACCTATTGACCTTCTGAACGCCAGAAACCTTGTGTTCTTGTTCAATTCAGTTCCATAAGTAAACTTTAGAACTTAAAGGAAAGTTAAATGTAGTCTAGGATCTAATCCAACAACCCCTTGTCACTGGGTAAGAAAATTTAATGACTGAATATTTAATAACTCACAAACTACTCAGTGATAAAACCAAATTCCTGCTTTTCCACTGACTGTCTTTGCGGCTTAGGCAAATTTCTTAACCTCTCCAAGTCTTGGTTTCTCCATCCATAACATGGGTGGTTATTGTGATGATTTAGTGATAATACATGTAAAGTGCTTAGAAAAATGTCCGACATGTGGGAAGAATTCAATTAATAGTAGTGAATATTAACAAAAATAATAACTACAGTCTTACTGAAGTCCTCTTACTCTGTCCAGTTTTCTTTTATGTATTCCAGTAGTGCTCAAACTATTGTGGGAGCATAGGTGGTGAGGGAAGCCCGTGCCTACCTGTGAGATAGCACTGGTCAGTGATTGACAGCTCCAGGTGATGTCTGTGTGTGTTTAAGAGATTTATTTATTTCTTCATTCATTTGTTTGAAAAGCAGAGTTACAGAGAGAGGAGAGACAGAGAAACAGGTCTTCCATCTGCTGGTTCACTCCCCAAATGGCCACAATAGCTAGGGCTGGGCCAGGCCTGAACCCAGGAGCTTAGAATTCCACCTGGGTCTCCCACATGGATGGCAGGGGCCCAAGTACTTGGGCCATCTGCTGCTTTCCCAGCTACATTATCAGGGATCTGATCCTGTGGGATGCTGGCATTGCAGGCAGAGGCTTAACTCACTGCACCACAATGCCTGCCCAACAATTTGTGTTTTGACAGCTGAGGCTGACCTGTCTCAGGACAGCTTCAGCATGTCTCTGCACCATCCAAACTCCCTTTTCTGTGCACAACCAAAGCCTTCCTTTCTGTGCACTGTGCAGGCCCACCTCCCATGCACCAGTGAGGGACTCCAGGGATCCCTGGAAAGGAAAGACAAAACATAGGAAAGAAAAAACACTGCAGGAGCCCTGAGGGAGGGGAGATGGGAATAACATATGCAATATAATCTTCAGATGTTGTGTCTGCTGAAGGGACCTGATTGAGCAATTTGCACACTTCTGTTCACAACAGGCTACTCCAAAATCAGCTCCCTGATTGGTTCACATAGCATACCTCATTAGCATACACATTGATCAATCAGAGTGAACTTCCTATTTTAGAAATGCATAAAAGTTTGAGCCAGGCAGTCTTGAGAAGCAGCTTGGGGCGAAAAGTCCTCCAGAGCAGGTAGCCCCTTGTGGGGCAGATCCTCCATCTGTCACAGAGCTTCACGCCTTCCTTACCCTTGGGCTTCATTCTTCATGGTCACAAGACAAAGACCTCAGCACAGAAAGAGAAGCAGGAACCCAGAAGAAGGCAGTACTGCTTGACAGAGCCAGCAAAGAAGAGAAGCTGTAACTTTAGAAGGCAACAGCAGGGCTGGATTTGTGGTGTAGCTGGTAAAGCTACCACCTGTTACCCCAGCATCCCATATAGGTGCTGGTTTGAGTCCTGGCTGCTCCACTTCCAATCCAGCTTCCTGAAAATGTGCCTAGGAAGGCCACAAAAGATGGCCCAAGTTTTTGGCCCCCTGACACCCATGTGGGAGACCCAGAAGAAACTATTGGCTTCAGATTGACCCAGCTCTGGCCATTGTGGCCATTTGGGGAGTGAATCAGCAGATGGAAGGTCTCTCTCTCTCTCTCTCTCTGTAAACTCTGCCTTTCAAATACATAAATCTTAAGAAAAAGGAGGAGGGTGGTAAATGTTGTGACATAGCGGGTAAAGCTGCCACCTGCAATGCCAGCATCCATATAGGCACTGATTCACATCCTGGCTACTTCACTTCTGATCCAGCTCCCTGCTAATGGACTGGGAAAAGCAGCAGAAGATGGCCCAAGTGCTGGGCCCCTGCTATCCATGAGAGACTGGAAGAAGCTCCTGGCCCCTGGTTTCAGCCTGGCCCAGTCCTGGATGTTGCAATCATCTGAGGAGTGAACCAGCAGATGGAAGATCCCCCTCTCTGTCTCTCCTCTCTGTAACTCTTTCAAACAAATAAGTAAATATTTTAAAAAAGAAAAAAAGTCAGCAGCACCAGATGAACCATGCAGAGAGGAGCAGTTGTTGTAACACAGAGATGTAACACACAGAGCTTTACTGTCCCTGAACAACCTAGCGAGAGAAAGAATCTGTCACATCTTTAAGATGCAGACCTGAGTGATTGGAGTCACAGACTCCCTGTGCCACTATTCCTGTAACACCAACATCAGAACTCTCAGTGTCAGCAAGCCCCACCCCTTTCTCAGTCATAGAAACCAAAAAACACACGGTGTCGAGAACTTGCAACCAGTGCTAGCTGGAAATATCCAAAATGGCTGCAGGGTGTGTCCCTCCACTATGACCTGTAGGTCATTATGGTAACATTACCACAGGGGCATGCCCACTCCCATGCACTTGATGCCATGACATTTCTGGTATTTCTTTTTTTAAGAAATTTACATATTTATTTGAAAGGCAGAGTTACGGAGAGGCAGAGGCAAAGAGAGAGAAGTCTTCCATCTCCTTGTTCACTCCCCAGATGGCTGCGATGGCTGAAGCTGAGCAGATCCAAAGCCAGGAACCAGGAGCTTCTTCTGGATCTCCCACGTGGGTACAGGGGCCCAAGCACTTGGTCCATCTTCTACTGCCTTCCCAGGCCATAGCAGAAAGCTGGATAGAAAGTAGAGCAGCCGGGACTCGAACCAGCGCCCATATGGGATGCTGGTACTGCAGACAGAGGCTTAGTCCACTGTATCACAGCGCTGGCCCCATCTGATATTTCTTGAAAAGGGCTCCAAAAAGGCCAGTGCTCAAGTCCCATCCCAAACTCCATCCCCTTGTGAATATTCGTTTGGCTTCACCCCTGAAATTATCCCTGTGCCTCTGGAGAGTATCAAGGAAAGGCCTAATTTTGTTCAGGGGGCTTTTTTTCTGGGTTGGAGGCCTTTTTCTTTGTGGAGGGCTTTGTCATTGTTGGATATTTTTCCTTGGTGAGGGAGTTTTCTTTGGGACCTGTTTGCATTTTTGGCTGTTTGTCCATAGTTCTTGAGTTTGTACTTTTGTTTTGCCCTGAGTAAATGTTATTTTCCTGTATACCTTTATACCTCTACCTTTGAATTCTTTCATGCATAGAGGGAAGAATCTGCAGTAACTCTCTTCTGGAGTCCCCAGTCCAAACACAACCTGGCAGATCACCTGAAGCACCTGGGGTGTTTTTGAAAACTTTCAGTTTCCTGGCCTACCTGAGCCACTGAGTCTGTGCCTTGAGGTGGTTGGGGTCCTGACAGTAGGGACAAGGATTAGAAACAACTGTCCATAATTTCTGCTGTGCAAACTTTATTTTCTTTTAATGAGAACAGGGAATTGATTCTTAGTCCTTAACATGTAGGTGCAGTCACAAGAGTTAGTGGTGGTGGGATGGCTACTGCACAAATGCTGTGATCCCAAGAGGTTAGAAGCGCATTCAAAGAAAGGAAGCGGGCTGGCATTGCGGCACAGAGGGTTGGGCTGCTGCTTGTGATGCTGCTGTTCCATATTGGAGCACTGGTTCCTAGGTGCTCTGCTTCTGGTCCAGATCCCTGCTGATGCACCTAGGAAAGCAGCGGATGATGGCCCTGGTGCCTGAGCCCCTGCCACCCATGTGAGAGATGGGGATGGAGTTCTGGACCCCTGGCTTTGTCCTGGCCCAGCCCTGGTTTTTGCAGTCATTTGCAGAGTGAACCAGCAGACAGAGGATCTGTCTCTCTCTGTGTTCTGGCAAATTAATAAATCTGAACCAAAAAAAAGCAAGGATTAGAAGAGGGTAAGGTTGGAAAATGGGCATTGATCATTGGTGGAAGTGATTAATTATGTCTACTTTTGCACATACATTTGAATGTCTCTTAATACAACATATGCAAATACATCTTTAATAGCATGATTTGTTTGCCAATATTGAATGCTAACTGTAAATAATTTCTATTTTCTGGAGTGTTAGGAAACTTCAATATGGCACTTGCTGGCAGACAGTTTCTGTCTCCTGGATTTAGCAACATATTAGGTAATTATTACAAAAACATTTTTCCCTTACTACTAACAAAAGTCTAGACAACAATTTGTGATTGTCTATAGAAAGAGGAGAAGTAAAGAAGAAGTAATTCAAATTTACAGAAAATTTTAAAAATATGGCCTATAGTTTCTATTTTCTTCTTTACTGATATTTTTGCTAATGGATAGCAAAATAGATCATTAAAACTATCACTCCTCCTAGAATCCTCTTTCCCTTTTCTGATGATGTCATCAACAGCCAACAAAAGATGGGCAACAGGGGCAGGTGTTTGGCCTAGCAGGTAATCCACTGGTTAACATGTCC
Organism: Oryctolagus cuniculus; assembly: GCF_964237555.1. Classification (NCBI taxonomy): domain Eukaryota; kingdom Metazoa; phylum Chordata; class Mammalia; order Lagomorpha; family Leporidae; genus Oryctolagus; species Oryctolagus cuniculus. Next base: position 43,444,450 of record NC_091443.1, on the reverse strand, counting down.
ATATCCCATAGCCTACTGTCTTTGTTTGATACCCTGCTCTGGCTCCTGATTCCAGCTTCCTGTTAACGCAGACCCTGGGAGGCAGCAGTGGTGGCTCAAGTGGTTGGGTTCCTGCTACCCATATGACAGAACTGAATTGAGTGCCCAGTTCATGGCTTTGGTCTTGGCCTTGGTCTAGCCTCAGGTGTTATAGGCATTTGGGGAGAAAACCAGCAGGTAGGGGTTCTCTTTCTTTCTCTGCATCTTAAATAGATAAAATTAAGAATTTTTTTTTTTAAATAAAAAGCACTGGTCTAGAGGAGGCATCTTCTTCCTTCTGCAAAGGTGACCATATCAGTTTTTCTCATAGCATTCCCTTCTTAGATTACCTAGGATTGCCCAAGTCTGTGGTTCTCAATATGGTATCGAGACCTGCAGAGTTTGAAACTCTCAGGAGAGCACCCCCTTCCTCAGCCCCAGTATGCCTTCTAACACATCCTCCCACCCAGGGGACTCTGATGCATGCTAAAGTTCAAGAACCATTGGCATAGTTTATGTTTCTGGCCTACATTTTAAAATAAAGTTCACCAGTGTATTCTGGTATATATGACAAGTAGGCCAATGTCCCCAGATGTTAAGCCAATCACACAGACCCTTGGTTTGTATTGTCAACTCCCCAGAAAAAGTCATTCTTACAATATCTCTAGGTCCTGCTTCAGTGGTAAAGAGGAGTCTTTGACGAACGCCAAGTGTCAGAAGTGTAGTAATTAATGAAATGCCAGGAACTGAGAGCATCCTGGGCAGCCATGCTGAATCATGGTGTCAGGGGATGAATAGCTCAGACAATGAGTTTCAAATAAAAATAGCTTTCTAATTCAAATACCCTGGAGGCTATAAATTAGTATTCTTCACTCTCTGGACACTGACCTGACTAGAGCAGTGTGAGTGAAAACTCCAAGGTTGGATGGCGCTGGAAGGCAGTCTCGGAGCATGAGCTGAGGGTGCAGTGCAATGTGGTGGAAAGGTCAGAGAAAAGATGACTGGATCACTGAGCAAAGTCAATTTCAGCTGAGTACATCTACCTTGGCTTCACTCTTGCTTGGGCTTTGCAATAGATTATTATACTCAATACCTAACCTAACTCTAGCTAGCTCTAAATTACAAGTTTTTATTTATCTTTCTGCCCCTCTTTCCATGTCATCTGTCCTGAGCTCTTTCTCCCCTCTCCCCTGTTTCTGTGTCTTCCTGCCTGTGTATCTCTTTATCACACTGTATGTCCTTCTAAATCTATTTCTTCCTCCTTTCCTATCCTAATCGATCTTTTTAGTGAAAAAAATTCAACCACCTCCCAGGAGGACAGTGGGGGAGGGGTGGATTTCAATATGGACAAAAGCGAAAAGGCTGCCAATATGTTTTGGTTGGTACTGTTGTTTATTTTTTCTGACACTGGAGAGCTCTGGTATCCAGCTATCTCTACTTTTCCTTTTTTTGTTTTAATTTGTGAGTGTTTGCCATAGATTATTATCGTGCTATTTCTCAATGGAACTGGAGTTCTAGTTTATCAAAATGTCAGCATAAAGACCAAAAGTCAAGCAAATTTGCTGCAATAAAGAAAGGCTGTAAATTTGCTGTCGGTTAAGAAATCCTCTTGAAGTCCAAGTGCAAGCCCAGCTGAAAGCATTTTTATTAATTGTTACCGAATTAATGTGGGGATAACCCAGTGCCTATGCACTTTAATCTCATGCCTTGTTAAATTTCTCAGATTTAATAACTGGCATCACTATATGTGCTGATTCCAGGAATGATCAGGGAATACCTAAAATACAAAACCAGCTTCATTTTGCTAGTTTGATTTGTTGAAATTTATATCTGTCCCCCCTTTTATTCTTTTTGGATATTGATGATGTACCATGGAATAACTTTCTACTTTGTCTTAATTATAGTTTGGTTGAAAAATGAAATCATTTGAACATTGAAAATATTTGGAAACAAGCCCAATCAGAGAAATTTTATAAAAGTCCTCTTGCAGTGTCTTGGATATAAATACAGAGAGGAAACATGTGGAAAAAGACCTTTATGTCCTTGCAACCCACAAAACAATGGAATCACAGAAGACCAAAAAAAAATTTCCTTAAATCTAATTATCAAAAAGCAATTCATCTTGCTTGAGTATTTCAATCAACACATCCCTGAAGCCACTTTCTCAATCATTCTCCTGTCTGATATATGGATTTTTTGCTGCACGTTATCATTTGAAGAAACCTCTTAGCATATGGTGGGGAAAATGCTGTTTTGCTAATTTTATGTTTTATTTCTTAATGACCTACTTCTGTGCAGCAGCTTTAGTGGAGTAGTTTCAGCTTGGTCTGGTTTTCTGTGAGTCCCCTACTCTGGCTGGCAGTGACTCAGCTGGGATAGAGCCGAGATGTTTACATGATGGCAAAGCAGGGGTTTGCATGGGCCTCAGCTTCTGCTGCTTTTGTAGAGTGCTTACAAATTGTAGGCACTCAGAATAAGTGGCATCATTAGTGGGTGTAAAATGTCCTAAGGGTATGGGAGTGATTTAGAATTCTGAGATTCAGTGAAGAGAGAATAAGAGAGGGGCTCAGGTGTCCAAGGGAACTGGATCTAGTAGTAGGGCTGAAACATGACCTTAGGTAAATCACTTGACCCTAATTCTTCACCTTTGAAATAAGGTGAATATATGCATTTTACTTTTATTGAAATGCTGCAAGGTATCAGAGCAGTGTTTGCCAAGCACATGGAAATATTTTCACTTTAAGAGAAATATTTTGGTTCAGGCTTTGCAAAAAGATTATTTAACACAGGGAGCTTCACATCTAAGATTTAGTGTAAATTGCTTGTGTCTTAGAGGACATCAACTCCTAACTGAGGAGATCATTGGCAGGATAATTATTTTACTTTCCTAAGAAGGGAAGGATGGACTTGGCTTTTGAGAAATTTGGTCTTTTGAAACTAAAGGTAAAATTGCATGAATAATGTAGTCAATTGGCATTTTGTAACCTAGGTCAAATGATCATGCACACATTAGTATTCCCATCAAATGTGGATCTCCTTGGTGAATCAGTAAAGCAAAATTCAACCAAGTTCCTGCTATGCTACCATTGTGTTATGAGTTATAGAATCTTTTTTGTTGTCCTTGCCCTCCAAGGATTTACATTTTACACTAGCACTTTTTAATTTTTATTTGTTGTATTTATTTGAAAGAGAGATCTCCCAACTGTTAATTTGCTCTGTAAATGCTAGCAACAGCCAGGGCTGGGCAAGGGCAAACCAAGGAGGTGGGAACTCAATCTAGGTCTCCCATGTGGGTGACAGGGATCCATCACCTGTGGCCTCCCAGGGTACACATTAGTAGAAAGTTAGAGTCAGGGGCAGTACTGGGACTCGAACGTAGGCACTCTGATATGGCATGCAGGCATCCCAAGTGATGTCTTACTGGCTAGGCCTTAATGCCTACCTCTGTTCTTATACTTGTCAATACAGCTTTCTATGGTAAAGCAAATGCTGTTGGTTTTATGCAGCACTGTTTGCACCAGCCTCTTCAAATGTAACTAGTGTAACATAAAATACATTTTTTAAAAGATTTATTTGCAAGTCAGAGTTACACAGAGAAGAGGCAGAGAGAGAGAGAGAGAGAGAGAGAGGTCTTCCATCCAGTGGTTCACTTCCCCAGTTGGCCACAACAGCTGGAGCTGTGCCAATCCAAAGTCAGGAGCTTCTTCTGGGTCTTCCATGCAGGTGCAGGGGCCCAAGGACCTGGGACATCTTCTGCTTTCCTAGACCATAGCAGAGAGCTGGATCAGAAGTGGAGCAGCCGGAACTCAAACCAGCATCGTTATGGGATGCCAGCACTGGAGGCAGTGGCTTCACCCATTACACCACAGCGCCGGCCCCGAAATACATTTTTAATTTTATTTCATTTTAATCAATTTAAGTTTAAATAACCATGTGAGTCTAGTGACTACCTTATTGGATGATCACTTTAATTGGAGACAAATTAGTGCCCATAAAACTATTAGTGACCATTCATAAGGAAGTGTGTCAAGAAATGTTACTTTGAATAAAGGGGAACTTCTGTTAAACTTGTTGGCTCTGATAAGATGGAAGGTGGAAAAGAGAGGGGAAGGTTCTGGACTGAGGGAATAATAAGCCAATGACTTAGAGGCAAGAGGAGACTGGTGTTGTTACTGAACTGTTAGATCACCTTAAGGGAATGTGAAGGTTCTTGACAAAGCCATAGAGGAAAGAAGACTGGACATGGTGATGTGTGGGGAAGAGGAGGAGCAGACAACATATTTCTAAATTGCAAGCATTTCACCTGCATGCTACAGATTAATCCTCACAACCAGCTGTTGAATTAGTTGCTACTGATATCCTTATTTTAATCTCAGGGAACAGACTCCAAGAAGTTCAGTCATTTCCCCAAAATCACACAGTAGTGAGCCAAGCTTTAAAACCTAGGCAGATTTCCTCCACATGCCATGGATATCTCATTTCAATTGCAGTGATTGAGAACTCGGGCTCCAGAGTCATCCAATTTCTGTCTCTGTTAGCTTGTGACCATGGGTGTCTATACACTGACAACAGAAAATGTACATCATGTAAGTTGCTATGCTGGAATTACATAAGACCTGCACATAGAATACCTAGCACCTGATAAGGACTCACCAAATCTCTGCCTAATCTTGTTATGCCAAAAATAGACTCAAAAGGCAACAAAGAAATTAGGACTTGCTTGAGTAGGTGCTAGACAACCCCTGCAGCTTCCTGAACCAAGAGGGAATTGACAGTTGAAACTGTTAGTTTAATGGACAGAAAGGAAGAAGAGGAGGGAGACAGAATTCAAGCCGACTTTCAAGAGGCAGTCGCAGTCTTAAGGAGGTCTGGAAATTCACATTCCACAAGTGAAGGAATGAAACTTTGTTTCCTCCTGGAAAGAAAGGTAATACACGTTGATTGGAGATCATTTAAATTTCAGAGAAAGGCAAGGAAGATTAAAATCATCTATTATACTGCATCTAAGAGATTATCACCATCAGCTTTTGGCATATGTCCTTCCAGATCTTTATGTTTGTCAGTGTGTGCTTAATTCACTTTTCAAGTTGCTCCGTTTATCTACTTTACATTAGAAGTGTGTGTTTCTAAGAAACACTCCTTCTGATTACTTCAGTAGAACTTTTCCCTATGTTTAGGTATGAGAGTGGTTATATGTGTTTTGTTTCAAGCTCGTTAAACTCATATATTTGAGGTGCTGTTCTGTGAGTTATACACTGTCATGTAGCTACCAGTACATTCAAGGTCCAAACAGTTCTATCACCCTTAAAAATTCCTTTTCCTGGTCTGATTGTCAACCTCTCCTTGCATTCCTATTCTCAGTCTCTGCTGACCACTGATCTACTTTCTGCTTCTAGAATTTTGGGGGATGATAGAATCATACAGGACATACCCTTATGAGTCTGACTTCTACTTAACCTAAGGTGTTTGAGATTCATCCATGCTATTGCACATTAGGATAATTCACTTTTTATTAGTAATATTTTATTGAGTGGAGTTGCTAGATCATATGTTAAGTACACAGTTAACTTTGTAAGAAAATATCAAACTGTTTTCCAGAGTGGCTATACTATTTTATTTTTAAAAATGTTTATTTATTTTCATCTGCTTGAAAGGCTAATCAGAGAGAGACAGAATGATCTTCCATCTGCTGATTTGCTTCCCAGATGCCCACAACAGCCAGGGCTGGACCAGGCCAAAGCCAGAAGCCTGGAACCCCATCCAGGTCTCCCATGTGGGTGGCAGGGACTTAAGCACTTGAACCATAATGGACTGCCTCCAAGGATGCATTAGCAGGAAGCTGAATTGAAATCAGAATAACTGGCACTCAAAATCGGGCACTCTGATATGAGATACAGGCATCACAAGAGGCAGCTACACTTACTGTGCCACAATGCCTGACCCAGTTATACTAGTTTATATTCCTCTAGCAAGTGTTGGTCCAGACCTTGACCAGCATTTGGTATTATCATTTTTAATAGTATTAAATATCTTTAGATGTGTTCATTTATCATCAAATAGAGAAAATTTTATTTCCTATTTCCATTCTGTTCACATTTATTTTATTGTATTAGCTAGGACCTTTCAGATGAGGAGCCAGCGTAAGTTTGAGTCCCGGCTGCTCCTCTTCTGATCCAGCTCTCTGCTATGGTCTGGGAAAGCAGTAGAAGATGGCCCAAGTGCTTGGGCCCCTGCACCCGCGTGGGAGACCTGGAGGAAGCTCCTGGCTCCTGGCTTCGGATCACCCCAGCTCCAGCCATCTGGAGAGTGAGCCAGCAGATGGAAGACCTTTCTCTCTCTCTCTCTCTCTCTCTGCCTCTGCCTCTCTGTAACTCTGCCTTCAAACAAATAAATAAATCTTTAAAGAGAGAGAGAGAGAGAAAGAGAGAGAGAAGGAAGGAAGGAAGGAAGGAGGGAGGGAGGGAGGGAGGGAGGGAGGGAGGGAAGGAAGGAAGGAAGGAAGGAAGGAAGGAAGGAAGGAAGGAAGGAAGGAAGGAAGGAAGAAAGAAAGAAAGAAAGAAAGAAAGAAAGAAAGAAAGAAAGAAAGAAAGAAAGAAAGAGAGAGAGAAAGAAAGAGAGAGAGAGAGAGAGAGAGAGAGAGAGAGAGAGAGAGAGAAAAGGAATGGTGAGAGCTAACCTTCTCTCTCCTGTACTTAGGGGGAAAGAATATATTCTGTCAACATTCAGTATGATGTTAGCTGTAGGGTTCTTATATACCCTTTTTTAGGTTAAGCAATTTCCCTTTACTTTCTAGCTTTCTGAGAATATCATGAATGGATATAGAATTTTCTCAAATGATTTTATATGACTACTGAGATGATCATATGATTTTTCTTCTTTAGTCCGTTGATAACACTGAATTTTCCAGTGTTAAACCAGCCTTTCAGTCCTAGAATAAATCCCTCTTCACCATAATAATATCCTGTCTACATATATTTGATTTGTTTGTATGAATGTGTATTTAAAACCAAACACAAGATGACACTAACTATACTGATTTGTAATGTCATTTTGAAAACTCACCTTTTGGGTCTGACTTTGTGGTGCAATAGGTTAAGCCGCCACCTAAGATGTTGGCATTCCACATCAGAGCACTAGCTCCAGTCCTGGCTGCTCGGCTTCCAGTCCAGCTCGTTAATACACCTTGGAAAGCCCGGAAGATGGCCCAGATACTTAGGCCCCTGACGCCCATGTTCGAGACCCAGATGGAGTTTCAGGCTCCCATCTTCAGCCTGGCCCAGCCTTGCCCAGCTCCAGCCATCGGAGTTATTTTGGGAGTGAACCAGCAGATGGAAGACCTCTTTCTCTGTCACTCTGCCTTTCAAATAAACAGAACAAGTATTAAAAAAAAATTTCTTTAATTTAAAGAAAAATGTATGTGAAAAAAGCTCTTTATGATTACTTTAGTAGATTATGCCCTCCCCAAGGTTTTCTTTTGGTATGGGAGTAGTTAGTTATTATACATATTCTGTTTCAGGTTTATTAAATTCAAACCTAGGATAAGAGATTTCCGGGCCACATAAACCAGCTCATCTAATTAGCTTATCAACTCAGGAAAGATTTTCTTGTTGACAAAATGTGAAGAGGAAATTGCTGTTTCAAAGGTCTTTATAAATGCTATGAGCAAAGGGATGAGCACAGATCCTGAATTCCAGGCACTCATCACATGTCAGAGGAGTCCAAAACCTCTGTCTTGAGACAGTGACCTTAAATATACATCAGAGAGCTTGACGTTTGTAAAGAAAGTATTCGCTTTTCCATTAAAAAATACTTATATGGATAATATAAGTGTAGACACAGATGTATGTATTCTTAAGTGTAGAAAGAATGCATCAGCAATCTTTTGATAAGTTTTATTTTGAGGCATTTAAAATTTTTGAGTTTTTTTTTTTTTTTAATTTTGGCCACAGACAAGTAAATCTTTTCATTACAAAAAGAAGAAAGAAATCTGAATGTTCCTTACTACAGAAACATACATTCAAGATTGATAATTCTCTAGGTACTCACTTCAGGCTGATTTGTAGAATTCCAAGAATCTGATATTTTCCTGTTTTATTTTAGAAAATGTAATGGAGTTCACATCCTCATAAGGATGATGGCTTTATTTTATTTTATTTTATTTTTTTTGACAGAGTTAGACAGTGAGAGAGAGAGAAAGACAGAAAGAAAGATCTTCTTTTTTCTGTTGGTTCATCCCCCAAATGGCTGCCACAGCCGGCGCGCTGTGCCAATCCAAAGCCAGGAGCCAGTGCTTCCTCCTGATCTCCCATGCAGGTGCAGGGCCCAAGCACTTGGGGCATCCTCCACTGCCTTCCCAGGCCACAGCAGAGAGCTGGAGTGGAAGAGGAGCAACAGGGACAGAATCTGGCACCCCAACTGAGGCTGGAACCCGGGGTGCCGGCGCCGCAGGTGGAGGATTAGCCAAAAGAGCCGCTGCGCTGGCCTGCTTTGCTTTATTTTATATATGAGTCAGAGTTCAGGATAATGATGAATCTTGCCAGAGGCCTCAAAAATACTAAGTATGGATCTCAGGAGGACCTTTTGGTTTTGTTGGGCTGGGGGAGGTGGGGGGTGGAGGGGCTAGTGTCTTGCATTTCCCATTCTGAATTAAAGTGATTCTGGGTCTCTCAAAATGTTTGTACAAGACGATGCACTTCAATGTTTGTGTCGTTTCCCCTGTTTTATACGCTCCTCGCATAGACCACAGCTGAGAGTTTGAGAGAAAAGACGCTTTGGGCAAGTGCAGAGTGGCATTGTCATGTTGCTACTGGAGCTGTCGGTGAGAGCCAAGAAAATAGGCCAGAAGAAAAAGGAAGTAAAATAGTCATAGTGAGACCTTCTCCCTCAGAGGGAGGAAAGCAAACATTGAAATATTGCTTTTTCCTGGCTGCTTATTAAAGGGGAAATTTGCCTACTGTGCTGGAAGAGTCTTTTATTCAGCGTTCTGTTGACGCGAAGCATCCAGCTAGAGGTTTGTTTCTGTATGCATAACCCATCCTGTTTCTTAAGGTGAACTCTAGTGACAGTGAGTATTGGAAAGATTCAGCCCTGGTTAGAAAAATGTTGCTTTCTTTTAGCTGTTCAGTGATTTAAACCAGACCCAATTATCTGCAGGAGTTCAACTTAGATGTTTGTTACAAAGCAAAGTTCATTCACATTTCTGAAACCTCTGAAGTTATTATTTATATGAGAGTCTTGTCTTTAGTAGAAATCAGTTTGTTTGTAATGAATGCCATTTGTGTATTTCATGGAACTTTCCTTTTTTTTTTTCACTTTTACAATTGTTTAGGTCCAGGTTATTGTAAAATTAATCAACAACTATAAAAACCTCAAGTATATAGGTATAGAATTGTAATGCCACATTGTGGAATTAACTACCCCACATCCTATTTTTCATAAGTCCAAGGTCATTGGTCTAAATTACAATTATGTAATTTCTGTTATGATTGTTGGTGATTGGTATAATTTGACTAATTATTGCCTAAACAATGGAAGTTGGCTGTGACTCAAACGGAAACAAATGCTTTTTTTTATGTAAGAAGGAAACTCATTGCTTTTTTTCTTCAGTCATTCATTGGAAGAGGCTGCAATTAATCATAAATATTGTGCTGGGGCAGGGTAAAAGTTTGCTTTTTTTTCCAGCATCATCTTTCAGGAACCTGATTGAAGATGACCCTCCAGAGAAAAATAAATGATCATGTTTAGAGAAAATCACTTTGACTGACTAATTGGAAAGATAGTGGAAAATCCCACAGGAAATGGTCCAGAGCCTGTGACTTTTATCGTCAATACTGTTCGAAGGCAGAGCAAACATCCCTTTTAGTGGCATAAAAATTCATTTAAATTGGAAGTGCCATCTGCCGAACCTTCTTCCGACCACAGGTTCATTAATAACTATTGCCAGATAAGGAAATAATAAAACGTATCATGGCATATAAGATGAACTTGTATCTTGACAATAAGAATATGATGCCAAATGAGGATGCTGCCTTTTGAAAAGGCACTTTTAATAATCTTATGTGTTTTATAATTTACTAAAACCTTCTTAGCCTTTCTCCAATAATTTTTCTGTTTGACTACAAGCTTGAAACTATTTTTGATAAGAGAACTTGATCATTGTCACTTTCCAAAGGAATGAGATATGTGTGGGAATAGATAACACAGAACCCCATAATTTGAAATAGAAAACTTAGGGATGAAAATAATGTGAAGTATTTAGCTGTTCCTCTAAGATGTCAGGAACTGCAGAGTTCCTAGGGTGCCTTGGCGTCCATGTTGGGGTTGAGAAACCTCCAGGTCCTTGAAGGTGAAGAGTGGACTCTTGCTGAGGAGATGCTGCTGAGATATCCCAAGCTCACTGGTCAGAGCTGGCAACACATGTCTTTGGATACCTCAAGGCAGCAGGGTTTTCCCAGTCAAGCACATGAGTGAGACTTCTGTCTTTCTTCTGGCCCCCTCCCACAGATTCCAGGCAGAAAGTTGCAATTCCTTTCCCAAAGCCTTGCAAGGAGCTTTACAAATTGTAATGTGTTCGCAGAGGCTATGATTCCGTATCCTCCATGCTAGAGATATTCCAGTTGAAAAAAAAAAAATAGATTGAACAAGGCAAGTCTTCCATTGCCAGTGCCACATTTCAAAATTAATATTACAGCTTCTGAAGTATTGAATGAAATAAGTGGCTTTCGTACACCACAATGTCTAATAAAAATGTAAGCTTCTTATTTAAATCCCATTTGGACATTTGATACTGCTTGCCTTAGAGTTTGTCTTATTTCCTTGACAACTAATGACAGGTAGACAGAGATGGACTGACCATTGTCAAGCTGTATTTATGGAAACAAAAGACGAATTCCCTTTCTAGTCTTCACTTTTAAGAGGTGGCATATCCTATTGTCGAAGCGAGTCAGAACTGGAACCAACTGGATGGGTTCAATTCTTTTTCTGCCTTTAGCGACTGGGAATTGTGAGGTAAGTTGTTTTACTTCTTTGGGTCTCAGTTTCCTTATCAGAGGACTACCATGTGGATTCACCAGTATCATCAATGTCAAACCTTGAGCACAATATAGTTGCTGTTATGATGAACTTACTTCACCTACTTTGATATTTCTTCTTTGGACCTTGCAGACACCAGATTTATTATTACTTAGAATTATTTGGTCTACCAAAGTTCTGAATGCCTTAAGAATAATTCTAGAAAAAGCTATTTATACTTTAGGTTCAAAATAGACACATTTCCAACAAAGACCTATCTCTCTGGGCTCAACATTGATAGGATATACTTAGACCATAATTATACCCAGAGTTATTTAAGTGGGCCCAGAGCCTCTAGAAATTGGGCAATTAAATGCAAATTTTGTAGGCCACGTTGCATTCCAGTGATTTCTGAAAGTTGTGGTTATAGAAGTCCCTAGTCCACTGGGGACATACTCTTCTCATTTGTCTTAATGGAGAGAGTTCTGTTATTCTATTAGGCTCTTTCAGGTTCACAGAACTTTTTTTTTTTTTTCACTCCAGCAGGTGCAGAGAAATGTGAAGGGAAAAGGTGGTTGAGCTTAATACCCACCTGTCTTGGATGGTTTGTCAGAGGTTCAGTTCTAAAGTTCATGCTTTGGGTTATGTGTGGATTACAGATTATTGGCTGGAAATTTTTTTAAGTCAGAAAAAAAAACCAGTTATTTGGTTTTTTAGGTCATAGAATTCATGAATGTTATTAAAGATTACTATGGAATATTTTTTTTAAAAAATTGTTTGCCTTAGAATTCTTGACCTAAAAAAAATCTTTCCATTTTAACTTCTGAGTTTGCTTTACAGTACGAGTGAATAGACTCCAGCACTATTATACTCCTCAGCTGCAGAAGAAAACATTTTATCTTTCTTGAATGCTACCGAATCATAAAATAAGAAGTCGAAGTCAATTTATGAACTCCCCAAGATCTTGCTAAGGAAATAGTTAGAAAACACATAGAAAAAGTATGTTTCTTCCTTTGATACATGCAAATGAATCTCAGTAACTTCCCAAAGTGACTCTACTCTACTATAGAAGCTATGCAAGATTATGAATGCATGGAGTTTACTTAATATGACGCTTTGGGGAATGTGGTATAATTGAAAGCTTTGGAGATAAAACTGGCATCAATTGAACTGAAAAGTTCCTTTTTAAATAAGAGCTGTTAAAGTATACTGCAAAATGCTGGAGAAAATATTACACACAATCTAAATGTGAAATTAATGTCTCCCTCAACGTTGCTATAGTGGTGCATCTCAACTTAGTTCATAATTGAATGAATTGTTTCTTTTGTTTCTGATGATTCAAGTTTCCCATATAATATATCTTTTCTTTGTCTTCCTACAACCAAAATCTGCTGCTAGATTTATGTGTTTGAAACAAACAAATGAGTGATTCTTAGAAAGGTGTTAATAAGTTACCTAACAAAGAGGAATATTTCATGGGAGGTAAACACATACACAATTTTCTGAAGGTACAAGCTCGCATCATGATTTTCTTTATTGAGTTAGCATAGCATAGCTCTTCCATCAGTGGTCTATCTTCTCTTTTGGAACTTGTGACTTCATTTGTGTGACTCATTTCACTTATTAAGCTTTTGTCTTCATAGATGCTACCCATTAATATGCCACACCATGGGCATTTTTAACCAAGACATAAATCAGCAATTTTTAACCTCTTATTTTGAATATCCAGGGCTGTGTTGATATAAATCAAGAAGCATCTTTAGTTATTTAGAAACAAATTCAAAATAGCTTTGAACTTCAGGATGTTATTGAAAATTAGAATGAATGATTATATAATACCTTGATTTCTAACATGTGACATACTATATACCTGAAACATTCTTCGCTACAGATGCAATTACCTAATGAGAAGGTTTGTACTAAGCATTATAACCTTAATGATACAACTTAAGTTATGCCTGCTTCTATTTTTGGGTTTCTGCTCTCTTACCCCAACCCATGCTCATTGGGAACACTGTGTAGACATTATGAATTGGTAAAGAAAGTAAACTCTAATTCTTACATCTCACCACTGAAATGCTTAGCTCCATCAGTTATTATCATTTAAATATTTACCTTTATCCCTTTATCTTTAAACATCTTTTTTTAAGGATTTATTTATTTATTTGAAAGGCAGAGTTACAGAGGCTACAGAGGCGGGGGGGGGGGGAGAGAGAGAGAAGAAGAAGAAGGGGGAGGGGGAGGGAGAGGGAGAGGGAGAGGGAGAGGGAGAGGGAGAGGGAGAGGAGAGATATCTTCTATCCTCTGGTTCACTCCCCAAATGGCACCAACAGCTGGAACTGGGCTGATATGAAGCCAGGAGCCTGGAGCCTCTTCCAAGTCTCCCATACCGGTGTAGGGGCCCAAGCACCTGAACCATCTTCTACTACTTTCTCAAGCCATAGCAGAGAGTTGGATTGGAAGTGGAGCAGCCGGGACTCGAACTGCCACCCACATGGGATGCTGGCACTGCAGGCAATGGCCTCACCCGCTACACCACAGCGCCGACCCCTGGCTTTATCCTTTTAAATAAAATCATAGACGTGTGATTTTAGAAACTGTTCATTTACATATGAGGAAACAAACGCCCACAAATTTTAAATAAATTTTTTAAGTTTTCCCAAGTCATTAGCCACAGAGTTTTCCTTAGAATCCTAGTGTCTCCCCAGCAGTGTTGTGCTTTTGGCCCTGACTACACCAGACTATGTTAGAGATATAGCTTCCTATGTCTTAAAGTTAAGCAAGTTAGAAGGCCAGGAAATGGGGCCAGCACTGGGGTGTACTGGGTAAAGCCACCGCCTGCAGTGCCAGCATCCTATATGGGCACTGGTTTGAGACCTGGCTGCTCCACTTCCGATCTAGCTCTCTGCTATGGCCTGGGAAAGCAGTAGAAGATGGCCCAAGTCCTTGGGCTCCTGCACCTGCGTGGGAGACCCGGAAGAAGCTCCTGGCTCCTGGCTTCGGATGGGTGCAGCTTCGGCCATTGTGGCCATCTAGGGAGTGAACCAACAGATGGAAGACTCACTCTCTCTCTCTCCCCCCCCACCCCGCCTCTGCCTCTGCCTCTCTGCAACTCTGCCTTTCAAATAAATAAGGCCAGGGAATGGGAGGCTGAGAATTGCAATTTGGGGTAAGGTCCGTGTTTCTCGAAGTGTCATCTGGGATCATCTACATTAATTGCTTGAATACCTGATGAAAATATAGATTTCCAGACTCTTTCCCAGATTAATTGAATGTCCATCTCCAGGAATGGGACCCAGGAAGATGCAATGTAAACAGGCTGTCCAGGTAATCTGTATTTACACTAAGAGTTGGATTCCATAAGCCAATGTTATCTTATGTGTTTCACTAGAATGTTACATAATATGCTCTAAATTGACATAATAACATAATATATTCCCATTCAAGGAATGTGTAATGTTTTGCAGTGGATTCTAAGGCGTGGTGGAGAAGAGATTTGTAATCAAAGGGCAAGACACTAAAGTTGAATTCCAATCCAGACCTTGCCATGTGGGCTAGGACAAGTTCCTCAACACTCTGAGCTTTGCATTTTTCATCTTTAAAATAAGAATAATGCCATCCTGGCAGGATTGCTGAGAGATAATGGATATAAAATCCCTGGCAGGCACTGGGTCTGGCATGGTAAAAGGTCTGCAACTATTAATTACTGTCATTATCCAAGCTAATACAGCTATTATTTTCCATGCCTCTCCTCTTACTTTGTAAAGTGGAAATACACTGAATTCTGCGTTGTTTCAGACCTGGCTACCGTGTGCGGGATTATTTCCGTCCTTTGCTCCTCTTCCTCTTCTCTGTGAGTTCCTGCCTACCTCTTGGTCATTTCACTGTTCATTAGTCACCTCCATCAGAAGGAGGAAATGGGAAATAAGAAATGCAACTCAAAACATCCATTTTCCTCATATGTTGTTACTTTAAGTAATAGGTTCGGTTTGATGGAAAGAGGCTGAGTCGCTGGCCAAAATAACATTTTTGAGTTTTCTAACAGCCTAATTACCTGTGTTTTAGATACTTTCTGTTCCTGCTCTTACAATGGATGAGTAGTAGCTGTGTCCTTGAAATGTCTTCATTTGAAAATAGTGACTTTAAGCTGGTGCCGTGGCTCAATAGGCTAATCCTCCGCCTTGCGGCGCCGGCACACCGGGTTCTAGTCCCAGTCGGGGCACCGGATTCTGTCCCGGTTGCCCCTCTTCCAGGCCAGCTCTCTGCTGTGGCCAGGGAGTGCAGTGGAGGATGGCCCAAGTGCTTGGGCTCTGCACCCGCATGGGAGACCAGGAGAAGCACCTGGCTCCTGCCTTCGGATCAGCGTGGTGTGCCGGCCGCAGCATGCCGGCCGCGGCGGCCATTGGAGGGTGAACCAACGGCAAAGGAAGACCTTTCTCTCTGTCTCTCTCTCTCTCACTGTCGACTCTGCCTGTTAAAAAACAAAAAAAACACATAGTGATTTTAATCAACATCATATGATAAAAGGGTATTTCTAAATGAATCACTTTGTCTTGTTTCTTTTTTTACTTTTGACGGAAAGTCATAAAGCTGGGTTTAACGAAACTCATTAAGATCCTGCAGAGAAAGGGCCTGTGTATGAAGTGGGTCAAATTCAGTCTCCCTGGCCATGCCCTTCAGGCATTGCTGACATGTGTTCTGTGTGCCTGTGGATGGATTCCTGGATTGCAGGGAACCCAGTTCAGACTCAAACCTAAAGAGAAGGAGCCTTTGCAAGCCTGTGGTCAGAAGTCTTGATTTTCTTGTAAATGCAGCAATTCCAGTTTTTCCTTTTGAAAAACCTTGTCTCCCATGCATCTGCTGGCAGGAAAGGGGAGCTGCAACTGTGGGTGCAAAAACTGTGGGACTCCAGAGGAAACCACTCAACCTTCCCCACAAAAGGTGACTGTGGCAAGAGGGAAGCTATTCCTTCAGCCTACTGGTGTGTAGCCAGACTCTGCAGGAGGATTCCTGTGCAGGTGGCAGCTGTCTGGAGGCCTGGTTTTGTCTTCTCTTTGCTCTTCACCTCTTGTCAGTTCTGGGTCCTGACAGGGTGTCTCATACGGGTGCTTGGCTGGACTGACAATGTATGGCATGACTGACCAACTAGAACGGCAGCTCACTGGGAGCAAGACTTTTTGTCTGCTTTATTTACTGCACCTGGAGCTGGGTCTGGCCTATCACAGGAACTCAACACCTATTTGTGAAGGAATGAATACATTAGATATCAAGGTTAAAAGGTGTCTGTTGGAAGAAAGGAAGATGTAGAAGAGAGAGTGCTCTTTTCAGATAATGGAAGACACTTCTTTGGTCAAAGGCATATTGGGGGGTCCGGCAGTGCCGGCATCCCATATGGACACTGGTTCTAATCCTGGCTGCTCCTCTTCCAATTCAGCTCTCTGCTATGACCTGGGAAAGCATCGGAGGATGGCCTAAGGCCTTGGGACCCTGCACTTGCATGGGAGACCAGGAAGAAGCTCCTGACTCCTGGTTTCGGATCAGCATAGCTCCAGCCGTTGCGACCATTTGGGGAGTGAACCAACGGAAGGAAGGCTTTTCTCTGTCTCTCCCTCTCACTGTCTGTAACTCTACCTTTCAAATAAATAAATAAAATCTTTTTAAAAAAAAGCATATGAGGTTCCTGCTACTAGTAGGCCCTCAAGGCAAAGTTTCAATGTCTGCCCCTGATAGTGCTAATGCTAAAGACTGGCTGGATTGGAAATACAGTGGTAATGGTAATGCTGATGAAGAACAAAATCTGCAGCAGCAACTAACATTTGTATGGCACCCACACTGTGTGGATTATCTTTTCCAATTCATTTGTTTTTTTAAATATTTATTCATTTATATAAAAGCAGAGCTACAAAGAGGCAGAGGCAGAGGCAGAGATAGAGATAGAGAGAGAGAGAAGAGAGTGAGAGGTCTTCCACCTGCTGTTTCACTCCCCAGATGGCTGAGCTGATCTGAAGCCAGGAGCCAGGAGCTTCTTCTGAGTATTCTACACAGGTGCAGGGGCCCAAGGAGTTGGACCATCTTCACTGCTTTCCCAGGCCACAGCAGAGAGCTGGATCAGAAGAGGACCAGCTGGGATTCAAACCAGCACCCAGATGGAATGCCAGCACTGCACTGCAGGTGGCGGCCCCTCATTTGTAAAACTTAATGAATGTGCACCGGCGCCATGGCTCAATAGGCTAATCCTCTGCAGGTGGCGCCGGCACACCGGGTTTTAGTCCCAGTGGGGGCGCTGGATTCTGTCCCGGTTGCCCCTCTTCCAGGCCAGCTCTCTGCTGTGGCCCAGGAGTGCAGTGGAGGATGGCCCAAGTGCTCCTGGCTTCGGATCAGCGCAATGCACTGGCCGCAGCATGCTGGCCGTGGCGGCCATTGGAGGGTGAACCAACGGTTAAGGAAGACCTTTCTTTCTGTCTCTGTCTCTCTCTCACTGTCCACTCTGTCAAAAGATAAAAATTAAAAAAAAAAAAATAAAATGAATGATGATAAAACTATAATGGCACACTCTGCCACAGCAGTCGGAATCTTGACATAATGTGGTATCCAGGGCATTTTGTTATAGGAATGTGATCTTACAAAGAGGTCCTGAGAGCAGCAGGTTAGCCTGGACTTGCTAAGTGGACACTGTTTGTATTGTGTGCACACACATGCTTGTGTGTATGTGCATGTGCATGCATCTAAGTGCACAAAGACTGCTACTCAAAATCATTTGGGTAATTATCTTGGTTCTGGGAGTTGGACTGTTGGATAAAGCTAAGTGTAAGTTTTGCCTTAATACCTCTTATTATTATTATTATTACATTATTATTATTATTATTATTATCATCTTAATATATCCTCTTATTCAGATCAATTTTCTGCAAAGTTTCCAAAATCACAAACGCAAATGACATATGCATCTCTAGAAATTGCCCCTTTTAAGAGAGTGGCACCATGCTGACCGAGGTGAAGTTGTAACACATATTTGTCAAAGCAGCCCAAACTAGTCCTTCATTTTTTAGATCTGCTATGTGACCTTTATTTTGTCTATTTGCTACTTTAATGCTTTGACTATTGAAAGCACTTTATTTAAGTGCAATGAAGACGAACCGAGATGAATGGAACCATTAAATTGCAGTATCCTTGATCATGACCTCTGTAGAAAGGGCCATGGACTCTGGAGGAAGACAGACGGGTGGTTTGCATTCCAGCTCTTCTAGTGATCACTTGTATGCCTTGGATAACTTTTTCACCAATTAGAGTTCTCCTCTCAAAAACAGAGAAAGAAATAACTTCTCAAGAATGTTGTGGGAGTAAACTGAGATAATGCATGTAAAATGCTTAGCAGCAGCATGGCATGAATGAAGTGTGTACATCATTATGTTCCTCACTACCCGGTCTTCTCTTCCCCGTCAGCATCCTGCACACCTAGCCATCACCAGAACTGCAGTCTCAGTGTGGCATCTTCTTTCTCTCCTAGATGGTTGCCGTTACAGGTACACTGTCGCTCCCCCTCTTCGTGGAGGAACGACACAGGACCCTGCGTTGTTCTTTCATCTGCTCGGCCCTCCCCGGGTTTGCTGCTGGTTCTTCCCGGGTTGGCTACTGTCCCTTCCACCTCCGTGGAAGGGCAGTTCCCCCTGGCCACATTCCCCACTTCCGCAGGGGAGCGGCACACCGCCGGCCGGCTCTCTCGGGGGCTGCACAGGTGTTCCCCTTAGATGTTCCTCTTAGATGTTCCTGGTGCATGCCGTCTCTCTCCTCCTTTATAGTCCTCTTCCACCAATCCCAACTCTGCTACCCACACGCCGAGTACGCTGCTCTCCTCCAATCAGGAGCAGGTCCTACAGTTTATTGGTTGAACTGGAGGCAGCTGTGTAGAAGCTGTTTCTCCCTTCTCAGCGCCATACTGTGGGAGAGCAGATGCATAGAATAAGTCTTAATTCCAGTAACTCAGTCCAGTCCGGGCTGCTCCCCACAGTACACTTTGTATGCCAACCTGCTCTCTGTATTGCCACAAGCATTATTATACACACACACACACACCATTTACTTTTTAGTTCTCTGCAGCCTGCAGGATAAACGAAGCTCCCCATAAAAGTGTGTAAATCTTCCTCATCGGGCTTTAGGTCTATTGACTCATTTCTTGCTGATCCCAAACTGTTTTCTTCAACCTGGCAGTGTCCTTTTACACTTCTGTGCCTTTTGCATAATTTTTTTTTTTTGTCACCTATAATGCCCTTCTACTCTTTTCCACCCAGTGACTATTCACTATTTCTTCTTTGAAGGTAAAACTCAAACATTGCCTCCTCAATAAAGAGCCTCTAGGCAGCTGAAGTGAAGTTGGTCCCCTGCTTTATGGCTTCCTGGCTCCCGTAGGTCTTTGTTTATATCTCTGTGATAGCAGTACCGTGTAGTAATTAAAACAGGACCACACCTAGCTATGCCACTTGCTAGCTGTATGACCTTGGGCAAGTCCTCAACCTCTATTGAAGACTTACTGTCTTCATTTGTAAAATGGAGCAGTACTAGGACCTACCTGACAAAATTGTTTTAAGTGTGATAATCCATGTCAAGTACATGGTATAGTGTCCAGAACAGGGCAACTGTGGTGACACTCAGTAGTAGCTCTACTATACCATGGCAATCTCCTCATAGGTCTGTCTTTGCTAGATGGTGTGGAACTTCATTTTTAAAACATTTTTTTTATTTGAGGTAGAGATACACACACACACACACACACACACACACACACACAGATCCCATCCACTAGTTCACTCCCCAGATGACCTTTAACAGCCAAAGCCAAGAACCAGGAACTCAGTCCAGGTCTCCCGTATGAGTGGCAAGGACCCAACCACCTGAGTCATCCCTGCTGCCTCCCAGGATCTGCATTAGCAGGAAGCTGGAGTCAAGATCATCTTAACCATTAGACCAAATACATTCCCCTCCTTCATTTTTTTTTATCCACAGTATTGAGCACAAAGCCCAGGACACAGTAGGCATCCATATATATTGAAAGAAAAGAAGGAAAGAGGCAAACTACATTTAATCTGTATGAACAAAGGATAGAGAAAATGTTAAACTGTAGTATTTACAAGGAAGGCTCGTTAATTGTCCTTTTACCCTTTAGTCAGTACTCTTATATCTTCAATTTTACTGGGTATAAAATGCCAGCCCCTCCTCCCAAAATAGCTTGTAAGATACAATGTGCAAAAAGTATGGGCCTTATGACCTCCAGATACTTCTTGGCTCTGGAAACTATACTATTACTGACACCCCTGTCGCTCCCCGTCTTCATGGGGGAACGACACAGGACCCTGCGCTGTTCTTTTGTCTGCTCGGCCCTCCCCGGGTTTGCTGCTGGTTCTTCCCGGGTTGGCTACTATCCCTTCCACCTCCGTGGAAGGGCAGTTCCCCCTGGCCGCATTCCCCACTTCCGCAGGGGAGCGGCACACCGCCGGCCGGGTCTCTCGGGGGCTGCACGGGTTCCCTTAGATGTTCCCCATAGATGTTCCTGGTGCGTGCCGTCTCTCTCCTCCTTTATAGTCCTCTTCCGCCAATCCCAACTCGGCTGAGTACGCTGCTCTCCAATCAGGAGCAAGTCCTACAGTTAATTGGTTGAACTGGAGGCAGCTGTGCGGAAGCCGTTTACTTCTCTCCCAGCGCCATATTGTGGGAGAGCAGATGCATAGAATAAGTCTTAATTCGAGCAACAGTCTAGTCCGGATTGCTCCCCACAGATCCCCCTTTCTTTTTATTTTTTGGCGTTGATACGCGCCTGTCTTCGGTGTCCCGCAGCACACACTCTGCTGTACTTGCTAGAGTTGCCACAGGCTCTTACAAGTCCTATCAATCAGGAAAACCGAATCCGGGTCCTCTCTTCGCCATTGTGAGGAGGTTTTTAGGCGCTGATGCGTGCCTGTGTTCGGTGCCCTGCAGCGCATGCTCTGCTCTGCTAGAACTGCCTGCAGGTGTTTACAAAACCTATCAGGCAAACCGAATCCAAGCCTTCTCATTGCCGTATTGTGGGGGAGACTTATTAGTGTTGGTTTGTGCCTATCTTCGGTGACCTGCGGCTCATACTCTGGTCGAGCTTTGCTGGCGCTTACCGCCTTAATTCAGGCAGACCGAATCCAAGCTTAATATTGTTGCATTGTGGGGAAGCTTTACTGATGTTAATTCGTGCCTGTCTTCGGTGACCTGCGGCTAGCCACCCAGGTACTCATCGCCTCACTAATCGGGCAGACCGAATCCAAGCCTTCTAATTGGCATGTTGAGGGGAGGCCTCATTTTTCTCTATTTCTCTATCTCCGGGCATTTCTATTTCTCCCATTTCACTTCTATCTTCCAGCATTCCCATTTCTCTTTTACTTCACTTCCAAACTTCTGTTTCTCTTATCCCTGCGGCTTTCCGGCACCTCGCCCCGCCGGCGGGTTCCCGGCTCTGCGCCGCTTCAGCCCGCGCGCCTCTCTGCGCGGCTTCCCGGCTTTGCGCGGTCCGCGGTCTCCACGCTTAACCCTTTCGCGTCTGAACCACGGCCTACGCCAGCGTTCCCTATCTATTCACGCCCCGTGCTCTCTCTGCACGCGGCGGCTTCCGCGAGTAACACAGCGTAGCTTGCGTCTCCGCCACTAGGATTCAATCTAAGTTCCCCGGGCTAGCCTGGCGAATTCAACCCAGCGTACGTCTCCGCCCCACGATCTGGCTTCCCGTCCTTTGCTCCCCGGGCTAATCAGACGGATCCCAATCTGGCTTGCGTCTCAGCTTCTGGTTTCAACTTTTCGCCCCCTATTCCCGGGCTAACTTGAGAACCCCAAAGTGGCTTTCGTCTCCGCCTCGGCCTGCCCCCCGCGGCTTCAATTTCCCTAACATTTTTCTCTACCCGGTATGTTTCCCCAAGCTTTCCTCCAACGATATTCCTCCCTCATTTCTCCTGGCCTCTCCCCACAGTCCGCGTCCGAATCTGTTTGTTCTAGCTTTCACTTTCGCTTTCGACCTTAGAGATTTCTCCCAGCTTCCCCCCGTAGTCCGAATCCGAGTCTATGCCTAGGCTTTCAATAGCTTCTTCCGGCTCCTTTTTCGTCCGGCTTTTCCCTAGGCTGTTTGCTAGTCTCTCTCTCCGGTAATTTCCCAGTTCTTCCCGTTTCTTCCCTCCTAAGTTTCCTATCCGAGTCAGGTTTCCTATCCGAACTAGGTTTCCTATCCGAGTCACGGCACCATTATGTCGCTCCCCGTCTTCATGGGGGAACGACACAGGACCCTGCGCTGTTCTTTTGTCTGCTCGGCCCTCCCCGGGTTTGCTGCTGGTTCTTCCCGGGTTGGCTACTATCCCTTCCACCTCCGTGGAAGGGCAGTTCCCCCTGGCCGCATTCCCCACTTCCGCAGGGGAGCGGCACACCGCCGGCCGGGTCTCTCGGGGGCTGCACGGGTTCCCTTAGATGTTCCCCATAGATGTTCCTGGTGCGTGCCGTCTCTCTCCTCCTTTATAGTCCTCTTCCGCCAATCCCAACTCGGCTGAGTACGCTGCTCTCCAATCAGGAGCAAGTCCTACAGTTAATTGGTTGAACTGGAGGCAGCTGTGCGGAAGCCGTTTACTTCTCTCCCAGCGCCATATTGTGGGAGAGCAGATGCATAGAATAAGTCTTAATTCGAGCAACAGTCTAGTCCGGATTGCTCCCCACACACCCCCCCCCCCAAAAAAAGAGAGAGAGAAGAAAAACTTTCTCTTAATCTAAGAATACATATCAACTGTGAAATTAAAGAAATTTGGTAAAATGGAGATTAGATAATCCACTTCATAGCATTTCTAGAGTCCTCCATTTTCTGTATATAGTGGCAATCCTTTTGTTTTCAGAGAAGTCCAGTTATCCAATTATCAATTATTTTCTACTCTGAATTATTAATAAAATGATACCATTTTCTTCTTAGATTTAAACTTCAAAAATCAATTATTGGAAACAAGCACTATGTTTCCTTGTGATGAACTGCAATAGCCCTTTTTTATCTGTCCAAATGTGAGTTTTGGCAATGGGTAGCAAGATTTTGGGGTTCTAATTCAGAAGCAAATATTGACAAGTCAATATATCTGGCCAAGTTTATAATTTACCATCCTAATAGCATTACTGATCATTGCTTAGGAGCTCCAAAACTTTTTTTTAACATTGTTTAACTTTCTGGCCATTGAAATTTCTATTTGCAAAAACGAAGTAAGTATACCTATGTGAAGATATGAATAGCGTATAGAAACCGTATCTTATGTGGTTCTCATCGTGTAATAGATGCTCAATAAGTATAGTTTCCTTTTTCATGAAGCTTTTGTTTATGGTACCATGTTTTGATCAGATTCATCTGTTTACATGTGGGTCTACTATAATGTGAACTCATTCAAGGCAGAAATCGTCTCATACTAATCTATGGATTCCTAGCATTATAGGCATTTAATTACATATTTATGGAAGGCAGGCAGGAAGAAAAGGTGGAAGGGAAAAAAAAAAGAAAGGAAGGAGAGAGGGAGAAAAGGTAGGAAATAAGTACAAGATAAAGTTGAGCATTATGAAACAAAAATACCTATATAATTCAGGTTATTATATTTTAGTTATGTTTTATCATTTTCCAATAATTATAAGAAATTATCAGCATTTTAGCAAATATGACTGAATAATCCTTCATAGTTTCCAATAAAAAAAAACTGTATGTACCCTTTTTGTTTCCTGCCAATATTTCTGAACAAGCATTGCTGAATGAAAATTACTTCTCAAAAGTAACGGATGTGAGATTGGGCTGTGATTTTGATGGTATGTGTCATTTATGTCAGCAAAATGTGAGGAGTGTCACTGTGTTTCAGGGCTGTTATATGACACTTAAAAAAACTTTCCAGTGTGCAATCTACTTGTTTAGTGACCTAGTCAAGATGATTTATCACAGGTAAAATGTGTGTGTTTTATGCCATTCCAGTGACATGCTTGATACATATTACAAAATGATACAATCTGTGTAGTATAAAGTTGCAGTGAATCAATCAGAGTTGTTATGCTTTGGGGTTACATAATTCAGAGTTTGAAAATACTTCATCTGTTATCAAGAAACAAACACGCTACTACAAACAGTCTTTGGCCTTCTCAAACAGTTTTCAGCTTCCTGGTTTTCTATGGATGCTAACTTTCTTGAATTTAGACTTTGTGTTCCTGTTGTTCTTTTCTCTTGTTTAACAATTGCAGTGTACTGGTTTGGTGTATGTTATTGCTGACTTTTTTTAATTCTAAAAATGTTTTAATCACCAAAAGATCAGCAATACCTCAAGAAATAACAAACTCCTCTTTGCCATGTCTTACTCCTTTACTAGCAGGTATGCATCCTTCCAAACCTTTTTCTGTGTATTAAATTTACAGACATCTGTATCTATTCACACATGTATATTTGCTCACATAAAAGGTCTCCAGTTATGTATATTATTGAGTAAGAGGCATTTTTCAGTTATATGCCATGGAGATCTTTTTGTGTTAATCAGTATAAATTTACCTCACTCTTTCTAACAGTTGCATAGTGTTCCGTAACTTTTACCCATTCTCTCTTTTATTTAGAATGAGTTTGTTTTACATTTTCCCTAGTATAAATTGTGTAACAATGGATATTATTCTCTGTTTACCATTGCCAGGATATAGTCATAGAAGTAGAATTGCTGTCTTCGTGGGCATTCCACTTTGGAGTCCCACTTAAAACAATCCCTTATTATACTTATTACTCTTAATCATCATAGCTCTTTGTTTTGTTATTCTTCTTTGTTTTATAGAAGGTTAGAATTCTACTCTGGCTTAATTTGTTCTTCCGATACATTGAGATACTATCATAAAGAAGCTTTACCTTCTTGAATAGAAGGACAAGAGAAAGACTGTGCTGTGCCACTTTAGTGAATTTAATCAGAAAATTTTTGTGATGTTTCAGTGTTTTGATTTTCATTAAAACAATATTTGGTTTAAAGTTGAGTTCAGTTTAAATTTTGTATCTATTTTGTAGCAAATTTAGGGACAATTCATTTAAATGGAGTAGTGACTTTAAAAAATTATCACATAGCATGGATTTGAAGGCGCAGGCAAGAATGGAATGAAATGCCTCTCAATAGCTTACACCATTGTAATCTGGTTTTGCCGAGGTCTTACAAAATGGTCCTTGCTAAATTTAATGCATATTTTCTGTTTTTTTAAACAAATATTTTCATTATTTCCCTTATATTATAAAAAAGGAATATCTAAGAATTCTGAATTTTTAAATGTTGAAAATGAGAAATTTAGGCTACAGCCAAATAGATCATGTTTTCAATTTTTTAAAGAATTTTTTAATGTATTTGAAAGGCAAAGTAGTATAGAAAGAAGTAGAAAGAGAGAGAGGGATATTTTCCATCGGCTAGTTCACTCCTCAAATGGCTGCAACAGCCAGGGCTTGGCCAGTAAAGCCAGGAGCCAGGAACACCATCTGAGTGTCCCACATGGATGGCAGGGTTCCAAGCACTTGGGCCATCTTCCGCTGCTTTCCTAAGTGCATTAGCAGGGAGTTGGATCAGAAGCAGAGTAGCCAGAATTTGAACTGTTGCCAGCCAAACAGGCAATGGTTTAACTTGCTGCGTCACAATGCCATTCTCATTGAATTGTGTTTTTAAAAAGTCATGGAGATTTTCAAAAATCGGGATGTATCATAGGTTCTCAAGTGGAAAGTTACAAATCATGTTTGAAGGAATTTAAGGAACAAGGGTAGTAGAGTTTTGCAAAAATATTTGATAATGGGTTAAATTATGGGTTGTTTGGCGATGCCTCATGGATTCCCTCCTGTATTCTTCCTGTACCCTTCCCTACCTATCCTCTCTGCTGTGGCCACAGATGAAGGTTAACCTTTATCACTTCAATTGTTAAGCCTATGCTATAGCTCCAAAAACTAGAAAATTATAAAATAGAAAAGAGGTCCTTAGAGACCACTGACTCCTTCCTCAGGGCTGAAGCAATAAAACTGTGAGCTGCAGTGTAGTGTCATCACAGGTCATCTGTCCTTCCCAATCATTCCTATCAGGTTTCTTTCTCTCGTCTTCTCCCATCCCTCCCTCCCATTTTTAAGAAAATATTAGATAGAGGGCAGTGCTGTGGCATAGTGGGTTAAGCCACTGTCTACAGCACCAGTATCTCATATGGCCACTGGTTTGAGTCCTGGCTGCTCTTCTTCAGATCCAGCTCTCTGCTTATGACTTGGGAAAGCAGTGGAAGATGGCCCAAGTCCTTGGGCCCCTGCATCCACATGGGAGACCTGGAAGAAGCTCCTGGCTCCTGTCTTCAGTCTGACCCAGTTCTGGCCATTGCAGCCATATAGGGATTAAACCAGAGGTTGGAAGATCTCTGTCTTGTTCTGTCTCTCCCTCTCTCTCTCTGTAACTCTGCCTTTTGAATAAAATAAATAAATCTAAAAAAATATAAAATATTAGGTAATAAGAACAGAATGAAACAAACTCAAATCAAAACTTATAACTCTCCTCTTCCCACAAGTGCCCATTCCTTGGCTCTGTTCACCATGACAGCACTTCCTCTCTCTTCAGACTGCTTTGTCACCACCTCCTCCACAAAGCCTTCCCCAGAAGAGCTTCCCTCCCAGTGGAAGGTGTTGTAGCATGATTGTCACTGTGGTTAGATACTATTCTATTTGTCTCTTACATTAAACAGTGAAGAGTGAGGATTTGAATTTATCATTCTATTTGCAACATGGGGAGCACAACATCCAGTCCTCAGTGAATGTTGCTTGGATTAATGAACAACTGAGTGAATAAACCAATAGGATGAACAGTCCTTTCTTAGATGTCGTAAGTTATTTTAATCTATAGGAGCAAGGAGTCATGTTAAAGATACAGTAATTTACTTTTTAAAGTCATATGTGAAGGGGATAGCTATTTGGAAAATGACTACTGTATGATTTAATGGTTGTTGATGTGACAAAAAGCGCTGTGACAGCAGATGTCCATCCATTCACTGTGTTCTCACTCAGCCCATAGAAGTGATTCCAGAGGTGTGTTGTAGGGTTCTCTGCTCAATTGAACAGGGACAAATAGATGTATAAGATTTTGAATTTTTCTGGGGACATTTTTACTAAGAAGTATTCCAAAATTTGCGTGTGGTTGTGTTTAGGTTTGATTGCCCTTTATTATTTATTAGGATGTGGATAAGAATGATAAGACCTAAATCCGAACTAAATATGTGGTGAAAACTGCTAAACAGGGGCATTTGGAAAACATGACTAAATGTACGTGCTTTTGTAAAAGTGATTAAACTGAAACAGGATTAACAAAAATTTAGGATTCAAGATTAGCATAGAAATTAATTTCTAAACAAGCAGGTTGCCTTGTTTCATTTAATTGTTTCCTGTGTGATTATGCAAAGCTGAAATTAATTTTGAACATTTTTTTCCTTTCAGCTCTGAAAGCTGTAGTAGTGCTTCTCAGCTTTTTATTTGCGTCTGTGTCTAGAATCCCATTTTTGGTGTCCTCTTCATCATGCAGGGGCTAATCAAGAGTCTATTTATACTGTTGTGAGTTTCTGACTGGTTGTTTCAGACCCTAATTATCTCACGCAGCAGTTTCCAGTTTGTATCTGAACCAATCCCCTACTCAATGTATTTTTAGGAGAATCCTTCTCTGCTGACTCCAGTGAGCAATGCTGGGAAAGTTTCTTGAAGAGGGGGCTCAGCAGCCTTGAATCTTCAAGTGCTTAATCAGGATGCAAAGGCTGTGCCGCTGGCTTGGAGAGTCATTTTCCATGCATGCATCAATCTCCACACAGCAGAGTGACTGGGAAGGGGGCTCACCCCTCATCAAAGCCTACAATGTGGTTCAGTCTCTTAGTTCATTGAGGAATGAAAGAGATAAAAAAAAAAAAAAAGGAAGGGCTCAGGGTAGAGTTTCAATGCCATACTCCCTGGCTTTGCAGAACTTTTCTGGGCTTAAGGTCTTCGTGTTTTTCTCCTGTGCACTGCCAGCTAACTCTGCAGACTTATTATGCTTATCTCATCTTGGCAGAACTCCTTGCATCTCACTCAATCTAACTTTTTTTAAATACCTGGGTGAAAAGCAAACAGACTAAACCTTGTTCACCTTGGACTTGTTTATTCTGGGCAGTAGTTCTATTGCTCCTAACTGAAAGCTGCTCTTCTTCCTACTATACTAGTTGCTCAGTTGCTCTTAAACCTTGGCCTATCCTAAGTTTCTTGGAGGAGAAATCTTTTCACTACTAGATTCCCAGTATTTTAAAACAAAAATATTTTTCTTTAATTAGGTATCAAAATGATGGAACAGTTAGGAATAAATGTTATTTCCACAGTCACTTAAAATATCCACTGAAATTTCAAAATGAGCAAAATATATATATATATATATGTATACATGGCATTTAACTATTAGATATGTGTGTTTGTATCTAAAGTCATATTTTATATATATGCTCACTTTAGAAAAAACATGGAAGAGTAAAATAAATGATAATAATAACTCTAGAGTCATATTACAAAAGAAAGCAAACATATCAAATAGGTCTATCAACATTAAAATGGGGGGCCAGCATTGTGGCATTGCAGGTTAAGCTGAGTCCTGGCTGTTCCACTTCGGATCCAACTCTCTGCTAATGAGCCTGGTGAAAGCAGCAGGAGATGGCCCAAGTACCAGGGCTCCTGCAGACCTGGATGAAACACCTGGCTCCTAGCTTTGGCCTAGCCCAGCCCTGGCCATTATGGCCATCTGGGGAGTGAACCAGTGGGTAGAAGACCTCTCTCTAATCTCTCCCTCTCTATAACTCTGATTTTCAAATAAATAAAATAAATCTTTAAAAAATAAAATAAGAAACATTAAAATGAAATTGTGATTTGATAATTTTTAATTAAAAATATAAGACTGGTAATCCATAAGCTGTACTTTGGAAATTTATATTCATTAAATAAAAGTTAAAAAAAAATATAGGACTGGCATCATGAAGCAGTGAGTTAAACTGCTGCCTGCAAAGCGTAATCCCATATGAGTGCCAGTTTGAATCCCAGCTGCTATGCTTCCAATCCAACTTCCTGCTAATGCGCCTGGGAAAGCAGCAGAAGATGGCCCAAGTACTTGGGCCCCTGCCACCCACATGGGATATCCACATGGAGTTCTAAGCTCCTGGCTTCAGGCTGGTCCAGCTCCTACAATTGTGGTAATTTGGGGAGTGAACCAATGGATAGAAGATCTCTCATCTCTCTCTGTCTCCCTCTTTCTCTCTGTAACTCTGCCTTCTAAATATAAAAATACTTACAATAAATTAATTAGAAAGTATGATAATTTATTGAGCTGTACCAATAGCAGAACTTATTAGAATTTCACTGACTCATTTACTCTCCAAAATTCCTGCAAATACTATTTACATAAGCAATATTGGTATTAATATTTTAAGGTTTAGTTCAGCTTCAGCATTTTAAAAAATATATAAACTTTAATATAGCAGCATTACAACCTTAATTATGATCAAATAACAAACTAGAAAAATACTAAATTAATAGGCATTAGTAATTAGGAAAGTGATAATTTGGGGGAAGAAAATCACCTACTGTTATTATTTCAATAACTTACTCATTGCTGTGAAGATAGTATAAACATTCTTTAACATGATTTGCAGAAATCATCTAATGAGAGCACTGTCTGAACTCTGTCACTGACATACTATGTGATTCTTTAGATAGATTTCAATGTTTCTCTGTATGTTTCTGGTCTTTATAAATTACTAATATTATGGTATTTTTTTTTTGACAGGCAGAGTTAGACAGTGAGAGAGAGAGAGACAGAGAGAAAGGTCTTCCTTTGCCATTGGTTCACCCTCCAATGGCCGCCGCGGCCGGCGCACTGCGCTGATCCGAAGGCAGGAGCCAGGTACTTCTCCTGGTCTCCCATGGGGTCAGGGCCCAAGCACTTGGGCCATCCTCGACTGCACTCCCTGGCCACAGCAGAGAGCTGGCCTGGAAGAGGGGCAACTGGGACAGAATCCGGCGCCCCGACTGGGACTAGAACCCGGTGTGCCAGCGCTGCAAGGCGGAGGATTAGCCTACTGAGCCGCGGCGCTGGCCGGTATTTTTGTCTTAATGACTGAAATGGACTAAGACATTGCCTAAATGAAATATAAAAGACAATGTATTGTTTAAAAACTGGCATAATTGAAGGGGACATTTGGGTTAGCAGTTAAGATCCTGGGCTGGGGGCAATGTTGTGTTGCACAGCACATTAGCCTGAGGCTTGTGATGCCAGCATCCCATATTGGAGTGCTGGTTGGAGTCTCGGCTCTCTGCTTCTGATCCAGCTTCCTGCTAATGCACCTGGGAAAGCCATGGAAGTTGGCTTAAGTATTTGGGCTGCTGGCATCCACATAGGAAGCCAGGATGGAGGACCGGCGCCGTGTCTCAACAGGCTAATCCTCCGCCTGGCGATGCTGGCACACCGGGTTCTAGTCCCAGTCGGGGCGCCGGATTCTGTCCCGGTTGCCCCTCTTCCAGGCCAGCTCTCTGCTATGGCCAGGGAGTGCAGTGGAGGATGGCCCAAGTGCTTGGGCCCTGTACCCCATGGGAGACCAGGAAAAGCACCTGGCTCCTGCCTTCGGATCAGCGCAGTGCGCCGGCCGCGGCAGCCATTGGAGGGTGAACCAACGGCAAAGGAAGACCTTTCTCTCTGTCTCTCTCTCACTGTCCACTCTGCCTGTAAAAAAAAAAAAAAAAAAAAAAAAGGAAGCCAGAATGGAATTCCTGGCTTCTAGCTTTGGCCTGGCCCAGCCCTGGCTGTTGCAGGGATGTGGGGAGTGAGCCAATGGATGGAAAATTTCTCTCTCTCCCTCTCTTTCACACTCTCATGCTCTCTCACTCTGCCTTTCTAATACATAAATCTTAATAATAGTACTACTAAAAAAATAATAATACTACTACTAATAATGATTAAAGATCCCACTTGGGCACCCACATCCCATATTAGAGTACCTGCTCTGCTCCTGATGCCAGCATTCTTGCTATCCTAAAACCTGAGAGGAAGCAGGCTCTCAGGTTCATGTTCCCAGCTCCTGGCTTTAGTCTGGCCCAGCCCAGGCTATTGCAGGCTTTTGGGGAGTATCTGCCTGTCTAACTCTCTGTACTGGTATATCTCTACCTCTCAAATGAAAAATCGAAGTTTAAAAAAGAATAGGCATACTGAATATTTATAGTAGGTTGACTATCCATATAAATGTATAGGGATATTGCCAAGTTTTTATAAGAACAACTACTGTAGCTTGAAAAGTTATTAATATTGCCACACATAGGCATTTACATCCTCTTGAGATAGTTAAGCCCAGTTGTGTATGTTTGCTAAATAAAAAGCCTGAAATAATTGAAGTTTCAGAGCTTCAGTTGATTCTAAAAGAGGAGCTCATCTGGCCGGCACCACAGCTCAATAGGCTAATCCTCTGCCTGTGGGTTTTAGTCCCGGTCCGGATTTTGTCCTGGTTGCTCCTCTTCCAGTCCAGCTCTCTGCTGTGGCCCGGGAGTGCAGTGGAGGATGGCCCAAGTGCTTGTTCCCTGCACCCACATGGGAGACCAGGATAAGCACCTAGCTCCTGGCTTCGGATCAGCGGCCATTGGGGGGTGAACCAACGGAAAAAGGAAGACCTTTCTCTCTGTCTCTCTCTCTCTCACTGTCTAACTCTGCCTGTCAAAAAAATAAAATAAAAGAGGAGCTCATCCAACCTCCTTATTTTATAGGTGGGAAAATTGGGGTTCAGAAAGACAGAAGATCTTTTCTTCTTATGTGTTCCAGCAGTTACTGTGGAGCTGGGCCTTCTCATCTGAGGTTGTTATTTCCAACATGTTAGTCCTGAGCCCTGAGACGGCTGACTTTGGCTGTAGCCCTTTGACTGCAGGCCAAGCATATTCTGCAGTCTGAACTAATAGTGTCCCACAGGTACAATTCTTCAAATGTCTGTAGATGCCACCAGGATTAATAAAATCCACTTATTTTTTAAAAGAAGAAATTCATGGTGGCTGTTTTTTTTGTAATTTTGTCCTCTGTATTTTATCATAATATAAAATATCACATAGAAACCTTTGGAATGTTTTCTTTTTAATTAATTTATTTGAAAGGCAGGGTTATAGAGAGGCAGAGGCAGACAGAGAGAGGTCTTCCATCTGCTGGTTTATTCCTCAAATGGCAAAAATGGCTGAAGCTGGGCTGATCCAAAGCCAGGAGCCAGGAGCCAGGAGCTTCCTCTGGGTCTCCCATGTGGGAGTAAGGGCCCAAGCACTTGGGCCATCTTCTGGTGCTCTCCCAGGTGCATCAGCAGGGAGCTGGATCAGAAGTGGAGCAGCTGGGACTCTAAGTGATGCCCATATGGGATTCCAGCACTGCAGATAGTGGGTCAACCTCCTATACCACAATGCTGGCCCTATGAAATGTTTTGAAATGACTGAAAATTTGGGAAATTATGGAATATATCTCTTCTATTAAAATTTTGCATGATTCAAAATGTCACAAATATTGGAAAGGGATAATGATATAATCCCTCATTTCATTTACTATTATTATTATTATTAATATGAGAACAAAGGTCTAGTAATATTGATTCAAAGAGGAGTCTGAGACCAAGGACTCAGATATATAATGCAGTGAAACAATACCACATGACTGCCGGTGGAGCATTATTTACCAGGTGTTCATACCAAGTGAAAGGTAATCTCCTTGTTTTGTAAGGCTGAGACATTTGATTTTAATGGCATTTTTCACTAGACAAGGGAAGTCTCATAGGAATATCCACCGAGTATTTCATCCTGGTTTACCAGCAACACAGCTGATTCTCTCTAATTTTAAACCTGTCTAAAAAAGCCTGCAAAACCCGATGGAATCTAATTTTTAAAATCGGCACTGTCAGGACATTCTTCCTTGTTTTTAACCTTATGGCAGGGTAAGCTCATTTCCTTCTGTTCATTCTTCACTGCATCCTTCATAGGCTTAAAAATAGTTTTCTTTTTCTCAAGCAAAATAATCCAAGTTACTTCAGCTCTTATGGTGCATATTTCCCATACATTAGTGCACTCAGAAGTATTTATATTAGATTGTGCTCAGTGAAGAGACAGCGGGCAGCACATCACTTGAACAAAACATCTGCCATGAGTCTGCACAAAGGCACGATTTGAAAAAACATGAGGCTTTCCCTCAGAAATCTTGATGGGGACCCTGAATACATTCCTTATTCCATTCAACAAACCAACTGGCCATTCATAGTCAAAATGTTCTGATGTTCTCGGTCTTTCCTCTGCTATTGTTTTCTGTGGGTTCCCTGCTCACCTTGATGGATGTGTTTCATCCTCATTAAATTTCATTAGTTTTACACAGCACATCAAAATGACTGACCCCCATCCGTGGGGAGTTACCATTAGCTATATTTCTCAGGAAACAAGAGGCCACAGGAGAAATGAACAAGCGGAATAGAGCCACAGTTTTCCTATAGGCCTGTTTCCATAGCAGAATCTGTCCCTCAGTTTCTATGCAATACATGTTTGCATTTGAAATAAAAACTAAGATTTTTAGATTTCCACCCCCTGGAAAAACCTAGACTTTTAAAATTAATTTGAGATATAACATACATTGCTAAGGAATTATGAATATTAATTGTATTGAATCAACTAATATATGTACAAATGTTGATATTTTTAATTCTGGAATTTTCTGAATTTATTTAAAGCATGGATATTCTAAGTGTTTATATTATTTTTATTTTCTGTGCCATTATGACCACTGTTACTACCACTAATATCACCAAGAGGACTTGCTGTGTAAAAATTCTGTGTTTTGTTTGTTTTGAAACACCTCCCTTCATCACTTTTCTTGGAATGTCCTGCAAAAGGCTTATTATACTGAAGGAAATAGAAACAGTATATGAAGGAGGGACTGATTTTATAAAATGGAATTTGTGGAATGCTCTTATTTTGGATGAGTTACAGACTTCCAAATTCCACAGAAACCCAAATAAAAACAGTTATATGCCAGTTAAAACAAGACTTCTCTTGGTCTCAGAATGGCCGCAGTGTCATTTGGTGGCATGGCACTAACTTAAAGACTGCACAGACTAAAATAAATAAATAAATAAAAAGAACCCACAAGTCTGACAATAGAAAGAAAAAACAACAGAGTCGATTTACAGTGTCTTTAATATTCAGAATATGAGTCTTGAAAGCGCCCTCATCACAAAAGTGATTTGAACAAATAGTTGGTTAGTTTGATAAAGGAGAAATTATTATGGACTCAAATTTGTCACTTTCCAAAAGACTCTGTCTTTTTAAAAGCAAGCCTGTTGTGTTTAAAATGAAAAATTTAAATGATGAAGGTATTATTAGTGTAATAAAAATTGAACTTTATTTGCTCTTCACTAAAAGGTATAATCTACAGATCTGCTGCTCAGCCAAGACTCAGCCCTAGGTAATGAAAGTGAAGTTGTGGCAGGCAGGAGTCCTGCCTTTCTGCCATGTGCACCTGGGTTGAGCACAGTGTTTGGCGCAGTGAGTGCAAACTGACATTGTTGAATGAGAGAATGTCTCAATGTAGAACTCCAAAGAACAAGTCTAAGAGTCAAAACTCCTGTTGAATGTTTTGAATGAGAAGTTATGACCAACGGGTGAAACATGAAAAATATCCCTTTTTAAATTTTAAGAAAGAATAAAGATATCTAAGTGCTAGGGATTGTACAGTACTTGGATCCCCAGACTCATGCAGATGTTTAAACCCTGAAGATTCAGGTTAATCACTGATGGATTGATGGTGGAGGCTTGATCTGGTTATGGTCTCTGAGAGGTATGCCTGGTGGGAGGTCTTCATGTGTTTTTGGGCTGGCCCTACGGAGGTGGTTCTGCAGAGAGGCTTTGTTATATAAGCTGAGTCTCTGCTTCCTGGCTCCCATGTGATCATTCTTCTGCATCACTTTGCCACCGCCAGTCTCTGCCAGATGCCAGACCAATGGGACTCTCTGATCATACACTATGAATCTCCAAACTGTAAGCTTAAATAAATCTTTCCTTCCAAAAAAGTACTTCTCAAATGTTTTATTAAGGTAATGCAAAACTCACTAATACAATAAGAAAAAATATAAGATGAATATATAAGAAAGTGTGTAAGATGAATATATATTTTAGAAAATTGCTGTGAGATAATCACTGCTAACATTTTTGCATATTTCCTTTAAGGCTATTTAACTATTTGTGTACTTTATATTTATTTGTTCCATTTTGAAATCATATTGAATTTCCAAAATGTATAAAACATTTCCAAAATCTATAAAACCCAAAAAAGATCTCATGTATAAAATAATCAAGAGTAAACTAGAAATAGTTACCCATAACCTGCTTACATATTATACATATCACTTTTTTTTTAAGATTTATTTATTTATTTGAAAGAGTTACATAGAGAGAGGAGAGGCAGAAAGAGAGAGAGGTCTTCCATCCGATGGTTCACTCCCCAGTTGGCCGAAGTGGCTGGAGCTGCACCCATCCGAAGCCAGGAGCCAGGAGCTTCTTCCAGGTCTCCCACATGGGTGCAGGGGCCCAAGGTCTTGGGCCATCTTCTACTGCTCTCCCAGGCCATAGCAGAGAGCTGGATTGGAAGTGGAGCAGTTGGGTCTCGAACCGGCACCCATATGGGATACCAACGCTTCAGGCCAGGGCATTAACCTGCTGCACCACAGTGCCGGCCCCTATATATATATATATATATCACTTTTAAACAAATAAGAGTTCTCAAAAAACTTAAACTGAAAACTAAAACAGGAGTGAGTGTTTTTGCAATGCAGTTAATACAACACTTGGGATGCCTGTATCCTATATTAGAGGGCCTGGTTTAAGTCCCAGCTCTGCTTCCAATCCCAGCTTGCTGCTAATGTATTCTCTGGGAGGCTGCAGGTGATGGTTGAAGTATTTTAGGGATCTCAGGTACTTGGGTCCCTATCACCCATGTGGGAGACCTGGATTGAGTTCCCAGTTCCCGGTTTCAGCCTGGCCAGCCTGGCTGTTGCAGGCATTTGGGGAGTAAACCAGTAGATGGAAGATTCTTAATTTCTCTCTGCCTTTCGAGAGAAATGGAAAGAAAAAAAAACTAAACTAAAATTTCTATCAGTTGAGTAGAACTAGGAGTCTGAGGAGAGTTCCTGGATCTCTAGGTTGTCAGTTCCTGAAGTGTTTCTTTTTTGTATGAACACTTTTCATTTTCAAATGAGGACAGTTCCTTTTAGTAACTTACAGAGTATTTATTCTCTGTGTTTAGGAGAGTTTGAAAGGCCCATGTTCTAAGCTGCAGGTTTACATAATGACTGATCAGGAAATCACTTTGCAAATAACTATTCCTGTGATGATATAGCTAAAAATGCTCATCTGAATGGTGGGCTGTGGCAGTTGATGACAGTGAGTTGACCGGTGAGATGATTGGGGATGGTGAAGTTTTACCTGAAGGTAGATTCAAAGAATTGTCAGCACCCTGTTCCATTACAGGGCAAGCATACAGAACACTGTCAAAGCCAGAGCTCTTTTACTAGAATTAGGGTGACACTTGGTATATGTACCACGGTAACATGAACCTTCAGGCCACACTGTGGATGTACACATAATAAATCAGAAGTGAGTATCCAAACTACAGTAACCTCTTTTCTTCCTAATCCCCAAATCACTGTGGCACATGATTTCTTTGGGGCTAAGAACTTGCCTTGCACTGCAAAATATTAAAAGGCATGGCAGTATTTTGAGGTATCAAATGAAAAGATCACTTTGAACTACTCTAAAATTGTACTCCCTTGGCTTAAAAGAGCTAACTCACTTTCAAAGACACTAACTGAAAATGAATTAGACACCCTGGAGAAGAAGGTTAGTTGTAGTCATCCACTTTTGATTGATGTGCCTCAAAAGGCTAAAGGCTCATGTGATTGAGACTGAGATCCCAGTTCTAAGTGGATCAGGAAGCATGTTGCTTACTGTTTAGTAGTCCTTTGCCCAGATTTTCAGACAGAATGAATATATTGTTTCTACAACAAAATCAAAGAGGATAACTGGCATGAAGCTGTTGTGTTTCAGCAAGGAGCAATAGGGAAAGAAAATCTAAACAACCACGTATTATCTCTAAGAATGTACTACATGAGCAAGTATTTTACTCAGTGACCTTGTATATTTTATGATTTTGTGCAAGTTTGGAAAAAGGAACTGCAAATATGCAAGGAGATGATTCTTGAGAAGTGTTTCAGGAAAAAATATTAAAGTCATCAATACATTAGCAAAAATTTTAGGGATTTGTTTTGAAAATTCAGTCCCAGAATTTAAGGTCCAATGGAGCTCAATTCAGTTATAAAACTAACAACCCAGTTTAAACATGGGCAGATTTGAAAAGATATATTATCAAAGAAGAGGTACCAGTGACTAAAAGCAATGAAAACATCACCTGGTTTATAGGGGAATGTAAATTCAAACCACAGTGAGATCTCACTTCACATCTACTAAAATGGCTAATAAAATAGATGAAAACAAGTTTTGACCAGATTGTGGAGAAACTAGAATACTCACACATTGCTGAAGAGAATATAAGATGATCCAGTCACTTTGGAAAATGGTTAGCATTTTCTTATAAGTTTAATATAAATTTATCATATGACCCATCAATTTTACCTGTAAGTATTTGCCTAAGAGAAGTGAAAACACTTGTTGATTCAAACATTTGCATATCGTTGTTCATATCAGCATTGTCCGTAATAACCAAAAAGTGGACACAATCTATATATCAATAACTGGTGAATGGATAAAAAATGTAGTATGCTCATTCAATGGAATACTATTCAGCAATCAAAAGGAAAGAATTACTGAAGCTTACTAAAACATATATGAATCTCAAAAATATACTAAATTAAAGAAGCCAAATCCTTAGGATCACATATTGCATGATCTGTTTTATATGAAGTGTCTAGAATAGAGACAGAAAGTAGATTAGTGGTTGACTGAGGCTAAGAATGGAAACTTGACTAATTAAATGGGCACCAAGGAGAAAAGACATGGCCTGAATACATTGCTAACCAGAGTTACGGGGATCTAGTTTGAGCTACTGGGTGCTGTGAATTGTATTGCTTAAGAAGCAAAGTGATGAACACGTTTGGAGAGCTTAAAGAACTGTGTGCTTAGGAAGCACAAGGCAACCTTTCAGCAAAGAAGGTGCAAAACAGTTGACCTTGTAACACAAATGGGATAGGCTTCTTCTGGGAAATCTGGAACTCCAAACCTAATGAAATAGATTTGGGGAATGGAGTTGGGATGAATATACACTTACTTTGCTTCATCAGGATGAAGTTTGCCTTTAAACATTTTTTTAATCTTTGTAGAGGGCCTGAGACAAGACAGAAAGGGAATAGAAGAGGAAACTTCGGCTCAGGGAGGTCTGATGACTTCCAAAGATCACACAGTAAGTAGAACCTGAGATGAAATTCAGGTCTCCTGACGCCCCAGTTCAGTGGTCTTTGCATTATAGACTCATTTGTACATAATTTATTTATACTGTAGAAAGACCATTTTTATCTTTTCTTTAAACTATTAATCAGCTATGCTGAGGAGGGTGTAGCTCTACAGGAGGAAAGCCCTAAGTTGGACAAGCAGCTGTCAGTCACATGGAGCGGTGGAATCCACAGGTAACCCACGTGTCAGTAAATCCAGATGAGAAACCATCCAAGTGGAGTATGTTGTTTCATAAATCTTATAGTCCAAAAGGGAAGTACTAGAGCATGTGAAAAAATCAAGTCAGCTTTATCAAGATTAGAGAAAGCTTGAGCAGGAATTTGGCCTGATACTGATGGTTGAGATCTTGGTTAAGACTCCTGTGTCCTATCTGAGTCCTTGAGTTTGAGTCTTGGCTCCAGCTCCTGATTCCAGCTTTCTGCTAATATACCCCAAGAGGCAGCAGGGATACCTCAACTAATTGGGTCCTTGACACCCAAAAGGGAGACCTGGATTGAGTGTCCAGCTCCCGATTTCCACCCAGCCCAGCTGAGATCACTGTGGGTTTTTGGGGAGTGAACCAGTAGATGGGAGTTCTTTGTGTCTCAAAAAAAAAAAAAAAAAAATTAGGGAAAATTATCATGTGTACCTGAAAGCTTTAGAACACAGAATCACTATAGGACAGAATTTAAACTCTATGCCATGAGACCATCAAAACCATCTACAATACATACAATGCTATTGAGTGACAGATTTATATAATTAAAACTAAAATGAGAATCATTATGGTTTGATCTGTAGAACTTAAAAAATAACTATCAAAGACAATACAATGCACTGGTGGCAATAATGTTTGCCTAGACCATTTCATTCCATTGCATCAGGGGTTACTGTAAACTGAAATAGGCAATGCCCAAGGCAGCTTGTAGGATGCCCAAGAGATAACTGAGAGAGAAGAAAAGGAATATGGAAAATCAGAAAGTAAAAAAAAAAAAAAAAAAAAAAAGCAAGTTAGAAATATCTACAGCAGAAGTTACGGTGGGGAAAAAGAAGAAAAAGGAAGAGTAGAAGACAAAGAGATGTATATGGTAGGCATTCAGTTGCTGCAAGACAATTTGCCTTATCCTGCTTTACACAGTCTCTCACTCCCTCTCCCTCCTTCTCTCTCCCTATCTCTTCTCTTTTCAACTCCTCTATATTTAAACTTATTTTATAAGAAATATCTTGTTCATCATAGAAAATTAGAAAATACAGAAAAACAAAAAGAATAAACATCAACTATAATCCCATCAGCTATATTAAACCTCTATTAACATGTTAGTCAATAACATTGTTATCTTGTTTTCAAATATTTTCTTTTTATAAAAATCATACTGCCTTTATTGCTTTGTAGCCTCAGTTTTTTTTTTCCCACATAAAATATTATGGCTGTTTCTGTATGCCAACAAATACATATTTCCTATTATTTTAAACAAATGCCTCCATTTAAGTATAATTTTATAAGAATTCAATTTATAGTATGCATATAGCTTTGTATAAAGTTTTGGCTACATCATTTTTGCTTTGTTACCATGTTTGTAAAATCTTAGAATTCCTAACATACATATGTTCATGAAAAAGTAAAAAAAATAATTATTTTGTGTCCATCCCTAAGGGAACTAGAGGGAGAACCAATGGATGTAATATTGTCATGTCCTGGGCTGTGCTGAGATAGGTTGGAAACCTAGCTGGGGAAAGAAGGTGAGTGTTATTATTCCTCACCACCTAACATGTTTTTGAAAGAAGCTGTATGTCCATCAGGAAAACTACATAGTAGTTTGAGAACTATGGAAATATTTAGAAGTATATATTCATTAAACTGGAAAAACAGCCACTGTCCCTGTGGCATTTTGGAGAAAATACAGAAGCACGGACCTGCAAAACAAGTATTTACTGGCTATGGTAGTTTAAAATAATAGGGCAAATGAACAGAGCCTTAATTGTGAAGTGGTTAGCCGCCTTATTGTCAATTTCACAAACCCTTACGCTGCACCAGTTCTTTAGAATGTTCCCTGATGTTTCAGACTCACAATTATTTGTTGCTAGGAACTTGCGTTTACCTACTAGAGAGATGTTATATGGAGAAATGCAGGTTGTACTTGAGGAAGGACATCCACCTCAACTTACACAGGCTAATTCAGCAATTTCCTTAAAAGATTTGTGTTTTCCAAAGTGATTATCTCAGTTGGTATTTCAAAATACAAGCTAAAGCCTTCTGTTAGCAATAAATCCACAGAAATCCATAAAACCTAGAGAGTTTCATATTATTATCAAACATTTATTGAGCTTTTTATTAATGATCTTCTAGTTAATGTACAGAGCCAAACATGCATTTGTGATTCCTACCTAAAGGGGTTCACGTCTAAATTTGGCCAAAGAGAATGGGAACAGGGAAATTCACAAAAAATCATGCTTAGGTGATTAAATAGTCAAGCAGTGCAAATTCTTGTTTCCCATTGTTATGATATAGAAATGACAGTGGTAACAATGTCAAATAGAAAACTCAAATCCTTCAGTTAGCAACCCTTGCAATTATTTTTTAGCTTTATGGGGTTAACCTTATTGGGGTTGATTAAATTCAAGCTGTGATCGTTCATAAAAACTCAATAGAGGGTCCAGATGGCCCAACAATACCTCCTTTTGTGAGAGGAAATAACTTGAAGATTTTTGTCTAATTAAAGTATTTGTGCTGGTGGGACCTGAATGAATTATGTCTTTAAAAAGAGTCTGCATCACAAATAATCTTTATAAAATACTAATTATTTAAAAATAGAGTGATGTCTTCACTATTTCAGTTATATCCTAGGATCAGGGTGGCAAGGACGTGACATTTTGAAGCTACACTGTGATACCATCTTTGGGATTTTAGTCCCAAAATACAATTCTGGAAAATCAACAGAACAAGGCTGTGTGGAACAAAA
The DNA here is from genome assembly GCF_964237555.1 of Oryctolagus cuniculus. Taxonomy (NCBI): domain Eukaryota; kingdom Metazoa; phylum Chordata; class Mammalia; order Lagomorpha; family Leporidae; genus Oryctolagus; species Oryctolagus cuniculus. Next base: position 43,402,927 of record NC_091443.1, on the reverse strand, counting down.
TGCCAGGAAGGTCAATACATCACCTTCCTCCTGTTCCAGTCTCACACTCACAATTACCTTAACTCTTGTCAAAATATTTTCTCCCGTAACAGCCAAGACATAATTAGCACCCTTTCTTCATGTTGAAATATCATCGGCCGCCATAAAACAAATTTGAGGAAAGCCCTTAAGTACCTCAACTTAGCAAATAGCTACTGTGGTTACTGGTATACCATGGTTTGCCTAACTATAGGAATACCACCACACCTAACCCCCTCCTCAATAGGCATAAGGATATGAAACAGGGACAGAGAGAGAAGCCCTGGCAGGAGATGAATACAAAAGGGGTAGAAATCAATTGTGAAATGCATCAGGAAATTAAACAATAAACAGTCTTACAAGTGCTTTGACTTAGTTATTTACATATTCTCTAACTTCTTGGTGTATTTTTATCGGCAAAATCATAGTCTAACATTGTTTTCCAAAAGCATGTCTTGTGTCAGATAGGAAAAGTATTGGTCAATTCTGTCATGAGAGGAAAGGCCCTTTATTTGGCTTTTCATGTGTTCTTCGTTGATGCTACAGAAGCTAAAATTGTTATGATCAAAGAATTCCAGCAGGGGGTGTAGCAGCTTCTATAGGGTAAGTTCTTTTGAAGCCCCATCACATCAAATGTTTGGATATTGAAGTGTTACTCATGGTAGAAGTTGGGATTATGATAACATTTTTTTGTGACTCTCATCTCTTTTGATCCAAAAGAGACCATGCATATTAATACTTCATTAGGATGTGTTGAAGAACTAGAAATTTGTGGAGAAGAATATTTAAATTAAAAACCAAAAATGCCTGACTGAAATCTTATTCTGCCAATTTTTTCAAAGTAAATGAAGAACAAAGCTTCGGGTGATTTTAATTATCCAGTACAGAAGAACAAGTGCTTAATTTTTTTTTTTTTATTTCAGATAAGACTAGTAGTTGATCTGAGGGCTTAGTAATACTTCATTTCTCTGCTATATTTGCACATACATGTATAAAGAAGAAATTCTTTATTTTCTCAGAATTTCTCCTTTCCTGTGGGGAAGGTGGATGTTTTAAAGCTTTGTCTGTGAAGACATGGCTCCATCAATTTTAAAAGATGCCATTAATCCTTTCATATTTTCTGCTTTTTAATGCCTCGTAGCTATCTAAGCATTATTAACAACACCAGTTTGGCCCCCAATTCTCATGTTCAGAATTTTATTGGCACAGAAAACTGTAAATTATTTGAAATGAGCAAGTACAATGATAAAAATGCTATCTTTCTTGTACTGTGAAGCAGCTTTAGATTACTAACAAGAAGCAGGTCCTAAATTTCCAGATTCCCTAAATAACCACAGATGACGTGAGACTAAAAATAATATCAACTCTGAAAATTATTGTTTGAAAACCATGACTTTTTTTTCCCTTTTTTTGAGTCTTTTTTCCCTACTATTATGTCCTCTAACTGAGGATTACACCTTTTTTATGTTGTTTCCTTTAAAATCCCTGACACATCTGCATTGATTTGTGTTGATACACGTCCATGGTTATAAAACTTAAGATTCTTTAGTAAATAATTTTTAAAGTATCTTTAAGGTGGGCAGTCAATATGTACTAAGCATTTTAACCAGGTTTTCACTGAATTGGCCTTGTGTAATTTTAAGGACTGTTAGTAAAAATATAAAAACAGTACATTTAAATACATTAATTTTCCATCTGATATAAATGATGTGGGCAACTATGGCATTAGTACCACATTTTGATGGGTCAGTTTCCTTCTCTTTTTCTTATGTCCACTGCAAGTTTTCTTCAGCGAACTCTTTCATGCCTACAGTCCCTAATTTGAAGAATACCCACAGACCCAACTTAACTAAGGGTGGGGTTGGAGTAAGGCATTCTACTTGTGCCTCTTTGAAATTCAGAAGTTAAGAGACCCATAAATAAATTAGAAAGGTCTTTTTTGCTTTTCTGTATTAAGTTTACCTTTGAGAAATACAGAGTGTAGAGGGGTGGGGGGATGGAACAAGTGAACAGAACTTCTGCTGGAATATTGTGACAGATTTACTGACAAATATTTTCTAACAGATTTTTACCAACATGCAGTTTTTGTTTTCTTTACTGACAAACCGTCAATGTACTTCTGTTTGGCAGCAGCTGCACCATTATAACACAAAAAAGCAACCTTGGCTAACTTCAATACCTTATGTAAAATAAGAAAGCAGTAGTTGACTTTAAAAGACTTAGCATATCTTTTCTGATGATAAACTATTTTCAATGCAGGAAATAAATCTTTCGCCTACTATAAATTCTCCTCAGATTCTTTCTTTCTTTTAGACTTTACCAAGAATTGGGGACAGATTTGTGGTTTTGATCATTCTTTTATCTGCTGGCAACTATTTTAAGACCTCGGTGTAAGAGATTCCGATGACCTTGGGAAAGTCACAAGACTTCGGATTCTTCAACGGTAAAAAGCAGTGGTTTTTACCGTCCTTTTTCATTCTACTACTCAGTGTCAATGCCTAGTTGAAAAAAAATACTCCGAAAGCCCCGTGTACCCCCAAACTCGTGAAATTTCTATAAGTCTCGGGAAATATTTAAGGCAGTACCATAAAAAGCCAGGTGGCCGACAGTTCCTAAAGTTGGGCTGGTAGTGGTGTGTGAACAGGGTCTTTTGGGCCCCCTAAAGCCCACCCCAAGTCTCGCCGCCTCCCTCAACTTCCATAAGGGCAGACTGAACCCGGGGCCTGCGTCCCCGTGCCGAGTCGACGGAGAAAAGGGCTCCTCCTCTTGCTCCCGTGGAGTTCTGGCTTCAGGGTGACGGTGGCCCCAGGTCCTGGGCGGGTGCTGTCCGTAGCTGGCGAGCGATCCCAGGCAGGGAGCTGGCGGCACACGCAGGAGCTTACCCGCGAGCAGGTCCCCGCGGGCGGGCGGGCTCGGGCGCCTATTTTCCTCCTGTGCATTCGTTACTGCTCAGAGACCACAGGGGGATCGATCGGGAAGCAGTCAGTGCCCCTGCCACGTTCTGCAGCGGCTAACACTGTATCAGGTTCCCTTGCAGTACTGTGGCTTGCGCTGAGTTACGGCCAGAAACCGGAACAGAAGGACAGGGGAGAAAGCGGGGAGGTGCGGGGACGAGCAGTGTGTGCAGCTCCTAAAGCGTGGAGGATGGGACGGAGGAGGAGCAGAGCGCGGAGAAAGGGGAAAGCTGAGGAAAAATACTCACGCCAATGGGTAAAAGGGAAAAGGTGAGAAGGAATGGAGTACCAGAAGGAACCAATGGGTGGGAGAGGCGGAGGAAGAAGGGGGAGGGGCAGAAGCCAATGGGGGAGCGGGGACGCGAGCGAGGACGCGGGTCCGCGCGCTCGCTCCCCGCCCTCCGGCTCGGTCGCTCGTGCCTTCCCCGGCTCCCGGGAGACGGGGGCAGGGGCGGGGCCGAGCCGGGCGCGCGGCGCGGGAGGCGTTGCGAGGTGAGGGCGGCGGGGGCGGGGGAATTGTGGGACGGGGAGGCGCGTGCGCGTGCGCGCGCGGACGCGCGTTCCCCCGTCCCGGCTGCGCCGCCGCTCCGCCCCCCGGCCGGGTGTGTGGCTGCGCGCGCGGGCGCGCGTGCGTTCCGGCGGTGCGCGCCGGGAGAGATGCTGAGGTAAAGTTCGGGAGAGAGGGAGAGAGATCCGTCAGCGCGAGGGAGCCCGAGTGGCCGCCATTACTGAGCTCGGCGCGGCGGCGGGCGCAGGGGAAGGGGGGAGGGACGGGGCCGCCGCTGGTGGCGGGGAGGGAGGGAGGGTGGGTTCCCAGGCAGCGGGAGCCGTAGGGCTTAGGGTTTCGGGGCGTGTGTGCCGGGGAGGGCGGGGGGAGGTGGCTGAAGGGACGCGGCGCTCGGTGAGCGCGCCGGGGAAGAGAGGCTAGCAGAGTGGAGGAGGAGGAGGCGGCGGCGGCGGGAGCGCTCCCCAGGAATGTCGCTGCCGCCGCCACCGCCGGGGCCGCTGCCGTTGAGGAGGCGCCGGAGGAGACCGACGTTGTTAGGTAGGACCCTGCGACCCCCCCCCCCTCCCCTCGCCTTCAGGCCTGCGCTCCCCGACAGGGACCCTCCCGCCGCCGGCTGCCCCGCTCGGTCGCCGCCGCCGGTTGTAACCAGTTCGAGGCGCTGGGGCCCCCACGGCCGCGGAGGGGAGCCCGGCGCCGCGCTCTGTCCTCCGCAGGCCGGGCGGGGAGCGGCTGCCGCGGCGGGGATACGGTCGGCGTGAAGGGCAGAGAGGCCGGGGGAGGGGGCGCTTTCTCCACAGGTGACGGGGGCCCGGGGGTCGGCGGAGGCCTGGTGGGGGCCGGCGATGCGCTCTCTCGCCCGCCGCCCTCGCTTGCCCTGGGCTCGGCGGGTTACGTGGGGAAGGGAAGGTGGCGGGGTGTGTTGGCTGGGTGACTGCTGCTAACGAGTTCCACCTGGAAGGGGGCGGCGGGGTGGGCGCAGATGGGCGGAAGCGCAGTCTCGGTGGCAAACTTAACACGCCTTTCGGGGAGAGGGGGGCCCTTTCACTTTTCCCTTATCTCCGCGGCTCCTCCCTGGCTTCCCTTCACCCGCGTTCCAGCTGCTACGAAAGCTTGGGCTGGGGTGTGAGAAGTTGCGCTGCGCAACGCGCGCGCGCACAGACACACACACACACACACTCACATATACACACACAGAGTGCTGTCGGTTGGACTGCCGCTGGGTTGAGACTTGGAGGCTGGAGTTTTTCGCTAGAATCACCTCCAGGTCTCCCTGGGCTTCCACGGAAGAAAAAGTATCGGGGTGGGGGTGGGGAAGGGCGCGGGCGCGCGCGTGCACTCACGCACCCAGACACACACTCGCTGCCTCCTCGCGCCCTGCTCCACGGCGGCGCGAGACCCGCGTCCGGGCGTGCGTCCCTGGGGGGCCGAGGCGGAAAGGTACTGCAAAGTAGGGACGAACGAGTAGTCGAATTTCCCAGAAAGTTGTAGGAGAGATGCTTCTGCCCTGACCGCAGTTTGGGCCAAATGTTTACTAAATGGCATTTTAAATGTTCTAAATCTAGACCAACAAATATATTGGATTAAAAATGGGCCAGTGCGCGCGTTTTTGAGTTTAATTCCCACCGAGAATTTGCTTTTTCTTTTGTGATGGGTAGGAAATAATGACTTCTCAAAAAAACGTTCGCGTGTGAAGCAGTGAAATGTGTTGCTGTATTTGCTAGTCACTGCTTGTGCTGCCTTCTACAGGTGTGGGGCGCCGCGGGCGGGGGGTGCCGATTCTACTTAAATCCAGGACCAGTATTCGTTTAGAACAGAATGCTGGGAGATAGTTAGCTATTGGCGGTTCACTTTATGGAAGGTTTCTCTACATCTCCACATAAGAGGGTTCTTCTGCCAGCAATTTCTTCTAGATGCAAGTTACAGCAGTAAAATGTGTTTGGAGATGTTTTAGTGTCAATTCCACTTTATTTGTACTGTAATATTGGTAAATGGGTCTTAGTAATTTTAGGTCTACATATTCAACGTTTGTGTAACCAGCCAGTTTCCGGAACAAGTTTTCATTCCATTTAAAATTTCTCATTTTTTTCTCTCATGTATTCTGTCATTAACCCAAATTCCTTGTATCTGTGCATACAGTAGAGGAAGAGTGTAGCTAAGTATGGGTCATTAGAAACTTGGAAAGACATTAAAGTACTTTATGGACTGAACATGCCAAACTGAAAGGCTAGGTACCCCTAGCCTTAACTTTGAAGAAACAGAAGTATTGAGGTGATTGCCTTGAAGCAAAATAAGTCAGACAACAGGGATGATTAGATAACAGTTGATTTGATTGTCACATGTAGGCTACAGTTTTTTTAATCCCAGGTCAGCATTTCTTTGACCATTCTTTGTACGTTAATTTTTAAGAACTGTCACACAATTCTTTTAGATTTTTGTTTGTAATGCCCCTCCCCATTTAAATGAATTTAGCAATTTTTTAAATGTTGTAAAGTTAATATCTTAATTGTGTCATGATTTACTTTAAATGCTTTGAAAACTGTCTTCTTTCTTTGTTGTTTAAAGGCAGATTTAATATACTTAATCTTTTGGAAAAATGAATTATATTTGACTTGAAAATTAAAATTTTTTAAAGGAATTCTTGTATTCCTTTGGATTTGAAGTTACTGTACAGCTTACAGTGAGTTTTGTAACTTTTAATTCAATAGAAAGTGAAGTCTCATGAGAACTGTACTAAACTTTTTCAGTATTAGCAGAATGTAAGTGTTGCCATCTATTCATTTCTTGAATATGAAATGCTGTAATGGAGATTTTCTTGATAGCTATAGAATAAGTGTCACAACTTTAATTTCTATAGGTGGTATTTTAAAACTGCCTTGTGCCTTCAGATCCATAAAGTTTTTCTTTGTACACCAAGAAGATGTGCAGATGATATAATTGACTCAAGAATCATTGTATTCTGTTTGGGTAATGTCTGTACGTTTGTAACATACATTGAAAATATATCAGGGAAAATTGATTTCTAAAAACCATAAAGAAAATTTTCGATAAAGGATCCATCATTTGGTAAGTTAAATAATTAAGATTTTATTTAAGTTCAGGCTTTTTGTTGATTTTGTCAGACTGGGAAAAGCTGTATTAGAGATTACAAAAAATCAGTGCTTACAGTTCTTAAAGAGTGTGAAGTTTGTTTTTCAGACTGCTACTTGAAGCCCTGTGGTTTCTTTAGATGTTTTGAACCTTTCTCTCAAAATCCAGTGTCCGAAACCAAGGGCAGCTTCAATTTTTGTATGTTAAAAGTATTTCAACTTTTAAAAGGAAGTTTTATATTTATTTGCATTGCCAGTTTTTAGACTTCTGATTTGTTATTTATTAAAACTTAGTTTGTCATTTGTTAATTCAGATCGCCTCTATTTAACACTTAATATGTGCCTGACCCTGGGAATATCAAGATAAATAAGAGTATAGCTCAAATTTTAGTTGGAGGGCTAGTTAACTGTGAAGGAATAATTAGATAAAAGTACTAAAAAGTGCAGAGAACAACTGTTTCTATCAGGGCTTCTTTGAGAATCCTTCACAGAAGAAGAAACATTTTTAGGTTTCAACCAAGAGACAAACGGGGATTGCCTTCTCCCCTGCCCCCCAAGTCTACAGTGCCTGAGATTTGCAGTGAATGAAACACATTGTTGACCTTTGCTCATATCTGGGGTTTTACTCTTTAGAATTAGAACTGTTACTTGGGAAAAACTTCTGCTAACTTTGTCATTTGATGGTTAAAATATGACTACAGAGTGTCACTTGGTTATACTCTTAAGCTGGTCATCTCAAAGAGCTAATGGCATAAAACATTTTTGTTTCTCTAGCTTCAGATTAGAATTAGCCTATTTTATTATCCCTGTCCAAAATTTTATTGAGCAGCTAGGCAGTGAGTGATACAGGCAAGTATAAAATTCTGTTCACTTGAGAAGAATTCATAACTTTGGTGCAAAGGAAAGAGCATAACAATTTAGGAATAATTAAATGTCAGTTCTGGACAGAATAGATGGTTATAAGCAGGGCATTACATGTTGATGTAAAAATTGGTATAAAGGAGATACTGCTTGGAAGTAGCATTACGATTGGTTAGGGAGTACTTTTAGGTAAGTTAATGACTGGGCTTAAAACAGGGAAATGTAGGACAAGATTGGCTGGTGAAGATAAAATATAAGGTGGAAATGTAAGAGCCTCAGTTTATACATTACTAGCCAAATTCAAAGATTTGGGGAAGTATTAATGCAAAGCTGATGGGAGGGGTGATGGAGAAATACATGTATTGACATAACTATTGTAGTTACTGTTTGATATATTATTTTTTAAAAGGATTTATTTATTTGAAAGGCAGAGTTAAGGGGAAGGAGATACAGGTAGAGAGATGTTCCACCCACTGAGTCACTCCCAAAATGGAAGCAACAACTGGAGCTGGGTCAGGCTGAAGCCAAGAGCCAGGAGCTTCATCCAGGTCTCCCACATGGGTCCAGGGGCCCAAGTACTTGGTCCATCTTCCTCCGTTCCAGTTCATTAGCAGAAAGCTGGATTGGAAGTGGAGCAGATCGAATCTTGAACTGGTGACCATATGGGGTGCTGGCATTGCAGGCAGGTGGTTTAACCTATGTCATAACATAGGCCCCCTCCAGGAAGTTTTTTGAAGACCCTTTATACATATAATGCCTCGAGTAGTTTTAGTGATACATATTTTGTAATTGTTCATGGACAGAGTATATCATACTTTGATTTTTAGTTTTAAGAGAAACTAGAAGTAAAAAAAAATATACTGAAGAAGGAAATTAGAATGCTTCTGAACCAAGATACTGATTCTTGTCTGATTGATTCCCTATTTAGAGAACTAGTAGAAAATTAATGTTCCAATGTGTGGCTAGGGAATTGAAAGATACAGATTTCTCTTTATTTATGGAGTACGTAACTCTGGAGATGTTTGATTATAAAATCAGAGTATTAGGTGCTCTCAAATTTTACAGTTTATGATCTTGAACTTTATATTTTTAATCTTGACCTTGCTTCTTTTCTGTACTAAAATTTCATTTGTCTGTGGAAGTAAGGATGAAAACTTAGATGGCACCACCATCTTTTGCCAAATCAGATTTTTTTTTTTTTATTAAACACTGACTCATTTATCTTTTCTTGATTATGTTTAGTAGTCAGTCATCAAGCTATCTTTGTCTTGAGATTTGTCTTTGCAATTCTATGGTGCTAGTTCAGGTGCTTCAAGGCTTGGTATTTTTCCGTTTTTTGGGCTTTTTGCCCCACCAACTCTGATATTGTGTTCTACTTAGCAGACTAATCTGTAATGGCTCCTTGTTGCTTATTATAAGATCTAACTTCGCTGTTTGCCCTTGAAGACCAATATTTATATTTTACATCTTCATCCTTATTTCTCTACCTTCCAGCATGGCTAATGTACTTAGTCGTACCCCTGTAATCACACACCTGTAATAATTTATCTTTAGAATCATATCCATGTGTTGTTGTTGTTTTTTTTTTTTTTTTTTTTTTTTTTTTTTTTTTCAGGATTCACACAGATATAATCTCTTCCCTGATATCATTAATCTGTTTCAAGGGTCTGCAAATTTTGGCTTATCGGCTAAATCTAACTTTGCTATTTTGGTAGGCATCTCCTAGGATTCTTTTGTTTTGAATGGTTGAAGAAAAAAAATGAAAAGCATAATATTTTGTCATATGTAAAAATTATATGAAATTCTGGTTTCCATGTCTCTAAAGTTTTATTGGCAAAACCACTCATTCATGTTAGTGTCCATGTCTGCTTTTGCACTGTGACAGTGTAGTTGAATAATATGACAGATAGTGTTGTCATATTATGCAAAGCCTAAAATGTTTACCACCTGGCCATTTAAAGAAAACTGTGCAGTACCCTAAGGTATTTCAGCTTATATGTATCTTTCAATTCTTTGAATTGCTATTGCTTTTATCAGTTCCATGATAACAGCAAATTGCCTTTATCCCCTCAGTTTCGGTACTACAAAGCTTCTTATGCAGAAAATGCTTTTCAGTTATTCTTGCCCATTTTTTTTTAAGTACATGTTTCCATGTAATTCCCCTTCCTGAGATTCTTATCTGATCTCCTAATGTTCCCATCACCAAGTGTTCCCATCTTTTCAAATTTGTCAAGCCTTACCTGGTGTTTGTGTAATGAAAATGATTATTCCTTTCTAGCATCACAGTATAGAACCCCAGATCATGTTCCCCTCCCTTAGTTGTCCAGAGCCAGGAGATTGGGGAGTACGAGGTAGGTGGGGTGTTGGAGAGGGATCAAGTCAGGGGAAGAGGGAGGTTTCAGATCTAGGAAGGGAACTGAATATTTTTGTAGCTCTGGCTTAGTGTTCTTGCCTATACATACCTTTGTACCTTTAAAACTTCTGACGTAAGGCTAATAAGCAGATAGTAGTTAAGTACAGTAAATACATATGGGTTGTTTAGGTAAGTTGATAGAAATGAGATGACCTTTGGTTCTTCAGTTTTCACCACAGAATAAGGAAATGGACAAGGAAGAGTTAGTTTGGCCTAAGTTTCACACCAAGGTGTTGGGCACATGTTATTAGGAGTGTGTATATTCAATGACAGGGTTGCAGTTATGCTGTTTGGGAAATAGTTTTGGTCATTGGTTTTCAAATTTTCAGCAATGAAACTTTTTTCAAACAATATCCAAAGCTAAAAATAGGTAAAAGAATTACCCTTGATGATTAGGGCTTAGGAAGGGGGGAGCTCCAGATTTCTACTTACTTGAACCCCCCCCCCCAGAGAAGTACTTGAATAAAGTTTTCAGTCACTGATTATAAACCTGTAATGTGTCTTTCTGAAACGCTGAAGCTTCTAAAATTTTTACTATAGAATGCTTTTATTTCTTTTTTTATGATCTGTATTTTATTGTTTTTAACTTTTATTTAAATATAGAAATTTCATGTATGAATGTTTTTTACTCTATTTTAATATATAGAGTGTATCAGTATTTTGGGGTTAATGCTGTAGGAGAATGGAAGTGAGTTTTAACCTTTAAAAAAGTTATTGAAAAGCAGGATAGATCAATAGAACTCCCATCAGCTGGTTCACTATCCAAATGCTCACAGTGATTGGGCCTGGGTGGGGGCCAAAGTTGGGAGCTGGGAACTCAATCCAGGTCTCCCATATGGGTGACAGGAGCCCAACTTACTTGAGTTGTCACATGCTACTTCCCAGGATCTGTGTTGTCAGGAAGCTGGAATTGAGAATGAGAGCTAGATACTTAGATACTGAACCCAGCTGCTTTGCTATGGGATGTGGCTATCTTTAACTGCTAGGCCAAATGCCCATTCCTTTGATTCTTAATGGCTAATTAATATCTAAAATTACATTGGGTTTGGATAAGCATACTGTGTGTATATATAAGAAATAGTATGGGCCTGCGCTGTGGCGCAGTGGGTTAATGCCCTGGCCTGAAGCGCCGGCATCCTATATGGGCGCTGGTTCTAGTCCCAGCTGCTTCTCTTCCGATCCCGCTCTCTGCTATGGCCTGGAATAGCAGTAGAAGAGGGCCCAAGTCCTTGAGCCCCTGCACCCATGTGGGAGACCCGGAAGAAGCTCTTGGCTTTGGAATGGTGCAGCTCTAGCTGTTTCGGCCATCTGGGGAGTGAACCAGCAGATGGAAGACTTCTCCCTCTACCTTTCTCTGTAACTCTTTCAAATAAATGAAATAAATCTTAAAAAAATACTAATAAAGTTGGGATAGTTATGATAAGGATTAGGTTTTAGTTGAAAATTCTACAATATTCAGCTCTTTGATACAATATGCTATTTTCCTGTTATCCAGTGTTAGTCTCTTCAAGTAGGAGATAATACAGTCTTCTATGTCTTCTAATTACTTAGTTTTCAGAATAGATGTTTATTTAATATAGTATTTCATTATGTAGTTCTACTGTTTGTACTATGGAAAGTAAAAATTTCCCATGATAATCACTAGATAAGTTTATGTTGATGCACTGGCTGAAGTACATCTGCGTATTTTCCTTTTCTATTGAGAAAGAACAGATCTTGTATTCTGTTATGTTTTCAAATTTTGCTTAATGCTAAACTATGGAATTACTGTGTTATTTAAACAAATTGGTTTTCCTTTTTATCACTGAGTGTAACTTTGCTATCCAAATAGTATACTGTTTTTTTGCAAATATCTGTAAAGTAGTCCAATTTTTTTTTTTACACGTTAAACAATGTTAAACTTGATGTTGGATTCAAATATTCAGTTTTACCATATGAAAATTTTAAAAAAATTTTACTTAATTAAAGTGTTAGAATTGGATGGGACTGCCCCATTTAGGTTACTTATTGTTACTTTGTGGTGTTGCTGCCAGATAAGCATTTGTAAGTCACAAATTTGATTATCATTTTTCATAAATCTTAAATGGTTTATTATGACTCCAGGAATCAAATTAAGAAATGGAACTAATATTTATTAAGCCCCTTTTGTTTGTTAGGTAGTTTGCTGTTTTTAAGATTTACCTATTTGAAAGGCAGAGTTAAAGAGAGAGAAGGAGAGAGAGAGAGATCTTCATCTGCTGGTTCATTCCCCAAATGGCTGCAATGAGCAGGACTGAACCTAGCTGGAGCTAGGGGCTTCTTCCAGGTCTCCCAAGTGGGTGCAGGGTCCAAGCACTTGAGCCGTCCTCCACTGCCTTCCAAGGCACATGAGCAGGGAACTGAATGGGAAGTGGAGCAGCTGGGACTTGAACCAGCATAGGCCAGGGCTATAATTCACTGAGCCACAGTGCTGGCCCCAGGCGCTTCACATTTTAAGGAAATTTCTAAGTTCTTAATTTGTATAATTAGGCAGCCACATTTTAGAATCAACTAGTAAATGATAGAAATCAGACTTTGAAGTCAGTTCATAGTTCCTAATTCCTTGTATTGCTTCCTTCAATATGATAACTTATTACAAAACTGAACAAAATAAACAGTTTGACCATCAAGTGGTTAGTCATTAAAATTTAATTGAGAGTGCTAAGAACAAATTGACAGAGGACTGGTGTTACCGCACAGTGGGTTAAGCTACTGTCTGCACTGCTGACATCCCATATGGGCACTGGTTCAAGTCCTGGCTGCTCTACTTCTGATCTGGCTCCCTGCTAATGTGCCTGGGAAAGCAGTGGAACATGGCCCAAGTACTTGGGACCCCTGTACTCACATGGGAGACCAGGGTGAAGCTGCTGACTTGGGCCTGGCCTAACTCTGCACATTGCGGCCATCTTAAGGGAGTGAACCAGTAGGTGGAAGATTTCTATCTCTGTCTTTCTTTCTGACTCCGCCTTTCAAATGAGTAAATTTCCAGGATTAAAAAAGCTCCCTTAAAAAAGAATAAATGTACAGAATATGAGATTAAGTCTAAAATTTTATATTAAAATCATTATAATTTTAGAAGCATTAAAGGCTTTTAACTTACATAAACAATTTCTCTTCACCATTAGTTAATATGCAAATGTACGGTATAATTGGAATAGATATGTACTTGCATTTGAAGTCAGTAAAAGAGCAAGGTACTTGTATTTAGTGGAGGAGAGCTGAGGTAATCTTTTCTTAAATCTTTTTCTTCATGTTCATTAACTGTATTTTCACATATACTGATGAATATTACTGGATTGTTTTCCTCCTGTCTTTGAAATGTCAGCCTTAAAAGAATGAGAAGTTTCTCCAAAAAAAAAAAAAATGTTTAAAAGACTGATGACTTACATGCAAATAAATAGTAGAAGTTAAATTTCATGCAGATCATAAAAGTTATTTAATGTTGCTGGCATATCAGAATTTGAAAGTTTGTCTCAAAAGACAGTAAAATCTTAATATTATTTACCTTGATGATACTCAAAATGTGATCTTTAAGCTCTTTATACCATATTGTGAGAGGAAATCCAGACACCAAGAGCATTTTAAAAAATTTGTTAATTTTATGTCTCTTGGAATCCAATAAAAAAAACTGAAGGTTGAGTTACTTATTTGAAAGGCAGAATGACAAAGAGAGAGAGAGATGTCTTATATCCACTGGTTCATTCCTCCAAATGCTCACAGCATCCAGGACTAGGCCAGGAGCCAGGATTGTGTCGGCAGAAACCCAAGTACTTGGGCCATCTATCTGCTGCCTCCTAGGTGCATTAGCAAGAAGCTGGGTCAGAATGACAGAATAGTTAGGACTCAATCCAGGTATTCTGATAATGAGAGATAGGCATCCCAAGTGGTAACTTTACCCACTGTGCCATAATGCCTACCCAAGACTTGGATTTTTAAAATATTATTTATTGAGACTTACTCTGCCTTTCTAATATGTAAGTAAATATTTTTGAGGTTTTATTTGTTGTATCTTTAAACTTGGCTAGATATGAAATAAATATTTTATCTTTCATCTTAAATAATTAGAGAAGTGATGATGTACTTAATTGCTGTCAGTTTTACTAACTTGATTATTCTATTTCCTTGATTAAGGGTTTGAATTTTTAATTGTTTTGGAGCATAAAATTTGATATTTCATAGGAATGTGTTGCCATTACTTAAAAATACTTTCTAAATTCCGAAATCTTGTTAAATTCATAAGAAATTGTGTTTAAGGAATACATTTTGAGCCACCCTTACATAGAAGAAAGCATGTTGTTTGTTATTTTTTAAAAATTGTGAGGAAGTTGAAAAGGCAGCTAATACATTTTAATTACACTCAACATAACTTCTAGTCAGAGGATATAGGAAAATTGATGGAGTGGAAAGGACTAGTTGTTTTCTCAAACTTAGATAAGGAAGGAGTAATTAGAAGCACAATGCACATTTGGATACTAGGAGTTTATTTTAAAGCTAATTATGTGGTGATTTTTTTTAAGATTATTACAGTTTGATGTTATGTTTATTTAATATGTATAATTCAGTATGGGTACTCAGTGACTAAGATTTGTCCTTTTTCCCCTTTGTAGGAAGATGATCCATATGATCTTGAAGACCTTTCTGCACAGAAATGAGGGATATACAAGAACCAAATATAGTTCTGGAATTTGAGAATCTGTATTTTGAGATGATATTATTTTCAGAATGAGAAGTATATCTGGTTACCTTTATGAATGTAGAGACATGAGAAGAGAGTTATGATGGCAAAAAACAAAGAGCCTCGTCCCCCATCCTATACTATCAGTGTAGTTGGACTCTCTGGGACTGAAAAAGACAAAGGTAACTGTGGAGTTGGGAAGTCGTGTTTGTGCAATAGATTTGTACGCTCAAAAGCAGATGAATATTATCCAGAGCATACTTCTGTGCTTAGCACCATTGACTTTGGAGGACGAGTGGTAAACAATGATCATTTTTTGTACTGGGGTGACATAACACAAAGTGGTGAAGATGGAGTGGATTGCAAAATTCATGTCATTGAACAGACAGAGTTCATTGATGACCAGACTTTCTTGCCTCATCGGAGTACAAATTTACAACCATATATAAAACGTGCAGCTGCCTCCAAATTGCAGTCAGCAGAGAAACTGATGTACATTTGCACTGATCAACTAGGCTTGGAGCAAGACTTTGAGCAGAAGCAAATGCCTGAAGGAAAGCTCAATGTAGATGGATTTTTACTGTGCATTGATGTAAGTCAGGGATGCAATAGGAAGTTTGATGATCAACTTAAATTTGTGAATAACCTTTTTGTCCAGCTTTCAAAGTCAAAAAAACCTGTAATAATAGCTGCAACTAAATGTGATGAATGCGTGGATCATTATCTTAGAGAAGTTCAGGCATTTGCTTCAAACAAAAAGAACCTTCTTGTAGTGGAAACATCAGCACGATTTAATGTCAACATTGAGACATGTTTCACTGCACTGGTACAAATGCTGGATAAAACTCGTGGCAAGTCTAAAATTATTCCCTATCTGGATGCTTATAAAACACAAAGACAACTTGTTGTCACAGCAACAGATAAGTTTGAAAAACTTGTGCAAACTGTGAGAGATTATCATGCAACTTGGAAAACTGTTAGTAATAAATTAAAAAATCATCCTGATTACGAGGAATACATCAACTTAGAGGGAACAAGAAAGGCCAGGAATACATTCTCAAAACATATAGAACAACTTAAACAGGAACATATAAGAAAAAGGAGAGAAGAATATATAAGTACTTTACCAAGAGCTTTTAATACTCTTTTGCCAAATCTAGAAGAAATTGAACATTTAAATTGGTCAGAAGCTTTGAAGTTAATGGAAAAGAGACCAGATTTCCAGTTATGTTTTGTGGTGCTAGAAAAAACACCTTGGGATGAAACTGACCATATTGACAAAATTAATGATAGACGGATCCCATTTGACCTCCTGAGCACTTTAGAAGCTGAAAAAGTCTATCAGAACCATGTACAACATCTAATATCAGAGAAACGGAGAGTAGAAATGAAGGAAAAATTTAAAAAGACTTTGGAAAAAATTCAGTTCATTTCACCTGGGCAGCCGTGGGAGGAAGTTATGTGCTTTGTTATGGAGGATGAAGCCTTCAAATACATCACTGAGTCTGATAGCAAAGAGGTATACAGTAGGCATCAGCGAGAAATAGTTGAAAAAGCCAAAGAAGAGTTTCAGGAAATGCTTTTTGAGCATTCTGAACTTTTTTACGATTTAGATCTCAATGCAACACCTAGTTCAGATAAAATGAGTGAAATTCATACTGTTCTGAGTGAAGAACCTAGATATAAAGCTTTACAAAAACTTGCACCGGATAGGGAATCACTTCTGCTTAAGCATATAGGATTTGTTTATCATCCCACTAAAGAAACATGCCTTAGTGGCCAGAATTGTACAGACATTAAAGTGGAACAGCTACTTGCCAGTAGTCTTTTGCAGTTGGATCATGGCCGCTTACGGTTGTATCATGATAGTACCAATATAGATAAAGTTAACCTTTTCATTTTAGGGAAGGATGGCCTTGCTCAAGAACTAGCAAATGAAATAAGGACACAATCCACTGATGATGAATATGCCTTAGATGGAAAAATTTATGAGCTTGATATTCGGCCGGTTGATGCCAAATTGCCTTACTCTTCGAGTCAGTTATGGACAGCCGCCTTTAAACCACATGGGTGCTTCTGTGTATTTAATTCCATTGAGTCACTGAATTTTATTGGGGAATTTATTGGAAAAGTACGAACTGAAGCTTCTCAGATCAGAAAAGATAAATACATGGCTAATCTTCCATTTACATTAATTCTGGCTAATCAGAGGGATTCCATTAGCAAGAATCTACCAATTCTCAGGCACCAAGGACAGCAGTTGGCAAACAAGTTACAGTGTCCTTTTGTAGATGTACCTACTGGTACATATCCTCGTAAATTTAATGAAACCCAAATAAAACAGGCTCTGAGAGGAGTATTGGAATCAGTTAAACATAATTTAGATGTGGTGAGCCCAGTTCCCACCAATAAAGATGTATCAGAAGCTGACTTACGAATTGTCATGTGTGCCATGTGTGGTGATCCATTTAGTGTGGATCTTATTCTTTCACCCTTCCTTGATTCTCATTCTTGCAGCGCTGCTCAAGCTGGACAGAATAATTCCTTAATGCTTGATAAAATCATTGGTGAAAAAAGGAGGCGGATACAGATAACAATATTATCATACCACTCTTCAATTGGAGTAAGGAAGGATGAACTGGTTCATGGGTATATATTAGTTTACTCTGCCAAACGGAAAGCATCAATGGGAATGCTTCGAGCATTTCTATCAGAAGTTCAAGACACCATTCCTGTGCAACTGGTGGCAGTCACTGATAGCCAAGCAGATTTTTTTGAAAATGAGGCTATCAAGGAGTTAATGACTGAAGGAGAACACATCGCAACTGAGATCACTGCTAAGTTCACAGCATTGTATTCTTTATCTCAGTATCATCGGCAAACTGAGGTTTTTACTCTGTTTTTTAGTGATGTTCTAGAGAAAAAAAATATGATAGAAAATTCCTATTTGTCTGATAATACAAGGGAATCAACCCATCAGAGTGAAGATGTTTTTCTACCATCTCCCCGAGACTGTTTTCCCTATAACAATTACCCTGATTCAGATGATGACACAGAAGCACCACCTCCTTACAGTCCAATTGGGGATGATGTACAGTTGCTTCCAACACCTAGTGATCGTTCCAGGTACAGGTTAGATTTGGAAGGAAATGAATATCCTATTCATAGCACCCCAAACTGTCATGATCATGAACGCAACCATAAAGTGCCTCCACCTATTAAACCCAAACCAGTTGTACCTAAAACAAATGTGAAAAAACTAGATCCAAACCTTCTAAAAACAATTGAAGCTGGCATTGGTAAAAATCCAAGAAAACAGACTTCTCGGGTACCTTTGGCACATCCTGAAGATATGGATTCTTCAGATAACTACGCAGAACCCATCGATACAATTTTCAAACAGAAGGGCTATCCTGATGAGATTTATGTTGTCCCAGATGATAGTCAGAATCGAATCATTAAAATTCGAAATTCATTTGTAAATAACACTCAAGGAGATGAAGAAAATGGATTTTCTGATAGGACCTCAAAAAGTCATGGTGAACGGAGACCTTCAAAATATAAATATAAATCTAAAACCCTATTTAGTAAAGCTAAGTCATACTATAGAAGAACACATTCAGATGCAAGTGACGATGAGGCTTTCACCACTTCTAAAACAAAAAGAAAAGGAAGGCATCGTGGAAGTGAGGAAGATCCACTTCTTTCTCCTGTTGAAACTTGGAAAGGGGGTATTGATAATCCTGCAATCACTTCTGACCAGGAGGTAGATGATAAGAAGATGAAAAAGAAAACCCACAAAGTAAAAGAAGATAAAAAAGTAAGTTTGATAGATGTATGGTCAGTAGAGTTTATAAAGATGTTTGGTTTTGCTCTTTAAAATGTATACATGTATTTTTTAATAGACTTGAGATTTTTTTCTATGATAACTTATAAATACATTCAGTAAATATTAGCTTAATTTTCTGAATAATTTTGTTGGTGGGGCAAACTTTTCAGTACTTTTTCTGTGCTCTACTTGAGGTAATGTTTGATTTCTTACTCTTCAACATACTAAATCTGGGTGAATATGTTTATTTTTACAAAAACCTAAATAGGAAGTGATTTTTCTCTTTTCGTTTCATTTTGGTTTCAGTCCTGTTTGTCTGTTTTCCCTTTGTGTTAGTCAGCGTTGTCATCATAAGGAAATACTTGATACAGGTTGCTTATGAAAGTAAGTTTATGTAGTTCATAGTCGTGCAGGTTCAAAGTCCAAATGCAGGCTATGGCAGATAAGGGAGGTGTCCAGGCAGGAAGCAAAGAGAAGAGGAAGGGACCAGGCTTGTTATTTAGGAACAACCCTCAGGAGAGTTACCAAGGAGTCCCAAGAGAGCTATCTCATGTCCCCAGTGACTTAAGCAGCATCCTCTGGTCCCCATCTCTGACAAGTTCCACAGAACCACACAATGCTGCTATCCTGGGGACCAAGCCTGCAATGCCATGAACCTTTGTGAGGGACATAATTAAGCTGTATCCTAACTGTGGTACTTTCTTGCTTATCAGTTTTGCAATATTTATTTAATACACCTGTCTCACTTATGATAATAAAATCTAAACAATTTGTATTCTGGGAGGTTTGTTCACTTTTCTAGGTAACTTTGCAGATGGTGGTATACTGCCTAATGGCACACATAGGTTTCTGAATTATATAAGATCAAATATTAAAGTTTCATCTTTTACCTTTTAGTAGATATTAATTCATCTGATGTTATTAAGAATTAGAAACCAAAATATGTGTAGTATTTTAAGTTGTATTCAGTGATGCTTATTAGATCTTTTTCACAGTGGTATTTTAAAAAAAGATTTTATATATTTTGAAAGGCAGAGCTGCAGAGATCTAGAGAGAGAGGTGTTTCATCCTCTGGTTGACTCCCCAGATGACTGCAGTGTTCTGAGCTGGGCTGCTCCAAAGCCAGGAGCCTGGAGCATCTTCTGGATCTCCCGTGTGGGTGCAGGGGTCCAAGGACTTGGGCCATCTTTCTACTGCTTTCCCAGGCCATAGCAGAGGGCTGGATTGGAAGTCGAGCAGCTGGGACTCGAACTGGTGCCCATATGGGAAGCTGGCACTGCAGGCGGTGGCTGTACTTGCTCCACCACAACGCTGGTCCCAGATCTGTTTCATAGTGGTATTTTAGCAACTTCAGTTTTTGGGTTTTTGTATAGATTTATTTTATTTATTTGTAAAGCAGAGTGACAGGAAAGAGAGAGGAGTGAAAAAGAGGCAGGTCATCCATCTGCTGGTTATTCCACAAATGGCCACAATGGTTGGGGCTGGGCCGTGTTGAAGCCAGGAGCCTGCAACTTCCATGGTGTCTGTAAGTGCCCAAGCACTTGGGCCAGCTTACACTGCCTTCCCAGGCACATTAGCAGGAAGCTAGATTGGATACAAGCTGTGGGTTAACCTGCTGTGCCACAACACATGCCCTGCAACTTAACTTTTTTTTTTTTTTTTTTAAAGATTTATGTTGGTTATTTGAAAGGCAGAGTTAGAGCCAGAGAGAGAGAGAGAAAGAAAGAGATCTTCCATCCGCTGGTTCACTCCCCAGGTGGCTGCAATGGCCAGAGCTGTCCTGATCTGAAGCCAGGAGCTTCTTCCGGGTCTCCCACGTGGGTGCAGGGTCCCAAGGACTTGGACCATCTTCCACTGCTTTGCCAGGCCGTAGCAGAGAGCTGGATCAGAAGCGGAATAGCTGGGACTCAAACCGGCCCCCATATGAGATGCTGGCACTGCAGGCAGTGGCTTTACCACTACCCCACAGTGCCAGACCCAAGCAACTTTACTACTTATACTATCAGATTTGTGTACTTGAATATATACAAACTTTTATTCAAGGATTTTTGGGGTCTTACTGTAGGAAATTCAGTAGGCTTTTAGGTACCATTTTTTTGATAATTTTTTCCTCATTAGATCCATAGTCTTAAAATTTTACATATTTACTACAGCTAACTGCTGTTTATCAAGCCCAGTTAGTTTGAGTAGGATTACTTTAGTTTTCTTATATTACAGTAATTTGTTTATTTTAGTTGGGTAGACTCCATATCATTTTCTAACTAAGCTATAGTATTTCTTTACGTGATCATGAATTGTTCTCTAGTCTAGGCAAGTAAGCTGTTTTTACATGAGACTCATCTAGACTTAAAGCACATATTCTTTTTAACTAACAACACACACCAACAGTCAATATCTCTGGCATCTTTTCACTTGCAGCCTGTAATCGTTAATCCCATATACACATTTAATGATTGCTGCAAGACTTCAGTGTTTTTCTCTTAATTTGCTTATACAGGTTAGGCATTGCTAATCCAGAATGCTTCAAAATCCAAAACTTTTTAAGCACTGACATGATGCCAATAAATGCAAACTCCCACACTTTGCCTCATATGTTAGGTTGTAGCAGAAACATGAACATACTAAAAATACTGAATAAAATTACATTCAGTTCATTTGCATAAGGATTATATGGCATTAAATGAATTTTTATTTAAATTTGGGACCCATCCCCATATTTCGTCATGTATGTGCAAATATTTCAAAATTTAAAAAAGCAAAACTAGAAACTAAGTGCTTTTGGTCCCAAGCACTTCAGATAAGGGATATTCAACTTGTATTTAACTTATGCTTTTTTTTTAAAGTGATTTATTTGAAAGGCAGAGTTAGAGAGAGAGAGGTCTTCCATCTGCTGGTTCATTACCCAAATGGCTGCAATGGCTGGAGCTGGACCAGACGGAAGCCAGGAGCTTCTTCCGGGTTTCGCGTGCAGGTACAGGGGCCCAAGCACTTGGGCTGTCTTCCACTGCTTTCCCAGACCATAGCAGGGAGCTGAATTGGAAGTTCAGCTGGGGCTTGAACTGGTGCCTGTATGGGATGTCAGAGCTGCAGGTGGAGGCTTAACCTATGCCACAGCACTGGCCCCTCAAGTTATATTATTAAAACCACTTAATGTTTGCCTTATTAACAAAGGTATAGCATCTAGTCTGTTTTTAAATTGCTTTTGTGTTTTAGTGTTATTTTTCCATTTTTGTTCAGAAATCTAGTTGTTTTACTAATTTTTTAAAAACATTTTTTTCAACTTAGTATTTCCAGGAATAGTAAAAGGAGTTGTATACTGTACTCAGATTTACTGATTTACATTTTGGTTGAGCAGTGCTGTGTGTGTGGTGGGGTTAAGGTAGGGTATATTGTTCTGCTTTTTGTTTTTTTGAGCTGTGAGATGAACTCGGATTCAGTGAGTTCTACCATAGAGTACTTCGCTATGTATTCCCTAAGAATAAAAACATTTCATCCCCTTCGTTTTTTTTTTTTTTTTTTTAATATTTATTTATATATTTAAAAGGCAGAGTTAAGAGCTGGAGAGCCAGAGAGAAACAGAGAGAGAGAGACATCTTCCATCTGCTTATTAACTCCACAGATGGCCACAACAGCCAGGGCTGGGTCAGGCCAAAATCAGGAGCTTCTAGGTCTCCCTGGTGTGTCATAAGGACCCAAAGACTTGGGCTATCTTTGGCTACTTTTCCCAGGGCATTCATTAACAGGGAGATGGACCTGCACCCGTATAAGATGCTGGCATTGCAGGTGGCAGCTTTACCCAATATGCCACGATGTTGGCCCCAAAACATTCCCTTTAAGTAGTAGTACAGTCATGTCTTTCCATATTGCTGCATAACCTTTCAGATTATAATTTTACTGATTATATGGTTTTCCATTTAGCAAATACATCGAAACTGGTTGTTAGGTTTGCAAGTTTTTAACATTTTTGCTTTTTTTTTTTTTAACTGCAGTGGTCAGTTTGCATAAAAGTGTTCCTTTTATTTTAGTTTTTAAAGTCTTTATTTTTAAGCATTTATTTATTTGAAAGGCAGAGTTATAGAGAGGCAGAGGCAGAGAAAGAGGTTTTCCATCTGCTGGTTCATTCCCCAAATGGCCACAACAGCCAGAGCTGAGCCATTCTAGGTTCAGGGGCCCAAGTACTTTGTCCGTCTTCTGCTTTCCTAAGGCATAGCAGTGAGCTGGATTGGAAGTGGAATAGCCAGGACTCAAACTGCACCCATATAAACTGCACCCATATGGGATGCAAGCACTGCAGGTGGAGACTTCTGCTACACCACAGTGCCAGCCCCTTTAGTTTTTAAAAAAGATCTGTTTATTTGAAAGGCAGTGTTACAGAGAGAAACTCCCCAAGTGGCTGCAGAGGTGGGACTGGGCCAGACTGAAGCCAGGAGTCTGGAACTCCATCCGAGTTTCCTTTGTGGGAGGTAGGGATCCAGGCACTTGGGCCATCTTCCACTTTTTCCTAGGTACAGTAATGGGGAACTGGATCAGAAATGTAGCAGCCGGGACTTGAACTGGCACTCATATGGGATGCTGGCATTGCAGGTGGCGGCTTAACCCGCGATGTTAAAACATTGGTCCCAAAAGTGTTCCTTTTAAGAAATACGTATATTTATTTGAAAGCTAGAGAAAGATCTGATC
Source organism: Oryctolagus cuniculus (assembly GCF_964237555.1). NCBI lineage: Eukaryota > Metazoa > Chordata > Mammalia > Lagomorpha > Leporidae > Oryctolagus > Oryctolagus cuniculus. The sequence continues at coordinate 43,379,885 of NC_091443.1, read as the reverse complement.
CACCAGTTCACAACAGTGAAAGCAACTAGATTTAAAAGGCCTGAGTATTACAGTGATTCAGAATTTCTTACTCTCACAGGTCTTTTAATGTTAATTTCTCAACTATGAGTACCTTGAGAAGGAATGTGCCAAAATTATGTATTGGAATTTTACTACATTCTTTATTCCAATTAATTAAAGATGTTGAATAGAATTAATGATGTTGATTTTAAAATTAATGTTCTTTAATTATATTTGGACCCTTTCATACCTGATACGTCCTACTCAGTCATGTACCTGTATTTCATTGAGTCTAAGATTCCTTTTTTTTTTTTTAAGATTTATTTATTTGAGAGGTAGAGTTACAGACAGTGAGAGGGAGAGACAGAGAGAAAGGTATTTCTTTCGTCCATTGGTTCACTCCCCAGTGGCCACAATGGTTGGAGCTGCGCCAGTCCGAAGCCAGGAGCTTCTTCCTGGTCTCCCACATGGGTGCAGGGGCCCAAGGACTTGAGCAATTTTCTACTGCTTTCCCAGGCCATAGCAGAGAGCAGGATTGGAAGAAGAGCTGCCGGGACTAGAACCAGCGCCCATGTGGGATGCTGGTATTGCAGGCAGAGGATTAACGTACTGTGCCATGGCACCAGCCCACTAAAATTCTATTTTTTTTTTTTCACCTCTCAAATTTGGGTGTGTCTAACGATTGATAGCATATTGCAATTTAAGTGGCACTAGATTTTTTTTTTATTTTTAGAGTTATATAAAATAATGATAGTATTAATCAATGGCATCTTGGATTCACTGAACATACTAATTTTTTTTTTTCATTTTGTTATTCCCAGCCATAGAGACATGGGAATTACTATCAGACTGAGATTATTTTCTTACACAATCTGCTTTCAGGTGATTAAACTCATCCTCAGCTCTTTAGAGCTGTTTCAAAACTATCTTGTGTTTTTTTTTTTTTATTTTTTTTTATTTTTTTTTAAATTTTTTTGACAGAGTGGACAGTGAGAGAGAGACAGAAAGGTCTTCCTTTTGCCTTTGGTTCACCCTCCAATGGCCGCCACGGCTGGCGCGCTGCTGCTGGCGCATCGCGCTGATCCGAAGGCAGGAGCCAGGTGCTTCTCCTGGTCTCCCATGGGGTGCAGGGCCCAAGCACTTGGGCCATCGGCCATCCTCCACTGCCTTCCCGGGCCATAGCAGAGAGCTGGCCTGGAAGAGGGGCAACCGGGACAGAATCCTGCGCCCCGACTACCTTGTGTTTTTATACATTAGTTTTTAGATGTTTTAAGGTATCTTAATTTATGGTATCTTAATTTAAGAACATTGGAAAATTATTTTTTTAAAGATTTATTTATTTATTTGAAAGAGTTACACAGAGAGAGGAGAGGCAGAGAGAGAGGTCTTCCATCTGCTGATTCACTCTCTAATTGGCCTCAATTAGGCCGGAAGCTGTGTTGATCCAAAGCCAAGAGCCAGGAGTGGGCGCAGGGGCCCAAGGACTTGGGCCATCTTCTACTGGTTTTTCAGGCCATAGCAGAGAGCTGGATGGGAAGTGGAGTAACCAGGTCTTGAACCGGCACCCATATGGGATGCTGGCATTTCAGGCCAGGGCGTTAACCCACTGTGCCACAGTGCTGGCCCTTAAGAAGGGATATTTTGGAAGCTTTTAGATCTGTAAGTAGTATTAAAATCTAGTGTCTCTTAAATGTTTGGTTTTTAGAGCTATTGTTTTAAAAAAATATGAGAGGTTACAGTGCTACTTCATAGATAAAATTTTGTGCAAGAGGGGCTGGCTTTTTGGCCTAGTTTGTAAAGCTGGCAGCAGTGATGTCATCTCATATGGGCCATGGTTTGAGTCCCAGTTACTCCACTTCCAATCCATCTCCCTGCTGATGTGCCTGGGAAAGCAGCAGAGGGTGGCCCAAGTGTTTGAGACCCTAGGGAGACCTAGAAGAAGTTCCTAACTCCTGACTTCTGCCTGGCCCCACCCGGGCCATTGCAGCCATCTGGGGACTTAGCCAGTGGATGGAAGCTCTCTGTGTGTCCTCCTCTCCCCTTTCCCTCCCTCCCTTCCTTTCTATGCCTCTGTCTCTCTTTCAATTTAAAAAAAAAAAAAAAACAAACAAAAAAAAAACTTAGAGTTTTTAGGGATTTGTGTATCAACAGTGAACTGTCTTGGATCTCTCTAGCACTGTTAATGTAACATTTATTTGTGGTATATTTCTTTTAAGCCTTGTACAATGGCTGAATCACTGCTGTGCAGTTTAGTTTGTCTAAAAGTTGCTTTCATAGTGTAAGTTGGACTTGACTAATTGAAGTTGTCATGTGTTTCAGTACAGTAAGCATTCACTAAATCCTACTGAATGTCTGAGTCTATTCGGAAAGCTACTGAAGGATATGAAAAGTCGAAGACATTCATCCCTTTAAAACAGCTAAATTGTTAGTTTCAGAAACTGTAATTTGTTGGGGCAAATTTAGGGACGTACTGTTGGAGCACTTAAAGGAAGCATAGTGTAATGGTTAAGAGCATATGGTCTAGAGATAGACTTCTAGTGTTTGAATCCAGCCCCAGCCATTTACTGGGTATGTAACTGTATGACATCTTTGCAAATCCTTTTCAGAAAATGGAGATAATCATACTTCTTAGGGTGAACAGTGCTTGGAACATGGTTAATTTGTTAAATAAAATATGTGTACTTTTTTTTTTTTTTTTAAGATTTATTTGTTTGAAAGACAGAGTTACAGAGAGGCAGAGGCAAAGAGAGAAATCTTTTATCTGCTGATTCACTCCCCAGATGTCTGTAACGGCTGGAGCTGGGCCAGTCCAAAGCTAGGAGCCTCCTGTGGGTATCTGGGCCATCTTCCACTGCTGGTTTTGCCAGGCCATAGCAGAGAGCTGGATTGGAAGTGGAGCAGTGGGGTCTCGAACCAGTTCCCATATGAGATGCGGCACTGTAGTTGGCCGTTTTCCACCTGCTATGCCACAGCACTAACCCCAGTATTTGTGTTATTTGTATTATAAATATTTTAAAGGAATAGAAATTGGGAGAAACCACCATTGATTGTGAAATTAATTTCGTAAAGCTGCATGAATAAGATAAATGATGTTTCTGGTAATTTTTAGTGGTTTTTGAGGAGAAGCTACTTTAGGTATAGAGGCATAAAACTGCTTAAGAAAGATAAGTTATGATTTGGAAACTATCCTGAACATTGAGTACTGATGAAGTAGCGTATGTGTATAAGGGTCTTTACTAAACAGAAGAGTTAGTTTAGATCCAAAAGCAGTTAGATGAGCCTGAACACCTTAAGGAAGGTTGTGTTGGATTTCAGCATGCAAGCAGGGAAGAGAGTAACATCAAGTGGTCTAGATAGGTAGGGGACAGATGGAGACATTCAGTTATAGAGTGTTAGAGATACAGAGACCACATGAGAAATGAAGAAAACTAAAAGTTGACTTTTTTTTTTTTTTTTAAAGATTTATTCATTTGAAAGTCAGAGTTTAACAGAGAGGAGAGGCAGAGAGAGAGAGGTCTTCCATGTGCTGGTTTACTCTGCAGTTGGCCGCAATGGGTGGAGCTGCACCGATCAGAAGCCAGGAGCTTCTTCTGGGTCTCCCATGTGGATGCAGGGGAAGAGGAATTGGGCCATCCTCTACTGGTTTCCCAAGCCATAGCAGAGAGCTGGATCAGAAGTGGAGCATCCAGGACTTGAACCGGCACCCATATGATGCCGGCTCTGCAGGTGGTGGCTTTACCCACTACACCACAGTGCCAGCCCCAAAAGTTGACTTTTTAAAAAATCCAGAAAAATAGACAAATGTCTGACATGATTGATAAAGGGAAAAAAAGAAACGTTTGATTAAAAAGGAAGTCGCAATTAAAAGGTCAGATTAAAAAGACAGTAGACAAAAATATTATACCAACAGATTTGAAAGTTTACACAAAATGAACAAACTGCTAGGAAATTAGAATTTGTAACTGTCAAGGAGAAATTGTGAAGCAGTATTTACATTTTTCTACCAAGGAAATACTACGTCCAGATAAGTATATGAATTTTTTAAGGAATAGTTCAGTCTCCAAGAGAATAGAAAGCAAAGGAAAACATTTTCACTTCAATCTCTGAGATAATCTTTCCTTATTTCTAAACTAGACAAGGATGCTACAATAAAGGAAAATTATATTCCTGTTTTTCTCATGAGTGTACATGCAGAATTCTTGGAATAAAATACAGGTTCACAGACCCTAACTGTAATTTTGAAATCTTGTAACCCATGAAAACCCAGCGGTTTTTCAGAACTTTGGAATGCAACCTGATTTGAACGTTCTTCTTTGTGGCAAAACCTGACTTCAGCGGCTGTGAGACTGATTATTTGTTGTTTATCTTATTCAGGGTGAATATCCATACAGTTCATTATGAAAATATTAATGTGTTTGATTATAGAGTACTCACACTCAATTTGCTCCTGTAACATAATATAGATTTTTTGTTTGTTTGTTTGATTTGAATCCTGATTGCTCTACTTCCCTGCTAATGTGCAGCAGAGGATGCCCCAAGTACTTGGATCCTTGCCACCCATATAGCAGACCTGGTTGGTGTTCTGGCTCCTGTCTTCTGCCTGGCCCAGCCTTAGATGTGACCATTTATGGAATAAACTAGCAGATGGATGATCCCTCTCTTCCTTCTTCCCACTCCCTCTGTCTTTTAACTATCCTTAAATCTTTTTTTTTTTTTTTAATTAATGCTAGAAAAGACAAAATGACCATTATTGGCTGATAATGATTGTCATTGTAAAAGCCAGAAAGGATCTACGGATAAATTACTTGTATGAAAGAAGATTAGCAAAATGACTTGATGTAAGATCAGTAATCAAAAAAGTCAGTTGTATCTTTATATATCAATAACAAACATGAGAAACATGAGAAGATAACCATTATCATCCCTAGAAGAGAATCATTATAATATGTGCAAACCTTTATGTGCAGAAGCATAAAACTTTACTGGAAGACATTAAAGATGACCTAAATGAACAGTGGAGTTACTGCTTTCCAGTTCATGAATATAGCATTTCATAAAGAAGTCTGCATTCTTCAGACTGAGCTTGAGATTCAGCATTGTTTCATTAGAAGTCTTAAGGATTTTCAAGAAATTTCATGTGTTGATTCTAATCTATATTTGAAAGAGTAAGGGGCTGAGAATAGCCAGGGTGTTTCAGAATGGGATGGTAATAGTTGTGGTGGTGTGTATGCTTACTTTATTGCATAATAAAAGTTTAGTATTTAAGACAGTGTGATGTTTTCACAGGGATAGGCACATTAACCAGTCGAATAGAGAGCCCAGAAACTGGAAGCGGTAGGAAGACTTGAAATGTGGGTTTGAATTGGGTTGTACTGATTTAAATGGTGAGGAAAGGCTTCCTTGAAAAGTGTCATCTTTGATTGGATCTGGTAGATGAATAAGCATCAGGAATAAGAAGTATCCAGGAGATTGGGGGTTGATTAGATGGTATTTAATGCTGAATGAATAGCAACTGCATGTAATGGGATGGAAAGGAACATGGTGTCGTCTTAAAGGTTAGTGTGTTTGGTCGTTGATCCAGGGCAGGCATTGGCAAACATTCTGTAAAAGGCCAGATAAGTATTTTAGAGTTGGAGGATCGTATAGTCTGTTGCAGCTAGTCAGATATGCTTTTATAGTGTGAAAGCAGCCCTTAACGATATGTAAACTAATGAACATGGCTGAGATCAAATGAAGCTTTTTTTTTTTTTTTTTTTTTTTTTTTCCGACTGGCAGAGTTAGAGAAAGGTCTTCCTTTTTCTGGTGGTTCACCCCCAGAGTGGTCATTGCGGCCTGCGTGCTGCACCAATCCCAAGCCAGGAGACAGGTGCTTCTTCCTGGTCTCCCATGCAGGTGCAGGCCCCAAGGACCTGGGCCATCCTCCTCTGCACTCCCAGACCACAGCAGAGAGCTGGACTGGAAGAGGAGCAACTGGGACAGAATCCGGCGCCCCAACTGGGACTAGAACCCGGGGTGCCGGTGCCGCAGGCAGAGGATTAGCCTAGTGAGCCACGGCGCTGGCTAGATGAAGCTATTTTCAAAATCAGGTGGTAGGGTGGGTTTTGCTCTCAGGCTGTAAAGTTTTCTGATGCTCTAGGGAAGAATGTAGAATAAGAATAGGAATAAGAGCACGTACCAGATTCTGAGACCTGTTAGCAATGTTAGGAATTTAGTTATTTAGCCTAGTAGTAATTTGAAACTAGAGAGTGAATGGATTTGTTTCTTGAGATAACATGGTTGTTGTATGGAGAATGGATTGAGTGAAGGCTGGAGAGAATGTAGAAGACCAGTTAGTATACTAGAGTAGTCTTACTTAGCAAACAATGGTGAAGAGTTGGAACACTTGGAGTGAGGAGGGAGAATGGCAATAATAGAAAACAGAATGGGTTTGAGAGCCAATTCAAGTGCATAGGATTTGATAGTGTTGCATATTAATTGCAGTGTGTGAATAATGAATAAGATAGGAAAGATATCTTCTTGATTTGTGGCTTTTATAACTTCATCAATGCTGATACTATACTGTTCATGAGGTAGAGCCTTAGGAATTTGTTAGGTTTGGAGTTGGAGTGGTGGGGTAGAACTTAAAACTTTGATTGCAGAGTTCAACTAGAAGTATCAAGTAGGTAGTACAGATCTTCAGGAGAGGTCTAAGTTGGAGATATGTTATCTAGGACACAATGAGATACAGATGGCAATGAATGAAGTCCCTATGGAGTGAATACAGCAGCTTGCCTAACATAAGAGCTTTGAGGAGTTGCCAATTTTGAATGACCAAAATAGTAGAGGTGATCTTAAGAATAGTAGGCAGAGAGAGAGTTATCCCTATATTAGGGATTATGTGCAATACTTCCCTTGAGTTGTGATAGATGTTGGAAGTGCTTCTTTCCAAGTGGCTGGCATGTAGTATTCAAAAAATATATGCAAGCATCAGGCCTAAAATAGCTTGCCACTGTCTTTTCAGAACAGTTCTCTGTCCTATTTGCTCCATTAGTTTTAACTGATTTTTAAATGTTCTTAAGATTTTGTATTCTGAGTTTATACACTCCCTCCCTCCCTGCTTTTTTCTTCCATACAAGAGAAAAGATCATTCTTTTTACCTTCCTTCTTTGATTCCAAGATGGGGCAGGCTAAGAATCTCTGTTCAGGTTCCTTGACAGCTGGAAAATCCTAACTTTCGGGCACTAGTGTTATCTAAAGGCTCAGATACTGGTTTATTAAAACTGACATTTCTGCTGAAGAGAATGCTTGCTACTTGGTTGTATTTTGTATTATGTTACAAAATGAATTCAGTGTTTAGGAACAAAACATTCTTGATGGTAATCAGCAATGAGAATTGCTATTTTTTTAATTGAGTGACCTATGATGTACAAAAACATTTCTATACAACTGAAATGAAGTTTCACAAAAACAACACTTAGCTTTACTTTGTGCGTTATTTTGATTTTCTAGTTCATTTCAGTGAAAAAAGTGTTGAATGTGACCTATTGAATTGATTTCATAACCTACTAGTGTTTCAAAAGCAGTGCATGAAGAGAATGGATTTGAGTTGTGTTAATGTATGTGCCTGTTTTTAGCTCATGTTCAGTGAATTGAGGTATGCTTATGTTTAAGCTGGTTTTTTCTTCAATATCTATCTCAGTGCTGTTATTTTAATTCAGATAGAGATTAAATAGTAAAATATTTTGAAATTTATGGTGCATTAATATAAGCTGGCAATCTGATGATTTTTCACTTTGGACTTCCTTTTAAATTGTTTTCCTATTTTATTTTCAGTTTAAGTTATTTTCCTATTTTATTTTCAGTTCCTGAATCTTTTCCTTCTCTTACTTAACGATCATGACCTCCTATTTTATTCTCAAATATTGATTCCAATACGTGTTCCCACCCCCCTGCCCCGTATTGTATTATTCCCCTTTTATCTAATACCAGATAGTGTCTTGGGAGATTTTTGCTGTGTTAACTATTATGCTAGGGTTTGGACCCCCTTGGGGGGAAGGATTTCAAAATAGGTATGTTTTCATAATAAAAAACAATGAAGATTTAGGTTTTAAAATGTATATATGGACCGGCGCCGCAGCTCACTTGGCTAATCCTCCGCCTGCGGTGCCGGCACCCTAGGTTCTAGCCCCGGTTGGGGCACCGGATTCTGTCCCAGTTGCTCCTCTTGCAGTCCAGCTCTCTGATGTGACCTGGGAAGGCAGTGGAGGATGGCCCAAGTGCTTGGGCCCTGCACCCACATGGGAGACCAGGAGGAAGCACCTGGCTCCTAGCTTTGGATCAGTGCAGTGTGCCCGCTGTGGTGGCCATTTTGGGGGTGAACCAATGGAAAAGGAAGACTTTTCTCTCTGTCTCTCTGTCTGTCTAACTCTGCCTGTCAAAAAAAATAATAAAATGTATATATGAAGTCACAAGATACTAATTTGATTTTTTTTTAAAGATTTATTTACTTAAATTTGAGAGCCAGAGTTGCACTGAGAGAGAAGGAGAGGCAGAGAGAGAGAGAGAGAGAGAGGTCTTCCATCCTCTGGTTCACTCCCCAGATGGCCACAATGGCCGGAGCTGTGCCAATCCAAAGTCAGGAGCCAGGAGCTTCCTCCAGGTCTCCCACGTGGGTGCAGGGGCCCAAGGACTTGGGCTATCCTCTGCTGGTTTCCCAGGCCATAGCAGAGAGCTGGATGGGAATTGAAGCAGCCGGGACTTGAACCGGCACCCATGCGAGATGCCAGCACTGCCGGCAATGGCTTTAACCGCTATGCCACAGCGCTGGCCCCCTAATATTTTTGTTTTTAAAGATTTATTGGGGGCCAGCACCGCAGCTCACTAGGCTAATCCTCCGCCTTGTGGCGCCGGCACACCGTGTTCTAGTCCCGGTCGGGGCGCCGTATTCTGTCCCGGTTGCCCCTCTTCCAGGCCAGCTCTCTGCTGTGGCCCGGGAAGGCAGTGGAGGATGGCCCAAGTGCTTGGGCCCTGCACCCCATGGGAGACCAGGATAAGTACCTGGCTCCTGCCTTCGGATCAGCGCGGTGCGCCAGCTGCAGCGCCCCGGCCGCAGCAGCCATTGGAGGGTGAACCAACGGCAAAAGGAAGACCTTTCTCTCTGTCTCTCTCTCTCTCACTGTCCACTCTGCCTGTCAAAAAAAAAAAAAAAAAAATTTATTGGGGGCCGGCACCATGGCTCACTTAGTTAATCCTCTGCCTGCAGCGCCAACATCCCACATGGGCGCCGGGTTCTAGTCCCGACTGTTCCTCTTCCAGTCCAGCTCTCTGGTGTGGCCCGGGAAGGCAGTGGAGGATGGCCCAAGTGCTTGGGCCCCTGCAGCCGCCTGGGAGACCAGGAGGAAGCTCCTGAGTTTGGATTGGCTCAGCGCCGGCTGTGGCGGCCATTGGGGGGGGTGAACCAACGGAAAAAGAAGACCTTTCTCTCTGTCTCTCTCACTGTCTAACTATACCTGTCAAATAAAAAAAAAAGATTTATTTATTTATTTGAAAGAGTCACACAGAGAGAAGGAGAGGCAGAGAGAGAGAGATCCTCCATCCACTGGCTCACTCCCCTACTGGCCGCAACAGCCTGAGCTACGCCCATCCGAACCCAGGAACTTCCTCCGGGTCTCCCATGTGAGTGCAGGGGCCCGAGGACCTGGTCCGTCCTCCACTGCCCTCCCAGGCTACAGCAGAGAGATCGGAAGTAGAGCAGCTGGGACTCAAACCAGTGTGCACATGGGATGCTGGCACTGCAGGCAGCGCCTTTACCTGCTACCCCACAGCACCGGCTCCCAGGCCCTCTAATTTGATGTTACTTGATACTATTCCGTTAATATGGTAGCTCCGTTAGAATGCAGTAACTCTTAGATTTAGAATTATTTGACTTCTGACTTCTAGAATCTCATAGTCTTTATTAAGTAAAATTCCTTTTTAAAATAATTGCTAACCAAGTAGTGACCACCATTTTCACTTGATCTGCAAATTTTTAATTGCATATATTACAAAATAGGTGAAAATGTCTGTATTGAACTGTTGTTTCTCTCTATCAAAATGCATAACTTACAGGGTAAGTTTGTAGTGTATGTACTCCAGCCTCTTGACAGTCATTAATTCAGTTTCATAGGTTCTTGTAGAATTTTAATTAAAGCCAAATAAAAATTAATTGTTAAAAAGCTTACTCTAGAAAGAGTACTTAACAAATACAATAGGGTAGACTTGCACTTTGTTTAATGAGCAAAGATTCTTCATTTAAAGTCTTGAACTGCTTGAAAGCTTCAACTTTTATATTTTGCAACTATCATCTGAGTATATCATGATTAGATTTCTTGGCAATTTTTATAGCATATCCATTATTACCTTGCAGGCACTCCTGTTATGAGACAAAGTGATAGTCACCTTTTTACTGGAAGTATGTTTGGAAGAATAAGTAAGCATCTCAGATCCTTCAGTCAGCACCTTTTCCAGACTCTTATTCTTGAGTTGGTTCCTATATCTGGTCCTAATCAGTACACTCTGGCACATGCCAGAGGAATAGAATTATGCTGTTGAACTTAGATCTGAGTCTTTATCCCAACAATCTGGGAGAAGTTGGCTTTTCCCCAAACTGGCATAATTTCTAAGGGATGAAAACCACAGTGTCTACTACAGGCAAGACTCCTATTTGTAGTTGATCTCTGTGGCCTGGCACAATATATTGTAATGTGATCAACTAAAGTCAGTATGAAATGCATGGCCTTCTTGAAATGGTAATCAAAGAACTATTTATATGTTTGTTTAATAATGACAGTTTATTTTGATTCATGAAAACTAATCATTGAATAGCATCTTTCTGAACGCTTACTATACCTGAACAGATAGAAGCTAATAGAAGAGTGACTCAGTCATCAGCTATCCTTAAGGAATTCAGTCCAGTTAAATTGATTTTTCTGAAAAATATGTTCAACAGGGTTTAACAAATTTTTCTCTTAAAATCTTTTTTGTATTTGGAAAACTTAGTGAAGCTTTCTTTCATTCTTCCATTACTTACTTACCATGTAATTGACTAAATTGGTTTACTTCTGATAGATTAACTAGATCTGTGGTGTTTCTATAATTTTTCATAAAGTTAACATTGATTTCTTTAGTCTTATTTATGATTCTGGCTATACCAGTTTGTGGTGCTATATAAATGTGCTTATATAATGCAGGCTTTTCTACCTGTATTTTATATTCGCTTTGTCACCTGATTTATTCTGTGTAACCATTTGATGATTATTTGTGGCTTGTCAGATTCAGACTGAAATGTAATTAGGTGGTTAATTTTTAAAGAGTATTTCTGATTCTTTTTTTAATGAGATTTAATTTAAAAGGTTGTGTCAGCTGCATGCTTGTTTTCACTAATTTGAAAGTAATTTGGCAAATGTAAATTTCTTTTTTTCTTAGTATTTATGGCAGAATATTGAATATTTAGCAAAAACTGTCATAGCACAGATCATTGAAGTTACTCATTTCTACAGCAGGTTAATTTCAATTGTTAGAATATATTTGGTAAGTATGTATCAAAGAAGTACTTGGATAACAGAATATAGTGTTCTTATCACATAGACAGTCATTTGTTACTATGTAAGACTGTATCAGTCAGCTTTTTATTACTGAAACTAAACTGTTTTAACTGGAGAGGAACTAACTTGAAAAGGTTTATTTCCACTCACAGTTTTGGACGTTCACAGCACAAGATCAAGTGGCTTTATTGGTGTGGTGACTAATGAGGGTGGTGGACGGTGGAACAGGTGCAGAGGGTGGATCACATAGAGAGCCTGGAAGCAGAGCTAGATGGAGAGCAGGCTTGAATAATGTAACCAACCCTCTTTGTAAGAACTGCTTTCCAGGGCAGGCTTCCAATGACCTTCCACTAGGCCCACCTCCTAGACATCATATCTGGATTGAGCATCTTCCATTAATCTTTAAACCATTAACATTAATCCATTAACTGTTTAGACTTCAGGGTTTAAAAATCTATATGAATTGAGGAGGCAAACAATGCTCAAACTATAGCAAAGAGTGGGTAAGTTTATTGGATTGCCAATTTTATGTACAAAGTTTGATACACAAGAGCACTGAAAAAGTGGAAAATGGAATTGGAAAGTGAAGTTTTTTTCATGTAAATAAACTTTGAAGCCCTTGTATTTTTTTTTTTTTTTTTAAGATTTATTTATTTGAAAATCGGAGTTACACAGAGAGGTAAGGCAGAGAGAGAGATCAGAAGGTAGGAGCCAGGAGCCTCCTCCGGGTCTCCCATGCGGGTGCAGTGGCTCAAGGACTTGTGCCATCCTCCACTGCCCTCCCGGGCCACAGCAGAGAGCTGGATTGGAAGTGGAGCAGCCGGGACTCAAACTGGCGCCAGCACTGTTTGAGTGCCAGCACTTCAGGCCAGGCCAATTAACCCACTAAGCCACAGCGCCGCCCCCACATATTTTTTTTGTAGTGGGCATTTTCATGAACTTTTTGAAACCCCCTCATACCACAAATTGTCCTACTCAATCCTAGAAGAGTAAATGTCTTACAGTAGTTTTGTGGTTTCTAGACTTGTATTGTTTTCTTGTTATCCCAGCTGACGTTGTAGAGCAGTACTTTAGTAAATGGGATTAAGGGAGCCTCTGTTTCTTGGTTAAGTCTCCAAAGTTAACTGGGAACTGGGCTAGTCCAAACCTGGGAGCCAGAGACCAAATCCAGATCTCTCATGTACTTAGTCCTCCCAAGGACTGCAGTAGCAGTAAGCTGGAGTTGGGTATTAAACCCAGGTATTCCAATATGGAATACAGGCATATTACCCACTGAGCTAAGTGCCTACTCCCTAAAGGTGGTAATTTTTGTTGTTTCCAATTCAAACAAAATATGAGGATATAGCAAAAGTTATCTTGTGATTATTTAACTTTGTCTAAGTAAAAAAGTACATTTTGCATCCTTTATATAAAGTAATTATTTTGAACTTTTTAGAACTTGTTTTTAATCTTTGAAAATCTGAGGAAAGGTTTCTGTGTTTTCCCTGGGAAAGGGCACACGCACAGATGGAGCCTTAAATTTTTGACATGATTCCTTAAGGCCTAGGAACACTGATTTGTAGTAAGATGTAACGGAAGAGGAAGATGGCAGTGAAAATTTTCTTCGTTCTTTAGTAGTGCTCTGATTAGCAACCATTAGAGTAATTGAAAGTACTTGACAGATGATGACATTGGTGGCAAAGGGAGCAACAGTGGTTAAGACTGAAATGCTAGGGACTAGTGAGTTAAGCTGCCACCTGTGATGCTGGGTGCCTGTTTGAGTCCTAGCTGCTCCAGTTCCCATCCAGCCCCCTACTAAATGTTTCCAGGAAAGAAGTAGTGGCCCCTGACACTTACATGGAGACCCATATAGATTTTTTCAGGCTCCTGGCTTCAACCTGGCCCAGCCCTGGCTGTTGTAGCCATTTGGGGAGTGAGAAATTCTTGTGTAGCAGAATGTAGTCTAAAAGGAAATTGCTGTGAGGTTCTAGAAGTCAGTCAAACAAGGTATGTTTGTTTCTCTGTCCTCACCGGGGTTGTTGTTGAATGATTTCAGGAAGGTGCTACTGTGGGCCAAAGCTATAAGCTGTTGCTGTTTACCACATGCTCCTAATTCTGTTATAAAATGTGTTGCTTCCACTCAGTTGTCACTGTCTTAGTTGAGACTGTCACTACGTCTCACCTGGATTATTACAATGACTTTTTAAAAAGTTAAATATTTTATTTTGAGATAATGTGGAGTAACATACCATTGTTAGAAATAATTCAGAGATCCCATTTCCCAGTTTTCCACAGTGGTATATCGTCTTGCAAAACTGTAGTCCAGTAGCAAAACCAGATAATTGACTTTATTGTAACCCACAGAGCTTAGATTTCCTCAGTGCTATTTGTACTCATTTGTGTGTTTTGTGCACTTTTTCACATGTATAAATTTGTTTTTCTGACACTACTGCTAAGATGCAAAAAGAGTTCCATCACTGAATGATCCTTGTTTTCTTTAAAACCACATTCTCCCCTTTCTTACCCTTCCCTACCCATAATCCCTGTCAACCATTACTCTCTTTTCCATTTCTGTAATTTTGTCACTTTAAGAATGTCCCCACGTAGGATCTCTGTCCTTAATGTGTTTTACTATGAAACTTAAAAACAACACTACTAGTCAAACAAAACCCTATACCTTGTGTGGTTGTGTGAGGACAGCCTGTTGAAATCCTTGCTTAGTGTATATGAAGGTAATTGAAAATGAAACTCGATGAAGGGCATGGGAGAGGGAGTGGGAGAGGGGAGGGCCACGGGAGGGAGAAGCCACAACAATACAAAAGTTGCACTTTGTAAATTCACATTTATTAAATAATAAAAAGAAAAAAATAAAAATGAAAGAATGTTACATGTATGTAATTTAAAAAATTTTCTGGATCTACCATGTTGGTAGCAGAAGCTAGGGACTTGAGCTGTTTTCCGCTGCTTTCCCAGATACATTAGCAGGGAGTTGGATCGCAAGTGGAATAGCTGGGGTTTGAACCAACACTCATATGGGATGATGGCACTGCAGACCACAACTTAATCTGCATCACAGCGTTAGCCCAATTAAAAAATTTTAAAAACATGAGGTACTATGATTTTAATGATCTTTGAGTATTTTAAAATTTTACTGTATAAGTAAAATTGACATCTTTTCATTTGATTATTTATAGCCCTTGCCTATAAAATATTTCTTGATCAACTAAAATAATTTTATTAATGGGGTCATATGGCATGTAATTTCCTGGTATTGAGTTTTTCATTGAGGATAGTTCTCTTGAGATTTAGTCAAGTTGTTATGAGTAGTTTCTTCATTTTTATGCTGAGTAATTTTCCGTGGTAAGGATATATCACTTTTTTTTTTAACCTGTTGAAGGAAATCAGGCTATCTCTAGTTTTGGTCTGTCATGAATAAAGTTGTTATGAACATTCAAATAAGGTTTTTTTGTTTTGTTTTGTTTTGTTTTTTTTGACAGGCAGAGTGGACAGTGAGAGAGAGAGAAAGGTCTTCCTTTTGCTGTTGGTTCACCCTCCAGTGGCTGCTGCGGCAGGCATGCCGCAGCCAGCGCACCGTGCTGATCCGATGGCAGGAGCCAGGTGCTTCTCCTGGTCTCCCATGGGGGGCAGGGCCCAAGCACTTGGACCACCCTCCACTGCCTTCCCTGGCCATAGCAGAGAGCTGGCCTGGAAGAGGGGCAACCAGGACTAGAACCTGGTGTGCCGGCGCCTCAGGCGGAGGATTAGCCTATTGAGCCACAGCACTGGCCTTCAAATAAGGTTTTTAGATGAGGTATTCATATTTCCGAGATGAATGCACAATAGTGAAATTGCTGGGTTCTGTAATAGTTTGCCATATTTTGTCTTACAAGAAGCTATGAAACTTTTCTGGAGTGGATATACCATTTTAAATTCTCACCATCAATATATGATAGATCTACTTTATCTTTACCAGTGTTTGTGGCATAATAACTGTTTATTTATTTGAAAGAGTTACAGAGAGCGAGCAGTCTTTTGTCTGCTGGTTTATTCCCCACATGGCTGAGCGGAGCAAAGCTGAAACCATGATTTAGGAGCTGCATCTTGGCCTCCCACACGGGTCAGGGGTTCAAACACTTGGGCCATCCTCCACTGCTTTTTCCCAGGCATGTTAGCAGGGAGCTAGATCAGAAGTGGAGCAGCTGGGACTCAAACTGGCACCCAAATGGGATGGGCTGGCCTTGCAGGCTGTGGCTTTTACTCTCTCACCACACCACCAGCTCCGGTGCAGTAACTTTTTTTAGAAATTTAATTAGTTTTGAAGAGGAACCCAAGAATGATACATCTTTTGGGAGCACCTAGACATAACTAGCTTATGAGACATAAGAATGTCCTCCACTTAATACATTAAAACAAAGTAAATCTTTGAGAACAAGTTTTACTGTTGACTCTCAAATCCAACTCTTTGAGGATAGAGGTCCTGCATAGGGCAATAATTTTTTTTTTTTAAGATTTATTTATTTATTTTAAAAGTCAGAGTTACAGAGGAGAAACAGAGAGGGAGGTCTTCCATCTGCTGGTTCACTCACTAATTGGCTGTAACAGCTGGAGGTGAGCCTGTCCGAAGCCAGGAGCTTAATCCTGGTCTCCCACGAGGGTGCAGGGGCCAAGGAGTTGGACATCCTCCACTGCTTTCCCAGGCCATAGCAGAAAGCTGGATTGGAAGTGGAGCAGTTGGGACTGGAACTGGCACCCATAAGGGATGCCGAACATTGCAGGTGGGGGCTTTACTCACTATGCCACAGCGCGAGGCCCAGGGCAATAACTTCTTACTGAAGTTCCTCTGTTCTGTTCCCCATTGCTTCAAAACTATTCTGTTTGTTGCTTTTTGAGGGGTAGTGCTAACATATACGTGTCTGATCCTTCTCTGAACAAAATTTTTGTAGCATCTGTATACAAAGTTCAGATCCCTCAGGTACCGAAAGACATTTCTGGGGTGATCTTTGCCTACCTTTTTAAACTTCATTATTTGCTCCTACATACATTCCTTTAAGTTCCAGGTATGTCAGAACAGATGTAAACTAGCAGCTGTTGTGAAGATTAAGATTATGCTCATAGTATTTAAAAAGTGCATAATGTAAACAATAAATAAATGGCACTTTCTAGTGATTTCTGAGTCTTTACCTTGACATATAGGAGGCACCTACATGTTAAGCGTAAATCACTTACTGGATTCTTTGTAGATTTCTGAAATGTCTTACTTCATCCTTCTATATAAGGTCTACCTTTTGAAGTCTAGGCTTAAACCTTGGATCTAGTTATTTTGACATTTAATCATATATTACTTTCATGTGCATTAAATGACTGATACTGTGGTGTTTTTTTTCTTTATAATAGATTTTGTGTTACTTGAGGACACTAAATTGAACCATTTTGGTCTTCAACAGTAACATAGCATGTTATGTAAAAATATTTTAGTTCTCTTTAAAATAAATTTTAAAATATTTGTTTATCTGAATTGTATCAGTTGTTACTGTTAGAAATCACCTCATGTCCGAATGAATTCACATTGCATTGGCTATTTCTATAACTTTTTGATAAGCAATTATTTTGGATGAATTTTGATTAGGTTAGGATGCATGAGGTTACACTTGACTATATAAACTCCCAAAGGAATGAAGAATTAGGTGAATGAAATTGTTTTCATATACTAGTAAATAAAGCAGTAGTTCTTTATATATTCATTATTTTAAAGGTTTATTTGAAAGACAGAATGACAAAGAAGGGGCACAGAATTTCCATCTGCTGGTTCACTGTCTATGTGGTCACAATGATCAGGGGTGAGGCAGGCTGAAGCCAGGAGCCCGAAACTCCCATCTAGCCCTGCCCTCCCATGAGTGGCAGGGGCCCAAGTACTTGGGCCATCCTCCACTTCTTTCCTGGGAACACTAGCAGGGAGCAGGATTGGAAGCAGAGCAGCTGGCACTTGAACTGGTACTCCGATGCAAGCAGCAGGGTAACCCACTCAGCCCACAACTTTGTATATTTATTGACAGAAATCTTACATGATGAAAGTTTCCTTTGGATGCTGTTTTTGCTTTTAGTTGCTTCCATCAGTGTTAACTGAGTATTCACCATGTGCTGGGTATTATGCTATCTATAGGTACAAAATAATAAAAATGGTTGGAGGGATGTGACAAAATTCTATCAATAGGGCTTTTGATACATTCAGTGTGGAAAGTAAGCAGAAAGGGAACATCAAGGTTAATACCTATAGATTTGTGATTTGAACAACTGGATGGATTTATTGAAAGGGTAAAGACTAAGTGTAAAAGATTGCAGGCCAGAAGAAATCAAGGTATCTGCTTTATACTTTTTGTATTTAAAATATCTATGTGAATATTCTAGTGGAAATGTTAAATAGTCTAAATATGAGGTGTTTAAATCTTGTACTCAGAGAAGAGTTATCAGAATATATAAGAATTTAAAGCTGTGGGATTAGATAAATAGACATAAGGACAGAGTACAGCTAGAGACAAAAGGTGAGCTGAGAATTGAGTTGGAGTAAAAGAGGAAGAGTTAGTATGAGATTGAAAAGGGACCAAGGTGAGAAAAGAGACTCCTGACTAGTGACATGAGAGCCCAAAGAAAGAAATTAAAGAAATAATGATGCTGAGAGCTCAAGAAGGATGAAAAGTGAAGTTTCTTTCTTATTTGTTAGTGTGAAGGCTGTTGATCTTGACAGTTTAGTGGCATGGATGACATACTCAAGTTTCTCTTGGACAGGCATTTGACATAGTGGTTATGATGCTGCTTGGGACACCCACATCCCATATTGGAATGCATGGGTTTGAGTCCTGTCTCCATTCCCAATTCCAGCTTCCTACTAATGCCTACCCTGGGAAGCAACAGGGGATGGCTCTGGTGGCTGGATCTGTGCCACTCACATGGGAAACTTGGATTGAATTCTTGGCTCTTGGCTGTTGTAGACATTTGGTGAGTGAACTAGTGGATTGGAGATGTCTGTCTCTGCCTTTTAAATAAATAAAAAATTTTAAAAGTTTTTTTCTGTAGGAGCCGATGTTGGGGCATTAAGCTGCTGCCTACAGCACCGGCATCCCACGTGTGCACCAGTTAAGAGTCCTGGCTACTCCACTTCCAGTCCAGCTTCTGCTGTGGCCCGGTAAGGCAGTGGAGGATGGCCCAAGTGCTTGGGCCCTGCACCCCATGGGAAACCAGGATAAGTACCTGGCTCCTGCCATTGGCTCAGCATGGTGCGCTGGCTGCATCGCGGCGGCCGCAGCAGCCATTGGAGGGTGAACCAAAGGCAAAAGGAAGACCTTTCTCTCTGTCTCTCTGTCTCACTGTCCTCTCTGCCTGCCAAAAAATAAATAAAAAATATAGACTATAGGAAAGGAACAAATTGATTCTACAGGGGACAAATAATAGAGATTAGGAGAGAAGAAAAAGTAATCATTATTTAGGTGATTTGGGGTGGAGGCAGTAACTTGAGAACAAAAGGAAGGGATGAAGGGTAGGTAATGCTTGTGATTATATGGATTTCTTTGATAGCAGAATATGCTGGTATAAGTTGAGAATCTCTTGAGTGGGACAAGAGTTCATAGAAAACTCAAATTGGAGGCCACTGGAAGGAAATACTATTTCTGGGGTAAATGCTGTAGCATAGCAGGTTAAGTCACATCTTGGAATGATTGCATCCCAAATTGGAATGCCTAGGATTTAGTGCCACCTCTGCTTCATATCTACCTTCCTGCTAATGGCTGTGGGAAGCAGTAGATTATGGCTCAATACTTAGGCCCCTGCTACCTACTTGAAAGAACTGGATGGAGTACTTGGCTCATAGTTTCAGCCTGGCCTAGCCCCGGCTGTTATGCGTATTTGTGGGGAGGGAACCACCAAATGGAAAAACCATCTGCTGCTGTCATGCTGCCTTTCAAATAGATGAAAAATAAAAAAGTCTGCTTTGTTTTTTCATGATATTTTAAAGTTTTATTTATTTGAGAGGTAGACTTACAGAGGAAGAGACAGAGAGAAGGTCTTCCATCTGTTGGTTTGCTCCTTCAATGGCCAAAACAGCCGGAGCTGGGCTGATCTGAAGCCAGGGGCTAGGAACTTCTTTCGGGTCTCCCATGTGGTTGCAGGGGCCCAAACATTTGGGCCATCTTTTACTGCTTTCCCAGGCCATAGCAGAGAGCTGTATTGGAATAGGAGCAGCCAGGCTTAGAACCAGCATCCGTGTTGTATGCTAGCGCCATAGGAGGAGGCTTAGCCCACTACACCACAGTGCTCCTGGTTTGGTTTTTTAAATAGTGATTTCTGATCTCTTTTTGGGAAAAGGAAAGATGAAGATTTATATGTGATAGGTACAGTTTTTAAAATCTTTTTTTTGGTTGCACAAATAATATTTATCCTTTCAAAAAGGAAATGCATGACATACCTTGAAAATTCAACCCCATATTTTCTCTTTTCATCCAAACTCCCACTCTAAACTCAGATCATTATCAATAGTTCAGTATTTGTTCTTTAATTTTTGCTTAATTATTAACATTTATTTTTACAGAAATATTTATACTAAAACTTTTATTTATGAGACTATTAAAATCCTAATTCAAGTTTTTGTTATTTTGACATTTTAGCTAACAAGGACTAAAGGAGATCATTTAAACTTTGTTACTCTGTTTCTTTAGATGTTTATATTCACTTCTGCTATCATTTGTTGCTATTACTTGGTTGCCTGAATTCTGGATAGTTGTCAAGTGAATTTCTTTGTATGTAGTTAAAATTTTTTGCCTTGAAGATAAGTCTTTTAAAAACAAAACAAAAATCATTACTTTTGCCCATCTTTTACTTTCATCATTTTAAAGTTTTTGTTTAAGTGTTAATAGTAGTTGTGTGTAGTTTTGTATCAAGTCTGAGAAGTTTTTTTTTATAGCTGATCTTGTATCATTTATTCGTTTGCTTTATTATTATTTACTAATTTTTTATCCTCCCTCATTAGTAAAAAGACAAAAATCAAGGAACTGTCAATTTATGTGCCTCTGATGTTTATTTTTAAAAATTAAGCCCCTATTTTAGCTTATTATCCTTAACTTCTAGTTTTCCTGGGAACTCTGAGGTTAGCCTGGTATTTTCCTCCATTGTTGGTTGTTTTTTTTTTTTTTCCCCCCGATTGGATGCTTTTAAGATTTTTATAAGCTTAGTGAATTCAGCATGATAAGTCTCAAACTTTCTGATTCACTTCTATTTGTTGTTTGGTTTTTTTAGTACATGGTGAAATCAGTCTACAAATTTAGTTCATTTTAGAAATGACCTCAAATACCTTTCTGTACCACTTGTACTAATTTCTTTTGCAGACATTGGTCCAAATCTTTGGGGTATGTTGATGAACAAAACACATAAAAATCCCTGCCTGTGTGTAGAGCTTAAATTGTAGCAGGGGGAGGCCCACCTTCATAAAAAAGAAAAAGATAGTAAGTGAATGTGTAGTGTTGTAGAAGAAAAAGCAGAGTAAGCAGGAATGGGAATACTGGGGAGGAACTGAAGAAGACAGCAGTATGAGCCTCATTGAGAAGGTAAAAGAGTAGCTGGTGCTGCGGCTCACTAGGTTAATCCTCCGCCTTGCGGTGTCGACACACCGGGTTCTAGTCCCGGTTGGGGCGCCGGATTCTGTCCCGGTTGCCCCTGGTTGCCCCTCTTCCAGGCCAGCTCTGCTGTGGCCAGGGATTGCAGTGGAGGATGGCCCAGGTGCTTGGGCCCTGCACCCCATGGGAGACCAGGAAAAGCACCTGGCTCCTGCCATCGGATCAGCGCAGTGCGCCAGCCGCGGCCTCCATTGGAGGGTGAACCACCGACAAAGGAAGACCTTTGTCTCTGTCTCTCTCTCTCTCTCTCTCTCTCACTCTCACTGTCCACTCTGCCTGTCAAAAAATAAAAAAATAAAGAAAAAAGAAGGTAAAAGAAACAAAACCTTTAAAAGTTCTAAGGCTAGAGCATTCTTTATATGTTCAAATGGCAAGGAAGCCATGTGGCTGGAGAAAGGGGGTAAATGATGGAAATAAAAGAAAATGAAGCCATAGTATGGCCTGCAAAGCCATTAAACAAACTGCATTGAGTCTAAGGCATGCAGTTCGTGTATGGTATTGCAGACCATTGTTCGGGGAGCTGACGTCATTCTGACTCTTGAAAATGCTATGCAGAGTGGTGGTAGAAAGCAGAAAGTGTTAATTAGTCCTTTAATGCAGTATCTAGATGTATGAAGTGATAAACTTTATGGACCAAAGAATTAACAGTGAAGATGGTAAGAAATAGTTTGATTCCATAGCTATACAGCCTAACAATTAGAGTGTGAGAAAAAAGGAATAGACATCAAGAATGATTCTTAAGATTTTTAGCAGGCCGGGGCTGTGGCTCACTTGGGTAATCCTCTGCCTGCGGCTCCAGTACCCTGGTTCTAGTCCCGGTTGGGACACTGGATTCTGTCCCAGTTGCTCCTCTTCCAGTCCAGCTCTCTGCTGTGGCCCGGGAAGGCAGTGGAGGATGGTCCAAGTGCTTGGGTCCCTGCACTCGCACAGGAGACCAGGAGGAAGCACCTCGCTCCTGGCTTTGGATGGGCGCAGCGTGCTGGCCATAGCAACCATTTTTGGGGGTGAACCAACAGAAGGAAGACCTTTCTCTCTGTCTCTCTCTCTCTCACTGTCTAACTCTGCCTGTCCAAAAAAAAAAAAATAAAAAAAAAAATAAAAATAAAAAAATTAGCAATCAACTGAGGGAATGGACTTAATAGCAACTGAAATGGAGAAGGCTGCAGATAGGGCTCGTTTTAAGGAAAGCGTGGACATGTTTATGAAAAACCTCTCTCAGGCTTTCAAGTGAAGATGTCAGGATGTTTTACAGTAGCCTGTAGAGTTCAGAAGAAAGCTGAACTTTCTGTTTTATTTGGCTCTTTTCAATCATAATGAACGCTTTACTTGTTGCTTCTAAAGAGATTTTCCTTTCAATGATGGGTCCCCCCCCCCCCTTAAGTTTCTTTATATTTAAACTCCTTTTGTCTTTGTTTCTACTTTGATCCTTTAAGAATCACATCTAAGGGGATGGCCTTTGGTGCAGCAGTTAGGATGCTGCTTGAGACATCTGAGTGCCTGATTTGAGTTCTAGCTCCTCCACTTCATCCAGTTTGTACACCCTGGGAAGCAGCAGATAATGGCTCAAGTGCTTGGGTCTCTGCTAACCACAGGGAGACCTGTATTGAGTTCTGGGCTCATGTCTTCAACCTGGCCCAGCCCTGGCTGTTACAGGCATTTTGCCTTTCAAATAAAAAGCGAGGAAAAGAAAAAAGAAGTCACAAATCATGTCTAAGAACAGAGATCCATATTGTGTTTACTGGATTGGTCCTTTGAAATCCTAGTCAACTTCTTTGTGAACTTTTTTTTTTAAGATTTTACTTATTTATTTGATAGACTGATTTACAGTGAGAGGGGGAGACGTCTCAGAAAGGTCTTCCATCTACTGTTTCACTGATCCGAAGCCAGGATCTAAGAGCTTCTGGGTTTTCCACGCAGGTGCAGGGGCCCAAAAACTTTGGCCGCCTTCTACTGCTTTCCTAGGCCTTACCAGGGAGCTAAATCAGAAGACGAACAGCTGGGATGAGAACTAACACCCATATGGGATGCTTGTGCTGCAGGTGGAGGATTAACCCACTATGCCACAGTGCTGTTCCCCTTTTATGAACTTTTCTTTAGTGTGTTGGTTACCAGTAAAGCAGCTGAATAAATTTTTTTAAACGTTATTGATTATAGGGTTTATTTGAGGGTGTTGCTGATATTATTGAAGAAGGCAAGGCAATTTCTGGAACTAGCTATTATATTCTCCTGGTCTTGTTTGCTTACACAAGTGAGAAGTTTTTATTTCTGTTGGATGTGTAATAACAAATTGTTTACATTATTTTTGAATGGAATATTTTACTGTGGGTACACATGAGATTTGCTTAGGTGGCTACAAAAAGGCTGTTGGCATTTGCATTGTAGCAGGAATTAAGATATGAACGAATGTAATAATGAATCAACAATTGGATTATCATTCAATAGATCATGTTTTCCACTGACATAATTATGTAATTGAAGGTGCCATTTCTGATTAATTGTTCATTAAAAACTATAGATTTGAGCAACAAAACACTGAACTAATTTGTTTAATTTTATTTGAATAGTGACAGAGACAGAAAGATCATCCCTCCACTAGTTCACTCCGGAAATGGCTGCAATGGCTTGGGCTGGACTAGGCTAAAGCCAGGAATCAGAAAGAAATTCCAGCCAGGTCTTCCACATGGGTGGAAGGGCCCAAGTATTTGGGCCATTTTCCACTGCTTTCACAGGTACATTAGTATCAGGGAGTTGGATCAGAAACAGTAATAACTGGTGCTCTGATACAGCATGCCAGCAATGCAGGTGTCTTAACCTACTGTGCCTTGACATGGGCTCTACTATTCTTTTTTTCTCTTGCATTTCAGAGAGTCTTAATAGCATTGTATTATAACAGTTGTAATGAATTAGTTTTAGATGGTTCATGAAATAGATTTTAAATCATATATATCATCTTGAGTTGGTTTGAGTTTGTAGCAATAAATCAGCAACATTTAGCCAAGAAATGTATCTTAGAACTATGTGAAGAGTTTTTCAAAAGTAATTTGTTTTGAAAGAACTCCTTGTGATGGTTAAGAGCTATTGCTGGGGCCGGCACCGCGGCTCGCTAGGCTAATCCTCTGCCTGAGGCGCCGGCACACCGGGTTCTAGTCCTGGTCGGGGTGCCAGATTCTGTCCCGGTTGCCCCTCTTCCAGGCCAGCTCTCTGCTGTGGCCCGGGAGTGCAGTGGAGGATGGCCCAAGTGCTTGGGCCCTGCACCCCGTGGGAGACCAAGATAAGCACCTGGCTCCTGCCATCGGATCAGCGCGGTGTGCCGGCCGCAGCGGCCATTGGAGGGTGAACCAACGGCAAAGGAAGGCTTTTCTCTCTGTCTCTCTCTCTCACTGTCCACTCTGCCTGTAAAAAAAAAAGAGGGGGGGGGGCTATTGCTGGGGCTGGCATTATAGTGAGGTAGATTGGGCCACCACCTGCTATGCTGACATCTCTGTATGAGTGGCAGCTGCTCCATTTCAGATTCAGCTCCCTGATGATGTGACTGGAAAAGCAGTGAAAGATAGTCCAAGTGCTTGGGCCCCTGCCCCTATTCTGGGAGACCCAGATGAAGCTCCTGGTTCCTGGTTTCCACCTGTGTGCCATATGGCAAGTGAGCCAGCAGAAGGATGATTTCTTTCCCTCTGTCTCTCTGTGTCTCCCTCTCTGTAATTCTACCTTTCAAATAAGTAAATCTTAAAATCACAGAAAAAAGGAATTGTACATACCATTGTTCATCATAGAACCTAACATAAACGTGTCTATAATCAGATTATTTTTCTGCATAGAATTTTTTTGTAGTAGTGTCATTAGTAAAAAAAAAAAAGGGCAGCAAATCACATAACTTCTTTGACACTCATATACAAGATTATAACTGGACTGAGAGCAGCTCTTTGTTAATATTTAAAGTATCTCTTTAGAGTTGGCCAGCAATTTCTTGTTGTAATCTACTTAGGTTTTCATTATATTAGATTACTAGCACAGAATCTTAGTGTAACTGCAGAATTAAATAACTTGCCCTTAAAACTTTGTGGACCTTGGGAGAGATTTTTGAGCTTAAGCCAGAGAATCTATTGTACTTGCTTGTCTCAATCCTCCAATTTCAATTAATATGCAGGTTGCCTCAATGAAGTTTAGACTTTGCTTTTTCTTTTTCAGTCATCTGAAAGTTTTGATCAATTGCTTTTAAAAGGCCAGTACAAAAAAGCATTTCTTAAGAGTTGATTGCAACAGTTAGGACTAGCTAGCTAGATTTTCTTATAACTTTTGTGTTTTTCTGTTGGTAGAGCAAACTAGGAAACAGGCCTGTCAGTAAAAGTGCTCTGACATCCTCTTTGAATTTCTGAAAACTTATCTTCCTATACTTCAGAGATTCTTGGCTAAGTATGCCCAGTAAAGTAATTGATGGAGATAACTTGATACATCTTACTTCACAAAGATGGAATCAGAATCTCCTTAACAGTTTGATTCCTGACAGTACTTTGTTAGGTCTTTGAGATGCTAACTTTCTGGTTAAAAACCATTTTCTCTCTAATGCCAGATTGAATTTAAAGAAATAGAGGCTATTGATAGGAAGAAATTAGAAAACTAAGGAGGAAATGGTGGGGCTAAAAGTTCATGGAGTTACTTAGCTTCATTGTTAATTCAGTAATTAAACCTCTATTGTGTTCTTACAAAAATAGGTATATACAAAATCTTCATTTGAATCTGCCCCTAAGAACAAATAAAAATAACAAACCACACTGAAACTGAATAGGTCATTACTTACCATTGCTGTTGCTGCTTCTAGCAGAATTTAATGAGTCCCTTATATTGGTGGACATGAGGTTGGATATGTCTTTCAAATATTTCTTTTGATCCATAGTGTGTATTTACACTGCTTAATACTCATCTTTTGAAAGAAATTATTTTAACAGTTTTAACTTGAATGTGTTTTCTTATAGCAGAAAAAGAAAACTAAGAACTTCAATCCACCAACACGTAGAAATTGGGAAAGTAATTACTTTGGGATGCCCCTCCAGGATCTGGTTACAGCTGAGAAGCCCATACCACTATTTGTTGAAAAATGTGTGGAATTTATTGAAGATACAGGTAGGATAGAGTATTGACACAAGAGATTTTATTTAAGGTTTCGCTTTTGCTAGGCCGACAGTTTGTCAAATGTTTGTAATTTGTTAAAGCTAAATTTTGAAAGGGTTGTAAGTAATGTTGCCATTTAAGGATTGATTATCTTGAGTATCAATTCTTAAGGCAAATAGCTGATATTTGAAAGACGTTTTATTGTTGACTAGTGATGACTAATGCTTTTGTTGGACTTCTCTTTAACCTTATCAATGGCTAAGTTGAATGCTAAAATGTTAAAACTTATTCTAGAGTTTGAAATAACTTGATTATAACATTATCTTTAATCAAGAGATTACAAGTATTTGAATCAGTGATTTTAAAGTTTTCAGTATTTTAAAATACTATTTATTTGTAGTATTTTATACTTTTTAAAATAAAACTTGCAGCACTAGTTATACATCTTCTGTGAGGTGACTTCAAAAAGTTTATGGAAAATGGAATTAAGAAATGTTCATTTTGATATAAAAAATTTGTGAGTCCATGTAGTTTTTTCATAATGTGCGTTTTCCATGAACTTCATGAAGAACCTTCATATTTGTGATGTTACTATTCACCAGTTACAGTCTGACATGATTTGTATGGTTTGAGTTGTATTTCTAAAGAAATGTATATATAACTGCACCATTTTAAGACCAAAAGCCTGTTTGTACTTTGTCTACTGTAAAATGCTAAAATTAAGAGTTGGACCAGTCAGAAGTGGAAAATAGAAAATTTTGTTGTGTTTGAGTACATTCAAAATGGACACAAGTACAGATATTAGAGGTTTGAAAATAGGGGCTTAGTTACAGCCTTATTTGTTCTTAACAGGCTCATCTGATATTTAAGCATTGTTTGGGGAAAAGAAAACTATGATACTCATGTCGTATCTGAAATTTCCTGCTTATTTTTACTTATGTGTATTTTACCATTTAGTCTGATTATCAACCAAGTTCTGTACTTGTTGAGTTGTCTATTTAGTGAAGAATGCTGACTGAATATTTGGGGTTAGGAAGTCAAGAAATACATTATACATATGTATTGCAGTTGAAATTGGCATTTATCTTCCCGCTTTGGGTCATGTGTGATAATTTATAGAGCTGCATTTGGATATGCCTTTAAACATTTTTTTCTTCAACAAATACTTGAAAAATATATATTAGGTGAGTTTCTTTTCAATGTTCTTATTTCTAATTTTACCATAGTAGAAATTCAAAAATTATTTTAATATTAACTCCCTGCTTTGGATTTAATAATTCTTTTCTCACAACGATTTATTTTTTGAAAGGTACAGTTACAGAAAGAGGGAGAGACAGAGAGGGAGAGAGAGGTCTTCCATCTGCTGGTTTACTCCCCAAATGCCTTCAAGAGCTGGGTCTGGGCCAGGCTGAAGGCAGGAGCCAGGAGCTTCATCTGGGTCTCCCATGTGGGTGCAGGGGGCCCAGCGATTTGGGTCATCCTCTGCTGCTTTCCCAGGTGCATTAGGGAGCTGGATTGGAACTGGAGCAGTTACACGCACTGTTCATTGCCCCTACTGAATATCTGTGTTGTCGTGGCTTAACCCACTGTGCCACATCACTGGTCCCAAGAATTCTCTTTTTTAAAAAGATTTATTTATTTATTTATTTGAAAGACGGAGTTACAGAGAGGCAGAGAGAGAGAGGGAGAGAGAGGCAGAGAGGGAGGGGGGAGAGGGAGAAGAAGGGAGGAGAAGAGAGAGAGAGAGAGAGAGAGGTCTTCCATCCCCTCTGGTTCATTCCCCAAATGGCTGCAACTGCTGGAGCTGGGCCGATCCACAGCCAGGAGCCAGGAGCTTCTTCTGGGTCTCCCACATGGGTGCAGGAGCCCTAGGACTTGAGCCATCTTCTACTGCTTTCCCAGGCTTTAGCAGAGAGCTGGATCAGAAGTGGAGCAGCTAGGATTCGAACTGGCTCCTATATGGGATGCTGGCACTGCAGGCAGTGCCTTTACCTGCTATACCACAGTGCTGGCCCCAAGAATTCTTTTCATTTTTTTAAGTAATACTTGTGTGATGGCTTTATGGATAAAACTGAACAATGGGAAAGTACTTTTCCTTATTGAAAAATAATAAAATAGTGATTGAAAAATACTAAAATAAAGTTGGATCAGCATTCTGTGTATTTATTATGATTTAAAGTTTTCATTTCTTAAATATTTTTGTAGTTTCTGAAGAAACTGCATGAGTTCCAAGTCTAAGATAATGATGCAATTCTAGTCCAACTTTTTTTTTTTTTTAATTATTTATTTGAAAGGCAGAGTGACAGGGAGACACTGAAGGAAAGATTGTCCATCCACTGGTTCACTCCCCCAAATAACTGTAAGAGCCAAGTCTGGCCGGCGCCGCGGCTCACTAGGCTAATCCTCCGCCTAGCGGCGCCAGCACACCAGGTTCTAGTCCCGGTTGGGGCGCCGGATTCTGTCCCGGTTGCCCCTCTTCCAGGCCAGCTCTCTGCTGTGGCCCGGGAGTGCAGTGGAGGATGGCCCAGGTGCTTGGGTCCTGCACCCCATGGGAGACCAGGAAAAGCACCTGGATCCTGGCTCCTGCCATCGGATCAGCGCGGTGCGCCGGCCGCGGCGGCCATTGGAGGGTGAACCAACGGCAAAGGAAGACCTTTCTCTCTGTCTCTCTCACTGTCCACTCTGCCTGTCAAAAAAAAAAAAAAAAAAAAAAAGCCAAGTCTGGTTAATACCAAAGCCAGAAGCCCATAATGCCATCCAGTTCTCCCATATTGGTGGCAGGAGCCCAGGTACTTGGGCCATCTTCCACTGCCTTCTCAGGTGTATTAGCTGGAAACTGGATCAGAAACAGAACAGTAGAAACGCAAGTTTGCATTCAAATATGGGAAGCCTCTGTCAGAAGGAGCTGCCTAATCTGTGTGCTGTAATGCCAGCCTCTCTAGGCCAATTCTTAACACAGCTCCATTAGTTCAGGCCAGTATAGATAATTAATATATATTTTAAGTGCTTATGTAGAAATATAGTGAGTACCATAAGACCACAAGAATAGGAAAAAAGATAAGCCAATTCTGTTTGTTGTTGTCATTGTAGTATATTTCCCCAAAACATTTTTTTCGATCCAGAGTAATTATACAGATATGTTAGGTGTATAATATGTGTATTATATGCATGTGTACATACATCTGTGTATGTATACATGTATATACACATGTATATACTGTGTAATTATTAGATTAGAGCAATTGATATTTCTGTCACTTGAGACATAATTTCTTCAGAATATTCAAAATCTCTCTATGAGGTATTGTGAAATAATTAATGTCACCCACTAGTTTGTCTACTGTATTGTAGAACATTATGTCATTCTTCCTATCCAGTTATATCCATATGCCCATTACCCATCCTATCCATCTGTCCCTCAATACATCATATTCTTCTTAAGTCCTCATAACCACTGTTCTGTTTTATACTTCAAGATGAACTTTTTAGATTCCACAAAGGAGTATAAATGAAAATACACAGTTAACTTGTTTTTCCCTGCCTGACTTGTTTAACATGATGTCCTTCAGTTCCATCCAAGTTGGTATGATGACATAATTTCATTCCTTTTTATGGAAAAAGTATTTGTTTATGTGTATGTATAGACAGACACCACATTTTCTTTTCATTTGTCTGTTAATGGACACCTAGACTGAGTCTCTGTTTTGGTTGGGGTGAATAGTGCTGCAATAAACATAAGAGTATAAGTGTCTCTTTAGCATACTGATTTTGGTTCCTTTGGTTATATACTCAGTAGTAGGATTGCTGGATTATTTGGTGGTTCTATTTCTAGGTTTTCAAGAAACTTCCATGCTGTTTTCCAGAGTGGCTATGTTAATTTATATTCCCACCAGTGGTATATGAGGTACCCTTTCAGGGTATGCTCACTAGCATTTGTCATTTTTTGTCTTTTTGATAATAGCTGTTCTAACAGGAGTGAGATGATACTTCATTGTAGTTCATTTTTATTTCCCTGATGATAATGACCTTAAACATTTTTCATATGCTTGACCATTTGTATATTTTGTGAGAATTATTAACATCATGTGCCCATTTTTAATTGGATTTTTTCTTTTTGCTGTTGTTTGAGTTCCTTATAAACAAATATTCTGAAAATCTCTTCTTGGATGAACAGTTACAAATATTTCCTCCAAATCTGTAGATCATGTCTTTACTTAGTTGATGGTTTCCTTTGTTGTACAGAAGTTCTTTTGTAGGCGTAATCCCATTTGTCAATTTTTGTTTTTGTTGTGTGTTTTTTGGTTGTCATATCCAAAAAATTCTTTATTCATACCAATGTCCTGAAGTGTATCATTTTTTTTCTGGTAGTTTCATAGTTTCATGTCTTATATTTAAGTCTTTGACCCATTAGTTGGTTTTGTATATGGTAAGAGGTCCACTTTCCTTAATTTGCATGTGGATGTCCAGTTTTCTCAGCTCCACTTACTGAGATTTTCTTTTCTCCTAAGTTCAATAGGCCCTAATGATCCATTGTATTCTGTGTTATCTAAATTGTAATGTTTCCTGTTTCATCTTTGTTTTATTTTTTTAATTTGAGTCTTAGGTTCTTTTTCTTGGTTATTCTAGGTAAAGGTGGAAGGTGTCCGAGGCATAACAAATCTTCCCAGTCAGATGAATCAATTAATTCACAAGCTTTTATTGGAATTCCACCCCTGGGCGGGCGAGGTTCTTGCAGCGCAGTCCCAACAAAGCAGGGGTCCGGGGAAGTCCCACATCAGAGGTTGGGAGGGCTTCTTTTATAGATACAGGGCATGGGGGTTAAAGGTTGAGGCAGGTCTGATCCTCATTGGTTGACCTTTAGGCACCTGTGGGGACCTTGACAAGGACTTTTGGTTCCTGGAAGTGCAGGTCAGGACTCTCCATTCTCAGAAGTTTGGTCTTCTCTTCTTGTGGATCCCAAAGCTACCATCCTGACCTTTTGATTCTAGGAAAAGGGGCGACGATGAGTATCTCAGGTCTACAGGGGCCTGCTGGGAGTATCTTGAGGCTCTGCAGGGACAGGCATGTATGGATGAAGAAGCATCTGGTTGACCACTACTCTGGAGGCTTCCTGGATTCGATCTTTCTGAGTCTGAGAGGACAAGGAGCAATCATTACAATTATCCCTACAGTTACTATGGGTCCCAGGGTTGGGAGTACCCAAGGGAGAAAAAAGGAAAACAGATCCCATCCTTGTTGTCCCTGGTACTCCTGTTGTCATTTGGCAATGCATTCCTTAAGTTGTTGTGCCATGTTTCTGACCACTCCAGATTTGTTAGTAAAAAAGCAGCACTGTTCCCCCAGAAATATGCATGTTCCCCCTTTTTCTGCTAGTAAGAGGTCTAATGCCCTTCTGTTTTGAAAGGCTGCATCAGCCAGGGAGTCAGTCTGGTCTTGCAGTTTTATAATGGAGGCTGCAGCATGTTGTAGCTCCGTATTTAAGGGGTTTGCCAGTTGCTGTATCTGGGTAGTACCATACGCCAGGCTAGCTACTCCTGTCCCCACTCCCGTTAGAACACCTACTGCTGCTAGAAAGGGAAGGATAATTATGTCCCTTTTAGCACGGGCATTTTGCAGCACTGGTATCAGGAGAGACTGGTTTTGGGGCACCACGGATACCTGTGGGAGAACAATTACAGGAATACAGATATCAGTTGCATTAGGAGGTAGACAGCGGAATAGGGAGCTCCTGCACTGGAGGAAGTGACCTCCGGTTAAGCAGTCTCCCAGCTTTATAGGGGTCATGGAATTATAGAGAGTGGAGTTGAAAAAAAAGGGTTGGGGGATAGTGGATCAGTAGGTAATGATGAGGTTAGATTGAAGCACTGGTGTAGGTTTTTTGGGTGAGGGAGATTAGTAAGTAATGGAAAAGTTGTCTCATCGGTGGGTCCAGGAGCAGAATTTGTCGGGACTTCGATAGTTGTGAAGGAAGGCAACAGGGTGGAGCAAATCCAGCAACCATCATCCATAGAGTTATCAGAAGAGTTGAGGAGCTGGTAGATAGAAGAGATATGTGAAAGCCTGTCAGGGCATGGGAGGCGAGGTGGGCTGGGTCTCTGGGAGAGGTGGCAAGGGTTGCCACTGAGTGGTTATTTGTGACAAATTTTCTCCCAAGTCCTTGAGACCTCCTTAACCCTAGCAACCTCCTGTCATTGATTAAAGTCCTGGTGCCCTTCCCCCGGCACTATAGCCCCAGTGAGTGGTCAGTGTCATACAGACCTTTGATCCAGGGGATTTGCCAAAGCAGTCATGTCTGCAAACTCCACCACGGCGGACAGTTACCTGGATTGCTGCTAATCGAGCGAAGGAGCATCGGAATTGTGGTGATGTTCTCTCATCTAGTACCGTGAAGTGGGAGGTTTTGGGGGGAACGTGTGATGGCAGTGTATAGGGATTAGGCACTACCAGGTTGATAGGGATAACTGTGGCATTGACCAGGAAGAGGTCTTGGACTAGTCTATACTCACCCGACGGTTTTCATACTGGGAATATGGGCGTGTTACAAGGGGAGTTAGCGGGTGTTAGATTTTGTTGGAGGAGCCTGTCAATGATGGGTTTAAGGCCACGTCTGTGAGTTTCACAGATGGGGAATTGGGGTCAGTTAGGGTACGGAATGCCCTCCTGGAGTTTAATAAGGGCTGTCTGGTGGTGAGTAGCCACCACTGGTGTTGACAAATCCCACACCCAAGGGTTGACCTTTGTGGGAGAGACTGGCCATTGGGGGTTTGATGACTGCCACCAGGGCCTGACTCTGGAGGGTAACCTTTTTCTGCATCCTGGCCTGTTGTGCCTCTCAGCTGCCTCTTCGGGAGTATTATAGACCTTGAAAGCTATCTTTACAAGATCTCTAATGGGGGTCTCTGGACCATCCTCCACCCTTTCTAGTTTTTTTCTGATGTCGGGGGCGGACTGGGAAATGAAATGAGAGGCCCAAATCGTCGCCCCTGAGGGGGAATGAGGATCCAGTTTGGTGAACTTAGGGCCTCGATGATCCTGTTTAAAAAAAGAGCCAAGTAGCTGACTTACCTCAAACGGTAGAGTTAGAAACATACCAGGGGATTCCAGTTCAATCCCATCAAGGTGGCATGTATCAATGCCATCTCACTAGTCCCAGTGATCAATTTCTGTTCACAATTGATCATAATGATAAGACTAAGAACCAAAGGGATCACATAAACAAGACTAGTGTCTTCAAATACTAGCTGATAGAATAAAAAAGGGAGAGAACGATCCAACATGGGAAGTGAGATACACAGCAGACCCATAGAATGGTAGATGTCCTAAACAGCACTCTGGCCTCAGAATCAGCCCTTAAGGCATGCGGATCCGGCTGAAAAGCCCATGAGAGTATTTCAGGCATGGAAAGCCAAGAAACTCTTGGCGGGGGGAGGGGGACCTAAATGAAAGATCTCTGTGAGTGAGATCCCAGTGGAAAGAACAGGTCATCAAAGAAGGAGGTACCTTTCTGTGAAGGGAGGAGAGTGCTTCCACTTTGACTATGGCCTTGTCTAAAAATGATCAGAGTCAGTGAACTCAGGGGGCTTCCATAGCCTTGGCAGCTCATGACAAGAGCCTAGGGTGATTACTGATGCCATAAACAAGAGTGTCAATTTGTTAAGTCAACAACAGGAGTCACTGTGCACTTACTCCTCATGTAGGATCTCTGTCCTTAGTGTGCTGTACATTGAGATTTAATGCTATAACTAGTACTCAAACAGTATTTTTCACTTTATGTTTCTGTGTGGGAGCAAACTGTTGAAATCTTTACTTAATGTATGCTAAACTGATCTGTATATAAAGAGAATCGAAAATGAAAAAAAAAAAAAAAGAGCCAGGTTTTCTCCCGGGTCCTGGGTGACCTCTCAAAGTCTATCAGAATTGACCAGCTTGTGGGAGACAGTGTGCATGCCGGTCAATAAGTATATGATCATATTGGCCATGTTTTTTCTTCCCGCCTGTCCTTCCTGGTAGTCCCATCCTGGCTCCACCTCTGGTACCGCCTGGGCTCCTGGTGGGAGAGTGGGATCAGTTCATCGGGCCTTGTCTGCCTCATCTCGGGCAGCCTGTCGGAACTGTACCTGTTCCTCGGAAGTGAGAGAGGAGGAAAGGATAATATCAATGTCTTTCCAGGTGAGGTCGTATGTTTGAGAAAGGTATTTAAACTCTTTTATGAACCTAGTTGAATTTTCTGAAAAGAACCCTAGTCTTTCCTCGACCTGTGCAAGGTCTTGTAGCATGAACGGAACATGGACATGCACAATACCCTCAGCCCCAGCCAGCTCTCAAAGTGGGAGGAGGTTTCGGGGCTTCTGGTCATGTGACTGCGTGCATGCGCTTATGGGCGACGGTGATATCACCTGGGTGCCGGTCATGGGTAATGAGGAAAGGGGTTCATCGCAGGTTATGGTGAAAGTAGGGTTAGATGAAGGACCGGTTTCAAGGGGTGGAACAGAACATGGCAGAGGGGCGGCAGAATGCGCGTATGTGGGCAGGAGGTTCCTGGCTAGCTGCAGGGTCCCCAAGAACTCAAGAGGGTCTGAAAAGGTGGAGGGTAGAGAGTTCAGCAGTAACACAGAAGAGGCGTCCTTAGGAGGTTGGGTCCTGATCTTAGCCAGCAAGACCTGGGCTGTGAAGCAGAGAGGAGAGTAGGGGAGAAGAGAGTAGGATGGGAGCAGAGGTCCCAAAAAGCCTGGACATATGGGACCTCTGACCATTTTCTCTCCCTGCAGCAGAAGTTGTATCTGTTGTCCAGTACATAATTTGGCTATGCCTAGGTTGAGTAGAAAACTAGGCATTTACTCCCTAGGTCCTGGGCCAGTCCCAGTTTGTCTGAATTTTTAGGAGGCAGGCCAGGGGGCATTTTGAGTCTCACCCTCCGGATCGACCAGATCCCATGGTCTCCCCGGCAGCCTGGGATCTACTGGAATTGGGGCAAGGCGTACCCTTGTACCAGACTTCAGTAGACGGATAAGAGGTCAGTCTTCTACTGGGCCAAGCCAGTAGTAGGACATCTCCACAGCCTCTGGGAGGCTAAATGGGAACGGGGCCGGCATGCGCATGACTCGGAAAATCTGGAGGGAGATCACAGAGACTGGGCCAACCCAGAGGAGGGAGTTAGAGCAGGGGAGGAGTTACTTACAGTCAGTTGAGCGTGGTCCGTAGTCAGCCTGGGGCACCGGACAGGTTGGGGGGGGGGCCTCGAACCCGGAAAAGGGAGGTGCGCACCCTCAGCTCCCAGGTTTCGGCACCATCTGCAAGGTGTCCAATGCGTAACAAATCTTCCCAGTCAGATGAATCAATTAATTCACAAGCTTTTATTGGAAGGTTCTTGAGGCGCAGTCCCAACAAAGCGGGGGTCCGGGGAAATCCCGCATCAGAGGTTGGGAGGGCTTCTTTTATAGATACAGGGCATGGGGGTTAAAGGTTGAGGCAGGTCTGATCCTCATTGGTTGACCTTTAGGCATCTGTGGGAACCTTGACAAGGACTTTTGGTTCCTTGAAGTGCGGATCGGTACTCTCCATTCCCAGAAGTGTGGGCCTTCACATTCTTGAGGATCCCAAAGCTACCAAAAGGTTTATCAATTTTCTTTAACCTTTCTAAAAACTATACTCTTCATTTCATTGGTCTTTTGTATTTTTAAAGTCTCTTTGCTGTGGTCTTTGTAATTTCTTTCCTTCCACTTATTTTGGATTTGTTGTTTTTCTAGTTCCATGAGTTGCATTACTAGATTGTTTATATAAACTCTTCTTCCCTCTCTCTTTTCCTGCTGTAAACTTCCCTTTTGGCTTTCCTTTTGCTATATCTCAAAGGTTTTAGTATGTTTTATTTTAATTTTTATTTGAAGAAAGTCTAAATTTCCTTTTTAACTTCTTAATTCACCCATTGGTTATTTAAGAGAATGATATTTAATTTCCATGTATTTGTACAGTTTCTGAAGTTCTTGTTGATTTCTGGTTTTACTCCATCTGATCAGAAAAATACTTGCTGTGATTTCAAAGTTTTTGAATTTGTGGAGGCTTGTTTTGTGGCCTAATGTATAGTCTGTCCTAGAGAGTGTTGCATGTACTAATGAGAAGAAGCTTGTGAGTTCTGCAGCTGTTAGATGAAATATTCTGTAAATGTCTTATATTTCTGGATTTTATTATGGATTTTAAAATTGCTAACCTGTTTTATTTTCAGTTTTTTAAGAGTTCAATTTACAACTTTGCATGTAGACTAATACAGCCATTTTATAGTAAAGATTCAGTGTGTTATAAATATATTGCATATATTATGTAAATTATATTTTGGTCTTTTTAGATTTTTAGATGTAAAACAGATGATTGGTATTTTTGTTACTGTTATAATCAGTCATCTCATTTGAATGCTCCTCCCCCTGAATTTGAGCATTCTCAGTCTTTTTGAATTCCTGTCTGTATCACTTCAGCTCTGGTAGATATCTCTGGTGTGTTGGGATTCAATTCCCCTTCACTACCACCAGAAGACTCTCCAGGCACTTTAATTAGGGCATTCAGATAACTTGCCTCATTTCATTCATTTCCTGGTAGATAATAATTTTGAGCTGCCTGTTAAGTGCCTCAAAATTTGCTTCATATAATTTTTTCAGTTTTTAATTGTTAACTCTAGGAGTGTAATTTCCATAGCAGTTAATCCTTTATAGTAAAAATTTTCTATTTTTATAATAGTACTGCATAATAAGTTTTGCTGTCACAGTTAGGATATAACCCTTGGATGTTTTTTAAAATGTTTATTTGAAAGGCAGAGTGACAGAGATCTATCCACTGGTTCACTTCCCAAATGCCTGAAATAGCTAGAGCTGGGCCTAGTGGAAGCCAGGAACTCCATTAGAATCTCCCATGTGGGTAGCAGGGACTCAATCACTAAAGCCATCATCTGCTGCTTTACCAGGCACATAAGCAGCAAGCTGGTGTCAGAGTAACTGAGAACCCCCCATCAAGGGTGTACCCCAAGCAGTGGCTTAGTACTTTGTATCACAATGCCTACCCTCACTGATGAGTATTAGCATAAATTGAAAGAAGGTAAAAAGGGGTACGGGAAGAGAGAGACTAAAAAGGAAGGGATCCCTATGCTTCTTTTGAGAGTTAATTAGGATGGTAACTTCGACTGAAAAATGCTTTTTTTTTTTTTAAATAGAAAGCTTTTATTTAATAAATTTAAATTTCATAAGTACAACTTTTGGATTATAGCAGTCCTTCCCCCCCCATACCCACCCTCCCACCCCCAAACCATCCCACCTCCTACTCCCTCTTCCATCCCATTCTTCATTAAGATTCATTTTTAATTATCTTTATATACAAAAGATTAACTCTATACTAAGTAAAGATTTCAACAGTTTGCACCCACTTAAACATACAAAGTATAAAGTACTGTTTGAAGACTATTTTTACTGTTAATTCTCATAGTACAGTTCATTAAGGACAGAGGTCCTATATGGGGAGCAAGTGCACAGTGACTCCTGTTGTTGATTTAACAATTAACATTCTTATTTATGACATCAGTGATCACTCGAGGCTCTTGTCATGAGCTGCAAAGGCTATGGAAGCCTCTTTGAGTCCACAAACTCCAGCCTTATTTAGACAAGGCCATAATCAAAGTGGAAATTCTCGCCTCCCTTCAGAGAAAGGTACCTTCTTCTTTGGCCCCTTCTTTGCACTGGGATCTCACAGAGATCTTTAATTTAGGTCATTTTTTGCCACAGTTTCTTGGCTTTCCATGCCTGAAATGCTCTAATGGACTTTTTAGCCAGATTTGAATGCTTTAAGGGCTGATTCTGAGGCCAGAGTGCTGTTCAGGGCATTTGTCATTCTGAGTGTCCTGCTTTCCATGTTGGATTGTTCCCTCCTTTTTAATTCTATCAATTATTATTAGCAGACACTTGGTCTTATTCATGTGATCTCTTTGACACTTAATCCTATCTTTATGATCAGTTATGAACTTAAATTTATCACTTTTTTAAGATGGCATGGTACCTGCCAACTTAATGGGATTTGGAGTCCCATGGCAAGTGAAAAATGCCTTTTCAATGAATGAAAAAGTTAATAGCTGAAAGCAGATTTGCTAGCTTCATAATGAATTCATAGTTTCAACATTTTTTAAAAATTTATTTTGTTTATTTGAAAGGCAGAGTTACAGAGAGAGAAGTCTTCCATCTGCTGGTTCACTCCCCAAACGGCTACAAAGGCAGGGGTTGGACCAGGCCAAAGCAGGAGCCAGGAGCATCCTCTGGTTCTCCCACAGGGATGCAGTGGCCCAATTACTTGGGCCATCCTCTACTACTTTCTCAGGCACATTAGCAGGGAAGTGGAGCAGCCAGGACTCAAACTGGCACCCATATGGGATGCCAGCGCCGCAAGTGGCAGCTTTATCCACTGTGCCACAGCGCCTGTCCTGAACATGTTAAGTTTTAAGGTACCAGTTTGTGGGCATTTGTCACAGGGGTTAAGTTGCTGCTTGGGACACTGACGTCCCACATTGGAGTGCCTGAGTACTCCTGTGTCTGCTTCTGATCCAGCTTCCTGGTAATGTACACCCTGGATAGCAAGAGGTGATGGATGAAGACTCCTTGTTTCAGCCTAGCTGTTAGTAGCATTTGGAAAATGAATGCATGGATAGAAGATGTATGTCTGTTTCCACCTCACCCCCCTTCTGCCTTTCAAGTGAATAAAAATTAAAAATATTTTTTAAGATACCTGTATGATACCCATATTAGAATTCAAGATACAGTTGCACAAATGGCTATGGAGCCATTTAGATACAATGTTGGTAATTGTCTCTGTGTAAGTATTAATGTAAGCTCTATGTTCATGTAATTCAGGGCCAGCATATAGAGTGAAAGGATAAGTTCACAGTGTAACCAGGCTGTGTAAACGAGAGAATCCCTAAAAGACTCGAGAGAAGAAAAATGTTAACAAGAAAGAAACATGGTTCTAAGCATTGTGAATGATTTTTATTGTTTTTTATTGAGAAAATTTCACATATAAAACCATTTTTGAAGTGTGCAGTTTTGATATTAAGTGTTATATTCACAATGTTTTATAATACTACTCATCTAATTCCAGAGCATTTTCAAAGAAATGCTTCAAAGAAAATTTTGTACCCAAAAAGCTGTAACTTCTTATTCTCTTGTTACTCCACCCCTTGGCAGTCACCAATCTGCTTTCTGTCTGAATTGATTCATTCTGAGTATTTCATATAAATGGTATCATAGAATGCATGACCTTCTATTTGTCTTCTTTGTTTCAACATAACGTTTTGATATTCATCTTTGTTAATAGCATGTATTATTATGTGGATATATCACATTTTTGTATATTTATCATTCTGTGGACATTCAAGTTGTTTCCACCTTTCGGTTTGTTGGTAGTCCTGCTATCAACGTTCAAGTATAAGTATTCATTCAGGTACCTGTTTCAGTTCTTTGGGAGTACGTACCTAGGAGTGAAGTGATAGGTCCTCCCACGGTAATTCTGTGTTTGGCTTTTTGAGGAACTGTGGAACTATTTTCCATGCAAATACTCCGTTTTATGTTCCCAGCAGCACTGTTTGACATACCACATTTCTCCAAGTATTTGCCAATGCTTGCGTGTATGTATATTTTAATTCTAGCCATCATGTTTTAGTGGGGACATCATTTAATCTGTAGGTTATTTTGGAAGTATTGCCATCATAACCATGCCATCCAAATCATGGATGCTGCATTTCTTCTAATTATGTAGGTCTTATTTAATTTCTTTCAACTCTTGTAATTTCCTGCATACAAATCTTGCTTTGGCTTAGTTTATTCCTTGACCATCAGATGCTGCTGCAAATGGAAATTATTTTCTTAATTTCAGCTTTGGAATGTTTATGCTGGTGTATAAAACTGATTTTTGTGTGTTATGTATCCTGTGACTTCATTGAACTGTTGGGTAAGCTCTGTTAGGGTTTGTGTGTGTGTGTGTGTGTTTCCTGGGGGAACGGATACCTACTTATCTACGGTTCAAATAACCTATTTCTTTGTGTTGTTTAATTGTTCTGGCTTGAATTTTTAGTGCATTGTTGAATTGAGGTTATAAAAGCAGCCCCCCTGGTCTTGTTCCCTATCTTAAGAGAAAGCTCATTCTTTCACATTGAGTATATTAGCTGTGGGTTTTTCATAAATGCTCTTTATCATGTTGAGGAGGTTCCTTCCTATGTTAGTTTCCTGGGGGCTGTCAACAAAGTCCTACACACTCAATATCTTAAAAAACAGAAAATTACTTTCTCACAGTTCTGAAGACTGTAAGTCTGAAATCAAGGTGTCAGCAGGCTTGTGTTGCTTCTCAAACTCTAGGTAGAATTCTTGCCCCTCCCTTGCTTCTAGTGGAAGCTGTCAATTCTTGCTGTTCCTTGTCCTGCACTTCAGTTTAAGTATCACTCCCATCTCTTTCTTTGGCTGTTGTTATTGATTTTATGTGCGCATGTGTGTGTATCTTTTTTTATATGCACACATACAGGTCTTGGACTCAACCTGCTTCAGTATGACATCATATTACTTTAACCAAATATTTCTGCAAGAACTCCATTTCCAAATTAGGTCATGTTTTTAATTATTAGGGGTTAAGACTTCAACATACTTTTTGAGAAACACTATTCAACACATAATATATTTATTCCTAGCTTGTTGAGGGTTTTTTTTTTGTTTTTTGTTTTTTGTTTTTTAAATCATGAGAAGCTGTTGGGTTTTGTTAAGTGATTTTTGTGTCATTGGAGATAATGTGATTTCTCTTTCTCGTTCTACTGACGTGTTACGTTGCCTGACTTCTCTTGTGTTGAACTACCCTTACATTTCTGAACAAATCTCACTTGTTCATGGTATATAACCCTTTTAATGTGCCATTGGATTTAGTTTGCTAGTATTCTGTTGAGGATTTTTGCATCTGTATTTGGAAAGGATACTGGTCTGTTGCATCTTGTGGTGTCTTTGTCTGGCTTTAATGTCAGGCAGTTACCTAAAATAGAAAATCATGATGTATTGCCTCCTTTATAATGGCTTTTTTTTTTAAGGGAGTTAATTGGGGAAAACCCTACAGACTGGAGGGAAGAGGTGAAGAAGGAAGAGGGAGAAGGAGAACATGAGAGAGAGAGAGACAGAGAACAGGTTCCTTTAAAACTTTTTAGGGGGCGGGCAGGGAAGTAGGAGCAGTGAATCCCATTAGGATGGGGGTGTGGCTGACACCTGTGGTTGGGCCTTGTGGCTACCTGGCTTCCAGCAATTGGGGGGGTGCGGCCTAGAGCCTAAGACGTTGTCAGGGTATAGATCACACCATAGATAAGACTGGGCCTATAATGGTGTTTTAATGACAGCAGTCTCAGATTTTAAGGTTGTGCTGTCTTTAGAATCTATTGAGGCATTTCTGTGTTAGAGACTTTTTTTGAGATTTTTTTTTTTCAACATTTTATACTTCTTCAGCTTCCTGGTTGTTGTGATTATACCTCCTGCTGTTTCTAATCTCATTTTCCTTTTCTAGTTTACATTTTCTAATCTGTGAGGTAAACATATTGCAGTGTTAGCTTAAATTGTCCTTTTGGTTAAGGTAAATAGAATAATAAATTAAAAAAAACTAAAGAAAAAGTAATCTGTGGGAAAACCTGTATTCTTCCTATAAATGAAATACTGTATTTTAGTGGAAGGGCTTTGTGATATCTTTGGCTGTTAATGATCCATTTGTTCCCCTTTTTTTCCAGTTATGATAGATTATGTGATAAGATGACAAAATTCTAGATGGGCGAGGTGGTATTCTCTGTTCAGAATGTTTATTTGCATATGCTTTTGTTTAATCTGGAATGTCCCACTGTTACAGGTGAATTAGAAAGAAATAGAAATTCTCTTACCTTGGCAGATAGATGTAGTTCTGGTAAAAATGAGTTGGAAAGACAAATGCTTATGGGAGTCTCTCTGTGTTGGGCTGAAAATTATGTATTGTTCCAACACCGATGAAGGGTGAAATAATTGATGTAAATGGGATGAATCAGTCTTTGTTTTATTGTGAATATAAATAAAAATTTTAAATACAGTCTTTTTAAATTTGCCTTCTCACTTGGTGTTTTAAAGAGCTCTCACATTGTTCATCACTCTGATATTTTCATTGAATATCACTCTGTTGTTTGTTCTGTCTTATGTTGTTAGGCTGTGTTGAATGGATGGATATTTCTCCATCCATACTTATATTCCCTCCCTAGAATACCTTTTCAGCTCCGACAGTTTTATTCACTGGGTAAAACTTCAGCTTTGATTGAATTTTCTGCTTATTCTGTTTCTGGAGCAGTATGAAACATAATACCAGTATAAAGACCAACTATAAAACCAGTATAAAAACATAAAC
Source organism: Oryctolagus cuniculus (assembly GCF_964237555.1). Classification (NCBI taxonomy): domain Eukaryota; kingdom Metazoa; phylum Chordata; class Mammalia; order Lagomorpha; family Leporidae; genus Oryctolagus; species Oryctolagus cuniculus. Next base: position 43,337,176 of record NC_091443.1, on the reverse strand, counting down.
CATGCATTTCACTTTAAGTATACAACCACAGATCTAAAGTCATCATTTTGTGTTTCTTATCCTCTCCTCAGTTTGTTTGTTCCCTTGTTCTCATAAAGGATTGTTGCTTTTCTGAATAACCATTTTTTTCTTTTCTCACATTTTTGAAAATTGTTGAACCTTCAGAAATACTAAAAGAATAGTGTGACTGAGCATCATAGATTGACTAGTTACATTTTGTCACACCATTTCTTCTCCAGACTTCTTTTGACTGAACAGTTTGAGATTAATTTGCAGATGTGACGACACTTTACCACTAAGTTACATGCAAGAATAAGGAGAGTGTCAACTTAAAGCATATTTAGACCAGCTCAAAGACCATGCATTATACTTCTTCTTCTTTTTTTTTTTTTTTTTTTTTTTTTTTTTTTTTTTTTGACAGGCAGAGTGGACAGTGAGAGAAACAGAGAGAAAGGTCTTCCTTTTGCCGTTGGTTCACCCTCCAATGGCCGCTGCGGCCAGCACACCGCACTGATCCGATGGCAGGAGCCAGGTGCTTCTCCTGGTCTCCCATGGGGTACAGGGCCCAAGCACCTGGGCCATCCTCCACTGCACTCCCAGGCCACAGCAGAGAGCTGGCCTGGAAGAGGGGCAACCAGAACAGAATCCGGCGCTCCGACCGGGACTAGAACCCGGTGTGCCGGCGCCGCAAGGCGGAGGATTAGCCTAGTGAGCCGCGGCGCCGGCCAGCGTTATACTTCTTGTAATGCTTCTTTAGTGTTGTTGTTGTTAGTGTTTTAAGTTAAATTTATTTGACAGGCAGAATGACAGAAAAAGAGATAAATAGAGATCTTCCATCTGCTGGTTCACTCATCAGATGCACTCAACTGCCAAGGCTGAGCCAGGAGGAAACCAGGGGTCTGGAATTCCATCTGGATTTCCCTCTATGTGACAGGAACCCAAGTACTTGGGCTGTCATTCTCGGCCTTCCAGGTGCATTAGCAAAATAGTGGATTGAAAGCATGGAATAGCTGTGACTTGACCTAGGCACTCTGGTATGGGGGTGCATCCCAAACAGTGGCTTAATCCACTGCACCACAACATTTCTGTTTAGTGTTCTTTAATCTGGAATAGTTTACTTCTCTTCATGTGTGTTCATGTCAGTTTTATTTTTTAAAGATTGTTAGCTAATTTTTTTTTGAAAACTGATTCTAAATTGTATTTACCTAATTCATGCTGAGATTCATTTTAAACTTTTTTTTTTTTTTTTTTTGCTGGAATTCTGCATAGGGCTGAGGTATCCTTCTCAGTGCATCACAGTAAGAAGCACAAAATGTATGTTACTTAAGGATATTTTATGTTGGTTTTGGAATTCTAGGCTTTTTTATTTTTATTTTTTTGACTGGCAGAGTTAGACAGTGAGAGAGAAAGGTCTTCCTTCCATTGGTTCACTCCCCAAATAGCCGCTACAGCCGGTGTGCTGTGCTGATCCCAAAGCCAAGAGCCGGGTGTTTCCTCCTGGTCTCCCATGCAAGTGCAAGGCCCAAGCACTTGGGCCATCCTCCACTGCCTTCCCGGGCCACAGCAGAGAGCTGGACAAGGTCTTGGGCCATCTTTTACTGCTTTCCCAGGCCATAACAGAGAACCGGATTGGAAGTGGAGCAGCCAGGTCTCGAACCAGTGCCCATATGGGATGCTGGTGCTTCAGACCAGGGTGTTAACCCACTGCGCCACAGCGCCACGCTCCCCTCCCTCCCCCCATTTCTTGAATGGTGGGTCTTTAAACGTTTTCCTGGCAAGGATCCTTTTATATATTTTTATGTATTTACATTCTGTTTTCAAGGAAAAAAGTCTAGATAAATTGCTTTCCCAAATCCAGTGAAGAAAAGCAGATAGAGAAGAAACCACCTACCTATGTAAAATTAATGGAAGACATTTCAAAAATATCTACACTGTTGACAAACTCATGATCCTAGTTTGTTTGCTTTGTGACCTGGAGATCATGTCACATTTCCAAGCTTGCCTCCTTACATTTAAATAAAGCCTCTTGTTTTAGTTATTTTGATAATGGAATAAAAACATTTAATTTGTGAACTTTTAATCATATGTAATAAGAACAATGAAACATTGGAGAGCTATGCTAGAACGTAGTAATGTATTGTGTTCTCCTTGCCCTGTGAAACTGAAAACTTATTTTTGATAGTGAAAAAAAATTACCCTCAGTCTTGCTATTGCTTTAATGTCTTTGTGCCTGAAAAGTCACGTTTCACTACTAAAAGTTCTTGTTCCATTGTTGTTGCTTCATTCCTGTCAGCATTGTAGCACATGAGAAATCTCAGTTCATTTGAGTGAAGTTCCATTAGTAATACATCATTGAAAACAGCATGAACATACTTATTTTAAGTGTTTTAAAACTCAAAATAACTGGCATTTAATTATGAAACAGCACATTTCAAATCAAAACCTATGTCTTCACACATTAATATCTCTTACCAGTTTTTAAAAATTTATTTGAAAGGCAAAAGTATAGGGAGAGGGAGAGAGAGATCTTCCATCCACTGCTTCATTCCCCAAATGGCCACAATGGCCAGGGCTGGGCAAGGTCAAACCCAGGAGCATGTAAAGCCATCCAGATCTTGTATGTGTTAGGCAGGGACCCAAGCACTTCCACTGTTTTCCCAGGTGTAATAGCAGAGAGATGGATTTGAACTCCCACTTACATGGGATGCTGGCATCACAGGCAGTGGCTTAACCAGTTGTGCTACAACCCCAGCCCCGTCTTTGCCATTTCTAAGTACATCTTAAGTAGTTTCAGTAGTTTATAGCCATCTGCCATCTTTAGTGTTGGTGTCATTTATGTGTGTGTGTGTGTATGTGTGATTTCTGTTTTCTTTTGGACCTGGGCCATCACATTTATAAGAATGACTACCAGAAATGTTCAGCTTGGATGTGATGTCTTCAGCTTAACAATATTGAAGTGCATTTCATCTTTTTCCCAAACTGCTTCCTTCTCTTGATTATCCTTTTTCTGATATTGCAAGTTTGATTTTTCTAGTTGCCAAGGTTCAGATATCTCATTAAATCTCACATCTTCACCCATTCTGCCTGTGTAGTATTAATCACCAATTTTTCAGTATTTGTCTTAAATCTGTTTTACTGAGTCTCTGCAGCATTAATATCTATTATACCCCATTTATGTTCTTTCCAATCCAGTTGTCTCCTCACTATCAAGTGTGGCTCTTACTTAAAAATACTGAATTGACTAGTCCATAGTCGAGGACTTCAGGCTTTCTTTTTGTAAGTTATTTTCTTGCATTAAAACCAAGAGCCAAAAAAAACACATTTAACTTGAATGAAGGTCTCTTAAAGAAGCCCATAGCAGCTAAACTTGGGAGCTAAACCCAAGCAATATTTCCTTTGTTACTCTTCAATTTTAGACTGATTTGTCTGTTTACAGGTCCTAGATTTTTAGGTCTAAGGTGTTTTTTTTTTTATTTATTTAACAATTAATTTTTTTGTTTATTTGAAAGGCAGAATGACAAAGGAGAGACAAAAAGTAGAGAGAGATTTAACATCTGATGGTTCACTCCCCAAATAGCCATAATAGCCAGGGATAGGACTGGCACATTAGTAGGGAGCTGAATTGAAAGCATAGCAGCTGCTACTTGAACTGGCACCCTGATATAAGATGGTGGTGTCACAGACAAATTAACCTGCCCCTAACCACAGACTGAGCCTAACTAGGTATCTTTGAATCTCAGTTCCAAGTTTCTAAAAAAGGAATGTGATGAGTATAAGGATAGTCAGCATGTACTTTGCCAAATTAATAATCAAATAATCATTGAATTTTTGAAAATTTATAAATATGTACTTAAATGTGTATTGCTTTGTGCAGTGTTCTTGAAGTACGATTTTGTCTTAGTACTATCATTTACGCGAATACCTTTTGTATAGAATTTAGCTTTAAAAAGCATGTATACTCTAAATTCTTGTGGTTTTTCCATGTGAGCTTTTAAAAATTTTTTGAAGTACAATTCATATGAAATACAAAACTAACCATTTTAAAAGGTGTACAATTCAGTGACATATTTAGTATGTCTATATCTCATCTTTTGTAATCATTACCTCTGTTTCAAAATATTTTATCTCCCCAAAAGGAAACCTTATACCTGTGACAAAGCTACTTCTCACTCACCATCTCCCTCAGTCCTGGCAACCAGCTACTTCTCACTCACCATCTCCCTCAGTCCTGGCAACCACCAGTCTGCCTCTGGATTTTCCTATTGTGAATATTGAATATACTGACATCACAAAATGTCACCTTTTATGTCTGGCTCTTAGCATTTTGAGAATTGTCCTCACTATAGCATGTTATCAATATATATCTCAATGTATGCTTTACAATATTTAATTCATCCATTCATCCATTGATGAGTTCCTGGGTTGTTTCCATTTTAGGTTGTTATAGTGCTATAGACTATGATCATTCATGTGCAAACATTTGTTTGAATACTTGTTTTTAGTTCTGTAGGCTGTATGCCTAGGAGTGGAATTAATATTGTGTTTATTAGCTTTTAGAGGAAACACCAAGCTGTTACCCACAACAGTTATACCATTTCACATTTCCACCAGCAGTGTAAACAGATTCCAGTTTCTCCATCTTCGTCAGCATTTGATATTTTCCATTTTTATTTATTTAATTTTATGTAAGTTTTAAAAGTTTCATGTATTTCGTATATACAGATTTAGGAACATAGTGATACTCCTCACCCTACCCTCCCTCCTGCCCATGCTCCAACCCTTCTTCCTCCTCCCTCTCCCATTCCCACTCTTAATTTTTACAAAGATCTACTTTAAGTTTACTTAATGATTATAAAGTTAATCCTACACTTAGTAAAAGAGTTCAACAAGTAGTGTAAAGAAAAAAAAAAAAACACTATTTCTCAACAGAAGAGACAAGGGTTGTAAACAGTCACCGCATCTCAGAATGTCCATTTTACTCCAATACATTACATTTTTTTTATTTGAAAGTCAGAGTTACACAGAGAAGGAGAGGTAGAGGCAGAGAGAAATATCTCCCATCCTTTGGTTCACTCCCCAATCGGCCGCCATGGCCGGAGCTGCGCTGATCTGAAGCCTGGAGCCAGGAGCTTCTTCTGGGTCTCCCACACCAGTGTAGGGGCCAAGGACTTGAGCCATCTTCTACTGCTTTCCCAGGCCACAGCAGAGAGCTGGACCAGAAGTGGAACAGCTGGGATTCGAACTTGTGCCCACATGGGATGCCAGCACCACAGGTGGCAACTTTACCTGCTATGCCACAGCGCTGGCCCCCAATATATTACATTTTAGATACTCTGTTAGTTACATCAGATCAGGAAAAACATGTTATCTGTCTTTTGGGGACTGGGTTATTTCACTTAGTATAATGGTTTCCAATTGCATCCATTTTGTTGCAAATGACAGGATTTCTTTTTGCCTTTTTTTATTTTTTACAGCTGAGTAATACTCTATAATGTATATGCCATAATTTATCCAGTCAACAGCATTTGATGGACATGTGCGTTGATTCCATATTGATTGAACATGGGGATACAGATAACTCATATGCTCATTTCTTTGGTTTGGGTAAATTCCCAGGAGTGGAATGGTTGGATCGTATGGGATGTCTATATTCAGATTTCTGAGGTACCTCCATACTGTCTTCCACAGTGGCTATACCAGTTTACATTCCCACCAACAGTGGATTAGGGTGCCTTTTTCCTCACATTTCACCAGCATTTGTTGCTTGTTGATTTCTATATAAAAGCCATTCTAACTGGGGTGAGGTGAAACCTCATTGTGGTTTTGATTCGCATTTCCCTGTTGGTTAGTGATCCTGAGCATTGTTTCAAATATCTATTGGCCATTTGAATTTCCTCTCTTGAAAAATGCCTGTTCAAGTCCTGTGCCCATTTCTTCACTGGATTGTTTGTTTTGTTGTTGTTGAATTTCTTGAGCTCTTTATAGATTCTGGATGTTAACCCTTCATCAGTTGTGTAGTTTGCAAATTATTTCTCCCATTCTGTCATTTGTCTCTTCACTTTGCTGAGCGTTTCTTTTTCAATACAGAAACTTCTCAGCTTGATGTAATTCCATTTGTCAATTTTGGTTTTGATTACCTGTGCTTCTTGGGTCTTTTCCAAGAAGTCTTAGCCTATGCCAATGTCTTGCAGAGTTTCTCCAATTGTTCTCTAGTAATATGATGGTTTCGGGTCATAGATTTATGTCTTTGATCTATTTTGAGTGTTTTTTTGTGTAAGGTAGGGGTCCAGTCTCATACTTCAGCACTCGGAGATCCGGTTTTCCCAGCATTATTTGTTGAACAGACTGTCCTTGCTCCAGGGATTGATTTTAGCTCCTTTGTCAAAGATAAGTTGGTTGTAGACGTGTGGATTGATTTCTGGAGTTTCTGTTCTGTTTCATTGATCCATACATCTGTTTTTGTGCCAGGACCAGGTTGTTTTGATTATAACTGCTCTGTAGTATGTCTAGAAATCAGGTATTGTGATGCCTCCGGCTTTGTTTTTGTTGTATAAGATTGCTTTAGCTATTCCGGGTCTCTTATGTTAACATATGAATTTTAGCCTCATTTTTTATAGATCTGAGAAAAATGTCTTTGGTATTTTGATTGGGATTTCATTGAATCTACTTGCTTTTGAATAGTACGGACATTTCGATGATATCCATTCTCCCAATCCATGAACATGGAAGATTTTATCATTTTTTTATGTCCCCTCCCTCCCTTATTTATTTATTTATTTATTTATTTATTTGAAAGTCAGAGTTACACAGAGAGAAGGAGAAACAGAGAAGTCTTCCATCCGCTGGTTCACTGCCCAGTTGGCTGCAATGGCCGGAGCTTCTTCCGGGTCTCCCACGCAGTTTTGACTTGCATTTCTCTGATAACTAATGATGTTGAGCATCTTTTCATGTTCTTGTTGGCCATTAATACATCTTTAGAGAAGTTTATTTTAAAGGTTTTTGCTATTTTAAAATTTGATTGGCTTCTTTTTATTAATTTCTAACTCTCTAAGAGTTATATTTTCTGGGTACTAGAACCTTATCAAATAAATGATGTTGCAAATATTTTCTCCTTTATAATACACTTTATTTCTTGATAATATCCTTTAATAGAAAGTTTTAAATGTTAATGAAATCTAATTCATTTTTTCTTTTATTGCTCATGCTATGGTTAACATATAAGAATTTGTTGCTAAATCCAAGATCAAGTTTGTCACTGTTTCCTTTAACCCTATATTTTATAGTGTTAGCTCTTACATTTAAGTCATCGATATGTTTTGAGTTTGTTTTTGTATATTGTGTGAATAGGCACCTAAATTCATTCTTCAGCATGTAGATATTTAACTGGCTTAGGGCGACCATGTTTTTGTCATTGATTGGCCTTGACAACCTTGGTTTAAAAAAAAAAAAAAGTCATCTGGCCGTAGTTATTGTATTGGTTTATTTCTGGACTTTGAATTCTCCTAGTACAGGTTGAGTATCCCTTATCTAAAATATTTGAGTCCAAAAGTGTTTTTTGATTTCAGTTTTTTTTAGCCCCTAGATTTTGGAAACTTTACAATAGATAACAAGATATCTTGAGGATATTTGGAAATTTTGTAATACATAATGAAATATCTTGGGGATGAAATAATTTTTATCTCATATACCTTTATACATATAGTGGGAAGATAATTTTATGCACTGTTTTTAATGCATCTGTGTTTTGGCTATGATCTGCTTCATAAGGTTAGGTGTCAAATTTTCTGCTTGTGTCTTATTGTCCCTCAAAACATTTCACATTTTGGAGAATTTTGAATTTCAGATTTTCAGGTTAGGGTTTCTCATCCTGTAGTAAATTCTGAAGTCAGAAAGTGTGTCCTCTATCTTATTCTTATTTAAGATACTTTGGCCACAGGGTTCCACAAAATTCAGTGTTAATTTGAGGGAATGCTTTTCTGTTTCTCTCAAAATAGTCAATTTGATTTTGATAGAGATTTTATTGAATCTGTAGATCAATTTGGATAGTATTATCTTCACAGTAGTCACCCAGTCCATGAATACAGGATGTATTTTATTTATTTAGGTAGTCTTTAGTTTATTCAAATACTCTTTTCTAGTTTTCAGTTTATAAACCTTGGAGTTTTTGGTAAAATTTATTCCTATGTATTTAATTCTTTTGAATAGTATTAAAATAGGATTGTTTTGTTTTTTTCCTATTCCTCATACTCATTGATAGCACACAAAAGTACAACTGATTTTTATATGTTGACCTTGTATCTGCAACATTGCTGAATTCATTTTTTTTTTAATATTTATTTATTTATTTCAAAGGGTTACACAGAGAGATCTTCCATCCTCTGGCTCCCTCCCAAGTGGCCACATGGTACAGGGCTGAGCCAGGCTGAAGCCAGGAGTTTTAGCTGGGTCTCCCACATTGGTGGCAGGAGCTCAGGTATTTGGGCCATCTTCTGCTGCTTTTCCCAGGCTGTTAGCAGGGTACTGGATCCAAAGTGGAGCAACCAGGACATGAGCCAGCGCCTATATGGGATGACAGCAGCAGCTTTGCCCACCATGCCATAATGCCAGCGCCCTGAACTCTTACTTTAGCTCTGCTATTATTTTAGTGGAGTCTTTAGAGTTTTCTGTATAAGTTCTGTCATCTTCAAATAGGGGATAATTTTACTTGATTCTGATCTAGATTCCTTTTTATTTCTTTCTTGCCTAATTGTTCTGCATAGAACTCCAGAATAATCTTTATGTGGCAAAAATAGACCCATTTGTCTTATTCTTGATCTTAGGGGGAAAATTCAATTTTTCACCATTTTTAACCACAAGGATTTTTTAAAAAAGATTTATTTATTTTTAAAGGCAGAATGGGGGAGAGGGAGAAAAAGAGAGATATTCCATCTGCCACTTTACTTCACAAATGGCTGCAATGACTGGGGTGGGTCATGCCAAAGCCAGGAGCTTCTTCTAGGTCTCCCATATGGGTGCGGGGTCCCAAGCACTTGGTCTACCTTTTCTGTTTTCCCAGGCACACCAGCAGGGAGCTGGGTTGGAAGTGGAGCAGCCAGGACTCGAACCCTCGCCCATATGGGATACCACTATCGCAGGTGGCAGCTTTACCTGCTATGCCACAGCACTGACCTCTACATGGGTTATTTATAACTGCCCTTTATTAAGTTGAAGATCTTGTCTCTTCTTGTTCATGTATATGTGTGTGTGTTTAATTGTGAGAGGATATTAAATTTAGTCAAAAGCTCTTCTCTTCACTCCCAAAAGCTCTTCACTTTCACTTATTTGAAAGGTAGAGAGAGAGAAAGATACAAAGAGAGTTTCCATCTAATGGCTGGTTCACTCCCTGGCTATGCTGAAGACGAGAAGCCAGAAACAGAATACTATTTATCTGATCCACAGTGAGTGTGTCCAAGTTTCACATTCCATCACATAATACTTGTGATGTCCTTTAAGCTTTTTCTAGGTGCAGGGTGGGGAGGAAGTCTAGGAACTAAACTTAAGCACGTGGATTGCACTTTTTTTTTTTTTTTTTTTTTTTTGGTGTCTTTAATTTGGAGAGTTCCTTGGTCTCTTTTGTATTTCCTCACCATGAAAATTTTGAACAGTATTAGCTGATTTAGTAAAATACCTATCAAATTGTGTTTGTTTCCTCTTTAGATTCAAATCACATTTTTTGGTGTGAGGTTTCTGCAAAATGATAGTTTGTCCTCTTGAGTGCCTCATATCTGGAAATTGTACCTATATCACTGATGTTAGTTTTTGACATTTGACAATACCTTTGAAACTTTTCTTATTTGTTTAGGTTGATATGAACTTAGATATTCTTATATTTGTTGAGATGCAACCCATTACTGTCCATCCCTGTATATTTAGGTATTCAGATTGTTTTAAGATCTTTTAATTGCTTCTGTATCATTTTAATTATTTTAAGAATATCTCCATAATTCTCTAAGCACTTGCTTACTTTCTGATACAAAATGTACAAGGCTTGGTTATACTATTCCTTTCCAGATTTGGACTGATCCTTTTCTCCAAAAAGTTCTGGTTTTGTTTTGATGGAGACAGGTATTCAGACACCAAAATAAGGAGGCAGGTGCCTGTGATACCTGCATACAAAATTGGAATGCCACTTGGAGTCCTGGCTGTCCCATATAGCTCCCTACTAATGCATGTGAAAAAGCAGTGAAAGATGGCCCAAGTACTTGGACCCCTGCCACCCATGGGATAGACCAGGATGGAGCTCTTGACTTTGGCCTAACCCATCCCTGGAGATGTGCTGTTGGGGGAGTAAGCCAATGGATGGAAGATGTTGTTCACTGTGTCTCCATCCTTCTCTCAGTCTGCCTTTCAAATAAATGAAATAGATCTTTAAAAGAAAAACCAAAAATGAGGGCTGTCTCAGCATATATATGTATATTTGCATGCATGTATATCTGTATCTATATTCATTTTTATATCTTTATTAAATGAAACATGAATTCATGCTACTTCCTCCAATTTCCATGTAGTACCACAAAGTATGTTTTTAGTCTCTCTTTTTACAGTATTAGTCATTCCTTTCCTTAAGAATACACAGAAAGTACATATACCACTTTAAATGGAAACCTACTAATGAGTTGGGTATTTGCTTATAGTTCATTTTTAAGATCCATTTACATAGCATGAAATACAGCAAACTTAAGGGTTCAGTGAGTTGCATTTTGACAGCTGTGCATGCATTGGTTCAGTCCACACACCTGTAAAAATACAGAACATTTTGTCACTTTCTGTGCCTTCCCAATTAATCTTTCAACCACTTTTCTGATTTTTAACCCCCTATTATATAGATAGGCATTGACTGCTTTAAAACATTGTATATGGAGTCAGAACAAATACATTCTTTTGTGTTTTATTTTTTTCTACACATCCAGAGTATTTGTTAAATTAATTTGTGTTGGCTATGTCCATAAAATATCATAACTTTTACGGCTGCAACTTTGCTCTCCTGTGAAATTTGTTGGTAAAATTTAGCTCTTCATTTTTATCATCTTCATGGATTTCTGGAAATTAACTGTTTCCCTAGTATGAAGTGTACTTTGTTTCCATTTGACAGCCTTAATTTTTCTTTGTAAAAAAGTAAATAAAAGTAGGTGATTGGTGCAGTAAGCCACACCAATCCCTTGTTGGAGTATCCAAGTCCTGACTCTGTTTCTGATCCCAGCTTCCTGTTATTGTGCACCCTGGGAAGGAGCCAGTGATGGCTCAAGTAGTTGGGTTCCTGCCACCATGTAGGGGAGCCAGGATTGAGTTTCCAGCTCCTAGTTTTGGCTGGTCCAGCCCGACCTGTTGCTGGTGTTTGAGGAGTGAACCAGAATGGCTTGAATGTTTCTGTCTGTATGTATGTGTGTATATCTCTTTCTGTATTTCTCTGCCTTCCAAATAAATACAGTTAATTTTTTTTTTTTAATGAAATAGGAACCGTCATTGAGATACAGCAGATTAAAACCACTGCTTGGGAAACCTGCATCCTATATCAGAGTGCCTAGGATGAGTCTTGTTTCCACTTCTAATCCAGATTCCTGTTAATGTATATTCTGGGAAACAGCACATGAGGACTTAAGTACTTGGATCTCTCCCACCGATGTGGGAGACCCAGATGGAGTTCCTGGCTCCTGGCCTCACGCAAACCTTTGTGGGCTTTTGGACTGTAAACCAGCAGACAGAAAAATATATCTCTCAAACAAATAGAACTAAAGAAAAGTTAATGAAATATCTGCAGCCAGAAAAAATGGGGGAGGGATTATGTTATCCCACACAAATGCCTTGATTTTGGCCCAGGAACGATCAGTTTGACAGAATTTACTTTTCTGTTGTTCTTTTTTTGTTTCATTAACTGAGACCATAGGAATATAGTACCATATCAAAATGACTCCTTTCAAAAATGCTTCAAGGACTGGTGCTGTGGCATAGTGAGTTAACTACCCCATGCAGCGCTGGCGTCCCATTGGGTTCCAGTTCAAATCTCAGCTGCTCCACTTCCCATCCAGCTCCCTGCTAATGTGCCTACGAAAGGCAGTGGAAGGTGCCCAAGTGCTTGTGCCCCTGTACCCTCATGGGAGAACTGCAAGAAGCTCCTGGCTTCTGACCTGGACCAGCCTCAGCTGTCAGCAACCATTTGGGGAGTGGACCAACAGATGGAAGATCTCTCTGTCTCTCTAACTCTGCCTTTCAGTTAAAATAAATAAACCTTAAAAAATTTTAAAAACATAAAAATGCTTTCAGGTTCCTGCCCCATTGAATACAGAGATAGTAGTATAGACTATTGGCAGACATTAGATTTCTTATTCAAGTGCCCCAAGGTTCTTGCCTTTTTAGTCTAATTTCTTTTTGTTATTCAGATTGGATAGTTTTGGCCTGTGCAGAGGCTCAATAGGCTAATCCTCCACCTAGTGGCGCCAGCACACCGGGTTCTAGTCCCAGTGGGGGTGCCAGATTCTGTCCCGGTTGCCCCTCTTCCAGGCCAGCTCTCTGCTGTGGCCCAGGAAGGCAGTGGAGGATGGCCCAAGTGCTTGGGCCCTGCACCCCATGGGAGACCAGGCTCCTGCCTTCGGATCAGCGTGGTACGCCGGCCGCAGCGCGCCAGCCGTGGCGGCCATTGGAGGGTGAACCAACGGCAAAAGGAAGACCTTTCTCTCTGTCTCTCTCTCTCTCACTATCCACTCTGCCTGTCAAAGGAAAAAAAAAACCAGCGGATTGGATAGTTTTATTGATACATCCTCAAGTTCACTTACTCTTTGAAGTCTGTCCTTCTGTTGAGCCCATTTGAGAAGTTTTTTGTTTTTTTATACTTTGTTTCAGGTATGTTTGTAATTGTTCACTGACATATTTCATAGCATCTGCTTAAAGATACTTGCCAGATAATTCTATAACTGTCATCTTTGTGTGGTTCTTAATTCACTTTCATCATTCTACTTCAGATTTTTCTTGGCTTTCGTATGCAGTTGATTCTTGTCTTATTGTGTCCTGGACGTTTTGGATGTTATGAGACTTTGAATCTATCATGTTTTATTTTAGCAACCTCCTCTGACACCATTTAGCAAAGGAGAAACAAGGGTTACAAGGTGGGAAATGGAAGCCCAGACTCCCCACTTTGCCTCCACTAGTAGTATTATAGTGGGAACAGAGGATGCTTCTTACTCAGGATAGTAGTGGAAGTCTAGGCTCTCCACTCAACCTCTGTTGACACTCCATGGAGTATAAAAGGCTCATTTTACATATAGGCAGGTTTTGGCTCTTCTGACAAGGATGAGGAGGTATTGTTTGCTGTTTGGCTTGAGTAGGGTGATTGCAAATCAAAAAAGTTTTCTCTTGCTAGGTGTAACTTTCCCAGTCTTGTCTTTGGAGAGAGCAGGTTTTTTCTTGGTGGTGTTTTGTTTTGTTTTGTTTTGTTTTGTTTTGTTTGTTTGTTTAGTTTGCTTTGTTCAGTTTGGAGCACCATCCCCTACTCCCTTCTTCTTTGTTGTTTCCCTGTTGCTGGCCGCACCATTGCTCAGTCTAGGATATATAAGAGATAAAAAGAAAACCTAGGAAACTTAACATGTCATTCCTGTGTTGTAAGATCATTAGCCAGTCCACCTTCTCCTTATCATTCAGTGTGTTCTTTGTATTCCGTGTATTCAGGGTTCTAATCTATATTAGAGAATAGAGTAGGGGGGCTGGCATTGTGGCATAGCGGGTAAAGCCACCACCTTCGGTGCCGACAACTCATATGGTTGCTGGTTCGAGTGCCAGCTACTCTACTTCTGATCCAGCTCTCTGCTGTGGCCTGGGAAAAAAGAAGATGGCTCAGGTCCTTGGGCCATTGCACCCTTGCACTCTCCCAGAGTGGGAGACTCTGAGGAGACTCCTGGCTCTTGGCTTTAAATAGCGTAGCTCCAGAAATTGAGGCCATCTGGTCATTGAACATCAGATAGAAGACCTCTCTCTCTACCTCTGTTTCTCTGTAACTCTGCTTTTCAAATAAATAAATCTTAAAAAAAAAAAAAAGAGTGGAATAAGGAGAAATGTGTCTTCTCATAGTGTTTGTAATTGGATATCCTACATGGTTTAAAATAGAGAGTAAAGTAGTCCATTAAGGACATACTTAAAAATAAAATGCGCTAAAATATTTTACCACCATATTTTTGTAAGTTCCTAAAGTAATATGTATAAGTACATTATTTGTTAATATATATTTATGAAAGCATGCATATTTGTTTTATTAGGGTTATGTACTGAAGGTCTGTACCGTGTCAGTGGAAACAAAACTGATCAAGACAATATTCAAAAGCAGTTTGATCAAGGTAAGATAATTATTTAAAATGAGATTATCATTTTTCTTATTGGAATCTCATGGTGGGAAAATTGATTTTTCATTTGAAAACTTTGTAAATATATGGATGTTGAGAAGAGAGAACTTGAAGGTGCAATTAGGAATACAGGAAAGCTAGGAAATGTGTGTTTTTTAATACTAACAAGACAATTGTTGATTATTTTAGAGCGGGTTTTTTGTTTGTTTTTGATAAGGAACTGAGTCATGGGGAATTATAAGAGGGAGTAGGTGAAACAGAATTTAAAGTACGTTCATAATGGAAAGAGTGAAGACAGCCATAAAAAGCACTTGGGTAAAGAGAATACATAAGTGTGTGTGTGTGTACGTATGTGGAGATTTTCTGTTTGAATGCTTTTTAATTATAGGGAAAACTCCCTTCGATTGGTTCATTTCCTGAATGCCCAAAAAGCTAGGGTTGTGCCAGGCAGATGCCAGGGGTTAGGAACTCCCCCTGGAGTCCCATGTGGGTAGCAGGAACCTAGCCACTTAAGCCATCATCAGCCACCTCCCAGGTTGCGCACCAGCAGGAAGCTAGAATCAGAAGTGGAGGCAGGACTTGAATCCAAGCACTCTGATACAGAGTGCAAGTGTCCCAAGTGGTATCTTACCTGCCACACCAAATGCCCACCCCTCCATTTTTGTTTTGTAAGAACCTATTTACATTTAAACTGTTATATAAAAGTTAAAAACATTAGTATTAGTAGAATTCTGTAAGATACTAATAAACCTAATAACATTTTAAATGTATTTACTTAATACTTATTTGAAAGGACAGGAGGCAGAGAGCCCTTCTATTATCCAACTGCTTATTCCCTAAACTCCCACAATAGGTAGGGCTAAGCCAGTCCAAAGCCAAAAACCAAGAACTGAATTCAGGTCTCTCATGTTGGTGATGGGGACCCAAATATTTGAGCCATCATCTGCTGCCCCCAATGTGTGCATTAGCTGAAAACTAGAATCCAAAGTGGAGTCTGTACTTGAACCCAGACACTCCAGTGTGAGATACAAGTGTGCTAACTGCTGTACTGTGTGACAGGAATTTTGATTGTAAACAAAAGTACTTAATACTCAGTTGTTTTTTTCCATGATCTATATGATTTGTTGGCCTGTAAAGAAAAGTGGTTAGAAAGAAGACTTAAGTATCTTTTCATCTGTGAGTACTTGCTTAGCTTATCTCTTCTCTAATAAATTAAAACTTTTTGATAAATTAAAATTTTAATTTTTGCCTCGTAGATCACAATATCAATCTAGTATCAATGGAAGTAACAGTAAATGCTGTAGCTGGAGCTCTTAAGGCTTTCTTTGCAGATCTGCCAGATCCTTTAATTCCATATTCTCTTCATCCAGAGCTATTGGAAGCAGCAAGTAAGTATAAACCTACCTTTTTGGAAATAGATGATGATGTCAGTTTTTTTAATGTTGATTGCTAGCTGTTAAAATCAGTCTTGCATCTGGAGTATATGCTTCTAAAAAGTTAACTCACTAGAGCTCTGTTTCTTAAAGTATTTTCCTCTAAATCCAAAGACAGTCAGAATGTCTAGGGATGAATATTCAGTTTTTAAAAGCCTCCCAGGTGATTGAAATATTCCTTCAAGTACTTGAAGCTTGAGGTTTATAGTTTTAATTCATACTAGAAAGGCATTATTAGAAAGTTAATCCTTCAAGAGAATGTATCTTACAGTGTTCTTCAGTAAAATATTAACCTGTGAATGGTATGTACATGTGTATATCTTTTTTAAAAAATGTTAGGTTGACAAAATTTATTTTGGCCCCTATTTAAAATCATTTCTGGTACAAGTAAGACAGGAACATGGTGTGACTTCAATGAGTATTTCTTTCCATGCCAGATATTGATTTATTTGGAATATGAGACCTAAGATCTATTTGGGTAGCAGGTAACCTACTGCATAATCCAGATTGTCTATCAATAACTAAAATAATGTGGTTTCCAAATGTTTATCTTTAGCATTCCATTTTAAGGTTGTATAAAGTGAAATTACTTCGTTATGGTTTTGATTGTATTAAAGTTCTGTGCTTTGTTCAATTAAAAACCACTTCATTGTATTGTCAGAACGATAGTTGCCTTATTCATTCTCCCATGTGTAAACTGGGAAAATAGTTCCATTAGATTTTATTTCTTGACCATAAAGAATAAGCTCAAAACTCTGCTATTTAGAAAATGTTTGATGACTGACTTAAAAGTTATATATTACAAGTGAAAATATCTGTAAGGATGTGGTGTGCATATTCACCTCCAAATGGAAAAAGAAGGAAAAGAAAAGCACTGTGTTTTCTCTTGTTTGTTTTAAGACCACATTTCAGTTATTATGTTTTGTAATTTGAATATAAACTTGGAGAGTGATAAATTAAATGCTTAGACTGAATGTAAAGGAAAACTGTCATATGCAGAGTGAATACAACTGGCCCAAAGGCCATATTCCTCCTGTCACTAGTTTTTGGAAGGCTTTGTGATCTGAGAGTGGTTTTTGTAACAAAAAGAAAAAAATCTATGATACATTAAAATTATACAAAACTCAAATTCCAAAAATTTTATTTGAACACATCCATAGTCATTTGTTAAATAATGTTGGTTACTCCTTTGGTGTTATAATTGCTGGGTTAAATATTTCAATGTGCAAAGCCTGAGTTTTTACCATCTGTAGCATGAATATTAAGAGCATAAAGGATCTTTAAGTAATTACTTAATTCTAAATAACAATTTTGTTATTTAAATTGAATGAGCAAATTTCTAGTATATTGTTTTCTGTTTTACCAGTGTATAGTTGCTTTGACCTTTACAGGTAATTTCCTTTACTTGTGAAAAAGACTAAAGTAGTAGATGATAATGTTGATAAATTACATCAGTTGAGTGATTTCTTAGATTTTTGGGTTCTTTAGAACATTGTTTTTGATTTTGTTTACCTATCCTGTTGTGCTTCAAACCCATATTTACTTGTCTCTTTTAGTACGTGGAGCAAGGAGCTCTATCAAATATTTTGAGTTCACACAAAATTCTTCATTATTTTTACAGAAATCCCAGATAAAACAGAACGTCTTCATGCCCTGAAAGAAATTGTTAAGAAATTTCACCCTGTAAACTATGATGTATTCAGATATGTGATAACACATCTGAACAGGTATTTTTATTTAGCAAAGAAAATATTCTATACATTTCAAACTTGAAAGCTTTATATAAGTTGAAAAACAGTTCAGTTTTGGTTGTCTAATATATAGCTAAAAGTTATGGTGATTATTCTTGTAGTAATTATGGAAACAGTGATAAATTTTTTTAAAAAAATGGATTTGTTTGTTTATTTGAAAGGTAGAGTTACAGAGAGAGGGTCCTGGGTCTTCCATGTGATGGCAGGGGTTCAGGCACTGTTTCCCAGGCACATTAGCAGGAAGCTAGATTGGAAGCAGAGCACCTAGGACACAAACTGGCACCCATGTGTGATGCCAGCATGGCAGGCTATGGCTTAACTCACTGTGCTACAACTCTGGCCCCCCTATTTTCTGTTTTTATCCTGCTTATTTGTTAGCAATTCTCTCATGTATAATATTAGAAATTTAGTTATGAAATTATATTCAAGATAATTAACCGAATCAGCCTATTTGGAGTTGGAAAAATTAAGAATTAAAGAGGAAAACTGTAAGTTTAATGTTACATATTGACACATTTTATGATTATAATGTAAGTCTTAAAGGGTTCCATATGCTTTCTCCGCCATCCTCCTTTGCTGTCATGTATGTTGGTTATTATTTTGTTTGGCTGTTCTACCTGTAGTGAAATTTTACCAGCAATCCTGACTTATGTGAAATGAAGGCACTAATCCTTATATTAATAGTCTATTAAGCTTCAAGTTTACTCTATTTTCAAAACAGACTTCTCCCCATAGCATTTATTAAGTTGAAAGCTTTATTGTATAATGGCTAAAAGTTAGGCTATAGAGTCAGACTGTTTGAAATACTGCTAGTTGACTAAATCACTTATCCTAGCCACATGTTTATTTTCCTAACTATAGAGGAGAATAATAATAGCTCACAAAAACAGTTTTGAGAGGACTGAATGAGATTATTACTATTATATGCTAATTATTACAAAATAGTACTTTCCATAACATTGTCTACTGGCATTTTAATGAACTGCTATTTGTTGACTAATAATATCAATGTCCAAATTATGTTTCAGCTAGTAGTTCTTAGAATATTAATGACTGTTCAATATTTTATTATTGCTATCAGTGAAGTATAAAATTGTGTTAACATTTCTTATAACCTTTTCTATGAAAATTGTAGCATACATGGTATTATAGTATGTTTACTGGAATTTTCTATTTAGAAATACCATAGTAGTAGCTCGTAGTGTGATAATAGACTTGCATTGGGTTCAGTAGGAGACCTTATTGTTTGGCCGGAATAAGAATTGGATTTCATTAAAAAGGGTAGGGAAAGGGGGCAGAGGTCAGAACATATTCACAGAATCACAGGGCTGGTCTACCATGAAAATTATTTTGATTACTATTACTTTGTTCCAGAATTGGTTTTGGCAATAAAACAGTTAACACAGCCAAAAGTCTATTTCATGCATTGAGAAACAGTGAAGAAACCTAGTTAATGGAAGCAGAGTAAAAAATAAAGACAGGGAGGAGGGATAGTGGCAGGTCATACAGAACAGTATTATTAGTCTGTTTAGTAGTGTTACTCCTTAAAATGTTTTACTGACAAGATAAGGAGGTTTTACAATATAAAGCTCAAGTCATGAAGCATACTGTTCAGTTCACTTGATGGTTTTTGGAGATGGGGGTACACTTCCTTAATGAAAGAAGCATTGCATGATTTACATTCTACTACCCTGAGCAGTATGAGGATCTACTAGAGAGTATAGCAGAGGGATAACATAATCAGATTTAAGTTTTAAGAGGAATATTCAGATAGATTGGAATTGGTGAAGGGCCTATGTGTAAGGTACTCGACTAAGTGCTAGGGACACAGTTGTGAACAAAATAGTTACTCATTTCATGGAGCTTACATTCTTGTACAGGAGAAAAGTAAATGTACAATGGATGATTAGCAAATTGCAAAGGTTGCCAAAATTAATCTGTAGAGTTACTTTTTGTTTATATTCTTTCACTCTCCACAACCATTCAGCAAATTTTTTTCTCCTAAATATTTTTCCATTTTCTTTTCCTCTGCCACTGAGGATGAGGGTTTATCAGTTCTCTTTGGGACTTCTGATTTCATTGTAATTGAGCTCTTTCCCTGCCAACCTTTCTTCCTGATCCTTCCTTGATCCTCATGCCAGAATGATCTTTCTAAAACATCTTCTGTAAAGATTACTTAAAATTAAATGGTTTCCTATTACCTTGAGATGAATTTCAAACTTTAGTACGTAAGTGTGTGGTTTATAACATCACTTAGAATTAAATGGTATCCTATTTCCTTAAGATAACATCCAAGTTTAACACTTAAGTATTTGGTTCTGACTTCTTTAGTCATTTTCTTTCCTTTTCTCCTATCCTTTACCAGGCTTTGCTATACTAAAACAGTATTACCAGTTAACCAGAATCAGTCTGTGCCATATCCTTAATCATATTATGACAGAACTTTTCTCAGAATGTGGTCCCCCAAACAGCAACATCAGCATCACCTGGGAACTGATTAGGAATACAAATTACTGGGCTTCACCCCAGACAGAATGAATCATGTACTCCCCAACAATCTTGTTTGTTAACAAACCCTCCAGCAAATCACAATAAATGCTAAAGTTTAAGAGCCAGAATTCTAACTGCAATTCCCTTCTTTCCTATCATTCTTCACGTGCCCCCTTGACTCAGTTCAAATAGTACTTCTTTCAAGAAGCTTTCCCTGATCCCTCTCGTTTCTTTCTTCATTTTTTTAAAATACTCATTTGTAAAACGTGTGCATGCGCACACAAACACAAAGAGAAGGATAGTGATAGATAGATTGAAAAATAGATCCATCAATCATTCACTCAGTCTTCCATATGCTGGTTCATTCCCCAGATGGCTGCAGCAGCCTGGTCTGGGCTAGGCTGAAGCCAAGAGCCAGGCCATGGTCTCCCATGTGGGTGGCAGGGGCCCAGTTTACTCGAGCCATCTGCCGTTGCCGTTTGAGACACATAGCAGAAAACTGAATTGGAAGACAAGCATCTGGGACTCCAATGTGGGATGCTAGCCTAATGTAGCCAGCATCTCAAGTGGCTGCTTAACCTGCTGTGCCATAATGCCAGCTCTTGCCTCTCATTTCTAGCTTATTTAGTACATTTTCTCTGTATGTACTTTTTGACTTCTGTTAGACCTGATTACCATATACATGCCTTTCAGTTTTATAGGTATTTGCAGAACCTAGCTCTTGCCTGTTGCACTAGATGGCACCAAACTACCTACCCTCTTTTGCAGAGGTGGGGAATGTCCTGCTGTATAAGGCCCTTGAAATAATTTGGTGTGGCTGCCAAAGCAACCACAGGTGGGACTCAAAATTTCAATAAATCTGTAGCAAGCTAAGTTTTTTAGGTTGATAATCTTGTATGGCCCTCAAATGATGTTAAAAATAACCAAATGGCCCTTGGCAGAAAAAAGGTTCCTCGTCCCTGATAAAGGTTTATTTTATTTTAAATATTATTATTCTGACTATTCAAATTCTCTTAATATAGTAATGACTTTTACCATAGAAAACCTATTTTTAGTTCAGGGAGCATCTTCGGTGTTGGGGGGGATTTCCTTTGGTTTATATATAAAAGTTTTTATCTGTAAATTTAAGATTTTCCTCTTGGCCTAGTAGTAGTAGTAGTTGTAGTAGTAATAGATTTTTCTGCTCAGATGCATACTTGTGGACTGCTTTATTTGGGTAATCTCCCAATTTAATCATTTGAGTTACACTCCAAGGTTTACCTCTCATATTTCTTTTTTTTACTGGAGATGATGATAGATGTGCTTGCCCATTTAAAGAACTAGATGCAAGTCATTTAATGTATGATGACTTGTAAATTATTAAGTCATAAGAATTTCATGGTAGAATTGTGTTGTAAACTGAGTGTTGTCTTCCAGGTGAAATTTGTAAAAATATACAAGGTAATTAATGATTTAAAAAATTATTCTGTTAACTACTCAAAAATTAATTTTTTAAAGGTAAAAATTCCTCTGGTAGGATGATGGTAAAATAATTTTTCCAAGGCTTGTTGAAAGAGATAGAATATCCTGATTTAACTTTACTTCTCACAATATTCTGGGAATTTGGATATGCAATTAGAATTTCTTGTTTCTGTTGTGAAAACTTATTAAAATTTGTCACGTGATCTTCTTACCCTAAGGGAAAAAGAATTAAGAAGGCTTCCGTATGTAAATTTTTAAATCCCAAGGTGTAACTTTTTTAAAGACTATCTTTTATTTCCGTAAGACATGAATTTTTTACTGTTGTCTTCTGTTTTAGAGTGTAGTTGAATATAGAATGCACAAGATCTTTTATATTTAAAGTTAAGATAAAATAGTAAATAATCTGAGATACAATCAGTAAATAATCTGAGATGCCTTTACCTCTAGGATTCTATAATTATAATGAGTTTTGATTTCTGTTTTTTCCTTTTATAATTTCAGGGTTAGTCAGCAAAATAAAATCAACCTAATGACAGCAGACAATTTATCCATCTGTTTTTGGCCAACCTTGATGAGACCTGATTTTGAAAATCGAGAGTTTCTGTCTACCACTAAGATTCATCAATCTGTTGTTGAAACATTTATTCAACAGTGTCAGTTTTTCTTTTACAACGGAGAAATTGTAGAAACTGCGAACACTGTGGCTCCTCCACCACCTTCAAACCCAGGACAATTGGTGGAATCAATGGTACCTCTGCAGTTACCACCACCTTTGCAACCTCAGCTGATACAACCACAATTACAGACGGATCCTCTTGGTATTATATAAGTAGGAAGTGATTGCAGACAGCCTGAAATTGGACAAAAAGCAAATCTAGACATGCATGTTTCAGGGTTCAGTAGTATACTCATGTTTCATACAGATAATTCACATTCAGAGTGATGGGACATTTTCTCTTTGAACTGTATGGTATTCTTTATTCATTCAATTACATTACAAATCTAAGACCACGTGATAAGCATGACTGGAGAGGTTTAATTTTTATAAACAAAAATAGCTATAAAATACAAAGCTGCTGCTGCATGCAACCTTATTGCAATCAGTATATCATTCCTGTGGCAATTTCTGTCACCTTATATTGTGAATAAAATTTTTCTATAGAAATTAAATGATTTAAAAACTCATATATGAAACATTTAATCCTTTTCAGCCTGCTTTATGGCTGGTTTTGTTATTTGATGTGCTAATTTGGGCAACTTAATTTACATTCTAGCAGTCTCTGTAGATAACTAAAAGCCCAGTGAAGTATTTTATAATTTCAGGCTACTTAGGCCATGCTTAGGATGTTGTTTGAAAGAAAGAAAAAATACACTTAACATATTTCACATTTCTGCACCTTCATCTAAGTAAACCTTTGGATGATTTGATGAAGGATGAATGAACCTATTTCTTTTACACACATACCAGGGACAAGCTTGTGGCTAACGTTAGTTGATAATGTTGTGCAGAGGATACTTGACACCAACTCGTTTCTTTGTGGGTCCAAAATGAAAAAAAAAAAAAAACATTTTGTATACGGTTAATTCTGTAAACAGATGCATGTTTAAAAGATCTATGATGGTCTTGTAATCTTAATCTAATATATTTTAGATATTTTAATTTATTCCCTCTTGGGGAATACATTTAGTATAGTGTAGAAAATAATTCATGACATTTTCATATAAGGTTCTATAACTTTTCATACATAAACATGAAATTTGTTGTAGAAAATTCTTTAAACCAAACATTTTAATCTAGGACTTCAATTTAATCTGTTCCTTGAATCTATTTTTATGTGGCCCTTAAAAACATATCCAAAAAAATTCATTGCTAATATAGCAATAAAAATACTTTGGGTACTGACAGACTCTTTGGAGTGTGTATATATAAAATTACAAACTTGTATGCATATTCTTTTCTGAGATGTGTTGTACTAAACTCAAAATGGCTTTTGCACCATTTTTTAAACCAATTTTTTCCTTTGATGTTGGTACCAGACTTGCTATAAATGACTGCTGCTTTGGGGGTTAAACTTTTTGTTAGAGAAGATACAACCAGAAAACTAAATTATAAGTAAGATTTTCAGAATAGATGGCACAGGTAAATTTTGTTAGGTTTCATTCAAAATTTTTTCAATGTCAAACCATGCCACTTTTCACTGGAAAAGGAAAAAATTGGTTTGTTTTCCATTTATAGATTATATTTTGTGCAGTAAAGAAAATTCTTTGGTTGATGTAGTCTTCATTCATACTGCAATTTTAAGATTATTTTATGTGTATGATAAAGTAAATAGATAATTTTGAGATTCAAGGCTCCTAAGAGTTTGATTTACTCCATTTTTCCTAAAATATTCTTTACCAATATTATGTCCTAGGTATTTTACTTCCATTTTTAACTTCAGAACCAAGATGTCGACATGAACCAGGCTGCTGTTGAAGTACATGTATATTATAAATTATCTTATTTGTGTTATACTCTTACATGTTATTATCTTTTCTAAGAAAACAAAGTCCCTATTATTCCTATTGCAAAGCACACAGGAATTAAGAAAGTACAGTAATTTTTAAAAAAAATAACCGGTAAATGTAGTATTCTTAACTTGTTCTATATTACTTATACCTATTGTCTATATAGCTTTAATTTATAGCTGTCAGTTTAACATTGGCATGTCTGGCAAAGAAAATTAAACTTTAAGAGTTTTATAAACTGTTTCTAGGTTGCTAAAGAATTTATTTTTCTACTATATATGGTATAGACAAAGCATCAAACTATGTACAGGAAAAAAGCCTGACTATTTCTGTTGGAAGTAGGCTGAAAAGAGAATTTTCAGAACTGTTCGTGTCTTCGGTTCATTTTGTCATAACTTTGCTATTGTAATGTGTGAATCCAAGTTTATTTAAACTGTTCTCTTTTATACTATGTTAATTTAACATTCATCTGCATTTATTACCATTTTTGTTAATGAAACTAGCATTTACCATTTTCCACATTAACCACCTTGCACTGTCCCTAAAATTTAACTCCAGTTTCTATGCATTTTATCAGTGATTTGACTCACTTCACAGTGAGTCATCTAAATATTCTGCATTTGGTTCAGTAACCAGTAGGTTACAGTTACTGACAATTAAAGTACGGTTTAAAGCTAAGTCTGTTATACCGAATTGATTTTTTGTTTTTGCCAAGGGTTTAGACATGTTTTGAAACATTAGAAGAAGAATTCTAACAACAGAATAACACAATTAAATACTTGTTTTCTGGTAAGTTACTGGAAAGTTTCACTGTTTAGGGATATATCATATATGAGACTTAACAAATTAAAAGAATACTAAATAGTCTCATAACTATGGGTAAACATTTAAGGCCTTATATTTTATAATACAAAATAAAATTCCATCTACACACATGTTGCCATTGTTTCATTTAAAGTTCAGTGCTTATAGCAATTATAAATATTGGGCTTACAGTATCTAAATTAGTAATATAAAGAAGCATAGTATTGGATTTGTTAGAAGTCAGAGTCTATTCAACAGTTACTAGAATACACAACTTAAGAATTAAACTCCAGGCACCGTATAATATCATTATAAATGGTATTTGTTAGTAGTATTTTACCCCTAACATTTACAATGTAAATATTGTAGGAAACAGCAATCTATCTTAGCCAAAAAGCAGCTTTTATTTTCCATACTGTATGTAAATAATATAGACTTTTTTTTTAGGTACTGGAATCTAATTTCTAATATCTCTTAGACATAAACAAAGGGAATAATTGGCAAAAGAACTTAGGCCTTAGCTTCCATGGTGATTTTTAGTTTTTTATACAGTAATAATTGTGATGCTATTTGTCAACTGGATATAAATATATATATATAAATTTAAAAAGTCAAAAAGTGCTTTGTTTCTTTGTTTATAATTAATGTAATTTTGTGCTTCACCCACAGGATGCTGCAGTAAATTAAATATCAGTGAAGCTTCCGATGTATAAATGCTATGAATAAAACATTAAGAAGCTATGTAATTTTAAGTTATAGTTGCCTCTATTTTTACCATTTCTTTGGTAAAAATCAAGGGTTTTTTTCCCTCAAGTGAACAGAAAAAATTTATGTCAACATGATAGAAATTCCACTGGGGGAATTTTTTTTTCCCAACTTTCCCTATACAATGTAAGAAGAACCAAAATTTATTCTGGGTGTATATAGATGAAAATTGGATTTTAAAAATAGTTGGTAAAACAAGATAGTGTACAGATTTCTAAGACTCAGGTATTGTCTGGACCTGAATTTTGAATAGTAGCTAGACATTCTTTTGAGCCACTGGAAATGTTTTTAAGCCTATTCTAGTTTCAGTAGAGTTGCTAACGTCAATTTAATATTTTTGTTTTCTCTTCATGATATTGTGAATATTAAGCCAAATCTTATGAGTGTATATTGTCAGATTATTTGGTTACTAGTGAGTTCTGTTTGACTTGAATCTTTGTGTATCTTGAATTAAGTTAGCTAATTCTTAGGCTGAACAATTTGTTTTTGTGTACGGGACATGTTTGATTTTTTATTTGAACTCTTGAAATTCTTATCAGCCTTTTTAGTTTATCAAATATCTGAAAATAAAATTTTCTAAGATTTAATAAGGGAAGGGAGTACTTTTTAGAATGATTTTCTTATGGTAGCATCTGTATGTACTTAAAAGACTGTATAAACATTAATACCAATCATCAACATCCAATCATTTGATGTGACCAAAGTACCATGGTATTTATAAAATACTAACTGATGAACTTTGGGGATCTTTGCCATTTTTTTTGAACCTCATCTTCTGTGCATGATTCCATTTTTCCCCATATAATAATAGTTTTATCTCCTTGTCAGCAGGAAGGAGGTAGAGAAAGTCACTGAATCTTGTGCTGTTCTCAGCTTAATTAAATTGGGTAATGTTAGTCTTTTTTTTGATAATTCCATAGATAGTAGGAATGAATCTGGAAAAGTTAATCAGTAATCATTGATGTTAACATTTAATTATCACTAAGTATAAACCTTGAAATTAATGCAACGCAGTTCTGGTATAATCATTTAACTGGTACTTAAAGAGTGTTAAGACCTGCACCATATGCACTTTGTAACAAAATGTCATAGAATTCGTAGTTGAAGCAGCTTAATACTTACTCCCACAGTCTAGTGTTTCTAATCAGTTTATTTGCCCCAGAGATAAAAGTTACTGAGAACCATGTAATAATGTCCCCCTTGTCCTAGTAGTTACCTAATGTTATCAGTTATTAAGATTTTCTTAGTGTTTTAACCTCTTTTGAAGTTTATTTCTGTATATTTGTTTCACTATAAGTGATACGATTTTAATAGTTGACCTGTTTATTGCTTCACTGATTGATCCAAATTAGTTTTAATTTTATATTATATTGCTCACCAGATCATTTTTGGGCTTGAACTGTGAATGGTTTGTCCTAACTGTTTAATATTTTCTAAGTACTTGATACAAGTGCTTAAGAATATTTTCCAACTTTATGTTTGGACCTTTTAGTTCCCTTTTTCTCCAGCTTCTTGGTGTTTCTTTTTTTCTGAATAAATGCCCATGTAGGTGTTCAAAGAAAAAGACTTACGTTTGACTCCCTTACTAACTATTTGTATAGGGCTTGGATTATTTTTAAATATGTAATGAAATAATTAAAAATTACCTAGCTATCTGAGAGAACTTGGTCTTTAACTATTCTCTAAGACTTCTTGGAAGTTTCTTTTCTTGATTTTTTTTTATTTGTTGGCAATCAGGCATAGCTGCTGAATTTTCAGTATTGTAGCTTTTGCAATGAGAGAAACCATTACCAACAATGTACTTTTAAAATGTAGAATAAAATATTGTCCAATAATAGGAATTACAAAATACTAATTATGTTAAATTACAATCCACTTAATTTCATGCAATAGATCAGGAGTTAGTAAACTTCTTCTGGGAAAGGATAGATTGTAAATATCTTGGGACTTAAAAGGCATTATCTCTGTGGTGCTTCTCTGCTATTGTAGTGCACAAGTAGGTGTAAGCAGTATAGAAATGAATGAACATGACTGTTCCAGTAAGACTCAGTTTACCAAAAACGGGCACCAGACCATATTTGCTCCAGAGACCAAAAGCTGGCTGATACCTGGCATAGATTGTTAGTAAAAATAAGTCCCAAGTTTTATCTGTGTGAAATAATTTGATAAATTCAGAACAATCTGGGTTTCATTAAAATTTTACCAAAGATGATTACCTCTGTTCTATCACCCTTATTTCCAAAGGAAATCATTTTTTATAAGTACATAGAAAAGCTATGTGAAATGGTTATTTTTAAAGATTTTACTAAAACAATATGTGTATTAGTTTTTCATCACTATAATGAAATAACTGAGGCAACTGACTTTATGAAGGGAAAAGGCTTATTATTTAGCCTAACAGTTGTAGCTCAGGATCATTTAGCCTCATTGATTTGGCCTCTGAGGAGGATGTTGGAGTGTGGTCATGTCTCAAGCCAGGCCCTATAAAATCCTCTCAAAAACACTGCCTTCCCAGGACACAGTGACCTAAGAACCACCTACCAGGCTCCACCTCCCACCTGTGCCACCTTGAAAATAAAGCCTTTTAACCCATGGGCGTTTGGAGGGATATTGAGCAGCCAAACTAATTAATATCTAAACCATATCATGATGCATCTAGAAGATAGAACTGATGATACAGTTATATACATTAGAACTGAATTGTTTTCACAGACTTAATTCTGTTCCTTAGTAAGGTTTTTGAGGGCAATAACTGCATCTCCACCTACTGTGCATTAATCACAATCACATAATTAGTGAAGTTATTAATACAAGCCTTAAAAATGAAAATATGTAATTTTTATGAAAGTATAACAGTTTAATGGAAGGTCTCTTGAAAGAAACCTCATTCATGTTTTCATGAATTCATGTCAGTAGTCATGTTCTGTTGGAGAATTACGTAGAAGAGAAATTATTTGTGTAGCCATTCTGAGCAGGTTTTCATTCAGAAGATGTTTGCATGTCAGAGAATTCATAATGGAGAAAGATACAAATGTAGTCATTGCAGGAAATACAATGAGTACTTGGTAACAAGGGAGTAATTTTTTGTGTTAAATATGGAGGAGTCACCAAAGTACCACATATTTGTTTGCCGTATTGCTCATACCTAAGAAACGTGTGAATATACTGAACTTCAGAAAACTCCCCCATAAATCAGTCTGATTGTACATCAGAGAATTCACATTGGCAGGAAGCTGTATGAATGGAGTGACCATGCTCTAAGAGTCATAGTTTAATGTACCAAAATTTCCTATTCAAGAGCGACTGCATTACATGAACAGGAAAAGGCTGTCAGCAGTGTCAGGCTTGCTCACTGAGGAGCAGCCTGCCTCCGAGATGGCCCCCAGCCATCCCACTTCCTGGGATTCACATCTGTATGATAGTAAGCATTTTATGTGAACATAAAGCTCAGATGGAACTTAAAATAATTTTGTCAAATCTGGTGAGACAAGGTTTTTTTGGTTGGTCATGTGTTTTTTAAACCACCGTTGCCCAGGCATCTGTATCCTTGAACTACGTTTATCTTACAGAGAGCCTGGTTCCCATATAGCTGCATTTAGGTGATTTAAAAGTAAAATATTTTCCACTGAAAGACAATTTTGACCAACTCTCTGAGAATATCTGGAAAAGATGTTTCAAAGAACCAATTTGAAAGGCCATCAGATAAGTGATCCTGTCTTTGCTTTCCCCTGCCTGTTGGAAATTTCCGTTGGAGGTATCAGAGGATGGCCATACTTACGATGGCCTCTGGAAAGTGTAGGTGGACAAGAACTGGAATTCAAGGCCTTCCAGATGGCTCTACAGTTTGGCAAAAATCAGATGTCTACCACAAAATAAGGCATGTGTAGAGACCAAACAACTAGAATTAAACATGCCAAAGATTTATTCAGGGCTGGCACCACAACTCAATAAGCTAATCCTTCGCCTGCGGTGCCGGCACACCAGGTTCTAGTCCCGGTTGGGGTGCCAGATTCTGTCCCGGTTGCTCCTCTTGCAGTCCAGCTCTCTGCTGTGGCCCAGGAGAGCAGTGGAGGATGGCCCAAGTCCCTGGGCCCTGCACCCACATGGGAGACCAGGAGAAGCACCTGGCCCCTGGTTTCGGATCAGTGCCGTGTGCCGGCCAGCCGCAGCGGCCATTGGGGGGTGAACCAACAGAAAAGGAAGACCTTTCTCTGTCTCACTGTCCACTGTGCCTGTCCCAAAAAAAAAAAAAAAAAAAAAAAAAAAAAAAATGCTTAT
The DNA here is from genome assembly GCF_964237555.1 of Oryctolagus cuniculus. NCBI lineage: Eukaryota > Metazoa > Chordata > Mammalia > Lagomorpha > Leporidae > Oryctolagus > Oryctolagus cuniculus. The sequence goes on along the minus strand of NC_091443.1, from coordinate 43,307,320 downwards.
TCAGTCCAAGGAAGAAAAGAACTTTAAACATTTCTGGAAAATAAAAGTACTAAATGCAAGTTATAGAATCAAACATGCTAACTGAAATTATGAAATCAATGAGTAGTCACAGCTGAAGATAAAATTGACAGTGGCAGCAACAGAGGAAAAGCAGAAGATAAGGGTTTATCAAACACTCCAGAAATAGATGAGTAATTGCTAAGATTTTGCCACAGCTATCAAAAGAGACGACTGATTCAGAAATAATTCCACAGAAAACAAATCTTTAAGCATATCAAAATGAAACCAAAAACTACACAGAAAAATCTTAACTGGAAAGAAAAGATTACCTTTTTTCTGAAGAAATGATTATTTGAAACTCAGTTATAGAGGGAGAAGCAGACACAGAAGTCTTCGGTCGCAGATTCACTCCCAAATGGTCACAACAGCCATGGCTGGGGTCAGACTGAAGTCAAGAGCTTCTTCCAGGTCTCCCACATGGGTGCAAGGGCCTAAGGAGTTTGACCATCTTCTGCTTTCCCAGGTGCATTAGCAGGGAGCTGGATCAGAAGTGGAGCAGCCAGGACTCTAGCTGGTACTGCAGGCAGTGGCTTAACCTGCTATGCCACAATATGAGCCCTGAAAGGATTACCTTCTAAAAGGTCCATCCTAAAGCTGCTTTCTCAATCAAAACAGGAACGAAAAAGAAGTGAAATGCATCTTTAAAAATTAAATATATGAGAGAAACAACCTTTAAAAGATCTGCAGGAAAATATTTTAAAAAATATACTGAATCATATTTTAATAAAGTTGGGGGGCAGGGAGTGGTGGTGAGTGAGAAGGGTAGGAAGGAGTGTTTCAAGCAGAAGGAAACTATCCCCAGATGCAATCGATACACAGTGAATGAAAAGCAACAAATTCTAAATGTGTGGGTAACTATATTCTAGTATGAAGTTTATGGGTTTAAGTATAATGAATTTAAGACTTCTAAACTGGAAATAATTTAAGTAGAATTTATATTGGGAAGTTCTTATACAAGAAGAGGGTAGACCTAATGTTAGATAGCAAACAGTGGCATTGAATTGGAAGACTATTGAGTAAACAAAATCAAGTGATTTACAAGAACACCAAAAATAAATGTACAAAAAAGCTAAGAGTTATTATAATAATAATTTCATGCTAGTGTATTTGAAAACTCAAGGAAGTAGAAAATTCCCCCAAAAGTACAACTTGTTGGTGGCTGACACTGTGGCGCAGTGGGTTAAAGCCCCAGCCTGCAGTGACAGCATCCCAAAAGAGCACCAGTTCAAGTCCTGGCTGCTCCACTTCCAATCCAGCTCCCTGCTAATGTGTCTGGGAAAGCAGTGGAGGATGGCCCAAGCTCCTGGGCCCCTTCACCCACGTGGAAGACTCGGAAGAAGCTCCTGGATTTGGATTAACTCAGCTCTGGGGAGTGAACCAGTGGATGGAAGACCTCTCTCTCTCTGTCTCTAACTCTCAAACTCTTTAAATAATTTTTTTTAGAAAAAGTGTAACATCAAAACTTACATGAAAAGAGTAGGAAATACAAATATTCAGATAACAAATTGGATTTGTAATTTCCAATTCACACACAGGTTCATATAGCTTTGCAAATAGTATACTAAGTAAGCAAGAAATAACAAATCTTACATGAAGTCTTCAATAGAAGAAACAAATTTTGGAGATCTTATGAAGCCAGCATAATCTTGATAAGCAAATTTAATTCATGAATGTAAAAGCAAACATTCAAAAATCTGTTTAGCAAGATACTAGATTAAGTAGAGGGGCTTTTTAAAAGTTTTATTTACTTTGAAAGGCAGAGAAGTCTCATCAACTGGTTCATTCCCCAGATGCCTGTAATAACTGGAACTGGGCCAGGCATAGAAACTCTAGGTCTTCTGTAACAGAGACTCAAGTACTTAAGCTGTCACCTACAGAAAGCTGGACTTGTGAGTAGAGCAGGGATTGAACCCCGGCACTGCCATATGGGATGCAGACATCCCAAGTAGCTGCTGCCCCCAAAAGCCCTGCCCTCCTCTGCTGCCAAAATTGTTTGAACTTAGGAGATTTATTTTCAGAATGAGGAGAAAAGTGATTTTTTTTTCAATAAAGGGAGAAAATGATGAGATTATATAGATAGTAATAGCTGGTGTTGCCATAGTTTTACACAAATGTCAAGCAAAAGCATCCCTAGAGACAAAGAACATTTGATAGTGATAAAAAGGTTCGATCCAGCAGAAAGATAAAGCATTTTTAAATTGGTAAGCACCTAATTACTGCTATAACTCCATAAATCAATACATGTTAGAAATACAAGGCAAAACAGAAAAATCCACATCCAGGTAGGAGATTAACACTTTTATAATGAATGGAACAAGCAACTTAGATAACTAACAAGGTGAACAAGGTGATAAGCAAGCATGATATTAGGAATGTGGGTTAGACACTGCACCCAGTAACTAAAGCTATTTCATTGAATAAAATTGAGCTACAAAGCAAATCCCAATAAAGTTTAAAGGATTAAAGTTTGTTCTTTGGTCTCATTAGAATTAAGAATTAGTAACAAGAAAATGGGAAATTCCCCAATGTTTGGAATTTATAAATAATGAGTTAGGGGTGGGTGTAAAGAAGATTTGTACTTTGCATGTACAGGAAGGCTGAATAAATTAGAAAAGTAAAATTATGTAGAAGATAAAGTACAGTAGAAAGTCATAACTCATCTTTGAAAAGACGATTAAGGAGTGTTACTTAGGTTGTTAGGCCCGTATGACAGCAGTGGTATTGGAAGGTTCCTTGATGGAATAAGACAGCCTGAGGAGTAGTATTGCATTCCTCAACAGAACCACAGCATAGACTCGAGTTCTGGAACAAGCTGTGCCATCTGAAGCAGAGCAGCTCCTGTCATGTTCCTGGGCCCTGGAAGAGACAGCATGAACTATGAAAGTGACCTTGTAGTTAGAACTACCTGTGATGAGCTTGGTTCCTGAAATCCATCCAGTCATAAAGTCAAGCAGACCCAGCAGTAGTCTTGGAAAAGCAGGAACAATGGACCAGATTAAGCCATGTAAGCTCCCAACCTCCATCTCTATCATCTGCTACTGCATTGCTGTCTTCCTCAGCTCTAAATCTTGTCCAGGAGGCAACCGTGTAAGTACACTGTTCATATTTCCCTTTGAAAAAGAATTGCCCTAGGATTACATTCAGGTGAGTCTTAAGCAGCAGTGCTTTGAAAATACAAGTTACTGTAGTATTTAACCTTGACATATATTGGCCTTGGGTACTTGTAGCCAATGATCAAGGATGGGGTGGGAATGGGATAGGTATTAGGATGTAGACATCTCTGTCCAACAGTCTTCTCTGTTGGAAATTCTCTTGCTTAAGCTTCTTTTGGGTTGGCCCACACTTTACCTCGGCTGAACTGCAGTCAAAGGCTCTTAACCAATTCTCTCGCCATCTCAGGTTCACAGGTGTCGCTTCTGTATTATCATAAAGGTCTTACTAACTATTCCTACTCCCTCTCTCCTTTATCTTTCAGTCATTTTCACAAGTACGTTTCTGGCACTTTTAACTTCACCTTGGTATTTTGCTTCACAAAGGATCTGAACTGAGAAAGTTTGTACCAAGGGTGATCTGAGAAAGTAGATGGTAAAATGGTGAAGAGTCTTCAGCAAATTAAAAAGTTCTTATCCCCTGAAATGAGAGAAGAGCAAACTCGGGATTTCATGCTTAGAATTAAGACTCAGTAGCAATAAAATAAGAAAAGTTTCAAATGTTTGGGAAGTCACAGACTTTAAAAAAAAAAAAAAAGGTACACATTCAACCAATTAAAATCTGTTATTCTAATTATTTTGGTTATTAAAAACAAAAGCCCTAGAAAATAGAATGGAGACATGTAGGTAGATGGCCAGGGGATTATGGCTCTGACTCAGAACTGCAGAGGTGGCTTAGCCCTCCTGATTAAGAGCTAACATTCCCCTTGTACATGAGGACTGTAAATCTCACTCCCACCAGGCATCTGGTATCTCCCTCAGGGGCTGCTCCCAACTCCTCTCCTCCTCTCCCAGGCAAAGAGCCAATGTCAAATCACAGTAGTACTTGGCAAGGTACATGTGGGCCTGATAAGAGAGATTATACCCCCTAAAGAGCTGCAAGAATTAGCATGTCCCACTAAGAGCCAGGAGAATACCTTTACACTGAATTCGGAGAATGCTTAATGAAGAGAGTATGAGATTGGATAAGCAGGAATCATTGGCTTGGGGCACTCTATCACATGGGACCTAACACTGGCAGGATGCAGGGGATGGGGCAAATCAGGGTGTGATTAGAAGCAGGAGAAAGTAATAGCCCATAGTGAGCAAAGTGGAAATTCTGAGTTGGCAGATTGTGGAGGAAGTGATTAAAAGGCTCGGGGTCATACTTATACTGGAGAAGATGTATTATGTGTGCTGAGATTCACCAGAGGGGTATGTTGCTGAGAAAACATTGAACTTTACCCAACTATCATTAGACACAGTAGGTGCAGTGCTCAGATCCCACTTTTTTTTTTTTTTTTTTTTTAAAGAAAAATGAACTTGGGGTCAAAGAAAAGTGAACTTGGGGTCAAAGAAAATGTTTTAATATACAATAGTATATGGTCTTTTTATCAGTAAAAATATTATTTAACACCTTTTTGGAGGGGCCGAATGGGGCCTATGAATATCATAAGGAAGCCATTTTTTCATCAAGATCATCAGTAATGTTCATAGGGGGCTACCAGCATCACTCAGGAGTTCCGTGATGGCTCCTCTCATCTGCAGGCTAGGATGATGGTAAGAGGGGTGGGCCATGAACTGAGCTTGTTCATGGGCTCTGAAGCAGGTGGCATAGTAAACAGAGATGCCACAAGGCCAGAGCCATATTTCCTAAAATGAGCTGTCAGTTTGGAGGCATGGCTGTGAAGGGCTGACCTGCAGGGCTTTGTGTAGATGATTTAAAGACCATGATATACCTAGGAGCAGAATAGATGGACATTTGAAGATAATACTGTTTATATCTCAAAATCTTTAAAATGAGCATGAAGCAAGATGCTAAGGGCAACCACTCCAACAAAAGTTAAAACCCCTTTCTCAGTTGCCTGATGGAAGCCCTTATTCAAACTCAGAGTCCAAGGCCTTAACAGACGAACATGTCTATAAGAGGAAAGACCTTGCAACCTCCCAGCAAGTACATACTGTAAAATTATCCCAGTCCTTTCACCAAGAGATCTATACCATTCATTTGGGCAAGTGTGCACTCAAGAAGAGGAGTATCTTAACATTTGGAAGAATATTGGACATTGGTTCTGAGTTGATATCTGCCACTTGGAGACCAAAGCTTTTCCCACCATCCTTTTGTTAAATGGGAATATAGAGGGTCAAGTAATAAATTAATTACTCACCAAATTACAGCTTATAAGGAGTCCACTCTCTCCACAGAACCATCTAGTGGTTATTAGAAAATTCTAGGTGTTCAGGTAATCCCCACCTGGTCCTTGGTCTGTGGAATAAGAACTAACAGAGTGAGAGAGGCCAAGTGGAAGCCAATGAAGTGTGTTCAACCCCAAGTCAAGACAGAAAATCAAAAACAGGATGCTATCCCAGAGATGGATGTGGCAGAGATGAGTGTCACATGTAAAGATGCAAAGACTTCAGGGCTGGTGATCTCTATTATATCTCTGTTAATTCAGTAACCTGGCCACCGAAGAAATCAGGAGGATCCTGGAAAATGACCAGACTATTGTAAGTTTAACCAAATAGGTGGTAGCCCTAATCACAGATAAAATGTCAAACATGGTATCAGTGATAGAGCAGATTAATAAGGCCTCTAGTAAATGTTATGAGGTCAGTGCTTTGGAAAAAAATGGGAATATATTACAATTTGGGAAGACAGTTTACATGTGGAATAGACAACAATATTCCCTTAAAATTTTACCTCAGTACTGTTTTAACTCCTCTGACATCTGTTGTAATACATTTTCAAGAGATCTGCATATCTGGAGGGAAATATTTTACATTTTTCCATCTGCTGGTTGACTCCTCAAATGGCTGCAATGGCCAGATCTGGGCCAGGCCAAAGCCAGAAGCAAGGAACTCCTTCTGGGTCTCCCACATGGATGGCAGATGCCCAAGTACTTGGGTCATCTTCTGCTGCTTTCTCAGGCTCATTAGTAGGGAGCCAGATTGGAAGCAGAGCAGCCAAGACTCAAACTAGAGCTATGATATGGGATGCTGGCATTGCAGGCAGTTCCCCATTGGCATTTTAGATCAGATAATCCTTTGTGTAGGGAGTCATCTTGTAATCATAAGACAGGATGTTTGGGAGCATTCCTGGCCTCTAAGCTGCTGTCAATGGCATTCTCTCTATCCCAATCATAAAAATTTTTTTAAAAATTTACAATTAAAATGCAAGGCCCTTTGTCTCTACTATCTACAGTGGAAATTTCTGTCACTTGAAAACCTGCTCTTGGCATGTTCCTGGATTTTGGTAGAGAAAGGAACATCTGACCATCAATCTGGAACTGTCCGTAATGAATGCTTTCTGTCAGACCTATCAATTCAGAAAGATAGGACTAGCAGCAATCCGTTGTAAAATGCAAATAGTACATCTGAGATTGCATGTGAGCAGGACTAGAGGGCACAAGTTAGCTACCTAACCAGGCAGTCCAGAGCCTTACATCGCTCACCCTAATTGTACCTGTTTCCTTCCTCAGCTCACACCTGTAGCTGTAGGAGAGGCCTCACATTTCCAAAGGAAGATTAAAACTCAAGCTTGATTTACAAGCTGGGAGTCTTTGACAAGCAAAGTAACCAATCTAGAGCCATCCCTCCAGTATTGGGTTTATACACACTAGTAGACAATATTATTCTGCTTTGATCATCTCAGGGCCAGGTATCAGCCAACCAGGGACCACTCACTTCAATAGCTTAGAGACCACCAAAATTATTCAAACAAACTCATTCCAGACTGTTTACCCTGCCCTGCCTTGCTTTTCCTACAGAAAACTCAATAAAGACTTTAGCCTAATGCTGTTCCCTTTTTGCTGTTTCCTGCCACCTGGCCTGGTATGGTGTGCTGCACCTCTGTCTTAGGACTTGTAAGTATAATGATCTTGCTTTTTCATAGCCTCTTCTATGTCACTTCTTGTGGCTGCACCTGAAAAAAGAATGCAAAACCTACTCTCAAGAGTGGCCTTGAAAGACATTAGTGAAGCAGAATGTTCACAATAAATGGAGCTATGAGACGTCATCCACTTTTGGTAGGAGGAAAACATAGGCTGAGGTGAGAACATCTAGGGACTTATAGGCAGACATGAATAGCTGGGCTGGCTATTCAGGGGCATTGGAAGTAAAAGGACTAGCAAATCACATATAAAGACTGAGGTGAAGACATGTATTCCCATATGGGAATGGGCATGAAGTATGGAATTATTTTTTATTTATTTATTTTATTAGTAATACCTGCCACTGGCCAACCAAGTAGCCAAGATGATTCGGCCAGTTGACATTGGCCATTAGCTTTTTTTTTTTTTTTTTTTTTTTTTTTTTGACAGGCAGAGTGGACAGTGAGAGAGAGAGACAGAAAGGTCTTCCTTTGCCGTTGGTTCACCCTCCAATGGCTGCCGTAGCCGGCGTATACCACGTTGATCCGAAGGCAGGAGCCAGGTACTTCTCCTAGTCTCCCATGGGGTGCAGGGCCCAAGGACTTGGGCCATCCTCCACTGCACTCCCTGGCCACAGCAGAGGGCTGGCCTGGAAGAGGGGCAACCGGGACAGAATCCGGCGCCCCAACCGGGACTAGAACCTGGTGTGCCGGCGCCGCAAGGCGGAGGATTAGCCTAGTGAGCCGTGGCGCCGGCCTGCCATTAGCTTTGTTATGAGTTATCCCAGCCATATTTTGAGCTCAAGAGCAGAGTCACAACTGGGCCATACATGACATTAGCTTTGTCATCAGTTATCCCAGCCATCTTTGAGTTCGAGAGCAGAGGCACAACTGAAGTGAGCCCAATAGTGTAACTCTCACTTAACAAGGTTGATCCAGCTACTGACTCAGGCTGAATCAGCTACTCTGTATATCCAGTCTGCCAGCAAGAGAAACCAAAACTGAGCCTCTAATATAGCACTATTCCTTGAAAAGACTAATAAGTCACTTGCTGTATTTTTATTAGTGACCTGGAAGGGCCCATAATTCATTCTTACAAGAATAGGCATCAGTTCCAAGTATAGGTTTGTCTTTTACTAGCCACAGAGTATCAACAGTACCACTATCTGAGGACTTATTAGTGCTTGGTCAATAGGTTTGAAATCCCATGTGACATAGCATCCAGTGAAAGAGGTGCACGTGTAGGCCCATGAGCACAGGGTTTACTGGTTATATCACAATAGCATACCATCCAGAAGATACTGGCATAACAGGTTTTCCTGCCTTTATTACTCTCTCTTTTATAAGGGTTTCCCCAGTAAACATTTCCAACTCTGTCTTGGTATCTGCTCTCCAGAGATCCCAAACTAATACAGGCTTCCGAAGGAGGTATGATGCCCAGTGACCGGGTGATGGAAGAGGAAACAAATCCAGGCTTATTTCCCAAGTGAGCTGTCAGTGTGTGTGGACATGAACCAAAGATGAACTAACTGCAGCTTCACCTCCACTTCATGTAGGGTGGCAGTGAGAGGAAATCCTCTTGGCAGAGATTTGATCAGCCACTTTGATAGAAAGAGAAGTGACTCAAGGTTAACACATATACAGACTCATGGGAAATGGCAAATGATCCAAGATCTAGACAGAAAGATTGGACTATTACAAACAAGATGTTGGGGGTAGAGACATGGATGGACTTACTAGGATAGGTACAAATGTGAAGATCTTTGTGCTGGTGTTAATGCTCACCAAAGTGTGCATACCATGGAAGAGGCACTAAACAACCAACTAGAATGACTTGGCTGGTGACATCAGTGGGCTTTTTCATCCACTCCCCCAACCCGGGTGCTGGTTGGTGCAATGAGTACACAGAGTTACCAGGGTGACAGGGCTGGAGATTATGAACGGGCTTAAAAATACAAGCTCCCCACGACCCTTTTGATCTCACTGCAGCCACTGCAACCTGTCTATACTTTGGGCAACAAAGACCAATAGTGAATCACCAATGCCATCTCTCAAGGAGGGCAATTCTTAAGTAGACCAAACAGCCACTTAACGGCCTGTTGATTATTTTGTACCCTTTTTAGCCATTTGTTTTTATCAGAAAAGACACATTTTCTGGATATCGATTCTGTATCTGATTGCTATAGAGGATTTGTTCAAGCAACAATAGGTGGAATACCTGAGTTCAGGAATTATAGGGCTGTTCCAAGTGACCGTCTTAGGGAAATTTATGCTTTCTGTTCCAATAATTCTGAGCCTGTGAATGTAGAGGTTATGTTTCCTAAAATGCAAAGTTTATGCTATGACTCCCACCTGGTTACTTTTGCTTGCAGATAAGAATAATCACCATTTTTACAGGGGGTAATTTGTCTTACTTGTCAGGAGGAAATAGAGCTGCTGTTATGCCATGGGGCTAGGTAGAAATTTGTTTGGCACTTGGGTGATCTGCTAGGATGTCTCTTGGTACCTCCTTGCTGAAATTTGACAATAAACAAATGCAGCAGCTATGGCAGGGAAAATGCACTGGGACCAGGGACTCAGGGATAGGGTCTGAGCAACGTGCCAGCTAGGTACTTAGAACAGCCGAGGCTCCGCTCATGGTGAGGGTCATCTGGAATGGAATACAGAGGAGAATACTTTGCCATTTTAGAAAATATTATTTATTTGAAAGACAAAGTGACAGAGAAAAGAGAGAGAGAGAGAGAGAGGTCTTCCATCTACTGGTTCACTCCAAATGGCCACAACGGTCTGGGCTGGCTCAAGCCAAAGCCAGGAGCCAGGAACTAACTCTATCTTGGTCTCCCACATGAGTGGCAGGGGCTCCATTACTTGCGTGGTCTTCTGCTGCCTTCCCAGGAGATTAGCAGAAGCATCAAGAGCTGGGACTCAAACCAGCACTCTGATGTGGGATGCCGATGTTGCAAGTTGAGGCTTACCCTGCTGTGCCACAACATTAGCCCCTGTGTGTATCAGGTATTATCACTTCAAGAACAGCTGTAGTTGGCCAGCGCCGCAGCTCACTAGGCTAATCCTCTGCCTGCGGCGCCAGCAAAACCGGGTTCTAGTTCTGGTTGGGGGTGCCGAATTCTGTCCTAGTTGCTCCTCTTCCAGTCCAGCTCTCTGCTGTGGCCCGGGAAGGCAGTGGAGGATGGCCCAAGTGCTTGGGCCCTGCACTCACATGGGAGACCAGGAGGAAGCACCTGGCTTCTGGCTTCAGATCGGTGCAGTGCGCCGGCTACGGCGGCCATTGGGGGTGGTGAATCAATGGAAGGAAGAGCTTTCTCTCTCTCTCTCACTGTCTAACTTTGCCTGTCAAAAAATAAGTTAAAAAAAAAAAAAAAGAACAGCTGAGCAACACCAATAACCTTGTGAGTTTTCCACAGAAAAAGCCCACTGAAAAGGAGGAGGGAATACTCCTAGAATTTACATCGAGATGCAGCTTGAGCTTTGAAAGGGGGCAAGACACTCTCATGGTTGCTCTGCCCACACTCTGCCTTGCAGTGTCAAAAAGCTTCGTCCTCTAACATTTGAGAAGGACACGTCTTCAGGGCTTTGACCCTTGACTAAAAAGAGCCAGTTTGTCCAGTGTTACAGCCCTTTTCCCGAGGGTGGCCTGCATCTCATGACTCGTCATTCTACGGGAGTAAATGCCCAGAACCTTCACTCTAACTTGGGATAACTTTGAATGGCCATGTCAGCTTCAGAACTCCTGGTGCAGGTGGCTGAGGCCTTTGTTAGAGTTGTATCACAGCGCACCTTCTCCCTCCGTTCAGTCCTGCTTGTTCTCTTGCTTAACTGACATTCTGGATTCTGGAGCTGGTTTGTAGTAGATCGTGGGAGCCAATTGGTTAGACTTGCAAGGGATTTTGCAAGCTGGTTGATGTCCGCTGGCAGTTGGTTAGACTTGCAAGGGATTTTGCAAGCTGGTTGATGTCCGCTGGCAGTTTAAAATCAGTCTTGGTGGGAGCCAACCATACAAATCAGAGCGTTCCCTTCCCCGCTGAGAGCAGTTAGTGAGCGTCTACCAGCACTGCCCTCAGGTGCTCGTCACAAGAGCCCTCCCTAATAAATATCCTGTACTCTCATAAACCTTTAACCTTTGTGTAGAACCTCCTACGTAGTCACGAGGTAGAGGAAGACATCCTTGATTGAAGGCACACATTCACACCAGAACGTAGTAGGAAACAAGAGGCCCAGTTTAGCCTGAATTGCCCAGGACTTTTCTGGTTTTAGCATTGAAAGTCTCCCATCCCAGGAAAGCCCTCTGTTCCAGGCAAACCAAGATAGTTGGTCACCCTGTTAGGCTGGTAGCTGACTTAGAGCAGGGAAGGCTAGGGCTCCGACACTAGGCTGACTGCTGATTAGTTTTGAAGTGGTACCAGCAGAAAGCACAGGAAAGATGGTTTGGAGGGACCAGGGATGGTTGTAGGGAGGAGTCTGTTCAAGAAGGGCATGAGCCTCTAAAAAGGAGTCAACCATGGTGTGGAATTTAAGAGTAGGATTCTAGTCTGCCAGACTATTAGCAAGAGTAAGGAAGACACAGTTGTGGTACAGCAGGAAGTGATACAACAGTTATTTAGATACTGGAACCAGAAATCAGGCAATGGTTTAACCATAAGGAACTATTATATACGGGCCTACTTTCCAAAGCTGTGGAAGAATTTGGGGTAGGACAATTTGCAAGACTAGTTTGATCCAGAATTGATGTATGCTAGAATTGAGATTCCTTAAGTCACTCATCCTAGCATCTGGGGCAAAGCTGAGATGACCCTGGCTATAGGGTTTAGATAGCTTTGGTAATTGCTGGTGATGGGGTTTGAAGTTTTTGGTTTTGTTTTATGTTCCACAGTGTCCCAAGAGCTAAGTGTACCTATTCTACAAGTGTGGGAACTGAGGTCCTGCCTTTAATAATAAATTCTGGAGTCCAGGACTCAAGTTTACAAGGAACACACAAAAAAATCCATATGCATCATCTAGCACAGTGAGACCATGGCCAAATCAGGATGGATTCTGAATCTAATAACAAACCGCAAAGCATGCTATCTCTTTACAACCATCTGCTCTCTAACAGGAAGCACCAGGCAGTCTGGAGGCTTGGCAGATTTTTCCTTCATCTTCTTTGTCCTTATCCCCCATCTTTTTTTTTTTTTTTTTTAACTTTCCCAACTCTTTGCCTACAGAACATTTTGATCTTGATGGCTGGCCCTGTGGTTTTCATTTTCCCAGTCCAGACTACCTCTAGTCAAATAGAAGTAAAAATTTTAAGTGTCAATATCCAATGTATTTTATAATATTATGGCTAATTTAATGCTTAAATTAGGCAATTGTCTCTTGAATCAGAAATATATTTTACCCTAGTAATAAGATAACACAGGGATAGCAGAGAGCAAAGAACTAATGAAGTGGTTCAAAACTAACACGATAAGTTTGTGCCCTTCCCTCCATCCTTTCTTCCTGCTCCATTGAGGAAGGCTGGACAGTGAAGGGAGACATCGGGTTATCATACTGTGGAGTTAGAAGAAATCTAAAAGATCCTCAATATTTTACATCTGGGTCCAAAGACATGACTGCTTTAAGCACACTCATCACCAGGTTAGTGAGTCACACTTCATAAGTTGAAAGTGATTGCGGGGCCAGCGCCGTGGCTCACTTGGTTAATCCTCCGCCTGCGGTGCCCGCATCCCATATGGATGCCAGGTTCTAGTCCCGGTTGCTCTTCTTCCGGTCCAGCTCTCTGCTGTGGCCCAGGAAGGCAGTGGAGGATGGCCCAAGTGCTTGGGCCCTGCACCCGCATGGGAGACCAGGAGGAAGCACCTGGCTCCTGGCTTTGGATCGGCACAGCTCCACCATTGTGGCCATTTGGGGAGTGAACCAACGGAAGGAAGACCTTTCTCTCTGTCTCTCTCACTGTCTGTGACTCTACCTGTCAAATAAATAAATAAAAATCTTAAAAAAAAAAAAAAGTGATTGCATTGTCCCCATGCAACATGGCTACCCACAATGTTCCAGCATATTCAGTACGATAGCAGCCATGCATTTTAATTCAGAGAGCTTTTGTGGCCTGGTTTGGTAAGTCTTCACAAACAGGCTGTATTCTGCGCCCCCAAACTGATTCACTAACAGACTGAACACTGGGAATTGCCTACTGGGTGGGAGCATGTGGTGAGCGCTCAGATTTTAGAACCATAGGAGAGAATCTTCTACCCTGGCCCACATACTGGGCAACAGAGCTTTATACAGTTCAAAAGCAGCACTTATTCTCATTTCCATCAAGATCCAGAATAAGAAATCCTTATACATGACCCAGTGTGTGTGTGTGTGTGTGTGTGTGTTTTCACACACTCACAATATAACATAGATGTGAAAGTTTCCCAAACAATACTTTCCCGTACTAAATGTGATAGGTGAGGTCCCACAGTTAAAAAAAGCCAGGGTTGGGGCCGGCATTGTGGTGCAGTGGATTAACTGCTGCTTGAGATGCCACATCCCATATCGGAGTGTCTGGGATTGAGTCCTACCTCCGCTTCCCATCCAACCTCCTTCCTGTGTGCACCCTGGGAGACAGCAGATGACAGCTCAATTGCTTGGGTCCCTGCCACCCACTTGTGAGATGCAGATGGAGTGCCAAGTTCCTGACTTTAGCCTTGCTTAGCCCCAACTGCTGCTGGCATTTGGGGAGCGATCCAGGGGATGGAAAATCTCACTCTTTCTTGCTCACTTGCTGTGCTTTTCAAATAAATAAAAACAATCTTTTTATATAAGAAAAAAGGCAACGTTGAGAATTGTAGGCCTAGAAAAATTTAACTCTAAATATAGCTTGATGTCATTATGTAATGAAAGATTAATTTGTCAAATATGAATTATTGGAAGTCAGTTGTTTAGACTGAAAATACATTTCCCCCTGGGGGAATATATGTTTAACAAGGGTATAAAACAGGGCAGACCACAAAAGCATCTGTCCAGGTATTTTCGCACAAGAATAGAACAGAGTAGGCAGCTCCTTGTGGTTGGGCAGCCAGCCATGTACTGATACCCCTATGTTTGCTGCAGTCTTCCTTCCACTGCAACCTGAAAAGTAGGACTTTTCACTTTTATGCTGACATAAACCAAAATGTTAATCATCCTCCTGGGAAATGAGATAAATGGAAAATGCAAAATTTCGTAAAACTGAACCTTTTGGTACAAACAATAGAATCTTTAAATATGTGATGTATAGAACTTCATAAGCCAGATCCGAGAGAAGTATTTTCTTCTTCTTCTTCTTTTTAAAAGATTTATTTATTCATTTGAAAGTCAGAGTTACAAAGAAACAGCGGCAGAGAGAGAGAGGTCTTCCATGTGCTAGTTCACTCCCCAGATTGCCACAATGGCCGGAGCTGCACTGATCTGGAGCCAGGAACCAGGAGCTTCTTCCGGGTCTCCCACACAGGTGCAGGGACTCAAGGACTTGGGCCATCTTCCACTGCTTTCTCAGGCCGTAGTAGAGAGCTGGATTGGAAGTGGAGCAGCTGGGACTCAAACCGGCATTCATTATGGGATACTGGCACTGCAGGCAGCGGCTTTACCTGCTAGGATGCCACAGCGCTGACCCCAAGAAGTATTTTCATCACATATGAGTTAAATCCACTTAGAAGTATGTTATCTTCACACAAACTGAGGAGCAGGGTCAAGAACTTAGAACAAAGCACCTACTGGGTAACCAATTTCTGTACCAGGTTTGGTAATCTTATCAATAATCCTATCATTATACAACCATGCAAAATGTATGGTGGCTATGAATCCTGGTTCTTCTGACTTCAAAGCCCAACATTCTTGCAGAGCCTCATCTGTTTCTCAGTTATTTGATTTGTAAACTGGGCAGAGGTGATGGGAACCGCAAGTCATTTGAAAAAAAAAAATCAATAATGCTATGAATTCTCACTGCACCAGGAAGTGGCAGGTAAGCGTGTAAGTTGATTTTGCTCCAGTTTTGATCGAATTGAAAAAGCACAGCTCCGAAGTTAAGGCTGGAATGGTTGAATTTCTGAAGTTGCCCAAAAGAATGAAAAGACGAGCAGTGGAGGTAATCTCAAGGAGAACTCTACTGTAATTCCATGCCTGTTAGCTTCCATGTTTGATGGAGTGCTGATGCTCAGTCCTTTCCTGCCTTCCTCCCACTCTGAATTTGTTTTTCACTGTAGCGTTAGAGGCTCCCGGTGAAACCTGACAGCCGGTCCTCCACTTCCTGGTCAGGAAGGGTTTCGTCTCCGGAGGATAATCTAAACGGTAACTGCAAGAGACCCTTTGTGAACTTCTCATTTATGCCATTCTCTAGCCAGATGATTGGTAATGTTTTTCTATGAATTTGTTTCTTTCATTTAAGCTTTCAAATTTGTTGACATGAAATTCTTCATAATGTTTTTATCATCCCTTTATTGTTACCAAATCTGTAATATTCCTCTTTACATTCTAAATATTGATTATTTGTACTTTTTATCTTTTTGTCGTGATTAGTCCTGATAAAAGTTTGCTGATTTTCTTAATGCTTTTTTTAAATTTTTTTAACTTTTATTTAATAAATATAAATTTCCAAAGTACAGTTTATGGATTACAATGGCTCCCCCACCCCATCTTAATGCTTTTAAAAAAATCTTTTGCTTTAGTCATTCTGTTGTGTCTTTTTGTTTTATTTCATCAATGACTGATATATCTTTATTGTTTTCTTCCTTCTACTTTCTTTGAGTTTATTGTGCTATTTTTCTTATTTCTTAGGTTGTTTGCTCAGATAACCAATTTTTAGTTTTTTTCTTTAGTATGTATTTAAAATGATAACTTCTCCTTTGGGTAGCCTATTACCTGTATTTGACAAATTTTGATAGTCTTTTTAATGATTATTTACTTAATTTCTAGTCTATAAATCTTGGGCACAGTGTTCACACATGCCCCTACACTAAGCTGATTAAGTTGTGGTCCTTCAATATCAAGACTTCAATTACTAAGATAAGTGTGTTAAATATTCCACATGATTTGAAATTTAGCCATTTCTCCTTAAGTTTTGTTAAATTTTGCTTTACATAATCTGAAGTTCTTTTATTAGGTACATGAAGTTCATGATTGTTAACCCTTTGTGGTGGATGTTATAATCCTATGATGTCTCTCTTTATCTTTGTTGATGCCTTAGTGTTTATTTTGTCCAGTATTGATACAGGTCTGTTGCTTTCCTTTGGTTAATATTTGCTGGGTGGGTTCCACTGGGTGTCCTTAAGTTTCATCTTTCTCATGTGAGTGGCATTTTTAGCCTAGGTCAACAATTTTTAATCCTATGGTTGGAAAAATCTTACATTTTTTGTGGCTATCTACCTATCTATCCATCCCTCTATCTATAAAAATTTATTTATTTTAAAGGTGAAGCCACAGTTAGAGAAAGATCTTTCTTCTACTGGTTCCTTCTCCAAATACCACAACAGCTAGGGCTGGACCAGACCAAAGCCAGGAGCCAGGGGCTTCTGCCAGGTCTCCCACGTGGGTGCAAGGGTCAAAGCACTTGGGCCATCCTCCACTGCTTTCCCAGGCACACTAGCAGGGAGATAGATCAAAAGTAGAGCATCCAGGACTCGAATCAGTGCCCATGCCAGATGCTAACACTGCCAGCAGTGCCTTAACCCACTGTGCGGGCCCCCCATTTTTATTTTTTAATCTACTTCTTCATTTGTTCCAATTTATTTCCATCCCTCTTTGTCTCTCTTGTCTTATTTTGACTTTCAGTAAACTTTTTGGTTTATTTTCTTTCCTTTACCAATTGGGAAATTTTTATATTCTATGTCGGTTCTTTTTTTAACATGCTGTCTTAAAAAATTCTGTGAATTTTTCCTTTCCTTGATAGCATAAGAGCTCAGAATGCTTTCTAGGTTTGATTGCCCCCATCTCTATGTTGCTTTGCAGTGCTTTAGTTTTAAGTTAACTCCAATTATTTTCATTTTATACAGTAAGCATTTGCTTTTATTTACTTACACATTATTTCCTTTGCTTACCATCCCTTCTGTCATCTTTCATTTCAGATGTTCCTTCTGAATTCATTGTAATTCTTTCTGGAATATATTCCATGGACCTTATTTTAGAAAGAATTTCCTAATTCTAATTTCTCAGAAAGCATCTTTGTTTTGCATTTATTAAAAAATAGTTTCACTGGGTAAATAAACAATTCTAGGTTCATGGTTGATTTTGAGGATATTCCATTCTCTTTTATTTCCATTGAAGCTGGTGAGGAGTTGGCTCTCAGCCTAAAAGTGATTCTTTTGCAGATAATCTCTCTTATTTTTTTTAAGATTTACTTATTTATTATTTGAAAGGCAAAGTTACAGAGAGGCAGAGGCAGAAAGAGAGAGAGATTCTCCAACTGCTGATTCACTCCCCAAATGGCCGGAAAGGCCAGAGCTGGGCTGATCTGAAGCCAGAAGCCAGGAGCTCCTCCTGGATCTCCCACACAGGTGCAGAGGCCCTAGGGAATGAGCCATCTTCCACTGCCCTCCCAGGCCACGGCAGAGAGCTGGATCGAAAGTGGAGCAGCTGGGACTCAAACCAGCACCCACATGAGATGCCAGCACTGCAGGTGTTGGCCTCACCCATTATGCCACAGTGCTGGTCCCGATAATCTCTGTTCCTTAGCTGCTGTTAATTTCATTTTTATCTTTAATATTCTGTTTTTTTCAGTATGATCTAAGCATATGTTTCTTTTCATTTATATTGCTATAAATTTCTAAAATGTGCTGGACATTAGTTTTAAAAGTTTTCAATCATTAAATCTTTAAATATTTTCTCTTCTATTGTTATGCACTGAATTGTGTCCCACAAAAATTCATATATTGGAGCTCAGTGAGACTATACTCATATTTGGTGACAGAGTCTTTAAGATTACATGGTGGGGCCTTACTTAGTAGGACTGGTGTCCTCGTAAGAAGATAAAGCAGGTGTTTTCCTCACCCTTTCCTTTTCCTTCTCATTCTCTCGCCCTCCCTCTCCTTTCTTTTCCTCCGACTCTCTCACCCTTCTCTCTCCACATGCATAGAGGGGAATGAAAAAGGCAGCTATCTACAAGCCAGCAGGAAAGACCCCACCAGCAATAAACTTTGACAGCACCTTCATCTTGGACTTCCAGCTTCTGGACAATGAGAAGATAAATTTCCATTGTTTACGATACCCAAGTATGTGTTATTTTGTAGTGGAAGTCCTAGAAAACCAGTTAAGCTGTATTTGTGGAAATATAGGGGACCTACCCACTTTAGTCTCCGATTCTTACCCTCCCCCTTCAGATACAGCTTAATGACTTTGTGGTTTATTCTTTGTGATTTATTTACTTCTAGCTTCCATTCTGGTAACTCTTTCTGTAGTAATGGACAATATGGTCTTTCACCCCAGCCTGTGTTTCTGATGTTAAGTGTGCCTTTCACTTCTAGATATTGACTTTGATGTTTTCCCGACCTCTCTGATCATTGTTTTGATTGTCTCTTGTTCTCTCAGTGTACCTTTGATGCCTTCTTGTTTTTTAAACATAACCCCTGCCAATCTGGTACTACTTTAAACCAAAATTTCAGTTTATCTCACATTAATTCTGTCCTGTGACCTATGTAAAATTTTTTAATCAATAAATCTTCAGGGAATGTTTACCCTACTTCATCCATAAATAAGACTGAGGCTGGCATGTCACCTAGCCATCTTCCTGAAGAAATTCCCTTTAAGTTTCATCCCTCCACTAGAATACTACCTTTCAGAATTTCGGCTCATGCTAAGGTCTCGTTTTGACTTCTCACGTGACACAAGCCCTCAGTTTTGTCTCTTGACTCTTTTTTGTTTTTAAAGATGTATTTATTTATTTGAAAGGCATAGTTACAGAGAGGCAGAGGCAGAGAGAGAGAGAGAGAGAGAGAGAGAGGACTTCCATCCGCTGGTTCACTCCCCAGATGGCTGCAATGGCCGGAGCTGCACCTATCTAGAGCCAGGAGCCACAAGCTTCTTCCGGGTACCCCACACCAGTACAGGGGCCCATCTTGTACTGCTTTCCCAGGCCATAGCAGGAAGCTGGATTGGAAGTGGAGCAGCTGGGACTTCAACTGGTGCCATATGGGATGTCAGCTTTACCCGCTATGCCACAGCACCAGCCCAATCTCTCAACTCTTGCATCCAGTCAGTTACACCCTTAAGCTCCATGCGACCAGGACTTGTGAGATGCTGCAGGGAGAGGTCATCTCCAATGCTGTTATCTGTCCCGGGATAAATTTCTTGCCAACTCTGGCCTGCATTTGTAGAGATTTTATGCTATATTTATCCATATTTTCCCTGGTTTTCTACACTGAGAGAATTCCTCAAGGCATCTGGTTCTCATATTACCAGAAACAGAAGTCTAAATTGTATGATTAATAGTCAGTGCTCTTTCAGGTTTTGTTTCCAATGTCCGATGTCCAGTTTAATTGGACTATTAAACTTTTCAACACAAATTCGGACTTGTGAGTTTAATGGTTAATTTCCAGGCTTGGCTAAATATTAACAATGGATCATTGAGGAACGTGACAGATCAAGTTTGCAATTAGTTTTTTCATTCAAAGTTTTAATTCTGTTTAAATGCCAGCTTTGTTCCAGGTACTGTGTTTGGAAGTGGAGACTGAAACAAAAGGGAAAAGAAAAAAAGACAGCAAGGTTCTCAAGATCTAGAGGAGGAGAAAGACCACAGAAGAGATAATCACAGCTCGGTGTTGCAAAGCTGTGAGTGGAGCTTCCCTGGGCTGTGTGAGGGCTCGGAGATGGGCACCTGTGTCAGAATCCAGTAATACTGAAAGGATTCTTGCAAGGCCAACTTGCACAAAAGGATTGCTATGGGAATATGGTTAGTAACATTCGATTTGGTCAGTTGATTAGGCTAAGTTGTTTGTGGGGCCAAACTCATGTATTCTTTCCTGCAGAGGTTTCTTATCTATGCAGTGGTCTGTGGTCACAAAGCTACTCCTATCCTGATCAGACTGCCTGCAAACACTCAGAACAGCTGATAACCACAGCCCTACACGAAAGATGGATGGGCCCATCAGATTGTCAACTCTCACCAGGATAAATGGCTTAGCACAGATGTCCCTGCGATGCTGCATGGAAATATCTTTTTAAATGAAGGAGAGGGATATCTGCTCCAGAGAATAGATACTCTGACTCCTCAGTAGGGCATGTGAATTTAATGTGCTGACAATTAAAAACCTCTTTTACTGTTGCCTCTGACTTCTGTGTGGGAGCAAATTATACCCATAGATTGCATGCCCACCTGTTTGGAGCCCAGAAAAGATTTCTCCAAATGAAAAGAAACTTATTCAAAAACAGTTATGTTCCAAAGCAGCAGCGCTGGACTGCTAGTGTTTCTGAAGTTTCCTCCCATGCCAGGGCATTGTGCAAGAGACAGCACAGTAGGTGGAGAAAGGGGAAGCTGTACTAATTGTCTGATGACATGTTTGTCATAAAGGGTTCTGGTACAATATGTTAACTTTCATTTCAGCTCAGTAAAACTTTATTAATATGATTTAAAGGTCTCTATAAACTCAGAGCTGGGCCAATACTGCATGATCTTATTTAGGAATGTATAGCGTTGTGAGGGGAAGAGAAGAGTAGAAGAGATGTCCCAGGGAGGTGTGTGTGACCGCAGCAGGAGGGAGGAGAGGCTTCCTTTTTCATCCAACCTCAGTGTCCCACCTCGTGGGCCTGCCTGGGAGCCTGGTTACAGCAGTGAGCCCCCCTCTCCTGAATTTTTAATCTCTGCTCTGTGTTTTCCAATCAGCTCATGAATGTGCTCGTTACTATCATTAAACAAAAATCCTTCTTTACTTTATATCTGTTTCTATATTGTTCCTTCTTTTTACAGCCAGCCTTATTGAAAGAATGATTTTGTTTTCCCTTCGTATCTCCTATTAACTTAGCATCCCACTGTAATGCCATCGCACCTGTGTGCACTCTCCCAAAGTCATCAGTGTGTTTCCTCCTCAATTACGATCTTATCTTGTCTCTCCCAAAGCCCTCCTTTGCTAGCCAGATTTGCCCCAGGCTCCGGGGGCAGGGCAGAATTGGGGTGAAGTTAGTAATGATCATCTATTCCTCTTGACTTGGCTGGTGAGAGAAGGGCTTGTTAACACTTCCATTATTTTGATTTAGAAGAAAATACAGGCAATTGTCTTTATGGCCTTAGGCTAGGGAATGATTCTTACTGCTTGCTGCTTGCCCTATTGGAAGAGGCCTCAGCGGCATGCCTTGGAAAGAAGGAAATCCAGGACTTTCTGCTCACTACCAGGTGAAAGGAGGCTAAGTCTGTCAAGTTCAGGAAAAATAAGGATAATGTGAGGTTGAATGTTCAATGCAGCAGATATCACAAAAAGACATAGAAGCTGAAATGATCCTTGCCCCCAGGCCTGACATTGAAGGCGTTGAAATGAGCCAGATAAACCAATTTGAATTGTACTAAACAATTTTTTTTTTTTAAATTAAAAGGAAGAAGGAAGCGAGGGAATAATTTTGGGGCAGGTGTTTAGCCTTGCAGTTAGGATACATGGATTTCACATTGGAGTACCTGACTTCACTTCCAGGCTCCAGCTCCCAATGCCAGCTTCCTGCTAACGTGAACTGTAGGAGGTAGTGGTGATAGTTTAAGATGTTGGGTTCCTAGGAGACCTATATTGCATTTCTCAGCTCCCAGCTTTAATCCTGGCTGCTGCAGGCATTGGAAGAGTGAACCAAGAGATGAGAGTTCTCTTTGTCAGTCTGTATCTCTGCCTCTCAAAAAAAAAGGGGGGTGGTATTGTGGCATAGAGGTTAAAGCCACCAGCTGCAGTACCAGCATCCCATATGGCCGCCGGTTCAAATTCTGGCTGCTCCACTTCTGATCCAGCTCTCTGCTATGGCCTGGGAAAGCAGTGGAAGATGACCCAAATGCTTGGGTCCCTGCACCCATCTGGCAGACCCAGAAGAAGCTCCTGGTTCCTGGGTTTGGATTGGTGTAGCTCTGGCTGTTGCAGCCATTTGGGGAGTGAACCAGAGGATAGAAGATCTCTCTCCCTTTCTCTGCCTCTCTCTGTAACTCTGCCTTTCAAATAAATATATAAATCTTTTTTTAAAAGAAGAATTTTTAGATAAGAAAAAACACTATGCAATTTATAAAGGAAAAAGTAACAATTTCACCATATGTTTGTACCTACCACAATACTCAAGAAGATGAGAGAGATAGCAGCAAGCAACATAACCTATAAAGAATTAGTGTCCAGAATACTTAAAAGAACCCATAAAATCATTAAGAAAATGATAAACTCCCACCAGAAAAAAATGGGAATATGTATGAATTTCAAAAGTAACCCAAAAAGTGGTTATCCTCCTAGAGAAATGCAAACAGAAATCACAGTGAAATATTTCCCACTCATCAGACTGACATAAGCTTAAGAGCATGGTAACATTAACATTAATGGCTAATGAGTAGATCAGTAGAAATTCTCATAATTCTCTTGTAACAGTGTGAACTGGAATTATCTGGAGACCAGTTTGACCGCATCATATAATGCTGATGATTGTAGTATCCTAAGACCCAATAGTTCCAGAAATACATCCTAGAGAAACTCATATATATATATATATATATATATATATAAAGAGGCCTCTATAATAGGTATTGGCAAACTTTTTCTAGAAACAGCAGATAGTAAATATTTTAGGCTTCCTGGATGTGAGGTCAGTCACAACTACTCAATTCTGCTTTAAATGATATGTAAATGAGTGGGCATTGTCATGTTCCAATTAAATTTTATTTATAGAACACTGAAATTTGAATTTCATACAATTTTCATGCACTACAAAAATATATTCTTCTTTTGATTTTTCTCAACCATTAAAAACTGCAAAAACCATCCTGGGCTCATGGGCCATACAAAAATAGGTAGCAGGCTGGATGGGTTGTAATTTGCCAATCCTTGCTCTACAAGAATGTGTTCAAAAACCTTGTTTAAGTAGCAAAATACTCTAAACAAGCTAAATATTCTTTATGGGAGAATGAATACATTTTAAAATGTGGGTATATCCAGGCAAGGAATACTGCCTAGCAGTGACATGTCTTAGCACGATAAATATAAACAATATAATTTAGAGCTTAAAAACAAAACAAAACAGTTGCAGGAGGATATTATAATATGATGCAATTTAAATCAAGTCTTAAAATCTGGAAAAGAATACTCTATTTTGTGTACGGTACATACATATATGGAAAATTATTTTTAAAACTCAGAAATTGGAATTTGAGAGAGGAAAAAGGATTAGGATACATGTTGATATGTCATTTATTTTTTAAAAATTTAAGGCAAATTGGAGAAGTAAAAATGTATATGTCAGGTTTTCTTATTCTCTATATTTGCTTGACATCATAACTACAAATTATTTAAGATTCCAGAAGCATGGGCAACATTAGCATGGTGTAAAGTACACACCCTGGTTAGGAGTGAAGTTGGGAGAAGTAAAATGAACACTCAACTGCACAAGGCTCTATCGGGACCTCAGAGCAGGCTTTCAGCGTCTTGGCATTGTATAAAGGAAGTCCTTTCAGAATCACAGTGTGTCATCTTTTTGACAGCATTTTGAGAAGCACAAAATACTCCAAGAATCTAAGGAAATCCAAGAAGGTATTCTTTTTTTTTTTTTTTTTTTTTGACACACACACAATCTTCTATACATTTTGCAAGGTGTCCAGCGTGTAACAAATCTTCCCAGGCAGATGAATCAATTAATTCACAAGCTTTTATTGGGATTCTGCTCCTGGGCGAGGTTCCCAACAGAGCGGGGGCCGGGGAAGTCGCGCGTCAGAGTTTGGGAGGGCTCCTTTTATAGATACAGGGCACTGGGGTTAAAGGTTGAGGCAGGTCTGATCCTCATTGGTTGACCTTTAGACACCTGCGGGGACCTTGACAAGGACTTTTCTTCCCCAGACTCCTTTTCCATTTTGAAATGTTATTAAAAGTGTGTGGAGCATTAATGAGTAGCTCAGTTATCATAAACCAGCAGCCACCACCCAGATCTAGAACACTGCCAACTCCCAGGAACCTCCTTCCTGAGTGCTCTCCCAGCTAATGGTAACCACTCCCTTCTCCCTTCTCTTTGTTGTTGTTTGACTGGTTTCAAGGTCATGTTCTTGATGAATCTTACGACTGGAATTCTTAGAGTAATCCACAGCAACGATCTTTGGAATGTCTGTGAGCTCTAGGAGAGAGGCATTGAGAAATTTCTGGCTGTACTGTTCTGGAGAGCCCCTTTCTCTCCCGCTAACTGGTGGGCCCCAGCTTATGCCGTGCCTCAAGTGGCAACATGGACTGCCACAGCTCCAGCCTGTGCACCCTGTCTTGGGTATTGTGCGTACTTACCAGGAATCCTTTTTTTTTTCTTTTCTTTTTTTAAGATTTTTTTATTTATTCGAGAGGCAGAGTTACAGGCAGAGGGAGAGACTGAAAGGTCTTCCATCTGCTAGTTCACTGCCCTCATGGCCACAGCGGGAGCTGGGAACATCCGAATCTTTTTTTTTTTTAATTTGAAAGTCAGAGTTACACAGAGGGGAAATGGTTCACTCCCAATTGGCTGTGCCGATCTGAAGCCAGGAGCCAGGAGCTTCTTCTGGGTCTCCTCACTTGTGCCATCTTTTACTGCTTTCCCAGGCCAGAGCAGAGAGCTGGACTGGAAGAGGAGCAGCCAGGACTAGAACCGGCACAGCGCCCGGTGCCCGTATGGGATGCTGGCGCTTCAGACCAGGGCGTTAACCTACTGCGCCACAGCGTCGCCTTGCCACATTGAATCCTTAAAACAGCTCTATGAGATAAGAAAAACTGAGGTTGTCTAAGGTCAAAGAACCAAAGAGAAAGGTAAAAGAAAGGAATGTTGTACTAATTCATAAGCATTCAAGACTAATAGTGTATTTACAGTTTTCTCAAGGTAAAATGCAAAGTCTGATGGATTTTTCATGTGATTCTTTGGCTCTTAAAGGTACTTGTATAACTGCCATTCACTTGATCCCTGAAGAACCTACAAAAAATATTTTCTTGGCTCAAGAAATTCTGAACACATTTAGATTCACTAAAATTCTTGGGCTTGTTTTATATACATAGGTATGCATAAATGTATATATACAGTCATGCATCACTCGGTGATGAATACGGTCTGAGAAATGCACACCTTGTACTTGTGGGAACCTCTCGGAGTCTACTCATACAAACCCAGATAGTATAGCCTCCTCTACACTTACTGGTCATTTACTGTCACTGTTGCTCCTAGGTTACCAACTTGTACAGCATTTTACTGTACAGAATACTGTAGGCCACAGTAATGTGACGGTAAGTATTTGTGCAACTAAAGATGTCTAAACATAGAGAAGGTACAAGAAAAAATGGTATAAAAGATAAAAAGTGGTACACCAATTAGGGCACTTACTGTGAATGGAGCTTACAGGTCTGGAAGTTGTTCTGGGTGGGTCAGAGAGTGGCGAAGAATGTGAAGGCCAAGGACATGCCTGTCCACCACTGTAGACTGTGTACATACTGTATAGTTCTGCTATATTAAATTTATAAAATGCTTTTCCCTTCCACATGAATAAATTAACTGTAGCTTATATAACATTTTAATGTTATAAACTAAAATTTTTATTTTATTTTATTTTATTTATTTATTTATTTTTTTATTTTTGACAGGCAGAGTGGACAGTGAGAGAGAGAGACAGAGAGAGAAAGGTCTTCCTTTTGCCGTTGGTTCACCCTCCAATGGCCGCCGCTGCAGCCGGCGCACCGCGCTGATCCGATGGCAGGAGCCAGGATCCAGGTGCTTTTCCTGGTCTCCCATGGGGTGCAGGGCCCAAGCACCTGGGCCATCCTCCACTGCACTCCCTGGCCATAGCAGAGAGCTGGCCTGGAAGAGGGGCAACCGGGACAGAATCCGGTGCCCCGACCGGGACTAGAACCCGGTGTGCCGGCGCCGCAAGGTGGAGGATTAGCCTATTGAGCCACGGCGCCGGCCTTATTTTATTTTATTTTTTGACAGGCAGAGTGGACAGTGAGAGAGAGAGAGAGAGAGAAAGGTCTTCCTTTTCCATTGGTTCACCCCCCAATGGCCGCTGCGGCTGGCGCAACCACGCTGATCCGAAGCCAGGAGCCAGGTGCTTCTCCTGGTCTCCCATGCGGGTGCAGGACCTGGGCCATCCTCTACTGCACTCCCGGGCCACAGCAGAGAGCTGGACAGGAAGAGGAGTGACCGGGACAGAATCTGGTGCCCCGACTGGGACTGGAACCCGGTGTGCCGGCGCCACAGGTGGAGGATTAGCCTAGTGAGCCGCGGTGCCGGCCCTGTTTTACTGTTTTACTATTTTAACTTTTTCGTTAAAAACTAACACATAAACACACATGAACCTAGGCCTACACAGGGTTAGGATCGTCAACATCACTGTCTTCCACCTCTACATCTTGCATCCCTGAAGGTCTGTCGGGGCCATAAGTCACATGGAGCCGTCATCTTCTATGATAACCATCTCCTATGATAACTCTGCTGCCTCTGGACACCTGCAGGGACCTCTTCCTGAGGAGGTGTCACTTGTTTCAGGAATATGTCCATGGTGGTTTGCCTGGTTTGTCTATTTCTGTTTTTTTTTTTTTTCCAGCTTTCCAGCTCCTATTGAAAAGAGATATCACTGAGCATTTTTTTTTTTTTTTTTTTAATTTCAGAAGCAGCGAGAGACAGAGAAGAGCAAGAGCGCTTCAATCCACTGGCCCATTCCCGAGTGGCCAGGGCTGACCAAGCTAAAGCCAAAACTCAATTCAGGTATCCCACGTGGGTGGCAGCGATCAAACCACCAAAACCGTCACTGCTGCCTCACAAGGTCTGCATTAGCAGGAAACTGAAGTCAGGAGCAGGAACTGGGTGTCAAATCCAGCCAGTTAGATATGAGACAAGGATGTCTTAACCTGTGTCTGGATAACCACGATAAAGGCCCACTCCAACACTGGACATTTTGAGTATGGTTTTATTTCATTGAATTGCTGAATATATAAAAGAACTAACATTTAATATGCACAAAATGAATGAGCTTTCATCTCCATCATTATGTTGGTTATAGTTTAATGAGGAGTAAAGACAAGACATATACAGGTAACTAAATCAGGCAATGTGTGATATGGACTAAGAAGGAAGCAGAGGGGATATGAACCAATAGTTCACTTAGTTAGTTCAAATGAACTACAATAGTACCTTTTAGGAGCGAGGCATGTTTCAGAACCATCTTATTTTGTTCTTACAATAATGCGGCGAGGTAGATTTTACCCCAATTCAAGGAACTGTGCGTAAGCACAAAGAACAGCCAGGAGCTCACATCCCAAGCATGTTTCTAACAACCCCACCTGGCTAAGAGCCTTGTGATTCATTGAAAGGGGCTCCTTTGTTGACCACGTATCTCAGGGTGGCGAGAAAGCACAGGGGGATAAAACATTTCGCGATGACTTCTGACAGCATCGTGTATACGTGCAAGGATGATCTGGAACTGGTTTACCAGAGTGTGACTTGGTTCAGCTGGAAACTATGAAGCAAGATCTGATCAACAGGCGTTTTTCTATTTCTGCAATCAGCCTCAAGCGCTGCTTTTAAGCTCACAGGTGAGTTTTATTATTTATATGAATACCAGTAGTCTGACTATATTTTCATGAAATAGAAAAAAGCTCAGTCTCACTGTATAAATTGTAGAAGTCCGTATTCATTTGTGTTAATATTACTATTATATAAATTATTACACTGATCACTAATTTTCTTGTTGTTTGGATGACCATGCAACCCCAGTTGTTTCTCTCAATTGAATCATTTGCCTTCGCTCAAATATCTGCTCTGTCATTTCTCAAGAGCATTCATCACCATTGTTGTTATTTTGCAAATCAAATGAGCATAAATACAGGTTTTCATTGTGTGTAAAGATTATCAGCAAAGGTTTCTTGTCTCTGTGTGTGCTGTGTGGTGTAGAGGGGATCCTGGAAGATGAGCCCAGGAAGGACAACCCAGCACTCTGCTTTCACTTCAGTTCTGCCAATAAGCCACTGCATGCACCATGTTGTCTCCTGCAGAGCTGTTTCCAGACAAATAAGGACTAAGATGCTTGTCTCCTGTGGTTTCCCTTGATCAGTTACTAATGAAATATAACGCCATTTCTTCCATGGTAGAAACTAAAACTAGAGGAGACACGCTCACTCACTTTTTGCCTTGTATGGGTCTTACTATCTTTGAAGTCTTAGTTGAGATTATTAGTATGGTGGCTTTTCATTGATGACCAGCATAGCTGGAGCTCTAACGGTTAGACCCTGTTTCTGTCACTCCATGATGAGATCCACTATAAAAAGTAGAAGGTCAAAAGCAACAATATTGTTGTGCTAACAGATGCAATTGCATACTCACACGATTCCAATGTACTGGACACTCGTAAGACTATTAGCGTCTGAAATTTAAACCCTGTACAATGCATTATGTGATAAATGAGGGTTTGGTGGGTAGTCTGATTTTTATGAGTCAATTCAATCAAATAAGTTGAGAAAAATCCCCGGTCACTCACTCCTTACATATTGAAGCCCTGAGGAGAAAGAGAAAGTTCTGAGAGATGATGGTGGATTTCACCAGAGTGGTGTGCTTTACTTAAACACACAGTCCATATGCTTTTAATTTGTGTGTAACGATCTGGTGAATTGTCAATCTGTCCCTTTTAAAAGAGTGTGTAGGAAAACAAAATGTGCATGAACGCACTGGTGAAATATGGCTTCATGTTCTCATGTTTTGAAATTGTTTTCATTTGTACAGTGAGAATAGAAGTGTATGAGAATTGATCTTTAAAATCTCCATGGACCTAAGTATTACATACTTTGACATGCAAATATGTGATTTACACACCCTTTCTCAGAAATAAGTGAAATGAGGGGCCAGCGTTGTGGAGTAAGACTGCCACCTGGGACACCCACATCTCATATGGCACAAGTTCAAGTCTTGGCTGCTCCACTTCCAGTTCAGCCCTCTGCTAATGGCCTGGGAAAAGCAGTGAAAAATAGCCCAAGTGCTTTGACCCCTGCCACTCACATGGGAAATCCAGATGAAGCTCCTGGCTCCTGGCTTTAGCCTGGCCCAGCTCCAACTGTTCTGGCCATTTGGGGAATGAACCAGTGAATGGAGGATTCTTCTGTCTCTCCCTCTCTCCTTGTAACACTTACTTTCAAAAAATAAATTCTTTTTTTTTAAAAAAGTGGCCAAATATTTTTTTATTGTGCTTATCATCATCCGAAAGTTAGCTCATTTATTTTGTGAATCTTTTCATTGCCTCTTCTACACTCAAGTGAAACCCTATGAAGCTGTACTCCTGGTGCCTGGAACACTGACTGGCACACAGTTGTTTAATAAAAATCTATTAACTGAAGGAATTAATATAAACTGAAAAACATTCCATGAACTGAAGGAGTATGTCCGTGTATTTCTAAACTCAACTTCACTGAAGCCTCTGTGAGTGTCTACCCGCTTTGCCAAGTCAAATCAGATCAATGCGTGTTTAGTGCAGGCACAGGAAGAGTGGACAGTTTCCGACAGCATGATGCACTGCTTAGAAACAGCAAACTCTGGCTGTTCTGTGGTTTGTGAACACTTAAAAAAACCTGAGTTTTTACCTCATCTTTTAGGAAGTCTCCGCAGTGCTGGGACACTATGGAACTCTACTGGGATTTTGTAATGAAAACTATTTGATTGAAACAAAAGCTTATTACCTGAAACAGAAAGCTGATTTTGGTTGATGAAACCTGCATTCAAATCATTGAGTTATTTAGTTATCTTATTCAAGAACTGAACACTAAGGCAATTCTGAGTCATTTCTATTAATGAAGAACAACACGGACACACATGACTTAGCTTAGATCATTTTACCTTCTTTTTTGTTGTTGTAGTCATAACAGTTCCTTTCCCTTTTTTTTCTGGCGATGACAGTTCTATTACTTTTCATGTCATGTGTGACCATGAGTAGTCTAAAGAAGGCAGCAAGAAACATTTTTGGGAGAAAAAGAAGGAAGTGGTTTTAACATTGAAATTTTTTTCTTCATAATTCAGAAATAGACACCTACACTTGACAGAAGTTTTTCATCATATCGTGTTCTACTTATTGGTTGCCCAGGAATTTCAAAATAGTTTTTCAAGCTTTTCCTCATTGAGGATATATTTGAATATCTCTAATGTTAAATTCAACCGCAGAATAGCAGGAAAAGCATAGGATTTGGGTTGTGAAGATCCTCAGTTTGAATGTCATCTCCTTCCATAACCAGTATGAACTGTAAGCAAGGCACATAATTTTTGAAAGCATCACTTCCTTTAGCTGTAGAAAGGGTAATGCCTATTCAGCATAATCATTGCAAATATTAAATGTAAACTTGCATGGGAAATACCTTTTAAGTAGTTTGCATTTCCTAAATTTTACCCCACTGCCTTTTCAACTATTCCTTGAGTGACTCTTCACAGGAAAGAATATATAGAGAGCTACAAACACTTCAGAAATCAGATTTTTCTAGAGCAGACCGCCCAGAAATTCTCAAACTAGGATCTAGAGCCTCTTGGAGTCTCCAGAAAGATTCTCAGGGGCCAGAGGATT
Source organism: Oryctolagus cuniculus (assembly GCF_964237555.1). Classification (NCBI taxonomy): domain Eukaryota; kingdom Metazoa; phylum Chordata; class Mammalia; order Lagomorpha; family Leporidae; genus Oryctolagus; species Oryctolagus cuniculus. The sequence goes on along the minus strand of NC_091443.1, from coordinate 43,276,509 downwards.
TTCTACAGGTATAAATCAAAGAAATGGCTTTTAGTCGGAAAGTAATATTGAAACATTAAAAGAAAGTCTAAAACATCTGAATTTTCACCTTATAACTAAGTATTGCTATGAGATTTCACTATGTATCGACATTTACATTTTCCACGTCATCTCAGAGAGTCAAAGGACCTTTAGGACTGTTCCTACCTTGCTGCTGATAGGTTGGCACGTCCTGCTATCCAAAGGATCACAGTGACCAGTATGTGCCACTATGCTTATGTCGGATTATTTATCTATGAAGGCAACATTTTCTTTTCCTAGTGAAAATATACATATGAGTACTATTTCCAGTTAGCAAGACTATTATATTTAATAAATTGGTACTTTGCCTTTACATTATGAAAATAACATGTGACTGAGTAATGTACTTCTTTGTAGGGGCCAATGAGAAATGAGCGATGAATAATGTAAATAATGTATTTGCACCAAAGCACATGTTTTCAAGACATGCTGTACAAATCAAGGTTAATTGTCAGTTGAATATATTATAAGCAGAACGGAAACAATGAAATTTGATTTATGAGAAGTTCTGAAGTGGTTTCAGTGCATCAGTTTCAGGATGTACTAATGGGCTTTGTGAAATTCTGCATGTTCAAGCCTCACCTCATTCATGGGAGATGTGGTGCTGAGTCTGTTTGAAAAACCACAAGGTGTGTGATGCCTGAGCCAGACTGGTTTCACTACACGAAACTGCCTTGTTTTGGGGGTAAGAGAGAATTTTTGAGTACACAGATGCCTTCTGTTAATCCTTTTCTCTCTTGCCAACAATTACTGGAATATTGGCCAAATAGAATCCCAAGCAGATATAAATAAAACATGACAAGAAGTCTTATTCCTTCTTTATCTTCAATAGTCTCACTCACTATGAAGTCAGGACTGAAATGACAACAAAATGTTCAAAAAAAATATTTCTTAAGAACTTACAGCTAACTTCAGGTTATCTTCCTAGTTCTGAATTTCGGTGCATTTTTGCTGGGTTTATATTTAGTGATGATTTCAACTATATTGTCATGCTGTCCATGTTGAATGAAGTAGTAACAGCTTTAAAGGGTCATCAAGTAATACGTTGGCATTCAAGGACTGCTTGTTGGCAATATTACGAGGCCTGATTTTCTTCAAGACTCTCAGATCAAATCTATTGTGTGCTGTGTCCAACACCATACACTGCAATAAACTAATGGTAATTTGAATGCATTGATTTATAGTTTAGTATTTAACTTGTAAATCTGGTTTGCTTTCAGAGCTGTGTAACAAATGTAAGAAATTTGGTTGCAGGCACTGATTTAGCTAGCAGTTAGGGTGCCTGTGTCCCACACCAGACTACCTGGTTTCAGTGCCTTGCTGTACTCCTGACCCCAACTTCCAGGTGCTAATGGGTTACTGCCACCCAGGTGAGACCTGGATTGCTCAGCCCTGGCCATTTCAGGCACTTGGGGGAGTGAACCAGCAGAAGGGAGCTCTCTATCTCCATGCCTCTCAAAGGTTTTTTTTTTTTTTTAAATAAGGAATTTACACCCAGTTTTCTGTTTATATATATTTAACTAACAAAAGAAGTAACAACACTGCAAGTCTGGAAACAATTTCTTGCTTTAAAATAGATCTTATACAGATGACATAAATCAGCTGATCACATAAATCAGCTCTGGTAACACTACATTGTTCAGTAAAGCCGTGGCTCTCAAATTAAGTTCTCCTGCTATTCCTGTACACCTGTGACAATTTAAAGTCATTCCTATCTCCTCCCAGCGAATCTGATCTCCTGACAACCTCCGTGTTTTTTCTTTTTCTGCACGTGATAAACATTTTTCCTCTTTTTAGAGTACAAAGGGCTTACAAGTGATCATCTGAGCGTGTAGCCTGATTCTGAGAGATTACGACTTGGAGGGACCTTAAATTCATGACCCCAAAATTCTGACCCTCTTTCCAACTATAGATTTCCCTACCCATTTATCCTTTAATAAACTGTTTAGTTGCTAAGGTTTTAAGAATGTGAGAAAATCAAAGAGTTTTGTTATATTTCTTCAAATGATAAAACTGAACATCAACTTATTATTTCTTAATAGCTTTGAAGTTAGAAATAGCTTAGCATAAGACAGGCCATTAGGAAAAACACATCAAAGTGTATTTTATTAGTAATTCGGCAATTTAACTCAGTAGGCCTGCTATTTTTGTCTGATTTTTTTTTAGGGGGAGGGGAAGGGACAAGGTTTTTATTACTTTTCAAAAGGTGTGAAAGAAAATAATTATAATCATAAACACAAAGACAGGTTTAGCAATAATCCCTGTGGGCCTTTTTTTTTCCTTCTGTAATAACAAACTCTCATATTTCACACTATTTTATTTTTGTATATCAGAAAATTCGGTACCAATTAAAAAAATGCCCCCAAATTACTAATCTGTAGCAGGTGTTTACTTCAAGTATCCTGTCCGTCTGGGGAGGGGGAGGGACTTAGGATGACAGGGAGAAAAAGGCAAACTCCAGCGTATTTTGTAATACACCGTATTACAGTGAGATCCCATGTAAGGCCACGCCGGCGTTTTGCCCCTCGATGTGTCCAGTGCTGTAACCAATCACTGTCGCAGACTTTAACGTTTGCCCTTCCCCCATCTCAACGCGCAAGGCTGGGACTTGAACAGCGTGATTTTGGCTGTAGTTAAAAAAGACATGTAATAGAGCGTTTCTTGCAGGGAGGCCCGTCCTGCACGTTTGTATCCTCAGTGCGAGGGCTGGAGCACAGGGAGCTACAAGGAAGCACCAGGATGAGGCTCCAGCCCAGGTGCAAATGAGTCCTCAATTCCACCTCTCCAGCCAGCCAGGTGGGCTTCTGCCTGGCCTTCTTCAACGTTCTGGAAGCTTGGCTGCCAGAAGCTGTGCGGGCGGTGAGACACCTGTGCAGGGGCAGGGGCGCGGCCGCGCCTCCGGACAGCACTGGCGCCTGCGCACAAAAGCTCAGGCCTTTGATTACCTGCGGGTGACCGTCCAGTCCAAGCAGGCCCGCCTCAGAACCGACCGGTCACTACTTGGAGTGGACATGGACCCGAGACAGTCGTGCCTAATGCTCTTGGAGTCCCGGACAACCTAGAGTGTGGCGCCAGCTGTTCCAGAGCTGAGAGGTCAAGTGGCTGGGGGGAATCCGGGAGGCCCGGCCCCCGCTCACTTCAAAGCCTTCTGGCTTGTCTGTCATGGTGAAATATCGGTGCCACATCCCGTATTTCCCTTGGGGACCTGTGCTTGAAGAACCCAGTGACCTAGGCACGAGTTCTCAGATACCGCCTGCTACAGCTTGCCCGGCGCTTGTCACTCCGCGGCAACTGGCAACTGCCCAGGTGGCGATGTTCCCGTCATGCCTCGCGGGAGGAACGCGCCAGCCTTCACAGCCTGGAGCTTGGGTATGGCGAGGAGGCGCTTACCCATGGTGCACCGGGCGCTTATTTGCATGGATCACGCAACAGGTAGACCCCCACAGGTCAATAACGTCCCGGAGCGGCCTGCGCGAAAAGCGTGAAAGCCTCGGGAGGTAGTTTCCTGGCAGAAAATCGCCTGGAGTGCTCGCAGCTGCTCGCCAAGGGGCGGGGGGATGTGTGTTGCGGCCTACTCACCATACCTTTAAAAGGGGAGCGTTGCCCGGCCTTTATATGGGGTCTGGACGCAAGCCTGGTCGTGCTCGCTTCGGCAGCACATATACTAAAATTGGAACGATACAGAGAAGATTAGCATGGCCCCTGCGCAAGGATGACACGCAAATTCGTGAAGCGTTCCATATTTTGCATCTTTTCCTTCCTGGAGAGCCTCACAGCATATCTCCAGTACCCACCTTAAGACAGTGCACTACTTACCCAGCTATTCCTGTCTGCATCTCAGTGCTTAAGCTTCCTAAACTCAGCACAGCAATGAGCTCTGCATTGAATTTCTCTTCACAGAATCCACCCTTACTTACGTAAACCGGCATTTCTCCGTCTCCTAAGACCCTGCCCAGCTGGGCCTGGAGCTCAGGAGTCCACAGGCTGAGGTCAGCCCGGGGAACAGGGCCTCCGTGGAAGACGGGGTGCAACACTCAGGTTCCCAGAGAGCTCGGTAGGGTCGCAAAGCAGGCGCGGGAAACGAGCTTCAGTGTTGCTTTCCTCGCTGCTTTTGCAGCCCTCTTCGTGAGGCAGGGGCCTTCTCCTGAGAAAGACCCAGCTCCTCGGGTCTCAGGAGTTCGTGAGGAGGCAGACAGCACAGGGAGTCAACCTCAAAATAGAAGTTTAACTGCGGAAAAGCAATGACATTTTCTCACCCCTAAGATGCGCACTACATTTGCACACAACTCAGGTCCGCTCACTTCGCAGCCCGCCTTACGCCAATCTTTACATTTCCTTCGAGTGAGACAATAAAGAAGCTTTTTTTTTAAACTTTTATTTAATGAATATAAATTTCCAAAGTACGACTTATGGATTACAATGGCTTCCCCCCCATAACGTCCCTCCCACCCGCAACCCTCCCCTTTCCCACTCCCTCTCCCCTTCCATTCACATCAAGATTCATTTTCGATTATCTTAATATACAGAAGATCATTTCAACAGTTTGCTCCCACACAGAAACATAAAGTGAAAAATGATAGATGATTTTTTAAATGATGATGAAATCAGATCAGACCTATTGTCATGTTTAATCCCAGTGAGAGTCAAGTTGGGAATTGATAATTTTTTTTTTACAGAAGATCAGTTTAGTATGCATTAAGATTTCAACAGTTTGCACCCCCATAGAAACACAAAGTGAAATATACTGTTTGAGTACTAGTTATAGCATTAAGTCTCAATGTACAGCACACTAAGGACAGAGATCCTACATGAGGAGTAAGTGCACAGTGACTCCTGTTGTTGACTAATAAAGAAGCTTTTGCAAAATATGGAACGCTTCACGAATTTGCGTGTCATCCTTGCGCAGGGGCCATGCTAATCTTCTCTGTATCGTTCCAATTTTAGTATATGTGCTGCCGAAGCGAGCACGACCAGGCTTGCGTCCAGGCCCTATATAAAGGCCGGGCAACGCTCCCCTTTTAAAGGTATGGTGAGTAGGCCGCAACACACATTCTCCCGCCTTGGCGAGCAGCTGCGAGCACCCCAGGCGATTTTCTGCCAGGAAACTACCTCCCGAGGCTTTCACGCTTTTCGCGCAGGCCGCTCCGGGACGTTATTGACCTGTGGGGGTCTACCTGTTGCGTAGTCCATGCAAATGAGCGCCCGGTGCACCATGGGTAAGCGCCTCCTCGCGGTACTCCGGTCCCGGGGCTGTGAATGCTCCTGAGTGCCGCGCGGCATGCTGGGAATGCGCGCGGCGCCGTTGTGGGGCTCGGGAGAACAGGAGGCGCTCGGCGCCTCGGAGGCTACTGCCCCTCCAGCAGGGCTGCGGCGGTGCGACGCAAGTCTGGAGCATGTCGTTACACTTCCTTTGAGTGCATTTAAAAAGCAAAAGCAGTCAGCTGGCCCTCCTCGTAGTTAGGAAAGTGAAGGCAATTCCCTGATCTCACCCTCAGTCGGTCTGCGTTCACACATTTCCTCGTTGCTTCGAGGTTGCTTGTATTGAGCAGTCATAAGGACGGGGTGTTAGGCTGCTGTGACCCGCGGGTGGCTGTGACTGCGGCCCGGCCTCAGCTTCTGAACGCAGGGTTGGTTTATGGGGGAGGTGGGACCTTTGCCCCTGTGGAAGCCTTGGATTTGGCTCATTTCTGACAAATGGTGGTGTTAAACTTGTCCTCGACGTTCCTTGAAAGCTGGTGAGCACGTCTGGAAGCTTCCTTGGTTGGCCTCAGAGTCTCTGTAGCGTAGCCCCGGCCCAGCCCGGCCCGCGGTTCTGGTAGGCCGAGCAGCCTGCGCCTCTGGCTGAGTCGTTGTCGCATCGCTGATGAACATCGTCCAGGTCAGGAGCGCTTGGTTTGGCCCTAGCGTGGACAAGAATGGAGAGAATAAAACCTGGAAAAGAAATGAAGGGTGGCGGTGTTGTATGAGTCTCTGAATCACTCGCTCCCGGGACCAGGTGCTTTGCAGAGTTTGATTACTCCGGCTAACAATGTACCTTTCTTAGGCTACGTTGAAGCCTCCTGTCTTTACAGCTAAGACATTCTTGGGGAGCCATTGCCCGCCTTGTTCTGCTCTGCTCTCTGTTAGTTACCCTTTATCCTGGAAAGTCGACTGGATAAGCGAAAATAGCTCCTCCTCTGATTTCTGGATGTGGGCTGCTGGTTCTTTCCTGGATGTTTTCTGTCAGGCTAAGCATATATCGACGTCTTCACGCAGTAGGACTCGGACCAGGTGTGCTCAGCCTGACTGTCCTGCAGGTCCTTAATCTGTTCCCGCAAGTCTGTTCTGTCTGTTGTCTTCATTTCAAACCCTTCGCCTTCCCTGCAGTCCTGTCCTCCCGTTGCTTGTGCCCCCTACCTCATTTCCTACGTCAGTAACCGCACGTTTGCCCAGTTCACCTTACGCCTTTACAGACACTCAGGTCTTCACGCTCCACGTTTGGCAACGTTAAAATACTGCTGGCGTCTGTGACACTGAAAAATCAAACTTCAGGTCCTGGACTGACATTCTGATAAAAAGTCTTGCTCTTGTCATCCTTGGTTGAGAATATGTGAATTTCCAATCACTTTCTTAGGTGGAAATAGTGGGTTTTTGAAAGACTTATTTATTTGAAAGGCAGAGTGACAGAGAAAGATCTTCCACACCCTCAGATGGCCTCAGTGGCTAGGGCTGAGCCAGGCGGAAGCCAGGAATACAGAACTCCATCCTGGTCTCCCACATGACTGCAGGGGCACAAGCACTTGAACCATCCTCTGCTGCTTTCCCAGATGCATTAGCAGGGAGCTGGATCAGAAGTGGAGCCACCAGAACTGGACCCAGTGACTTTGATATGGGATGCCAGTGTTGCTTTGACCTGCTGAAACACAATGCAGCCCCGGGATTAGTGTTCCTTATCATGTCTTTTGGTAGTCATTCAGCAAAGTTATGTGGTAGGTGGCTTTTTAGTAAAATATTTTTTAAAAAAGTATTTATTTATTTGAAAGGTGGAGTGGCAGAGGCAGAGAGAGAAAGAAAGGTGTTCTACCTGCTGGTTCACTCCTGGATGGCCTCAATGGCTGGAGCTGGGCCAATCCGAAGCCAGGAGCCTCTGCAGGTCTCCCATGTGGGTGCAGGGGCCCAAAGACTTGGGCCATCTTCTGTCTTCCCAGACACATCAGCAGGGAGCTGGATCAGAAGTGGAGCAGCTGGGACTCGAAGCGGTGCCCATATGGGATGTTAGCATGCAGGTGGTGGTTTTACCCGCTGTGCTACAGCATAAGCCTCATAAAATAATCCTTGTATCTTGAGTTAACAATTTGGTTCATTTGGAGGCCAATGTAAAGCCATTGCCTGAGATGCCAGCATCCCATATGGGTGCTGGTTAGTGTCCCGGCTTCTCACTTCTGATCCAGCTTCCTGCCAACGGCCTGGGAAAAGCAGTGGAAGGTGGCCCAAATGTTTGGGCCCCTGCCACCCACATGGGGGATCCAGATGAAGCTCCAGGCTCCAGCCTATCCCTGCACTGGCCATTGTGGCCATGTGAGGGAATGAACCAGTGGATGGTCAGTCTGTCTCACTCTTTCTGTAACTCTGACTTTCAAAATCAATCTTTAAAAGAAAAAAAGGATTGGGTTTGTTTAAGGAGTAAAACTCTTAATAGACCTTGTTAACAAATTGACTTCAGGAGAAATTTAAAGGACTTTTCTCGGCTTATCAGATTTTTTTAATGAGAAAAGTTTGTTTTATATTCTAGAACAGTTGGACTCATATTACAAATAAATGTAATAATTCCAACTATGTACATTAACAATAAATTGAAACTATGCTTTCTTAGTGGTATGCTAAACTATGACACATCTTAATGACATTTTAGATCCGAAGAGATGCCTCATTTTTCAGAGAAGAAAGCTGAGGCTGAGATTATTATAGCAACATCGCCTCATAATAATGACAGTGGTGCTGCCATCTTCCAAGGCCAAGTCCATTGCTTTTTCCACTGTTCCACTGGTGGTATTACTAGGTTATACTGTTTGCAATAAGTTACAAAGGAATGGATAAAAGCTTCAAGCCTCCATTTACAACCACATTTCCGAGTTCTCTCATTTGATCCAGCAGTGGGAAAGCACACACCAACAGATGGACTTTCTATCTTGTTCTCTTTTCCTTTGACTTATGGAAAGGAAATGTTCAGTGATGTGACACTGTTGAAAGTGTTTTTTTTTTTTAATTCATCTTGTCTTCAGCGACTTTGCTCTAATTAAAAAGAAGAACCCAAGTTTTCACATCCTCTTTAGCAGGGAACAAATGAGTCACTTAGAACCACAGCATTAGTGACCTAGGTTTGCCTAGGGTGAAATTGATGCACTGAAGCCAGGGAGGAGACTTTATCAACCCGGACCTCAGCTTGTAACTATGATAAAAGGGTCTTTCAAAATACAGGTGCCTGAGCCCTCCACTGGAGACTGATTCAGTTATTCTCAGTGGGGCCTGTGCAGCTGTGAGATATCTTTTTGGATTCTCTCTCTGCCTCCTCCTCCCTCTACCTTCCTTTCTCCTGAGACTCTTAGCCTTTATAATGTTTGTTTCAAACTTGTCAGCTCGCTTTTTTCTGTCAGAAGTGCTGTGCATCAGGTGAATCTCGTCTGAGTTCCTCACCAGTCCCCTTCCTTTGCCACTCCCTTCCTTTACTGGCCAAACCCACTTCGTTCGTGTTACTTCCAGGGGTAACACTTCCCAGGATTCCTCTTCAATGTCCCACCTGGAAAGCACCACGAAGATCTTTAAAACCTCTCCAGTCTACATTTTATTTTTTCAGGACTCCTCCAGCTAGTCCAATACACTATAGTAAATTAGAACAGTCTTACCCAAGCTGGCCTAGTTAATAGATTCCCCAGAGTCAACTCCTTACAATTTCCAAAGGGGTGGTTAATGATATTAATGATTTAGATTGGTATATGCCAATGAATTCAGAGAATGATCTGGACTGTCTCCTAGATGACCTTTTAAACTTTTAATGATACAAAGTCAGTCTGAGTAAGGCCGAAGTGAAAAGTGAATGGAGCCCTTCACAGTAACCAGTTCCCTTAATTTGTAGTAGGTAATGTGTTCTGTGTTACTGAAGGGAGTTGGGTGAGGTGGGGGGAGACTGTCAGAGATGGACTTCTTAATTTTTTATAAATATTACAGACTTACCTGTCTATACACGTATCCTCTATTCCCAGTCTTTAGTTTTAGAGGAGAGACATGTCTTGTTCGGGGGGAAAACTTGTGCCCAGGTGGAAAACTGCGTTGTTTGGAATCCAGTATCTGATTCCTGTTCTGTGGAAGCTATTTTATAACTCTGTAAATTGTGGATTACTGATAGCGATGCAACACAGTTCTTGGTTATAGTTACGTAAGTTTTGACCAGTAGAAGTTCAGTTGACTTACCTCTACTGCTATGGAAGTGAGGTAGTTTTACTTCTATCTGCACATTTATTTCAACATTCTTTTCTTCCATATCAACTTGTGCTGTTTTGATTTCTCCTTATAACATCTACCATGCTCTTTCATTGATTAATGTGCTAAATAATTTAACACATGTTCATTTATCCATATGGAAGACGATCTTAGCTTTTTGTTTTAAAAAACAAAAGTTTGAAGTGCTCCACTGAGTTGCTCAATGGATTCACCTGATAAGGTAAACTTGTCACCAGAGATGTGCAGCTTGTGGACTGCATAATGCCCAGACATGTGCTTTTGTTTTTTTTTTTCCCTTGGCTTCCAAATGACAATAACACTTGGCTGACTTTGTTTTTCTAATTCTAACATTCTCTGTTTTGCAGTTCTTCATTTTCTTTTTATTGATATAGAGAACAGATTTTATATATTTCATCGGTCTTTATTTCCTTTAGGTTGAATAAGTCACTGACTCTTGGTGGCGATGATGGGGAATATGGTGTTAGGGTTTGACAGTTTGGTGTTCTCTGTGAGTGGATTAATGATTTATAGAGATCTAGTCTCTGGTGGGTGAGAGACTACAGAAAAACTGGTTATTAGTCTTATTTGTATGCTTTTCATCTATTTTGGGCACAGATCAATTAAGAATGTTGTGTTCACCAAGGGAACCACTCTTTGATACCTGACTGGTAAATTTTTTGTGCTTCTATGTTAACTCCTGATTCCTGTGACATTTTAAAATTGAAGTTATAAAATCTATTTTTTAATCCAGAGAGGTCTTTATCTCATGAGTGTATAGTAGCTTCCTAAGTCCAGATGATATTTTTTGTTGTTGTTGTTGTTGTTTTTTTTTTTTTTTTTTTTTTTTTGACAGGCAGAGTGGACAGTGAGAGAGAGAGAGACAGAGAGAGAAAGGTCTTCCTTTGCCGTTGGTTCACCCTCCAATGGCCGCCGCTGCAGCCGGCGCACCGCGCTGATCCTATGGCAGGAGCCAGGAGCCAGGAGCCAGGTGCTTTTCCTGGTCTCCCATGGGGTGCAGGGCCCAAGCACCTGGGCCATCCTCCACTGCACTCCCTGGCCATAGCAGAGAGCTGGCCTGGAAGAGGGGCAACCGGGATAGAATCCGGTGCCCCGACCGGGACTAGAACCCGGTGTGCCGGCGCCGCAAGGTGGAGGATTAGCCTATTGAGCCACGGCGCCGGCCTAAGTCCAGATGATATTAATGATTTAGATTATCTGATGGCCTAAATTAGAGGAGCCCTATTCTAATTGGTTTAATGAGATAAATAACTGCTTATACAGTACTTCTGTATTTCTCAGAACATAGGAAAATGAAATAACAAAATGAAATAGCTAAAAATTCAAATGTGCTAAATTTAAAAAGTATTCTAAAGCAACCATCTCAGAAATCTTTCAAGAATTTAGATTAACATAATTTAAGTAAGTCTTTGGTGAACTAGACTATTTCAATGATTTGGTTTTGGTGGGAATTTAGCTGAGTGGCTAAGACACCTGTGTCCTGTAATGGAGTACCTGTGTGAAATCGTTGGCTTTGACTCCGAATTCCAGATTCTGCTAATACAACCTTGGGGGCAGTGGTTAGGGTTCAAGAGCTTGTGTCTTTGCTACCCGTGGGGAAGACCTGGCTTCAGTTCTGGGATCCCAGCTTCATTTGGGACAGTTAAAGGGAAGACAGGCAGATAGGAGCTTTCTGTCTCTGTGCCTCTTAATAAAAGTAATTTTGTGCAAAAAAAATTTCCTGTGCAAAATAGAAATTACTATGGTTTAGATTATTATATATGGTTAAGATTACACTTAGAAACATAGTTAATGGTTTTTCAGAGAAGTTTTAAGTAGCAACATGAAGTTTTTTTAATACTGCTTTATTTTCTTTTAATCTCTCCACTATTTTTTTTTTTAATAAATGTTGTTAGGTCTCTCCTTTCATTCCTATATTTTCTCTTATTGATCTGTCTGGCTGGACATTATGAATTTTCTGTTCTTCAAAAACTTTGTTTATCCTGTTGCTTGTTCATTTTCTGTTATTGATTTCAGTTCTTGATTATTTCCCTTCTTCTATTTACTTTAGGTTTAATTTGCTCTTGTAAAAGTTTAGGTTATTAATTTAGACCATTCTTCTTTGCTAACATAAAACACATTTACCTCTAGACATTACTTCAGCTATATCCCACAAATTCTGGTATGCTATGTTTATATTTTCATTTAGTTAAAAATATTACCTCCTTTTCCTTTTTATCAGATCAGTTATTTAGGTGTATGGCTTTAGTTTTAAATATTTGGTTATTTTTCCATGTATCTTTGTGTTATTTTGTAATCAACTCCCTTATGATGTGTTTTTACTTATTTTGTTTATCAAGGCTTGTTTCATGCCCCATGATACGGTATGCCTTAGTGGATGTTCCATGTTCACAGAAAACCAATATGTCTCTTCTGTTGTATATACTTCTTAAAAGATTTATGTTTTTGAAAGGCAATGAGAGAGACATTTTCCATACACATACAAATGATTGAAACAGCCTGGACAGGGCTAGGCTGAAGCAAGGAGCCAGAAACTCCATCCATGTCTCCCATGTGGGTGGTGGTAACTCAAGTATTTGAGCAGTCATCTGATGCTTCATAGGCAGATTTACCGGGGGAAGCAGATTGCAAGCTGAGTAGCCAGGACTCATACTGACACTCTGTCATGGGATGTGGGCGTTCCCGGTAGTGGATTAACAATTGTGCCAAAACACCCACCACCAGTATAAATGTGAATAAGTAATATGAGTTGATAACTCTTAAATTGTGCTTATCCTTAGTGATGTTCTGTATTTCTCCAATCAGCTTGTGAGAACTGTTAATGAGCAGTTGTAATTGTGGAGTTCTTTAGTTGATTGACATTTTTTAGAAATTTATTTATTTGAAAGGCAGAACAACAGAGAAAGGAAGAGGGAGGGAGACAGATGGACAGACACATCTTTCATACACAGGTTAACTCCCCAAATGGCCACAACAGCCAGGCCTAAGCCAGGAGCCAGGAACTCTGTCCGGGTCTCTTGTGTGGGTGGCGAGGGCCCAAGCATTCAGGATGTTTTCCTGTGCCTTCCTAGGCTCATTAGCATGAAGCCGGATCAGAAGCAGAGTAGCTGGGGCTCAAACCCTGGTGTCACAAGTGGCGGCTTTGCCCACTGTGCTGCAATGCTGGCCCCAGTTCTGAAAGTTTTTGCTTCATGTATTTGAAACTTCGTTGTTGCATGCATATTCAGGATCTCTGTGTCTTCTTGTGAATCAGTTCTGTTTGTCGGTATGAAATGTTGCTCAACAACCACAATTACTACGATTAATCAAATGGATATTTGATTTATGAAAACAAATACAAAATAGAAAGACAACTTATGTTTTGCCAAGTGAAATTCCCTTTGTCCTCCTTCACTTTTTCCTATGGCAATTGTCTCCGTCACTCATGCATTTGTTTGTTTTCTGTCTTTTCTCACTAGAATAAAACTTCCAGAGAGAAGACTTCATCCATTCTGTTTGCTGCTATATCCCAACTACCCACAACGGTGCCTGTCATAAAGTCTGGTTTCGGTACTACTTTCTGAATGAGTTAATAGTAATAAAGCCACACAATTGTAGAGCATATTTCCATGACTCTACTTAGTCCATGTTAAGATGGTTTCTGCTTACATAGGCCATTTTAGAATTCTTAGAACCCACGGTGTTCTCACTATTCTCCAGTGTGGTCGGCACCACAAAGCAGTGTGACTGCGAGTTCTCAGGATCTCAGGAGGGTAGTGAGTGAGCTAATTCGTTAACATGTTCCTTTAAAAAAAAAATCTCTGCTCAAGCTAGGCTTTATTCCTGAATCATTTCAGAACAGTGCATCTAAGTGGCAAACACCCAGTTCTTGGTCCCTAATCCTGGATCTCTGTTAGGAACCTCTACTCACTCCTTCCTCAGGAGGCCACTTGGGTCCTCATTTTGGATGACTCTGTGGGCCAGCCTCACTGTTGTGTTCCTGCATTGTTAGTTGAGTAACAGTTTCTTAAGCCAGGATCCCAGCTGTATAAAGCAGCTGTGTTTGACATCTCCTTATCCACTCTGTGGTTTCACTTTCCCCAACTCTTCATGCAGCCAAAGGTTTTTGTTTCCCAGGAAATATAAACTTGAAACCCCCCGGGAAATGAATGTCGCCCCATTTTATATTTGATAACGTTAACTGCAAAAAATGTTGATCAAATCCTCTGTGATTGAAGAGGGAAAATACATCTTTTTAGTCAAGTGGGTCTTCTGGGTATCATGGAAAGTATTTGAGTCTAGTGGGCACTCAGCACTTAGACAACCCACATGCCCTTGTGAAGTAGGGATAATCATAATGTGTGCCCTGCTTGTCTCTTGGGGTTGACAGGATTTATGTGAAATGCATGGTACCTTGTGCTTTGGAAAGCATGGGAGGTGTGCAAATTGCTGTTATTGTAATGAGAAGCTCTTTTGACTTTGAAGTTTACAGTGATTGGATTTTTTTAACTCGGTAATTCAAGATCATTTGAGTATTGCATCAGAGACCTTCACTCCATCCTCAAGAGCACCTGCCTATAACTCTTTGGCCAAGGAATACAAGGAAATTGCTGTTAGCTGTTACCTTGGAAACTATGCACATTCAAAAACAACAACACTGGAAAGGAAACAGTGTAACTTTGAGGGAAAGCCCACTTGGGACCAATAACCACCTCACCCCCAAGCTTAAAATGTTAGGCACCTGCTTGAAAAGGTTTCTTAATTATTTTTTAAAAACCCAAATGCTGTACACATTTGGGGCATCTTTGTTAAATAAATGATGAGGGGTGGGTGTTGGGTGCAGCTGTTAAGCCACCACTTGTAACACCTGCATTGCATGTCAGAATGCCTGAATTTGGATCCTGGTTCCATTCTTCATTCCAGTTCCCTGTGAATGTGTACCCTGGGAGCAGTAGTGATGGCTCTAGTAGGGTCCCTGTCACTCATGCAGATGACCCAAATTGAGTTCCTGGCTCTTGGCTTCAGCCTGGCTCAGCCCTATATGTTGCAGGCATTTAGTGAGTGAATCAGCAGATGGAAGATACTCATACTCATTTCTGTCTCTCTCTGCCTTTTAAGATAAATAATTTTTTAAAATGATGAAAATGGCCAAGATAAGATCTGCCATTACTTAGAAGAAGTTTAGACTTCAAATGTCTTAGTACTTTTATCTAGTATCATCTTATTAGTCTTTGATGTTGTCTGGGGTATCCGCAGGCTCAGATTTTATTCTTTGTCAGTTATAAGTCCCAATGTAATCATCTAGAACTTCAGAACAACAGCGATAAAAAAACCAGCATTCAAACTCCTAGTGATGTTTCTGCTAGAAACTCACTCATGTGATAATAGTTCATGTCCATGCTAAGTTTATAATCTCTTGTTTTCTGTAACCTTCATTGGTTACCCTTTGTTCACAACCTGTAATTATTGACAAACCTGGAGCTTAGTGTTTGAATTGTGCTGCTTGATAACTGTGGGTAATCTTAGGCACTTGGGATTTGGTTTATAGAATGTGCATATTTACATCTTTCAGTAACTCTCTCCTAACCCCTTTGATGCATATTCTTGGGTCACAACCCAGGAGATTGTGATTTAGTAGGTGTGGAGAGAAGCCTGGATTCTGTATTTCAGCAGGCACTCAAGATTCTGAGGCTGAACTTGAGATTACCCTTTGAGAACCATTGTGTTCTCCAACTGCTGGCCTAGATTTTAAGTTTAATTTTTTATCCTTTATCTTATATTCAGGGATCCTAAAACTAATCTTCCATGAATAAATACAGGTTTCTCTTTGCTGTCATCATGCCTAGACCTAAGTTTTGCAATTATCATTGTCTTGTCCTTCCTCTTCCTCTGGGCACCAGCTGTGGACAATGGGAAGTGATCGAGAAGATGCGCGCTCTCTGCTTCTCAAAAGTATGTGTGTTTGGGGGAGACTTGATGGAAGGGAGTGCCCTTCTGACCTGTGAGAACACAGTGCCCAAGGTGCCACCTTGGAAGCAGAGACTGTACCCTTACCAGGAAATCAAACATGTCCATACCTTGGAATTTGAGCCTTTTTAAAAGTTATTTATTGATTTGAAAGGTAGAGCTAGCAGGAGAGACAGATCTTCCATGTACTGGTTCACTCCCAAAATGGCCCCAATGGCTAGGGCTGTGCCAGGCCAGAGCCAGGAGCTGCTTCTGGTTCTCCTACGTCGGTGCAGGTACCCAGAGACTTGGGTCATCATCTGCTTTTCCAGGTGCATTAGGAGGGTGCTGGATCAGAAGTAAAGCAGCCGGGACTTGAACTGGCACCCGTATGGTGATGATAGCACTGTAAGCCGCAGCTCTGGCCCCAGAATTTGAGCCTTTAGAACTATGAGAAAATAAATTTCTGTTCTTTATAAATGACTCAATCTCAGGTAATTTGTTACAGCCACACAAAATGGGCTGAGACCATAGCCTAAAACTGCTAAAGGACACCGCTTCCTAACAGTAACAGGTGTGCAGAATCAGTTGTTCTTGGAGGATCTCTCCCTTGCCACCTCTCTGGGTCAGGTGTGAAGTATATATATACTATTTGAATAAGTTCTTTTTTTTTTTTTTTTAAAGATAGATTGATTTATTTGAAAGAGTTACAGAGAGGCAGAGAAAGAGGTCTGCTATCTTCTGGTTCACTCACCAAAAGGCCTCAATAGCTAGAGCTGCGCCAGTCCGAAGCCAGGAGCTTCTAGGTCTCCCGTGCAGGTGCAAGGGTTCAAGGACTTGGGCCATCTTCCACTGCTTTCTCAGGTCATAGAATAGAGCTGGATCTGAAGTGGAACAGCCGGGACCCGAACTGGAGCCCATATGGGATATACCGGCACAGCAGGCGGCACTTCACCCATTACACCACAGTGCTGGCCCCATGAATAAGTTCTTTACGTGGTTGTGAAACCCGCACCCATGAAACTCTCCCTTGGGAGTCATAGCTTTCAAATCATTTAATTCCTTCTCCTTTAATAGAACTTAAATTTATTGTCATGGTTTTCTCATGTTCTGAAATATTTGTGGTGAAGGTTATGAAAAAGTTTCTTTGCAGTTTTATCAATACTGTTGTATCATTTTTTAAAATATTTATTTATTTGAAAGAGTTACACAGTGGGAGAAGGAGAGGCAGAGAGAGAGAGAGGGAGGGAGAGAGATCCTTCATCCTCTGGTTCACTTCCCCAATTGGTCACAATAGCCAGAGTTATGCCCATCCGAAGCCAGGTGCTTCCTCCAGGTCTCCTACGAGGATGCAGGGGCCCAAGGACTTGGGACATCTGATACTGTTTTCCCAGGCCAAATCAGAAAGCTCGATTAGAAATGGAGCAGCCAGGACTTGAACTACTGCCTATATGGGATGCCTGCATGCCACAGTGCTGGCCCCTGTTGTATCATTTTGAGATGTTTCTTTTTGTCTTTAGTGTATCTTTTAAAAGACCTATATTTATTTGAAAGGCAGAATTAGAGAGGGAGAGATAGATCTTCCATCCGCTGGTTCACTCCCCACATGGGACGCTGGTGCCGTAGGCAGCGGCAGCGACTTCTGTCTGTTATGCCACAGCACTGGCCCCAAGTAGTATACTTCTTTATCCCTATTGATGCTGTTTTTATATTGTATAATATTAGTATTGCTAACTATTCATATGTTTTCTTTTGGCAAGTGTTTGCTTGACATATATTTATCCATCTTTATTTTCAAACCTTTGGTGTGAGTTTTAAAAATCATGTTTTTCATAAATAGCATTGTTGGGGGGCAGGGGTTGTGGCACAGAAGGTTGAGCTGCTGCTTGGGATGCCTACCTTCCATATCAAGGTGCTGGTCTGAGTCCTAGCACCTGTGCTTCTGCTTAGGCTTTCTGCCAATGCATCCCGGTAAGCAGCAGATGATTTGGCTGAAGTGCTCAAGCCCCTGCCACCCACGTAGGAGACCAGGATGTAATTGCTGGCCCCTGGCTTCTGCTTGCCCGTCACTGGGTGTTGTAGACATTTAGGGAGTGAACCAATGGTTGGAAGATCTCCCTCTCCCCTACCCCTTTTTCTCTCTTTCTACCTTTCAAGTAGATGAAAATAAGTAAAAACAGAATTTGGGGATATTAAAAACCAACCCATTCTCTTATCCTATTTTTTAAACATGTGGAT
Organism: Oryctolagus cuniculus; assembly: GCF_964237555.1. Classification (NCBI taxonomy): domain Eukaryota; kingdom Metazoa; phylum Chordata; class Mammalia; order Lagomorpha; family Leporidae; genus Oryctolagus; species Oryctolagus cuniculus. The sequence goes on along the minus strand of NC_091443.1, from coordinate 43,258,791 downwards.
TTAATCTAAAGACTGGCAATTTGTTTGTGTGTGTGTGTGTGTAAAGGGGTAGGTAATGAACACTTTTGATTTGGTGCACTATAGGTAGTTTCTGTTGCAACTTTTCTAAAGCAGCCACAGATCATACATAGATGAATAGGCCTGGCTGGGTTTGGCCTGCCCAGGCATAGTTTGCCAGTGTCTGGCTTAATCCACTTACATTTTTGTGATGGGTGATATATTTGGACTTTGCTCATCTCATTTTGTATGCTCTGTTTACCATCTGTATTACTTGGGACAGTGCCAGCTGAGGTTACAGATGAACCTGGAACTCTCAGCAGCTCAGCACAAAAGAAGTAGGTATCTTCTCTTGTGAAATCAAGTCAGTGGCACAAGGGCTGGGCTGCCCCCCTGCAATCATTCGGGAACCCAAGCTACTTGTTCTAGTGGCTCTGTCTTTCCTATTGCACAAGTTCCAAGATCACTCAGATGGGAAAAGAGGGTAGAGAGGGACCACCTGCTCCTTAACCACATCAGCTTGGAAACCATTTACAGATCACTCCTCACATTTCATTGATGCAAACTAGTCACAGGGGCCTACCAAGAAGCAAGAAGGGCCTGGGAGATGTAGTTCCTGGTGTGGCAGCCACTTCCCAACAGCAGTCCTGCACTCTGGTTGAGGAACACAGGCCTTTGACACACATTTGGACACTTCTGCCACAACCAACCTTTCTTCCTCACTGCTTTTACCCACCTTCTGTGGGACTGTTGTGCTTTTTTCCTTTCTTTGATTTGTTGGTTTGGAATATATGTGATATATTTTGTTTTTGTTTGGGTGGTTGTTCTTACACTTTGAACATACATATTTAACTTTCAAAAGTTTGTATAAAATGTATACAAAGAAAAGAATCTTTTTGATTCTCCGTTCCCCCATACAGATATTACACAGACATCTTTACTCCTATGCAGATACCATACACATAGTTTTATACTTACTTTTTGTCTAGAATTTTATTTCAATTTTGACAAAAAATACAAAGTAGTTTGTTGTGGTTGATTCGTTCCTGAGAGGATTCGTTTCTGAGAGGAGGAGCATGGTGGGGGCAAGAGGCACCGCGCAGTCACCACACAGACCTCGGGAGTTGGGTGAAAGCGGGATGGAGGTGAGCAGCCTGCAGACTTGTTTATTTCAGTTGGTACAACAGCTTATATAGCCAAGGCAGCCAATCTGGTCAAGGGGCGGTCTATGCCCTAACCGATCACAGCCTGTTGCCAGGCAGTTTCCAAAGCCATCCAATCACAGCCTTTTGCCAGTCAGGCTCTGTTGCCAGGCAGTTTCTGTTGTCAGCGTCTATCTTGGCATGACCTTCTCACCTCAGTGGCCATCTTGGCATGACCTTTTCACCTTCTCATTCCACCACAGTAGTTATTTTATGGTTAAGAAATCTACCACTCTATTTTTGTCCATGAGTTGTCCTCTGGACTCCATTGCTGAGACGGAGTCTTTAAGTGTTGGTTTTTGTTGTTAATGTTTTGTTTTAGTGAAAGTCTGCGGATGGTAAAGCCTTTTGGTCCACTATACCTGAATAGCTAGGTATAAAATTCAAGGTGGATACAATATTCTCTCAGTATGTGGAACATATTACTCCATCTTCTTTTGGCATTTTTATTGCTGATAATAAATCTTTTGTCTCTTTGTCATCATTTTATAGGAATCTATCTTTTTTCTCTAGTAGCTTTAATGATTTGTATAGTTTGGTAACACACCATGGTTTTGCATTTATTTTTGTTGATTCATTCATTCTTTCAGAATCTGTTGTGAAACTATTGACTTATATTTCTTCATTTCTTGAGATTGTTGGCACTAACCCTTTATTTTTTTTAAATATTTATTTATGTATTTATGTATTTGAAAGGCACAGATATAGAAAGGCAAAGAGAGAGAGATACACAGAGAGAGAAAGAGAGGTCTTCCATCTGCTGGTTCACTCCCCAAATGGCTGCAAATGGCCGGAGCTGGGCCAATCCGAAGCCAGGAGCCAGGAACGTCTTCCAGGTCTGCTGTGTGGGTTCAGGGGCCCACGGACTTGAGCCATCTTCTACTGCATTACAGCTTAACTTTTTATTAGCCTTTTACATTTTTTCTGTTCTCTGCATTTGGCATAATGGCAGGAGGGGTGTGTCCCATCCTGTTTCTTTCAGTAACCAAGGTGTCCTGATTTGAGAGCTTTTATTTCTTTGTTTTGTTTATTAGTTGGTGACTAAGATGCTGGGTCCAGTTTTTACACCTGCTAGCACTGCTGGATCCCTAGTTGCATCCAGAGCAAGTGTGCATGAGTCATTTTTGAAAATTGTCCTCAGAGATGGATGGTAGTAACTAACCCTGATGCTGAGAATGTACCAGGTCTTGGTAGCCACATCTTGGTAGCTGGCTTCAGAGTAAGTCCTGGCAGGGCCACCATGTTCTCTCTCCCCATACTCTCCCCAGCACCCTCTCTCCTTAAGTAACATGGCACAGACTGATGCCCCAATGTGCAGAGGGACATGAAAGGCTGCCTTTGGGTCTACCTGAATCAGGCTTGACACCTGCTGTGTTTTCCGTCACTGTCTAAAACTAATTTATTTTTAGTCCCTGAGCTATGGAATGGGGCTGTGTGTGCCTGTGTGTCATGCACTGTTTTGAGCACAGGAAGCCATGGGAGCAGAAAAACAAGATGTGCTCTGCTTAAGGTGTTCACTCATGGTTCTGCATGTCCGGGAGTGCGGACCTTATAATTTATGCAAAGACAAAAGTTAAATTGGGATGACCATACAGAAACACATCTATAGCTAATTTCCAGATTTTTCTTTCACATTGCATAAGATGGTCAGGCTGTTAAATCTCTCATCTGTCATCTGTAAAGACAATGTTGTTGTACCCCATAGCAGGGATGCCTTCTTACTTGTGTATGGTAAAGGAGGCTTAGCGCTTGACACCAGGTTGTCTTGCCACTCTTCTGGAAGAAGCATCTGAGGCTAGGCTTTCTTCTTCAGTGTAGAGCTGGCTTAGACCTTAGACATTTTCTGCAACTATTGACACACTCAAGCTGCCAGGTGACCAGATCAGTTCCCAGACTTTATTCCTCCAGGGGCAGCTTTTTGTGGCCCTGCCACTTTGGACCTGGATCTAATTCTCACCCTGCCCCTTTTCCTCCATATACAGGTGTGCAATGACTTCTTCTGGTCATAAAGCTATTAGTAATTGGCCTCAGGGAAGGAGTTGCTAGAAATCCAGTCCCCATACAATGAAGGTCCTGGTAAATATCACCTTACAGGGCTGTCTGGATATTCCCCATAGCCTGATTTCTCCTCACAGGGCTCTTTAGCGATAGCATAAAACCATGTTGTTTCCAGAACTAAATGCATACTCCCATTCTTCTTTTTGTTTTCATTTCTCTTTTCTTAAAAGCATTCTTGCTACTTTATATAATTGCCAGAACTTGCCAGAGGCTTAAGAGATAACAGAAGAAGCAACTGATTTGCAATTAGGAGGCAAAGCAGTAATTGTGAGGCCAGAGGAAACTAGAGAAAGTAAATCAAGGAAAAGACACTTGGAGAAAGTCCAGTCAATCTGAAAGTTAGATTTTTGTGGGAGATCTGAGTTGGAGGTTTCAGTTCAAGAATGTCTTGGGCCAACCGCTGTTCGGGAAACTGGCTTGTAGGGACAAGGGAGTGGAATTCAGGGACCAGGAGGAATCTGCCTTAAAGCTGGGGCTATGGAGGCTTTTTGTTGAACTTCTCTTCTGGAAAGTACTTTATTGGGGAAGAGAGAGAGTACTGGTACATGCATATGTGTGTGTGTGCCTGGGGTTGAGGGGCAGCACTGATGTTTGGAGCAGGACAGTTCTTGAGTCGGAAGCTGTTTTGAGCTAGTCAGAGTATTTGGAAGTCTATGTATGCCTTCTATGACTGCCTTAAAGAAAGTACCAATCAGAGGCCCTTGAATATAGAAGAGCAGTGGTGAATACAATTCTTGGGGAACTAGGAATTAGGGCAGAGGCTCTGACATTGTAGAATTTATCAAACTACCTGTAAAATAATCTCCAGTGCCTGTTTGATTTCAGACCACAGAAATCAAATGTAGAGATACCTTGGGGGAGATGTCTGAATCACACATAAGAGTTCCGGGGTGGAGAGTGTGTTCTTACGCTTGCGGCATTTAGACAACAGAAAAAGGACATTTATATATAGGTAGAACACAGATTCTGTGATAAGATTGGAACTTGAGACCTCCCAGAAAAACCTTTCTCATGATTGTGGCCATTGGGATATTGAGGAGCCAGAAGCCAGGAGAACTTTTCCACACTGTGTTCACGGTTTAGTCCACATTTGTTTCTACTTTTCAATCTACTTAGGCATCCATTCTTTTTTTTCTTCTTACCCTTAAAATTTTACCACTTACTCATGGTAATCTTTGTCTACAACTTTACCTGAAGAGCTTTTGCAATCTACCTCTTCTCTGTCATCTTTTCCACCCACTGCAGGGAAAATAGAGTTTCCTATAATGTGCTGGGTTTTGTACAGTTCACATCATATTTTTTTCATGGTCCCAGAAGTTCCATGAGGTAGGTTTATAAGGGATCTTTTAGGAAGTATCAGAATCCCTGAGCATTTAAAATCCCTGGGCCAGGCTACGTAAAGGTGTTTCCATCTTATAGGAATAGAGAATACTAGCAAATTGTGACCATCATTTTTCAAACCATGTTGGTAAGGATTTCTGCAGACGATCCTGCAAAATCTCCTCTCTAATGGAAAATGAGCAACATGTGCTTTACTTAGGTTCTTTTTAACAAACACATCTGGGAGCTAAGTTTGACTTGTTGGCTAACAACAAGTCAGAAGTTTGGTGCCTTTCTAGGCAAGTGTAATGAAGTTGCATTCCCTGCTAAGGAGGAGCAGGCATGGAAACTGTTGTCTTGTTGAATCCACTGAATGTATGCTGACTCAGAAGAGACATGGAAGGTTGAGCAATTGATTTCTCAGAGGTGAACCCGAGTTGGCCAATTTGTAGTAAACTTGGTTATTCAGACTGTTTCCTAGCTCGAGACATGATGGACCCTTTGATCTGAGATAGTGCTGTTTTCAGAGAGCTGGTAGCCAAGGTATAACCAGGTTCTATCATGGGGGGAAGTTTTTGTTTATCAGAAATAGCCAAAGCATCAGATTCCAGGAAAGGGTAGGGGCAATGAGAGAGCACAGAGATCCCAGGGGCTTCTGTTAGGGGTATTGGACGATAAACTTGTCTGGTGTGATTACAGAAGATGAGTGTGAACTCTTTCCCAGGGGACTGATTGTGGAAAGAAATTGTCCCTGGCCAAATGAAATGTCACAGATTCATAGAGCTTCAGTGGTGGATTGAGGTTTAGCAAGCAGGTAGCTAATTGTGCAGATGAGAACTGAAACTTGAAGGGATTTTTCCAAGGTCACATACTTAAGAATGGACAGGATACGATTCTCCCTCCCCCTCCCAGAAACCTTTTACTTAAGGTCTATAAACTTCATGCATTTCATAAATACAACTTTAGGAACATAGTGATTTTTACCACCATTCCTGCCTTCCCACCCACACTCCCACCCTTCCTCCTCCCTCTCCTATTCTCATTCTTACTTTTTTTTATTAAGATCTATTTTCAATTAACTTTATACTCAGAAGATTAATTCTATACTAAGTAAAGAGTTCAACAAATAGTATAAAAAATGTTCAACAGTTTTTGATTTCTTCTGTGACCCACTGTTCATTCAGGAGCATGTTGTTCATTCTCCATGTATTTGCATATGTTCTAGAGATCGTTCAGTTGTTGATTTCCAGCTTCATTCCATTGTGGTAAGAGGAGATGCATGGTATGATTTTGATTTTCTTTGAATTTGCTGAGACTTGCTTTATGGCCTGGGCTATAGTCTATCCTAGAGAAAGTTTGATGCACTGGTGAGAAGAATGTGTATTCTGCAACTGTAGAATGAAAAGTTCTGTGGATATCTGTTAGGTCTATTTGGTCTATAGTGTCAATTAACTGTTGTTTCCTTGCTGATTTTCTGTCTGGTTGATCTGTGCTTTGCTGAAAGTGGGATATTGAAGTCCTTCATTACTATTATATGGGAGTCTATGTCTCCCTTTAGACCCCTTAACATTTCTTTTAAATAGCCAAGTGCCCTGTAATTAGGTGTGTATACATTTATTATTGTCATATATTCCTGTTGAATTGATCCCTTAATCATTGCATGGTGCCCTTCTTTGGCTTTCTTAACAGTTTTTGTGTTAAAGTCTATTTTGTCTGATATTAGGATGGCTACACCAGCTCTTTTTTGCTTTCTATTAGCATGGAATATCTTTTTCCATCCTTTCACTTTTAGTCTGCATGTATTTTTGTTGGTAAGATGTATTTCTTGTAGACAACAAGTAGATGTTTTCTGTTTTTTTTTTTTTTTCCCATTTTTCCATTTGCATTCAAGGTTACTATTGATAAGTAACGACTTGGCCCTGCTGGTTTTCCATAAATATTCCTATTTTTTACTTGAGATTTCCTTCGTACTTCTACTGGGAGATTTTCTGCCTTCACTTTCTTTTGTAGTGATGACTATGTTTATGTGTTTGTGTTGTAGCACATCCTTAAGCATATTTTGTAAGGCTAGACAGGTGGTGACAAATGTCTTCAATTTCTGTTCGTTATGGAAAATCTTTGTTTCGCCTTCATTCATCAATGAGAGCTTTTCAGGGGACGCTATTCTGGGTTGACAGTTTTTTTTCTTTTAATATTTGGAATGTATCTTGCCATTCTCTCTTAGCTTATAGGGTTTCTGATGAGAAGTCTGTTGTGAGTCTACTTGGAAATTCTCTGCAAGTCATCTGGCATTTCTCTTGTGTATATTTTAGAATCTTTTCTTTAAGTTTCATTGTGGAGAGTTTGATACAGTGTGTCATAGTGAAGATCTTTTCTTATCATGTCTATTAGGAGTTCTGTGTGCTTCCTATACTCAGACATTCTATTCTTTCTCCAAATTAAGGAATTTTTCTGTAATTATTTCACTGAAAAGGCTTTCTAAGCTGTTCTCTCATTCCACACCTTCAGGAACTCCTAAGACCCATATGTTGGGTCATTTGATAGTATCCCATAGATCTCTGACACTGTGTTTTAGTCTTTCTAACAACTTTCATTTGGTCTGATGGTAAAATTTTCAGCGATTTGTCTTCTAACTTGGATTTTCTTTCATCCTCACTGAGTCTGTTAAGGTTTTCCACTGCATTTTTTTATTCTATTGAATTCTTCATTTCCAATATTTTATTTTGATTTCTCTTTAAAAGTCTCAATTTCATGAGAAAAATTTTCTTTCATGACATGTACAGATTTCTTTAGTTCTTGGATTTGCTTCTGATTATCTCTTAGTAATCTTAATCAATTTTTTGAATTGCGATTCTGGCATTTTTTTCAGTCCCTTTTTACATTCTAGAATTGAAGTGTTGTGTTCCTTTGGGGGTATTTTGTTATCTTCCTTATTCTTGTTGATTTGCTGCATTTATTTTCAGACATTTGTGGAGATGCTTATTAATTTCTTTCCCTGTGATGGCTTTTATCTTTAAACTATCCCTCTATGGGTTAGTGGAGTGTCTGTTTTTTCAGTGAATACCCTGAGGCATGTGCTGGGTGTGGTGGGGGAGCTCTGTTCAGTGCTTCAGGGTGAGGAGAGTGTCTAAAATGACTCCCAAATTGGGCACAGTAAATCTCTTTTATTTGTAATTTCTTTTTTCTTATTTATTTTTTTAATCAGAGGAGAGGTTTATTCAGCTCTGTTGGTGTTATCTCACACTCACCTCCTTTCCTCAAAGGAGACCAGTGCCTGGGTGCTTGCCCCAGTGGGTATAATATTAGTCCTCACTGCCACAAGAACCATACAAAGGATCCATGCAGTCCTTGGTGTGAGCATGGATCCTGCAGCAATAACCCTCACCAGGGAATCAGGGAGCCCTGAACGTGTGGAGCCATTCACAGTGACTGCCCAAAGACCCAGCCACAGCCACACCCTGCATCCTCACATGCAGCCAACAGTGTTTTCACAGTTCAGCACACAAGGCTCCCACAGATACAAGCACCCATCCCCTTGTCAATTCCCCAGCCAGACTCGGGCATCTCCTCTCAGCTGGTTGCTGGGCATGTGGACAATAGTTGGAGAAGCTGTTACATATGCCCAAAATGGCGCCCTGAGCATGTGGAGCCACCCACAGTGATTGCCCAAAGTCCCAGCAACAGCCTGCATCCTCACACATGGCCAAACTTTTCACAGTCCCAGCATAAGCCCCTGCCAATTCTCCCAGTCAGACTTGGGCATCTCCTCTCAGCTGGTTGCTGGATGTACGGGCACGAGCTGTCACAGCTGTTACATATGTCAAAAATGGCACCCGCTCGCTCTCAGCTAGTTACAGGACACTGGTGCTGGGTGGTCAGGGAGAGAAATGTGCATGCCTCCCCCCTTCCTCTAGGTTAGCAGGTACACTGTACCCCATGGGGCTCCAAGCCAGACTCGGGCTCTTCCCACAGCTTTATCGCCAGTGGCTTGGGCTGCTTTAGTCTGGTCTCGCCTCACTCTCCAAAGCTGGTGCTGAGGCTCTGAGCTCTTGGGGTCCTGAGTTCAGTGCATCCACACCCTTCAGGTAGATCCAAATGTCCATCTAATTTGCATGTAGTTTCCTCTGTTATTTTCTCCCTAACTCTTTCCTGAGATTGCACTCTCTCCACGTGTTTTAAACTCTCTTCCCCAATCTACAGCAGTAAGGTCCCTCCCTATTCCGCCATCTTGGTCTCCCCAGAGCAGGATTCTAATCCTTGTCTTTTTTTTTTTTTTTTTTTTTTTTTGACAGGCAGAGTGGACAGTGAGAGAGAGAGAGACAGAGAGAAAGGTCTTCCTTTGCCGTTGGTTCACCCTCCAATGGCCGCCGCGGCCGGCGCGCTGCGGCCGGCGCACCGCGCTGATCCGATGGCAGGAGCCAGGAGCCAGGTGCTTTTCCTGGTCTCCCATGGGGTGCAGGGCCCAAGCACCTGGGCCATCCTCCACTGCACTCCCTGGCCACAGCAGAGGGCTGGCCTGGAAGAGGGGCAACCGGGACAGAATCCGGCGCCCCGACCGGGACTAGAACCCGGTGTGCCGGCGCCGCTAGGCGGAGGATTAGCCTAGTGAGCCGCGGCGCCGGCCTCTAATCCTTGTCTTGAGAGTCTGATGCTACATCAGACTGTGCAGATTTGAATTTACTTTGATTTTTATTTTTTTTATTTGTGGGGCAAACACACATACACACAGAGAGCAAGCACTCTTATCTGCTGGTTTGCCCCCTAAATACCCACAATGGCTGGAAATAGGAGCTGGGAACTCAACCCAGGTCTCCCAAACTAGTGTCAGGAACCTAGTTACTTGAGCCATTATGGCCATCTCCCAGGGTCTGCATTAACAGGAAGCTTGAGTCAAGAGCCGAATATGAGTATTGAACTCAAGTACTCCAGTGTGTGAAATCAGTATCTTAATCAGTGTCTTAATTGTGTTTCTAAATGCCCACCCTTAAATTTATCTTAAGATTCCTAATTCAGCCCTGCATCTGACATGGTCAAATGAGTTTCTTGCTTCCTTTCAATAAGAAAAATAATGTGCATCTATTATTTCCTTATTAGTAATGATGTAAATTCCCATAAGTTTACCCACTAGATAATAAACTCTCACTGATGGTCTGAGAGAAAGGTTGAAAAAATTTTATGTGTGTGTGTGGGGGAGATCAAAATCCCAACCTATTGATAGATCCAATTCTTACATTCCCTTTTCCTCCCACTTCTCTTTATTTTTGTGAAGACTTTGGGCTTCCTGGGGTGAATGATGATTTATCTTGAACAAAGTAGAATTTGTTCTTGAATCCTGCTGGTGTAAACTCTATGCTAAATAAATGGAAATAGATATAAGGAATGAATCAGTGTGCTTACTTAAAAAGCAAGCATATAATTTGGATCTTTCTTTTTGGTGAGAAAAATTTATAAGACTAAAAGTTTTATTTCCTTGTCCCCATTTATGACCTCCTTCAAACTTTGTTCATTTATTTATAGGAAATAGTTTTCTTCCTCTCTTTCTTTCCCTCTCTTCATCACTTATTTTTATGTGAGGAGTATTTGGTAAGTTGGAGGAAAGACAGACTGTTAGCACAGTGGCATTTTGAAGTTGTACTATTAAAAATAGTGAATCTTAAGGAAATGTGGTGTCGTATGTGGTGTCTCTGTGCAACTCTGAATGACTACTAATAGTCAAGACTGATAGGCTATAGAGAAGCTGATTGGTGTTCCCTTTCCCCAGTGATAGAGCCAGGACATTTGTGGGAAAGACAGAGATAGAGGAAATAACGGAGACCAGAGAGGAAAGCACTTCATAAAGCCCACAGAAGACAGGCTGTGTGAGGACCGAGGAGTGCTTTGACAGGAAGAGTAAAGGACAACATGTATTGTGAAAATCTAATCGATGCAAAATGATTCATTTTGGTGATAGACAATACCTAAGAACAGTTTGTGGTCCAAGCTGATAGCCTTTTGCAAATGGAAGGGGGTACTACTGATTATGCTGAGACAAAGTTATGAGACTGTCAGGCATATCTGAACACATGAGCATACTTCAACAAAATTCATGGAAAAAAGGAATTGAAAGTTTATCTCGGGCTGGCGCCGTGGCTCACTAGGCTAATCCTCCACCTTGTGGTGCCGGCACACCGGGTTCTAGTTCCAGTCGGGGCGCCTGATTCTTTCCCGGTTGCCCCTCTTCCAGGCCAGCTCTCTGCTGTGGCCAGGGAGTGCAGTGGAGGATGGCCCAAGTGCTTGGGCCCTACATCCCATAGGAGACCAGGATAAGTACCTGGCTCCTGCCATCGGATCAGTGCGGTGCGCCGGCCGCGGCGGCCATTGGAGGGTGAACCAATGGCAAAGGAAGACCTTTCTCTCTGTCTCTCTCTCTCACTGTCCACTCTGCCTCTCAAAAAAAAAAAAAAAAAAAAGTTTATCTTGGCACAAAAACTTTGGAGGAGTAGAGGAGTCTTCAAAAAGTTCATGGAAACATTTATTATGAAAAAAACTATGCATGTATTTCAGCATTTCTTTGCAATTAAAAGAATAAACTTTTAATTGCATTATTCCATAGACTTGTTGAAGTGCTCTGATATGGTCCCAGACTATACCTATACATTGTCCCAGACAGTATGGGTGTAACTAAGAAGTTAGAATCTTCTCTTACTCAAAACATTGAGTTAAGTTATTAAGCAATGATGTGTCTGGCACTACATTGAGGATGTGAAGCTGACCCCCCACCCCACCCTTTTCTTTTATCCTAGATGAATTGTTTTTTCTTTGCCCTAGACTTTTCTCAACACTGAAGAGTAAGGCAAAACTTTCACAGTCCAGTTCACCAGTTGTGAAGTTCCTTAACAGTGCTTGTGTGTAAATAGATTCCACCTGGCCTTGCCCACATGGTGGTGGCTGCACAGCCTGAAGCATGATGAGTCAGAGCAATGTGGTTTTGTTCTGCTTCTGCCCTGCATAGGCTGGTTTTAATCAAATGAATGCCTAATCCTGTAGTGAATCTTATTAAGCCCTTTGCCCTTCCCCATTCCATCTGTTATACGTTTCATTCTTTATCCTCCACATAGAATAAGTCATGTTTTTTTCTCAGACCTTCTTTCTTTGAGTTTGATATCTTTCAGAGCTAAGCCTGAGTCAAGAATTACATTCAAGCTGAAGTGGGTCTGGCTGAGGATTTTCAGAATCCTGAGTTTCTTGAATGCTCTACATATCAGCAAAGGCTTTTTTTTTTTTTTTTTTTTTTTTTTTGATACAGTGTACTGGGAAGCCCTGCAGTTGATTTTTTTTTTTTTTTCAGACTTTCCTGCTAGGACCACAATTACTGTCTTCCCAGGGTGCAAAATAGTGACAGGGCCTTGGAGCACATGGTTATGGTGACATCTTCCTGGATCAGTAAATCTGTATGCCTGCCAGTCTGCTGTAGAATCTAAGTATCTGCTGGTAGATGGATTGTGATCTTGCCTCAGTGGGCCGTTCTGATCCTTTTGATCTGTTGGCTAGTTTACTATCTTTTTAACCAAATCATCCATATCAAAACCAACTGGATTAGAAAGTAGGTCTTGGGGCTGGCATTATGGCATAGTGGATTGAACCACGGCTTGTGATGCTGGCATCTCATAAGGGCACCTGTTCCAGCCCTGGCTGCTCTACTTCTGGTCTAGCTCCATGCTAATGCACCTGGGAAAGCAGCAGCAGATTGACCCAAGTATTTGGATCCCTGCACCCATGTGGGAGACCTAGATGAAGCTCCCTGCTTCAGCCTGGCTCAGCCCTGGCTGTTGTGACCATTTAGGGAGTGAAGCAGCAGATGGAAGATGGGTATCTCTCTCTCTCTCTCTCATGTCAGTCTGTCTCCCTCTCCTCTCTGTAACTCTGCCTTTCTAATAAAAAAAGAAAGTAGATCTCAGAGCCTCTGCTCAGAAAATAGTAAAACAGTACAGCTTTCTCCAAGGCACATATTCTGTTTATTATAGTATCTCTCTTTGGCAGATATTAAAAGATTTTGCTTAGGAAGAATTAACAATATTTAAAAGGTGTTGATGGTGGAGTTCCAAATTTGGTTCTCTTTCAGAAATCTCAACCCTAGACAGCTGGACTTTGTCCTCCTTTTGTATTTATTTATTTCATTGTCCTTTTCCCTCTGTGTAAGTTTGAGGGTAAGGTTCTTGTGTCTCTGTCGTCTTTGAAGACCACCCTAACCCTAGTGCTAAGTCTGTTGTTTTCCAAATAGAAGATAATTGATAAATGTTTTCCAAACTCAAATATCTTTAGTCTACAAATCTAATAGTTCCCTTATTTGATGCTTGCTTTATACAGAAACACTCACTGAAAGGTTCCTAGATGGAATGCAATGTATCAACTTGAGTGTTATCACTCAAATGTGCTTTGAGCAATAATAAGACCATACCAGAGGTGAGGAAAATATGGAAGTCACTCTGCATGCATTCTTTTTTTTTTTAAAAAAAATTAATTTTATTTATTTGAAAGACAGAGTTACAGAGAGAGGTAGAGAAAGAGAGAGAGGTCTTCCATCTGCTGATTCACTCCCCAGATGGCCACGATGGCCAGAGCTGCGCCAATCTGAAGCCAGGAGCTTCTTCCAGGTCTCCCACGTGGGTGCAGGGGCCCAAGGACTTGGGACATCCTCTACTGCTTTCCCAGACCATAGCAGAGAGCTGGGTCGGAAGAGGAGCAACCAGGACTAGAACTGATGCCCATATGGGATGCCAGCGCTTCAGGCCAGGGCTTTAACCTGCTGTGCCACAGCGCCAGCCCCTCTGCAGGCAGTTTTATGGGGAGCTTTTGCTATCTTGGTCACAGAATCTTTAGTCCTCTAGGGTTGTGGGTAAAACATGGGGTTGGTGTTATATCCAATCATTTTACTCTCGGGCTTATTGGTCTTTCTACCTAATATATATATATATATATATATACAAACCCATTTTGAAATAGATAGAAGAAAAGGTGTCTTAGACTCATAAACATTCAGCTAGAGCCCAGAGCCTGCCTTAGGAGGAGCATCTAAAATCCTCAGTAGACTTTGAAATAATATTAGGCTAGTATGTGCTCCATTGGGGAAATCAAAGCAAAACAGGCATAAGATATAAGACAAATGGCCACTTGATCCTATTTCTAGTGATTTAGTATTTTTTTTAAAGATTGATTTACTTATTTGGAAGGCAGAGTTACAGAGAGGCAGAAGCAGAGAGAAAGATCTTCCATCTGCTGGTTCACTCCCCAAATGGCTGCAACAGCCGGCACTGAGCTGATCCGAAGCCAGGAGCTTCTGTCAGGTCTCCCACTCGGGTGCAGGGGCCCAAGGACTTGGCCCATCTTCTACTGCTTTCCTAAGCCATAGCAGAGCTGAATCAGAAGTGGAGCAGCTGGGACTTGAAATGGAGCCATATGGAATGCTGACACTGCAGGCAGTGGCTTTACCCTCTATGCCACAGCACTGTCCCTAATTCAGTATTTGAACCTAGCTGTGTGCTTTCTACCCTGTTTGACACTTTTGCATTTCTTTTCTTTATTAGTAGTAATTGGGCTTCTGGTCAACAGGGATTATTATGCTTCATTACTACCTCTGCATAAAACTCTAGTTGCTATGAATTCTGTTTTTGTTGTGCTTGAACAATCCATATTTCTGATTCATTGATATGGCTGGTGGTGTGGGGATGGGCCATTACAAACAGATGAAGAAGGTTCAGTTATTAGGAAAGTTCAAATAAGTTTGAAGAACAGAGGTGTACAGAATGTGTTCTAGCCGCTTTCTCTGTTGGGAAAGAAGACTTCCTCTTATTCAGTGATGGGTGGTAAGAAATTTTAGGTACTATCCATCATTTATGTAATAGAAGCCATGAATTTGGTAGGCAAAAAAGTGTCAAACAGGGCTAACTCCATGTAGGCATGTAGTATCCATGCACAAAGCCTGCCTCCAGTCACTGTGTATGGAAGACTACTTTATAACTCATCAACTCCAAGTGGATGGTTTTTTGCAATTATAATAACACCAAGCCTTCCAGTCATCTACAGAAGGAAAACTCCCACCAAGATTCATATCTCCATTAGGAAGCCACATTCCTTGAATAAGAAGATACAGAATAGAGCTTTTCAATTGCAGATAAGTGTTTTTGCCCAGCTCCATCATTTTGCCCTGTATATGCCCAGGAGCAAACCAGAAATGCTTGCTATTAAATTTCTTCTGGAAGGATCTTCCCTCTACTTCCCTTCTGGGCCCTATAATTTTAAACTTCAAAATCCTAGCCAACCCTGACTGATGCAACACTATACATAGCTACTACTAAATGTAGGGTTTTTGGTCTGAGACTCCCTGGTGATTGGTGCCAACTGTAGTGCCCTAAGCAACAGCTTAGAAAGCCAACAGAAACTTAAGTTTTCAGATCTAAGTGTGAACAACCAGGTAGGGCTATGATGGAAAGCTTCCTTGAGGTGTAGAGATTGGGAGGAGATGTGTGGGCTGTGAATTGGCAGAGAAGAGGATGAAACATTCTGGTAAAACTGTATCGTCAGGGACAGGTAGGTTCTTAGGCTTGAACTTAAGTTGGAAGAAGAGAGCTGCATTTCAGGGACTTAAATTTTTAGAAGAAACTTATTTAAGAGGGAGTGAGAGAGGGAGAAACAAAGTTGGAGTAAATGCTCCCATCTGTCGGTTCGGTTCATTCTCCAAATGCCTGCAATGGCCAGGGTTGGGCTGGGGCCAGAGGTAGGAGCCAGCAACATAGTCCAGGTCCCCAATGAGTATGACAGGAACCCAGTTGCTTGAGCCATCACCACCACCTCCTAGTGTACACATTAGTAGGGAAGTAGACTAGGAGCCCAAGCTGGGAATTGAGCTCAGGCACTCCAATGTGGAACATATGGCTCTTAACTAGGCTAACTGATCCCACTCAGGAATGTCAAGTTTTAAACTGAGGTTTAAGGAAAGCAATGAGATTTCAGACACCATAGGCATGGCATGGACTGGATTGTGTGCCTTACTCATTATGTGTCTGTAGTATTTTTGCCTTTGGCAGACATGCAATAAATAAATGGGATTGAGTTTTCTGAAGATAAGAAGGGAGTTGGTGGAAAGATGTGATTTTGGTATTTTCCAGTCTCTTTTTTCTACAGTTCTGTGATTCTAGGAAGGCCGGGAGGCAAGAGAGAAAGTACATTTGAGATTCTGAAAGAGATTCAATGTGGCTGGAAAATGCAATGTGAAGGAATTCTGATGAGAGATGAGGCTGAAGTGGTATACATGAAGCCAAGTTATACAAGGTCTTCAATCAGTTAAGGCATTTGAAGATTTATTTATCTATTTTTATTTAAAAGGTAGAGTGACAGAGAGGAAGAGAGGACACCTTTTCATTCCCCAAATGTCTGCAACAGATACGGCTGGGCTGGGTCAAAATCAGGAGCCAGAAACTCCACCCAGGTCTCCCATGTGTGTGGCAGGAAACCAAAATCTCTTTCTCTCTCTCCCTCTCCCTCCCCTTCTGTAGCTGACTTTCAAGTAAATTAATAAATCTTTTTTTAAAAAGAAAAGTCTTGGTAGAGAGGGATGCATAAAGAAACCTAACCATGAGTGATTAGAGAGGTAGGAGGGAAATATAGGGAGGTGAGAGAGGACGAGAGTTTGAGAGTGAGCGGTTGTCCCAGTTTGCTCACCTTTATGTCATTAAGTCTCTAGGTTCTCAAATATCTCAAATTACTTCTGGTGAATAAGTCTAGGTTGGGGGGTAGGGGAGGCATATCTAGCAATGACCATGTGAATAACATAGCCCAAAGTCATAAGTCTATTTAAACACATTTAGGTTCTGCTCCCTCTGAAGATTTTACCAAAAGCTAAAGAGGAGAAATCCTCTTTATAGACTGTACAGCCACACTAATAGTAGCCAGCAGGGAAGCTGACCTATAAATACTCTGAGCACATTAAGGTAAGTACATTTTAAAAACAGTTATGTCTTTTGGCTATGGTCTAATGTGATGATTGGTGAAAATGGAACTGAAGAGTGACAGGAAATATTAATGGAAGGCAGAGCACAGTCCTTTGGCCTTAGAAAGAGCAATGTTCCCAGAGGGAAAGTTTGATGAGTAATGACCTTGATATACATCTTAAACATTCTGACAGTGAAGTAATGGGTGCTCCTTTTACTCTCTGATCACAGATTGTCCTTTGCTGTGACTAGGTTCACTACTTCAAGCCACCTCGGAGTACAAAGGCAGAAACATCACGACATCCGTCTTCCTGTTACAGGCAGTGGGTGCTGTCACAGGCGTGCTATCAGAGACTGTAAGTGGGTGCCGTAACATCAGGGTCTGCTTTGACTGCAGAGGGAAGAGAACTCAAGGTCTCGAGAAGGTGCGTTTTCCCGAAGCATCCCACTTCCCAGGTTGCTGTTTCAGAGCTGATGATTCACGTCTAGATGCCCCTCCGCCTCCATGTCCTTCTTAACACAAAATTTGAGTCAAGCTCGAACCTTGCTAAGAAAACATTTGCTCTTTTTAGTTGCTGCGGCGTTGGAGTCTAAAGACAGACTCTGTGGGAAGGCAGATCCTTAGTTACCTCCTCTCCAAGCTGTCACAGGAATTCAGATCTTTGCTTGCCAAAGCACTTCTATGGAGGTCAAGTTGTTTTTTTTTTTTTTTTTTTTTTTTTTATGTGTAGCCTTGAGTGACTCACTCTACTCTCTCAGCCTGTTATTCCCTCCTAACACAGAAGTCTGGATTAGGGGATCCTTGAGGTCCCCCACACCTAGCCTGTGTCTCCACCAAGACTAGCACTTACCTTTAGCCAGTCCCTTCCCTGGTAAACTGGGCTGCCTCAAGAGGGTTGTGCTGTATTTGGACCAGGAAAGCTTCTATATGTGATTGGGCAGAGAGAAAGCTTGCTTGCGGGGGGAACACCATAGGAAGAGGCTCAATGTTGAAAATATACCTACTGGCTGGTGCCGTGGCTCAATAGGCTAATTCTCTGCCTGCGGCACAGGTACCCTGGGTTCTAGTCCCGGTTGGGGTGCCGGATTCTGTCCCGGTTGCCCCTTTTCCAGTCCAGCTCTCTGCTGTGGCCCCGAGAGTGCAGTGGAGGATGGCCCAAGTCTTTGGGCCCTGCACCTGCATGGGAGACCAGGAGGAAGCACCTGGCTCCTGGCTTTGGATCCGCGCGGTGCGTAGCTGCAGCACGCCAGCCACAGCGGCCATTGAGGGGTGAACCAACAGAAAAGGAAGACCTTTCTCTCTCTCACTGTCCACTCTGCCTGTCAAAAAAAAAGGTGGGGGCACTGGAAGGAAGGCGAAGAGCCCTAATTGCTTGTTCAGTGGCCTACAAGTCATATTCAGTAGATTCTGCCTGGCCTTGCCAGTCCTTGATGATAGCCCAGTCTCATCAGTTTGTGTTTACCTGGGTGTAGGGGCTATAGGTTAAGAGAAAGAGTGTTGGAGACAGACATTTT
Source organism: Oryctolagus cuniculus (assembly GCF_964237555.1). Taxonomy (NCBI): domain Eukaryota; kingdom Metazoa; phylum Chordata; class Mammalia; order Lagomorpha; family Leporidae; genus Oryctolagus; species Oryctolagus cuniculus. Next base: position 43,240,733 of record NC_091443.1, on the reverse strand, counting down.
GTTGTTGTGTAACCTTGGATGAATTGCTGAACTTTCTATACCTTATTTTCTCTATCTTTTAAACGAGAATGCCTCACAGACCTGCAGAAAGATAAAACAATACAAACAGAACAAAGCAGTACAGAGTCTGATGTGACAGGAGTTGCCTCCCTTGATCCCAGCGCCGTTCACTTTGCCCTTCTCCTGCGCGTTATTCCCACTGTCTGGAGCTCACGTTCACCACAGGCGGGTCCTCCTCTCTGTCTCAGTGCTTGAGTCATGCTGCTGCCCCAGGGGTGCGTTGCCTGGCCTCACAATCTGCTAACTGCTCTTTTTTTTTTTTTTTTTAATTGAAAGTCAGAATAACACAAAGAGTGATAGAGAAAGAGATTTTTACATTTGCTGGTTCACTTCCCAAATGGCCACAATAGCACAAGCTGGGCCAGGCAGAAGCCAGGAGCCTGGAACTCCAACAGGGGGTCCCATTAGGGTGGGAGAAGCCCAAGTACTTAGGCCATTTTCTGCTGCTTTTGCAGGTGCACTAGGGAACTGGATTGGATGTGCAGAAGCTGGGTCTTGAACCAGCACTACAATATGGGATGCCAGCATTGCTGGTGGTGGCTTGGCCCACTGCACCACAGCACTAGTCTCCTGGTAGCTAGCTGCCTTATATCACTTAATTGATTTTTGCCCATCTAGGTTGCTGCTTTCTGAGGGAAGAAATCCATCACATACTGGTTTCCATTATGTAAATCTGGTAAGATGTTAGGTGCCCATCATGATATAAGCAGTTCTTGAATGAAGAATTGAATATAGAAAGAAGTAAATTAGAGAGAAAGGAGTAGTGTGTGTAATGTTTACAATCTAAATGGATGCTGAAATCAGATTTTCTGAATTTGAATCCTGGTACTGCCGGTTATGAGCTTTGTAATTTCAAAAGAGTTGGTAAACCTCTGTGCTCATCAGTTTTTGCATCTGTATAATGGCAGTGGGGAAAAATAATGCTTCTCTCAGGGTTTTTGTAAGCATTTAGTTTAAGTAATTATCTGAAGAATGTTTAGAGCAGTGCCTCGCACATAATGCTATCAAAGCACCGACTATTATTTTAAAGAGTATGGGCTTCAGATCAGACAAACTTGAATTCAAAGCCTGCTCTATTGCTTACTGATTTATTATGTGACCAAAGTTATTTGGTTTCTCTGTACCCCAGTTTCCTTCTCTGTAAAGTTGGGAAAATAGGCCTGCATTCTAAATTGTTGTGTAAATGAAACTGAGCTCAGAACCTAGAACATAGGGTGGGCCTGATACCTGGTGGCTATTGGAAGGCTGTTTCAGTCTCTCAGAAGCAGGAGTTTGAGGGTGTCTACATAAGGATTCATTGCAGTAGCCCAGGTCCCAGTTAGAAAACTAAAAGCCTGAGCCCTAACTGGGAAACGGTGAGAGAAGAGTTGAATCAGGGATTACAGGTGCATTGAGGGAAGGAATAAGGAAGTTACTTTGTGTTGGTTGCTAAGCTGTGTCACCAAAATCCTGACCAAATTAGGTCACTCTAAATACATTTGAAAGGAGCTGGAGACTTTTGCCCGTGTGAAATTCCAACACAGGTCCATACCTGTCACTTCTCTGCGTATCTCTGGTTATGTAAGGTGTTGCTTGTGTTTTGTCCTTGTGTAGCAGCTGTGTTACTGTCATGGTGATGCTGCAGGTGTGGGTGAGTGGAGATGCACCGTCCTCTGCCAGTGATTCTTGTTCTCGGAGAAGGTGAAATTCCCAGTGTGGAGTTTGTGTATCTCAGGTGAAACTTGGCTCTTGTTCTGAAGCTCCACGGGGGCTCAGGGAGTGCTGATTTCTAGGGGATCAGTCTGTTCTCACTCCTGAGACCTGATTTGGTCTTGAAGCATGTTCTTGTCCCAGGAGGTCTAGGTTCCCTTCTAACCTCTGCCAATGGTTGAGGGGCTGACTGCTTTCCACCATTCAGGGCAGAGGGGACTTCAGGGGTGGGCTCAGTCAGGAATCCCACTAAGGCCCATCCCCACCAGGTAGGGAAGGGGAATAAAGAGCAAAGAGGAGGCAGGCAGGCCTACGCATGAATGACTTTGTATTCGGGTGACCGTTCCTCTACCATCATCTGAATCTGTTCACATTTTTCATGGTCCAACGTTTTCAACTTCTCTTTCTGTCCCACTTCTTTGTTTGAATTTAATGCTAAGTTCCACAATGCTGTCAGTTCTTTGGTAAGGAGATGTAATATACCTCCACTTCAAAATTACAGATTTTCAGGGGTGGGTACTGTGGCACAGAGGGTTAAACTGACCCTTTGGACTCTCATATCCCATATTGGAGTGCCTGGTTTTGGCTTCCATCTCTGCTGCTGATCCAGCTCCCTGCTAATGTGCCCAGGAGGTTACAGATGAAGGCCCAAGTATTTGGGCCCTTGCCACCCATGTGGGAGACCTGGATGGAGTTCTTGGCTCCTGGCTTCGGCCTGACCTATTCTGGACTTTAACAGGCATTTGTGAAGTAAGCCAGCCGATGGAAGATCTTTGTGTTTCTGTCATTCTGCTTTTCATATAAATACATTCATAAATATTTTTTAAAATTACTGATTTGGAACACGTTTGTTATGTAATTCACCATTTCATTAAAATATTGTGACTTCATTTCAGCAATTCCAGTTGGTTTCAAATATCAAGATCAAAGTAACCACTTCCTTTTTTTTTATTACCGCAAAGTTCTTTATGATTAGTTTTATTTTTCACTATATCCAAATAGGAAAAACAAATCCTTGTTTGACTTCATTTTGCATAATATTCAGATAGGAGGAAGTTTAAAGAAAACAGTTATGTTCAGGTGGTTGGCCTGGATGTAATCAGAGATTGTTTTCCACCTGGCCTTGTACCTGAGGAGTTTAAAAATGTACTGATGGCTAAGTCCTACTCCTAGATGATTGAAAATGACAATCCATTGGGATGGTGTTGGGGGTGAAGGATTTTAGTCATTCCAGGTGGATCTGCTGGGCAAACAAACTTGAGAGTTATGGTTGGATTTTAATTTTCACTGTTGGATTAGGAAATTACATGCATTGAATGTAAAGAAATTTTTTGAAAAAAGATTTATTTATTCAAAAGGCAGAGTGACAAAGTGAGAGCCAGAGAGGGAAGGAGGGAAGGAGGGAAGGAAGGAAGGATCTAGAGAAGGAAGGAAGGAAGGATCTAGAGAAGGAAGGAAGGATCTAGAGAAGGAAGGAAGGAAGGATCTAGAGAAGGAAGGAAGGAAGGATCTAGGGAAGGAAGGAAGGAAGGATCTAAGGAAGGAAAGAAGGAAGGATCTAAGGAAGGAAAGAAGGAAGGGTGGATCTTCCATTCTCTGATTTATTCTCCAGGTAGCCCACAATAACCAGGGCTAATCCAGGCTGAAGCCTGTATTCAGAAACCCCATCAAGGTCTCCCATAGGGGTAGCAGGGACCAGAGTACATGGGCCATCATCCACTGCCTTCCTAGGCACAGTAGCAGGAGATTGGATTGGAAGCCGAATGGCTGGGATTCAAAACAGTGCTCTGATGTGGGATGCCAGAGTCATAAGTGGTGGCTTAACTTGCTGTACCACAAAGCCTGCCCCTATAAAACAGTTTTTTTTTTAAATTTTTTGACAGGCAGAGTGGACAGTGAGAGAGAGAGACAGAAAGAAAGGTCTTCCTTTGCCGTTGGTTCTTCCTCCAATGGCCGCCACGGCCGGCGCACTGAGCTGATCCGAAGGCGGGAGCCAGGTGCTTCTCCTGGTCTCCCATGGGGTGCAGGGCCCAAGCACTTGGGCCATCCTCCACTGCACTCCCTGGCCATAGCAGAGAGCTGGCCTGGAAGAGGGGCAACCGGGACAGAATCTGGCGCCCCAACTGGGACTAGAACCCGGTGTGCCGGCGCCGCAAGGCGAAGGATTAGCCTGTTGAGCCGCGGCGCCGGCCTAAAACAGTTTTTTAAAATAATGTAACTGATCATGTTAAACTAAAGCTTGTTCTGTGCCGTCATTTTTCAAACCAATCAGTATTTTACAGATGATGTTTTCAGGATATCAGTAGTTCTAAAAGGGTTTGCCTTTTAAAGGGTACAACTTCAGAATTGAACTTCTTGTGGGTAGTGACCAACTGGAGGCCAGTGGTGTGGGTGGTGAGATAATTCACCAGAGCCGTCAGAGTGAGCAGAATTAGAAAGTGCTGCAGAAGAACACGCAGGACAGCCAGAGGCTGACTGCTGCAACATAGTGTAATCTTCAGTCTTTTCTTAGGATGAGTTTTTCCATGGTCCAACAGGTTTTCCCAGGAAGGTAATTTACATTTATGGGTGGACCTGGAGAGTTTGTACAGCTTGTAGCTTAGGGGGTTTTCCCAGGGCACCAAAGGCCCTGGGGCAACCCTCCACACTTTGGAAATATTCACTTATCTTTTATCAGGGCCTTAAACTGTGATTGTATTGGTGTTACACACCTGTGTACTCTGGCATATGATCATGTTTACTCCAGTGATTCTCAGTGACCCTGGGGGCAGGGGGAGTATCTCTTTTTTCAGAGCATACTTGCTTTTTCAGATTGACTTTTTCAAATTACTCCTCCCCTATCCCACCCCCCAGTATGCTGTTATTTTAACATTCTTGAATAATATTAATTCACTTAGGTAGGAATCCTGTAAGAGCTGAAGAATAAAGTTTGTTAAATTGGCAGAGCCCAATAATTGCACAAAATTTTACCGATCAGAGTTGAGTTCCTCTTCTGCCATCTTGGTCTGCTTCCCAGGTTAGTGTGGGCCCCAGCTATGCAACTGCAGTGGGCAGTTGATGGTGTGTATCTTCTGAGTATGTGAGGGCAGAAATTCTATTGAGAGCCACTTTCTTGAAAGGTCCCTTGACACTCTTATTAAGTATAGCATATTCATCTTTGTCTTTAGAGCTCTGTGGAAGTGCCAGTGTAGAAGCTGCCAAAAACCTGGGAGAGGAAATTCCTTACATTTTATTTGCAAGTATGATGCAGCTATGGCTCTGATCCTGTCCATTTTAGGGCTAGTGTGAAGGGAAAAAAGGAAACCATTCAGTATAAGATTTGCCCTAGAATGGCACCTGTGGCTGAGTCCCTGAGTAGCTTTCTCTTCAAGTTTAGTTGGGGCGGGTTGCTTTTGGGGCCAGAGTTCTGATCATTAGCATTAGTGGTTGTTGCTCATTAACATTTGTGAGGAATACCCAAATCACACCAACAAAGGGTGTGAAACCCTAGCTTGTTGGGGGGAGGAGGGGTGAGCAGTCCTGTTTCTTCTTGGATTAATACCAGACTTATTTCCCATGGTGCAGATCCGTTCTTCTCTGCGTGGGAATGTTTAATGTTCCTCTGGTAGGTGAACGTTTCATTCAGAGAATTTTTTAAACACAGATCTTTTTTTTTTTTCTTTTTAAACTCATCTTGAAACATCCACAAGCCTAAGAAAATGATTCCTTTGTGACAATGATTTATTGATGAATTTGTAAAGGCCTTTTGATGTAAGAGTGCTTTCGCTGCCATGTGGGTCCACTGCTCTTTCACAGAAAGGGTTAACCAAGGCCCAGACACTCCTCTGCAGCCTGGAAGCTTTGTGCAGATAGCCAAGCTGGGGGCTGAAAGAGACTGCGATTCATTTGTTTGTATATAAAGCTTTCATTCCCAGAGTCCTAGACATACATACCAGGAAAGATGATTGTGAAAAGCAGGGACAAACCCCACACCCAAGTGTTTCCTGGCTGCCCCACTATAGCTAATGTTGTCTGACGGTGTGGCCACTTGGATGTTTAAACAAAATTTTCTTTTCTGGTGGTGACTGAAGACTAATTAGGCACACCCAGCAGTTCATCATAAATACTGTTATGTATGTCCACAGATCTGCCTGAGTCTTGAAGACCTTTAGCTTGCAGATCTTCAGCTCTCCCTTTGTATTGCACCCTTTGTGGGCTTTGTTCTGGAATTGCGACTCTTGAGGTATGCTCTTCTGTGGTGCTGAGGAACTGTTCAGAGGGCTTGTGCAGAGAGAGAGAGCCCCAGCTAGAAATGTCTCCCAGGACTCCGAAGGCGCCTTGGCTTCCTTTTCCACTCTAGTTTCCAAGCGGCCTGGGTCTGGCTATCGCAACAGCACCCCCTAGTGTTACAGGGTAAGGATACATTCCTGCTTCATTTAATAAGGCGAAGTGTTGGGTGTGGGGAACAGGCAGCTTACCATTTATTAAACAGTTTAGCCGAGGGGAAATATGCCACAGCAGCTGAGAGAGGAAGATTAGAGATAGCCTTAGGTGGGGTTTTAGAGCACTTTATAAAAATGTAAAGGCTGAAAGGAGTCATGGGAAGGAATCAGGTCCCTGGGGAAGGAGATGATCCTGTGAACACTTGTTCATTCTTCAAAGAGTCCAAAGAATGGTCAGGGCCTTGCCACAGAGGCCTGTGGTTGCTGAGACCAGGGCCCTATGCTAGGGGCCAAAGCTTGTTTTTAGAGGAGGTGAAACTCGTATTCCAAACACTCCAAGGGGCAATTTAAAGGCGACTTAAGTATAAATGATACTTACCAGATAAAAAAAGATTTGATCAAAGAAGTAGATCTTAAGTCTAACAGGGAACAAAGGGAGTATAGAGAAGGCAGAGGGCTGCTTCCTTCCTTCATTTTGTCCCTCTAACAATTATTTGAGTTGCTCTTCAGTAATGGCTTTTGTTCTGTGTGCTAGGGGTGTAGATATGGATAAAGCAGGGTTCCTCCCCTCATGGAGCTTTCATGCTTTATGACTGCAAGGATGTGATTTGAGGACACAGAAAATACCCAGTACTCAAAGTTGTGTCCTCTCTGACCAATTTCTGAAATTTCTGAAGGCAGACCCCTTGCGCATTAAAGGTCTGCTTTCTGAGACCGGTACCATCAACGGAGTGCCTCTGCACACATTCTGGAGTTCCTCTGCACACATGCTGTCTAGCCAAAATGACAAGACTGAGAGGGATAGAAGGACTGGGGGGTGGAGTGACAACCCGAGGACTGGCAAGCTGTGGCCTTGTGGAGTCTGTCTCAGGGCCAAGATTTCCTCATCTAGACAAACAGCTGTACTAATTCTTGTTAGGTCCCTTCTAGCTCTAACCTTCTGCTTTGTGTGGCAGACAGCATTTAAGGAGGCACAGAGCATGGAGGTGTTACCGGAGAAATTGCAGGGTTCTTGTCTTCGCGCAAGAAAGAATTCAGGCGTGAGACAGAGTAGTGGAAAGTAAAAGTAGCAAAGTTTATTAGGGAAGGGACATCCGTAAGAACGGATGGGCACCTCTCCAGACAGGACCTGGGAGAGAGTGCAGTTGCTCGGACTGGGGGGCGGGGTGGGGGGAGGAGCAAGGTTACATGGTTGAGTGGAGAGATTACACCTGGCCAGACCAGGCAGGCAGCTCAGCAGAGAGGCAGAGGGCTGAGCGCGCAGTCCAGTTGAGGCTGGGGGTTTTTAAGGAGATGGTCTTGCTTCCCCACCTCTGCTCCTCTTGGAACAAAGGGCTTTTTGGATGTAAATAGAAAAATTTCTGAGTTTTCCCCTGAAGGTATCAGACAAGAGGAAGGCTAGCTGGCGCCATCCTGAGTTTAGAGGAAGGGTGAGCAAGACCCCCTGGAGAATGGGGATCTGGAGCAGGGTGTTTGAAATGCAGATACTGGGCTGCATCTGGGAGATTGTGGAAGATTTGTCAGGCAGAAGGGGCGGGGACCTCCACCTGGCAGGTTATCAGGTAGAAGGGGGCAGGGCAGGATGCGAATACCGGGCTGCCCCTGAAACATTGTCAGCAGATGCATATGCTGGACATAGATGTCTTCTCTTTAGGCCTTTATGTCGCATACACATAAGCTCCTAACTGACTTCCTACCTAACAGAGGCACCACTGGGAAATCTGGATAATTGTTTAGGGCTGGGGTGGGACCAGCTTGGATGCTAAATAAAAGAGAATATAGAAAAGGAATAGGATTTGACAATTAAACTTAGCCTGTTTAAAAAATGTTTCTAGGGTATTGATTCCCAGGTTCAATTTCTGACTAGAAATTGCCTTGGAAGGAAGGGTGGTGGTATCAATATTGTGGTCTTGGATTTTTTTTTTTTTTTTAAGAAAGCCCAATTGGTTTTACTTTTATAGGTCAAATTAGTTTTCAAAATTGCCTCCCAGTTCACAATAATTAGGCCTGACCCTCAAGCTGCCGCTGCTGCTTGAAAAGCTCTATGGTGTGGATTTTTGAATGTTTCACCCTAAACTTTCCTATTTAAGGTGGACACAGGGTACTGCCGACCCATATTACCCATATTCTTCGGATCCTAGAGAGCACGAGGCCTACTTCCTGTTGTACCTGAAATATTCAATTAAGAGTATATTTTAGGAAATACTTTGAGTTTGAAGCATGATTTTGCTTTTGAGAGAACATGCTCCAATAGAGAGACACCCAGCTGGTATTCTTGGCTGTTTTCCTGACCCACTGTGTAACTTTGGATACCACATGACTTCTCCTTGGAAAGACACATGTAAAATCCCTGAGCTCCTTAGAGAAGACACTTCATAACTGTACCCTCAAAGGTCGGTGTGATGGAGACTAGTGAAAGCTTTGACTGGGTTTAAACATTGCAGGTGTTTTTTGCCAGGTTCTGCAGCAGCTAGAAGTTATTGATCCTCCTCCTGGCAGTTTTCTGGCCAGGCTTTCTTTACTTTGTGGCCTTTTTCTTTGCAGAGTTTCCAGGACTCTGTGAAAACTCAAGTACTGTGTAAACAGGCTTGCAGGGTGGAATGTGGGCGGGGTTTTTTATTTGCAAATTTCTTCCCACACAAGGCTGGCTTTTAAAGAAATAACACCAAGGACCAACAGAAAGGCAGAAAATTAGGGTGGCTTTGCGACTTTCTATGTGTGTGCTCTGCCACCTACTGGAAAAGGATCACCAAGCTTGGAAAGCTGACTGGCAGAGCTGAGGAGGGTGTGCAGCCTCGGCCCTTCGTCTCTCTCTGAGGGCCAGGCAGGGTACACAAAGATCGTGAAACGCCACGCTCTGCCTGGTGTTTTGTTTGGTTGTGTTTTTGTTGGGTCTCCTTAACTGGCGGCAGGGATTAGGCCACCCACCTCAGGGCTGGGCTGCTTTGGGATCCTGCCTCACATCATCATCTGGCCTCATTCCTCTGGAGACCCAGTATTTTAACTGGGACTGCCCTGAAGTATTTTTCACTGGTTTAAAGTGGAAACAAACAAAACAAAACATTAAATCCAAAATAGGGAGCACAAAGACTGCCTTCAGGCCAACTGGCCATTCAGGAAAAGGAATGCCCCCCCCCCCCCCCCCCCCGCCTTTTTCCCTGAAATGATAGTGTTCAAATGCCCTTTTACAAAATGGTGCAGATAGATGAAACTTACCATTACAATCATAGATTTACTTGGCAAAATAAAATGTTCGTGTGGTAGACATGTGACAAAGTGCTTAAGTCACCCCTTGGTGACACATCCCATATTGCAGTGCCTGGTTCAAGTCTTGGCTGCTCTGCTTCTGATCCAGCTTCCTGCAGTGGTGGGTGCCCTGCGAGGCAGCAGATGATGGCTCAAGGACTTGGGTCCCTGCCAACCCATGTGGGAGACCTAGATGGAGTTCCTGCCTCCTGGCTGTTGTGGGCATTTGGTGAGTGAACTAGCAGATGGGAGATCTCGCTTCATCTGTTTCTGTCTCTCTGTTTCTGTCTCTCTATTGCCCTTCCAAATAGAATGAAAAATAAGCAAAAATTTTGAAAAAGTATCCTAATTCTTTTAACATATTTTCCTGTCGTGAAATCCCAAAGTCTGGGCAAATGCAGTTTGCTCCTCCTGTGGCCTCACCTTTCCCTTCATGTGACAACTTGAGTGGAAAAGTGGGGTCAACAATCCTCGATTGTAACTTCCATATTTTCCCTGGCAAATTCTCCGTGGATTTTTCTGTGCTGTGACCCACATAGAAACACAAAAATAAGAATGTCATAGAATGAGGATAATGTTTCTTCACTAACTGGGTCGTTGCTTTATAGATGAATTTTGGTCTGTAGTAAATGCTTGGCCTGGTTTTGTACCCTTTTGGATCATTTTCTTCCTCTGGACTTCTCCATGGAATGTGACCTTCCTGGCTGGATTTGGATGTGGAACTCCCAGGGGAAGGCTTAGATTTTTTTTTTTTTTTGGCAGGCAGACTTTCAAGGCAACTGGGACAGGATGAGGAGGCCCAGATTCCCTGTTTCTTGAAATTTCTCATAGGCGTACGATACTTTTGAAAGATTTTTAAACCAGAGCATGACATTTTCATATATGTGATTAGCTAAAAAAAAATCTCACAACTGACATAATGAAACTCATTTGTTTATTACAGAGTATAATTATGGAAGAGTGTTTTTTTCAAATGTTTTAAAGCCATAATTTAAACAACATTTATGAAGATTAGAAGGAAAAATTGGAGTGACTTTGAGACAGGTTTAATGAAAATTGTCATTATGAAAAACTTGGAATCAAATTTATTTTGGAGAAGGAAATTAGTTAATAAGGACAGATAGTTGAGATCTTTAGGTGGGAACTGAGAAAATTAGTTTGTACTGAAGCCAGTACTCATGGCATCTTCATTAGAAATAGATGTTAGCAAAAACTAAACTTTTAAAATGTTTGTCAATAACAATTGCTTTGAGTGAACAGAGATTCGTGATTGCAGAATGTTTGTTTCTTATGGACACACACAGAGTTTGTGACCTAGCAGCTATGTGAAAAAGGTAGAAGAATCTCTTCTAGTTAATTTTCATGGGCCAGATTGCTAGAAATGTGTCCAAGAAGTGATTTCATGAAACTTTTAGAACTTGGCCAAAAACTCTGGCAGATCGTATCATCTGGTAAATATTTAAGACTTTGTGTATATTATTTTCAAGGAAAGGCAATAAACTGTAGACAGTTTTTTTTTCTTCCAGCAAAAATAAAATACTGCAGGATTGTTAGCATTTGAATCAGAACTTTGTTACGCGAATGAGTTGCTTTTCTTTTTTTTGGAGAGCCCATATTATATCTGATGGCACTGGGTCAACTTAAATTCTCTTTCACTGAAGAGAATGCCCATATAAAAGTTCACTACAATTTGCCTGTTAACTTAGTGAAATCTTGGCATATGGAAGCTTTATTTTTCATTAACTGGTAGTTTTTCCTTTTTTAGTTATTTATTTATTTGAAAGTCAGAGTTAGAGGAGAGGCAGAGAGAGAGAGGTCTTCCATCCGATGGTTTACTTCCCAATTGGCCGCAGTGGCCAGAGCTGTGCTGATCTGAAGCCAGGAGCCTCTTCTGGGTCTCCCACGTGGGTGCAGGGTCCCAAGGACTTGGGCCATCTTCCCCTGCTTTCCCAGGCCTTAGCAGAGAGCTGGATCAGAAGTGGAGCAGCTGGGACTTGAACCGGCGCCCACATGGGATGCTGGCACTTCAGGCCAGGACGTTAACCTGCTGTGAGTCCTGGCCCCATAGTTTTTCCTTTTTAAAAACTCTTATCTTAAAGGGCTTATGGGATTTTGATGTCACCTTTATTTTAAAGTTTCAGTATGTGTCTCAAGAGCAACTGAATGTGTAAATTCTTCTATGTAGCAGGAGAAGTGGAAGGCAAATGTCAGGGCTATGGACTGGCTTACATGGGTCCTAGCTTTGTGTTCATGATACCATCTTGTATTTCTTTTCCAATGGGGTTCATTTCTGTCATCTCATTTGGCATTCAGGTATCTATTAAAGTGAGGGGTAGGGTATTCATGCTTATTCTAAAACTTGGGAAACAGTCACAGATGAGGAGTTGCTTTCTTGTCTCCTTTTGCTTCAACCCATTGTTCTCTTGGTAATGAGGAAAACCTAGTAATCAACAACTTACTATATGCCTAACTCTGTACCTATGTTACTTTTTTTTTTTCTGGTGAGACAGGTGTGTTATTTTTTTTTTCCTTCTTTTTTTTTTTTTTTTTCCAGATGAGCAAAGAGTGGCTTATAGGGATTTAATATCTTGTGGGAGTTTATATATCTAGTAAGCAGCAGAACTGGGAACTGACCCAGTTCTGATTTCATGACCTGTTTTTGAAACCATTGCATCACACATCCTGCCTAGTTATGCTACAGAGAAAGCAGCTTCCACAGGCCTGTTGAATCCAGCTGTCTACTACTGGGCTCTCAGCCTGCTTACTTGCCTCCATGGTCAGCATTGAAGAGCAAGAATTTGATCTGGACCTCCCAGAAAAGAGTTCTAGAAAGGTGGCAAGATTTGATGTCTAGCTCAGGGACATCAGTCACTGTAAGACCGCTCTCTCAGATGTTTTGCAACAGCATGACGGGAACACAGTAAATGAGTCTGCCCTCTGTATTGACCACAGTCCTGAGGAGCAGGCAAGCAGGAGGTGGCAAACTGGACCTGCCTGCCCAGTGTGTTGGCAGGCAGCATCTCACAGGCTTTATCCCCGCCCTGGCCTCTTCCCCTCTCTGTTGCTTTGGGCAAGTTCCCAACTTTTCCTTAGATCAAAACGAAGACTTCTTGGCTGCCTACATCCGATTGTCACTAGGGTTTGGCTGTCTCTCAGAAAAGGCCGGCTGGGTTGGCCTAAACTTTCCTCCCGTGGCATGCCAGGAAGTTGAAACTCCACTGAAGGACCTTAAAATCAACAACTATCTGTTTCATTCTGTAGTTACGGCTTTGACTCAAAGGTCAAGGTACCCGAAGCCAAGTCAGTGGCGTCTTGAGGGCCAATGTCTAGACGCGAACCTATTTGTCTTTACAAACCTAGCCCTTCTCTTTAGACCCTCTGCCTGCCACTGCTGGGGAACTTTTTTTCTGCCAAGGGCCATTTGGATATTTATGAAGTAATTTACGGGCCATACAAAATTGCCAACTTAAAGATTAACCTGCTATGGATTCACTGATTTTTGAGGCCTGCCTGTGGCTGCCTTGGCAGGGCCAGACCAGAAGGTCTCATGGGCCTTACCTGGTCCACAGGCCGGTCGTTCCCCACCCCTGCATGAAATTGTATCTGAATATTAAGCTTAGTCTAGAGACGGGGTGCTTTTTGGACTATTTTTGATCTTAATAGCTGTCTGCAGTATTGTTACTTCATTGATTGTGGATCTTCGAGAAGGAATAATTTTGTAGAACACATACACTTTGTATACAGTTTGTGAAAAATTTACCTTCAGAAGATGTGTTACATGCCTGCCCATGCACTGTTTGTGTTGGAAGGAGGAGTGACATCTAAGATCTCCATTTATCTTTGTTCTGTGAGGTTAGTGAGATTTAACTCTTCAGTTTCTTCTGTATCTCAAACATTCAGATATCCTAGTTACCCACCACAACAAAATATCACAAATTTTCTAAGTTTTAGGAGGAAGGGTGTGGTCATGTTATGGGCAAGAACTTGGAATAAAAGTTCTTGCCCCCACAGAAATAAGAATTCAAAGCAGAGGGATACATTTAATGCACAAATGAGAGCAGGCTTTATTTAAGAGAGAGAGAATGTGGGTATGAACAATTCCCCACAGAGAGACTCATTAAGGATGGGCCAGAGTTGCCTGTGAGGAGAGATCGTGCGAGGAGGCCAGAGAAAGGCCCATAAGCAAGGTCCAGAAGCCAAAAAGCAAAAGGACCCCTCCCATGTTTATCAGTCCCTTTTATGAGGCAGGCAGTGGTACCTAATTGAATATACAAATGGGGTGGAGTTGAGTGTACATGAAGCCTTCTGGGGGTTTTGTGGCCCCTCCTCAAGGAGCTTAACTTCTGTATGGCCATGATGGTCCTTACTGGCCCTGGATGAGACTCAGGTACATCATGGGGGAATGAGCATAATGGATTGACAGGTAAGGGGGTGGAGTTACAACCCAGTGTTACACAGAAATTATGAAGAAAAAATTTCCAGCTTAATTTATTCCTACCTACCTCTCTACTCAGTTCCCCATATCAGTTAGATTGTTGCCTTCTTTTTCCTATTGTAGTCAACAAGCACCTGCTCACTTTCAAATTTTTATTTATTTATTTATTTATTTTTTGACAGGCAGAGTGGATAGTGAGAGAGAGAGAGATACAGGGAGAAAGTTCTTCCTTTGCCGTTGGTTCACCCTCCAATGGCTGCCGCAGCTGGCGCACTGCAGCCGGCACATTGCGCTGCGGCCAGCACATCGCGCTGATTCGAAGCCAGGAGCCAGGTGCTTCTCCTGGTCTCCCATGGGGTGCAGGGCCCAAGTACTTGGGCCATCCTCCACTGCACTCCCGGGCCATAGCAGAGAGCTGGCCTGGAAGAGGGCAACCGGGACAGAATCCGGTGTGCCGGCGCCGCAAGGCGGAGGATTAGCCTAGTGAGCCGCGGTGCCGGCCTTACCTGCTCACTTTCTAATTCACTACAGAAAGGCAACATGTCATCTTCACTTCTGCATATTAAGAACATGGTTTCTAACATTGTTTTCATCATGGCAGAAGCCTATTTTTTTTTTGTCTTAGATGTTCCTTATACTGCTGTTTCCTCTTCTGCTTCCTAAGAGGAGGCAGTCTCATTCACATCTGGCAAATGGGAAAGAATTAAATAGACAAGCTGTGACTCACCAACCAACTCAGTCCTGGCCCCAGGCAGCAGGTGGTTCTTTTGATCTTTCCTTAAACTGTGACTTTTACAAGAAAGAGCCCTCAAGGCAAATTAAATAAGCAGCATGCATGTAAAATGGATGATAGATCATGTTTTCATGCCTCAAACATAAAGTAGTGGTGGAGCCGGATGCACAAGAGATTTCAGTCATGCAGTTTCTGCACCGTCCACTCATGAGCCATGGAAATGTGGTTGGTAATGTCTTGCCTATGTCTGGAATCCCAAACTGAAGAAGGGGATTAAGGGGGTATACTTTTAGTAGGCTGTATATAATTCCAAAGAGAGCTGCCAGTCTGGGATCAAGGAGTGGATGAATCAGACTGAAACTGAACAGGAGGATGAATGCATTACTAGGAGCATAAAAAGGGATCAGGACTGCTAGTGTTTGGTTGGGGCTTACGCAGCTGTTTTTGTCAGGGGTTAAGGAGCAGGCAGTTAACACTAGGGCTAAAGTGTAGTCATGACCAGGTATTAAATATATGGACATTTACATTTAGGATTATTAACTTATCTTAACTCCTTTGTTATCTCTTGAAAAAAGGGTGACTCTAAGTACCTTCATGGGGCATGCAGATAATGTTCTAGTGTACCAGGCTAGATGTAAGACAGTTAAGAATGGTCAGCCGCATTGCAAATGGGGACTGAAATATACACATACAGGCACCCACACATGCACACTTGTACCAATGTGTACACAACTACTTTCAGTAATTCTTAAGGTCTTAATTGTTACTGTTGTCACTAGCCTAGAGCGGACCTCAGATGGTATTAAATGAAAAATCTAGTCCTACTGAATATTCACTTAAAATAGCATGTTCCTCACAGACAAGAGAATTTCAGGAGCTATACAGAGGAAGCCTGGTACTCTGGATATTGTCTGCTTATCTGTATTGGTAAAATAAACATTCACACATTCACATCTGCTAACTCTTCCCTTGTCATCCTTGTTTTCTTTTTTTTTTTTTTTTTTTTTTTTTTTTTGACAGGCAGAGTGGACAGTGAGAGAGAGAGAGAGAGAAAGGTCTTCCTTTTCCATTGGTTCACCCCCCAATGGCCGCTGCGGCTGGCGCACTGTGCCAATCTGAAGCCAGGAGCCAGGTGCTTCCTCCTGGTCTCCCATGCAGGTGCAGGGCCCAAGCACTTGGGCCATCCTCCACTGCCTTCCCGGGCCATAGCAGAGAGCTGGGCTAGAAGAGGACAGAATCTGGCACCCCAACCAGGAAGAAAAATTAGTTTTTGGTGTTTTCTGATGTGGCTTAGAAGTCTTGAGTGCTGTTTCATCAGAAAAAGTAGTGTTTTCAAACATGTCTGTTTTTTCTGTTAATTCATTTTGTCACTTACTCATTGTTACTTGAGCACATACTGTGTGCTGGTCTAGACTGATAAGGACGAGTGTAATCTCCGTAAAATGGAGATCTCATGCCTTTCCCAGAAACATAGCCCTGCTGTGCCACAGGTCTCTAGAACTTTCTTTTTGTGTGTGTAACTGAAATTTTGTCCTTTTTGAACAGCAACTCTCCATTTTCCCCTTCACGCAGACCACAGAGGGTACCATTCTACTCTTTCTGTGAGCATGACTATTTTAGGCATCTCTTGTAGTAGAATTACGCAGTATTTGTCCTTGTGTAAGTGAGAGTGTGGGGGCTAAATAGCTTCTGCCTAGGAAAGGAAATAATCAACTGAGTGAATTGGCTGAAAATTTCTTGCCTGCAAAGGAAAAAAAGACTTTGTAATAATTGAAGGCGATACAGAATAAACACTGTGTTTGAGATGCATGAAAAACTCATATTTTGATCTGTAGATGACAATTGCTATTTGCCTTAAAGAATGAGTTTCTCTATTTTTATTCATTTCTCTTTTTCCTTTTTTTAAAAAGAGAGTTTTTTTGGTAAGATTCATTTATTTACTTGAAAGGTATAGTGAGAGAGAAACAGAGGGAGACACGGAGAGAGAGAGAGAGATCTGCTGGTTCACTCCCCAAATCTCTGCAACAGCCACAGCTGGGCCAGGTCAAAACTGGGAGCTTGGAACTCCCATAGGGATGGCAGGCACTGAAGTGCGTGGGCCAGCATCTTCTGATTCTCAGGTGCCTTAGTAGGAAGCTGGTTAAGAAGTGGAGGAGCCAGGATTTGAACAGGCACTCTTACAGGGGATGTGGGAATCTCAAGTTGCAGCTTAACTTGCTATACCATGTTGCCCACCCCCATTTCTATTGGTTTGCTTTTTTTTTTTTTTTTTCCAAAAGAAGACCAGCTACCTTTTTTCTTAATGATGTAATGAGTGTTCAAAAGTTCATGGAAAATCCATATTATAAAAAACTGCATGGATTTCAAAATTTTTACACCAAAATAAATTTACCTTTTAATTCTGTTTCCAAAAAGCATTTTTAAAAAGATTTATTTATTTATAGGAAACCCAGGGTGACAGAGAGAGGGAGAGACTGAGAGGGAGATATCCTCTATCCCCATGTGCTCGCACAGTCACGTATGGTGCAGCCCGGAGCCAGGAGCCAGGAACTCCAAATGGGTGACAGAAATCCAAGCACTTGGGCCATCATCTGCCGGCTCCCAGGTACATTAGCAAGAATCTGGATCAGAAATTGAGTATCTGGGACTCATACCAGCTACTCTGGTAGGGGATTTGGGCATCAGAAAAAGTGTCTTACTCTGCTGAGCCCCATTGCCAGACTCTCCACAACATTTATGAAGTACTCTCATAATCTTTGTTGATGTTCTTTTCCTTTAAAATGCTTTAATAAAATATTTTTTCATCAGTAAGACATTTCCTTATCTTGCCATTATGTGATGTTTTCACATTTATTATGTTCTACCTAACTTTAAAAGCTTACCTCAAATATTTCCTTGAGTAAATCAAGTTATTCTCAGATTATTCCTGTACTCCCTCCTCCTCCATCTTTTCTTTGGCTTTTCTCTTCAAAGACATCATTTTTATTTTAGCTTTCCTTCTTCCCTCTGAAATAGATAACCTACCTCTTTTTGAGACATTTTTGGTCTCATTGATTTTCTGTACTTGAAAAAATTCTCAGTAGGTTTCAAAGAGCTATCTCGTCCATATTATATTCCTAAGAAAGATATTCTTTACCTTGAAGCCTTCTTCTTTCGTATTTCTGGATATTTCCTTTATTTTAATTTCACCTTATTCTTTCACCTTTTTTCCTTCTTCCTGGAAGACAGAAAACTATCCTTTTTGTGAATTTTCCGTGGTGTATTGGAAGAGGGATTCCAAAACACAATGTCAGAGATTGCTTCACTTATTCTGGGATGATGGCACCAACATCTGTTTTCTGAACTTTTGGTAGGTCCGTTTTCATAAATTCTACTTTCTCTTTAAAAAATATCTCAGTCAGTTCTAAGAACTTTTTCCAGTTACCTTCTCTTTTGGGGATACTAGATGGTTTATTCCATATTCTTATGTTAGTAAAGCTTGTTCCACATTTAAAATATCCAAATCTAGTAGTCTTAGGTTATTTACTTTTGTTCCACTAGTTTACCTGAATTAGATAACTTATTTTCCAGTTAAACTAAATCTCTTTGGTTTCCCTAAATAGTTTTTTTTTTTTTTTTCACTTTATTTCAAAGGCAGACAGTGAGAGAGATACCAGTTACCTGCTGGTTCACTCCCCAAATGCCCTTAACATCTGGGGCTGGGCAAAGCCAAAGCCAGGAGCCTGGAATTCCATCTTGACCTCCCTTGTGGGTGACAGGGACCAAGTACTTGAGTAATCATCTGCTGCCTCCTACAGTGTGCATTAGCAGGAAGTTGGATTGGAAGCAGAGGCTTTCAATATGGGATGTGGGCATCCCAAGTGGTGGCTTAAACTGCTTTGCCACAGCACAGACTCCTGCCTAAATATTTAATTAAAATTGCCTCCATAGCCTTTTCCAACCTTTTAGTATATCAAGAAGTTAAAATGGTGCTTTTGAAGTTCTCTAATAAGTTTACGATTTGGCTGGTGTTTCCACTCCATAAAGGGCTAGTCTAGTCTCAGAGCCCTCATTTTCAACATTAATATGAGTTGCTTCATAACATAAATGCTGTCTATCTACACTGATACCAATTTTATTCCACTTTATCCTTTATGTCGCTCCCCCTCTTCGTGGGGGAATGATACTAAGCCCTGCCTAGGCTTCATATCCGAGTCACGGCACCATTATGTCGCTCCCCATCTTCGTGGAGGAACGACACAGGACCCTGCGCTGTTCGTCTGCTCGGCCCTCCCCGGGTTTGCTGCTGGTTCTTCCCGGGTTGGCTACTATCCCTTCCACCTCCGTGGAAGGGCAGTTCCCCCTGGCCACATTCCCCACTTCCGCAGGGGAGCGGCACACCGCCGGCCGGCTCTTCTCGGGGGCTGCACAGGTGTTCCCTTAGATGTTCCTGGTGCATGCCGTCTCTCTCCTCCTTTATAGTCCTCCTCTGCCAATCCCAACTCGGCTGCCCACACGCCGAGTACGCTGCTCTCCAATCAGGAGCAAGTCCTACAGTTTATTGGTTGAACTGGAGGCAGCTGCGTAGAAGCTGTTTTCTCCTCTCCCAGCGCCATATTGTGGGAGAGCAGATGCATAGAATAAGTCTTAATTCCAGTAACTCAGTCTAGTCCGGGTTGCTCCCCACAGATCCCCCTTTCTTTTTATTTTTTGGCGTTGATACGCGCCTGTCTTCGGTGCCCCGCGGCACTCACTCTGCTCTGCTTGCTAGAGTTGCCACAGGTTCTTACAAGTCCTATCAATCAGGCAAACCGAATCCGGGTCCTCTCTTCGCCATATTGTGAGGAGGTTTTTAGGCGCTGATGCGTGCCTGTGTTCGGTGCCCCGCAGCACATGCTCTGCTCTGCCTGTAGGGGCTTACAAGCCCTAACAATCAGGCAAACCGAATCCAGGCCTTCTCATTGCCGTATTGTGGGGGAGACTTATTAGTGTTGGTTCGTGCCTATCTTCGGTGACCTGCAGCTCATACTCTGGTCGAGCTGCCTGCTGGTGCTTACCGCCTTAATCAGGCAGACCGAATCCAAGCCTCCTAATTGCTGTGTTGTGGGGAGGCCTTACTGATGTTAATTCGTGCCTGTCTTCGGTGACCTGCGGCGCATAAGCTGCTAGCCGCCCGCAGGTGCTCATCGCCTCACTTATCGGGCAGACCGAATCCAAGCCTTCTAATTGCAGCATTGTGGGGAGGCCTTTCTATTTCTCTATTTCTCTATCTCCGGGCATTCCTATTTCTCCCATTTTACTTCTGTCTGCCAACATTCCTATTTCTCTCATTTTACTTCTAGACTTCTGTTTCTCTTATCCCTGTGGCTTCCCGGCGGCGCTCGCCCCGAGGCTGCTTCTCGGCACCTCGCCCCGCGGCAGCTTCACGGCTCTGCGCGGCTTCCCAGCGCCTCGCCCCGCCGGCGGGCTCCTGGCTCTGC
This sequence comes from Oryctolagus cuniculus, assembly GCF_964237555.1. Taxonomy (NCBI): domain Eukaryota; kingdom Metazoa; phylum Chordata; class Mammalia; order Lagomorpha; family Leporidae; genus Oryctolagus; species Oryctolagus cuniculus. The sequence continues at coordinate 43,220,690 of NC_091443.1, read as the reverse complement.
GCGGCTCGGCTTCGCGCGCACACTCCGCGGTCTCCACGCCCCTTCGCGTCTGAACCACGGCCTCGCGCCAGCCCCGCATTCCCTATCTATTCACGCCCCGTGCTCTCTCTGCACGCGGCGGCTTCCGCGAATGTTTCCGCCACCACCGGCATTCAGTCCAAGTTCCCCGGACTAACCTGGCGAATTTCAACCTGGCGGCCCACGTCTCTGCCTCTGGTTCCAGATCTTCGCCTCTTGCTCCCCGGGGTGACTTGAAGAATTCCAAGGTGGCTTATGTCTCCGCCTTGGCCTGCACTCGCGGCTTCATCCTCCCTAACATTTTTCTCTACCCGGTATGTTTCCTTAAGTTTTCTTCCAACAATATTCCTCTCATTTCTCCTGGCTACTCCCCACAGTCCGTATCCGAGTCCAAGCCTCCTCCAGGTTTCACTTTCGCTTTCAATCTCCTAGCTTCCCCGCCATAGTCCGCATCCGAGTCTATGAAAGCTTTCACTTTCGCTTTCAATCTTAGAGATTTCTCCCAGCTTCCCCCCGTAGTCCGTATCTGAGTCTATGCCTAGGCTTTCAATAGCTTCTTCCGGCACCTTTTTCGTCCGGCTTTTCCCTAGGCTGTTTGCTAGTCTCTCTCTCTGGTATTTTCCACTTCTTCCCTGTCTTTCCCTCCTAGGTTTCCTATCCGAGTCACGGCACCATTATGTCGCTCCCCGACTTCGTGGAGGAACGACACTAAACCCTGCCTAGGCTTCATATCCGAGTCACGGCACCATTATGTCGCTCCCCCTCTTCGTGGAGGAACGACACAGGACCCTGTGCTGTTCGTCTGCTCGGCCCTCCCCGGGTTTGCTGCTGGTTCTTCCCGGGTTGGCTACTATCCCTTCCACCTCCGTGGAAGGGCAGTTCCCCCTGGCCACATTCCCCACTTCCGCAGGGGAGCGGCACACCGCCGGCCGGCTCTTCTCAGGGGCTGCACAGGTGTTCCCTTAGATGTTCCCCTTAGATGTTCCTGGTGCATGCCGTCTCTCTCCTCCTTTATAGTCCTCCTCTGCCAATCCCAACTCGGCTGCCCACACGCCGAGTACGCTGCTCTCCAATCAGGAGCAAGTCCTACAGTTTATTGGTTGAACTGGAGGCAGCTGCGTAGAAGCTGTTTTCTCCTCTCCCAGCGCCATATTGTGGGAGAGCAGATGCATAGAATAAGTCTTAATTCCAGTAACTCAGTCTAGTCCGGGTTGCTCCCCACACTTTACTCCTTCTTTTTTGTCATTTAAATTCAGGTGTTGGGGTAGGTGTTTGCCCTGGTGGCTAAAATGTAGATGTAGGTGCCCATGTCCGGTATCAGAGTGCCTGGAGCCTTGTCTTGGCTTTGGCTCCTGACTTCAGCTTCCTTTCAGTGCACACTCTGGGAAGCAGCGAATGATGGCTCCAGTAGCTGGATCCCTGCCGCTTCACAGGAGACCTGGGTTGAGTTCCCAGGTCTTGGGATCAATCCAGTCTAGCCCTGGCCATTGTGGGCATTTAGGGGAGTGAACCAGAAACCTTTTATTTAAGGTATGCAAAATTCATGCATTTCACAAATACAACTTTAGGAGCATAGTGATTCTTGCTGCCGTATTTGCCCTTCTACCCACATTCCCACCCTTCTTTCTCCTCCCTCTCCTTTCTCATTCTTATTTTTTATTAAGATCTGTTTTCAATTAACTTTATACACAAAAGATTAACTCTATACTAAGTAAACAGTTCAACAAATAATATGGAAAAAAAAAAACTGTTCCTCAACAGTCAAGACAAGGGCTATTCATTCATAGCATCTCGAAGCATGACTGCATTTAAGTTTCTTTTAATCTATGGTTTTATTTCTTTCTTTCTTTCTTTCTTTTTTTTTTTTTTTTGACAGGCAGAGTGGACAGTGAGAGAGAAAGACAGAGAGAAAAGTCTTCCTTTGCCTTTGGTTCACCCTCCAATGGCCGCTGCGGCCATTGTATTAAGTAAAGATCCGATGGCAGGAGCCAGGTGCTTATCCTGGTCTCCCATGGGGTGCAGGGCCCAAGGAATTGGGCCATCCTCCACTGCACTCCCTGGCCACAGCAGAGGGCTGGCCTGGAAGAGGGGCAACCGGGACAGAATCCGGCGCCCCGACCGGGACTAGAACCCGGTGTGCTGGCGCCGCAAGGTGGAGGATTAGCCTAGTAAGCTGCGGCGCCAGCCTTATGGTTGTATTTCTATCTCTTTTTCCGCCTCTTGCAATTTTTCGTTGCTGTTGTTGGAATAATTAGGCCTGTATAACTTCTCACATTTTGTATTTGCTGTTTGTATTTTTGTGGTATTGCTGGATTTGTTCCTTTAAATTAGTAGTTAAATTTAGTGGTTTAGCTATTTTATAGGTTGTTGTTTTGGGTACTCTACCAGGAGGTACACAAAGTCTGATCCTCTTTGTTTTGAGGATGTTAGCAACCACTTATGACTGTTTTCTAGGTCTATTAATTCATAAGGTAATAAAGGGAGACATTCTGTTTACTTCTTCCTTTATTGTCTGGAATAACTTCCCCTGCACTATTACTAGGGTTCTCTGATGTACAGGCAAGGCAGGGGAGGTGCTTGATTCTTTGCTTTTATTAAGCAGCTTAAAAAAATATAAACTTACGTGTGATGTGTTCGGCCATAATTGTGGCCCAATATTTTTTTTCGCCAGTAGGAACATTCAAGTTGATGCCTGTGTCCTCTGGATGCAACTCTAATGGTGTGACTTTTTATTTTCTGACATATCCAGTTTTTTCAAGTTCATCTTTTATGTTTCTTGCTCCAAATTTGAACCTGCTGTTTCTTCAAGAAGCCTTGAGTTACATTAGAGACCTCTACCTGTATGCTAAGGGTTCTTATTGATTCCAGTTCAGTAATTATTTCTAAGTCTTTTTAGTAGTTGAGATAGGAATTTTTTAAGATAAAATGTTATATATTCATACTGCTGCTTCTAACTCAAATATGCAGGATTTTTTCCCTTATTTCATTGATTTCTTAAAATTTTTTATTTATTTGAAAGGCAGAGTTACAGAGAGAGAGAGAGGGAGAAAGCAGTAATAAATCTTCCACCCACTGGTTCAGTCCTCAAATGGCTGCAGCAGCTAAGACTGGGCCAGGCTGGAGCCAGGAGCTTCATCCAGATCTCCCACATGGGTACAGGGGTCCAATCACTTGGACCATCCTCTGCTGCTTTCCTAGGTCCACTAGCAGGGAGCTGGATTGGAAGTGGAGCAGCTGGGACTCAAATCGTTGCCCATATTGGATACTGTACTGCAGGTAGCAACTTAACCTGCCATGCCATGGCATTGGCCCCCATTTTATTGATCTTACATCAATGTCTCCTTCCTTCCTTCACAGAAATCTATTTTTTTTTTTTAAGATTTATTTATTTGTTTGAAAGCAGAGTTAAAGAGAGGCAGAGACAGAGAGGTCTTCCATCTGCTGGTTCATTCCCAGACGGTCCAACGGCCGGAACTACACCAATCTGAAGGCAGGAACCTCCTCTGGGTCTTCTACATGGGTTCAGGGACCCAAGGACCTGGGCCATCCACCACTGCTTTTCTAGGCCATAGCAGAGAGATGGATGGGAAATGGAGCAGCTGGGACTTGGACTGGCAACCATATGGGATGCTGGCACTGCAGGCGGTGCTCCCACCCACTACGTCACAGTGCTGGCCCCAGAAATCTGTTTTTAACACCAATTTGATTACTCATTTTCCCTTATCTCACATAAACCACACATTCTGAGAATAACATTACTAATGCTACTTCCATCAGTATCATTAATTTTAAAGAGTTAAAAATTAGATCTTTTTTAAATTAAAAATGTTTGTTTGATGGAGAAAGAAGAAGGGACAGGAGCGAGAGTGTGAGAGAAATCGAGATTGAGATCCTCATTGGTTTACTCTCCAAATGCCTACAACAGCACCGGCTGGGGACTGAAGCTGGGAGCAGCATTTCTCACAAGGGTGGCAGGAACCCAATTCCTTAGACCATCACCAAAGCTTCTCTTCAGCAAGAAGCTGGAGTCAGGAACCTGAGCTGGGAATTGAACCCAGGTACTTCATGTGGGATGTGGGTGTGCTGACTGTCATCTTAACTGCTAGACTAAATGTCTATCCCTGGTGTGGGTATAGTACCCCTCCCGACCCCCAGCCCCAAATGACCAGATATATGACTAGATTTTAAAGTCACCTGGAACGATTTGTTTCTGATGGTTATGTTACCAAGTGGACATTCATTTAGGTTCATTATCCTGTTGCTATTAAGGATTGATTTTTATGTTATTAAAGCTTAATTTTCATGCTGTAAAATCAACACTTTTAAATGTGCTTTGACAAGTGCTTAAATTATCAAAATCAAGATATGGAATACTTTAACTCTACAATTGCCCCCAGCTCTTCAGTAATCAGTGTTTCCTTGGACCCTCCAGGTTCTGACAACCATGACTCCATTTTCTGTCTTTATAGTTATGTTTTTTCTAGAATGTCACATAAATGAAATCATAAGGTACTTTTTTTTAAAGATTGTTTATGTGAAAGAGCTATAGGCTGGCACCGCGGCTCACTAGGTTAATCCTCCACATAGCAGCGCCGGCACACAGGGTTCTAGTCCCGGTCGGGGCGCCAGATTCTGTCCCGGTTGCCCCTCTTCCAGGCCAGCTCTCTGCTGTGGCCCGGGAAGGCAGTGGAGGATGGCCCGAGTACTTGGGCCCTGCACCCCATGGGAGACCAGGATAAGTACCTGGCTCCTGCCATCGGATCAGTGTGGTGTGCCGGCCGCGGCGGCCATTGGAGGGTGAACCAACAGCAAAGGAAGACCTTTCTCTCTGTCTCTCTCTCTCACTGTCCACTCTGCCAGTTAAAAAAAAAAAAAGAAAAAAAAAAAAAAGAAAGAGCTATAGAGAGAAGGAGAGACAGATTGAGGTCTCCAACCATTGGTTCACTCCCCCGGTGACTGCAGTGGCTGGGGTTGGGCCAGGTAGAAGTCAGGAGCCAGGAACTTCTTCCAGGTTCCCCAAGTGGGTGCAGGGACCCAAGCAGTTGGGCCATCCTCCACTGCCTCTTCCATGCCATTAGCAGGGAGCTGGATTGATAGTGTAGCAGCCAGGACACATACCTGTGCCTATATGGGGTGCTGGCATTGCAGGCAGTGGCCTCATTTGCTATGCTACAATGTTGTCCCCAGCATATGGTTTTTAAAGTATAGATGCATAATATCCAGGGATTTTTTAAAAAAATAATTTAGTTTTGTTTGATAATGATACAAAACATTCATGGCCGGCGCCACGGCTCACTAGGCTAATCCTCCACCTGCGGCGCTGGCACCCCGGGTTCTAGTCCTGGTTGGGGCGCTGGTTCTGTCCCGGTTGCTCCTCTTCCAGTCCAACTCTCTGCTGTGGCCTGGGAAGGCAGTGGAGGATGGCCCAAGTCCTTGGGTCCTGCACCCGCATGGGAGACCAGGAGGAAGCACCTGGCTCCTGGCTTCGGATCAGTGCAGTGCGCTGGCCGCAGTGGCCATTGGGAGGTGAACCAATGGAAGGAAGACCTTTCTCTCTGTCTCTCTCACTGTCTAACTCTGCCTGTCAAAAAAAAAAAAAAAAAAGATACAAAACATTTCTTATTCCAGCCAAATCAGCAAAGTATATGCAAAGAAATCTACCTTTATGTTTTATACTTTGACTTTATTCCCTTCTTCCCTCTATAACCCTTTTCTATTTTTGATAGCTGTCTTTGTATATCTACTTCACTGTTTATCTCATGTCTTTGTCTCCAATCTTAAACTGTGAACATAATAGAGTTTTCTCCAGAAGTGCTTTTTAATTTAATTTCAAAGACTCATTAGAGCTTAAGAATAATAATATAGTTGACTAGTCTACAGTTTTTAGTTAGAATTGTGAGTTTGATAAGAAAGAATAAATCACCACCTTTTCTCCCCTTCCTTTCTTACTCCACAGTATTGTTTCAAATTAGTGCTGGAAATGTGTCTTCTACTCTGGACTAGAAGTGTGTGTTCACACCTCAGTTTTTCAGGGCTAGCTAGGATGTCTTGAGTCGTCAATGTCAACATGGACCTTCTATAAGCTTATGTAGCAGGGAGCAGCAAATATCATTGAGTACCTGCATATGCCAGGCATATATAAGACATGAGGGATAAGGCTGGAAACAGGCCAGACACTTTTTTTTTGTAAATATTTTTTATTTATTTGAAAGGCAGAGTTGCAGAGAGCGCAGGAAAGACAGAACTCTTCCATCCACTCAGTCTCTCCCCTGGTGGCAGTGGCTGCTGGGGCTGGGCCAGGCCGAAGCCAGGATCTTGGAGCCCAAAACCCAGCACTTATTCTGAGTCTGCCATGTGGGTGCAGATGCCTAAGCTTCCCCAGGGGCATTAGCAGGAAGTTGGATTGGAAGTGGATCTCAAACCAACACCCATATGGGATGCTGACATCACAGGCGGAGACTTAACCTGCTAGGCCACAATGCTGGCCCAGCCAGAACTCTTCCTGACCTCATGATCTGGGAAAGGACAAGAAAAAAGTAAGGAATGTTCATCTCCTCAATGTGGGAGGTGGAAGAAGCTGGGGCTTCCTGTTTTCTGGTTTGGTGGCCAGAGCTCACTGCAAAAGTAGTCACAGTAAGTGACCTTTTACCTTGGAGCCCCTTTCTGCCATCAAGCCTGATACTCTGAGTCATATTTCCAGTTCTGCAAAAGTTACTCCTTGGGCTGCCATTTTCTTCAGAAATATTCATTAAATGAATAAGGAAGGGACAAGTACATTAATGTATTAGCTCTCATTCCATTCTTGCCCAATGCATTTAATAGATTTCTAGAATATGGGGAGGGGCTCCAGGAATATTAATAAGGATATGGGTAGGATAGCCAGGGGTCAGATTGTAACTATAACAAAGCGTAGGTAGCTAACTTCACAGAATAATAGATAACTTTGTGGCATCATGGGTTAAGCTGCTGCTTGGAATTGAGTCCCACCTCAACTTGCAATCTAGCTTTCTCCTAATGCACACCTAATGAGGCAGCAGGTCAAGTACTTGTGTCTCTGTCATCCATGTGGGAGACCTGGATGGAGTTCCTGGTCGTAGGCCCAGCTGTTGCAGGCATTTGGGGGAGCGAACAAGTGTATGGAAGATCAATTTCTCTCTCTCTCTCTCTCTCATCACCCTGCCTTTGAAATAAATAAAAATAAAATTTTAATAGTGGTCTTAATATGTTGGGAGGATAGGCCATGTTTCAAAAGGATGAAATAATATATGGGTAAAATCACATTTAGAATTCTAAATTTACAACTAAATATACCTAGCCTAAGAACTAGAGCAGCTGAAGGAAAAGCCAGGGAAAAGGAAAGCACCTTGCTGCATCCTGCCCATGAAGTGGGCCAGGACAGAGAAGCAGCAACCTGTGTGAGCAACAAAATGGCTGCTGTATCATTTCTGCCCGCTACATCTCTTATTGGAATTATCTTGTCACAAATATACAGGGAAGGGAATCCTGGGAAATGCAGTTCAGTATAGCCAAGTTGACACTTTACAAAGCCACCACAAATATGTATTACTGTGATTTTTTTTTTTTGTCTTTTGAGGTGGCAGGTATCAGATTCCGATTAAAATTATCTAAGGAAAAAATAATTTGCAAGGTACAGGATTGGCTCAACCCTGAGAAAGAATGCAGCCAGGCCTCTGGAGGACCTGGACTCAGGCGTGGCACATCATCCTGATGTCATCATTGTTGTCTCTTGGCATAGCTGCTTCGTTCTCTGCCTTTTGATCCACATGACAAGTGGAAGATGGCCAGCCTACAAGGTCCGAAGCCTGTATCTGAGGAAACTGGGTGAGACATCTGAAAAGACTAAGCCAATCTTTCTTTATCCTCTTTGCTATTTCAATTCTTACATAGGTTAAAAGGACTCTGATACGGCTTAGAGTTCATGCTTTTTCCTGGTCCGTTCAGAACAGAGGCATACTATACAATGTGCAAGGGAAACAGACAATTAAGGAGCGTTCACTCACGGAGGTCCTGGAATTTGTTCATGAGCCAAATTCGTTCTAAAATGTCTCAGCAAACTATGATACCACAGGACATGCTCAGAGTTACCTGTGGTTCTGAGTATGCAGTGTGTCTTTGTTTTCCCTGTTTCTTGGAATTTATATAAGAACTATATGAGGTTGCTAATAATCTATTGGAATAGTTTAATATGGATTGATAAAGAGAAGGGTGTTCTGAATACCATTAATGGATAACAGTGTTAGCATAAAATGCTAATATAACAGCTCATGTATATCATCACATAACTTACAAAAAAGAAAAGATACCATTTCATCTTCTTTACATAGCATTATGACTTTTGATATAGACTCTCTGTAACAGGAAATGTGTGAGTGTATGTAAGCACAGATGGGGGTATATGCACAAACATATCTCACTGTTTTATTTCACTTCAAATCAGTGTATTCACATGAACTATATGAGAATATACATATAACAAACTTTGTGAAGGAAAATGGAGCTTATAGGATTAATAGTAATTTAAAAAATTAAGTGGGGTGGACATTGTAGCACAGTGGGTTAAACTTACCACTTGGGGTGCCAGAATCCCATATTGGAGTGTCTGGTTTGAGTCCTGGCTCATCCACTTCCAGTCCAGTTTCCTGCTCATGTGTACCCTGGGAACCAGCAATAGTGGTCCAAGTACTTGGGATCCTGCCACTCAGGAAGTTACTTAATTCTTTTTTAAAAATATTTATTTATTTGGAAGGCAGAGTTAGATTTTCTATCTGCTAGTTCACTCCCCAGATGGCTGCAAGCCAGGAGCCCCAAGCCTTTTCTCACATGGTTGCAGGGGCCCAAGCACTTGGGCCATCTTTTGTCTTTCCAGGCACATTTGCAGGGGGCGGAATCGGAAGTGGAGCAGCTGGGATTCAAACCTGTGCCCATATGGGATGCCAGTGCCATAGGTGGCAGCTTTTTCCATTAAGCCACAGCACTGGCCCTAATTCTTTTTATCCAATTTGTGATAAACATGAATGTCTGATATCACTAAACAAAAATATAAGTGCCTAGAAGATGAAGGACCAAAGGGCGAGAACCAATGAAATATGACCATCATTTTCTGGGGACTTCTCTGCCTGGTTTGGTGTTTGGTATTCAAACTATGAAAAGCTCCTGGAACTTTAACAAAAAGAATCTGGACTTAGGGTCTGATGATGGCCAACTTGCTGGTTCATAGATAGCAACTTCTAGCTGTGTCCTCACTTGGCTCCTGGGGCCAGTTTTATCTGGGCACTAAGGACCTCCCAAAGGCGCCCACTTCCTAATACTACCAATCTGGGGCTTTAGATTACAAAATAGGAATTTCTGAGGGACATAAATATTCAGGCCATAGCACCCAGCTTACTCAATTATTCGATAATTTATTTATCCAATTTATGATTTCAAAACAAAGTTGCTGACAATTATCTTACTTAAAACACACAGTTCGCCCACTCTTGAAATCTTTCTTCCCTTCTGCTTTTCCTTATTTGTTATAGTATCTTCAATTTACACAGAACTTAAATTATCAGCAGACATTAATTTTGAACCATATTTTAAAAATTGAGCTTGTGGATAGAAGTAAATATGTAAGGCCACTTGAATTCATATTGCTACTTTCCAAGCACAACAATAGAACACACTGTTTTACTCTATTTTTTTAAAGATTTCTTTAAATTTTATTTATTTGAAAGAATTACAGAGAGAGGTAGAGACAGAGAGAGAGAGAGAGAGAAAGAGGTCTTCCATCCACTGGCTCACTCCCCAAATGGCCACAATGGCTGGAGCTGAGCCTATCTGAAGCCAGGAGCCAGGAGATTGTTCTACTGCTTTCCCCAGGCCATAACAGAGATTTGGATGTGGAGCAGCCATGACTTGAACTGGGGCCCATATGGGATGCCGTTGCTGTAAGCCAGGGATTTAATCAGCTGCGGCACAGTGCCGGCCCCTCGTATTTCCTTCTTATTCAAACACCAGACACCAATTTTATGGTCTATAAAGATTGAAACACACTTGAATGAGAATGGATGCATCCATTAGTTCTTCTCTGATGATCTTTGGTTCCTTTGGTGTCAAAAGTTGCAATGCTAGGGCAAGACATTTGATGCAGCTATTAAGATACTTGTTGAGATCCCCTATCTGGGTACCTGAGTTTGAGTCTTGCTTCCTATTCCAGCTTCCTGCTAATATGCACACTGGGAGGCATCAAATTATGGCTCAAGTAGTTGGATGCCTGCAACCCATGTGAGAGACCTGGGATTGAGGTCCCAGTTCCTAACATCTGGCTTTGGTATGGCCTAACCCTAGGTGGTGTGGGCACTGGGGGACTGAATGAGTAGACGGAAGATGTCTGTCTGCCTCTCTTCCTTTCTAATAAATTAATTTAAAATAAAGAAATGCTTCTGTTAGTCACAACAATTTGGGATTAGATCTGGGCTAGTTTGCATTGGGTAGGGGTGCTCAGCTGTGGTTTAAGAAAGCAAGGATACAGACTTGTCTCATTTGGAAGGGAAGTTTGTGAGGGTAAAAAGAGCTGAGTTTTGGGTGGCAGCAGTTTTGGGGCTAGCTCTCTTGGCTTCTTTTCTCCATCTGATTGAATGCAAAGACAGAAATACCATTGATGCTTATTCAGTAGCCAAGATAGGGGCATCTGGCATCTGCATAAGAGAAGTATTTGTCAGAAAGGGACCTTCCTCACTCCCCACTCCTTATTTCATGCCATGAGCATTGTGGCATTGGATGTTATCTTTTTTCTTTTCTTTTCTTTTTTTTTTTTTAAACAGATCCTGTTCCTTTTCTAGTTTTCAAACTGCCCAGACTGAATTTCACATAGAAACATGAAGAGACAGGAGTTTGACTTTCAAAGAAGTTAATACTATATAATGTGAGTAATTTCTAGGATCAGAAATTGAATGTAAAATTGCAATAATTTATACACATAAATGTTTATGGCTTTGTATATTTGGAGTGGATTCTCTGTGATCTTGCCAACTACTTCCATAGCCACATGCCTGAATTTTAAAAAAAGTTACCTAGGTAGCAACTTTGCTGATGGCCTTATTTCCTGGCTAAATTAATCAAATAATTTTCCTAGAGTTTTTTGAAGCATATTTGTATGAACAAAAACTAAAAATATTGCAATTTGGCAGTATCTATTAGAATATTTATATATATATATATTTACTGGTATATGAGTATATTTATGTTTTGATCTAACAATTCCTTTATCAAGGGTTTAGTTTACTGAAATGTTTTGAGAAGTATGTAATAGTAATAATTGGTAAAATATTGGTTAAGTAAAGGCATAAACATAGAACGGAACACTCTATAGCTGTTTAAGCAACTGAGTGGAGCTATAACTATAATAACTGAAAAAATGCAAGTTGCAAGAGTGTAGAATGCCATAATGTTGTCTTAAGCATCTACATATTTGTATAGGGAACACACATGTATTTTTGTATATCTATTTAAAAAAACTAAGTAAAAACAATTGTATCCTCTGGGGAGGTAGGTTTATGGAACACATTTTTCCCCCTATTGTATATTTCAAAAATGCTTCCATTTTAAATAATTACCATGTGCTCCCTTTGAAATAAGAACCATAATTAAAAGATATCTTATTCCTTCCCTCTTGGCAAGTCGTGAGGCTCAGATGAGGGGAGTTCTGGGTCTGAAAACCTGAGGGATCTGATGAATTAGGCCTTAGGCATGCCTGCTCAGACTGATGTTTCATCTAAGTCTTATCCTGACCAAACCATCAAGCCTAATTAAAAATGGAAAATTCATGGAAGGAGAGGCCTCCCTGCATGCCCCAGGGGACCCATTCTGCCCTGGCTCCCTCTGGATCCTTCCAGTTCATTAGCTAAGAAGGAATGGGGGGCGTTGGCTCCAGCCACAGCTGCTGCCTTCTCAAGTGTCACTCTGATCTGGTCAGCAAAACCCCCGGTGGAAGGCAGCAGGCTCTGAGCCGTTGCCAGCCCAGCCCACTGGCTGCCTCTGAAGCAGGCCTGCTGGCTCGGCCCACCCTTGCTGGCTCTTCCCCTCCCTCTCTGTGGAAGGCATTGTATTTGTGTGTAATCATCAGGAAACTGGGAATTGAGAGCTTTATTCTTCAGGGTGGGAGGCGCTCAGACCTTGTGCCTTACTAGAGATAATCTCAGACCTGAGATCTTAGAGATGACCAGACCAATGGCCTTGTTTGGGTCAGAAACATCATGTTCTTCCTGGCAGCTGGACCCTACGTCACTGGCATGTTTGTGTTATAAAAGAGGACTGCTCTTTGATGCTCTTTCCTGATAACCCAAGGCTCCCATTTTGGGGATGCTTTCATACTCGCCACAACCCATGAGAAACCCACCGAAGGACACAAGACTGAGAACAAGGATCTGATTAATTTGAAGGTAGTAGAGCAGATTGAGTCACACAGCAATTAATTACAAGATGGATTAGGTTCTGGTTTGGTGTCAGCTCATATGATAATGAAATCAGAAGAGGGAGATTCAAGGGATTTAGCAGAAGGCAAAATTCCACTCAAAAGTTCTGTCTTGGGACTGGCATTGTGGTGTATCAGGTAAAGCCACCACCTGCAGAGCTGGCATCTCATGTGGGCGCCGGTTCATGTCCACTTCCCATCCAGCTCCCTGCTGATGGCCTGGGAGAGCACTGAAAGAAGATCCAAGTGTTTGGGCCCCTGCACCCCCATGGGAGACTCTGAAGAAACTTCTTGCTCCTGGCTTTGGATCTGCCTATCTCCAGCCATTGCAGCCATTTGGGAAATGAATCAGTGGATGGAAGATTATCTCTGTCTCTGTCTCTCCCTCTCTCTGTAACTCTGCCTCTCAAATTTTTAAAGAAGATGATTTATTTGAAAGGCAGGGATGGAGTGGAGAGAGAGAGGGAGAGATTGATTTTCCATCCGCTGGTTCATTCCCCAAATGGCTGCAACAGCCAGGGCTAGGCAAGGCTGAAGCCAGGAGCCAGGAGCTTCTTTTGGGTGTCTCACCTATGTGTAGGGGCCCAAGCACTTGGGCCATCCTCTGCTGCTTCCTCAGGCACATTAGCAGAGAGCTGGATTGGAAGTGGAGCAGCCGAGACTTGAACCAGTGTCCATATGGGATGCCAGTATCATAGGTGGCTGCTTGCCTGCTGTGCTATAGAACCAACCACAAGTCATAGACCTTTTTTTTTTAAATTATTATTTTATTTATTTATTTTTTGTTCATCAACAGGTAAAGGGATAAATTGTAGATATTCTTTCTTTTTTGTCCACATAGCCTCTTTTTTATTTTATTTTTTAAAAGATTTATTTATTTATTTTAAAGTCAGAGTTACACAGAGAAAGGAGAGGCAGAGAGATCTTCTCTCTGCTGTTTTACTCTCCAACTGGCCGCAACCGCTGAAGCTGTGCCAATCAGAAGCCAGGAGCCTGGAGCTTCTTCCAGGTGCCCCACACGGGTGCAGGGGCCCAAGGACTTGGACCATCTTGTCCTGCTTTCCCAGGCCATAGCAGAGAACTGGATTGGAAGTGGAGCAGCTGGGACTTGAACTGGCGCCCTTATGGGAAGCCGGCACTATAGGCGGAGGCCTTACCCTGCTATGCCACAGCACTGGCCCGGACATAGGCTCTTAATCTACAATATCACTGTATCCTTTCTGGGTCGTGTATACCATGTGCAATGCTCTCATATTAATTTTTAAAAACTGTTATCCTGAAAAAATTTTAGACTTAGAGAAGTTACAAAGATAATATAGAGTTCCCATATACCTGTCACCTGGCTTCCTCTCTAGTGTTAACATTTTTTTCCCTGAAGAAACCTTTTATTTAATGAATACAAATTTTATAAGTACAACTTTGGGAATATAGTTATCGTTCCCACCATACCTGCTCTCCCACCCACACTCCCACCCTTCCTCTTCCTCCTTCTCCCCTTCCCAGTCTCATTTTCCATTAAGATTTATCTTCAATTAACTTTGCACACAGAAGACCAACTTTATGCTAAGTAAAGATTTCAGCAATTTACACACACACATACACACACAAAACTGCGAACAATAATGTTAACATTTTATATTTTCAGAGTTGTATTCATTTTTTCTAAAAAAATATTTATTTTTATTTTACTTGAAAGGCAAAAGGACAGAGAAGTAGATGGAGAGAGATCTTTTAAGTGCTTGTTCACTCCCCAAATGCTGGCAACAGCCAGGCTGGGCAGGTTGAAACCAGGAGTCTCAACGCCATCTGGGTCTCCCACTTGGGAAGCAGGAATCCATGTATCTGAGCCATCATCTGCTACCTCCCATGTTGTGCAGTAGCAGGAAGCTGTGTCAGAAGCAGAGTGGTCAGGACTTGAACCAGTGCATTTCAGAGGCAACTTAACTACTGTGCTAAACTCCTGTTCTTACATTGATTTTTTTTTTTTTTTTAGTGACTGAGCATAGTCATTTACACTTGAGATTGAGTAATGCATTAGAATGTGGCTCTAGATAGAACAAACTTCAACTTTGTTCTAATATTTTGTAGCTACAAATATTAGACAATGCCAGCAAGTTATTTCTCTATGAAAATGAGGTGCCATCTCTCTTATAGAACCCTTATGGGGATTACACAAATATGGAATCATTTTGTAATATTTTGATTCCCAGTAGATGCTAATGTTCGTTTCTTCATCTCCTTTTCCATTGTTTTAGCTACCTTCTGTCCTTTTTTTCTCTTTGCTTTCTTGAATAGTGTCACTCTTTGCCAGTTACTACTCTTGGGTCTGTCCCCAGCTGGACTACCTAGCTAACTCTCCAGTTTCAGGACTTTGTGATGCTGAGGAAGGAGAATGCTTTTGCCCTTGGTATTGCCCAACTTCTTGCTGATTTAACCTGAAATCCGTAATATTCATCAACCTGAGTTTCAGGTACAAAATGTTTCTGCATCACTAACGAGGGCACTGAGAAATTATAAGGAAAAACAAACTAAAGATTGAAAATGTGTGTTTATAGGGGATAACTTGACAGGGATATAAGCTCTGAAAGATAACTAAGGCCCCAGACACTCGAACACTAGAAAGGCAGCCCTAGTACATATAATTTAAGACTCTGGATCCAAATAATCCATTTTAGCAAAGTGGAACTCAGGTCCTTGATGGTCTCATCTTGCCTCATCATTTACTCTGATGAATGTCCACAGGGTAGGGAAAGAGTACAATACTGGCACCATTTCACCTCTCAACAAAAATCTGCTTAAAACCAGATGCCTGGAAGCCATCTGCCAGACGCTCCACCCCGAGGAGGGGTTCTCCTCAGGGATCCAGGAGAGGCAGGGTGATTATGCTGCCTGCCTGCTTCCAAGCTTAATGGGCAGGCAGGGAGGGAGGGAGAGATGGAGCCCTGCACATCTTGGAGGTGACACCCTCCGGGCCGTAAATGCGCTGTACAGGATTTAGCTGCAGCCTAGCAGCTGTCCTATGGCAGTAACCCTTTCTACCATATGAGAGAACAAGATCTGGCATGGAATTAGGATTCCAGGCGGGTAGAAACCCCTTCGTTCATGTGAAAGTGTGGCTCAAAGGCCTGATTTAAGAGTTAGAGTGCGAGGAAAATAAGTGCTTGTAATCCCCAATTGTCTCTCTTAAAAGCATTTTTAATGCAAGGACTGTTATTCTGGTTCCCAAGCCAAAGTAGGAGAGAGGTCTGTAATAAGGAAAAAATAATCAGTGTCAGGTTGGCAAGGAGTTTTGCCAAGAGGAAATGCTCACTAATGGCTGGTTTATTACAAATCTAGCAGTGGTCATTGGAAAGATCACAAGGTGAAAACATTACTGTTTTGTAAAGAAAATGAAACCAGTGTGAGGCAAGTAACATTTCTATAATATCCGGATCCCTGGATTCCTAACAGGGCAAGGAGCAGGGAGTTGAGGCCTGGAAGTGTCCTTGACTGTGGAGGCTGTGACTAGGGGCACAGTTAGCACTGGAGGCATCTTTTACTGAGTGATGCTGGAGAGGTGGGCAGAGGAGGGTGTATCAGGGATCTAATTGGTTATGGCTACAGATTAAGATGTTTGTATTAAAACATAATGGATACCTAAGGTTTGCAGAGGTAGTGGAAATAAAATCATTTTGACCACTCAGTGTTAGAAGTATTTAAGTTTGTGAAAATATGATATGTTCTTATTTTGTTTCTACTTTTTTGTATTGGAGAGGCATGCATGCATGTGTGTGCACATTTATCGGTTCCATGCCTGCAATGCCTGGAGTTTGCCTGAGTTTGAAGCTGGAAGCTGAGAACTCAATCCAGATCTCTTATGTGGGTGGCAGGGACCCAAATACTTGAGCTATCACTGCTGCCTCCCAAGATCTGCATTGGCAGATGCTGGAGTCAGGAGCAAGAGCTGGGAATTGAATCCAAGTACTCTGATGTGAAATGTGGGCATCTTCACTGCTAAGATGAACACTGGCTCCTGTCTTTTGTTTTTATTCAGATTTATTTATTGCATTTGGAAGAGAGAGAGAGAGAAAGAGAGAGAGAGAGAGAGAGAGAGAGAGATTTGAAGGAGTTACAGAGAGAGAGAGAGGAGAGACAGAAGTCTTCCATCTACTGGTTCATTCTCCAAGTGGCTGAAATAGCCAGAGCTGGGTCAGGCTGAAGCCAGGAGCCTGGAACTTCTTCCAGGTCTCCCGCAAGGGTGTAGGGGCCTAAGGAGTTGGGCCATGTTCTGCTTCTTTCCCAGGTGCATTAGCAGGGAGCTGGATGGGAAGTGGAGCAGCTAGGACTTGAATTGGCACCCATATTGGATGCTGCAGCTGCAGATGGCAGCTTAACCCACTGTGTCACAGTGCTTGCCCCTATTTATTTATTAATGTATTTTTATTTATTTCAAATACAGTTACAGAGAGAATCAGAGAGACAGAAAGAGATCTTTCTTCCACTGGTTTGCTCCCCATATGGCTCAACAGCTGGGGCTGGGCCAGACCAAAGCCAGGAGCACAGAGCTTCTTCCAGGTCTCCCAAGTTGGTACAGGGGCCTAAGCACCTGGACCAAACTCCCCTTCCCTCCTAGGCACATTAACAGGGAGCTGGATCAGAAGAAGAGCAGCAAGGTCTGGAGTTGGCACCCATATGAGATGTTGGCATTGCAGGTAGAGGTTTAACCTGCTACCCCACAACGCCGGCCCTATCCTGTCTTTTTATTTAGAAGAGAAATACTAATATGTCATGTCAATGCACACACAGTCATGCCCCACATAACTATGTTTCAGTCAACAACAGACCACATGTACAGTAGTGGTCTCGTAACATTAGAATGGAGCTGAAAAATTCTTAATGCCTACTGATACTGTAGCCATCATAACATCATAGTGCAGTGCGTTACTCATATGCTTGTGGTAATGTTCATGTGAACAAACCTATTGCATGGCCGGTGGTATAAAAGTATAGCTCATACAATTATATATAGTGCATAATACTTGTTAGTGAAAATCAGTGACTGTTAAAAGTTATGTATTTACTATACCATGTTTTGTATTGTCATTTTAGGTTGATTTCTTCTACATATAAGAAGTTTAAAGTAGGCTGTGTTATGCTGGCAGCTGCCTTGAATATTCCATGTTTACCACATCTCTTGATTAAGCCACCTAATCTTGTGATTAATTTAATCTGTGTTGTTTCACGCAGCATGGCCCTAGGAACAATAGGCTATACCGTAATAACCTGTTACATACCATATAGACTTTGTGTAAAAGACTGCATCATCTAGGTTTGTGCAGGTACAATGATGAAATTTAATAATGCTTTTCTCAGAACATAACCTCATCATTAGTCCATACATGACCATATATGACCAAGTGGAAAAATGGCTGAGAAGTAAGAAACTTGGTTTTCAGTGTAGGTTATTTCACTAATTTTTCTCAATTTATTTGTCAATGGAAATGCTAGTAATAGTTAACACTTTACTAGAATTAGCCAAGTACCAGGTAATTTCTGTTATTAATCCTCCAGAAATCCTTTGATAGAGGTATTATTATTATTATCCTCCTCTTCATTTTACAGTGAAGGAGCTGAGCCTGGAATTGAGTAACTTACCTAAATGTCATCCAGCTAGTAAGTGATACAGTTGCCATTTCTCCTTGGGTTCCCTGTCTCCGGAGCCTATGTACTTAATTCTTGCACGATACTGTCTACTCTGTGTACCTCAGAGTGTGTGGCAAGAGTGTAATTGGGTAATAGGAGCAGATGAGTTCTGAAATGGCTGCTGGAATGGAGAGAGTCCATCTTTAGGAGCCTGATACAGGTGAATCCTTACCATCACTTTATAACTACCTGCAGATTACTCAGTTTTTAATTTTTCATTCCTTCATCTTCAGTGGGAATTTGCTCATTTCTTGAAGATTACAGATGATTTATTTTAAGATTTTTGTTTTATTTATTTGAAAGACAGAGTTACAGAGAGAGGTAGAGACAGAGAGAGAGAGGTCTTCCATCCACTGGTTCACTCCCCAGATGGCCGCAACAGCTGGAGCTGCGCCAATCTAAAGCCAGGAGCTTCTTCTAGGTCTCCCACATGGCTTCAGGGGCCCCAGGACTTGGACCATCTTCTACTGCTATCCCAGGTCATAGCAGAGAGCTGGATAGTAACAGGAGCAGCAGGGACTAGAACCAGCGCTCATATGGGATGCCGATGCTTCAGGCCAGGACTTTAACCCACTGCACCACAGCGCCGGCCCTGATGTTTTCACACATTATTCTGGACCATGTATAAAATGTACTGTGCACTTAGTCCCCATGTAGGATCTCTGTCCTTAATGTGTTGTACTATGCAAATTAACGGTAAAGCTAGTATTCAAACAGTTCTTTATACTTTGTGTGTCTGTGTGGGTGCAATCTGTTGAAATCTTTACTTAGTAAATACTAAGTTGATCTTCTGTATATAAGGATAATTAAAAATGAATCTTAATGAAGAATGGGATGGGAGAAGGAGTAGGAGGTGGGATGGTTTGCGGGTGGGAGGGAGGTTATGGGGGAAAAAACTGCTATAATCCAAAAGTTGTACTTTCGAAATTTATATTTATTAAACGTTTTCTTAAAACAAAAACAACAACAAGATGTTGTTGTGCTACTCTTTAGTTGTAAAGGGATTACGCACAAAATTGTTACCCAGCTGATAATGACAGTGGCTAAAATTTCTGGGGCTTGCTGTAGGACAGACAGTTAACACTTCTAATCACCATAAGATTAAGGAGACTGTCTTAGTGCCCCAATTTTACAAGTGAGGAAACTGAGACAAAGAAGTGTTGAATAATTTGTCATAGTCAAACATAGCTTGTAAGTGACAGAGTGGGATTTGAAATCAGTATTGTAGTTCTTAATTACCATGCTGTTATTTGTTGATTCAGAGGATCATAAAATTGGAAGAAGTCGAGATTTTATAGTTCAACCTTATGCCCCACAGTGGGAATTACTTGATAGTTTTCAAAGTTGCTTATTTAGCTTCTCTTGTCTGTCAACAAGGTGCTTGTTGGCCCCATGATGCAATATCTTTGTGATAACCGCTTTCTTTTTTTATTTATTTATTTGACAGGCAGAGTTAGAGAGAGACAGAGAGAAAGGTCTTCCTTTTTCTGTTGGTTCACCCCCTAAGTGGCCGCTATGGCTGGCGCGTTGTGGCCAGCGCACTGTGCCGATCCAAAGCCAGGAGCCAGGTGCTTCCTCCTGGTCTCCCATGTAGGTGCAGGGCCCAAGGACCTGGGCCATCCTCCACTGCACTCCCAGGCCACAGACTAGACTGGAAGAGGGGCAACCGGGACAGAACTGGCTCCCCGACTGGGACTAGAACCCGGTGTGCCGGCGCCGCAGGTGGAGGATTAGCCTAGTGAGCTGTGGCTCCGGCTGTGATAACCACTTTCTAGTGTTAAGCTGAAATCAGCTTTAACTTTTGCTTTTTCATTGATCTGCTAGTTTTTGTGGAACCCAACATAACATCAGCTCCCTTGTCACCATGACACTCCATTTGCTATTTGAAAACACTATCTTGTTTTTTCCAAGCTTGGCAACTCCAGTTTCTGTCAAAAGTGACTCATCATTTCTGATTGGCCCAATTTCTGTCTCTTTGTATATGGTAGAATAAAATATGACTGTTACTGTCCATTAATAGCACTTTATTCTTTTCTCGATGCAAGTTGACATGCTATTAAATTTGGGATAGCCTTATCACAGTTTGTTCCCATTGAGTTTAGGTAATTATAACCTATGTGTATTAGTTGGCTCAGGCTGCCATAAGAAAATGCCATAGACTGAGTGGCCTAGATAGTGGAAATTTATCATGCTTCTGGAGGCTAGAAGTCCAAGATTAAGGTTCCAGCTGGTGTGGTTTTGGGGAGGGCTCTCTTGCTCGGTTGCGGTTGGTCACCTTCTTGCTGTATCTTCACTTTGACTTTCCTGGTACCTCTTCTTTAAGGACACCAATCTCATTGGATTAGGGTCCTATTCTTATGATTGTACTTAATCTTCTTTTTAGGCCCAATCTCCAAATATGCTTACATTGGGAGTTAGAGCTTCAACATGGGAATGTTGCAGGGAAACAATTAAGCCTATGGTACCCTGTGGCCATAAGGACGTGGCTATATGCCAGAAAACTGTTTGCTGAACTGAAGGAAAGGGTCATGGCCCCTTAATCTTAGGCTGTAGGACAGTGTTGGACGAGTCAACACTTCCTTTTGGCCTTCAGAGACATTGATTGCTCCCTGTCTCTGTAATTTCAGTGGGCCCCTGAGGGTCTCCTTTTTTGGTTTTGAATAATAGCTATGATACTAACATGGTTGGGACAAAAAAGGAGATAGCTGTTCTGTGCTTGCAATCATAACTCTTAGTTTTTTTTTTTGTTTTGTTTTTTTTGTTTTTTTTTTTTTTGACAGGCAGAGTGGACAGTGAGAGAGAGAGACAGAGAGAAAGGTCTTCCTTTGCCGTTGGTTCACCCTCCAATGGCCGCCGCGGCCAGCGCGCTGCGGCCGGCGCACCGCGCTGATCCGATGGCAGGAGCCAGGAGCCAGGTGCTTTTCCTGGTCTCCCATGGGGTGCAGGGCCCAAGCACCTGGGCCATCCTCCACTGCACTCCCTGGCCACAGCAGAGGGCTGGCCTGGAAGAGGGGCAACCGGGACAGAATCCGGCGCCCCAACCGGGACTAGAACCCGGTGTGCCGGCGCCGCAAGGCGGAGGATTAGCCTAGTGAGCCGAGGCGCCGGCTCATAACTCTTAGTTTTAAGTCCACAGATTTCCCCAGTCGTCTTATACTAGGCATTTGCCTTCCTTCGATAGGAAACAGATGCAAAAAGGGCAGGTTGCAAGCTGGAGCCCTCCCAGGATTATTCACTGCTGGCCAGATAACTATGGAGACATGCCTGAGAAATCCCTGCAGCCCTTGCTTAGAAGCCATAAGGCAGGGAGGCCTTTTGCTCTAAAGACCCAGCCTGCTCTAACCTACAAGAGTAGAGGATGGGGCATGTGTCCATTAGAATTCTCAGATTGTCGGTTTGGCACTGTGGCTCACTAGGTTAATCCTCTGCCTGCAGCACTGGCATCCCATATGGGCACCGGGTTCTAGTCCCGGTTGCTCCTCTTCCAGTCCAGCTCTCTGCTGTGGCCCAGGAAGGCAGTGGAGGAAGGCCCAGGTGCTTGGGTCCCTGCACCCGCATGGGAGACCAGGAGGAGGCACCAGGCTCCTGGCTTTGGATCAGCATAGCTCCAGCCATGGCGGCCATTTGGGGGGTAAACCAACAGAAGGAGGACCTTTCTCTCTAACTCTCTCACTCACTGTTTAACTCTATCTGTCAAATAAAAAAAAAAAAACAAAAACAAAAAAACCTAACATGTGGTCATTAGTTTAAAAAAAAAGAATTCTCAGATTGTAAATGCTAGAAAAGGCAGCCTAAAGTACCTTGGACAAAATGGGAATTCATTGGTTCATGTAAAAAGTCCACAGGCAGGCTGAACTTCCAATGCAATTTGATCCAGCGCTCAAATATCATCACCAGGATCTGTCTCTCTGATTTCTTTGTCTGGCTGTCAGCTTCACTGGCTCACCCTGTGGTTTCATTCTAGCACTGCCAATTCCAGAAGAAAGAAGAAAAATCATGTTTTCTTGGCTGTCATGAGAGTATGTAGCATTCTGGAATTAATCAGTGTAGCCTCAGGGAAGGGATGTGCTGTTATTTTAAGTCAGGGACAGCTTCTCCCCCCACCCTCGTACACTAGGGTTGGAGTTGGTTCCATGGAAACCACAA
Source organism: Oryctolagus cuniculus (assembly GCF_964237555.1). Classification (NCBI taxonomy): domain Eukaryota; kingdom Metazoa; phylum Chordata; class Mammalia; order Lagomorpha; family Leporidae; genus Oryctolagus; species Oryctolagus cuniculus. The sequence continues at coordinate 43,198,372 of NC_091443.1, read as the reverse complement.
AACTGGAGAATGGTAGAAGGTAGTTTCTCAGAAAGAATTTTGGATTCCTTTTTCAACTTTGCATTCCCTTAGAAATTTTGAAAGCAGGTACTGGACAGAAACAACAGATATGTTTATTACAAAGTATTTCTTATGTGGTTCCCAAACATATCCTTCAATCTAATATTATTGGAGTGTCCCTTGGAATTACAATAAGGTGTCACTTTCTCTTCATACTCTTACTATAGCAACTTTGTGAATTTATATGCTGAAATATAGGACTATAGTCTCCTCAGGTTATCTTGTCATTTGTGCCCATCCATCCATCAAAGAAATGCTTATTGAGTGTCTAACGAGATAGAGAGAAAGCAGGCGAGTCACTGCCCTCATGGTACTTTCAGTCTAGTGTTCCTGTCTCCTCATGGAGCTACTGTGCTCCTGTAGCCCAAGGATCTCTGATCTTCTTGGTGCATGGATGGCCACACCACCATATGGCCTTGCCTTCTGCTTCACCGTGCAACACAGGGAGCAGGATTTTCCCATGATTTTGGACAGCATGAGAATGACTTCCGTATGCTCATACATATAGGGTACACTTCTCATTGGTAGCACTTGTCATAATTGTTATGAATTACCTGGGTACTTATCTGTTTAATGTCTTTTTCTATAGATTCTTCATAAAAGCTGAGACTGTGACTATGTTATTCATCATTGTTTTCCTTTACATAGAATGTTGTCGTGACCATTTGGACTAAGCATCCAAATACTTAAAAATTCTGCTGTAGTAACAGTTTTAATGAAAAAATAGTAAAAGTGAAGGAATAATGAAACAAATATAAAACAAAATCCTGAAAGAGTTTCTAGATGTGTATATTATTCTTTTCAAGTTGTTATAATAACTTGGACTGGATAGCTTCAGCAACAGAATTTATTTTCTCACAGTTCTAAAGTCTGGACATCCAGGATCAATGTGCCACCCAATACAGTTTCCAGTGAGGGCCCTTTCTCTGGCTTGCAGATTTTCACTGTGTTCTCATGATGAAGGGAGACCTAGTAACCTGTTTAGGGTCTTTCTCTCTCTCTCTCTTAGAATGGTTTATTTATTTGAAAGGCAGAATTACAGAGAGGCAGAGAGAGGTCTTCCATCTGCTGGTTCACTCCCCAGATGGCCACAATGGCTGGAGCTGTGCCGATCTGAAGCCAGGAGCCAGGAACTTCCTTCGGGTCTCCCATGCGGGTGCAGGGGCCCGAGGACTTGGGCCATTTCCTACCGCTTTCCCATTCTGTAGCAGAGAGCTGGATCCGAAGTGGAGCAGCCAGGTCTCAGACTGGCGCCCATATGGGATGCTGGCACTGCAGGCTGTGGCTTTACCCACTATACCACAGCGCCAGCCCCTAAGGACTCTTAAAAGAACATTAATACTGTTGGATCAGGGTCCTGCCCTTACGACCTCATTTTTTTTTTTTTTTTTTAAATTTTTTGACAGGCAGAGTGGATAGTGAGAGAGACAGAGAGAAAGGTCTTCCTTTTGCCATTGGTTCACCCTCCAATGGCTGCCACTGCTGGTGCGCTGCGGCCGGTGCACCACGCGGATCCAAAGGCAGGAGCCAGGTACTTCTCCTGGTCTCCCATGGGGTGCGGGACCCAAGCACTTGGGCCATCCTCCACTGCACTCCCTGGCCACAGCAGAGAGCTGGCCTGGAAGAGGGGCAACCGGGACAGAATCCGGCGCCCCGACCCCGAACTAGAACCTGGTGTGCCGGCGCCGCTAGGCGGAGGATTAGCCTATTGAGCCGTGGCGCCGGCCACGACCTCATTTAACCTTGATTATCTCCAAATACAGTAACATTGGTGTTTGGGGCTTTCTCCGGATACAGTTACATTGGAGTTTGGTGCTTCCACATAAGAATTCAGGGGTGAGGGACCCAATTCAATGTGTAGCAATGTGACTGCTCTAGAATATCTTTGGGAGACTTTCTAGTGTCTATCTGCTTAATTTTCTGCATGCTTCTGTGTGGCAGAGGCAAACTAACACTAGGAGAGCTTTGAGTATGTCTGCTTAGAAGAATTCTAAGCATACCTGCCCCAAGGGTCAGAAAGAGAAGTTCCATATGGGTGCCTGTTCTGCTGTACGTCCTGTCCAGCTCTCTGCTATGGCCTGGGAAAGCAGTGGAGGATGGCCCAAGTCCTTGGGCCCCTGCACCCATGTGGGAGACCGGGAAGAAGCTCCTGGTTCCTGGCTTTGGATCGGCACAGCTCTGGCCATTGTGGCCATCTGGGGAGTAAACCAGCAGATGGAAGACTCTCTCTCTCTCTCTCTCTGCCTCTCCTCACTCTGTATAACTCTTTCAAATAAATAATAAATCTTAAAAAAAAGAAATGAATAAATTATAATTTACAAATAATTGAATTGATGTTATCTTTTTTGAAATGGTAGTAAAAGATAACAAGCTATATCTTCATGTGTGTGTGTTTATAAATTTTTAATTAGTTTTTAATAGATTCTATATAGTCCCAAGATAAGAATTCTAAGAATATAATGCTATTCCCTTCCTCCCTCCCTCTCACCAACATTCCTTCTCCATTTATTTTTTCTGGTTTTTGAGATAACGTCTTTTAAATTTACATTACAGTAAAAGGCTTAATTCTTTACCAAATAAGAAGTTTAACAAGCAAAAAACAAAAGACCCTAGTTTAGTAGGAACACAGAGAACAGCTATAAACAGTAATTGAATGGAAAAATGACATTTCACATAAGCTGCATTTTACCAGTTGGTTCATTTTGGGGAGGTGTACTTTGGTCCAGTCCAAACTGGTAAGTAATTTCAAATATTGAATGGATGTTTGTGGTGGGGTTGCTTCTGCTAAGTTAGTCCATTCTCTCTGCACTGCCACTGCCTGTCTTTGACACCAAAAAGGGGTGAGGAAATCTACGCCATCCAAAAGAAATAGCTGTCTGTGAGATAACCACGTCTCCATACTGAGCACAAAGACCTTAATCTAATCCTTGTATTTACTTTTTCATCCTAGTTCACAGTCATCCAATTGATAATATTTTGAAATCTGTGTATATAAGGGACCCTCAGAAAGTTCATGGGAAACACGTATAATGAAAAAACTAGATTTCAACTATTTTTTTTTGCACCAAAATAAACTCACTTTTAAATTCCTTTGGCCTGTAGATTTGCATCTGATGCTGTCAGATTCTGTATTTTCCCATTAGTCAGTTGAGACCCACTTTTGGCCAGTGCTGAACTTGTCAAGGTTAGGGTTCTAGAATCAAGAAATCTGTCCCTGGGTGGATGAAGGGAAATTTCAAGACCTTTGATCTCTAACTGACCTTGAGGATGGGATTTTGCTTTGTGGATGTTTTCTTCCAGAAAGAACACATTTCTGTGTGTACCCACTAAACCACAAAGATCACTGTTTGTGTAGGTGTCTGCTATAGACAAGAGAGCCTGAGTGTCCTAACCTTTGGATTGCTTAGAGAGCTCGGAGCATACTGCTTCTCCCCTTGAGGTTCAGCCTAACCGAACCTTCTTTGTGACCTCTGATTTCCTCTGACCTTGGTGAGGAAAGAGGAAAGTGCTGGGCTTTGAAGAGCTCTTCAGGCCTGTACAGAAAGCAGTGATTCTGACTTGTTTGTTTTCAGTGGGCAGATTGATCTTCCTCCTCTCGTTAATAAAAATACTATCCGGTAGTGGTAAGTGAGAGTATTCCTGGTGCGTTTTATTTTAGCTGCTGTGAGCTAGTCCATTAGGAAGTTTATTTTATGGCATGCTGTCATTTTGATGTACTGAGTTTCTGTGGCTGTACTGAGTCTTCCATACGTGTATTTAGACAGCTGTAAACATGTCTTTATACATGTATTTGCTAACCAGAAAATGTGTTTTCCCCTTTAGAATTGACCTTATTGGGAGGATGTTTCTTTATATGTGGCCATGGTCAGGTTTTGCTCACATAAGGATCTTTATAATGTTTATCTTTTTAGAACTTTTTTTTCTTTTAAAAAAAGTCTTTTTAAATACATACGCATGTATAAACAAATATTATTAAACAAGCTTATGTACTTTTTTTTTTTTGAGAGGCAGAGTTAGAAGAGGAGAAAAATTAAGATCTTTCATCGACTGGTTCTCTCCCCAAATGGCCACAATGACTGGGACTGGGCAAGGCTGAAGCCTCCTGTGTGGGCGGCAGGGACACAAACACTTGGGCCATCTTCTGAGGCTTTCCTGGGCAAGGAACTGGATCAGAAGTAGAGCAGCTGGGATGGGAACCAGCACTCAAATGGGATGCTGGCATCACAGGTGGTGGCTTAACCTGCTGTGCCACAACACTGGTCCTCGTTGCTCCCTAATTTTCATAAAGGAAAGTTGTATAAAAAAGTGGGACTTCTAGTTCACCTATGTTCTCGGTTACTTTCTCAAACAATGATTAAAACATTTCCCATAGAAGGAAAACTTTGCTTGTGAGATAAATGGAGGACTCCATCCAGTGTTTAAGTTTATTTTGTTGGCTACACAATAGTCATTCTCTCAGCCTCTTTGTCATTTTTCCCCATGGTATCCAGGATGAACTCGGGCCTTTCAGCTAGTGATCTGGGCCTTTGTGCTCCTTTTCTGATATCTGAAAAGTGACTTTGAACTAGGAGGAGTGTAGCCTCTTAAGATTCGGGCGTTTTGAGGATCATAGAAGAAAGATCTGACCTAAGGTGAAGTTTGGAGAGCACAAGTACCTGGGAATTTTTTCTCTTCCAGCGTTGAGTGAATCTAGGTCACAAGTCTGTTCAAAATTTTACCAGTTCCTTTCATTAGTGACTTCTGCCTCGAACAGTGGCGTGGAGATGCTATATCTGGTACCGATGGGGGTGACAACTTAGTGGACTAGTATGGTGAAAAATGTATTTAACATCCTTTAGCAAATGAACTTCCCTAACTTATAGGGTTTGTTTGCTGACCCAGTGGCTACATATGAGTGCTCATTAGTATGGGAAACTATCTTTGGGTTCACTCCCCAAATGGCTGCAACGGCCAGAGCTACGCCTATCTGGAGCCAGGAGCCAGGAGCTTCTTCCAGGTCTCCCACATGGGTGCAGGAGCCCAAGGACTAGGACCATCTTCTACTGCTTTCCCAGGCCATTGCAGAGAGCTGGATTGGAAGAGGAGCAGACAGGACTAGAACCGGCGCCCACATGGGATGCCAGCACCGCAGGAGGAGGATTAACCCACTGCGCCAAGGCGCCAGCCCCCCATTCACATTTTCAGTTCTATGCTAGTTGCTGTGGAAATTTAAAACAAACAAACGAACAAAATTGTCCAAGCCTTCAAGATGTATGTAGTCTACATAAGACTAACCTGAGAAGTGATGGGCAAGTAAGCACAGTAACTTTCATTTATATAGTACCACCATGTGCCAGCTTGCTCATTTAGGTATCTTTTTAAAAATATTTATTTATTTAGTTGAGGAGAGAGAGAGAGATCTTCCATCTGCTGATTCACTCCCTAAATGGCTGCAAAAAGTCAGGGCTGGGCAGGGCCAGAGCCAGGAGCCTGGAGCTTCATCCTACTCTCTCACGTGGGTGGCAGGGGCCCGAGCACTTGGGCCATCTTCTGCTGCTTTTCCCAGGCCATTAGCAGGGAGCTGGATTGGAAGTGAGCAGCAGGGACACAAACCAGTGCTCATGTGGGATGTCGGCAGTGGCTTTACCCACTAAACCACCGTGCCGGCCCTTCTATTGGTTATCTTGGGAATACTGAGACAGGTCTTGCTTGGTTCAGGGAAGGCAAGCAGTAAATGGTAGAGTTAGGCTTTAAACTTGGAGGAGAAAAAGGAGAAAAATTAAGATCTTTCATCCACTGGTTCTCTCCCCAAATGGCCACAATGACTGGGACTGGACAAGGCTGAAGCCTCCTGTGTGGGCGGCAGGGACACAAACACTTGGGCCATCTTCTGAGGCTTTCCTGGGCAAGGAACTGGATCAGAAGTAGAGCAGCTGGGATGGGAACCAGCACTCAAATGGGATGCTGGCATCACAGGTGGTGGCTTAACCTGCTGTGCCACAACACTGGTCCTCGTTGCTTGGTAGACCAGTTTTTGTTTTTAAATTCAGAAAGCAACTTCCCTTTTGTTATTTCTGGGGACTTCACAGTGGTCCCAGAAATGGTGGGACATGTGTCAAGAAAAAAGATGAAATACAAAGGGAGAATGTGAATGACCTTTTGAACTAGTTATCAGGACCAAGACTCAGGGCACCCAATTCCCAGCTCTGTGCTCTATTTCCCTATGGAGCAACAGTTGTTTTATTGACTCTGCCTTTGTAAAGCAACCCTGCAAATTAGTACAGGCCTAATACCTAAATTACATGAGAATGTCCAGACACCTAGCTATTATTGGGACTGTATTTCCTTGTCTGTTTGTCACGCTACTACTTTGTGTGACCATGGTCATTTTTTTTTTCATTTTCAATTCTCTTTATATACAGAAGATCAGTTTAGTATATATTAAATAAAGATTTCAACAGTTTGCACCCACACAGAAACACAAAGTGAAAAATACTATTTGAGTACTAGTTATTGTGGGGAGCAACTCGGACTAGACTGTTACTGGAATTGAGACTTATTCTATGCATCTGCTCTCCCACAATATGGCGCTGAGAAGGGAGAAACAGCTTCTACACAGCTGCCTCCAGTTCAACCAATAAACTGTAGGACTTACTCCTGATTGGAGGAGAGCAGCGTACTCGGCGTGTGGGTAGCAGAGTTGGGATTGGTGGAAGAGGACTATAAAGGAGGAGAGAGACAACATGCACAAGGAACATCTATCTGAAGGAACACCTGTGCAGCCCCCGAGAGAGCCGGCCGGCGGTGTGCCGCTCCCCCGCGGAAGTAGGGAATGTGGCAGGGGGAACCGCCCTTCCACGGAGGTGGAAGGGTCGGTAGCCAACCCAGGAAGAACCAGCAGCAAACCCGGGGAGGGCCGAGCAGACGAAAGAACAGCGCAGGGTCCTGTGTCGTTCCTCCATGAAGACGGGGAGCGACAAGTTATAGCATTAAATCACAATGTACAGCACATTAAGGACAGAGATCCTACATGAGGAGTAAGTGCACAGTGACTCCTGTTGTTGACTTAACACATTGACACTCTTGTTTATGGTGTCAGTAATCACCCTAGGCTCTTGTCATGAGTTGCCAAAGCTATGGAAGCCTTTTGAGTTCGCCGACTCTGATCATATTTGGACAAGGTCATAGTCAAAGTGGAAGTTCTCTCCTCCCTTCAGAGAAAGGTACCTCCTTCTTTGATGAACCATGGTCATTTTGATCAACAGCATTCTCTTTATAGCATCTTTGCCCCTTTAGCAGTGTTGGTGTTAAAGTATGAAAGTAAATGCCTATTGGGAATTGATATGGGAGCTAAATAGTTTGACTATTTGCCTGTTGCTCTGATCAGCAAGAATTTATTGAATACTTATTATATGACCACTAGTGTCAGATTGTACCAACCAAGTTTTCATAGGCAAGATTTTTTTTTAAAACAAATGTGTTCCTACTTATTTGAAAAGGAAGGGAGAGACAAACACACATAGGACTCCCTTCTGCTGGTTCATTCTGCAAATATCTACTGCAGCCAGGGGCGAGACTGAAGCCAGGAGCTCAACTCAGGTATCCCACTGGGGTGGCAAGAATCAAACTACTTGAGCCAGTATCTGCTACCCCCAGGATGCACATTAGCAGGAAACTGGAGTTGGAAGTGGAGCCTGGTCTCAAACCCAAGTACTCTGATCTGAGATATGGGGATCTTAACCACTAACTAAGCCTAACTTACTAAGCCTGTACTAAGTCAAGTGAACAAGAAGATTGTGGGTTAGTACAATCTGTCACCCTTAGGAAAACTCACATGTTTCTGTTCTAGCCCTGATTCTTCATGTAGATTAATTATTATCTGTTTATATTTCCCATAGTACAGTGGAGCAACTCTCAATTATTCAAACATGAATTGTTGATTGTTTCTCAATCCTGGATGATTGAACCTGTGGGACTTGGAGAAAGCATACATAATAGCTAAATAATGTAATGATTTCTTCTTCATTTAACAATTACAGTAGGTGTTTCTGGTTGGTCAGAAATTTTCTTCGGATGCAGTGTTAGTCTTCTAGGGGGCAAACAAGGTCCCGCCTTAGTCTTTCTCCCGCGTATCATCTAGCGTGTCAGCTTCTTCCCTTCCTCATCAAGGTCTTCCTCTGCTGGGGTCAGAGTCTGGGCTGGCAGCTGAGATGCTGGTCAGGAAGCCTATGTCCCGCAACTGAGGACCTAGATTTGATACCTGGCTCCCGCTCCTGATGCCGACTTCTTGCTGACGCGGAGCCTGGGAAGTAGCAGTGATGGCTCAAATTGTCGGGTCCTTGCCACCTGTGTAGGAGGCCTGGATCGAGTTCCCTGCCCACAGTTGGCTCCACCTGGAAACCTTTTTCAGGGATTTGGGGAGTGAATCAGAGGGTGAGAGTGCATTCTCTGGCCGGTGCCGTGGCTCAATAGGCTAATCCTCTGCTTGCGGCGCTGGCACCCTGGGTTCTAGTCCTGGTCGGGGCGCTGGATTCTGTCCCGGTTGCTCCTCTTCCAGTACGGCTCTGAGAGTGCATTCTCTCCCTCCTACCTTCTCTCTCTCCCCCACCCCCAGACTTTCAAATAAATAAAAAAATTTTAAAGTTTACCTCTTCGAAATTCCATTTCTTCATAGGAATGGAATCTGGCCAATCTGATTAATCTGGGCTTATTTTATTTTGTGTTTCATAATACCTCAGAGTTTATTCCATCAATGAAAATTTTTTTTTTGGACAGCAGAGTTAGACAGTGAGAGAGAGAGAGAGAAAGGTCTTCCTTCCATTGGTTCACCCCCTAAATGGCTGCTACGGCCAGTGCGCTGCACCGATCCGAAGTCAGGAACCAGGTGCTTCCTTCTGGTCTCCCATGCAGGTGCAGGGCCCAAGCACTTGGGCCATCCTCCACTGCCTTCCCGGGCCACAGCAGAGAGCTGGCCTGGAAGAGGAGCAACCTCGTATCTCTATCGCTTTTATTCCTCTTCCGTTTCCTCTTTTTTCTCTTTTCCTTTCCTTCTATTCCCTGCCCCTTATCCATTCCACCTTACCCTTAAAGCACTTATACATACAGCATTTTACTTCTTAGGTTGTAATGGTATTGTTAGGTAAGCAGAGCAGTTATTCCTCAACTCTGATAGGTTAAGTCCTGTCCCGATTTCCCATGGCTGTTGGCGCTGGTGCTTTGACCCAGGTGTCTTGCTAATGTTTTCATAAGTACATTGATAGAATGTTTATTCTAGTAGTAAATTGGTAAATTGAAAAATATCATGATGTCATTGAGTAAGAGGCAAAGATTGATGTTCTGAGCAAAACCTTTTTCTCACCTATGTTTTAAATGTATATATATGTGTGTGTGTGTATTTGTATGCACACATACTTACGTTTGATGAGTGATTTGGGAGTTTTTGATAACATGTGTTATCTGACCAGGGGTTGGAGAATATGTTCGTCTGTCAGTCCTTCTATCCTTTCTTCCTTTCTCTCTGTGGGGAGCAACTCGGACTAGACTGTTACTGGAATTAAGACTTATTCTATGCATCTGCTCTCCCACAATATGGCGCTGAGAAGGGAGAAACAGCTTCTACACAGCTGCCTCCAGTTCAACCAATAAACTGTAGGACTTACTCCTGATTGGAGGAGAGCAGCGTACTCGGTGTGTGGGTAGCAGAGTTGGGATTGGTAGAAGAGGACTATAAGGGAGGAGAGAGACAACATGCACAAGGAACATCTATCTGAAGGAACACCTGAGCAGCCCCCGAGAGAGCCGGCCGGCGGTGTGCTGCTCCCCCGCGGAAGTGGGAAAAGTGGCCAGGGGGAACCGCCCTTCCACGGAGGTGGAAGGGTCGGTAGCCAACCCGGGAAGAACCAGCAGCAAACCCGGGGAGGGCCGAGCAGACAAAAGAACAGCGCAGGGTCCTGTGTCGTTCCTCCACGAAGAGGGGGAGCGACATAATGGTGCTGTGACTCGGATAGGAAACCTAGTAGGGAAGAAACGGGAAGAAGTGGGAAAATACCGGAGAGAGACTAGCAAAGAGCCTAGGGGAAAGCCGGATGGAAAAGGTGCCGGAAGAAGCTATTGAAAGCCTAGACATAGACTCGGATACGGACTGTGGGAAAGAAGTTAGGATTTAAAGTGAAAGCAAGAAGAAACTTAGACTCGGATACGGACTGTGGGGAGAAGCCAGGAGAAATGAGGGAGGAATATTGTTGGAAGAAAAGTTAGGGAAACATACCGGGTAGAGAAAAATGTTAGGGAAATTGAAGCCGCGGGGGCAGGCTGAGGCGGAGACTGCGGAGCGCGTGAAGCCAGTAAGCCGTGCAGAGCTGGGAAGCCGCCGCGGGGGAGGCGCAGAGAAGCAGCCTTGGGGCGGGCGCCGGGAAGCCGCGGGGATAAGAGAAACAGAAGTATAGAAGTAAAATGAGAGAAATAGGAATGCTGGCAGATAGAAGTAAAATAGGAGAAATAGGAATGCCCGGAGATAGAGAAATAGAGAAAAATAAGGCCTCCCCACACCACAGCAATGAGAGAGCTTGGATTCGGTCTGCCTGATTAGTAAGACGATAAGCACTTGTGGGCGGCTGCAGGTCACCGAAGACAGGCATGTTATCAATACCAATAAGTCTCCCCACAATACGGCAATGAGAAGGCTTGGGTTCGGTTTGCCTGATTGATAGGGCTTGTAAGCACCTGCAGGCAGTTCTAGCAGAGCAGAGCATGCACTGCAGGGCACCGAACACAGGCACGCATCAGCGCCTAAAAACCTCCTCACAACATGGTGAAGAGAGGACCCGGATTCGGTTTGCCTGATTGGTAGGGCTTGTAAGCACCTGTGGGCAACTCTAGCAAGCAGAGCAGAGTGTGTGCCGCGGGGCACCGAAGACAGGCGCGTATCAACGCCAAAAATAAAAAGAAAGGGGGATCTGTGGGGAGCAACTCGGACTAGACTGTTACTGGAATTAAGACTTATTCTATGCATCTGCTCTCCCACAATATGGCGCTGAGAAGGGAGAAACAGCTTCTACACAGCTGCCTCCAGTTCAACCAATAAACTGTAGGACTTACTCCTGATTGGAGGAGAGCAGCGTACTCGGCGTGTGGGTAGCAGAGTTGGGATTGGTGGAAGAGGACTATAAAGGAGGAGAGAGACAACATGCACAAGGAACATCTATCTGAAGGAACACCTGAGCAGCCCCCGAGAGAGCCGGCCAGCGGTGTGCCGCTCCCCCGTGGAAGTGGGGAAAGTGGCTAGGGGTACCGCCCTTCCACGGAGGTGGAAGGGTCGGTAGCCAACCCGGGAAGAACCAGCAGCAAACCCGGGGAGGGCCGGGCAGACAAAAGAACAGCGCAGGGTCCTGTGTCGTTCCTCCACGAAGACGGGGAGCGACACTCTCCACCTTCTTCCTTCCCTCCCTCCACTCTTTCCATTTTTTTTTTAAGATTTATTTATTTGAAATGGCAGAGTTAGAAAGGGAGAAAGAAACACAAAAAGAGATCTTCCATCCGCTTGTTCACTCCCTTAATGGCTGCAATTGCCGGAGCTAGACTGATCTGAAGCCAGGAGTTTCTTCTGTGTCTTCCATGTGGATGCAGGGATCCAAGGACTTGGGTCACCCTCTGTTGCTTTCCCAGGTGCATCAGCAAGGAGGTGAAATGCAAGTGAATCAGCTGGGACTTGAACTGGTGCCCGTATGTGATGCTGGCATTGAAGGTGGTAGCTTTGCCTGCCCCTCTTTCCTTTTTAAAGATTTATTTATTTTATTTGAAAGACAGTAATAGAGAGAGAAAGGGAGAGGGAGGGGAGAGAGACACATTAATATGGAGCTGGATCAGAACCGGAGTAGCTGGGACTCCAACTGGAGCTCCATATGGGATGCCAGTGTTGTAGGTAGCAGCCCAATCCACTGTACCAACAAGGCTGCCCCCTCCTTTAAAATTGATACATAGTGTTTGTGTGTTTATGTGGTGCAATGTGGCATATGAGTACATGTATACAGTGTGTAATGATCAGATTGGGTACTCTGACTTCACAATCAGCCCTTAAGGCATTTGGATCTGGCTGAAAAGCCCATGAGAGTATCTCAGGCATGGAAAGCCAAGACACTGTGGCAAAAAATGATCTATATGAAGGATCTCTGAGTGAGATCCCGATGGAAAGAAGGGGCCATCAAAGAAGGATGTTCTTTTCTCTGAAGGGAGGAGAGAATTTCCACTTTGCTTATGGCCCTGTCTAAATACTGACAGAGTTTGTGGACTCAAAAGGCATCCATAACCTTGGCAGCGCATGACAGGAGCCTCAGATAATCACTGATGTCATAAATAAGAGTGTCAATTGTTAAATCAACAACAGGAGTCACTGTGCACTTGCTCCCCATGTAGGACCTCTGTCCTTGATGAGTTGTACTATGAGAATTAACAGTAAAGCTAGTATTCAAACAGTATTTTATACTTTGTGTGTCTGTGTGGGTGCAAACTATTGAAATCTTTACTTAGTATAGAGTTGATCTTCTGTATATAAAGATAATTAAAAATGAATCTTAATGAAGAATGGGTTGGGAGAGGGAGTAGGAGGTGGGATGGTTTGGGGGTGGGAGGGCGGGTATGGGGGAAGAGCTGCTATAATCCAAAAGTCGTACTTATGAAATTTATATTTATTAAATAAAAGCTTTCTTTTTTAAAAAAAAAAGATCAGATTTGGTAATTGGCATACCTGTCACCTCCCCCGCACCTTTCTCAGGCTCTGGTAATCACTAGTCTCTGTTTCTTTACGATGAATTTTTTAGCTTCCATATGTAAATGAGAACATGCAGCATTTGTTGTTGTGTGCCGTCCAAGTTACTGCAAGTAACTGAATAATATTCCATTGTGGATCCCCACCACATTTGCTTTAGCCATTCATCCTTCGCTGGATACCTAGGTTGACTCCCCATCTTGACTGTTGTGAATAAACATATGAGTTAAGATGGATCGTTGACATCCTGGTTTTAGTTTTTTTGGAAATATACGTAGCAGTGGGATTGCTGAGCCATATAGGAGTTCTATTTAGAGGTTTTGAAGAACCTCCATTCTGCTTTTCTTAGTGGCTGTACTAATTTTCTTTCCAACCAGCAGTGTATGAGAGTTCCCTTTTCTCTGTATCTTTGCCAGCATTCGTTATTTTTTTGTCAGACAATAGGGATTCTAACTGGGGTAAGCTGATATCTCAGTGTGGTTTTGATTTGCTTTTCTCTGATAATTAGTGATGGTGAACATTTTTTCATACATTTGTTGTCTATTGTGTCCTCTTTTGAGAAACATTTAGATCTTTTTTTTTTGGTTTGGGTTTTTTTTTTTTTTTTTTCTGTTGAGTTATTTGAGGTTCTTATATATTGTGGAAATTAATCTCTCATTGGAATGAATATATTAAATATTTTAATAAATATAATATTTTCTCCTATTCCGAAGGCTGTTTATGTTGATTGTTTCCTTTGATCTGCAGAAACGATTTAGTCTGATGTAATTCCATTTGTTAATTTTGCTTTTGTTGCCTGGGGTTTTGGGGTCACATCCAAAAAACCTATGCCCAGATCAATGTCTAGAAGCAGTTTTTTCCTGTGTTTTCTTCAAGTAGTTTTGTAGTTCCAAGTCATAGTTGATCCATTCTGAGTTGAGAGATACAGGTGTGATTTCATTGTTTCCCCCGAGGTGGATGTCCAGTTTTCCCTGCATCGTTTATCAGAGACTTTGCTCTCTCCAGTGTATGTCTTTGCTGTCTTGGTGAAAGTCAATTAGCTGTAAATGTGTGGATTTCTTTATCAGTTCTCAGTTCTGCTCCATTGGTCTATGTGTCTTTTTTTATGCCAGTATCATGCTGTTTTGGTCACTTTTTTTTTTTAAGATTTATTTATTTATTTGAAAGGCAAAGTGACAGAGCTAGCTAGCTTAGTTTTCACCTGCTAGCTCAGTTCCCAAATGCCGTAACAGCCAAGTCTGGGCAAGACCAGAGCCAGGAGCTAGGAATACCATTCTCGTCTCCCACATGGGTGTCAGGACCCAAGTGTCTATACCATCTTCACTGCCTTGCCAGGAATGTTAGCAGGAAGGCAGAAGGCACTCCAATATGGGATGTTGGTGTGTCAAGCTGTGGCTTAATCTGTGCCACAAGGCCTGCTCCTTTGTAGTATTTTTGAAATCAGATATTGTGTTGCCTTCAGCTTTGTTCCTTTTGCTCAGGATTGTTTTGTCTATTCAAGGTCTTTTGTGGTTCCATATCAATTTTAGGATTTTTCTTTTTTTGTGAAGACTGTCATTGATATTCTGGTAGGAATTGCACTGAATTTGTGGATTGTGTTGGGTAATATGGATATTTTAACAATGTTAATTTTTCTAATCCATTTATGTATGGTATAACTTTCCATTTCTTAACTGTCATTTTTGATTTCCTTTATGAGTTTTTTTTTTTTTTTTTTTTTTTTTTTTGTAATTTCCATTGTGGAGATCCTTAACTTTCTTGGTTAAATTTATTCCTAGGTATTTTACTTTTTTTGTAGCTTTTGTAAATAGGATTGTTTTGATTTCTTTCTCTACATTTTCACTATTTCTGTTTTTAAAAAAAAGCTAATTTTTTTTTTACTTTAAAGATTCATTTATTTTTTTATTTATTTGAAAGGCAAAGTTCAAGAAAGAGAGAGGGAAAGCTATATAGAGAGATGCTTCTTCTGTGACTGTTGCAATGAAAATATGTTTTTTATCCCTCATTCTGTGGATATGATATATTACCTTTATTTATTTGCATATGTTGAACCATTCTTGCATGCCTCAGATAAATCCTACATGTTCATGCTGTATAATGTTTCTGATGTGTTGCTGGATTTCATTTGTTAGCATTTTGTTGAGGATTTTTACATCTACATTCATCAGCAATACTGATTTGTGATTCTTATTTTTTGTTATGATCTTGTTGGGTTTGGTATCAGAGTAACCTGACCATTTAGAACGGGTTTGTAAGGACACCCTTCTTTTCTTTTTCTTTTTTTTTTAAAAGATTTATTTATTTATTCGAAAGTCAGAGTTACACAGAGAGAGAGGGAGAGGCAGAGAGAGAGAGGGGTCTTCCATTTGCTGGTTCACTCCCCAGCTGGCCACACTGGCCAGAGCTGTGCCGATTCGAAGCCAGGAGCTTCTTCCCGGTCTCCCATGTGGGTGCAGGGGCCCAAGGAGTTGGGCCATCTTCTACTGCTTTCCCAGGCTTTAAGCAGAGAGCTGGATGGGAAGTGGAGCAGCTGGGTCTCAAATCGGCACACATATGGGATGCCAGCACTGCAGGCCGCGGCTTTATCTGCTACACCACAGCCCCAGACCCAGGATACCCTTTTTTTCAATACTTTGGTATAATTTGGAAAAACTTGGCATTAGTTCTTCTTTAAAAGACTGTTAGAATTCAACAGTATATCCATCTGTTCTTAGACTTGTATTTGTTGGGAGACTTTATATTATTGATTCATTCTCACTACTTGTTATTGATCTATTAGGATTTTCTGTGTCCTCATGGGGATTGGTTTTATACACACACACACACACACACAAACACAGAAATGTATCCATTTCTTGTAGATTTTTCTGGTTGGTTGGTATATAGTCATTTGAAACAATCCCTACCGATTCTTTTTGTGCTTCTGTGCTAGTGGTTGTAGTGTCTGTTTCATTTCTGATTTTATTTTTTGGGTTTTCTCTCTTTTGCATTGTTATTCTAGCTAAAGGCTTGCAAATTTTGTTTATCATTTTTAAAAAGTAATTTCATGATTGCATTTCTATACTCTATTTCATTCATTTCTGCTCCGATCATTTTTATGTCTTTCCTTCTAATAATCTTGGATTTGTCTTTGTTTTTTTAGTTCCTTGAGTTGCATCATTAGATTGTTATTTAGAATCTTGCTATTTTACTATAAACTTCTTAGTACTGCTTTTATTGTTTCCTATAAGTTTTGGTATGCTGTGTTTTCATTTTCACTTATTTCAAGAAATTTTCCTTTTTCAAAAAACTTATTTTTTACTCATTTGGTAGGCAGACTGAGTGAGAGATCTATCTACCTGTATTTTTCATGGTTCACTCTCCAGATGCCTACAACAGCTGAGGTTGGATCAGGCCAAAGCCAGGAGTTTAGAGGTCGGTCTGGGTCTCCCATTTGGTTAGAAGGGACCCAACTATTTGAGCCATTACTTGCTGCCTCCCAGGGTTTATATTAACCAGAAGCTGTGTTGGAAGCAAAACTAGGACTCAAACCCAGGTGCTTTGATATGGGATGTGGGCATCCCAAGCTATTTCTTGACTGCTGTGCCAAATGCTTACTGTTTTTCAAGAAAGTTTTAAATTTCTCTTTTGATTTTTTTTCATTGATCCATTCATTGTTGAAGAGAATGCTGTTTAATTTCCATGTGTTGGTGTGATTTCTAAAGTTTATTTTTTTATTTATTTCTAGTCATTACATTGTAGTCACAGTGGATACCAGCTATGCGTTCAATATTTTTGATGTTTTGAGACTGTTTTGTGAGCTACATATGCTCTATCTTTGATGTTTCTTGTGCTGCTGAGAAGAATGTGAATTCTGGAGTGACTGGATGAACTGTTCTGTAAATGTCTGCTAAATTTATTTGGTCTACAGTATAGTTTAGCTGTGATATTCCTTTGTGTGTTTTGTCTGGATGATCCATCCATCGAGGAAGATTGGGTGTTGAAATGAACAATTATTATTGTTAGAATCTTTTGGGGGTGGTGCTGTGGCATGGCAGGTAAAGCTGCCGCCTGCAGTGCCGGCATTCCATACGGGTGCCAGTTCAAGTCCTGGCTGCTCCGCTTTTGATCCAGCTCTCTGCTATGGCCTGGGAAAGCAGTAGAAAATGGCCCAAGTCCTTGGGCCCCTGCACCCATGTGGGAGACCTGGAAGAAGCTCCTGGCTTGCAACTACAGATCAGCCCAGCTCCAGCTGATTGTGGCCATTTGGGGAGTGAACCAGTGAATGGAAGACCTCTCTCTCTGCCTCTCCCTCTCTCTCTGTGTAACTCTGCCTTTCAAATAAGTAAATAAATCTTTGAAAAAAAAAAAGATTCCATCTTTTTGGATGTAATAATGTTTGCTTTATATAATTGGGTATTCCGTTGTTTAGTGTGTGTGTATTTATATACATTCATAGGCATATGTGTATTTACAGTTTTTCATATTGAATTAGCCCCTTTATCATTATACAGTGACCTTTTTTCTCTTTTTACAGTTTTTTTAATTAAAGTCTATTTTGTCTCATAAAATATAGCTACTTCTTAGTCTTTCCCCTCCTTGGCATGGAATATCTTTTCCCATGGTATGCCTTTACTTTCAGTCTGTTTGTGTGTTTACAAATAGAGTGAGTTTCTTGCAGGTAGCATATCTCTGGGTCTTGTTTTTGAAATCATTCAGTCAGTCTTTCTTCTTTGGGTGGGAAATTAATCTATTTACATTCAAGGTTATCACTAGTAAGTAAAGAAATACTTCTGGCATTCTGTTAATTTTATTCTCATGGTTTTATATATTCTTGGTCACTTTCTTCCTCTTCTGTTGTTCATTTTTGTGATTTGATGGCTTTCAATATTGGTAAGTTTTAATTCTAGTCTATTTTTTGTTAACCTATACAATTGTTGAGTTTTAAACTTCTTTGTGTTTTCATGATGATAACTATTATTCTAAATGATTACTTCTAGTGTGGGACTCCCCTAAGTATTATTTTTTAAAGATTTATTTACTTATTTGAAGGGCAGAGTTAGAGAGGCAGAGAGGTCTTCCATCCGCTGGTTTACTCCCAAAATGGCCGCAAAGGTCAGGGCTGAGCCAATCTGGAGCCAAGAGCTTCTTCTGGATCTCCCACATGGGTGCAGGGGCCCAAGGACTTGGGCCATCTTCCACTGTTTTCCCAGGCCACAGCAGAGAGCTGGATCAGAAGTAGAGCAGTCAGGACTTGAACCTTCGCCCATATGGGATGCCAGCACTGCAGGTGGCAGCTTTACCTGCTATGCCACAGCTGTGGCCCCTTCCTTAAGTCTTTTGTGTAGTGCTGGTCTGGTGGTGGTGAACATCCTGGTTTTTGCTTCTCGTGAACCATCTATTTCATCTGCATTTCTGAAGGATAGCTTTATTTGGTGTAGTATTCTTGGCTAGCCATTTTTGTTTCCTTAGGGCTTTGAGTAAATGATTCCGTTCTCTCACAGCCTGCAAGGTTTCTGTAAGAAGTTTGCTGTTAGACTAATGAGGATTCCCATGTAAGTGACTTGGTGCTTTTTTTCTCTTGCTGTTTTTAGAATTCTCTTTTTATACTGTAGTTTTGACAATTCGACTATATTATCAGAAGGAGCATTTAATTTATTTTGTGTTTTGTTCACATCTGTTAAGAGTTCTTTGGACTTCCTGTCCCTAGATGTCCCTGTCTTTCCCAAGATCTGGAAAAGTTTTCAAAGAAAATTCAGTTGAACAGATTCCTCTCTTCTTCTGGAACACCCCTAATGTGATTGCTTGCTCAAAGGTGTCCCATAAGTCCTTGAAGGTTTTCTTCATTCTATTATTTTTTTTTCTTTTTTTTTTTTTAATCTTTGTTTGGATTATTTCAAAAGGCCTGTCTTGAA